>NC_140774.1:48659163-51363414 GCF_044657685.1 Stegodyphus dumicola
TAAGATAAAAAGAAAAAAATAAATTATGAGAAGCAAAATCTGATTTTTTATAAGTTTCTCCGGCCCAAATACTTATGTTTAAGAAAACATTCTCGCTACTAGAAAATAAATAAATAAGAATTATACGAATATTAAGGATAAATAAATATATAAATATTAAGATAAAAAGAAAAAAATAAATTATGAGAAGCAAAATCTGATTTTTTATAAGTTTCTCCGGCCCAAATACTTATGTTTAAGAAAACGTCTCGCTACTAGAAAATAAATAAATAAGAATTATACGAATATTAAGGATAAATAAATATATAAATATTAAGATAAAAAGAAAAAAATAAATTATGAGAAGCAAAATCTGATTTTTTATGCCCAAATACTTATGTTTAGAAAACGTCTCGCTACTAGATAGAAAACGTCTAAGAAATAAATAAAGAATTATACGAATATTAAGGATAAATAAATATATAAATATTAAGATAAAAAGAAAAAAATAAATTATGAGAAGCAAAATCTGATTGTTATTATAAGTTTCTCCGGCCCAAATACTTATGTTTAAGAAAACGTCTCGCTACTAGAAAAATAAATAAATAAGAATTATACGAATATTAAGGATAAATAAATATATAAATATTAAGATAAAAAGAAAAAAATAAATTATGAGAAGCAAAATCTGATTTTTATAAGTTTCTCCGGCCCAAATACTTATGTTTAAGAAAACGTCTCGCTACTAGAAAATAAATAAATAGAATTATACGAATATTAAGGATAAATAAATATATAAATATTAAGATAAAAAGAAAATAAATTATGAGAAGCAAAATCTGAATTTTTATAAGTTTCTCCGCCCAAATACTTATGTTTAAGAAACGTCTCGCTACTAGAAAATAAATAAATAAGAATTATACGAGTATTAAGGATAAATAAGTATATAAATATTAAGAAAAAAGAAAAAAATAAATTATGAGAAGCAAAATCTGATTTGTTATTATAAGTTTCTCCGGCCCAAATACTTATGTTTAAGAAAACGTCTCGCTACTAGAAAATAAATAAATAAGAATTATACGAATATTAAGGAAAAATAAATATATAAATATTAAGATAAAAAGAAAAAAATAAATTATGAGAAGCAAAATCTGATTTTTTATAAGTTTCTCCGGCCCAAATACTTATGTTTAAGAAAACGTCTCGCTACTAGAAATAAATAAATAAGATTATACGAATATTAAGGATAAATAAATATATAAATATTAGATAAAAAGAAATAAATTATGAGAAGCAAAATCTGATTTTTTTATAAGTTTCTCCGGCCAAAATACTTATGTTTAAGAAAACGTCTCGCTACTAGAAAATAAATAAATAAGAATTATACGAATATTAAGGATAAATAAATATATAAATATTAAGATAAAAAGAAAAAAATAAATTATGAGAAGCAAAATCTGATTTTTTATAAGTTTCTCCGGCCCAAATACTTATGTTTAAGAAAACGTCTCGCTACTAGAAAATAATAAATAAGAATTATACGAATATTAAGGATAAATAAATATAAATATTAAGATAAAAGAAAAAAATAAATTATGAGAAGCAAAATCTGATTTTTTATAAGTTTCTCCGGCCCAAATACTTATGTTTAAGAAAACGTCTCGCTACTAGAAAATAAATAAATAAGAATTATACGAATATTAAGGAAAAATAAATATATAAATATTAAGATAAAAAGAAAAAAATAAATATGAGAAGCAAAATCTGATTTTTTATAAGTTTCTCCCGGCCCAAATACTTATTGTTAAGAAAACGTCTCGCTACTAGAAAATAAATTAAATAAGAATTATACGAATATTAAGGATAAATAAATATATAAATATTAAGATAAAAAGAAAAAATAAATTATGAGAAGCCAAATCTGATTTTTTATAAGTTTCTCCGGCCCAAATACTTTATGTTTAAGAAAACGTCTCGCTACTAGAAAATAAATAAATAAGAATTATACGAAGTATTAAGGATAATAAGAGTATATAAATATTAAGAAAAAAAGAAAAAAATAAATTATGAGAAGCAAAATCTGATTTGTTATTATAAGTTTCTCCGGCCCAAATACTTATGTTTAAGAAAACGTCTCGCTACTAGAAAATAAATAAATAAGAATTATACGAATATTAAGGAAAAATAAATATATAAATATTAAGATAAAAAGAAAAAAATAAATTATGAGAAGCAAAATCTGATTTTTTATAAGTTTCTCCGGCCCAAATACTTATGTTTAAGAAAACGTCTCGCTACTAGAAAATAAATAAATAAGAATTATACGAATATTAAGGATAAATAAATATATAAATATTAAGATAAAAAGAAAAAAATAAATTATGAGAAGAAAATCTGATTTTTTATAAGTTTCTCCGGCCCAAATACTTATGTTTAAGAAAACGTCTCGCTACTAGAAAATAAATAAATAAGAATTATACGAATATTAAGGATAAATAAATATATAAATATTAAGATAAAAAGAAAAAAATAAATTATGAGAAGCAAAAGCTGATTTTTTATAAGTTTCTCCGGCCCAAATACTTATGTTTAAGAAAACGTCTCGCTACTAGAAAATAAATAAATAAGAATTATACGAATATTAAGGATAAATAAATATATAAATATTAAGATAAAAAGAAAAAAATAAATTATGAGAAGCAAAATCTGATTTTTTATAAGTTTCTCCGGCCCAAATACTTATGTTTAAGAAAACGTCTCGCTACTAGAAAATAAATAAATAAGAATTATACGAATATTAAGGATAAATAATTATATAAATATTAAGATAAAAAGAAAAAAATAAATTATGAGAAGCAAAATCTGATTTTTTATAAGTTTCTCCGGCCCAAATACTTATGTTTAATAAAACGTCTCGCTACTAGAAAATAAATAAATAAGAATTATACGAATATTAAGGATAAATAAATATATAAATATTAAGATAAAAAGAAAAAAATAAATTATGAGAAGCAAAATCTGATTTTTTATAAGTTTCTCCGGCCCAAATACTTATGTTTAAGAAAACGTCTCGCTACTAGAAAATAAATAAATAAGAATTATACGAATATTAAGGATAAATAAATATATAAATATTAAGATAAAAAGAAAAAAATAAATTATGAGAAGCAAAATCTGATTTTTTATAAGTTTCTCCGGCCCAAATACTTATGTTTAAGAAAACGTCTCGCTACTAGAAAATAAATAAATAAGAATTATACGAATATTAAGGATAAATAAATATATAAATATTAAGATAAAAAGAAAAAAATAAATTATGAGAAGCAAAATCTGATTTTTTATAAGTTTCTCCGGCCAAAATACTTATGTTTAAGAAAACGTCTCGCTACTAGAAAATAAATAAATAAGAATTATACGAATATTAAGGATAAATAAATATATAAATATTAAGATAAAAAGAAAAAAATAAATTATGAGAAGCAAAATCTGATTTTTTATAAGTTTCTCCGGCCCAAATACTTATGTTTAAGAAAACGTCTCGCTACTAGAAAATAAATAAATAAGAATTATACGAATATTAAGGATAAATAAATATATAAATATTAAGATAAAAAGAAAAAAATAAATTATGAGAAGCAAAATCTGATTTTTTATAAGTTTCTCCGGCCCAAATACTTATGTTTAAGAAAACGTCTCGCTACTAGAAAATAAATAAATAAGAATTATACGAATATTAAGGATAAATAAATATATAAATATTAAGATAAAAAGAAAAAAATAAATTATGAGAAGCAAAATCTGATTTTTTATAAGTTTCTCCGGCCCAAATACTTATGTTTAAGAAAACGTCTCGCTACTAGAAAATAAATAAATAAGAATTATACGAGTATTAAGGATAAATAAGTATATAAATATTAAGAAAAAAAGAAAAAAATAAATTATGAGAAGCAAAATCTGATTTGTTATTATAAGTTTCTCCGGCCCAAATACTTATGTTTAAGAAAACGTCTCGCTACTAGAAAATAAATAAATAAGAATTATACGAATATTAAGGAAAAATAAATATATAAATATTAAGATAAAAAGAAAAAAATAAATTATGAGAAGCAAAATCTGATTTTTTATAAGTTTCTCCGGCCCAAATACTTATGTTTAAGAAAACGTCTCGCTACTAGAAAATAAATAAATAAGAATTATACGAATATTAAGGATAAATAAATATATAAATATTAAGATAAAAAGAAAAAAATAAATTATGAGAAGAAAATCTGATTTTTTATAAGTTTCTCCGGCCCAAATACTTATGTTTAAGAAAACGTCTCGCTACTAGAAAATAAATAAATAAGAATTATACGAATATTAAGGATAAATAAATATATAAATATTAAGATAAAAAGAAAAAAATAAATTATGAGAAGCAAAAGCTGATTTTTTATAAGTTTCTCCGGCCCAAATACTTATGTTTAAGAAAACGTCTCGCTACTAGAAAATAAATAAATAAGAATTATACGAATATTAAGGATAAATAAATATATAAATATTAAGATAAAAAGAAAATAAATTATGAGAAGCAAAATCTGATTTTTTATAAGTTTCTCCGGCCCAAATACTTATGTTTAAGAAAACGTCTCGCTACTAGAAAATAAATAAATAAGAATTATACGAATATTAAGGATAAATAATTATATAAATATTAAGATAAAAAGAAAAAAATAAATTATGAGAAGCAAAATCTGATTTTTTATCAGTTTCTCCGGCCCAAATACTTATGTTTAAGAAAACGTCTCGCTACTAGAAAATAAATAAATAAGAATTATACGAATATTAAGGATAAATAAATATATAAATATTAAGATAAAAAGAAAAAAATAAATTATGAGAAGCAAAATCTGATTTTTTATAAGTTTCTCCGGCCCAAATACTTATGTTTAAGAAAACATTCTCGCTACTAGAAAATAAATAAATAAGAATTATACGAATATTAAGGATAAATAAATATATAAATATTAAGATAAAAAGAAAAAAATAAATTATGAGAAGCAAAATCTGATTTTTTATAAGTTTCTCCGGCCCAAATACTTATGTTTAAGAAAACGTCTCGCTACTAGAAAATAAATAAATAAGAATTATACGAATATTAAGGATAAATAAATATATAAATATTAAGATAAAAAGAAAAAAATAAATTATGAGAAGCAAAATCTGATTTTTTATAAGTTTCTCCGGCCCAAATACTTATGTTTAAGAAAACGTCTCGCTACTAGAAAATAAATAAATAAGAATTATACGAATATTAAGGATAAATAAATATATAAATATTAAGATAAAAAGAAAAAAATAAATTATGAGAAGCAAAATCTGATTTGTTATTATAAGTTTCTCCGGCCCAAATACTTATGTTTAAGAAAACGTCTCGCTACTAGAAAATAAATAAATAAGAATTATACGAGTATTAAGGATAAATAAGTATATAAATATTAAGAAAAAAAGAAAAAAATAAATTATGAGAAGCAAAATCTGATTTGTTATTATAAGTTTCTCCGGCCCAAATACTTATGTTTAAGAAAACGTCTCGCTACTAGAAAATAAATAAATAAGAATTATACGAATATTAAGGAAAAATAAATATATAAATATTAAGATAAAAAGAAAAAAATAAATTATGAGAAGCAAAATCTGATTTTTTATAAGTTTCTCCGGCCCAAATACTTATGTTTAAGAAAACGTCTCGCTACTAGAAAATAAATAAATAAGAATTATACGAATATTAAGGATAAATAAATATATAAATATTAAGATAAAAAGAAATAAATTATGAGAAGCAAAATCTGATTTTTTATAAGTTTCTCCGGCCCAAATACTTATGTTTAAGAAAACGTCTCGCTACTAGAAAATAAATAAATAAGAATTATACGAATATTAAGGATAAATAATTATATAAATATTAAGATAAAAAGAAAAAAATAAATTATGAGAAGCAAAACCTGATTTTTTATAAGTTTCTCCGGCCCAAATACTTATGTTTAATAAAACGTCTCGCTACTAGAAAATAAATAAATAAGAATTATACGAATATTAAGGATAAATAAATATATAAATATTAAGATAAAAAGAAAAAAATAAATTATGAGAAGCAAAATCTGATTTTTTATAAGTTTCTCCGGCCCAAATACTTATGTTTAAGAAAACGTCTCGCTACTAGAAAATAAATAAATAAGAATTATACGAATATTAAGGATAAATAAATATATAAATATTAAGATAAAAAGAAAAAAATAAATTATGAGAAGCAAAATCTGATTTTTTATAAGTTTCTCCGGCCCAAATACTTATGTTTAAGAAAACGTCTCGCTACTAGAAAATAAATAAATAAGAATTATACGAATATTAAGGATAAATAAATATATAAATATTAAGATAAAAAGAAAAAAATAAATTATGAGAAGCAAAATCTGATTTTTTATAAGTTTCTCCGGCCAAAATACTTATGTTTAAGAAAACGTCTCGCTACTAGAAAATAAATAAATAAGAATTATACGAATATTAAGGATAAATAAATATATAAATATTAAGATAAAAAGAAAAAAATAAATTATGAGAAGCAAAATCTGATTTTTTATAAGTTTCTCCGGCCCAAATACTTATGTTTAAGAAAACGTCTCGCTACTAGAAAATAAATAAATAAGAATTATACGAATATTAAGGATAAATAAATATATAAATATTAAGATAAAAAGAAAAAAATAAATTATGAGAAGCAAAATCTGATTTTTTATAAGTTTCTCCGGCCCAAATACTTATGTTTAAGAAAACGTCTCGCTACTAGAAAATAAATAAATAAGAATTATACGAATATTAAGGAAAAATAAATATATAAATATTAAGATAAAAAGAAAAAAATAAATTATGAGAAGCAAAATCTGATTTTTTATAAGTTTCTCCGGCCCAAATACTTATGTTTAAGAAAACGTCTCGCTACTAGAAAATAAATAAATAAGAATTATACGAATATTAAGGATAAATAAATATATAAATATTAAGATAAAAAGAAATAAATTATGAGAAGCAAAATCTGATTTTTTATAAGTTTCTCCGGCCCAAATACTTATGTTTAAGAAAACGTCTCGCTACTAGAAAATAAATAAATAAGAATTATACGAATATTAAGGATAAATAATTATATAAATATTAAGATAAAAAGAAAAAAATAAATTATGAGAAGCAAAATCTGATTTTTTATAAGTTTCTCCGGCCCAAATACTTATGTTTAAGAAAACGTCTCGCTACTAGAAAATAAATAAATAAGAATTATACGAATATTAAGGATAAATAAATATATAAATATTAAGATAAAAAGAAAAAAATAAATTATGAGAAGCAAAATCTGATTTTTTATAAGTTTCTCCGGCCCAAATACTTATGTTTAAGAAAACGTCTCGCTACTAGAAAATAAATAAATAAGAATTATACGAATATTAAGGATAAATAAATATATAAATATTAAGATAAAAAGAAAAAAATAAATTATGAGAAGCAAAATCTGATTTTTTATAAGTTTCTCCGGCCCAAATACTTATGTTTAAGAAAACGTCTCGCTACTAGAAAATAAATAAATAAGAATTATACGAATATTAAGGATAAATAAATATATAAATATTAAGATAAAAAGAAAAAAATAAATTATGAGAAGCAAAATCTGATTTTTTATAAGTTTCTCCGGCCAAAATACTTATGTTTAAGAAAACGTCTCGCTACTAGAAAATAAATAAATAAGAATTATACGAATATTAAGGATAAATAAATATATAAATATTAAGATAAAAAGAAAAAAATAAATTATGAGAAGCAAAATCTGATTTTTTATAAGTTTCTCCGGCCAAAATACTTATGTTTAAGAAAACGTCTCGCTACTAGAAAATAAATAAATAAGAATTATACGAATATTAAGGATAAATAAATATATAAATATTAAGATAAAAAGAAAAAAATAAATTATGAGAAGCAAAATCTGATTTTTTATAAGTTTCTCCGGCCCAAATACTTATGTTTAAGAAAACGTCTCGCTACTAGAAAATAAATAAATAAGAATTATACGAATATTAAGGATAAATAAATATATAAATATTAAGATAAAAAGAAAAAAATAAATTATGAGAAGCAAAATCTGATTTTTTATAAGTTTCTCCGGCCCAAATACTTATGTTTAAGAAAACGTCTCGCTACTAGAAAATAAATAAATAAGAATTATACGAATATTAAGGATAAATAAATATATAAATATTAAGATAAAAAGAAAAAAAATAAATTATGAGAAGCAAAATCTGATTTTTTATAAGTTTCTCCGGCCCAAATACTTATGTTTAAGAAAACGTCTCGCTACTAGAAAATAAATAAATAAGAATTATACGAATATTAAGGATAAATAAATATATAAATATTAAGATAAAAAGAAAAAAATAAATTATGAGAAGCAAAATCTGATTTTTTATAAGTTTCTCCGGCCCAAATACTTATGTTTAAGAAAACGTCTCGCTACTAGAAAATAAATAAATAAGAATTATACGAATATTAAGGATAAATAAATATATAAATATTAAGATAAAAAGAAAAAAATAAATTATGAGAAGCAAAATCTGATTTTTTATAAGTTTCTCCGGCCCAAATACTTATGTTTAAGAAAACGTCTCGCTACTAGAAAATAAATAAATAAGAATTATACGAGTATTAAGGATAAATAAGTATATAAATATTAAGAAAAAAAGAAAAAAATAAATTATGAGAAGCAAAATCTGATTTGTTATTATAAGTTTCTCCGGCCCAAATACTTATGTTTAAGAAAACGTCTCGCTACTAGAAAATAAATAAATAAGAATTATACGAATATTAAGGAAAAATAAATATATAAATATTAAGATAAAAAGAAAAAAATAAATTATGAGAAGCAAAATCTGATTTTTTATAAGTTTCTCCGGCCCAAATACTTATGTTTAAGAAAACGTCTCGCTACTAGAAAATAAATAAATAAGAATTATACGAATATTAAGGATAAATAAATATATAAATATTAAGATAAAAAGAAAAAAATAAATTATGAGAAGAAAATCTGATTTTTTATAAGTTTCTCCGGCCCAAATACTTATGTTTAAGAAAACGTCTCGCTACTAGAAAATAAATAAATAAGAATTATACGAATATTAAGGATAAATAAATATATAAATATTAAGATAAAAAGAAAAAAATAAATTATGAGAAGCAAAATCTGATTTTTTATAAGTTTCTCCGGCCCAAATACTTATGTTTAAGAAAACGTCTCGCTACTAGAAAATAAATAAATAAGAATTATACGAATATTAAGGATAAATAAATATATAAATATTAAGATAAAAAGAAATAAATTATGAGAAGCAAAATCTGATTTTTTATAAGTTTCTCCGGCCCAAATACTTATGTTTAAGAAAACGTCTCGCTACTAGAAAATAAATAAATAAGAATTATACGAATATTAAGGATAAATAATTATATAAATATTAAGATAAAAAGAAAAAAATAAATTATGAGAAGCAAAATCTGATTTTTTATAAGTTTCTCCGGCCCAAATACTTATGTTTAAGAAAACGTCTCGCTACTAGAAAATAAATAAATAAGAATTATACGAATATTAAGGATAAATAAATATATAAATATTAAGATAAAAAGAAAAAAATAAATTATGAGAAGCAAAATCTGATTTTTTATAAGTTTCTCCGGCCCAAATACTTATGTTTAAGAAAACGTCTCGCTACTAGAAAATAAATAAATAAGAATTATACGAGTATTAAGGATAAATAAGTATATAAATATTAAGATAAAAAGAAAAAAATAAATTATGAGAAGCAAAATCTGATTATTTATAAGTTTCTCCGGCCCAAATACCTATGTTTAAGAAAACGTCTCGCTACTAGAAAATAAATAAATAAGAATTATACGAATATTAAGGATAAATAAATATATAAATATTAAGATAAAAAGAAAAAAATAAATTATGAGAAGCAAAATCTGATTTTTTATAAGTTTCTCCGGCCCAAATACTTATGTTTAAGAAAACGTCTCGCTACTAGAAAATAAATAAATAAGAATTATACGAGTATTAAGGATAAATAAGTATATAAATATTAAGATAAAAAGAAAAAAATAAATTATGAGAAGCAAAATCTGATTTTTTATAAGTTTCTCCGGCCCAAATACCTATGTTTAAGAAAACGTCTCGCTACTAGAAAATAAATAAATAAGAATTATACGAATATTAAGGATAAATAAATATATAAATATTAAGATAAAAAGAAAAAAATAAATTATGAGAAGCAAAATCTGATTTTTTATAAGTTTCTCCGGCCCAAATACTTATGTTTAAGAAAACGTCTCGCTACTAGAAAATAAATAAATAAGAATTATACGAATATTAAGGATAAATAATTATATAAATATTAAGATAAAAAGAAAAAAATAAATTATGAGAAGCAAAATCTGATTTTTTATAAGTTTCTCCGGCCCAAATACTTATGTTTAAGAAAACATCTCGCTACTAGAAAATAAATAAATAAGAATTATACGAATATTAAGGATAAATAAATATATAAATATTAAGATAAAAAGAAAAAAATAAATTATGAGAAGCAAAATCTGATTTTTTATAAGTTTCTCCGGCCCAAATACTTATGTTTAAGAAAACGTCTCGCTACTAGAAAATAAATAAATAAGAATTATACGAATATTAAGGATAAATAAATATATAAATATTAAGATAAAAAGAAAAAAATAAATTATGAGAAGCAAAATCTGATTTTTTATAAGTTTCTCCGGCCCAAATACTTATGTTTAAGAAAACGTCTCGCTACTAGAAAATAAATAAATAAGAATTATACGAGTATTAAGGATAAATAAATATATAAATATTAAGATAAAAAGAAAAAAATAAATTATGAGAAGCAAAATCTGATTTTTTATAAGTTTCTCCGGCCCAAATACTTATGTTTAAGAAAACGTCTCGCTACTAGAAAATAAATAAATAAGAATTATACGAATATTAAGGATAAATGAATATATAAATATTAAGATAAAAAAAAACATGTTACAAATATTAGGGACAAATCTCTACATATGGCTGCTTCTAGCATTGGGCCAATCACTGATGAGCACAGTCTAAAATATGCGTAAATGTGTCAGTACTTTGTGAATTTAGTGAAGAGTCTTAAGTGAATATTTTTATCAAATTAAATAAATATCATTTCATTGAATGTAAAAAATGTCCATATTTAGAAATTCAAATAAAAATTTATTTACATGATTTAAATATGATTATTTTAAACAATTCGAAAAAAATGTCAAAATCATATTATCAATCGAGTTTTCAGACTTTTGCAGCTGGCATAATATACCATTTTATTATACAAAGGAATGTTGTTTCCTACTTAGAAACGTATTTTAGAAAAGTCTCTTTAGAACGATTTTTTTTTTTTTTTTACTTGCCATCAATATTCCGAGTTCTTATTATCTAAAACCATATTTCTGGAATTTAAAAAAATTTATTTCTTTTCATGTTTACATTGGTATATTTTTTTGATCAGTAATCTGTAAGCAGGATTTTTTATTCCTAATAACCAATTCGAAATAATGGAAGTATTCTTCCTTAAATCCTTATCAAAGAGCACGCATCATTTTCGTTTTAATCGCTGATTAGGGAAAGCCAGTAATTGTCAATAAATTTAGAAGCAGCAAATGATAAATTCTTTCTATATCATTTTACAATATTTTATGGTTTTAGAAATATTTAATTACACTAATGTTGTAAGTGCTCATAAAAGTGATCAGTAGAACATACTATAAATTAAGTGGAATGCACTATATATGAATTAGATACGTTATTAAAGATAAAATAAAGATTTAAATTATCAAATAGAGCCTTTAATGCTTTTAAACCGTTCATTTTACTAAACAAGTGTAGAATAATTAAATGTGATAAATAAATTAAAAGGCTTAACGTTTCCTAGAATGGCAACACTTTCAACACTGGTTTTGTTAGAAACTACGCGCCAAATAAATATAATACATTATATTTTGCTCAATGGAATATTTGACCAAGCGAGTGCACGATAAGGCATGGTAACATAATGTAAGATAACGTAAAGAACGTAATGGTCTAGAAAATTTGATGACTGTGATAAGGACGTTTCTAGAATAAAAATGGATGTTTGTCTGCATGTTGAGAATCAATCATGCAAACAAAAGCTCTGAAAGACTGTCTGGAAATATTGCACATGGATAGGTAAACATTCCATTCAGTCCATGAATATTTAAATATTTTAAATTTCAATGTTGGTTCGAGACAGACGTCCAAAAGCTGTATGGTCAATGTGTTTATTTCAATAAAAACAAAAACGAATTCTTTCTGTGCTAAGCTGCGTAATAAATGTCGTTAGAAACACATCTATATAATTACAAAAGTGCTGCAGGAATTCATAAAAAATTATCATTTCGATATATTATAAATCAAACATATTTTCATTTAAATCTATTGATTTTATTAAAATAAAAAATAAATAATTCTTAAAATGAATAAGAAGTGCTTTTATTCCTCTTAAAGTAACTTTAAATACTAATAGAATTCATATTTGAAAGGTGCGGATGGTTCACAAATCTTTAGATCGAAATCGGAGTCGCTTAATTAATTCTTAAAATGTAAAGAGTATTTTTTAAAATTTTAAGTCTGATAGCCTTTCTTCCGGAATAAGTCTTCATCCTTTTTTTCATAATAGAAGGGCTTTTCGTAAAATTACCAGAAATGTTGATTTCCATTTCTCTTTTACTACCTTCCAGGCTCCATCAGCCGTGAAGTGTTTGCGCTTAAAAAGAGCCCTTTTCGAGACCAAAGACAAAATATCTCAGAAGTGAGATGTCAAGGTAGCTCCCAAGAATACGTTAAGTACATACGCAATACCTATATCAGTCTTCATACTTAATCAATACAGTGGTACTATTCAAAGTATGTCTTGTCACTTTGTCTTGATGAAGTTTCCTACGCTGAAAGTCATTGGGACAAAGAAATGGAATCTCTCCTGCAAATATCGGACATAACACTTTCCCTTGATAGTATTTAACAGTTTTTTTTTCATTCTTCTTATTTTTAATTTCCCACTGTAAGGGAATTCTGCGACCAAAATAAAACTGTTACTGGAAATTTTTTGTTGTTGTTGTTGCTTTGATAGAAGCTGGGCTGCACACTTCTTTCACATCATTTTCAATAGTAAATATAGCTTTTATTTATTGCAGTCATTTAAGTGAAGGCATGCTTCCCAAAGTGTTCCAGCATATTTCCATTTATATCCTGATAGATAGTTTTCATATAGAGTTCTACAAAATGTTCTGCGTTGAGCCATATTCCTCGGCAAAAGCTGGTGAACATAACGTATTTTAGCTTCCTTTAAGTTGTAAATCTTAGTTTGTTATTTTATTTATTGCTACTACAGATGTCTTTAAAGACTCTGCAAATGATTTCTGCGTCAGCGGAATTCTTTTGATCGCCAACGATTTAATTTTAGAAGCATTAGAAGCAGTACGTACCTTTTTCGAGTTTTGTTTGGAGCTTTTTCCCAGGTAGAAGTAATGGCTGGCAGATTTTCCCTATTCGATTAATAATGTTGCTTATTTTGCACTTCGAAATTTTAATACCATGCATTTCATGACGTTTTTGACTTATGGAATAGGAATATTTCCTTTCAGAAATCTTGAAAACATATCTTTGAAGCCTTATCTTATTTACATTCGGCATTTTAAAAGAAGACTAAGCTTAAAAGTAGCAGAAGATATTTCACATTCCAAATAAGCTGTTGCCAGAAATTTTTATTCCAAAATATTTGCTTTTTTAAATTCTTCATCGAAATCATGCTAAAACTATGTAAACTCCTTTTATAAATGAAAGGCTTTATGTTTTGCCAAACCGCGACATTCTGAGAACTAGCTATTTCTGAGATCGCTTGGAAGATAACTAAAAATATTACGTTTCGCATAACGGTAAGGAATGTTATATGCATGATAGCATGACATGTAATATTAGAATCCAAAAAATATTTGGAAGGCTTTGCTGAAGACGTTCTAACGCTAAAGTGATGTTTCTAGTTCATTTGCAAAAGATAAAAATTAGGACTCTTTGATTTATCTGCAATAAAATTGCGTCTTGAATGTATACTTTTCTGCGGGTGTTCTCATTAGCTTTCGTTCGTCTCAGTGCCGTAATTTTTTGCCTTCCGTAACTTTCCGTCTTTTTCGTAACTTCTATGAATAAAAATTTTCCTTTTGATTATACTGTCCTCTAGGATCTGCTCAGTGATTTTTTGAATTCATAAGCTCAGTATTCGTGCTTGTAAGTTTGCAAGAATAATAAATTCATTCTTTGCGTTGCACGAATTGTTATTTTATTGTAGGGATGGTAAAGCATTGGGATAGAAACATTCAGTTAAAATACTAATTGAGAATATTTACTTGGCTCATATTAGTTTCCGGACATGCGCTTCTTCAGTTTTATTTTCAAATATCAGTTAGTAAATATTAATTAGCAAAATGACTACTTTTTTCATGCAATTAATTACTTATTTTAAAACATGCTTGTTTTGAAAAACGTTATTCCACTTCTGGCAAAAAATAAATAAAAATCTGAAAGCTTTCAGACTCGACGGTCGCCCAAAAGGGTTTGTTAAGGTTTTATTCGCTCTCGTTGACCTCGGAGTCTACTAATCAGCTCCAGCAATCACTCTTGTTAACCTATTTTTTTGCTAAGCATCGTTTTCTTCGCCATATACAATTCAACAGCAAAATCACAGAATTTTTTAAATCTGCGTAGAAGCAAATGTTTGAAATTCATGGTATATATTTTTATACATATTTTTCTCAGTTAGTGTTGCCATATATTTTTATATCTTTCTTCAGTTCTTTCTCAGTCCATCATTTCAATATTTAGTTTTCTTTGTAAGATGGGTAATAATTTTTTTGTTCCTTTTATGTGTTAACTTTATTTATTGAATATCACTTTCTTCGCATTTGCTTCATATAAAATTCAATCCAACAGCAAAATCACAAAATATTAAAAAATAACATATCTTTAGAAATCCCAATAGAGAATTAGAGGTTTCCATACAAGTTATTCCTTTACAAATTCAACGTTCGCGCAGCCAATTGGCTAAAATAGTTATCGTGAAAAAGGAAGTGTATGTAATAATTTTAAATTAGTCCAGCTAGTGTAATTTCATTAAAATATTGAATATTACTAATGAGACATCTCATTTTAATACATATTTATTTAAATATATAACATTAAAAAGTAGAACAATAATATTCTGAAGAGCTGTGTTTTTTGTTTTTAAATCGCTTAGTAATTTATACTTCAAATTTAACATGGAAAGTTATTACTCAGTAACTTTCCATATTAAATTTGAAGGTATTGTAGGCTTTACTGAGTGGCAACACAATGAAAGATAAAAATATATTTTATTTCCGGCTGCGGCAACCCATTGCTTTCATACGGCAGAGCTTGTTAATTAAACTTGAAGATAAATACCATACATTTTCCCGAATGGCAACAATCTCAAGAGCTGAAGGTAAAAATGCTTTATTTTGAACACTGCTCAGTTTTAAATCGTTGAGTTTGTTAATAGAAAATTTATTAAAGTTTTACAAAATAGGGAATATAAGTAAAAAGGGCTTGCAGGTGCACATGTTCGGTGGAGTACTACAAGTATATTATTCAAAATTAGATGGCTCTAACTACCGTCATTTTTCCACAATGAGAGGAACATATCTACGTACATGCATGCAGATTCTTCATTATTTAATTTCTTTAAAAGTAATACAGTGCGGTAATATATGGTGGCAACAATATGAAAGTTGTTACGCCGTTTAGAGTGAACTGACACAAAATCCCATTTCAAGAAAAATAGCCTCTTTTTGGCTGAGAAATATTCAGAAATTTCTGAAAATGAATTCACAAAAGTATTTGGACGGTTTGAATAAACAGGATATATTTAATAAAAATGGGAAAATAACGGATACTAAATATTTCGTTGAGTAAAATTACACTTCTCAGGCGCTTTGGTATGAATACATCTAATTTTTTCGTGTAAGAGTGCTCCATTTGTTCCATTCCTGCGTAAGAACTGCTTTTTGTAGAGTTTTCGAAGAAGTATTATGTTCCCTTATTCTTTTCTCCAAATCACTTCTCTCACACATATCCACAGAATTTAAACTAGGAGAACATGGAAGAGTTTTGATAAATTCAGAGCAGTTGTATAAATAACCACAAGCGAATGTTTAGGGCTTCATGTTTAGAATCGTTATACTTAATAGAATTTGACAGCATTTTGCATACCGAGATTCCGTACATATATTTTCAGGTTTTCATTAAAAAATATTTATATGTTTATACCAATTCATATTATTTTTGATAAACACTAAATTTCTTACTCCAAAACTTTGCACTTTACTTGTTATTATTTGTTTCGTATTTTGTGCGAATTTAATGAGTTTTTATTAGAAATCAGCTGTAAAAAATATTGTGTTGTCATCCTTTAAAGCGTAAGATATTCACGTTTCAAATTTAATAAGAAAAATGAGCAATATGAAAGAAGTGTGTTGCCACTCGAGAAAAAGGCAATACATTTTTCTTTCGAATTTAATCACGTTGCCAAAAGCCGGCGGCACCTACAGTCCCCAGATATTGAACACACTGTCTTCCAGACTAGAAGAGAAGCACGCTAATGTGACAATCAAAATCGTAAAAACAACCTTGTATTTAGCGTAAGTATATTGAAACACTCAATCGATTTCGAGGGCAGCTAAAGGTCCCTCCTCATCAGGAGAAAGAAATACCTAGAAAGAAGAAAAATAAAGGGGAAGGAGTCTCAGGAACACGTGGTCCTTATCAGCACTGCACGTGGTTATAACCGGATTTTTAATCAGAGTTACACTGGCCGCCTACTTTTACTGAGCCAGGCTATTTGATCAAACATATAACACATAACACAAAGGACAAGAAAAATTAGCGAAGTTAAAAATAGGGAGGGAGGGGCAACTGCACCTTCACACTCAAAATCTGAACTTCGAATAATGGAAAGCAACCACTGAACGGATTTTTATACCCTCTGGTAGAACCAAACGCGAGGAGGTAACGCCATCTATCGGCAAAAATAACTGAATTAGGATAGTAGAATTTTAAAGGCATTAGGAAGGACTAGATTGGACTTCAAATCATTAACTAAACATGCTAAATCTTTGTGAATATGAAAAGCCTCAAGAAAATCCAATTCACCTATGGAGAAGCCTTTTGGATAATTTTTGCAGACCCAAAGTCAAAATTATGGTTAAATGTCCAACTATGATACGCTATTGAAGACTTGTTGATTTCGCCTTTTCTGACATAAGATTCATGTTCCTTGATACGAAATTTCAACGCTCTTTTTGTTTGGCCAATATATCTTAAACCACACTGACACGATATACTATAAATTCCCCAAGAATTCAAGACAGTAAGGCAGTCTTTTAGAATCGAAGGGTGAATTTTATTAATAGGGGAGAAACCGACTTGAAAATTGAATTTCTGGAGAATCCGTGCAATTTCATAGCTAACAGAAGGATAAAATGGAAGCACGACAAGGTCATTAATATTATTTCTAACAGTGGAATGTCTTCTTTGATGGGAATCTTGAAAAATGCTGTTTTTACGTATTTTACGCATATAGTAAAGTATTCGAAACTTTAAAAAAATAAATATCGTTAAAAATAATGGATTAATTTTTTGTTGAAAACGTTATTTTTTAAGATGGCTGGCAAATGTAAATAAATACATTTATTTAGAGTATAAAATGCTAAAGTAAGGTTAAATTATTACTTTCATATAATAGAATAAAAACACCGCTATAAAAACATTGCGCCAACATTTAATTGGATTAAAATATGACTTAAATTGAATATCGGATTTGGATTGGATTGTTAAATTACGGCAAAGCACACGAGGGCTATCTGGCTAAAGGGAGGGATGCCTTCGTGGAGGACTTTCTAAGGAAAACTGGCTCGTATACACGTTACACATGGGGAAAACCACGAAAACGCCCATTCAGCCAGCCCGTTCGCGGGATTCGAACCTCAGACCGAACTACCAGTGTTCAGCGTCTTTACCACTCGGCCGCTTAAACTCGGAATTTTTGAAAACATATGTGACGATAAATATCTCAGGAATTTTTGAAAATATTGTATTAATTTTTTTAATAAAAGTTGAAGTATACAATTATAAAGTAAAAGAAAATTATGTACTTACATTTTTTTAAAGTATTTTATCTGTCGTATATTGATAAGTACCACAAAAAAAAGGGGGGTCTTCTAACGATCTTTCATCTGTGATCCACATCTCTCGCACTTCATTGAAGAAGCAATTAGCGAGGTTTTCTTCAAAAATTTAAAATAAATTTCTTCTGACGCTATTAACAATTTATAAATAAATCTTTGATTAGAAAAGCCAGGTTGGCCAAAATAAGGTCTCAAAGGTCAATTTTTTTATTCCGATACCACTAATTCTTGGTAATTACCAATAACAACATTCATCTTCGAAACGGACATATCCATTCCATTTGAAATCTGAGGAATTCGAAGAGATGAATAATAAAATTTTAAAATGGCGCGGTAATTCACAAATATTCAGTAACCAATCAGCGAGCTGATTACATCCCGCATAGAATTAAAATTATTTAAATATTCATTCAAAATAAAATCATTTTTAAAATAAATGCAAAATTAAATTGTATTTTAATACTTAACAGCCATAAATAATGTTTAAAATATTAGATTAAATTTATAGATATTAATAAAACCAATTACTTTTAAGTAAGGTGACGTCATTGATTACATCATCCACAACATAAAATTATATAAAATATTATAAACAACAACATTTTTATTTCAAATAAAAATGCAAAATTAAATAGATTTTTAATATTTAAAATGAATGGAGAGATGAGATCCATAAATAATATTTAAAACACTGAATTTATGCATAATAAAACACATTATTTTTTAAATAAACTGACAACAAAGTATCGGTTATCATAAATAACTTATCCAGCAATGGGTTTACTATAAGTCGTATTACTCGCCAAACGAAAAATCGGCAAAATCCGTGCAACTGTCTACCAATAAATAAATAAATAAATAAATAAATAAATAAATAAATAAAATAAATAAAATAAATAAATAAATAAATAAATAAATAAATAAATAAAAAATAAATAAATAAAATGAAATATGCCAATCTCTTAAAAACAGTGACATAAGAAATACGATAAAATATTGTTGCCAAACCCATATTTCTAAAAGAATGAAACTATTCAAAATAATGCGATTTCATCAAAAATCTATCAACAACAATAAGGAAAATTGTTGCCAAAATCACATTTTTAAAGATGTGAGATGTGAAAAGTGTACTCGGAAGCTTCATTTAATTTTTTTTTAAATACAAAATATTATCATTTTTCCAAAATTCTTTTCGTAAAAGCAGTTGCAAAGATAAAAGTTTAACGTGTCCAAAAATCAAAGAAAAATAAACTGTACATTTTTAAAAATAAACTTTTTTAGAAAAAATCCCGCTGAAAAGGTGTTAAGCTCACTTTGTTAAATAAATTCGCATTTAATCCATTTATTGAAACACGAGATTTATTTTAAGTTCGTAAAATAGCTAAGTGCCTACGTTTCATGACGATGTAAAAAATGGAGTGCGTAGAGTAAAATCTCGCTTTCCTATAGCCCATTATGTCTCAAAATAACGCGATTTCGTCACAAAACATAAAGTAAAAAAAAATCGCTTCGAGGTGCACTGGCTTTTGTCTAGATGCACCTATGTACCAAATTTTGTATCCGTGGGTCTATTAGCTTACGCGCAGCGCGAACGACAGACACACACACAGACAGACTCTTTGTTTTACGAATTTGGTATTTAAAAAGCTAATGTTAGTTCAATTATAAATTAAATGGTTTTATTTCTCGCGCAATGCAGCGCGTGACGAATATTAAAACAAAGCTAAGCCGGAAAATTGAAAATACAAGAGCGCGTGCATTAAATAAATAAATATCTCTTTTTGATTTCGAGAAAGTACTAGAAAATTCTAGAGCGTGATTTTAAAATCTTATAAAAGGAGGAAAACATCTCAGTTTGTAGTAGTTGCTTAGTTTGTTGTTGTTTAGAAAACTGCTCTTGTTGATTGTAGCGAATTCGCGGATTAGCGTTCTTTAGCTGTTTTGAATTACGTTCTATTGGACATTTGAGTAGTTAGAAGATAACTACTATGAGATATTGTAATACTGCATGATAATTTGAGAAAATTTAAGCATTTTTGTTGTGATAATAATAAATTTTTGTTCATTTTTTATCGGACTTGTGCATTCATTTCATAACGAACACGTGCGCACGCTACAATATGTAGAGATTTATATCACATACACACAGATTATTCAAATTATTAAATTGAGGTTACCAAAGGATGTCGTTGTAGTAAATTTAGGCAAATTTTAAAGATAAAATTAAACTGAAAACACCGCGATGACTAATGATGATGATGAGTCGGAAGACCGCTGGTCACTGGTGACCAATTACTTGACAGTCACCAATTATTGTACTGGTGTAAGGCAGTGTAATATTTCGTACAATGATAATTTTTCTTATGAGATATGAATAATAAATCCTTAAAGACCAGTCGCCATTATCACGCGAAGACGCAAAAAATTTTCATAAACGCATAATGTAACTCAAAATTCCAAAAAATTTTGAAATGCCTCGTTAAGGATGTTGCTGACTTCAAAAATTTTACGCACTGAGTTTTGTGCACTTTAGCTGAGTAAACGATAACCTTCTAAAAGGTGCATCACAGCGCAGCGCGTTTGCCTTTGGAAAAGCCAACTTTAAGTAAAATGCCCTTTTTCCATTCTCTTCGAAAGAATGATTCTATATCAGTGCTCAAATTAAACTGGGATTTCAAAGATGACACACTTCCGTGTAAAGCTGATTTCCAAATACTGCGACTAAGGCACTGCTTTCAATCGCGAATAAAATATTTTTGGATTAGTCTCCCTTAGTCTTACTTCCTAAACTTTACATAAAGCAGGGGTCTCATACTGGTGGCCCCTGAAGTAATATTATGAGGCCCTTAGAAACGTTACACATAAATTAATTAGAATGAAATTAATCAGAATTCATTAAAATTAAATTAATTAATTGAATTAATTAATTAATTAAAATGAAATTAATTAGAATGACAAGAATTTGAAGAACATTTTTAAGATTTTAATGATTTAGGATCCAATTTTTCGTTATTTTCATTACCAAAAATTAAATTTAGAAATGTAGCTAATTAATTTACACTGTGATGTAAATCTTATTATTCAAAGTCTTGAAGATACAAACTTGAGTAATTTTTATTAATACTTGTGGGAAAATAAATGCCACTAGTTAAAAAGTTTTGCAATAACGATCATAGTTTTGTTTGGGGACACGTTTACATGAAAATAGCATTTTTTGTATGAGAAAATTAATAAGTTTACCAAAAGAATCAGACTGCCGATGAGCATCTGCAATTTGTGACGAAGAGACTTTCTCGTAATTTTTCTCTAAGATTATAAGTCGAAACATCATGAGTTTCGACTGAAACTGAAAGTCGGAAAACCATGAGAAATTTTCTTTTTTGAAAATCGAAATACAATGAGGGGTTGTAGCTTGTAGCTGAAATGTGTAGTAAAAAACAAAGAAGTTCATGGTTATTTACAAACAAATGTTACTTTTTCTAGATGGATCACAGAAAAAATCTAATAAATAAAAGACCGAGAAATAGGTTCTCATTATTTATTCTGAAATTTTGTCCCTCTTAGGAAATTCTTGATTATTTCTTTTTAGTTTATATTAAAAGTAAGGTATTCAATGGTTGCTTCAATATAATATTACAATTCTTTGAATAAATGCTAATCTGAAAATTTTAATATTTAGATGTCAGATAAATTAACAGATTTTGTGTTTGATTAACAGATTCTGACTAACAAAAATTTGTTGCAGATACCAGCTTTTAGATTTCATATAAATAAGTATAAATTTGGATTTTTTTCTTTGCGTTATTTTTATATGTATATTTTCACAAATCTAATTAAAATATTAACTGAGTTAACAAATTTTGCTTTGCTAACAAACAAAATAAAAACACTTTTTTTGTTTCTCATCCCCTTCCTGGTACGAAATAAAGAAAGTATTGTAATCGAAAAAATTTCGGATATCATACGTATTTTAACGAAAATATTCCCTTTGATCTCTCTCTAGTCCATTTGTACGTACGGACAAAATGAAGGACTCTTTTTATTTCATTGTACGAGGTAAAGGAAGTATTGTAATTGCGAAAAATTTAAGGTATCATATTTCAACGGAAATATTCATTTTGACCGCTCTTGAATCTATTTGAACGATATTTTTGCCTGACATCTATACATATGGACAGAATAAAGGATTGTTTCCCAAAACTGATCGTTAAAATGGATTCAGAAGAAATTTTTTCATAACATCTGTTAGTGCGTACGTATGTACGTGTGTACGTGTAGTACGAATGTACGTGTGTACGCACGTACGTATGCATGTATCTGATATAAATCGAAAACGAGTAGCCTTGGAACGTTAAAATTTTGTGTATGAGACTGCTATAATATGTGCACCTCCGTTTTTGTTTGCGAACTGGCCGCACTAAGTGTATATAAATATATGTGTATATTTACCCACTCTATAATCTGACTCGGTTAGCTCAGTTTTTTTATTCTTATGTAGGTAATGCGCGTTTTTGCTTTATTATGTTAATTAATTATGTTGTTCTTATGTTCCACGTATGGGTTTATGCCATTAAATTATCTGCATGTAATAGTTATAGAAATATCAGTCATTTAAAAATATAAATGGCGCTACTAAGCCTAGCAAGCCGCAGTTTGTTTACATTTGAAACTCTTAGTAGAATAGTGAATTCAATCAGTTTCTGCACCAACTTCAGTGTATTTTTGCTAAGTGGGACCAAAAGAAGCTTTCAGTTTTGTGCACGGAAAAATCTGTCTTCCTGCTGGTTGGATGAATTGCTTGTTCTTGTGCAGAATATTTAATTTAAATTGTAAAAATTGTTACCCCCATATGTTTTTATTTGTATTTGGCGTTTTATATTTTTCTGTATTTCACAATTTTTAATGAAGACTTTTTAGTTTAATGTTTTTGTCCTTGCCGCGGTGTGAAAACTGAATAAATTGAATGAGAAATATATCCCTAATGAAATTTGAAGAAATAAGTTTAAATGAAATGCAGCAAAAAATGTGTATAATTTAATAGGCCGTACAACAACAGCAGAATATATGAATGCTCCTGCAACTGAATGCAACTACACGGACTGGAGTCCCAGATAAAAACACCCATATTATTCAAGGGGTGGTATTCACACTACTCCAAACAAGCTGTTGATGCCATCGGTTATAGGTCTTGCACTAATCTCCTGAATCTGACAGTAATGAAACGATCATTCCTGAGTTCTGGAACCGCCAGACTCGTGATTTTATGTACCCTGGCGAGACTGCCTAGGTACAGATCCTAGTCAGTAGCTTTACAGATTTTTCTGAGTCGACTACCGGTGGGTGAATGATAAGTGATAAGTGATAAGTGACGGTGGACGTGGGCACTGTCCCTTTGCCGTAAAGATTAATCAGTACAGCAGCACGTCCACCCTTATCTAAAGTTGGCTAGAGATTGTATATAGGTACATATAGAACATAATAATTATTCCTGTAATTACGCAAATGAACTTGGGAGAGCTTTCATGCTGGGCTAGTACATATGCACTACATGTGTGCAGAAGGCGGTTGCAACTAAATTACTTCAGTGCACGTATAAATAGTGCTGTGCATATACATATTTACATAATTATGACATTGCATGTCTTATATAGACACTATGCGATACGGCATTGACATTATATATGAGGTATGAGATAATAGTGGTATTTACATTACCATTATTGACATTATATTTATGAATTACATTATGCAGATTCAACTCTGTAAATACATTGTCAGGAGCAACATTACATATAGAACACATTTATAACACTATATTTGCTCTTGCTTTTATGTGATTGAGCTTCAGGATGGCGTACAGGCAGACCTGATAAATAGACATTATAGGTGCTCAAGGCAGAGGTCCTGCTGTACCTGTGAGATTTTTGTACAGGCACATAGATACTTATTTATGACAGTGTTTGCATATAATGCGGTACTGTAAGTATTTTCTATATTATGTTACGTAATTCAATACAACATTGCATATGACTTTACATAACTATTCAGAAATGACGTTACACTTGCGTTACGTGGTATTACATTTACAGTTTGTGCAGCGTTCGGATTCAGCAGTGTTTTTATTATGTCCAACGTGACATTAGATTTTGATACATATTGAGCAATATAATTGCTCTGGCAGTTATGCAAATGAGGTTAGGATGTCTGACATGGCGGGGCATGTGAGTATACATTTCTACTGTTCATAGGAGCATCTTGCTATGTCACTGCGGTATGCGCAGACTGTACTGTACATATGCTTTTACATACATATTCTAAGATATTGTCCTTTGACTGTTCAGTACATCCGATGCGACATTTACATTTAAATACACGTATTTAAAGCAGTTAGGTTGGGCAGCCACTTATGGGGATGGGCATTGGGTAGCATTACACTTGCAATTCAGGTCTAGGCAGAGCCTGAAGTCAGTTGGGTAATTTCTTTGTCTGACACGTCATCCATATTAATATTCACTGTTAAATTAGTGGAGATGTTCGCGCATACTTGCTGATGTGCATGAACTATTTTATATAATGGTGTTTAAGTTATTTACATTGCTTGAATTTTGATTAGTACTGCTGAGATGTTGCGGTATGCTTCGGATAAACAGTACATGTACACATACGCGGTATACTTAGCCTTGCGTATACGTGGTATATGTGGCCTTGCACTAATTATTCGACTGCGCAAAGGTCAGTTCCGTGTCTGGCAAGTAAATTCATAATTTTAATGATCTGTCGACAAAGGTGCTTTTGCTTAATCATGAATTTACAGAAGGCCTGCGTATTGATAGTTGGAATACGTATGTGCAGTTCGCTGGTAAGTGGGCAGGTTGTGACATAATGCTCCGGAGTACCCAGGTGGCCACAACTGCACTGATCTGTGTCAGTCACGCCATGCCTGGCAAAGTACTCCGGGAAAGGCCCATGGCCAGTGATATAGCGCACCAAGTGCGTATTAGAACATAGCCGGGCAGGGTTTACGTACATTAGATGGTAGTGTGTACGCCTGCCTGTTTGTGCAGTGTCCCATTCTTCCTGCTACTTAGCGAGAGCCTGCAGATGGAGATGTCGTTTCAAAGAAAAGTGTGGCCATGGAATTTCCAATTCCTCTGCTTCTATGTTGAGGGCTGCGTCTTTCGCGAGGAGGTCGGCTGCCTCGTTACAGGTGTTTCCTGCGCGGGCTTTCGTCCATGCCAGGCGAACGTGCAGATGCTCTGTCTGCCTTAGATGGTATTGAATTTCTTTGATAATTGTGGACGTGTGTGCCGGATTTTGGATGGCTTGTAGGGCTGACATGCTGTCGGAAACTATTGCTGCATTCCTGATGTTATGGCAAGCAATATGTTGTACTGCCTTTTGAATTGCCAGTGCCTCCCCTTGAAAGACGCTGTTGTTTTTGTTCAGATGGCCCTTCCATTGCGCGACCTGTTCTTGGCCTTGAAACATTACGTACGCACATCCGACGTTGTCATCCATTTTTGACCTATCAGTAAAGATACGGGTATTGTACCTGTTCATATCTTCAGGTCGCCCTTTGAGGTTGATTCGTAACCCTACGCTCTGCTGTGCTGGGTGAAATTCAAGTGGATTGGCTGGAATTTCATAATCTCTGGGCCAGTAAGTTTCTTCATATAAAGTGGCTGGTTGCCGCAGTTGCTTAACTTGTTGCAGGACTGCCTCCCTTTCGGCGCTGATGTGAAGTGGAACGAGACCTGCTAAAATGTTCAGTGCGCTAGTAGCTGTCGTGCGGTAGGCCCTCGTGATGTTTAACGTAAATTGCCTTTGTATACTTGAAAGATGCCGCACTTTACGGCTTTGCATCGGCTGGGCCCATACAGCCGCCGCATACGTTACAATCTTTTCTGCAACTGTCTGATAGATGATCTTATGAATATGCGGATTGAGGCCCCAACTGTGACCCTGCATTAACCGCATGTTCTTAGCAATGGTCGCGGTATGTTTTTGAGATCAATTACATGTGGGATCCAGTTCAATTTATTATCAAACAGTAGACCCAGATTAATTAATTGCTTAACTATTTTTATCCGCTGGCCATTGATGGTAATGCGAGGCTGTCTGACCAGCGTTCCTCCTTTTTTGGGGAAAAGCAGAATTTGTGACTTGCTTTCCGCTATTATTAATTTTATCTTCTGGCATCTTTCGCTGAACAGGGAGCAGGTCTGATTGCTGTTCGCTTGTAGTTCCTCTCTCGTTCGACCTTTTACTATAAAGGCCGCGTCGTCGGCGTAAGCTATAACCCTTGTATTCTCCGGCCACTGTGCAGAAAGAATACTGTTGAAAGTTAAGTTCCAGAGTTGGGGGCGCATGAGCCTTGTGGGCATCCGCGGGATTGCCTCCTCTGGAGTATACCTCCGTTGCGGACGACTATGACGCTTCGGTCTGACAGGTAGTGCTGGATTGTTCTGTAAATGTTCGATGGGCATTTGGCTTCTGCCAGCGCATTGAGTATGGCTGGCCACCACAGCGTGTCGAAGGCGCTTTTTAGATCGAGGCTGATAAACGCCGTGTGGTGACCGTTCCCACACGGCGTTCCACACGGTTCCCTTGATTTTTATAAATTTCGTTTTTGATTTCTGCCAGTGCGTGAACCGTTGATGTACCGGTTCTGAAGCCATACTGATTAGGGCTTAAGTAATTAGTGAGGTGCAAGTGATGCCTCAGCCGATTCATAATGATCTTTTCGTACACCTTCCCCAACGCAGACAAGAGGCAGATGGGTCTGTACGAGTCTGGATTGGAGGAGTCTCTATTTTTCTTTAGAAAGAACACTGCTTGCCCTACTTTGAAACACCGCGGGAATGTACCCGTGTTATAAAGCCTGCTCAGGAGTGAAGTGAAGAATTCAATGTTTGCACTTAAGACGGCCTTGACGATGTTATAATTTACTCCGTCCGGCCCCGGAGCTTTTTTCTTGGGGAGGCAGCGTAGTATTTGTATCAATTCCTGTGCTGTGATATCTTTGTCATCTGGGATGGAAGTATCTGTTGCCGTAGTCCTTTGTTGTTGTTGCTCAGCTGTATCTCCTGTCATATCATCCTGCGGGAACACTGCATCTAGTATCGCATTCAGTGTGCTGACCGTGGGGCTTTCATCTTCTGTCATTGCATGGAGGAGATGAAACTTAGTAGGTGCATACATCTTCCCGGTCGCCAGCTTGTGATGTATGCCAAAGGAAGCTGTGTTCTCTGTGCAGAAAGCCCTCCAGGAGGTGAGTTTTGCCTGTAGGACCATCCTTTTATAATGGGCTCTTTCTCGCTGGAAAGCTATCAAGAGAGTTGAGTCAGCGGTGTCGTTCCTTTGGCGATCTCGCTTAAGCCGGCGTCGCAGTGCACGACACTTTTTTTGCTATACTTTAAGGTCGCTTGTCCACCAGCTCAGACTTTGCGGCTTTTTGGTGGTTCTGATCGGCAGAATTGCTTCGCAGGCTTCTTGTATGACCGTGACGACTTTTTCAGTAAGTTCTTCGAGCTCTGCTTGTGTTGCTGCTAGCTCTATCCTGGGGCGCAACTCGCCTAGATGGTGTTGACAGCGCTGGACGAATCGCTTTAGCTTGTTGGCGGACAGATTATACCTTCTTATAATAGAAGTAGTTGTCCGGTGCGCAATTTTGAATGTCACATAATTGTGGGGGTGAATGAAAGGCTGTACAAGTCGTGCGGTGCCCACATCAGATTTTTGTTTTTTATTGCGGTCCCTCAGTTACTTTTAGAAAGTGCATTTGGACAGCGCGTAATTTGAGTTTGACACCACTGACTTTGGGCATTATAATAAAAGGAAGATAAATGTTTTTCAAAGTATCTGGGCAAACAGTTTCTGAGTTGGTCAAAAGAATGGATTGAATCTGATTTCTATTTTAAAATTACGGTGTTCGTTAAATCTAGATGCATATGAAAAGGAAGTTAGTATTTGTCTTCATACGAGGTATGTCTATAAATAAACAGGGCTGGCTCAAAAAAGGGTACTTATTTGTAATTTACGGCAAATCTATAGTTTGCCATTTTTAATATATTCCTCATTGGCGCTCACACTGGAAACTGTTTTAATAAGTGTAACGTTTCCTGTTCTTTCTAGCACAGATTTTATTCTTTTGTAAAGGAAAAAGGTCACAGTACGCTAAGTCAGGGGAATATAGACAATGTCCAGTTTTGCAATGCGTTTTTCAACCAAAAATTACTTAATGGAAAGCGCTGTGGGCGCAGACCCTTTATCTGTATGCAGAATGGAACTATTTTTACAAAGTTTTGGGCGGTATTTTTTCCTTAACTTTTTCTGTCAGCTTAAACTATGCAATAACGCTGGCCCAGTGTTTTGTCTTCTGGTACTCACTCTTCCAAACTGATAACTTTGATATTAAAAAAAATGCAATCAGCATTGCTTTAAATTTTAATTTGCTCTGACGAGCTTTTTTGATTCTTGGGGAAGAGAGATTTTTCAATGCATGGATTGCCTTTTGCCAATATCATTTGATTCTCGTTGCATTCAAAAGGACAAGGCCAGTACTGTTATTAAAAACAGTGCACGTCTTTTAGACGTGCACTGTATATTTTCCGATACAATTAAACACGCATATGCCACTTCCATGTTCTTAAAGATAATGATCATGCAACACACAAATTTATCCAAACTTCTTCAATATTCGCTTCTCTTAAGAAAATAACAATGCCTGGACGTGTTATACGTTGTATGAGAGTCAAACTTAATAGCAGTCATTGTTGATTTGGCAATGTAGAAACTAAAAATTTTTACCGGAGGGAGTGATTTGACAAAAGTTTTGAATTCACAAAATTTCAGTTGGGGAATCTTAATCTGAAATCGCTTCCATAAACAACGATGCTGGCTCAATGAGATGAATGCAGACACATTATTAGCGTAATGAGACCAGTTGATCTTCCCTTAGAAGTTGTTTAACTGAGAATTGTTTGTAACTGAAATTGTAGGAGGGACCATCAAGGACGATAGTATCCGAATCTTTATGGCTATAAAGTGACGAATTGCCATAATGCATAATAGGTTCCACGAAAAGTAAAAATGTTTCAACATCTCATAATAAATAAGACAAATATTTTTTCGACCTGATAGAAAGTCGTAATATCGGCAGTTTTTAAGTACATTTTATGACTGATTATTAATTTATGGAAAAAGATCAAGCATCACATCTTATATACTCTTAGAAAAATGAGCGTAAAGAACACTGATTATGTTGACATAAAAAGAAGCATTTAATAAACAACATAAAAAAGCTTATGTACACTAATATTTGTTGCTGAAAGTCATGGGATAACAACTAAGACACAAGTCATATATTGCAAGACGCTATTGACTTCAAATACCCAGTTCTTTTGCCATCTGGTCATTTTGTTGTTTATCCATTGAGATCATTGAAAACTAGAAATGTATTATATGAAGTTCTTCTTTTAGTGACTAATTCAAATAAGAATTATTGAATTCTGATGGCGAAGAAAATTATTCGGAATACGTGCAATGTTAAAAAATTCAGTTCACTTACAATAGAATTAATTTCCATAGCATTGCCAAAGCAGCAGAAGACGTAGCTGGGAGAAATAGTTTAATGTGTATAGTACTTCAAATAGTAAGAATAAGGTATTATAACTTGACAGACCAAATATCAGGGATTCTACTCTACCTGTGCCAGGTACTGTACCTATTATACTGCGCAGTACACTTGGAATTGATAATATGATTTTAAACGAATCTTTCTTTCTTCATAACCAGTATAGCTGGGTCGCAACAGATTTAGTCAGATAATGGTAAAAATTTTCTTTGAGCAAACCAGAACTTCCAACAGGATAGAAGCATTTTTCTTCTGCAGTAGTTATTCAAAAAATTCAATGGAAATTCAATTACACGTAGAGTCGCTTTGAGAGATTATTTATGAAATTCATATTAATAAATGTCCTTGGTAAGGTATCATTATCCTACAAGAAACTGAACACTGTATTAATGTGATTGTAAGGGAAGTAATGAACTCTAGACTTCTCACTCATGCCACTGAGAATTTGGAAGTTTTACTACCACTACAACATGTCTCTACAAGAAGGAAAATCCTGTGATGTAGTATACATAGACGTAATTGAATGAAAAATGAAAGAATCAAATATCAAGAAGAGTAAAATATATCTTCGTCAATTGTTTCGAATCAAGTCTTTGGGACGTTACGCCGTAAGTCAACAAACATTACTTCGAAACAGAATCAAGCCACTTCTTTTGATGATATTATGCTTCCAGAAAATGATCAGAAATATGCGTATTAGTCACTGGCTCGAATAATGGAACTTAAAAACGGTAAAGAAGATGGTTAGCTGAAAGTTACTGTAAAATACTGATTGTTTAAAAGCTTTAAATACGCTACAGAAACCGTATCACCCTAAAAATTTAAAAGAAGTTATATTCTAATACAGTTTTAGATGCCCAAGACAGCAGATACTTTATTGTTGTTGAATGTTTAATATATAACCTTTATGTAATAAAATGATTTTATGTTTAAATACACTAAAGTTTTATAGTTAGAAATAAAATGTTAATTTTTAATTCATTTGATTTTAAGATTTGCACATGCAGCTGAACCGAAGTTAGTTAATACACGCAAGACTAGGCTTTTGCTCATTATCAGATGTTTGGAAACAAATTTGTTTTGAACTCAAGAGACTTTAAAACTATTCTAAATAAGAATGCAATAAGATAAAAGATAATTATAAGTAACTAATTATTTAATTGTAAATAAATAAATTTGAAAATGAATAAATAAAATAAAAAACACGCAAATAAAACAAAGAATAACTTTCTTTCTGCTTTTAAAAAAGGAACTACAGCGAGACTTGTCTTGCCTAGATAGAGCATAATTTTTAAGAGGTGGGTGGTTTTTTTTTTTTTTTTTTTTAAGAAAATTACTTTTTTTCTCCAATATCGTTTTCTAGGTTACCTTAGACTACACGCATTCATCATGCTAATAATTTTTTAAAACAAAATCTTCAGTTTCTAATTTTGATTCTGCTGTTCGTTAATTTTCATCAGCTGCAGTGTAATTAGTATCAACTTTATGTCTATTACTATAAACTTGAACTATGAAAGTGATATCTTTATTAACTTTTAATTTTTCATTATTATCATTGGTTTCTCTTAAACTAAACTTATAAAAGCCTGCCATTTGAAAATATTTTTCGAATCTAACTTTAATGGATTTATCTGAACCTTGACTGATCGAGCCATTGGAAATTTTTGGTAAAATACAACGTAACAGCAAACTTTTCTGTGTGATCTTGAATGCTTATTATAACTTGTTATAAAAAGTGCTACACTAATATACACTAGAAGCGGTACAGTAATATAATATTATGAATTTCACGTTTTTTTTCAGCACTGCCATTTTGGCAAGATTTTAGGGAACCCCACTCCCAATAGCCATAGGACCGGAGTTTAATCCTGGAGAAGGCATAGATGCTTTTAAAAGTAGAGTGTCTTTGAAGGACAAACAGAAGTACAGAAAGAAAATTCCCTACTAGCGCAAACAGAAAATTGTTCCACACTTCTGCTGATAAAAATATCTTCTTAAGAAGTTTACGATATGTAAATATCGTAAACTTTCGAGACTTTCGAGAGATTTTCCATCAACGCTGTAACTTCAACTGGCCAAACTCTTGCTGTCAGTCATAAGATGCCCAGGACCTAGACCAAAGACAGGCGCAAACCTTATCACTTATACACGATAAAATTTATCGACTTGCAAGGTATTTCATGTTAACAAACTACTATGATTTAAACCTTTAAAATAATTTCTCCTTTCCGTAATCCTCACCAGGACGCAAATTAGCTGTTTTGTGTATTTAACCTGAGTTTAGAGCTCCTGGCAGTAGCGTCTTGCTGTTACTCATTATCGCCAAGTCTGCCTGAATTGTATTTCCGCTTTAGCATCTCGCTAGTAGATATTTAAAGTTCGCACGATTAGACTGTCTGAGCCAGCTTAAGTAGATTACTCTGCATTGTAGTTTCAGACTGCAACGTTACTTATATTTGAATTTAACGTTATCATATGTCGATTGAATTAATCACAAGTAGCGGAAGTTCATCTATCACCCAAATTGTGTCTTTCTGTTCATTTAAGACTTAAAGGTTATTTTAAGCCTTCTTTTAGACTTTGTGATTTCTTTCAGGCTAATGATATGATAACTCGCTATCAGTCTAGTAGCGTCTGCAGGACTGTGACATAAGCTTCTAGATACAGTTGCAACTTAATGCATTGCAAGCCAAACCTTTAACATTCTTGACAAATTTAATCAGCCATTTTATCATTATTTGGAATATAATTTAGGCTTCTAGTTGCACATTACGTTTAATAAAATTCATATTCTAGAAACAAATTGGCTTTTTTGAATTGCATTTTTTCAATATCCCCGGTTATTTTGCAGGATGGTATCATAGTAAATCATTTCTTCGAAAATTTCCTCTTCTAATGAGTTTTTTATTTTCAAGCATTTTTTTCTCAAGCGACACTATTGAAAAGAGACAAGTTTCATCAATATTGTAAACATCTTTGGTATAAAAATCTGCACTTTTGCTTTCTGTTTTTTAATCCATTTTACCACAAACTCAAAATACACTGATTTAGCTTCTCTGCAAACTAATTTAAATGATAGGCCTAAGCCTAGGTTGAAATTTTCCCAGGTAGCTTTGAAATTAAATTTTCCCAATGAATTAGCTAGTCCTCTGCTTCAACAAAGCTTCAAAAGGAATATTGTTTGCAAATGGAGAACAAAGCCAGGCTAAGATAATTGAGTCAATATTGTATATTTTCTTCCGTTTAGCTGTTTTTGAGGTTTCGTTAATGCTGCAAATCCAGATTACCTTCCTTTGGTTTTAAAACACTTTTCAAATGTATCTTTATGATTAAAAATGCCTTGAAAGGTTTCGATGCATAGCGTTTTAACGTAGTTGTGCCAGTTACCATAACACTAAGGTGCTACGTTTGTTGTGTGCAGTGCATTATCATCACCAGAATAGATATCCATCAAAGAAATAGATACAGAATTAAGTGCTTCACGTTTTTTCTTCTGTCTCTATACTCAATACCAAGTGTTTAAATTAAAATATACAAATGTAAAATTACCAGCCAACCTTGACCTGGTTTCAACACAAAGCTTCCTTTCCAAAACAACAGATTTAAATTCGACACTTTTAATCTAACTTCAGCAGAATTATACTTTTCCTAGACTGCGACATATTTTCGAAAACGCATACTTACCAAACAGGATCTAATCTCTTTCATAAGTATTCCTGCAAAAACAGCTTCGCCAACAGTCTTTCCTTCGATAGGCAGGGCAAACGAAGTAGTCAAAATCTTACGCTTCTGTTCTTAAATTTCCATATTTTGCAGTAAAAATGTTTCTCCAAAATCTACGTAAGATCTGAAATGAGAAAACCTTGTGGCGAAAGCCTTCAGAAAGGAAAGACTTCAATTAAATAACATTTCTTTAGCAAAAAACTTAAACAGTGTCATGTTCGCGCCTTCCAGAAGAGCTTTTAATAAGAATCCCCAAATGGATTTAAGGAAAACTTTAAAATTCTAATACTAATAGTTGTCTTGTAGTCTAATACTTGTCCTAAATTCTAATACTTGTCTTGTGGTCTCTTTACATTAATTTTACTCCTAAACCTTTTAAAATTGTATTTAAATAAAAATCTTCTATAATCCATCCTTGCAGCTGAACCTAGGAGTAAAAAAGACATGTTATAGTATTTAATACATCTCGTTTCATTACAATACATTTGTTCTGTTACAATAAATTCTTTTTACTACAACCTTTTTATTTTCATCGTATTACTTAGTTAAAATTCTTCCTAATCTTCACTTACAGTAGTCTGTTATCTTTTTCGGGTACAGCTATCCTATTTAATTTTGTATATCATGTTAGTATTATTCGCATCTCTTCTTAACAACACATTAGCTCTACAAAATCTACTCTAATGTTTAAATTTCCTCTTTTATTTAAGTGTGCTAAGCCATGGATTTTAGTTTATTTCTCTCATTAACTTTCGTTTTCACCGAAAGTCAAAATATGACCGCTGATCTTATCTTTACACATAATCTACAGTTTCAAAAAATAACTTGCGATCTTTCTAAATTTAATGTTTGAACATACGCCACAATTCAGAAATTTATAAATTAAAAAATTTTCCAACATACATTACAGTTTAAAACAAATTTGAATCTCTCCAGAATTATAGGCGATCTTTCAAATTAAACAATTACATTTAATTTCAGCTAATTGCTAACTTTCAGTTCTTTATAGCACATATACTCTATTCGTCTTTATTTTGGAACACCATTTCAGTTTGAAATATACACAAAATCTAATGTAGCTTTTGTTTTGCTAATCCACTGCCTTTCGCGCTGTTCTACACCCGCAGTCGTCGCTAACACCAGTATTGGAACTTTGTAGCTTGCCGATGCCTGATCTTGCTGTCTTTGCTTTTTCGATGATTCCCATGGCTGCTTTCAGATCATATACCTTGAAAGCGGTTGCTTCTGGATTCTCGTTCGAGTTCCGACTTTACCACAAGTCTTGATCGTATAAATCCCTCACTGCTGCGGCTTGAGCGGATTGATCCTGCATAGTCAGCGAGTAATGTCCCTCTTCGCATATTGCCTTTCCTTCCCGCTTGCCCCAGATTGCAGCGTCTCACAGTTGCCTGGAGCTGCAGTTCCTGTGAGGTCTATTGACGCTTAACTTGGTTCTTTCGTCAGTTTGTCTTTTGGTATTTATTCCCAGTCGGAAGATTTTTTTATGCCGTGACGATAATTCTTGCTTTCTCTTGCTGCCTTACTGATGGATTATCATTTTGTTGTTCGACATTTTGCTGCCACACATCAATTTTTCCTACCAAACTCCTTTTTCTTCCTCTGCTATAATATATCTAGACTTTCACTTCTTATTTTTATCTAGTCCTTCATTCTGACATTCCGTTTTAACGTAGGACTACGTTCCTCAAACACAGTCTTAGGAAGAAAGAAAATTATAGACGCAAAACGTGTTTTAGAAGAAAATCTCAGTAACTTCTATATCTCAGTAACTTCAAAAGCTAAAGCTTTCGTTTATGGCTTATTCGATAGTCAAAGGAGATCATTACAAACACAAAAACATTTTAAAATTGGAATTGTAGTTGAGCCACAGTAGAGTCTCAAATTTAGGTAAAATACACAATAATTTGATGACGCCACATGTCCCTGCGCACGAGTAAGGTTTAAAACCGTTCAGTTCTATGTTGAAGTTGACGGCGAGCGTTTGTGGGAGCGACTGTGATTTTATTTGCTCAAACGATAAATATAAAATACCGAAAAATAAAGATAGACTAAGAATAGAGCGCAAGAAACAAGCAAAAAAATTAAAGAAAGATAGCTGCAAAAAGGAAAAAACGCAACAAGCGATATTACGAAAATAACAATAAGAAAATAAGATCTACTGAAGTTGTTAGTTTTTAAATAAATCAAGGAGGTAAATAAAAGTGCTTCAACTTCTTCTACAGTTACCTATAATAAACTGTCAAGTTTGGTTGTACCTTTACCAGATTATAGAGGATCTTCAACGGTGTCTAGATTGACCAGTTGTGTACACAATATTTAAAAGTCTCAGGAACTAGTCCTACGCATCTAAACCCAGAGGCCGTTTGGAAGAAATATAACAGACAACCTTCCTTCAATTTTTTTCAATCTTTTGCCACTGGTCCATTTTCATATACCGCTTTCTGCACCTTCTCATCTTTTGTGTTCTCAGGTGACCCCTTTTTCTAAAATTCCTAATCCTAGTTCCTTATTCCTTCCTCTTGCCCAACCTTGCCTCTGCGCGGTACTTCTGCCTAAATTTCCATTTCTCTCAACAAGACATATATTCTCCATCGTAAAATTTGTTGATGTTGTCAACGTTTGTGATGTTGATCACTAAATAATCCTTAAAAATTCAGAATTAAATTTACTTGTTTCATTTTTCTCAGCGGATACCAGAGTGTGATTGATTTTCAAAACTTTGTTTCCAATCTTGACATTTTCGGCGGACCACACAGAGATGAGAAATTGTGTGTGCAGTCCCCGAAAGTCACTGTTTCGAAGCTTTTGCGATGTGTCACACGATATAGTTCTTACATCGCAGAAGCAATAAGTCGTTCCAGTTGACAGTACAAGAGACATAACTTCACGACCAGTGTCAAGACATTTTAGCGTTCTGCACTGTGTCTGTCGTTAAAGCCTCTTAATTGCAGAAGGGCTGACGAACCAATGATCTTGTTTTTCCTCTGATGTCGTTCCAAATATAACGAACCAGAGGATGTAAAATACTACTGAAAAATTAAGAAAGCGTGACTAATTCAGTCCGTCGGAACAACACGTAAAAATGCTCTTGAACTCTCGGCTAGAGAGACGTTCGTTGGCAGGTTCCCTACACCCCAAGGCCTATACTACACTTCAATAACTGTTTTATGCTATCCATGAATTATATGTATTTGTAAAAAGCTCCTCGTAATTGTAATAAATATGTTTTGAGTTTAAAATGCAGTAAGTATTACGCAACCTCACACATCTATTAATCATTATTACGGTGTCAGATGCGCTACCTGCCGCTAGCTACCCCACACATTTTCATCTCCCACCTTCTTTTGTCATAATATATTCAAAATAGTTCCCTGTTCGTGGCCTTATCCGACATTTTGAACACTTCATCGACTGCCCTTTCCGTTATTTCATGTTTCGCGAACCGCAATGTTTACGTTAATTCTTCAATATACAAATCGCAGCTTCTGTGATATTTTTCACATAAAAATGAATTAGCTGTACTATATATCTGTTTATGTACTCAGCAATATTTGACGTGGCCTATGGGGTCATTTTCGTGTGTTTTACGTCCAGGTCTGTGCACATCTTCCCCAAAATATTGTGATAACTGACTCGTATTTACGTTACACATTAGCAGAAACACGAGAACTTTACGCAGGTAAGACATACAGTTAGTCACAAAAGTCTGCGTACTGACTAAATTTTAATTTAAAAAACACTTAAAGCATAGAAAAATGTATTTTAATCATTGCATTTTTTTCTTCTATTAGCTAAAATTGTAAGCTTAAATAAAAAGTAAATAATATCAGTGTAATACATTTAAAATTTTTTTCAAAAATATATTTTGTCAAAAAAAAAAAAAAAAAAAAAAAAAAAAAAAAAAAAAAAAAACCCAGAAATTCCCTCCATTAAGTCTGCGTACACTTTAAAAAAAAGCAAAATATAAGTTTTTTACATTACTTCAATACTTTGTAGGATATCCTTTATTCTTCAAAACAGCTTGCAGACGTCTGGGCATTAACTGAACTAGTTTTTCAGTGTCATCTGACGTAAATTTTGCCCATTCTTCCTGCAGTTTACTAATTAGCTTATTTCGCGACGTAATATTGTGTTTTCGAATTCGTTTCTCCAATTTTGCCCACAAATGTTAGATTGGATTGAGGTCTGGTGACTGTGGAGGAGTACGCAACTGTCTTGGAGTGTGATAGAGGAGATATTCCTTCACAATTTTAGCTGCATGTTTCGGGTCGTTGTCTTTTTGGAAAATAAAGGTATTAGAAAGATTATCCAAATAAACATACTTATCCATGACTTTATCAATAATGTGAAAATTTCCAACTCCTTTCGACGACATACATCCCCATACCATCACACCGCCAACTCCATGTTTGCAGTTGGATTTAAATTTCTCAGATTCAGTTCTGTTCCTGGGTTTCTCCATACAATAGGGTGGCTATTAACTTTAAATATTGTAAATTTACTTTCATCTGACCAAATTACATTGTTCCAGAAGTCCTGCGAAGAGTTTAAATATGTTGTGGCAAAAGCAATTCTTTTCTTTCTATTTGTCTCGGAAATCTATGGCTTAGACCTAGGTTTGCGTCCATGATAATCGGACTTTCGCAGCACTTTTCGTACAGTTTCAGGAGAAATTTCCTTGTTGCTAGTTAAAAAAATGTCTTTTGCAATGCTTGCAGCAGAAAGTTTAGGATTTTGTGTAATTTGTAAAAGAATTTTTCTTTCTTCTCTCTGATGTTAGCTTCTTCGGTCTCCCACATCTTGGTTTTACAGCAAGACTACCAGTGTCAAGATAGTTTTGAATAACTCTTTACACACTAAAAAATGGTTTTCCAATGGTTTTACCAATATAACGAAGAGTTTTACCTTTATCTCTCAATTTGATAATTAGTTGTTTCGTAACTAAAGGAATTTCTTTATTAGTTGTCATTTTCGTCAAAGAAAATAGAAATAGCAACTTCCAATCAACGTGAAATTTGCTTCGGAAGTCAATGATCTTGAAAGTGTAACCTTCTTTGCATTTTTAAGTTTGAAGTTTAAAAGTTAGATAAGAAATTCCCCGCCTCCTTCGCGTTGTACGCAAATTTTATTGGCTTTGATTTCTGGCCACTCATCTTTTAAAAATTAGTGTGCATAAATTATTAGATATGAAAATATTACAGTTAAATAATTGTACGCAGACTTTATTGACTAACTGTAAGTCTCTGACTTCATGATAAAGTCATTTTATTAACATCTTCCTGCCTGACTGTTATTTGAAAGTACCCGCTGGCTAGGTCTAAAGCTGTCATGTTTTATACTGGGAATTATTTCCTCTGAAATAAGCATGGAGGTAAGAAAGGAAGGAGTATCCAGCTCCGCACTAAGAATAAAGCACTGCTCTGAACCTTCGGTCCCTAGATGGGGCGTTTTTTGTTTACATTCAGAAGCTCCCTCGACAGAGTTTCCATTGTATTAACACGCGACAGTTCCGTACAAATCGAAAAATGGGAAATTTCCGCATAAAAGAAACACTCTGGATGTGATGGATAATAGCAATTTGTATAGTTTAGTGACATTTACGCACAGATTACATCTTGGTTATGTTTTGATAACTAACAATAACGATTTTGATTATGAATTCGTTTCATAAAATTCTAAGCTGTTGAGCTACAAAAATATAGATTTTAGCGAAAACGATATGCCTAAAGAATGAAAAATACCTTACGGTACCTTTAAAATTTTACACGTCTTTCAATACCCTTGATAGAGTATTCACTACTTTTATTTTATGTTTCAAACGCTAAAATGTTTTAAATAAAATAATTTTTTTTTGCCATCCACATATTATTGTGACATGCACTTTTAAAACTTTTTAGAGGAGAGGCTTTATAGTTGCTCATTTTAACACTTATCATTTTATTTTTATATAACTTAAACATAATCACTTTGGGTTTACATGTTTTACATATTTGGGTTAATTAAAAAATAAAATTACCACCAAATGCTGCAATCCTAGTCAAAATTAATAAATATACGCACAGATATGCCAATACGTTAACTTATCCTTGATTTGTAACCACGCATTTGTGTAAAATTATGTGCAGTTTTACACAAATGTATGGAACAGAAGACGGATACATTTGGAAATTCGGCAGAAGTACCATGTGCGGTCAAGATGATGTGATCATGTGAACTTGCCACATCATCAAGACAGCTTACTAAGAATTTGAAAATAGGGTGATCGACAGGGGTGAAAACATTTGTGTATCCTGCCAAAAGGCGGTCCGATCATGAATGATCCTCTTATTGATTATTCGTACTGGAAAGGTACTGTTAAACTGGATCTGTTAAAATGTATTGTAAAGCAAACTCTACGAGATAAGTACTTAAGAAAGTAATAAAGAAGGGTTTTAGAATATGTATTGTTGAAATTAAGGGTAAAAAAATCTGATAAGTATAATTAAAAGAATTATTCGCCTTACATTTTATAATAAGTTACAAGTTCTAAATAATATTTTTTTAAAAAATCATTTTTTTTATTCCCTTTCAGAAATATTCAGAGGAAGTTAAGTACTATTTAACGTATTTCGCTATTAAACTAAAAGGTGCCCTAATTTGAAATAGACCGAAGAGAGCAGTAATTATAAATTGACTTAAATTATTCGATTTAGAAGATGCCTCAGAAGCTAAAAAAACCATGTCATATTTGAGAAAGTATTTTAGGAAGAAGCTTTATAAATAGAAAAGAAATAATGCATAATTTTAATATTAATAATACAATAAACTTTGATCTTAATTGTTGTAATCCTTAACCGAATAAAATCGAATTACCTTAAAAAAATTTTCTAATGTAATTAGTAAAACTTGTGAAAATATTTCATTCCAATTAAACCGTTCTGAGCAAACTGTTCTGTGAAAAGTATAGCATTTAATTTCGTTCAGAATGAAATGTGATTTAAAAATGTATTCTTTTCATATACTTAGGACTTGGAAATATTGTAAAAAAAAGAAAATATATGCATTTATATGTATATTTACGACGCAATTACAAAATATTTACATCCGATTGTGTCAAAACCCATTGAACTTAATGGTAAATGACCCAATGTTTTGGTCACCACGAAGGGATTGCCAGTGCTTCAAAGCAGTGTATGGGGAAAACCGGCTAGGGCCAGTCCATCTTTCTTCAGGCAGATAGCCCTAGTGTGCTTTGCTGTAATTAAATAAACTAAACCAAACCAACCATCTTACTTCCTACCTCCATGGAAATAGGCAGTGAATACACAGGGCAATTAGTAATTTTCTTCAGCGTACGGTAGTCAACAGCAAATTGCCAATATCGAAAATCTGTTTACTGCATATCTATTTTTCGTTTTGCACGAGACTACAGTACTCGTCTATGAATTTGGTACCGGAATAATTATTTTATTTTATAATGCGTTTTTATGTGTTCCTCAACGATTCTTTCTTTAACCGCATCATATCTACAAGGCTTTGATCTAAACATTTGGTCCAATCTCGTGTATTATGACATCTGTTAGGCCAGGCTTATCGCTAAATAAATTAGAAAATACCTCTATAACATCGATTATTTCTTATCTCCCTTCGGAAGATGTTAGACTTGAACGTTTGGCGTCAACTTATGCGCTGTGCTTATTTCATCCATTGTTAGTGCTATCTAAAGTTAATTTGTGAATTATATTTTTGCAAGAAATCCCCCCCCTCAAAATAACGCCAACTTGTAAGCCTTTTAAAACAAAAAAACTCCATCTTCTGAGCTTAATTTTTAATTTTTATACTTAATATTATGTTACCGAATATTGTTCACCTTGTGCAGATACAACTTGAATACCCTGTACTTCAGTAAGTATTTAAAAAAAAATCTGGCAAAATTTTTTTTCACTATCACTATTCAGCAAAGCTCTCGTTGGTATGTTATTCAGTTCGAGCTGTAAGCAAAGTGGCTCAACTTTCTTTAGTACAATAGTGTTCAACGCTGTCTGAAAGGATTTGCTATTGACTTGGAATGCCTGATATCCCTTTCCTTTCCCCCATTTTAGTTTAAATGTTTAGTCCACTTTTTCTTATCGGTATTGCCTTTTTTCCCCAGTTCTCGCAGTTGCGATTTTCTTTCATGGTGGTGCCTTCTTCAGTCATTTTTCTGCCTTGGCGGAAATTTTCGGAAATTTCTTGAAAGTTCTGTATCCATTGTTTAAACGAAAACAATAAACGTCTAACAGTCATACCGCCATGCCTAACGGTATTTGACCTCTACACGTTTACTTTTACATTTAGTTCCTAGTTTTTCAATGTTTGGGGGGCTCATCAGTTTTATAAAATTATCTCAAAATGGTTAATGCGACACAGATGAAAATATTATCAGAGTTTCTATTCATTTGTAAAATCATGAAAAGTAGAGAAACAAAGAATCTGAAAACTTTCTGATTTTATATTACTCCCAATAGGACGTTCTTTTAACGATTTGTGCATTTAAACTTTGTTTATTAAATATCATGTTCTTCGCACTTTAACCATAAAATTCAATTCAACAGCAATATCACAAAACAATTTAAAAGGAGCATATCTTTAGAATTTTCGATAGCCTGTCTCGCGCGAAGATAATTTTTTTTTCTTTTTTGCCCGTACAGAGTTGTCATTGCTTGCTTTGAAATCGTTCAGTTTCTTAATCAAAATTTTGTTAAAGTTTTACAAAATATGAAATATATAATAAAACAAATTCCAAATTTTGGCTTTCAAATCCCCGTATTCGACTGGAAGACTAAGTTATTCAAATTTTGATTCTCTAGGTAGCGTTGTTTTTTCACAGTGCCAGAAATGTACAAACATTCGTGAAGATTCTTCATTATTTAATTTCTTTAAATGTAATGCAGAGCTCTAATATTTGCTGGCAGCAATTTGAAAAGTGAAACGTCACTTATAGTGAACCAACACAAAATGCCAAAACGAAATTAATAGTCCTTGAATCGTTCAGAGACGTATTCATACATGTTTCATATACATCGCAGTAGTGTTAAGGTAAATTAGAATTTCATAGTGCTTTTTGTTATTTTATTGCATACTGTAGTTAACGCATAAAATAATTCCGTTACTCATAATTATTTGATAATTATTTTAACACGTTACGATCAGGTAAATGGTTCAGTTTGGGCATCGAAAACCTAGTAAATTAAAAGCTGGAATTCCGTAAGAACGTTGGAAATTCACCCGATCTTTAAGGAATCCAGAGAAAAGAAGCAAATGCTATTCTCTATATTTTGTGGGAGAATTAACCTTGAGAATACATTTTTGCAATTCCCACCTGCGTTCTTACCATTATCTCTTTGTGCTTCAGATTTCCAATGTTAAAATACAACAAAGGCTTCACTTCCTGACAGGAAATATTTCTTCAGAATTCAGCCCTACGCATGGTGCGTCACTTGACCTATCAGCTATTCCATACCAAAATTATATCGTACTCAGGTGTTGCACTAAAAATTTCGGCGTCTACCTACGAGTTAAAAAAAAAGCACCTTTCGGTATTTTGTAACTTTAAATGTTATAAGAATTTTGAGGGAAAATTTAAGTACTTAAATTATATTTAAAACAAACCTATTTATTACGTTTTAGTGGATTTTTTTTAATTTATTTTTTATGCCTAATAAAGCACATATAGAATTTTAATTTGGTAGTCATGCAAGATTTAAAAGCTAGTTTTGCGTTCTGATCATACATATAAGTTGACTTTCGACTATGAAATACAGATGTTAAAATAATTATTCACTGCTTGCAATATAAACACGTAAATTTAAAAATATGTTAAACAGAAACGATAAGTTATAAAATATTTAATTACAGTGTGACAATTATTGAGCTATATGAAATAAAAAAAAATCAGATTTTCAAAACTACAGAGTTCAAAATTTTTTTTCAAATTTGAAAAGTAACTATAGGTATTCGGATTTAGTTTGTAACGTGTTCGATGGCTATAACGTGGAGCAGACGAAAAGCAAAATCCTGTAAAACTCGCTGAAGTGTCCATGCATCGATGCTTTCGATAACCTCCTGAATGGCTGCTTTGAACTCAGCGATGGTTTTGGATTTGTCTTTAATATTACTCCCCCCATAAAAATGAGTCACAAGGGTTGAGATTAGATGTCGCATATTGTTCGAGTAGCAGGCCTTGAAGATGAATATATTCTCTGAAATATTGTATTTCGACATTTTCAACGAAAAATGAACAAGAACACTACGAGTGTGCATGCTAAAACAAACTCTCAACATACCCTTCATTCAGCGGCCAAGTTTTGACTGAAACTTGCCAATGGTTCAAAAATTATCAAGTGTTTTTCAATAGTTGTCACACTGTATTAGATGCCTTTAAAAGGAGAATGTCATTAACTTTCATCCCTATAATATGAACTAAGAGAAACGGAAGTAGTTTTACCATATGATTTACGGTTTTAATTAATCATTTGCTGTAGCTACATCTATGATCAAATATCGATTCGTAGACTTCAATACATATATATCTTTTTTATTACCACCTTTAATTATATTTTTTAAAGCGTTATAATTTTTCTTTCAAATCCTCATTACTTATTTAAAGCAGATTAGGTAGGGAACAAAAGTTATCATTTTCTATTTTTAGCCATTCAAAACGACCAGGTAACGAAATGCAGGGTAACATCAATTTTAAAGGGTCTAAATGGGCATTATCCCGAATGGGCTATTAATCTTGAAACGGGGTTTTGCGTCGTGCTCAATAAATGGCTCTATCACTTTGCTGCCGCTGAATATTATCACCGTCTATTATTTTTTTAAAAATTAAATAATGAAAAATCTGTTCGTATGTGCCTCGCACTGTGAACCTTCAAAAAGCGGAAGCCCAGTAGGGCTATTTTTTTTTATTTATTTATTTTTTATTTATTTATTTTTTTTAACGGCATTTTGTGGCGTTTAGCTATAAATGGCGAATCACTTTTCAAATTGATGCCACCAAATATTATCGACTTGTGTTATATTTAATGAAATTAAATAATGAAGAATCTGCATGACTGTATGCATGTTCCTCGCATAGGGATGAGAACCGAGGGTACCTAGGGCCACCCCATTTTGTATAATGTGTTCTTCCACCCCCAACATATGAACTTGGAAGCTTGAATTTTGCATATTTTAAGATTTTGCTATCAAATGCGAAGAACATGATATTTGATTAATAAATTTAACAAAACGTTAAGAATCAAAAGCCTAAAAAAAGGTTTTGAAAGCCATCTTACTAAAACAAAAGTGAACATTGACATGATAAACTTCGAAAAGACTGAAAAAATAGAAAAGTGAACACTGATATGATGAACTTAGAAAAGACTGCAAAAAATAGAAAAGTGTGCATTGGGAATTCTAAATATATACTGCTATGCTGCTTTTAAAGTTTTTGGAGTTTTGCTGTTGCATATATGGCGGACATACGATGAAAACGATGCGTAATAATAAAGCTAAAAAGATAAAATGAAATGGCTTAGTAGGGGTGAGGGCAACAGCAGACTGGTATAGACTGAAAACTCAAAGCGAGTGTAAAAAACCTCGACAAACCTTTTCGGGCGATCGTTAAAATCTCAACCCTTTCAAATATTCCTTTTTTTATTATTATTTATTTGTTATGATTCATCATGATGTCTGTATTGAAACTATCGTTATCGCTTTAGTCAGTTATTAATGTTTGTTTCATTATTAATTTCAAATACCCTTTTGTACTTTGAATCTATTATCTATTCTAAGGATTATAAATCATATTTATTATTCTATTATTATGGTATAAATTTATGAAATTCGTATTTTAGGGTGCAGCTATATATTGACAATATTTGTAATAAGAACATAGTGCCAATTTATCAAAGGAAACATAAATTTAAGATCTTTAATTTTAATAAAAAAGGTTGTATGTAGAATTATAAAGATTAAAATGATTGATAAAAATTCGTAATTTCATGCTATGAGCTCATAAATTTCTCTCAGTTGATATCGCAGGTGTTTGCTTCCATTTTGCTTTGCTGTAAGGTACTTCATGCCTTATGTAATGTTAAATGATATAATCTAAAACATTTGTCTTAACTTTTGTAAAGCAAAGAATAATACCGTTTCCAATGACCCTTTCTGCATCATTTATTACTAAATTTAGAATATTTAACAGCAAGCAGAATGAAAAGGCCTCAGAATTTGTATTTCATGAAAGCTTTGAAGTACATTTCATTTTCGTTTACATATTTACTCCGCTGTCGTATCTTTGAATGCTTATATTCATAAATTTCAGATTGCTTCTTAGATATTCAATTATCGTTTTATGCAAATGTTTACCCGTACAGAATTTACTTGCAAACGTGGCCCGGCTAAGGTAATCTGAAGCATGGGCAAAGCGTTCTTTCAAGTGCCCCAATGCCCACTTTCCTTGTTTTTTATTAGGAGAAAGCACAATTATGAGGAATTATATCATTTAATAGGTAGTACCTTAAAACCCCTAAAATGAGTCTTTAATAGTAATAATATTATAATTATTTAATAATCTTAATGAGGATATTTAGATTTAATGGACTAAAAGTCTATTAAATTAAACCCTAAAATTACCGTAAAATATTTTCACTAATTTCAATTGCCCCATCAACACACAAATTTAGACCGAAGATAAGAATATCTATTGCTTTGAACATTTTATAACTAATATAGACTATAACTTTATAACTAATATAAAAGTTATTTATTAAACTGTTTTTTAATTTTTTAAATTTTATTTATTTATTTATTTATTTATTTGTTTTCTCGTGAGTAATAATGTTGATTTAGAATCATGCCTAGTAGCAAGATAAGAATTCAAAATTTCATATTTGCTGACGAGCTTTCTTCCAATATCTCATTTTAAATGACTGTGTGCAACAATTACCGCAATAGATCACAGTCCACATCAGGTACATCCCGTATTTTCTTGGCAAATCTACGGGCATACTAATAATAATTTTCATTAGCACTTTTTTCCAGTTTTCTGTTTTATGTTTCGCAAACAGGAAAACTGTTTTCGTTCCATTTATTATATTTTACATTAAGATTTAATCTTTCAGTTTGTACAATATAAATCAAGAGCACGGTCTTTTTAGAAAATTATTTGTAAGCATAGAAGGAAACGCGATCAAAATCCCTCATTCTAGAATGTTTTCACTTGTACTTAAACAAAAGACGCTGTTTTCTTGAACTTATTACAAAACAAAAAGAAAATTAAAGAATTAATTTTGGTAGCGTCTTCTCAAAATTTTCTTACGCTTTTGCAGGAAAAGACTACAGTAGTACAATTAATACAATTATTAAGATGTGTGTAGCTTGATGTGCAACATTCGGGAGCTCACTACGAGGGGAAATTTAAAACACCTGTGAAAAAAAAATGAAAGGTTTCAAATTTTAACTGTCGCCCAAAAGGGTTTGTTAAGGTTTTTGAGCTCGCAGTCTGCCAGTTTGCTGTTACACTCACTCCTGCTAACCCCCTTTTTTTTCGTATTTTTAAATTTATTATTAAGCACAATTTTCTTCGCACTTACCCTATATACAATTCAAGCGCAAAATTATAAAAATTTTAAGAGAAGCATAAAGGTATACGTTTAGAATACCCGATGCAGCATTAAGTGTTGGTGTAAATATTTTTCTGTTTTTTAGTCCAAAGGGGCTTTGTCCCTGAAGGACTATTGTTTTCGTTTTGCGATTTTGCCTTGGTTCACTATAAATGTCCCACTTTTCAAACTGTTGCCACCAAATATTAGAGTCCTGCATTATATTTGAAGAAATTAAATAGTGAAAAGTCTGCATAAATGTATGTATATTTCTCGCATTTTGATAAAACAACGGTAAATAAAGCCATCTAATTTTGAAGACGTAATCCTACTGCGGATATGGGCATGTAGAAGTCCAAATTTGAAATTTGAAATTTGTTTTATTATCAATTTCATATTTTGTAAAACGTTAACGAATTTTTGATTAACAAACTCAATGATTTCAAAGCCAGCAATGGCAACGTGGTACATAAAAAACATTTTTATCTCCAGCGCGCGAGACTCTGTATCGAAAATTCTAAAGGATATGCTAACTTCAAACTATTTTGCGATATTGCTCTTGAACTGAATTTTATGGTTTAAATGTGAATAACGGGATATTTAATAAATAAAGGTAACAGACAAAATGTTAAAAGAACGCCCCTTTGGACGTAATTTAAAATCTGAAACCTTTCAGATTTTCTTTCTTTCTTCTTTTTTTTTTTTTTTTTTTTTTTTTTTTTTTTTACGATTTTTTTTTCCCCTCAGTTCATCATATGAATGTTCAGTTTTTTTGCTAACACGACTTTACAAATTTTTTTTTTGTCTTTTTATTATTAATATTTTGTTAGTTTACTTATATGACGTTCTTGACGCTTACGCTACATAAAATTTGATTCAAATCACAAATTATTTAAAAATAGCATATATTAAGAATTTCCGATAGACAAATTTCCGCGCTGGAGATAATTTTTTTTTCTTTGTACAGTGTTGCCAATGCTCACTTTGAAATAGTTGAGTTTGTTAATCAAATATTTGTTAAAGGTTTATAAAATATGAAATAGATAATAAAGCAAATTCAAAATTCAAAATTCCGGCTTCCGTGTGCCCATATTCGGGGTGCGTTTTTCAAAATTTAATGGCTGCATGTACCGTTGTTTTTCACGATGCGAGAAAGATGCATACATTCATGAATATTCTTTATTATTTAATTTCTTTAAATAAAAATCAGAGCGATAATATTTTGTAGTGACTATCTGAAAAGTGATACGGCATTCATAGTGAATGAACAGAAAATGCTTTTTCAAGACTAATATTCGGATATAGTATTCAAGATAATAATTTGGGACTAACGTCTGTTTTGGACTATAAATCAATTCTGAATAGAGCTTGTGCTGTTTTATGCGAGAGGGAAGATTGATTCTAACTTTTTATGTTTTCTTCTCGAACTGTTTTTAAGGTAGCATTCAAATAACTGACATTTGGGACAATCGATGTTCTGCTGCATAATCTATAAACAAACTTACTTTTTAAACTATTCAAATATTTGCAGATTTTAGTTTTTACACGCAAAAATAGAATAATGAAATGCTACAACTAATGTAAATTGTTAAACTTATATGAGCGATCATTAACTCACTCGCGGGCTCACCAGCGGCCGAGCGGTAAAGTCGCTGAAGACTGGTAGTTCGGGCCGAAGTTCGAATCCCGCGAACTGCATGGGTGTTTTCGTGGTTTTCCCCATGTGTAACGTGTATCCGAGCCAGTTTCCCTTAGAAAGTCCTCCCCGAGGGGATTCCTCCCCTTAGGCAGATAGCCCTAGTGTGCTTTGCCATAATTAAATACACCACCACCACCATAACTCATTCGCTGTTAGTGCTCAGTTTCAAGACGGGACGTTTCGGCATGTCGTAACTTTTCAAAGAGAACAATAGCCCATCGGCACATTGCGGAAAGCAGGGTATTAAGTTTCATAATTTTTTAACTTTTGAATATTAATTGCTCTTGATGTTTAGTATAGTTAACTTTCATTGAGAAAAAATATTACTGTTAAGCACATTTTGTATATTACTGTATAATATTTCATTTTAATCTTTCTGAATTATTTCTATATCAATATAATTTTTTACATGCTATTTTGCTTTCAGTGAATAGTAAAATGGCATCCTCTTTTACATCTAGTATATGCCTCGTGAGCCCACTTCTGTTGGCTCTGTTCAAAATTCCCAAAGTTCGCGAAATTGTGAAAAACACTTCTGGGAAAAAAATGCTTATTAAATCTTAAAAATCTGTATACAATATTAATGCCTCAGACAAGCTATTTTAACATTATTCTTGCATTCAGGGATAGAAATAGAGAAGATATTTAAAAATATGTATCTTCCTATTGGCAAATGATTTTCCTCCAGTCGTTTGTGAGATGCATAGGACCTTCTTTGTTTTTTATTGTTATCCAACAGGATAGTGCTTTATTACTGGTAGACAAATGCAAAGGATCCTTACTTCTTTTACGGCCAATATGACGGCAAAAAGTTTTAATTTTCTGTGCGATGAATCCAGACACGCAGCACAATGGCTTATAGGATATTGAATTGTAAAATACTGCCGAATTTGCATGCATATTATTAATTGTTCCGGGCCTTCTTTTACTTCTTCTTTTTCAGTGAAAACAGTTTTTGAATTTTAGATAATTTTTCAAGGAGTTTTCTGATTATATTAAACATCTCTGATTACATTAAAATTTGTTTGTAAATTCTACGGGAAGTCCATGATCATAAGTGCGACCAAAGCTGTAAATTAGATTACAGTAGGTGTCTAGCATATGTTAAGGCTAAATCATATTAAAATTATTTTAGAGGTAGAGCTATAATGATTCGATTGTCAAGGCTCTAATTTATAAACTTTTTTAAAATTCAGTAATTAATTTCCATTGATCTGCATTAGGAAACTGATTATATTACATCGCAAATTTCTGTATTCCCATTCTTCATAAACCCATTCTTTATATCTCCATTCATCATAATCCATTATCAAGTTAATGATTACGTACAGCTTGGTATGAAAAGGGAAATATTTCTGCTGTTGCTATCAACATAAATGGATTTGATGGAAATACTTAAGTCCTTCCACAATGCCTGCTTTTTGGAAGGCATAAATATTTTCATCAAATACGTTCAATGTCTTCTAGTCAAAATCATAATCAGTAGGTTGTTTAAAGGAGTTTAATATTCTTCTAGTCATAAAAACCATTATATATTCATATGGTCTAGTTATAGCATCATTTTGTTGCATTACAGCAGAGTTCGAATGAAATTTAGATTTTATACAAAATAAATAAGTAAAATAAAAAAACGCAAATTCTTTCATCATCTGTTAATTCTCTTTTTTTTTCATAACTTATGACGCCTCTGAATATATCCCTGGTTAAAAAGGTAATTTACTTTCGTAAAGTCGCCAACTCAGGTAGAGGAATTTTCATCTGTTTTTTTAATAAATGTATGATTTTCCAGAAAAGATCCTTTAATCCTTTACTTTATAGCTTTATTTTAGTGTAAAAATTCTTAAAAAATATTTTTGGCATATTCTAATTTATATTTAATTTCCTTTTTTCTTAATCGGCAGTATCTTTCTGAACTTCGTTTCATAAAGAATTTTTCTTTTTTCAGAGAATCACACTGAGATTTAAGCAATACAAACGTTTGATTTTTCTTCAAGAGAATTTATTATGCTGTTTGTTATTGTAATTTACTATGCTGTTATTTTTTATTTCCAGTTGTTTCAATTTTTGTAAAAGGTAGTCGAACTGTAACCGATTCTGGTATCGTCATCATCATTATCATTAACCAAATATGTTAGAAATATTTCCGATAAAGCATTTACTTCCATTTCCGCTTGACTTCTAGCTTATCGTTCACGTCGCTTTTATGATTTAAATTTTTGAATATTTGTGAAATTTGTATACGATATAGCTTTTTCTTTTAAAAATTTGAGAAAATCAAAGACATTTCTAAAATAATATTTTCGAATTTGTCTCAAGCTTTTTTCGCAAATTCATTTGAAAATCTTTATCTTTAAAATGCATTGAGCAAATGGTTGCATTTCCAATTTTAAACTCATTAGGGAACTAATATAACTTTGTCTTCGTTTCTCCCCTTTCAGTGAGTCATAGACCTTGAAAACTGTAAAAAAGAAAGCTGAAGTGTTCTGTCGTTTCTATGATGCAGAATGTTTTCCTCGTTAACCAATCATTACATGAAGCAGTTAAGATTACTCTTTCAACAGTGTGGTCTTGGAAAAGCTGCATTTGATTAATAAAAGTCTGCTGTTAGTTTAAATGCACTAGTCTTCGATTATTTTAACGTTATCTGTTATTTCTTGTTCTGCCAAGTTCCTTTTATTTTCAGTTCTGTGATGCTGTGAGTAGCGGTTTATTATAAACACAAATTTAAACATTCTTTAAATTAACCGATTCAGGAGCTTTTATAAATACATTTCTCTTCTAGTGACAAACTAAGAACACACTTATAAATTTCTGGTTCCATATGCTTTCTTGAAGCAGCTGCAATAATAAAATTCTGGTAATATTTTACTACAGGATTCGTTCGAAAGATGTTTTAGAAATGCCTTCTGTGCAAAATAATGCCATAAACTGACGTTAAATTTATTTATTATAGATGATTTTGTTTGATGTCTCAGATGGGTTTGAAGAATTTTTTATATTGTTTGTTCCTTAATTAATAGTAAAGATATTCATTTTCAAATCTGATATTTTTAGAAACCATATTTAGTATAAGAAAGGAATTAAGTGAATACCTATTTCGAAAAAAGTAATTTTTTTCCCTCTTTAGTTTTATTTTAACATACTTAAAATTTGGACATTATGAGAACTATGTTAAGCCACTTTTGTAACCGTATTTTCAGTTTGATCATTTTAAAATTGAAAAGTAAATTAGTCAGATTAAGAAATTTGCGAATGTTTTGAAATTTGTAAAATGCTTTGAATTTTACGTTGTGATATTCTGTTAACATTTTCAAATCATTTTCCATAACTATATTTAAGAGTACATTGAACTTTTCCATCTGTGCTTGCGTGACAGATTGTTACAAAAATGCAGACTGTTGTTAGCTTCCTTCCCAATATTGTTTCAGAATAGGGTTCTTTTACAAAGGCACTGCCGAAACTAAAATTCGTGGAATTTCAAACAAACTGTGAAACAAAGCATGTGATTTCAGTTTTTAAAATTTTATGACAAAATTAGGAGGTTATTAAATTTTTTTGGAAAAAGAGCTTAACAAACTGTAAAGGAAATGTAGCAAGACTTATGCATTCGATATTCACAATAATTAAATAATATCTGTTAAAACAGATTGCTTTTGTTTGAAAGTTTTCTACCTCACTCTTTTTTAAATGAATTTTTAGCTTATTGGCTATATCCTTTGAAGTGTCTCGTATTTTTATGAGGTCTCTAGAAATTACTTAATGACTCCGAAAAAATATTTGAATTTGAAAATTTCTTGAATGCTTTGAAATTATTTTTTAATTCAAAGTATCTTTTCTTTTTAGACTTTACTTGTTTAGTCAGTTCCTTTTCCCAGATATTCTTATATTTCTTCTTCTATATCATATCCTGTTTTCTTTATGAAATCTTTCGCTTCAACACTCGGTTCTTCCGTATGTTTAGTTTCATCAATCGCTTTCATTCCTGCATTAAAAGCTTGAACTAAAGAAGCTAGCTCTGTCCGTTGACTAAATTTGGTTTGATTATCTACATCAATGGTTCCTGTTATATTAATTTTGAAAAATTTCGCCTTATAACGTACTTTTAAACAATGTTTGAGCTAATATTCTGCACATATTCCAATATCTAGCAAGATGTATCTGAAGTGTTCATAGTTTTAGCTGATACCCTGATTTACTGCCCATCAATATGGAACTAACAGTGAAAAATTGTTTTTACAGTTTTATTATAATTATTACACTCTGTAACATAGAAAGCGATGCACTAAGAAGAAATTATCCGAATGAAACGAAATTACGTATGCTCATATCCTACGGCAGAATATGTAAATGATTAACTTTTGACGTCCACTGACTGACTAGCTGAAGCTCAAGAGCACCGCAACTGGATGGTATATAAAACAGAAGCCTTTCCAATGCTAGTGTATAACTTCCATGCTAATGTGGTTCCATCGACCCACATGGACTGTGCTAATACCTCACAGACGGTGTCACGAACAGTATGAGCAGATGTCACCATTTGAGAGAGGACATGCAATTGCAATTGGACAGAAGCAGGTTGCAATTGCAATTGGACAGAAGCATGCTACAATTCGACGATGTTGGCAGGAACGGGTGAACGACGAGTGTACAGAGCGTCAAGAAGATAGAGGTTGACAGAGAGCTACGGCAAAACGCGAGGACAGCCCTCAACAGCCGCTGATGCGTCTTTAGCAACAATCAAACAAACGTGTAACCGGGACACCAGTGACTTCAATGACAATAGGCGACTCAGCGAACGGGGCCCAAGGTCACGGAGGCTCATTACTATACCCCGACAGGTACGTTTGCAATGGTGCCGGGCGCATTCGACCTGAGATCTGGCGCAATGGAATATGATTGTTTTCAGCGATGAGTGTCGCTTCGAACTGAGCCCCAACGAGTAGCGAAGATACATTTGGAGACGTTTAGGACAGCCGTGGGTTACTCATCTGACCGTCGTCTGCCTCATAGCCCGAGAACCAAAAGTTATACTATGGGGTACCATTCCATTGAGTTATGGAAAAAGAAGCGAGTTTTGTTTCCTTTGATTGTCAACCCTGATATTTTTACAGCAGAGCATTACGTGGAATAAATTCTACAGAGAGTGTTTACGCAGTTTTAGAATGATTTCGTTGCCTTTTAATTAATGTTTTTAACATTCTGCTCACACTGCAGAGCACTACGCACAAAGCATTGAAGATGATTCCATTAATATCTACAATTGAAAGAAAATCTATAGGCAAAATGTATTGGCGAATTTAAAACGTATTTCATGGCTAATATACAACGAATAATAATGTAAGAATAAAATTTTTTGTTGAAAGTTTTTTATTTGTTAAATCAAAGTTAGTTCGCATATTATTTACATAAAAACTATGAAAATGTTCCTGAGCTGAAAATTTTTATTTTGCTTGCTTATTTACTACAAATAATTTTTTAAAAATACGAAATTGCTTATTTATTGCAGAAATTTTAATTAATTCTTGACACAAAATTTCAAAATAGAATGAAAAAGATTGTCTTGTTTTCAAAATATAAAGGAACTACTAATAAAAGATAGTATTATCATGATCTTAGCAGTTTTTTTAAGATTAGCAGTTTCTAATGAATTCTTAGGCAGTATTCTAACAGCACTTTGAATTCCCATAGGATTAAAACGTGCGGTTGCAGCAATAATTGTTGACAGTTATAAGGTAATCACGTGGAAAATTCTCAAACCATCTTCCTTCTTTCTGCATACCTTGTTCAACTGATATACCTAAGTATTCAAATACAAGAAGTAATCCAAGATATCTCGAATTAAAAACTAAAACTGTTATATATGCACCCAGCAATATAGTCTTTAATTCTACAAAAGTGTTTTTTCAGCTAAATTGCCCATAACACAGTATTAAAGCTCTCGTTGCAATTTTGAGTCCCTCCATGCAAACATTTTGAGAGTAAGCCTTTATCATATAGACTAATATATGTAGACTTAATAATGTTCAAAAAAGATTCTGGAAGACCTGGATATTTTTCTGAAATTTTCAACCCGTTATTACTGTTCTTTTGATATCTGCACCAAATCTTTGCTCCTAGTATTTGCACTGCCCATGCATTTCATTCTTCTTATTACAACAAACAATGAAAAAACAGCAATAACTGCAGACTGCATACTCTGTAAATTTCCTACGTTGCTTCGGATAGCAATTCCATAATAATTCTGTAATTTATCAATCAATTTATCTGTTAATCTGCCTTTTCCATCAATCCCCTCTTTCTTTTTTCAATTTTCGCAAACAGGTACCAACTTTTTTTTGGACATGACCGATACAATCTAGTTTCTTAATAGAGTACCTTCCATGAATGTCTTTCACGTCCACATACGCTTTGTAATCCTCCATCTCCAAAATGCTCAATATATTACAATTCCTAATTTTTCGTCCATCTATCAAATATTCGGTATGCTCCAGTGACTTCTATATTTCCAGCTGAACCTTATAATTAGAGCATACATGACCATTTTTTGAATAATTACCTTTACTAATTCTGCAATACTGAGACATTACTTCCAAGTATAAAATTTTACGTGTGTCAATTGAAATGACAGTAATGTTCATTACCATTCAGTAATGACCACCATTCAGTAATGTATAGCCAAGACGCTGTCAGGTACCATACGCCAGAAACACGATAAGCTGTACTTTTTTTTAAAGTTCTAATTTCTTTGGCAGCTTCTTTCATGTTCTGATCAGAAGCATATTTCACAGCTTTGAAAAATCTGCTTTCATGCTGCCTAAATGCTGCTTTTGATATGAATGGTAAGTTCGAAGTAAACAACAACTTTTAACCAAATGTATAACCTTTTCCAATAAGTCTTAATCCAAGCATCATGAAAAAATTCAAAATATTTTTATTTCCATTTCTGGGAGGTGAAGAAAATACTTCTATGTATCCACATTTTGCATTGCAAGCTAAGTTTGAGCAAAGCCCAAATTTTGAATCTTCTGCTAATTGCATGCCAGTTTCAAAACACACTGGACAGCAGAGAATAGAAAAGATGGAATCTGAAGATGTTCCAGTATCAAACATTTTGTTTCCTTTTAGGTCTTGACCATTGTTAGCAGTCATAACATCTGTAAGGTCAAAAGTTTTTAGTTTGGATGAGCTTGCAGTTTTCACATTATCACAAACATTTCGAGTTCCAATTGTATAGCGATTGCCGTAGAAAGATTGCTTTTTACTTTTCTTAGATCTTACTTTTGGCACCTTATGTAAAAAATTTTCAAAAGAAAATGAATACAAGAATCAAAGAGATAAATATAAAAATTAAGCAAAAATAAAGTGTGAACACGCGTATAGGAAACGAAGAACAAGTGTAGAAGAAATGTAAGCAAAAATCGCAATGTTGCCAGTCCCATTTCAAACATTAAGCCACATAATTATTGCCAAAAACAAGAAAAAGTACCTAGAATTAAAATGAAATGGTTTAGCATAATTTACATACGCAAAAAAAAAAAAAAAAAAAAAAAAAAAAAACACTTGTTTACTTTAAGTTAAGCCTTTTAAATGACACTTCCGGTCTTTCTGTTTTCACTTCCGGTGCAGTTATTGGCTATACCTTCTCTTCTAATTATCATAAACATAAAACTAAACCATTTTTGGAATCCTAGAAAATTGCTCCTTCAAACTGGGCAATAGAAAAATATGCAACATGTTTCGCCAAAATCGTCTTTTTAACGTAAGCAGATACCTTAACAAACTTTTTATTAAAATAGAAATTGAACGTAAATTCGCTTCTTCTGTTTGCAAATATCAACCACCACTTGTGGTGATGTAACTTAAATAACAGTCAAAATCAAATTAAGACATAAACGAGTAGCTAATGTCTACACAATTTAATTTAAAATTAAGTTGGCTCAGAATTTCTTTCTTACAGGGGTAATAATTAATTGTCGGCGGTAATAACGCAAAGCCGAAGAATTAAAATCTTATCAGAGCTGGCGAAACCTATGTGGCCTCGAGAAGCCGAATACTCTCTGTCTTAATAATCCGACACCCTCGATTTAAATAGCCTTCAACTAATTTACATTTCTGGTGAGGAAAAGGAAAGGAGAAGTTATGGTAGAGATCTAAATTATAATAAATTGTTATGCTTAGTGTTATAGTAATAACTGTACAGTCTAAATATTATTTCAACATCTTCGGCTGGATATTTGATATGAATAGAACAAAACACGGAAATATTTTAATAATCTTTGTCATTTTCATGATTAAAACTTTGAAGAGAAGTCCAAGTGTTTTGTTTTATTTATTTATCTCAAATTTAGCCTTATTCCTGGAACGTCCTGTAACACAAACGAGAGAAAATGTTTGTGACATTTCCAATAAAATTTATTCCTGGTATATAGTCCAATAGTCATTCATTCTTTTAAGGTATTTAACGAAATACTTTTATGTAAATGTAATTTACAAAATTTAATTTACATAAGAACATTTTCACGTGTCTTATATTTGTGCCAAATTATAGCTTTTCGGCGATTTTATTAAATAGTTTAATTAATACATACTTCATTAATACAAAAGATACAGTTTTATAAATATAAAGTTCTTTATAAAAACTTACAAATAAGTAAATATTTCTATCTCCTGCCCTCAATCTGTGTGTTGTTGTAGTAATCGAAATTAACGAAAACAGTTTTAGCGTTTTTGCAGGTTGGGTCCGATTTTATTCGTAGACCTTCAGATTTCCAAGTTTTAAGACGCTGCGAAATGATGCTATAATTCATCATAACTCTGCTTTCTCTCTGATTAAGAAACAAGTAATATAAAAAAAAATTCTTAATCTGAAAGGTTTCAGATTTTAAATTACTTCCAAAGGGGCTTTTTTTTAACATTTTGTGTGTTATACTTATTAAATATCACGTTCTTTGCACTGAAACCATAAAATTCAGTTCAACAGCAATATCGCAAAATAGTTTTAAAATGAGCATATCCCCTTTAGAATTTCCGATATAGAGACTCACGCGCTGGAGATAAAAATGTTTTTTCTGTACAACGTTGCCATTGATCGCTTTGAAATTCTTGAGTTTGTTAATCAAAAATTCGTTAAAGGTTTACAAATAGGAAATCGATAATAAAACAAATTCCAAATTTCAAATTTGGTCTTCCACATGCCCATATTGGTAGGAAGATTACGTCATTCAAAATTCGATGGCTCTATGTACCGTTGTTTTATCACAATGACAAATATACATACATTTACGCAGATTTTTCATTCTTCAAATATAATGTAGGACTCTAACATTTGGTGGCAACAGTTTGAAAAGTGAAACGGACATTTATAGTGAACGAACGCAAAACGAAAACAATAGTCCTTCAGGAACAAACCCCTTTGGACTAAAAAAAAAAAAAGTAAAGTCAATTCCTTTTTAGGTCAACAAAGAAACATTTTATTTTAGTTACTTTTTATTAATATTATTAAAATTTTTTCGTTTCTAATTTATGAATCTGATGGTAGTTTATAATTTCTCATTCTATCCCTCTTGTAATGCTTCATTATTGCATTATTCCAGTGAGTTTCGAGCAGTCCAGTTCTTCAGTTAATATTCCATCTATTAGCACGACTCAAGACAACATATGCTTGACCTGCTGCGATGAGCTTTCCTCCTAGATATATTACTGCATAATGTATCAGGTTCAGTGTTTCTCCTTACTTGCTTTGGGAACATTCAAGAACCTGACTCGGAACAGGGAGCTTACTAAAGCTATGTTCAATAAATGTGGGAAGTAGACAAGATACACAGGAAGGGTATACGAAACCCTTTATTTTTCACTCTTTACAATGATTTCCGTACTTCGGAATACAGAGACGAACCACTTGTGGTCTGAACGTAAGAATATAAAAATATTAACTAAACTCTAACTTAACTTTGGAGTAACAAACAAGGGCCTCCGAGAAGATTGGCCGTATATTAACAGGGAGCCGTATGTAGTACAGAGAACTGTTAATGCTACAATACGTTTAAAATTATTAAGAGGATTAAACCTCTGGCCTGGAAGGCAACCAGCAACCGAGTAAAAACTGCTAAGGCAAGCGGCCTGCTTCTACTAACTCCTTCCTCTCTCTCGCTTGGCAAAAAGCCACAACTTAAGTACTTGGCGTTCGCTAACAAATTTGCATAAATAAGTTAAAGCTTTTAATTCTGGCCGGAAGTAGAAAATAAGAAGTGATAGTAAAGATTTAAAATAAAATAAACGTTAGTAAAACTTAAGATCCTTAGAAATGTACAGTGCTATAGTAGCTACAGTAGCTACAGTTCTTACTGCATAATCTACGGTGCTTACTGCATAATCCAGAGTGCTTACTGCATAATGTACAGTGCTTCGCAACTTACTTTGCGAAGTAATGGGACATTACATCCGCTTCATCCAACTCTATAAAACTACAGTTCCTTAATTCCATACACTTTAAAAACCTTTAGAACTCTGTGTTAATGTTGCCACTTATTTTTGTTAAATATTACAATCCTATATATCTCAGTTATGTACTATTATTTATAAGTTGCTATAAAATTAATTTTTACAGCAAGTGAGAATACCTAATATACGGTCATTATTTGTAAGTCTTATATATAAAAACAGCCTATCTTTAGTTCCGATAAACAGGAATAAATAAGTAGGAATTGACTTTATGTGAAAAAACTGTATTAACATCAAGTTTCATCCACTACAAGTTTAAAAAAGTGTATTTGAACTTGAGTGGATGAATAAAAAGTATTTTATTAACGATTGAATATTTGAGCAAGATATAGGGAGAATGTGAGCTAACAGTAGGAATTAAAAAAAGGGAAATGGACATGGGAGCACTTGAAAGAACGCTTGAAGTAACCGGAAATAATTTGTATTGATATAATCTTTAGTTCAAGGAATTTCGTTTCTTCGAATTTTTAGGAATGGCTACAGGGAACGTTAACCTACAGACAAAATGACGTCAAGCATTCAAAAATCAGTGTGCGTTCTCTGGTTAAGGGAAAAGAAATTTCCGCAAACAGTTCAGAAACGATTCCGACATCAATTTAATAAACCTTCACCAACGGTAAAATCAATTAAAAGATCTTTAAAACAGTTTTGAGAGACCGGATATGAAAGGAAGTGCAGGTAGGCCAAACGTCAGTGATGAAAATATTTCCGCCAATCCAGATGTGTTTGTCTGCTGCCTCAGTAAATCCATTAGCCATGCCAGCCTGCAAACAGGAACTCCCTGGTCGACTGTTCATAAACATGTTCATGAACGGTTGAAACTGGCTGCGTATAAATAGTTCAGAATTGTCAGCAAATCAAATCTAATGGTCGAGTTATCCGTGAGGAATCTTCAGTAAACATTCTTGACCGTATCAATAATGACGATCAGTTTCTCCGAAAAATCTTATTGTGATAAAGCAGCATTTCATGTTTGAGCTGAGGTTGGTCTACATAACTGGAGGATTTGGGTGTCAGAAAACCCGCATTTTGTAAAGCAGATTGAATGAGATAGTCCTTTTAATGCCCAACTGATAACAAAGTGATTAGTCCCTTCTTTTCTCGGAGTCATCAGTTAATTCGGATGATTACTTCTACATCTTGAAACTGTTTTTGGTATCGCAATGAGGAGAAATGCAGCCAAACGTTTTTACTTCCTTGTAGGAAGTAAAGGAAATCGCAACAAATTTCGGGTATCACATTTCAACAAGAATATCCATTTTAACTCCTCCCGAATTTTTTTTTTTTTTTTTTTTTTTTTTTTGTCTGACATCTGTATTTACGGTCAGAACAAAGGACTCTTTTTTTTTTTTTTTTTTTTTCCCAAAAAGGATTGTAAAATGGATTCAGGTGGAATTTGTTTCGTGATGTTTGTACATACTTACGCATGTATGCATATATCGATAACTTAAAAACGATAAGCCGTAGAACGGTGAAATTTTTATATGGGACTGCTGTAACATCTAATTGCGCACTTTCCGTTTTTTGTTGCAGTTGGCAGCACAAACGTATCTACCTTCTTATCCGGATAGGTGAGCTCTTTTTTTATTCTGATATTTTGGCAAGTTGTATATATTTTGCTTTAAAAGTGATTGAATTATGTTGTTCTTATGTTCCGCTTATGGTTTTTATGCGCTTAGTTAATCTGCATACAATAGTTGTAAACTTATCAACAACTTAAAAGTGCAAGTGGCGCTAGACGTAACGTGGCAGCTATTCGTTTACATTTGAAACTGAAATTAATATAATGATTAAGACATTTAGTGCACCAACAGTGTCTTTTTGCCCAGTAACACCAAAAGTTAACCTAAAACTTTATAGTTCTGCCCGTTGGCTGAATTGCTTGTTTTGGCATAGAAACTCTACCTGAAAAAAATTTTTTTGAAACTCTTTTACTGTATTTAGTGTTTTAGGCTTTTCTGTATTTTACAAATTTTAATGAAAATGCTTTGAGTTTTTATGAATTTTTGCCTTGCCGTGAAGTGAGAGCTTAAGTGATTAAATGAGAAATATATCTCCAATGAAATTCGAAGAAATAAGTTAAAATGATATGCTGCAAAAAATGCGCACAATTTAAAAGATCATTAAAGAAAGTTATGTGGTGTCAACATCAGATTTTTTTCCCACCAAGATGGGCCCTATGCCATAGGGCTACTTATTTGCATGTCTCTTGAAGAAACATGCCGAGATCGTTGGATTTGGTAGAGGCCAAATTTCATGGCCACCCTATTCTCCGGACGTTACATCAGTCCACTTCTTTTTCTGGGGATACAGGAAAAACCGAGTTTATGTTGCAGAGATCCGCAGCATCGAAGAATTAAAAATTCGAATTACCACAGGAACAGCTGTTGAATTTCATATAATACGTAGTTTACATTCTATACAAACTTTATTTACTTAATGTCGTTTGGCCACTTATAATTATTGTTAGTTTTGTTTCTTGGAAGTGACACCAAAATAACTTATAGAATTAGCAAAAATATGTGCGTGTAATATATAGTAAGTAGACTTCTTAAAAGAATGTGTTTCTTTTTATTTATTTACATGAGAGCTGCATTTAATTCAGATCGAAACTTATTTTCAGGAATAATGAATACTTTAGAATATGTTTATTAGTCTCTAGAGTCTATGATACTCTAGTAGCGTAATAGTTTATTTTGACGCATAAGCAAATAACTGTTAATGTGACGCCTGAAAACTTCTGGAGGGAAATCAAGGATAGATATTTTATTCCTTGAGCAACTATTGGCACTCATGTTGAAGTGTATTAATAAAACATTCTTTGAAGTGATAAATAAAATTTAATCAGTCTTTTTCCCCATCTCTTATTCTGTGTAAATTAAAACATATCTTTATCCCGTCAATAAATTATGCACACCCTCTATTATAGCGGCTTGCGCTGCCAGCCAACTAAAGTACGTATTTTAACAAAAAAATGTATATAATGGTTTTGTAGCCGTTGCTTCATGATAAAATATTATTTTTCTGCTTAAGAATAACTTTTCACTACTATATTTTAAAGAAAATTATTTTAGTAATTTAAGGCATTGATCCTCTTTAAACATTATTATTCTAAATAACACTTTTTCTGTTGCCATTCACAGTCTACATAAAGTTGTAGAAACAAAGATTGTATATGGTTTGTAGAGTCACAGTTTTAATAGCCCAGCTAGTGTAATTTCAAGGGTCTAGCTAGTAAATAATAACAACAGAGATGAAGAAAGCTTTTAATTAATTTAATTTGTCAGTCGATAACAGATAAATTAAATTCGAAAAAGAAATTAAACATCGTAAGCATTACTGAAGGCAACAAATTAGAGCATGGTAGATAAAAATATTTGATTTCAGGAAGAGGCATCACATTTCGTTTCAAATCTCTAAGTTCATTGTATTTGAAAGATTATTAAGTTGTTTTATGCTTTGAAGAAAAGAGCCAGATTTCCTTTCAATCGCTAAATTTAGTGATTAAATCTATAGAGTCAGATTAAATCTGTCGAATAATGCTCTGTCGAGTGGCAATATACTTCTTTTAAACAAGCAAGTTTGTTGATAAAAATTAATTAAATTCTCACAGAATGTGAAATATATTTTAAAAAAAAGTAAAATAGGAAAGCTTTCAGAATTTATATTACACCTAAAAGGGCGTTTTTAAATTTACACACACATGCACATTTCAAAAGCATTTAGGCTAAAAACATTTAAAAACAGCATATCTTTAGAATTTCTGATAAACGATCTCGCGAGCTGAAGATAAACATGTTTTATTCCCTACACTGTTGCCACTGCTCGGTCTGAAATTGTTTCGTTTTTTTAATAAAAATTTAGTAAAATGTTTTACGAAGTAGGAAATAGACAATAAAGCGAATCTCAAATTCGGGCTCCAAGGTGCCCATGTTCGCGTGAAGGATTATGTTATACAACAGGCTAACAATTTCGAAATTCAAAATTTGGACTTCGATTTGCACATGCTCAGATGAAGGACTTTATGCATTCAAAATCTGACGGCTTTCAACCAATGCGAGGAATATACATACATGCATATTCTTCATTGTTTAATAATACAGAATAGTTACAGATGGCAACACCTGATAAGTAACTGTAAGACATGGACCTTATAAGAAATAGACTAACCCAAACGGGTTTTCTCCCTCGTCTGAGGCGTTGCCGGCTGTCACCTTGATCACATCTGGAGGAGTAGGGATGCCTTGCAGAAATTTAACATTGGTTGACTATTGCAGCGTGTTTAATTGTCGAGAAAAATCTGGTTGTAGCGGATCATTTCAAAAATTAGAATTTCTACATATTTTTATTTTGAAACTGAGATTGATTTAAAAAAATTTAGCATATTTGGCAAGCATAATTAACGTTCCAAATAATTATGAAGCTACTGCACGCTTTCAGGGCTGGACATTTTTTTAGCTTTTCCTATGCCGTAAGGAAATTTTTAACTACTTCTTTTAGAAAATAATATTTTAAATCTGAACTAATAGAAAATTTCAAACAAGCAATTTTCTCTTGCAATTTTTATGCTTTTTATTGGTGTAAATAAGTAAAAAACGCTAAAATATTTAAAAATGAATTTTTGAAAGTTTTTGTTTAAAATTCTAAATTGTGCTGCTTTTTTAAAATTATAGATGAGTATTATAGCACAGTTTCTATAAAGCAATTTTATTTCAATTATATTTCATAATACATCATAGTGATAAACACTTTTGACTCCTTAGAATTTTTTATACATTTAATTCTAATATTAAAATTGTATTTAACCTTAATAATTAACTTTGTTTGTATTTTATAGTTATTATTTTTTTAAATGTATTTTTAGTTCTGCATAAGATTTTTTTAAAATTCACTGTTAATTTAATTTATTAGCCCAAAGCTGCGGTAGCCTAGAAAGGCTGTTAGTTTCGAAGCGGCATTTTGCGCTGTTTTACTATAAATGTCCGTGTCTCCTTGCAAATTGTTGTTACCAAATATTATCGCCCTGTATTATATGTAAAGAAATTAAATAATGAAGAATCTGCATGAATACATGTATGTTTCTCGCACTGTGACAAAAACGACAGTATCTAGAGCTATCAAATTTTGAACAATGTAATCCTCCACCCGAACATGGGCATCTGGACAGCCGAATTTCGAATTTGTTTCAATCTATTTCATATTTTGTAAAACTTTAACGAATTCTTGATTAACAAACTCAACGAGTTCAGAGCGAGCACTGTACGGAAAATAACAGTTTTTCAGTGATTGTTGCATATAGCGCATTATTTTAGTGTGATCTCAGTGTGTTACAGTGCATATCATCGTGCTCAAGGTCTCTACATAGTGCATATAAGACTGTGTCAAATATTACAGTGTTTAGATTATTTTCTCTGCAATACTTACAATGCATGACGCAGACAGATCTATCATTCCGATAGACCATCAAGCATTTATTGAATCCGACGCTTCCTACAGTAAAAAAAAATTGAACATTTGACGGAGCAAATTAAGAAAATAGCTCTCGTGGTAAGAGGAAGCAGAAACCTGCTGCCCCAAGACCTCCGATCAAACCTGCTTGACACAGTAGATATTTTCCGATCGCTGGCCTTGAGAAGACCGGATTACGTACCCCCTCCTGAGACAGCAGACAAGGCGATCAATACACCGAGTCTTCTAACGTGTGAAATCACATCTTCTCACAAGCACGTCGCTGACACCATCATCACATCAGCAACCAAAAGATCGCAACCACTCACGTACGCGAGTGTCACAGCCAAGGCAGCAAAGCACACGCTTCTCGTATATCCAAAAGATCCTACCAACACCAAGCGAAAGGATCTAAAAGCAAAACTAAGTACCGACTTCCCCTTACCATCTTTAGGAGTCAGGGTAGCAGCTGTGCGCTACATACCAAAGGAAGGTCTCGCAGTAGACTGTTACTCTAAAGAAGACGTTGCAAAACTTTCTACAGCGTTGCAAGGACCCAAAGGATAAGACATCCTGCAAACTAAGTTTCCACAAACTAGATTGCCAAAGGTTGCCATACATAATATACCACCGGAAAATACAAAAGAAGAAGTCGAAAAGGCAATAAAATCGGAATTCCATCTTAACAGCACAGATGTCCAACTCCAATACCGCCTTACAGAAAGACAGTATGGAGTCAAGTGGATCGTGGAATGCTCCCCACATGCCTACAGAACGCTCACCGAAGCCCGCAAATTGTACCTGGGCTGGAGAAACCACAGAATCACTGAATTCTACACCATACGCTGTTTCAGATGTCAGGCCTTCGGCCACACTCAACAAACATGCAAAAACAGGACCTACTGCGCTTATTGTTCCGGCAATCATAACATCAAAGACTGCCAAGCGCGGCGCCCCACATGTATCAACTGCGCCGAAAACAACTACCGGTCTCATGAAACAACAGCCTGCAACCACGCCGCTTATGAAGTTACCTGCCCAATGTACGCAAAGTATGTTTAACGCATCCAAAGAAGCACTATCTACGAGTAGCAATATACCCATAGACAGGAATAGTTACGCAGCAGCAGACAATGCTTCATCAGGATCCATAACGGACAGATCTGATACAACAACAGAAGCAACTAGTAGGATGTACATAAAAGTTCTCCAGATAAATTTACAGCGAGCGCAAGCGGCCACCTCCAACCTAGTACAGTATGCAACCTCAGAAGACGTTGACATAATACTAATTCAAGAGCCGTACTGTCGAAACGGACATGTAGCCAGCATACCCATTGCCTGGAAGACATACCAAAAGGAAGATACAAATGCAGCACTGGCGCCCAGAGCAGCTATAGTTTGCTGCAACCCGGCCTGGGCACCGCAAATTGTACATCTACATCGAGACTACGTTGCTATCCTCATCACGTTCCTGAACAAGGAGCTTATCATTACATCTGCCTACTCCTCCCCAACAGACACGATTGACAACACGACAACCATCTATACTGAGGTAAAAAGACGTTACCCTACAGTGGAGCAAGTCTTTGGTGGAGACCGTAACGCTCACAGCGTCACCTGGGGATACACATCCACCAACCCTAAAGGGCAGGCCTTGGAGGACTTCTTGGCAGTCAACAACCTTCAATTACATAACAACAATGAAGCAATCCCAACCTTTGACAACACGTACCATCACGGTTGGCCAGACCTGACATTCTCGACAGCTAACATGACAAACAACGTACATGATTGGCATGTCTCCGATTCAGAAAGTGGGTCTGATCATAAATTCATAATGTTTAATATACAAACTGACACCAGCATTGCAATCCTGCAACGTTTCAAACTGCCGAAAAATAAAATCAGGCAAATCACGCTAAGGTTTTCTCATGTCCTACAAGAAAAGGAGTCAGACCTGCATAGCTGTGACAACCCGCATGATCTAGACGCATTCACAACGAACCTCCTGGACGCACTGAAGGATGCCTGCCATCAAGTTTTACCCACAAGATCGACCAAAAATCTGCAGGGTATCTCGTGGTGGACGAGTTCCCTACGGCAACAAAGACAGAAGTGTCGAGCTCTATGCAGGAAACTTCGATCTACCACAGATGAGGACACTAAAGAACATGTCCTTGCACTATTTAGGAAAGAACGTGCCCATTACAAGAGAAATATACTCACAGCGAAAGTCGCCAGTTGGCGTGCCTTCTGTACAGGCAACGCAAACCCATATGGCATCCTACACAAAATAGCTTCCCAAAAGATATATAAGCCATCTCAAATGCACGTGCAACCTTAGCGCCCAGCACCACTTGCTTTGCTACAGCCACTGCTACTACCATTCTTAATATGATCTTTCCAGATGACGATCCTAGTACAGACACAATAGACCAACAACGCATGCGTACCAATGTCACAGCTCCAGACGCCTCGAATGATCGAGACTTCTCCCACAAAGAAATCGAAAACATCATAAGATTTCTTCCTTCAAAAAAAGCGCCGGGCCCCGACGGCCTTGACTAGTCTATTGTCAAAATTGCATACAGAGCAAGACCTGTATTCTTCACCAAATACTTCAATAAGCTCTTCAGCATGCATCTCTTCCCGAGAGTGTTCAAGCAAGGACAGGTTGTGCTTTTCTTGAAGAAATTTAAGAACCCGGCCGACCCAAGATCTTTTCGGCCTATATGCCTCCTGTCCGCGCTAGGTAAAGCATATGAGAAATTGCTGGTCAGTCGTCTGCGGCACCACCTGCACTTGACTAATTTTCTAAGTGAAAGGCAATACGGCTTTCATATTGGATCTTCAACTACCCATGCTCTCATGGACATACTCGAGTGCATCAACAAAAATAGAGAAGCTAATTTACACACGGCGTTTATTTCGATTGACCTGGCCAGCGCCTTTGACACCTTGTGGTGGCCGGCGATTAAAGAAGCTCTGAGAAAAGCCAATTGCCCTCTGAACCTATTCCTCACCTTGTCCAACTATCTTCAAGATAGAGAACTACTAATCTCAACTGAAGCGGGCACAGTCACCAAAGCACAAATGCGTGGCTGCCAAGGCTCCTGTGCAGGGCCCCTGCTATGGAATGTCACGTTTAATGCCCTACTGGAAGCAAACTGGCCCAGCCATACACATATCGTCGCTTACGCCGACGACGCTTGTTTACTGGTCCAAGGCCGCACCAGGGAGGAAATAGAACATCGCGGCACTGAAGCTTGTGAAATTTTCATATCCCAATGTAAAAAACTCAAACTGAATATCTCAAAAGAAAAATCATGTGCTTTACTAATACCAAAGCCCAGGAAAAACCCTTCCAGAAAACCCTGTATAAAGATAGGGGAAGGCAACTTAAAATTTGTCAATCAATTGAAGTACCTTGGAGTTGTGTGGGATCCAGATCTAACCTGGGTACCACATATACAAGCACAGCGAGTTAAAACGGCCCAGATTGCAAAAACAGCAAGACAGTTCCAAGGTAGGAACTGGGGTCAAAATCCGCACATTACCAAACTACTGTACTCCACAGTCGTCGAAAAAATAGCGCTCTACGCAGCGCCAATTTGTTCAAATACCATAGGAAGCAGATTAACGAGACAGCTAGCAGCACTGCAGCGCCCTTTCTTAATTAACATATGCAAATCTTATAGGACCACGGCAACGAGCTCCACTCAGGTGCTAAGTGGCATATTACCTCTCCACATCAAAGCACAAGTGGAGGCCACGTACGCTCAGGCTATACACCTGAAGCGCGAAGCCACATTTGAAGGCACTCTCTATAGTCCTGCTCAATATGAACATCGCGGAGATGTTCTGCACACACACCCAGCTATAAAAGGTGCTGGCATTAGAACCATCAAGAACAACGGAGCCCACTCGGACACTCGTACTAAAATCTTTACGGACGGCTCCAAACATGAACTCGGCGTCGGCTGTGCCTTCATTCATCTGAAGGAACAAGCCACGGAATACGTCTGGAGGGGACATCTCAGTCCTCACAACAGCGTATTTCAAGCTGAAGTCACAGCTATTACAGCGGCTGTACAACACGCTAATAACATTAACTTGAAAAGAGCCACAATTTTCCCAGATAGCCTGTCGGCGCTTTATGCCATAGATAACCACAGCCATACTTCTCCAAATGTAATCAAACTTCAGTCGCTGCTTCAGCAATACCCAGACACCTACATCCAACTTGTCTGGGTAAAAGCTCACGCCGGCAACAGCGGCAATGAAGCAGCAGACTCCTTAGCTAAAGAGGCAGCCAGTAACATTAATGCCCAACCTCTAACCATACCAGCACCTCCCTCCTATCTTAAGGGCCAACTTACCCGTATGGCAATCCGTAAATGGCAGACAGAATGGGATGCTGCAGATACTGGAAGAAGAACATACAAATATCTTCCTAAAGTAACCACAAATCGGCTTATAGCCATCCCACCACTAGTTAATTTTATCACAGAGCATGGACCGTTCCCGTCATATTTCCACCGTCACCGTATCACAAACACGGATATATGTGTCTGTGGTAAAGACGGGACACCGGATCACTACATTTTTACTTGCCCGCTTACAGTCAATCACCATCTACCCATATCTGTAAGCAATTCCGAGCCATATCATCGGTTCATAATACAACACAAGCCTTCCATCAATAAGATCTGCAAAGTTATAGATCAAATAACGGCATTGGGTCAAGACATATGTCAGGCCACTTAATAGATAAGTACTTACTTATCTCCTTCCGTACCAATCTTACGTACTCAACTAAAAGTATTTCTTCACATTAGCAATCTATGGATCAGCTGTGTACCAAATTGCAAATCTCTATGCATCTGCAACATATGTGACTCAAATGTATATCGAATTTGTAATACATGCAATAGTACAAATATACATATCCTATATGCCAATCACTATCTGCACTACAAAGTGAGCATATTACTTCTATAACAATCTGTATTAAGTATTATATATATAATCTCCAATCAGTAATATGTATTACGTACCAGAACTATGCGTAATTCAAGTGCCTGTAATGTATTATGTATAATCTGCGAACTGTATTATGTATAATCTGTATTATGTACAACAATCTACATTACATGTCGTGTATAATAAGCAACCCGCACTACTCATTACGTACATGTATTATGTACCAGTACGCCTTATATACATGCATTATGTACTTGAAATCCGTATTATGTATTTTGTACCAATCGCGTCTCATATTGCAAATCTCTTTGCAACTGCAACATATGTGACTCAAATGTACAATCTGAAGTACATGCATTAGATGAAATACACACATCATATGTGTCAACTACTATCTACATTTCAAATTAAGCAAATTAATTCCACCACAATCTGTATTAAGTATTATGTATAATCTCCAATTTGCATTATGTACCTGTACTATATGTAATTCAATTGCCTATAATGTATTGTGTATAATCTGCAAACTATATTAAGTATTATGTCTAAACTGTAATATGTACGACAATCTGCATTATGTACAGTGTATAATCTGCAACCTGCATTATGTATTATGTATCTGTACTATGTACCAGTAAGTACCTGTATTATGTACTGCAATCTGTATTTTATATACTGTATTTTATGTATAATCTGCAATCTATATTATGTAATATCCATTGCATTGCGTGTAATTCAAATGCCCGTAATGTATTGTGTATAATCTGCAATTTGTATTATGTTTTATGTATAATCTGTACTATGTACCTGTATGCATTATGTACCAGTATTATGTACTTGCAATCTGTATTTTATGTATAATCTGCAATCTATATTATGTAATATGTACCTGTACTGTGTGTTATTCAGGTGCCTGTAATGTATTGTGTATAATCTGTACTCTGTTCTATGTATAATCTGTACTACATACTTGTATGCATTATGTATCTGTATTATGTACTTGCAATCTGTATTATGTATAATGTACCAATTGCATATCAAGTTGCAACTGCAACATATGCGACCCAAACGTATATCCAATTTGTAGTACATGCAATTGATCCGGTATACATACCATCTAAGTCAATCAATATCTGCATTTCAAATTAAGCATATTAATTCTATAACAATCTGTATTATGTAACGCGCATAACCCGCAATTTGTATTATGAAGTATGTACCTGTATCACACACAGTGTAGGTGACTCTAATGTATCTGCGACTTGTATCATGTATTATGTAAGATCTGTATTATGTTAAATAATCTGCATTATGTACTTGTGCATAATCTATGTCAATCACTATCTGTATATCAAATTAAGCGTAATATCTCCATAACAATCAGTATTGTGTATGGTATATTAATCAGTATTAAATAATCCTAAGCATTATGTACCAGTATTGTCCTACTGACAGTGCACTATGTATCCTGTATGTATGTAGTTTATTTGTATTGCGCATTATGCACCTCTAAAAGATATGTATCATGTATAGTATATTAATTAGTTTTAAGTAATCCCACGTATCATGTAACACTATTGTCCTACGCACAAAGTACTATGTATTCTGTATGTATGTTGTTTATCTGTATTATCTGCATTATGTACTTGCAATCTGTATTATGTACACCATGTAATCTGCATGTATTTAATTTTCTCTTTTGTACTATGCATTTCGCATAAACTATGTACTTGCATACTGCACAACCTTTAACATAAGTAACCCGTACTATATGCATATCATTTTGTTACATATCACTTAAACGCATTCCCGTATTGCATTATGCACAGCGCATTATGTATATTGAATTTTTAATAGTCTTTGTTTATATGTGATATGTTCCCCCCCTCTTTGTGTTTATTTATTTATTTGTTTTTATTTGTGTGTGTAATTTGTGCATTATGTGTTCCATGTCATATTTTTAATTAATTTTAATGTGTATATTAATGTGTTTTATGTAACGGCTGTTTGTAATTTTTATATATAACATATGTACTACGTTCCCCCACAATGTCTTACATCAGTTATAGCCCCTGTATGGCCATGTAACAAATTTATTTAAGATCCAAATGAACTCCCGGTGCAGCCTCCTGGAGCTCCAGGGAGTTGATGTTTCTAGATAGTGGAGGGCGCGGGACATACGCCTGTTTACCTATGTTAAACACCAGGCGTCCCCGTCCTCCGTAACCTGTAACCTGTCTGAAATAAGTTGGATTTAGATCACGCTTCGGTTGCACTGAAATGATATTTAGTAAAGAACTACTAATGTTTTTAATCCAAAATTTTTCACATTGCATCATTAATTACATAATGAGATGAGTGATAAATATAAAAAGTTAACCTTGGCCATAAAAGGAACAGATGAATTAAAAATGGCACTTTGAGAAATGAGTATTTGGGAGGCCATTCGGAAACTAAATTAAAGACTTCATGTTTTGTTCAATCCCAGCTCTTTTCAAATGACGTGAATGATAAGTTTATGGTATAAAAAATGGGAAGAGACTCCCTGGAGACGTTTCTAACATCAGCAATGATAATTGTTTCACCACAAATATCACTTATATGCCTGTAAACGCGTAACGTCATCTAATGTAATATAATATAATAATCAAAACATTTTGGAAAATCTCAGCAAAAAAACTGTTTCTATTGTCAAAAGTTAAATGTGGATTTAGTTTTTACCAGTTTTTAAGCTGGAATGTGAAGGATTAGAATGCCAAATTGTTTTACTTTAATTAAACCTTTTGAAGTTTCATTGGATACATTGCCCCTCACGAGAAGATATTCATATATTTTACTTTCAAATGTTAATTCAGAAGCTAGTTATTACTTCATCAATTACTTCAAAAATGGGATGGCGGTGGAAATATTGTCATCTGAAAACTGCATATTACAATCTAAAACCTCAAAAAAGAGTTTACCAATAAAATTTTTTTGAATAATAAAAATTTAAGCATTAAAAAATATAAAAAGTAAGATAATATTTTACTTCTCTTCTAAGGAAACACAATATCTACTGTAGACAGTTATTAAAGTGGAAATTTTAATGCTAAATAACTGATAAGCATAAATCTCAAAAAGAAATTTCATTTTGAGAGCTCCAGCGTTATTTTCCATATTTCTTTTCCCAATGTAAAATGGCTCAGACGGAAAATTATAAAAAGGTATTGTTACGAATTTTGTATTTAGATAGCTAACGTTAGTAGAATTAGAATTAAAATTGTTTCCCCGCGCAATGCAGCACAAGACATATTTTAAGAGAAAGCTACGCCAGAAAAGTAAAAAGGAAGGAACACGCGCATTTGACATTTAATAAATAAATATCTCGTAATTTATATTTAAATTGAATAAATGTAATTGACTACTGGGTTAACTGTAACCGTATTTTTACTCTTTCGCTTTCCAGAAATCTCGAGAAGCAGAAATTACTAAAATCTCTCGCTATCGAGTTAAAACTATAAAAAGCCAGACAGAGAACTTTTCATCTCAGTAATTGTTTAGTTAGCTGCTGTTATTATTTTCACGAGTACAGCGTGAGATCGAAATAGCTTTCTCTTTGCATTGCTAATGAATTCTAATGTTTTAGTAGTTTTTCGTAGTGATTGTATTCCGTGATATTGTGAACACTTGTACGAATATCTCTGAGGAAAATTCCAGCTTGCTGTTATATTTCTTTTGATAACAATAAATTTTATTAGCCTTTTATCCTACTTGTGCATTCAATCTATTACAAACCCGTACGCACGCAACAATATTTAAAAGATAAAATAACATTCGAAGAAAACTAAAATTTTAAATGTATAAAAAGGCTTGTAAGCTGCAAAAAAATATCATTATAGTTTCGTAAGGTATGGAGGATGCAAACGATAATGCAGAGCTGAAAAAATGTGAATTAACTAAAGACCGTTTCTATTGATAACAATTGTGGTAAAAATTCTGATGTGTACACCACATGACTTCCTTGTACGGAATATTAAATTATACGCAATTTTTCTTGCATTTCATTTAAACTTATTGGATTGATTCAAAAGTCAAACAACAAAAATCAGCGTTATATTTTCAAATTTTCACAGGACTAGTTTCGATAGTTTTACCGAACCACCATCGTCACTTAGTATTTGTTCGTCAATTAGTATGTGTTCGGCTTGTTACTGTGTCTTAATTATTGGATTGAATTAAATCTACTTCGTCGACAGCGCAAAAAACACAATAGAATAAATGCACTCCTTAAAATTCACTCTATTTGTTTACCATAGCGACACTCGGGCGCTAGGTTCATTTAACAGTATTATATTTCGTTCATATTATAACTCAGAATGTACAAAATTTATATCATTTAAAGAATTATCTAATCGTTGCCACATGTTCCATTCAAATACTATAATAAAGCTAGAACGATGTATGAAAGAAATTAAGCAAGCAAAACAAAAAAGAAACAGTTTTTCACACACGGTTGAATATTTCTCATTCAATTAATTCAATTCTCACTTCGCGACAAGGCAAAAATACATAAAAACTCAAAATATCTGTATTAAAAATTACGAAGTAAATCTTAAACACTTATTTCCTCGGAAAAATTCCGGAAAGGATTAAGCGTGATTTAATTCGTAACAATAAATGAAGGTGTTATCTTTGTTGCTGCGAAGTTAAGTTTCTCTAGATTGGCAACAAATCCACTACTCTGCTGTTTCAAATGTAAACAAGCAATGGCCGCCATCAAAAAAATTATTAGGCTTAGCGGCACTTAACTTTAAAATTGTTGATAATTCTAAAAATATTGAATACAGATTTACTAAAGTCATAAAAACCTTAACCAGAAGATAAGAACAACATAATTCAATCATTTTTAAAGCAAAAATGTACAATTTACAAACATATAAGAGGGAAGAAACTGAGATCACTGAGCCGGGCAACAGAGTGGATATATATGCAGATATATTTATATACGTTTGGTGCGGCCGATTGCAACCAAAATACGAGGTGCATATCTATATGTTACAGCAGTCCTGTATACAAAATTTCAACGTTCTGAAGCTACTCGTTTTTGAGTTATGCGAGATACATACGTACGTACGTACGTACATACGCCACGAAAAATTCTCTCCAGAATTCATTTTAAAGCAGTTTTATAATCTTTTTGGGGGAAAAGGGTCTCTTGTTCTGTCCTTACGTACAGATGTCACGCAAAACATCATTAAATTGCATTCGATAGCGGTTAAAATGGATATTTTCTTTGAAATATGCTGCCTGAAACTTTTCGAGATTACAATACTTCCTTTTTACTTCGTACAAGAAAGTAAAAATAACATTGCTGTTTAAGTCTAGGTAAAATAAAACATTAAATGATTAAATTACGCTGTATCAATCAATTCACTTCTGTAATATTGACGTTAAAAATGAAATAGATCAAGACATAAAAAATGAAATATAATGCATCTTGAATGCCACTATTTTGTGTGCATCACATATATAATTTTTTCATAAACTATAAACAATGAGCACTTCGAAAAGGTGCTTCTTAGTAAAAGTTGCAGTCAATATACTGTTAGAAAATGATATCATAGCCAAATGATTTCATTTTTAATACAGGAAGGTAGGATTAGAAATTTCGCAATTGACCTAATTTATAAGTTACGCAAACCTATTATGACTTTAAACGTACAGTGTAACACTTTTTCAAAATATTGTTAAGTTGTCCACATAAAATGGCCTTTTAAATGATTACGCTATATGTAAAAAAGACTAATATCTCCGTGAAATAACAGATTATATAAATCACGGATCGGTAACAATGACTATTTTTGACATGCAGGTTTTAATTGTAAAATGTAAGTAATAACACCTCTCCGAGATATGGAAATTTTACTTTAGAAATAACATTTGAGAAAAAGAAATGAATTTTTTTTAGCAATATTCTCTTAAACCGCTTAATGTAGACATTATGAAAGTATATCACATTTAAAATTAAGCAAAATTCGACCATAGACTGGCATTGGTCTTATAAGAAAATCTACATCTATTATGCATTCTGAAGAAAATTTAAAATAAAGCCTTTTCTTCAGAAACCAAACATAGTCTATTTTTAAATGAATAGGTATAATATTAAGCCTGCTGCATTTGAGTGATATTTAAAATTTCTTGAAGAAAGAAATTTTAATAATATTTCTTAACAATATTACTAATAATTTTATTAATATTCTTGGATATTTATTGATAATATTGTACACAAGTTTAAATTAAAAAAAATAAAAAATAATTAAGAAAAATTAAAAGGTCATTAAAACAAATCAATACTTGGCCATTTCATTTCGATTTTTATGTTTAAAATGCTTCTCATAGACTGCTGTGAGTAATGTGGGCACCTTAATAATGATTACGATTACTTCTTTCAACTCTTTATCAGATTAAACCCAAAAAATAGATTCAATTCCGTAGAAAACAGAAAAATCTAAATGTAAGATAGTGAATAGTAACATCCCCATATAGACGAAGATGAAAAATTGGAGGATTAAAATGAAATGATGATATTGAATACAAAGAAATGAATTAAGTAACATGTATGAGAAAAACATTTAATGGCTATAAACAGAATTTCCTCTAATCTTCTGTTTAGGGAAAAAAATCATCTACATAGTCCGGCAATCAACCAACACAGAGCTGTAGCCCTAAGATCGCATTAGCTATATTTCAAAGTTATCAATGCAACGTTTATTGCTTATCAGTGTAAGCAATATAAACGATTAGGGGATAAAAAATGGTTTATTTAAAAATTTTTAATTTTTAACATTTTTTTTTAATAAAGCGGCTACAACCCGAAATCAGTAAACGACCAGTATAGGCCAGATTTTAAAATAAACAGCAATTTATCAATATTTTGAAGAATCTTCGAAGTAACTGCATTTTATATGAATTTGCAGAATGTATATGAATCTTTTATTGAATGCACAAAATATTCCTCTTAGTTAAAAATCTTAACAGGAATACTTCACGCAGTATACGAGGCGTATTCGGAAACAAAGTACCGTTTTGCAAAAAAAAAAAAAAAAAAAAAGTTAAACAATTTTTTCGAATTCAATTTTATTTTTACATGAAACTACATGTCTTAAACTATTTTTCAACATAGTTTCCGCCAATGATCAAACACTTGTCATAGCGGGTGACCAGTTTTTGTATACCATCGTCAAAGAAACTTCAAGCCAGTTTCATTAATCACGACTTCACAGCATTTATCGTGTCGTCGTCAGATTCAAAGCGCTTGCCACCAAGCTCGCGCTTCATGTGCAGGAACAAGTGATAGTCGGACGGCGCCAAGTCCTGGCTGTACGGCGCGTGTTTTATGCCAATAAATACTAACATCTTCGAGCATGATGAGATTAAGATACTTCAGGTAAATTTACAAAGAGCCAGAGCCGCAACGGCTCAGCTGGTGCAACAAGCGATGGAAGCGGAAGTAGACTTTATTCTTGCTCAGGAGCCGTACCTGCAAGCAAACAATGTAGCTGGCCTTCCTCTAATGTGGACCATCATCCAGTCACATGATGGAGAAGGTCCAAGAGTAGCTACTATTTGCTGTAATCAAAAATGGGCACCCACTATCATCAAAGCTACCAGAGATGCAGTAACAATGGCGATTGAGGCAAAAAATCTTAAAATACTAGTTACTAACATCTACAGCCCTCCAACGGCAGACATTTCTGAATCACTAGATCTACAACAAAGAATTCTGGCTGATTACCCCAACGAACAGCACCTTCTTGCGGTGGACTTTAATGCGCATTCTGAAACCTGGGGATATCCACATACGGATCTGAGAGGACGTGCAGTAGAAGACTTTGTGGCAAGTAATGATCTATCCATTCATAATGAGCCTGAGTGCCTCCCTACGTTTGAAACCTTTAATGGCAAAGGGTGGCCGGATTTAACGCTCTCATCTGCATCCCTGACCCCAAAGATAAAAAAGTGGACAGTTGAGGATTCCATTACCAACTCAGATCATAGGTACATTACCTACAGTATAAACCAACAGCATGAAAGGCTAGTAATGAAGCGCTGTAAGCTTACCAGAAGTAAAACTACTCAATTTTCTAGGAAAGCACGTCCAATCCTAAATAGATTATTAATGGAGCTGCCAAACACTATAACAGTCAAAGACGCGGAAGAATTGACCAATAACTTGATCAGTGACCTCCAAATTATCTGTGACAGCACCTTTGCGCTGAAAACCTCCAAAATGCTACACGCTGCAAACTGGTGGACCAGGGACCTCAGAACACAGCGTAGCCGTACCAGAGCTATGTGCAGGCGCATGAAAGCAGAAAGAGATCAGGATGCTAGACAATTACTATCCATAGAATATAATAAAGCGCAGGCCAAGTATAAAAAGGCCATATTACGGGCCAAACTTGAAAGCTGGAAAAAATTCTGCACTGATCATAGAGATACCTATGGGATTCTGCACCAAATGGCCAGCGAAAAAGTTTTTAAACCGACTCTACATCACACTTTTCATGGTCATGCCTATGGAGAGTCAGGTATTATGGAAGCAACCATAAGAAGAATCCTAGATGCGGTTTTTCCATCAGACTTGCAATTGCATCCGGTGTTCTCACTTATATCAGGCACTCCAAATGATGTACCTTATACCGATTCAGAGGAAAATGCAATTATGCAAAATCTGCCGAAGAAGAAAGCTCCAGGTCCCGATTCTTTAGATTACGATATCATTAGAGCGGTGCACAGAGCGAATCCGAAATTTCTTGTCACCTACTTCAATAAAGCTCCTTTCTCTGCAATATTTTCCTTTAAGACTTTCTTAAAGTCCTTTAAGATCGGGCAAGTGGTCCTATTTCAGAAATCCGGAAGAGGCAAAGAAGATCTTTCTTCCTTTCGCCCCATCTGTCTTCTTTCGGCAAAATTTATGAAAAGCTGACAATACTCAGGATCAAGCATCATTTAACTTTGTCTGGCCACATCTCAGAGGCACAGTTTGGCTTCAGGGAGAACCGTTCCACTCTTAACGCTCTTGACATTGTTAAAGATGAAGTTCAAAAGATCAAAGAAGATAACCAGCATGCGGCCGTCCTCAGCCTTGACTTACAGAGTGCGTTTGACTCCCTGTGGTGGCCTCCCATAATTGAAGCTTTACATGCGGCAAGCGTGTCCAATAATCTTCTACAAGTAATTAAAAGCTATTTCAACGACCATAGCGGCATAGTGAATAAAAAGCAAATTCGAGGCTGTCCACAGGCGTCATGCGCTGGACCAGATCTCTGGAATCTCACGTTTAACTCCCTACTGAATGCGTGTTGGCCGTCGCATACAAAGACAGTAGCCTTTGCAGATGATGCCACTTTCATCGTTCGAGGCCACAGCAGGGACGAATTGGAGAAAATCTTCAACGAGGTTATCTCGCTCTTTGACAACCTCTGCACTGAAAAACACTTAAAAATATCACAAGATAAATCAAAATACATTATATTTCACAAGCCTAAACAAACTATCATAAGGAACCCGTGCATCAAGCTAAGAGGAGTGACGGTCAATTAACTCCTTGACCTCATTTTGGATGAAAACCTCAATTGGATTCTTCACTTGCAAGCCCAAAGGGTCAAAGCCACAAGAATAGCGACTAGAATTAAAAATATACAAGGCAAAGATTGGGGATTACGACCCCACATCCTCAAGACTATTTACAAGACGGTAGTGGAAAAAATAGTTTTGCATGGGGCAGCTATTTGGGCCCTACTGTGATACTTCTTTGGCAATATGAAGCAACTCCAATGATGGAACACAGCAATAACTTTTATTTAACATTCAAAAAAATGGCGACATACAAACAAGAAGAAAACATATTCTATCATTTAAAAATAAATTACATTCTTCGTGCGAGAGTCGCACGAGGCACTCGAGTCTGGTTTCAAATATTGCCATTCACAAATACCTTAATGTTCATCTATTTAAATTATTTAAACTACAAGATTTTAATATTATTTAAATCTGTTACAACCTCTCCCCCAACGGAGAGACTTTTACCGAAGGGAAAAGTTCTGTAAATTTCGAAAGTTTATAAGCTCGGCTTGCTCAATTGCTTAAAGAGAAAAGATAACTTCTCTCATAAGTTTCCAAATTTCAGGCCAAAATTTTTAAGTTTTAAACAAATATTTTTATACCACATTTAAGTAGAAAAAGATGCAAAATGATCAAATTAGTCTTCCTTTTTTCCTTGACGGCGCTTAGATTTTTTCCATGGTGGACCAGTTCCTCGGCTATAATTCACAGCAAAGCATTTCCTCAGTTCATCTGTGCCTTTTGGATAATATTCATTTGTCATTTGCTTTCGACAATTGTTTTCTTCGTCTATTAGTAGCGGCTTTGATATTAAATCAAAAGCCGAAAGATGATGATAACGCTGCATTGCAAAATGATTCTCAGTATTAATTTCTTCGTCGTTTTTCAAATTTTCGTGAAAATCTTCCACGTTTAATTCCGGTGATTTAACTTCTTCAAAGATATCTTTGGATGCTTTATTTTCTTCTTTCATCGGTTCCAAGATCTTCTCTTCAGCTATTTTTCTTTTCCTTTGAACTCTAGTAGAGACGGCATTAACCTGGGGAGGATGAGTATCAGGTTCCTTTCTTTGTTTATTCAACAGTGCAAAAGTTCGGTTGCCTAATAAATACCTTCCTTTGTCGAGTTCATTTCTAATAATGGCAGCCTTAGTTATTACTCGCCCAAGATCGCAATTTAGTTCGATCTCAGCCAATGGTAAACAGGTTGGATTCAAGTCTAATGGCTGTTGCACCCACACATTTTCACCTGTCAGCATTTCCGGCGTGATGTATTTGCGACAAACTATATCAATACTAGCACCTGAATCCCTTAATATAGGAATTTTATGACCATTTACGTAACCCATACTAGTATAAGGTAATAGAAATTTATCCTCTGGTTTTGCACTAATTCTGTTAAGATTAGCAGGAGATTCAGTACTATTCTTAAGTTTTGGACATTGGGGTCTTAAATGTTGATAGGACCCACACTGATAGCATTGTGGCGTTTTTCGTTTTTCATATTTATCATCTGGACGTGGACTTCTAGGTCTATGAAACCAGCTTTGCGAATTAAATCCTGATGACAATTTTTTTTCAGTTTTATTTTTATTATCTGAACTCAATTTACCTTGAGTTAGTGCATTGTATCTTTCTTTCTGCCGATCCACTACAGGCCTCTTTTGAAAGTTTCCGCAAACGTTTTCATAGGCATCAAGTTTTTCAGCTAATTTTTTAGATGAAATCATCTCTACCCACTCATCAAGAAAATGATCTCGAATTTCAGGAGGAACTCGACGTTTAAGTTGGTCAAGCACCATCAAATCTAACAACTGATCAAAAGTCTTAACTCCTAGACCAGTCACCCATTCCTTGCAATAATTTTCTATTTCATAATTGAAATCCACCCATGTGGATTCGGTACTCTTTTGATGTTTCATAAATTTCTGCCTAAACTTTTCCGGGCTTAGTTTAAACCGTCTTAACAATAAATTCTTCACGTGTTCATAGTCTTTGGCTTTATCGGAGGGATCTCTAGCTATTAACTGGGTTACTTCGTAAGGAAGTAGTCCTAGTAAATGAGATACAAATTCTTCTTTATCAATTTTAGCCCATTCTGCTTGCCTTTCAAACAATAGCAAATATAGACTGATATCTCCTTTCTTGTCATCGAATTTCTGCATAAGGTGACGCAGCTCCGTTTTCGGCCGGATCTGTCCGGTATTTTGAGACTTTGTCTCTGCTTCAAGTCTTAATCTCTCTAATTCATACTGTTCTTTCCTTCTCCGCTCTTCCGCTTCTTCCTGTCTCCTACGTTCTTCTCTTTCCCTTTCCTCCCTCTCTTTCCGTTCTTCTCTTTCCTCCCTCTCTTTCCGTTCTTCTCTTTCCTCCCTCTCTTTCCGTTCTTCTCTTTCCTCCCTCTCTTTCCGTTCTTCCCTTTCCTCCCTCATTTTCCGTTCTTCTATTATTGTGCCTAAGACTCCTTTGACGAATACTTCATCATAATCTCTACTTTCAACAATTTTCTGTTTTAAATGGACTATTTTCAAATCTGCAGTCACATGAACTCCCAGTTCAGCCGCGAGATTTTGCAAATCTTCCTTACGAGCTCTTCCTAAGTAAGACATTGTTTCTATGTTTAAAATTAACGAACACTGTGTTCTTTATATTTCCTCAAAATAGCTCAATTCAATTACTTTAGTTAATTAATGCAGTCAGGAATCACGAAATTAAATGCACTTTGTTAAGTACGTATACCTCAAAAATGAAATATTTTATATGAAGTTCACTCTCTCTACCACATTAATTGTGATTAAAATAAGAATAATAACATAGAGCAATATATATATCTACCGTCTGAACAACTAAAATGAATATTAAATATAATATCAAATACGGTAATAAAATAAGACAATTTATTATTAACAGGAAATAATAATCTGGTATCGCTAATATTGCGTTCAGTGATGAACTAATAAAATAAAGCAATTCTATATGAACAGGAAGTAATAATCTGGTATCACTAATATTATGTTCAGTGATGAACTAATAAAATAAAAATACGCACGATTATTCGATCTTGGTCGGTGCCTCCAGAATAATTAAGACTGTGATACTTCTTTGGCAGTATGAAGCAACTCCAATGATGGAACTCAGCAATAACTTTTATTTAACATTCAAAAAAATGGCGACATACAACCAAGAAGAAAACATATTCTATCATTTAAAAATAAATTACATTCTTCGTGCGAGAGTCGCACGAGGCACTCGAGTCTGGTTTCAAATATTGCCATTCACAAATACCTTAATGTTCATCTATTTAAATTATTTAAACTACAAGATTTTAATATTATTTAAATCTGTTACACTACCCATGACTGCGAGAAAATTGAATTTACTTAATAGCATCCAACGACCTTTCGTCCTTGCTATCACGAAAACATACAGGATAACGGCCACAGCAGCGGCAGCGGTTCTAGCTGGACTTACTCCTCTGCCAATAGCCGCACTACAAGAGGCAACTGTCTCTACTGTCATGCTTCTTAGGAAGTCAGCCTCATTTAGGGAAACTACATTTGTACCATCAGACTTTGAGAACAAAAATTCTCAGCTCAAAATTCATCCCGCTAGTTATGGGTTGGGCATTCGTGCCCATACCTCTATGTCTCAGGATTTACGGGTAAGAGCCACAGGCGGTGCAAATACCATCAGCATATTCACTGATGCCTCAAAAATCAACGAAGAGGCAGGCTGCGCTTTTATTTCTCATTACCATGATAAAGTCTTAGAAACATGGAAAGGATACCTTGGATTTAATAGATCGGTATTCCAAGCTGAAGCAGTAGCATTGCGCCAGGCTATAACAGCAGCTATGAAGTTTGTTGACCAAGAAATTTGTATTTTCTCAGATAGTCAGTCGGCAATCTTTGCTCTTCGTGATCCATTCAATCCATCACCGATCATAGCAGATATACAATGCCTGCTCAAAGAAAATGCGCATGACTGCAACATCCAGATTTTATGGATTAAAGCGCACGTGGGCCACAGGGGCAATGAGGATGCAGACACTCTTGCAAAGGAAGCTACAAAGAATATCGGTGCGCAAGATGTCCAGATCCCGCTTCCCAAATCTTATCTGAAGCGAGTCTATCGCATTAAATCGCAGCAACAATGGCAAGAGGAATTGGACTCTATACCGCAAGGCCGTAGAACCCATGGCTTTGTCCATAGAGTTCCCCAAGATCGACTCATCTCAGCCCCTTTTCTTTCCCGTTTCATTACAGGCCACGGACAATTTCCCCAATATTTCTATCAAAGGGGAATATCAACAACTGATCATTGTATCTGTAATGAAGTAGGTACACCTGATCATTACGTTACGTCTTGCCTTCTCACGGAAGAATGGCACATGAGGCTTCCTGATACTGACATTGCTTATAAACGCTTCTTCATTAAGCAGCCAGCCTATCTCAAGAAGCTCAAAAGCATTATGAACAAACTTGAAGCACTAGAACTAGAATTATGCAGCCCACAATAACAGACTTAAATTTCGCAGAGATTCAAAGCACACTGGTTTCCAGTGGCCTCTGCAAGAAGCCCATCTTGAGTCAGTACGCAGAGTAACATTAGGCTGGGAACACGAAAAACAAATGTAAATATGATTTAATATTATCCAAATGTAAATAGTTTAATTGTGTATATTTGTAATGAGCATATTAATGCATGGGTGCAATATTGTAAGCATGTGCATTTTATAAATAGAATATTGGGCAGCGTATTGTGAATAATGTATTGTACAGCACACTGTGTATAGTACCTTGGTAAAATGTGTAAGTGCTCGTAGCATGCAGAGCTATGCTTTGAGCCGCAGGAAGCATAATAATTATAACTGTAGTACTGCAACTTAATGTATTCAAGAGCACAGAATGTAAATATTATAGTGGTAATTATTATAGTAGTTAAATGTATGTAAATATTATTGCATTCAGTAAATTTTAGTGCATTGAGTGATTTATATATAGTAGTGTGTTAACGTGCATATTATGAAATGTATAGTGCATGGTAAATATGGTATTTAATGTACCTAGCACATGTAATTTTTTAACTGCAATTAATTTAATCTGTAATTTTTTCCCTCAATGTGTATTTCTAACAGTGTTTTTTATAAGCTTTTTGTATTAAGAATTATGTTGTATATAACAAAGAGTTACTACCACTACCTATATTATTTAATCAAGAGTAATGTTCAATGTAATATGTAGCCAATACACACAGTGCATTAAGTGTAGAAATGAGTTTTGTAAGATGTCCTAAATATAGTGCAGTGTTCAATGTAGTATTATAAAAATTTTAGTGTATTGGGTGTTTTATATACAGCAGTATGTTAAGGTGCAATGTAACCAGTAGAATGTTTAATTACAAAGTTATTTTTGGTATGTTTTAAGAATACAGCAAAATTTATGCTACAGTTAACTTTTAACATGTTATTTAATCAAAAGTAATATGGGCTGTACTATGTCCTTAAATCTGTATTTTGTATATTATAAGTACAGCACAAAGTAAACAAAGAGGATTTCTGTGTGCAAAATGTGTAATCTGTTTGTAATGTGAAATTTTGCTCTTTATTTAAGAGCTTTTAACTTATTTATCTGTTGTATCAAGTTATTTATTTAAGTCTGTCTTATATAACGAAGTTATGTACTATATAATCCAGTTATGTCTTATTTAAACAATTGCATTGTTCAGAAACTATGTTGAATTGTCAAGAATAATGTTCAGTGTAATATGCTGCAAAGTATACTGTATTAAGTGTAGCATTGAGTTGTAAATGTGCCTTAAGTACAGTGCAATGATCAACGCAATGCATATTATGAAATGTATATTGTAGCGAGTATGTGTAGCAATGTGTTAACATGCGATGTAGCCAGGAAAATGTTTAATTTCGCATTCAGAAAAATCTATATTTTGCCCTTGTATTGTTTTCGGAGTGTAGCTTCAGATAGTTGCGGGTTCCGGACGATACCCGACTAATCTATGTAATGCTGTTATCACATCTATAGACGCGCGCGCTTACCCGGGACAATTCCGAGAAACGAGATTCTAGTAGCACGGCTTTAAGCGGCAGGCTTCCGAGAAATGTTTCGTCTAGCTAGGAGGAACGTGTCCCGGCTACGAGCAACATTTTAAAACTTTTCCCAAAATGTTCCGGCTGGAGACGTGTTCCTCGAACGTTCAACCAATCAGACGAAAGGTCAGCTTCTGAAGGATCACGGGTAACTTTCAATATGGCGATGGCTCTCACTGTGAAGTGATGGACGGTGGAAATAGAGGCCGATTTCATTATTGCTGTTTTGTTGTAATACAACTGCCTGAGTCATTTTTTAAATGTGTATATATTCATTAAATATATAATCGTGGAAATTTCAGAGTTGACAGTATTTTACGAGGTTCTTGCATTTCGGATTTGTTTACAAATTGTTCGTAGCCAAAAGTTCGCCAAATTTGTCGTATTTCGTGCTGATCGTGTATTATAACACTGTTATATAATAGAATTTTATTTCTTAAATTTGAATAATTTTTTAAAATCCGTTTGTATATGCGCGGAACTGCATAATCAGTGACACATTTTAAACAGCATAAAAGATGCATAAAAAAGAAAAGCATAGCTTATGTAATAATGAGAATACTCATTAAATTTGTCTATTATTTTCATGTTATTAATGAAATACTTTTTGAATTATAAATACATTAGAAACTATACTTTTATTGTAAATGCTACATATTGAAACATTGAAAATTTATGGATTTATTATTATGCATGATGAAAAACATTTGTATATACATTCATTAATATAAATCTTATTCATTACATTAATACTAATAAATATATATTAACAACTTCTAAAACATTGCATCTCTCTATCTGTATGTAAATATATGACTTATTAGATGTGTATATATATATGTATGTATGAATACAAAAATGAACATTGCCAAGAAGTTTATTTGAAGTTACTTTTAATTCAGATAACGATTATGTAATTCGCAGCAACTATAGTTATCAGTTCTTTGCAAATTATCATGGGTATGTAATAATCAGTTGAAAAATAATTGATGAGTATTTGAGTACTAAAGAGTGTACACATTTTGTTATTGGGTTAATTCATAATTATATCATACGTATGATCTACGTAATAAAAGCATGACTAATAAATAATAAGAAATGTAACAGCTGTGGATTTATAACATTTGATTACTTAAAACAGCGCTCAACTGATTATCACCTTCGTGTCTGTTTACATAATGAATTGCACTTTCCAATTAAGTGCACGGGCCTACTAGTGGCCGAAGCGTCGTTGAACACTGGTAGTTCTGTCTCAGGTTAGAATGCCGCGAACGGGCTGGCTACATGACGTTTCCTTGGTTTGCCCCATTTGTAACTGGTATACGAGCCAGTTTTAAAAAATCTTCTACAAAGGGATCCTTCCTGTTGTTATCCCTCGAGGTTTTGCGGTAATCACATAAAACCAACTGAGCCCACCAGCGGCCGAGCGGTAAAGTCGCTGAACACTGGTAGTTCGGTCCGAGGTTCGAATCCCGCGAACGGGCTGGCTGCATTGACGCTTTCGTGGTTTTCCCCATGTGTAACGTGTATACGATCCAGTTTCCCTTAGAAAGTCCTCCCCGAAGGCATCCCTTCCTTTAGGCAGATAGCCCTAGTGTGCTTTGCTGTAATCTCAATAAACCAAACCATAAAATAAACTCATGATGTGAACACCTAATTTCTAGAGTTGGTATAATTAATGTGTTTTAGGTATATTACCGAGTGTTCTATTGGACAGTAAACAACTCGCACATGTTTGATTGCTCATGTATTCATATGCTTTATTTGATCTTCATTTTGCTGAATAGTATCTGCTGGCTGTGAGGAGGTAAATATCAGCCATATAGATTTTTGTCATTTGAATGGACAAAACAGTAATTATGAGCCATAAAGTTAGTCAGAAAATGCTTTCACCAGGTCCCGAATTTTCCAGTGAGCCATCAAATTTGCATTGAAATGCAGACAACAGAAAATACACATAAGCGATGTGTGATAAATAGACTTATCCAGCACATGTTTTTAAACTATTCTTAGAGTGTATACAGAATTTGGCTATTACTGATGTAATTGATTGCTATAACCAGAAGTGTGTTTATCTGTTACATGAAGTGCCAGAGTGGAGATCAAAGTGATTAACTTGATAGCAATCACCTTTCTATTATCTTCCATTACTAACAATAAAGTTTAAAACGAAAAGCGTGTGAGCGATTCAAAACAACACGAAGAAGCGAATGTCACTTGAAAGGAAACGTCACTTTCGCCAATCTGAGCGATAACTGATTCTTGTTTGGCTTTCAGCCTGTTTGCCAAGTGAAGATGGTAACCCTATTTCGCCAAAGGCCGTTTCTCAGAATTGTTGCTACAAACGTTTTGTCCCGGCAACAAACAGCTAATGTGATAACGGCTTAAGCCGTCCGGGTGTCCGGACCTACTCTCACCTGTCACTTGCTCCCAATGAAACTGTCGAATTAACGATTGAGTGACACCAGCAGTATGGGGCCGAGCATTGTCATGGAGCAACACAATTCCTTTACTGAGCATTCCTCTTCGTTTGTTTTAAATGGCACGCCTTAGTTTTGTTAAAGTCTCACAATATCGTGCCGCATTAATGGTTTCACCTCTGGGAAGAAATTCAGTAAGCAAAACGCCTTTTCCTATCCCAGAAGACAGTGCACATGATTTTTTGTGATGACATTGTCACTTTAAACTTTTGTTTTTTCGGAGAATGAGTGTGTCTCCACTCCATCGATTGTTGTTTCGATTCTGGTGTGAAATGACACACCCAAGTTTCATCACCTGTCACAATTTGGTTTAAAAAGTTTTCTCCCTCATCACTGTCCCGCGTGAGAAATGTCAGGGCACTGCCAAGTCGCTTTGTTTCGTGAACATCAGTGAGCATTTTTGGAACCCATCGGGAACACAGTTTGCGATAATTCAATTGGTCAGACACAATTTCGAACAAAACAGTACGTGAAATTTGTGGAAATGCCTCTGAAAGAGTTGTCATTGTGAAGCGTCTGTTCTCATGAATTGCTTCATCAACTTTCCTTACCAAATCATCGGTGACAACAGAAGGCCGACCACTCCGAGCCTCGGCGTGGACATTTGTTCGACCTGCATTAAACATTCTTACCCACTTTCTCACCATTTCATCACTTATCGCTTATTCACCGTAAACTTCTGTCACTTGACGATAAATTTCTGCCAGTTTAATATTCCTCGCGTTCAAAAATTTAATCAAAGCACGAATCTCACAGTCAGCGGGAGAACTAATTGTCTTAAACATTTTGAATGTGCACAGCAAACTGAAAACACAACATAGAGCAACCAAAATGGCGACAATTGAAAGTCAGTAAACAAGAAAGACTAGTGCGCATGCGCGGGACGCCTACCACAGCGCTGCGACGGCGCTAGAATGAAACGGTACTTAGTTTCCGAATACGCTACGTATTAAAAAAATTTCATATTCGTATGAGTGAGAAAGTGCATTGTACTATCAAAAAATGGAATGTTACTTGATTATAATGAAAATTTATAGTGAAATGTTAAGTACTTCAAACTTTAGGAATTCTTATTTGTATAAATTATTCTGAGCATTCTTTTATTTTTCCAGAAATTAAAGGAACATTTTTTTTATTTCTTATCATGTTTACATGAATGTATTGTTTTCGTTCGATAGATAGATTTGTGTATTTGTTTAAGCAGTCCCAGATTAACCAGTACACAAATAAAGCAATTTTCTAAAGCCTTTAATTGGCAGCGGCCCGGCTTCAATGCAGAAATAAATAAAAATAAATAACTATGTGAATAAAGTAAAATTAAAAAACTATATTGAATAAATTTTAATAATATATATTATTTATGTACATATTTATACACTGTCTAATACGCATGAGCTATTTTTACATGATAACTCCAAATATGCATACTGTACATGCATGTTCCCTGTTCGCTTCTTGTTTGCGATTGCAGTTGTTGCTATAACAAAAAAAAAATAAACATTTATACTTTTATTCTATTACTTATTTTACCTTTTTATAGGTATTTTGCAAAGTATGAGCCATCACCATCAGTCAAAATTTTAAGAAAAGAAAAGCAGGGGAAAAAAAAAAAACGAGTTAAAACAAGAAGATACATTGCTAAACCATTTTACAAAAAAAAAAAAAAAAAAAAAAAAAAAAAAAGAACGAAAAGGCTTGTAGACATATCAACGTCAATAAATGAAAATAAAAAAGCAAATAAAAAAGTTGAAGATCAGATCGACGCGCAACAAAACAGAAAGCAGAAAAAAAAGGGGAAAAAATGAAGAAAAAGAAAAATGAAAAAAATAAAAAGACATATATATATCTGAAAGCTTTTAGATTTTATATTACACTCGAACGGAGAGTTTTTTTTAACGTTTTGTGTGTTACCTTTATTTATTAAATATCATGTTCTTCGGACTTAAACCATAAAATTAAATTCAATAGCAATATCACAAATTATTTAAAAGAGCATATCTTTAGAATTTCCGATACACAATCTCAAGCGCTAGAGATAAAAATGTTTTTTTTTTTTTTTTCGTACAGTATTGCCATTGCTCGCTTTGAAATTATTAAGTTTCTTAATCAAAAACTCATAAATGCTTTATAAAATATAAAACAAATTCCAAATTCGGGTGTACGCTATTCAAGATTTGATGCCTCTAGGTACTTTTGTTTCATCCCAGTGCGAGAAACATACATACATTTATGCAGATTCTTCATTATCTAATTTTTTTAAATATAATACAGGGCGATATTGTTTGGTGGCAACAGTTTAAAAATGCCAAAACGAAATTAACAGCCATTCTGGGCTAACGCCTTTTGGGCTACAAAGGAAAGAAAATGAGTTGTTAGAGCTTATGCGAAAATAACGAGAACACCAACAACAGATATCGATGAAGAAAATTTAAATCAGCATACAAAATTTAAAAAAAAAAAAAAAAAAAAAAAGAAAGAAAGAAAGAAAGAAAACTGAAATGCAGATTGTAACAGTACTCGAAAAATCTCTCAAAATAATGATATATTTATGTGGCTAACACATTTTGCTTCTCTATGACCGATTTCATAATTAAAATCGAAATGTTGTCAAACGTGTGTATCGGATGTAACCGTAACATGAATTGGGAACAAAATTTCAAAATCATTTTAAAAAAGACATATTTTATATACAATAGCAAACTACGGGAAAAAATTGAAATAGAATGGGTGGTTGTACAGTAATAATATTTAGTTTATTGCTATATATGTCAAAATTTTCTTTCCGTTAAGACATCTTTTATTGGAAGGGAGTCTGAAAAATGTTAAAACAAGATTTGATGAACAGCATGAATGTTCAATGGAACGCAAGAACTTTTATAATGTACTCGTATCATGAAGTTCTCTATACGGTCGTATTGTTGCAAATATTAAAACTCTGGTTTGGAAGAAAAAACTATTGGAGAAATGTGTGACAATGTGTAACTGAAATTAAAATTTTGAGACAAGCATTCACTTGCATTTCTTAAAGATAATGAATACTTCGGATCATAAACGGGATCTAATGTAAAATATACTGGAGCACTGGAATTTACAGTTCTAAAATCTCATGTGCAAAAATACAGCTCAAAAAGAAGACTGAAATGTAATCAAAATTCTATACTGTAAAATTGTCGATTCCGCATCTGATAAAACATATGGTGATCTACTCACTATTTAATTGCACACAGTCGTGGGCATTACGAATAGCATGTCATTAGGTTCTTATTTATAGTACTATATTTGCATAATGGGGCATTATTGGAAAATTTCTACTAAACTAGTTAAATTTATTAAACATAAATGTTAAAGAATGCAGAGAACAAAGCTGTTATAACGTCGCAAAGATTTCTAGTCAATATAATGGTCTGTAAGTCAGAAGTGACTTATGAGAAGTGATTAATGAGACAGTACATCAATTGCCTTGCGGAGCACATTCACTTAATATAGTTGAAATACCGTTGCTCAGTGTTTTCTATTAGTAGACGTATTTTATTTTAATTTAATTTAAAGCACTTGTACTTCTTTTCGTCACTTAGACTTTGGAAAGCCTTCAAAATCTAAATATGTCTAAAATAAGACACATTTTTTTGTTAAAAAATTATGCGATTCCAGGTGGTTGTATGGAATAAATGCAATAAAAACAATGCGAAATAGTGAAATCCGAATCTTTACTATTTTCAAAATTTTGCTTTATTCTTTTAACATGCTTTGCTGTTTTCGAAACGAAACACAAAATCCTTATATTCAAGCCAAAGCAAAACCCGTTGAGTGGGGAGACAAGAAAACTGGATTTTAATTTAATGACTTTTCCCCCCACTAAGACAAGTCTGAATGCATGCAGCAAATTAATGCAAGATTCTAGTAATAATTTAACGACTTTTAATGAATCTGCGATAAAGTATGTCGAAATACATGCGTGGTTTAAGGGGATGGAAAATAAGCTTTAGCAATATTCAACATTAAATTTGACTCTGATACTGAAGAAAGACCTAGAAAACGAAAACGGTTTTTGATGAAAACAAACCAATGGAGACACAAATTGTCAAACAGATTTTAATATAAAACGTTTTATGTTATTTGGGACAAAATTTGTAGTGAAAATTATTCGAAATAAACAAAAAACAAAACAAAAAAAAAAAAAAAAGTATTACTGAAGACTTTATGTTACATTTGTTTCAAACCGCCGCTGGGTTAGTTGCGTAGGACTAGTTTCTAAGATATTTTATATTTCTTAATTTTTATTTTATTGATTAAGTGTTCTTTTTCTTTACTTTACATGTTACTTTGTTGCTTTAAAGAAGCAATATTTAAGGAAATTTGTAGAAAAATAAAATGCAACTAGTAGTAATGTATTAATAATTTATCTTTTAACATTATTCCTGAATACAACGTGAAGTAGTTTAAACTTTACGTAAAATTAGTTGATGATACGAAAAGTAGCAAACATCATTCAACAGTTCAGCACTGATGTTTTTCGTAAAAGTAAGATCAATATATGAGTTACTTAAAGTACCTGGATAATTTATTGGTACCATAATAAGATTAAAGTGCTCTATTTTAAAACTGAACTCTGTCTCGTTTCTTTTTACTCATTAATATTCCCCTTTCTTTAAAATCTCCCATAACAATCATTGGTATATTCTGTCAACGGCCTCAACAATGATAAAAATGTTTCATTTTTACGAACCGGTGTTACGCTTTTCATAAACCACAGTGTATCACAAACAATGCAAGCAAGTTCAAATTCATTACTTTTGAAGTTTTTGACAAAATATTGTATACACAACTGATTTTTTTATTTCACACACTCTCTACTATAACCTGGTAAAAGTGCACCCAAATTTGACAATTTATTACTGGCAACATAAGAAGTTATTTGAAAACGAACAACATCAATCGATTTTATTTTCCTTTTATTATTTTCATAATATCCCTTGTTGCATTCTTTTCTTTTTACAGCTAAACATTCTATATCATCTTCTTTCAATAAATCTTTTAAATTTTTCTGCTTGTCTATTGCGCTGTATTCTTAGAGTATCTTTTCTTTTGGGCATTTCGTATTTATTTTTTTGTACAAACAAAATCAGTATGTCGCTCCCACAACCACTCGCCGTCGACTCCTACATAGAACTGAACCGTAAACCTAATTCGTGCGCGCGCATTTGTGACGTCATCAAAATATTGTGTTGTTACCTAAATTTGAGACTCTACTGAGGCTCAACCATAATTCGCATTTTCAAGATTTGTTTCGTGCTTTATAACACTTTCCTTAAACAATCAAGTAAGCCATAAACGAAAACTGTAGCTTTTGGTTTGATTGAGATATAAGCGCTCAACCAAACGTCTTAATTTTTCGTTTTTGTGCCTCAGACCGTCATACAGGAAGGTAGTCAGTGCTAGATTAAAATATCAAGAAGTTCAAGATAAAATATTTAACAGAATTTGAAGAGTTATAACGTAATGCACAGGATTATGCATGCGAAATAGTAAAAATTTACTTTAATGACATTCAAATAGTAGACTTAGAGGTTGAGTTGACAAATGTTTTTTAACGGAGGAAAAGTAAAATTTACAAAAAGCGGACGGTATATGGGAGTTCATAAAAATTACAATATTGGATCTGCATTGCCTAATGCTGAAATATTGTTAAACATTGACTTAACTATGCCTGTAAATAATGTAACAGCATGTCATGTGATATCTTCATTTGAAAGCGAATAAAATTATTTAAGAAATTTAATATGCCAATATATAGAAAATATGCCAATATATTAGGAAATGATAAAATCTTTATTAGTGTTTGCTATAGAGAAAAAGGCGACTAGACTGCGAAGATCTTTATTGATCAGTTTTTCTAAGATGAAAATCCAAAAACCGAAAATTGAATTATTTCAAAGGCTGACTGATGACTTAAATTTTATATAATTTTGTTTTGTTTAACAAAAACTCTTTTATAATCCACTTATTATTGTATTAGTATTTTTATTTCCTATTGCTAATAAAAATTTTAAGAAACGTTACATTAAGTCTGGGCTCAATTCAAAGTTTATCTAAGGCTTAATCGGGACTAACGGACAAAAGTTAGCTAAAGACAGATTTTTTAAATTTTTTCTTGGAACACTTTCTAATACTCATATTTCAGTAGGAGTAAAAGAAAGGAAACCAATCTATAGTAGTTAACCCGTTTGCTGGGATTGGAATTCATTTCGAACTATCTGCGTTAAACGATCTCTTGTGGGCTATTTGCAAATGAGGTATGTTTATTCCAGATAACAAATTCGAAATCATTTTAGTTATTATTCTCAAAATTTTTCACAAAGATGTGGATATGCATAACTTTTTTCTTTGTTTGCTACTTTCTCAAAGCCCGATGTTGAAAATACTTGTCCAACTTATCTTATTTATAAATTATTTCTATGATTTTCTGTAAGTTGCGTGAAAATATTTGTATTTAAATCGCTAAATATTGAAATGCAATGCATTCGATAAAATACTCAGGCAGATTTTTTAATCAGATTTGAGAAGTACTGGTAAATTATTCGTATTTCGGGATTTGGGCCAGTTTATGTTGATCAAATTGAAAAGTTACCAAATGTCTGAAAATGTTTGACCAACGCCGTAATTAATGATTAATAATTAATGACATTAATTATTATCAATAATTAAGGCATTGGTATAATTAATAAAAGATGTATTACGTGATTATGCTACTATTTTCACATTCGCATAAAGAGTTTGCTCTGCTGTCGTTTTATAAAATTAAGAAAGAAATGGAACCTAATTTTTAAAACTTCTATAGCAGATATTTTGAAAATTTTAGACCAGATTCCTGTATTTCTCCAGAAATTTTGCACTTTTTCGAAAAATGTGATGTTAATAATTTTACATTTTCTGCTGGGAAAAAAGAAAACGCCAACTGAGCAAAAATTGGAAATGACTCAAAACTTTTAGACACATTTAAGATACAATTTACAATAAAAATTGTCTTCTGATAACATTGTAAACAAAAGCAAAGTAAATAGGAGAAAGATAGCAATAAATGAAAACAAATGACATTTAAGAGAAAATTCAAGAAAGGGGTAAGATGAAAAAGAAAAGTCAACATCAAAAGTTTCGGTACCGAGGTACGTATACATGATTCTGAAATAACTTTTATTGATTATAATTATTCTGAAAATGTCTTTCAAATTATCAGTTGTATATATGAAAAATTAAATGCGTTTCAAATTGTATTAAGTTAAATACAGTATTAAAAAACCTAAATTGTTAAGAATTGCATTTATTGGTTTTAAACTGTTCATTTTATTAGGCGATAATTACTCGAATAAATTCCAAAAATAGAAAGGTTTGCTGAAATTTGCTGAAGGGTGACATTCTCGGAATTTGCTATCTGCGAGTTCGCATGTAAGATAAATTAAAATTTTATGTTTTGAAGAAGAGTAACACCTGGTAACGGGTAAATGCCACGGGTAAATGAATGCACGATATATACAAAAAATGCATGATAACCTTATGTAATTAATAAACGCTCTGGTTAAAATGTTTTGGAAAATCTCTGTTAAGGATGTTTTTCCATATTATGTTAAAAGTCGAAAATCGAAATCTACAATAAACTGAGGAAAAATAGTATTAAACATTACTAATTAATAGAATATAAACCGAAATACTTAGATTACAAAAATTAAGCCGGAACATAAGAATAAACATGTAACCGCTCTAGAATGTACACTAATAATAATATAGAACGATAGTAATAATATAGAATATTAATAATAATAAGAATATGGAAGAAGAAAATAAAATATTTCTAGAGGAAGAAGAATATAGAATATAGAATAATAATAGAATATAGAATAATAATAGAATACAGAATAATAATAGAATATAGAATAATAATATTTTATATTCTAGTAATATTCTATATTCTATAATGATAACATACTGTGTTTAATAATATTCTATAACAATGTTCTATATTCTGTGTAGAATAATAATAATATAGAAAAAAGAAATAAGATAAGATCGATACGATATAAACATAAGAATATAAATGGGAACATTTTTTGCAGTTTAAAGATGGGAGATCCGTATCAATGTGTGTATCCCTCAATACACATATCTTTCCTTTCAATCTCATGTTAATCTACAGTTAAAATTTGCTTACTTTAAAAATAAAAGCAAAAATCAATTTCCTATTACATTCAATTCCATTAAAAATCCTGGTTTAGCGACTGGTTCAGTAAACGGCTCTATTCTTACAACCGGTTCAGGAGAATCGACTTTAGCGTCACTGTAACGTGACCGTTGAGAGGAAAAAAATGGGATTCTTCGAATGATTGCGCAAGTTCTGTACGCGCAGTGGAAGTATTGTATTTTTCGCGATAAGAACAAGCGAAAGATAGGGCAAAAATTACGAACAAGCAAATTTCTTTCTCCTGTACATAAGTTATTTGATTCCTTTTTATACACGGTTTGAAACTTTAGAACACTGATATCTACCAAGTCATTTTTTAAGTTGGACAAATAGTACGTGTAGTTTGGTTTCTCTGTTCGTTTACCTCGAAGCTTGAATTCAATTTTTGGCTGACTTTTATACCGAACTAATTTAGGACACATACGTATTTACAATGATAACACAATATTCTAAAACGATTATCTCAATAGTCAATATTTTTTGTTTTGTTTTGCCAAAGCAATTTTGAGCCGTTTTTTTTCGCGAAAGAAATCCCTTGAATTCCTTTACCACAAAAAATATGTTACATTCCTTTAACGATCAATTATTGAGCGGTGAAATTTATTTTCTCACCATTGAAGAATCTTCCAAATGATGATGCCCATTTAGAATCTCATGCTATTTATCGATTTTTGGCAATTTTTCTTAAATCGATATCCGGCTTACTTACTATAACAGACTTTTAAGCAAAAATTTTTAAAGACAAAACGCAGATGAGCCGAATACAATCTTACGCCTTCGAATAGCTCGCAAGACCTTGGAAGTAAGGTGAGTCACGTACTTCGTTGCTACGCTGATTAGAAGGAATAATATTGCTACTTCAGAGGTCTTGGTTTTCTTCCCTCTCCTTCTTCTTTCCTATGGTCGAAAAAGTATCAAATAAAACCTCTCTTTATGTTATATATTTCTGGAGTGAAAATCCCTTCTTAAGTAACGAATTCCCTAGTATTTAAGTAACGAATTCTGATGAAAGTAATACTGTTAGAAAGGTATTTCCGTTGAACACTTGACAAATGTCGATTATAATTCAGAAAAGTACTTTATTGTTCAATAAATAAGGATTGAAATTTAAAATATGATAGCTTCAATTTACTTTCTGTCTTCACTGAGGAAATTGATAGCTCGAAATTCAAATTTAACCGCAGACTGAATATTGATGCTTATGGAATAGAAATAATATAATACGAGGGTTATTCATACTTTCACTTACGAAATCAGCATTTTAATTATTTTCGAAGAAAAATTGTTTTTGCTGGGTGAAATCTCAATTGATTTCTGTTTTGCTCACTGTTTTATGTTTATTTAGGTACTTAGCTCCGTTACGTTTATTTAGGTAATTAACTTTGCTCCTTTATTTTCTTAATTATTTTCCCATGTGCTACTGATATAACCAAGCACCCTTTTCTACGTACTTTGTTCATGCAATGAAATCTAATAAGGATGATACCATTAGAAAGATTTTATAACGGCAACCGACGGCTTGTGCTCAAAATGATCTTACTATTTAATATTTAATGACTGAAAAATTAAGTATGATAATATGTGGTAAGCTTTCATGACAGATACTAGAGTCAGCATATCAAGTATCCATCTGTCGCTAGACGTTGCCTTTAGCTGAGCGATTTGGAAAACAGGTTACAGTGTCTACACATGTAAACACATGGTTACATGTGTATTCCTTACGTAATACGGTTTCGATTAATACTTTTTCGAATTAAAATGGCTTATTAATTAGAACTGTTTTTATTTAATTCAAAGCGAATTTCACTTAACACTGTTTTGATGGTATTTTTAGAGAATACAGTAAATATTATATATTTTCTGACATGTATACTTGATCCTAAAGATATGCTCATACAACTTCAAATTTTAAATCCTGTACAGCTCGACAAGAGAGTACTAAAATTAAGTTATCATCGCCTAACACCACATCTGTTTTGCGAACTACGGGATTGGGATTATTAAATTATGGCGAAGCACACGAGGGCTATCTGCTTAAAGGAGTGGATGCCTTCGTGGATTACTTTCTAAGGGAAACTGGCTCGTATACACGTTACACATGGGGAAAACCACGAAAACACCCATGCAGCCAGCCCGTTCGCGGGATTCGAACCTCGGACCGAACTACCAGTGTTCAGCGTCTTTACCGCTCGGCCGCTGGTGGGCTGTGAACTACGGACCTTAGTTTCTTCGCAAAATTCAACGCCTATTATCTAAAACTACTTACGAAAAACTGGTGCTAGTGGAAAGTGGATGGTAGACTATGCTGGGTGTAGCCAACAAATAGTCAAAATTGTAACCATTAGACATGAATCATATTTTACTGAAATAGACTCGATAAATGTGCAAAATTTCTGTACTCATATCGTGAACCGTTGAGCAATAACGGTCTCGTTAACATCGATCAATAATTATCGCACGGATTTGATGATGACGAATTTACTGATGAAAAAAATTCATCCAGAAATAGATAAATTTGCAGCCGTCGCAGAAAATGCTACGCCGTTATGAAGAATTGAAAATACAAATTAGGGAAGTGAATTCAAATCTAAAAAGAACTATTTTAAATTCACCTTGTGATTGACAGTTCGCTGAAATGACATTAGGAAATGTATAAAGCGAAAAAATGTACAAAAGAATATTCAGGGAGCTGAAGATGAACATTTGTCAAAAAATGTGGGGAGAGAGATTAAATTTTTCTTCCTCAATAAAAAATTACACTTACACATTCATAAATATGCATTATATTTCATTTTAATTTCTTTTAATTTTGTATAAAGAGTTAAAAAGAGATATTGAAGAAGATAGTGAGAAATAGGAGGATGACTTACGATATTTTGCATGTATTTGTATGTTCGAGTAACATTATTTCATTTCACACGGCGTTAATTAACAATGATAAGCAAAGAATTTCTGTATTTTTAACAACTATTTTTCAATAAATTTTAGATGTTTCAAGTGACTTATGAAGTTCGTAGAAGACGCATTCTTGTAAGGACAGCGAAGTATTTTGCTTCCGATTTGTACTTTTAATGCTTTATATTGCAAAGTTATAATGAAAGAAATAAAAAAGTATCCTGCAGTGCAAAATCTCTTTTTCCCCTCGAGAGATAAAAATATTAGTGAATATAATGATAAGATACAGCTTAATAGCCCACCCAATTCAAAAACTCCGAAAGGCTCAGCTCTCTTTTGTACCCGAAAAAACAGCAAGGAAATAGAGTAAGAAGACTCGAATTTGGTCCGTTGACGAACTTACTTACATTTAATTTGCTTATTTATTTACTTATATTTATATATAATTTACTTACACTCTTTAAGGCTGATTATTTTATTTTTCAGTACATTTAAGTATTTTATTATTTAATAATAAAGGCTATAAAATTGAATATAGATCATTTTATTTCTTCATTTCAGCAGTTTTCTTACTTTACATTGGATGCATTACTTTCTTTTTAGCGTATAATGGCTGAACTAATATTGATTGAATTTTAGTACCTTTAGTATCTGTTTCTTATTTTTACTGAAAAATTCGATGCGAGGAAACATCATAACTCGTAAATGATGTTTATCAGAGTTTTTTGCTTTTAAGGTTTCCCTTTAACATACTAAGAAGAAAGCATAATAATCATATCATAATGTTAGACGAATTGTATTATAAAAGCTGAAAACTTTCCGTGAGAATCATTCGTAGAGCTCCAGCTAATACACACATAAATTTTCTCAAATCATGCAATTTTAGTTAAAATAAAAAATACAGCTATACCAATTGTTTCAACATTTTGCAGCCTAAAATAAGTGGGGCTACTTAAAAGAAATCTAATCGAAACTTTAGACGTTTAAACATCAGTAACGTGATAGCATAAAATTAATGTATATAAAAATGATCCCGTTCAACTCATTTAAATTTCTCCTAGAAAATTTGATTTAAAATCCATTGTTGTTACCAGCACGATGATTTTCATTTTAATAACACATTTATTGGGCCAAAAAATTTTTATACACCGAATCAATTAAAAAGTGTTTTTAAAAACATATATAATACTTTTACAATTCCCCCTTTTGTATTTTTTATAATGCATTATTAAAAACATTGTAGTACAACCAGTTGAGAACAGATTTATCCGAACGTCATTGATGAATCTTTATTTATAATCATAATTTCATTCTTAATAATAGTAATTTGAAAAGTTTGATGTTTCCTGTTACCATTAGAAAGCACTCTTAACATAATCACTGCAATAAGTTTGAGCATTAACTTACGGTACACTGCCAGTCATTTATAATTCACGCGGCTCGCAAATGTTACCCCTCCCTCCCGAATTGCTAGAAACTTATGATCTTTAATTCATACTACCGCACGCTTAGTCAGTTCTAAAAGTATTGTAGTATTTTAAGTCAATTTTCACAAAGTATTGCCTTTTACTAAAAATCATTAATTGAGCTTTCAAATTTAATAATTCTACAGTCTGACTCACAAATGCAATCAAAAGCTGATTAATTTCTGAAATTAATTAAGTGCGAAAAATTTTAATGAGTAAAAATAAATTCATAAAACGTGATTTTGTTTCATGAAGTACTTATCTAATCTTAAATAACAGCCCACCAGATAAGATTGTTGACTTGGGTTCAAACCCCGGCGAAAGGGCTGTTTATAGGGCGTTTTCTTGTCTTTTTCTGTGTGTTGTCATGCAAGCCAGTTCCTCACAGGAAGTCTTCCACGAAGACATCCCTTCTGTTAGGCAAATAATTGTCACGTGTTTTTCCACAATACAAAATATCCAATACAATTCAGTCGAATGTTTTTCCACAATCTAACAATTCAGTTCACTAATTATTTCCAAATTAAAAATATTGAATATATAGACTTTTTTTGAAACTTATACCTTCTCTTCAGGAGAAAAAAAAAATCACGTTCTAAAAGTCTGTTGCAAGCTACTGAACTAGCAAACCTAATAATCTTCAGCATGTAACAATTTTTGACATTGTTTTGCATCGAACCAGCAGGCAATGTCTGGTAGTCCCTCCTTAAAGTTCTCATTTTAAAGCTTTTTTAAAAATCGATGTTATTTCAATATTTTTTTGTTATAGGCATTTCAAAAGATCTAATGAAATTAGAAATTTGCGGTTCAAGTTTTACTTTGCTACCAGGAAGAAAAAGGCATAAAGAGAAATATCACAGAAAAAATATTGAAACAGCTAATTTAAAACATTTAACAAGTTCTGATAAAATGAAATGTTATTCAAAGTATATCAGACTTTAAAATAATATATTTAGAACAAAATCAAAGTTTCCCAATGGAACTGAATCTAGTGTTATTAAAAATAATAAAAGAACTGTATGCTCCTAAAAATTTTGAGAATTGTGAGAGATTTTAACCAACCTGTGGAAGGGTAATGTGATCGGATAAAAAAGGATATTTGGCGGGGTGGAAAGTGAAAAAATTTACATCAATGAAAGAAAGTAAAACCTTATTTTCTCTGTTCAAAATCTACGACAGGTTCCATCTATCCGAGAAATATAATATTTGCTAAGAGCTAATTTATAGTCTTCTTTTATAGTTTTCACAACGCAAAAGTTTAAAATAAGAACTTAAATTAAGTTTAAAATAATCACATGAAAACGTTGTGGAGAAATTATGACATGTGGGTGTATATCTTTTGTTTTAAATTTATTGAAAATGAAATAGATCAACAAAAATATACCTATACTTTAAAATGAAATATGAGACCATCAGCTCCAAAATGTCACATATAAAATAATTCCACAATTCTGCTTACAAAAAAGTATATTGTTCTGAAGGTGTAACTGGTTGCCGCTAAAGTGCTTTGAAATATTTAAAACATCATCGAAGTGTCGAAAACTATTGTGCAATAAATTAAATACAATGTACGAAAACAAATGTCTTTAAAAAGCAACGAAAATTAGAAACACGAAATGAGTAGGAAAAAATTAGGCCTAGCTGAATTCACGCCACGAAGATTAAACAGTGTCTTGGATTCTAATATAATATATTAATATTTTAGAAAATTTAATACAGCTGTCGATTTTTACTTGAAAAACAGTAAGTATTCATTTACCTCCGAGATGATTTTTCTGTTCAAAAGCACAGATATAATTTTTTTATTCCGATACATTATTTATGGACAAAATACTTAGCGCGTAAAAGAAACTATGTTAATGTGTACTGCAAAGAAAGATCCCAATTTTTAGTTGCCCAGTATATATTAAAAAATGTTTATATTATTTTCGGAAACTAATAGATTCAATCACTTTTGTAAGACACCATGTACCCACGGCACAAAAAAGTTTTAAAGTATCTGTTTGCGAGAATACGAAGTTAGCTAACTGAAAGAAGTAACACCATTCGCGATGCGTAGTTATAAAGCATCATACAAATATTTCGCTTTTCTTAGTCAGTAAAAACAATGTTGGTTTTTGCCAGCTAAATCTTCATTTTGATATAAAATTAAGCTGGCAAACAATTTCACTTTGTAAAGGTCTTGTTTTTCATTTCTGCTTTCTTTATGGAACGTAAAATGATAAAACATTTCACTTTTCATGTCAAAAATAATATAATAATACCAAGTTATTAACTAAATACATTCTTATCTCAATAAAATTATAAAAAGTTATATAAAGAGACTCGTGCTATCTCCATATTATTACAAAATTTCGTTTTCGTTCTTCGATTTTATTTTAAAGATTGCGTATATAAGATAAAAAATAAGAAATGGGCAATCCGTCTACTATAATTTGTTACAGACCTATTTTATTCATGACAACAAGTATAAAATAATACCTCTTGAAAAGTGTTACAAGTTAAAATAAAATGATTTTTTTTAATGATTGACTAATCTGGGCTGAATTAAAAACTGTTTTTCATAATATCGAAAGTAAATGAAAGACCTTACGAATCGTCAATTGGCAACGATGTGCATTTATGATGGAGAGGACTTTACAACAGAGTGAAAGAAACATCACTACTTTTTAAGTACTACTAAAAAATAAAATACTGAGAAATCGCTCATGGGCTTCTTATAATTAAGTATCGTAACCCCCTCCCCAATCCCAAGTATCCGCGAACCATGATTTAAGTATTTCTGAATTTCAGAAATCGTATATCTGAAAGTACGAAAAGCGTGAAATGCCCTTCTTTTTTTCGAACTGCGCGTGCATTAACAAAGGCAGAGGCGAACTTTCGAACAATTTGGGGCAAGGAAGTGACATTGAAAACAGCGGAGAGAAATTCGCTCCCGTTGGACTGAACATACCCTGTACAACTCGTTTCCCTGCACGAACACTATTTCTTAACGAACAGCACTTGGCCAAGTCCGCCATGACAGTAGTTATCAGAGCAAGAACGAAGTGCCTTCCGCTTTCGGCTTCCGAGATCGAAACCGCAAAGAAATTGGACGCCGAGATCGAAGACATCCCGGGTTCGATCGCAGTTTAATTCAACTTTGGGAGGGCCAACGGAAATATACCACCTGAATGACCCTTATAACGAAGGAATCGTAGAGAGAGTAGGAAAATTTTGTTACCCTCGGAAAGATTGAGGAGAGAAGTATCGGAGAATTGTAGCTGTTGCTTCAGACGTCACGTGGCGTACTTTATCCGAGTTGTGCGCACGCGCAAAACCCAGCGCTCAGGCCGATGGGGTTACCATATTTGGCGCCATTATTGTCCTTGTTACACTTCACTTCCTCTTTCATGCTGGGAAGAGAACTTTTAAGGCGAATTTGGAACTTCTCAAGCTTGCAAGTCACGCGCTTCGAACGACCTGCGGAATTCGAGGTGGAAAGTCACCCGATTCTGTGAAGAATTATTCGAAACCCTTTTAATTTTATTGTTTCTGAGCCCTCTGTTTTCTTCTTGAAAAATTCTGTGCTTTGTGAAGAATGCTTTTTATCATCAATTCTTGAAGGAGTTTTTGATTAGCGGAAAGATACAATTCCTACTTCGTAATCACCAAACCGCCTTTTTTTTCCCATTTCGAGCTACGTGGAAATAGATACCGAAAATCGCTTTTGCTCGACAAGAGTTGAGTCAGGAAGGTAATAACAGCGCAGTGGACCGCAAAGTGAATGCACTGTTGAGGGATTTTTTAATCGCTATAGTTTTAGTTTCCAACAAAACATTTCTACTCAGTGTAAACTTATTCTTCTTCTTCGAAACCGATATTTCATTTTATTTCATTCTTATTTTCTTATTAGAATATATGTTTTCTACAATGTTATTTTAGAATTGAAATTTTAGATAGAAATACATCTACACTCTTTAAATAATAAATAAAATTAAATACATATGAAACATAATACTTTGAAATTTAAAATTTCAAAATGTAATCTAACAGCTCCAAAAAATTTGTTTTTACAATTTTTGAAAAAAGGAAATCCACAAAATAAAAATAATTAAGTAAGAAATATAAAAATATCCTACTAATATTTCATTTTTCTTTTTAAATAAAATGGTATCTGTTTTTGTCATATTTATCAAATTAAATGTTTGATGAAGTTTACAAGTGTGTTCACACAAAAGCGTGTATTCACAACTGATGTTCTTTTCTGCATTTTTTCCCCAAATATAAAATTGTGTAAACTGAAAAATATCAAAATATCAATAAAGTATATTACAAATCAAGCAAATTTTTAAAATACAGAGCTCTGTAATTTGTGCATCTCTATAAAATTTCTTCATTAGAACTTTTGTGGATGTAGACGACACTCTGCAGTAGAAGTTTAGTCGGTCTTATCAAAGTCCTGGAATATAATGATAAAAAATTAATAATTAATACTTCATTTGAAATATAAAAATTCAAATATTTAACATTTAAAATTTGTCTGCTATAAGGCTCCAGAAATTGTTATTATTATTATTATTTAACTTTATAAACATCTCCGAGAGTTACAATTATTTTCAGTTAGCAATAAATTCTTTTACCTCACAAAGAGACATTTTTGTAAGTCCATAATGAATCTTCCATTTATTTTCGATACCTGCGCGAAACAAACTGAATTTTTTAAAAAGAACTTTTTTGCAATATTTTCAAACAACTACTATTTTAGACCATGAGTGTCATGAGTAAAATAAATGTCTAGCATCTTGGTAATAGGTCCATTGCAAAATTTGTAACTCTGTTATTTATGTGCGCTTTTCATTTGCATTCGTGAGGATAAGGAAAGTTTACAATAACATTTAAAACCGGAAATATTTCTTCATATTCCAATTCTTAATTATTTTCAAACAGTATTATTTTAACACGTTCTTATTTATACCATTTTATGCTTTTCGATCAAAAACCGGACTTAGAGAGAGAGAGAGAAAGCAAGAATGTAGGAATAAACGGCAGGACTTTTAAAATTAAAAATTTTTTAGTTTTGATTTCATTGAACAGTGAAGATTTGATTTCATAAGTTGGCAGAAGCAGACATTTTTGTTTAAGAATTAAAATATGTATATTATATTTTCGACATTATTTTAGTGGTGTTTAATTAAGGGTAGTTTTTTTAGGTACTTGTGGCCCACCAGCGGCCGAGCGGTAAAGTCGCTGAACACTGGTAGTTCGGTCCGAGGTTCGAATCCCGCGAACGAGCTGGCTGCATGGGCTTTCTCGTGGGTTTTCCCATGTGTAACGTGTATACGAGCCAGTTTCCCTTAGAAAGTCCTTCACGAAGGCATCCCTTCCCTTAGGCAGATAGCCCTCGGGGCTTTGCCATGATCACACACACACACGTCTTTAGATATTTGCTATAATGTAAAATTATCAAACTGAAAAAGGTTTAATTTTTTATCTTTTTATTCTAATTTTTTTAAAGTTTGAACTTTTTTGTGTGTGTATTCATTTTTATTTTTCCGTTTATATCATTTCGCATTTTGGAAGGAAATCCAAAAACAAACGCCTGTCTTTAAAAATCGTATTTCTTTTTTTATGAACTGTAAAGTTTTCAGTAAAATAATGACAAGTTTAATTTTACTTCCGTTGAACAAATTACCAGGCGATTTTCTGGATAATAAGATTTCGGTTAATTAGTATTCGACGTGGTATTAACTAATGACAACAGAGCTGAAAATGTTCAAAAACTAATCAGTTAGATATTGAATGTGTTTACATCAATTAAGTAGATTATTTTAAAAAGTAAAATAAAAATTTAAATTATTAAGAAGTTCATATATTGATTTCGAGTCCTCAATTCATTAACAAATTAAATTTCAAAGATAAACTGAAGACCCTGTGTTTTTCTGAGTGGTAAAACTCTAAAAATCGGTTATGCACAATGACGCGTAAATGATAAATAAATGATTTCCTGTTTGACATAGTGGAAACACTAGGTAATTCTGAATCCTTTCTCTTTTTCTCCAAAACATGATCGTGTCTACACATTCTATTTTGCTAATATAGGACTTACATGTTTAATACAAATAATAGGCCTTCTTGGAATTAAAAAAAAAAAATAAATAACGTCACAGTCGTTCCATAATTTCTCGGACTTTGTTTATTGCATTGCAATATATTATACTGTATCTATATTATACTGTACCTTGCTAAAGGGTTACTTCCAAGACAAAGTATTTTTACCTCTCGAAGAAATGTTACGATCTCGGCAATGTGTTTGTGTCCTAAACATAAGGCTTTAGTTTATTGTTTACTCGAGCTTTCGTATAGCCAGTTCTCAAAGTGCTGCCGCTCAACAAAATATAATATTCTACTTATATTTCAAATTTAATTAACCTCTAATTGTTTAAAAAATTTCGCAAGCCAAATATTTAAACGCTTATTAAAAAAATTAATATTTATTTCATGTTTTAAAAAGCATTAGTTGATATAAATTACAATATACCTTATTTATAACATAATTATAAATAAGATAAATTAAACTACAACTTATTTATAATTATGTTATAATACGTGTAGCTTATATTTTTTATGAACTTTTCCAATTTATTGTAATTAACAAAAGATGTTTCTAATGCCGTATATTACGTACCTGGTACAGATATTCTTTTCTAAAATATACTCTGAAATATGACAGATCATGAAAATTAATTGTACAATTTTTATATTATCTATAAAAATGACTTTTTATGAATATTTGAAGCTTTTACATAAAAGATGCTTCCAAATTCATGTATACGTAATTGGTACAGAAACGTTTGTCAAAATTTTAACAGTGCAGTACATTTTTAAAAATTGTGAATCTGTTTTCTAATTTTTTTTTAAAATTGTCTAATGTATTTTTGAAATTTCTAGTGTAGATTTCAAATCAGGTCAGAGTTTCTAAGTATAACTATTTCTAGAAAATTATGTCGGGAGATTGTACAGTACATATTTCAACCACTATATTTGTATTTTAATACTAAACAATAATGTTTTTTATAGGAACGAATTAATTAATAGCACAAATGGCATTTTCCAGAATACATTAGTTACGAAGCGAGATTTTGCTTTGATGAAGAAATCTGCATGTATGTATGTGTTGTTCCTCATATTGTGATAAAATGACATCAAATTTTGAATAAACACTCCACTCGAACATGTATACCCAGAAGACTGAATTTTGAATTTCGAATTTTTACTCGTAAAACTTTAATGCATTTTTGATTAACAAACTTAAGATTTGATAGCGAGCAGTGGCAACGTTGTATGAAATGAAACGTCTTTATTCTAGCTCGCGAGAGTGTCTCTTGGAAATTCTAAAGACATGTTGTTTTTAAATATTATGTGATTTTGCTGTGGAATAGAATTTTATGTGGCGTAAGTGCGAAGACCATGAAATTTTAATAAATAAAATTAACACAGAAACCATTAATTAAAAAAAAGACAAATAAAAGTTTTGCAAGCTGCCTTATGAAAAAACTGAACCTTGACATGATGAACCGAGTAAAGACTTAAAAAAATTGAAAAATGTATCAACAAAAATGTATGCCAACACTTAACACTGCATAGAGAATTTTCAACGTATGCCACTTTTAAAATTTTTATAATTTTTCTGTTGTTTGTTAAAATTTTTATAATTTTTGTATATGGCGTAACTGCAAAGAAAACGATGCTTGATAATAAAGTTGAAAAAACAAAAAGAAGTTGGTTAGCAGAAGTGAATGCAACAGCAGACTGGTAGACTGCAAGCTCAGCAAGTGCGTAAAAAACCTTAACGAATCCTTTTGGGCGATTGTTAAAATCTGAGCCCTTTCAGATTTTCTTTCATCTTAATTTCTTATTGTAAAATTTCGTTTGCTGTATGCCCAAGGATCTGGAATGGATTAATGACGTATGCCGCTGTACCACTATATTATATCGCCTATTGAAGCGCACTACCTACTCTTGAGTAGTAGTCTTGGCAGTCGATCATTTTTATCGTTTTATCGCTAATTTCAAGTAATATGTGCAGTAGAGATCTGCTTCTTGGAAAAGAGCATAAAAACTTGCTTTTATTTTCATCTCTTGGAATGACTGACCTGCTGATCAGGTGCTATTGTGCTGGCCACGAGTTCGATAGCAAAATTTCAAATTCTGCTGTTTTACTTTACTACCTTTGAGCAGTTAACAGGAAATAATTTCCTCTTTTGTTCTTCATCTCTGAGTCTTCTCATTCTGGTAGTCTGTTTCAGGAATCTATATTTTTAGGCTCTGTTACTGGAATTATTTGAGGTTTACTGGAAAGCGCTTCAGATAGGAACTGTATTGTTGTACAAAAACATTATGGTACTCTAGTAATTAACTATAATTCTTGAATGAACTATTCTAGTAATTAACTATAATTCTTGAATGAACTATTCTAGTAATTAACTATAATTCTTGAATGAACTATTCTAGTAATTAACTGTAATTCTTGATTGAACTATCATCTGAATTTGAAAAAAAAAAGAATGATAAAATTTTGTATTAACATATATACTGCAAGCTGTATATATTTATATATGTGTGTGTGTGTGTAGAAAGAAAGAAACAGCAGCTTGCTGTATGTATGTTAATAAATTTCGGGTACCATATTTAAAAAAAATATCCATTTTTACCGTTCCCGAAATGCTTTTTGATCATTATTATTTTTTTTCTTTGAAAAATTCTGCAAAAATCTCTTATTTTGAATTTTTTAAAAAATATTGTAATAATTTAGGAAACAGAATTTTCAAACATTCAATACGAAGGAAGAAGTAATATAACCTGCCTTTAGGAATAACGGAATTAATAACATAAATAATGGTTAAGTGGAGTGATAATATATACGAACATATTGTTCGCAGTTTTCTTCTTTAAAAAAGCTCGCCAACAGTTAAGAAGATAGCATCGGTCTACACTAATAATTCTGATGGTGTTAAATTCCGCGGAAAGGGACGACTACTTCGGTGTTTTCGTAGGTTTTCCTGTCTGTAACCTGTAGAAAGTTCTTCATGAAAGCATCTCTCCTTTTATGCAAGTAGCTTAGTATTATTGTACTAAATACCGTCTAAACCATTCTTCTTAAAAAATCATCTGCAGTACATTCCTCTTATAATAACAAACAAATCGTTCTCCTCCGAGAATGTTTACAGTAGTGCCCCCTATCCGCTAACTCAGTATCCTCAGTATAACGGTCAAAGCGGTAGACTGCAAATTTGGAAACGAACCGAAGTAACAACAGTCCATTAGCATATCCGAAATATATTCAGCTAAAGTACACCCAAACGGAAATGCTCATCGGGAAAGAAATAAATCTTCCCAGGTTACAGGAAATCTTTCATACTCTGAATTCATTCCATTCCCCAACTTGATATTTGTAAACGAGTTGCTAGGGAACTGTGGATATAAGTTTTCAGAGAATATATCACTGAGCTTTGTTTTAGAGCCCACATTTCGTCATTTTAAGTTTTCGTTCAATCTTGCTTCCAGTATTCGCTCTATTTTCGTTCGTAACATACATACATCTTTACTCTTTTGCTTTTAAAGTTCTTGTTTACCATAAAAGGTGTCTAAAATTAAGAATAGTATTACTGTAAGCTCTTAGAAATTACCAGTATGCTAATAGTGCTAGAAAAAGGAATAGCTCATATTTCTAACATTCTTTAAAACAGTATATTATATTATGCAGTACAGGAAAGGCATTTCTTTCATACCTCATTTGCTTCTTGCAGATTAAGTTAAAAAGGCAAAATCCTATTATTTTCAGATATTAAAGACAGATTTATCCAAAAAGTCCTATTTTATATAGCGTTTGTTATTATTCCTGGATTCACTTATCTGCGGTAGGTCTTGAAACGTATGGAGGCTGTACTGTAACACCTAATGTTTTTTTCTTTACTTATTTGTAACAAGTATGATGTCCTTCTCCAAGAATAATGGCATCAAGAATGGAAGGATTCCTTTAGCAATAAATACTATCCTTTTCTTTCAAACTGAGATGTTTTAATGGTTATTTCTAACTTTAGTAAATAATTTTGTTATCAAAAATCAAACGAGTCCATTGTAGACATTTAATACATGGTGTCAAAAATATTAAAGTAATGGCGCAAATAATCAAAAATTTAAGAATTTGGACTTATTATAAATTAAATGCATATAAAATTAGGTCAATTAAATAGGTTATTAAAATCAAACAAGGTCATCTGTAGCTGCACAATAATGAATTGACGGTTTGGAGCTATATGACTAATTTAGATATGCTATTAAAATAAATTTAAACTGAAGATCTAAGCTACGTCAATCTAAATTAATGCCATTCGTCATTAGTGATTATATATATATATATATATATATATATATATATATATATACATACACAACTGGCTCTCCAAAATGCAACACGAAAAAGAACAAGAGATATCAAAGCCAGATTTGTTTCAAAGATCACACATAGTATCAATGTTAATTGATTTCAAGTGCATGTGAAAGACGAGGAAATCGGTAATGAGTGTTACCTCCACGTTTGTCAATAACCGCTGGTACACTCTGCGATAATGAGTGAATGTATATATCGTTGAGGAATGGCAGCGAATGCTGCTTTCATCACATCTGGTGTACTCGCGAATGCGGAGTGTAAAAACTAGGCGTTCTCTAATCATTGACCAGATATATTCGATAGGGGATAGCTTTGGAGAACGGCGAGGCCAGGGTAAATTAAGAAAAAAAGCTTGAACATTGCGTGTTACGTATTGTCTTTGTCTTTCTCATATTGTATGGTCTCATATTGTCCTGTTAAAATGTGTCCGCAGGCAAGCTCTGAAGGTAAGGAAGGATAGCAGACTGCGAAACTTCAGAAATGTAGCGTTAACTGGTAAGTGTACCGATAATACCCAGTATTAGGGGAAAGAAGAATGCATATTGGAAGTATAATCCAGTATCATCCCATACCATAACACCGCTATGACGATGAATGACACAATAGTCCAGCAGCCTCTCTCCGTGCTGTCCCCCAAACTCTAATCTGACCTTTGTGGTACTGCAGATAAAAGCGTGGTTTATCCAAAAACACAATGCATTCAAATGTTTATTTATTTATTTTTTTAAATGTCAATAACTTTTTAATTTTTTAATATTACAAATCCCCATACATAACGGTTTTAGACACCCATAATTCTAATATAATTCGATCTAAACAGGGAAAATAATTTTTAATTTTTTTATGTACTGATATTATACTGATACACGTATTGTTTACATTATGTAAGCATTGATATTTTATTTTTATTACCTTTTTATTTGTTATTCTTGTCAAATAGGTTTTAATAGTCTGTGTGGATTATGCGGTTAGTATATATATATATATATATATATATATATATTTGTGTGTGTGTAAGATATAAAAATGTGAAGAAACATTTGTTACCAAATTAAACTTAATTGGAACAACCTTTTAACTTCTTTATTCTAATTGCACATAACCCCTCTTCAAGGCTCCATATTGCACCATGTTACATTACTCTTTCACTACAGTAACCGCAGTGCGAAATCTTTTGCCCAATCGCTACTCAGGATGAAAACAAAGGCTTTCGAAGATTTTGAATAGTACTGCAGCTAATTACGCATTTTTTTTTTTTTTTTTTTGCTGCTTTGCTTTCTTGCTGGCAACGTGTCGCTTAGCCTCTGTTAGCTATTCTCCCTAATGCAAGATGTAATTGCTTGTCCAGAATTGTAGGGCGCGTTTAGTAACTCTACTGTTCTACCAATGCAGAAGATACATATGTTACCAAAAATTCTTCACCTAGAAATAAATGATAAGCTACCAAACTGGCCATGCTTCTTCAAAACTTCCCTCCAGTCATCCACTATGCAGAAATTTCCAGTAATCTATGCAGGAGTTTCTTTTTTTGGCCATGATAAAAAGTAATAGGTGTCCTTCCTAGTCAAACATTCATCTAATATCAAATTATCTCAACAAATAAATCATTCTATATATTTAAGAGAGAAAAAAAAAGGAAAAGTATTAAAAAAAAAAAAAAAAGGATCTTGTGCAAAGACATTGCACAAGAGGATTTATTAATGTTTTCTTAAGTTCTCACCGAGCTTTGCAGGTCTCCAATTTACTCTTGGATTCACTCCTGCGAACACAATTTTATTGCCTTTTTAGTTTTATTATTAAGCGTCATTTACTTTGCAGTTACACTAAATAAAATTCAAAAGCAAAATCGCAAAATATTTAAAAACAGCATATTTTTAGAATTCCCTGCAGGGACAGGAGTTGCTACACATTTTTTAATAATCGCTATATATTGTTTCATTGAACATTAACCGTCTAAACGAGTTATTATAAAAAAGAAAAAGTATATAAAGATTTTAATGAGTCCAACTAGTTACAGTTCATAAAAGTATTTAATATTTCTGATCAGACTTCTTCATGTATTAAACGCATCTTTATTTAAAGTAGAAAAATATTTCTAAGAATAGCATTTATTGCTTTTCAATCGCCTGGTTTGCTACTGAGTAAAAGAAAGATTAAATTTGAAAGTTAAGTATCTTACGCTTTATTTAATGGCAACACGCTGGTGCCTGCAGATTATGAGCAATCTGTCTGAGGCAATGACAATACATTCTTTTCAAATAGCCCAATATGTGGATTAAATTTAAAACATAAACATCTTATAGAGTCTTTCTCTTCTTTTCCACATACACTAGAATAGACCCTATAATGACCCGGCGAATTCTCGCATAGGCGTGACTGACTCAGACGAAGGGTAAAAATAACCCCTTATTAATTCAAAATAGTTAACATAAAGGCACGGACTTCGTGCCTTACAGATACACCGTCAACTTGCAGTGAAAACTAAACGTAGAATGTAATGTAAGTCAAACCTAGAATAAATAGTGCAAGATAGCACTTAAGTTACGCTTAAGAGGTGGACTCACAGGAACCTAACCGGCGTGATACTAAAATTTGATAAGGCCAAAAGGCTTACTAATGCGTAACAGCGAAATAACAGCGAAACACGCTCTGGAAAACTCAGATATTCACCCGTTTAAATAAGCACTTCACTTAACTTTAAATTTACATCCTGGCGAGAAAATGTGAGGGGAAGTTGAGAAGTCTAGAATAGGTGTCAAACTTAAAATAAATTTGTTATGCAAAATAAGAAAAATCCTACAATCTTACAATTTGCTAAATGGCAAAAGTCTGGCGCCCTGGAAATAAAATTCCAAAAAATAATTCTCAATTTCAAATCGTTGAATTTGTTAAACAAAAATTCGTTAAATTTATACAAAATAGGAAATAAACGAAATAAATTTCAAAAAGTTTGAAATTCAAAATTTCGTCTTCAAGGTGACCATGCTCGGGTGGAGAACAACGTGTATCCAAAATTCGATAGCTCTAGGTACCATGATTTTTCCACAGTATTATAATCGAGAAAATTTTGCGTTATCATATTTCAAGAGAAATATCCATTTTGACAGTTCCCGAATCTATTTGGACGACTTTTTCATGAAGTAGAATAAATTGTAAAATAGATTTCGGATTTAAAAGGGATTTTTTCGTGATGTCTGTACGTATGTATGTACGCATGTAGGTATATCGCATAACTCAAAATCTATTAGCTGTAAAACCTTGAAATTTTGTGTATAGGACAGCCATAACATCTGCTTATACATCTACCTTTCTATTGCAATAGGTAAAACTAAATGTTTATATATATATATATATATATATTAACGTTTTTAATTTTTTTAAACAAGATCATTCTGTCCTAAAAAATCCTATGCAGTGTGATATATGTAAAATATAAAATCTAGCTTTCAAATAATAGCTTAATAGCCCTTCAACTTACGTTTCATTCTAAAAATAACACATCAATAAATTTTTCTCCGTGTAGTTCTGATGCGCGCAGGGATGAAATCTGAGCCCAAAATCCTGTACATTAAAGTGTCATGTGATCTGAAATGAAATTCGTATAAAAGCATAATTACATCGCAGCTCCCTCTTCTTCTGCTTTCCGCTGTGTCGCTATCCACTCAAAGTTTATTTTCCTAAATTTTTCCATTGTTTAAGATGTAAGCTGAACAAAATTGTGGGTCGCATAACGCACCCATAGTGATAATGTGCATTATCATCCAGGAATAAAATTATTTGTGCAATTTACCGCTATTTGTTTTCTTCGAGTGTCATCTTGCTAACTACACAGCTTTAAGTCTTTAAGTTCTAATGTAGTCTTCTCCAATGCCAATCCGTTGCACCTCTCACTAAGTCATTTTATTTCAACAATGGAACAGTTTTATCATATATATATATATATATTCTCTTAACAGGTCTTTATTTTTGCAATCGTTGATCGTATTAATATATTTCCAATTATAGTAAGGTTTTAAATGACCAAATTACGCATGTTTTGGCAATGCAAAATTTAAAAAAAAAAAAATGTTTGAATAATTCAATTAAATAAGCTTAAATGAAGTGCAGTAAAAAATTGTGTATCGTTTAATAGATAGTACAAGGAAATCATGCGGTGAACAAACACATTAGATTTTTTTATATGTTATTATTAAATAAGCGTACAAATTTCCATATAGTATTAATTTACAATGAAATAATATCACGCAGTTTTTTTTTAAATCTGTGTGGCTATGATAGTTTGAACCATTCATTCTGGATAAAAGTTTTATTATTCTATAGATCTAGTTTCTAGGGGACTGCTAAAATAGTAGACCAATTATAACTTAAAACAGTTTCAAGTATTAAAACGAAGGTTACAATATAATGTTTTCATATTACAAGTTCTATGTCTTACAATTTTTATATTTTTGAATACTTTCAGCCCAAAAGAGGTTATTAGTTTCGAAATGGGATTTTGCATCATCCACTGTAAACGGCTGTATCACTTTTGAAATTCTCCAAATATTATCGCCTTGAATTAATTTTAAATAAATTAAATAATGAAGAATTTGCATGTAACTATGTTCTTTGCTTTCTGGAAAAACGACGGTATACCTCGGGCCATCAAATTTTGAATAACATAGTCCTCCATCTGAACATGTGCACCAGGAAACCCAAATTTTGAATTTCGAATTTTATATTTCATATTTCCTAAAACTTTAATGAATTTTGATTAACGGACCCAACGATTTGAAAGCGAGCACTGGCAACACTGTACAGAATAAATCATTTTTATCTTTAGAGAGCGAGACTGTCTATCGGAAATTCTAAAAATATGCTGTTTTTAAATATTTTCTTATTTTGATGTGGAATGGAATTTTATGTGACGGAATGACGAAAACGTGATAGTTAATGAATAAAGTTAACACAAAAAACGTTAATAATTAAAAGACAAAAAATGTTTCATAAGCCATCTTACTAAGAAAACTAAACATTGATATGATGAATTGAAGAATATTGATAAAAAGAGTAAAAATGATGCTAACTTTTATCACTGTATCGGAAATTCTAACTGCTATTATGCTGATATGCAGATTTGAAAATTTTGTGATTTTGTCGTTGAATTATATGGGGCGTAGGTATGAAGAAAACGATGCTTAACGATAAAGCTGAAAAGAAGGGGGAATGGGTTACCAGGAGTGAGTTCGACAGAAGACTGGTACACTGCGAGTGCGAGCTGAGCGACAGCGTAAAATACCTGAAAACCCTTTCGGAAGACATTTAAAATATGAAACCTATCATATTTTTTTCTTTTTTGAAATTTTTTCAAACCTTAATAGTAAGCCTTTCTGGATACTAGATTTAACCTGAAATTTTCAGATAGTCATCTTAGCATTGTTTTAAGAATATTTTTAACTTTCGAAACATATCGTTGACACTAATGTTATTTCAAATATTAAGAATTTTAGCCTCCATCTTTAATGAAGAGAGGCACAATTATCGTTCTATTATTTACTATGGGTATTATTTATAAAACAAGAAACTCTTTTTCCTTTTCTATCTATGTAGAATTATCTGACGATTTTTTTTTTTCTTTCAGAAACACTCTAAAAGTCTAAGAAATGTGCTTAACAATTACATGGCAATAGCGTATATTATTGTTTGTATATGCCTTAATCTTTAAAGAAAAAATATTCTAGACGATAAGCCACAGATAACTTGTCTACCATCTTCAATATTTTTTTCGTTTCGGATGCGTGAAAGCGGCTAAAATGAAAACAGTACTTAGCATATTCTGAGACAAAATTTCTTTTATGGTTCCTGTTTTCCTCAAAGTATCGGATAACTTGCTGTTTAGAACAAGTATCATAGCTAAATCGCTTATCCGACATTTTCTCTCAAATGACCTGCGACCACAAATACTCTTTTACAATCCTACGTAATGTTCACCCAGCAGCAATGGGTTTTCAGTCTTTAAATAGTCACTGACGTCACATGTTTGTACTATGTAGTACCTACCTACTTTTAATCATTCGCATGTATAAACTTAATTCCTGATTTTCATCTGCTTTTTTGTGAAAAATGTGGGAATTAAATTCGACAGAAGTATAGAACTCAGTAGACAGATTTTTATATGCGCGAGACTGAAGACTTTCCATGCGAATTACATGCACGAGTCCATCTGGTTACGTATATCGCTTTTAAATTAATCGTATAGTCATAAGCAATGTAATGTGAGATCTGAGTCAAAACTTTCAGCCGAATGTAATGACAACATGCCCAGAATGGGAAAAAGTTACATAAGTAGAATAGAACTATCGTCTGAATTAGCTTCCTCATAGAATGTAGAAAAATTGCCGGAAATATGAAGTTAGCCAAAAGATGGGAATATTAGTTGAAGTTTGGTTTATGTGATTACGGCAAAGCCTTTTGGGCTATTTACCTAAGGTAAGGGACGCCTTCGTGGAGGACTTTCTAAGGGAAACTGGCTCGTACACACGTTACACATGGGGAAAGCCACGAAAACGTCCATGCAACCAGCTCGTTCGAGGATTTCGAACCTCGGATCGAGCTACAATGTTCAGTGACTTTAATTGGTTGAAGCATATTGAGATTTTAAATTTTTCATCTGTGGTACCTGGGTACATTTCGAGGATGCTTGATATGGTATGATACTTTTAAACTCAATTCAAAATTACAAAATATTTACGGAGTTTAAATTATGTGGTTTCGTTAATGAGTAAATTTATATTTAAAAAAATATTTTGGAGAATTTTTTGGACATTAATTTCAGTTTAAAAAACTAGACATAAAACTACATACTCTTCGAATTAAAAAAAATTAAAACAATTTTCATGAGTATTGAGAATGCATATACGTGCATATGCTAATTTATTTTGTCTTTTCTTAACATAAAATAAATACAAATCGCCAAATTTAGAATTTAAGTTCCTGAGATTCCATCTTCCATAAGTGAAATAAATATACGCCAAAATGGTCAGCTCTATAACCGTAAAACTATAAAAAATCAAAATGTATGTTATATTCAGAAAATTTCTGAGAAAACAGAATACAGTCAAATGCAAAGTATGCAAATTAAGATATAAACAGAACATGGTAACTTCAGTTTCTGAGAAGCAAATCTTTTAGTTGTGAAGACACAATATTGCACATGCTTCCACAATGGCCAGACAAGCATTCTGCCAAGCGAATAGTTTATTAAAATGAAATCTTAAACAACGTTATTAAAAAAATTATAAAAAACCAACTTTTTAAAATGCACAGGTGAAGTAAAGTTTATCGAAGGCAGAAATATTTGAATTTCAAGGTCTTAAACGTATGTGTATATATTTACGATACATAAAATATTAAATATATATATATATATATCCAGATAGGTCTTACGTCTAATTACCAGTTAGCTTTACATTTTCTTTTTCAATTATATATATATATATATATATATATATCTGCGGTCACTAGTTTTTTTCAAATAGATAATTTTAAAATATTTTAAGCAGTTTCTCCTTTTTTTGTGACCTTTTCTTTAAAAATTGTAAAATTTTCTAATAATTTAATTTAATAAAAATAATAATATCTAATAAAAAATCTCTCTAAAAATATCAAAATATCCGTTTTTTAAAAATACGTAGGTGAAATACACTTCGTTTGAAAAGAAACACTTGTAGTTTCGGTGATATAAAATTGAAATTGTGAGACAGAAAAATGTTATCTCTGGGAGGAGAAAAATGCCAAAAATTCATTAAATTCACGCAAAATATTAAATAAATAAAAAGCAAGCCTAAAAATTTAAAATTAGAACTTCGACGTGCACTTCCTTGTGCGAAGGACTACGTGTGTTAAAAAATGGCTGCTTAAGGTACAGTCATCTTTCCCCAATGCAACACACCCGCGCTAATCACTCACGAAATTTTCCTTGTATAGTATCAGGGCCTATGAAAAAATTTCCCAGCTAACTTCTGCTGCGAGCACTAAGGAAAGTTGGTCATCTTCACTGGTGAACGAAATTTCGACGATTTTTACTTTTGGTGTATTATATCCAAAGTTGAAATTTGGTATGGATTAGGTTGATCTTATACAATAAAAAAATAAATAAATAAATCATAAGATAGTTGTAGTATGCAAGCATGAGCATGTGTATGACTCATTGGAGCAAAACGGTCTAAAATAGAGTTTGTAATATCGAACAAGAAAGAAGGCTCGTAGGGATGTGCGTAATTAATAGTAATACAACTGACACAAAGCTGCTAAGTCTAACCCATTCCTACAGCAACGCTGTTTTCAAATTAAGAAACCTTCTGGGAAAAGGAAGGAGTTGCGATTATCCTCCCAAGAACATCCCAAACATATTTTATAGCGTTTAGTTTCAAATACCTGTCTCTCTGATTAGTTCTTTAAATAACATAGTTACTTTCCAGAAAATCACCCACTAAACTAATTCTAAGCGAACCAGCATTGCTATCCACAAAAAAGATCAGGAAACAAATGCACCCATGAAAAGGTAGGAACAAATAAGAATTCAATAAGAAACTGTCTTTTTACATATTTCATCCCGCCTAGTAGTCGTTTATTGTAATGGCAAAGATCTGCACTCTGGCAGTCTCAGCTCCGAGAGATAAAAACAACTAGCTTGGCGGTTCTCCATTACCTGTGGCAGAAGGCCCTTATCTCAACTTCCAGCACGTGAAGGTGGTTATAAGTCCTTAGACTGGCGGTTCTTGTAGCGGTGTAATGTATACAGCATCTACATCCGTCTTCTGGAATAAACCTCCAGTGCGGAGCGGCCCGCGTAGTACTGGTAGGTAGCATTTAACGACTAGTCCGAATTTCCAGGTAAATTGGGCCACAACTCGCCATGGTCTCCGAGAACCGGGAGTGGTAACGGCGCAGGTCTGTCTCTGTGGGGCTTAAAAGAATTTCACTAGGCCTTAAGAATCAAGTAAATGGGACACGGATATTCGAAAAGACCATTAACAAAAAACACCCAATATGGCTGCTGCTGGAGACTTTGTTTATTCAAGTTGTGTTGCCCTTTATGTTTTTCTTCGTGGCCGGTCTAGAAAAGCCATAAGGCGAACTTGGGCTTGCCAGGAGGGTGGACCCCGCCATACCTACCTACTCGGCAAAAAGAATTTGTATTATTTCCAGAATGGCCTTTAGGCTGGACTACCACCCGTGCCAATCTCACCTAATAATCTAGTCCGTATAGTTGCAATTCAGCTTTCAGAAACACGCAAATATTATGTTATGTTGTATATATCCGCCTTATTTCGTAAATAAATTGGTCCGAATAGCTCATGCGTGTTTGTGCTCATGATGACTCTGTCATGGTCAAACTATGCGTGTAGTTTCGTAAAGTCGTTGGTTAAATGTGTTTTCTCTTTCCTTCTTTTCCTTCTAGACATAACATCATCACAACGGAAATACTATTTGTTTATTGCTTTGACGATTAATGTCGGATAGAAAGTAAAATTTCTGAAATTATTGTACTGATAATGCATTTAAAGGAATTAAATCACTAATTGTTAAATAAGCTTGTTCTAGAGTGAAATCTGCTTCAAAATGTAATTATGTTTCGAAAATAAAACATCGTTAAAACGCGATGTTACAACGCGAGCATATTTACTAAGGCGACAGCTCTTTGCGTTGATATCTGTAGTAGAAAACCGGTAAATTACAAAAATGTTACCACATCCTTAGATTTATTTTCAATGCAAGCTATCACATACTGCATAAAGGGAGTTAGAGTGAGTCAGAAATATTCAGTACGTCTAACGTAAATACAGCGTGTTACTGTTAATTGTAAAGAAACTGTCGAGTGGTATATTAAATTCGAAAGCTCATTCTTTTATTTAAAATAAGATTCACTTGTTCGAACTTAAACAAGACGATGCTGAAGACGCAGCAACAAGTTACAGCTGCAAGAAGGGCGACATTTCAAGCACTCATACTCCTACCAATAATTGTCTAGAATGATCGTTGTGACAGGAAAGACACAAATGTAAGTCACTATTGCTTGTTATGTTCTGTCCACTTCATGTAGCCATCATGTCATTGTTGACTACGGGAAAAGGAAGAAAAGACTTGAAACAGAAAATATCCAGAAAAGAAAATTTCCTGAAAGATCTCGTTATAACACTTATCGGTAACGGGGAGGATACGAAGTGTTCGGAATGGCTAACAGCTAGAGGCAGGTTGTCTGACTGGTATTGTTCTCTCTTCGTAAATTTCACTTTTCAATGACAAAGAATTTCTAAGGATTCTTAGAGATTCTTTGTCAATGACACTCCCTCGTGTCACCTAGATATGAGACTGCCATCATACAATGTGATCAAGTATGTAAGCATATATCTCACTGACACTAGTCCTGTAACGGGATGATAACAGTATTACGTCACTAAAAACTTACTTTATTCATTATACTGATGGTAAACATTTTAATAATATTTATTGCAAAATAATAAGAAGAATTACTTTAAATGATTCATTTTGTCATGCCGAGGAGCAACATTCTTTTATAATGTGGAAGATAGATAACTGAAATATTTTTATCCTTCTCGATCAACAATTACCGTATATTTTACTAGAATAGAAATTTTTACTTTTGTGAACAGAAAGCAATAAGGATAGATTTCATGGTTAATAAATTAACAACTTTTTATCCTTAGCGAGAAGAACTGTAATAACACAACAAAAGTAATTGGGATAAATTTTAATAAAATTTTTTTAGTAACTGTAAGAAATAAATAACAAAACATAAAACAAAAATTTTTTAGTCCCCTTTCTTGCTTAATTTTAATATGGTTATTTTCGTTCGGATAAAAAATGACATTAATTTGTTATGGATTGCATTTTTTCTAGTTTCCTTTTTTAATCTGTAGAGTCATTAGGTTATATCGATGCAAGAATGTAAAAAATATGCAATGCCGATTCTTTCAATTCGAACTCTGGTCCTCCCGAATACGCTTTGAACTTGCTTCCACTTACAGCACGAAGATAGGCGCAAAGGAAGAAGAAAATACCGTATATCGGTGATGGCGAAGCTATGGCACGCGTGCCACAGTCGGCACGCAGAGCTTCATTAGCCGGCACGCGACTAAAATATTACTTCCTTAATCAATAATCACAATAAAATTATATTATGTAAATTAAATAAGTGTTTTAGTCTGTTTTTTAACGTTTCACTTACTTACTTATCGCATAATGCCATTGAGATAAAGCTATACCTATATCTAGGCTTAGGACTTATATCTAGGATTAAGCCCTATACCACTAAAACTAAATATGAAATTTTCATATATCCCGCCATAATAATTATGTACATGTTTATTGACCCATTTTATGACGTTTCAATTGTGTGGGCCAATCATAAATCATATTACTTCTTACATGGCAAAGAATACACCAAAGCTTAAGCAGCTAATGTTTTCTAAATGAATTCAAATTTATTGCAGACTGCCGGTGAGTTTTAATACTTTTATTGTTAAACAGATTCCGGTTTTCAAATCTACGCATTTTGAGATAACTTATGAATAATTCTAATTTAATATCTTAAACGGAATGACACGCGGCCATTCCATTTTGGGCATGCGGCCCCAAAAAGGTTCGCCACCATTGCCTTATATACTCTCCATTTCAAATGGCGATTGGGCATGAGAGGACACAGTTGCCAAATCAAGGTGGTGACGAATTATCATTCTCACCTTTTAGTTCGGGCGCCGCTCGTAGAGTCTTTTTTTTTTTTTCTAAAGAATTTTTCGAAGTAAGGAAATCGAAAAAATAATCCGCAATGTCTTCTCCGGGATTGGAACTCCGAACCTGATGTAGTATACGTCCCTAGCATGGTTTCTTTTGAAGGCAAGCGGAAAGGAGGGGGAAAGTACCTTATAAATACCAAATAAGGCAATGATTTATTTTCAAGCTTTCATAAGCGATTCGACCGGCAGCTTTGTTTTTTAGCTTAACTGGAATGATCTCCAGTTTTTTGGTCGGATATTATGCCGTAAGTATTATATCAGCAAATTTATTCAGCTGAAGCTGATTCTTATTTGCTTTGGTATCTCAACTTACTCTTCCATGTGGCAATACAAATGAAGGTCAAAGCTTTTGTCATAGACCAGTTACAAACCTGTTGAATTTATTATGCAATCTTAAAATATTTCAGTACCATATGAAGGGGTAATAAAACTTACTCTTCCATGTGGCAATACAAATGAAGGTCAAAGCTTTTGTCATAGACCAGTTACAAACCTGTTGAATTTATTATGCAATCTTAAAATATTTCAGTACCATATGAAGGGGTAATAAAACTTACTCTTCCATGTGGCAATACAAATGAAGGTCAAAGCTTTTGTCATAGACCAGTTACAAACCTGTTGAATTTATTATGCAATCTTAAAATATTTCAGTACCATATGAAGGGGTAATAAAACTTACTCTTCCATGTGGCAATACAAATGAAGGTCAAAGCTTTTGTCATAGACCAGTTACAAACCTGTTGAATTTATTATGCAATCTTAAAATATTTCAGTACCATATGAAGGGGTAATAAAACTTACTCTTCCATGTGGCAATACAAATGAAGGTCAAAGCTTTTGTCATAGACCAGTTACAAACCTGTTGAATTTATTATGCAATCTTAAAATATTTCAGTACCATATGAAGGGGTAATAAAACTTACTCTTCCATGTGGCAATACAAATGAAGGTCAAAGCTTTTGTCATAGACCAGTTACAAACCTGTTGAATTTATTATGCAATCTTAAAATATTTCAGTACCATATGAAGGGGTAATAAAACTTACTCTTCCATGTGGCAATACAAATGAAGGTCAAAGCTTTTGTCATAGACCAGTTACAAACCTGTTGAATTTATTATGCAATCTTAAAATATTTCAGTACCATATGAAGGGGTAATAAAACTTACTCTTCCATGTGGCAATACAAATGAAGGTCAAAGCTTTTGTCATAGACCAGTTACAAACCTGTTGAATTTATTATGCAATCTTAAAATATTTCAGTACCATATGAAGGGGTAATAAAACTTACTCTTCCATGTGGCAATACAAATGAAGGTCAAAGCTTTTGTCATAGACCAGTTACAAACCTGTTGAATTTATTATGCAATCTTAAAATATTTCAGTACCATATGAAGGGGTAATAAAACTTACTCTTCCATGTGGCAATACAAATGAAGGTCAAAGCTTTTGTCATAGACCAGTTACAAACCTGTTGAATTTATTATGCAATCTTAAAATATTTCAGTACCATATGAAGGGGTAATAAAAAAAATTAGTAACTGTGATTTACCGTTTCTGCTTTCCGACTATGATACAGACACATGTAGAGCAGTCGGAGATCCTGCCCACTGCATATTCGAACACCCTAAAGCGGGCACTTTTCACTTCAACCGTTCGGCGAGAAATAGTCACGCATGAGTACGAACGGATTAAACTAGTCGAAGAGGCCCCGAGAAAATATATGTTGTGGGTAGAATGAAAAATATACTTTTGGATTTTTAAATGCTTTTCCTTAAATACCTACACGCAAAATAGACAGTGGCCGAGTGGTTAAGACCGCTTGATACTTGTAGTTCGAGCTCAGGTGAAAGGGTTAGCTGAATTCTGGTGTTCTTGTTTTTCTCTAATCGTAATTGTAACACGAATCAGTTTCACTTAGGAAGTTCTTCACGAAAGGATCCACTTCCTTAGGCAGATAGCCCTCGCGAGCTTTGACATGTTTACAAAAACCTAGCATAACTAAGACTCAAAATAAAAGCTGTATAGAATAACTAAATATTTTACAGAAAGTTAAGTTATCAAAACATTAAAACATTTTTTGATATATTTTTAAATTATCGAAACGAAACAATTGATTGCTAGTAAATTAGTGAATGTTAATTAAATAGCATTTCCCCCCTGCTTCTCTCAAGAAAATTTGTTAATTATTTAATAAAACATCGATGCTATTTAATACTTTTTATTGAAAATATAATAGTGCCACATTATTAACCTTCTTATCACACCGTGCTTTCATAGCACGTTTTTACCTTTTTTAAGACAGATTTCTCTCTAGATGTATTGGATACTCAAAAAACTAGTAAAATAATTTCTAATAGTTGAAAATGTTGACTATATGTCGTTTGCAGCTAAGTATACATTTGTGTGGCAGAACTGAATCTTATTTTAAAAATCTAATATGTGACTGAAAATTATTATAACTGTATCGTCTTTACCAATCATTTTAAAATTTTCTGAAAATTCATGTCTCTAGATCTAAGAATATTTTTAATTTTCATATATATATATATATATATATATATATTATCATTTAGTTTCTATAGAAATTTTATTAACAAAATAAGTTCCCCTTTTTTATTATGTGAGTCTTGACTCTGCTGGGCAATTGCTGGAATACCTTTAACTAGGAATCATAAAACGCTAGAATACATTTTTGATTTTTTATTGTATTCAAAATTTATGTTGAAAGTGAGAAATGAAATTTTCCAGTGGATTTGTAGATTACATCCTTTAACTTGGGTTGATTGAATAATTTTTCTGATGGTATACCTTCTCTATCAAATAATTTTCTAAATTACTGTCATCAGTATTTTTCCAAATTATTCAATATCTTAAATATAGTATACTTTCGTTACATTTATTTTCTTCCTAACATGAAGCCCCCCAACTCGGATAAGGCTATTTTGATGTGGTTATAAGCAGTTCCATATTTTTTGGAATAGGGTAGAACATTTTGGTAATTTTTCAGCTATCTAACAATATTGATTTTCAAGTGTTGATGGAATGTAGTGGGGGGGGAGGGAAGTAGCAAATAACTTTTACCCAAGCATAAAATTCTAAAGACCGACTTTCTGTAGCAAAACTAACTAAATTTTAAAAGTATATAATCTAAGAGATACACTAAATCGCACTCGCACTATGTTTTGCCAACCTGAGGTTGCACTTTTAATGCAATCCAGTGCTTCACGAACAATACCAGCTCATAATGTGTGCTTTTGAAAAAATGTACAATAGAAACTATAAACTCGACGCAATTTGTGCTGAATAGATAATAAAATTACTGAAAATGAGGAGTTTATGGAATCTGGTCACCACAATGACATTATAATCGCTACAATTTAATCTACTAATATTTTGCACACCTTTTCCTCAAGATGAGAAACAAAATTATGACTGTACGTTTTTCTTCTATTATTAAAACCCAAATGCCCTGATCGCTTGGCTAACATATTGCAGTTCCTTTTGGAAGACGTAGAATGCTTCTAATGCCTCATCTTCACAAATGTTTGGTTTTAGGGTGCGATAAGACATTATCTAAGATGATAACATATTTTTTTGAACATATTTGTGTATTTTGTGAATTTTTCTATGAAGAAGCAAAGTATTGTTGTTAAGTCCAATCTTTAAACGTCTTTCTACCCAGCTATGCATGCCACTAGACAGGACAATGTAAGTGTCACTCTTGCTTACGCATCTTTTGTATTTCTTAACGAACTAGGATTTTTCAACTTCTGTAAAAGCGTAAGCTGCAAGTGCTCGTTGCTACAGCGCAACTCTTTCTTAACTTCTGGTTATAGCCCAAAGCAGGTTTCTCGTTCACATAGTCGAGTAACCTTGAAGGCAGCAGTGGAAAATGCAGAACGTCATGCATAAAGGAACTATTGAAACTATATTCCAATGAATGTCTCATTTGTCTTTAAAGCCCCGTTCACATGCAACGCTCCTTCGCACAGCTGCCTCTAGCAAGAGGAGAAAAAGGAGACATGAAAGAGTTTCGTCTTTAGGAGCCGTTCAGAAGACCACCGTCTTCCTTCCCCTTTACACCTAAGTCTCTGTGAACAATCACGTTTCCGAATTGGCAGATTTCTAATACTGTTTACACATTTTTAACGTTGTTTATTGTTGTTAATTTTGTAATCTGTACTTTCGCAACTGGTACCTGAACTTCCGTAATGGTTCCTGAAAAATATATGCTTTTTAATTATTATTATTATTATTTTATAAGCTGTTATTTTGTTCACTCTTGTTGCTTGTCACTATGGTTAAAAGATGGTCATGGATTTTTAAACTGCTTCCCGATAAGAAATAGAACTCAAACTTTGTACATACCTTGCTTGTGGATGATTTTTGATTTTTGATTTTTAGAGGATTAGATTTTTTTTTCAAATTTAAAGTTGAAACGATTTTTTGCAAATATTAACAAATAAACTGAGAATCCCAGAATTTTGCACCATAACACATTGTGGAGGAAAAAAAAAAAATAATGTAATTTTTAGCGTAATACTTTTTAAAAATATTTTGGGAGAATTTTTGAAAATCGTTCATGCTTTTAGATTTTTTGATGCCCATTAATTTTAAAATTTCATATCTAAAAATATATCGGTTAAAAACTTCCGACATTTTCACAGCTTATAAAGCAAACTTTTCGCATTTAAAAAAATGATGAAGGAAATTAATTGGATGATTTTTTTTTTACTTTTTTGAAAGATATGCAATGAAGCAGAATGGGAAATATTGGTTCTTCTTGGGCATCAATTCGAAACATCGGTTTCAAAATAATAACCTCATTATACCACACTATTTTTATGGCATTATTTATGCTATATAGTAAGTTGTTATTGTTGCCAGCTGTTAGTTCAGCGTGAGATTGGAGATGTTTCTGAGTTAACTTTCTCTTAAGATGCGTTTTGCATTCCGTTGTGTTTAACGTTCTTATCAGATTGAAGCATAACTACTGATTATACTTAATGATATTCTAAACACTTGTACGAGTATTTATGTGAAAAATTCCAGAACTTTGAAGTGTTTCTGTTGATAAAGTAAATTTAATTAAGCTATCATCGGATTTGAGTGCAATGACAATCATTTATGAACTATTATCAATCTATTACAAACCGGTACGCACGCAACAATATTGTTTTGAACGTGTTTATAATTAATTAATGTATTAAAATTGTTTTGAACGTGTTTTACAAAACAAAAACAGGTAACGAAAAATTCTGCTTGCGTTTTATTAGTTTTTGTAATTTTTCTGGCCACATAAGGTTTTAAAAAAAGGTTTGTAATTTATGTTTATATTTACCAATTGAATAAATAGCACTAGGTTTGATTTATATATATGTGTGTGTGTATTGAAATTCAGTAATAAAATTTTAAAGATTTGAAATGATTAAATGTCTATTTAGACAGTTTGTATTCTTTAAACTGCAAATGCAAACTGAGAAACCTTTTGCATTTTTTCAATAAATCCTTTTACCTAAAGTCCTAAAACATATACAGGTATGGACTAAATTTTTTATTATTTTTACTGCTTATTTAAAATTATGTACTTTATAGAAACAAGGATGAGTTTTACAAAATACTGAAAGGAAAAATTATTTGAAATGAAAATGTGACTGAGATCATATTTTTTTTAAAGATTTTAGATAAAAGTGTATTTTTATTTTTTTCTCAGAAACTAATTCATTAATTGCAAAATCATTCCTTGAAGTTATTAAGAACACTCTAATAAATAGAATAAAAAAACTGGGGGGGGAGAGACATAGAAAATTGTAGGAGAAGAAAGACTTAATTGTAGAATTTTTGTTCAAAAATTTAAATTAAAAAAATTTAAAAAAATTACTAGCAAAAACTTTTTTTCAGCTTAAAATTATTTTGTCTCACAAAACCATTTAATAATATTCATAACTTTTTTTAATAATCGTTCAAAAGATACCGAGTCCCTTGTCGCGTTGAAGCCGATATGCACTTGTCTTAACTTTAGTTTTAATTTGAACGATATTTCTGGAATACCTAGCATCAGATAACCTTGTCTGTATTTGTTTATAATTTCCGTATCTTGTACAGCTCTATCTAATTTTTAAGGGCATGCTACCACATCCCCAGACATCTATCAGCGCGATTGTTTCGCTGACAGTCCAGCGAGCAGTAACTAGAATTAAGTGAACCGCGCAGTATAGTACGGGAAATCTCTCCATTTGCCCTGCTCCCGAGAGGTAAGGAACATTCAACCAAGTTCTACCCAGGACTAAAGAGAAGGGCTAGCTCATAGAGCGTTTCCCCCTGAAACAGGCAGTGAGGAGTGATGACGTAGCAATGATGGCACTGAGCGCGGAGATGCAATTGACAACATAGAAATTAGCGTTTTAAATTTGAAGAATCAGCGTTTAAAATGAGCTGTGTGTGAAAGGTAGCTATAATTTGGAAGAGACAATGTTACTGCAGTATGCATTTTACACTGAACATTACAAAATTTAATAGTACTTGCTCAATTTTAAAATAATAGATAAAATGCGCTACTCTTAGCATAAAGTTCCTTTTTTTATTTGCAGGGATTCTTTTTTCTTTAAATGCCTGTTTGTTTCTAATCATTTCTTTATCTGCATGTTAACTAAGAGAACTGTACTACTGCTAAGATAACTATAATAACAGCTATTTAAAATTAATCAAAATAATAACCTTAAATTGGCATAGTTTTAAACGTGTATGATTATATATATGGCAAAATTTCTGCTAATCTAAGTTTGAGTTTCAGCCTAATTGTAAATTTTACATTAGGATATTTTTCTCCCGATTCATTATAATAACATATATTTTTTAAAATATAATTTTGTAACTTAGGCTTACATCAATATTTCATTTAAATAAATACATGTAAGATTGTTATCTTAATTTAGACAAAACAACTTTATTCACAGTACCTAAAATAATTATTTAATTTTTCAAAAGTGGGGGTTAAGGGGGCAGGTCTTCTTATGCCAATTACTTATATTATACTTTATATATATATTTTATCTAGAATGCTAAGCTAGCACAAAATCGAATCAATAATAACAGAGGATACAATAAAAATAACTGTAACAATATCTTAACAGAATTAGTTCTCATTTGAAATATGCTTTACGCTATTAACTTCTAAAATGCAATCTAGAAATATTTCAAATCAAAACATATTATATATACTTACTTTTTGTCTCTCGTTTCCCTTGACCATTAAATAATTTGGTTTTAGTTTGTGACACAATTTAATTCTCTTTAATAATATCAACATTTAAAACAGTTCCATCTTCTAAAACAAATCCTTTATGTAAAAAGTGGTTTCTCAGTAATTTGAGCCCACCAGAGGCCGAGCGGTAAAGTCGCTGAACATTGGTAGTTCGGTCCGAGGTTCGAATCCCGCGAACGGGCTGGCTGCATGGGCGTTTTCGTGGTTTTCCCCATGTGTAACGTGTATACGAGCCAGTTTCCCTTAGAAAGTCCTCCACGAAGGCATCCCTCCCCTTAGGCAGATAGCCCTAGTGTGCTTTGTCATAATTAAATACACCAACACTCAGTAATTTGAGGCAGTGCGCTAAATCTGCAAAAACCCATATTTTTTTCGTTTGGAATACTGGATTTGGAAAATGAGAACTATTAATCGAAATCTGTAACTCTTTCCACAAAGTAGTAGATCCTCCTAAATCAGACACTATTGCTTTCACTTCTACTCTAGATGATTGAATATGTCTTATGAGTGAAACAAGAAGTTCTTTCTTCATTGGAGTGTTAAAATCAAAAAATATTGGTTGTTTCCACTGCGAAATGAGACCTCTTATTAAAACAAATTGCACTTTTTGAAAAGGACCGATTTTGGTCCAGTTTAGAGTCATAGCAGAGTTTAGAATCTATGTGCATTTCGTCGAAACTGAGAACGCATATTTTTTCTACAGAATTCAAATATTGGCATCTTTCCTTCATTACAGCAAGAACATCACTCTGAATTCCTGGACTACATGAAAATTTAGTGCAGTCCTAAATATCAGCATATAAATGTGCTAGTGCTAGGTAAAGGAATTCCCATTTTTTCTTTCCAAAAATCGTAGCTTTTAGATGACAGAGCTCTTATGACAATGCAACGTGAAATATCTTCACTAGTCCACCGGATTTTTTCCTTCTTTTCTAGCAATGCGTTAATCTGCGTCTTTATAAAAATATGCTTTAGACGTTTTTCCAAATTCTCCGATCTGTTCTGTTTTTTCTTAAATTTCGCTGTTTGGGATTTTAATTTCTGAATTTCCGATACAAATTTCTTTCTAAATGTCGTCCACCTTCTTTGTCGCTGAGCAAACATTCTAAAATCTTTCTTTTCTCTATTTGTCAATATTTTATTACAATTTTCTAAGGATATTATTTTGTTCTTCAAATTATCAATACATTCTTATTTATCTTTACACTTAGGGCACTCAGGGATATTGTCACATAGGGCATTGTCACTTGTGAGTTTTATTTCAAAATCATTCACATTTGATTTATTATTGTCAGCTTCAATTTCGTTCTCGGCCTCAAAATAAATTTTCTTTGGGCTTAATTCATGTAGTCTTTCAAAAGCACTCTGCATTAGTTTTTTCAAATGTCTCCGATTTCTTGGTGTTATTTTGTTTACTGCACACGATAAATTTACTTTCGGCACAGCATTGCATTTCAACAGTTTCTTTTGCGGCAATCCAAGCAAGCGATTTCTCATGTTATCTTCATAATCACTGCACAGAAAATGTTCGCTGCAAATTCTTGCTTTTTTCACATTAATAGAATCCTGTCTTCGACATTTATGTATCCATTCTTTCGTCAAAATCAAATTGTCCTTGGGGAAAGCATGAAATACAATATCTCTTCCTTTCGTATTTCTATAAGTGTTACGGCACGTTGCTACAGCACAAGAAGCCATATTACATAAAGGATACTTTAAATATAGAATTTAAAAGGAAAACTGACTAAAACTATACATACACAAATTATTTTAAATATTTGCATTATTAGAAAACAAATATGTATGATTAAAATGAATTTGGGATATGCGATCTCCAAAAAATCGTCTCGCAACTGAATGAAACTACAGTTTTAAAGGCGCGAAATCAGAGCAGGTGCAACAGAGATACGTCAGATTACTCCCGGTTCCCCCCCCCCCTCTATGACACTCGCGTCGGCGAGGAGTCGAACAAAGGAATGACCTAGCCCTTCTATTTATCCCTGGTTCTACCTCCAATTCAGCGAGGCAGTTAATGCTTGTCCCATGTGAACGGCCCAAGGCCCAAGGCGATATTTTCCGGAGTACCTTTGCAACTTAATGCAATTACCTCCACAACTTCGTTAAGGAGAAAACTGAGGTGATTAAGACAAAGCACTGGCTGAAGGGTAATGAAGGAGACCATTATGGGCTTACGGGGAAGGAAGTGAATAAGGAGTCCATTCTATGGACGATAAATTCTTTCTGCTTTCAACCTGTTTTACTAGGTTGAAAGAGAGAGAGGTGACGGATAAGGGCAGATTCCTGAATGCATTGCATTAATGGAATCGCAAAGATTGAAAGACAATTAGCCGGGAATCATAATTTTCCAGGGCTCGGGAAAGGTATATTAGGTAATACGGAAAACCGCAGTAATCGCTAATGCCTTGGGGATGGGCTGGGGGGGAGAGAGTCTTACGACTGAAGCAGAGCAGGGGAAGGTGGAACGAACCATGTGAACGGGACATGTTGGAAGAACCGGTTTTCGCTACCGGTCGAATCTGCTCTTGTGAACGGGGCTTAAATGTACAAATATTTTCCACTTCAACGGAAAATTGCTCTACTGCCCAACGAATTGAAGGAAATATTCCATTTTCTGACACCTTATGTTGCTGTGTTATGCTGTGACATATCTCACTTGCCTGACAGTGACATCAGAACAAGCTCACAAAAATCATCGTGGCAAGGAGAGCAAGATTGCGCCTGTCGTTTGTAAAGAAGTTTGTAAAAATGAAGCCCTTCTTTCTCCTCGCTGGTGTTCCTTTTTCTTGCAAAATGAGACCAATTATTGACGTTTCCAACAAAGAATTTATAAGGAGAAAAAGAAGTTATTCCTCCTTCAATATTGCCTCTATCTTAGCTTCACAAATCGAATTGAGAAAATTTAGGGCAAAGAGAAATTATGAAAAATATTACCAGCCTCTTTGACACAGAATCATCCTCTTACCACAGCTATTAAACTCGTCGTGGGGCTATTTATCACGTCGTGGTGTCAGGAGCTCTAAAAGGTTGCCGTACCTAGAGTTAAATCAATGAAAAAATTTTAAATGCACTAAAAAAATAAGCTTAATTTGCTTATCAAAATGTAAATGTAAAAAATAAAGCGAGTTTCCTTCCTTTTTTTCTAATTACGCAGTAGATATTTTAAGAACTGAAGAAATCTTTTAAGGCCTGAAAAATGAGTTAGGATCAGAGTATTACAATGAAAAACTAAATAATCATTTTTATTAACAGATGAAAAAATTGTTGAATAATGTAACAAGACAAACATTAATTGTGCCGATAAATACATAAAATAGCAGAGTATAAAAATAATAGACTGCTTGAATATACAGAGCGTTACACTTCTTCTGTACTAGCTAACTTACATAAAAGAACTGAGCGCGCAGCAAGAGGCTGGCATATTGCGAGCTGCTAAGATAGCCAATGGTGATTGCTAGCAAAAATATTAACTTAATAAAAAAAAAATTAAATGTTTCAGATTTTAAATTACGTCCAAAGGGGTGTTCTTTTAACGCTTTGTGTGTTACCTTTATTTATTAAATATCATGTTCTTTGCTCTTAAACCATAAAATTTAGTTCAATAGCAATGTCGCAAAATAATTTTAAAATGAGGATATCTTTAGAATTTCCGATACACAGTTCGACGCGCTGGAGATAAAAAGGTTTCCTCCTCCCGTAGAGTGTTGCCATTGCTCGCTTTTAAATAGTTGAGGTTTTACTCAAAAATTCGTTAAAGTTTCACAAAATATGAAATCGATAATAAAACAAATTCCAAATTTCAAAATTGGACTTCCAGATGCCCATATTCGCAGTAGGATTACGGTATTCAAAATTATATGGCTCTAGATACGTTGTTTTATCACAGTGCGAGAAATATACATACCTTTATGCAGATTTTTCATTACTTAATTTCTTCAAATATAATGCAGGACTCTAACATTTGGTGGCAACAGTTTAAAAAGTGAACCGAACATTTATAGGAGTCCAACGCAAAATGCCAAAATGAAAGTAATAGTCCTTCGGGACTCAAATCCCTTTGGACTAATAAACGCGTTTCTAGAAGTTAAATTTTCAAGTAATGTTAAAATCTCTTATTTACAGTCCCGAAGCGGGTATCAAGAGATTTACAAAAAAGTCTCAGGAATTTTAAAGCCCACTAGTTTCTGGATGGATGAGACTTTTGAACCTCGGTAGTTCGACATGTGCTGAAATCCCGGCAAATGAGCGGGCTGTTTGGGCGATTTCGATGCGTGACGCGAATAGAAAGCCGTTTCGCTTATTCCTCTACTACGATCCTCTTCTTTTAGGCAATCCTTCTTAAGTGTTTTGCTGTAACTGACTGAAAAAGTTAACCATTTTTAAATGTCTTCTGTCGCATAAAACTATGAATATATCGTTGTTGAAGCCTGGAATGATGTTTTGCGGTCTTGCTCATTTCTAAATCATTATCTGTCGATTTCACATGCCTTGTGCTGCCTTAGAATTTTATCCTGATCATGGGATTTTGTTTTCGAGTTAGAAACAGTGAATTTGCAAGGGAACTCGGCTAAAGTGCAGAGTCGCCCATTTGTTTGGCGCTTTTTACAAGAGTAAGAAGAAATGGATTTTTGTCAATTTTCTTTGACTTTTAAGTGAAAATAGGTCGATGTGTACATGGATTAAGTCAAGGGAGTGCGCAATGCCATTTTTGTGCAATTCTGGGATTTTTTTTAAGTGAAAATAGGTCGATGGATGTGTACATGGATACCGAGTATGTGCAATTTTTAAATATTAGCCAAGCAGTGGGTGATTCTGCATTTCCCCCGGGAACTCTTTCAACAGGAATGTGTATATTTAACAGAATTTGGATATAATGGAAAAGGCACTATTTAGCTTAAAATCTACATTGTCGGAAAATGTAAGATACGTCTCCAGATTTGAAATTTCTCTGTTCATATAAGAATCGGTTTATCAAATAAGTTAGCTAGTGTTAATGTGTATTTAAAAGTTATTTGAATAAAAATTATCAGTTTCTATCGTAAAATAGATATTATTATAAGATAAAACAAAATTGTAAAAGAGCCCTATATTTTCTTTTCTTCCTTTCGAATGATTTTTTTCTGCATCATTCTTTTTTTCTTCCTTTCCATCTCTCTCTCTCTCTCTCTTTTTTATATTTATATATATAATTACACCTTAAAACATCTCAAGATTCTCAAGATTCGATCTTTTCCCCCAGCAGTTGTTGTCATGGTTATGAATTAAAGCTAGGGAAGGAGAAATAAATTTGAAGTATCTATTTTAAAGTAGCAGATTACAATGACTGAACTTTTCCTCTGACATTGACTTTGATGCAAAGAAAAAAAGTCCGAAGAAATGAAATCATATTGAATAATTTCCAGCTTCTGCAGAAAAGAACCAGAACAGTATATTTTTGTTATGATTTATAGAAAATCAGAAACAGTCGAAGAGAAGAATATTAATTTTGTCCGCAGATGATGTTAATTTAAAGAAAAGTCAAAGAACTCGGCCAGTTTTAATTTAAATTTATTCTTATATGACAACAAACAAGGAAAGAGTTTTAACGCTGAAGAGCATTTCTTCCAGAGCTGTTACTAATGAGGTGCATGAATCACTGCATTCTTTTTCAATCGAGTCAATACAGTGACTGTACTGATAAAGGGCATATCTTGACACCCGTGAACAGTCCCAGAGCGTCCACAGATACCGAGCCCTGATGAGAAGAATTTATCCAAGCCTTACTCAGGGCTGACATTTTCGTAATTTAAAGTAGTTAAATTTCTTCTGAAAAAGATTCCCTTTCCCTTTAATTTTGCACAATGCTCAATTTCAGGAAACTCAAGTAAGACAGAGCCCGGTTAGGAAGTTCTCACATAACTGGATTTTCCATTTATGAAACTTGAGTTTTTAAGTTCCAAAATAAAATTTGAAATACGTATATAATTTCTCCACCCCCACATATGAATTTTCCGCGTAAGAATTGCATTTTGAGTTTCACAAAAACATGCCTTTTTACCTTTTTATGTTTGACTAGTTTAATAAGTTTTAAAAATAGATATACATAAATCATATGCAAAACCATTTTTCTCTTTATAATATGTAAAAATCATATGTATTATTTCAGTCGTTAAATCCCCTTTTTCTCTTTATCTCTCAAAGAAACGTGACAAAAGTGGAACTATTACAAAACTGTTTTCATTAGCTCATGAATAATTCAATTATATTGCATGAAAATATCCCATCTTTTAATTCAGAAGTCAAACAACAAAATCGTTTATTAATTAAGGATTGAAAATTAAGTACTGGAAGAGGCAATGTGGAGATTTAATATTTAAAAGTAGGTACTGGACATTCGAATCCAGCAAACATCATTCATATCATAAACTAAAAATTGCCTAATGTCTAGACTCAAACGTTTGGAAATATTAGTTTTATTAATTCCCGTAAAAATGGTTCCTTAATATAAAGCGTAACCGTTGCACTTTTAGTGATGCTTGGACAATTAATAAACGTCTTTGTTGCTTTGAGCGCTACACTCAATTTTCTGGATAAAATTTAACAGGCCGTATTTAATCTGTATATTAACTCTCGAAGTAATCCATCCTTCTCTACATTTGTTTTTATTTAATAGATTCTTCGGGGGGGAAAATGAGGGGGAGAAAGGTTACTTACATTTCTTTTCTTTTCTCTCTATTTTTTCTTATGTCAAATTATATTGAGGAAATGAATTTAGAGGTTCTGCAAAGCTTTAATTGCCGTATATTCCGCCGTACAAAACGCATTTTTAATACAAAAAATAAGATCGAAATATACAGGTGCGGGTTGGATATAAAAGTGATAGATTTAAAAATAAGGAAAAGATGATTATACAAAAATTAGACTCCTACATGTATCTAAATGTTTTTATTTAAAAGAAATGGCATACCTTATAAACTTAAACATTTTCACTATCGTATAACGCAGACAGGTTATTTCGTCAGTCTTTTACGCAAAACACATTTATTCTTTTGCATATTAATTATTATGATTTCATTTTCCGTCCATTCATGAATGGAGCATTCACCAACACCAAACATCCTGGCTGCAGCTTGCTTTCCATTTTCTTTCACAAACTGAATGATTTTGCATTTGAAACCAATACTGTGTTTATTTCTTTGACAGCAGCCATATTTCTCATTACAAAAGCTCTAGATCAAGCCTTCGATCTCCACGTCATCATTACGTCTTCAAATGATTACAGAAAGAGAAAACATCCGACTCTTAATTCTGGGAATTAATTCAGGTTGGAAGTGGAATCTTATCATAAATTATCTCCTCTTTTCCTAAAAACCCTACAATAACATTCTTTTGCACATTTGTATTGAATATTTGCATCGTTTTGCAGTATTATTTGCACATTTGTATCTTTTTGCAGTTGTTTACTGCCTCAAGCATTCCCCCCCCCCACACACACATATTGTTCCCCTTAGTGCTTGCCAATACATTGTTCGAAAACCTGGGCAAAATCTTCAAATGAATGGCTTCAAAAGATAAGAGCATCGCACATGTGTCTTTCATGTTTCATCGTAAAGAAAAGGGTGTGCATTATACGGCGAATGTAAAAAATTAAAAGAATTAGTTTGAAATTAGATTTGAGTTATACACCAATGGTGTTATATGAGGGAATGTATGGTATATATTTCATTATCTGGATTTAATTTTTATCCTCTTGATAAATACAGACGTATTTTGAAGTCTGTATTTCTTAATTTTTATTAAACAGAAATATTTAAATTTCCCTCTTATTAAAACATTTAAAATAGAATTTATTATTATTTTTTCATCATTATTTTTAGATGAAGTGTTCGAGAATTTGGGATTAGTTTTAAGGTTCGTATTCGGTTAAAAATTAGGATTCCTTGCACAATTATTGAAAAGATTCAATTAAATGTATACTTTGTTTCCTCATTGTGATATGTGCGAAACCTGTGTCAGTGCTGAACTTATGAACCATTATTTTTAGACGGAGAATTTAAAAGTTTCGCATTATTTTTAAAGTTCGGATGCAAATGAAAATTAGGACTCCTTGTTCAAAGATTCAAATTAAAGGAATACTTTATTTCCTTATTGTGATGTGTACAGAACTTATGTCAATGATATAGTGTTTTTTATACAGTCGCTAGAATGAGCGGCAAGCTTATTGATTAAAAGAAAAAAAATCATTTTACTTAGCAAGAAGTGCTGATTTACATCACAAGTGTTATAAATCTTTCTAACATCTCACTAGTAATGGTAAAATATCTTACTCTGCTTAAGTGTACGCTATCGTCTGCATCCAAGAGAAATTCTAATTTTAGTGATGAAAGATTCTGCCTACAATTTAGATTGCGAATTTATGTTTTTTATTCTTTTAATTTTTTTGAACAGTAATTTACGTTTCCAGTGCTTTGAAAATTTTCTTTTTATATCATTTTGCATTCGAAGAAAAAAATTCAAAAATAAAAAAGCTTTTCAAATTGAAATTGTTTTTGAATTGTACTTCAAAAAGATTTAATTTTATGAGTTATGAGGCAGCAGCAGACATTTTATCAGTTTAATTTTATGAAACGGCAGCAATAAACATAATTTTATATAAGAAAATAGCTGACATATTTGCACAGTATCTACCGCTTTTTAATTTTTTATGTATTTTAAAATTTTTAATTAAAAAATTATTTTGAGATATTAGACTACAAACTGAAGTTTTCAATACCTTTTTTATGCCTTGAAGGAGGTGCTTTATTTTCAGTTATTCTGATGTTAAATTCTGCCGTGGTAAAACTAAATCCATAGAAAAAATCATATCTATGACACTGACGGACGTCAGAACAAATCTAAGAAAGCAGACATTGACAAGTACTGACTGTGCGTGAAATTTGGTTTCGAAGAGTGCTTTCGCTTAACCGCTTCTCAGACTGATTCTGTTCTGAAAACATAAGATATTTAATTTTTCTTCAAATTTAATCAATTGTTAGGGATTAGGGAATTGAGCAGTTTGAAAGTAATAATAAAAGTACTTCTTCATATTTTAAAACTTTATTTTCTTTTTTTAAGAGATTTGGTTAATAATACACCCATCTTGTATTTTTTATGAATATTTTCAGCTTTATTCTTAATACCATATGTTCCTTAATTGGAAAAGAATCACTTTTTAAAAATTATTGAGAATTTATAATTTTAATTATTTTAAGTATTTTTTTAATATTTTCTGAAATTTTTAACTTAAGACTTTTTTTTTTTTTTTTTGAGAATGCATATTGTAAATATGAAATCTTCAGATTGCAAATTTCATTTATTTATTTATTTTTTATTGTTATTATATTTAACCTTTGGTAGCGGAGCTCTTCAACTATTTATTATAACTTTAATTTATCCTGTTCTTCCAAATTTATAACATAATATGTCATTGCCAGCATATGTGATTATTAATTGCCATCTTCTCTTTTAAAACGTGTTAATTTTTCTTTATTGCTGTTAATTAACTAATAATTTATTCTACGGATTTGTACCAGTTTCAGGAGTTAATATTATCAATATAACCTTTGCACACTTATTACCTAATATATTCCCCTTAACACAGAGCCACCGGTCGTTACTTGATACCCCAACTGGAGGCCAATTCGGCCATTACTTGTCATCAGCCGAATTGGCCTCCGATTGGGGTTATAGCCAAACGGGGTTTTGATGCCAAAACTCTTCGGAAGAAACTAGAGCTATGGCAGTGAGATCCTGAACTCTCCGAATGTAGCTTAAAAACATGTTAATGACGACAGGACATTTTGATTTACAGAAGATTTAAGCACACCCATCACTTCAAGCAATCAGGGAAAGGCTAAACTGTAACAGAGTTGTCTGCGCAAAGTTAAAATGCAGCTTATGCGTAAGCTAATGTAGGAAGACATAACATCCAAATATCAGCTGCAGCTGATAAGCAAATAAACAGATTGAAACTATACATATCAATATAGAAGGATGTGCAACGTTGAATATGGGTAACAGCGTTGTATGCAGAGGGGGGGGGTACGTCGCTGTACTCCTATTGTTGTAAGACTCTTAATGGACTCTTAATTAATAATATGGTGGGAATGGACCATGTCTACGGAAGTATTGTATTAGTAGAGCTGTCGCTTATCTCTTTGGGAAGAAAAAGAACTCCCTGCGACCAGTGGTGGCTATTAGTCATCTCTCCTGCCATTTTTTGAGCATCTGCTTCTGAGCTGTCCTCTTAAGGTATGATAACTTAAGGAGAGTTGAAATCACTTCATCTTGGACAAACTGCTACCTACTTAACCAGATTGTCAGCTAATTCCTTACCGCTAGAAACCTAGCTTAGAACAAGACGGTTAGGAGAAGAGATTCGCAACATTAGGTGGCGAATGTCATGTACTAATGTGCTTCTCCTACGTGTGCCCGTTATGGTCTGGAGGCTAGGCGACAAAGCACTAAAAATGAGGGCATTTGGCGCATGTTCAAAAGTGTAGCAGATTGCAGTTTGCAGGGCAATCGGTTCCTCTTGGAAAAGGGAACTGTTGACTCCCAGCCTCTTTGTACACTTTTGTACTGAACAATGCAATTCTGCAGATGAGAAAAACCCCTGCCAGTACCATTTTCCGTCTTAGATCCTTTCGTGTAGATGGCTTCCGCTACCTCAGTACAAGGTGAACGGTCCATACTTACATTTTGCTTCACGTTTTCTGCGCAGGATGGTAGTGTATGAAAATCTTGCGTTTCTCATAGATGGAATGTGCATATATCTGGACTCAGAAATCGCATGTTAAGTCTGATAATTATTTCAAATTTAACTTTTCTTTCTACTACCAAGTTTCAAGGATATGTTCCTGCGAGAAATGCTGCTGTTGATGTTCACGATATGTTCTGCATATGGTGTGTAAACATGGACACTGTGCAGAATTGCCAGCTTTATTATATTTGGCGCTCTGGGCGGAAGGTTTTTTTTTTTTTTTTTTTTTTGACTCATTCTTCTAAAAACCAAAAATATTGAAGTCTTGATAGATGTTTTCCTAAAAGATACAATTTCCTATTCATAAAGTCGCTAATTCTCTCAGATGTCCTTATCCTATCAAATTCCCAATTAAATTTCCAATCAAATATCCTTACGGAGTGATCGGTTTCATGCTAATATTTTATTAAGTTTAGAAAAATTACTTTAATGTCATAGTTAGTAATATGCTAATGCTATCCATATCTTGGGATACAATTCTTGAAAGTTGTGCTCTTTTACAAAGTTCATTACCCTGACAGGACACTCTACAAAACAAATCTTGTAAATTCAAAATGGTACCTGCGTTTTTATCTGTGTCTCAATGAAACAAACTATCAAATTTACATGTAAATCAACGCCATATTTAACAAGTTCTTTCTTTTTGGGGTATAATTTTTAAATCATGTAAAACTATATGTGACAATAAAATTGCTTAACTCTTGAAACCTTCCACTCCAACACAATAGCATAGTGTCCAATTACTAATTATTACCCTTCAACCTCTCCCCACTATAGATTTGTGAACTAGATTCGTCAGCAGCTTCTTCGTCAAATTCAGGTATCTTGTTTTCTTTAGCGGTTTAAACACTTTTTACATATTTTTAATGGAAGGAGTTATTCAAATGGGACGAAAATCGGTAGAAGTGATGTGCATATACAGAAAAACAAATGATTACAGTTGGAGAAAAATTGGATAATTTATTAAAGTGATAGAGCTTCACAAAGTGAAAAAGTCAGTAACGCGTTTGTCCACCTCTGGCCCTTATGCAAGCAGTTATTCGGCTTGGCATTGATTGACAGAGATTGCAGATGTCCTCCTGAGGGACATCGTGCCAAATTCTGTCCAACTGGCCCGTTGTTCTGTCCAACTGGCTCCGTCAACATCCTGAGCTGGTTGGAGGGCCCTGCCCATAATGCTCCAAACGTGCTCAATAATGTTCGACAAGCTGTAGAAATATGTACAGTGTGGGGTCGGGCATTATCTTGCTGAAATGTAAGCCCAGAATGGCGTGACATTAAGGGCAACACAACGGGCCTTAGAACTTCGTTGACTTACCGCTGTGCTGTAGGGTAGCGACGGATGATAACCAAAGGGGTCCTATTATGAAATGAAATGGCACCCCAGACCATCACTCCTGGTTGTCGGCCTGTCTACCGGAAGACAGTCAGGTTGGTATCACACCGCTGTCCGACTCCAGCCAGTGACATTCCAGTGCGAATGAGCCGGACATCACTGCAAACAAGTTTGACGTTGTACAGAGGTCAATGGTGGTCGGCGCAAGCGCGCCGTGACCTCAGCCCCCTTTCTGTGAGCCGTCTATTAATGGTCCTTGCGGTCACTGAAGCACTAGTTGCACGTACAATCGTCACCATCGAGATAGATAAGGCCTGCGCTCTGAAACGAAACTGGCTTGTGACGTCACGGTTAAGAGACCCTCAGCAAACTCTTTGTTGGCTTTTATAAGTTGTAATTTTTTATCCATTATGTTTTAAGAATTGAATTTCTGTTTACTTTTGACATCTGAAGCATCATCTCTTGTAATAATTACTAACACTAGTAATATAAAAATTGTCAGCAAAATTTATGATTATTTATTTTAATTGGAAACTAATTTTATATGAAATAACTGTCGTAAGGGGTTAAAAGCATAACACTTATTTCATTACATAATATGTAGAATATCAAATGCAGAGTAAATTTGATTCTTGACAAAGTACTGTGTTCTTAAATTTAAATATCAATGTTTTTTGCAAATCGTTAAATATCATTTTATCATGATGAAACTTAAATGCATATGTTTAGCTAATATAGATTCTGTTCACTTTTATATATGTTATTATCATGCAATCAGTTTGTTTAAAATTTGTTATGCAATATAAATCTTTCTGAGAATGATAGAAAAGTTTCTAAAGTAATGTATGTAAGATTCATATTAAGGTAATTAAATTGCGAAACTTCAAAATGAAATTTTAAAAATGAACAGTTATTGAAGAAGCAGTAGTAATTGAATTCATATGTAGACATACTTGTTTTCATTGTATTCAATTCAATGCAATTTTAAAAACAATTTTTTTAATTATCTTTTAAATTACAATCTTTAATCTGAGTACGTGGCACCACCAAAAGCTATGTAAGTTAAGTTAAAAAAATTGCTTACAGAAAAGTTTTGAACATGATGTTAGGATTTATATTTTTTTTATGTGGATATTAATAGAAAAAATATTTTCAGAACAGAGGTAACGCTTGTAGTATAATAAGTATGATGCAAATATTTGCAAGAAATTTCAGTTTCTAAAAGTTTTTTAAGTATTTCGTATATTTTAAAAATATTTTCAAAAAATTGTGTATAACTTTATTTAAAAAACTTTTTTCCTGTCTTATTTGGAATTTTAATATTGATAGTCTTCAGAGCTATGCAATAAACATTATCTCAATTTAACTACAGATTCTGTCGAATAATTATGTAGCATTAAGAGGAAAACATTAACTGTAATACAGATTAACATACAATATGTAAGTAAGAAATAATTTTAAGACTAGACTATTTAGTAATTTATTACATTCAGAAAAATTTTCTGACTGATATAAGTCGTTTAAATGTTAGTCTAAATATTAAGTAGTCTCTTGCATTCGTTTGATGTTTTATAATCCTGCTACATTAATATGATAGATATAAAAAATATGCAATGATTATAGAATGAGAGATAACATGTGTTCCCACTGGCAAACATTTTGTTAAAGTAGTGGGTGAAAGAAAAAAATTTGATGCGGTGATGAGAATCAACGAGAGACACAAAGACAGTGCAGAAAAATCAAAGTAAAAATTTTAGCTACTTGAATTTTAAAACCAATTTTTCTTCAAAGAAATGATTTGCTTTTAAAAGCACCACACCATTCTCAAATAATTTTGTTTTGAAAATAAATACTAACAAAAGAAAATGAAAATATTTCATATTCGTATAAGCTTTGTAAAACATTATATTGCCGCTTGTAATTTTGTTTTAGACTGATTTTATAGTATGAGATACCAATTTCATAGAATAGGTTTAGAAACACGGGTGTTTAGCAAGGAAGCTAAACTGCGCGAAGACCGGTCCCCTAGCAGTGACGTAGTAACTCAGCGCGCAGGCCTTATCTATCTCGATGGTGGCGGTACAATCGATGATAATGATGCGTCTGGGGCTGTGAGTGCCGCTCTGACGATTGCTCGGTCTTCACGTTCTGTTGTTTCTCTAGGCCTACCACTTCCTTCTTGACGCTGTGTGCGGCCATGGTTCACCCATTCCTACCAACATCGTCTAATAGTGGCATCGCTCCAGCTCAAATGTCGAGCTATTCGCCGATAAGACAAGCCGGCTTCTTTGAGCCCAACTACACGACCTATTTCAAATTCTGTCATCTGCGTATATCGTCCGCACACCTGTATGCAAGATATAGTTATTGTCTACCAGAGTACACGGAATGAAATTCGCGAAGAATTTATGACCTGGATTCGTAATTTCTCCTCTTAAATATCCTGCCAGTTGCGCAGATCAGATGCGTTGTAGCGACAAACGTTCATTCATTGGCAGCCAAAATGTAAAATTTTGCGTTTTCCGTCGAAACCTGTATGCATATCAATTTGTGTCCAATTTGCTTTATATCTTCTCAGTGCGTCGGTTTTTTTTTTTTTTTTTTTTGTCTAAGAGTGTATATTAGGCAGTGTTTACTAATTAATTAGTTTTATTTATAACATTCATTTAGCAGAGAATATCGAATGAAATTATTAAAGACGCAACAAATCTGTGATTTTTTTTTTTTTTTTTTTTTTTTTATCGTTCTCTGAATTGCGATTGCCTCGTCAGAAGTTACTAAATCACTTTTTTCAATCTGAATAGCCACGGCAAGATTAAGCCATAAGCGTTGCAAGTTTGGTACTTTAGTGATTTAGCGCTCACAGTTCTGACTCCCTCCCCGAGTTTCATTCATTTCGTAAACTATAGTTTTTATAGCCAGTTAAAATTTTTCATATATTTACAAATGACAAAAATATCAAAAGCTATTTTTGAAGAACTCAAAATAAAGTAATCGATTTTACGGGTGGCTTTATACTATTACAGAGTGCTGAATTATAATTTTCTCATCAAAATGATACAAAATCTGCCAAACAGTTTTGATTAGATCTTCATTTCTATACACCAGTGGCGGGCAACTTCTTTGAAAGCTGGCCAAAAAAATCTAAAAGGCCGATACAACTTATTCTAAAACTTTAAAATGAATATGCAAATATTATTAATGTGATGAATGAAACTGCGATTTCATTTTTGAAAGCTCCTTAAATTCAGGTTCGAATTGCGATGAACGGATTCTGAGAAGGGATAATAAAATACCCATCTATTACTCTTATTTCTGGTAGAATTCTTCCTACGGGTTATGGTCAAAAACATTTGTTCACATATAAAAGATGAAGCAAACATATCCCCAATTTTCTGGGTGTGCGATACTAAGTTTGGGAAATTCGCTTTCGATAACGATTTGTAAAGCTCTAATTTTGGAACATTGAGAAACAACTGCCTGAGGTGATTGATAGATTGTTACGCAATCAATGTGGAGCTTAAAATGCGCAGTGTAAATGTAAATAAAATGAGATAACAGAGCTCTTCTACATGAACTCGTTTTTTGCACTGATCATGTGACATGTCCCGAGCCCAGTCCTATAAATATTTTATATTGTGTAGTAATATAGCAATATTTAATACAGAATACCATATATTTTATAGTAATATTGTAAATATGTTATATAAATATAATCTTTTTTAAAATTGTAGTGGGCTGGATTTCCCAGGAACTAGTTCTCAATTATTATCATTATGCAAGGTGACCAACGCTATACTAAAGGCTATATTATTTTCAGTCACTTATATATAATCTAAAATCTAAGAAAAACACAATGCGGATCTTAGCCTTTAGATTTTTACTTGCTCTATGATTTTTGTTTGTATCAGAGAACCGCAAGTTTCAAATATTTCATTTTGGATCACGAAACGTGTACATATTGCATTTTTCTTTGCTGTTTGTAAATCATCTTTTAGTGATTTGTCTGCAGACTGAACGACAAATCTTAAGATAGCCCTAAAATTTCCACCATTTTTACAGAGTAAGGTATCTAAATCAAGTGGTCTCTGATAGCTATGCCGGTGTAATGCCAAAACATGTTTTTTACCCAATATTATGATTTTTATTATAGTCGCTCTTAATTCTATTTAGTCTCTTTGATTTTATTTTGACTCAGTAAACATCCACAGTTTTTGTTTCTTGTTGTGCGTTTACCTTAAGCTGGTGTGCTGCAAAAACGAATTTTTGTGATACACTGAAAGACTGTAAAGGCACTTTTCCATTTCTTAAAACCGCCCAGATGGGAAAGTGGTTAGAGATTCTGACTGCCGTACCGAAGGTTCCGGGCTCGAATCCCGGAGAAAGCATGCATGTAACTGGCCCGTCTCTTCATAGGAGGCAACGGTGGCCCACTATTAGGTGCCTTCATAAGAAAGTGACCACCACTTCCGGCTTTAGTATTGGCCAACGCCTATGAACGGCTAGAGCCTGCACTGAAAAAAGAACCATAAAATTCATTTCAAGGCCCAACGGCCAAATCGTTGAACACTTGTTGTTCGGTTCGAGATTCGAATCTCGTGAATAGGTTGGTTGGCTGGGCCTTTTCGTGGTTTTCCCCATGTGTAACATGTATACGAACAAGTTTCCGTTAGAAAGCCCTTCACGAAAGCATCCCTCTCTTTAGGCAAATAGCCCCGAGCGCTTTCTCATAACCAAATAATAAATCCTTTTGCACCAAATACCCCACAGGTAAGATGATGTGCATTCAACATAATACGTAGCAAAAAATACAAAATATTCGCAATATGTTGAGTCTTCTACTTTAGAATACGTCAGCAAGAGATACTTTCTGAACCATGCATACTGAAATTTTCTGAACTTTTCTGCTTTGCTTTAAGCTCTACTCAGCGGGAACTCGTAATTTTCGGACGGCATTTGTAGGTTTCAATAACTTCAAATAATCTGAGCTTGTTGTATATCTGTAGTACGATGTCTTTGTCATCTATGCCTAAATTATGAGAGCACGACAAAGTCTTTTCATTATTAGTATTATTTGTAGTATTGCGACTACCACAAAAACTGGACTTAGGTATGTCATTACACATCACTGAAACACAACTATCTACTACCGATAAAACACTTCTATGGCTACCATCAGCATTATTCTCGGCTACTTCAGCCTCCACCATCTCAGTTTTTTTTTGGGGGGGGGAGGGGAGGTTGAAAAAAAATTCAGGAGAGAAGCCTGCTTTCTTTCTTCAATATTTCTTTTAATCTGGAATCATAATAATATGCTAATATAGCTAGCTCATGTAGGAATTTATATTAGCACAAAATGAAAAATTTAAGGAGTCTAAATAACTATATAATTTAATATTTATAACAACATACTCAAATTCTCATAAACTCGTGCGCAATTAAAATAATTGTTATTTTCAGTATTATTCTATAAGAGAAATTCAAAATTTTTGCAAAAACATTAATCACTAGTGCCAAAGCTATCGAATATCAAACGTTGTGGCTTATAGAAAGCAAAATACAGATAGAGGACAAAATAATGCGAACACCTGTGAAAACGTATGACCTATTTTCCACATGCGGTACAGCCGCGCCACCTGGAACAGAAGTCTGCCACCTAGTGAGCGTGAAGAGGAAGGTATCAGTCTCTACAGCAGTCATCTGCGTTGCGTATTTCGATCGAACTGTCTGTGAGAAATTGAAATGTCAGACAGAGGAATGATAGTTGGAGCGCGTTTAAGTGGAGTATCGGTTACGGAAATAGCAAACCTTGTGGAATGGGCAAGGAGTATGGTATCAGCCGTTATGACAGCGTACATGAAAGAGTGTAATACATGAAAGAGTGTACATGAAAGAGTGTAATTGTCTTCAATGTAAATGTGGCCGAAAGTCAAAGCTATCTGATAGGGATAGACGGAACTTGAAGCGCATAAAGCACAAGCAATCGTTATACGAGATCACATAGGAAATGAACAGTCATCTCCAGAACCCAGTTTCAACAAAAACTGTCAAAAGGGAACTTCATGCTGTGAACACTTATGGCAGAGTGGCAATTCGTAAACCCTTGGTGACAGCTACTAATGCTTTCAAGCGACGCCAGTAGTGTAGAGATCACAAAGGCTGGCCCCCACAGCAGTGGCAAAAGGTAATATTCACCCTATTTTAGACGACCGGACGCGTTTATGTCTGGAGAACGCCCAAAGAAGCGTTTCATCCTGATTGCCTCTTACCGACTGTGAAGTATGGGGATGGCGCCATTATGGTATGGAGTGTGATATCTTGGCCCAGTCTTGGGCCACTTGTTATTTCTGCATGGGACGATCACATCCGATCACTATCTAAGCATTCTAGGGGATCATGTCCATCCTTTTGTCCAGACTGTATTCCCTGGGAAACGACCGCTTTTTCAAGAAGACAGCACCCCTATCCACACTGCTAGGCGTATTCAAGTATGGTTCGCATAGCAAGACGATGCAATTGAACATCTCGCTTGGTCTCCTCAGTCTCCGGACTTGAATATTATTGAACATTTATGGGCATATTAGGAGTCTAAACTTCGCTCCCGATTTCCACCTCCCTCCGGACTTTCGGAATTAGAGACCGCTCTGCAGGAGAAATGGCTTAATATTCCTTTAAATATTGTCCATGACCTTTATGCATCTATCCCATGTCGCATTCAATCTGTACTTCGGTCAAAGGGTGGTCCACCCCCCTTATTAATAAAGATTTTCCATTATTTCATAGGTGTTCGTATTATTTTGTCCTCCATCTGTATAACTCTACAGATTTTAGCTTGGAAAAAAAAAAAGAATCACTTAACGCTTTCCGTAAATTAATAAATGCACAGTGAAATAACTAGACAAAAATTATTTTCTACCACGTCAACTCAACAAATAAGAATGGAATGACCCAACAAATAAAATGGAAACATTTTCGGATCTCTCAAGTCTGAAAACAATGTTGCCCCCATTTTCTTAAGAGAGTATTAAGAACGAACAGGTATAGTGATTTAAAAAGAAATCAAGACTTAGCTCTGGGGGTCGCAGTCCATAGAAACCTCTCCCGGATTCTGAAACATATCTATTATTCTGAAATATAACCTTTCTTCAGATATTAATTTGCCACATACACGGCTAATTTTTGTCAGGTGTGCGTATGTGGGTTCTTGTAATTGGCAATCGCAATTCATATTCAAACAAAACACATTTAATGAAACATTAATACATCTATAATATCGTTCATCTATTAATACAACCTCTATAAAATAGTATATCTATTAACACAACATCTATAACATCGTATATCTACTAACATAACGTCTATAACATCTTACATCTCCTCTCATAAAACAAAGTGGCGAGAGTTCTATCAATTTCACTCGTGCAGTCAACAGCTAAAAATTAGACAGCGCGCGAGAAAAAATGTTAAGCTATGAACTTAAAATCCCACATCTATATTATACGCGGCTTAAGTGTCCTCGCCGATAGTTTATTGGTTGCTTGCGTAACTGTACTAGCCAATGGGGTGAAGTTGCGACGGCATTCAAATAGTCCACATACACTGATAGTTATCATTGTTTTAATTAAATTATTATGGTATTTAAGAACATTTAAATATTTTCAATTCATACAATTGTTGCTTATTATGCATTTAACTATATTTACATATGAATCACCTAGAAATTGGCAAACGTTGACAAATTAAAGGAGACGAAACCAACTGACGAGTACATCTCATCAGGTAGGTTTACCCAAACTCCTATGCTAAATATCCTTTCGTGTAAAGAGTTTAAAATTTTGCCCGATTTTATTCCGACATTGTATTTTAAACTGAATTTTCAGCTGAATGCAAATTGAGAGTGTCAGGGGGAACGTGAACATTTGTTTGCATTAGTAACCATCTGTTTTTGAAATAGTTTACAACTGAATACCTTTGCACAAATCATTTTAATTACATTTATAATATCTAGAACAGCGATCATTTCGTATGACCGCCGGGCATTCTAGTATATACATATATATATATACGCATACCTGACAGAAATATGTATATATATATATATATATATATATATATATATATCAAGCAAGGTAGTTATTACAATACTGAATGACCAATTTGGTCTATATAACATTTTTCGCAATATGCTGCAAAATAAGTAAATTAGGAATTGTAGTAAGCTCGCCTAAAAGTTACCAGGAGCTGTTGCTCCAAAAAGTTCAACACGTTTTAAAAAAAATTAATACATATGAAAATCAAACCATGTAACAGGTAAAACATTAAAAAAACAAAATCAGATAAAAAAGTAAGCGGAAAATGGTAAATTAGCTGAACTCGACTTCCAAACTGGCTTTTCAAGGGAAATTTTTTTGGTTTGAACGTCGAATCAAGCTAACCCCATTACGCGTTTCGCCGAAACAGACAATTGAAACTTTTTCGCTACAAAATTTTTTAATTTAGACTATATATATAAGAATAAATAGTAAAGTTAAATTTAATTTAAATAATTCTCTTGCGCCATTGCTGAAGGGAATGAAATTTGAATTTAACAAATATTCTCTATTCGCATAAAGCTAATTTAAAATTTAAATTATGAAATTTTAATTGCGTACATATAAAAGATTAATTATTGCTGCGAACTAATTTACAATATCATTTAAATTCTGAGAGCACATGTAAATTAAGTGCACCTATCTAAAACCATGAAAAAATAACATTCCAAAAAATTACTTCTAAAAATTTTTTAAAGAATTTTTAAGACTAAATTAATTTGAATAAGTGAATAATTGTTGAGAAGGGGAAGTTGCCTTAAAACCTAACTATTCAATTACTCAATTCGGGTTTCGTCATCCATATTGGCATGGGTATAGTAATATTCAAAACCAAAAGTAAAACCAAATGTAGTTAAGTACTTAAAAAATTTAAACTAGTAGGAATTTTGAAATTTAGCAAGTAAACTGACTAGGAATTAAAATGTTAATTAAATGTAAATTGCCAATGTACGTAATTAAGAGTAGAAAACCAAAGTAATTTAGAAACTCTTGCCTATTGGAAACTTCTCCGATACGAATTATGCATGTAAATCAAAAATAAACTATATACAATCTATCAAAATACAAAAATAATATAAAAATAATACTAAAAAGGCAAGTAAATAGTAAGTTTTAATTTAACTTTCTTAGTAACTACACATTTGTATTCCGGAGAGTGGAGTAGCAATTGCTAAACTAAGTGAGGTTGAGTAGTTTGTTTCTGCTAACTGTATAAATAGAGGGCGCTAATATAATGTAAAGTTGAGTGTTAAGCTGATACTTGTGTGAGCTATTGTAAACACCTATGCTGTAAACTCTTAAGTAATGTAAAATGTAAAATGTGTGTTCTGTGTGAAAAATTGTTGCTAACTGTGAAGTATTGTAAAAATTGCTAACTGCTACGGTTTGGGAAAATAGATATTGCAAACTGCTAAGGATTGTAAAAATTCAAAAAATTTTTTTTGAAGCAAAATACGAAAAAAATTTGTGAAGTAAAATTAAAAGTTCGAATAAATATTTTAATTTAATTAATTTAATTTAATTTTAAGTTTGAATTTTTTTTAATTTTTAAATCACAAATTGAAATAAGAAGTGAATGATTATTGTAAGAATTGTTTTGTAATAGGCTACATCATTAAAACTGAAGTTCTACAGTTTAATCAAAACTTTAACTAAATAATTTAAAATTTAAATTTAAATTAACTTTAGCTTTATATGAATAGAGAATATACATATATATATATATATACATATACATATTTAAAATTAATTAGTCCATGCAATCAAGTCTGCAATGTTATGAAATCTTAGCTAACCAAATTAAAGAAAATTTTTGCCATAAATACCACTGCTGCGCAACCGCTTTCTTCATTTTCCCTCTTGCTTTGCTTGTAACAAGCAAAGTGTTTCTCAGCGCTTCCCTTTGTTCGTTGTTGAGATATAAATTGCTATTATACAAAAACTGTGGGGGTGCATCACGCGCACAAGAATCGTGTGGACTGCTAGAATGTTCATGAATAAATAAATGTATTCTTTTCGCCAAATTTATATCTCTCATTTCTTTTATGAATCAACACATTCGGGGCTCTCCAAGTAACTATGATGCAGTTAAGCATTTCATCGTTTAATGGCTATCTTCAGCTAGATCTACACTGCAATCTTTTGCTGATCTACTTCTTCTAGATCTACGCTGCAATTTAATTTATTCAGTCTCCCACTCAAAATAATTATATATATGCATAGTAATTTAGAAGAGAAGTTTTAGGTTATCTGCAATCAAAGACAGATAAAACATAATTTTCTTCCCTCTTAAGGAGCTCATACTTAAAATGGGTTACACGAATATAATAGGCGTAATAAGCGCCTGTTCTTGAAGAACTACATCGGTATCGATAAAATTTTAAAACAAGTTGGAAGCAGCAGGCATTAGCAATTTGGCAGGATAAACGAAAGCGCAAAACAGGGAAGAATTCAAAATTAATTCTTAGTTCTAAGTGAAAAAGTTAGGGTTTTCAATAATTCAGTTTCGGTTTATCTGGATTGGATTATAATTAAGCTTCAAAAATTATTATTGGCTGAAGCCTTATGTAAGTTATCTGCATAAGCTTTATGTAAGAGTCATATGAGGTTTTTTAAATTTAAGAGGACGCATTTTGTACAGGTTTATTGTAAGCAATTATTACTTTTAAGAAAATGGAAATCCTCAAATTAAAATGAAGAGTTATGGAATTATTGCAGTTTATAGTTAATATTTTGATTTACATGTTTTTTATCTTACATATCTCCCTCCTTCAAAGAGTACGAGGCTTTTTGGAACCAAAAGCGCTAATAAAAGTCTGTCGTGGCTAGTACATGATTTCCCGCCAACTCTCTGTTTTAAACAGCAACGCACTTTAAATAAAGTATCACTTTCGACTAATCGTTTGTACAACAATGTTTAATTTGTTGTTTCTATAAATAGAAAAGGCTGCAACACGAAATTCTGGATTATAATTTATTAGGTAAAATTAGTCATAATTTGTTTTTTTTTTTTCTAAATTAATACTAATTTAATTAAATGTTTGCCCTTTATTTCTTTTTATTAGAAATTATATTTTATTGCGTAGTTGAATAACATATAGTTGCTTTTTAATTAAAGAAAATTATGTGTTTATAAGGCATTCAAAAATAAATACTTTGAAATAAATATTATAATTTAATTTCCTTCTATTTTATTTCCAAAGTATCAACAAATCTAAATTAATTTTGATATGCATTTATATTCCCACGATAATTAAATATCGGTAAATAGAACTCCTTATTATTTTCCAATGCTTCAAACACTGTTCGCCAAATTTCCGGGTTATATTATAATACACATTTCTTCAGGGAAATCTAAAATCTATTCAGAGCTTCAAGATAAGTATCAGTTCCGGTTTATTATTTAACCAAAATCTAATATGTTGTTCTCATGGATACAACGGTCTTATAACTGAAAACTAAAAAGTAAATTGGATTATATTTTAATTTAGTTTTCCATTAGAAAGTAATAGTTATAAGCTTCAAGTAGAGTACCACTTTAGGTCGTCCAATTTTACCCAAAACCTAATCAACTCTTCATACCAATGCAGAAGGCTTAAGTACGGAAAACAGAAATTTTTAGAAGTTTCTCATATAAAAGTTATCACGGGAGAAAAAATTTGGGCATCGTACTTTTTAAAAATAAGTAAATTTAAAGTTCTGTTGGAATTTCAGTCCATTTCAAAAAGCTCATGTTGCTGCAAAGGCCAAATATGAATCATAACTCTTCGGGGAAAGTTCTAAATTTTATTACAAATTAACATAAATATAAAAACCTTTTACGTAATCAAAACTTCTTTCGATACGTTATAACAAATTTCAAAAGTTTATAACACCAATTTTCTTATTCATATATTGCATTTTTAATATCGCAAATATTGTATACAATTCCTTAGTTTACACAAACTAAACGATCCACTGTTTTTCAGAAATCAAACATTTCCATTAGATTTCGCACATCCGCATTAACATTAGGTATTTTTTGAAAGCAGGAGAGATGAAAAATGAGCAACGCCTTCGCCGGGAATCAAATCACGGACCTTTGGAATACGCGCCCAGTGTGCAGATCACTATACTGCGAAGGCAGGAGAAATACCTTATATTCTCCCTCTTTCAAAGGGCGACTGGGGTTTTATTTTAGGGGACCCAATCGCCAAATCCTGGATGGGGAGCATCATCATCCGCCACCCTTTTAGTTAGGGCGCCATTGTCGAGACATTAGGTTATTTGGAAGCAGGAGACTTGAAAAATGAGCAGCGCTCTCGCCAGGAATCAAATCATAGACCTCTGGTATACGCACCCAGCGGGCTGACAACTTCACTACCAAGGCATGCTAAGAAGGCGCGAGAAATACCTTATGAACTGATTGATGTGTTACTGTACCATTGGTTAAAGATTGCTCTAGAATTTCGTTTTATTATTTTAGCTCTAGAATTTAATTTTATTTTTGTAGCTCTAGAATTTATTTTATTTAATTTTAACAATAATCTAAAATTATAATTATTAGTACACTTAATTTGCATAATCTTCCTTAAATGAACCGTTTGAAAAATTTAAAAATTCGGTACAAAACTTATTTAAGATAATTACTTAAATTTCTGAAACAATAATAATTATTTATTAGCTCTAGAATTTTGCTAACCCTAACTACTCTAGAATTTGCTTGAAATACCTCGGCTCCTTGTATAAAATAACTGGTCGTTTAGAATTGCATTCAAACATTTAGTAATAATAATAATAAAATTAATTATGTTTAGGCATAAAAAATATTACATCCTGTCGTAAAAAGGGTAGCTTTTCCTTATATGATAGGGTAAAAGTAACGATTATTATTCAGATGTAAAAATAGGCCTCTGATTCTGAACCGGTACTCCTCATACCAGTACTCTACATAATCACATTCATCGTAATTTCGAACTATTTCTAAACAACTGAATTTTAAATTACATTGTTCATATTCAGTTTTATTATAATTATTCACTTACCTAAATTATTAATATTTTTTCTATATTCATTACAGCAATCCTTAAAATAGCAACTTTTAATATATTCTACATTATTACAGTAAACCTTTGCCGAACACGGATTTGCGAAAGGCAATTTTGTATATTAGAGTTACTTTAATTAATTTGTCTAACGCTGGAACTTCATTCATACACGGTATGTTGCAGAGAATCGGCCAAGTTCCAGACTCAAAGAAATCGCACCAACTGCAAAAGCACTTAGTGGTGAAAGTTTTTTTGAGGGTTACAGCCGAAAACATCGCAGACGAAAACGTCGCGGAGAAAACAACGCAAGACGAAAACGTCGTGGTACAAAACATCGTGGGAGCAAAGAAAGCATACAGAAAACGTCGCAGTTCTAAAACATCGTGGTACAAAATATCGTGGTCGAAAAAAATGCGGTTCAGAAACTTCGCAGTATAAAAACATCGTCGTCGAAAATATTGCGATAAAAAATAAAGTATCTACAAATCATCGTATGACGATAACATCGCACACATGCGTTTTTCAAGTTTTAAAAATTGTAAATGCATTTTCGCATAATGATTTGGTAGCGCAAGAAGAAAAGAGGGTGGAAATGTTAACGACACTTTAGGAATAAACTGAAACAAAGCATGATATATTTTTTACTAAAACAATAATAGGTTAACAAATGTGAAAGAAAATAATTCAATAACTAAGCAATTTGCATGCAGGAAACTTGATTCAGTTATTTATCTTCTTTTTTCTAAACATTTTTATTCTTAATTTTTCATGAAAAATTATCAGTAAAACTTTATAAAAAATTAATAACATTTGTAATGAACTATGTGTTTAAAATTAAGTGTTGTAAGTTGCATTAATTTTCTTTTCATTTTCAGTTTTTAAATGCTTAAATTTCCTTCTTACCTTTTTGAGCAAAAAGTTATTAGTTCATTCAAAAATATGAAATATGGAAGTAAAAATATCCCTCTTTTCTTCTTGCGCTCCCAAATCACTATGCAAAATTGCACTTATTTTTAAAACCTGAAAAACGCATATGTGCGATGTTATCGTCATGCGTGATTTGTAGGTACTTTATTTTTTTACCATGATATTTTCGACGATGATGTTTTTAAACTGCGAAGTTTTTAAACTGCTTTATTTTCGACCACGATCTTTTAAGAATGTTGATGTTTTCTCTTTGCTTTCTTTTCTCCCACGATGTTTTGTACCACAACGTTTTCGCCTTGCGTTGTTTTCTCGGCGATATTTTCGTCCGCAGTGTTTTTGTCGGGATGTTTTCGGCAGACATCTTTTTCATATATGGAAGGCGGCAAAATCAAAGAATTAATAGAGAAGGATCATCTAAGAAACAACGAATAAAGGATGATCATATAACACCAGTCGACAATAAAAGCAACGGTAGTGAAGAAGATAATAAAGTGCTTTTAACTTACAAAGAAGTTAAACAAATTGTTAAAAAAAGAGCAAGAACTATCTGATTTTGCAGTAGAGATTGACCCAAACGAAGAAAGAATAAGACAATTTATGGAAAGCATTGAAAAACTCAACTCTCCTTATTGCGAAACTTCTAAAGATTTGCGTCAGTCATTATCCCACACAAAAATTACCGGCACTTTTTTCTAATAATTATCATGTAACTACTCATAAGCATTAATAAAAATTCATAGCATTTCTTTCGTTTTCTTTTTTTAAATCATAGCAATATTTAGGTTAGTTTAAATTATACATGCTTCCTAAATTTGAATTATGCTAAATACAATTTTTCCATATAAAAATTAACTTTGTTGAACGCATTTTTGTTCTTGTTCTGTTTGGTAACCTTTTAATGTACTCAAATACCATACATTTTATATAATTTTTCTATATCAATAAAATAGAATTTATTTCTGTGTTATTTACGTTTCTCATTTATCTCCTTCTCCAACTAACCAAAACAATTTTAAGAGTAAATATTTAATTAATTTTAATAATAATCTAAAGTTATAATCACTAATACACTTAATTTAGATGATCTTCCTTAAATAAAAAGTTTGGAAAATTTTAAGTTTCGGTACAAAATTTATTTAACATAATTACTTAAATTTCTAAAATAATATATTTTTAATATTGTATTTATATAAAAACAACAAATGGTATTAAAATTTCAAAATGCCATAAACATTTTTAGTTGCCCTAATTAATTAATAAACTAAACATTTGTTGGAGTAAAAATCAAAACGTAGAAATCTGACGTGGATGAAATGCATTTCGCTGGTAATTAAACACACGCAGAATAAACTGAAGGGAATTGTTTAATGTAAGCCCTCCAATGGCCAAACAGTATAAAGCCACTGAACACTGGTAATTAGGTCCGGGGTTTGAGTCCGAGAACGTAACCCATGTGTAACGTGAAATCGACGAACCAATTTCCCTTTAAAAGTCGTTCACGGGGCATCCCTCCTCTTCCGTGTAGCGAATAATGATAAAAGAATCTTTGAAATGCTCATTAATCACTTCATCGATTTAAAAAGACGACACTGGGCATCTTTCATGTTGTTTGAACACACTTATTAAATGAAAAGAAACTATTGATGCATCAACGAAAATTAGTAACTTTCGAAGGTAATGCAGACTCGCAGCAAAAGGCACAACATAGGTTCATAGTATCCTACTAAATATAAAATATGTAATAATCTAGATGAGAAGATTCAAGTACTTGCAATCACGGCCAAAAAAAAAAAAAAAAAAAGTGAACATAATTTACTTCATTTTTGAGAAGCACATCCTTAAAATGGGTTACATATCATAATGAGTATGAAAAGCGCCTGTTCTTTTAAATTACATGGGCGCCAATAAAATTTTGATATACATTTGAAGCAGCAAGCGTTAGCAAACTGGCAGGAAGCAAAAATGTAACAAAGCGAAATGTAAAAGCGAAAAATGTAACAAAAAAAAAAAAAAAAAAAAAAAAAAAAAAAAAAAAACGAAATGTTAATTTAAAGTGAAAATTTTAAAGTTCCCAAATGAGTTTCTCGACTAGCTAATATTTAATCTTCAAAATTACTCTTAACTTAAGCCTAGCCCACCAGCGGCCGAGCGGTAAAGTCTCTGAACACTTGTAGTTCGGTCCGAAGTTCGAATCTCGCGAACGGGCTGGCTGCATGGGTGTTTTCGTGGTTTTCCCCATGTGTAACGTGTATACAAGCCAGTTTCCTTTAGAAAGTCCTCCACGAAGGCATCCCTTTCCTTAGGCAGATAGCCCTCGAGGCTTTGCCGTAATTAAATAACCTAACCTTAAGCCTAATGATTATCCGCCGCGTCATGAACTTTATGTAAGATTCATACAATGGCTATTAATTTTAAAGGATGCAGTTTAAAGAGGTTTATTGTAAGCAATTATTATTTTTAGAACAAAAAGAGGACATATTCACATTAAAATGCAGATTTAAAAATTAGATATTGAATGATCTAAAATTCACCGAGTTCGAAAATAAGTTTTTCTAATACTTGCGCAATAGCTGCAAAGTAAGATAATAATAATTTATTTACTAAAAAAATATTGATTATATTATCTCCTAATATAAATTCAGTAGAATGTATCAAAAACGAGTGAACCCATCTGTAGGAAATTTAATTCCGAAAAACACAATTTTCGGAACAGAACAGTTTTTCTGTTAATGTGAAATCTTTAAATGCGTTTTCTGAAAAACTAATTTTTCTAGTGTTTTTACATACAAGAAATGTAATTACTCAAAATGTTCTAAAGATATCTCTATTAAATTTCACTAAAATGTTTTCTATATTATTTATTAGGTTTTAAGCTACAATCTAAGTAATATTTATTAATTTGATTGTTTTATAAGTATTTCTATATAAAACGATAAAAAATATTTTACAAAAAACTGTGTTTTTTCATGTAATTACACATATTTTAGTAAATTTTAGAAATATCATATATATTTTAGTTCATAACACAGATAAGTGTTGTAGTAGTATACAGTATAAAAAAAATTGAAATATATGCTGTGAGAAAAAATATACGGCATTTAACGTAAGTGTTAAATTCTCCTAAAAATTTGCATATAATTGCATATATTTCAAAAATTTATAAAAATATTCCTAAAAATTTACCTATTTTCATGATTTTATATCATATTTTGACTAAATAAATATATATTTCATCAGAATTCTATGTTTTTAAAAAAAAGTGCTCCGAACGTAGGCAGATACCTTAAACAACAACTATTTGACCTTGACTATTTTGCATTATATGTTAGAGAATGCCTGTGATCTATCTAAACTCAACACGTGTTTAAGGTGACCCCTTCAGAAATCGGTGATGATGGGGATTAAGTACGATAGCATTCTTTCTAATACCGACACACTGACATACCGGAAACTTTTAGTGGTTGGTAAACTGGTACTTCAAAGCTGTTAAAACTTACCATCGGTCTAATGAAACAACACAAAAAGATAAGGTTAGTGGACGTCATTTTTGAGAATTTTTTATAATCCAGTAACAAATAAACAAAGGAAATTTGTCATCATGACTGATAATAAAAGTGTTAATTCAAACTAAACAATAAAAAAAACCTATATTTGTTACTTATAAATTAGAAACATCTTTTTATTAACCTAGGATAATGTTTCAAATATTCGTAAAAATTATCAGATGGGAACGTTATTAATTTAATGTGTTAAAATGATATCTATTAAATAAAACAATAAATATAAAATAATAGTTCATTGGTATAGGACTAAATAGTAAATTATTAAGGAGTTTATTTACTGCTTTGAAATCGTTTAATTTATTGAGTAACTACAGATTCTTAGCTTAAAGAGAAAGTTATAACTGTTATATCACGTTAAATGATAACAACAGTTATTTGCCCTGCGTATGAAAAATAAATTAAGTATGTTGCCTTTTACGTAATGATTAAAATTTCCAGGTCATGTGGATGATAAATTGCCTAGTAATACAACATAATGGCCCAAAAGTATGGCTTTTCATACTTCAGGCCCGAAAGCCGTACTTCGACGTAAGGGCCCAAAAGTATGGAAAAATTCTCCTGAAACAGAAATGTGAAAATAACTAACGTGAAAATATTTTAATCTTTGCATTTAAAAATATTTTTTCTTATAATGCCGTTAGTCCAGTTTTGCTTTTAAAGAACGTAAAAATTAATTATCAGTTTGTTAAATTGCTAGCTAATCCGATTGCTAAGTGAGAGCACATTCTGATCCAAATACTTTTAAGAGCATTTACACCAGAAAAAAAATAGTACTTATAAAATGAGTTTTAATAAAAAATTAACATTAATTCGTACTGTATCAATTCAATAATGAAATATGATTCTCATTAGATAAGGCTTTATGTAACATATATACCTTTACAATGCTTAAATACTTCCATCAAAAAGTTATCACCTAACGTAACTTGACAAATATTGCCATTACGCGAAACATGAAATAAAATTTTATGTTTTAGGTCACGTTGCCTCTTAAATAGCCAGTTTTTAGAATATTGTTATTTGACGCGCGATGATTAATTCAGATTTAATCAACCTGTTATTGATTAATAAACTGAGTGATTGAAAAGCCACGCAATTACTAATTTAAAACTTTTTTTTAAACTTTGCTTTTATAATATACGAAAAAAATATAAACTAAAATGTACTTAATTTAGCAAGTATTCATTTAATAATTTTATAAAACTTAAAAAATTTTTTGCAAGTATTTTAATATTTTGTATTATGTAACCGATACAGAACCTTTTCTTTTTCTTTTTTTAAATTTTCAGACGCTAACAATTTTTAATTTTTAAATATTCTAAAATTAAACTTCTCGAAATTTTTTGTTATACTCATTTTGAAGTTCCTCAGTACAATACTTTTCATCTAATTCAAATTATACTAAAAAAATACGATGATGAGCTATGTATATTTTTTAAAGAAACTGCTAAATCAATGTAGCTTTATGCATTTGAAACGTATCTCATTTGCTTTTTTGCGTTAAGCCTAGCTCTATCTCCTTTGTTTAACAATGTATGCCATGAGGCTTATAGGAAAAATAATAAATAAATAAATAAGCTGTATCATTAAGCTAATAAGAAATAAATAAATAAGCTGTATCATTAAGCTAATAAGAAATAAATATAGCTTAGCATCACTGCAAAAGTAAGACAACAAGAAAAAAAAAAAAAAAGAAAAAAAAAAAAAAAAAAAGCAATATTTTTAGAAAATAAATAAGGAATAAAAAAAAATAATCCGTATTGATTTGGATATGTTGTGATCAGTTATTAAGTAAAGAAGTTATGCAAAGTAATTGATCATCAAAAAAGAGACTAAATTTGAATCATTGTCAATCACGAGTTGTGTTAAATCGAGAAGGGGAGAAGGAATTCCTTCTTAAAAAAGAATTTCACGATTTTATGTGGGGATATTTGGGGTTTTAGATGTTTTCAGGTGTGAATGATCTTAGATTTGTAGATTCAAATTGCAATGAAGGACGCATAGCAACACATCGACGCTAGACTTCGAATCGAATTGAAATCAGCTTATCAACACCTGTTAAATTTTATGCACGGGGCAGTGTCCTTACATTTAATTTAATTCTCAAGTAACTTCTTTCATCAACCATTATTCGGACCAGTGGCGGCTCGTAGCTAAAATTAGTAGGGGTGCTGTTCCAAAAAATTTTAACCTTTGTTTTAAAATTGTGTAAAAGCAAACAAACATGTATAAAAAGGAAATTTATTTTGAAACTTCATGAAATCTTACAAGAACAAAATTAAACATTTCTTATTTACTTTAACCTAAATTGTTACAGTTTAATCGTTATTTATTCATTTAAAAATGAAATCCATTCTTCTTGTTTTAAGTTGGACGAAAAGATCAATAATTTTCTCCTTGCTGGATGAGAACTGGGCAAATTTTTCTCTATTGAAAGCACTGAAAGCGCATTTAGTCTTTCCGAGTTCATAGTACTTCTTAGAAAAGGTTTAATTCTTTTCAATGTTGAAAAGCACCGTTCTGCCTCTGATGTAGTCATGGGAACTGTCAAGAGAATTTTTATCAGTTTTTTAATTTCACTAAGAACATCGTATAGAGTATTTTCCAAGATAAATTTCAGTAGCTCAATTAATTTGCAGTACTCATGAATATCAGACCTACAATAGAATACCTTTAGTTCAGTTGCAAGTTTTTCTTTGTCAATCATTGGTCAATCATTGATTTTGTTAGGCTGTTGTGTTTGGTTGTCGAGTAGAGAGCAGAGAAGAGATACCCAGCTGCTTAAGTTGCGGGGAGAAAGGTCAAGGGAAGAAAAATGTCGGAAAAGTTATTCCTAGTCTTTCTCCTTCCCCCCCCCTAAAGAAGTTAGACAAGAATAGAAATCGTTCGTAACGCAACAACGAGAATCTGAATACATGTTTTACATTGTTTTAAATAATATGACGTATTCATAGTAAAATTTAAATTAAATTCAGTGACAGGAAAAAAAAGAACATTAAATTTCAAGAATAATTATATTGAAATGATTATCAGTTTAATCATACATTTCCTTAATTAATCGAAATATTTGATATCGAAGTCTACGCTTTACGTTTCACGTTTTATTACTAATGTTCGAAAGCTCAGATGAAATTCAGACTAACAATACAGTTATGGAACTCATACGTGGCAAGAGTAAGAACCAAAATGTCTGTGGAATTAATTTTCATAACAAGTACTATGTTGTCGTAAAATTCTTTTCTTAGATATAGTAATTAGCAAGATTTTAAAAACTAATGCAAAGCAATATTAATCATTATGTGTTCGTCTGTATGAAATCCATGAAATGTGCTCGTTTGGTGTGACTTAATATATACTAAAAGCAGATAACATTACAATTAACTTAATAAATTAACGGAAGTTTCTTAATATCATTGAAACGAGAGAATAACGCTTTCTTAAAGGATCTTCGGTAAAGGAACTGGGCTTGTGTGTTCGTTACAAGAGGCAGATTTCATGGAGCCTAAGCTTTCTGCTCTTATGTGTCAAATTTAAGACGAAGATACCAGTATTCAACCACTTCAGCCACTCCGTTACTGATAGGTTAGTACATGAATATTAAAACATATATTATGAATTAATTATTGCAAGACCTTAGTGTCGTAATAAATATCCCTATTTGGAATGCATTATTTTGTTCTAATGCAGTGCCGATTGACTGCATCAGGTTGTAGAAGTTACAAAAATACACCTCTTATCTCTGAAATAAATTTTTTAACACCCTTAGTTTCGTATTTAATATGAATTTCGGCTAAAAGGCAAGCTATTTGTTAAGTTTTACTAAAATATACATACAATAAGATATAAATTATTTTTGAAAATAATATTTTTCCAATGAAAGTAAACATTTGCATGTTCTGTCATACTTAATTAGTTTCTATTTTAGGAACAACAGTTAGTCCAACAATATTATCGGAAGTGGTTTCAATCAAAACTGGAGTGTTGAGGAATTAGTCCTTATATGTCTTATACCAAATCAATGGGTCTTGACATATGGGACGAAAAGATGTATAACCATACAATTAAGTTGTCATTAATTGTATTTATTTATTTGCTGTTATTTTATTGTTAAAAATAATTTTTCTGAGAATTTCCTTTTTCTTGTGTTTTCCCGAGAATAACAACATGCATAAGTCATAAAGCTAAAATGTTTAATGGCACCCTGGTATAATTAAAACTGTAATTCTTTACGGAAACATTTAGAGTTTTATTTTATGTTATTCTGCCTTTTTTTACTACTTTCCAAAAGTCTTCTTACCGTATTAAGTGAAACCAGCTACTAAGTCCTACATTTTTTTTTAACTTAATCTTAACTTCTTGGTCGTTTGTTTCATTAGGTTATTTTGATGCAGGAGACGTGAAAAATGTGTAATGCCCTCGAAGAAAAATTACCAGGTTCGAGTCCCTTCCGGAACTCGAACTTCTTGTATACGCCCGAGTATGCTACCGTTACGCCATTTTGCTCGGGCGCCACTGTAGAGGAGTCACTAGGTTTTTTGGAGCAGGGGATGTGAAAATGTGCAATGCCCTCACCAGGACTCAAACCTGTACCTCTAGAATACGCTCCGAATATGCTACCGTTACACCATGAAGGCATGCAGAAAGGAAGGAGAAAATACCTTATAAACTAAATGCAGTAAAACGCATGAGAGCTTTTGATAAAGCTTAGGGATTCTCCTGTGGAGGATGTTTTGAGGGAAATTCGCTTGTATTCACGTTACATATGAGGAAATCCAAGAAAACATTCATGCAAACAGCCGTTTCTCAAGATTATAACCTACTAGCTATAGCGAAATGTGCCTGTAAAATATCGGCGCACATTAATATTTAAAAAATTGCATATTTACGATAGAGGAAAATTTGGTCATATTAGACAAACTATACGAAGGATGAAAACTCTAAATCCATGGTTACCCAAAGGAACTTGAAAAGCTAACTGAACTATGCTGGATTGAGCAAACTAATTCAATAATTTGCATTCATGAGCCAAATTTCAAATAATTTGCATTCATGAGCTAAATTTAAATAATATATATATATATATATATATATATATATATATGGTTTTTGTGAAAAATTAGTTCTAAATTTCTTACTTTATGTCTTTACTGATATATATATATATATATACATACTATTTAACGATTATGTATGTGATTACAATGCGTTTAACCAAAATGCATTTAACCAAAAACATTACATCTAATGTACTTGTATTTTTCATTACTATTTATTTCAGGAGTGTTAAACATTCTCTCGCAAGCTGGTTTATGTTATTTTCTTCGTCTTCCGGAAAAAAGCAGTTAAGTATTTATTTGGCACTGCATTATTAAATACAAGATGGCTACCTGGAGCATATTTGTCGAAGCAAAAGCGCGTTTTCCGACTATAGACATTCTGCCGGTATGCCCCGGTTCTATAGACATGCGCTAATCTTCGGATATGAAAAGACTGTAAGCCATAATAAGAAAGAGTGTTTTTTGTATTCTTTGTATTCACAAAATAACTTTCAAAATATAAAACTACTCTCAGTTTTTATAACACTGATTCACAGGTATAAAAAATGGCTACTTTTCTGTCCTTTAGAGACATGCGTAATACGCACTTTAGACTTCAATAATCACACTCTCTTAATAAAAAATGCATTCTTTGCACAAAATGCAGCTTTTTGGTATTTCGCTCTCTATGGTCAAAGATAAATTCAAATATAGAGAAAGTTAGATAATTAATAGATCACCGCAAGAAGTTTAGCTGAGCCTCCTCAAGTAAGAACATCTTGAGTGCTCCCTCTTAAAACGAAATCTGACGTTAGGCATAGTTGCTTGAAGAAAACTCTTATAAGAAGACCGCAATTAATTCGCATTCTAGAAATTTGCACGAGTAAAATTTCCCAAATGTAATAAATTTAGTCCCTCTTTCTTTTTTTTCCCACTTTTCTTTTCTCTCTCTCTTTTTTAACAAAAGCGAATTGTACTCCATTTCTTTGATTTCATTTTAAAGAAAGGAAAAAGACATGGAACTTGTAATCGTTTCAACAAAATACAGCATACCTGTTGTAATTATTCCATTAAACTGTAAGCTTTCTGCCTCTATCTCTCTTATCCGAAATAGAATTGAAATATATTCCTAACTTTTTTAAATTTTAATTTTGCTTTCATTTTAGATCAAACATTTTAAGAAATGATGTTTAATTTATTACGTGTAATCAATAAGTTATTCAAGTGCATTCATATATTAATAATTCATTGCAATCAAACGCAATATTTATATATTTAATAAAAAATAACAATTAAATAGCTAACTTCTATACCAATATTTCGACACTAAATGCACATAATTTCTATATGCATCTGCGTATTAATAATTAATAGCATGTAAGAACCATAACGCGTGCACTCAAATGGATATTATCAGCTGATTGCTGAATAATGAACGCCATCTCTGATTAAACTGGCTTCTCCCTCTCACAGCTCAGAATTTGGCGAGAACTTGGCGACGAAGTTTTTCTGTGTGAAACTTGGCAACCTGTATCGAGAACTTCTCAGTTGAGTGTAGCTTCTCTGTGACTGTGGAGTGTGTAATAGTGTTAGATGTTATTAGTAGGACGTATTAATGAATATTTTTGTATCTAAATACAACGTAAGTATGATTATTTTGCCCTTCCTGATTAGTATTACTTGTGAAAAAGTACAGTTTTGCTCGAGAATGCTCTGCTTTTCGAAAGTTTTTCGCAATCAATCTGTTATCTCATATTCCTCGCTTTGGGTTGGTTCACTCGCTCAGTTCCTGGGAGAGTCATTTCTTAACTTTGTAATAGATGCGGTTTGGTCGTGCAGAGGATTCTCTATTCATGAAAGCGTTTTAATTCACATGTATTTCATTGATTATTTTATATTTTTGATATAAAATTAAATAAATTTTTCAGGAATAATTATTTTTATAACGTTTCTGAAGTATTGGTGTATGAGATATTATCGGAATTTTAAATGCTTATTATCATTTTAATGCTTAAAATGTTTGAGCTAAATAAAAATCTTGGTGAAATGTTTATTTTTTTGTACATATTATATCATTTCTTAAAAACCGTTTTATTTTTGCAGAGTGGAATGAATTTTTATCCCTGCCTCTCCAAGGTAAAAACTTAATGAGAACAGAATTCATTTCAAAGGTAAATCCGAAATAATATTATAATTTATAAAATAATCTTTTATCGTGGTAATGTTTTAATATCGTGTTTATTACTTAACTAAACTAGTTTTGAAAATATATATATATATATATATATAATCGCAACTTAGGAGAAATGCTGAATTTAATCTATTTATGCTTGTATTCTAATTCCTACTTGCTTTATCTTAAACATAAAATTAACAAGCATACATTGACCTATTTTTTTAGATTTAATTGGTATAGTTAATATAACAGTATTAATTTGATTATTGATGTAATTCAATAGTAAGTATCATAAAAATTGTTGCATGTGAGAATTTATACTCTTCATTTTTATCATATACAGTTTGTGTTTCTTTTATTCAATGCCAAACTACAATAAATCAATGTTATAGGGAAAGGAATACTATGATGAAACTGTTGCCAAGATCTTGGATAGCTGGCTTCATGCTCATCTCAGTATCTTTTCTACAAACTTAATTATCAGCTGAGGAGTTGTCACAATTTTCATTTCTTCTGGTATGAATAAATTTCCTTTTTAATTTCATTATTGCTATTAGCAAAATTTTAATGTTAGTGATATCTCTAATTTTATCTTCAAATATCCTATATTCTTTTCTTTTTTCTGCCGTGTATATAACTTCAAGATCTTAGAAATCAGGCTACATTAAATTATATGCTAAACTACTAAGTTATGTATGCATCATAATATTCAAGATGCATCATCACTTTTTAGGTCTTATGCAGGACAACATTATGTGTGCATATATGTATGTAAGATAAAATTAAAACTTTTTGTTACAGACCCTAAACTCTCGTATTAATCTGTATATTTTCTCTTTCTGTTCTAAAAATAGTAATATGCTCCTAATAAATCGTTATCTTGTGTGTCAGTTCAAGATTAAACTTTGTCTTAGAATTATGTAAAGTTAATGATGCGTATATTAAGCTAATAGCAAAATGAAAGCAGTCTTTTGCCCCATGATAATGATAAATTTTATAAACTCAGGCTTTTAACCAGTCAAGAGAAATAAAGCAGATCCATAAAACTTCTATTTTAAATTTAGTATGAATATCGTAATCCTTTCATTTTTCTCACATTCCAGTACTGCTAAATTTTCATACACTGCCTTTCATTGTACTCCAATTATATTTTTGTAAACAGGAGAAAAGCATTCTTGTACAGCTGCATTGAGCAGCTGCATCTCTTGCTCCTTTTAGAAGCACATATTTGCTCCCAAAAAAGTTTGTATGTTTGCTGCTTCAGTATTAGCTAGAACATTTTTGCCTGAAATTTTAAATTTTGTTAACTATATAGATATGTGCATTCAGTTTGTAAGTGTATTTCCTCATGTTTGTCAAAATGTTTGATTTGAGCTCTTCAGTGGTACTTCTTCAATACTATGCTGTATCACCTCTTGATCTGTTATTTTTAACATGTCAAATGATTTTCCTGTTATTCAATACAAATGGTGTGTTAGGACTGGGAAAAATTCATTTTCAAAATTTCAGTTTTTATGTTGTATACTGTTAGCTGTGTAATGTTGTATTCCTCACATAATTTTGCCCTAAGTATTCTTTTATCCATTTGGGGGGGGGGATAGGACCTCTACTTTTTTCCGTCTGTTGCATACTGTTTTTTCTTGGTTTATTCTCTATTATTACTTATGTGGATGAAGTGCAGAATCGTTCACTTATTTGGCACACTATGTTTGGCATTTTTACCAAACATTTTTTTTTTTTTTTGAGTAGAAGAATTGGATTTTTGTCAATTTTCTTTCACTTTTAAAGTGAAAATACATTGATATGTACATCAACAAAGTCAAAAGAGTGCACAATGCCGTATTTGTGCAATTCAGATATTTTTTATATTGTCAAATGCCAGTTACATTGGCCGTTAGGCAATTAAACTCCTTACTTGCCAATAGCGCTGAAATCTACAAGAAAAATTTGTCAGTGCTTCACACTCGTCCAAATGTTTCACCATCATTGGCTGTCCACTATTACATAAAACACACAATGGTGAATCAGCTAGCCCAATGTGAAATCATGTCCCATCAATAGTCTAAAAGATGCAACCGCAACTGTTTGCAGGTGGTCAGGAACGAAAGCTGGGTTTGTTGAGAGAACACTCCAAGGCTTGCCCTCACAAGTCCGAGTTGCAAAATATCTAAAATTCTTGATACGTTAGCGATGTCAGAAGCTTAATGGAATGGAGGCTTGCACTCATTTTTTGGCTTTTGGAGAACCGTAGCCCCTTTTTTCGCAAGCATATCGGCCATCTCATTCCCATAAATACCCATTGAAGGTACCCATTGAAAACATATCTTGTGGGAAAGTTCTTTTATGACTTCCTGACACTGTTGAACGCATATGTTCTTACACTCTTTGTAAGAGGAGATGGCCTGTATTGCTGAAATCGAATCAGGTAGTACAACAGCCCTCCTGAACGAGCTCTGTCTCAATGATAACTGTTGGAGAGCTATATGAATGGCTTTAGGTTCTCCATCAAAGTGAATGGAGTAAGCTCTTACGGGTATGTAGAAATTGAAAAGCTTGCTAAAAAGTCCAGCTCCAGCCCCCTAGATTCTATCGGTCAAAGAGCCATCCGTATATACATGTATCCATTCCTCAGCCGGAAAGCATTGCTCAATTGTTTCCAAAGCTATATTTCTTATTTGCTCTGGACTCATTTCCTTCTTATCTATTTTCATTTTGAGGTCAAACCACACATCAAGGAAGCTATAATCCAAAGGATTTAGCAAAAACAGCAGTGCTGGTTTCAGCGTTCTTATATGATTGCATTGTTCTAGGTAAGAGACACACTGCAGAAAGCCATTTTGTGTCTTCAGATTTCATTGTTTATTATAATCATAATTCCTCCAATGAGGGTTACTTGGTAGACGAATAAGTCTCTGGAAAAGGATGAAAGCATTTTTCTGAATCAGGTTTGTCATTGGTTGGTTTACCAATACCAATCGCATTGCCAGAATTGTAGTTGTTTTAACAGCCCCGGTTATAATGCACAGTGCCTGATTTTTGGATTTTCTGATATTTTTTTTAAGTGAAAGTAGGTTGATGTGTACATGGATACCGAGTCTGTGCAATTCTTAAAAACTCGCCAAGCAGTGGGCAATTCTGCACTTTCCCCCTTTATGCAAGTAGAAAGCCATTCTGATTATTGGAAATCCAGATTTCAGAATGTATATGTGTGTATACATTAGCTGTTACATGGCCTTATACAGGTAGTTATAGTTGTGTCACTAAAGATAAAACTGCAGAAATTAAAATATATTTAGCACTCATATTTTATAATTGAAGCATGGTGGCACAATGGTTAGCAGCACTACAGGTCAGGGTTTAATCCCAGGGCTGGGCAAGGATGATTCAGCCTTTCATCCCTTGAGTGGGCCGATAAAATAAGTACCAAGTTCACTTGGGGACTAAACACCGAGGCTCTTGCGACAAACTGACCACTTTTCTGGAGCATATGCTAATGCACCCTAGGGCCCACGGTCAAGAAAGCAGATATACGGGGCACTACAGGCCTTGGCCCACTAGGGCTGTTACGCCACTGAGTTTAGTGCTTTTATTTTATAATTGTCTCTTACCAATCAGAAAACATTTAAATATTCTTTCTGGTTCTTAACCATTCTCAGGTTTCTTTCAAACCCTGAAAGTGACTGACTGAAACCCTAGTGACTGATAGTGATGGGCAACTTTGGTACTTTCTTGTATCCTGTACGAGAGTAATGGGTACAGACAAGTACCCGGTACAAAATATCCGTTACTCAAGTAACTGTTTATTTGAAAAGTACCGAAAACCGATTTCAAGTACCGAGTACCCAAGTAACGAAATACCAGAGTAACGGTTTGCTGTACCGGAGTACCCTAGTAATGGTTTGCTGTACCAGAGTACCCTAGTAACGATTTTGAGTACCGAAGTACCCTAGTAACGATTTGGATACCGAAGCACCCTAGTAACAATTTGGAGTACTGAAGTGCCCTAGTAACGATTTGGAGTACCGAAATACGCAGCTAACGATTTTGCGCACTGAAGGAACTCTGCCACGTCACCATGTGTTTGAATTTATCTGTACGGAGTAAGATTTTGTATATCAGAAAACATGTCAACTACGGAAGTGTCTGAGGAGCAGCAGGAGAGTGCAGCGGGTTGTTTTTGGTGTTGGGTTTGTGTAGATTGTCTTTGATGGCTAGTGGGGGTTGGGAGGATTGGCTTGGAAAGTGGATGGATGGAAACATTTTCACTTTCGAATGTGTCTTGTGTGCAGGTGCAGCAAAATCGATGGGTGCTCTATCAATTTCGTGAAAGGGGTCGTCCATAAATGATGTCACGCTTGGAGAGGGGGTTTAGTGAAATTGTGACAGTTTTTGACAAGGCGGGGGAGGGGGTAACAAGAAGTGTGACATCATATTTTGATTAAAATAAAAATGTTTAAAATCAGCAGATTGAGTTTTGAAGTTATTTTAAAATTACCAAAATTTAAAGGTATTTGCTTAAATTGGGGCGAAAGTAACTTTCATGTGATTTTTTTTTTTTTTGCTTACATTCCTTTCTTTCTTTCAAAAAAAAAAAAAAAAAAAGGCATTCAGAGTAGGTTTTGAGAATAGGGTAGCAGCAGAAATTGTAATTTTATTGCTATTGTGTATTAATTATGTTTTTTGCTGTAAACTGTTATCATATTTCATACAAAATAAGTGCACAAATCATTATTATTGTTATATTTACAGATATCATTAAAACATATAGTTTAAATTTAAAAATAAAGTCTGAAATATGATCTATAATTTAGTGCTACGTTTTTGAACTGCAAGTATAAGTTTATGTAATATTGCGTGACATGTGACAAAGGGGGGAGGGGGTATGTTGAAGTGTGACACTTTGTTACAAAGAGGGGGAGGGGGTCCAAAATGTTGCAGAAAAGTGTGACATCATTTATGGACAGCCCCAAATGAGCATAGTTGCGTACTTGAAAACGTCAGAAGATTTTCTTTGTATGATATTGAAGGAAGGGAGAGTACACTATGTTTTTTTCGGCTGTGTTATGTTGTTGGAAGGAAACAGAGGAAGAAATATCGGAAAATAGAAATTTTGATGCAACACTATACTATGAGTAAAAGTGTCGCAATAAATTTAAAATAGAAAATTAACTATAACTAGCTGTGTAGCAACCCGACAGGATACAGTTTCCTAAGTAAATATCAGAAATTTAATGATCAATCTGTTTTAACATGATATTTTTTATTTATACGGTTAAATAACATACCACAGAAGTCGTTTAATACCTTCAATTCGGTAGTAAAGGGCATAGGGGTGCGTAGGGTCTAGAAATTAAAATAATCACAAACCTTTATCCCACTTATAGATAAAATAATGACCTTCACTACCACTGCGAAATATTCAAGCTACCAAATTTTAAAGAAGATAAATCTCTAAATCTCTTATTCTCTACTCTTCCCTATATATATTAAAAATTCTGAATAAAAAATAAGATAATTTAAACATTAAATATAACATAAATGACCTTGTGTGTTTAATTGTACAATACTGGCATAAAATAAAATTTACACATTTATTCATATACACATGGTTGAAGAGCTTTTCCACAAAAAATTTTATACTGTTCCTTTTTAAATTACATTTAGGTTTATTTTGAGTTAAATTTGTACTTTTGGAGATTTGGCACCGTACAATAAACAACAAAATGATTAGAAATATTTTTAAAAACAAAAAATATGATTTTAAAAAATGCATAAACATATATATTTGATTTAAACATTTTGAATTACCAAAAGCACTAGAAAATGAGGTATGTTTTGAAAAGTGAGATAATGTAATATATTTGGATGTACTTTCAGCAAAATGGTTAAAAATATTTTTAAAAACACACAATATGATTTTAAAAGGCACATTCAATATAACAATTTTGAATTGAAGATTATCAAAAAACACTAGAAAATAAGATAGCAAAGGGTTTAAAACTGTGAGAGCGCAATACCTGGATGCAGTAACTGCTGTAAACACAAAAATGCAACAGAATAGTAAAAAATATTTTTAAAACTCAAATTACAGCCAAAGCGCATTCGACATAAGAAGTTTGAGTGAAAGACTATTAAAAACACTAGGAAATAAGCAGCATGTCTTTAAAACTACGAGAATGAAATATCTGGATGCTGTAACAGCAAAAAGCAACAAAAATATTTGTAAAATCACATTATAGGAATTCAGTAAGTACATTCGATATAAAAATTTTAATTAAATATGATTTAAACATTAGAAAATAAGATAGCATGCTTTCAACTATATGAGAACTTAACATATGTGAGTACAGCTAAGTAAATAATAAAACTATAGAACTTTATATTATATTAATAATCTAAATACAATTTCAAAATAATATTTTTTTAAGAAATTGACATTTGAATGAAGTAATATTTCATTTAATTAAAACAAATAAAACTTTGATAGGCTGTGCAAAACGTTATAAAAGTATCAAATTTTTTAACTTTATGGAAATTTTAGGCATTTAATTCCTTCTATTTTTTTATATAAAGACCACTTAAAATATGTAACGAAAAATTAAGCATAAAAAAATTGACTCCCAGAAACAGTTTTGAAAATAATGCAGCAAAAATAAACATAGAAATAAACATTTTAAGCTGAACTTAGGTTGGAATTTTAAGAAGGTCAACAAATGATTAAATATTATAATTGTAATGTAAGAAAATTAGTTGTTTCAACTTTTGTCCACTCAAACAGTTTTGCCAATCATTCAGTATTAATCCAACTTTAGCATTCAGTATTCCTTTCACATGGCACTGAAGTAGCCACAAGGCTTAATTTTTTCCGTGATAATTCATACAAATTAGGAAATACATTTTTATTCTTTTCCCACCACTCCAGTGGATCAGATTTCCTGTAAAGAATGGGCTCTTGCAGGTATGTTTTCACTTCTGCCACAGCTTTGTCGATCGCCGCGTCTGCTGCGGGAGCTGATGAAGTTCAAGAGTCTCTCAAACTCGAACCAAACCAAACCAAACTTTACTCTCAAACTCGAACCAAACCAACTCAAACCAAATTCGTCTAACTCTTCATCATCCCCTTCCACATCCTCAACAAGATTATAGGTAGTTTGTGCAACTACCGATAACTCGCAGATAATATAACTTTCAATTTTTTTGGCAACATCACATTTGAGCCCCAATTTTTTTATTCGGGTCAAGGAAAGCGGCTTGATCAATGTCTTCTCTTGAATCGATAGTTGTAAATCTATTACCCAATTCACGTTGTAGTACTAGTACCGCATTTTGTACTTGTTCATTAACACATTTACTAAGCAGATTTTCACAGATTTTTTTGAAGTCCGCCGGTTAACACAGGCGCCATAGATACTGACAAGTATTTTTCCGAACTCAACTCGCAAGTCACCTTTTCAAAAGGTTTCAAAACGTCACAAAGATGTTGGACACTTTCCCATTCTGGCACACCAAGAGCCTCTGGGGGGTCGTTCTTCAAACCCATTGTAGAACGAATAGCGTTTTTCAGTTCAAGGAAACATTTTACCATATAAAACGTGCTGTTCCAACGAGTCTTCACATCTAAGATGACTTCTTTTCTCTCCTCACTAGAGCACAGATATTTTCGCAGATTTTTTGCAGCGATATTACTTCTTCTGTAAACTATCACAATATCCCTAATTTTTGTTAGAAGGTCGTTAACCCTGTTTAGAGAATTTGTGACAGCCAAATTGAGAGAGTATGCAATGCATCCTAAATGTTTTAACTTTAGTTTGCCGTCAACAGCGTTAATCATATTTTTGGCGTTGTCAGTCACTATTAAAGACACTTTTTCCATCGGAAATATGATTGGCAAGTGTGTAGGATATTTTCTGCAATATTTTTGGCTAAATGACGTTTATCAAAAATTGAGCAGTCAATCAGTACCGTTTTCCTTTGCATGTGTTCGTCAATAAAAGGGCCTGTCACGGCCATGTAACTTTCAGCCTTTTGGTTGCTCCAACAGTCTACAGTCAAACAGATATTTTGTACAGCACTAAGAACATTTTTTAAACTATTCTTGTTTTCTTCATAAGCAGCAGGAAGCAAGGATTTAGAAACTGTTTTCCTTGAAGGTAAGGAATAAGTTGGATTCAAAGCCTTTGAGTATTCTCGGAATCCCTCATTTTCTACGATACTTATTGATTGTAAATCCTTATATACCATTTTGATCAGTGAGCGATCGATTACTTTGTTTTAATGTACATCCATCATATTTCTCTGGACAAACTGCATTATGCTGGACTGGGAGTTTTGTGAAAATACACCAACAATATCACAAGCACTGTCTACCGTAAGTTGTGTAGTCTGCTGGGATGTGCATGGTTGCCCACCATCTGCAAGGCTAGTGACGACAGAACGGGCTGGAGCGGCATCAATATCATCAACATCTTGATTTGGCAAAGTGCGTTTCTCGTGCAGATTTACACAAGGATGCTTCCTTCGCAAATGTTTTTTTAAAATTTCCTGTTGAACCACCTTTGATGGATAAAAGGTCTTTACAAATGTCACACATAACTTTTTCGTCTTCATTAGTATAGGAAAAGTGCTGCCAAACCAAGCTGAATTTCCTTTTCTTACTAGACATTTTGTAATTCAATTTTTTTTTTTTTTCTGAGGTGTAAGAAACTGATAGAGACTAAGCAATTCTATAACATACCGATACTCACCAGTACGAGACAAGAAAGAATCTTACGGGAAAAGTGACAAATTTGGGAAATGGTCATCAGCATCGTCAGATAAGCATAAAAAAAATTCTATTAACGACTTCCGCTGCTCACTCCAGTTGCAAATTCTAAAATCAGTACTATGCTGTGAAAAGGGTAAGTGCAATATCGCCTAATGATTCTATTAATCAGGCATGAAAGAGCAAAAAATGCAAAGGAAAAAAAGGGAGGGACATGTATGTTTACATAAACATGTCCGGATAATTTCCGGTGTTCAATTCGATAGTTTTCCCCCCTTAAATAAGCTCCTGAGGAAGTAAAAAAAAAAAAAAGAAGAAGAAGAAGAAGATTCGGACTGCCAGGTCAAAGTTTACCTCTCTTCGTATCGGAGGAACGTTGTCACGTCCTGGGGTTAAAGCAGGCGTTGACAATCCTGCATTAGGCACGTGATCTGGGTTTAGTTTTTGGCGAGATGAAAATCTGTTTTTAGAAGGGGGAAGAATTATCATAAGTGGGTCAGTTATCTTTGTTCTTTCATTAGAAAAGTTTAAAATTGCGTCTGTATTTTATGTTGATTGGCTTAATGATCCACTAGATATTGTGACATTTTCTGAAGTAGGTACAGCGGGATAAAAAAGGATATAATTTACGTTACCCTATTAAGCAAGCAAACGAAAAATATTTTTCATGATTTATGCAAAAAATATGTTGAGGAAAAGGAAGTAATCTAGTTGGTAGTTGATTCCATTCACTAATCCAACAACAGCAACTTACCAAATCAATCATTTCAGATCCATGCAGTTTTTCTCCTACAAACGATGAAAAATTAAAACATGCACAATTCAGATTGCAAATCATCTAGCGCTCCCCTCCCTTTCCCTCTTGACTGTACTGACTCCAATCACAAGCAAGTAGTGCCGGCGACAGTGACTCCAACTGCTACTATCCTCTCCCCCCCACACACAACGAACGGCCTTTCGAAAAATTTCCACTATTTCACACTCGTCCTCTCACGCGCACAAAGGCAATTAATTATACTACCTCAAACCCTAGTCTCCGTGACGAACGGAACGGAAGTTCCCCCCTTTCACGTTTGCCATTCCATGCCCTATTTCAAGGTCATTCATGGACACAAGGAGCGCATATCACCATTTCGCAAATACAACCAGATACTACTGTCCTCGTACCAAAACCGAAGTGAGCTGAACCCTCATCGATCCTCCAGTAACGAATACCGAAATACCGAGAAGAGACGCATATTTTCGTTACAAAGTAACGAATATCGAAAAGTACCCGTTTCGGTACAGAAGTAACGAATACCGAAAAGTACCGATTTCGGTACTGAAGTAACGTGTACTTGAATGTACCGATTTTCAGTACCCGTTACAAAATACCCGGTTTGGTAGTACCGACTCATCACTAGTGACTGATGAATATACATTGCTCAACATTGAAAATGCAACAAGAAGGAATGGTCAGAAAGTGATGAAATTTGGGAAAAAGACAGAGACAGCAAGCAGCAATAAATGATCTTTATTTCAAAATGATTAGTCAGAATACAGAACGAGAATGGCGTCGGCTCAGTAGGATGTAGTACCACCGCAGGCAGCGATGCATGAAGAAACACGTCTAGGCATAGAGTCAATAAGAGTGCGGATGGTGTCCTGAGGGATGGTTCTCCATTCCCTTTCAACCATTTGCCACAATTCATCTTCTGAACGAGGCAGGGCAAAGTCTGCAAATGGCGTCCAATTACATCCCACACATGTTTGATTGGTGACAGGTCAGGAGAGTACAGTGGCCAGGGAAGCAACTGTATACCTTGCAGAGCATGTTAGCAGATGCGAGCACTGTGTGGTCGGGTGTTATCCACTGAAAAATTGCATTAGGCAGCCCCTGAAGGTAGGGGATTGAGTACTATCATTGGGCTGTCATAGGGCCCTGATTACGAACTAGAGGTGACCTGGAATCATAGGCAATAGTGCCCCAAACCATTATGCCATGTTGTTAAGCAGTGGGGCATTCCACAATTACTGCTGGATTAGATCTGTCTCATCGTCGACGCCACACACGTATGCGGCGACTGTCTCTGGATAAACAGAAGCATGGCTCATCTGAGAACACGACGTTTTTACCATTCTGTCATCTATATCGCTCCAGTCTGTCACCATTCTAAATGTTGGCGTCTGTGCTGTGGGGTCAATGGCAGTCTTTTTAATGGACGGCGTGAGTGCAGGCCACATTCAACCAATCGACGGGAAATGGTTCTGGTCGACACAGTAAAATCCAGGGTATCTTGTACATGCTGCAGAATTGCGGTACAAGTGACTTGCCGGACTGCCACAGCTTATCGGCGGATGTTCTTTGATAAATAATCCAAAGAACTATTTATCAAAGAATATATAAGGAGTCACTGAAAGGTGCTTTTGCTTGTAAGTGAAGGAAATGAACAAATATATACTGGGAGGAAAAAAAAAAAAAAAAAAAAGATCGTCTCCATTGCCCTCCTACATCAGTGATTATTATTTAATAATGGACTGTTTATTACCATATTTTCAATAGTTCTGATTAGCTCTCAACAGTTAATAATGAAGTACTTAAAAAGTAAATGCATAAGTAAAATAATAATTTAACAGCTCCTAAAATATGTGAACCCTCTCCCCTCCCAAAAAAGAAAGAAGAAAGGTAAATTCATGCTTTTTGGATAAAACTCACTGATATGCACTTGACAGCACAAGTAATTAAAAAACAATGTCATTTTAATTTGTTTGGTGTTGTAAATTTCAAAATTTTTCATTCATATAAGAAAAAAGTACTTTCTGATTATCCACATCCCGATGAAAAGTATCCATCTTATAGGCAACTTTGTGAATTACCAAAAGACATTTGTGTGGCTATCTTTGCAGTTAACAAATACCATTCTGTTCGTAAGTAATAATAAAAGGAAACATTTCATATAAGAAATAGAAAAATTTCTAGAAGAAAAAAAAAAAAAATTAAAAATCTAGAAAAAAATATAAATTTAAATTGTTGGTATTTATATTTTTACAGCTGACAGATACTGATTTTGTGAAATAATGTTTAAATCATGTAAATCTGCATGTACTTAAAACACTTAAATGGTAATGCATGTATAGGTTGCATGTCTTCACATGTATGATTGATGATTGAAGTTATGTAAAACGCAATAGTTTTATTGAATGTTGAAACTAAAGGTGCTGATATTCAGAAAGTGCCAAAAATAATTTTTAATTAAAATAAAATTAATTTTTATTACACACTAGCTTTTTTAAGTTGTTAGAAGTACCCAATGCATTAAGTATTCTAGTTTAAAGGCACGTACGTATATTTATAAAAGTTGCAACTTTTTAAAAAAATCATAGTATTTTGTCAATAACCATAGGTTCTAATTCAGAAGTCAAACAACAAAAATCAGCGTTATATTTACAAAATTTTCACAGGACTAGTTTCGATGGTTTTACCGAACCACCATCTTCAGCTGCAAAACCGCAAATGAACAAGATAGGAAATAATGATTAGATAAGATAAGAAAGCCTGGGCAAGAATAAGCAAGTGGCGCCATCTGTTGGCGAAACCAGAACTAAAACATAATTTCTCTAAAAGCCGAAGGCAAATTTGGATTGGAATTAGGATCGTTAACTAGATCAGAAAGATTTTTATGAATGTGAAATGCCTCTAGAAAATCCAGTTCTTCACAAAAAAATTCTCATCTCAACACACTAAAAGCCACACTCTTATTTTAGGAGATTATAAAAATTCTGTTGTCATTCCCTTCTTTCCATCAATTAGCTATAAAGTTGCATATATTTTGCAGAAATTTAACTTTCGGGTTGTTTATTCTCCCATCAATAAAATTCGGACTTTTATACTCAAGGAGCCCATTCCGGATATGAATTCCTGGGGTATTTATAGGATTCCTTGCCAGTGTGGTTTAATTTACATTGGCCAAACTAAGAGAGCCTTAAAATTTCGCGTCAAAGAACATGAGGCATATTAGAAAAAAGGAAACACAGAAGTCTTCTGTTGCTCAACATTGTTGGTCCGAAAATCACACTTTCAATTTTTCTGCTGCTAAAATTATTCAAAAAACATCTTCCATTGGAGAACTGGATTTTCTAGAGGCATTTCACATTCATAAAAATCTTTCTGTTCTAGTTAACGATCCTAATTCCAATCCAAATTTGCCTTCGGCTTCTAGAGAAATTATGTTTTAGTCCTGGTTTCGCCAACAGATGGCGCCACTTGCTTATTCTTGCCCAGGCTTTCTTATCTTATCTAATCATTATTTCCTATCTTGTTCATTTGCGGTTTTGCAGCTGAAGATGGTGGTTCGGTAAAACCATCGAAACTAGTCCTGTGAAAATTTTGTAAATATAACGCTGATTTTTGTTGTTTGACTTCTGAATTAGTATTTATTTGGCGTGTTATTGTGTCTTAACCATAGGTTTTTAAGTTCAAAAACCTTTTTCTAGACCACTGTAAACTTCTCTGTAGATAGTTGTGAAATTTTTTCATAGAACACCCAAACTTTGAGTGAGATATCTGCAAATAAATAAGTAAATAAAAAATAAATGGTTAATTAAAATATATTTATTGTTTTTTGTCAGTTAATTTGCTTAAAAAAACAAATTGTAATTAGCATAACACATAAAGACCGTGCATATTTAAAAGCCATATTCTGCATAAAGATTTGCCAGGCAAAGTCACTTGTTTAATTTATGAAACTTACAATGTGTCCATAAAATTTGTTTATTTTATTGTGGTGGGGGCAGGGATTCTGCTGCCTATTTGGCTGTTATGGCTTAAGCTGCAACATTTTTTCCAAACACCTTGCTGAGCATCTTGTACTGACTGTCTTTCAGAGATCAATTTTTTATCACAGCTTCAGTTTCATCCTCTTTGGAAGTCAAGCGTTGGCTGTTTAAAAAGAAAAATTAAGCTATAGGTGTCAAATTTGTCATTAGGTCTTATGTAGTATGATATTACATAATGTAAAAGTTAACATCTAAATCTGCTTCCTTTTTAGTCATTTTTTCTTTGAACATTTTGGTAGCCTTTTACAGAGCTATAAAAGGACTTTTGATATTGCGTTATGAAATGTGTCTTTTTCTATTGGAATTGTTTTCATGACTAAGTCTAATACTGGCCTGATATGTTAAGGATCATCTTTATTTTCCCTTGCTGTTTGGTTTCTTTCCTAGTGCAGCTGAATTATCTTTCTTGTAAATATCAAACAAATATCAAACTAGGTGTTTTCACTCTTGTCAGAAAGTAGGTCTGTCTGGTAGTTATTTTAACTATTGATGTCACTAATGCACACTTTTTTGCTAGTACAGTCAAATACCGAAAATCCGCCAACCTGAAATCCGCATTGCTTCTCAAAATATAAACATTCAGTTTATAGGTTCTGGAAACCGCACCATTGAGTACGAAATATCGAAGAAGAAATACTTACCGAATAATGACGTCATAATTACCGAATAATAATGAGTCATAACGGAAATACCAAATTATTGGCATCATGATAAAAAAATTTTCTTCTCTAATCTGCATCAATGTAAAAAAGCAGATGATTCACTCAACTCTTCTTTCAAGTTCACGATTCACGTTGTTGTATTTTCTGAGCTTTGTTATTTCACAAGATTATTTAGTGCTGCTTTTTTTTTCACAAGATTATTTAGTGCTGCCGGATATTTTGTTGATAAGTTAAGAATATATTAAATTTCAGCCCTTTTAATGCATTGACAGATAAAAAATGCACTCATGATTTTACTGCTTGCAACGTTGAAAAACGTAAACATGTTGCATTGTCGGTAATGCAAAAAGTGCAAATTCTGCAAAAGATGGAGGCAGGTTCCACTCCTCGGTTTATGAATTCCTCGGTATGGAATTGCGACACGATTGTGTAGCAGAATTTCAGAGAGGCAAAAGTTTGAATTTAGAGAAAAATCGAGCAATAAGAGTAAGAGATTGCAAAATCTTTATAACTGAAGGAAAGCACTGCGACACAAAATTTGTAGAATTTTCAAGAAGTGCTTGCAACAGAATTTAGGATGCAGAGACTGCATCAGACTGAAAAATGTTTAGCACTGGCCCTTGATAGGCCTTAAGTATATGTGGGAGTTTATTTATTTGGGACTCAGAGAAGCCTTAAACATGTCCGGGAGATAGGTATAAGTACAATAAATAACTAAACTAAAATAATTCAAGTTGAACTTCATCAACATGCAACAGAAGCAAGAAAAAATTTAGCCGAACAACATGTCTTTAGTCACCAATCTCATGATACATCGCTAATAGTGTACAGCAGATGCTAGCTGAGCTTTATGATGATGGTCGCGAATTTGAAGGTCTTCCAATACCGCAACAAAAAGACGAAATTTTACAACTAATGGAATACGTGGAAAAGTGGCAGATGATGTAACAAAAATATTGTATTGCAGTGCAATGCCCCAGTCATCAATCTGCTAACAGCAAAATCTGTATTATGGTTCTAAATCCAGAAAATATCACTACTGATAGTGAAGAAAGAGCCAGAGAGGTTCTTGAGAACTGAAATATTTCGATTGACATTTAGTGTGAATCCTTTATGCAGCAAAGACTTGAACAATGAAACTTTGTATCCTATTTTTAGAATTAAAGAGAAAGTATTAGCACCAAAAATGCTTTATGTTTAAGTTTGTAAGCAAATTAAACAGAACAAACATCTTATATTGAAATAAATATCTAATATAGAAAAAAAATATTCAGATTTTTTTTTTTTAATTTCATTTCCCTTAAGGTCATAAATGCTTCATTATTTCATGAAGAACTATTCATATATTTAATTTTAAAACTTAAGTCTGTCATCTTATTAGATTTAAACTGATGATCTAATAAAAAATCCATTCAGAATCTCCGAAGTACTGACGAGTCTGTATCTCAAACTTTTCTGTAATTGGTTTCTTATTTAATTGCTATTCATTCTCACTGATGGAAATATTCTTTCTGTTGCTCTTGGTGGATAAGGGAAGGATAATACATCTTAAGGCTATTAAATGAGAAAACATTTTATTCTCTTGCTGTACTTTTATTAAAATATAGCCTCCCCAAATGAGATATTCTTAATTCCTCCCCTCTTTCTACAGTTCTCAATAAACGTTGTTCTCCGTAATTACTTTTTTCAGTAATATTTAAAAAATTCAAAGTAAATGACATATTATTTAAAACCAAAATATGGTTACATCCTTGAAGAACAAACATTTTTATCATGAAATATCTAATGACTTTTCTGCTAATTCATTCAAATCTAAATTTATTTTATAAAATTAAAATCTTGCCACTGTTGCTGGATTTATGTTTTCAGTTAGTTTTTTCCTCTGTCAAATTTGGTTCATGTGTTTGTAACTTATCCGATATAAAATGAGATGGAAATGATATTAAGTGCCATCTAAATTTGACAGTGAACCAAAGTGGCAATCTAAACCTGATTTACTTTTGTTGATATAATGGATACTAAGAGAAAATATTCCTTAATGGAATTTGTAGTGCATTTGAGACTGAATTTACATGCTCTTTACATATTCTGCTGCATTCAATATAAAGTATGAATTAATATATCCATATATATGTTGCTAGTATTATTCTGTTGTTATTAGCATTATTGCTTCTGAGTATTATATTTTTGGTGAATATATTGGAATACTCAATATGACTTGTGTGCAAAATTAAGAGAAATTACTAATTATGTCTATTTTTGCAAAAAGAATTGAACCAAAGGTACTAATTATGCCATAAAAATTATGCAAATATTCAGAGTTGAATATGTAAGCGTACATACATGTATGTCTACAGAACTGTAATTTGGAAGGAGATAAAAGCATACAAGGTTTTTTTTGCATACTCCTTCATGACATACACGATGTTTCTCACAAGAGTTAAGTTAAATTTTTTTATCAGTTGAAGTGAGCAGCCACAAATGTATGGATAACAGAATGAGATAGAGAATTGTTGGTAGTTTGGAGGCAGGCCAGTTATAAGCATAGGTTGCTACAGAGCTCAGTGTAATGCTGAGTGTTGTCAGCAATTTCTGAAACAGTTTCAGGACTCTGGATCCATACTGAGAAGACCTGGACAAGGTCAACCATGATCCACAGTGACGAATGTGGATCGTTATATAACACTTCCAGTGCAGCAACACAGTACTTCTCTCTCGTGAGCTGTATACTGCCACTGGAACCCACTTTCAAGGTCTACAGTTGACTGGAGGCTTCATGAAATAGGGCAGTATGCTAGAAGAATCATTGTTTGTGTCCAAATCGCTGAAGCACAGAAGTGAGCACGTTTATCGTTTTGTAGAAAACATGCATCTTGGACCAGACTTCAGTGGAGCATTTTTTTTTTTACAGATGAATTGAGATTCAGCCTAGACACTGATTCTTAGCATATCTGTATCTGGAGAATTCCTGGAGCACAATACCATCCCTCTCTAATCAAGTAAAGGATCATTACATTGGTAGAGGTGTGATGGTTTGAGCAGGCATTATGTTGAATGGCTGCACACCCCAGCATATGTTTGACAAATTCTATCTGGCTGCTATGACATACAGAAAGGAGACTTTAGAGTTCTATGTTTGACATTTCAGAGTCGCAGTTCGTCCTGGGTTCATATTAATGGATGGCAATTCTGGTCTTGTAGGCTTATCAGGTGGACGATTATCTGAAAAGTGAGGATATTCATTTTCAGACATTGGATTGGCCAGACAGATCTCCTGACCTTAATCCTATAAAGGATGTCTGGGATGCTCTTGGGAAAGAAATTTTACCTTGCCATCCCCCACCAAGAACCATATCGGAGATGAAAACTGCCTTGCTGTAAGAGTGAGATCGACTGCCACAGGGACTTCTCATTTGCCTCTTGTTCAGCAGGCTATCACTCCTTGTGACCTGTCTAGCAGTGAGAGGGAGCTATACCCCATATTAGACTCATTTTCAGTTCAATATCACAACATGGATTTTGCATATCCCTGCACTATGAGCTTTACTGATAAAAATTACTTTTGAATGGTACATCTCTCTCTCTCTCTGGTATAAAGGTATATTCATACGAAATTTTGTTAAAATCTGTCTATTAGTTTTCAAAAATTTGGCTTAATGTCCAAATGCTCTTAATTTTTCAAACATGTACGCATAAAAAGTGTTAGATCTTCTTGTAGTATAAAAGTACTAACAGTGGTTACTTTACTAGATTGTAATGTATTTTTATTAATTTCTATTAATTGCTTCCCAGTTCTGGTAGTTTCATCCAGTTATAACCAATTTCTGTTACTGGCAAGAAAAAGATTATTTTTTTGCTAGTGGAAATCCAATCCTTTTCTTTCTGTTATAATTCTCCTCTGCTTACTGTATGTTGAATTTCAAATGGATATGCATGTCAGCCTATGTCAAATTTTGCTGCTCCTATACATAAAGCATAGTTTTCTAATATTTTTTGACTTGACATCTTCTTTTCAAAGTGCTTTCTGCTTAGCCCTTTTAAGTTATTTCAACACCTACTGTCTTTTCAAAAATTGTATATTAGATTATCTTTTAATGTGATTCTGATTAAATACACACTAAAATTTTCAGGTGTTTGGTGCATTTTCACAGCATCAAATTATAATTGAAACTGAGATAAAATTTGGAAATAGAGTGGTAATGATAGAAGATTTCTCAAAGCACTTAAAATAATTAATCTGACAGACTATCAGCATACTGAAAGAACATGCTTTTTCCTCATATTGGGCATCACTATAAATACAGTCTTTTATTCATGCTTTTAGAATTTTAAATTGGTAGTTTGTAACTCTTATTTTATTATCCTTCTTTTGAATAAAAAATAAACGTTATGAGGAACATAAGCTCAGAAGAACATCTGTTAATTATCAACTGACATTATCCATTCCATGATTATTGGAAATATACAAGGACCCTAGTGATTCTGTAAGCAAGTGAATGTTTAAATATTAATTTAAAAATATTCAAGCATGTACTTATTGCCCACTTGCTCCTTAGTGACCCCTTGCTGTCCTTCAGATCAGCAACATCCCTAGATATCATCAGCGCCCACTTTAGGAAAACTATTGTGTAAAGCACTCTTGCATTAGCAGCAGATGCAACATGATACTCTTGCAAATGCTAGACAATATGATGTTAATTTCAATCACAGTATTATTCTTTTGATAAGATCATGTATACTTCCTTTGTCATATATTAGTTTGCCAGATCTCTGCACTTATCTATCTGCTAAATTTAATATGAGAGACTGGGTTTCAAAAGCTGGTTCAGACCAAACTAATAATTCATAAACTTAAACTTAGTTTTGTAAATAGAATTAAGAACATTCAAGGTGTGCCCATAAATTTCCAGGACTGAACTAATAACTCCAGAAAATATTATATGAAATACATACCCATTTGATATGTTTCAAAGTAACTCCCACCTGACGTACTTTTTTACTTGGCTGTATAAGTTTAAAGTCTGCTTTCGGAATGCTTATTAATGTAGATGTCACTGTTTTCATGATGGCTTCAACATGGTCAAATCTTGTTCCCTTCAGTTTTGGGGGAAAAAATTCTACTGGTGCTAAGTCTGGAGGATGCTGCATCTGCATGATCTCGGGCTGGGTCAGAAACCACTTCATAGGTAGCACAATGTGAAGCCGCACATTGTCATGCAAAAGCAGCCAACTCCCTTCTGTTGAAAACAAAGTCTTACTCTATGAACTCTTAGTCAAAATCTTGTAAGAACTTCTGTGTAAAACTTTCCAGTGACAATCTTGACAAGGGGAACAAATCATAATCATTAGTCCTTTGCTGTCAAAAAAAGCAATTAACGTTACCTTGATTTTTTTACTCTTGGAATCAAAATTTTTTCGATCTTGATGAGCTTGGAGATCATTGTTCGAAGTTCTATTGTTTGCTTGCAGGGTCATATTGGTAACACCAAGACGCATCTGCCCTTACTAACGAATCGAGGTTGCAGACCAACATCAGCATTGTCAATGAGTTCGCTGTGCGAGTCCATTCTGAATTGTTTTTGTTCTTATGATAAACAGCGAGGAACGAATCTGGAGCAAATCTTGCATTTTCTTAGGTCTTGTGTCAAAATTTGCCAAATCTCCTCCTTAAAAATGTTCAGGTCATTGGCAAGTACACGAGCAGTTAATTTATAACCTGAAGTCGCAAGCTCACAAACTTTCTCAGTTATTTGGCATGCACATGAAATGCGGCTGACTCCCAAATGGTGCTGAGTTCATTAGACATGTGCAGATAAATGACCTTCCAAATACAAGTATTACTGCATTCTGATGATTTACAGTTATGTCTGTCCTGGAAATTAATGGCCCTAACTTTTTTTTTGGAACAGTATGATAGTTCATTAAAATGGGTAGTCTGTAAATCAGAAGTCTGGAAAAATATCTAATATATTATCGATCAGTTTGTATTGAGTGTGGTCCAGAATTTATCAAGAGATACACTGGTGAGCAAAAATTAAGGACGAGACGGTTTTTTCAATATAACTTTGTACAAAAGCTTTCCAAATCAACACATTTAATACCGTAAGATCCCCAATACATAAGGACATGAGTAATGTAAGCAACACTTACTAAAAGAGAAATCAGAGGGATAAAAAGAAGCTTTATTGAAAAAGTAGCATGGAGCACAATGCGACTGAAGGCCGAAACATCCCTGTGATGGGTGTCCAGCAAGAAACATCCGGTCTTTAATAGGGGATATGATCTTCCCTGACTGCTAGGCAGGTTTCACAGCGTCTGCCCATGCTGAGAATGAGGGTGTCAATGAGTTGTTGAGGCATTGCTGCCCATTCGTCTTGCAGCGCCAATCAAAGCTCCGGAATCGTTACTGGTGGTAAGGTATGAGCTGCCAAGCGTCTGCCTAGAAAATCCCATACATGCTCGATGGGATTGAGATCCGGAGATCGTGCCAGCCAATCCATACGTTATATATCCTCACTCTCTAAGGGCTGTTCGGCAGCTACTGTGCGATGACATGGTGCATTGTCGTCCATGAAAAGGAACTGCGGACCCATACCGCCTCTAAAAAGATGCACATATGGAAGAAGAATCTCGTTACAATAACGGGTCCCGTTGACTGAACCTGCATCGAAGATGTGAAGGTCTGTACGACTACCAAGCATGATGCCTCCCCAAACGAGAACACCGCTACCTCCATACCTGTCCCTTTCAATGATGTTCGAGGGATGAATGCGGCTTCCCCGCTCTCTCCAGATGAGTATGCGATGAGAATCGCTACTCAGACTGAATCTGCTCTCATCTGTAAAGAGTACTCGGTCCCATTCATTGTCTCTCCAATGACGGTGTTCCCGGCACCACAGAGAACGCCTTCTCCGATGGTCAGGCGTTAGAGGTACACACCGTACAGGGCGTCGTGCAGACCAACACCAATGCAGTCTTCTGGCCACAGTAAAACGCGATATCGGTCGTCTAGTCGCCTGTGTCGTGTGTCTAGCGATTTCTCCCGCTGTCTGCCGCCTGTTTCTTCTGGCCTGTAAGGCAATATACCGGTCATCTGCGGGTGTGGTTCCTCGTGGACGACCACTACTAAACCCCAGGATAGCTGTTCCTGTAGTTTGAAATTGTCTCCAAAGTCGTGAAATGATGCTGTGCGCAATTTCGAACTCTGCAGCCACACTTGTCACACTGCAACCTTCCTCCAACTTCCCAATGATTCGACGTCGGGTCAAAGCATCCAGATGTCGTCTAACATATTGATTATTCACCATTTCTCGCTGAGGCAACAACTGGGTGTGATTTTAACTGCTATACGGCGTGCAATCTCTTTGCCAGAAATACTGGTCTTACACCGACAACATGCTTTGTACTACTCAGACACTCCCCCATTACGTCTACTTGCATATCAGTGCATGTGCTACCGTACATCACCTTACTTAATCTCCTGATTGGTCTTTCTGTCCGCTCTGCCTCTTCATTCAGCTGATATGTTAATTTTTCGACTTCGTCCTTAATTTTTGCACACCAGTGTAGTCTTGCGGTTGACAAACTGAAGTATAAATCAGCTTCAAGATGCAGTAATGTGTTTCTCGATTTAAATTATATTGCTCTCATTTTAGAAAACATTGCTATTTGTGTAATGTTGTGTAACGTTGAAAATGGAAATAAAATTTTTATCGTATCATCATACGTAAATAAAGAAATATTGGTAACTGAAATATTCAGAAATTTTATTTATTTTATTTGTTTTGTTTAAATTTTGTTCAGAAATCTTGTTTATCGTCAAGAGATAAAGTTAACCAAATGACAAGCATTTTAATCAATTTGAAATCATTTCATTTGTAAGTGAGATTTAAGAAAGGGGGCAATAAAATATCAACATTTTTGCAATGTTGATAATTTAAGTAGGCTGCCCTAAATAATATCCATAAATATAAATGTCTTCATGGTAAATATGAGATAGTTTTTTCCCCATTGTGTGTGTGAAGAGAGAGAGATTTTTTGAATGTCTTAAAATTTATGTATGTGTAACTCCCTAAGTTTTGGGCTCATGGTAACAAATTGCACGTAACTGAAAGAAAGAAATAATGTTAGGTTAACCTAGGTCTTCAATGTGTCATATTCATTTCTGCTAATAATTACTATGTGATGTTAATTTATTGGTAATGATTCAGTGTAAAACACAAGATATTAACAATAGTAACTTTTTTTGGCAGGATTTGAGACTGGAGATGTCCTGTCTAGAGAAAAAATCTCACCACCACCTTGATACTGAAAAGAAAGTAGAAAATTCAAGACCCTCTCAAGAAAAAACTCTGCTTAAATGGAAAATAGCAAATAAGTATTCCATTGAAAATGCAGATACTTCTGAAGATGCACATATGGCTGGTAAGAATTTCATTGAAGGTGCTATGAACAGTATGGATTTTGAACCTCTTCCCAAATTAGTTTCAAAAGTTCCACTGGGGAAGCAGAAGTCTGGAAAATCAAAGATTGTAAATGTTCTTCAAATTTTCGGAAAGGTAGTGCAGTCAAAAAAATGGAAATTTAACAGCACTGATTCTGAATTAAGCAACTTTAACAAAATGGAAGCTGATCCAGTTGAGCAAGCAGATCCTGCTTGTTCTGAATCTATGTTTGATGCAGAAGAATCTTCCTCTAAAATTAATAATGGGAAAATTGACATGGATGCATCCAAAGTGCCAAACAATGTAGATGAAGGAAAACTGAAACGTCCAGAGAAACGAACTTTCTTTCGTTTCCGTACAAAAGATCACAATATAATTTTAAAAAAAGGAGTAGTAGTGTTTAAATGTCACATTTGTAGCAGTACATATCGACAGAAATTTAGTTTACATAGACATTTTTGTAGGTCTCATGTTAATAGCAAATATCTTTCACCTGCTGATATTGCTAACTGTAAAATTAATGTTCCTGATGAGCTTCACAAGCAGCAGGTTGTACGAAAAGATGAGAAATCTGGACAGGCAGAGAGCCGTAAAATGATGAAGAAGGACAATGCAATTGTTTTAGAAACCAATGAGAGTCGTGTCATGAAGGGACTATATAAGTGTCACGAGTGCATTGGTAAATTTTTTGACTTGGAATCAGAACTCAAATTGCATTTATCTTCTCATCCTGATGCCCAAAGAAAAAAATTCAGTTGCGATAAATGTAGTGCTGTATTTCTGAAAAAGCAAGTTCTTTCTAGGCATCTAGCTTCTCATCTTGGGAAAAATTCTGAAAATGTTTGCAAAAAATGTGGCCTTACTTTTCTTACTAAAGCTGAGTATTCCAAGCATACTGTGATGCACTCAACTGGTAAAAAATGTAAATACTGTTTAAAGGTTTTTTCTACTTGTGCAAACAGGAGACGACATGAAAGAATTCATGAAGGTTTGAAGAGTCACTCATGCATACACTGTGATATGCGTTTTTCACAAAATAAAGATTTGGATAGACATCTTAGGAAAAAGCATTTTGACTTGTGCAGTGTTTGCAATTTGTGTCCGAAAGCATTCTTAACCAAAAGTGATCTTAAAATGCATGTGGCAGAACGACATCCTGATGCTTCAGGAACAAAAAAGAGTTCAGATAGTGCCAAAAATGCAGGAAATGTTAAGATTATACAAGATGCTTTGCCTCCACCTGAAAGCAGGCCATGTCCTATATGTGATAAGATATTTCCCAATGTATATGCTATGTTAAAACATAAAAGTAAGTCCCATGCTTCTAAGAAGCGTAAAAGGCAAGTGAAATCCATTCGCAAGGATTCAACCCAAAAAAAGTATTTAACAGCTGCAATACAAGATAATGAGTTTTATTTTAATTTGTCATCAAAAATTGCAGATAATTTAATAAATCACGTGGATGGCAAAGCACCCCAACTATCTTTGAAAGGATATAATTTTAGTGATCAAATTGAATTGTTCAATTTTAATCCTGAGAGAAGTCGTTTGCCATGGTCAACTTATAATTTTCCTAATAATTTTGATGTTGATTATGCCATTCAAAATAAGGGTCAAGAAGTCAAATCCAAGACTTGTGATAATCTTTCTAGTCGTGATCGTTGTCTTTATGCTACTGGATTAAATAAGATCAGCCCTCCTGATTTAATTGCAAGTCCTGTTTTAAATGGAAATTATTCATCAGATTCTAGTATGGACCTTTCTGATGCAGATGGCTTTCAGACGGATCATGGGTATTCACATAGCACTGGAGATGTGAACTTTGAAGATCGACGAAAAAAGCTAATTGGTAGGGATGTTAAAAAGGTATATTTGTGCTATGTTTGCAAGGACTCTTTCCATTCCTTTGATAGTTTTGATGTTCACCGTATTAATAACCATCCAAATGTAGATTGCGCATTTATTGAGATTGAGGGGGAAAAAGAGTCACCGCCTGCAGTACCTGAGGAATTATGTTGGCAATATTTGAATCCAGATGGTATTTACTTCTCATGCAGTGTTCCTCCTGCAGTTTCTGAGAGCATTGAAGCCATACTGAAGTGCACTAAGTGTCACAGTGAATATAGAACTTCTCATGATTTACACTCACATATAATAGAATGTGGTGGAACTGATAATGCTCCAAAGTTCAGAAAGCCAATTCAGCAGAAGCGAATAAAAAGAACAATGAAGAACCGGTTGGATCTCACAATAAAACTACAACCACAGAAAAAAGTACCTGACAAAAGTCAATTTTATAAAAATAACCGCCGTTTGACCACCTCAATGACATGTAATAAAAATTATTTTATAACTACACCCAAGAAAATGGTTAAAAAAGCATATGTTTTAAAACGGAATAGCATTCCTATCAAACCCAAGTTTGAGTGCTTTACTTGTTGTCAAGAGTTTGCTACTGAAAGCAAGTTGAAAAATCATATGTGTCTTCCTACTTTTGAAAGAAAAAGGCAATCCAAGACTGCTAGTACCACTCTAAAAGTTGTTTCTGTAAGTGAATTTCACAAAACTGGAGGGGAATCTAATAAACGTTTGGATTCAGTATTCACGAGCTCCAAGGACCAGCAGCCCAAATCTGATAGTATAGCAGATTCTAATCCTTTAAATGAATCTTTAGTTTCATTTTCTCCTTTGAATAAATGTGTCTCTATGAAAAGCAGTAATGAAGTTTCCTTTCCAACTGGTATTTCTGAAAAAATCTCTCATGCATCTACCTCAAAGACTGAAGCTTTGAACTGCTCTTTAAATGATGAAAGGTCATCTTCAAAAAGTAATGCTGATCATGCTCAGGCTTTTGCATTGCATGATACTCCTAGTACAGAAAAAGCAGTTGATTTATGTATTAGACCAAAAGAACAACAGCAAATGTCTGCATTAGCTATAGCTATGCAAAGTGTCAATAATTATTCAGCTGAGAACCAATTAAAACGAAAGAAAAAGTCAACTGTTTCATCTTTGCATGAAACCGTTGAGAGATTGAAACGAAAGCAGAAAGCTGTTATAGATTCTGAAATGGCAAATAATGGCAATTCTTTATCTCCTGCAAAACCAGATGCAAATGCCAGTTTTCAAGCCGAAATTACAAAGATTTCTGAAACATCTCTGGGAAATTCAAACCAAGTTGTACTTTCTGAAACCACAAAAACCATTCCTTTTGTTGACCCTATAAATAAAGTTATTTCAACAGAATCATCTAATCAAGTGACAGCTTTAAATACCCTACAAGCTTTGTCTGGAGAAAGTGATGTCAATAACACATGTGATATGGAATTTCCAAAAGCATCAAAAGACTCAGAAGTGCATATGTCATCTGATACACTGCACAAAGAATATAAGATTTTAGAAGTTGCAGAAAATGAACTACAAAGTAAGAAGGAGGATTTACCTCCAGAGAAGGTCCCGAAATTGTTAATCAAGCTTTCTTCCCACAAAATTAGAAAGGGAAATGGAAATAAATCAAGTAGGAATTCCAAAGGAATTATATCTAGATCTTCAGAGAAGAAATTGCAAAGTGAAATAAACAACATACCAGAACATCATAATCTCATTCAAAATTCTGTTATCCCAAAAAATTCAGAAGCTCCAAAAACGGATTCATCTGATGAAGTCTCCACAAATACTGATGTGGGTAGAAACATGCTCAAAAATTCTTCAGAAGGCCAGCCAAATACTGAACATTTTGCCAGTGATAGTTTTACTGTAGGAAAAGTGCCTTTGTCTGAGGCAAGAAAATTACCAGACATAAGTGATACCATTGATACTATTTTAGCAATGCCAGATCTATCATCTGAAAAGCAAGCTGAAAAGAATGAAAATATGTTAACTATTATATGCCCTAATGTCAATGACTTTCCTTCAAACAAAGACTGTTCTGAACCCCGGAGATCTAGTGGATCTCATGAAAGACTTAGTCCATCTTTGGAGACACTCGTAGATTCAATTAAAATGAAACTTCAGTCTCAGGAACCAGAAGAATCTGCAGACAATGGTCCATCAAATGGTAACTTGAGTTTTACTGTCATTTTACCTAATTTATCAGACAAAAGATCTGAGATGAATCAGTGTGCTGCAAACACAAGTATTCTGCTGAATAATGAAACTGAGAATCATTCAGCTTCAAATAGTTTGGTTGTTGAAACATCCAAGAATGAGGCAGCACCTATTAGCAGTGCTTCTTCTTTCCATTCTTCATTATGCTTTAATCCAACATACATGACAGCATTTCCTCCAGCAGCCAAACTTGAAAGTTCTTTTCCTTATGCTGAAACAGAAATAAAATCTGGAGACTGCATAAATACTCAAAACGAAAAAATTCACCCTCATGTATTAAGTAGTTCTGAAAGTTCCCTTTCAGATGCAGAGACCAAAGAGAAGCATGGAAATAACTTAAGCAATTGCTCTGTAAGTTCAGTTGCAGAGGCAAAGACAGAAATGAAATCAAAAAGCAGCATAAGTAATACTTCTATGAGTGAGTCTTCTTCCAGTGTTTCACAGGTAGGAGTGAAAAATAATGCTTGTGAACTCGCTGTAAATAGTTCTTTAAATACTGTATCCGAAGCTGAAAGTGCAATAAATGTTGATGTAAAAAAGAATGAGGATAAAAAGGAAAATTCAGCACCTCTGAAATCACAAACTTCTCAGATTTTGCTTAAGAAAAAAGGAAGAAGAAAGCTATGTTCTGAAAAGCGTACTATAGAGAGTGAATCAAGTGCATCTTTGCAAAAAAATCATAGCAGAGTACATTCATCTTCTGTGCATTTAGCTGAAACAGTTGCAAGTTCTTCTATATCAAATGATATTTCTAAAAGTGTAAAACCTTCACAAGAGGCTTCAGTACCTATTCTAGTGCCTACAAATGATATTACAAATGCTGCTAGCTCTGGTGAGTGTAGCAATATAAGTTTAACCAAGCAGGATTCAGCATCTGAGGTTATTCCAAACATGGATCATGTTAATAATTTTGCAGGTGCAGAATGCAAAACATCTGAAGAAAAGGCTTCTAAAACTCTTTCCACAACAACAAATTCAGTGCAAGAAAAGAATGAAACTAGTACCAAAGTTGTCAGCGAGGAATCGGAAGCATCTCAATCATTTACCAATAAATTAAAAAATAAGTTGCTTCTGGCACTTGCAGAACCAGAAGGAGACAAGAGACAAACCAAAAGGTCAAGTCCTCGCACAACTGCTTCTGAGGGCAGTCGAAAGAAAGTGAAACCTGGTACTCTTGAACCGGTAGGTTTAAGGTCAAAAGGGAATTCATTAGGAAATAAAACTACCTCCAAACCACTCTCTCCTCGAAAAACACGCCTGTCTGGTCCCCTAAAACTCACCAGTGAATTTGGTAAAAGTTTAGCAAATAAGATGAGAGAGAAGATGAAGCTGTCAGCTGAAAATGCTTCTTATAAAGATTCATGTGAAAATCAGCCAGGGCCAAGTCATCATACTGATATTCCTTCAAATGCTGGTAGTGCCTTATCTAATGGCAATTTGAATTTAGTACATCAACCAAGCTGTGAAAATGACGTAACTATTAAAAGTGAGTTTGAGAAGGAAGATTGCACAAAGAAACATTCTTGCCCTTATTGCATGTTAGAATTTGCATATCTGACAAATTTCCGGAGGCATATAAAAACGTGCAAAGAAAAAACTGAAAATATGGAAGCAGAAGCAACACCATCAGCTCATTCTTCTTTGCTGCAGTTCTTACCCAAGAAGGATGAAGTTGAAGAATCCATGCTCAATCTTTTACGTCACCAATCACGACAAACACAAATGATGAAAGAAGCTGAAAAAAGCAGTGGCAGTCAAGTGAAAGGCTTTCAGACTTATAGTTGCAAAGTGTGTAATCGTATTTATCTGTCTCTTTTCAAGCTGCTGCAGCATCAAGTTACTCATAAATTAGCCAACCCTGATTCAAGAGATGATGCAACAGAAAATGAATGCAAAGACCTGGAACCAAATATGGAGGAAAGTCCAGATTCAGACGAAGTAATGAACAATTCAGTGTGTGATGGAAACATGGATGTCAAGATACTTGCTCAAACTTCCCAAGATGGTCTGTCTTTCCCTGTTAAGGCTGAAACATCAGTACCCATCTCTGAAGTCAGCTTAAATGAGAGGATTCAGAATAGTGCATACACAAATGACTTAGATAAATGTCTTGATATTGCCAGTAAACAAAATGAAGTATGCAATGAAAGAAATATAGTAAATGCTTCACAAGAGTTGAACATTAAAGAAGTGATTTTAGATAATAAAGAAAAACAGTTAACAAGTGCACCTGATTGTATGAAAAGTGAGAGAGGTATGTCGTCAGAGATGTCTGAAAACAATCCAATGTCTGAATCAACTACAAAACAAGGCAGTTCAATTAATTCTTTGAAGAAACAAAATATATTGCAAAATGATACCAATCTGTTGGCCAAAGCAGATTCTGATGAAAAAAAAGCTATTCAGCAAATGGTTTTAAGTGGAAGTGCAGAAGGAGGATTACATACCACTGTGGCTAGTACAGCAATTCCACTTGAAATTAAGTCAAAGAAAAAGAGTGTATCAAAGAAGTTTCCTCCCAACAAAACTGCTGTGAATAAGACAGTTAAAAAGGAAAATGGTTCGAAGGATGATAAAAAAGTTATTTCATTAAAAGAGTCTCAGAGTAAAACAAATCATGTGCTCTCTAATAAATTAAAGACAATTAAAAAAGTATCTACAAAGCGTTTGAAAATTGAAAATAAGAAAATATTGTCAAAAGCAGTTAAAAATAGTGTTTCTCCCAAGATCTTGGATGTGCTTCCAGTAAAACAAAATTCTGTATGCAAGAGTGATACAAAACCTGTGGCCAGGAGAGGAAGGCCACCAAAATTGTCTGTAGAAAATGGGCTCAAATCCAGAGAAACCAAAAGTTCTGACTTAAAGAATGATAAAAGAATTAAACACTTACCTGCCCAGCCAAAATTGAAAACTCTTGGTAAATCTTTGAGGAAAAGTGCAGATCAGAAATCTGAACTTCCAGTCATTGTGAAACGCAGGGGCCGTCCTTCAGGGAAGTTAATTTCTGCAGGGAATTCATCTAAATTGCCACCGAGTAAAAAAGTAAAGTTATCCAAAGAGAAAAAAATAGAGAAATCACCTGGTACCTCTAAAAATTTACCATTGTCAGAAAGTGAAGAAACTGACTCAGAAGAAGAAGGCACATTTGCTGAAGCTGGCCCCTCAAGTCCTTATCCAGCAGTAGATTTTTGCAAAAACAAAGCACGTGACAAAAGATGTCCTATATGTAAGAAAAAGTTTCCTGCCCGTTTACTCAGGAATCGACATTTGCAGCTTGCTCATCGAACAAAACCTGATTCAATAAATTCTGAACTGGAATCTAATCTAGAAAGCAAGAAAAGTTATCACGTGACAAAAGTAAAAAACCGTCGTGCCTTTCAACGGCAGTGCAAAAAAGTGCAATTGCCAATCCCAAAACTGAAAAAAGTGACAAAAAGTTAGAAAAAAGGTCTTTAAAAAATATGTAAATTTTCGCATTCATTTCCTGTTATTCAGTGAACTGTCTGACATATAGTTTTAAAACTACAGAAGTCTTTCATTTTAATGTCATGAAAAATGTCAAAGTGTGTTCCTGTTGATTCATGTACATAAGTTGTCTATATATTTATGAAATTGAATGTGCCTTAGAAAAGGGTGCAATCATGTACTTCCATCAATCTGCGCTCTAATTTTTTATTTGTAAACCATCATAATTGAAGGAATAAATGCATTTTAGGATAATTATGCTCTTGTACTAATCCAACAGATAAGCTGACTGTTTTAAGAATTCATATTTTTTCTGTGAAGTTTAAAAAGCACACCATTAAATTTTTAATCAAATGTGTTGAGAAATTTCTTTTAACCAAAATGTTCATTTATTAAATTTGCCCTGTATATTTGATATCATTATCATAATTAAGTCTGCTTGTTAGAAATATCTTGGTGAGTATTTATCTGTATTAAGAAGGTAAGCTTAAAATTACAGTTCATTAAATTTTGTAATTTTTTGCCTTAAGGTATTTAAATTCTTCTGACTCTAGAGATGCCTGTGTGAAGGTTTAAGGAGTGCAATTTCTTTCTTCGCTAATCATACATACTAAATATTTTACTTTATGAAATTACTGAAGCATTAAAACATAAGAAAAAACATTGTTATGAAGTACAAAATGGAAACTAAAAAGTATTTAACATAGTTTAATCTGGAAAAGTCTTCAGAACTATTAGTGTACAATCATTACAAAATAGTGAATTATAGTAATTTTAAAATTTATTAATTTGAAGTGCTATTTTTAAATATAAATTTAACATTCAGGAAAATTTAAGAAATGGTTTTCATATTTTTTTTTTTTTTAATTTTAATATTGGGGAGGGTGATTCACTAATAGGACCTAAATGTCCTAAATAGTCATCAGTTCTATGAAAGTGTTAATGACATTTCATGCAAAACTTTTAAATTTCATTCCCTCCCCCTTGACTGAATGATAGAATCCTTGAGTAAAATACTCATTTTATGCAATTTTGTTACCCTTTATCAGGTAAATTCCTTTTCTAAGCTTAACTTTGATTCTGTATAACATGTAGAAAATATAAGCGATACTGGAATAGGAAAATTTTAAGGAATAATATCAGCAGAAACAGTTGTTTTGAGGTATATTGACTGCTGTTTAATGTTCCCATTTTTTTAAATATTTAAAATTGCCTGGCAAACAACAGAAATGCTGGTCACTGTTCAAACTTTTTCAAAACAGGCTAATTCCTTGAAGAATGAGCAGCTTTTTCTGTGTGCAAGGTTTAATATCTACCAAGCGTAAAGGTTTCTAAACCTTCAGTGTATTACATCTTATGAGGATAATAATGTTGTTTATTCGAAAATTAAATATCGCTCATATCTGACCAGATATTATAAAGAAAAGAGCTTGTTTTAAACAGGTATCACGTGGGGTGCACTTAAAATGGAACAAAGTTGCTTCTAATTTCAGGTTGGATTTTGATTTAGAACAAAAAAAGCATTAGCACACGTCAGGAACAAAATTTCATTATGATTTTTGGTCATAATTCCAGTGAAAATTATATTTACAATCTTTTAAAACTCAGTGCATTGTAGATAAGACCTTTATGAATGGAAAAGATGGAACTTGCCTGATATTCACAAATAAATCGAAGAGAAATCATTCTCATTTGATATAAAATCATTACTCAGCAAAGATAGCAGAATCTGATTGCTATCTAATGCTCAGATTTTAGGAGACCGGCTCGGAAAGGCCCCGATGACTGGTAGCTTTGTTTGCCAGGTAATCCATTCAGTTTTGAACAAAAAGGAAGCAACTTACTGGAACAAACAGTTTTGAACAAAAAAGAAGAAAAAAAAAATTAAATACTTTGAATTGATAATTAATTTTGATTTAATTCATAAAAAATCAAGTCTCTTTAATATGTCCCATATTTCATACTGAGTCAAATTGAAATTTTAACTGACAAAAGAAAAGTATCCAATAAATTTAAAACAAAACACACTTTTTCTTCATAGCTTGTTTCTCGCTGCATAAAATTTTGATATATTTTGTACATAATATAAATTATAATTTTTATTTTTAATGTCACTCATGGAAAAGTTGCTATCTAAGTTGAGGGAGGTGGGATTGAAATTTTTAAAATAAGTCAAAATGTTTTTAAATAGCTAAATTCTTTGGAAGAAATAAACTTGTCTTAGATTAGAGCTATCTTCTTTTCAAATCTTTCTTGGTATGGTGAACCTTTCAAAAATTGTATTAAAAATAAGTTAATAAGTTTAAAAAAGAGTAGATACAAGAGAAAATATTTTCATGAATTTAAAGATGTTTCACAAAACTCGTTTAGGTGGTTAGGAAATTTTTGTTTCCTGTAGAACATCCTCTCCTTGTGAAGTATAAATTATGTGTTATGCTTTAAATACATTTGAGAATGTAATTCTGAAAAGAATCATGAAATGAATGTCAGATTAAGCAAAATGGAACCTTAAGTTTGATAATATAAATGCACTTTAAGGAAATCTGAAAGTCATTCTGTTTCAGGCAGAATAGTACAGATTATTTTGAATCTTAAAAAATAAAAACTTATTTCAAATTTTCTTAAAATGCATTAAGCTCTTTTATGCAACCACTCTTGAAAAAGACCAAATTGCACATGATTTTAAAGATAACTACTTATTTTCGCCTTTGAATATTTTTTATTAATATTTTTATTAAGATGAAATGACAAAAAGTACAGTTTTTAGTTTTTACAACTTTTTTTCAATCAGCTATGCCTAACAAATATTGATGATAAAAATAATTGATGTCGGCTGTATTTTACATCTTTTTTGTTTGTTTAGTAGAACTACCATATTTCTTGAAAGCAAAATCTAGGGGGGAAAAAACAGTTTAAAAAAAGATGAAAAATGCTTGGTAAAAAAACTTTTTATTTTAAGAGAACATTCCATGGTTGTTATTCCATATGGACAACTATGGCATTTATTATATTAGGACATGAGTTTCACATGTCCTGATGATACAGTTTTCTGTCTTTTGGGTCTCACAAAAGGGTATTATTGGTTAGCGACGCTGGCTATCGTAACTCCGGGATTTGAATCAGGGCCTCGGAGACGGTTTGCATATTTGTAAGTGTATAGTGACTGTGCGGCATGGGGACACTTAATATGCTAGCGATCTGAAAGTCTCATATTAACTGAAATGAACTTGCCGTCCATTGTATGTTTACGAACTGCACGACTGGGAAACTTTTGCCAAAGCATATTAGTTATGTTTTCTTTGGCAGAATGTGATATTGCCCTATCTTGCCGGAACGTTAGCGTCCGGCGATCTATTGCATATGCACAAGTTGTTCACACAAGCAAGAAAGTTCTGTAACATCTGTATGCCACTCAGACGATATAGTGGTTAGTCACACTGACTGCTGTATTGAAGAGCCCATATTCGAATCCCGGAGAACGCATGGATGTAAGCGTATATTGTTTGTGCGACTGTGGGGACTCAAAATACACGTCGAGCCGAATTCGTGACAAGTGGTTGGAGTACAGGAAGAGGGATGGGTCCTGCGGTGTTCTCTTTAGGAAATCCGTCCGAACCAGACGCTTAGCAATTAGCAAGACCTGGCGTATACCTAAATTAGATGCACATGTATGGGTCTTGCTTCAAAACCTATATCTGTAACATCTGTACGACATAGTGGGCTTGCATTGTCGGTAGGCGCCACCGCAAGTCGATCGACCGTTGACAATCATATCAGTTTTCATCAATAATTGTGAACCTGTAAAATAATTTGAAAAAAAAATTAAAGTAGATGTAATTAGATGTATGTTTAACATTACAATTTTTACAATGAAATTTAGTGTACTGCTTATTGAATATAGCAGGAATCGAATACCGCTCTGTACGTAACTACATTTGCAATTGCGTTTTGATTAATTCTGATAGGTCACGAACTGCCCTCATTATCATATCTCGGAATAAAATGCTTAGAACGTAGCTGACAATTTATAAATAACGCGTTGATGATCATCAGTATAATTTTAGTATTTTATATTAGTTGTAGTAGTTATTAGTTTATTTTTGCAATATAAAGTCAAAAATGTACAATTCAGTAGTTTTAAAGAAGTAAGTGTTATTTACATATATAAGTATATAGCAGATCGTCTAGTATTTGAAATGTCAACAATTAAAATAGACGTACCAATTAAAAATAGTTTTAGTTTCATGTTCATTATTAAAAAAATAGAGGCAATTATAGACGTACCAATTAAAAATAGTTGCTATATGCAATTTTTAAAAATGCTAAATGTAAAGATTTTGGATAGCAAAAAGCAAATTTTCGGACAAACATTTGTTAAAATTAAAAAATTTTGATAAGGAGCAAAATAACACTGTTTCGCCAGATATATTTATTTTAAAACAGTTTAATTGCTTAGATACGTCAATTTAGCGAATTATTTCTAATAATATTGCTTTTTAAATTAGTCGAATGGTTTCAAATATTTCTACCTTAGTCCATATTGGCAATTTATACATGTATGTTTATCTGTCTTTAATAAACTGATGTGTAACAGATGGAAAGCAAATATGTCGTTAATCAATAGTACTAAATGGATTGATAATGCAAATTAAAACTCTTCATGCAGCTGTTCGTTTATATATATTTTCTGATAATCGAGCATTTGCGAGCTTGGAAAAAAAGTGTCTTCAAAATCGCAAAATAGTACTTCATCAGCAAACAACGTCATTTTAAAATATTTTAACTGCCTGTCTACAGTTTTTTAGCAGTTAATTTGGGTCATTACGTATGCACAGATTGATGCATATTTTTTTTTTTTTTTTTTTTTCAGAAATATTGTAATTTTAGTGTTCAAATACCTTCCTTGTAAACTGCTCGCTTGCACTGCTCACTGACTTTTGTAACCTTGGCTTGTGCTTTTACTTCCCGCGCAGAGTAGAGTGCTAAATTGGTTACTTGTAAAGAAGCATTCATGATTACCTAAATAATGCTCTCTTTTTAGATCTGTCTCCATAAGAAGAAAATTTCTCATATGGCAAGTCCTTTAAGAGATTTACTAAGGAACTGCTAAGAGCAGGGAAAAACATCTGCTAAAAGCCAGTATATCAACGAAGCATGAAACTTCAAATAATAAACTGCGCACCTGCTTTATTTCTAATCTATGCATCTAAATTTTTGCAGCACAATGCTATATATTTTTGCCCTGTAAGAAATTTTTAAGGGAATCCTTGTCAAAATAGCTAGAAGACTTCAAAAATGTGTATAATAGCTAATGAAAATGACTAATAATTTTCTGTTAAAAATTAATCACAGTGGTGCTCTATATAAATATATTACGACAAATGAAATCGATTTTAATTATTTAAAATCAATAACAAACTTTTATCTTATTGAACCGTGATTATTGTGTGTAAAAATTATGAAAATCTGCTGAACCCTGTCTGAGCGGTCACCTTTTTAAGATCTTTGATAGCATTCAGTATTTCTAGAAACGAAAATAAATATCGCTATTAAACTTCACCTGTCTGAGACAATCACTTCCACAGAAGATCAAAAATCATCTGAAACCGTGGGTGATCATCTTAGAGCAAGGATGTCAAACTCGCGGCCCGGCCAATATATCGGTAAATAATAATATATAATAATAAAATAACATATCGACGAAGAAAAAATGAAATGTTTACTGCTAAGTAATTAACGATAATTTATTCAGTGTTGTTAGATTACTCACAGCGAGCTGACACACACACTACTTAAATTACAAATGTGTGTGTGTAGCTTGCGTTCAGCTACCTTCGGCTTTTGGGGGACACGTGCACTCAGAACTTGTACGCATCCCCCGATAGCCGAATGTGGCCGAACTCATGGTCTCAGTTTTCCAATCATAGTTTTGTACGATATATTGGTGCATGTATGTGCATGCACTTTGCTTTATTATTAATTATTACTTAATTCATATTGTTACGGATTTCATAGTTATTTATGTAGTTAGTTGTTTTTATTTAGAAGACCCTCGAAGACATTTTTTTTTTTTTTTTTGTTTTCTTCGATTTTCTCAATAAGTATTGACTCAGTACCCAGCCATATGCAAATGGAGGTGATCGAGATTCAATGCAACTCAAATTTGAAAGCAAAATTCATTGAAGTGAGCGTGCCTGAATTTTACAAATATTTACCAGCCAGGTTTGAAAGTACTCGAAAATTCGCATATGAAATTATTTCCATGTTTGGTCGGTGCGAGCAGTTGTTTTCAGTCATGAAAGGTAATAAGTCTTCTATTAGAAACCGTATTAATGATGCTCACCTTGGGTCAGCGTTGAAAGTTATCACTGTAAACAAAATTTCTCCCGAAATAGGAAAAATAATAGCAGAGAAGAGATGTCAAGTATCAGGACGTAAACATTAAATTTTTTCTTGTTCTTTTCTATATATTCTTATTGTATTATTCGAAATAAATCTACTTTTCTATGAATATTGATTTTTTTTTTTTTTTTTTTTTTTTGGCCCGCCTAAAGTTAAACCTTGTTTGTTTGGACCAAGTGTACCTATGAGTTTGACATCCCTGTCTTAGAGAGTCTTCTATATTCTAAAATTGACGATTTTTATTGTTTTAACTTGTGCTTTTATGCGCAATATCTTGAAAATGTAGTATCGTTAGTTAATTGCACAATTATTCAATCTTAAAGTAAAATTAATACATGGAACAGAAGACGAATTGTTCTGTTTTCAGTATCTTAGGCATGAAACCGCATGCTGTAAACCAAATAGTTTGGTTCATTGCTTGAGGAAAAGTACACGACGATTAACTGCATGAGAAAGTAATGTCTTCGTGTAAGGCTTTCTAAAGAAAACTGTCTCTCATTAATGTTATACATTCCCCATGTCACGAGAATCTAATGCAACCAGCCCTTTCCCTACTATTTAAACTCGGCTCCAATTACGAGACATGAATGTCCTCTACTTGACCACTACACGATGCTAATAAAAAAATAATTCCATATACTTAAATTTGTCATAAACATCTGATTTGGATTGAGACCAATTCCAATAATAATTTTGAGCAGTTATCCATTCATGTCAACGAAGTTAAATAAAAATGCTAGTAATTATCGAAGAATTTTAAATTAATTAATAATTTAAATGCTAAAAGACAAATGATGAGGGAATTATTAAAATTAATTAGTGGAAGAATAATGAAAGTAGATTTAAAAGACTCGGTCAGATACTGATGATAAATTACGAATAACTTTTACAGAAAATATGAACTACTCAAGAGAAAAATGTAGCATTGCCAGAAGATACATTCCTGCAAATTTGGGAAAATGTATATGTTAACAAATAAATGGTAAATGCAGAAATATTATCAAGAACATCCATCCATCCATGTAATGTAAATTATATTTTCACGTTTTGTTCCATGCTTTTCGCATATGATCAGAATAAGAGTTTCACGAAAGGCAGATCTTTCCCGAAAATTTATAGAAATATAGAGCAAGTTTGATAAGTACAAAAAGAATTCTTGAGAAGGAAAAAGAAAACTCTACAAGTTTACCAACGCAAAGCCATATATGAAACGCACTGTTGGCCATTAAATTGCAACACCAACAAGGACGAAGGAAAGCACAGCAAAGCTTATTTTACAAATGCTTATAATAGAAAGAAGAAAATTATTCAATTTCCAGGTATCTTGCAAAACAAAATATACGATGACTAGTAACGAATGTGACCACCATGAGTAACAATCGTTGCTATAAGAAGAAGCATAGAGTCGAAGAGGTTTTGGAAGGCATATAATGATGTTGCAGTCCAAGTAGCAGCATAGTTCATCTCTTCTAACGATTTCCCTTTGGAACCAAATGGGAAAAGATTTGATATTCCCATTCCCCGGCCAAGGCAGTACCGTAGCTTGCAGTGAATCAAGAAAATTTCATATGGTATAAGTTCAGTATGTGAACGCGGTTCAGTAAGTTCAATATGTGCTTTGTTAATAGACGGCCCTAGAATACTCCTGAAGATATCAGCCAGCAGTACAGATAAACGTCAAAGCCGTTCCTAGCGGGAGTGCAGCGCGTAAAAGTACGCGGGCGGGGAAAAGCAGAGGCGGCTTGACTCTCGCAATACCACGCCTAAATATTTTAAAGTCATTGTAAGAACTTATCATATGTAAATACTTAGTATGAAATAAAATTTTATTTAATTATTGAGTTTTTTTTATTTATTTATTTTATTATTATTATTATTTATTTGGAGACGGAAATCTTAGGAAAGTACGCGGGCAGTCAATGGCCTTGCAACGGCCCTGCTGAACGTACTTGTAATGTTATTATTCTAACTTAACTAACTTGTTTGACAGTAACATATTATCAAGTCCACGAATTTTATCATGACCAAGAACGCATGGATTTCTTAGGCTTTGGGCATCATATGGATGACAGTTCGAATACACTTAATTCCGTCCTAATTTTTATTAAAATTTCGCTGAGGGAACATACCCGAAGATCTTCCATTTCTCTTCCCCTTGCACCAGCCTCTTAAGACGATTTTCAGTTCGACAGTATTTTAAGTATTCCTATGCCGCAAAGACACATTTATAAACAAGTCTCCTCCGGGATTCGAACCCAGCCCCAGAACTATGTCAGCCAGCTTTGTTACCACCATGCAATTAGGGCGACCGTCTGTAACCTAAAATTGAGTGGTCGCCGTATCTGATACTAGCGGCACTGGGTTTGGAAATCTGTAATGCAAGACTTCAATGAACTGTTTCCTCCATGGCACTATACGGATAATGACCGTCATGATGTTGCATGAAAAAGCAGGGATTGTCTGAAAAGGCTATATCGCACCATTCCTGCACCAGTGTACGTTGTTCAACGGACTACTGAAGCAGTAGACGCCTATACTAAGCTCTAGAGCTGGGAAAAAATAGGCAGCGTGCAAACAAACCGTGAGCTTCAAGACGACGTCTTCTGCAGATGCTTCTTGCTTTGATACACCCCTTATTTTTTTTTTTTTTTTTTTTTTTTTGCAACGCTTCCGATGTGCTATATGATCTATACTGGTCATTCGCATAAGACGTCTTTCTCTATTGCACTGATACGTTGAGTTCGTTTTAAGTTTGCATGTCACTTTGTCTGTCCTTTCTGGATCTATCAATTACATATTCGCATCACTGTGATCAAATTTTGACCAAAGCCAGCAACTATTCATCAGCATCACTTCAAAACAGTGGTCCGGCATAACGTTCCGCACTCTTATGTAAGTCGGTCGCTATTCGAAAAGAGAAAAATCGTCATAATTGTGCTGTGGCATAAGCGAGCATGCACAAACTGAAGATAACCACACAAGTTTGAAGTTAATCATCAGTATCCTTATATTAATTCGTCGTTTTTCATAAAGATGCATGCACCCTTATGCAAGTCCGATTTTCGTTTCATTTACTGATTAATTGAAGCAGGGTATAAAGTAAATCTTCAGCACCTTTATGAAAAATAGGAACTTTGCATAAGGGTGCTCGCACCCCTTTGAAAACCACTGTATAGTTATAGAGCTTCTCAAGTTTTTATGAAAAATAGAGGATTATCATAAAAGTGCCTGTAATTTTATGAAAAGCGCCGAAGAGAAAAAAAAACGCTTGTTTGTGCTGGTAGTACTTTAAATTTAGTAATAAATTATACATAGAGTCAAAGAAGACATCAACAGATTTTTCTTCAACTAGAGTTTGGCTATTCTTTTGGAGTATGCATCAAATTTAATACCGATGTATCCATCATATATTCCATAGAAATGTAAAACTGAAGCAGTTTAATCCTGTTATGATCTTGGAAAAATTTATGACACATTGTATGAAATTATGTATTATGATAATTTTAACTAAAAACTGCAACATGATCAAAATTCTTGCATTAAAACGTAAAGTTAAAGTTTTTTATTTGATTTAATAATTCGACACCGTGTTCTTAGCATAATAAAAATCAATATATTATTAAAATTGTTATAATTATAATATGTAATAAAGTAGATATTAAAAATGTTTTATACTCCACTGTAAGATAAAAACATTTTATCAGAACAGATGTGCTACAGATTATGTTTCACAGACGCGCAGGCTGGGGTGGGAGATGAAACTGGCACCCCCAATAAGTTACCGAATTAAATAAAAATATAGCAATTTTGAAAATTATAATGCATAAAAATTAAAATATTTTTACATCCGACGCAATTTTTAAATTTTCGTATAAATCGGGAAAATATTTCAGTTTTGGCTTAGTTTTGATTAATTAGCCCGGATTTCATGTAAAGCAAAACGATTTTGTTCTTAGCTGTAAAATTTGAATGAATTGAAATAAAAGAAAGAATCCGAATTTGAGGGAAAAAAGGGTACCGATGAGTGGTTTTTTTTTTTTTTTTTTTTTTTTTTTTTTTTTAATCCACGCCGTTTAGTGTCGTAGAAAATGTAATCACATTCATTATTTTTAAGAGTTATTTTTAGGTTATAACAGAGGACATGTGTATTATCTGCCTAAGTGGAGATATGCCTTTGTGGAGAACTCTTCAAGGAAACTGGCTTATATTCACGTTACACATCGAGAAATCATGAAAGCCAACCGGATCGAACTACCAGTATTCAGCATTTTCACCGGTAGTATCTCGAAAATTTAGCATTTGAAAATTTAGTTAGATTGCTCTCCAGTTAAAAGAACGTTTTAGAAGTGAAAAGGTAATCATATTTAGTTTAAACTCTGATTAGTTAATTTTTGTTGCATTAAATCTTTCTCCGACTTCAGTTAGCATAACAGAGGTATGAAATTTTGCTTTTCGATTAAGCAAACTGTGTCAAGTTTCAGTCATTTTTAACATCCTGACTTTATCTTCTAATGAAATTTTAAAAATCTAAATCTTTATTTTCTGATGCTTTTTTTAAATAATTGTAATTTCTTGAAACTAAAAATGATTCAAACATCTCTCTCCACGTTACAGATTTTTAAAATATCCACTAACTTCAGATTCTTTTGTGTTTACATTGGTTAAGAACTCATACAGGAAAGGGTTAAAAATTTAAAACTTCGCTTAGGTTCACGCGTGTTTCTTTTCAGAATTTTATACTAATCAGTAATTAATAATAAAGACAGTTTTCAGTATTTAATTATACTAAAAGCAAGAAAATACCTGTTCTAATAAAGAAGCATGGAATATACTTTAATGTGTAACATTTTAGTGTATAGTAGTTAAGTGGTGAATAATAATTTCTAATGTGCGGGGTTTCTTGTCCTATTGTTTTGTGGGTGGTGGTCGCATTGTGAAACCACCGTGCGTCTAGAACTTTGAAACTTACCTAGGTAGTAGGGAAAAAAAAACAAAAAAACTTACCTTTCTCCGTGCACGTTTCCAATAAATGACGATATTTACGAATTAAAAAAAAAAAAAAAAAAAAAAAAAAAAAAATGCATATAGAAATTGCATAATATATATTTTTTACATTATTTTACACAGTAAATCGTCAGAAAAAATTAAAAAATAAACATTTATGTAATTTTTCTATAGCAGTGAAAGTACAAGTATCTACATTATAAGGAAGTTTGGCTACATGGAGTAAAAAACTCAGTAAAATAAGGATAAAAAAAAAAAGACTCTGTTTTTATTTTTATTTTTATTTATTTTTTATTTTTTTATTATTTCAAAGAACAAATATTTTTTGTGACACTGTTCAAAGCAAGTTTTGTCTTTTTGGTACATGCATGCCCACATTGCACGTTTCGCACATGTATCTTCTTCTATGAGGTTTCTTCTTTGTGCTACAAAATGTACACTGATTTTATCTAAATTTCACTGGTATATGTCCAGCGTTATTTAGTTTCTTTTCATCTGGCACATGAATTTTTTTTTTTTTTTTTTTATGTTAAGGGGGGGGGCTTGCTCTTTTTGGTTTTGATACGGATCATTCGTTTCCCATTCATACTTATTTTATTCGTATTTCGTCCCAAAATATTTTTAATTTAAATAAAATTTTACGCGATTTCTATTTTTAATTACAGCAAAGTATATTTACATTAAATTTAAACGACAGGAAATAATTTATAAAATCACAATACTAGCTTGGGGAGCAAGTGTGTTAAGGTCAGAGAAAAGTTTCTGGAAAGATCTTTTTACTGGGCAGGTGCATGTATTGTTCAGTAATAAAATAACTCTGTGGTTTCGAAACCCTTTATCTATATACGGATAAAAATAAACATTCCTATTTGAAAAGCAAGCAAACGCCATTGTGAAGAGCAGTGGTTTCAAGGCGCGACCACCGAGCCTCTAGACCATTGTGACCCGCTTAAGCTATTCGCACCAACATTAACCACGCACTGAGTTGTCAAAGGCGGGTTTCTACCTTGGCGTAATTTATCATTTTTTAAGCGTTGGCGACTTTCAAAAGTTTAGAAAGGAAAATGGGTTCCTTTTCTTATAAAAAGAAGGAACACATTTCCTTTTATTAAAGTATATATAAAAAAGGGCAAATTTTTATGTTCGCAATGTTTATCCTTTTCCTGAACGGTTTGAATAGTTTGAATGACTGACTGATTTGAAGGGGAGGCAAAATCGTGTTGACATTTTTGGTCCTTCTTAGAATACATTTAGCTTTAAAGATGTGTTTTGCGCAATCAAGCCTTTAATTCATTCCTCTTTGAAAAATTTCGTCTGATAAAAGATACTAAAAATTAGACAGAAGATTTCTGTGTAGAAAGTTTAGACATGAAATAAGTTAAAAGCGATTATATGAACTATTAAATGAATTATTCTGTATGCCTGCTTATTTTTTTTTTTATGGAAATACTTGGCATTTTCAGAACACAAAAAGTGCTTCAAAGAACTTTCAAATATTAGTACAAACACATTAATCAATTAAATTGAAATAAATAATAGGATGTAATTTAAAAGGGAGAAATAATTTAATGTAAGATATTTAGATTTAAAAATTTGCACACACAAATGATTTATCAGATTTTGTAAGGTTTTATTTCATAAATAACTTTGATTTTGAAATATGGCATTTGAACCTATAAACCTGTGTGGATACTGAAAAAGTGATGAATATATAAGAATATTATCATTTTCAGTAAGTTTTCTTATTGAATAATAAATTCTGACAGTCCTATGCTATAAGAATAGGGTCTAAGTTTGCATAAAAATTCCTCTGTTAAATAAAAGAATTTAAGTAATTTCTGTAGCTTTTTTGTCAATACACTAAAGATTTTTCAACTAATTACTCGTCCTCGCTTGCAATTAGAACCATCATTAAATCCCTATTTTATCTAATCATTTCCTGAACATTGTCATGTATGTAGATTGATCTCGTCTTTGTAACTGATAATTATTACTTGCAAATTATTCTCTTGCTGTTGAACTATTAACAACCCTTTCTATCGCTGAGTTAGGGTTAACAACCTTCGCTCTCACTACCGCCTGCCTTACGGAAATCGGCGTAAAATGCTGGTACCTGGGCTGCTTGTGCGCATGCGCGAACTTAGGTGGTGTGAATAGCCTCTTAGCTATTCGCACTGTCGGTGCGATTAGCCACTGCGTTGTGACACAATGCTCTAGTGGTGCAGTGGTCGCGCTTTGAAACCACAAAGCAAATACATATAGAGGGTTTTTTTTATATATGCAGTTTAATTATTCCTATTTTTTATTGTTTATGATAGAAATCATGATGTGAGATGAATAACTTTTGAAAATTAAAATTGTTTATATTAATAAAAGGAAGTTATTTTGTCTCATTGAAAACGAATTTTAAAAGACATCCGATTTGAAGTACTAAGACCTAAAACATGTATGATTCTGCAGTCATTTTGTGTTATTTAGAGGTAAAATAACAGTAATCAATTGATTTTCACTCAAAAATTTCGGAAGGGAGAGGAGAAAAAATTTCGAAAATTGGTGGTTTCAGGGCGCGACCACCACGCGTCAAAGGGATAAAAGATAGACAATCATTTACATTCAAACAGGCGTTTGAAATCAAAAAGAGCTGTGAATTTCTTAATTATTGTACATGTCACTATAATTCATGCTCATAAATTGAATTTAAAGTTTTATTGGGGAGTGTGAAATTAGTGTAGCTGAAAACTTGTGAAAAAATTCACATAAAATTTGTATCTGAATTCGTACTAAATATCATTTGTTAGCATATTAATAAATGATATTTGGCGTATTATAATATTATGCCAAAGTAATCTTTCGCAGGTCAAGGGTAGCTTCCAGACTCCATTAACAAATAATAAATATGGTGAAATATATCAGCTTTAATACTTACCAAAATTCTATCTTAGAGTGACATTTATTTAAAAGAAATTTTCTACGCCTTCCGAATGAACCTAATAGAAATCTGTCTTCCTTTGATCATCATAAACTAACATTTTCGAAGCCTAAGTTCATCCATAATATTTAGTAAATTATAGCCATAATTTAGCATTTACCTTGAAGAGATGTATGCAGACGGACTCGGATCTGCTTTCTTTAGGTTAACTTCAGTTACCAACTAGTAACTGAACTGGTAAAAAATAATGTTAGTTTGGCTCCAATTCCATTCTTGGTGGTTGAAATGTCCGGCTGGTAAGTTTTTCAGGATTTTCTTCGTGAGCAACATATATATGTAAGATTGTTGCTTTGCATAATTTTGAATGTCATAGGTTTTTGAGTTATGTGTAAAGTTACATACAATCCAAATCGTTTTGTTGCTAATTGATTAGAGATACAATTGTAAGATGCGGTAGTTCAAAATGCTGATCTCTAAATTCAGTTATTCCAATTTCTATGTCTTCATGCGGGACATCTGCTTTCTTTTTCTAATTATAAGGTTATCAGGTTCAATGTTCCGCCTTACTTGCTTGGGGAACATTCATGAACCTGACTCGGAACAGGGAGCTTACTAAAGCTATGTTCAATAAATGTGGGAAGTAGACAAGATACACAGGAAGGGTATACGAAACCCTTTATTTTTCACTCTTTACAATAATTTCCGTACTTCGGAATACAGAGACCAACTACTTGTCTGAACGTAAGAATATAAAAATCTTAACTAAACTCTAACTTGAATTTGGAATAATAAACAAGGGCCTACGTGGAAGATTGGCCGTATATTAACAGGAAGCCGTATGTACTACAGAGAACTGTTAACACTACAATACATTTAAAATTATCAAGAGGATTAAACCTCTGGCCTGGAAGGCAACCAGCAACCGAGTAAAACTGCTAAGGCAAGCGGCCTGCTTCGACTAACTCCTTCCTCTCTCTTGCTTGGCAAAAAGCCACAACTTAAGTACTTGGCGTTCGCCAGACAAATTTGCATAAATAAGTTAAAGCTTTTAATTCTGGCCGGAAGTAGAAAATAAGAAGTGATAGTAAAGATTTAAAATAAAAATAAACGTTAGTAAAACTTAAGATCCTTACATACTTCCCGCCAGAGTTAATTAGTTTGAAACTGAGGTCTAAAACGACCTTGTTGAAAACTTTTAGCTCTAGAATCTAACGCGAGGCCAATCTTTTACAAACATTTCTCACTAGAAACTAGAAATTTAAAAAAAATTTGTTTTTACATTATCAGCTCCATGGACAACCACTTTTCATCTGTACTGCATCTAAACAGGAGCTTTTAGTTCAAATCTGGTTCCTTCCAGATCTCTGGAAGGAAAACTAGTTTAATGAAATGTTACGCAATTAAATGTCAAGTAACATGAATATTTATATTTCTCTTAGCATCCTTATTTCATTCATGACTTTATTTTAATTATCTCTCCCCGTGCTCTCTGACATGTGTTTTAAAAGAAAACACCAAACACGAATGTGTTTATGTATACGTGTTCAACACTGCCTCCTACAATCAAAACACTAACGTGTTAAAATTCAACATAACAAGACCTCGTAACACACCCTATCTTCATCTCTAAACCCTGAGGTACTATTCTGAAAGTGGCTAACTCTGAAGTGTAGCGTAGCGTCAGAGAGCCTAACTACATTCATTCAACCTATAACACATATTCACCATACTTTTCTCCCCCCCCCTTTTTTTTTTTTTTTTCAGTCACACGAATAAGTTTAAAATTTTTGGCATTACTTTCACTTTTACCATATCACAGTATTTCTTAACATTTAAAATAACACTTCACATTGTATATAAGAACATATTAACATGCCGTTAATTTTACGCATTTTAAAACATACATTAGTAGTACATTGTTAACTTCTATTCTTTTCCAAGCAAGTGCCAATTCTTCTACATTGAAACACTACATTTCAAAAGTCTTTCAGACCAAAACTTCTTTCTTGCCAGAATCTTTTAAATAAAATTTATACAATAACTTTTACAACATTCAAGTATTTACACAATCCTATTATACATCAACTTTAGTTTTACTCGCGAGTAATTGAAAAACATAATACTAAAATCGGTAACAACTCATTTCTCGCCTTTTTGGCGATAAAGGTAGACCTCACATGAGGTAAAACTTCTTGAAATCTGCCACTTGCAGTAAGAATGAAAGATTAACTTAAGTTTGCAAAGTAACATAAAATTTTACTTATCTTTGTGATATTCGGACATTCTTTTCTGAGCCCAGTCTTGGAAGGTAGCGCAGATTTTAGTTTGATTTATCCTCCTTCTTGTGCGGGCTCGCCCTTCAGTGCCTTCCTCTAGAAGCTTTCTTTTCCCTCCAGTTCGGTCACCCTTGAATACCTTCTTTTTCGCCTCTGCCTGTGGTCCTGGCCGTTTGATGGCAGCTGGTCTTGGCGGAACCGGGACACTTCTCTCTCGTTCCTGCTTGGACCTCGTTGCTGGCCGTTCAAATTTTCCTTGTATCTTTTCCTCCGCCGCTGGTGTTCCTTCCGCAGTTCGGCGACATTTGCTGCGTAGAGTCCTGTCCGATTAGTAGATCTTCCGTTTGGGAGCCGGGTTATAGTTGCCGTTATTTCTCCTGGCTCTCTTTGCATTCGTCGTACTTCTCCCTTCTTCATTCTGGGGGTGTTCGTGAGCTCTCTTTTCTGGACGGTGGAACGGCTTCTTTTTCTTGTTACCTTCAATTTTCCAACGGGGAAACTTTCTTTTCAATTGCTCCTGCCTCCTAATGGCTTGCCCTTGTACTTGTCGTTGTTCCACCTCTGGAGCTTGTGCCTGCCGTGCCTGCCGTGCCGGATCCTGCAAAAGATCTTTGAATATTTGCATTTTATTACGATCATAGTATGGTTTTATTTGATCAATGTTTGCGGAGCATGTTTCACCATTCCTGGCTTTTAACACCACTACAGCGTGAGTTATTTTTTCTATGACATATGGTCCTTCAAATCGTGGAAAAAATTTAGCGGTTTTATCTTCTGGTGCTGAAGAAAGTGAATGCTTAATTTTTAATACTTCATCTCCTAATTTATAAGTTACTCCCCGTCGTTTCAAATCGTAATAGAGTTTTTGTTTTCTTTGTGCTACTTCAGTGTTCTTTTTTGCTTCTTTAATTAATTTTTTATATCACCCTTTTTAAATTCTGGGGCTCTTTGTTGAACATAAAATAATTTATCTAACGGCGTTATAATCTTTCTGCCTAAAAATAACTCAGCAGGAGTTTTGCCCGTTGTATCATGTTTTGCGGTCCTAAGGGCGAAAGCAAATTCATTGACATAGTTATCCCAGCTTTTATGAAAATTTTTAACATAACTACGGATAATTTTCACTATATTTCTATTGACCCGTTCCGCTATATTTGATTGCGGTCGATACGGGACCATTTTTAAATGACGTATGCCCAGTTTTTGGCACATGTCTTCAAATATATTACTTACAAATTGAGGACCATTATCCGATATAACTTTTAGGTGCGCCCCGTATTTTAAAATATATTTATTTAAAATAGAATCAGTAACTAATTTCGCGGAGGCTCGTTTTAAGGGAACAATTTCGGTCCACTTACTAAAATGATCAACCATAACAAGGAGATACCGACTTTTATTTAACTGACTTTTTGGGAAAGGGCCCAATAAATCGATGCCAATTACTTCATTTGGAAATTCGGATTTAATACTATTTAGAAACCCGGCCGGGCGGAAATTAATATAATTAACTGCTTGACATGTTGGGCAGGACTGGACATACGCCCTTGTTAACTTTTGCAGTTCAGGAAAATAGACTGCCTCGCGTACGCGTTGGATAGTTTTTCGAATACCAGCATGAGAAGCTAAAGGGCTGTCATGTAACTCCTGCAGGATATTTAATCTAAGACTAGCTGGGATAACAGGTCGAAATTCGTTGTTGGAATTTGTAGTTTTTGTATAAAATAATAGACCACCTATTAGTTCGTAATGGGCCGCCCTATTTCTTATCGCCACAATATCTTGGTGGCTAAAATTTTCAGGATCCTTTAAATACTCATAAATGTTTCCAAACTCAGGATCCTTACCCAGTTCGGTTATTACAGTTTCTCGGGAATTTATTGTACATGCTGTGAGCATTGCCACCTTTACAGTATTACCTTCTTCATCTATTTTTATTCTGGATAGGACATCTGCTACGATATTTTCCTTTCCGGGGGTATGCTTGATTACCAGATTATATTCTTGTAGCTTGAGTGCCTATCTTATTAACCTTGGGGATAAGTTTTTCCCTGAGTACAATCTAGTTACCGCCGCATGATAAGAATACACTGTTATTGGCGCTCTTCCAAAATAGACTCGGAACTTTTGCACTGCTAACAGAACTGCAAGTGCCTCTCTCTCGATCGCGGAATAATTTCTTCGTGTTTGATTTAAAGTTCGACTAAAAAATGCCACGGGCTGCTGATTTTGCGAAAGTACCGCTCCTACTGCATAATCCGAAGCATCCGCTGAAATTTCTAAATTCTCATCCTTTTCAGGAAATTTCAACACAGGGGCTTGCGTTAATGCTTGCTTTAATTTTTAGAACGCACTATTGGCTTCGGCCGTCCACGAGAATCTTGCCTTTTTCCTTTTTAATTTTAACAATGGTTCAGCAATAGCTGCAAAATCTTTTATAAAGGACCTATAATATGAACAAAGTCCTAGAAAAGAGGAGAGCTTCTTCGCCGTGTTTGGCGGTGGATACTTTTGCACAGCGATTATTTTTGATTCGTCTGTCTCGATTCCTTTCTGAGATATTTTGTAACCTAAATATTTTAATTCAGGGACTGCAAATTTGCACTTTTCGACATTAACTTTTAGACCGGCCTCATTTAATAAAGAAAACACCTGTCTTAAATCCTGTACATGTTGGTCCAGATTATCACTAGTAATAATGATATCGTCTAAATAGATAAATGTGGACTTTCCAAGAACAGGCTTTAACACAATGTCCATACATCGCTGAAATGTTGCCGGTGCCTCTGAAAGGCCAAACGGCATACGCAGGAATGCATAAGTGCCAGACTTGGTTATAAAAGCAGTCTTAGGTACGTCCTCCGGTTTAATCCCTATTTGAAAATAACCAGTCGTTAAGCCTAAAGTCGTCATGTATTTGGTCGACGTTATGTTCCTTAGAATTTCTTCAATAATAGGTAACGGATATACCGGATATTTAGTTATGGAGTTTAATTTACGATAGTCAATCGCGAAACGCCACCTTTTTGGATGTGTTAATGGATAGTCATTATTTTTCTTACATAAAACCACCGGGCTAGCATAACTACTTGAGATGGGCGTTATGATCTTTTTACGTAGCATATCGCTAATGTGCCATTCTATAATTTTTTCTTTATTCTTATCATACCGGTATGCTTTGTGGCGAACTGGCATTGAATCTCCGGTGTCGATACTATGGTTAGTAACTTGAGTAAATCCTGGAATATCACTAAATAACGAAGCAAATTCACTTACCACTTGTCGGATTCTTTGTTGCTCTTCATTAGGCAGGTGGTCAAGGTTTAACATCGGCGGTTCTGCCTTTTCTTCTCGAACTGGTTTCATCGTCAGCTTAACGGACGCTTCATTAAAATCCAGCGTTGCTTCTGCCTCTGAAAGAAAATCTATTCCTAAGATAATATGTGCTTGCAGATTCTTTACTATGAAAAACATAACCTTTACTTGTTCGTCCTTGATACGGATGTATAGCGGTAATTTACCTATGCACTTACATCTTTCTCCTTGCGCCGCTAACACTGTCGTATTATCCGAATTATATATGCGGTATTTCCGAAAATACTTCCTAAAAAAATCTTCTGCCACACAGGAACACTGCGCGCCTGTATCCAGGAGTGCGGTGGCTGGGATATTATTCACCAACACTTCAATCTTCGGAAGAGTCAAATTTTTCACCATTACTGTATTTAACTTGAAGGAAGAGGGGTTTTCTTGGCCTTCGGATTTCTGCACCCTCCCGTCAGCAGAAATCCGTTTTAGTTTAAATCCTTTTTTCTTTCCATGCTTTCCTTCTTTTTCCACTGGCCTTGAGACTTTTTTCCTGGATTGCTATTGAACTGTCGACGTTCGCCGGCTGTTTTTGGATGCTCGGGTTTCTTTGCTTCTGTAGCCGTGTGCTTGACTTTGCTGTGGTCTTGGCTCACCAAATTGGTTTCGTTGTTGATATTGGCGTGTTCTTTCAATGTCCGCCGTTCTTCTACTTTCAAACTGGATTGCTAGCTCAAATAACTTTTCCAGTGTAGTCGGATTCCTTAATTCAATAAAGTCTTGTACTTGGGGAAGTAACCTCGGCAAAATCACTTGAATTATCTGAGGATCCGGACGGTTTCCATACAAGAGTTTGAAGACGTGAATTTTTCTTAAAATAAAGCTTGAGAGATTTTCAATTGGTTTCTGGTATATGCTGAAAAGTTCCGTTTCTAATTTCGCACGATCCCTTACGACAGGGAAGGCTTTTACTAGGGCAGTCTTGAGATTTTCGTAAGTATAGGTGGGACTTCCTGCTTGACCCAAGAGACTTCTGCCTATACATTTGAACCAATTAAGCGCTTGGCCCCTCAAAGCGCTGGTAGCTAATGTGACTTTTTGGAACTCGTGCACGGGATACATCATGAAGTGGTCCTCGAATTTTTTAAAAACTGGTTACCAGTGAGTTTCCATTAAATGTTGCTTCTGGTTTCATCGAAGCGCGCATGGTCTGGACGATGTAACCAAATCCTTCCAGGGCGGCAGCTGGCATTTCTGGATTCTGAGCCGCTTCTGCAGGCAGCACAGGTTCTTTTTGAAACTCGGCCATGGTTATTCTTCTTCGTCGGGCGCCACTATCAGGTTCAATGTTCCGCCTTACTTGCTTGGGGAACATTCATGAACCTGACTCGGAACAGGGATCTTACTAAAGCTATGTTCAATAAATGCGGGAAGTAGACAAGATACACAGGAAGGGTATACGGAACCCTTTATTTTTCACTCTTTACAATAATTTCCGTACTTCGGAATACAGAGACCAACTACCTGTGGTCTGAACGTAAGAATATAAAAATATTAAATAAACTCTAACTTAAATTTGGAATAATAAACAAGGGCCTACGTGGAAGATTGGCCGTATATTAACAGGAAGCCGTATGTACTACAGAGAACTGTTAACACTACAATACGTTTAAAATTATCAAGAGGATTAAACCTCTGGCCTGGAAGGCAACCAGCAATCGAGTAAAACTGCTAAGGCAAGCGGCCTGCTTCGACTAACTCCTTTTTCTCTCTTGCTTGGCAAAAAGCCACAAGTTAAGTACTTGGCGTTCGCCAGACAAATTTGCATAAATAAGTTAAAGCTTTTAATTCTGGCCGGAAGTGGAAAATAAGAAGTGATAGTAAAGATTTAAAATAAAAATAAACGTTAGTAAAACTTAAGATCCTTACAAGGTAATAAAGCAATTACTTCTCTTGTTCATTTCACATGACAACAGCGATTCCGTTATAATTATTCATTTAATGATAATGTAGAATTCACCCCCCCCTTTCAAGCAAAAGTAAGAAACTGCTAAAATTACGCTTTTCTTTCGAACTAAGCAATGTTTAACTGTGAGCACTAATACACCAGTTATGAAATAATAAATCTGTAGCTACTCAGTAGTGATAAGCTGGAGTGGAGCTGTGCTGGCTTGCGTTGACGATGCTCAAACCAACGGCTTCTTTGCACTCATGCTACGTCACAGGCCGAGTATTTAAAACTGCTGAATGCTGGAGTTCGGTCCCAGCAGAATGGGTTGGCTGAAGGTTAATTTTTGTGTTTTTTCCTTGTGTGTAACGTGACTACAAACCATTTCCCCTATAAAGTCCTCCACAAAGTACCTGTTCCCCTACGCGGATTCCCTCGTGTGCTTTGCGATATTCAGATAATCTAGCCCCTTTGCATACATTCTTTCTGTTAGAAATAAATCATTCTAACTCTTTATTTAAATAATATTCCTGTCAATAATGTTTTATCTTAAATTCTTAGACTCTATAAAGGCAGCTGAGAAGAGATTGGATTTGCTTCCTTTCAGAATTAAATACCTACATGAATTCATGTATGTTTTTATATATCTTTTTATTTTTTCACTGTAAAGCATGTAATTTCAATTTTCCTCGTAGTGCCGTTTTAGGAAATCTGTATACTTTGCTGATTATTATCAAACATAACTTGTTCAGAAAGTCGAGAAATCAAAATTTACTTGATGGCTGTTTTTTTAATGAATGTGATTAATTTATGTATGGCAAAAATTCTAATGGTAGCGGATCAATTTCTAACATCATTTTCATAAAGTTGCAGAGCATAGTGTACACAGAGAAATTTATAATTTTCAAACTTATGAACATTAAACATAGAATTATCATAGTAATTTTTAATAGTGTCCTTGAATTTTTACTTTGGTTTTTATTGCTTTACACCAGAAAACTTAAAATAATCTGTAATATGTGATGAATGCTATATCTTCATATCATGAAGAAAGGGGCGTGATTTTAAATTTAATTAATTTATTAAAAGTAGTAGAATTCAGTAATAATAAACCACTACTCACCCTTGTGTGTCTCTTATTAGGAATTACTATTTCTCACATTTGTGTTGCACATTATAAAACTATTTAAAGAAGCTCATAAATATCTGAAAACTCAAAAATGCAAAGAATACGAACTAATTCATAATTTTAAAGAAGGAAAGTTCTTATCAAACCAGTATGGTAATAAAAACTCTGTTTTTAGTAATAAAAGTAGAAGATAAAATAATATGTCATTAATAATGTAAATTTAATTCAACATTCATTCACTTTAAAAAACAAAAAGCAGTATCAAAAGTCACTTTGTGGTCTATAATAGCAATTTAGTGGTAGGTTTCTTAAAAGAAAGTTCTATATGTGCGGAAATAACAGAAATTATGTACCCAGTCAAAAAAGCTTAATGCATAAGAGTCCGGAAAGAACAACCCAAGGCTATATTCCGAGTCAAAGTAGCCCCTACAAAATGGCTTTCGAGAGCAAATAATTATCATTTTTATACAGTAATATCATATTAAGTACTAATAAATAATATTAAAATAAATGTAAGTAATTAATATTAATAGTATTATTATCATAGTAATGCACGAGAATATTTGCAGCTGTTACACGCTACCCGTCAAAATAGCTTAAAATTAAATAGCTCGATAATGTAGTCCCGAAGAAAACAGACCAAGGCTAAATAGTCTTTATCTCAAAGAGCTTAAACTGCCTAAATTTAAATTCCGAATGTTTACTAAATATATGTACAATATGTTAGTATATCAATAACTGAAACTTACATTTCGAGATTAGGTGAAGTGCCAGACAGAAAGTCTATGTACTTCATCATGTTTACATAATTTTCCATTAAAGCTTTCAGACGTCGACTAAGTTGTACATATTTAGTTTTGCTTGTATCTAAATGTTAAAGCAGCCACTGACATTGGGCTGCGGCAATTTTATAATACTTAGCTTGGGGCCATTATTGCTCAATTATTTACTTTTTTATAGTACCTGACATTAATCTATTGTATAAATGCTGAAAATATTTTCGTGTCTTATTACTGCTTCATAATTATTTGCTCTTGAAAGCCATTTTATCGGGGCTATTTAATCTTAGCCTGTACTTTAGGGGCTCTTTTGTTGGGAATTTTATGGCTTGGACTATTTTGAAGGTTTTAGGAGAAATTAATACTATATTGTAAGCAAAACTCATAAGTTTAATAGTTCTGAAAATTGTGGCTTTTTACATTTATTTGAATGTCTATCAATGTTTTTAATTGAACGTTTAACTTCGATATGTTCTTAAAGTATTTAGCACAAATAAAAATTATGTGGCTGTGAAATAATCAAGTATATTTACATGTGCAATGCTTATAATGTGCCTTCAGAATACGATCCGAACTAATATGAAGGTGTTAATAGGCCTCAGAATTCGGGCTTGGCTAACGACATGCCTATAACTGAAGGAAAAAATAATAAAGTAGATAGTAAACAACAAAAATTTAAATCTACAGTTGAACATAAATATTAGGAATCAAAACAAAATGCTATGGATACATTTTTAATTAAAATGTTTTGAAGCTTTTGAATACTGAGTGCACTTAATTGAAAGTTTTGAGCAACAAAGATGGGCAATGATAATGTTTGTATCCTTTGCCAGAAAGTCAAAATTTTGAGTTTAAGAAATAATAACTGCAATTTCACAGATATTTTAAGAGACAAAAAAGACATATACGGTATTGAAGTCTATGACGAGATATGTGGATGAAGAGGATAAATTAAAAAATCAAAATCCATGTTGACTTACATTTTCTAAGCACTGATTTTGCTTTAAATATTTTTGATTTTCTTCTTGATATTGCAACCAGAAAATGAACATCTTCATAACTAACACAATAATAAAAATAAACCTGTGCGTATGTCATAAAAAAGATCTGTAAATCTTTCATAAGTAACAAATGAACATTGCACATGTAGCGAATTATATATTAAAAGAAATCCGATGAAAAAACTAAGATTTGTTCGTGAAATAAAATTTTGCTTTTTAATCATTTTAAAAATCTAATACAAAATGCAAAGGAAATGAAAGTTTCGCTGGTAGGCATAAAAAATCTTAGTACTGATTCTGATAGCATTTGGAAAATGCGTTTTTCAATATTTATGTTATCAGCTAAGGCTATCTTAGGGAAAGAAAGTCCTTCATGGAAAAGTTTGTAAGGAAAACTGGCACATATTCACGTTTATAGAGAAAAACAAAAAAAAAAAAAAAAAAAAAAAAAAAAATTTACTAATGAAGTCAATACGTTGGCCAGTATTCACACCCAGAACGAACTACCATATAGCGACTCTGGGCGTGCAGCTTTCAAAAAAAAAAAAAGACCATTGGAAGAAATGGCTTATTTAATGGTATTAAATACCATATTATTTTTAAAAATAAATATTTGACTTGGATGTAATATATATAGATAACCCTCGATTTATACGAATTCGGTTTAATACGGTTGAATAAGAGGGGAAGAACTTCCATTTACAAGCCCTTGAGTTTCACTTTAACACGGTCAAACAGACAAATAATGTAAAAATTACGTACAGTATCCGCCACTTATTAAACTCCCTGGTTAGTAAAATCATCCGCTTATTACGTTTAAATTTCCAGGAAACAAAACAAATATATACTCAATCTCATTTCCGCCGCTTATTGCTCGGATTCAAAAAACATTGATTCTTCAGTGCCAGAATATCCTACCTATCAAAGCTATTTACAGTTCAATCCATTTAATCCATTGTGACCGTGGTTTATTTATCGTTTAGGGGTGTACTTCTTCAGTAAAACGAAGTTGGCAAAACGTTTTTTTATCTTTCGCCGGTCAATTCCCTGTAAAATTTGTTTATAGAGCTCTTTGTCCCTTCAGGAGCTTAGAGTTACAAAGTTAATAAACACAATCAGCTAGATGCATTGCTAACGAGCAAGTGTTCCTTCTTGAATATCAGCTGATAGGCGGTAGAAATACAACTTCCGTATCTCATCTTTTAAGGTTCCCATTTTTAAAATCTTCCTTTGGGATGCACTCATTATGTTCACAGAGAACCCTGAAAAAATTAAACGGTTTCATTGGAAAGGGTGTAGAAACTGTAGGCTGAAGAAAAAGCAAAGAAAAGCATAAACTGCTTAAAAAATCTAGATATATTTGTAAAAACGGCCAGAGAAAAATTGCATTTAAACTAAGAATTTTCCAAACAGTATTATGCAGTTTACTTAAATAAAAAATTCTAATTGATGAAGGTCTCTAAGAAGCGGGAGAAAAAAAAAAGACGAGAAAATCAAAAGATGTTGAGACTGCTTTTTCTAGAACAGGTTCAAGCTAGGAAACTTTTATCTCTAGAACTCTTTTCATTACAAAATCTGTGCAACTCTATATACTACAAGAGAATTTTGTACCAACTGATACATGACTTAGTTGGAAAGAGAAAAATCATTGTTCATCGTAACCTGCATGAAAAGCAAGAGGCAGAACACAATATGGTTGATAACAGGATTAACTCTTTCGCATCGAAGTCGCCCCAAGCGCCCGAGCATTCAGACATCGGCTGGACGCCCGAATAATTTCCTACCCAGTGCTTTCCCCCATCACGTTACTGCATTACTCATTGCTTTCAGGTGTTGTTAAATCACATGTCAATCATTCTTTTGAAGCTACTAAAAGTAGCTTCCTTGTTTCCTTTGTTCCTTCCTTTCCTTTGTTTACTATCAGTGTTTAGCTTTTGATGCCCGAAGTTGCAATCCCGTCCCAAGGGGAACTTCACGCAGTATCAAAGCGTCGAAGAAAGAAGTTCTCGCTTTACTTAAGTAAGGCTATTGTTAGCACTGTAGTATTCAACTTGTCATGGGGGAAGGAAAAGCATTCCAGGAGAAATTCTTAGATACGGGCGTTTTCGATGTTTGGGGAATTGAGATTTTGCCCTCTCTCTATGCGAAAGAGTTAAAGATGGCATTTCATTTGGCTGCTAAACGATTACAAACCACGTGAAGTTTACAATACAGTCGAAACTGGATTGTGTTACAGAACATTACCAGGACACTCAATAATATTTAAAAGTGAAACAGAAAGTGATTTAAGAAAGTGGAGTTACAGTGTTGCTAACATGCAAAATGGACTTAACAATTAAAAAAACAGTACTAGCTATTGGCAAAAGCAGAAAACCTTTCGTTGTTTGAAGGAAATCAAGAAATTTCTTCTAACGTAACTAAGGCACTAACTTCAAGAACTCATTAAATAAGGACAAGTATTATTTTTACTGAATTTCTTTTGAAACTGGACATCGAAATGAAAAGGGAAAAAATAGCTTTATTAATTAGATAACTGTGCAGCATACGTACCTCTGATCTCTTTCTGAGAAACATTAGTGCCTTCATGGAAACAACTTCTAACATTTCAGCCTTTAGACCAGGGCATTATAAAAGCCTTAAATGTCATTATAGAAGAAATATTCAGATCATGATAAACAGAATTGAATCTTGTGAAATGTATGCATTTCGAACGAAATAACTAAGTCGGTATGAATGCTAGACTCCACGTATGTTATAGTCAACGCAAGGGGTCAATCTTTTAAAAAATAATTAAAAACTGTTTTGGAAAGTGTGGCTTTTATGTAAAAGTAGCGTAAGAGGAACTGCAAGTGTCGAACATCAGTGAAGGTTTATTTTTAGACTTTGTGTCAATTGATGGCAATATTGCGATAACATATGTAAAAATTGACTGTGGAATTATAAAAAGTGCTGGAAGAGCTGCAGAAATGGGTAGTGAAAATGATACAGAAGAAAATAATGACCTGCCACCATCAAGCGAATTTGGAAAAGTATTGAAAATTTTAAGAAAAACTCTTGAATTGAGTGGTGCAAACAGAGGAATCAAAAACTGTCTGAAGCAGAAGGATATTGAGAATACAGTTGAAAACTTGTCGATGAACAGGGTGAAACGAACACAGATGGAAGAATTGCTTGTAAAAGTTAAAAAAACATTTCTTCAATTATAAAAATATTTTTATAAAAAATTTTAAAATGAAATTGTATTTCAAAATTGCTTAAATATCTTAAATGTTAGTATTAAATTTTAATCATTATTTTAGGATTAATTATTGGATTAGTTGCTAGTTATTTTACTTCTTAAGTTTAAAACTGATATCACAACCTACAGTATACAAATTCCCGTCTATTTAAAGTTAGCTGCTTCATAAGCTGAAATACACTAGTGGGCAAAATTAGGAGAATCTGCACATAATGTCAAATTTCTGAAAAACTAATGGAGAGATTTTAATGAAATCTAGTATATGAATGCGCATGTATAACAGAGAAAGAGACGTACCATTCGAAAGTCATTTTACGCGCACATAATTAAAGCTCTCGATGCAGGGATGTCCAAAATCCTCGTTTTGATATCGAATTGAAAATGAATCTGATATGGAATTCGATTCCCAGTCACAGCCAGATAGGTTGCGCAGCGTGACTGCGTATTGGACAGGAGACAGGCAGTTGACGTGGAACGCTGTTTAAGACAGGCGAGTGCCTGGGCACAATACCCTACCTCGAATGGAACGATTAAAAATTTCGAAATAATATACTTAATAATAAATTAAGAAATAAAATAACAAATTCACATTACTGAATTTTTTTTAATCTGTTATAAACGTTAAAAATATGTCTATGCATACCATTTTATTTTACGAAAAATAAATAACACTATTTCGTATGGATTTGTTAAATTTATTACATGCATATTCCTTTCCAATGCGAAATGTGGCCTCGAACTGCAAGATTTCAATTTATACATAATTTTCGGGTAGCCAATCTACCGTGTAAATCGAGGGTTACCTACAAATGCCATCGAATTCCGCTATAACGAACCCAGTTTATAACGCATCCTGGATATAACGAATAAACTTTTTTGGTCCTGTTCAATTTCTTTTAGATTTAATGTTATTTTATACGGCTGTATCTAACTTCTAAATGAAGGAAATCGGACATAGAGAACCTTATGTGTATCTTTGGCTAATAGTTTTTTTATGGTTTTCATAATTTCAGGTTTTGACTGAGAAATTACTAAACTTTAAATCATCCATGTTTAGTATGTTAGGATCCCATGTATGTTAGATTATTTTCAACCCAATTTGTCTCTGTATTCTAAAAAATTCTATACGAGACAGATGTAGCCCTTAATTCTAGGAGAGCCAAGACACGCAATAAGCATATCTTAGGGCACCATTTGGTATTCATGACCGCTGAGACAAAGAAAGCGAATGGGTTTCCTGTACAGCGTTCAAGGCTGATGCTCTGATGGAAATTTTGAAATTTTTGCTATTCATGGAAAGGGGAAGTAGGGAACAGTCTTATCAGCTTGAGGGTCACAGGGAATTTGTCTTTTAAGGAGTGCGATATTTTATCCTGGTCAGTTTGATTTGGTTCAATATTTAAAACGCTGTCGAAGTTCTGCCTTCTGAAAGGAGGGGGTTCATTCTTTAGATCGTTTGACGGATTTAAGGTATTTTTTATAAGCATTTTTGCACTTATGTTTTCTAACTATACGTAGCGTGGGTAAAATGAAGGAATTCTCACTGCACATTGGATAGGACAAATAAGTAATGAAATTTTCTTCAATCATCATATTTTTACGAACTTCCCACATTGTTTTGCCTAACTCTCTTTACTCTGCACTGGCAAAATTTTCGGTGTCGGAAATTCCTCCGTATACCTATAAACGTATAGCGTTCTGTATTGAAGATAAGTATCATTCGAAAAATGGAGAATGGCTGTAGTCAAACCAATATTTGTCGGGAATAGCGTTAATCCGAATCTACAGTTCTTACCTTATGAAAGAACAGAGATTCGATTTTTTTTTTCTACTAAAAAAATAAATAAATAAATAAATAGATAAAAATAAATAAATAATAATAATAAATAAATAAATAAATAAAATAAATATAAAAAAAATAAAAAATAAATCTGAAAGTTTTCGGATTTAAAATTTTGTCTAAATTGGCGTTTTTTTAACGTCGTCTGTGTTACCTTTACTTATTAAATATCATGTTCTTTGTACTTAAACCATAAAATTCAGTTCAACAGCAATGTCGCAAAATAATTTTAAAATGAGCGTATCTTTATAATTTCCGATACACAATCTCACGCACTGAAGATAATTTTTTTTTTTTTTTTTCTGTACAACGTTGCCATTGCTCACTTTTAAATCGTTGAGTTTGTTAATCAAAAATTCTGCAAGAGAAACTCTACATAGAAGGAACTGAAAGTTTAGCTCATACAGCCATAAATCTTTTCAGGCAAGCCCTTTTCTTGCGAGCCGTGACTAAAATAATGCGATACTGCACTGATTTCTGTTATTTTTGTAACACTTTCCGGTAAACATAAGAGAGTTCTAATAGAACGCGAGATTATATTGCTAAATAACGATGCTTCCAAAAGAACTTCGAAATGAGAGGAAAAATTTTAGACACTGTTTTCATAAAAATCGGAGATCCAGTGGGTATCTGGATATGAGGTGGCTGGGTGTGGCGTAGGTGTTCTGGCAAGAGGTGACGCACTAACCGTTACTGCCAGTATCTGCTCTTTATAAGAGGTATTATTAGAGCGAGCAATAGAAAGGAATGTGAGTAGTAATCGTCAGCGGCTATCTGACTGTCTTCAGCCTCTTTGTTACTAAGAAGAGGAATGGGGTAGATTGGAATTTTAAAGGACAAAACCAAATTCTTTATACAGGTTCTTAAAAATTCGTTATACAGGTTTTTTTCTCTTTCCTTCTCAGAAGGAAAGAGACAAAAACTGCAAAATTAGAATAACGTAGCTAATCTTCGAACAGAACAGGAAAACATACGAACATTCATACGCCCAAATATGTACTGTAATTACAGTATTTAAAATGTTCTTACACTATTTGCACTGTATAGGTGATTTTAAAAATTATTGCAGTCTAATTATCAATAACCACGGCATTATTTCAAAGATAATGTTCTGCTTGACCAGTAGAAATCATTTAGAAATTTAGAAAAAGTTATCATGCCGTTGGCGAATGTCGAGTTTGCGGGACTGTATTTTGTAATCATCTGTTTCTCTATGATGCAAATTATCTCAGTGGGACATTTCGTGATCGAAGGTCCAAGTATGACCTGTCCTGGCTGGGCTCTGAGTATACACTTGCTGTTATAAAGATCACTGATTTTTGGAACTGAGGTGAAAGTTCATGAAATATATAATATAGAATTTGTCAGTCACCAGTACAGCAAATTAGGGCAAAATTTCAAGGAGAAATGATTTTGTAATTTGTCTCTTGTATCTCTTATATTTGAATTAAGTTATGATTTATTTCAAAGAGAATGTTCGAAAAAAAAAAAAAAAAAAAAAAACTGAAACGGCATTCATTCAATCCACCAGAACTCCACCAAACCTATTATCAGCAGATCTTTATATATATATATATATATATATATATATTGTTAATACTGTGGGTATCGATACTGTATTCTCCTGTAATTAATTAGAAACCGAGTCGATACCTTTCAGAAATACTCAATGAACTACTAATGAATAAAATCTTCAGATTTAAATTCCATGTAACAGTTATGAAAAGTTCTGGAGAAATATGTTACAAATTTTCAATAGCTTTTTTGACCATATAATAAATACTTCAGAGTTTTTTTATTTCCATTCTAACTAATGTTTTGATTCTAAGCACTAACCCTTCTTCATAGTTCATGTAAAAACTAAGCCATTTTGAAAAATTTCTTATTTAAGTAAACTTTTTTTCGTTATCACGTGAACGTATTTTTGAGAAATTAGATTTTTACAAATATAAATTTTCGTTATTTATAGATAAACTACTTGTGATTCCATCTGATAAAGTCCCAAGCTGTAAAATTTTATTCCAGTTTCCCATCTTATCGGAAATTTATAACGGAGAATCTATCTGCAGACTACAGCATTTGTATTTTAATACTCGTCCGCGAATTCCGGTATTTGAAATTTACTTTGATATTCCAAAAAAAATTAAACTGTTTCACGCATGAGATACCTTCAGCCAACTACATACGGATTAATACTAGTCTGAGTTTGTAATGAAAATTGAAACATATTAACAGAAATGGTTTGTGTGTGATGTTCCGAAGAACAGTGCCCTGTACCATTCTTTCTAAATGCGTAGAGAATTCCTCTTAAAGGCACTTTTAAATAGAGTTTTATCTAATTTGAAAGCTGGTGTGGACCTCTACGTCTATTATTTGCTAAAATAGAGTAGAAATAACCCTAAAACTAGCGCTGGGATACAGACGGTTTATCAGGAAACTGCGTTCTATTCCCCCCCCTTTTCTTTCTTTTCTTTTCTTTTCTTTTTTTTTTTTTTTTTAAAAGCTATAAAAACTGAATTTTTTATCTATGCATAAATACTTATTTCTGAAATTTATCGTTCCTTAATAGCTAATTTTATCATTTAATTAGGCAGTAAACTAATTCTTAAAAATTTTGTGACCTACCACTGCCTATGATTAACATTAAATAACCAAATTTGAAAGAGTGATATAATGCAGAAATTCTCTTCAAATCCAGATTATTTTTACACTATTTTATTACTTTATTATTTCTATAATATTTTTTACAATATTGTATTACATTATTTTCCAAGTTTTCAATAGAGTTAAAAAGCTTCTTATCGATAAAATTATTAATGCACATTAAATTCTTATTCAGATTGCGGTAAATGTAATTGGTAGAATAAAAGTAGCAATAATATTTTGCGCAGAATGTACAACACTTACTGCTGTCAGTAACATCAAACTTGTCCTTGCATAGAAACTCATATTTTTTTTTCATTAAAACAAGCAATTATGTGGAAAAAATTATTTACCACTCTATTAGATTTCGGCAATAACAATTCATTTAAACTAAAATATTTCGTTTGGTTACGTATTTTTGTTTTTAGAGTAATCAAGTCAAAGCTTGAAATTCGTTTTTACCGCGTTTAACTTATTTTTAATATTTTCTTTTGAGCTAAGTTTATATTTATTAGAAAATATTAAAAGAAATGCCGTGTTTGCCGGCTTATAAGATGCACGCCTTTTTTAATACAGGTTTTTAAAGGATAAAACTTTATTACTGATCATTATAATGAATTTACAGTGTTTTAAATATGTAGTAATACAAATACAAAGTAATGATTTCTGCAAATACTCAATCTATGGTTGTTTTTGAGCCATAACTTGCCAACGAATTTAAGAAAATTGCACAGTAGAAATTTCACACGCTTAAAAGTTGTTCACAAATTTTAAACCTAAACGTATGTGAATTGAAATTATCGAACCTGTTATAGCTGTGATCGTCGATGACACCGCATACGCATTCACTGAAATCTACGTAACTGCAATATTCTCACACTCCCGCAAGGAAACAAGGGGGAAAAAAAAAAAAAAAATTCCGCATAACTTCCAATAGAGGAAATTTCCAGAAATCGAAAATTGAGTATCGACGTATAAGACGCACCCCGTCTTTCAGATCTATTTTCAAACGAAAAAAAAAAAAAATGTGTGCCTTATACGCCGGCAAATATGGTATATGTAAATCTGAATGAAGTTATTACATTGTAACCTTAAGCTCTAGGAATATTTTTTAAAAATGGGCAAGAACTGAAGGATATTAAATTGATATACATTTAAAAACCTATAGTCTGAAGAATGCTGATTAAATGAATTTAAAAAAAAAAAAAAAAAAAAAAAAAAAAGATTGTACTCACCCAACGTGTTTGTTCAGGATATTTGAGGGGGGGGGGAAGCAAATAAAAATTTTCAACTTTTTGAACTTGGCTACAGGGAAGGGAGGCTCGTGGTCATTTAGATCCCCCAGTGTACGAGTACGGGCCTGTAACAAATTCCCTGTATTTATTTTCAGCTAGTACCGTTAATATTTGAATTTGATTTAGTCAAAACAAAAGGAGATACATTTTCGTGCTTTATGTATTAAGGAAGTTTAGCAATTTTAGCAGAACGAACAGCAAAATAAAGTCAAAGGTGTTGGCGCAGAGGTTTGAAAACAAAAAACAAAAAAAAAAAAAAAAAAAAAAAAAAAAAAAAAAAAAAGGCAAAAGAGAAAAAGTGTTACGATGCTTCAGTTTACGTTTGTTCGCTGTCAACGATAGAGGGCGCCACTACTACGGATGAGACACTGTTTACCAAGGAGTCGTAATCGCATCAATGCATACACACATATCAGTTGTTTTTGCTCATCTCGATAACACCACAGAATTATCAGAATCGTTCGCCAAAAGAAATTAAAGCTTGTTTTTATTTACCGGCTTTTAATTTCTCCTTTGAGTAACAGAAGAAGTTAATGCACTATAATACACGGTGCGCACATTTTTAATTACCGATTTTAATTATTCGGATTAATGTGTAAGATGTGTATATTTTTTTCATTTCCCCCTTTTTTCAATTAAAAATCCTTAATTTTGAAATAATTTAAGAGCGAAAATTTAATAAAATATATTACATTGCTGTAATTTTATTATTTGATTGCCTTACCTTTGTAAAAAAAAACCCGTCTTGTTCTATTCTTTCAGATGAATTTTAAAAAAATTATATGCGATCTGAAAGCTCGCTTTCAGATCGCTGAGTTTGTTAATCGAAAATTCATTAAAGTGTTACAAAATATAAAAAGAGATAAATAAAACAAATTCATAATTCTGGTTTCCAGGAGCACAGCTCGGGTGAAGGACTACGTTATTCAAAATTTGTTAGCTCTAGGTACAGCCTTTTTTTTTTAATTGCGAGGATCATACATACATACATGCATATTCTTCATTATTTAATTTCTTTAAAAATAATGCAGGGCAATAATATTTGGTGGCAACAATTTGAAAAGTTATATGCCATCTATAGTGAACCGGCGCAAAATTCCATTTTAAGACTAATAGCATCTTTTGGGCTGAATTCTGCATGATTTCAGATTTTAACGATCGCTCAGAAGGGCTCTTTGAAAGTTAAATATGATTTATTACTAGAATTCATCAACAGGCATGGCCCAGTGGAATAGCCTAGTGAAATACTTTATAGAATATTAAATGAATACTCATTTGGACTACCATGGGACTGTATAGTTAATAACTGTAAAAACATGTAATTTATAGAAATAATTAATGCTTTTAATTAGATATATGAGGAATCAAATGCACTTTTATTTAATCAATCAGATTAAAATTTAAAAAAATAATAATATTAAGAACTCCATCTATATGTTTTTAAATAGCTTAGCTTGTTAATCAGTTAAGGACAAATTAAATTTGGGAGAAAAATTATCTTTACTTTTTTCCGAATGGCAGCAGACTCGAATGAAAAGTGAAACAACGCAAAATCATATTCCGAGACTAATAGCCATTTTTGACTAATAAATAAACAAACAAACAAACAAATAAAATTTAAATGTAAATAAATGCATAAGTAAATAAATACAAATAAAAGCTGGCAAAATATTTTGAACAACAATCCTTTTGTACATTTAATAACTTCTGTGATAAAAAATTATCAGCTATTTACATCTGTCAATAACAGTAAGCGAACCTTATTATGCTTTGTACCACATAGTTAAATTCGGTCATCGGTAAGTACTTAGTCAGCAAACTAAACTGACAAGCAACTGTAACGAATGGGCTGCAAAGATTAATTGTTACAGTCCTGCAGATTCAAACGTAATAAAGATAGCTACCGTGCTATATGGCGTTTAATCTGCACCGTAATCTTAAAACAAGTCAAGCTGCGTTTCGCTCTACAGACATAGAATTCACTGGAAAACGTAGTACTAATCGATTTACATAAAGCTAATTATAAAGTCGTATAGTTTGAGAATTTCAAAATTAATTCCACAAGAAACTTTTATCGCTGAAAATTTGGAAGGTATCGTGCTCTCAAAATTTCTGATGATATCTTACAGTTCCAGTTTTTCTCGAAATTTATTGAAAGTGACAAGAGAAATAAGTGAAATGTTTTCAACAAACTTGTCTCGGAAAATATGCTTCAGTTATCTTTATATTCATAATGAAGTTAGGTAGTAGATCGATACATCATTCGATTTTGATATAATCAAATGTAAATTATGCGGATTTTGTTATCTAAAAACGAATTATAAACCTAATTCTGTGATTCAGTTTTTGTAATACAGATTATGCTTCTAAAGAAACCAGTATTGCTAGTGATAACAACATTAAAAATCATTCAATCTTGTCAAAATGAAAGTAAACGAAAGAAATTAAATTAAACTGAAAAATGCTTAAACTTGTTCGTACAAAAACATTATTTAACACGAATTTTTCCATTTGATTAATCTCAAGTTATTGAATTTAATGTCAAATTTCGAAAAATTAAAAATATGAAAAAATGAACATTTTTGTTTCTCAAAAATCTTTCTTTAATAAGGTAGAGGTCATCTCTGACAGATATGCAAACTATATGTGTTATTTCATTCAATTTACTAAACTTTAGATCAAGTCTTGTGGAGGTTGCACATTACTGTTCTGTAAGTGCCCTTTCCAAATTTCGGAGGGCAGATGAAGGCAGTTTGGTCCTGCAATTCGGCAGCCTGAAGCATTTCATCCATGCTCAGTCGTATTCAAATCCGATGAGTAAGCTCGTCAACCTATTCGATTGACAGCATTCTGATCCCAGAGATAAAAATGGCAAAAATGGCGCTGAACACCTGAGTGCTTGGGCAGGAGACCGTACCCCCAAAGTGAACACAATCGGACTTGCGAATTATTACCAATTAATGACTTACATAATATATGCGGGCAACGAGTTTAGAATGTTAAGTGGTTGCACAAAGTTCGTAACAGTTTTTCAGTAGCGGCTGGTAAGTAGTGTTTAGCAAATGGTGAAAAGCAGAAACGCCAAACCTTATTCCAGAGGTGCTCGATGCAACATTAGCGTACAGTATAGAAAACAACATCCTTAACTAACCTTAATTGCTGTTAAAAGCCCTCATCCCTTTATTCTGTGGTCAAAGACATACAATTCGGTGCGTTTAATTATGATGATCCACACCCAAAATCATGAAACTTGTTCAGTGGAAATGGGATCTTTTATGTACAAGGGAAGTAATAATGTATTCACATATAGAATCCCAGTTCAGACTAGATTATCACACTTCAGACTGCGAATTTATTACTAACGTCACATTTTTCTTAGTTCCATTAAACGTGACAGCGCTACTAATTTAAAAGAGCCTCTATGGAAGATGAAATAAATGGAACACTAACCACTGATATTTCCTCGCATTACAGTCCAACATGAAGTCCAAACTCTTGTGTAGCAGTAGACTTGCTGATTTGTGTTCTTGTGGCAGCTTGGCGGTTTTAAACGAACTCTCTTATAGTCGCTACACAATTTCTTCGAACCTACAGTGACACAAAATAGTCTTTGAGTGTAATTTCTTCACTTGTCCGCCATTGATCAGGCCATCTATTATTTCATTCATTGCTTATAAAGCGGTTCAAGTTATAAGGTATACATAATATTAATCTTGGAATATTATTATTAATTATCAAGTTATAAGGTATTCTCTCTCTCCTTTCAGCGTGCCTTCGTGGTGTAATTGGAAGCATACTCGACGCGTATTCGAGAAGTCCAAAATCGAGTCCCGGCGAGGACATTGCACATTTTTCGCTTCTTCTGCTTTAAGAATACTTATGATACCACAACCCAAGTAGCACATGACGTTGCAAAGACGTTGCAAACTGGTCCGAGAGGTTGCAAAGTGGTCGTGGTAACTTTTACGACGTCTTTACAACGTAGCGAAGACGCAAAATATTTGCCGTTGCATCTTGGCACTTTGTTGACGTCGCTGGAACGTCATGATATGAGCGCTTTTAGGCATAGTCATTTTAGCATCTTTTTCATAGTTTATCAGCGTTACTTTTAGAATGAAAAGAGACTAAATCTGCCCTTTCAGGAATCTGAAGTCCGCATAAGATTTATCTTCATTACTTTATTTCATCTAAATATATTAATCTAAGATAGATTCATCTAATGAAATATAAATTTAATATAAATACTTGAATTATTAAGTTTAATTAGTGTTAAAAATACGTGCTAAATTATTTTTTAAAATTTTGTTAAAATAATTAATACTTAAAATATTTTTTTATAAATATTACAGCAAAATATTTAAAAATGACATTATTCTATAAAGTAAGTTATTAAGATGTGCATTTTATATATTTATAAAAATTATATTTCCGAAATCAATGCAAATCACATGTTAGCAATTATTTGGCGACATTCACATTACAAATGTTGTAGCGAACCCGATAAATATTTTTTGTAAATATAATATTGTGAACATTGTACGTAAAACATTGTTCGTATTCAGTTGAAATAATTCTTCTAGGACATTTAAAAAAGATTCTATTAAATTATCAGAAGAACCGTAGAAAGGTTTAATGCAATCGTATAAATCGCTGAAAAGTTTAGACAGAACGACAGTTCGAGCGATTGACATTCCATGTACATATTATTTACTGGATGATTATATAAACGAACATCTGAGCTCAAGGCTGCGCGCTTTGGCCTGCTGCCAAATTCAAACAAGTTAGTTAACGGCGCAATAATTTCAGACTCCATCTTATTTTCAGAAATTTTTTCTTCACGGTTTTGTAATTCACCGTTGGAATTAAATACTGGAGAGCTTCAATACAGCAAGAGAACGATGTACAAGAATGTAATGATGACAGTTTATTTTAAATTGAGGAGAAATAATCGTGGTAATGCCGAATTTCTGCTTATTTTGTTTGTGAATATCTGCTCTACAATGCAACGTGCATATAGTGAAATAGTGTTGTGTTTTGGTGTTTTATGTTATGATTAAACTTACATGGTGGCGTTCTCCAATCTTCAGTGTTCCAGCGGTGCAATATTTGGATACACGGATTCTGTTATAACGTTCTAAGTGCTATATCGTATATCATTCATATTAAACGAACAGGTTGGTGCTCAGACTTTCCGCATATGATAGAAAAAATAGTGTTAAGGAAACATTAGGATTACTATGAAATATTGTAATCTATAATTATGTGATATTTAATTATGTAATATTAAAAAACACTAAATATTTTTTATCGATTGCAAATTGCAGTTTTATTACTAGTAAAGGATGTCCCAAAATTAACGCAAGATTTGAATTAAATAAAAAACCCAGTTTTTTTCCTTTAAATTGATTTTTTTTATTGAATCGTAGAGTACACAGGATAGGGTTATGTATGAAATAACACACGGGCAAATGGCCTCAATGGCTTTGCTGTCACATACTCACACTTTTGTCAAAATTTTCCATGACCATTTCACATAAATGTGGCTGAATTTTGTTGATGCAGCGTTCAATTTTATCCTTCAGTGCACGCGTGCTTGTCGGCCTGTTGGCATAAACCTTAGACTTCAAATAACCCCATAAGCAAAAATCTAATGGTGTTAAATCACACGATGTAGGGGACTGATTTTCATCACCGAAACGAGAGAGTATACGGCCAGGAAAATTTCTCATGCAGTAATTGAATTGTTTCACGGGCAGTATGGCATGTGACACCGTCTTGTTGAAACCACATGTCGTCCACATCAATATCCTCCAATTCAGGCAGAAAGAACTGTGTTATCGTGTCGTTATATCGAGCACCAGTAACTTCATTGCTTGATTGGCTTTATGGTCCAATGATGCCTCTAGCCCAAAATCCGCATCCAACAGTGACTTGTTAAGGATACATTTGTTTTTCTACAATCACGTGTGGGTTCTTTGAACCCCAAATGCAGCAGTATTGACGATTAACAAAGCCGTCAATTTGAAAATGGGCTTCATCGAAATTTACGAACTGGGGCCGCCAGACTTTTATTGTTTTTGAGATATTTTTCAACTATGAAAACACGTTTTGTACTATCGTGTAATGCTTCTTTTCTACTAACCCTAAACTATCAGCTGTCAAATGATTTTTTAATAGGGTTGCCAAAACTTTACTGCACGAACAGTGGCAAATTCAAATCTTGCGTTAATTTTGGGACACTCTTTAGTTTGGTAGCTATTCTTCCAAACACTGTGTAATTCCCGTTTTTTTTTTTTTTTTTTTTTTTTTTTTTTTTTTTTTTTTTTTTTTTTTTAATATTGCTGTTTTGTATGTGTATTAGATTATCTCAATAAATGAATGTTGGAAATTAGGTTTTATTCTTTATTAAATTTAAGTATATTCTGTTTTCTTCGCTTACATTTTATGTGCATGTAATAACAAAGGAATTCATAATAAAACAAAAAGTTTCATCGTGTGCTATTTAACGAAGAGCTTACTTTAACGTACTTAGCTTTTTATCGTATACAATATTATTTAAATTATTTCTGTACAGTATCAAAAGAAAAGTTATTGATTATAAAAAGTGCATGAAATAATTATTGTCTACCACTATTCTAAAAGTCTAATAATCTACCACTATTCTAAAATGTAGAAACTAAAAGTAAGTAAATACATTTATATATGATCGAAAGAAATGGTGTTAAGAAACATCAGCATTACTAGTAAACACTGCAATACATAAGTATTGCACTTTTAATTGCTTACTATTTAAAAAACGCAAATAATTTTTTATTAATTGGAAATTTTAGTTCTATTACCTTCCTTCTGCTATTTATGCTTTCAAACACTGCTATTTCATGTTTTTTATTAAATAGTGCTGTCAAGTATGTTGCTTATTAGGTTATTATTTAATTTTAGATATGAATGAGAAGTTTTTTGGTTATTAGATTTAGGTGTATTTTTGTATGAAATATTTTTGATCACATTTATTAACTACTTTATACAGTCTTTCATTTGCATATTTTGGAGATATAAAAGTTAATAGTTATATTTTTTACTATGAAACGCGAATAAATTTATACTTGAGTTCAGGTAAAATACTGATTATGTTACCTTACGCTTCCTAATTTATCTGACTGGGGCAAATTTTATTGTCTCTGAGATTTAACAAAAATAAATGTGAAAATGTGTTTCTGTTATAATCAGAAACACTCCTTTCGTTACCCACATATATAGCTGTACTTTTATTTATGTCTGATTGAGTTTTATTTACTTAAAACCTACTATTATTGTGATATATAACCACTTTCATAATTACTCTCATTTACATACTAAAGGATTAAGGAAAAAAAATTGATGAAATCTTAAATAATCGTAACTTAGAATTTAAGTTACTTAAAAAATGTAGTATAAAGTACTGAAATAGTAATTAAAGCTATTATTAGTTATGCATATTAAGTCTAAAGAGAAAAAATTATATTATCTTCTGGTTTTCAGTAAATGGTAAAATATTGAAACTTTAGAAAAATACAAAGAATACAAAATTAAAAAAAAAAAAAAAAAAAAAAGAAGAAGAAAAATGCATTAATTATTAAGCTTATTTTTCTGCATAAATCAATATGTAACACAAGGACGTCATAACGAAGTTTTCACAACTGTTGCAAAAAGGTTGAATTCTGTGAACAGGCGTCGTTAAGACATCGTGAGACGATGCTTTCATAACCAAAATATAACGTGAGAAAGACGTAATAACGACGTCTATTCAACATAAACCTCATCTGCAAAGACGTAATAAAGACGTCTTTGCAACGGTTGTAAAACAGTGGAGTTTCGTGGACTACGACATATTGCAACGTTTTTGCAACGACATATCCGCGACCAGTTTGCAACGTCGTTACGACGTTGCCGTGCTACTTGGGAAAGTGCTTGATATGACACTTTGAAGGATATTCAAATCCTGGGGGACCTACATTTGTGTTTTACAAGCTAGAGCCTACCAATTAACTGCCCCTTTTGCTCTTCACTTACGCCTGTAAGTCATAACTAATGAATACTTTTTTCAAAATCATATCGCCTAGGTGGATCCAAGAAAAAGTTGCAAGCATCAACGTTTGAAAAGTAATTATTGTGAAGGGAATACTTTGTCCACAGAAAGTAGACAGATGGCACTAGTTGCCTAGTAGCGGTTGTGCGAGTATTTAGAGTAAGTTAGCAGGCGTACTAAAATGGCAAGGCGTTTAAAAAAGGGGTCTCGCTTGGAGGTGCAAGAAGGGATTTGTTATCCTGATCGAGTATCTGGAACGTAGCCATACCGTTACTGCCGATAGTTATTGTGCCACATTGACAAGGTTACGTGAAGCCTTCCCACGCAAGTGCCCTGGCATGTTAAGTGATGGTGTTATCCTCCTTCATGACAGTGCCCGGTCCATACTGATCACCAAACTAAGGAATTACTGCAAAAGTCTGAGTGTGCAGTCTGGAGTCACCCCTCCCCCCATATAGCCCAGATTTAGCACCTAGTGACTATTTTCTTTTTCCGAAACTGAAGGAAGAGTTACCTGGAGTGAGGTTCTCTTCAGACAGTGATGTGACACTGCAACTGAGAACTGGATCTGTGGGCAAGAACGTGATTTCTACAAAGCCGGGTTAAACAAGCTGGTCCTGCGTCCAGATAAATGCCTAAAGAGATTTTGTGATTATGTGGGAAAATGACAAACAAGTATGCCTCTTAACTTCTTTTTGTATTTTCTGACTATTGTTAACAAAAAAAAAAAAAAAATTATACTTTTTTTTTAAACCAACCTCATAACTTGAAACATCACAACACATATTATATTCCAACATATATCCCTAGCGCAACACGTGGTCAAGCGCTTAATTTGCATATTTCAAGCTCTAGCTTATGCGCAGAGGTCCAGCTTTTTATTCAGCGTCAAATAATTAACATAAATAATTATAGAACTGAAAATAAATTATTACACCATTGACGGAAAACGTCAATTTATGAACACGTTTTTCAGTTAATCTTTAGTTTTGGCCGAACAGTGTACAAATACTAGCTACACTTGTACACTACCTGTTACTTATGTAAATTAATAAACTCAAAACAATTACGACCAATTGTTATTTTTACAAAAATGCAAAAGCTGTTTTCAATGAGGAATTATCCTGACAACGATGATAAATTACAGAGAAATATTTTTCATGGAATATTTTTTGCTTTCACACTTTTAATGTAATTATGTAACACAGATTTATGCTCTTAGAAAGACTATTTAACTGATTAATGAGAGAAAGAATGTTACGTAATGTATGTTAAATAAGTTCTTAAGGTAATTTGATTTATAAGGTACTTAAACAATAATTTTTAGAAATGTTTGCAGCTTTGTTGTAAATAATATAAGATGCCGCTAATGTAGTATGTTACGTAATGTACAGAATAATATGTTTATTTTATTTTATTATTAATTTGAAGTGTTAAAAATAAAATATAACAAATTAAATAAATAAAATAGAGAAATAATAAAAATCTTAAAGTACTAATTTTCACACCATATTTTTCATATACAAACATAAGATTTTCTTTCCCCCCCCATATTTTTAAGTGTTATATTCTTTTCTCCTACGTTTAACTTGCAAAAGTAATAGATTTTATAAAAGTAATACGTTTTCACATTATTATTATTATTATTATTATTTTCTATTTTACAAAAGTTTTTTTTTTTTTTTTTTGCCTTCAGTTTAATCTTTCCTTTCCGTGTTTTACATTTTTCACTTTATCTGTTTTACAAAAGCTGTACTTATTTTCATACCATTTTTTCTTTCTTTTTTACGAACTCGGTCTTTTTTCCTATATTTTACTTCAAGAAGTAATTTCTAATTTTTCTTTTATATAAAAGTATTTTTTTAATCCTTTGAAGAATTTTCTTCTCTCATTTCTTTTTTCTTTCTTTTCTTCTCCTCTTAAGGTTTTTCTTAATGTTTTAAATACTTATTGATGTTCCACCTCCATTTCTCGAAGCCTAAAGTTACATATATATTTCTCTGTCTATCAAATTTAAGCTGGAACTTACACGCATATAATTTCCCTCTAGAGGCTTTCATGGATAATATTTTCTGCAAATTTAAACCAATAAGTACGATGTTCCTTCCATATAGCTTACTTAGCATATTATATTTCTTCTTATTTTTTTACGCTACTAATACTTAAGATATACAAAACGTTCTCTTCTAACGTATTATACTAACTTTTTGAAACATTATACTAAAACGCCGCGGATTCTCTTTTACACATCTCATTCTTGTTCAAAGGATTCACGAAATGTGTCAAAAAATGTAAATTTTTAACTTTCTATTTTCCATTTAGACATTTTGCCTTACATTTAACCTTTATCATGTTTTTAAAACATATCCCTGTTAATATTCCTGATTCTTTTTTTTCCCCTAAAAATAAATACAGACTTATACGGATTTTTTAAAGGTCTACTGACTTTGAATTAAACCTTTTAATTAAGAAATAATAAATTTTCACAACATAAAATCTACTTGAACTAATATATGGACATCTCTAGCCAGTTTAGTTCAAATACATACGAAACAATATGAAATTTCTTATTATTGTCTACTCCAGTTTAATACATACCAACAGCATTTCATTTCCTACAGACATTTACATGACATTTACATGAATATATTCAGAACACTCCTTTTTATTGAGCAGGAGGTTTCAGATATATTACTAACACAGATTGACTCTTTGAAATATTTTACAAAAATATCTTGGATTTTTCTTGTACACATCGTATTTAAATCACCGAACATGCGTTAAATTTTGATTTATATCATTTGAAAACTTCACCCGGATTCTTAATGTGATCCCACCATTTACCGCAAACCTTCATAAACACTGTTATATTTGAACTTAACACAGCCATAATTTTTTAACAAGTTACAAAATTTTTAACTACAGAGAAGAATATCCACATTGTAATGTAATATTTTAAATTCACTATAGAGTCATATTTGTGCAAACATCTAAAAAGAAAGGATGTCTGGACATGGAATTAATGCTCAGTCAAGGAAGTGAAACTTTGTCATCTTTTTGCCAACTTAGAATATAAAAATTTCTCAGCTCGGAATATTTTTTTCAAAGAGTATGATCATTTTTTTTACAAGTCTCAAAGCTTTTTAATATATTCCTTTTAACTTAAGATATGCATTTCAAATTGCCAAACACTGAACTCTTACAGCTTTTTGAGAATGATTTTTAAGTTATGATAGATAGCAAATAAAATCCTGTACAACAGGAAATATTGACATGAATTCCAAATAATAATCCAACTTAAATTTAATATATTCAATTTAACTGAAGATACGCATTTCAAACTGGCATTACTTTACTTTACTTAGAGTTCTTACTGATCTTTGAGTACATCTAATAATTAAATTTTCACAGATACCAAAAACATTTTGCTTAAATATCATACAAGACGAATAATATTGACATGAACTCCATATCATGGGTCCAACATAGATAACTTAAATGAACTTTTAATACATTTTAGTATGAGTTAATTTAAAAAAGAAAAATTCGAATGCAAGTATTCAAAGAGTAATGCTTCACAAATTTCAGATAAAATAGGAACGGAATGAGCCTAATTGAAAATAACGGAAAAGCATGCAAAGGACTAGGAAAAGATGCATTAGCGCAAGACATTCTAAGGCCCTATTTAGCACATGGGCTGCATTTTTCATTTTTCAGATTAAGCAAGCATTCAAGATAATACCTATATATCCATAAATATTATTTACAGTAGCTGGTAATGTAATTTATTAGAACAGTCGCAGACATATAAGAGAGGTATGCAATATCCACAAAAAAACTTCCTCTCAAGTCAAACAGCAGTAGTGAAATATAATATGTAAGAAGGGGGGGAATGTCAGATTTCCAACAAAATTAGTATCTGAATATGGAAAACATGAAGAAGAAATGAATATTTTTTTCTGAAAATGTTCTCAATGGGATAAGAGCCTTAACGAGTTTCAGGAATAGAGCATGAAAGATAATGAAGTGTTTTTATCTTATTTTTGTCTATAATGCATTTACTTGTATTAAAATAATATTCTGTTTGAAGACTGTATTCTACACTTAGAAGGAATTTGATAAATCAGACTGATTTCGTTTTCTGAAGATTCAGGTTCAGAAATATTACAAGTCAAAAGCAAAAAGGTTGGAACGATAACGAAGTATACCGTAACCAATATTTTTTTTTTTTTTCTTCCTAAAAAAAAAAGTAAAGTGAAACTTTTTCGACCTAAAATAATCTAAATGAATTTCTTTCGACTTTCTAAAATCAAAGTGTAACTTTTTCCCCTTACATTTTGAATTTAACATCGGTTTTCCCATAGACAAAATAAAAGTGGAGATTTTTCTCCCTAAAAAAAAATTAAAGTGAAAATTTTTCGACCTAAAAGAATCTAAATGAATTTTTTTCGAGATTTTAAAATCAAAGTGTAACTTTTCCCCGGTACATTTTGAATTTAACATGTGTTTTCCCATAGACAAAATAAAAGTAGACATTTTTCTCCCTAAAAAATATAAAGCTAAACTTTTTCGACCGAAAAAAATCTAAACGAATTTTCTTTCAACTTTGGAAACTTTAAAGTGTAATTTTTCTAACAACATTTTAAAATTAGCATGGGTTTTACCATAGACGAAATAACAGTGGCTATTTTTCGTCTTAAAAAATTGAAGTGAAATTTTTCCAACTCAGAAAAGCAAACTGTTTCATTTGAGCCGTAACGGAAAATGTAGTGAACATTTTTCACCTTAATAAAACAAATACATTCAGAAGTTATCATCAAGATAATCCACTCAGATATAGTTTTCTACTTTTCATGCCATTACATTTCCAATGAAATTTGAGCCATTGGCAGATAGTTAAATGTTTGTTATTTTTCTCGCACACGAATGCATTTCGTGTCTTACTTACGCTCATTATATATGATTTAATAAAATTACAAACAAGTTAGACGTTAAGTGAATATTTCCTGAAATACTGTACATTTCATTTCGGAAAGTTACATGATTATCTTCATTTTAAATCCTTTAACGCTTCTTTTCCTACATCCAAAGTAAATTTTGAGTTTTCAGTTTTGACGGAAGTTATTTGCGGATGGCTGTGATGTGTTCATGTTTCCCTAAACCGTTTTTTTTAACACTTTGAATATTACCATTTTTTACATTACTGCTACTGCAAATCATTGAATTTTCAAATATTTTCCTATTTATCGTTTACAACGCCTCGTAAAGTCTTGGGAACAAATTTTTACTAAATTGTTATATTATTTGATTTAATAATTTTATTACACGTTTGGAAGATTTAACTTAAACAACACTACCGCACTGAAAGAAAAATTAAGAAAAGAAATGGAATTTTTATCTTAGTATTCTATAGGGATAGATTAATTTTCTCTGACATTGACATATTCGTATGTAGATAAGAGAGACTTTTAACCCAGTTCATACAGACTTAGAATATTTTCTCTAAGTCACCACGATAACTGGCTTGCATTGTCATAGGTTTTCTCGTGAAGTCTATTCCTTTCTTAAAAGAAGTTTATATCGTAATTTCATTAGAAACATGCCCAAGAAAATACCTCATCTTCATAAGAAACATCAGCGCTTTGATTTAAATTAGTATTAAAATAAGACTCATTGTTTTGTAAATATGTTTCTCTGTGACTCAAAAGTTTCTTTGTCATATTCGAACTGAATAATTAACCGTACATAACTAATATATTGTATTGATGAACCAGAGTTATGTTTTCACTTACTGCATTACGTTTCAAGTGAACGTGTATATTGCATCTTTGAATAAAATCTGAAAGGCTGAAATGAGTGTTTCCTTACCAAATTTGTACTTTCCAACTTCCTTCTACTGAAACGAAAACATTGATAACTTATTACGAAGAAACATTTGTACATGTTATACTTTTCGATTAATTTTCGTACCACTGTGTTTATCTTTGAAAATTTGTTTCCTAGTCCAGTGCTAATATATTTTCGCTCTTTCAATGTATTGCGTATGTGACAAAAACTTAGTTTAGAAACTTTTTTTTACTTAACACCTTGTATTGCATTGCTGAACCGGGACCATGCTTTCATTCTTATTACATATCATGCGAATATTTTTTAAAAAAGGCATGCCGTTACCTTCTGTTAGCACAATTTTAACCAGCATTCCGAGCCTTCTTTAGTAACCTACTTCTTCTTCTTTAGTTATTATCGAGCCTTCTTTAGTAAAATCTCAAGGGTTAAACTGAACTCTTCATTAATAATTTTGAAGATTCTGGATATATTCTACTTAAGCGTTCATAACTGGTTAGCAAAATAATTTATATATCCACCTCGTAGTGCTCTTGGTTAACTTTTAAATCGTTGTTCATCTATAACACTTGATTTAAAATAAAGTATCGAAATGATTATTTACTTTCCGCTTCCAAAGAATTTCGTAGACACATACGTTTAGTACAGAAAATTTTCTTAACTTACCAGTATTATTACCAAAATAGAAAACATGCAAAATTTTCCTAAAAATTTATATATTTGTTTCTTTACAAACACGTACACGAATACCCACATTTAATTACTTAATGTGTATTTTTCTATATCAGAGCTAAAATTTCGAATGAAAATTTTTAAATAACGCCATGTTCCGTAAAATGTATGTATTTATGATGTCATTGTCTTTTGACAAACGTTTCAAGAATGTGCTATAGCTAGCCTTTTAGACACTTCGAAACTGTTTCCTCTTCGCTAGTTAAAAGGAATATATTAAAAAGCTTTGAGACTTGTAAAAATAATGATCATACTCTTTGAAAAAAATATTCCGAGCTGAGAAATTTTTATATTCTAAGTTGGCAAAAAGATGACAAAGTTTCACTTCCTTGACTGAGCATTAATTCCATGTCCAGACATCCTTTCTTTTTAGATGTTTTGCACAAATATGACTCTATAGTGAATTTAAAATATTACATTACAATGTGGATATTCTTCTCTGTAGTCAAACATTTTGTAACTTATTAAAAAATTATGGCTGTGTTAAGTTCAAATATAGCAGTGTTTATGAAGGTTTGCGGTAAATGGTGGGATCACATTAAGAATCCGGGTGAAGTTTTCAAATGATAGAAATCAAAATTTAACGTATGTTCGGTGATTTAAATACGATGTGTACAAGAAAAATCCAAGATATTTTTGTAAAATATTTCAAAGAGTCAATCTGTGTTAGTAATATATCTGAAACCTCCTGCTCAATAAAAAGGAGTGTTCTGAATATATTCATGTAAATGTCATGTAAATGTCTGTAGGAAATGAAATGCTGTTGGTATGTATTAAACTGGAGTAGACAATAATAAGAAATTTCATATTGTTTCGTATGTATTTGAACTAAACTGGCTAGAGATGTCCATATATTAGTTCAAGTAGATTTTATGTTGTGAAAATTTATTATTTCTTAATTAAAAGGTTTAATTCAAAGTCAGTAGACCTTTAAAAAATCCGTATAAGTCTGTATTTATTTTTAGGGGAAAAAAAAGAATCAGGAATATTAACAGGGATATGTTTTAAAAACATGATAAAGGTTAAATGTAAGGCAAAATGTCTAAATGGAAAATAGAAAGTTAAAAATTTACATTTTTTGACACATTTCGTGAATCCTTTGAACAAGAATGAGATGTGTAAAAGAGAATCCGCGGCGTTTTAGTATAATGTTTCAAAAAGTTAGTATAATACGTTAGAAGAGAACGTTTTGTATATCTTAAGTATTAGTAGCGTAAAAAAATAAGAAGAAATATAATATGCTAAGTAAGCTATATGGAAGGAACATCGTACTTATTGGTTTAAATTTGCAGAAAATATTATCCATGAAAGTCTCTAGAGGGAAATTATTGTAATTTCCAGTTTAAATTTCATAGACAGAGAAATATATATGTAACTTTAGGCTTCGAGAAATGGAGGTGTAACATCAATAAGTATTTAAAACATTAAGAAAAACCTTAAGAGGAAAATAAAAGAAAAAAAAGAGAAATGAGAGAAGAAAATTCTTCAAAGGATTAAAAAAATACTTTTATATAAAAGAAAAATTAGAAATTACTTCTTGAAGTAAAATATAGGAGAAAAGACCGAGTTCGTAAAACAGAAAGAAAAAATGGTATGAAAATAAGTACAGCTTTTGTAAAACAAATAAAGTGAAAAATGTAAAACACGGAAAGGAAAGATTAAACTGAAGGAAAAAAAAAAAAAACTTTTGTAATATAGAAAATAATAATAATAATAATAATGTGAAAACGTATTACTTTTATAAAATCTATTACTTTTGCAAGTTAAACGTAGGAGAAAAGAATATAACACTTAAAAATATGGGGGGGGGAAACAAAATCTTATGTTTGTATATGAAAAATATGGTGTGAAAATTAGTACATTTAATTTAACGGCGAGAAGAAAGAAAATTATGTAAATCATGTTTTTAAGATAAAGAAATGAGAAATTTAAAATATCTTAATCTAAAATAGAAACAAAATTTATTTAAAGTCATGAATTCATTCATTATCGAGGATGTACAAAGGTCTGAGCAAGTTGGAACAGAATTGCCTATGTGCAATTCATCAGCCTCATACTGGTTTCCGCTGCACAAAGATGAACAAAGAGGATATATACGATCGGATAAAAAGGATCAAATAATAGGATTCAAGAGATAAAAGCACGGCTTTGTGCAGCACACGTTACCATTTGGTCAGGCCGCTTTCTCACATCTGGTACAATTTCTCACACCTGGTACTTCTTTCTGGATCTACAATTTTGCACTTTTTAAGTTCTTAGAAGCATCTTATTAACGACAGTGGAACGCAGCATGAAAAATGCATGCCACTCGCTGATACGATCGGAATACTTGGAATACTGCATAGTCACATGATTTAGACTCGTCGTAAGAACAAGGCTATCAAAATGTTTGCTGTTATATCACGTCACTGACTCCTAAACTGTCCAAAAGATATTTCTTTCCTACTCCCTTTGTGTCTTTGTTTTAACCACTTTTGTATATGACGTCAGCGTTCGGACGAGCCTAACTTTGTTTCTCTACTTACCTTAGTAACCACCATGGACTGAGTGAGTGAGTGAGTGCACCGCTATGATGGCTTCCGACCACGGACATGAACCAAACGGAATTATATACCATCACGGCGGGAAAGACTCCAGAGTAACAAGGTTGAATATTATAAACTAATAATAGTTTTTACATATTGTTAACTGCAAGGCACTAAGCGTTATTCTGGTTATCTGCTTTAAGTTCTGAACTTTTGAAACATTATAATATTATCCACGGTTGTTTCTGCTTAGGCAGTGTTCTGAGATTTTCTCTATTTTATCAAGGACTATTCTGTTTTTGAGTGTGTTAGTCGTCCACATTGCCCAGGCACAGTCCGCTGGTTTCTTCAAGTGCCAGGTTCTTGTATGTACACAATGAAAGTAATAATGGTCCGTGTCGCCTTCCTCTCCGCATTCGCAGAAAGGAGTATCCCTAAGTCTGAATCTGTTCAGGTATTCTGGGAATGGTCCATGACCTGTCAAGAACTGTGTTAGGCTAGCACAGTGGGTCTTTATTTCCATGTTAACTTTTGGCAGTAAGCGAAATGTCCTTCGTCCTACCTCTACCTCTGTCCATCTACTTTCTGAATTCTGTATACCAATGGACTCCGGCTGTTTTGACTTGCGATAGCCGTCAGACTTGATGCCGAATCACTGAGTATGGAGAATTTCTCCTGTTGACATGTGTTCGCATATCTAATTGCAGCACTGATAGCTAGAAGCTCTGCTTGGTATACCGAGTTATTCAAGCCTAATTTCCTTTTCCACTCGAATGTTACAACTCCATTTTCTAGTCTACAGAAGGCGCTGCCCGTGCCGTTCTCAGTTTTGGAGCCATCTGTGAAAAGGTTATTACTGTACCTCTGAATTGGTTGGTCGTTTATACTGATACCGTCAGAGAGATTAAAAGCTGCTGGATGAAAGTTATTGCAGTTGTTTTGCTCCTCGTAGTCCGAGTGGTGATAACTATGACCCCCGAGTGTTGAAGTTTGACCCAGCCTGGTAACCCTTACGATAGCTGCCTCCCTTTCTACTATCAAATCTAAGGGAGGAATTCCTGCTAGTTGTTGTAGGGCTAGTGTTGACGTGGTACGGTAGGCCCTGCATACTTGAAGTAGCTGCTGTCTCTGAATAGAGAGCAGGGATCTTTTCATATGAGAGGTAAGTTCACCACCCCAGATTGCTACTCCATAAGTTATTACTCTTTCTGTAATGGTTCTATGCCAAATTTTTAGTAGCTTAGATGAGATACCCCATTTATGTGAAGTCATGCGTCTCATGTTGTTGCTTAGGATGCTAATTCGAGTCTTAAGATTCCTGACATGTGGCATCCAAGAAAGTCTGTTGTCGAGTAATAGCCCAAGATATTTCAATTGGGGGAAACATTTTACCGGTATCCCATGGAGTTTAATGCTTGGGTTGCGTCTTAGCTGCCTGCTGCGTCCTATGAGCAAAGCTTTAGTTTTCTCTGCCGAAATCTGAAGCTTATGTGCTCTGGCCCATTGGGAGAACAGATCAAGACAGTATTGAGATCTCATTTCGAGGTTACTCCTTCCTGCCACAACTAGCATAAAATCGTCCGCATAGGCTATGATTCGAGCGTATTCTACGCTCTCAAACTGACGAAATGCCGAGTTTGCTACTATATTCCACAGTGTTGGTCCAAGGCATGACCCCTGTGGGCATCCTCTAAAGACATTTTTGACATAAATGCCGCTGTCTGATGTTACTTGTACACTTCGATCTTGAAGGTACGAGCGAAGGATGGTAATAATGGCTGTTGGGCACGCCATGTTGTGCAGCAAATTTATTACGTCTGGCCACCAAAGGGAGTCAAAGGCTCCCTTGATGTCAATGGCTATTGCCAGTGAGTGCAAATTGTTATCCTTGTTCTGTTTGATAGTGGCCATTAAGTCTTTTATGGCATGTTCAGTTGAGTTGCCCATTCGGAATCCATATTGGTTGGGATGCAGGGCGTTGTTCCTTTGCAGGAAGAAGTCCAATCTGTAAAGAATTACTCTTTCCAATACCTTACCGAGCGCTGGCAGTAGTCAGACTGGCCTGTAAGATGTAGGTTCTGCCGGAGTTTTGCCTGATTTTAGGAATAACGCCACTTCTGCCAACTTCATATTTTTAGGAAAGTACTGATGTTTCCAGCAAGCTGAAATGACCGCAAGGAATAGTTTTGGGAATTCCCGGTGTATCTCTCTAATGATGATATTATCAATTCCATCCGGACCTGGAGCTTTTTTGGGTGCCAGAGTACGTATGATGTTATCCACTTCCATTTGCGTAGGAGGGAGTTCGTCTCTTCTGGTAACTTGGCGAAATTTCATACTGTAGGTTTTTCTCGCTTCCTCTTGCTCCTCTAAGAAATCCTCTTCATCATCATCAGGAAAAACTGCATTTATGATCTCACTGATTACTTCGATGTTGGATGAGGCAGTGCTATTCACCATAGGCGAAAGGGTCGTAGGACGAAACACCTTGTTACATGTTATCTTTTGAGTAGGTTCAAAGGCTTTTGTGACATTACTACAGTAAGTTCTCCATGAGATTAACTTGGCCTCTTTAATTTTTCTTTTATATAAAGCTCTGGCTTTATTGTATGTTATCATTTTGAGTTGCCGTAGATATGGATCTACCGTGGATTGTGCTTTTCTGCGAAGTGCTCGAACTCTGCTCCTCTCTGTGTTAAGCTCTGGTGACCACCAGGATATCGAGTGTTTTGCCTTTACAGATTTCAAACGATATGCTTTGTGGGCGGCTTGCACTATTTTTGTAACTAGTAAGTCGTAGAGATTATCTAAGGAGTTTCTGTCCTGGCAGTTGTTGAAATCTTTGATAAATTTCTCTACGTGCGCTCGAATGTGTTCCCGTAAAACGGAATGTCCTCCAAATGCCGTTTTGAATCTTTTCTTTATTATGTAGTCTATAGGAGTATCCAGCCTGTAAGTAATAATTTTGTGATCACTGAGTGACGGCAGGTCACTCACTGTCCAATCTTGTATGTACGGAGTTGTATTGGGAGTTGATATTGTTAGATCTGGCCACCCTCGAGCTCTAGATGTTTCAAAGGTAGGCGGTGAGTCCTGAGCGTTGATGACAATGAAATGCTTACTGTCCAAGAATTCGAGTACCGCAATTCCCCTTCGGTTCTCCGAGTCAGCACCCCATAGTTGACTGGTGGCGTTAAAGTCTCCTGCTATGATACAGTGTGATGCCCCAGTTAGAAGGTTAGAATTAAGTTCCTCTAATAGAGAGGTAATATCTTCGCTCGGGGGTAGATACACAGCAATAATATCAATGCTGCAATTACTAGTGTCTAGTCTGATGGAGACTGTATGCTCTGTGATTTTCATTAGGAGAGGGGAGAGAGGGCCACTGTAAATAATCTCAGCTAGCTGATTCTTTGAGAGAAACGTTCTGCTGTGTGTTGGAACACCAGGAATCACTCCGTTGTGAACGTATGGCTCTAGGAAGATTCCGACATTGGCAGCAGTATGTGTCATTACTTGCAGCGTATTTATGGTTGCTGCACAGCACTTCTGCAAGTTACACTGTAAAAATCGAAGACCTGCTATATGTTTGTTTAGTGTCATCTTGGTTTAGTTCTTTGCAGTGGTCCTTCTCAGACTCTCGAAATGGGCTCCATACACTGGGCAGGAACTTGAAGTAGCTGGGTGATCTGTGCTGAAAGAGGTCCCCTTTTCAGAATTACTACTGCAGCAATTAGTGCAACTCACTTTTTCCGAGCTACACTCCTGCGTCGGGTGGCTGTTACCACACTTCGCGCAAACTGGAGCGTTTTTACAGTTCCTGCTATAGTGACCGAACTCCTGGCAGTTGTAACAGCGTATGATCCTAATGTACGGACGGAGAGGACAAGACTCAAAACCCACTAAAAGACGGCCTAGCTTAACTAGGTGTTCTGCTGACTTAGGGTCTATGTCTATCACCCAGTTTTTCCTTCCGCTTTGCCCGGAACGGCTTGCTCGTATTTGAAAAGCACTGGGATTGAAATTGGGCAGTTGGTCTACAAGTGCTGCTGTTAGATCTTCTTTTCCTAGATTCTCAGGTACTCCAAAAATAATTACACTTTCCCTTCTTGGCTTGGGCTCCCGAAATTCAAGTGTCTCTAGTAGTGCTGGCCTGTCCTCGATTGCCTGTTTCAGGCGTAGCAGGTGAGCTTTTTCTCGACACCGGATGAGAAGCTCTCTGGACCTTGTCGGCCGAATCTGCACTAAAGTGATTCCTAGCTGGGAGGGTTTCAAATCTGCCGAAAGTTGAGCTTTAATCCCTTCGGGTGTCCGTGTGGAGTTCTTTGACCTTAATAATAGAACGTGCTCCGATAGAACCTGAGAAGATCTTGAAGGTGGAGAAGTTTTCCGCTTCTTTCGTGTCACCTCAGTGAAGGAATATTCTTTTGTGGACTGTTCTTCTGGGGCTGAGGATTCCACTGCTTGATAAGACTCGGAATGTTGAGGATTCTCGTGAGATGGCTGTAAACTGTATGCGAGTTGCTGTTGTTGCAGAGCCAAGACTTGTCCCTGTAGCTGGGCGAGATAAACCTCTTGTTCCGTTAACGTTATGCGAACGGTGTTCACAAAAGATGTAAATTGCTTTCTTTCAGAAGCGTTTAGTCTGCGAGATTCCTTTGCTTGTAAGATGAATAACTGGAGTTGGTTACAGATGTGGTTAATTGCTTCCAACCTGGAGTTAGGTGTCGATGTGCTAGCAGCCCCTTTAACAGAAGGGGGAGAATGTTGAATATTATGCTCCGTGCCGGCTGGTGATGAGGGAGTATCCGAAGGCATAGTAAGTAAGAGGACACAATGAAGATGCTTTCAGAGCATAAAAAACGAATGATGAGATGAATGATCGATACACGTGCACGTGCAATATTCCAGGAATACTCAGTTTACGCGATAGCACTGTAAGGAAAGGTAGCGGAACACAATGAACACACTTCACGACGCTAAACTTGAATGAGAAGATGCACGATCAGATCGCATGCACTTGGGCTAGAGTACTAAGCATTTACCGTAGCAATAATAGATTAGATAGTTGCGAGAACACAATGTGTGCACTTTCACGGCACTAAAGAGGATGAGGTGATGTATAATGAAACCTCATAAGCTAATAGACTTTCTTGTATATTGAGTATGGGCTGTAGCACTAAAAGAGGAAAATATATATATTTGTTTTATATAAAATGTGACGCACACACTTTAACCTTATATACTAAACAGTTCTAAGTAAGCACACACTGATAATCACGCACACTATTACACAGCACTGAATAATAATGATATGACTATTAGAACACGATGCACACACTTTCTAGGACTAAACTCGAAGGAGAAGATGCGCAATCAAATCACATAAACTGACAGTAAAGTATGCACTATAGCACTATAAGATGAGATAACTGCAAAAACACTATACTTTCACAGCACTGAAAATTTGATTAGGAGATGAATGAAGATATCTCACAAATAAATTATCTTGCATAAATATTGAGTTTGCGCTGTAGCACTATGAAAGAAAAGATTAAAAAAAAAAAAGAAAAGAAAAAGAAAGAGCAATAGCGTATGCACACACTCACGGTAAGCACTGAATAAAAATTACGCGCTTGATGAAGAAAAGATGAATACTTGAGCACAATACACGCACTTTTCACTGCACTAAGTAAATACTGAATAATATTCACACGCACTATATCAAAGCACTGAATAATATGATTAATACTGGAGCTCTTCGTAGCACTAAACTTGAATGAGGAGATGTACAATCAAATCGCATACACTGCCGATAAAGTATGTACCGTACTGCGAGAACACGATGCACAAACTTCCGGTATTAATAATGAATAAGGAGATGTTTGGTGAAATTCCAAAAATCTTCTTTACATATATTGAGTATGTGCTATAGCACTAGTTCGGACTGGGGTATGTAAGAGGTAAATACTTCGTAAGCGTTAAAATCTCTTTCAAAATAAGCAATGCACACACTTTCACAGATATGAACTTGGATGAGAAATTGCATTAAGCAATGCACACACTTTCACAGATATGAACTTGATGAAGAATTTCACTGTAGTACTAATAGAGGAAAATACTGCTTGAGCTGAATGCAAATACGCACTTGGCACGAATGATGTGTAGTACTAATAAAAAAAAAAAATCAAATACACTGACAGTCGTAAGATGATTACTACTCTTATGTGGCCAAAGATGGCGGTCGACAATCTTTTCCTTCTTGTTTGGAAGGGGTGGATTTAGAGTAGTATTCGATTACAAGCGCACCCCTGCGCTGCCTGTGTCCGAGACTGAGAGGAGGGGAGAATGCTAAAGTTCCTTTTTCTTATCAGTAGAAGGAAGGAGGGTCGGGTAACCGCGTTACTGTGTTAAAGTAACAACGGTCAGGAACACAAGCCGGAACAGTAATACTTAGAAAATTAATTAAATAATCACTGAATAATGATGAAACTTACACTAAGTCCTAGTGCTTTGCTGTAACTGCAGATACAAAAAAATCTCTTGTAAGGCTGAATATTCCGTTCACCGTGAAGCAAAATGTGGGAGCAAAATACATACGACCTCTTATCTCTGCGTATAGACACGCTCTCAACCACCATGGAGGTAGGAAAGGTAACCTCCATGGTAACCACAATATTATGCTTACATCTTTTTCCCTTTCTACCAAAAAATTACTTGCCTTATTTCGCCTCTCATTTACATGACAGTTAGTTAAGTGTGTACTTTTTTTCAGCATTTCGTCTTAGTAGATTATATACTAAATTTTATTATTATGCACAAGATTATTAAAATTATATATAGTGTTTAGTTTTGGTTATCTTATATTTTTTTAGGTAATTTCTATTTCAGGTTTAGTGTATATATCAACAGAATTTAAGAGCTGATTCGAGTACAGAATTATTTGTTGAAAAGCTACTATTTTGTTTCTAATGTCCATTGCACGAAATAAAATATTTTTTCTTCCGAGCGCCATTCTGTTGCTATTCGACAAAATGTAAAATATTTATCTTTCAAATTTAATCAACAAAGTCAGCTATTTAAAAGCAACAGAAATAAAACGCTTTTATCTTCTACGTGCCAGTATATTGCTCTTCGACGAAAAGTTATATATTTAAATTTCAAATTTCATTTTTCCATCATCCATTAACGAACTAAGAGATGTCAAAGCAATAAACGTAGTTCTTAAAAAAATCTGAAAGCGTTCAGATTTTATATTTCGCCCAAAGGGACTTTGTTTCAACGTTTTATGTGTTACTTTTATTTATTAAGTATTGTGATCTTTGCATTTAAACTACATTAAATTCAGATCAGCAACAATATGACAAAATATTTAAAACCCGATTATCCTGGGGGACAGTCTCGCGCGCTAGAGATTATTATTATTATTATTATTATTAATTTTCTGTACAATGTAGCCATTGCTTGCTTTGAAATCGTTTAGTTTGTTAATCAAAAATTTGTTAACGTTTTAAAAAATGTGAAATAGGTAATAAAACAAATTTCGAATTCCAAATTCGGCTTCCAGGTGCCCATGTTGGAGTGGAGGATTACGTTGTTTAAAATTTCATGGCTCTAGGTACCTTCGTTTTTTCACAATGCGAGAAACATACCTACATTCATGCATATTCTCCTTCATTTATTTTTTTTTTAATAATACAGGGTGATAATATTTGGCGGCTATAGTGTGAAAAGTGATTCAGCTTTTTACAGTGATTCAACGCAAAATCCTGCTTCGAGACTTAATAGCCCTTCTGAGCAGTCTCTTTTTTGGGCTAATAATGTTTCCCCTTTTTATCTGATTAATTTAGATAAAAATGCGTTTAATTGTCTTGCTTAGACAGATTCGAAGTAATAATTCGGATGGAAATTCTTCATCAGTCATTAGCTTGTCCAGTCTGTTCCAAATCTCAGTATGTTATAAATATAAATCTATCGATAAGCTCTTTTCCATGATTTTCCTCGGGGTACTTTGAGAAACTTTCGCCAGCCTTTGTTCCATAGAAAGAAAAATAATAATAATAATAATAATTAAAAAAAAAAAAAAAAAAACTATAAAAATAATAGGTATGGTGATTTCTACAGAATGACTATCTCTTATCGCCTTATAATGTATTTCTCCCTCCTTCCTAGCGTGCCTTCATGGTGTAGTGGTTCTGCACGCTGGGCTGGTATTCCAGAGGTCCGTGGTTCGATTCTCCGCGCAGGCGATTGCTCATTTTTCATCTCTCCGGCTTGTCCAATTAAACTAACGTCTCTACAGTGGCACCCGAACTAAAAGGTTGTTGGATGATGATTCTCCTCACCCAGGGTTTGGCGATTGGATCTCCTAAAAACCCTACGCGCCCTTTAAAGGGGGGAGTATATAAGGTATTTTCGGCGAGCCTTCGGGGTGTGGTGGTCTGCACACCGGGTCGGTATTCCAGAGGTCCACGGTTCGATTCCCGGCGATGGCTTTGTTAATTTTTCATCTTACCTGCTTCCAAAAAAATACCTTATGTTTACACCTTATGATCAAATTCTTCAATAAAAACAGAAAAAATAAAATTAGATTAAACAATTATTGATAGTTGAGCGAATTGGCCATGTATTCTGAAAACAAGAAATAAGCTGATCCATATTTCCTATTCCGTATTTAATTGTTAAACCTTAAGATGCTTTTGTGCAATGAAAAGTAAAATGGTTTAAAACATTTTTACTTCATTCCAGGACCTTGGAGCGTAATTTAAAGTAGTTTTCATGTTACAGAAGTTCTGCAATGGGTTGCAGTATTCGCTGCATCCTATTGTATAATTTCTGTTATATCTTAAGTCTAGGATTGTTGGACTGGAACAATAGGTTAAATTAATGTAAAAAAAAAGCAATACTTTGTTTTTTATTGAAAATCTTTAAATATTTTTAGAAAATTATACAAGCTGGACACAATGAAATTACACTAACTGGATTCATTAAAATCTTTATATATTTTTTTTTCTTTCTGATAATAACCGTTTTAGGCAGTTTTCCGCAGAAGAGATTAGTGTTATAAAAAACTAACGAAAGTGACGTCAGCAGCTTTGTTGATATTACATCTTTTATTCAATTCATCATAATATAAAACATTAAGAAACCAATAATACGTTGCACATTACATCACGTCAATGAAAAATGACAATGAAGCCCAACCAGATTTATCTCAAACTCCTCTTCATACAATTAAAGGCTTCATATTTTCTTATACTTTAATATTTTTCGCTTTCTTCATTTGCTTTTCTTGGCAAGTTAAACTCAGGCCTTCTTGTTCATATCGATTACAGCTCTCAACCTATAAGGGAGAAAAATATTACTATTGAGAAAACATGAAATGAATGACTAAGTATATTTACCCTCCTCTGTATTTTCTAAATATTTCTTTTTAACACTTGTTTTGAGTTTTAATAAAATAGCAAAATTTTTTTTAAAAGGACTCTTGTAAAAATTAAATGTGCTTCAAAAATACAGTAAATATGTACAAAAAAATTGCAAAAAATGGTAAATAGCTCAACTCGAAGTTTGAGCCGGATTTATGAAGGGAAAAACAGCTCAAAACTCGAATCAAGTTAATACCTAAAGCGCGTTTCTTCAAACGATAATATAGGGATAATGAGCTAAAGTGATACTTCGGTTCCTTTGCAAAGTAATATAAACACAAAATAAAGATCAAATTGTAAATCAAAATGTAAAAACACAAAATGTATGAAATATTAATTAAGAAAATTAGAAAAGGAGAAAGCTTAACTTGATTCAAACTTAAAAGTTAATATGCATGTAGAATAAAGTTTAAACTATCTCAAAACATGTTAGAAAAAATACTGCAAAAACATCATGTTAAAAAACAATAACTACAACTCAGCAGCTGTAAAAGGTAAATTAACCTAATTCGAATATCATCATGGACTTTTCAAGGGAAATGCATGGTGAGCTTCGAACTTTGTTAATTCCAGAACGCGTTTCGTCAAACAGGACATTGAGACTGATTGCCAATAATTTTTTTTATTAAAAAGATCTAAATATTAATTGAAACGAAGTCTCAATTTCCCAGTTTGTGTTTATGCTATTTTGCAAAGGAACCGAAATATCACTTTAGCTCATAGGCAATAGCTTGAAGAATTTACTTTTTAAATTTTATATACGTATATACATATAGATGTAGATATAGCTAACTTCATATCCTGAAGGCATGTTTCTTAAGTCTCACTTGTCTCAAAACGTAAGGGAATTTTTAAGAATATTGATTCTCAGATATTTTGAGGACTTCCTCATTTTATATGCTGAGGATTTTCAAAGTGAATTGTACTGAGTGCTTCGGTCAGCACCCCAAGGATGTTTATTGCTCTTTTAAGGAATTTGGTTTTTTGAAACTGGAGGCATGAAATCGCTGAGACAAATTTCATGTGTTTCTCTCGTAAAATAACCTCTCGCACTCGAGGTACGTGTAGACTTTTTACTGACTTTTCAGGCAAAATTTTAGAAAATGAAGAGTTAGGAACTCACAAGTTTTGCATAATTCTGTTCAATTTACATGCGATATTAAAGCCAATGTAAATACTTACGATTCTCCCGTTTTCAGCATATCGTATCCTTTATTAATGTCATCCAGCGGAATGATGTGGGAGATGAGCTTGTCAAGTTGGATCTGTCCTTTAACCACTTTATCCACCAAACCGGGGATCTCTAATTTGGCCTTGTAAGCTGAAACAATTATTGGAAGCATAAGGAAAAGACGTCTTTTTTCGACGATAACGTACTTTAACGAATTTGACGCAAATACAATCTAAATTCGGTTATGGTTAGGAAGTGAGAATAAAATAGGAATGGAAATATAATGGATTTTTAGATTTTAAATAATATTACTGTTTGAAGTGAATTATTTGTTAAAGGATACTACATTATTTATTTAAACAAATATATAGAAAATTTTGACACATTAAATTATGATTGCAAATAGAAAGAATGGAAAAATAAAATGAAACAAAATAAAAATTATAATTATTAAGATGTGTATTTATTGCTTTTAAATTACACACTTTTATTAAGCAATTTTAAATTCGATAATAAAAATATTACATAACACTGAACTACAACAATCTGGAAACTCACAATTAATTAAGATCGTACGGAGTTATTAACCAGGTGGCAGATAAATAAAATTATATTAAAAGATGATATAACATAATATAGCAACCAGAAACTTTAAAAAGCTTTCACTAAAGACATTTTTACATCAAAATATGAAAAACAATCAAAAATGTAAAGCAAATTCAAAATCGTATGCCACATACGCTGACAACACTGCGGAAACTGGTTATTTGACAGGCCGCGTGAAATATAGCTTGTGCATTGAGAGCATTTTCCTGGAGGTGTGGATAAAAAATGCCCTGGTAACTTAATGTGGCATGACAGGCTGGCTCTTAGATTTTGAAAGACTTCTCTAAAGATGTTTCTAATGTCAAAACATAAAGAACTCGTCACAAACATCTATTAACTGCTCATTTTTCTTGTTATAATACATAGCCAACGCACTTGGTGTTTCACCCTTTCTAAACAAACTATTATAATTTTCTTACCTTCACCAATTTCTCAAAAAAAAAGCAATCGAAAGTGTTTCGAGAATTTTGTTCATTGCCATAGCTTTTTCCTAAAAAGAGTTGAAAGATTTTAGAGATTCAAACTGTTAGAAATGAGATATGAGTTTTGAAGAAACTGAAGAAACTTTCACTACGAAAAAGATCTCAATGCGAATAAATTATCACTAATTTCCTATTATTAAGAATTAATTAATCGGAAGTGCAATAATTCTTAAGATGCAGCAGTAAATATGAATAAAGTCAGGAATATTTATAATATCATTTAATAAAATAAACATCCAAATTAAAAATTTCATTAAAATAATAATACGAGTATATTATAATATATATTATAGTGTTATCATGATTTATTTAACATAATATTAAAATCAACATATATTGTGTTTCCGCAAAAAAATATTATTGTCTTCGTTTGCGCAATTAAAACTGATAAAAGGGTTGTCCTTAGAGAGGTGTTTTAGTGTTTGCTGTTGAATATCAATTTGTACTACGCAAAAACATCTTATTTTATTAGAACGAGACGAATTCCGCAAGAGAAGAAAAGGAAGAGCATCCTTATTTGTTTATATTAGCTATGCACAAACACGTGATCTCCGAGGTCATATACATTGTTTGTTTACATTAACTATACATAAGTCACGTGATCTCTGAGGTCATCGGAATGTCTCTCATTAAGGCTTGAAAATTAAATGTGGGAATAAAAGAGGAAACTCTGAGCTGAGTAAATTAACTATTAAACGGAGAGCGGTTTGGTAAATGATGCCATTTTGCATTTCTTAAAATGTTGAAATTTAGCTTTCTAATTGAAATTATAAATTGCTTAATAAACTAAGATATTTAATAGCAGTATCCGTATTTCTTGCTGAACCTTAATTTTATTGTTTTTGACTGATATATCGGTAATAAATAAACTATCTAATTTATATACGTATATATAATTTATGATATCTTTAATTGAGAAATTTTATAAAATATTTTAATCCTTATTGCAATTAATAAAAAATGCTTTTAATGCCTCATGTTACGGATTCCAGAACAGAATGAACTAAATCGATCTACTAAGGGAGTATTTTTACTCTTTCTACCGCAAAGGCGACTCTCATTTGCCACTCAGTGTACTTCAGCAACTCGAGAGCCGATTCATACAACAAAGAATTATTTCTTTATTATTTACTTTTTGTTTAATTTGCTTTATATCACAGACTACCATCTGAATGTAACCTTTACAAAAGTAAAAACAACTCCTGTTTAATATCAAATATAATTTAGGAAAAAAAAAAAAAAAAGGAATGTTGGATGATGGTGTTGCAACTGTCATTGCTTATTTCAAGAAATTGATAAATTCTTAAATTTTAGCTCTTTGTGTTTGGAAAAAAGTCAAATATAAATAAGTAAGAAGCATTAATAAATCATACGAGAGTATTTTCCCCAGATTTCAGCTTTTACCATTCTGTTTGTTCAACAGTCCAAATGAATTCTATACAGAGCTATTCTGCTAGATAGTACTATGACTACATTACAGAGAAATTAGCTCTTTTATTTTTTTCCCATGGAATGCAAAGAATCATTAATGTCCTTTTTGATTGGGTTCTAACCTCAGATATTCCATTTGCTAGTTGGAAAAGATATCACTTCCACCATGAGGGGACGCACAGAGTTATGCGATAATTTCTTATGACATCAAAATATAAAATGGACTAGACGCATTATACATGGAAGTTGAAGAATTTCCATGCGAATTATATGCACAGATCTCGCTAGTTATAATTAATAACGATACGCAATGCCCAATAAAATGGAAAATGAAAAGAAAAAGACTCACATCCGTAAAAGGTTCCAATGAGGCTCCTTCCGTATAACAATTCCCAGACGCCGGCTCTCATGGTGTCTCCAATATCGCTTAAGCCGATGATGACCGTCTTTCCCCAGGCATGATGACTGGACTTAAAGGCCTCCTCCTGTAAGGAATTTGAAATGAAATGAAAATAAGTAATCAGAGTATAATGTAGAAGGATACGTCACAGATTGATTCATTGGATCCAGTTCCCAAAATCCCATACGTCGATAGAAATTGTTTGGGATACATTACTGAGAAAAGTACTTGAACAAGTATGGAAAAGTTAGAGGTTGGGAAAAAGGAAAAATTCTGAAAAGCTATGGGATTGTATCAGATGAAAATATTTTGACTCAGTATTAACCATTAAAACGTCGTAAAGGGAACAACGAAATGCTTCTGTAGGTACCGACCAATTGCATCTGTAATAGGTACTTCTGAATAGGTACTATGGGTCATACAACATTAGAGATATCTTAATATGTTAGTGAATAAGAGTTTTAAGACGGATTCTCTTGCTCAGAATCAGATTATGCTACGCCCTTTATTTTTTCTTTCCAAAATTTGAGTCATTCTCATTGAATTACACACGTCACAGCATTTTATAAATAATTAAAAAATATAAACATACTTTATGGCATTCTCTTTATCAACGCAGGCGTCGCATATTTTCTTCCCCATCTGAAGAGAACCTTTTCGTACGTAACTGCCTTTACGTGCAATTGCCTTTTCAATCTTGAAAATGCTCAGAAAAACCATAGGTCAGTAAGTCTAACCTATATGCAGAGTATTCTAAGAGTTAACAAATCGATTTCAGGCAGTGGGACTAATGCCATAGTAGCCGTATGTCACCGGAAATTATCTTGGAGCAAACCCGTGGTTCCACGCAAATAGTTTTCAAGGCAGTTTACGTAATAGCCAGGAAGCATGGTTCACAAAATGCATCTATTTTGGTTGTATAAAAGTATTATATGACTTTCCCCGAAGAATATACGTATAGTTTTCGACTATATGTCGTCTGAGTATTACTATTATTGACGGTTCATAGGTTAAAACGTCGTCAATCGTTAATAAAGTGAGTAAATCTGCCAGAATGTGGTCTATCAATCACTCGTGTGTTGCCGCCTTGAAGTATTCCATCAATGAAGTACTGAAGCACGGTTAAATGTTTCATGATCTCGTACACGCAGTAGCGTTTCAAATGTTTCCTTTAAGATCTTGCGAAATTTGGCATAAAATTATTCACAGCTCTACCACATAATCATGGACACCTTCCTTAACTTCTGCAAAATGCAAAATGTTACAGGTACTTCCATTGTTTGTGATAAATATATAAACTTGTAGTTGGCTAGCTGGTCGTCTTCAAGATTAAACACGTCGATATACATAGCCATTAAGGCTGTTGTTGTTCTTTTGTTCATGAATTTTGTGGAAGAATGGTTGCCAGAGTCTCAAACAGGTTGGACTTTCACCCCAATTTTAAGGGAAAGCACCCCCGGAAAGGGTCCGAGGGCCTTCCAATCCTCTCCCCTTCCACCAAACTACACGAGAGGACTTTCGGCTGGCCATATAGTTAGAGTTCTCTCGTGCCGCAAAGACACTATACATTTACAAATATCCATGCCTTCTCCGGGATTCGAACCCGAGCCCTTCGGTACCGCAGTACGCTCCCCTAACCACTATACGGTTTGGGCTGCCCCGTCGAATATAAGGCAAGAGAAATAGCGAAATCTTAAAAAACTTTTCAGCCAACCCTTTTAATTACAATAATGCTACAAATATTCATAAAAATTGTCAGTTGTATATATTACAAGTGTACATTTTTTATCATTTAAATGTATTATCAAAAATTAAATAAATTATCAACTATTACGGACTGCCTTTATTAATTTCAAAGCATTCAATTTGCTAAGTAATTACAGATGGAAGAAATGTGAAAGATTAGTTAAAGATCTTAAATTTGACTGAATGGCAAATCTCTAAAAACTGGCTATATCTATAGTCACACGAAAGCTAAATTAAATGGCTTGAATTTAGCGTGATGGTAATACTTGTCTAGTCGTAAAGAATAAATGTATGATTGTATAGCATTACGGATATCAGTAACGAATTGCTATGTTTCTTCAAAGTGACGGCAATCGCAAAAAATGAGCTCCCCTATCTCTGAGAGTCGAACTACTGATCTCTCAGTTTGCTGGATGGATGTGCTAAACAGCATTCAGCAAGAACTCCTTACAGTAAATTATACCTGCACCTTAATTCCTTACAGTATACTGGTCCAGAAATTTCGGGAAACTCATTTAAAAGTTTTCTTATACCAATAAAAAGGAAAAGAGCATAACACATTATAATACTTAGAAGAACCTACTCAGAAAAATAAATTCGCGGACTTAGACTCTGAGGATAGAATGGAAGCAAGTGGTATAAAAGGAGAGTTCACTTAGCCGATGGAAACGGCAGACCACATTCCCTCAATTGTTTTTGCTGAATTCAGCGCCGATTCGGAAACCTTAAAGGAGAGAACTGAGAAATTCGGTGTAAAAAAAAGATCAAAGGAAACCTGAAAGGGTTGATACTTTAAATAAGCGTGTTTACACTATTGAAAATTTACAAAAATGTCTGCCTTCTCACACTTATTTAGTTAATTCTGAAAAACCGATAAAAGCGGTTACAAAACTCCTAAAATAGAAGTAATTTTAAAAGAAATCGAGGAACAAGAAATTCCTGTCTTAATAATGCGTCAAATTACAAGCTACAAAGACGGACAAGTTATCCCCCTTGCCTCTCTTTTTTGGCAGAGGTTAAGGGAAACGCAGAAGAAAAGCGGATTTACCACATAGAAACTTTAAGCAGCCTAGATGTCACTGTAGAACTTTGTAGCGTTGCGCGCCTCCAACTTGCATGCAACCAAGAGGTGACTGTTGAAACTGGATAAAAGACAGAGTCTTGTTAAGGGTTTAAGTCCCTTTTTATTCAACGTAATAAATTACAAGTGCGTGCTCTTGACGCTCACAAACTACGCCAACTCGGCGGTCAAATAAAAATAATAACCTGAAAAGAAACTAAAGACAAGACTCTAACTACGAGGCTCTCTAAAAGTAACTAACCTCACCGCGTTTTACAATACCGCTGCTAATTCAGCAAACTTGAAGATCACGTTGAACGATTAACAATACTTCCAGGCAAGCACACCGGCCGAAACGCGGGGTTCTTCAATTTCTGGCTAACTACCTCCGCGCTCGTGAAGTAAGAACAGCACACCTCGAACTCGTTTTCTTTCTATTTAACTCAGAATACTTCCGCTGATAATTTGAATCCTTGCGCGTTCTACTAAAATTTACATACTCTGGCATTGGCAATTCCAGGGGAAAGTAAGGCTTGACAGGAAAGATAGTTTAAACTTAAAATAAATGGTAGTTAAAATAAATATAAACCCTACATTTGCCGCTGCCAGAATTTGGAAAACTTGGAAGCAGGTCCTACAAACGACCTGTTGTAAGTTTCTATAATTCTGAACTAACTCTCGAGAACCTCGTTTACACAAAAAAAAAATCTTATGTAACAAATTGTATACTAAATTTCTGTGTATACTTATAACTCTCTCTTCTTACAGCAACTTTTCCTGGACTTCATCAATCAATCTTGGTCTTTTCCTTCTAACATCTGGAAGGAATAAGTATCAGTATCTTTCTAAATACATTATAATTTACACTTTCTTGACACAATAAATTTTTGTTTTTAAACGATTCGTTTTCCTTAGTTATTGCTTAATTCACATTCATTCAATTTTTCAAGCATTAATTTAACTTTACCCTGGCTCTCCACCATGTGTGGTGTCAAACGGGAATATTCGTGTTTTAGTCTTACAACACTTCCCCTAACCACCATGATTTGTTAGAATTCAACGACCAAATAGACACACCTTACTCGACATTCTACAACTCAATGAGCTACTTTAACATTCTTAAAAATTCAAGTGTAGGTGGAGAACCCTACAAAACACATTCATTCTAACTTCCCCCTCATTCATCTTTAAACATGCAGGCTTTCGCTCTAAAGCATGACTTTATCTACAGTTTAATACTTAAATTTTGAATTCATTCCTTTTGAGCATTTTACTTTTAGCATCTAAAATTTTATGCTTCTAGACTAAATTCTACTTTTACATAGCATTCAAGTATTTACGTACATTTACAAAATTTTAATACATATGATTTTTACAATTTACCATAAAATGAATAAGAGAAATAAATTTTTACTTTACTCATTCTTCGCCAAGCTGGCGGCAGTGAAACTAAAATTCTTATTAATACAAGAATACGAAGTTATTTTTATCTGCGGCCAAATTTTGGCTTTAACATAACAGAATTAGTCTTTAGACCAACAGAAAATGCTTGTTCTTAGCTTTTATACTTAAAGAATATAATACTTTTGCCTTAGCTAAATAAAGTAAAACAAAACTAAGTCTCAACCGAGACATATTGACTTTCGTCAAAACATAGAACTTCGTACTTATGCATAACATTTCGGAACAAAAGAAAAATTTTATAGAAGATTTTAACTTATCTTTGAGTTTTCGATGCTTGAAACTCCGTCATTCTTTTCTGGCAATATTGTTCCCAAGTTATAGGTTTCATGGACGTCAATCTTCTCCTTACTGACTTCCGAGTGACGTCCACATTAGTTTTTCTTTTGCGTCCTCTGCATGCTGGCCTCTTGGCGGAGTAATCGTCGGGCTGTTGTCGTTTCCGTTTTTCCATGGGACGGCTGGTCTTGACGTCCTCCGGCCTGGAGTCCTTCTTGAATTTCTTCTGTTGTTCCTGGTATTTTTGTTCCTCCTGTTGCCGTTTCAGTTTCCGGAACGGCGGCCTTGCTGGCACCTGACTCTCTGGCCCTGGGCGCGTTCTCCTTGATGTATAATTTCTCCTGCGATCCGTTGTAGGTGGTGTTTTGCTCTTTACCACGGTTTCTTTACGCGGTGCATCTGTATTCTTGTTTTTCTTAAATGCTGGAGTTTGAAAGTTTTTATTTTTTCTTTTTGGTACCGTCGTCCAGGTTGTAGAAGGGCTAGGTCTCTCTTCAGTTCTCTGCTTCTTGGGTGGTGGAACAGTTGTTGTTATTTCTGGACCTTCTACTTCGTTTAGACTTGAGTCCTGCAAGAAACTTTTAAGGATTTCAAAATCATTTGGATTATAGTATTTTTTCACCTGGTCGGGACTTGCTTTACAGATCTCCCCTCTCTCGTTCTTAAGATATAATAAGACTCCTTTGATTTCCTGAATTACATAGGGGCCTTCAAATTTTGGAGCTAGCTTTGCCGTAAAATTGTCTGGGGCACTTGATAAAGAAAATTTCCGCTTCAATACTTTATCCCCGACTTTAAAATCTGCTTCACGGCGTTTTCTAATCATAATATGCTTTTTGCATATTTCTTGCCGTATCCGAGCTTTTAAGCGCCTGATCAATCAGTTTTTGCACATCTTTCTGTTTAAACTCTTGCTCTCTTTGTTGCACAAAGAATAATTTATCTAAAGGCGTAATTAACTTTCTGCCTAAAAATAATTCTGCTGGGGTTTTTCCCGTAGTATCATCGTGATTTGCCGTTCTTAAAGCATAAGCTAATTCATTTATGTAGCCATCCCAGCGCTTGTGATGTGTGCTCCCGTAACTGCGAATTATTTTTACTATGTTTTTCTCTGGTCCATCTCCAGCACCACGGAACTGTCTTGAAAATTCAATTTGGCCCTCGCGGCCCTTAAAAACTCCATACCTAAAATAAGAGGATTTTGCAGATTCTTCACTACAAAAATTAATACTTTGAGGCTTTCCTCTTTTACCTGTATGTTTAATGATAATTTCCCGATGCAGTGACATGTTTTTCCTTGCGCCGCTATAATTTCCGTATTTTTGGTTTTAAATAATCGTACTCTATAAAAATTCTTTTTAAAGAAATTTTCGCTCATAAAATTCCCTTCTGCTCCTGTATCAATGAGGGTTTCTGCTGGTACATCGGCAACCAGGACTTTATAAGTGGTAGATGTGAGTTTTTTACGATGACCGTATTTAAATGTCTTTTTGAGGGTTTTTTTAAAACTTCCGGGGTCTGGACCCTCCCTTTCACAGGCCCCTCTACTCGTTTAAAGCTTTCCTTTCAATCTGTGCCTTCTGAGTACGCGGATGTTTATTTTCGAATTTTCTTTTGGGGCCTTGACCTTCGAGTTTCGATGAGTTAGCTTGATAGCTCTTTCCCCCATAAGAGCGATTTCCATTTCTGGTTTCCTCATTTGAAGATTTCCTTCGGGTACTTTGAGAATACGTTGCCCCTCTAGCTTTTTCCGCTATTCTGCGATTTTGAAACTTCACCGCCAATTCGAAGAGCTCCTGCAATGTTCTTGGGTTTCTAATTTCGAAGTAGTCTTGAACAGCGGGTAACAATCTTGGTAAGATTATTTCAATAATCTCCGCATCGGGTTTCTTCCCATACAGCATATCCGTCAGCTTAATTTTTCGTAGAATAAAGTCCGTCAACTCTTCTATATCCCGTTGATAGAAACTATATAGTTCGGCTTCCAGCCTTGCTCGATCTTTCACTATGGGGAAGGCCTTTACTAACGATTTTTTGAAATTTTCAAATGTATATGTCTGGCTTCCAAATTCCCCTAATAAAAATTTACCTATATTTTTCCACCATAGCGCGGCCTGTCCTCTTAGTGCGGATGTGGCGATGGCAACTTTTTGTCTTTCAGGCACAGGGTAGAGCTGAAAGTGATTTTCTAGGCCTTCTAGAAATATCGCCACCGAATTTCTTCCGTCGAAATTGACGTTTGGCTTGATTGACGCTCTCAAAGTCTGGACCAGGTATCCAAATCCTTCCAATTGGCTTGTCATTTCTTGGTGTTGTCCAGCGGCTTCCATCCGATTTTCGGCCATTTCAGTTCGATAAGTGTTCGGGCGCCAATGTAGCGTTGCGCGCCTCCAACTTGCACGCAACCAAGAGGTGACTGTTGAAACTGGATAAAAGACAGAGTCTTGTTAAGGGTTTAAGTCCCTTTTTATTCAACGTAATAAATGAAAAGTGCGTGCTCTTGACGCTCACAAACTACGCCAACTCGGCGGTCAAATAAAAATAATAACCTGAAAAGAAACTAAAGACAAGACTCTAACTACGAGGCTCTCTAAAAGTAACTAACCTCACCGCGTTTTACAATACCGCTGCTAATTCAGCAAACTTGAAGATCACGTTGAACGATTAACAATACTTCCAGGCAAGCACACAGGCCGAAACGCGGGGTTCTTCAATTTCTGGCTAACTACCTCCGCGCTCGTGAAGTAAGAACAGCACACCTCGAACTCGTTTCCTTTCTATTTAACTCAGGATACTTCCGCTGATAATTTGAATCCTTGCGCGTTCTACTAAAATTTACATACTCTGGCATTGGCAGTTCCAGGGGAAAGTAAGGCTTGACAGGAAAGGTAGTTGAAACTTAAAATAAATGTTAGTTAAAATAAATATAAACCCTACAACTTTATAATGAGAAGTACGGTCATACCAGAGACTTGTGTCGCTACAAAGAACAATGCAAGATCACACGAAACCTACCTATGTAAGCAGAAAAAAAATTTGCCGGCAAGCTGTGCCTTATGCAAAGGGAGTTGGGTTTCATCCTATAAAAAATGCGGCAATACCCCCAAAATTGGAAAAATTCGAAAAGTTATAAACCCCAATATCAAGAAAAAAGAAATAAGAAATTTAACAAAGAAGACCTCTTCTCCCTGCCAGGATCAAAAATAGAAGAAAATAAAATTAAAAAAAAAAAAAAAAAAACTCGATTTGAAAAACCACAAAAGATTGCCCCGCAAGAAACTAACTTTTTCGATTGGCTAAAGACCCACCTAACCAAAGCAAAAGAATTCCCGATATGTTTAAATCATCTAAATACATCATAAGAAAAACAGAAATCGGTATGGCAAAGATAGATAATTTCTCCAACATAAACTATGGCTTTTAAGGACCAATGCGGATCTAAAGAAGTGCTGCCAAAGAGTCTCATTTTAATGTAAATGATGGTAACTGAAACCCAAAGCTTACATCCTTACAGAAAAAGTTACTCAGAATAAATTGTGCTGTGCGAATAATTATATTTTCATCAACAAAGGAAAGTAGACTTTGCTGCTTGATAAACTGATATTAGTTTATATATATTTAGTTATATTTCTGGTAAAGCGGAAAAGACTTTGTTGGCTGGCAGAGCAGGCTATAGACCAGTGTTTCCCAACGTGGGACAATTAGATTGTTAAAAGGGGCAATTCGAAAATGGATTCTTCGAGAGTTTAAGGGGGACAAGGGATGTTCGAATTTCCAAATTTTCTTCAAGATGTGGAAATTTTTTGAAATTTCATTTTTTAACTCCCAAAAATAAAGAATAATGTAAGTGATGTATACTTAAAATGTTTTAAATTGCGGTGCATTTTAAATATTTTATAAAGAATTTTCGCTGTAGACAATGCTTAGAAATTTTTTTGTAAAATCATTCAACTATCATTCAAGTTTCTTTCGTGAACATTTCAATTTTTGAATACTATAAATTTTGTATTTGCTAGGGGGGTATAAGAATTTTAGAGAGGATGAGGTGGGGCATAGCACAAAAAAAGGTTGGTAAACACTGCTTTACACTCTGCTAATTGAATTTTATACTTTCCAAATTATTAATTTTTCTACTTGTGAAATTGCACTGTAAAATTACTAAATTCACTATACTTATCACAGAGTAAAACTACGTATTCACTATTCATTAAGTTGTACCATGTGATATAGAAACATTGGTGCTATTCGCCCTTTCACCACACGTAAAACAGGCTTACTCTAAGTGTGCAAGATAATAATAATAGTGTTTCGCAATTAAATGTTATTCTGAAAGAAATGCTCAAATTTGAATTTAAATTATTATTAAGGGAAATATAATGATTCGTAAAATGTGCTCAACTGTTAAAGAATACACATAATGTTAAAGATTGTACAACAATTAATACCGTTATTTAAACTTAACTACTACTTTACCTATGATTTTCAACTTATGTTTTTGTTATTACTTTTCTTATTTGCTGAATGGCAACAATCATTATTGTTTATAAGGAAATATTTTTACGTAACGTTTAAAAATTATGCACCCAAATGTGTCAGATGCGGCAAAGAACACTATGTGAAAGACTGTCCTGATAGAAATAATAGAGAAAAGCCTCCGGTCTGCGTAAATTACGGGGGTTCCCACACTTCCAGTTTTAGGGGGTGTGAGAAATTCCCGAAAAGAAAAACTGATAAAACAATCAATTTCCCCAGGAGGGTTATTGAAAACAAAACTTATTCACAGGCGTTGTCCTCTGGACTTTACTCTGACATTTTAAGTGAAGCCAAGCAAGTCTTCACTGACCTGGCGGAACTCGTTTCCGTTATAAAAACTGCTGGTTTTCAAATTTCACAGCAGGTCAGAGGAATTCATGAAAACAATCAGGAGATAAAAACTTCCACTACAATCATTAATGGGTCAAGTTAGACCTATGCTTGCTCCTATTAGGATCATGACATGGAATGCTAGAGGCATTGCTTATAAAACTACGGAACTTTATACCTTTTTCAGGGATCATGATATTGACGTGGCGATGATAACAGAGACTTTTGCTACGCCAAGTACCCAGATGAAAATCCCGAATTATGTTTGCTATAGATGCGATCGACTAAGTCACCGAGGTGGGGGGTCGCAATCTTTGTCCGCAGCTCCCTACAGTCCTGTCTTATCAATGACGAGCGATTTAATGGACACGAGCTGGTCACGGTATCTGTCCATCTCCCGCACTATGGAAATGTGTATTTTAACTCCTTGTATAATCCTCCGAGGAATATTCTCGATGTCAATTACTTAGCTAAGATATTGGATATTAACAAACAGGTTATTTTGGCGGGTGACCTTAATGCAAAGAACCAAGAATGGAACTGCAGGAGGACTAATAATAACGGTATTAAATTGTCGGAGTTCATTAATAATTATCCGGTTTATTTACATGTGCCGAGTGAGCACACTTATTTGCCCAACAATGGTAATTCAGGTGATATTCTTGATATCTTCCTTTCTACCATCTCACTATCTTTTAGCCTAGAGGTCTTACAGGATCTGGACTCGGATCACTGCCCAGTCATTGCGACTCTTGGCATGACTAAGGAAGTCATGGAAGAGCTTATCAATACGACGAACTGGAGGGAATATAATGAAATTCTCTCTGAAAGTCGCACAAATCTTATGTTACGCACTCCCGATGACATAGAGCGTGCTGCGAGGCAGCTAACGACAGATATACAAAACGCTTATGACGCTGCCACCAGAAAGATTCCAAGAAAGCATATCACTAATAAACTACCAACTAGAATTAAAAATCTCATCAGAGACAGGAACAAAATCAGAAAGAAGTTTCACCTTACCTATGACCCGAACACTAAGAAAGACATGAATAGGCTCAGTAGAGAAATCAAAAAGCAGATAAGTATTTACCGTAAGGAACTATGGGACGAGAAGATTGAAAGCTTTAATGAGCCAAGTAATTCCTTTTGGTCTTTTGTAAGACGACTAAAAAATAAGAATACGGTAAACAGGCCAATTTATCATGAGCATGGGATTGCACTTACTAATAGTGAAAAATGTAACACGCTTGCTGAACATTTTGAAAAGCAGTTTACCCAGAACACATCACCATCTAATCAGGATTTTTCTACCTTAGTAAACTCCACAGTTTCTAACTGGATGGATAACCTTAATTTGCAGAGTCATCTTGAGCTCACTTCACCTCAAGAAATACTTAACATCATCAAAAAACTCAGGAACAGGAAGGCCCCTGGGCAGGACAATATAAATAATGTGGCGCTTAAGTGGCTGCTGATTAACATGGTCAACAGGTTCACAGGCATTCTAAACGCTTGCCTTTATAACAGTTATTTTCCACAAATCTGGAAATCTGCTAAGATGATAGTACTCCCTAAACCGGGAAAAAATCTTACTAAAACAGAAGGGTATAGACCCATTAGCCTGTTACCCAGTATGGGTAAAATTCTAGAAAGAATCATCCTTAGCCGTATTCAGCCTCACATGGATAAGCTACCTCTAGAACAATTTGGTTTTAGAAAAGCACTTTCCACGACAAAACAGCTAGTTCGGCTCAACGAATTCATAGGCAGTGCACTGCACAACAAGAGATATGTTGCCTTACTCATGCTGGACGTGGCGAAGGCGTTCGACCGCGTCTGGCATGAGGGGCTTATTTATAAATTAATCAGCTTAAAGTTCAGTGATGCGTTGATTAAAATCATTTATTCTTTCCTGACAAACAGAACTTTCCACATTCAAACTGGAGAAAGTAAATCGATTTTAAAAGAAATAAAGGCCGGGGTCCCACAGGGATCTATTTTAGGGCCCATACCCTATCTTTTTTTACGTAGCAGACTTACCTGCTGAACACATTGATCAGAACTTCTTCATGGGGTGCTACGCAGATGATACAGCTTTCACTGTAAAGTCTGGGACACCGAATTTTGCACTAAAGAAACTGCAGAGATTTATGCCTAAGCTGGAACATTGGTGCGCCAAATGGAAAATAGCAATTAATGCTGATAAGTCCAAACTGCTAATCTTTAAGAAAAATAAGATGAATCATCCCTTGACAACGCAACTGATACTATTTGACACTGTAGTGCCTGTTGTCAAAAGTGCTACTTACCTTGGACTAAAATATTGTTCAAATTTCCTCTGGAAAGAACATATTAACAGCATTAGAGGAAAAACTATCGGAGTCTTACGAAGTCTCACGCCGCTTCTATCTGCGACTTCCAGATTAGACTTAAAAAGGAAAAGACACATTTATATATCTATCATACGTCCTATCTTCTCATATGCCTCTCCCGCCTGGGCAACTGTTCAGAAGAAGGAGATAGAGAAGTTGCAAATTTTACAAAATAAAGCTCTTCGAATGATAGCTAATACACACTATTACGTGTCAAATCACACTCTACACCGTGACTTGAAAATTGACTCCGTTGAGATGTATTTGCATAATGCTAACAACAATTTCTTTAATAAGACTCAGGATTGTGCACACATGAATGATCTCAATGTCTTGGATTACGTGATTCTTGATGAAGACGCTTCATTAAGACCACTCGCGGCCCACCTCGCCAGGGACTTAAATTTCCCAACGTAAGAATTTTCATGATGGGTACGCACTGCTCTTGTACATATTGTATATAGTGTAATTATTTTTATTTTCATTTTATTTTTCAAATGTATTTTATGTATTTCCTTTTTACGTTTCAGTAGTATGTATGTCATAAAGTATATTATGTTTATTTTTATGATGTGTCATAATTTCAAATGTCATGACTAAAATTGTTGGATTTTGTCTGGGTTTCTTTGTTGTACAACACAAACATTTCACACAGATCCTCACGGCTCCTGCTTTGTGATTTTCTCATTGTGCGCGCCTTTACTGGCTTTGCGACGCATGGTCGCCCCCTGTATACACCTTTGACCTCTCTAAACTTGTCAAGAAATTGCAACGTCATGTGCCCTTTGGGCTTGTTTTCATGAGCCGGACAAGTTGTGCAGCCGCGCGACATTTCGGCTATAGTTGCACAGACTAGACTAGACTAGACTAACGTTTAGAATGCAGTGTTCTCAGCTTATTTTGATGTTGTTTATGTTGGCAATGCTAATTTAAGGCTGCATTTTTACTGAATAAATAGTTGTTTCATTCATCTGGAGAACTTGTAGTTCATTTGAGTGATTTGAAAGGCGTCCGTAACTTTTTGTTTGCTGTTGTTCTTTACACATAAATCTACTAAGAATGAATTGCAAAATGATGCAGTGCCAGTTCAACAAGTCTTAGTTACCTTGACTTTGCCATCCTTCTATATTTTCGGAATCAGGTGAGTGATGTGATTTCACCCTGTGATATAAAACCATCGCGAGTGGCCTTAGAGGAAAAAAAAAAAAAATCTGAACTGTTTCAGATTTTAAATTACGTCCAAAGGGGCGTTTTTTTTAACGTTTTGAGTGTTACCTTTATTTATTAAATATCATGTTCTTTTGCACTTAAACCATAAAATTCAGTTCAAGAGCAATATCGCAAAATAATGTTAAATTAAGCATATCTTTAGAATTTCCGATATACACAATCTCGCGAGCTGGAGATAAAAGTATTTTTTTTTTCTATATAACGTTGCCATTTCTCGCTTTTAAAGCATTGAGTTTGTAAATCAAAAATTCGTTAAAGTTTTACAAAATATAAAATCTATAATAAAACAAATTCCAAATTTGGGATTTCAGATGCCCATATTCGCAGTAGGATTTCGTCATTCAAAATTCGATGGCTCTATGTACCATTGTTTTATCACAATGCGAGAAATAGACAATCATTTATGCAGATTTTTCATTATTTAATTTCTTCAAATATAATGCAGGACTCTAACATTTTGTGGCAACAGTTTGAAAAGTGAACCGACGTTTATGAGTCCGACGCAAAATCGCAAAACGAAAACAATAGTCCTTCAGGGACAAAGCTCCTTTGGACTAAAAAAAAAAAAAAAAAAAAAAAAAAAAAAAAAAAAAAAGACATTTCTAGCTTATTGAGATAGAAGACTCAGATCCAGGGAAAGAGCTAGGAAAAGGTAATGGTGGAACTTTGGGTTAATCATTGGACTGAACATTGGGTTGAGATTCGAGTTAAATCATGTCATAGCTTTAAACTGTACTCTCCGCATTGACCGAAAAAATGTAAAAATAAATCAATACTAAAAAGGAATGAAAGCACATTTGTCGGAAAGAAAACTAAAAATCTGTTAATGTTTTATTATTATTATAGGTAAGGCTAAATAATTTATTTAGGTTTTATTATTAATTTAGTTATATCCTAAATAATTTATTACATATTGTTCTTTTGAAGTACCTCCTAAAAATTGTTAACTTTTAAACGCATAGAGAGCTTTTATTGGCTCTTCTTTCACTTTTAAGAGAGTCTATTTTTAAACATATAATATGAGGTACTGACATTAGAAAAGTTCTTAGACGTTAGAAAGGCTTTTCTAAAAGTTTTGGAATGTTCCATAATCTTATTTTGCATTTATCATTCTGTGCAACTAACTGTTGACATTGATCAAAAAATCCGCGAAATATATTTTTTTTTCACATAACCTTTTAAGCAGTCAGTTCTCAGATATTGCTATTCGAAAAAGTATAAGATTTAAAATTTATTTTTAAATTCCATGAATTAGTAACTGTTTTAAAACCTGAGCGGTTGATATGCAATAAAGGCATTTCTTGATTATTTTCTGCATGACATCCCGTCTGTGGTAGTTAATGCATACGATACCGATAGGCATTAACCTATAGGTTTAATTTGATTTCGATAATCCATCTAAATTTGCCTACAGGTAGACGGTGAGTGCTGACCAGAGGCCTTTACAGTCACTTTCAGTTCAGATTGCAAGTGAATAGCAATTAGCAAAAACATGCGCATCTGCATATGCGCCTACAAGGCTATGAGAAAGTCCTGGTGATACTGCCACCTAGAAAATATAATGTTAGAAGCGCGCATTTATGATTTGTCGTTTGGTTGTGTTTTGATTATTTGAAGTAAATGTTTCATTGGAATTTAATCCATCATTTATGTGTTAAAAGAACAATGTAACTTTTCCGATGTTCCGATTCTCGAGAATTTTTTTTTTAATAATCTCTAATCAATTTTCTATCATTTGAAGATATAAAAATTTGTGCCATTATTTTAAATAAAAAATTATGTTTTGAACACTACACAATACGTACTTGTTAAAGAATTGTTTTCATCTAATTACAAAACTTATTCTTAAAAAATGTAGGAATAATTTTTTTGAAAATGGCACCCTACTCTTACATCCTTTGCCATGAAATTTTCGTGATTTCTTCCGCGCAAGTTCCCTTAAATTTCATGATTTTCTCAATGATTGGTCCTGTAACAAAATTACAGTCCCAGTATGCAGGAAACTTACCATGACAGGGATGATTCCTACAGACACGAAACAATAATCCACACCTCCATTTGTCATCTCTTCCAACTTCTGGGGAACATCAGAGACATCTTTCGGGTTCAAAAAGTCAGTGCAACCAAACTCTTTGGCTGAAAGAAGGAACCCAAGTTATAAAAGAACAATCCTAGACATAAGCAGTAAATGAGAAGATGCTACAAAAATACAGTAACTTAAGATTCTTCATTCACATTTTGCATTGTACAAGATGCCAAAGTATATCCGCCATTTTGGAAAGGAATCGAAGTTGAATGTGGTGTTCTTCCAATATTTTAAAACGAGTGGAGACCCATAAGTGAGGAAAATGTAAATTCAAAATACAACACACAAAATATTGTCCAAAATGTCTTTCAATACGATTAATACGATTTAATTTATAATTATTTAATTTATATTATAATTACGACATTTAATACAATTTAATAAGAAAATTTCATTTAATACGATTAATTATTTTATCAGCTAATGAGCGCTAAGCGAATTTAATAATAAGCACTTGGAATAACTGTAAATTATTAACATGAATTAAAATTTAAAAGAAAAATCTGTAAGCTTTCAGACTTTATATTACGCCCAAAGGGGCGTTTACTTAACGTTTTGTGTATTACCTCTATTTATTAAATATCATGGTATTTGCAAGTTGAATTCAACGGCAATATCACAAAATATTTAAAAACAGCATTTTTATAAAATTTCCGATACACAGACTGGAAGACTGTGCGTTGGAAAAAAAAAATTTAGTCCAAAGGGGCTTTGTCCCTGAAGGACTATTGTTTTCGTTTTGCTATTTTGCGTTGGTTCACTATAAATGTTCGTTTCACTGTTGTTGTTGCCACCAAATGTTAGAGTCTTGCATTATATTTGAAAAAACTAAATAATGAAGAATCTGCATAAATGTATGTATGTTTCTCACATTGTGATAAAATAACGGTACCTAGAGGTATCCAATTTTTAATGGCGTAATCTTACTGCGAATATGGGCATGCGGAAGACCAAGTTTGAAATTTGGAATGTGTTTTATTATCAGTTTCATATTTTGTAAATCTTTAAGTAATTTTTGGTTAACAAACTCAAGGATTTCAAAAGCGAGCCATGGCAACGTTGTACAGAAGAAAACATTTTTATCTCCAGTGTGTAAGACTGCGTATTGGAAGTTCTAAAGGTATGCTCAGTTTAGAACTATTTTGCGATATTGCTCTTTGACTGAATTTTATTGTTTAAGTGCGAAGAACGTGATATTTAATAAATAAAGATAACAGAGAAAAGGTTAAAAAAAGTCTCTTTGGACGTGATTTAAAATCTAAAAACTTTGAGAGTTATTATTATTATTATTATTATTATTATTTTCGTACAGCGTTGTCATTGCTCTCTCTGAAATGGTTGAGTTTGTTAATCCAAAATTCGTTAAATTTTATATGAAAAAATTTCCAATAAAAAAATTTCCAAATTTGGGCTTCCAGATGTCCATATTCGAGTGGAGGACTATATTATTCAAAATTTGATGTCCCTAGATACCGTTGTTTTTTCACAATGCAAGAAACACACGTACATTCATGCAGACATGCAGATTCTTCATTATTTAATTTCTTTAAATATACTACAGGGCTCTAATATTTGGTGACAATAATTTAAAAAGCGAAACCCTATTTTATAGTGGACGAATCAAAATGCCAAAGCGAAATTAATAATTTTCTAATATAGCTTCTTTCATCCACACCACTGCAAGGATAAAATTTATTGGGATGAGTAAAGAAAGCATTTCGCTGAATCAGTGGATTGATGACTTGCAGTAAATTTTGAATTAAATATTGGGATGTTCAGAAACTATATTTGGACCATCTGCGAAATTTTTGCTGATTTATATGTTGAATCAGAGAAGTGGACAACAATTCGAAATAAAATGTATCAACTACTAATTTTATCAGCAGGCTTTTTTAAGCTCACATAAAGTTTTAGGACTCGATTTGCTATCACTTAACGTTGCGTAACAAGAGAAATCTTGTCGACGCGGAAATCAGTCGCCAATTTTTTAAACAGAACATTAACAGCAACAATAAATAAAGTAATAACACAAGATTTACAACTTTAAAAGCTTAAAAACATAATATTCAACAACTTTTGCCGAGTCATGTGACTGAAAGCAAAACATTGGTAGATCCCTGTATGAAAACTATCTAGCAGGAGATAAATCGAAATACACCGTGACCCTTCAAGAAACATGGGTTCAGCTGCATGACTGCAGTAGTATAAGGTCTATTTATTATCGAAAATGAAGAAAAGAATATGTACAGGCTTCGTTTCATCAATGCAAAGAAAGTATCAGAAAGGTGTTTATGACTGTCGTAGGATTCTTTTGAAATGAGAAATTTAAAATAAGAGGAGTGGGGAAAATCAACTCAACGTACTATCAAAGGAAAGTTTGATACCCAATATTTGCAGAAAAAATTTATCTCAGTGACTTTCAAAGAGTGAAACTGCATCAAGACTAAGCAATAAGTCCTACTTCGAAAAGTACCGCTGCATTCCTTGAAAAAATGAAGGCTGATACAGTTATTTCATACAGACTTTTTCAACGTGTTCCTGGAAAGCCCCCTGGCGTTTCATCCATGGATTGATGGGCTTTTCGTCTCTTGAAAAGAGCTGTTCTTAAGGGCAAATCGACTACGATTGACCGAATTGGAAAGCAGTGGAAGTGGAATGGAAATCAATACCCCTGGGAATTTTATGAAAAACCGTTCTATGATGTAAATCACGAAATTTCGATCATCGAAATCGTTTTAAAAGTGTGTTAACTACCTTCTGTCTGGGTGTCTGCTGTGTTGGAAAGTGTTAACAAATTCATAGAAGCTTTCCACAGATTAATTGAAAAAGAAGCTCTGTCTGGTGATCAGATTTACAGTTGTGATGTGTATGGTTCAAATTTTCAAATGCTGCCTTCGAAAACGTTAGCGCACAGTTTAATAAAACGGCCCCATGCTTTATAAGAAGTAAAGTTTGTTACATTCTTGGCATGCAGTAGTGTAGCAGGTAGCCATAAGCTTTAACTAGATCTTATAAACAAATAGAAAAATTCCTGGTGTTTAAAAAAGTAAAACAATGCATTAATGAGACGCATATCTTCTATGATATGTCTCTTTAGTAGAGGAATAATTCATAGAATGAATGCATAGAATTAATTTTAATGGGAGTGAGATGGAATTTAGGATCGCGAGATTTTGTTTTGGAGAACTACTCAACATTTCTTCAGTTTTGCAAGTAAATGTTTTCTAACTTTTAATAAATGTTTTTGCACTTCCTCTGTGGCCTGTACTATGCTGGAACTTCTGTTAGAAGTATACGCAGTAAAATAATATCAGTTGAGAATAGCCCACTCTTATTCGTGATACTGACATTGTCGATAACTCATCACGCTGTCAGTTGTCAGTTCATGTTAGGTCGACTTTGGGGAACTTTATTGTATAGATATATATAGAAAGAGAGACTACTTTAAATAGATAGTATATATAAATTGTATTACGTATATATATTGTATTACGTCAATGTACCCATGCTAAAATTCATTAAAGTCTATCCTCCACTTTCGGAGGTAAATTGTCTAAATATGAAAATTCTCTAAATTTTTAACATCAGTTTATTATAGATTTGTTCAGTCACGAACGCTATACTAGTATGATCTTTAATTGAATTTCCTATTAAAGGTTCACCTTAATTAATTCTATCCATTTTCGAGTGTACTGTAACATAACAATACACAATACACGTACAATAATCATAATATGAAAATCGATTTACATAATATTGATTACAATACACGTACAATAATCATAATATGAAAATCGTAGTTGGGTGAAGAATACTTAAAGTGGTCTGGAAAAAGTTTCCTTTTTGATATGAAAGAGCGCATGTTCCAAATTCTGGCACTTGTCGAAGCGTTGATACTATTGCTATATAAGTTGATAACTTACCCTTTTCGAATTTCTTTGGATTGACGTCGATACCAATGATCTTGGATGCTCCACTGTCCCTGCAGCCCATGACAACGCACATGCCGACGCCTCCCAAGCCCCAGATGGCGCATGTAGAGCCTGGAGTTACTTGTGCAGCCTTCATTGCTGCTCCGTATCCAGTTGGTATGCAGCATCCAGCTAAGCAGAGAGTGTTAGGGTTTGCCTTGGGATTCACCTGTCAATCAAACAAGTTGCATGTTTTATTAATCATAAGCTTATTCAGTAGTCTATCTTAGCCAAATAACTTTCTTGTGCTTTGCCTTAATAAATTGATTAAGCAAGAGCAAACCATAGAAAATACTTTACGAAAGCACCTCTTCTATTAGACAAATATTTCTTGCATGTTTTGCTGCACAATCGTGGTAGGCTTGCACTTGTACGTTTTGCCGTCTTGCCTCATTTGACAGTTTTTCTTTGATTCTTATCGGACATGTGCGAGTAATTAATAAATTTTCCTTTTATTTTCACAATACTCATACCTTACAAAAATGAACTACTCACAAGCTGTTTACTGAGAAAAATTTTAGAATGTTCGGAATACATGAATATTTTGAAAAATCCAAAAATGGGCACTAAATTTTAAAATACTAAATTTATCCTATAAAATCATGATTTTTCTCTCATAATGAAGATATTATCTAAAAATAAATGCATGTATAGACTGCCTCTGAACATATTCGAGCACTTTTTTCATACCCAGATTTTCTGTTAGATTTCCCGTTTGAAAACTGTAAAAATACGTGATTGTTAATGAATTAATTAATTTCGCACAGTTTCCTTTAACTACAAACTTGGATACGTTGTTGTCTCCGACACACAACACGTTTTTACCCGTCAGTAGTTTTATGTAGAACGCATTTATATATATATATATATTTTTTCCTATGGATGTTGTCAGACCATATTTCCTGATAAAAACAGTAAATCTTGTTTTGGGTTGAATGAGATTTAAAATGTAATTATTAACTAAATATAACCTCTGTGGGAAAAAATCAGATGTATAACTAATTGCTTGAGTTTTAATTTTTTCCTCTCTCTCTTATTAAATTTGTAGAGCATCATTTATAATACTTATGCTCCCATTTTAAGTTAGGCATGACGATATGAATAATTCAATAGTGAAATAAAAATTGTCGAATAATAGTCATCCAAATAAACTTATTTTCAATTACAAAAGTATTCTAAAATACATATACTATTCTATGAAAATTTTTCATAGAATGTTATTGTCAAATTTTTAATTAATTTGAAGATTGTTACAGAGTCAAGAAAAAGATTTAAAAATTCGTTAAAATGTATTAAAATTTGATTTCCTTTTTAATTCCTAAATGCGCTATTTCCCAGTTACCTAAATTCATTTAGTTTACGTCTGGCCTGCCCAACCCGTCATCTGCAACCCACATCACATAATGGAAAAATGAAATGAAATTTTTCATTAATGAAAATTTTTCATAGAATGTTATTGTCAAATTTTTAATTAATTTGAAGATTGTTACAGAGTCAAGAAAAAGATTTAAAAATTCGTTAAAATGTATTAAAATTTGATTTCCTTTTTAATTCCTAAATGCGCTATTTCCCAGTTACCTAAATTCATTTAGTTTACGTCAGGCCTGCCCAACCCGTCATCTGCAACCCACATCACATAATGGAAAAATGAATGAAAGCGTGAAAACACGCGATACCGAATCTGAGAATAAAAAACACATAGGATGATTTTTAATGGTGTATGACTGCTTACTTCAATGAGCTAAAACTTAACTTTGAACACAGGAGCAACTAATAAATGATATTTTAAGAATTATAGTGCATGAAGTTACGCTTAAACTGTAGTGGTTTTACAATAAAGATAACAATTTAATTCACTCTCGAACTTTGGGCATAATGAAAAATATGAGGCGTTAATTATCATTTTACCAGAAGACTTGAATATTTTAGAAGTTATTAAAATCATTTTAGTGTATTTGTACTGAATCTTTATCAGCTGATATATCAGACTTGCAACTCTTACGAAATGTACTGAGTTGCAATCAAATATGCAATATAAAGAAAATTTATTTAGGTGGATTTTTATATATTGCACTGATACTTTTTCCATTTACATTTGCAAACAAAAATTTTCTCATGCAAAAAATAGAAATAAAACTATAAATTTCCTGACGAGCAACTTAAATATATTCTCCGCAATCATTATCAAATCTGTTAAACTATGAATATACAACGGTAAAATACACCCAAATTCTCAAGTTCTTTCGATTGAAACGAAAACTTAAATTTATTAGAAGCAAAATAATGTAGGTTTCTGGATGATAATTAAAAGGAAATTCTGTGTGCGGCAAGGAAGCTTTGAAATACTGAACAGTCCAATATATGAGAAATAGATTTAACTAATTTTTTTCAGGCCATTGAGTCGTTATTGTCTGCATGTTTCAATAAAATTATTTTGCAGATAAAAATATTGCTATGTGTAGTTGTTCTTAAACCTAATAAACCTAATACCATAAATTTTCTGTAGAGCTGAACTTTGCAATCATAACTGAAGCTGCAATGATGCTATAAAATTTTTACATATTGATCCTACACATGTATTTCCAAATACAAAATTTCTCAGAATAAGGAGGTTTTATGATAACATTCTCAGCACTGAGGAAGAAACAAAATTTAACTCTTTATACGAGCTTCATAAATAAATAAGCACAATTAATGATATTTTCAGTATGCTTTAATAAATTACATGCAGCATGCTCCATACCTTTTTATGAGAAAGTTTCAAAGATGTTACAAAATAAAAGTTTCTGATTTAGACTGCTTTAAGCGCGTATTTCGTCCAAAATAAGGACATAACTGAAAACCGATTTTTGTGAATCTATGCTTCTTTAATTTAATTGATATTTTAGTATAAAAAATTGCCGAAACATATATTCAAAATTATATTATAAATTTCTTATGTATGCAATCATATATTTGTTTCAGAGTTATTATCAGTTCTTTCAGAGTTATTCTTTCAGAGTTTCAGAGTTTTACAGTTACTTTTCAGAGTTAGTTCAGTTATTTGTTTCAGAGTTTATACAGTTCTTCCAGAGTTTAATCTTATATTTCTTTCAGAGAGTCAAAATGGTGTATTTTGCAGGAAGCAAACTTTCCTAATTTAAGTGTGATATAGAAACCCAGTGACGAAATCATTCATTTACAGTCTTATTACGAGCCTTAGATGGAGTTCTTTATACAGATTGAAATTAAATTAACAGGTTAAATCATGAAAATTCTGATTTTTGTTTTGAATTTTTAATTTAATTTAGTTATTAAATCGCCAGTTCAATTAAAATCCAATCCACATCAGATACAAAATTTCCTATAAGCCGCGCTGCATCGTCTGAATCTTGCCTTATAAACTTTTTCATAGTAAGTACACACACTGGCCAATGAATTATAAATCCAAGATCAATTTTATTGGACCACGTTTTGCACGGGTAACTGCTCTGATTCATCTGGGCATCGATTCTACATGCTTCTGGAGTGCATTTACGTCCAGAGAATGCCATGCATTGGCTATGCAGCTTTTTAGACCTTGTAAATTAAATGAAAGAGGAGAGTGCTGTCGGATGCGTCCTTTCACCATATATCATACATTTTCTATGGGGCTAAGATTCGGGCTATGCGGTGGCCAGGGAAGGTGTTGGAAGTCAGACTGATGTTCAGCGAACCAATTTTGAACACTTCTGGCACGATGTACAGTTGCATTACTGCCCATGAAATATCTGTCGTCATGCAACAATGCAACAATGAAGGGTACACTTGATCTCCCAGTAATCTAGGTATCTATGGCTGTTTGTTTACCTTCTAGAAACACTAGAGCACGACTTCCATGCTAGCAGAACATGCCCCATATCATGATACTTCTACCAGATCCTTGCACAGGGCAAGTAAGGCAAGATGGATTCGTGGCTTCATGGGGTTCTCGCCAAATTTGACGTCTTCCATCAGTGCAAAATAAATTGTAGCATGATTCATTCGACCACATTACCCATTCCCAATCCTCAGATATCAAATGTCTTTTTTCACGACACCACTGCAAACGAACTCTTGCATGTCGGGCAGAAATCAGTGCTTTTCTCACAGGCAGCCGACTATGCAATTCTTTGCACATGGTTTGGACTGAATTCTGTTGGGAAGAGCCTTGTTTGACGATCTGTGTCAGTTGAAGCACAGTAGGTCCTTAGGCAGTTTCGCCAAAAGGAAATTCATATTCCTCGATATATTGAGAACACATTGATAATGTGAAGTCCCTGCGGGCTGTTCGGTGGGTTGGCGCCCCACCAGCACAGTCAACTGAGGAAGGCCTCTGTATCATGTTAAGGTGCTCTAGAAGCTGCCAGGAAATGTTGCCCGAATAGGAGTTAATGCCCTTAGAATCTTAATAAAACAATCAGTATACACCAATGGAATTCTAGGTACCTGATGGCAGAATGATAAAATTTGAGGCCAAACTCATATCCCAATACTCATTGGTAAAGTTTGATGCTAGAAGTACTCAGATGGTAAAGCTAGAACTAAGTTGTAAGAAGGGGGTAGAAAGGAAGAAAAAAGAACAACGCACTTAACTGGTCTTACCTTCGTTACATTGTTCTCCCAGGTGACGGTGTACTCAGAAAATGTGCTTATAGAGCTCATCTGACCTAGGGGTGTTCCTTTGCACGTGATTCTGGAGGTGCCATCTAATTGAAAGCCGGTTCTCTGCAAAAATTAAAGCAAACGTAACTTTCAAATCTTTTAAGATCCGGTATGCAGGAAAAAGCTTAACAAATCTTCCAGACTTTTAAGGGTGGATAGCAGGAGTTCTAAAATTGGCTTTTGGGGAAGTACATCGCAATATCGGGGATTGAAAAGAAAAGGTATTTAGCATTCAGTATTATCGCGTTGGATAAGATATTAAAATTAAATTTAGAAAAAGGACTGCATGGATTGTAAAATATGTTTTTAAAGAAGTTACCTCGCTGTGTCGGAAAAGTAGTGGAGGGGTACTTACTGTCCAACACAGGGGTATCACACTGTAAGGCAATAAAATTTAACTTGGATAAATAATTAGCAAGATTTTTTTAAACAGATTTTTAATGAAGCCCTTCATGGTATCGAATGATGAAATATAGAGATATTTAATGCTTTAAGGATGATTTCAAGCTATAAAACTAAAATATGTTAGCTTGTCGCGTTCGTAGTCAATAAAATTACAATTAGAAGAATGGGTAGTAAACATTGTATAATCGGCTCTTTAGGAAGTGATAATGTCGAATGAATGATGTATGTAGTGTTCAGCATTTTGTAGTTTAGTAAAATTAAAGATAAGTGCTCACCTCAATATCAAAAGCATCAGCAGTATTTTTAACATTCAGAATATTATAAAGTTACAATGAATAATCTTAATTTAAGCGTTAATTTAAAAAAAATTCTTCTTGAGGCATTATAAATGAGTGAGTATTCCTTTTCGAATAACAACTAATAGAAGGGGGAGGTTACTGCTTCCCTTTTGAATGAAATGTAAAACATATTTACTGCTGTTTCCCTTTTTTAGGTAATGTAAAATAGATTTATTACTGTTTCCTGTAAGTTCTTTGTTCGCCACTATAGACGTGCAATGTTTAGGTTGAAATGGGGGCATGTTTAATATTTGCTTTATTATATGCAAAAATCTTTTTGTAAAAATATATTGCGCAAAATGAAAGCACGCAGTTGCTTCAGCATCTTCAAGCAGTTTAGCGTAAACAAGGCAGAGTAAGAGTTAGCTTAAAAAACTTTCACTTACCGGCTGTTTCTGACACAGATTCGTTTTCGGATTTTTACAGTAGTTACATTCTCCGCAGTGAGATTCAAAACAAAATACGACGGTATCCCCTGAAAATTAATTAGGTTTATAAAATTACAAAATTAAAAGTGAAAAAATTGCAGGCTGAAAAATTCAAAATCCAAATTCAGATCTAAAAGAGAAGTTTAGTATTAAAATTAAAAAAAAATTAATATATACATGTATATGCAAGTAGTAGAATAACTCGATTTCGCACTAAGTGAATTTAAGATCATACTAGACATACACATATATATATATATATCAAAAATTAGAAAAAGAAAAACTTGATCCTTTGATTCAAGTTCCAGTTTAACTCTTAAACAACTTTAAATATTAGCTACAATGTATTTGTTGCTTTAAAAATAAATTCCCAGAATTGCGAAAATATTAAATCGCAAATTTAAAATCAGCTGTTCAAAATACCGATACTAAAGGATGAGGTATAAGGAAGGAAAAAAGAAATCTGCTATGTTATGACTCTATCCTAAATGATCGTCATGCCGTATCTTTTATGTGCATTTATTGAAGAAAAAAATTGATTACTGAATACGTGTACTCATAAGATTTTTTTTTTTTTTTTCATGAAACCGCTTGCATATGAGGTTGGCAAGGAAGAATTTCACTCGAATGGAAGGGCAATACCTTTTATTTTACCAGACTACGGAATGAGGATAATGATGGAATCTCTATCTAGATGCAATATGTATGGGGCTGAAAACATCTTTTTTAATTATAATAACATTAAAAATGCTCATAAATATTATCACTTAGATATAATATAAATTAAGTATATTTCAAATTACATCAACTTAGATTTTTAAAAATACGTAAATTAAAGATTTTACGATAAATTAAGTATATTTAAAATTACAATAACTTAGATTTTTAAAAATACGTAAATTAAATATTTTACGATGTACCGAAAAGCAACTATCTGGATACTAATTATCTGCCAAGCAGAGTTAAAATCAAGTTAAAGAATGCGATGATAACACTCAATGCCTGATTATCGCCTAAGCCTAGAAGGCCCAGGCTTCGGGCTCAAGATTTTATGGGACATCAGAGATCATCTATTCTTCTCTGATAAAAATAAGTGAAATGGGTAAAAATAATTATTTCTGAATGCTGTAGCTAGAGCTTAAATTGTGAAAGACGACAAATTTTGAAAGACTGCATGCATTGTAAATTGGTGCTAACAGCCGCGTGTAACAAAGGAAGAATCGGAAAATAATGTAGATGTATTCTTGTTTGCAAGAAGTTTAACACATAGGTAAAGCATATATTTAATGAAATGAAATTACACGTTTTAACTCTGTCAGCAGAAGCTAACTTTTTCCAAGACACTTCAGATATTCTTTTCAATATGCAGACTGTTTCAGTACACCTTTTTCATCAAAGTCCGTTTCGTAGGTCCTTGCATGAAAGTATCTCAACTTAAAAAGATATCGGCATCTTCATGCTAAGGCATTCCTATGAAGCTTTTGCTTTGGAAAACACTGATTAATTTGCATTAAAACGCCGGCATCCTTGCGCAGCAGTCCTGAAACTGTTGCAGAAAATGCCGTGACTGTTAGTCAACTAGACTAAAAAAGGTCAGTTTGTTGGTCAATATTATTTTCTCACTAATTAGTCAATTACTGTACAAAAATTCCGTAACTGTTACTCAAATACGTCAAAAAAGTGTTTTGTCTGTTAGTCAACTATAGCGCAAACTATCTTGCTCATTAAAAGACGATCTGATAGCACTGTTTTAAACGGGGGGATTCCTGAGAAAAAGAGCCCCGCCTGAAGCGAAGTCCCGCCTTGCTACGGAAACGGTGTTGCGGCTACGCGGGATTTTTTTCAAACCTCACTGAAAATGTCTTGGCTGGACCTCTGTCTCGGGTAGAGACAACCAATCAGACGAAAGTTCTGCTTCTGAAGCATCATGTGATTCTAGTCTCAGAGATAATCGATTAGTGTCTGGCGTTCAAGTGTTTGTAGTAAGTGAAAATGGTAACCTAGCTACGTGGTTTTCCTGGAATTGTGCGGGTTTTGAGAATTGTCCCTTTCGACGTCAAGTCCCGCGTAGCCGAAGCTTAATGTGATTGAGGTTTTTGTCAATTATGGCAGAAAAGTTTCGTATTTGTAGCTGGGCCAATATAGCGATGTATTTGTTAGCAGCATCTACATCATCAAAATCCTGAGACTGAAATTCACAAGCATACGGTCTTTCACCTCTTTGATGCCCTGAAAAGATTCAGGCAGAGAGGATAATGTTTCAAAAACATCGTGGCAAAAACAAAGCATCTACAGGGCATCGTACGACGATCGTACGGCAGACATGTGTTTTTAGATTTCAGAAGTTTCAGATGTACGTCCATTGTTGTAACAAATGACATAAGAAATCAAAAAAATTTGTTTATTATTACTTTTACCAAATTATTTCAAATATTTTAAAATTAATTAATTAATTAAACTAATTATAGGGGCAAAACATTCTATTTGAAAATGATTTACTTTATACTGCATATCAATGCATAGAACCTGATTAACCAAACGGAAAGCAGTATTTTGGTTTTGTAATTCAAGGAGACCCAAATTTGTACGGGAAAAAAAAAAAAAAAAAAAAAAGATTTTACATTACGCCCGAAGGAACGTTTCTTTAACGTTTTGTGTGTTGCCTTTATTTATTAAATATCATGTTCTTCGCACTTAAATCATAAAATTCAGTTCAAGAGCAATATCGCAAAATAATTTTAAATTGAGCCTATCTTTAGAATTTCCGATACACAGTCTCACTCTCTGGAGATAAAAATGTTTTTTCTGTACAACGTTGCCATTGCTCGTTTTGAAATCCTTGAGTTTGTTAATCAAAAATTCGTTAAAGTTTTACAAAATATGAAATCGATAATAAAACAAATTCCAAATTTCAAATTTGGTCTTCCGAATGCCCATATTCTCAGTAGGATGACGTTATTCAAAATTGAATGGCTCTGGGTACCGTTGTTTTATCACAATGCGCGAAACATACATACGTTTATGCAGATTCTTCACTACTTAATTTCTTCAAATATGATACAGGGCGATAATATTTGGTGGCAACAGTTGGAAAAGGGAAACGGACATTCAGAATGATTCGACGCAAAATCATAAGGAACAAAGCCCATTTGGACTAAAAAATAACATTATATCACACTAAGGAATAAACATGATTCTCGCTTGAAGACCATGTGTGCAGTTTCTTAATGCTTTTATTCACAACACGTCTTATACATAAACATATTAGATGGAAATATAATCCAAGTATAATTAATCAGGTAACCCAAGAAAAAAAATAAAGAATAAACTTACCTAGTAATAAAAAATTATCCGTTACATTCTGAATTCTAAATATTTGTTTATATAAATATTTATTTTTTGTTTTTTTAATTTAATATTTGTCAAAATATTTGTTTACATAAACGATACTTTATTATTAGTGTTTATTATTTGCTTATTAATAAAAATCGTAAAGTGGCAATACACGGGACAGGAGTTCCCAATAAGATCGGTATTAATTCTTTCGAAGTCTCTTTAAAGAGGATTAATGATGATCAAGAAATCAACTGGGGGTTGATAGCCTAAAGTGCACTTGCAATCGGTTTATTTAATCAATATCTCATTGCTTACAAAAAATAATAATTAATGAATTTGGTAATTATTTTTTATCGATTTAGCATTACATAACGTAGTAAGGAAGAAATCATGTAAAATACATATAACGGAAATATACACAAAATTTATTTAATACATTTTTTTAATCAATAATATTTTTGAAAAACATATAAATTTTTTATGATGAAGAGCATTATAAATACACAAAACGCAGAAATACGAAAAAGCACAATCTAACAACTGAGAACGCGAAACCTCCTCAGAAGATACGCTGATGCAAAGAAATATGTATATAATTACTACTAGCTGATACCCGCTCGCTTTGCTGGGAACAGAACCTAGACTTCTTATATGGACGAAACGTCTAATTTCAGATTGATAATTAATATAATTTTCTTAAATTTAAATTTGGGAAATATAGTCCCAGTCGGTGAATCTGTCATACACAGATTTCCCCATCACCCATGAGGTACTGTGTATTGGGATGCATCCCCAATATTTGACGTGGCGGGATCCCCAGTAGGCCTACACCACGAAAAATTCCCAGCATAAAACTAAGGTTTATTTATTAATCTTATCATTTAAATGTTGTTTGTATTCATTGCATAGATGCAAGTTATTTACCAATTTAATAATTTTAAAGGAAAATGCATTCCTTAGCAACATTGTATTTCATATCTAGTTTTGGCAACAATATAAGAAAATTTTGAACTTGGATTTAAAAATGTATGAGAAACTTCTACTATATAACAAAAATCCCTTTTGGACAGGATTTACGTAAAATCCACCCTTAGTGCGCGTCTACATCGTGAAATGAGTAACTAAGCAAAATTGCAAGTCAATCGGGTGTATTGTTTCGGAGATCTCGTGATGAGTCAGTGGTATTTCGCTTATATATATATATATATATATATATATATATATATATACACTTGCAAAGTTTAAAAGGAGATTTTACTGTTCGCTTCCAAGACATTCAGTCATACCATACGAGTTTGAATCTGAAAGGCTCATAGTATCAAAATGGTATTATGGCGCATGCAAGAAGTACAGGGTGTTCAGCGAATAAGCCCTGATTTCAAAATTAAATATCTCTACAACAAAGATCGATAGAATTATGCGGTAAACTGTATGTTTATTAAACTGTAAAAATGGTGTACAAAAGTTTAGAAAATTTAGTTACTAAAATCGTCAACAGAGGACGCTGTAATCGCAATGACCTATCAATAGCCTTTAACCTTTTCCCGTGGGCTATAGGGGCCAATTTCGAACGTATTATGGCCATTTAGTCATTATTTTAAATGAAAGGAACAGAAAAACAATCGACAGAGTCTTGCATTTCCTAATTTATCTTAAGGAGTCAATTTTAAATCTCCATAGTTTATTGAAGTTTCTTGAGACACGTTGAAAGTGATCAGTACGACTGTTGGCTAGTGAAAAGAGGATAACGTAGAAAGTGAAATAATGTATTCCATTAAACAACTTTTTTTTTTTTTTTTTTTTTTTTTCTGTTCTGGAATTTTACCGATTAGAACACAGTCTTACGGCAACACGTGGCAGTTTTCAAAACCGATTCAATGTTCCAGTTGGACCCGATGGGAAAACCATTCGCATGCTCTTCGCGAAATTCGAACGGACTGGCAGCGTGGCTAATGATCGAAAGGGAAATGTTGGGCCTAGGCAAACTGTAGTCACTCCTGAAAATGCAGCCAAAGTTTCTGGAATTGTTCAGCAAAATCCTAGGAAAAGCATCCGACGGATTGCATCAGAGACAGGTTTTGAAGTACACAATATATATATATATATATATATATATATATATATATTGTTTATATATATATATATATATATATATATATATATATATATATATATATCTACGGATGTTTCCATACAAAATCCAAAGTCATCATGAAAGGTGTGCAACAAAGGGTTGACTTTGCGAATCAGATTCTAACAATGATCGACAACGACAGATTTAATGTGAGCTGCATCTGGTTCACAGATGAGATTCATTTGCATTTGAATGAAATTGTTAATAAACAAATCTGGAGATTTTGGGGTTCCGAAAACCCGAAAATCTCCAGATTTGTGTGAAGGAAATCCTCATTTGTGTGAAGAGAAAGCACTGCATTCGCCTAAAGTTACTGCATGGGCTTCGGTAAGCGCCAGAGGCATTATCGGACCCTTTTTCGTACGAGAAACGATAACTACTTACGATTTTGGAACAGTTTGTCGGCACTCAACTAGTGTTGGAGGATCGACCAGGTATCGATTAGTTTATGCAAGATGAGGCTCGACCACATCGAACAGATAAAGTTTTTCGCTTTCTTCATGAATACTTTGGGAATAGAGTAATTGCGTTAGATTATCCGCAATTTACTGGCACAGGAATAGCGCCATCTGTTAATGATTTTCGTAACTAAATTTTCTAAACTTTTGTACACCATTTTTAGTTTTGCTAATAAACGTACAGTTTACCGCATAATTCTATGGATCTTTGTTGCAGAGATATTTAATTTTGTATTTAATTTTGTATCAAGGTATCAAAATGCAAGAAGAGGTGACTGCATTGGAGAATTTTCCTATATTTAAGCACAAGTCTTATTCAAAATATGGGGGCACAGGACGTTTTGGAATTTAAAAGCCATCCGAAAGAAACATCCCAAAATAAAAGTTGTTACCGAACCAATATTATTGACGTTTCCTTCTTCTTATGTAGCAGAGACAAGTTTTAATCAAGTCAATAATTTACTGTCAAAGAGAAGAAACAAGCTGAATATTTTTGAACGAGATGATCTAAAAATCAATTTAAGTGACTGGGTGCCGAATTTTGAAAAAAATTGCATCGGTACATTAGGCGCAGCCATCGCCTTAATTAAAATCGAACTTTGTGGAATTGGAATATGTGATTTTGCTTCTGCAAATTTGCTTATATTTGTTAAATTAAAAGTAATAATACAAAAAATAATAAAACATAAAATTAATAAACTATTTTTAGAACTTTTTTCCTATTACTAATTTAATTGTTATCTTTAAGTGATTTACGTACAATTAATTGTATTATGATTGTGTTGTATGCTGCGTAAGGGAGTGATGACGAGAATTATTCTTTTAAAAGACGTCGATGCAAGAAAAGGATTGGGAATCTTTGAATTGGAGCACTGTGGAACTGCAGCACCCCTTATTTCCACTTATTATTATTTTGAATATTTAATATAGTGTACCCTTTAGTCTTTAATTCTTTCTTTATACTTTTACAGTACAAAATCCTTGAGCTTAATGTCAGTTGCCATCCCCTACTTTGTGAAAAGGTACGAAATTCTTTGTTTGGAACTGCGCTCTTCACAGTTCCAGCGACGTGGTGCTTGGCTGTTCTGCGCATGCGCTTACAGAAAGCAGCACGCGAGCCGGGTAGCGAGAAGAGCACTGTCATTCTTGCAGTGCCGAAATTATGGCATGTTGTTGGAAACGTGACTTCTTTTTACTCTGCGCGTGTCATATTCCTCCACAAGGTGGAACTTTATCATACGGACCGTAAACAGAGTTCATGAAAATTTGCAACCTTTAAAAAATTGCCTTAATGAAATTTAATCAACATCAAATGCAGATCAAACTATTGCAAAAGCAACAGGAATTTAAAAAAAAAAACTATATGATGATAATTTCAACTTTTGGTTAGAGCTTTTTTATCAGATGCGTCATGTTGAAATAATATACAACTAAATGCAATCCAGAGAAATTAGTGTGTTGTTTAAATTTAACGAATATATAACAAATTTCAAAACTGCTATTTTAGAATTAAGAAACTCAAAGTACTGTAAGAATTTTTCAAAGACACTGATGGCCGAAGGTAAGGAAATATGTGACTTTATGCTATGTATTGATATAATGCACAGGTATTCTTCCACTATCACTTAGCAGCTGCTAAATTGTTAAACAAGAAATGCTTCGCTAGTTTTAGGAATGACCATTCTACAGAAGAAATAGTACTGACCACTGAAGCATATTTAATGATTGACAAAGAAAAGCTTGAAACTGAACTAAAAGTATTCTATTGTAGGTCTGATATCCATGAATACTGCAAATAATCTAGATGATGTTCTTAGTGAAATTACGAAACAGATAAAAATTCTCTTGAGAGTTCCCATGACTACATCAGAGGCAGAATGCTGCTTTTCAACATTAAAAAGAATGAAAACTTTTCTAAGAAGCACTAGGAATTTGGAAAGACTAAATGCGCTTGCATTGATTTCAATAAAGAAAAATTTCCTCAGTTGTCATCCAGAGATCAAGGAGAAAATTATTGATCTTTTAGCCCAAATTAAAACAAGAAGAATGGATTTCATTTTTAAATGAATAGGTAAAGATTGAACTGTAACAATTTTGGTTAAAGTAATTAAGAAATGTTTAATTTTTTTCTTGTAAGATTTCATGAAGTTTCAAAATAAATTTTCTTTTTATACATGTTTATTTTCTTTTAGACAATTTTAAAACAAAGGTTAATTTTTTTTGGAACAGCACCCCCACTAATTTTAGCCACGAGCCGCCACTGGATTTTATTAACAGCATCTAACAGAAATAGAGCCCCAGTTCATATCTTGTGTAAGGCCAGCTGGAAGAATTGGGGGATTAACCTTAATCCGGCAGTGTACCCTTTTCCCCTATAAAGTGCTATTTCGAATATTATCTGTTCGGCACTGTATATTGTACATTTCAATGTCTGTTTCGCATGCATACTTGACAATGTAACATCTTTGGCTATGTATCTTTATTCCGGATATGCATGCGTGTCAGAGTAACATTGATGTATATGCACTGTTCCTTTCATCATAATACTGTAACTTGCATTGCTGCGGTTTTCTACTAATCTTATTTCCATTGCATTAATCTTGTCGCGACAACAGGCGCGTAGCTTTGTTCCCATTGATAAGATTTCAAATGTTCATTAAGTGATCAACTGTCCTCTCAAGTTTATAAGCAGTTTGTTGCAGGTGGTTAATTACTTACCTGGCGCCAGGCTGGTCACCCCTTCGCCGACGCTTTCGACGATTCCTGCTCCTTCGTGGCCCAAGATGCATGGAAAGTACCAGGATTTGTCTATGCCTTCCAGAATATGGAGGTCTGAGTGGCAGACACCGGTTGAAGTCACCTGCAAAGAAATACAATGCATAAAACTGAGCTTATCTAGATTCGATGCTTGTGTTCTCTGTCCGACAGAACAAAAATAAACATAAAGGGAAAAGAAATCCTGGAGGAGAGGACAACTTATCGATTGGGATGTTTGGTTATTCTCACTGGCTGTGATGCCGATTCGGAACCGGCATCACAGCCAGTGAGAATATGATTTGTAGGGTTTCCCTTGGTTCAATTAACCAATTATTCAAATTTTTTATCTTTCCTGAACTCCTCAATTTCTCCTCACACTACCTCACTAGGACGCAAATTTAAAGTGTAGGGAGTATAAATACAGACGAATCTAGGAAGTTTATTCAGAACGTGATGTCGCTAGCCAACGCACGTTACTATTTTGTCCTTGCTGTTGTTACCCTGAGTTGCTGATACGCCTTTTTGGCTATTTAATAAGCATATCGCCGGGTAGGTTGAGTCAGACATAGGGGTTAGCTTTAAACTAAATTGTGTGGTCTAGCACTATTATTAACCTTTGAATTTATTGTTAAGTTCAACCGCAAGTCATCGGTGTTATTGTAAGCACGAAGTACGTGCATTTGTATTAAGAGTATGACAAATAATAAAGGGTTTATAACACCCTTCTTCTGTGCTGGTATTATTCACGCCTGTGCGAGAAGTCGCCAGGTTTCCTAGTAAGATCATTTGAACTTTATGATAGTGACGAGGACTGGATCTTAAGGATTTAGCAACTCATTTTGAATTTCATTTATAATTATTTATTAAATCATGGAGGAACATTTATATGGAGAAATAAATATTTATACTATATTCACAAAAGTCCTTCTGCAGCCTTTAAACAAACCTTGGTTGTAGACATACAGTTTCAATTACAAAAATGTTTTAAATGACGTAAATATTCATATTTTGGCCTTTTTAAATTAAAAAAAAAATTAATTGCGTAAAAATTACAAAATTTGACATCCCTACCTAATTTCCGATCCCTACAGTTATATTTAGGAAAATATTGTACTCATTATAGAAAGTACAATACAAAAAGTATCAGTTTCGTACGACAAAAATTAACCAAGATATCTGATATTAAAATCTGAGATCGTATACGTGTCGTACACAGTTTTAAGGGCGAACCGCTTGCATGTGTATTTCACTAGCAATAAAACATTATTTTAGAAAGACAATCTTATGTTAGTAGATTAAATCGTGAAACGACTCATCCCTTTTGTCACCCACCCCAGAAAAGAAGTCTTATTCACAGAATCTTACAGAATTCTCGTTCTGTAAACATTGTCAGGCTTTAATATTGTCACTTATAGCACTTATATATTATTGCCAACTTATAGCATTATTTGCATAAATTTAAAAAAAAAGTCCACGCAAATGAATTTTTTGCATGATTTTTAGATTAAGATTCTGGAGTAATAATATTAATGATGCATTTCTAGTATTTTAAAACATGTCGATTCTTTATGCAAAAACTATTTCGGCGCACCAAATGTAGCAAAATTATAAATTAAGAATGGCATGTTTATATTTCAGCAGTAATTGCAAAATAATATCACCGAATGAGATTTAAGGGGACAAAAGTTAATCTCGAATTATTGAATTTATTATTAACCGACCTCTCACGGGAAATGATATCAAAAACCGCAAATTTTAAAATGAAATATCTCGTTCAGTTTTTGTCACACGGTGGTCAAACTTTTACAGTTATAAGGAGCATAAACTTTTCCTAAATATAAATATAGGAACCGTATAAAAAGTTACATTTCATATTTTATACAAAATAACGTTATTTAAACTTTAAAAAAGAAAACTTGAATATCCTAATCATTTAAAATATTTTTGTAACTGGAAATATATATCTACGACCAATGACGGCTGAAATAAAAGTCTTGAAAGGACTTTTGCGGACACGGTGTTTGTACTGTGAAATTCTCTATTACCCGCGATTGCAGGTTACTTTAGTCTCCTCTGGAGAGAGTAGTTTCATAGAAGTATTGAAAGCATCAAAGTTAATTTTTGCTCTTTTTGAAATGCTTCTCATCTTCAGAAGTAGTCGTTTAGGGAAGTAGTCGCCATCAGATGATTCTTTGTATTTCGAATAAATGAACATATGCAGCCCACTACCTAGCTTAAAAGAGAATGCTTCTGAAATAAGGTTTAGTATTTGCGACATACATTAAGATTTAAATCTAACTGCTCTCTTTATATGTACTGAATGCGAAGAAAATATGCAATTACACCTTTATTACAATTGATATTAAATATATCTACAGTCCTCAAATTTTTTGCAGTGCGTTGCTGTCCATTATTCTACGCTATTAAAATTTTAATCATCCACTCGGAATGATAAACTGTTAATAACTATGAGAGGTGTTGTTAACTTTAGAGAGCGTTATGCTATGTTTCAAATCACAAAAAGTGTACATTGCTTGTAGCATGATCAACTGAGCGGTCAAAAACAGTCTGTATAGTTCTTAATAATTTGCTTCTTAGTCTCCCCTTTATTAATACTGTTTTATTTTTAAAAACTTTCCCGTACTCTTATCTTGTCTTGAGCATTTTGTAAAAATCTCACATTCTACGTCTATGAATGAATGTCAATGAATGAATTTTTATATGAATCAGTTTTTCTCTAATACATTCCAATTTGAAATTAACCTAAAATTATATCAAGTTAAAATATAATCAATTAATTAACATAAATAAGTTTATTTTAAATATAAAAACCGATGTTTATTTCACCTGGCATTAAAATATATCTTTAGAGGCAAGTGCATTAATAAATTTTCGGTTCGTTAAATTATGTTACATTATGTAATGATGTATGTATACTGTTTGGCAAATGTTACCACTGAGCGAAACATAAGGTTTTTAATTTACCTCTCGCACGGCTATGCAAAATAATCAGTTATCAGACTGCTGCCTGTCTGGTCTCTTTAATTTATATTCAAATTTAATCAGTCTGTAATTGTTTAACAAATTGAGGAGTAAGAAAGAAATTAAACATACTTCTTAATAATTTAAATCTTAGTTTTTAGTTTTCTAATAATATAGTTTAGAAATATAAGTAATCTAATTTATAATTTACCCAAAGGATGATTTTTTTTTTAAATATTTGTAACATGGGTACAATTAATAAAGGATACTTCTAACGCGATACATAGGGCACTTTGCTGCAGAATTATTGGTTTCCAGTTGCTGGCATTTAATATATTTTTTAACAACATGTCTAATTGATACAAATTTTTAAACGCAACTTTTATACACATTTACATTATTCGAACAGTTAATTTAAAAGTGGCTTCAAATGTTAATGACATAAACAAAAAAATATTATTGGCATTTGAAGCTCTAACTACATAAACAATTTTATTACATTTGCTAGTATATAAATTGCCAACTCGTGTTAAGTTGTTTAACAAAAGAAAGGAAAACAGTTGCTTTTGGTTAAGGCATTTCGTTTGGCGCATTTTTGATACGCAGCCAAAATATTATCCGCTTTTGCCACACATACGTCATAAGCATAAAAACATCAAAATATAAAGTTAGCGTCATAAGCATGACAAGCCATAAAACTGGATTCGCCGTTAAAAAGCAAACTAAAAAGGAAAAATCAAAGAAATCTTACCCTGACTCTCACTTCACCTTTCTTGGGCGGAGCGACTTCCACAGTTTCAATCTTGAATGGCTTGGCTTTCTCCCATGCCACCGCAGCACGGCACGTGATTGGCTGCAATGAAAAAAAGCTAAAACATTTTTTGCCATTTACCCAATCATAGTAAGAAAGAAATTTTTAAAATTAAAAATGCGTTATTTTTATTTATTAATTTGTTTATTTAGTTTGAAACTGAAAAACGTCTTTAGCAAAGTTTTATAAAAGTTACATTATGTTACGTTACGCCACATTGCTTTTGTCATCCACACGACTTTGAAAGTGCTATGTTGCTGCTGGGTCATTTCCCAACTGTTTAATTCACCTCTTAAGTGGCAATACCCAGTTATTTATTTTTCGAGCGGAAAAGAAAATAAGTACTCATTAGACTGTAGCAAAGTTACAAGTATTTCTGTAAGATCTAGTGTCTTTGAAATGAACGGAAGTAAATAAATAAATGAGTGCAGTTATGTTACAAATTATATTTTTGAATATAACTTAGTTTTAAGCATTTTCTTGATGGCGTAAGTTAGTTTCAACACAAAACTTATTATTATTATTATTATTTATTAGACCAAAGGTGCAATTTGCCCAGAAGGACTATTCGTTTCGTTTCGTATTTTTCATTGATTCACTATAAGCGTTGTTTCACTTTTCAAATTGTTGCCAACAAATATTATCGCTCTGTATTATATTTAAAGAAATTAAATAATCAAGAATCTGCATAAATGTATGTATGTTTCTCGCATTGTGATAAAACATCGGTACCTGCAGCCATCCAATTTTAAATATCGTACGTTTCCACCTGAATATGGGCATCTGGAAGCCCAAATCTGGAGTTTGTTTTATTATCTATTTCATATTTTGTAAAACGTTAACGAATATTTGATTAACAAACTCAACGATTTAAAAGATAGCAATGGCAACACTCTACGAGGAAGAAAAAAAGCTTTTTATCTCCCGCGCGCGGAACTGTGTATCGGAAATTCTAAAGATAGGCTCATTTTAAAATTATATTGCTATATTGCTGTTGAACTGAAGTTTATGGTTTAAGTGCGAAGAACACGATATTTAATAATTAAAAAAAAAAAAAAAAGGTAACACACAAAACGTTAAAAAAACGCCCCTTTGGACGTAATTTAAAATCATAATAAAGAATCTGGATAAATGTATGTATGTTTAGAAGTTATGCGAGATACATACACACATAAGTACGTACGTACAGACGTGATGAAAAAAATCTCTTCTGAATCCATTTTAAATCCTTTTTGCACCCCGTTTCGGGGGTACTATTTTTACTCAAACGTATGCATCTAGAAGCCTGCATTTTAAATTTGTTTTATTATCTATTTTAAATTTTGTAAGACTTTTTAATGAATTTCGCTTAACAAATTCAATGATTGCAAAGCGAGAAGGGCCAACACTGTACGGAATGAAACATTTTTACCTCCAGCGCGCAAGACCGTCTGTCGAAAATTCTAAAGATATGCTATTTTAAAATATTTTGTGATATTGCTGTTATGTGGCTGTTGTGTGTGGATTTTATGTGGCATAAGGGCGAAAATTGCGATACTTAATAAATAAAGGTAATAGACAAAAAATTAAAAATAAAACATAAAAGACACTTTTGTTAGACCTTTTACTAAGAAAACGGAACCTGATACTGGGAAAAGAGTGAAAACATTACAAAAATGTCTGCCAACGCTTAACACTGCATTGGGAATTCTGAATTTTGTTCAATTGTATATGGCGTAAGTGTGAAGAAAATGATGGTTAATAATGTAGCTAAAAAAGAAGAACATATGGGTTCGCAAGAGTAAGTGTAACAGCTGACTAAGTAGACTGAGAACTCAACCTTAACTCAAAAACCTTAACAAACCTTTTTGGGCGACCGTTAAAATCTGAAACCTTTCAGACTTTTGTTTTTTTCTTATTTTGCATTAGTATTGCAACCCATACTTATTAACTGTTAAGATCAATCCGTACTCATTAAATGCTAAGATCATGAATATTCTGACTTTATTATCATACATCCATAAAAGCAGTTTCAAAAGTATTTTTTATTTAAGTGCAGATTTATGTAATGGAGAACGGCGCATCACCTAAATTGCGTAGGCTCCTTGTGTTAAGATACAAGGTATCTTTACTTGTTTTTAAAAATAAGCCAATGATTTTTTTCATCTTTCGAAATGTGATGCCCCCAGTAATTGCCTCTTACACTAACTTTGTAAATCCATCTGTGTTTAAAATTGTACAGGTGGATCTCAAATTAGTGCACATCAAAATTTCAAAAATTGTAGAAATTTGATAATGGCTGTTAATGGCGAAACAATGTGTCACTTGAAGTTTCAGTTGCAGTTTATGCTGTTAGCTTTTAAAAACCGTTTACTTGGTGAAAAATGGAGATAAGTTTTTCAGAAGCAAAACGAATTTTTATGGTTCAGCATCATTTCTCAATGCTTTAATTTGATTGCAACGTCGTCTTTGTAGTATTCAATACCTGATTTCCCCATTTAGTTCAAACACAGAAAAGACGGAAGGCTCCCGTCATTTCCTATGATGAACGCTTTAATTTCTCGAAATCTGATTATTAAGCGGAATAAGATTGTTTTGTTGGATTCACAAAAGACCTCTTTAATTTGCTTCAATAATGTTTCCGTAAGTATGTTTGTGAAGCAATGCTTAATCGTAAAACTTTGTTCTTCTTGAGGAAAATTTATTGCTATCTAGAAGGGAAAAAAAAAAAAAAAAAAAAAGATTTTTAGAGCTAACGGCATAAACTGTAACTACTGAAATTTCTAGCGATATATTACTTATTATTGTATAGGAGTATCATTTATTGAAACAATTTGTCATTAATATCCATTTCTGATATTCTATAATTTTCGAAAATTTGGTGTACTTGACTTTTGGATCATCCTGTAGATCAAGCACTTTTTTTAATAAAGGAACAATATCATTAGCTACACACAGTGAGCGTACGCTTTTATGATCTCAAAAACACAGAGGAGCTCAACAGCGGAAAACTGCAAACATTTGCAACATATTTTAAACGACAACTTCGGCTTGAATAGGAAGCCATCAGTGCGATAGTAATGTAAAAAGACGAGAGAATTGCAAGATTTCGTTTCTGAAATGCATGACAAAAGCACCAAAATAAGTTATTTCCTATATTTGCTATTTTTTATAACATAGTCATTCTAAAATTTGGTTCGCCTTAAGAAATTTTTGATAATTTTGGCATCAGTAGCTGCAGCGGAGAAAATTTTTGTACGCTGAAATGGTTAAAATTTATTTAAAATTCAGAAAAATATAATTCTGTTGCATTTCTATCAAAAATGATGTTGCTTAAAAATTAATATGCCATGATATTTCGACTCACGAAAACCCGGAAAGCAAATCCCTTCTGAAAAAAAAAAAAAAAAAAAAAAAAAAGAAGTTATATCTGTCCCCCCCCCAAAAAAGTGCAATATATCTGTCAAAAAAATTATGTTACTGAAAAAATTACAGCCTGAAGATATCATCGATGACTTCGGCTTACGAAAAACCCGTAGAATTTCTGTATAATAGTCTGAAAATGTTAAAAACATTAAACTTTATTTAATTGAATAAATAAAGTACATTTATTTGAAAAATATAGCTTGGCTAATAGTCACCCCTCAGTGTTGCTCCCATTCAACATTTCATAGGATCTTTAATTTTTATTTCCAATGGCGGGCGCTTGCCTATGCCAGCATTGGCCACTTCTAAGGCTAGATGTGATGGCCTCTTTATTATGGAAGCACCTAATAGGTGGCCTACCTTTGCCTCCTATGAAGGGACAGACAATTTACATCTATGTATTCTCCGGGATTCGAACCGGGGCCCTTCGTTATCGCAATCAGGCTCCTCTAACCACTATACCGTCCGGGCGACAAGATCTTTAATTTATGTTTCAAATTATAAATGTATTTGCAAAACAATATGGCCGATTTGAAAGCAATAAACTTGCTTCTTAAAAAATCAAAACTTTATTTTTTACGTAAATAATTGTCAGATATAATATATAAATATTTTTAACTGTTAATATTATTCATAATGCATTTAATTTACAATGCACCCAACAGATAAGTTTTATGAACAGTTTGCTGTATTATTGTACTTTATAAAAGTTTCTCTAACCCCATGTATTATATATTTCCGCAGAGAGTAGTTTTCTCTTCTCCTACCAGGGAATTTTTGTTTCATCTTTATATTTATTTTATTTATTAAATATTTATTTTATTTAATTTTATTTTTCATTTACTATATCTTCCAGAAGGAACTAAAATACTATACCTTTCCAGCTGTGGACATTTTGTTTCGTGTTAATCTGCAAAAGAAAGAAAAGAAATATCATACATAGTGTTAAAAATAGTACAAATAAGAACATTATATAGCTTTTTTAACAAAGACTAATAAGAGTCCGGCTAATGGGTTCTGACAACAACTAACCAAAGACTCGGTCATTGATGGGCATCTCTATTCTGAATATCGGTATATAATTTTTGTGTTTCGCTGGTTATTTATATGTCTACTTTAATGTAGCCTAGCTTCTCGAATAATCTTAATTTAACGAATTTACTTCCAATTTCGGGTGTTCATTAAATCTGAATTGAACCGCAAATGACTTTTCTTCCCTCCCTCTCGAGAATTCATCAATTTTATTACAACGAGCATTTAATTCTTACACCATCAACTAAAGACATAATTTGAATCCAGATACGAATGTAATTGCGGTGGAAAATTCTCTGACAGGATGCATCGTCTCTCATAAACAAGTTGTAAACCTTCTGACCAGCTCGGGATATCTCTGAGAAAGCCAAAATTTCTCCAAACTCCAGTGAGAAAAAGATATTTTCTTGAGTAAAAGGCCAAAATGCAGATTGTTCTTTTTATGCCTGGATTAATGCACTTTTCTAATATTGCCTTAGTTTCTTGGATGTGTTTCAAGATGCACTCATATATACTTTCTTGAATATGAATAATAGGCCATATATATATATAAATATATAGGGCATTGCCGGTCAGAGGGTTTTAAAAGTAATTGGAGGGCCATGGAAGCCAAATGGTTATGGCCGCAAAACACATGTAGTTCGTCCCGGGTTCAAATTGAGATAAACGGACTAGCTATATAAAGGGTTCTCGTGGCTTTTTCTTGTAGAATTAATGCGAGTCAATTTCTCTTAGAAAGACATCCGTCCTTACCTCCACGAAGGCATCCGTCCGCTTATGCAGATAACTGTCGCGTGCTGTGCCTTATTAATTAACTTAATTTTGTCCTTAGGAAAGTACCTCCCAAGTGCTTTGTCATATTTAATTAAACAAGCAAAAGGAAACAACAAATAAAAAATAAATAAATAACTTAGTTTAAGTTAAGCATTACCAAATGTTAGCCTTTTGACCTATTAAATCTGAAATATCTAGAAACGACACATTTTTAGACAATTCTAGTTTAATTTTTTTACGTTACAACATACGTAATAATTTTAGTAAAAATTTCAAAATGTGCGCAATGCATTAATTGCCAAAACAACAGCAACAAAAAAAAAAAAAAAAAAAAAAAAAAAAAAAAGGTACATTAAGTTTTTGCGACTTACTGCTAGAGTGCAGAACCGTAGCTTGTGTTTCTAGCGGCGGGGAACAACTGAAGATTTCGTGCTCCCTCCTGTTTACCAAAAATAGAAAACATTTAAGTCTAAAATTTCTTAGCATTAGTTTAACGCCCCCTGGATGCTGCGTCCGGAGATAGATGTCCCCTCTTTCTCTTCCCTAGTTACGCGACTACCAGAGTGATACTATTTTTACAACCGAAGATAGCCACTAATAACTATCCGACGCTACCAATTACAGCAGTGTGAACGCTAGACAACAGAAGAGTTATTGTATGACAGAGGACATAGTGTGAGTTTAGTTTAGTTTAGTTTAGTGACGGAGGACGCGAGCACCATCTCTCTACCATAGCGGTTAATTGGTATAGCACCGCGTCCCCCTTTATCTAAAGTAACCCAAGATGGTATGGGGAAGGGAGGGGGCCGCACGAAATCCCCAGAACAGTCGCCGAGACCCAGCATATATTTTGAATGTCATGTAATAGAAATAAATAAATAAATAAAATGAATTAAGATAAAATTAAAATTTAAAATTTAAAAAAAAAATGCCAAACAAGGGCCATGGCAGATAAGTACTTTGCCAGAATTAGTGCTTTAAGTGACATACATATGCAGTATAGTATTATATGAGACATTCAATGATACATGATATGTGATATTACTTGAAATATTACTGGATGATACTCAATGGTACTGACATTGGTTAGTTGTATAAGTATAACATTTAGACTGTTGCTTACCACACGATACATGAAAACTATATATAACATGAATCTTGAAGACATGACTATATCCTACATAGGGACTACAGACCACATACTACATAGATGTTAAAGGCTACATACTGCAAAAGGACTACATATTACATGATATAAGAGACTAAGAGATGGCAATAATTAAAATAATAATGATTTTGCACGATATAACATATTGCTGCATTATATATGGTATAAAGATATAAAGCTATATGAAAAGTAACTTTGAGTGATATACATGATGCAGGATAACTTATTATGCCTGATACCATATGATGCGAATGATACCAAAAATAATATGCTGTATGACACCACGCAAGGCATAATGCAACATGGTAGATAATACTAGTGATACTATAATACAGCATGATTCTACATTATTCTACAAATACTTTATAATTACATGATTATATGATGCCACATACATAGAATAACTTAGTACATGATATGTACTAAATAACAGGTGATTCCGTTGAGGCTATGTTACTATTTGAAACTACTTAACAGACATAATGCATTTATTACTGCATAAAAATACGCTGAAGAGAGTATAACCTAGCATAATACACAATAGACATATCATAGTACAACATAATACTACATAAAATAATGCAACATAATACCACATAATACTAAATGATATTACACAATACCACATGATACATACAGGATACTTCCATTACCACGCATTACTTTGTGTGACAACAGGATTGTATGGACGATACCATGTTCCTACATAAAACTAATGGCATAACGTTATATGATACTACATGATACATATTGGGTGATAGAGAATACATAAAGAGATACAAATCAATAATGTGTCCGATATTAGCATCATGATATTTATTACACTTTGTTGGAGTACCATATGTTACTACGTAAAACTACTGGCATAACATTCTATGACACTGCATGATACATATGGGGTGTTAGAGAATACAGAAAGACATATAAATATGGGGAAGGGTGAGGGGCCACATGAACCCCTGACACCAGTCACCGATTTAAAATACAGTGCCATACAAGGGCCTTGGCAGATAGTACATTGCCATACGATAATATTTTGGTTCATACAGCATGTTACAGATGAGGTACATATTACGTATGATGGCGTATTACAAATAAGGTACACAGTACATAATCTTACATATACAAAGACAAATACATTTAAAATATGCATATTAAATTACATTAATTTGATTATGTGCATGGGAATATTTTAGATATAGGAAATTATATTAAGATTTACATGTGGCAATATCGTGTTGCAATGGTTCGTATGTCTTACATCAGAACTTATGACATGTAAATTATGCATACACTATACGTTACATACACTATACTGATACATTATACATTATACTGGTATATTATACACTATACTGTTACATTATACACTATACTGATACATTATACACTATGCTGCTATATACATTATGGACACAGTGTGAGTCAGAAACGTGGCTTTATGTTAGTATACAGGCTTTTGATAACAGGGGCGTAGCTAAAGGGGGGCAAGGGGGGCATATGTCCCCGGGCGCAGAATCCAAGGGGCGCCAAACTGATGTTACGGCATTTTAGAATTAAATGTTTTCCATCCTTGGCAAGCAGTAGGGGGCGCGAAATCTTCAGTTGGCGCTGAAAACCCTGGCTACGACTCTGTTTGATAAAGTTCTAGGCCCATCAGTGGCGGAGCAGTAAAGTCACTGAAAACTGGTTGTTTGGTCCGAGCCTCAAATTCCAGGGAACGGGATTGCCTACATAAGCATTTTCGTAGTTTTCCTCATATGCAATGTAGATACGAGCTAGGTTTCATTAGAAAGTCCTCTACGAAGGCTTAATTAAATAAACCAATAGATTCAGTGGTCTAATTGATATAGGCGTATTTTTGTAGTACTGTTTTGACAACTAATGGAAGATGCGAAGAGCAACCTTTTCTTTCTGTAAAAAGAGAATGGGGAAACTTCAGAAAATGTTCAACGCCTTCGAGGAATATTCTGTTCCCCCATCTGCTCCCACATTTCAAAAAATCTTTACGGGATATTCGATTTAAAAGTTGCTCTAAATATGTGGTTTGAGAAGACAGCGAAAAGTTCTTTTAAGGCCAGCTTAAAAAAAAAAAAAAAAATTATTTTCTTTGGGATAAGTGTAGTCAATTAACTGGCAAGATTGCTGAAAAAACGCACTACAATATTGATGAAAATTGATGAAAAAAATTGTACCTAACTTCCTAGAATTTTGGAAACATAATATTAGTGTACATTATAAAAGAAAAGTCAAGAGCTATTTTTAAAAAGCAAAATTTAATTTTTTTTTTTTTTTTTTCTTTTTTCGTTTCAAATAAAAGTAAGGTGTTTAAGCTCCAGGATGATGTTGAACATGCTACGTCAAATTATAATTGCACAAGAAGGATTATGTACCTGTGAAACTGGATGGATAGGATTTGGATGCAATTTTGCTACAGTCGAGTAGGAAAAGTGAACAAAATGATTGATTAAACTCTGGAAAAATGGAAAGTAAGAAAAACGCAGAAGTAATCAGTCAGGACTATAGAAGCATTTGAAACGGAGATAAAGTTGCGGTAATCTTGCGCATCTGATTATCATTATTGCAACTTCAACTTGAAGACTTCCAGTTGTATTATCTTATATTCCCTAGCACTGTTCTCACAAGATGCAATCTAACATACCCATATTTCTGACTAGCTCTGTATTTCCGTAACATAATTCATTTAACCGTATAACGATGAAAGACATTATACGAACACGCATAATTGTAATTTGCGCTAAAGATTGCATCTCATTACCCATTTATTATCTAATGAATTTATTTGTACTGCGATCTTACTAACACGGATTCTTACAGTGCTATGTAACACGCTGAACGACAAAATTTATGTAGAAAACATGCTAAGTTGTCAGTTTATTTTGAAATAATTTTCTTATATCGATTTTAATTTCCCTAGAGTTTCCCCCCCCCCCTTTTTTATGCTTTTTAAAGGGAAGCAAACGGCTAAGACTAAAGAAAAGTCTTTGGTCCTACTTTTCCAGGTTTCGAGCGAAAAGATTTCTATAATATTATAAAGGACAGTACGTCTTCTTTCGGCTTAGGTTTACTTGTATTAGATAATTTCAGAAAATAATGCCTAATTTTCAATATGCTTAAATAAATCGCTGTATTATAGAAGATTTAATTTGTACGAATATGCACTCACAAATACAGAGTAAGGACAGCGATATTTTTATATTTATAATTAACCCCATTATTAATTAAAATATGGGAAATGATTATTACTTTACTTAAAGCGCTTCATTCTATTCAGAAATTAATTTGCTAGGCTTCTCTTCTTCATTTCTTTATTTTTTTTTTTTGGGTTAAATATCGACATTAATTTTTAACGAGTCAAATTTTTCACAAGTCTATGAATTTATATCAATGATGGCATACAATATTATACACATTTACGTATTTGTGAGGGCAATATAGCACGTATACGTAATTTCGATGACAATATAATATTTCGGGGCAATTTTTTCAAAAGCCAATATAGATTTTTAAAAAAAAATTTAATCCTGAATTGTTATCACATGCCTTTTATTAACGACTAACTGATCATCGCAGAATTTAGAGGTTAGCACTATTAGTTTAGATTAAGAAATTATCTTCTGAATGACTACGGAATTTTAGGTTCAATTTATCAAAGTTTGGCGATTTTTCAAAACCTTTCTAATTTTTTTTTTTTTTTTTTTTTTTTTTTTTTTTTTTTTTGTTATTTAGTAATAATTAAAAATGGTAGGGTATTCTCCATTGTTAGCAGCTGTATGATTTTAAATGGTGATTATACTGGATTTCTGAATCAAACAGAATTTTAAATGAATTGAATATTAATCTTTCGCCGTCGGAGATATCGAAAGAGCTTGAAGAAATATGATATCATGTAGTTGTCATGTTAGCACACTGAATTGGAAGAAGTAATTTCTTATAGAAGCAATAATTTATTATTTTTTGTTTATCTTTTTATTCCTTACTACAAAGTATAAAAAAGGTATGAAACTTTAAAAAGTAAATACATAATTTTTTTTTGAAATTATGCCATTTTAATTAAATGCTTAAAAAATTAAAAATACAGTTTCAGCTATCACTGTTCATCACGGACTCTATTAAAAAGAGTAAAATTGTACCATTATTATCATGTATTGATTATGTACCATTAAAAATAAAAAAATAAAATTTTGAGTTGTTCATATAAAAATTTCATGATACCATACAAATAGCCTACATAAGAATAATCACATTAGTTCCAATTAAATTTCTTATTTAACCATTGTGATTTAAAAGTCCATCGCTATTTACAGCCCCACGATTTTAATTCTAATTATATATCACCAATAATACTATAGTTTATTTTAATTAATATAAATATGACTATATTACCATAGTTAATTTTTTTTTTAATTTTGTGTCTTTCTCTATAACAGTAACATTAAAAAAAGTTATATTCTGACTCTTGAAAATTCTTGAAACCTAACATGCAACACTTAGCGCATGAAGACTATCCACCCTTGCTATATCCTCAGGTAAATGCATAATTTTCGTATTTATTTGCATACTTTTAGCCTATCTCCATTTAAAGAATAATCTAGATTTAAAAATTCTGTCTTGTGCATATCGTTCGTTATATGCGTGTTATGATTATAATATGGTAATAATATATTATATATATATATATCATAAGTGTTATAAAATATTAATGTTAGAAAAGTGTGTTAAAAGAGGCGTGAAATTATATTTGCCACTTACCTTAAAACCTGACTATGTCTACCAACGCCCAGAAGAGAAGTAATCTGAAGGTGGTTTTCAAAATTTTGAGTTGTTTTTATCTAATCGTGGAAAAATTCTTTTCCTTATCCAACGTCAATTGTTAAGAAGCAATCACGCCAAGGGCATTGTTTTTTATAAGTGGACAGTGCATTTAAATTGGCACGTAATCTTGGATTTAAAACAATGACAATCAGTTGATAAGATCATTTTGCAGCAAATTTGTACAAAAGACTGATATGATAAAAATCTCTTCAGACTAATTTTTTGTGGTAACATGTTCACATGAGTCCAGACTTTTTGAGTATTTTCAGATATCGTGGTGTGAAAAAGTCATTTAATCAGTCTCACGCCCCGTTAGGGGAACTTTTTTTTTTTTTAATTCTTAAAGAACTGTTGCATATTTGTAAAAAAACAACTAATATTTAAATGCATTTATTGCATTAAAATGATGGGGAGGGAATTTTAATTTTCTTTCTGAAAACTTCAAATAAGACCAAGGGTTGGGTTACTATTAATATTTATATTACTGCAAAACACGCGAGAGCTATCAAGTAGATTGTGGCCTCAGCGAAAATTTTGTCATTGAATCAGAAAGTGAAAAATTTGAAGATCTCTGAAGAAATATGTCAAAAAAAAATTAAAGTAATTGTAAAAAGATTCTAAAAGAATCATGCAAATATTTCGCTTTTCTTCTTAAGTAATATTGCCAAATCACGAAACTAAACATTGGTTATTGTATTAAAATTAAAACTTCTCTCAAATAGAATTTCAATTTTAATTCTTTTCTCTGCAATTTTATTTTGGAATGTAAAATGATACTAATAGGAAAATACGAAAAATTAAAAAATACATAACCCCCTGAATAAATAGTAATAATAAATGTTACATAGACAAAGGATTTGAATTTATATATTTTTATGAATTTTTTTTATCTCCATAAGTTATACCATTACATTTTGGTGACGATAATGTATACAGAGTAACCGGGTTTCATCACTTGCTAGAAGTCGTAACTCCTCCTCGAAGTGTTTAGAATTGTAAATTTAAATTCGGTAATTTAATTACGATATAGGTAGTATTCGTCTCAAAAATAATAATAAAAATAAGCGTTTTTCTATGAACAAGAAATTTTATGAGAAAAAACAAGTCTATCTTGCCCATATTTACATTTTTACAGCCTGAATACTGTTCAGTGAAACAAGGATTAAATGTAAAGCATATAATCCACACGGGCATTTTAGCCATCGTGTCAACGAAGTCTAAGCACGGATCGCTTGTGTACTCGGAAAAAATATGCCAAAAACATGGTAGTTTTACCACATGTCAAAGCCGGGACGAATAATCGGAAAATACATCGTTCGAATAAATATTAAAAGAATTATGTTTTCACTCTTTTTAATAGAGTCCGTCTATTTCAATGCTATCTCTAAGTTTCTTTTTTTCAGTAATATTCAATGTAAAATATTAAAAGCAGAAAATTTTGATGACCATTAGTTATGGTGTTACCAAACTGTTCAATAAAAACACCAAAAAGAAAGTGAGTGTAATGAGTTTCGGTCTATAATCAGCACTGCCGACGAAAAATTAAGTAACATAGACAAAAAACAGTGTAAGAAAATTTCCGATCGAATAAAATTTTTTAACTTTTCTCCATTTTTTACAGTTCATTTTTAACTTTTTTTCCGTTTAAAAAACAAGTTGTTTATAAGCACTAAAATAAATAATATCTCTTAAATTGCCTTAAATTAAAGGGGGAGTTAATCCACATTTTGAACTCGGATCCTGTCATTCTATTTCTTAATATTTTCTCCCGCCATACAGATAGCTGTGCCATTTGCTGGTTGAACTATAAAGTATACGGCATGTGTTTTCTAGCTTTTGGACAGGAACGTCTTCATTTATTCTTTCACACAGCTATGAAAATTAAAAAAGAAGTTTATTTTATATTTTGTACGAGTTTCTTTCATATTTTAGAAGGAATTTATTAAGTATACCTATTTTGTATTTCTATTTTTCCTACTTTCTGTAATTTTTATGCAAATTAGCTCATTGTTTTCGTTGCAGAAAATTACGGTAAGTATGTCTAAATTTTTCCACTTAAATCTCTCTAATGTGAAATTTTTAATATGCAGTTTTCTATGAAATATGCCTACTGCCTGACTGTATTCCACATGAAAAATCAAATTTATTTCCCCGATTACTCTTAATATTCTATTGCTTCCTTTTGGCTGCCGGCCCACCAGTGGTCGAGCAATAACATGGCTGAACAATGGTAGTTTCGACTTGGGTTCAATTCCCTGGCTACACGGTTGTTTTCGTTAATTTCCTCATACACATACGAGCCAGTTTCCCTTAGAAAGTCCTCTTCGAAGGCACCGCTTCCAGAGGCAGGGAAACCTAGTGTACTTTTCCATAATCAACTAAACCAAGCATTTTGGCTATTCTGTGCTGTATTTCTATTATTTCTTAGCTGTTAACTCACTCTTTCAATGTTTAAAAACTTTACTAGAAAATGAGAACTTCAAAAAACTAAACTTTCTCTGGCTGTAGCCGACTAAAGTCTTCTAATTCTCTAAATTTTACTGTGCTGAACTTTCTTTGGCACATCTAAAAACTAGAATCTTTTTCCGAGACGATTCCGAATTTTTTTTTTTTTTTTATTTCAAATTTTGAGTTTATTCGCTGTGCCTTCTTGCTATAACATTTTTGATTTTCAAATTCTAGGGTTAAGTTTTCAGCACACTTTTCACTCTTGAATAGGGAGTGTTTTTTTTTTTTTTTTTTTTTTTTTTTTTTTTTTTTTTTTTGTGTGTGTGTGTGTGTGTGTGTATGTGTGTGTGTGTGATAATTTTTTTTATGCTGATAATTATTATTTTTTTTTAATTTAAACTTAACTCGCGTGTTTTCAGCAATTTGAAATTCAAAGTAACCACTTTTTCGAATGCAAATTTAAAATTGCCATTAATAAATGACTTAAGCAAAAATTACTTTTGGTTTATGTGATTACGACAAAGCCTCGAGGGCTGAGGGAAGGAATGCCTTTGTGGAGGACTTTCTAAGGGAAACTGGCTCGTGTAACGTTACACATGGGGTAAGCCATGAAAACGCCCATGCAGCCAGCCCGTTCGAGGAATGTGGAAAATTACGAAATTTGGCGTCTGCATGCTGATAGTATGTGTTTACTATATCCAGAAATCTGCATTTTTGTACAGTAGTCGGATACTTTTGCGTGGCCAGTTCACTTATTTTAATATTTATTCGTATATATAATTAATCCATACTATTATATTCCGTACATTTGATTCATTTTGAAGGAATTTGATTTTTTTAATATACATAGTGTGGCATTTAACGTTATCCACTTTCAAAGCACGATAGCACGTGTATTGCATATTCGGCAATACATACGACTGAACGTGGTTATATATCTCAGTTTGTTAGACTTACAAAACAAGCCTCACATTTTCTATATATGATTTCCATAACAATCAAAGTTTTACTGCGATCTCCTAGGTCATTTTAGCACAATGCTATGTACGGCGTCCTACGATTTGCACTTTTAAGCCTGTTAGTGCCAGGTGAGTAAAAATTTCAGTTCTGCTGCGTTCTTGACATTCAGCTCTGCTGCACTCTCGGGGCTGCTCATAATGAAAAACTTTTAATCAAAAATGTTAAAGGCGAATTAGAAGAATTGAACGTTATCATTGTTATTATATATCATTTCATTAAAATTATTTCCATTGTTTTCTAAAATTCTGCTAAAATATTTCGTTACAAATCTTACTTGGGCACCCTGCAATTTTATTTCTAGTCACACGTGAGCAAAGATTTTGTGAAAATTTTATAAATGTTCGTAACTTTTCAGCGCATTAAACTAAACCGCATGTTGTTGAATTTGTGACATATCTCACTTGTTTGACAGTAACATCAGAACAAGCTCACGAAATTCATCGTAGCAAGGAATGCAAAATAGCGGCTGTCGCTGGCAAGAACCTTGAGCACCATACAGGTGACAGTAGGACAACTGCTCAGATCTGCCCCCAATTTTAATGGAGAGCAGCTCGGGGGAGGGGGACAGATCCGAGGGTCTCCCACCCCTCTCCCCCTACCACAAACCGCACGAGAGTCTTTCAGTTTACCGCATATTTAACTCTTTCGCATCGAGAGAGGGCAAAATCTCTATTCCCCAAACATCGAAAACGCCCGTATCTAAGAATTTCTCTTGGAATGCTTTTCCTTCCCCCGTGACAAATTGAATACTACGCTAACAATAACCTACTTAAAAGCGAGAACTTCTTTCTTGGACGCTTTCACCCTGTGTGAAGTTCTCCTTGTGATGAGATTGCAACTTCCGGCGTCAAAAGCTGAACACTGACAGTAAACAAAGGAAAGAGAAGGTGCATTATAATAATAGAACTACTTTTAGTAGCTTCAAAAGAATGATTGACATGTCATTTAACAATACCTGAAAGCAATGAGTAATGCAGTAAAGTGATGGGGGAAAGCACTAGGTAGAAAATTATTCAGGCGTTTGGGGCGACTTCAATGCGAAAGTGTTAAGAGTGTTCCCATGCCGCACAGACACTACACATCCATGCCTTATCCGGGATTCAGACCGGGGCCTTCGGTACGCCAGTCAACGTCGCTAATCATTAACACGGTAGGGCGGCCTAAGAAAGCTTTTATATATACATTACTGTGTACTTTTTAATTTACAAACTGAAAGAAAAATGTTACCTATCAATTTAGGAAAATTATTCTTTTTAAGCAGCATACAAAGGCCCGCCAGCAGACGAGTGTTAAAAGTCGTTAAACACTAGAGTTCAAAATCCAGTTAATTGGCTGGCTGCATGGGAGTTTTCATAGTTTTCCCTTATGCAACATGAATACAAACCAGTTTACCTTAAAAATTCTCTCCACGAGAATATATATATATATATAACATCACTAAACATTGCGTTCATTCATCTTGGGTTCAAATCCCGGGCAAAAGCCCGCAAAGCAAGGGCGTTTTCGCAGTTTTCTTAATGTGTATTAATAAGTTAATGCCAATCACCTTTTATTTACAAAAGTCCTCAACGAAAGCTCGCTCTTTTCTCCCTTTAGGTAGTTAACTCAATTGGGTTTTGCCACAATAAAAAAATACAATTTAATCATGTTTACTTAAAGCTCTGGAGCTACTAATAATGTGGGATTGAATCTTCTTCGTCGGTGTTAGCATCAGTGCGATAGGGAAAATGAATTTTTTCGTTGGAAGGAGGAATGCCAAATTTCGGTAAACTATGTTAAACATTATGAACAGATTTATTTAGAAGATTGTTTTCTGGTCTGTTCGATGGTGCAAATCTTGAAATTTCGGGATGTGAAGTATGATACCTAAGGAAAGATACCTGGGGAAAAAATCAACACTTCTTTCAAAACATCGAGATTAAAAATTAAAAAAAAAAAAAAAAAAAAAGAAAGGAAGAAAGAAAAGAAAGGAAAAGAAAATGTGGGATACTGTTTTGTTATCGCAAATACGTATGTGTACTGAAGTCATAAAAATCGGCTTTTCAGAAATGGTTTGAAACTGAGTTTTAAGATTTGACCCAAACAATGAATCTAGCAAAGAAAATACGATAAATAAAACCGTTTATAATAATAAGATATTAATTTCATTATAACTCATAATCATCTGTAAACCTAAAATACCGAAAGGTAGCACTTTTATCAAACTTTTTTTGGAAAAGCAATAGAAAAAGAGAGTTTTATTACAGAAGTAAAGTGCATATAGATGTCGATGAGTTAGAAAATAAATGAGAAAGGTAAGTAAGATATGCGTAGTTGAAAGCAAAGTTAATGACATGAAACTTAGTGAAGAGGAATGTTGCTTTGAGAAAAGATTAAATTGCTACTACCATAAACGCAATTATAAATAAGCCTTATATCAGTGGAAGCCTTATATTTAATATCTATGATTATTATATAAAAACTGAAACTAAACTGAAGCTATTCTGTGAACTGAAGTAAATTGCATTTAGTTTTCGGTCCTTTTTAAATAAACGGTATTTTTATGGTTAGGTTAGGTTGTCTGAATGAGGCAAAACTCGTGAGAGCTATCCGTCTAAGATGAGGAATGCCATCATGGAAGATTTTCTAAGGGAAACTGGCTCGTATTCACCTTACACAGGGGGATAACCAGAAGAAACGCCAATTTACACGGCTCGTTTGCCTGGGTTTGACCCACCGGCATTTTAACGGTCTTAATTCTTAGGCCACTAGCCGAGAAAATGTTTTTATGTGATATACAGTTGAATCCTCCTATTACGAATTTCAAGAGACAGGAAGTTATGTTCACTACATCCGATCCGATAAGAAATATGAACTATTTCACAAAAAAGTGTAAAATTTGAATTACGAATAAAGAAAAAAATTATTAAAATTTTCGCATATACTAAAAGCAGTGAATAATAAATCTAATTAAAATGATTTTAAGTTAATTAAATGTAATTATTATTACGCGTATTTATTAAATTTGTTGTTTGTTCTTTTTCAGTCCCTCCAAAGTATCTGTAGAATTCATTAGCATTTGTCTGAAGTATTTGTTCAGATATTGGCAAATTATAGCTTCTTTTGAATGGCGGACCATTTTACCAATACTTCTTCGACATCCGTATGCTCCAGCTTTTTCACCTATTTCCTGATAACCAAATTTTCTCCCTGAGATTTTGGATAAACTGTATTTCTGAAGTTTTTTTTAATATATACAATTATATATATATATATATATATATATATATATATATATATAATTGTATATATTAAAGTTTATTTTATCTCCGTTGCAGAAGCTTTACGTTTACAGCCCGCTATGCTGTTGAATATGCAACACAGAAATAGAGTAGAGACAGTTTGGTCAAAGACCATGTGAAGAATGACTGAGGTCTAGTTATCAGTTTGAGGGATTCTTTGGGCATCCTAACTTCCTCAAATTACAAATCTTTACCGCAGTATGTGTATGCAAATTTGCTTCAATATTTGGCAGAGGGAAAATGATCGCCTGTAACAATTGCTTCACTGCGGCTGGCAACTAGCACATCACCAGTGGTTAATCAGACAACTGACATCTACCGAATTATATTGGAAGCGATCGTTACCAAAGATGATATTTCGCAAGATGATAAAGGGCGTACCAGGGTAAGAGCCTTATATAACATTCGAAATTAGACAAGCCAGAATCACGAATACGAACTTCCAACTGCAAACAAAATTGTCAATACAGTACGAAATTTAATAAACAAAAAAGGCCACTAGGCCAGAGGGTATCGACAATACATTAATGAAAGTCAATCATGCGGAATATCAGGTACTACTCACAAAGCTCTGCCGTGCTTGCTGTAGGGTGGGACATGTGTCAAGAGACATAAAACTTGCTGAAATAGCTTTATTTCTCAAAACAGCCAAAGACTTTCAAGACCCGTTTGTTATCCTACCGTCCAGTAAGTCTCTTGCCGTCTGTAATCAAGATATTGAAGAAAAGAAAAAAAAGGTTTTATTGAGACTCAGCTACTTCCTGGTAGAAATGAAAGAAAACTAAAGTGATTTCTGTTACTAATGAAACCTGAAATGTAGATCCTAATCAGGAGTGTCGTCTTTAGGGCATACGATGCATGCGGCTCACGCCTATATAAATTTCAAATAGCAATAAAAGGAGTTATTATTTCTTAAATCAATTATAAAATCCTTATTAATTACTTTAAATGCGCAGCTTTGGAATGATTCATCGATTTTATTTACAGTCAGAAATTTATAATGAAATGAATTGCGCACTGTCGTGTCATCTCTAATTATGCGACTGCGTGTTGCGTGAATACCAGAATCATTAGCGAAGCAGTATATTTTACAAGGACAAAGGGAAAAACGTTTTCCCTTTATTTCCTCCCACAATATGAAAGCGTATTCAAATTTTCCCTAAATGCATGAGGTGTCAGGCTCGCGAAACAAGGAAATGAGCATTGGAAAATTTAGCTTCCCTTTTCCCAAAAAAGAAAAGGCTATAAGCTGATAAGATAGACTGTGCAACTCAGTTTGCACCCAGTGACACATTTGATTTAGTTGAAGTGACACATCATCCAGTGACACATTGAGTTAGTCATTACAATCAGATAAAATATCTGCTTATTTTTTTAATGAATTTATGTAGTTCATACGTAACTGTGATCGAATAGATACATTAGTATATGTAATTGTACATTTATAGGTCATTTTACTAATATTTTACATTTAAATTAAGGTTTTTCTTATCTTAAATCACTTTTTATTATAATCTTCATTTTATGATTGAGACCTACAGGGGTTGGACAAAAATATGGAAACACCTTTAAAAAAAACATGTTTCTTTGCTTAATATGGTGTAGGAAACCCGTTGGCATCCAAAAAATCTTGCAGTCTTCTCGGAATGGATAATACAGTTCCTGTATGTTTGCCAAGGGAATATTATACCATTCTTCCTGCAAAACGGTGGCAAGTTCAGATAACGATGTTGGCGGTGGATAACGAGAACGCACTTTCCGTTCCAATGTAGACCACAAAGGTTCGATAATATTCAGGTCTGGTGACTGTGGTGGCCAGGGGAGATGGGACAACTCATCCTCGTGCTCAGAAAACCAGTCCTGTACAATGTGAGCTGTGCGAACAGGGGCTTTGTCGTTTTGGAAGACACCATCACCATCGGGGAACAAAGTTTGTACCATGGGATGAACTTGATCGGCCAAAATGTTCACATAAGTCTTGGCAGTCATGTGCCCTGACACAGTTATCATGGGGCTAGCAGAGAACCACGATATGGCTGCCCAAACTATAACAGAACCCCCACCATGTTTCATAAGCAGTCTGTATTATAGGCTTGAGATGGCGTTCTCCAGACGTAAACTCGGCCAGAAGTGGGAAACGATGTGAAAGAAGACTCGTCAGACCATATTACTCGCTTCCACTGCTCTACAGTCCAGGCTTTATGACTTAAACACCACCTTTTCCTGTTACGGGCATTAGCATCACTGATGAGTGGCTTCTCAATTGCAGCACGGCCAGCAATTCCCTGTTTATGAAGCTCCCTTGTAATTGTTTTGGTAGTCACAGGGTTCGGTAACACAACATTCATTTCAGCAGTAACTTTTTCAGCTGTGGTCTTCTTATTTTTCGTCACAATTGCCCTTAATGATCGTCTGTCACGATCACTCAGGACACACTTTCGTCCGCGCTGTGATTTAGCAGATGATGTTTTTCCGCTTTTCAAATATGCGGAATAAATCTTCGATACAGTACCTCTTGAAACACTAAACACCTCGGCTACCTTGCTTACGGAAGCACCTACCATACATGCTCCAACAATTTGCCCACGTTCGAAGTCTGTTAACTCTGACATAATGCAATGACAACCTCACATAACAGTACTCCGACAACAACTGAACTGTTTAGCACATTTACGAAGTTGTATAGGTGGCGTCAGTAGTCAAAAACGCCAGCGCCACCTACATATTTCATTAAAATCAATCTTTCTTTTCAAACATGCATTTCACAAGGTGTTTCCATATTTTTGTCCATCCACTGTATATCATAATGAGATATTTAAACTCAGTGTCATGTTTACGAATATTGGCTACCTAAATGATTAGCTAATTATTAAATTCGCTTATACAACTTCAATCACATGCCTATGTGTTTTGGTTACTTTCTTTACATCCCAAAAGTAATTCTGTATATTGAAGCAGTGTTTGGGTTAAGCTTTGCGTACAAAGTACACTGATATATGCTTCACCCTGAGGAAAGAACAGTTTCTCGACCACACTACCATGCAAATATCGAATCAGTGAGTGACATATTCTCATCAGTGTTATTTAACTGAATCATATGTCTGATATAATTTAATTAACATAACTAAGTGAATTTCCCCATGCTTGACCCTGAAGGAAAACAAATATGTGTATTGTGTTGGAATACAAATAGCGAAAGAGTAAGATACTCTCTTCAGTGTTATTTAACTGCTGCGTAAATTTTTAATTTTGATTCCATATAATTTATTTTTAATTATAACAGAAAGAAAAATATTTAAATACGGAACACTATTTGGAGTATAACAAAAGCGTTTTAAGAAACAAGGTGATATAAATACAGTAGTTATTAAAAATATTTAATTTGTACGCAGGCTTAATTGAAATTAAGAATTAGGGAAAGAGTACTTTTAGATAATACAGAAAATATATGTACTTCTGCTGACATCTGAAGTGAATCAATATAAGTGACTTTTCACCTTAAAAAATGTGTTTCAAAAGTCTATTTCAAAAGGTATACTGACGTGGTAAAGAAAATTGTAGAATTTTATATTAATTAAGTAAGAATTTGGTGATTCATATCATTATATATATATTTTTTTTTAACTTGAGATATGCAATTTAAACTGAAAATCATGATCATATATTACTCACAAAGTATCAAAATTCATTTGTATTAAAAAAAAAAAAAAAATGCATGAGCAATGTTACGCCATCCATTGCCCGCCGTAAGAGGGCGCTGTTTAATCTTGCTAGTTTTTCTGTATCATAGTATATGTTAGTGAGTAGGAATAAAATGTGTTGTCTTGAAAGGTAGCGTCGATTTTTTGATGAGTGTGGAGTTCAATTTCTGCCCCCCTTCACAAACGAGGTGAACATTTTTTGGTGTCAGAGGTGGGATTAGGTGAGAATGTAATGGTAATAATGTGTATCATCGAATTTTGTGTGAAAAAATAGTGTGGCGATATGGGAATATGTGTTGCGCGAAAATCGAAAGTGAAGGTGTTCCATTGTGTAGATTGTGGTGAGTAATTTTGGTTTGTTGTAATAATGTTTAGTGTTAAATTCTGTTTATTAGTGTTGTGTATTGAGGTGTTCCTACTTGATAATTTGAGTTGATAGTGTCTGTGTTGAGTTTGATTGTGTTCGTTTTTGCACTCATTGTGTTCTAGTTGTCTATTGAAGGTTGTATTTTTCTTTGAATTAAGATGAGTCTGAAGTCGCTTAAGTCATTAAAAAAAGACGAGTTGACGCTCGTCGGAATTAGGATTAGTAATTCCGAGCGGGGCGAAAATTGTTACTTTGAAAACTTTAATAGAAAGTTCAGAAGTTTGTGCAAATGATGCTGAATTTGTGCAAAATGTTATTGATAATATTCTAGAGGAAAAGAAAATACGAATTGAGAAACAAAAATCAGAAAACGAAATTAGATTAGAGTTAGAGAAAATAAAACTTTCTCAGTTAGAGGCGGAATTAGCTTTAGCTAACACTAGAAAAGACGGGCTACAAAATCCAAATGTTGAGACGGACAACTCAAATCGAAATATGTAAAATTTAATTAAAAGTATAAAAACATTAGCAATTTCTGCCCCCCTTCACAAACGAGGTGAACATTTTTTGGTGTCAGGAGTGGGGTTCGAACCCACGCTCTCTTACGAGTTTCCAAAGTAGAGAGCAGTGGCGCCGAACGAACACAGTGCAATGCTTCAGTATCAAGGTCAAGCCGAATACATAAATCATCTGTGCTGTTACTCACGTGCAGTGTGTACGTTAGCTCTGTTGATAAAACAAAATTGAATAAAATGACGCGCATATTATGCGATAATGGCTCTGAAAGAAGCTGGTGTACGAAGGCCCTTGCCAATTGCTTAAAATTAAAATCAATTAGAAAGGAAAGGTTGTCAGTTTTCTCCTTTGGCTCAGCAAAGCCTACTGAAAAATTATACGAAGTAGTAGAGTTAAAAATTATCTAGTAGATACAACCCTAATCAGTGTATTGAAATTGAAGTGCTAGTGGCCGATACTATTACAGCGGCATCTGTTTCTGTTCCAAATGAAGAAGTACAAAATATTATGCAGTCCCGCGGATTAGTCTTAGCCGACTGCTGTGACAGTGATATAACCATTGAGATATTAATTGGGGCAGATGTGTTTTGGCAGATTATTGAAGCTTCAGCTTTCGAAAAAATAAACCAGGAAATTACTTGCGTGCCAAACGATTTTCGGGTTTGCTTTACAGGGAAGTCAATATGTTTACAAGCCAAATGTTAAGACTGCAGTTTCAGCGAATTTTTCTGTAACCGCTTCAGATGTTCAGATATTATGGGAGCTTGATGCTTTAGGAATTAAAGAAAAGGAAGAGTTAAATGTAGTTGATAAAGCGCTGATAGATGAATTTGAGAAAAATTTAAAATTCGTGAATGAGAGATATGAAACTGATTTATTATGGAAGTTTAGTTAGGATGAATTAGGAAATAATAATTTTTTTAGCTAAAAAGAGGTTTGATGAGTTAGTAAAGGATTTTTCTAAAAATGATTGGGTTGCTAATGCGTATAGGGATATAATAAATGACCAAAAAAAAAATGGAGTTATTGAGGAATGTGGTAGAGATGAGCATGAGTATTTTATGCCTCATAGAGCAGTTATTAGGGAAGATAAAGAAACAACTAAAGTTCGTATAGTCTTTAACTGCAGTTCAAGATCTAAAGGTAATCTTTCTTTAAACGATTGTTTGGAAACTGGCCCAAATTTAAATCCAAATATTCTTGATGTGATTCTAAAATTTCGTAATTACAAAATAGCGTTTAATGGTGATACAGAGAAGGCTTTCTTAATGATAAAAATTTCTGAAAGAGATAGAAAATTCTTAAAATTTCTTTGGTATTCAGATAACCCTAGTGAAGAATATAAAATTATGAGAATGAAAAGACTACCCTTTGGATGTAAAAGTTCCCCTTTCATTTTGTGTGCTACGATCAAGCATCATATAAAAAAATATAAGGAAAGTAAACCGAAGTCATTTGAAATGTTAAATTCATCACTTTACGTAGACGATTTATATTATGGTGGAGACAGTGTGAGAGAATTATTTGAGTTGTCGTCGGATGCTGTATCAATATTAAAGAGTAGTGGATTCAATTTAAGGAAACTGAGGTCGAACAGTAGAGAATTAGAAAAATTGTGGATAGAAAATGGACTTGGTGACAGTGAGATAGTGGGAGTTCAACAACTGAAAGTCTTAGGGTTGAATTGGAATCCTGATAGAGATGACTTGTCGTTGGAGGTGAAGGGTTTGGTGAATTCGTGGAAAACTCTGCGACGCACTAAAAGATGTGTTTTACAGACAGCTGCAAAAATCTTTGATCCTATTGGTTTGATTGCGCCGTATGTGATACGTATAAAGTTATTGTTACAGGAAATTTGGGAGAGAGCGTGTGATTGGGACGAAGAATTGCCGGAGGACTTTCAGGAAAAGTGGATAACGTGGTGTAAAGAAATTGAAAAATTGATAGACGTTACTATTCCGAGATATTGTTTTCTGGATTGTGAGAATGAGCAATCCGAAGTACATGTGTTTTGCGATGCTTCACCAAGTGCTTACGGAACTGTTGTTTATTTTAGATATTGTGAGAATAATGAGAATTACAGAGTATCTTTTATAATGTCGAAGAGTAGAGTGTCACCGTTAAAGAAACTAACGCTGCCACGGTTGGAGCTAATGGCCATGGTAATAGGTGCTAGAGTGGGAAATTACTTTAAGAGTGTTTTTAAGGATAAAATTGGAAGAATAGTGTTTTGGAGTGATTCTTGTATTGCGTTGCATTGGGTGAAGGGAAGTGCGAAGAGATGGAAACAGTTCGTTGCCAACCGGGTTGTGGAAATTCAGGAAAGATCGAGTCCAAGTGATTGGTATTATTGTCCGTCTGACGATAATGCCGCAGATTTGCTTACTAGAGGAATCTCGGCTGAGAGGTTGGTACTTAATGAAAAATGGTGGTCAGATCCAATTTGGTTTCGAAAAAGTTTTGAGAGTTGGCCTAACCATTGGGTTAGAGGGTTACCAAATGTAGACAGTGCGGAAATACTAAGAGAGCAAAAATATTCTGTCAAACGTTTTGTAGTTCAGTTGGAATTAGTTGAGCAGCTTTGGAACAAATTTTCAGTTTGGAGTAAGTTGCATAGAGTTGTTGTTTGGTGTTTAAGGTTTATAAGAAAAGTGAGGGGGAATAGGATTTTGGCTCTTTTCTTAGAAACAAGTGAACTAAAAGAAGCACATGATATTCTAATCAAACTAGTCCAAAGAACTGAGTATAAAAGGGAAATAGCTACTTTAGAGAAAGCGAGAGTGTTAAAGAAAAGTTCTTTAATTTCTCTAAATCCGTTTTTAGACAACAGGGGCATACTACGTGTAGGAGGACGTTTAAGAAATGCCAGCTTACCAGACTCTGTGAAACATCAAATAATATTGCCTAAGAATCATCCTGTTACAAAATTGTTAGTGACATTTTATCACCTTAATTATATGCACGGAGGAGTACAATTAGTTAACTCTGCGATGAAACAAAAGTATTGGATTATAGGAGCAAAAACTGCAATACGCAGAGAAATAAGAAAGTGCGTTATCTGCGCCAGATTTTGCTCTGAGTTTTCGAAACAAATGATGGCTGATTTACCTTCTGCGAGAATGAATCCCGGAAGACCATTTCTTAAATGCGGAACTGACTTTTCAGGACCATTCTTGATCAGCCCTAGACGTTGTAGAGGAGTTAAACCACTGAAAATGTACGTATGTGTGTTTGTATGCTTTGCAACGAAAGCCGTCCATTTAGAACTTGTTAGTGACCTTAGGGCTCAGGCATGCATTGCAGCTCTGAAACGATTCATAGGGCGACGAGGAAAGCCCGCTGAAATATTCAGTGATTGTGGAACGAACTTTATCGGTGCAAAGAATTACTTAAAAGCGTGTAGGATGGAGGCACTTGGTACTTACTTGACCAACGAAGGTGTTAAATGGACAATGAATGTTCCATCAGCCCCTCATTTTGGAGGCCTATGGGAGGCTGCCGTTAAATCCATGAAGTTTCACACGAGACGTGTTATAGGATCTCAGATCCTCTCACAAGAAGAATTTTCAACGAGTCTAGTGGAGATTCAAGCCATACTTAACTCCCGTCCTTTAGTGGCTGCTTCTGAGGACCCAAATGATTTTTCTGTCATTACACCGGGTCACTTTATTATCGGGTCTGAGTTAAAAAGTGTTCCTGAAATTGATGTAACAAATGAGAAAATTCCCATCCGTGAACGGTGGAAATTAGTCACACAGATTTCCCAATCGTTTTGGAAATCGTGGTCAAAAGACTACTTAACTCAGTTGCAAGTGCGCAACAAGTAGAAACTTCCCAGTGCCGATTTACGTGTGAATGACTTGGTGCTAATCAAGGATGAAAACTTGCCGCCACTTAGGTGGAAGATGGCAAAAGTAATTTGCACTTATAAGGGAACTGACCAAAGAGTAAGGTCAGTCAACTTAAAAACTGCGTCGGGTGAAATGAAAAGACCAATACATAAACTGGTCAGACTTCCTATAAATGACTGATTGAATTATTTCTTTCCATGTTTTATAATTATATTTACAGTTTGTTTAATTTTTAGGTGTTGCATTATATTTCAGTTTATATTTCTAGCTGAGCTGATGACGGGGTCATGGGAGCCCAGTGTGTTACGCCATCCATTGCCCGCCGTAAGAGGGCGCTGTCAGTTTGCCATCTTGCCAGTTTTTCTGTATCATAGTATATGTTAGTGAGTAGGAATAAAATGTGTTGTCCTGAAAGGTAGCGTCGATCTTTTGATGAGTGTGAAGTTCAATTTCTGCCCCCCTTCACAAACGAGGTGAACAAGCAATGAAAACATATGGGAAATACTTTTTGATTATGTTATTACCATGGTTTTGGCAGTTCTGCCTTCATGTATTCTATTCAACAAGATTTATTAAGTGCAGGCAATACAACGTAAAAATATTTAAAAATAACGCGTTTTATGATATTTAGTTTCATTAACTGAAATATAATTTTTCATATTCTAATGCTTTCCTTTAAGAAAATGATGTTTACAATTATTTTAGCATTCGTACGAATTCTGATTGTAAAATAAACATTTGCTGTGACAAAATACTTAATAGGAAAGTATATACCCGGTATTTCCAATATATTATTATACATACTACATATAAAATGATCATTTTGCTTTAGTTTACATTTTCTCCATTACTGAAATCATGCAGCAGACGCGTCGACCGATGTATCTTGTCGCTCGTTTGACGTCACTACCAGCAACCAATGGCATGCTTTTTCCGTTCCTGGCCTAACCTTTAGTATATTAAAGAACCTTGCCTTGGGGTACTTTTATTGCGTTCACATGAGTGTTCGTTGTTTAGCATTGAATATGGTACAATTATTACGCTTTAGCCATTATTATTACGAAAAGGCGAGTAATCTGCTTCGAGTTTTAGATTGTGCTGTATATTTAGTTTAAATTTCGCTTTTTTTACTTCCTTGTACGAAGTAAAAATTGTAATCGCGAAAAGTTTCAGGCAGCATATTTCAACGAAAATATCCATTTTGACCGCTATCGAATGCAATTTAACGATGTGATTTTGAGTGATATCTGTACGTAAGGACAGAATAAAAGACTCGTTTCCTCCAAAAAAATTATAAAATTGCTTTAAAATGAATTCTGAAGAGAATTTTTCGTGGCGTCTGTACGAACGTATGTACGTACGTACGTATTTCGCGTAACTCAAAAACGAGTAGCCTCAGAACGTTGAAATTTTGTATACTGAAATATAATTTTCATATTCTAATGCTTTCCTTTAAGAAAATGGCGGCTGCTATAACATGTAGATGTGCACCTCGTGTTTTGGTTGCAATCGGCCGCACCAAACGTATATAAATATATATATATATCCATTCTTTACCCGGCTCAGTGATCTCAGTTTCTTTACTCTTATATGTTTGTAAATTGTACATTTTTTGCTTTAAAAATGATTGAATTATGTTGTTTTTATCTTCCGGTTAAGGCTTTTATGCCTTTAGTAAATCTGTGTGCAAGATTTTTAAAATTATCAGCAATTTTAAAGTTGTTTAATTGCCGCTAGGCCTGTTTTTAATGGCGGCCATTGATGTTTACATTTGAAACAGGAGACTAGTGGATTTGTTGCCAATCTAGAGAAACTTAGCTTTGCAACAAGAAAGATAACGCATTCATTTATTATTGCCAATTAAATCATGTTTAATCCTTTCTGGAATTTTTTCGAGGAAATAAGTGTTTAAAATTTACTTTGTAATTTTTAATATAGATATTTTGAGTTTTTTATGTATTTTTGCCTTCTCGCGAAGTGAGAACTGAATTAATTGAATGAGAAATACTCAATCGTCTGTGAAAAACTGTTTCTTTTGTGTTTTGTTTGCTTAATTTCTTTTATACATCATTCTAGCTTTATTTTAGTATTTGAATAGAACATGTGGCAACGATTAGATAATTATATTCGTTAAATGATATAAATTTTGTGCATTATGAGTTATAATATGAACGAAATATAATACTGTTAAGTGAATCTAGCGCCAGAGTGTCGCTATGGTAAACAAATACTAGAGTGAGTTTTAAAGAATGCATTTTTTGTATTGTAGTTTATGCGCTGTCGGCGAAGTAGGTTTAATTGAATCCAATAAGTTTAAATGAAATGCAAGAAAAAATGCGTATAATTTAATATTCCATACAAGGAAGTCATGTGGTGTACACATCAGATTTTTTTATTTCTTGGCTTAGCTTCGTATGACAATGCAGCGGTCTCAAACTGGCGGCCCCTGAAGACATCTGATGTGGCCCTCGAATACATTTCCTCTTAATTCGCATTATTACGACACGAATTCGAGGAAAAATAATTTAGTCTTTTGTGGAGTCCAGTTTTACACTATTTTCAGTATCAAAAACGAAGATAACTTCGAAAATCTAGATATGCGGTTAATTAACGGACGCTGTGCTAATAAATCTTACACAAGATTTGAAGATCCAAATTCCTTTTATTAGTATTCGTCGAAAGATAAATATTCTCAGTTATGAAATTTTGCAATAAAAATAATCGCTTTGTTTTGGAGTACATTTACATTTAAATAACTTTTTAGCCCAAACTGCGTTAGCCGAGAAGGGCTATTAATTTCGTTTCGGCATTTTGCGTCGATTTACTGTAAACGGTGAATCACTTTTTAAATTGCTGTCACCAAATATTAGATTCCTGTAATGTATTTGAGGAAATTAAATAATGAAGAACCTGCATAAATATATGTATGTTTCTCGCATTGTGATAAAACAACGGTACGTAGAGCTATCAAATTTTGAAAAACGTAATCCTCCTGCGAATATGGACATCTGGAAACCCAAATTTGAAATTTGGAATTTGTTTTATGATCGATTTCGTATTTTGTAAAACTTTAACGAACTTTTGATTAACAAACACGCGGATTTCAAAGCGAGCAATGGCAACGTTGTACAGAAAAAAACATTTTTATCTCCAGCGCGTGAGACTGTGTATCGGAAATTCTAAAGATTTGCTTAATTTAAAATTATTTTGCGATATTGCTCTTGAACTGAATTTTATCGGTTACGTTCGAAGAACATGATATTTAATAAATAAAGATAACACACAAAATGTTTAAAAAAACGCCCATTTGGACGTAATTTAAAATCTGAAACCTTTCACGCCCAAGGGCAATTTATCACAATTCGTCATGGTGGTAACTTGTAAATTTTAATTTTAAAATTTACTTGAACTCTGAAATTGGACTCTCTTATCCTGCACTCTTACTAGCTATATTGCATTCACCATCTGCATTTGCCATATAACTCACTGCATCTGCCTGCATGCTTCAATTTAATGCCATTGCTTATCACTGCACAATTTTTATGATGAACGCCTACTTTCGTAAGTATTAAAATATGCCTGCTCACGCAGCTGAATTTTCTTCGCCCACGGGTGTTGGTACTTCCCTAGTACCATTTATTTGGAAATATCTTTGCCTAGTGCACTTTAATGCGATCTACTGGCGAAAACTCTTTAGTAGTTAATAACCAGAAAGAATTAAGTCATAAGTTAAGTTAAGACTTTTATTTATTATTATTTTTTTTAATTTTACTTATTTTTTTATCTACTTTTTTCTGTCATTTGAAGGCTCAAAAGTTGTTTTGAAAGTAACTGAACAGCTATGCACTACTACTTATACAAACGTTACTTATACAGCACATAAAATGCTTCGAAATATTTTTAGAAAGGAATTCTTTAATTAAAAAAAAAAAAAAAAAAAAAAAATTGCGGAGTTTTTTATCTTTTTCCCCTAACCACTTAGTTTTGGTTCTTGTATTGATATTTTCTATTTTAGTTTACAAATGTATTACAATATAGTAGTTAGCATTTAATAATTCTTAACGATGAGCATCATTTTATTAATCATTTATGTGCGTATTTAATGTAAATATTAGAAAGGAAAAAATGCAAACAAAACTCGAGAAGATATGGCCCAAAGGCTTTTCATGAATTCACAACTATTTAGATCAGAATTATGAAGTAATATTCATCTCCGAAGCTAGGAAGTGTAGGTATGAATCCCCAAAATAATTTCGATGAAATTAAGTACGTGTGAGATACGATATCATTTTCGTCTAGCGTTAACGGGAGCAGTAGCACCATATTATCAAGTATTAGAATGCGTCGTTAGATGGCGCCACAGAAACGCTTTGAGCAAAGTTTTCGGTTTATTATTATTATTATTATTATTATTATTATTAGTTATTTAGTACTTTTTTCATGACCCGTTGTTTGTGTAATATTTTTTTTTCACATGTCCTCGGCAAATAGCTTTTTAAGTTGTATATCCCAGTATATTATTTGTTGCAGTTACAGATGAATTTCAAGATTTTGCAACTGATTTTTGCAGCGGCGGATTTTCTGTTATTACCAATGATTTAACTTTAGAAACGTTAGAAATAGAAAGTAAATTTTTGGACATTTGTTTGGAATTTTCTTTTCATGTGGAAGTAATGATTGACAATTTTCCCTTTCCAATTAATAATAATGTTGTTATAAATTTTAATACCATGCGTTTGGCAACGTTTTTGAATTATGGAGTAGGAATACTTCTCTAAAGAACATATCCTTCAATCCAAAGCTTCTTTACATGCGAATATTTTTAAAGAAAATTAAAAGTAGCAGGGCATATTTTTCATCTCAAATAATAAGCTTATAAAGTATTTCTCCCGCCTTAACGAGTCTTCGTGGTATAGTGGTCTGCACGCTCAGAGCGTTTGAGAGGTTCGCGGTTCGATTCCCGGCGAAGGCGTTGCTAATTTTTCATCATTTCTGCTTCCAAAAAAATATCTAATGTCTTTACAAGCTGTTGCCCGAAATTTTTATTCCAAAACATTTGCTTTTTCTTAATTCCTCATCGAAATCGTTATAACGTGTGTAGACACTCTCTGTAGTCCATGTGACAAATTTGCAATGTCAAGTTAAAGATGAATTAAGCATCTTGTATTTCTTTCAGTTGCAAAACTTGTCAAGTTACCGAATGACAAAGGCGTGGTTATGCAACATAATAATTCAAATATTTTCGCCAAGATTCTTAAGAACGTTTCTAATGTGAAAACTAACCCAAGTGACACCAATGGACGTAATGGCCATCATGTTAGAGCTTACGAATCACAGATGTGGAACGGTTGAATAAATTTACATAGATTATTTGAATGTAAATAAATCGAATGATTTTGGCGGTACCGCTGGTACCGGTTACCCAGTCATCGATGTAGGGCTATGCGATATTTCATGCATGACAATGTGATATTTCAAGCAATGGTGGAGTAAGATAAAGCTCCTAAATTTTCTAAAGACTTCCCTAAGGATCTTGTAATGTTAAAATTAACTATAATCCAACTTGATATAATTGTCACATACATAACAGTAGGCTGCATTAAAAAGTAAGGTATTACTGCATTAAAACAGCCAGAATTAACTTGTAATAGGAGAACTAGAAGGGATCATTTCCATGCTACATAGTACAAATGCGCCTTTATTATATTCTCCAGCACGCATTGCATTTCAATGTATATCTTTCCACTTTAACTCCTCGCTAATATTAACCAACTCTACAATCAGTTATGAGGTTTTAATGTTTGTTTCTGATGATAGGCACGAATTAAATGTCAGGCTTCGACGTGAGACTGTTGCGAATACTTGCACAATAATAATTCCGATAACAGATGTTATCTTATCTAAAAGTGCAATTATGGCATGAGTCAAAATTAGAAAGGTAATTGAATTTCAAGGTAGACGTCACTCACATTCTCATAAAACAGATAAAATTTAGAGCTTAAAAAGCAACACAAAATTAGTGGAGGTAGATGTTAATGAAATTAAAAAGTACAAATGAATATTTTCTTTTCAAGTCGAAAAAAAGTAAACAATTTTGGTAAAAGTGATTTTTATAAGAAATTTAATACAAAAATCTGCAAATAATATTCATTTTTACGTAAAATTATTTAAAAAAATTATATAAAAACAAAACATAGTCTGAATGTTTTTAAGTTAATCATACAAACAGCAGCTAATGAATCGACTCTAAATTTTGATGCAAGAGAGTATTGGGTACACTTGGAAGATATGCCATCAAGCATCCTCAATTTTAATCCCATTCCCGAGGTTCTTCTACAAGCAATGTCCTTAGCAGGGATCAACAATTTTTTTTATTAGTAACAGCACAATAGATATTTTAAAATCCGTGGAGGGCTTATATATATATGAATGTTCCTAGCATTAGCTAAAAACGGCGGGATCTAGAAGCACCAAGTTTTATATACATGTAGTCCTCCCGAACATGAGCTGATCGAAGCTAGAATTTTGAATTCTGAATTTGTTTTTCCTTCATTTCGTATTTCGAGTTATCTTTTGTATGAAATTTTGATAAACAAATTCAGCGATTTAAAAACAATGTTTTGCCGTTGCTCGAAATAAATCTTTGAAAGCTAATAAACAAACTGTGCAAGTATTTGAAAGCTATACTTTGTCACTGCCAAAAATAAAATATTTTTGTTCTACCTTTCCTCAAAATGTGTAAGATATTTGATTTTTCTTTCAAATTTAATCTCTGTTATTGATTAACAAACTAAGAGGTTTAAAAGCAATAAACATTGTTCTTAACTATATTTATTTACTTATTTTATTATTTAGTCTCATTGATTTAAATAGAATGCATTTAGTTCATGATATACCTAATTTGCAACATTAAATATTCTTGTCAAACTAATGTAATTTTCAGAACTACACTAGTTTCATAAGAAATACTAAAAAAAAAAAAAAAAAAAAAAAAAAAAAAAAAAAAAAAAAAAAATCTGAAATGTTTCAGATTTTAAATTACGTCCAAAGGGGCGTTTTTTTAACGTTTTGAGTGTTACCTTTATTTATTAAATATCATGTTCTTTTGCACTTAAACCATAAAATTCAGTTCAAGAGCAATATCGCAAAATAATGTTAAATTAAGCATATCTTTAGAATTTCCGATATACACAGTCTCGCGAGCTGGAGATAAAAGTATTTTTTTTCTATATAACGTTGCCATTTCTCGCTTTTAAAGCATTGAGTTTGTAAATCAAAAATTCGTTAAAGTTTTACAAAATATAAAATCTATAATAAAACAAATTCCAAATTTGGGATTTCAGATGCCCATATTCGCAGTAGGATTTCGTCATTCAAAATTCGATGGCTCTATGTACCATTGTTTTATCACAATGCGAGAAATAGACAATCATTTATGCAGATTTTTCATTATTTAATTTCTTCAAATATAATGCAGGACTCTAACATTTTGTGGCAACAGTTTGAAAAGTGAACCGACGTTTATGAGTCCGACGCAAAATCGCAAAACGAAAACAATAGTCCTTCAGGGACAAAGCCCCTTTGGACTAATAATAATAATACATAAGATAAAATAAGAAACTACGCTAGTTTCATAAAAATCATTATGAGCCCCAAAGGGATATTAGATTCGGAATGCGAATTTGCATTGTTTCATTTTAATGCGTTGTTTCAATTTCCATTTAAGTCTGTTGCCATTCGACAAAATATAAGATATTACCAAATTTATCTTATCATGCTAGATCGATCTTTCAAATTCATATTTGTCTTTTAAATTTCATCTGTCTGATACTGATGAAAAAACTGTTTAAAAGTAATAGATGCAGTTCTTAAGTATTTTTACTTTTGAATCTGATACCCTTAAATAAAAATGCATTTAATTCATAGCATAGCCAAATGAAAATATTTAAATCATTTTGTAGAATTTGCGTTACATATTTTTTCACTTTTCAATTACACAGATCTTTGTAATGTTTCCATGATAGTTTACATATTTTATTCCATGATAGTTTAAATCTAAATTCATCTTATATCCTACAAAAGATTTCGCTATTCCACCTAGGCTATCTGCATCGATAATCTCGTAACCGTATTAAACTTTAAAGCGCCCTTTCAAACGAAAGTTAAAATCTGAATCCATTCAGATTTCATTTATTTATTTATTGTATACCCCCTTTTTTTTCGTTATAACTGTTCTAAGCATTTTATCCGAGCCAGTGGCAAGTAATAATAAGAAGTAAAGATAATTATGTTTTGAAGTATGCAAGTTTATACAAATTAAAGATTACGCATTACATTACATATAAAAAATCAAAATTCAAGGCACATGCATAAAATGATATGAACTAAAGTTAAATAAAATTAAGTAAAATGAAATTATTGTTACACATGTGTAAATAGAATGCAAAATTTGTGCCTATGATTCATCTGGTAATCGATTGTAATCATAGATGTAACTCAAATTACCTGCTCTTAAGCAATTATATAAATAGGCATCTGTAAGTTTGTTTTGATTTTAAAGATATCATAACTGAGAATAAGCATTCACATTCGTAAGTAATTGACCAATATAATAGTACCTTTAATGCGCGTTTACTCAAAACAGAGTAAAAATTTTTTTTTTGACTTAGTTTGAAGCTGTTTATTGTTATAATGTGCTTTCAAAATACGATCATTTTGCAGTTCTATTGTTTCTAATTCTAGGCTTTCGGTATTATAAATTTGAAAAATTACTGATATTATAGCATACGCATTACTTTCGGAAGTACTCAAAGGATTTATGAAAAAAATTACAACAAATGGGGGTATTGCCACGAAACTGACAAATCTGAAATAATAATAATAATATATCTATAATTTCCACATACGGTTGATTAAAAAGAATTTAATTTTACTGGCTCTTAATGACATGTTTTGCATTAAGAAATTTATTTATTTGTATATTTTCCTAATTGGCAAAATATTTTACTAAGTATTCGTCAGGAAAAGCTGAACCGATCGGCCGATTTAGCAGTTTCTTTACTCAGATAACGAGAATGCTGTCCATGCTTATGATTATCCACGCTTCCTCCGATATTCGAAGCCAGTTTCAAGGTTATGGCAGCCTGCTTCTCTATCACCATGTCAACAAAGAGGCTATATAAGAAAAGTATGATAATGATTTTTTTTTTTTTTTTTTTCGTCAGTGAGATTTCAGTAGCGATAAATGAGATCTAAATGCATTTATCATGCCAGCGATATGATAGTTTTTTTCCTGTGCAGTTTTAGGTTCAATTCATTACTTTGTTGTTGCAAAATCCTAGATCGATTGAACAGTCCTTTTTTATCTGCTAGTAAAATTCATGTGGTGATACAAGTTCTTTTGCTTTGGGTATTTAAGGAAACAAAAAACAAAAACGATTATTCATTCCAACATTTAACACTTACTCAGCCATTTTACATCACTGTATAAGGAAACGTCTGCGAAATGAGTGGCTTTATTTGCAAAAATAATTTAAATAGCCTATGTTACAATGCATTTGATTTTATTGTAATTTTTTTGCAACTAAAATTATATTTTAAAAATGCACAACTTTTGCACATTGCGTTTTGATATATAAGATGCCCCGTCAAGACCGCTCAAACTCTGCACAGCCAGATTCCTCGATTGCAACTCATAAAAAATGCGCAAAGAACTGTACTATCCATAGTTTTCGAGATAAAGGCGAAAGAAAAGTATGAAGTCAATATCTGGTGCAAATATCGATATTTACATGTAAGGATTATGTTAATTTTATTAACAGTTAAATTTTAAGTTAAAGTTCCTTTCCTGTCAAATTCTTAACTTCAACTTACTACTTCCGGCCAGAACGTAGTTTTAGAATCACGTCTGAATACATAATGAGGAAGAGCGGTATTTAACCGCGAAGTTCTTTGGTCTTAGCGAGAGAGAATCAGAGTTTCTGATTTACGCGCGTCTGCCTTTTGGCCACTCTCTCTCAAAGCTGTTATTACGCTCGGCCGTATTTAGGCCCTTGATAAGCTTCGTAGTCAAATAGAGTTAAGGGGCCAACTAGTCCAGAATCTTGATAGCTTCGGCTATATTTCTTTAGTTAATCTTAGTTTTAGTTTAATTCTTAGTCTCTTAAGTTCAAGCCCAAGTGTCGGCTTTGATTGTACACTCCAAGACTGAGTTTCGTTAAATCTTATTGGAATAATAAAGGGTTAGTTATCCTTCCATCTTTGTTGTTTCCTGTCACACGAACTTAAGCGATTATTCGCTAACTAGTTCTTAAGAGTCGTCACTTTCTACAGTAACTGAGATTTACACTAGTGAGAATCTTACATACATATGTTTACACAGGAATATATTCAAGATGTCCGCTGTGTATATCAAATCATGCATGCGCGTGCCGTGGAATGGCTGACAGCACACGTTGCAGCAGCTTGGTGTCCACAAAAGTACACACAGCATGAAGACGAGCAACTAAGTCGCTTTCTATAGTAACTAGGTCTTGATAAGCCAATTACTTCAGATGGCCCCATAAGGCGAAATCCATAAGTTGTTAGATCTTGTCGATTATAAAACCAGACCTCCATGTCCAGTTCACAGCGGATCAAGAATCAAGAAAGGAATCCATTACGGGGTTCTTAGGTACAGAGGCTTTAACCCCCGCAATCATCAAAAAATTAAAAGTTACATCTAAAGAAGGGTTCTGCAAAAAGGAAAAAAATTAATGTCAAAATGCCGAAAATTGGTTCATAAGAATACTGCCTTCTACAGTAAAAAATAGATGAAGAAATAAAGGAATTTTTATTTAAAAATTTTGAGTCGAAAAATAAGGACCAGATTCAATTTTGAATGGATACATTCAATTTTGAATCCGAAAGCGATCTGAATTGAATCATCATAATTTTAGATCAATATAAAAAGGCGAAGTTTCCTTGATCGATGATCTTGGTATTTTGTAACTAGCCAATCACGAAATGCACTAAAGCTCCATCATGCTGGAACCATAGGCGATTGATAGATGTGATGTTACACATTTCTTTCGCATTTATCTCGAAAACTATGGATCATGCAGAACAGACCTTTGATCATTTTTATATATTCCAGGCAAGGAATGTAGAGTTTGGACGATGTTGAGGGGCCACCTATTATAATGCAGTGGGATGTGTAATAAAGGTAAGAAGTGTGGAATCCAGTTTGTAGGAAAGCGATAAAACCTATATTCTTGCCGGTCACTGCTATCCCGCCATCTGTGGTACATGAAGCGGTAGTGTATTTTATTAACTAAAAGCGTTTTTAAACAGAAAATCTCTTCCGCTCACCTCTAGGACACAGTTTGAATAAAAGAATGTCAAGAAATTCTCCTTTCCCTAAAACATCATCTTCTCGCTAATTGCGAATTTTGCTCTACATCACGTCCATAAATTCCCTACCCAGTCATTAGTTTCGTAGCCGTTGGTTATAGATATATATATCGCGTCAAAAATGTTTTAAATGATGCAAATATTCATGTTTCAGGGTTTTAAAAATTATGAAATCTAAATTTATCTTCGGCAGCTACACTTGTATTTAGGAACGTTTTATACTTGTTATAAAAAATAAAACAAAAAGTGTGACTCCCATACCACAAAAAGTGATAAAGATATTTGGTATTAAGTCAGAAATCCTATCCAAGAGACGCACACAAATGGAAGAGCGAAATGTTTGTGTTTGTACGCAACCAAAAGTAAAATATCGGCTTAGAAAAATGGTTCTGATGTTAATTGACAATCATTTCTATGCAGATTTTTGTGAAAGCATTTATCAATATTATTTTTACTCCCTCGTAAGACTTAAAGGAAGTACTGTAACCGCGAAAAATTTCAGGTATCATATTTCAATGAAAATATCCAGATTGACCGCTCCCGCATCCATTTAGACACTTTTTTTGGCGTGACATCTGTACGTAAGAACAGAATAAAGCTCAATTTTTTCTCCAAACAGATTGTAAAATGGATTTAAAATAGGTTCAGAACAGACATTTTCGTAACGTCTAGACGTACGTACGTACGCATCTATCTCGCCTAACTCAAAAACAATTAAGCGTAGAACATTGAAATTTTTTGTATGAGACTGCTATAACATGTAGTTGTGCACCTCCCTTTTTATTTGTAATCGGCAAGAATATTTTTGGATGATAAGCAACTATATATATATATAGAGAGAGAGAGAGAGCTCTGTGTTTTTTTTTCCCCTTATATGTTGATAAACTGTGTATTTTTTGCTTTAAAAGAGTTTCATTATGTTTTTAGTTAATCTGCATGCATTATTTGTAGAATTATCAAAAATTTAAAAGTTGTTTAAGTGCTACTAAGTCTAACAAAGCTGCCATTTGTTTACATTTGAAACTCTCAGGAGAATAGTTAACTCAGTTTCTGCACCAACTTCAGTGTCTTTTTGCCCAGTGGAACCAAAATTAAACTTTGAATTTTGCGCATTAAAATTTTTTTCCCTTCCTGTCCGCTGGTCCCGGTTGCTTGTTTTGCGTACAAACTCCTATTTTAATTGTAAAAATCTTTTTTTCTTTTTTCTTTTTCTTTTCTTTTTTTTTTTTTTTTTCTTTTAAATGTTTCTAACTGTTTTTGGTGTTTTAGGTTTTTCTATATTTTACAATTTTTAATGAAAATGTCTTGAATGCTTATGTATTTTTGCCTTGCTACGAAGTGAGAACTGAATTTATTGAATGACATACATATCTCTAAGTTTAAATGAAGCGCAGCAAAAGTATGTATAATTTAAAAGGGCGTACAAGGAAGCCATTTGGTGTCCACATCAAACTTTTTTCAAAATGGAGATCTTATTCACAGAATCTTATAGTGAAACGTGGGCATGTTCTATAAAACGCGGGCAGACTTCAGTTATGTTACGCAGCCAATTCATAATGTTATTTGCATTAGTTAAAAATCAAAAGTATTATTAATTCAATGAATTTTGTGCATTATTACCAAATTATGATTCTAATAAAATAAAACTTCCTGAGAATATTAATAACGTATTTTTAGCGTTTAAAAACTTATAAATTACTTACGTAAATTTTTTTGCATACTAAATTATCAAAATTATGAATTATACACAAGCTAATCGCAAGAAATATTTTTAAACTGCATTTAAGAAGAAAAAAAGTCAATTTCGAATCATTCTAATTACTTTGTGATGTTGAGAGGCCCCAGCTTGTCAGCAATAGTAGTAGTGACTGCTATGAACTGGAAATTACACAGACTCTTAAGAAGGGTTTAACTCCCTTTTTATTTCACTTTAGAAGTCACAGTTGCGTTCACTCGACGCTCACAAACTACGCCGACCCGGCGGTTAAATAAAAATAGAAAAAGTACAACTAAAAATGAATGACAGGATAAATAACTAACGAAGTCACTATCTACGAGGCTCTATAATTGTAACTATCTTAACCGCGTTCTAAGATACAGCTGAGATTCAGCAAACTTTCTGATTAAGAAGTTGAAAGATTCAAGTAACTGCCGAAGTAGGCACACAGGCCGAAACGCGCGGTTCTTAAATTTCTACCTAGCAACCTTTAACGCTCGTGATTCAAGAAGCACACTTACAAATCTCGTTTCCCTTCTATTTAAAGTCAATTACTTCTAAAATTTGAACACTCTGCGCGTTCTACTACGATTTACATACTCTGGCATTGACAATTCCAGGGAAAAGTAGAGGCTTGACAGGAAAGATAGCTTAAAATAAATGTTAGTTAAAATAAATATAAACCCTACAACTTCTGAAGCTGAAAAGGATGTCAAAAATCGTAATTTTGAAACTAAACATCTTGGTCAAATTTTGTATTATTGAAGTCAAACTTTTTGTATTATTTTTTATAATGGGTATAAAAGTGATGAATATAAGGACTGAGAAAACAATTTCGTAATTTTTTCAAAACTGATTGTTTTAAATTAAAAAATGCCACATCATGAATATCTGCGTTATTTAAAACATTATTGTAACTGGAATTGCATGTCTATAGCAGGTGATTGCTAAAATAAAACCTGGGTAAGGAGTTTTTGCGGACACAGTGTGTATTTTAATTTATCCATTTGTAATGAGAAGAAAGCGCATTTTCCTATATCATTTGTTAATTCTGTTTCTCAGTAGTCATTACTTCAACTCTGATAATTATAAGTCTTATAGGTAATATAACATGTTCATAGCTGAAATTATCCCTGTTTTATTTTAAAATCTTCAAAATGAGGCTTCTTCTTCTTCAGATGCTTCTAGCATAGCTTCCTTTACTAACTTCACATCTGTGAATGTTTTTACGATTCTCAACTAACAAATACTGACTTTTAATCCATTCAGTCGTCACTAGTTGTAATTGTTTCACAGATTTAGTAATATAAAAATTAAAACAATAAAATAAAATCTGAAAGATTTCATATTTTATATACGTCCAAAAGGGTGTTTTTTTAGCATTTTGTGTGTGACCTTTATTTATTAAATATCACGCTTTTTGCACTTAAACTACATCCATACGTTTAAATTCTAAAGATAGATCTTTAGAATTTTTTATAGACAGTCTCGCGCGCTGGACATAAAAATATTTTTTTCCGTACCCTTTTGCCACTGCTCGCTTTGAAATCGTTGAATTTGTTAATAAAAAATTCATTAAAGTTTTGCAAAATATGAAATAAATAATAAAACAAATTCGAAACTCGGGCATTCAGGTGCCCATGTTCGAGTAGTGAATTACGTTATTCAAAATTCGGTGGCTCTAGGTACCGTCGTTTTTTCCCAGTGCGAGAAACATACATGCATTCATGCAGATTCTTCATTATTTAATTTCTTTAAATATAATACAGGGCAAAAATATTTGGTGGCAACAATTTGAAATGCGAAGCGGACATTTATAGCGAAACAACCCAAATGCCGTTTCGAAACTAATTGTCCATCTGGGCTACCTCTCCTTCTGGTAAAAAAATAAAAAGGAAGCCTTTTTTGATGTGTAATGGCGAATTTAGTAACAAAGTCTTTTTTTCTTTGCATTTGAAAATTCAGATGGTAGTCAGTATCAAAATTTGAATGGAAAGTTTTGAAATGTCTTTTAATATTGCTTTTAGTTGGAATCGCTATTTATTATTACAGAATAAACATACACATTTGTCTTTATAATTCAATAAAGCAATACACGTTGTCATAAGAAATTTCCCCAATATATGAACCCCCCTTAGCGGCCTATCCGCTCGGCCAATCATCAGTTGACTCTTTTATTTCACACCTCAGCACGTGAATCAATATAAGATCAATAACAGACATAGAAATCAAGAACTAATAGGAAAACTGTGACCTGACTTTTTTGATTCCAACTTGCTGCCTCATATCTTACATACAGTGCGAAAACGCTCAATAAAATAATGCGAATAACTTTTTAATGATAAAAAGCATTTTCTCGTATTTACGTATAATATAGAAATTAAAAAGAATTCAAATAAGAAGTTATAGCGCGCATGTTGGCAATGTTTTCTAATTATATATGTAAGAAGTATGATTTGGTAACTATTTTATTCTAGTTGATATAATCTGCCGGCTAATAAAATTCGTAGTTATAGATATGACGACATCAGTTTTTGTGAATTCTTCCTATTTTGGAAAGATGCGATTTTTTTCTTGTATTAAAAACAATAATTCCTGTAGATAGCTAAATAAAAGTCTGCACGGGGGGAAGAAGTAGTTTAAAAGAGTACCGTTCATAGAAAAGTAAGTGTACATATTTTTAAGACATATCCTGTCTACAGCATATGTTAAATATGACCCTTCAGTCGAGTGCTTATGTCTGCGCATTTCACCATGTTCCTAACAACCTGAATGAGATTCTCTTTGTCTTATAATGGATGACAACAGTAATGCTCATTTTCAACTACTGTAAGGTGTGAGGCCATGATACATTCCTCCCCTTAAATAGATAGTCCTCGCTTACTTTGATATTATGTAAATAAACCAATTCAAGCCTTTTCAAGTATGTGCCTTGTCACTATGCAAAGATTTTTATGTGTTCCCATTTTGCTATACCATAGAATTATAAAATCTTTTCTTCCTTCTTACCGCCAGCTTTAGTAGTGTAATTGGAAGTACGCCGGCTAACAATTAGAAGCTGCGGAGTTCTAATGCCGGAGGGCATTATGTATTTTTTATGTCTCCTGCTTCAATAACTCTAATGATTCTACTGTGTGACTCTTCATTCTTCTACAGTAAGGCACGGTACATAACAACCACGGTTGTTTCAAAGAACAGAAGCCCATTTATTCATTGCCTTGACAGAGCATATCAAACACCACTTTTCGCAGATAGCAAAGGCAACTAAATTCATAGGGGTAGATGTTAACATTAGATAATTTCTGATCTATATTCATTAATTTTACATATATCCATTAAAATAAAACCATGCCTTATCTATAAAAGACACTTAATCAGGAATAGAAATGCCGCCACATGTGAAGTTTCTACAATTTTTTAAAGTTTTTTTTAATAATAAGAGACATGACATACAACATGGCAATATTCGAATCCTTCTGCCGTGGAAAGAATGAAAATAAAACAGGAAATGCTTTTTCTGTTTTCGAAGAATTCTCTCTGATTTCCACACGTTCACCAAACTGGTTTATCAGCCTCTTACTCGCAATGGAAAAATACATGCATCAGAGAATATCTACAAAACAAAAATATGCACAAAATTATTGCAATCCACTTTTAAACTGATCAATCTGTATATTTTTATGCATCCTACAATACAAATTTTTCAACCAAACTTTAAAATTCATGAAGGTTGTGTCGCATGCATTTTGACATTAATCGGGTACTCCGTAAACCATCTAAAATGGGATTCCATAAAGGCCAGTTAAACAGGAATCCAGTACTTAAACAAAAAATTTTCGTTTGAATTTTTGACGAACCTTGAACTTTTTAAGCAGCAAAGATATCAGTTTATGACATATTTCGGATGTTCAACTGGATTTTTTTTTAACAACTTACGTATCATCATAAATCGACATTAAAATAATGCTTCTCTCTGTGAGCACTTATCCATGACTCTTCACTTCGTAGTCACGGTTGATTGAGAATCAGCCGTTTCCGGGGTCAAAGCTTTTTTCTGTGGCTGCGTTTTCCTTCTTTGCCATTTTTGTAAGTAGATTCAAATATAATAAACTAATTTAATAGCAGAAAATGCAGTGCAACTTCCTTAACAAGGATCACAGCGGTCCGAACTGGTGTTTAAATTCAGCTGAAGTCTGCCATCGGGGTCGATTTAACCCTCTATGAAATTTTAAATGGGTTCAGCAAAGATCACGGGTTGATAGCTGAATAAGTACCGGCAATTAATCGGCATAATCGAGACCCCGTTGATTACAAAAAAGATTATTAATAAAATTATAATTAATTTAATATATTTTAAAAATCAATTATAATTTATATATATATATATATAAGTTTTTTATGCAACATAAAAAATGCAATATAAAAAAGTACGACACAGGAAATATCCCAAAATTAAAGTTATTATCGAACCTCTTAACTACAGAGCAACAGACTTTAGTCAAGTCAATAATTTACTGCAGAAAGCAAGGAACAGGCTGAATACTTTTGAACGAGGTTATTTAATATTAAGTAAAAACATCAAGGAATGTTATGCCAAATATAAAATTAATTTTCCTAAATCCATTAAGTGCAGCCATCACATTAAAAATTGAAATTTTATGCAATTAAAATTTATTATATTTATCTGGAAATTTGATTTATTTTTGCAAAATTTAAAATATTACTAAACCAAAAAATTATAAAATAATAATCTAATAAATTACTTCCTCATAGTTTTTGTTTAATTGTTATCCTGAAGGTATTTATGCGCAATTATTTGCAATATAATAATAATATAGAGAAATAATTTAAAGGAGTCAATAAAGAAACCATTCATTTAAAAGAGGTGAAGCTAAGAAAAGGATTGAGAATCTCTGCTTTACGCATTAAATAAATAAAAATGTTTTAAGTAATATAGCATTCTTGTTCCTATATGATGCCAGCAAACGTCCTGGGGACAGCAATGACGGATAAATCTTTTGATTTTAAAACCCCTCACTGTTAGCAGCCGCACAATAGTTTAACAAGATTATTTAAAACTCTTTAGAATTTGATAAATTTCTTTACAGATAATGAAGAACTTAAAAGCTGCTTTTTTATGACACACAGATTGAAATTCTTCACTGATTAAATTAACACTGTAAAGCAGGCTAGCTCCCTCTTTACTTTCAATCACTGGCTCAGATAAATAACATAAAAATAATTAAATGAAGCAACCAGCTTTGAAAAACCTGTAAGGCTAATGCTACTCCGCTTCCTTCTACTGCAAGTAAAACACAATCACTTTGAAAGACATACAATTGCATCTACCAAATCACCTGTAAAGAATGTTCTCTCGCATATATAGGTCAAACTAAAAACCCTCTCAACCTCAGAATTAATAACCATAGATCTCATATTAAAAGATTTAAAAATAAAAATAATAACAATAATAGCACCAAAGATCATCAACTTACAGCTATTCTTGAACATTATTATCAACATAATTTTGATCACATAGAAATTAACGTGCTTGATATTGTTCCTAACACCAAACTTCGACTGTTTAAGGAGTCGATTTACATACTTCAAAATAAGTCACTTTATCCTTACGGACTGAATGCATATCTCAGTAATACCACTAATAGACAGCACGAGATTTCTATATATGGACAATTCAGATTTTTTAGCACTACTACTAACAGAGGAACTAGAGGAGGTGATGCTAAAAACAAAAAATTTTTTTCGACACAAGATCTGAAATTAATTATTCATAATCTTAATTCCTACCTTGGACATCAAGACTTCGTTAAAAATGCCATAAAACTTCTTCATACCTTTAAGAATACTACCTTATGGAATCTGATTAAAACAGTAAATCAACCGTCTCAATGCTCCAAAATAGTCAAGGATCTTATTTTAGACTTCTGCAATTTTAAACTAAAAAACAGTAGTTTCTTTCGCAAAAAACTTTTTTGTACTATTCAGTTCAAACACCCTTCTTACGATAAGTTCAAAATTCCTAGCATTTTAAAAAAATATCAGCACTTGCTTCCTAACCAACCAGTCCAGATTAAACCCTGTTTTAAATTTGAAAAAACCTTGGGTCAACAAGTTATAAACCACCACGTTATAAAAGATAATAGCACTTGTTACTGCCAAATGCCTGTCTACAAAAAATATGTCGATCCTTTCCACCAACATATAGTCACAGGAGATCTTAATATTGTAGAAAATACTGAATTACGTAACCTTATGCAACTAGGCACCAAGTTTCGTCCTACTTTCAGTCTTAATAGACACGTCTGCCTCAAACAATTCAATAATGATCTAGATAAATTTATTATTATTGCTAGTACAAGATCCAATTTACCCACTACAACTTTTCTTGAATGGAAAGCTGCACTTATAAAAGAATTTCAATGTTTGCTTTTCAAGGCGCCTAATTTCAACTCTTTACACAATAAAAAACACCTGGAGGATCTCATTCAAAAATTGCAACATAACTTTATCATCACGAAGATTGACAAAGCAAGCAACAATTTTAGTATTCTTTGACAACACTTCTACTACAACCTTCTGCATAAAGAGTTAAATAACACTTGCACTTACCAAAAAATAACTTCCAGTACTCAGATTCTTCTAAATAAATTTAAAGCACTACATAAAAGACTTAAAATACAACCCCAGAAATATAACAACAGGTTTGCAAATCTCTATGCCTTACCGAAATTTCATAAGTCTCCAATTAAATTCAGGTTCATAGCTAATAGTACTAAAAGTTATCTCAAAGAAATAGATTATCTCTTTGCGCAAAAACTTCGTATGATTCGTGAACTAATCAATAACTATGATTTTAAAGGTTTGCATTGCAACTGGATGATCTCTAGTAATGAACAAGTTATTAAAACTCTGAATTCCCTTCAAATAGAACATATCCAATACTACGACTTTGAAAACCTTTATACATCTCTACCACTCGAAGAAATTTTTACAAGTTTACTTGCTCTTCCAGATTTATTTCCACAAATTTCTACCATTCTCAGCAACGAAAAATGGCAGCTATTCCTTACCAGCGTTCTCTTCAATAATTTTATTCAGTTTGACAATTACATCTATAAACAAGTACAGGGAATACCTATGGGCGGGAATTTTTCAACTTCAGTTTGTGAATTATTCCTGTTCACTAAAGAACTAACCTATGTACGTTCACTCAGAACGGAAGAAAGTCTCTTTTTCCAACACATCTATAGATATATTGATGATGTCATAGCATTTAATAACTACAACAAAATAGAAAACGCTAATATCTACCCTGCTTGCTTAAAACTTACTAAAACCAATACAAAACAGCATGATATAGTCTACCTTGATTTACATATTATTGATTACCGTTTTATTAAAGTTTACGATAAAAGAAGAGAATTTAATTTTTCCACACTTAAACTCACTAACTGGAATTCAAATATTTCCAAAAGAGTAATAATCAACACAATTTATTCACAGCTACTTAGAATGAAAAGAATTTGCAATACTGCGGATCAGTTACAAGAAGAAATACTATACTTCGTAACTTTTTTAAAAAGTAACCAAATACCACATAAAATAATTAAAAATTCCCTGACCAAAGCTGGCATTAACCTTACCTAATTATAGATTTTTTGAGTTAGATAATGATTTTTTATACCTAAAGCTACGGACGGTTTAAGAAGGATGACTAATTCAGAGAATTTATTGTAAAAATGTACAGATAATTCTTGTTTATTCATTCTCTTTCCTCCAAAAAAATTTTGGCACTTTAATCTTAAATACTATTATGTACATATTTTTAAATTTAAATTTCTTTAGTGGCCAATTTTACTGCTTTTATTAACAAATCGGGCTTTTTTCATTTTTCATAGTAGCTTGATCGCCCGCTAGCTTGAAGAATTACGACTTTTTTAACATATTACTGTTTTTTCCTTTTTCTCATGCTTTAATGGCCAAGTTTTTATAGTTTTAGCTGAATTTGCCATTTTCACTTCGAAAATTTTTTTTCCATCCTTCTACAAGCCAAGCGCCATTTTTTGAGCTCTTCACACGATTCACGAGGTTTCCGGCCCCCTCCGATAATAGGAGACGAGTTACAGATAACGAAAATCACTTCGCATTGGCTAAACGCCCACAACTCTTCGCTCCCCCCTACCTACGTCATCCAAAAATAAGACGCTTAATGTTAGCAGCCATTTTACTACATGTTTTCAGAGGGACAGCTTTACATCGGCAAGGTCAGTTTTTTGTTTCTTTTGTTACAACTTTTTCTTGGTCTTAGCAAGACCCACTGAGTTGTTCTTTTCTCAATTTTTTTTTTTTTTTTTTTAAATTTTATATTGATTATTAACTACAGGTTTTCTTACAGTTTTATAAAATCTACAATTTAAAAATTAAATTGTTAATCTTTAAGCTTGCAGGCCCAGCCCGAATGTATTTGTATTTTTAGGACTAATAGCTCATCGCTATTTATTTTCGTTTTGATTTTAATTTTAGACTAGATTTAGAAAGTTTGATTTTGATTTGCATATTTTAACACCTTAATGTGTCTTTCTAAGCGGACGCGTCGGGAAATTGGAACAGAGAATTGAGACTATTAAAATTTCCAAGACACTTTGTCAAAAAATTTTTTAGCGTAAAAGTTTCAATTGTCTGTTTCGGCGAAACGCGTAATGGGGTTAGCTTGATTCGACGTTCAAACAATGAAATTTCCCTTGAAAAGCCTGTTTGGATATCGAATTGGGCTAATTTACCATTTTCCGCTTACTTTTTAACTTTTTCTGTTATTTAATTTTATTGTATTTATGTTTTACATGTCTAATGATTTGCTTTTCATGTGTATTGATTTTTGAAAACGTCTTTAACCTTTTGGAGCGGCAGCTCTTGGTAACTTTTAGGTGAGCTTTCTACAATTTTTATTTTTTACTTATTTTGCAGCATATTGCGCAAGATGTTTTCTTGACCAAAATTGTTTTTACTGCTTTGCTTGATATAATATATATATAATATATATATATATATAGGGAAATTGGAACAGAGAATTGAGACTATTAAAATTTCCAAGACACTTTGTCTAAATTTAAAAAAAATTTTTAGCGAAAAAGTTTCAATTGTCTGTTTCGGTGAAACGCGTAATGGGGTTAGCTTGATTCGACGTTCAAATAAATGAAATTTACCTTGAAAAGCCTGTTTGGAAGTTGAATTGGGCTGATTTACCATTTTCCGCTTACTTTTTAACTTTTTCTGTTTTTAATTTTATTAATGTTGTCTTATGATTTGATTTTCATGTGTATTAATTTTTTGAAAACGTGTTAAACCTTTCGGAGCAGCAGCTCTTGGTAACTTTTAGGCGAGCTTACTACAATTTTTATATTTTACTTATTTTGCAGCATATTGCGCAAGATGTTTTCTAGACCAAAATTGGTTTTTTAAAAATTGTTATTACTGCTTTGCTTGATATATATATATATATATATATATATATATATATAATTATCAAGCAGGAAAATATGCAGTCATGGTATATATTTTATAAGTGTAAAATTTCAGAAATATAGGTTTTGTAGAAGGAGGTAAAAATTTACATTTTAGAAATATACAGAAATAATAAATAAAACTGAAACTAGTTGCCTAAATTTCAAAGTAACGTCCGAAAAAATGCGAATCATCATACTACAATAGTTATCAAAACACGAATTTTATTTTACGACCATATAAACAGCAAATTTAGTAACAAAATTGCATAGCTTAGTAGAAAATACCAATTTTTAAACAGATTACCATGAAGATATTATTTTGTCCATTTTTATACTTAAACATTTCCCTTTGCAAAATCTTCCGCAAACGCATCTTTTCATTAAGCAGGTAGAACACGCAAGCTTCGCTCTAAGCTAGTAGCCAGCCAACCACTTCAAGTTCGATCTCCAGTGATCTGGCTTCTTGGGTTATTTCGCAGTTTTTCATATGTAGAACATGAACACAAGCCAATTAATTTTAGAAAGATTTCTGCAGAAAGCTATCTAAGCTAAATAACTCTTGCGTGCTTTGCTGTAATCACTTTAACTGGCAAATTAATTAGCTTTACTCCTCGAGTTTCGGTTATCCTCGTTGCTTTGGCTATAATTCATCATCTTTCTCACGATCACTGATGCACTGCAATACTGTCTACAATTTCGTCTTCATTTAAAATCTAACGTGACTCTATCTTCTTCTTTTGTCCACGATTTTAATGCTTTTCAGTGACTTTTGGCATTCCCTACCCAATGCTTATTGAAAATCTTGTTATTTTTCATCCGATTTCAGGATCTATATTTTCATGAAAATTTTCCAAAGAAATCGCTTAAACATATTCCAATATAAGCTCTCATTGGTAGATCCTATTTATTTTTACAATATACAGAAATCTAGGAGATTTGATGAGATATTTCCATTTACTGGCATTTAGTTGTAATTTAATTTTTATTTTCATTATTTAATATCTTTGGTATTATTAATTTTATTTAATTTTATTTTATATCGTATCTTCCAATATCATTTCGCGCATTGTAAAAATACTCCGAGGCAGAGTTTTGTATCGGAAAAGGCATATATGTGTGCCGTAGACGCAGTCAGCTGATCAGTGTTCGCGTTTACATAATTGCAGTGTTAAGGGTAGCCATACTTTTTTTAATATTATCTATACTATTAATATTTGGAATTTAAATTGAAGAAAGTCTCCCAATGACTTGCTCCGGATAGCTTCACCAATAAAAATTGTTATTGCTTGGAGTTGTAAAAAAGGTTTCAAATTTTTGTTTCCTTTTTTTGCTTTCTGGCATGTTTATCCACGAATTTTATACGAACTGTCAACACATAAAAATACTAATTCAGTACCTGGAAACATTGCAAAATTTAAAAATATTTAGTTTAGTTATTCTTTGCTTTGAAGCATTAAATGGCAGCGATCAGTAAAGCAGTTTAAAGATTTTAAGACTTAAGGAAAGCAAGTAAGATGCTATTTTTATATATTTAAAACTGTGAATTTTAAGGTTCCATTAACATAATCCATAGGATGTTGTAAGCCTCATTATTATGAGCAAATTTGATTTCCATTCTGCGAAATGTTTTGATGTTAGTTTTAAGATATTGTGAATGAATGAGCTTTAAGACTTCAGTGGTTGTTGTTGTTGTGACAAATCTCGCTTGTCTCACGTAATAGCTAGCCCGCGAAATTCATCGTGGCAAAAAGGGAAGATAGCCCTTGTCTTTGACAAGAGCCTAAGTCACCATACAGGTGACAGTACGACTTTGCTCAGTTCTGCTCCCAGTTTTGAATAATAAAAAACAAAATACCCCGAAGGACGGGTCCCCGGATCTCCCATGTCTTTCCCTACCAGCTACAGAGAACAGATACTCAAGAAGGGTTAAATACCCTTTATTATTCCAAATAAAGTTTAACAGTCGACTCCTGCTTGGAGTTACAATAAAGCCTCCACTCGGGCTTGAACACAGGAAACTAAGAAATAAAACTTAACTAAACTTAACTAAAAAGATATAGCCGAAGCTATCAAGATTCTAACAGAGTTGACCTTTTAACAGAGTTGACCTTTTAACTAACGGCGAAACTATCAAGGGCCTGAAGTACGGCCGAGCGCGTCGACTCTCCGTCGACATGCTACAGTAACTTCCCTCTAACTGACACTCAGTTAAACGTCAATATTAAAAAAACGCCATTTTTGAAGGCTTAATTTTAAATCCGAAACTTTTGGCTTTGAGATAAAATAAGTAATGAGACAACAACCCGTGGGAAACATTTGTATTGGTTTCCTGCTGCCAATAAGCCTTATGCAACCAATTAATTATCCAGAATATAAAAATGAACTTCTGATCCATTTTTAGGCACCGGTATTTGAAATTTGATGGTAGTACCTATAACTTTCAGAGGCAATTCACATTGATAAACACCATATTTATTTTAGTTCTTAACTAGGAAATTATAAAAAACGTTACGTTCGCAGATGAAGAAACTAAGTGACGACGATTATCTTGAGATTTTAAAATACGGCCGGCACATTCTGGATTTACTTACATATTTGAAAGAGATTAGTTTTAGGGAAGAGGAGATGCAAGCCTGAATGCATGTAGACAATTCTGTTCCCTTCATTCTCTCTAAACTGACGAGAAACTAATCGGACATATACTGAGAAAGGAAAATACTGGGGAGGAGGCCCAAAACATTTTGAAATGTCTCCTCTTAAAGTTTTCTTACATCAAGACACTTAAATCAAATAGTTTTTCCTAGGTGGTATAAAAAGATTGCTCGTCTGAATGTCGCTTGAAAAATTGATTTATTTGTACTTAATGCGAAGAGTTGTTAGTTCCTAAAGTACATCATTTCCTATAGAAGATATTTATTATACTTTTAATATTGGAATATATTTTATTATTGGCCTGGGATGTACTGCAAAGAAATTTTTATTAATTTACACGCAAACGTATGGTGCTTCTTCTGATTCTTCGTCTTTTCTGTTTTCTTTATGGGTATTTGATTCACTTTCAGCGAAATCTTTTAGAACTATGCAAATCTTAGAAACAATCTATCAGTAAGCATAAGTATTTAAGTATTTCGAGTACTGAGTACTTTAATTGTGCATACGCAGTGCATTAACTGTGCATTTTTTGTAATTGCTTATTTATATCATAAAAGTATTTGTAGAAAAATTTCATTTAAAATGCTGATGATGACTATTTTTCAATTTCAATATTAGTTTACTGTAGTTATAGCGTTTTTTAATCGTTTTATAAAGAAGAGTTTTGTACTAACCAAGGATTTTGGTTAAGCGAGGTTTCCCTTTATTGTTATTTTGTGCATTTGTATCCTTTATACCAGATGTAATATCAAAACATTTTGAGCGAAACGTTTTTATATGCTTTCAACCGTTTTTTGCAATCTGTATCACATGACTATTGAATGTTGGAATGTTGGAAGTTAATCCAAGCTTTGGTTCTTGAAGACTGAATGGGATAGTTGACAGATTCTGATGCATTCCCTAATTTGAAACACGATTTCGAGTTAGTCTATCTTAAAACGTCCTCTACGAAGGCATCCTTTTTGGAATGCTTTTTTGAAATAAAAACATGCAACCTTATTTCATGCTCCTGTCTGTAGAATTAGTCTATACCAGGGGTGGCCAAAGTGCGGCTCGCGAACCTCATACGGCTCTCACAGGCAATTTGTGCGGCTCGTGCATATAAAATATATGTATGAAATATGGTAAACTAAAACTATTCAGTGTCCAAAAAGAAGCAATTAATTAGTTTCGACTCTTTCTACAAAGTTATCAGGGATTTCTTTCTATTTAAAACCTCCTCCACTACTTCTATAATGATGTAAATATGAACTTGTGGCTTTTAGAAAATCTAGATGCGGCTCTCGAACATTTGCGGCTCTTACTGACAGGAAGTTTGGCCAACCCTAGTCTATACAGTTCCTCACTTTAATCCTGTTAAATGAGATGTCGAGGAACTTAGTGAACTATTAAGCGAATAATTGCTTGGTTCAAAGAGCAGAAAGCAAGAACCCAATTGCAATGGAACATTACAATGGAACTTCAGAACATTGCGATGGAACGCCAGCTGGAACATGATCGATCCGGATAATTGGATACTTTCTTTCTTACACCTTCAAGGAGGTATATCATTTTCAATTAACATATAAAATTACGCCCTGGAAAAAAAAATCGCAGGCGTAATTTATGCCTTGAAAACTGACGAACAAGGAGGTCAACCTTGGAAAATGTTACCCTTGGGCTAAATATAAGATCTCTATCTTCCATGAAACCTCACGCATAGCTAATTCTCAGATTGTTACCATTCAGCAGAGTGTCAACTCTTTAACTCTTTAACAACATTCAGCAGAGTGTCAAACTGATCACTTAATTATTAATTTAACAAACTTAGAGACTTAAAAGCAATAAATGTTAAGCTTCACTATTTAAAACTCCATGTTGCGTTCCTAATAAGGCATCTAACTGACTTAGAGACTTAAAAGCAATAAATGTTAAGCTTAACTATTTAAACTCCGTTTATTAGTAAAATAGTTAGACCCCACTTTCAAATTGCTGGACAGATTGCTTCCTCTCACATATTTGAAGCGAATGGCGGAACCCATCAGTCATTTGCCGTTTCACCAACGAGAACGTTGCACGGGATACACCAAGGGGAGCTCACCGACATTACACCCTGAGGAGAAAGATGCGCACAAACAACCAGGCCTTGCACAACTTTCGACCCACAGCCTAGGACTGAGATTCCCAATCAGCCTTCGCTAATCACTGTACCATCCTGTATAGGGCAAATAGTGTTAAAACGAAGCTGATCACAGCAAATGTCGACCGTTCACAGCTTAGCTGGGTTAAATGTTACCTGTGAGGGGTGACTCATAAGCTTAGATTATTCAAATGTAATAAAACAAAGAACGTCAGTGACCTTTCATTCATTATTAGCCTTTTTTGACTTGAAATTTGATCGCATTAGCAAGGAACCAACTGGTGCAGTAGATTTAGATAAAGCTGTTCAAACAAAACTAACAAAGCTGGGGATGACCCTTGCCTACATTTTGATGGTCACTGATAATCAATTTATAGGTCAAAAGTATGGTGCGATGCAGCAAATTTAAACAGATTTTTTAAAAATTTAACCAAAAGATATCGATAATCGTCAAATTAATAATCATTGGTGACGTACGGATTTTGCAGTCATTAATGTGGAGCAATATTCATGCAATGGCAACATTTGTCAAAGGATAAGTATGACACGCGCAAAGAATAGGAAGTAATGTAACGCAAGTCCCAAACCTTCTGAACAAAACTCCATCCGAACGTTTTTGATGTCGAAACATATGAATTAACCTCGAGCTTAAATTTACTTATCCTCGAAAGATAAATGATCTATCGTGTTAATTGAAGCTACAGATAACTGGAGTGCGGATAAATGATCTATCACGTTAATTGAAATTACGGATAACTGGAGTGCGGATATATAAAATTTGCTTAATTGAAGTTTGTTGTTTAATTTCCGGTAATGTACTGCGACCCTTAGTTCATCCCAAGAGATCAGCTGACTGTTTAGAGTTTATCGAACCCTTGTATTATCTTAACTTTTTCTAACGATCGATACCGATCAGCGTGCGAACCATTAGCTTAAATGGACATTAAACAAAACCAAAAATAATCTTAAAAACAAATGCATTTCTGCCATTTGCTTGAAAAGTATTACTAGGAGCATAATTAAAGCCTAGAGAAACGAAGTAAAACACGGCCGAGATTTTTACGATTGGCTTTTCTTTTGTTATTAAGCAAAATCCAGTCTTTCTCTCTATCTGGAAACGGATTCATTAGGGGGTGTTTTACCGAGAAGAAAGCACCCTTTTAATTTCCCTCACAAGGGAATATTATCTTTCGTTTTTGTTTCTCATTGTTTCTCGGAAAACCGTCCGGAGTTATTGACCGCCTACGTGTGAGGTTCACGGTCACTCACCCCTCGTTGCTATTCCGGTGTGCGCCCCATGTGACATTTGAACGCCCTTTGTTTCCGAATGCAGACGCGGCCGCCCTTGCATGCGCAATGAAATTTGCCCTCAAACTTTATGAAATTTTTATTGGTAGTTGGCAGCAGGTGAGTTAACTTTGTTTGCACACAATGTCGGGTTTTCCCGTAATTCCCCTAACCTGAAAAATACAAAATAGCATTGACCAATAAAATAGGACGTTTTCAGTATCATTCCTAATTTATAAACTGAAGACGAAACAAAACCTAATGCTTAGGATTCGATCATTTGGCAAATAAAAGCTTCAGCAGCCTCAAATGTCAAGCCAATGGCCAATATGAATTTTAAAATTAAACGTGATACCACACCAGATTAACAGTAATGTTTGGGGAAAAATTTTCGGATTCCAAGGAACTACAACACAGGCCACTCTTCTCCATCTCACTACGCTGCTCTCAGCTAAAATCAAGGTTAGTGTTCGTAAAGAGTCAAAGGCATTCTTTTGCATTTTCTCTTGTAATGTAACGGTCAAAATCACCAACTAGCATGTGGAAAATCTCTGATTCAGTAGCCGCCGAAATTAAGGAAAAAATTTTTTTAATTGCCAGTCATGAAGAGGAAAAAATGAAAAGTAATCAGAAAACATGTAAAAAACATTTTACTAAAAAAAAGTAAAATTCTTTAAAAATTGCAATGAGTTCTTTATATTCAAATTACACTTTTTAGCTGAACAGTTGTAGTAGGCCTACAATTTTAAGAATAAATTGCTATAAAAATATGAAGCAGAGCATAAAATTTAAGTCAAATGGCTGGCTTTAGCTTGTTAAACATTCATCGAGAACGGCTAATCCATCGATCATTTAGTCTAATCACCTCCCCCCACTCATGGTTTCAGACTAGCAGTCAGCTTTCGTTAACCATTACACCGACCACGTGATAAAATTGTTTACTTAAAAGAAGCTGTTTACAATAACAATAGTAGACGAAAATACGTCGCATGTCATTAAATTGCAAGTTCATTTCACACGGAGACTCTTGTACTTAATAAAGCAAACACTGAAATATCTAAAAAGTAATTTCTAATTTAAAATCTTGAGAAATCTGCATATTTTACTATTACTTTTACTATAAATATTTTAATTTTTTGTGCGTTAGTACTAGTGTTTTCTGGATAATCTTTTTTAACAATTTTCACTCAGTTTGAAACAAAAGTATGCACCTTTCGGTAATAAATTTTTCCTTTTCCAATTGTTTTGTTTTAAATTTGACTATTATGGTACTTTTAATCTTGAAGTCCTGATATTGTTTTTCAGTGTATTACTGAAAAATGTTTACCTTCACAAAAAAGCATTGTTTTCTCACTACTTCATTGTTCAAACATTAATTCTGGAGAAGGTGCTAACCTTGGAAAAAAACATCTAAATTACAGAAAGCTGCAAGCGAATGGCAGCACCTGTTAACACCATGGTAAAGCATTGGTGCTTTTGCTTGCTGTCAACTATCAACTACTCCATGCTGACATTCATTTATTAATGGCAGTACTTATAATAATATTTTTACATGTGTACGGGTTTGCAATAGACTGAATGCTCATAGAACTGATGGTAGCTTGAGAAAATTTATTTTCCCAAAAGATAATAAAAAATCGTAAATATAAAAATGTATAAATGTGTAAAGTAGTTAGAACGCTCTATTCTTTGCCTTTTGGTCTTAGCAGGACCCCTTTTTTGTCATTATTTTTCTTTTAAACAAAGTTTTTATTCTTTTCGTTAAAAGGGCTCACCCTTAAAATGATGTGTATTTAATACTTGCAGGTTTTACACTGTTTAATTTGGTTGGATATTTGCCATCCCAGGCTACGTTGTATAGGTTTTTTAATTTCAACGTTTAGATGATTTAATAATTTTTTTGATTGCAAAAAAATTTTTTTTCTTCTATTAATTTATAACTTTGATCTTTTTGTTCAATTTTAAATTTTATGTTTTATATACAGGCACGTCGGGATAAGGGACTAAACACTTTAGACATCGCTTTAATAAGATGAATTAATTTAATTATTTTATAAATGGATTACCGTTTTCAGTCTCAATGGTTTAGTTCGACGAAAGTGCCTATGGCATTAGCTTAATTGGAGATTTGAGGCACTTTTTCCTCAATAAATCTGTCTGAAACTTCGATCTAAGTGAATTGACCATTTTTTTTTTTTTTTTTTTTTTTTCTGTTTTTGTATATAATTTCTCTGTTTTTTAAAGAAGTTTAGGTTTTTTATTTTAAGAGTCCCAAATTTGATTTTGTCGTATAGGTTTTTAAAAAGTTTTTTAGTATTTTTAAAGTACCAATTTTGATTTTGTTGTTTTTCTATTAGTGTAATTGTTTTTACTTGGTATTACTTCTAAACTATGGAATTAGCTGCGTCAAATGTACTTTAAACTTTAGCTAATTTTAACTTTTTTTTTATTTCAATCTTATTTTAAAATTTGCAGCTCAGCGCGCAATTTTTTTGACCAACTAATTAACTACTTTCTACTTTTGCAAAGAAATTAAAATATATACGATTGCAGCCTACCGGTTCTATGAAATTCCTCTGAATGTACTTTAAGCTTTAGCTAATTTTAACTTTTTTTTTTTTTTTCATTTCAATCTTATTTTAAAATTTGCAGCTCAGCGCGCAATTTTTTTGACCAACTGTCTCTCAATTATTAATTAACTACTTTCTACTTTTGCAAAGAAATTAAAATATATACGATTGCAGCCGACGTGCCTGTATATAAAACATAAAATTTAAAATTGAACAAAAAGATCAAAGTTATAAATTAATAGAAGAAAAAAAAATTTGCAATCAAAAAAATTATTAAATCATCTAAACGTTGAAATGAAATTCTATGAAATTCCTCTGAATGTACTTTAAGCTTTAGCTAATTTTAACTTTTTTTTTTTTTTTTTTCATTTCAATCTTATTTTACAATTTGCAGCTCAGCGCGCAATTTATTTGACCAACTAAGTCTCTCAATTATTAATTAACTACTTTCTACTTTTGCAAAGAAATTAAAATATATACGATTGCAGCCTACCGGTTCTATGAAATTCCTCTGAATGTACTTTAAGCTTTAGCTATTTTTAACTTTTTTTTTTTTCATTTCAATCTTATTTTAAAATTTGCAGCTCAGCGCGCAATTTTTTTGACCAACTAAGTCTCTCAATTATTAATTAACTACTTTCTACTTTTGCAAAGAAATTAAAATATATACGATTGCAGCCTACCGGTTCTATGAAATCTCTCTGAATGATTACTTCGAATAACAGGAAGAAATGAACAATTTATTATAAATTTAATTACAAACCGAATTCAAATAGCTTGAGCATAACGCAGATGTAAACAATTTCTCCTTAGAACGTGAGAAAAGTGCACTTGTCAAAATCACTTGCAATTGTGAGTAAACTCACAATTCATTGACATATTGTGTCACAATTCATTCACAATTATTATCACAATTATGTGTCACAATTATTATCACAATTCATTCAAACATATTGTGAGTAAACTCACAATTCAGCTAAATCTCGCAGTTGAATAACAACTTAAACAGAAAACATAATAGGTCGCCTTGCACTAAACCATGGGATTCACGAAGGAATACAAGTACGAACCTCTGTACTCTGTTAATTATAGAAGTTTATTTTAGACTTTTAATCCTCATAGGAGCAGAGATACTCATGCTGAAGAAATGGTGGCAAAGTCCTGGAAGGTGTGGCAGGAAGAATGAAAATTAGTGGTAACTGAAATTTAATGAATGTAAATAGAAGACTATGACTGAAATGGAACAATATAGATGGTAATGATGGAATGAGCTTACGATAAGAGTGGTATAACCGGATACGCATTTTTTTTTTTTTTTTTTTTTTTTTTTTTTTTTTTTTTATGAGAAACGGTATGTTTTTTTGAGTAGGATTGGATGAGTTTTGATGATGTTTGACAGAAAGATAGAATTTTGCATTGTTTGTGATGTAGTTATTTATGTACTAGGCTTTAAGTCTTTATTCATGATAGAGTTCTTGATGTACTCGTGACGTTTGTGAATTGTCGAGAGCTTATTCTGGGTGACTTGTATTTTGCGCATGTGCATTTTTACCTCATGACTCCGAATAGAAGCAGGCATAAAGGAGATCAAGTTTGAGTCCTGGTTTATTGCTGATGGAAAATTCACTGTAGCGTCCTAGGAGAGGTCGTATGTTTCAGAGAGTATAATTGTATTTTTCTTTAATTTTCTTTGTATGATGATTGAAGGTAACTTTAGAATCTAGGGTGATACCAAGGTATGTAGTCTTGCTTCCCCAGACAATTTGTAGGTCAAATAGGCTGCGTTAAGGTAATACGTTTATTTGAATTTCATTTTCGAAACATGATGTTTCATCAACATGAAGAAGATTTTTGCTAATTTACAAAGTTACGCCATTCTTTATAGCAGTGTTCAGAGAGGTACAGATAACGCTGAAGATGCTGCCATACTATTTTGATGTTCACAGGTTTTGTAAGTATGCCGGTATCATCGGCAAAAAGCGTAAGTTGAATTTCGGGATTATGCAGTATGTCATGAGTTTAGATATTTGAAAGGCAGAACATTGCCTTGGGGAATTCCAGTATTGATGTTGCAAATAGTAGAAAATTTTGAGTTTATTCCGACGCAGAATTTGGAGTTTTTGAGAAAGGAAGCAATGATCAGGCAATGATATAGTCAGGCAATTTGAATTGAATGAGCTTATAGAGCAAGCCATTGTGGAACACCCAGTCAAATGCTTTAACGATTTTTAAAATACTACGCCGGTGAAAAATTTGCAGTTGATTCCTACTGTTGCGGTGTTTATAACTCTGAGGAGTTGGAGTGTACTACTGTGACTTATTCAAAATCCACATTGTTCGGGAGGAAAGTACATATTAATATTGCAGTGGTGGAGTAGTAGAAGCAGAATAGCTCTTTCGGCGATCTTTGTAAACATACTGAGTAAGCCGGATGGGCCAATAGTTCTGCGGAAGTGAGAGATTTTTATTGTGCTTGGAAATCCTAATTGTTGCGCTAGTAGTTCGGTTCGAGGTTCGAATCCCGCGATCGGGCTGGCTGTAAGGGCATTTTCGTGGTTTTCTCCATGTGCAACCTGTATACGAGCCAGTTTCCCTTAGAAAGTCCTCTACGAAGGCATCCCTCCCTTTAGACAGATAGCCCTAGTGTGCTTTGCCATAATTAAATAAACCAAACCAAACCAAAAACCTAATTGTTGTGACTGAGCTTTGAGTGAAGTAATTGTAATTGAGTGAAGTAATTGCTTTGAGTAAGTAGGAATTTATGATTTTGATAATAGTGGTGATGCTACTAAGTGAATGATGCTTCTAAGTGAAAATTGCTTCAGAGCCTTCTTACTAATTCTGCCAGGACAGGCAGGTTTTCTATTTTTGAGTTTCTTCGTGGTGTTTACAATCTGGGATGAAGTGGCAATCGCAGAGGAGTTCTGTGATCCGATCTGTTTGCATGAAGTTATTCATTTCTCTGTTGACTTTAGTGATGATATTATCGTTATATGGCCTGGGATTTGTCTGAGACATGTTCTTCAGTTCATCAGCAAGACATTTTGTCAACATCAGAATAAACTATTCTTGCTGGGCCGTGGAGAAAAGAAATTGAAGTGCAACTTTTAGTAAGTTTCCTATTGTTGAGGTCATATAAGGTACTATCTTTAGTCATTAGCGAGTTTAAGAATTATCCTATATCTGCTGTCTAAAAGTTTTCAATTCTAGTTTTAGTTCTGTTTCAGAATATGCCATTCCTAGAATGGCATATTTTGAAACATATAGTATATATATATATATGTTTCAGATTTGGGTCCCAAATTGTTTGCCAGTTTTTTCTGGCTCTGTTCTTTTGCTTTATAATCTCCCTGAGTTTCTTGGCAAGCTTTTGGAAGGCCTTTTCAGTTTCACACATTTACTGAAAGTATGAATTATGTATGTGTTAATAGTTTCAGTTAACCTGACAACTTCTTGGCCAAAGTTTACTTTGATGTTCATTCTTGAATATGACTAGCGCAGCTGTCTTGAGATGGTCTTTGAACTTGTCAAGTTTGTGAGAGGAATGAAGTTGGAGATTTTGATCAGATTATAGAAGATTAGAGTCCAATATGATGTGAATAGGGAATATATTTTCATATAACGAAGTGAACTGTGCTTGCACAGTGATCAAAGTATCTTGTGGAATTATCAGGTGCAATGATGAACTATCCAAACCACAGAGGTAGATTGAATAAAACTTTTCCTCAGGTATTGCTGCAGATGTTATTAGAAAAGGGGTGGAGTTCCATCTCCGGCGATGGTAGCAGAACTGAGCAGAAAATTGCTGTTGAGTTCGTTACCATGGATTGTTTTACTGGGAAGTATGCAAATGTTAGCAATGACGTGTTTATTGTTATGAATAAATGTGATGAGTGTGCTTTAAAAAGAGTTGTATGTGTGTTATTCTAGAAATGGTTGATGTGTTCTTCACATAGGCTGGAGTGCCACCCCCGCATCCTACAAGCCTGTCATTCCTGTAGGCTTGGAAATTTGGGAGGAGTACATTGGATGAAAGCCTGAGGTGCGTTTCCTGAATAAAGATAATATATAAAACACAGTCCTCAATGCAACTAACGAGTTCCTTCTTCTTCTCTATCAGGCCATTATCATTCCTGGTAAGTCTTGCTTTGTGTATAAGTCACATGATGACTAGGTCTCTGATGTTATACTTGCTGTTGGGATTGACACGTGCGCTTAAATTCTGTAGCAGTTCCGTCTATCATCATGACAAATTTTTCCGGTGAATTGCAAAATGTACAGATTGTGATATTGTCCAATGAAGGCCAAGATTTATTGAAGTTGACAGGTTTTCTGTTTGGTCGACTGAGGTTTGGGTTTCTTCCTGCGTATTCATATCGATATTGCAGGGTTCTTGATTTAGCAGGGGAAATCTGTTGCTAGTATTTAAATGAGATTATTTTGGAATCGATTTCAGTCTGCCTGTTAGTCGAGCAACAGGTCTAAAGGCGATCGGAAGAGCATTGAAGGTTTCCTCAAATTGTGCTCCCAATTGTTTTATCATTTCGATTTTGTCAAACTCTTTCAATTATTATAGCTCTCCCTGAATGCTATACAGGTGATTATGGCAGGACAGCGATGCACCTTTCCTAACGAAAATTGAGCTTAATTTCTTATTAATGTCATTAATAAATAGTAAGTATTTTATTTCAAGCACATTTAAATGAATGGTAATATTTTCAATGCTAAGATTTTTCATTACTTGATAACCCCACCTGTATTTTATTATAGTGAAATGTATTTCCCTGGGAAATGGAAAGTTCGATGTATCAAACTCCGTTGCTATGTTAAAAGAGAAAACATATATCCAAGTTCTTTGAAGCCGGGGCGAAGAAGAATATATAACCCACCAAAGGCTTCACCCTAATTTTTCCTTTCTGTGGAATTACCAACGCAATTTTCGTAAGACTGTAGACGGTGCTACGGCTAGTAGAGAACGTACAAAAATACGAAATCCAAGTGTTTAATATTTGATGCATGTTGGATGATTCTAAATTTGGCTTCAGTATGATAAAAGCAAAAGTACTTCAGAATTAGTCGTCGCACGATAGCATCATCTGTACAGAAAGAACCTCAAATATGAACAGTAAAAATTCAAATACAAGCTTATCTATAACAGTAAAAATAACTTTAATGAACAACTTGTTCGAACGTTTTGAACTTGCTGGTGCAGTGAGCTTGTTACAGAAGCAGTATTTTCCCGTGCTCTTGAAAATCTTGCCTAAGACTTTGGCGTTCATGATAGAAATCACGCAAAAGCGTCTCGAAAAAAAGACGAACATCGAAAGCTGCTGAGTTTGGCCTGCGGAATATATATGACACCATCTGATGTGCGTCTGCAAGGTTTCTTGCGCATAAGTTCAAGAAGATGTAGTGGCACATGTAATTATAATACTGTTTTGAAATGGCACATGGACGATTTACAATATACAATGCAGAAAAAGTAACCCTTCTTTATAAGCTATTTTTCTATGGAAAGTTCCTTGATCATGTTGACTATAAAAAACATGCAAAGTAGAAAATTAACAAGTGTAGTTGATTTCATTTCACAAATTTTTTAGGTCAAAAAGTCATAGTGTTTTATGACTATTTGTATTTTCCCCATTAAGAAGTTAATTCGTTTAATTCTCTCAAGGAGAAATTTAGGTTTTATTAGAATGTTTTAAATCCAGTCCGTAAACGTCTGGGACTCCTTGTCATTGGTTAAGGCTTGTTTACTTCTAATATATTGCTGAAGTTTAGCAGAAGTAGCATTACTTAGAGCCAGAAAATATTCTGAATTTTTTGGTGGAAGTTCCGGGATTTTTTCTTGTAGTTTCATGATGACTCTCCTAGGTTTCTTAGCCGTATTTGATGTACCTAGATTTGACTAAATTTGAAAAGGTTATTTGCAATCCTTGAGATTTTTCTATATATTAAGTAGAAAAGCAATTATGTTAAGTATTAAAATTAGAAAGAGAGACTTATACTTTTAATGACATATAGCTAATACTGGACAACATCCATTAGAATGTGAGCAAAAACCAAACCAAAATCCGCTTATGGCAGTGGCAATGATAAGTCGTGACGTCATACCGTTATGTGTCATGGCTTCATTTTCGTAGCACGGAAAGTATGGAAGAAGCTTACTCCATTTACTTTAAACGTCCTTGTTTTTTACATTCTGAACCTTACCATTCTTAGGTCAACAAAATATTAATAATTCCATATTAGAAACAAACACACATGTAAAAAATAAATGAGGCCAAAAATACAGAGATAATAAATAAGTAATGCAGCAATGCAATAAAAATAATTTAAATATTTACAGGTATATGCATGTAGCATATGGATGCAACAACATGCATGTATTTTGTACCAAGCAATAATGCGCAAATAAGAGAACCAAACATAAATTCTGTTCTAATATCAAGAGAAATAATCAAATCAAATATAATCTTTATCATAAGCAACAATAATCATAATCAAACATAATAATCGATATCAATAACCAAACACAAACAGAAATTCTTTAAATTTTACCAATGCTTGAATACATTTGAACCTGTATTACGACTGATATAAAACCTTTAAATCGCCCTCCATCCAGTCAGGCAGATATCCAGTTTCCATAATCTTACACATTGACCTGTCATAAGATCTTATCTTGTAAATTATTATTTTATTTCTTAGTACACTGAAGATTTAATAACAATGAAAGCCTTTCTTAGTAAATTAAAATTTTTATTTTATATTATAATAGTTTATGTGATTATTTAATATATTTATCTAAATAATTATTTAATATAATTTAATTTATATTTAGTTCAGGTGACTCTTGAAGCGAGCAGAAATTAAAAGCATCAACTTCCACCGAACTTCCAAAACCCTGTGCTATTCTTCAAAAATTTGACATTTAACGGCATAATCTTTAGCATAAATGCTATCGCCTGAACAGTAGATTAACGTGTGTGATGAGTGTTTATATACATTACATGCTCCGTACGCATATTAAATAGAAACTAATACATTATAAGATATATTCTCCCTCCTTTCTGCATGTCTTCGTGGTCTAACGGTAGCACACTCGGAGCGTATTTGAGAGGTCTGAGTTCGTAGCCCGGGGAGAGGTTTGCTCATTTTTCACGTCTCCAGTCTCAACATAACCTAATGACTGTACAACAAAAGGAAATACAAATAATACAATATTTGCACGATATTCACAGATATCATAACTCCAGTTTGTATCCCCAAGGTATCTATTTGTTAGTAACTATATTAATATTGTCCTGTAAGTTACATAGCAGAGTAAATATGTGTTACCGAGAATAGATATGAGAAATAATTTTTTTAATAAATAAAATGCTTGAAAATTCTATAATACATATTAATCAGTTCAATTTTTTTTCCTTCGGGCGTCCCTCTAGGAAACAATGCCAACATTAAAATTATTATATTGAACTTTGCAGTAATATTTTAGACAAGATAAAAAGGCGCGTTTTGATTACATATCAAAACACTTAAGTTTATCTCAGTTTATCAGCTCAACAGAAAGTGGTGCTCAACTATTCTTCAATAGCACGCTATTTACTGCTCTTTGATTAGTTAGATTGCTCTTTATTTGTTAGATTGATTGTTTAACGTATCTATGTTTGTTTAATCCTATATGGATAAAATGACATCCAAAAAAAGTTTTGAAACGTCTCATGTCATCAAGCGTGGTGCGGAATGGTTTCGTATTATAGTGTTTATTGACACTGATGATACAGGCTCTGTGCAGAAGTAGTTTAAATTGAATATTTTTATGAACTAAAACCTTTTTTTTTTTTTTTTTTTTCTTTAAATTCAAAGGAGATACATTGTTTCAGGTAACATGTAAAACAACATTCAGGCAAAATAAAATTCATACACACGAATATACCTCGAGAACTGACGGCTAAAATAGAGAGAGAACTTAGAAGAAAGCATTGGCAAGTGTTGCCACTGGGCAAAACGAAAGAATGTTCTCTTCCCTTCGCTCGCTATTAGCTAATCGTCAGTGTATTGCCATTCGGCCAAAAAATATAGATCTTTAATTTATTTTTCAGATTTAATTGGTCTGCTATTAATTAAACAACTGAGAGACTTAAAAGGCAATAAAAGCACTTTTGAATGACTTATATCTTCATTACTGTCTAACTGATATAAATTAAAACGCATTATATAGAAATTAAGAAGCATTCAAATTATACTGCATCTAACTGATAAATTTATAAACCTGCAGTTTGTTGTGATTAATAAAAGATGCCTCTAACGTCGAATGTAACTGCTACAGAATCTTTAAGCTTAATATTGTTCCTAAGTTTCATGATATTTTACGCTTTGCAGTTTTTTAATACCTTTTAAATGATAAATTCTTATTTGATGTCTTATAATGTAAAAGCTTCAGGTCACATTTTTTTTTAAAGTATGAAGTTTGCAAATTTTCTCATAAAATGTAATCATAAACTGTAACGAAACTTTAGATAGATTGGCAGCGAATTATCGATAATTAAATCTAAAGTAACAACTGACACTTGAGAAGGGTGTAAAATATCCTTTGTTTAAAATTAATTAAGAACAGATGGCACACTTGGTGCTTACAACTCAGCCAAACACTTATGGCGAGAGTGTAATTATCTTAAGGTATCAGAAAGTCAAACCTAAAGAGTAATTTAAATAAGGTAGTAGCAGAAGGCTACACAGGTCAGTTAACGCGAAGCTGTCCCGAAAATTAACCGGCGTGGTTAATAAACTATCGGCAATTATAATGCAAAGCCGAAGACTAGAAATCTTATCTGATCTAGTAACCCGGTAACGTGGCCTCGAAAACCAGAACACGCTCTGTCTTACAATCTAAAACCCTCACCTTAAATACATGAAAACTAAATTTGCATTCTGGCGGGAAAACGGAAGGGAGAAGTTACAGTAAAGATCCAAAAAATAAAATAACCGAATAACTGGTTAATTAACATAACCTTACAAAAGTATAATACGTTTTACAAAATTTTGTTTTGGTTGTGATGGAATTATCATCAGCCCAATTGTGTATCTCCATAACTGTATATATCTCAAAATCATATTCATTTATCATTTAAAATAAAGAAAGTTTTCAATTCTTTCCCCTTTCAAGCAAGACACTTGAGGACAACACCTACAGAAATGAAAATGAAAGTTTTTACTTCATTTTCCTGAAAATGTCTGCAGTAAACCAATTATATTTAAAAATTTCCATACAGCTGGAAAGAAAAAAACATCATCAAAAAAATTATTGAATTAATATACACGCTTCTTTCATTATTACTATTCTATGCATCTAAAAATTTGATACATTTCCGCCTTTCGATTCGTGTGGCAAGTTTCTAAAACCGAATACCAGTATTTGCGTTAGATTGGATGTCAAAATAGAGTTATTTAGAATATGGATAGTGTGATATTTTTGACCGATCGATACGACTGCAACAGTAGCAACGCCTCGTGCAAATGAACGAATCGTGTTTTCAGCACGCGCATGTAGTCTGGGTTTAGTAATGGAGTATTTTAACGTTATTATTGTTTTTATTTTGCAGAATGACTTATTTTAAGTCAAAAAGTCTATGATATTGCCAAGCCACAAAATAAAATATGTGCCTTTTATCATCCTTAATAAAACTTCTTTGTTACTCAATATATAAACGCTATGTTTCTCTCAAAAGTATTTTGCAACACATTTTAACACTAGAAAAAGATTTTGAAGATTTCTAAAATTTGTTGTCGTCAAATTAGCATCGTACTTAATGTCCACGTGATGTAAAAAGTGTTGCCATTGTAGCACATATACAGTTTTCTATGTGCACTCGGCAAATAGTCAGCTTCTATTGTATTTCCATTTGTTGGGATATGAGATTTTTAATCTGTCTTTCAAATTTTAACTCAGTTGCATTGAAAACTGGATGATTTAAAAGCAATAAAGATATTTCATGATAATTAACATTATCAGTTTTTTTTACTAGCACATTCAACTAATATGATATGCAGTATATCTAATTGATAAGCATATACAATTATCGTAATCGATAAAATATGTTTGTAATAAAGTTCATTACGTAAATGAGAAAAAAAGTTTTTTTTTAAATTTTTTTATTATCATTCATATTGTCAAAGAGTGCAAAGAAAGTAAAAAACTAATTCAATATCAACTCAAGTAATATATAATATTATAAACATCCTTTAGTAATTAAACTAATGGTATAAATATTCTTAAAAATTAACAGTTGGCTGTGTTATAAACTAAATGCCTTTAAAATTATATTAATTAAATATAGTATTCAAATAAATGTATAATAAATAATAATAATTGAATAATAAAATGAAACTGAACATGGTAGTCATAACCTTTAGGCACCAGTAATCTATGGGCTGACGATCATCACTGTCACATGACTCAGTATATTCATACAGAACAGTGAAATTAAATTAAATTAAAGAGCATCTATAACTTACGGGCTGAAGATCATCTGTATGAGGCAACACGATAAATTCAGATTGATCATGAAAATAAAATTTAATGAAGGGAATAAATGACAGTCCAGGTGATGGATTGCCGGTGACTAATGAGTTGATGCTTATCGACACAAGGCTACAATATGTTTCATGCTTGCAAAAAAATTGTGCGTGGATGATAAATGCATGGTAGCGCAACGTGATCTCCAAAAATTTTGTAAGTACTCCGAGAAGATAAAATCAATATATTTAGTTTTCGTAATTTTTGCGATTATCAGTCATAGATGACATAAATCTTGAAATGCCCCAACTAATCTCTATAACTCCTATTTTCCCCAAATTGTTTTTGTTATGTGACCACTCCGTTATTATATGTATCTAAAATATATTATTACTTTCAGTGGAAAACCAGAAAATTTGTTTACAGAATATTTATTGTAAATTCTGAGGTAATCACAACGTCGCTCTGTTCGAATGATTGATCTATTTTAATAATTGTACAAGAGTATTTTTAACACTATCTGTTGGTAGCTTAAAATCACTTTCTTAAATATTCGCTATAAAACGTTATCAGTCGTTCGCCCGGATTTTAACGTAACTTTTCTCATTTGCTATGTATTGGATGGTCTGATATATCTGGGTGTGAGGAAAGTTTTCCAAAAAAAAACTTTCTTAATAAAATTTAAAAAAAACAACAACATGAAAGCAGTACCTCGGGTCACAATCACCACCCAAATCTATGATTTTCTGCCAACGTTTTGGTAGTTTTTCAAAGCCTTCGACTCAGAAACTTGGTGGCTGCGAGTCCAAAAACAGATCAGCCTAATTCCGGACGTCCTATGCAGAATGGAAGATAGCACCAGCAAGATGTAGCTGCAGGTGTGAAAAAGGTAGAAATTCGAAGGTACGATATCGGGCTATATGGTGGGTGGGTGTGGTAAAAGATCCCATTAGAATCCTTACAGAGTAAATGGAGAAACATGTGGTCTTGCATTATCTTGATGAAATTTTACCTTTTTGCGACAGAACTCAGTTCGACGTTTTTCCTTGATTGCAGCGTCAACACGGACTATCATCTGGCTGTGCACTTTAATGCCGAGGGTTTTACCTTTTCCCTGACACTCTTTATGGATAATACCATGGCAATCCCACCAGATACAAAGCATGATCTTGCTATTAGTCAAATTGCGCTTAGCGACGTTGCCGACAGGCACACCGGTCGTAGACGAACCTCCTTTTTGGCCTGTTGCTGAAGTAAATCCACTTTTCATCCCAAGGAACGACCAGGTCTAGAATTTTGTCCTTGCTTTGATATTCGAGCAGATAAGTGCAGGCCCGAACACGCCTGTCCCCATCTGCTCGAGTCAGCTCATGCAGCACTCAGCGACTGAACTTGAACGTCCAATTTAAGCGATGCATAGCGTGACTAATGGACATAACACTAACATCTATCTCCTTAGCAAGCTCTCGACTAGTTGCATACTGTTTTTCTTCTACACAGTCTCGCAGGCGGGTCTCATTAACATCAATAGGCCGGTCAGAGCCATGGAGGTAGGAAGTAAGAAGGAGTAGCCCTAAACAAGTTTCTCCGTACCCTGCTCTGAAGCACCGGCGATCCTTACGTGGTGACCAAAACATTAGGTCATTTACCATTGAGTTCTATGGGATTTGACGTGTTCGGGTGTAAATATTTTGTAATTACGTTGCAAATATACATATAAATGTATATATTTTCTTTTTCTACAACACTTCAGAGTCCTAAGTATGTGAAAACAACATATTTTTAAACAACATGAACGGAATTAAATGCTATAATTTTCACAGGACAGTTTTCTCAGAATGGTTTAATTTGAATGAAATATTTTCACAAGTTTTCGTTAATTACATTAGAAAAAAAATTAAGGTAATTCGATTTTATTCGGTTGTAAGGATCTTAAGTTTTACTAACGTTTATTTTTATTTTAAATCTTTACTATCACTTCTTATTTTCTACTTCCGGCCAGAATTAAAAGCGTTAACTTATTTATGCAAAATTTGTCTGGCGAACGCCAAGTACTTAAGTTGTGGCTTTTTGCCAAGCGAGAGAGAGGAAGGAGTTAGTAGAAGCAGACCGCTTACCTTAGCAGTTTTACTCAGTTGCTGGTTGCCTTCCAGGCCAGAGGTTTAATCCTCGTGATAATTTTTAAACGTATTGTAGTGTTAACAGTTCTCTGTACTACATACGGCTTCCTGTTAATATAAGGCCAATCTTCCACGTAGGCCCTTGTTTATTATTCTAAAGTTAAGTTAGAGTTTAGTTAAATATTTTTATATTCTTACGTTCAGACCACAAGTAGTTGGTCTCTGTATTCCGAAGTACGGAAATTATTGTAAAGAGTGAAAAATAAAGGGTTTCGTATACCCTTCCTGTGTATCTTGTCTACTTCCCACATTTATTGAACATAGCTTTAGTAAGCTCCCTGTTCCGAGTCAGGTTCCTCAATGTTCCCCAAGCAAGTAAGGAGAAACACAGAACCTGATACGGTTAAGGTACAAAAATTAAGATCAAAGTTTATTGTATTATTAATATTAAAATTATGCATTATTTCTTTTCTATTTATAGAGCTTCTTCCTAAAATACTTTCTTAAATATGACATGATTTTTTGGCTTCTTTTAAATCGAAAAATGTAAGTCAATTTATAATTAATGCTCTATTCGGTTCATTTTAAATTAGAGAATTATTAGGAATTAGCGAAATACTTTAAATAAGTATTTCGCTAATTCCTAATAATTAAATACGTATTAAATAGTATTTGACTTTCTCTGAACATTTCTGAAAGGGAATAAAAAGTTTTTTTTTTTTTTTTTTTTTTTTTTTTTTTTAAGTATTATTTAAAACTTGTAACTGAGTTATTATAAAATGTAAAGGGAATAATTCTTTTAATTATACTTATAAGATTTTTTTTTACCCTTCATTTCAACAATACATATTCCAAAACTCTTTATTACGTTCTTAAGTGCGCATCTCATAGCATTTGCTTTACAATACCTTTTAACAGATCGCTTTCCAATACGAACAATTTTTGCTTAAATAGTTTTATAACGTATTTGTCAACAGGATTTCAATTTATGTTTACAATTCAATATTAAGGTTATTATATATTTAGATAACATTTATAATTATTATAAATTAGATAAATTTAATCATTAGATTTCTTCACAGTACTTTCACAGTTGTTTATAAGTGAATAAATTCTTCATTTCAAATACATTTATAAATAATTTAATGAATATTTAAGTATTTTGTCAAAGGCAGATACATGCTTTTTGCAAGCACATGCATAAATACCCATACATATATCCTATTTATCATTTCCGGCATGTGCAAATCTTTAATATCTGTGCATTCTCTATATATTTCGTGTAAAGTAATTTACACTAATTTAGCATACACCCGAAAGTTTTACATAAAAAATATATATGAATATAATTTGAATGAAAATTATAAGTATTATTTTTAATACCCACTCAAAGATCAGTTTTTCTTCAAAATTCCTCCACGATGGCATCTCTCTCTTTAGGCAGATAGCCCTTGCATGCGTTACTCTATTTAATAAAAACTTAATCTGACCTATGTGCCTAATTACAAATATTTTAACATACATAATTTTATATTTACATTTAGCCATCAAGTTTCAAACTTTTCAAATCTTCTAGAAAATAAATTTTGGCAGATCTCTTTTAGCAATTTTCTTAAAATCTATATTTTTGTAGTGCAACAGCTTAGAATTTTATAAAACAAATTCATAATCAAAATCGCTGTTGTTAGTTATCGAAAAATAACCAAGATGTGATTTTTGCGTAAATGTCAGTAAACTATACAAATTGCTATTATCCATCACACTATGAATGTTTCTTTCATGCGAGAGTGTCCCTTTTTCGATTTCTATGGAACTGTCGTGTGTCGAAATACTATCAGAATCTTGTCAAGCGAGCTTCTGAATGTAAACAAAGAACACCCCGTCTGGTGACCCAAGCTTCAAAGCAGTGCTTCACTTCTAGCGCGGAATGGCCCGTCCTCCCTTTCCTACCTCCATGGTCAGAGCGCTCTGTTTCTCGAAAGTCATAGTCCTTGTTTTTGAATTTTCGGTACTAAACCTTCACAGTGTCATATGATACAACATTAGTACATAAAGCTGAACACATGATTTGGTGAGATTCTGTGGCTGACCTTTTGCAACAGAACTGGAAGTAAATGATGGTTCTAATCTGGTAGCTCGATCGTTCCATTTCAGATACCTTGTTCTTAATGACAACGATAATCGTTTACAAATTTCACAATACGGTGCTCTAAAGCAGGGCTCTTTCTTTCAAATGCTAAAAAATCGTGTGACAAAATATGATTAAACACGCCAACGCGAACTGTCTGCGCAGACAACATTAGCGGTGGCGTCAAACTTTCGTTAAAACCCGATATTTTATTACCTTAACAATGATATTTTTTAAATATTATTTCTATTGTTCGTGTTTCTGATTAACCTTCGTATACAGTAAATATGAGGACTGTAAGGCATATTTTTAGCTACTGCAGTATATTCCGGCGTATAAAGCGCACTTTCAGCACAAAAAAATTAAGATCGAAATTTACGAGTGCGCTTTATACGTCGGATATAAAAATGATCGATTCAAAAAAAGTGATGAGAATAAAAACATTAGATTTCTATATATACTTAAATAGATAGAATTATGTTTAAGAAGTTTATTTAAAAGAAGAAATGAACCTTGTGAACAGAAAAATTTTCATTATCGGATAACATGAAACTTTCATCATCTTCTCTTTCCTTGTATCTCCAGACACATCATCGAATTCTGTTTCATCTTCATCATTGTTACTCTTATCCATAAATAAATTATCATCATCCGTTCCACCTTTCACCAACACCAAACGCTCTTGTTGCAGCACGATTTCCATTTTCTTTCGCAAAACGAATGGCTTTGCATTTGAAACTAGCACTGTGTTTCTTTCTTTTCGCGGAAGCCATATTTACTACTAAAAGAAATATTACATCAATTGTATTTCAGCTAAAGCAAATGCGGTTTAAACTTAAATCATTTTCGATTATCAATTAAATAGCGGCTTCAAATGACTATAGAAAGAGAAAACATCTAATTCCTTATTCTACGAGTTCATTAGCTTCATTAGAATTATTATGGAAATGCATTATTTCTCCAAATTATATCCCCTTTTCTCGAAACCCTACAATCGCATTCTTTTGGACACTTGCATCGAACACAATCCATCCTTTTTGCAGAAATATTTACTCCGTCAAGCATTTAACACGTACACACATTGTTCCCCCTTTATCGCTAAATAACAGCATTGCACTTATATCTTTTACTTTTCTTCGTGAAGAATTCTGTGCGCGTTATACGGTGAATATACCTGAAAATTAAAAAAAAATATATAGTTTGAAATTACAGATGCTCGTTATACGCCGGAAAATGTGGTATTAAAGCTTGTGAAAGTTTCTAATAGTATTGCTTTTGCAGTTTTTTGGAATCCCTTGATTTTAGGGATTGTTGGAGTAGTAGATCTTACAGTACCAGGATGTCGAAGAATATTCATGCTAAAATCTGATATGCTGAAATGTACGACATGGATATATTGAAATGTACGAATGACTTATGATATGTGAACAAATTGTGGGCGTTTCTAAATATATAGGATTAGGATTCGGGAACTTTTATCAGTATTGAAAAAAGATCCATTTCGAATATTTTAAGATATCAGAAGAAAATTTACCTTATCATTGCGTTGTGCCGTCTGGAGTTTTTCACACCCTTGAAGAAAGTCTTATTATTTTCATTAATGCGAATTTTGGTCTGTCGCAAAATAGAAATTGTAGAAACTATACCGAAATTTTTTGCTGCAAGTCTCACGCGCAGGATATCCAAAGAAAAAAATAATGCAACAATTTTTAACGTTGTGTTGATTTAATGCTTGTATCATAACAGTTCTGCCTCTTGTTTACCATTCTGTATCTATTGAAATTTTAAAGGTTTTACTTCTTGGTATAACTGTTCAGCTTAAAGTTGTTTAAAGTGTTAAACTGAAATTTGAATGAAAACAGGCATTTTACATTCTATCAGCATTAATTTTTGACTCCCTTCAGACTTTTTGAACTGGTATCCAAATAACAAGAAAAGAATAATTTTCCTAATATTTGTTGACATTATTTTAAACCATCCGTTTCCTTTTCACTTCTGAAACAAAACTTGATAAAATTTATGCCATTCTAAAGGTCCCAGCTCTAATTTTAAAGGTCCTCATTTTTGATAACTAAGAAGTGAAATAAGTATACAAAAGACAAAACAGTGTTCACTGCAGCTAAACTGCTGCCAAATGTTGCCATTGGAAAGGGTGTAAAATCTTTAATTTTATTAGCTTTAAAACTAAAATCTTCTTAATGAATTAAAAGGTTGAAAAGCAAGAAATAAGCCTCTTAGTTATAGCTTTATTTTGTTTTCAATACTTCCAATTTATAAACTAATTTATTATATATTTAATTCATAAATTTTATAATATCCCTGACAGGTGATTTAAGAAATTATTTTGCATCAGTATAATTAATGTAATATGTTCCTCTTACCATATTTCGCGTAATTTGATACAGAAATTGTTTCCGTTTAACCTAACAATGAGTTCTTTAACCCACTGAGTTCGAGAAGCAAATCGCGGTCGTCATTCATTGTATTGCAACAACCTGAGTGGCTAATGAGGGATGACATTAAGAGTAACTTCAGTCTTTTACTTTTACTCGAATTTAAACTGTCGACGGCCACATGAATGTTGCTCTAGAAGTTGGGAAACACGTATTTACGTATTCACTTATTTTTTTATCCCACACTGAATATGAGTTAGGAAAAGTGCTGGATGTTGGTACTAAACTTTCGTTTTTGTATTTGAAAAATGATAAATTATTATACAGTATTTTAAATTACTCATATGGACAAAAAAATGTTTTAATTCATATACAATTTTAAATTAATATGAATTTAAAACTGTAACATTCAGGGGATTCAGAAACAAATTTGAATTCATATAACTTTAAAATTGTATGATTCCTAAAACTAAGAAGCAAATTGAAATTCATGTGAAATATTACAAAAATATTTCAGCCCATTTTCTTTCTTTCTTTCTTTCTTTTTTTTTTTAAATATTTCTGCTAACTATTACTAAAATTAGAACTAAACGATAATAACGTTTTCGCGTGAGGCAAATAGATTATACACGGAGGTTGAATAATTATTTGCACGGGTGAAATATGTGAAACGTTAATTCTGATCAAAGTCACAAACTAAAAAAAATGCTAGTCTTTGCGTTATATCTTCAAGAATTATAGATTAAATTTGTAATGATTTAGTAGACTCTCTTTAATTAAGATACTCTTGTCAAAGGAAAGGTCAAGTTCATTTCGTGTTAACGTAACGCTTCAATTTTTTGATGGCCATCCCGCCACCTGTCTGCGTGAGTAAAAACCTTATTTCATAAAGGCCTGCTAATTTCCGACATTGTGTGTAAAAGTAACGCAAGTTGTAAAAAGGATATCCCCATTTCACTCCAGCCTTTCACATTTACGTAAACGAGAACAATTGCCCCCGCTGAGTCGGCGGTTTGCTTAAACAGCCTCCCTTTTACTCGCAACTTGTTAAACGGAAACTCTCCGTTATTATCGTGAAAGCTGATGAAAAAAATGAAAACAATTTTCTTCCTTTGCAGCGAGCGACCTTTCGGCGAAATTTAAGTTGAATACGAACCGCAGTGGACTCTGTTGTTTGGTTGATGTGGGTTGCCGGGGCAACGGGGCGACGCTGGCTTCCACTGTCCAGCTGCACGCGGAGATCGACCGTCATTCCGGACAGATGTCGAAGCGGCGCTCGCGGGCCTCGGGCGCCATGGTCTCCTACGCGGAAGTGAAGAATTACCTTTCTCAGAGGGAGATCCCTCAACTCTTTGAAAGCCTTATGGCTGGACTCATGTACCACCGGCCAGAGAACCACATCGGATATCTCCAGACTTGCCTGGACGAGGTGAGGTCCGGCAGCGAGACTAGAGTGCAGTGGAGCACTTTCGTCAACGCCAAAAAGAGAAAATCTAAAGATATATTGCCGCCACTTACCCCTAAAAAGCAGGATTCCTTCTCATCCTGGTCTGATAATTCCCGCCAGAGTACTCCCTTGCCACCCATCAGCGCAAAAGCCAGAACTCCACCAGAGTCCAAGAATACATACATCCTGTACCACAACCCGCCGCCGGTCCTCGCCAAGCCTCAGGTACCCGTCCTATTTGTGTTGGGAGGTCCCGGAGCCAAGACAGACGAGCTATGCGAACAGGTTGTAGCGCGCCTTAGAGGTTTGGTCCACATCTCGATCTGTTCCATGCTGAAGACGCGGATGACAATCGAAGGCTTTCACAGGCTGACCTCTGTCCCTGCCTGCGCTGTCGTTGATTCCGTTTTGCAAGCTATGTCCATGGTGAAAAGCGCCGGAGCACTCCTAGGTACGTAAGTGTTTAAGTTGTTTACTTGATTATGTATTGTCAGTTTTGAAAACATCATCGGTTGTAAATCAGCGGAAAATATTTTATCTCTGAATCGAGATGAATTTTAACTTATCCCTCGCAATTCGACACTCAGTTAAAATTAATTTAATTATTAGAGATAAAAACGATATAAGCGATATTTTCTCCTAACTATGGATTCTGTAAGAAACTATTAGTAAATGTAAAACCTAGTAATTTTGGGTCTGCATATGTAATATAGGGCATTAGAAACATCCTCCATTAATTACACTAATGTTGCAGTTATTCATAGAATATTAAACGGATACAATATTAATAAAATGTACTAAAAATTTTATCGGCTCGATGGATTGTTAAAATCAAAATAAGCCGAAGGTGATCTCAGAGCCTTTGATCACTGGTGATCTCAGAGCCTTTGTTCACTGGTGACCTACGGATTGACTGTCAGCGATGAGGGTCGAAACGCGAAGTTTAAATAAGTGATTAAAATGTCAGTGCTAGTTGATGATGTTCTATAATATGACAGTGGGTAGATCATCAACATTGATCAGTTAGAAAGCCAATTTATTTAGATTCTGTAGCAACATCTGCAACGAGTGTTACTTTATATCATGAGTATCACAAAAAAAATAATAATATTAGTAATTTGTTATAAATGTTTTCAAAGTTTGTTCACTATCTTTCATTAGCACACTGTATCCTACTTCCAAATAAAATCGAACAAGAATGATTAAATTTGGTAGTTATAAGTAGTAACATACACACTTCATTCCTCATAATATTTTACTTCTTCAAACAGTATTACGTTTTTTAATAGTTTCATACTTTTTTCTTTCTACCTATTCGTTCTCACCCCCCCCCCAATAAAAATCGAAAAATTGCACATAAAAACGAGTTTTTAAAATTTAATTCTTTCTGGCTTGCTATTTAATTTGATAACACTGTAAAAATTTTTTAATTTTTGTGTTAGCCATATCATTTCTTAGGAAGACAAACGTAATATTTTTATGATTTTTTTGGCATATAAAATTTCTTTATATTTCTTAATTTTTTTAAGAACTTCTTTTTTGAGCTTCTTCTTTGCTATCTGAAGTGAACAGATTGCAATTATTCGGCTACCACTCTGCGAATTTTGTCCTTTCTTTTTCATCCCCCTCGATTACAATACTACACTAATTATCACTTTTGGAGACAGTATTAGTTTCAAAATCATAGAAAATGCATTATCTCAGCGTCGAGACCAATTCTAATTCTTTAGTTAAGCTATTTGCCCAACGGCTCTCATCTTTCCAGCTGTCAGTTTCCAAAAGCTCAGTTCATAACACTATTAAACCACCAACGGCCAAGAGATAATATCGCTGCACACTGGTAATTCGGCCGCGGTTCTGAATAATGAATTGGGTACATGGCAGAGAGAGTGATTCCATAAAGGTTTCATGGTTTTCTCTATATGTAACACAAATTAGGTTGTGTAATTGATTAAAAAAGCAACTCGATTCCTATCTGCTTCTAACGCAAATGAGAAAGAGCCTTATTTTTCTTAGGAAGATCTTCGAGAAGCCATCTTTAGCTAAACTGATTTCAAATGCTTTGATGGAATAAATAAGCTGTTGAATCATTTTTTCTTAATAAGAAACGTACTGCATTGAATCAGGAATCTGAATATTATTAGTTAGATTTAATAACTAATTGAATGGTAATGCAAAACAGCAGGACAGAATCCTTCCTACTTTTGATAGTAATTATTAAATTTTTATATCACAGTTTTATTGGTTGAAGTTTTCTTTTATAGAACAAACATTGATGAACTGTTGTCGTTTATATCGCAGTAAGGGAATGTTACTACCGAAATTAAACATCTGTATTTGCACTTGCATTTTTTAATATATATTTCTTTTTACAGATTTTATATATGCAATACGTTGTTTTCATTTATGTAATAAAATCAGTCATTCAAAAACAATCATGTCATTTTGCAAGAAGCGCGTCAATGTTATGTTTTATGTAGTATAAATATTGCTATTATATTTAGAAATTCTAAAAAAAAGCATATCGTATGTTTTCAGTAATATATGTAGAGTAACGGAAAAAAAAAGACGTGTTCGTAGTTTCAAAGCTTTCTATATCCCTTCTCTGTTCACTCGTTTACACCAACTTTAGGAAGCCAACAGGATGATTGAACTGAGAAAAAACTTTTTAAAAAATGGATGCCAAGACTTAACTCTGTATCGGGAATTATAAACATATACTGCTATGCTGCTTCTAAAATTTTTGTAATTTTGTTATTGGATTGTATATGTTAAGTAGAAAGAAAATAAGTCTATAATAAAACTGAAAAGATAAAAACATAAAAAAGGGAAGAATTAGTACGAATGAGTGTAAAAGCAGACAGGTAAACTGCGAGCTCAGGGAAAGGGTAAAAAAAGACTTTCAACAAATACTTTTGGGTGACCGTTAAAATTTGAAACCTTTCAGTTTTTTTTTTTTTTTTTTTTTTTTTTTTTTTTAATGCGAAAGAAACACGTAAATGACTTGCCTTACTCAGACGGGACTAGTGAAATAGCATAGTATAACCTATTTCTATTGTGTATAGCAATAATATATGGTTTCAAACTAGTGGCCTTTTGATGGCATGCGGCCCCGAAGCAATTTTTCGCGGCCTGTGAATACATTTCAAGTATTTATTTGTTGGAAAGAGTTCAAGATTTTAGTTATTTAATTTCCAAGGTTACATAATTTTCATTACCATTAAAAACTAACATGATTAATACAAAAGAAGATCTACAAATGGAGCTAATTATTTTACGTTGCGATGTAAATCTTATTTGAAAGGAATCTATAATAAATGATTTGACAGATTTTATTAACGTTGTTTGTATTTGTCAAAAAATAAATACGCTCAGTTACAAATTTCTGCACTAAGAACATTTATATAAGATAATATTAAATGTATATTATCTCTTTACATTTATACAGCCTTTTTTTTTTTTTTTTTTTTTTTTTTTCTCAGTTGAAATTTAATAAGAAACGGATTCGAGTGATCGATGTGCATCTACAATCCGTGATGAACACAATTTCGAGTAATTTCTCTCCAAGCCTACAAACTTCATGAAAATTGAAACGCTTCAAAGGCCAAGCTGTAGTAAAAAAGTTTATAATTATTTATGTACAAACCTACTTATTTTTATATATACTTCGAAGAAAAATCTAATAAGACACTAGATTGTCATTACTTATTACCAAGTTTTATTCCACTTGGAAAATTTTCGTAATTTTCGTATGTTTAATTAAATTAAAGTTAATTAATGATTAATTAGACGTGTTTATAACTATTCTTAAATGGCACTTTAACATACAAATTTTCAAGCTGACTTTTATCTCAAATCACATTTGAAATAAATATCAGTCTTGATTTTTGAAATAAAAGTCGGTCAGAAAATTTAATACTTAGCTGTCAACTTATTTTAATTACAGAATGTAACTAAATAAAATATCTTGCAGGTGCACTTTCGGATAGAAAAGAAATATAAATTTGAATTTTTTTCCCTTTACGATATTATTATTATTGTTGTTTATACTATGTGTTAAAAATTTAGTAAGGGACATTGAAAATTTATTAAAAATGTTTTTAAATTTTGTTAATAAAATTTCAGTTTGTTAAAATAAAAGTTCTGTGGCCTGTCAGCTGTTTTCAGATTGTGCATTCTGCCTGAACGCAATTTCGATTTGAGACCATTGGTATATTATTGTATTTTATTAATTAATTGCGCATTTCTTATTTGAAAGAAAAATAGTATAAAAAGAAAAAAATCATAATATCTGAAAGGTATATTACCTTCTGAAGAAAATTAAAAGCGTAAACATATAAAGAAATCTACAAGTTATACACTACTAAAAGTTTTTATCATAACCATTTTAAGTCCACCAGCGGCCGAGTGGTAAAATCCTTGAACACTGATAGTTCTGACTTAGATTTGGATTTAGGCGAACGGGCTGGCTGCAGGGGTGTTTTCGTGTTTTTTTCAAACGTACACGAACCAGTTTCCCTCAGAAAGTCCTCCACGAACTCATCCCTCCTCTTAGGCAGATAACCCTAGAATTCTTCGCCAAACCAAATATTTGGATACCGTAATAAACCAAACCAATTCCACCAAATATTATCGCCCTGTGTAATATTCAGAGAAATTATGTAATGAAGAATCTGCATGAATGTATGTATGTTTCTCGCATTATGATAAAACAGCGGTACCTAGAGCAATCAAAGTTTGAATAAAGTGCGCCTCCACCCGAACATGGACATCTGGAAACCCAAATTAGGAATTTGTTTTATTATCTATTTCATATTTTGTAAAGCATTTATGAGTTTTTGATGAAGAAACTCAACGATTTCAAAGTGAGCCATGGCAACACTGTAAGGGAAAAAAATTATCTTTAGCACGCGACACTGTGTATCGGAAATTCTAAAGCTATATTCTTTTTAAATTATTTTGTGCTGTTTCTGTGGAATTGAATTTTAAGGTTTAGGTGCGAAGAACATGATATTTAATAAATAAAGATAACACACAAAACGTTAAAGAAAAGCCCCTTAGTGCGTAATATAAAATCTGAAATCTTCAGATTATTTTTTTTAAGTTCTCATAATTGAAAAATTAGTTTTATAATAGATATGTGGTCCGAAAGAAGTATTTGCATAAGCAGAGACAAATTTCGCTTACATTAACGCTTAAAATCTCGTGCCATTGGCTGCACAACTCGAAATGCAAAATTTCCTTTTCTGTCAAAGTTGTTGCAAATCAACGATGCATGATATCTTTCATTTATCTTCCGTATTGCGTTACTGCGTTACTCATCACTACTCATATGGCGTTGCTAACTGCGTTACTCATCAGTGTAAGAAGCTAATCATTTAAAATTTATTTTATATGTACTTCTTATACCATTTTTCAACAAGTGTTATTTTATACCTGTAGCCTAAGAATAAAAATATTTTAATAATTATAACGAGCACTCTAAAACTTCTAATATTACTTTTTATGTATTCTACAGTTCGCATTTAAATAAAAATATAAAGATGACAAAGAAATTCTACATGTACATACAAATTAAACTCATTTAAACGTTAAAGTCTTTTTTAAATTTTATTCTAAGGGAAATGAAATTACTTGTGATATTACGTGTAATTTTTTCCACCCAAAATAAGTGCGGAAACAAAGCTTTGTGCTTTTAAATTTGTAACACTTTTTGAATTGAGCCTTTAGTTTTTTAGTTTTATTATGGTAAAGCTTTATTAAAGGTTAAAGGAGATATTATTTTTATTAAATAAAAGACAAAATATTTAAATATTTCTACGTTCTTTTTTAAAAGACTCCATGATTTCTCTTCAGATCCCTATCTATGATTTCTGTTCAGATCATTTATAGTAGCACGTAAAAGTTTTAAGAAAGTAGAAAAGAAGAAGTAGAAATAGTAAAGTTCGTAGAAGTTTAAAACTAGATTCTTTTTTCTAATTCACACATGATGCAAAAGTTAATAGTTTTCTCACAAAAAATGCGAATTTTTCGCAGAGTTTCACATTGGAATAGTATAAGTTTACATTAGCTTTCAGGTACAAAACTGAACACAGATAGCTACCATTTTTTAAAACCTCAAAAAATGATCTTGTTTTTAATTTCTATAAAATTCCATCCGACATAAATAGAACGTTGTTTCCAATCCTTCATTCATACGATCTTTTTTTTTTTTTTTTTTTTTTTTTTTCAGGTATTATAAAGTACACTGTTCAACACTGTTGTACGTTAATCATTTCAAAATCATTTCGTCTGACTTACGTTGGTAAATTTTCCAACAAGTGTTACATCACGCCACAAATGTCATAAGCAAAACTCATTTCTGGCAGCCTGTAAAAAAGTCCATTAAAAATTTTTCATAATTGTACTCACATTTGTCTGCATCCAAGTGAACTTTAATAGTTCAAGCGAAATTTTTAAGTTACGCGTTAATTACGTGCTTTTTTACATATTTTTTAAAATTTATTTAAATTGTTAGTATTAATTTCTTTATTTCTATTATTTTGATACTCATCTGTTTATATTTTTTAATGTTCTGAACACTGCAGAAATAAATGCCGGAGCGTACGAATTCCATTTTCAGTTGCATTTTAACTTGATTTAACGGTAAAAATATATATATATATATTTTAAAATTACGGAAAGAAATTATTTCATTTAACATAAACAAAGTATATGTATACGCAAATTTTAAACTTTTCCTTTAATTTTTATATTAATTCTTTGACTATGGGACGTTTTTAAATAACTTTTTAATAAATACGATGTGAATCATAATACTAATAATTTTCATACGGGCATTATACTAAGACCAAAAAAAAAAAAAAACAACTATAGATTAGCATTTGAAACAAAGGTCTGTTGTTTTTGATAGTGATTTGGCATAAGTCTCTTTTCTACCGAAGGCTAAATATTTTGCCTTCAGTTAGCTATCAATGGAATCATAGATAGAACTTTATTTAAAATTTACTCCAATCTAAGTTCTTCCCCCTAATTTGAAACTTTACCTTTGAGCGTTTCTCTTCATTTTCTTTCATGAGAAGCACTTAAAACAGCGTAATTAAAGAAAATATCAGTATCACATTTCTATGTTAGGTTTTTTGTACCTGTAGGAATAGACAATTTTCCGTCTGAAAAATATCAATATTCTAAACTAGTGGCGTATTTCGTACTTCAAATTACAGGCTTTTGCAGATCTCAAGTATTAACTAAAAACGTAACTGCAATTTTTAATTTTTTTAAAAATTTATTTATATTTTGCAGTTTTAGTTCAAAGGGGCTTTGTCCCTGAAGGACTATTGTTATCGTTTTGCGATTTTGCGTTCGTTCACTATAAATGTCCGTTTCACTTTTCAAACTGTTGCCACCAAATGTCAGAGTTCTGCATTATATTTGAAAAAATTAAATAATGAAAAATCTGCATAAATATATGCGTTGTGATAAAACAACGATACGTAGAGCCATCGAATTTTGAATGACGTAATCCTCCTCCGAATATGGGCATGTGGAAGCAAAAATTTGAATTTGGAATTTGTTTCCTTATCAATTTCATAGTTTGTAAAACTTTAACGAATTTTTTATTAACAAACTCAAAGATTTCAAAGCGAGCAATGGCAACGTTGTACAGAAAAACCATTTTTATCTCCAGCGCTTAAAAATACGCATTGGAAATTATAAAATTAGGCTCATTTTAAAACTATTTTGCGATATTGCTGTTGAACTGAATTTTATGGTTTAAGTGAGAAGAATGAGATATTTAATAAATAAATGTAACAAACAAAATGTTAAAAAACGCCCCTTTGGACGTAATTTAAAATCTGAAACTTTTCAGATATTTTTTTTTTTTTGTTGTTGTTTTTTTGTTATTTTTTGTATTTATTTTACTTGTTTTAATTTTTATTTTTTTATTTATATCTAGAAAAAGTGTTATTGATTTCAGTTAACGATAAAATCTTGTCCATTGCAAATAGAGATAGGAATTTCCAAAACACGTTTTAACTAGTCGATGAAGCACAAAATCTTTCATTTATTTCCTATACTCTAAAGAAGCATTGCTCCTCAGTATGGAAAAAAAAAATCTGATGTGTACACCACATGACTTCTTTGTACGGAATATTAAATTATACACAATTTTCCTGCATTTCATTTAAACATATCGAATTAACAGTTAACGAATTTTGAATTAAATCTACTTCGTTGACAGTGCATAAAGCACAATAGAATAAATGCACTCTTTAAAGTTCTCTTTATTTATTTGCCATAGCGATACTATAAATCTAATAAATCTAAAACGATATATAAAAGAAATTAAACAAATTAAAAAGAAACAGTGTTTTGCAGACGATTCAGCGCCGCTTACCTAATGCGCATGCGCTACTAATTAATTCAGGTTTCACTTCCCGGCAAGGCACAAATAAAAATTCGAAACACTTTCATTAAAATTTGAAAGATGTAGAAAAACATAAAACACCAAGTACAGTTAAAACAATTTTTGAAATTAAAGTTACAGTTTCTACACAAAAACAAGCTAATAAATTAAATGAAAATTTCAGAATGAATTAAGCGTGATTTAATTCGCAATAATAAAAGAAGACGTTATTTTGTTGTTGCGAAGCTTAGTTTCTCTAGATAAGACACAAATCGACTATTCTGCTAAGTTTCAAATGTAAAGAAACATGGCTGCTATGTTAATCAAAAGTTAGGCTTAACCGCAATTAAAAAAACATTTAAATTATTCATAATTCCACAATTATTGCATGCAAGTTAACTAAGGCATAAAAATTCTAACCAGAACAACATAATTCAATCACTTTCAAAGCAAAAAATGCACAATTTATAAACATAAAAGAATAAAGAAAGAGCTCACTGAGCCGAGTAACAGAGTGGATACATATATATATATTTATATACTTTTGGTGCGGCCGATTGCAACCAAAATGGGAGGTGCACATCTACAGGTTATAGCAGCCCTATATACAAAATTTCAACGTTATGAGGCTACTCGTTTTTGAGTTATGCGAGATACGTTCGTACCTATAGACGCTACGAAAAAAATCTCTTGAGAATTCATTTTAAATCAGTTTTATAAATTTTTTGGGGAAAAAGAGTCCTTTATTCTGCCCTTAGGTACAGATGTTACGCAAAAACATCGTTAAATTGCATTCGATAGCGGTCAAACTGGATATTTTCGTTGAAATATGATACCCGAAATTTTTCGCCATTACAGTACTTCCTTTTTACTTCGTACAAGGCAGTAACTAATCAATTAAAATGTTATTTTATCTGTATTTATTAATAATATTTTGTCACAAGTGTTATTTTATACACTAAGCATAACAAAGACGATAGAAAGTACTCGTAATACATCGATAGTTCTAAATAGACTTTATTACTATGGATACAAAACTTCCGGTATCTCTGCCTATCACTCTACCACCCTTTGCGAAATTACCGAAAAGGGCTCTATACCATCAGCATGCCAAATTTCTAATGATGCCTCGCAGAGACCGCCCTAAAGAACGGATAGTCCCCTTTCTACTATCGTAATGGATCCCTGGCAGTACTTGCTTCATTTTGTCGATGAAATATAGTCATATGCATTGTTATTGGATGAGCATGGCAGATGCTTAATAATCTTAGGCGATTATATTGACAGACAATAAGCGTTTTTGTTTGTAATAGCAAAGTATTTTTGAAAGTATCAATGTGTTTTTGATAGTTTCGAAACGATAGTTTTGTGTTGACAAAAGGGCTTTTAATCCAACTTTTACAAAACACTTTTCTAGTAGCTTATAATATATACATTTCAAAATTCCCATTTCTTCTGTTCCCTATTGTTTTGCATACAAAATAAAATCGAAGGGAGTAATAAAATTCTATAGTAACATGCAGATTGCAATATACTATAACATATACTAACCTTTTGCTCAAACGCTGGAATATTCTCTTAATATTTTCATATTTTATAACATTCTGCGTTCCAAAGCAAAAAGTAGAAACAAGCGCCAGTTTTTTTATTTAAAACTGAAATGCTTTTAGAGTTGAGCTTTATTCAACAAAGCAAGATTTAGATTAGGAACAGCAGCAAACTATGTGCTGGATTTTTTTGGAATATTTTTTAATTGTTTATTGTTTAGTTTCTTAAAATTCATCACGTGATTGTTTGTTTCATGTGTTAGACTCTAAATCTTTCAGTCTACTAAGAAACTCCTCAACTACGCAATTTTTACGCATTCTAAAAATATTAATTCTGAATTATTTGTTTTTTAGACGCGACTTCATTTTTTCAACAACTAAATGCAGTAATTATTCGGTTGGCCTGTAAGTTCTGGCGTTTCATTTAAGTGAAAATATCGCATAAAAATGTGTTTTGGGAATGCGTTTTATGTTACTCGATAGAGAATTTTGTGCTGTACAATATAGTGTGCATAATTTTTTATGCTGATATAATTTTTGTTCTTTTCATGCCATTAAAATGAAGTGTCAGGTCGACAATAAAGTGCATTTTCGACACCTGCTTTTTGCGTTTAATCGAGGTGCCACAGACAGAAGCTGCTCGGGAGATTCGTAAAGTGTATGGCGAAGAAATGATGCCTCACAAAATGACTTAAAATTGTTTTAAGCTATTCAAAGACGGTGATTTCTACATCAAGGGATTCAACAGCTTGTTGAATGTTGGGAAGAAGTTGTAAAAATCAACGGAGAATACATTATTGATTGATTTGTTGTTCATTTCCTGTTTATGTTTGTGAAAACCGAAACTTAAAAAAAATGGACCATCCCATTATACACTGACGAGCCAAAACATTATGATCATCCAAACATTTTTCAGCGAATTCGTCTGGATGACGTGAAGGGCACATGATTAAATGGGAATAGTATTTAACTGATGCTGAAGATGGTAAGAAATCATTCTTACATTTAATTTTGCGAGTGATGGGAAAGGCTATCATTTAATTTTGAGACATTTGTTTGATGTGTTTTTGCTTACATTTAATTTTGCGAGTGATGGGAAAGGTGATCTAAGCGAATTTGACAGAGGTCAGATTGTAATGGCCCGAAGACTCAGAACGAGTATCTCCGAAACTGCACGAATGGCAGTTTGTTCACGATTTGCCGTTGTTAGTATTTATGCAATGTGGATAAAAGACGGTGAAACCAGTAGTAGACAGTGACTCAGCTGACAGCCCCATACAATGCAGGTCAATGTGCAAGTGTTCCGTAATGCGCAGTTCAGCAGACAGTGCTGGATATGGGACTTGCGCAGCAGACGTCCCACTCGTGTGCCTCTGTTGACCAACCATCATTGTCAGCTACGCCTAAAGTGGGCCCGGGAATATCGAGACTAGATCATGGATCTCATTTATCACGTCGATGGTCATGTCAGGGTACTCCGTCTTCCAGGTGAACAGTTTCTTTCTCCTGTATAGTAGATCATACACAGGCTGGTGGTGGTGGTATTATGCTTTGGGAGACGTTTTTATGAGCGGCTCTGGGACGCTTACTTGTAGTAAAACAGATCATGAAAGCTGCAGACTATCTGAACATAACCTGCGGATCAATTGCACCCTTATAAAATAAAAGGCATCTAATTAAATAAAAAGGCATCTGTCTTCCCCACAACAAAACGCTTCATGTTGTCACAAGGCTCGAATTGCGTTGGAGTGGCTCGAGAAGCATAATAATGAATTCCAATTGATGTCCTGGCCCTCTAACTCGCTGGATCTTAGCCCGATAAAGCACATTTAGGATGTCATGTAGTGGCAGCTCAGAGCTCAAACCCAACTTTATCGGAATATCTCGACTTCACATGACAGCTGCTTAAACATTTGGTACAACCTGTCTCAAGTCACCTACCAAGAACTTGTAGCATCCATGCCAAGGCGAGTTGCAGCTGTTTTGCAGGCCAAGGGTCGTGCAACGCGTTTTTTAGTAGGTGATCATAATGTTTTGGCTTATCAGTGCATATATATAGTTTACAAAATTATGTGCAAATTTTATATATATAATTTTCATACTTATTTTATGTAATAACTTTAATTTATATGTTAAAATATAATAAATTTTAACGTATAATTATACGCAATAAAACACTTTGTAGTTAAAACTAGAAGCGTAGCATTATTATTATTCCATTTCTGGCAAATTAAAGAAAATAAAACTGGAGCCATATTCCAAAAGTTTTGTTATTTTTGCAACAGTTGTAACAGCAAAAAAAGTGAAATTGTATGTATAAAAGCTAAAGGACGTTGATGCCCACTAATGTAGTTGCTTATATTTGACCTACTGGTTGAAGTTCGCTGGTAATAAACCCACAAGTTATCGCCAGGGGCCAGAGCAGTTGCATTAAACTCGTCTAGATTATTAAAATTAAATAAAAGGATATAGGAAATCATCAAAGTAGTTGGTTTCCAGTGTTCTATAACTGATTGCATTAAAAAAAAATAGAAGCTATAAAATAGGAGCTATAAAAATTAAAGCTGTAAGAAATAAGAAAAAAGGTTTCGTATTATTCTTAAAAGAATTATATATATTATTACTAACATATAAAACTAAACTTTTAGTGATGAATAAAATTAAAACTCAGCTTTGAAAAAAATTTATTTTATATGTTCCGGCGTTTCTTTATGAATTTAATATTTTGGAGGACAGCATATTTTTTACAAACTAAGCATCAAACTATTAAAGATTTGTATAATTATTTGAATAATATTAAAAAAGAAATATGTACAAAGGTTTTTTATTTGTCTGTTATTACCAAATTTCACTGTAGAGACATTAGGATTTTTGGAAGCAGGCAAGATGAAAAATATGCAACGCCTTCTCCGGGAATCGAACCGCGGACCTCTCAGTTACGCACTGAGTGTGCACACACGAAGGCTCGCTAAGAAGGCGGGAGAAATACCTTTTATACTCCCCCTTTTAAAGGGCGACTGCGGTTTTTTAGGAGACCCAGTTGCCAAATCCTGGGTGAGGAGAATCATCATCCAACACCCTTTTTGTTCGGGCGCCACTGTAGAGACATTATGTATTTTTAATAGCAGACAAGATGAAAAATTAGCAACGACCTCGCCGGGAATCGTACCTCGGACCTCTCAATTGCGCCCTGAGCGTGCAGACCAATACACCACGAAGGCGGGAGAAATAAGTTATATCACATTAAAAAACGGATTTTGCTGTAGATTCTGATCCTAGCGTACGAAAGCAGAGAAAACTTTGTAAGCGACTTGACTATCGCATTATAAAAATTTATTTTACTAATAATATTCAAAATATAGAATAGCAATTGTTGTAAAATGTTGCTAAGAAATTCAGATAAAATTTTATTTTACCTTATTTCATTTACATTTTTACACAGCGAAGCAACGCAGTTTTATAACATTAGAGTCAAATGAAGTAAATTTTGTCCCAGTATTAGAGGCAACATGCTGCAAAGTTTCTGATCTTTGTTTACAGTGGACAAATATTTTAGAGTTAAATTTAAAAAAATAGCTGTTTTCGAAGTATTTAAACTCAGTATTTCATCAAGTGTTGAGGAAAGCCAAAGGATTCTATGATAGGTATTTAATACATGACAATAAAATATTTTTTTATTAATTGCAATATTGCGTAGCAGCCGCAGAGCGGTAAAGTCCTTGAAGGCTAATAGTTCGATGAGGTTCAAATCCTGGTGAACGGGCTTGTTGCATGGGCATCTTCCCCATGTGTAACGAGGATAGGAGCCAGTTTCCCCTAGAAAGTTTTCCACGAAAGCAATCCTTCCTTTAGGCAGGTAATTCTAGCGTGCTTCGCCGTAGTCAAAAAATGAAGCAAATCAATACTTCTCAAAATATTAAAAAAATATCACTTGACTATACCAAAAACTAACTGCTTTTAATTTGTGTCGTCTGTACGTCTTATTAATTGTTTAAAATTTGAATATGTTATGCAGTTTCGACTTGCAGTATTGTAGAAACTAGTTGTTTGCAGGATGATGGAAAGTAAATTAAATTATTTTATCCTCGAGCAGTGATTATCGTGATCAGCTCGCATGAATGATATATGGTTTGGTAACGTAACGTTAAGTAACATAATAAAAGTTATAGAGTTTGACTTTGAAAGCATAAACTAGTATCGAACTCCTAAAAGATATTAAGCGAATGATCGCTGTGTCTGAAATGAACTACATAGCCTTTAAAGGGTGTAAAACATTTTATTGAACAGAACACTAATGCTCTTCTCGTGCTCTAAGGATCAACCATCACTTATGGCGATGCAGTATAAAGTAGCAGTCAGATTCAGAATTTTAAATGTAGACTAGTAGTCAAAGACTGCACAATGAACTTTAAATCTAAGTTGGCTCAAAATTTCTCACCGGCGCAACAATTTAAATGACGGCAGCTATATCGCGAAGCCGAAAACTTACAATTATATCAGAAATGGCAAAACTAAGTAACGTGGCCTCGAGAGGAAGAAACACACTCTGTCTTACAATCCAAAAACCTCAGCTGAAATACTCTCTAAACTAATTTACATTTCTGGTGAGGAAACGGAAAGGAAAAATTACGGTAAAGGCTGAAATTATAAATAACTAGTGAGTGCAAAATAATAGGAACTTTATAAAGTTTCTAACATCAAAAGTAAAATGTTTGAAACTTATAACCCAACAACTACAGGCAAAGCAATCTGCTCTGTAACTTGCGATTCGCGAGAGTTTTTCTAACATTAAATGAAAAGATGATACTCATAACTTAAAAAAAGCACTATAGAAACATTATGGTAAGTCCTGACGATTTGCAGTCAAATTTGTCTTTCAATCGAGGTAAGTGTCCTCTTTGCACGATCATTGAGGTTATGTCCCCAGGCGCGCTTTGTGCCTTAACCGTTGATGTCCTCAATAACGTATTTCGTCTCAACTTTCAGTGACTGCTAATTTTAGAAGTCATAATTTCTTCAAACGTTTTGTAACATACCGAGTAAAACGAAGCAGAGTTTTGTCGTACGAAGCATCGGTAGCTAAATATTTCCAAAATTTTGTGCTGCTGCATTATGTAATGTTACTTTACGCTAACCAGAGCTCCACGCCATTTAGTTATCGTTCATACTGAACGATGCATTAAGATCTTCTTTAATTCACCTTTCAAGCAGTCTTGTAAGTCTTGAACGTTTCCATTAGAAAGTTCGTAGTATCATTACCTTTCAAACTAAAACTGCAGTTATCCAACAAATTGAGCAGAAAAGAAGAGAAAACGAAGATGACTTCTTAGAATTTAAATATTATTGAATCTTTAATGATGTATCTAATATACACAATTTGAAGAAGGAAAAACATGTTCATGATTTCAGCTAATATTTGTCCCCTCTCCATCCAAAAGAAAAGGAAAGGAAAAGAAAATACCTTTTATTTAATAAATAAATGCTACACAAAAAATGTTAAAAAAAACGGCCTTTTGGACGTAATTTAAAATCTGAAACCTTTCAGATTTGTTTTTTCTTAGTTTTTTAATTATTTCTTTTGCTTATTTCGCAATAACCTTCTACCTTTCAAAAGCTATTAAAATTTACCTGAAATTTGACTCGCTTTTTGTTAGCTAGGATTGAAAGTGGTTCAACCATTGCTCGTTTTTATATGCTTCTCAACAGTGACACAGTGACTGTTAATTTTGCGATCAATTTATATTTTACTTTGAATTGTTTTAGTTTTAGTCCAAAGGGGCAATTTTCCATGAAAGATTATTAATTTCGTTTTGGCATTTAGCGTTGGTTCACTAAAAATGTCGTTTCACTTTTCAGATTGTTGTCACCGAATATTATCGCCCTGTTCTATATTTCAAGAAATTAAATACTGATGACTCCCCATAAATGTATGTATGTTTGAATAACGTAATCTTCTACCGAATATTGTCATCTGGTAGCCCAAATTTGGAATTTGAAATCTGTTTTATTATCGATTACATATTTTGTAACACTTTAACGAATTTTTGATTAACAAACTCAAAGATTTCAAAGCGAGCAATGGTAACACTGTCCGAGGAGGGGAAACATTTTTAATCTCCAGTGCGTGAGGCTGTGTATCGGAAATTCGAAAGCTTTGCTCATTTTAGAATTGCTCTGCGATATTGCTGTTGAATTGAATTGTATGGATTTAAGTGGAAAGAACATGATATTTAATAAATAAAGGTAACACAAAACGTTAAAGAAATGCCCCTTTGAGCGTAATGTAAAATCTGAAAGCTTTCAGATTTTTTTATTTATTTATTAGTCCAAAGGGATTTGAATCCCGAAGGACTATTAGTTTCCTTTTGGCATTTTGCGTCGGACGGATAAATGTCGGTTCACTTTTCAAACTGTTGCCATAAAATGTTAGAGTCCTGCATTATATTTGAAGAAATTAAATAATGAAAATCTGCGTAAATGTATGTATATTTCTCACATTGTCATAAAATAACGGTACATAGAGTCATCGAATTTTGAATACGTAATCCTCCAACGAATATGAGCATGTGGAAGACCAAATTTGAAATTTGAAATTTGTTTTATGATCGATTTCCTATTTTTTAAAACTTTGACGAATTTTTGATTAACAAACTCAAGGATTTCAAAGCGAGCAATGGCAACGTTGTGCAGAAAAAACATTTTTATCTCCAGCGCGTGAGTCTCTGTATCGGAAATTCTAAAGATATGCTCGTTTTAAAACTATTTTGCGATATTGCTGTTGCACTGGATCTTATGGTTTAAGTGCGAGGAACATGATATTTAATAAAGAAAGGTAACACACAAAATGTTAAAAAACGCCCCTTTGGACGTAATTTAAAATCTGAAACATTTCAGATTTTTTTTTTTAATTTTTTTTATTTATTTATATTGTTACGAATTTGGTATTTAAAAAGCTAATGTTAGTTCAATTATAAATTAAATGGTTTTATTTCTCGCTCAGTGCAGCGCGTGACAAATATTAAAAGAGAGCTATGCCGGAAAATTGAAAATACAAGAGCGCGTGCATTAAATAAATAAATATCTCTTTTTGATTTCGAGAAAGTACTGGAAAATTCTAGCGCGTGATTTTAAAATCTTATAAAAGGAGGAAAACATCTCAGTTTGTAGTAGTTGCTTAGTTTGTTGTTGTTTAGAAAACTACTGTTGTTGATTGTAGCGAATTCACGGATTAGCGTTCTTTAGCTGTTTTGAATTACGTTCTATTGGATATTTGAGTAGTTAAAAGATAATTACTGTGAGATATTGTAATACTGCATGATAATTTGAGAAAATTTAAGCATTTTTGTTGTGATAATAATAAATTTTTGTTCATTTTTCATCAGACTTGTGCATTCATTTTGTAACGAACCCGTACGCACGCAACAATTTTTGGTGTCAGGAGTGGGGTTTGAATGCCAATAACAAGAGCGATGGAAGAACAATTCAGGCAAATGATGACTGCATTTGCTGCTTTCCAAGAAAAGATGGAAGGAGCCGTCAACTCCGTTAAAGAAGAAATTAAAGGCGAGATGAAATTGGGCCAAGAATCCGTTAAGGAAGAAATGAAGGCCATTCAAACTGGTCAATTAACTTTTAAAGACGAAATAAAAGTTGTTAAGGAATCTGTTAAAGAAGAAATAAAAGCTGTTCAAGTCAAGATTGAAGAAAGTCAATGCGAAATGAAAAGAGAAATTGCCTGCATAATAGAAACCAAATTCGATGCTATGGAAGGCAGAATAGATGTGGTTGAGAATAAAGTGGGACAAATTGAGGAAAATGTTTCTTCTGTTAAAGAAGAAATAGAAGAAAGAGTTTGTTCCGTTTAGAAACAAATCGAACAACAAATTGATGACCGGGTTTGTGCGGTTGCCAAAGAACTGGAAACTTTAAAGAAATTCGTAGCGACGGCTGGGAGTAAGAGTGATGATTTTAAATTCTTACCGATGCCTGCTCGTCCATCTCTGAAGCTATCCACATATGATGGGAAGACATCCTGGCAAGTGTATAAGACCCAGTTTTCTATCGTAGCGGATGCGAATGGATGGGATTCCCAAGCTAAGGCCTGTCATCTCGCCGCTTCTCTGAGAGCAGACGCAGCGGATATCCTGCAGACGCTTCCCAAAAACAAAAGGTTAGATTTCGAAGCTCTGTCCGGCGCCTTGGAGTTGCGCTTTGGGGAGAACTGTTTAAAAGACTACATCAGGCTCCAATTAAAATCTCGTCAACAGAAGCCTACCGAAACACTTCAGGAGCTCGCCGCGGATGTTGAAAGGCTGTCCCATCTCGCCTTTTCGTAATGCCCGACAGAAACAAGGGAAATCCTGTCCTTGCAATACTTTATCGACGGCATCCGAGATACTGAAATACAGAAAGCTCTACGAATGGCGGATGTAAAAGATTTAAAAAGTGCTCTAGTGTACGCCATGAAATTTGAGGCAGCCCAGCAAGCCACTCGTCGAGACCGCCACCCAGTCAGAGCTGCTCAAGTCCAGGAGCCAGGGGATCAAGTCACCGCTCGACTTGACGATTTAACTAGACAACTGAACGCCTTGAGACGGAATATTGGTGAGAAGAAACCGACCGTTAAGTGCTGGAACTGCGGTGCTGAAGGTCACATACGACGAAACTGCAAAACACCCCAGGGTACTGATGTTAAGACCGCTTCTAACAAGCAGCAGGGAAACTAATTAGTGGCCATCTCGCGGGGCGGAGGTTGCCAGATAATGAAAAGCCCCCGTTTAAAGCGCTTCAGATTTCTGCAGTGAGAGGCGGCAGTAATGGACTTTTCATAATAGGACATATTAATGGAGTTCCGTGCAATATGACTATAGATACAGGAGCCAACGTCACCATCATCCGAAAAGATTTGGCTCAACAACTAGGAAACAAACTTATCTGGACGCCGCCCTGCGTTACCCTCCAGACTGTGTCCGGTGAGAAGATCGACATCGACGGAAAAGTAAATGTTAACATCACGTTTGGAAGTGCCGCTTACCATCACACGGCATATGTAGCAGAGATCACTGATTCTTGCATACTCGGATTGGACTTTCTAAGGAAATACAATTTTTCCTTGGATTTTAAAAATAACGAATTGCATTCTACATCTGAGGACATAGCGTTATTTCTCGTTAATGATGAAGAAGTTAAATCTGTCCATAAAATCATAGCACAAGACTATATTACAATACCGGCAAGAACAGAAATTTTACTTCCTGGATCCATAGCCGAAAATAGAAATTTCCGCTACGGCATCATAGAATATCCCAATAACTGTAATATCCCAAAAGGAGTATTAGTAGCCTCAACACTCGTCGACCTATCCAGAACGGTTATCCCGGTGAGAGTCGCCAATGTAACTGAAAAGTCGAGAGTTATTAAGAAAGGTGAAGTGGTTGCGACATGTACTCCAGTAACCAGCGTTGAAAGAAAGAGTAACATCCCAGAATCCGTGTCCTCAGCGAGCATTACATCGGAGTTATTGCAGAATGCACAATTAAACGATAAAGAGAAAAATGCTGCCGATCGCGTCATTAAAGATCTTCAAGTTGTTTTCTCCCGCTCGTCTTCTGACGTGGGTCGAACTAGTTTGACACAACATAGAATAGATACTGGCGATCATCCCCCGATCAAGCAACATCCAAGACGTCTACCGTTTGCTAAACAGGAAGAGGTGCGAACACTGTTAAAAGATATGGAAGAAGGCGATGTCATCGAGCCTTCAGCGAGTCCATGAGCATCTCCCATCGTTCTCGTCAGAAAGAAAGACGGCTCAACAAGATTTTGCGTTGACTATCGCCGGTTGAATGAGGTTACGAAGAAAGACAGTTACCTCTTCCTAGAATTGATGACATTCTAGACACTCTTTCTGGAAGCAAGTGGTTCTCAACACTTGATTTAAAGAGTGGGTATTGGCAGGTAGAAATCCATCCTGATGACCGAGAAAAGACGGCATTTACTACGGGACAAGGACTTTGGCAGTTCAAAGTGATGCCGTTTGGACTGTAATGCGCCGGCAACATTCGAACGTCTTATGGAGACTGTTTTGAAAGGCCTTTCCTACGAAGCCTGTCTGATATACCTGGACGATATAATCATCGTCGGAAAGAGTTTTGAAGAGCATCTAGAAAATCTTAGAAAGGTGCTTCAGAAACTGAAAGAGGCCAATCTGAAGCTGACTCCCGCTAAATGCAAATTGTTTCGAAAGGAAGTGACTTACCTGGGACATGTCATCTCTGCAGAAGGTGTGCGCACGGATCCTGAAAAGGTATCAGCGGTTAAATCCTGGACGCGTCCCGAAAATGTCCATCAGCTGAGAAGCTTCCTAGGGCTTTGCACCTACTATAGGAGATTCGTGAAGAACTTTTCTTCCATCGCAAGACCACTTCACAAGCTGACAGAGAGCAAGCAAAGATTCTTGTGGACAAAGGAATGCGAGAATGCATTTAACAACTTAAAGGAAGCTTTAACATCTGCTCCAATCCTGACGTATCCTCAGCTCGACAGACCATTTATTCTCGACACCGACGCGAGCAATGAAAGTGTCGGTGCTGTTTTGTCCCAAGAAATAGACGGCCAAGAACGGGTAGTAGCTTACTGGAGCAAGTGCCTGTCTAAACCGGGAGAGGAATTACTGTGTCACAAGGAAAGAGTTACTCGCCATAGTCAAAGCTGTAGAACATTTCCATCATTATCTATACGGGAGAAAATTCCTCCTCCGCACGGACCATGCCTCATTGGCCTGGCTTTTAAATTTCAAAAATCCTGAGGGTCAAATAGCCAGGTGGATACAGAGACTCCAAGAATATGACATCACTATCCGTCATCATAAGGGATCATCACACGGAAACGCCGACGCCCTGTCTAGAAGACCTTGCCAAGAAAGCTGCCGATAGTGTTCCAGGGTGGAAGCGAAATACGAGCTGCTGACTCCGGTCGCAAGACAAATTACAACATCAACATCGGCTGATCGAGACCCGTGGAGTGATAATGAAGTCAGGAGAGACCAGCTGGAAGACCGCGACATTAAACCCATACTTGATTTAATAGAGTCATCAAACAGAAAACCTACATGGCAGGACATTTCTATCTGTAGTCCTACAACAAAACAATACTGGGCACTCTGGGATTCACTTCACATTCGAAACGGCGTCTTATACCGGAAATTCGAGTCGGATGATGGGAAGACGTTCCGATGGCAACTGATACTTCCAAGATCCCGGATTACTGATGTCCTCAAAGAACTACATAACAGCCCTACAGGAGGTCACTTTGGAATTATGAAGACCTTACAGAGAGTTCGTGAGCGCTTTTACTGGAATAATGCAAAGAATGACGTGCAAAAGTGGTGCCGATCTTGCGATGCCTGTGCAGGTCGAAAAGGACCGAGGAAACGCAGCCGAGGCAGACTGCAACGTTACAACGTAGGTGCGCCTTTTGAACGTATCGCCTTTGACATCCTGGGACCTCTGCCACGAACTGCTGATGGCAACAAATACATACTCGTTGTCATTGATTACTTCACCAAGTGGCCTGAAGCTTATCCTATTCCTGATCAAGAGGCAGTCACAGTAGCTGAGGTAATGATACAGCGCTGGATTTCCAGATTCGGAGTGCCTCTTCAGTTACATTCCGATCAGGGAAGGAATTTTGCCTCGGCAGTAATCAAAGAACTATGCAAACTACTTGGCATTGACAAAACTCAAACGACGCCATTGCATCCCCAGTCGGACGGCATGGTAGAGAGGTTCAATCGAACCATCCTTAATAACCTCTCATTAGTGGTTTCCAGAAACCAACAGGACTGGGACAAGAAATTACCACTCTTTCTACTGGCTTACCGCAGTGCTGTCCACGAGACTACCGGCTACTCTCCATCACAGATGCTCTTCGGTCGTGACCTTCGTCTGCCTTGTGATCTATTGTTTGGCCGCCCTCCGGATGCTCCTTCATCGTCTGAGGAATATATTCAAGATCTCCAGGCCCGGTTTGAAGTGGTGCACAATTTTGCACGAGAGCGAGTCAACTTGGCGACGGAGAAGATGAAGACCCGATACGACACAAGAGCTACTGAACATCAATTCCACGAAGGAGACAAGGTGTGGTTGTGGAATCCGACTCGACGGAAAGGACTTTGTCCGAAATTACAGTCACCTTGGGATGGGCCGTACACAGTCCTAAACAGGCTAAATGACGTCGTGGTTCGGATTCGTAAGTCTTCGAACTCTAAATCTAAAGTCGTTCATTACAACAGGTTAGCTCATTACTATGGCCATAGTACATAATGTAAATAATTGTAAATAGTATAAGACCATGGTCCATTTTGTTTTTAAATGTGTATTTGATTTGTATTTGATAGCATTTGATTTTTTTTATTGCATTTATTGTTCATGTTGTTTATTATTGTAATGAAATGTTTATTAATGCATTTATGCCACAGTTGTAAGTTTAGCTTCCTGTCCAGGGATTGTACTGCCGGGACGTGCACTCCTTGGGAAGGGGGCAGTGTTACGAATTTGGTATTTAAAAAGCTGATGTTTGTTCAATTATAAATTAAATGGTTTTATTTCTCGCGCAGTGCAGCGCGTGACGAATATTAAAAGAGAGCTAAGCCGGAAAATTGAAAATACAAGAGCGCGTGCATTAAATAAATAAATATCTCTTTTTGATTTCGAGAAAGTACTGGAAAATTCTAGCGCGTGATTTTAAAATCTTATAAAAGGAGGAAAACATCTCAGTTTGTAGTAGTTGCTTAGTTTGTTGTTGTTTAGAAAACTACTGTTGTTGATTGTAGCGAATTCGCGGATTAGCGTTCTTTAGCTGTTTTGAATTACGTTCTATTGGATATTTGAGTAGTTAAAAGATAACTACTGTGAGATATTGTAATACTGCATGATAATTTGAGAAAATTTAAGCATTTTTGTTGTGATAATAATAAATTTTTGTTCATTTTTCATCGGACTTGTGCATTCATTTCGTAACGAACCCGTACGCACGCAACAATATTATATTCAGATTGTATTCCATTTTACTTCTTTTTGCGGTAACGTATTTATGCGAGGATGGTTTTTCATATTAGGCAGCAACAAAACATAACTATAAAAACTGACTTGATGTTGCATCTGATATTAAGAATTCGAATTTTTAATATTGCCCCTACAATTGAAAGAATTTGTAATTCGAAATTTCAAACGCATTGAAGTCATTGAAATTAAAAATGTTTAAATTTTGTTAATATTATTTGTTTACTTAACTGATTCTATGAGTAATTGTTTATAAAATTAAAAATTTATAACACTTCATTTAGAGCTATGATATAAAAATTGAAATAAATGCTTTTTTTATCGAACAAATCTGTGTTATTTTTTATAATTATAGTTTTAACCGCGGCAGCCACTACCATGAGCATAAACACGCATGCGCCATTCGGATCGAGTGATTCACAAAATAGAATGGGCGGATGCACATCAGTCACGTAGTAGGGATTTTTCTTCCTTTTCCCTCCTTGTTTTTTACTTCCTTGTATGAAATGAAGGAAGTATTGAAATTGTGAAAAATTTCAGGTATCATATTTCAATCGTAAATACCTATTTTGACCCCTCTCGAATCCCATGTAGTTGTGCACCTCCCTTTTTGGTTGAAATCAGCCGCACCAAGAATATATATATATATATATATATATCCCACTCTGTTATCCAACTCGGAGACCTCAGTCGTTTTCCTTCTATGCTGGTAAATTTTGTATTTTTTGCTTTAAAAGTGTTTGAATTATGTTCCTCTTATGTCCCGACTAAGTTTTTACGCCTTCAGTTAATCTGCATGCAATTGAATGCATCTTAATTGTAGAATCATCAACAATTTAAACGTTCCTTGAGTGGTACTAAGCCTAACGAACCCGCCATTGGTTTACATTTGACACTCTCAGTAAAACAGTGAATTAAGTCAGTTTCTTCACTAATTTCAATGTCTTTTGGCCGAGTGGAACCAAAAGTAAAATTTTAGTGTGATACACCGAAAGATTCTGTCTTCGTGACCGTTGGCGGAATAGCTTGTTTTTGCGTAGAAACTCTAATTTTAATTGTAAAAAGACATGTTTTAACTATATTTAGTGTTTTATGTTTTCTTGTGTTTTACAAATTTTGAAGATGTTTTGTGTTTTTACGAACTTTTGCCTTGCTGTGAAGTTAAAAATGAATTGATTAAATGTGAAATATATGCCTAATGAAATTCGAGGAAATAAGTTTAAATGAAATGCAGCAAAAACTGTATATTATTTAATAGGGCGTACAAGGAAGCCATGTTGTGTCCACATCAGATTTCTTTTTTAACTGTTTAAGACTTGCAGTGAAAGAGCACAGAATTAAAAGAGTTTACTTTTAAGTAATTTTTAAATTACTTTTAAGTAATCTGAGATAATATGCTGATCATCATTTATAATTAGCTCTTTGACTGCATTGTGTTTAATTTGTGCATTTATTTATTGATTTATTTAAACATTTATTTTTATATTGTAAAAATATAAGTTATTAGTTCGAAGTGGCTTTGTTTCTGAGGGACTATTGTTTTCGTTTTGCGATTTTGCGTCGAATCACTCTGAATCTCCGTTTCACTTTTCAAACTATTGCCACCAAATATTATCGCCTTGTGTTATATTTGAAGAAATTAAGAATTGAAGAATCTGCATAAATGTATGTATGTTTCTCTCACTGTGATAAAAAAACGGCACCTAGAGTCACCGAATTTTGAATGACGTAAACCTACTGCGAATATGGGCATCTGGAAGCCAAATTTGGAATTTGTTTTATTATTGATTTCATATTTTGTAAAACTTTAACGAATTTTTGATTAACAAACTCAAGGATTTCAAAGCGATCAATGGCAACACTGTACGGGGGGGGGGACATTTTTATCTCCAGCGCGCGAGACTGCGCATCGGAAATTCTAAAGATATGGTCAATTTAAAATTATTTCGCGATATTTCTCTTGAACTTAATTTTATGGTTTTAGGTCGAAGAACATGATATTTAATAAATAAAAGTAACCCACAAAATGTTAAAAAACCGCCCCTTTAGACGAAATTTAAAATCTGAAACATTTCAGATTTTCTTCGAATTTTTATTTTCTACTGTATTATTTTCAATAGTATATTATCGTTACAATGAATTCTAATATAATTTATTGTAGCTTAACGGAAATAATTATTATAACTATCCTATAATTTATTAGGTATTTCTCCCATTTTCCCAGCGTGATTCGTGGTGTAGTGGTTCTGCACGCTGGCCGGTATTCCAGAGGTTCGTGGTTCGATTCCGTGCGAAGGCAATTGCTCATTTTTCATCTTGCCTTTCCAAAAGTACTAAATGTCTCTACAAATTAATATATATCATTTTTATTTATATTCATTAATGCACACTAAATTTATGTTCCTTAATACACACTGAAAGAGAATTATTTATAATAATAAATTATAATAAATAACTACTACATTTCTTTTTCACTTTTGTGCAACATTGAAAACCATTAATGTTTGAAATGTTTTTTCATAACATATGAAGTTTACGTGAAAGGTTTCATTGCTTACTTTTAAAAATATATTCCTAAAAATAATGGAACAATACTTTGGGAAGGCAATATTTTTTCTTATTAAAAAAATCTGATGTGTACACTACATGACTTTCTTGTAAGGGATATTAAATTATACACATTTTTCCTCCATTTTAATTAAACATATCGAATTAACAGTTAACGAATTTTGAATTAAATCTACTTCGTTGATAGCACATAAAGCACAATAGAATAAATGCACTGTTTAAAGTTCACTTTATTTATTTGCCATAGCGATACTTCGGCGCCAGGTTCACTTAACAGCATTCCATCTCATTCATTTTATAACTGAGGGTGCACAAAAATTATATCATCTGAAGAATTACCACAAGTTCTATTCAAATACTATAATAAATCTAAAACAATATATAAAAGAAATTAAACAAATAAAAAAGAAACAGTTTTTCGCAGACAATTCAGCGCCGCTTACCTAATGCTCATGCGCTACTAATTAACTCAGTTCTCACTTCTCGGAAAGGAAAAATAAATAAAAATTCAAAATATTTTCTTAAAATTTGAAAGATATAGAAAATCATGAAACACCAAGTACAGTTAAAACAACTAGAAAAGCAATGTTTACAATTAAAATTACACTTTCAAAGCAAAAACAAGCTAATAACTTAAATCATAATTCTAGAATGAATTAAACATAATTTAATTCGCATTAATAAAAGCAGACGTTATAACGTATTTTTCCCGCCTTCTTAGCGAACCTTCGTGGTGTACTGGTCTGCACGCTCAGCGTGTAATTGAGATATCCACGGGTTTGATTCCCGGCGAAGGCGTTGCTAATTTTCATCTTTCCTGCTTCCAAATAAACTAATCTCTCTACAACTACTTTGTTGTTGCGAAGCTTGGTTTCTCTAGATTGGCAACAAATCCAATAAGTTTCAAATGTAAACAAACATGGCGGCCATGGTAATCAAAAATTACTTTTGCCGTAATTAAAAAAAACCTTTAAATTGTTGATAATTCCACAGTTATTCCATGCAGGTTAACTAAAGGCATAAAAATCCTAACCAGAACAACATAATTCAATCACTTTTAAAGCAAAAAGTGCACAATTTACAAACATATAAGAATAAAGAAACTGAGCTCACTGAGCCGAGTAACAGAGTGGATATATATATTTATATACTTTTGGTGAGGCCGATTGCAACCAAAATGGGAGGTGCACATCTACATGTTATAGCAGTCCTATATACAAAATTTCAACGTTATGAGGCTACTCGTTTTTGGGTTATGCGAGATACGTACGTACCTATAGACGCTACGAAAAAAAAATATCTTCAGAATTCATTTTAAATCATTATAAATTTTTTTGGGGAAAAGAGTCCTTTATTCTGTTCTTATGTATAGATGTCACGCGAAAACATCGTTAAATTGCATTCGACAGCGGTCAAAATGGATATTTTCGTTGAAATATGATACTTGTAATTTTTCGCGATTGCAATACTTCCTTTTTACTTCATACAAGGAAATAAAAAGGGTCAGCAGGTTAAAAAAAGGGTATCGGTCTTCCCTGATAGTCATTAAGTTAACGTGACATTTGTCAGTATTGCGATCTTTTATGCAAGAATTATTTTCTTTTTTTCTAAAACAAAATTTTGTTATCCCTTATTCAACTATGTATAAAAATGCATATAGATTTCACCTTAAAAAAAGGAAAAGAAATATAATAATTATCTATTGTAATATTATTTAGTAGTAATGTAATATAATTATTATAATTAATTAAATAAATATAGGAATTGTTCATTATCGTATAATTATTATAATTTTTATTAAAAAATTTCTTTTTTTTTTTTTTTCTTTTCTTTTTTTTTTTTTTTTTTTTCAGTATACAGTAATGTAGATATATTTTAGCTCAAAGGTGAAAAAATACCTAATAATTATTAATTATAGTATTATTATAATAATTACTTACTATCGCAAGGTTATTATAATAAATTATTATATTAGAATTTATTGTAATGAAAATTACTAGCTTGTACAATATTAATTAGCTTGTACAATATTGTAATGCATAATAAATTGCGCCTGGCAATTGACTCTACTAACACGAAAGTTATGAACATTTTATCAACATTAATCTTGTAACTTCATCCTCACGGAAATAGGAAAAAAGAATTTTACAAAACTGGTGCACCGAAACTGGTGAAAAGAATGTCACGCGAAAAGTAACCGAAATAAAAATTAATCGATTCTTTTTATTGACGTGTGTCCTCGTCATTCGATATCGGTATACCGAACTTTAAAATCGATACTTGAAATCGATAAATGGAATCGTCTGTTATCGTGGGCTCATCATCCTACAACATAATTTTTCTGTTTGTAATATTAATGTTGTTTAATTTTTTTTCGTAAGTTCTGATCAATTCAGACAGAAATTACAAAATATGAGCTGTATTTTGATCGAAAGTCGTAATCTACAAGTTGCTCAAAAATCTATCTGAGTGGGGAGGGTTGGAAGATTAGTAACATTTCTATTGATTGTTGTTGAAGTCTTAGAAGTATGTTTTTTCTTTTTGTTTGGACAAAATCGCATGCAAGATCGGAAACGGAACTGCTTCCTGTCTCTGTGTCATATTATCTTTTACTCTAGCTTCAAAATTGTGACATTATTTTTCTCATCAATGCATTACCAAGTGAGCGTTTGAAAAGTTTCTTGTATCTAATACGTAATGTATGACGTTTGGAACTTCTTTTATTAATTTTCATAATGCTGCAAAAGCTCGTAAAAACTGAGAGCTAGTATATTATAAGTTATATCATGTACAGTTAACTCCCGCTTAACGGGGTTACAGTTTAACCGATTTAAAACATTATGTTTGTTGCGGAACGAAAGAGAAATTACTACCATATACCGCTGGAATAAAACAAACTTTTTGCAATAAAGAAAGAAAGAAAGAAAGATAGACAGAAGAAATTGCATGGCATGAAAGCAGTGATGGCAAAAGTAGGCAAAACAAATTATTGCTTTATATCCATCACAGTATGTAATTTAATTGAACAGTATGTAATTTAATTAAAACTGAATTGCTGAATCATAAAAACAAATTAAACGCACAGTCATTAGTTTTCTGTTTCCCATTAACTCTTGTCCAAATACAAGACTAATATAAATAAAGGTACTGCTCCTTTTGATTTTAAGCGTCTTCTTGTTTTAAACTATGATTTACATTTCAGTTCTTCAGTAGCCTTTCTTATTCATTACAAACCTGTTGCCAAACACAGACCTTTCAAACATAATTTTATAGCTGAGATGCGAGTTATCAACTTAAATTTAAATCTGATTCAAAAGCAGTAAGCACAGAAAAGTTGTAAAGCATTAACTTAACTCTACTTTACCTTCTTAATTGCGAGATCCAAATTAAAATAATACAGTACAATGCCTACTGAAACTGAGTGGAACGCATTGTTGAACTGGATACAATACAGTATTTCTACTGAAGGTTGCAAAGTATACATGCGTCGAATAGTTTAGTCCTAAATTAAATCTCACTTACCAACCGAGATTCTGTTTTTCGATCACTAATTGTGCACTAATAGCACTAATTGTGCAGGTTTCCCCAGTTTTCATTGAGAATACTTCAGAGGTCGATCTAAGAATCTTCCGACCCTCTTCCTCTATAACCATACCACTCGAAAGTACTTTTCGCCTCAACAGTATTAAGTACCCCCATGCCGGCACAGACACTGTTCACTTACAAATACGTATCCGTGCCTTCTCCGAGTTTCAAACTCGAACCCATCGGTACGGCAACCAGCATCGCTAATACCGATAACGGCGTCTTTCTCTATTTGCGGCTTGTGATGCCAAAGGTTTGCTGATAAAACAACAGCAAAATGTATCTATGCCACAAGTCCTGCGGTTACAATTCTTACTTAATTTAAACTACATCGTTTTCCAATCAAATGTGCATAAACCTCTGCACCGAGCGAGTACGTGACGAAACGAGGTACAAAAGAAAGGTGTAAAAACACGAGGTATAAAAGAAAGGTGGTGTAAAATAAACGAGGTATAAAAGAAAGGTGTAAAATAAACTTTTAATTATTAGTTAACTCAAAAGAAAGACAGGACACAATATAATCGAATGAATTTATTTTCCAAATTAAACTGCACCGACATGCAAGTGAGTTATTAATAATATTTTCTGTTACGTATTACATGTATTTTATCTCTCCTGTGTTTTTTCAACTCCTTTAAAATTAACCGCGCTTTTGGGTTACCGTGCATATCATCTTCTGTATTATCCCGGTTAACCAAGAGTCTACTGTATCTCTAAATCACTAACCAAATCTCAGATTTAAAAATAAATAAATAAATAAGTAAATAAATTTTTTATTTAAAAAAATGCAGCAAACTTGCATTTTTAAAGAAAAAGATATTGAAAATCACTTAAAGAAAATAGAGAGAAATATAAAAGTCTTTATCCCTTTAATGTCGGCATTTCTCGCTCACGCTGGTATGTATAGTAAACTAGTTTACAGAGTTGGTTTGGCTTGGTTTGATTACGGGAAAATATTCAAGGATTATTTGCCTAAGGGCTGTGATGCTTTCGTGGAGAACTTGTAGAGTCATTAGGATATTTTTTGGAGGCCGGAGAGATGAAAAATTAACAACGCCTTCGCCGGGAATCGAACCACGGACCTCTGGAATACCGGACCAGCATGCAGAACCACTACACCACAAAGGACGCTTGGAAAGCGGGAGAAATACCTTATATACTCCCCTTTTTAAAGGGCGACTAGGGTTTTAGGGGACCTAGTCGCCAAATCCTGGGTGTGGAGAATCATCATCCACAACCCTTTTAGTTCGGGTGCCACTGTAGAGTCATTAGGATATTTTTTGGAGGCCGGAGAGATGAAAAATTAACAACGCCTTCGCCGGGAATCGAACCACGGACCTCTGGAATACCGGGCCAGCGTGCAGAACCACTACACCACAAAGGACGCTTGGAAAGCGGGAGAAGTACCTTATAAACTTTCTAAGGGAAACACAGTTTTATACATTTTATAGAGACAAACATTTGGCGTACTTGACATTTCATGAAATTCCAGAATGAAAATTAATATTTCAACTCAGTATGTTGAATTTTGAAATAATACACACCAGTCTTTAATTTTTTTTCACAGTGCCTTCGAGTATCACCAGTGTCAAAAAAGCCCTTATTTCATTTGGTTCAGCGGGCTTCCGATATTTTCTGTGGTAAAAAAAAGGACGTAAGCGATTTTGCTGCTCTGATTACTCAAGGTAAGATTTAGTTTCCAACGCTACCATATTTATAACATCGTTATCAAATATTGCTCTGAGAATCATAGAATTCCCGTAGCGTCATCTATATTCATGTAAAAGGATGGAGTGCCGAGAAATGAAAAGTTTGTAAAACAGACGAAAGCATTCTTTTTACATCAGTTTCTCAGAAAAGGCAAATGTATGTATTGTTGCGTGCGTACGGTTTCGTAATGGATTGAATGCACAAGTCGATAAAAAGTTAATAAAATTTATTCTCATCCCAAGATATAAAACAAAAAGCTGAAATACCCTTAGATATATTCGTAAAATATTGCGATATCTCACAGTAGTTATATTTTAAACTACTAAAACGTTAAATAGAACTCAGTTAAAAAATACAGAGGAAGCTAAACCGATCTCACCGCGAATTCGCTGCAGTAAACTACAAGAACTAAGTAAATAACTGAACTGAGATGTTTTAATCCTGCTTTTATAATCTTTTTAATCATGCACGAAAACATTCTGGTATTTTCTCGACTTTTCTGGATAGTAAAAGAGTACAATTACGAGATATCTATTTATTAAATGTTAAATGCGCATCCTCTTGTATTCCTACTCTTTCGGCTTAACGTTCACTTAAAACATGTCGCGCCCAGCATTGCACGGAGAAATAAAACAATTTGATAACAATTTTACTAAAAATAGCAAACTAAATACAAAAACAGTAACAGTATGTTTCTCGCTTTATGAAGAAACAAACGCACATAGAGCTATCAAATTTTGAAAAACGTAGTCCTGAACCTGAACATGGGCACATGAAAGTCCGAATTTTTCATTTCGAATTCGTTTTATTATCTTTTTCATATTTTGTAATACTTTAACTAATTTTTGGTTAAAAAATTCAACGATTTCAAAGCGAACAATGGCAACACAGTACCAGGAAAAAAAATTATTTCCAACGCGCGATACTATCTATCGGAAGTTCTAAAGATATACTGCATTTAAATATTTTGTAATTTTGCTGTTGAATCGAATTTTATGTGGCGTAAGCGCCAAGAACTCGATATTTAATAAATAAAGTAAACACACAATGTGTTAGTAATGAAGAGACAAAAAAAAGGTTTCGTAAAGCCATCTTAGTAAGAAAACTAAACACTGATATGATGTGTTTAGTTTTTTTACTAAGATGGCTTTAAGAAGTCTTTTCTCAGAATTGAGAAAAGGCTGAGAAAAAAAATCAGAAAATATATGCCGACACTTAAAGCTGCATCGGGAACTCGAAACGTATACTGCTATGCAGCTTTTAATTTTTTTTTCCAATTTTGGTGTTGAATTGTATAGGGCGTAAGTGCGAAGAAAATGATGCTTAATACGCACTTTTCCCCATCCTTTTGCAAAAATTTTTAAGATATTGTTGCTTTCAACCTAGGCAGATGAAAATAAATTTTTAGCGTCCTAATTCAGTGTTAAGAGGTCTAATCAAAATCATAACATTTGTCTAGCAAAAAGAATTTTTTTTCAGTGAGGTACCAAACTGCCGTATTAAAAAAATATTATCTTACACAAACCAAACAGTTCGCCTTTACCTAAATTAGTGTCTAAAATAACTAACTATTCCCGAAGTATTACTCTGCGCGAATAGCTTTAGACGTTAAAAAGAGAGAAGGTGCGAATGGAAAAGGTTTTATTATTGCATAAAAGTAAGCATTGTTTTATGAATGTGGAAGTTTAATTTGGGAAAATGACGATGTCAGAACGCTTATTTAAATATAGCAAGTATAGCAAGTATACTTTCTTATCAACGCTTATGACCTAAAATTATGAACAATATATAAATAAATCAATATCTAAATTAAAACTAAAAAATACATTAAAAAGAAAACTAAGAAGACGCTTTAACAATCAGAATCGAAATTCATTTAAAAATAATTTATTAATAACTGTAGAGATCATTATAAGTTAGCGATGTGAAAATTGAGGTAGAGGTTAAGAGATTAACGAGATAAGGGGTGAAAAGGTAGATAGAGAAGAACTCCCATCACTTAATGGGGCAGAGAATAGGAGGACAGTAAGGAAAAGACATTCCTCCGTGGGTGACAAGGAAAAAGGAAAAATTGGGCGAAACGTCATTTTAGACAAAAGTGCTAAGCAACCAAATTTGCTTCCCTTCTGGTACTGTTTCTAGCACTATCCGTATTTTCAATTGTGGAGCTTTAATTTTTGTACCTTTTTTCTTTGGTATGATAGAAAATCATGGCCTTTGTTTCTATCATCCTTTGAAACAGCATTTTATCTGTCCATTCAGGGCCTAAATTAAGCTAATGCTTTGCTGAGCTGTGTCCTTTTAACCATTCATCGCTAAATTAATAATTAACTAAATTATCATTTGTCTGTTGCTTGTCTACATTTTGATTGAATGAATGTAATGAGGTATTTAAATTTTATTAAAAAATGTTTGCTTACATATTATGTTTAATAATAGTTTTAATGTTAATGATTTTATCATTTTAATTATTTAATATTTTAATCAGTAATTATTTTATTATTTTAATTACGTAGTGTTTTATTCGTTATTTATTTTATTAATTCTTAATTATTTTATTATTGTAATAATAGTTATTTTATTTAATTTTTTTTCCTTCTTTGCCGATGGCCATCCTCATAGTGCTTCGGCTCTTCTAATCTTAGAAATGTTTAAAATATAATACAAAGCAAAATTTTAAAGCTTCTTGATTATAGCTTCTGGTTGGAAACTTACAATAAATTAATTAGGTACAATTTCAGAAATCCTACCCGAAACTACAAATAACAACTGGGGCGAAAAATCTAAATTTCATTAGTTTCCAACATTTACCAAAAAGCACTGCCGAATTTCATGGGATCGAGTTTGTTCTAAACAGCTACTTTCACGGGAAAGCAAACGACGGCAACAACAACTAGATCTTTACTCAAGAACAAGATGGTTGTGATTTTCCTTCTTAGTTTAAACTACACAGCGTGCCATAAAATTGCATAAACCTCTGCAATGAGATAGTACGTGACGAAAGGAGGCGTAAATTAAAGAATAAAGTCAAGTGTTAACTGTTATTAACACCTAAATAAAATGTCACACATAGTATCCAGAAGAAATCGCATGAATCGCATCAAAACAAGTGGAAGTGTTTTAACCCTAGAAAATTCATTCCACGATTGATTAGCGTCATCAAAGAAGTAAAAGAAGAAGCTACACTAGATGGAACGTGATGATTAAAAACACAAGGATTAGAAATGAAGATGCCTGTACCACATCCACACAAATTATGCCGTGCGAACCTTTATGTACTCTTACGATATTTCTTAAATGATGTGAAACAGTATGTTGACCAGTGTTTTGTGGATTTTCAGTCATTGATTGGTATGGGGTACGTTACACCCAAGAACACAAATGCGATCAAATTTTTCAGTCATTGATGATTTGCAAGCTGATAGCCATTGGTGTGGTACGGTACAGTAAGTTAAGATATTCATTCATTGCTTTTAAACTGCTCAGTTTAAGTATTCACAGATTAATTACATTTGAAATAAATTAAATACTTTACGCTTTGCTTTGTGGCTGCTTTCTGAGAACTATTTGCTTAGACGATAATCTGAAGTGCTTATGCTTCGCACACTTTCAATACTTGCCAAATTGTAGGGATGATGATAATATACATTACCAATTAATAAGTATTTGGACACGCGGGATAGAAAAGAAAAATAAAATTTATTTATATTCAATAGTTCGTAGAGAGAGTTACAGCCTCGATCCTCCGAGAAATGCTGTCCACAAGTCTTTGTACGACGGTTTGGTATTTTCTTCCACTCGGCTTGGAGAAGACATGTAAGTTTCTTCTGTTAAGTTGTTCGTTTGTTGCACCCCTTAATTCGGTGATCCAACTCGTTCCAGAGGTTCTTTATAGAGTTCTGGCTGTAGCTGTAGGCTGTGGAATTCCAGTCCATTCGGTTAACCCCATCGTCATCCCACCAATCCATGGTGGACTTCGCAACATAACAGTTGACTTTGTAGTTCTGAAAATGATGTGGGCCCACACAGTAAAACTGACATAACGTAGGAAGCACACTGTTATCTAAAACAGTGCAGTAGGCATCGGCGTTGAGCTTATCCTGAATTTGGACCAAGAGTTTTAGTCCATACCAAGAGAAACACTTCCAGACCACAGTTCTACCTTTGGCGAACTCAAAGAGCCTCTCTAGCCTAAGGGAACAATGCATTTTGGCAGGAGGCGTTCTCCAGGCAGACGACAGACCGAACCCCTGTTATCCGAAGGGTAGAGAATGAACTTTGATTTGCCGCTCCAGAGAACCTGTTTCTACTGATCTACAGTCCACTATCGACGTATTTTTTAACCACAGTCGAGCAGAGTGGTTGGACTTCGCGATCAAAGGCTTATAGGTGGAGCACGCTGAACACTCCTGGATGCTTCTTTAAACTCCTGGAGTATGTTAGCCTTCAGTTGGGTGCGGTACAGCCGTGGGGTCTGCCGATTCGGCGCACATTCCGACAATCACCGCTCACCTTCCACTTCTGAATCACATAGACCACTGTCGATTTTGGGTAATTCAGACCGCTAGATATGCCTCTTAACGATTGGTCATTTCTGTAATAGCCAACAATTACACATTTTTCGAAATCGGATAATTCTGCACTTCGTGGCATTTTGCATGTGACTAATGCCTATGTGTTTCCTACATGATACTTAACAGCTGAGGGCTTGACGTATATCAGGACCGCACATATCGGCATTTGCATGAGCATACAAATACTTATTGGTAGATAGTACAACGTATCTTATGGTAATATAATGCAACATAAACTTAACCTTTCTTAAAAAGTCGAAATATTTGAGAAATACTCCGCTGAGAATTTTCAAACGTCATAACTGAAGAGAGTACAAGTAACAATAAATACTGCTGATCACCAGTGATTTACTATTTAACAGGTTCAAACAGTGAACTCAAACGTGTGCCCCGCAGGTCGCATGCATCCCCGAAGCAATTTTACGAAGCCGACGGATTTATTTCCCATAAATTAATTAGTGTAATTAAGACATTAATTATTATGATTGGAATTTGTGGAAAGTTTTAAGATTTTAATGATTTGCAGTCCAAAATTTCATTATTTTCATTACCATTAACTCTTTTGCATCGAGAGACGACCAAATCTGTTTTCATCAAACATCGAAAACGCCCGTGTTTACGAATTTGTCTTGGAATAGCTTTCCTTTCCCCCTGCCTGGTAGATAGCTACAGCATTAATAATAACCTACTTAAGTGAAATGAGTGTTTCTCTCTTGGGGTTTTTCAGCGGTTTCATCCATTGTGTGCAGTTTCACCTTACAGCCGGATTGCACCTGCAACCCTTAATAGCTTTCCGTATGTTTCCTTTAGTTGCTTCAAAAGAATGATTGACATGTCTCTTAACAACTCGCCAAACCAATGAGCCATACACTAACGTGGAGGGGGAAAGCACTAGGTGGAAAATAAACGAGGCGTTGGGGAGGTTTGCCGTTGCCTGAATGAACGGGCGTTACGGGCGATTTCGATGCGAAAGAGTTAAAACGAACATGAGTAACGCTCCAGAAAATCTACAAATAGAACTAGTTAATTTACACTGGAATATAAATGTTATTAAAATATTTAGAAATGCATATTTGATTTTTTTTTCATATTTGTCTGAAGATAAATAACCTCATAAAAGTTTTTGTGATAAGAATAATCACTTTGTTTGAGTTTACATTTATATATAAACCGTTTTTCCGACAGTTCAAAATTAAAATGTCTAAAAAAGAATTAGATTAACCGATGAGCATCCAAAAATTGTGAAGAGGATAGTACCTAGGAATTTTCTATAGGAGTTCTAAATTTTATCAAAGTCGAAAATGCTGTGAGGCATTGTAGCTGAAAGCTATTCTAACAAAAAAGAAATTTATAATTACTTATATAAAAAAATTCGAAACACATTTCTCGTGTTTTTAGTTTGATTTAAATTTAAGTTATTTAGTCGTTTATTCAATATATTAGAATTATTTGAAATAAAGATTATCCTGAAAATTTAATTTTAGCTAACAATACGTTTTCATTATAAAGTGCAATCATCAGAAATTTCTTTCAGTTACCAGCCTTTAGATTTCAGAGAAAAAATAACATAAATTGGATTTCTTTCCTATGCATCATTACTATTATAGTTTATGTACATTTTGATAAATATTTGGTAAGTAAAATTTTAAATTCAGTTAAAAAAAAGATGTTTTGTTAAGAAAGAAACTTTTTATTTCCGTAAAAAAAAAAATTCTCTCGTCAGCTACTTTGAGATCTCAGATTCGGGCTCGCACACAGTTTGAGTTTGAAACCACCAGATTAACAGTCATTAATGTTAAGAAGTAGAACGTTTTGTCCAGTGCAACTGTTAAGAAGGAGCACTCATCATAAAGCAGGATAGCGTAAAGTAACGTAAGAGTCGAAAATTCTGGAATGATTCCTCTACGGACATTTCTTACTTCAGCGTATCTTTCTAACTTCAGTGTCTTCTCAGTAATATTTTGATGTATTCCTATGGCAACAAGTTTCATTAAAATTTACGTCACAAAACCAATAAAGAATCAATAATAATCAATAAAAGACATCTCTAGAGGCATATAATGATTTTCTCGACTGGAAAAATTTTTTGTCCCTGTTTTATGTTTACATTAATATCTACATCAAAATGAAAGTCTAATGATATTCATAAAGTCCTCTAGCAGCTCAAAAATTATGATAACTGAATTTAAATGCAGCAAGATGAGATGAAGTAATACTCTGATTGATTTAATGCCTCGCAGACTGATAACAACTTCCGCTTTGGCCTCAGACATCAAGTGGAAACAATGACATTAAAAGCGAAACAAAACCCAAGGATATTATCTCTTATTAATTAGTAATGCTGATAAAATTTTATCATCTGGATATTTTAAAACTGAATAGTTTTCACTTATATAAATTAAATTCATAATTATGGGAAAATTTTTTTACCTTTGAAATGTTTCTTTATTGCTTTCAAATCATTCACTTTATTCAGCAATTAAAATTTATTTGGTCAAGCTAGGCAATGCATGGCGTTATGAATATCTTTTATTCATTGCCGCAAAGCCAGAAATATTCACGCAATAAATCAGTTCGCTGGTCAGAAATTAAATACAGTTAAGTTCTTATTAAATTAGATAATAATATTTAAAGTTGAAACTGCTCGGAACGCTCCGTAACTATAGGATAGATACCAAAATTTAAAAACCTTTATTCAAGGGACTTAAAAAATAATTTAACAAGGGAAAATAAATGAATAAAGTTATAATTCGAAAAAGCCTCAAATTACTCTCTAAAGCCTCAAAAAGGAATTAATGTTTAAAATTTAAACAAAGAGCCATAAAAAATGGAAAAATTAAAAATCTATAAAAGGAAAAAAAAAAGATGTTATACTAATTATGTAGCATGTAACATTAGAAATAAATTTTGTAATGATATCAAAGCTTCAAATATACATAAAAGTTATCATTTGAATATAGTGTGGTTTCCTACGGATGGTAAATTACACTCATGTCCATAAATTAAGGATAATGCAAAATCAGGCAAAGGAAGGGTTAGAAGCAAAACTAATTTGACTTATTTATAAAGCTGATTTATTAAACAAAAGGTAGAGAGCAAACAAAGATGCTATGTGTTTGATATTATTAAAAAAATTAGCGATTTTTTCTCCCTGGAGCAAATTACAAAAAACCCTATTTACAAAAAACCGATATTACATGGTTGGTGTGATTGCTAATGCATTGTATGTCTCCCAGACGATGCAATACAGTCCGTGCAAAGCCTAGGCATGCTGAGCATCAAATTATCGATCTTATCTTGTGGAATATTACACCACTCAAAAAGCAATGCTCTCCGAAGTTCCGGTAGACATTAGGAGGGGGTTGACGGGCTGCAACTCGTCGGCCAAGCATGTCCCACACGTGCTCTACTGGATTCAAGTCCGGTGAGAATGCTGGCCAGTCCATACGGGTGATATCCTCCGATTGAAGGCATTCGCTTACGATGTTTGCACGGTGAGGACGGGCTTTGTCATTAATGAACACAAATTGTGTCCCCATGGCGCCCCGAAACAAACGTACATGTTATTCCAGAATGACGTCCCGATAGATATGACTTGTCATGGTTACAATTTGAACATGTAGGTCAGTTCTGGAACCCAGAATAATTCCACCCCAAATGAGCACTCCTGCACCACCGTAACGGTGTCGTTCAATGATGTTTTCTTGGTGGTAACGGGTACCTGGACCTCTCCATATGAAAGTCCGACGAGAATCAGACTGCAAACTAAACCTGGACTCGTCGGAAAACATCACACAAGCCCACTGTTGCGGTGTCCACAATGCATGCTCTCTACTCCAGGCTAACCGCAGGCGACAGTGAGTTGCAGTAAGTGGAACGCGTCTGACAGGTCTACGAGCATATAGACCAATCTGCCCTAAGCGTCTGTACACGGTCTGCCTTGAAATTGTCGTACCAGTGGTTGAAGAGAACTGACGAGACAGGTCTGAGGCTGTGCTCCGCCTGTTTCTTTTGGCAGTAACTGCCAAATACCGGTCCTCATTCGGCGTTGTAACTCTGGGGCGACCTGTGCTGTAACGTCTACTCACATTACCATCATCTTGGAATCGTTGCCAAAGCCTGGAGATGACACTCTGGGCAATTCCAAGTTCGTCTGATACTTCCAGTTGGGTACGCCCACATTCCATACGGCCGATTATTCTACCACGTAAAAAATCATCCAAATACGTCCTTTGTGTCATAACTATTCGGTTATTGCATAGAAATGCTTATAAAGCGCTTGCGAACAATTTTACTTCTTTGCCTGTATTCCTTATATATCACTTTCTTACACTCTCGTCATTGTGACGTACCATCGGTGTCATATGGTTACTTCCTGAAATTTGCATATGATTCTTGAAGATGTGTGTAGTGATTTTACAGGTGATATATTTATTTTAGAATTCGATTTCCGCGTGACTCCTGATTATCCTTAATTTATGGACATGAGTGTAAATGTGCAATGGTATCTTGGTTTGGGAGCACGGTTCGTTCCGGAAACGTGCTCACAACGCAAAGGGCTTATGTATAAAAGTAAATTTTCCCATTAGAAATAATGCAGACTCAGATGATTTTTTCCATAACCCTTAAATATTCAAATAAAAAGTATTAATACGTAATACAATATTAATATTAATATGCCTTTGAAAGGAATTGTTGCTAACTAACAAAAATATTACTATCTGTTGGCTCACTGAAGTAGTTTTCTTTTTGTGGCGGTTCCTGTTCATAAGTAAACGTCTTAAATTCCTGTTTAAGGGCGTAATCAGATCACAGCTTTCTACCAGCAGTACTGAAAGTTGTGTTGGCTACCCCGTACCAGGTTTATCGATGATCTTTATACCCCAGTGAATATGAGTAAATAATCGATATGCGAAAATTGTTTTTTTCCAAGCTGCGGAGGGTAACTTCCTTCAAACTTCTTTCGATCAGCATTTTAAATCAACGCCTGAAATGACCAGCTGATTCATAAGCTGGAATAAGACTAGAATTTGGAGGAACAGGCCTCATCTTTTATCTAGCAAATGATTTATGACAAGGAGGATGAGCGACAGCAGCCAGTATTCATATCAGCAAGAATTTGAATGGAAGTTGCCTTTCTAATTTTTTTTATTGTAAGACAGAATAGCTCTTTGATTCTCTCAACTAATAAGATATGTATAACACAAGGCTTGATGCTGGAATTCCACATAAAGTTTATATCTCGGTGCTGCACACTGCTTTTTTTGAATGCTCTTGGATATTTGGAAAGGTACTCAATCAGGGCATAAGTCTGAAATTTTCCCTTGCTTTAGCACGTACCAAAAACCGTTAAGATTCCCTTTCATGTGTATGTCATCGAGTATTAGGTTCTTTTCAGCTGTAATGTAGGGGCCTCAATTAAAAAAAAACAAGATTTTTTTTTTTTTTTTTTTTTTTTTTTTTTTTTTTTTTGTGTGTGTGTGTGTGTGTGTGTGTTAACAAAACAAAATTTTTAACTAATTTTTTAAAAAAACGTTGTACTAGATATTTGTTAAAACATACATATAAAAATAACGCAAAGAAAAAAATTAAAATTTATATTTATTTTTTGCTTTGAGTCTAAAAGTTGGTATCTACAAGAAATTTTTGTTAGTCAAATCTGTAATTACGCTCATTGACAGCTAAATATTAAAATTTTCAAATTAACATTTATTCAAAGAAATATAATACGCTGAAGTAACCACTAAATAACTTAGTGGTATAAAAATGTATATATTTTTAAACCACTAAGTTAATTAGTGCTTTAAACAATATAAACTAAAGAGAAATGCACGAAATATAAACTAAAAAGAAATATACGGAATTTAATATAAACTAAAAGGAAATATAGGAAAATTTCCCAAGAAAAATAAAGGCAACCTATTCCCTTTCTCTTTTTATTAGATTTTTCTATGACTCATAAAGAAAAAGTGGTACGTGTATGAAAATAATTAATAGCTTCTTTATGTCTTACTATATATCTTTCAGCTACTACATGTCTTACTTTTCGAATTTTATAAACTTTGTAATCTTGGAGGAAAATTACTAGAAAGTATCTTCGTCGCAAATTGTAGATACTCATCAGCAATCTGATTCTTTTGGTAAACTTAATTTTCAACTACGAAGAAAAAAAAAGCTGTTGATATGTAAATGTACTTCAAAACAAAGCAATTATTCATATTACAAAAATTCATAACTGAGTATATTTATATTTTGATAAGTACTAATAAAATCTAATCAAATTTGTAATTTCCAGTCTTTGATTAAGATTTATATCACAGTATAAATTAATTAGATTCATTTCTAGATTTTCATTAGAATTACTTACGATCGTTTAAGGTAATGAAAATAACGTAAAACTCAATTTCAAACCAACAAAATCTTAAACTTTTTCTTTAAATTCTTGTCATAATAATTCTAATTAATTAGACGGGAAAGGTATAAGCGTACCACATAAAATTGCCTCAAAGCCGCATGCTGCCCTCAAGCCACCAGTTTGAGATCAGTGCCTTGTTACATGGTGGATGCCGCTTCTCCGGAGAATAATTGTCCCTTCCCCTAGCCTTAAAACCATTTATGTAATATGTCGACGTTTTGGCAATTCATTATGAAATCAGAGTCTGTGTGTTTTCGTCAGTAAAATTCATGGTCACAGTATCACTCACGAGCTAGCTTAACATTTATTTGAAGGAGATAAATGGGGTGGAATGTAAGAAGGAAATTGTTTTAAAGTATGAATGAGGTACGCAAATAGCTGTCACAGCAAGATTTTATAAGAAATCTGTAGAAACATTATGTATTTTTTTAAAGCAGACAAGATGAAAAATTATCAACGCCTTCGCCGGGAATCGAACCACGGACCTCTAGAATACCGGCCCAGGGTGTAGAACCACTACACCACGAAGGCACGCTGGGAAGGCGGGAGAAATACCTTATAAGTCTACTTCGACGACCCGCGCGATATTAAAGGCAAAGGAACTCCTAAAGAGGGTAGATGCAGTAATTTACCCTTCACACGAAGGGTTACTTGTTTACATCTTCCAGAACATACACTGTTGCTTCGGCTTTCCCGTGATTTACTTTCGCTGCATCTAGCCTCTCATAACTTCCTTTTTCTTTAATATTGCGCAGATCGTCGAAGAAGACTTCTTAACAAAATCTTGAGATGAGAGCCATTTGCGTACCTAGTTCGTACTTTCAAACAGTTTTCTTCTTATCTTCCACCCCATTTACCTCCTTCTTAATCGCTTTCCTTTTCAAATGTTCCCTGATGGGAACTATTGTTGCAGTATAGCTCCAAAGTACACTTATGAGTTCTTCACGCACATGCATCCTCACAATGTTATAGTAAACAATATGCACTTGGACGGATGTTGATTAAGTGGGCAAGGTACATCGACTGGGACCGAGCATGAGGAATGATTATCCCTCAGTCAACCAATGAAGAACAGAAGAATTATCGTAAGGTTGAGCTCCTTTATCAAGTTAAAATTTATTAAAAACTTTATACTTCTTGCGGAACATTCGCAGGGAAAGTTTATTCGCAAAATTTAAGGTCTTACTGGATTTCAATTTGCATCAATGAGATACACTATGAAAACACAAAAACAATAATTCCATTTATTAAGAAATGCCTTTTTTTAGTTTGTTTTTATTTCAAATCCCTTGTATTCGCACATTCAACTGCAAGAAACAAATTAAACTTGAAACATGTTAAATCTTTACAACACATAACACTCTAAGAATGTTTTTGTGCGCGAAGGCGCACAATTCATTCTTACAATGGCAGACTTACCAAAGAGTCTAGAACAGAGATTCTCAACCGGTGGTAGGCGTACCACTGGTGGTACGCAAAGAAACGAAGTATTTTTAGCAATTAAATTGAAAAGCTTCCTGAAGACAAAGAATAATTGATAGAAATTTCCCGTGATCGAACTCTAACTGAAGAGCTTAAAAATAACACACTTGTTAACTTTTGTCTGAACCGAATAAAAAATTTAAAGGCATTTCAAATAAAGTTTATCAAAATTTTATTGCCGTTTTGCACAACCTATTTGTGTGAATAAGGATTTTATTCCACGTTATATTTGAAAAATAAATACAGAACGAAATTAAAAGTGGACCCTAATTTACGGTTAAATCTGAGTAAAATTAAGGCCAGACATAAAGAAATGAATCACTCTTAAACAGGCCCAAATTTCACACTAAATTTTAAAGTATTATAACTTATATTTTGATAATTAAAATGGTAACGAATTTTTAATCTAATATTTTTAATGTGTGCATATTTAATACAAATAGCGAATAGTTTGTGCAAATGTAAATATATATATATATATATTAATATTTCTACTGAGGAACTGAAAAATAATTTTTCTGAAATCTAATGGTGGTACTGAAGTTTTTCAAATGGTTGAGAACCGCCGCTCTAGAAGAATATATCCAGTTTTCTCGTCTATCGAGTTTTCATTTTTATTAGATTTGATATTCATACCAATCTTATACCATCAATTTCCGCCACAAAGCCATTTGTCGTATAACTCATGTATACGCTTCTCATTTCATATTTCTTATCTGAGGTCACGGCTCCCTCTACCGTCCTTAGTATCTTTATGAATCGTCTCTCCCGCCCTCGAGCGTCCTCTCGAATGGTGCGCTTCTCGGCCAAGGGGATACGAGACCTTAGGTCGACGGAGTTTGACGTCCGATACGACCAAGTAGGAGCAAGCTCCTTCGGCAAGTCTCATCCGACCCTCAGACAGGCGAGGTCCCGGGTATCACCCGAGACCGCAATGCGCGTTCGAAAAATCAGTGCTCAATGTGTCCTAGGCTTGATTATGTATGCCGGTTTCATATATTAAGTGAAAAATATACATTCTTCGAGTTATAAAAACTCAGTTTAAAAATTACTGTGAGGACGCTCTTTGTTAAAATGCAAAAAACGTTTTATTTACTAAGTCTACTAAATGTACTAAAAAAGATAATGTAAACATGAATTTTCTGGGTTTTTGTTTGTTTGTTTCGTGTTGACCAGATATTAATCAGCTTGGCTTTTAAATGTGGGGCCATCTGATGAATGCTTTTTATCGAGGATATGTTTCTGCTTCTGCAGACTTGATGGACAGTATCTTAGAACCAATGCGCGAAGAATCGCAGAGGACATTTGAAATGAGCTGTTAAACACGCTCATCATCGCTTTCAACTTGTGCCAGTTCAAGCTGAAGAGCATATTGAGCAAATTCTTTTAAACGTCTTATACGGACATAACTAGTGTTTGATTACGTGAATTACGCATAGTAAGCTGCAATCCAAAACATGATTACTAATCAGATTGTGTTTTCTTTTGCTTCTGACACTCGATGCAATTTTTCCTCCTTTATTCCATTTGTAATGGTGATAAATTGTGTTCTAAAGGCTAAAATGTTCTTTGTGGTTAATTGGTTTCTTTCATTAGTTTAATATGCTCCTTTTATCGCATTTTTGTAAAAGCGCCCCTTAACGGACAATTATGAACTTATATTTTATTTTTCTGTAGAACACTTTTCCTCATTTTTTAACAACTTATGCATTAACTTTCGTAGAAGTCTACTCACCAAATAACTTACAAAATGCTGCAAACAGGCTAATTTTAATAACAATCCGTTTGTAGCCTTAAAAAAACAGAGATTAAAATTTTTAAGAATACATTTATTGTTTTAAATTTGCTCAACTACACTGACTTAATTTGTAAGCGGAATTAATACTTTGCCAAATGGCAACGTTGTGAGAACTGACTGTTTGGGAGAGCTCGAGAAAAAGCTAAATTAAAGACTTCATATATTCAATGGCAACACCTACCAAAGCGTATGAACAATAAATGGCAGTCATCGAAAAGGCAACGTGTCACAACGAACATAATTTTACAAACGTTTGGGGAAGTTTCTACTGATGTAATTTTTAATTCCAAAATTATTTTCTAGAAATCAATTCGAATCAAATACCAGATTATTGTGTATTACGTACGAAATATATGGCATTGGAAACATTTTAATTTGTTACAACTATGCTGAAAATTTCCCGATAATTTTAGTTATGTGAGACATGTTATAAACTAAATTAATAAAAAAATTACATCAGTTGAGTGGATTACTAAAATAAGACGAAACAGATAGTGAGCGCCAAAGCCTTTTATCTGTCGTCAGGAGTAGCAATTCAATTTTTGCTCGGTGATAATATCTGCTAATGTGTGTATATGATAAGTGGGTGGTAACGTAATGAAACAATCCAATAATTCTGAAAAGTCGTCTCTGCAAAGATTTCTAATATCAAAATCATTATTTTAAACACTGATAAGAATCTAAAACACACAAAATTACAGTGGCGTAATTTGTTTCCTGTTACCACAGTGTTGGGATATGAATACAAACAAGGCAGTTAACATCGGGATAATGTAAAACTTTAAATTAATAATTGCTCGTTAGACAGACAGTCTCTTCACTCGTGTGCGGTTTCCATAGTAACAGTATTGTCCCTTGTCTCTTTCGTGACACTGCAGGGTTGTAAACTATAATATTAATTGCTTTGAATACAATAATAGAAAAAGTTGACCATAAGCAAACTGGGAAACATACGATAAGTTATTATCTGCAGCTGAGTTTCGGCTTTACGTATAAATATGAAAGGGAAACTCTTGCGTAGGTTAAGTGCGACTTTAAAAAAAGAGAAAATTTTAAAAAAAAGTTGCAATCTGAGCACTTTAGATTACAATCAACACCTCGAAATGTCTACCATGCATAATGCTTTCGAATCACTTGCTTCGCTATAAACAATACACGGTTATAATATAGAAAACAAATAGTATATTTATATAATTTGATACAAAATGCTTTTAATTTATGAAACTAAACGTTTCCTCATAAAGTACAGAGTATACACTTTAGTAACATCTTTTATTAATTAAATGATGCTCCAAACGCCCGTAAAAGTTATTAGTTGACACACTATACATAGAATATATTTTAAAATTGTGTCACTTAAATATGTTATTTAAAAATAAAGGTATGGATTTTATTATTAGTTATGGAAATTATTCAGAAGTGCTTTTAATCTTTTTAAATCGCTCAGTTTGTTAAGGAATTGGAGAAATCTTAAATTTCTCAGCTAAGCAATGCAAATATAATTTGACAGATTCATTCAAGAACTTATGCTTTGCCAATAGCGAGAATTTGAAAACTACTATTTGGGTGGCCCAAGCAGAAGATAAATTAAAGCTTTTATGTTTTGCACAGTAGAACAAGTAGACGATAGACACATACCAGTGCAACATTACGTAAATGCAATAGCCCAAAAATTCTGGAAAAAGTCTACTATAGACTTTCCTAACATCAACTATAGTGTAACATTAGTGTTATAAAGTAACAACAATATTTTGATATTCATTTAATGGAATGTATGACCTCTGTGGTCATTTAGTAGCTTAGTAAGGTTAGTATTATTGTACTTTGTTTAAGTTGTACATCACCATCTTCAACACTCTGCAGATGATTTCTTTCATTTGACAAAAAATAATATAATAACATTATTTGTTTACCTAAAATATAGGAAATAAAGTGCAGCCTGTGATGTTGTTTTTATGACTTATGCTAAAGCTGTTACAAAATTTAAGTCTAACAGTACTGTACAGTCATTAAGTTATTTTGAAGCCGAAGTAAATGAAAGGGAACCCAATTGCCAAATCCCGGAGGTGACGACTTATTTTCCATCACCTTTTAGTTTGAACGCCAGTGTAGAGTCTTTAGGTTTTTTTCGAAGCAGAAGACGTAGAATATATGCAATGCTGTCACCTGGACCTCTCAATTATGCGCCGATTGTTCTACATTTACACCAGAAAGGCATGTTGGAAGGAGGAAGAAAATACCTTGTAGTATCATAACAGTGTTTTAATATTATTGCCATTATTGTTGCTCCTTTGTAAAGTTCCCTGCCTCCTTACCCCATTCCTAGAGCTTCCTGTTAATTCTAACGCCTTTAAGAGTGCAGTGTCCCTGATATAGCCTAGGAGTGTAAGGTTCAACCGAGGGTCCTAGATTTTAAGAGGTTTCAAAATCGCCATTGTAACGTTATAATATAGTTTTCTGTATTAAAAATTAAAAATGGGCATTGGAAGTGTTCGAAAGAAAAACCGTGCTTAATTGCATCCTCGTGATTACACATCATAAGAGAGTCATCTAGCATAGCGCTTGTAAAACTGTTGTTCGTTAACCCCACAGGATCCGTGAGAGCTGATCAAGGATCTGCTTATCAAGGAAAGTTTAGTTTCAAAAATTAAAGTTTTGTATGGTTGTAATTGCTTTCTTTTAATGTATTAAAATGTTGTTCCAGCAAAATTAGACCTTGCATAGACCTTGACCTTGCATAAGAAACTGATGAGAAGAAAAGTGAAGAGAATCTATAGAGACTTTGGTAAATACTTTTAGCACCGAAGCGTAAGATCCTTAATTAGATGCCGTACAGAATCTGTTACTAGGATATTAGATTCCATACGATTCCGTACAGAATCATACGGCTCTACGAAGAACGACAAACAGCCAATTTCTAAAACTGTTATTAGATATGTCATAATATCTTTATATAAAAGACGCAGACCAATATAAATATAAAATTGAATAGAAAAAAATAACTTTAAATTTGCGTAAATATTATTATATATTAAAATGCTGTCGATTTCAAATGTGACTCGCATATGTTCCGTCTTTTTCCTTTGAAGAAGAGAATTATACCAGTTTTGTGCAAAAATGACTCATTTTTTTTTTTTTTTTTTTAAATTTTATGAACAACTTAATTTTATTCCGAAACTATGACTTTATCACGAAAGTAGATGCGAGATGTCAAAGCAAAAATAAGGTAATAATTTTAATATTTGTTTAATTAATAATATTTGTTAAATTTAAATCCTTGTAGAGTCTCACCCTCTTTGGCAACATAAACTGATGAGAACTCTAGAGGACTTCTCGCTATGTCTTGGAAATTACAACAGAGACTCGAAAAGGGTGTAAAAGACCTTTTATTGAAATCAATAGATTAACAGAAGGCACGGCTCTTGCTTAGGCAGCATTTATGGCGTAACTCAAAAGTAAAGAATTTAATAGAGATTAAATCGTAAGTTAGCCCAAAGGCTACATAGACAGAAGGGAGCGAGTTGGCTTAAACCCAATATCGGCGTGACAAGCCTAATGGCGAGTTTAACGCAGCGCTTCAGATAAATAAATTCTTATATCCTTACTCAATTTTTAATGAATTTAGTTTAGAATATTTTCAACTGATAATTGTTTTGAATAATTTCAGCTCCTCTGCTGTAATTAATTCAAGATCACTCTAATGCCGTACATTGCGCACTTCCGTACAGAATCGTACGATTATTTTCCCAGTGCAGTTCGTATAAAAATTTAAACCTCCAGTAACCTTTTGAAAATGTGCCGCGTTATCAAAATTGTAATCTGAAAGCCTACATTACAACTATTTAAGAACTTCCGTAATGGTAGAAAAGTATTTTATGAATTAATTTATAAGTTATATCAAAATTAAGAAATATTTTAACCGTCGCAAATTCTAAAAACATTTTAAAATCAAGTGATTCTCTCTCCAGATATGCAATACAGGGCGTTAGAAACACCTTTTACTAATTATAGAAAGAATGCTGTAAAAACTCACAAAATTATAGTTGGATATGTTAAATGAAACAAATGTGTTTAAAATTGTGTTAATTACATACCTAATTAAAATAAAATAGATATTTCTGGAACGCTCGTTTATTGCTTTCAAATCATTCATCTTGTTAAGTATCACAATTATAACTTGAAAGGTAAATTAAAAATTTCATGTAACATCAAATGGTAAAACTCTGGAAATGGATTCTTTACAAGGCTGTAACGAAAGTTCTAGATCAAAGTCGAATCACTCATAATCCAAAAGTCGAGATGCATGGCCTGGAGGGTTTTCCATAAATTTTAATTAAACTTAATATTTACATATATACAATGTAGGCTAAAATGCCTGAATCGAATATTTAATGCTCAAAAGGCAAGAACTGAATAGTTCCAGCTAAAATCTAAATCGAATTCTATTGCGTAGTGCATCGAAATTCTACCTTCAAGAAGAAGAATATTTTTTCAAGTCACGTGTTCAGAAGGGGAAAGGTTAAGTAAGCCAATAGATGGACTCCTAACGCCATCTCTTGGCGATATCAAAGAATATTCCTTAACAAGGCCACGTGGATGATGTTGTCCTGAATGGCAATATTAGGCAACGCGAGGGCGTAATAGAAGGCATAGTAACCTTAAAATGCAAAAAGCGTTGTAACTTAATGTAAAGCTTTAAATATTTTAGAAAATATTTTTCTAAAATATTTCGAGTGCTACTCTGATTAATTCTGATGTGCTGCTAGTTTTAAAGCCATCGATAATGGCTGACTAGTTGGGCGTCTTATGCAGTTCGATTATGTGCATTATGCGCTGCTCTTTTTCTTGTGTTATTGATTGGCTAAATATATCGCATCGTTCATATTTTAAGTAATTCTTATTTTTCTTTCAAATCCAACAAAAAACTTAAATGATCAGTTTTAGAAACGTGTTGCATGAATGATATACGGTGTTAGAAGCGTCTTTAATTATGCTAATGGTATCAAACTTGTTGTTATTAAACGATGAATATAAAAATACGTCGAGCAAAATATTCATAAATTTGTTCTGTTCATATACACGAATCGAAATGGATGTCCAGAACAGCATTTTTAGTGCTGAATTCAACATGAAATCGAAATTTCTCCATTCCATAATGAGGTTTGGTGACACTCAGATAAACCTCTAACTCTTAACTTAAATCGCCAAATTTAAATCTGCTTTGAATTCAACGGCCTTATGTATCCTATATAAATACTGCCATTGTTCAAATCGTAAGATCTTCAGCTTCCACGTGGCCTTACAAATAAGCATTTCTCACGGTGTTGCTATTTGGCACAGCATAAGATCTCCAATTTAAATTAATCAATTAACAATATCAGTTACTTAAAAATTACTGAATATATTTTTTAATAATTTAAGTCTTTTTTTTAATAATCATATACGCATCCGATATAATTTAAAGTACATACGTAAAATATATTCAAAATGTTTCTCAAAATAAAATAGTTCATTCAAAAATGAATCCACGTAATTGTTCGGACACCTAAACGTTTGGGTGAAATTTTCAGACGAAGAATTTTATTACATTTTTTTTTTTTTTTTTTTAAATTTTAAATGAAAATACATCAATACATCACGACAGTTACTGTCTATAGTTTGTAGTCATTAGTTCTTCAACGATAAAAAGTAAGGATAAAATTCTATTAAATTTTGTTATATAATATTTTAAAGATCGTAAAAATAACAAAAATATGACAGAAACCATTAATATAAAGCGTCCAGCTGTTTTTATTACGAAATCATAGACATTAGATGAAACAGTGGAAATGGCCTTAAAATAAAATCACAGTTCGAGCCAACACCAAGGAATCAGAAAATCAAGCAAAACTCAAGGCTTTGTTCTGTAAAACTTGTAGCTGAATTAAAAGAATGGTTTGCAGTAAAAGTTAATTCTGAAGCTATCAAACTAGTCATCACAGCAGAGTGGCAAGAAGGAACTTCTTCGTATATGGAAGAGGAAAAAAGTTATACCTTGCAGCTTACAAAATCCAACATAAACAAAGATTTATGGCACATTCATAATATAATATTTGCAGACGAATAAAATTTCACGATAGACGAATTGTTGTACAGCGGAAACACGTTATCCAAAAAACTTGTTGCCTATGCCGTTAAGGACGTGAATGTGGAGGCATAATGGTTTGGTAAAGCTTTATTGCCTCTGATGTCCTCCCCCGATGGTGGGCATTTGCCTATAATAACGGCATTGGCCACTACTAAGGCCAGAAGTGGTGGCCATTTTATTGCGGAGGCACCTAAACTGCCTCTGATGTAGAAAATATAATTTTTATTGCGGAATTTCATTACGGATAAGAACAAAAGGGCAAAAGCTGCTGAATGAAAGTTGAAAACACCTCTGCAAAGACATGAAATGCAAAACCCATTTACATTCTATCAGAATAACGATTATAAATTCATAGGTCTAAATATTTGTTGATGTGTTTTGTATGAGTCATTAAAATTGCAGGATACTTGCGGAACTTAAAATCCTATTACACATGTATGAAATGAGCTGGAGAAAAGAACAAGGAGATACGATATTTATTTAAAAGCAAGAAGGAAACATAATCGAATATTTCTAGATGTAAATAAATGTTCCTTCATTCTATGCAAAAGCATACGAAAAATATAATTTTAGCTGAAAGGTAACTAATAAATTGTTTAAGGTTCTGTTATTCCCATATTTTTGTTTAATATCAAATATATGTTCTAAGAGCTCTAAAGCTTGTATTAGTTAATTTCCAGCTCGTTTTGAATAAATTATGAGCATATTATTTTGCAGCAAGCAAGTTTTCAAAGTGTATATATGTGTGTGTGTGAAAACAAATTATATGATATTAATTATTAATATATATATTTATTATATTGTGAAAACAAAATATATTTTCATATGGGTCATATGAAACAACAGCACGTGTGAAAAAAAATTAAATTCAATTCTTTGATTGCTTAATGTATGTTTTTTTGTAAATAAACTTTAAACGCAAGTGACTGAAAGCAAATATGAGCCACAATAAATAAAAAGATTTTTAACACCATATATTATGCACCTTGCAAAAGAATCGTTTATTTTTATATTTCTTTTTACAGACTTAAAAAATTCTATTTCCTTTTAAAGCAAAAACAAATATCGATTTAATTAACATATGACATCAAAGATCAACATAATAACAGAATAAATATTTGTTCAATTTTTCAAAAATAAATAAATAATTTTTTTTTTTTTTTTTTTTTTTTTTTTTTTAATCTGAAAGGTTTTAGGTTTTAAATTACGTCCAAAGGGGAGGTTTTCTTTAACATTTTGTGCGGTACCTTTATTTATTAAATATCATGTTCTTTGCATTTAAACCATAAAATTCAGTTCAACGGCAATATCGCAAAATAATTTTAAAATGAGCATATCTTCAGAATTTTCCATACAGAATCTCGCGCGCTGAAGATAATTTTTTTTCATACAGTGTTGCCATTGCTCGCTTTGAAATCGTGTAGTTTGTTAATCAAAAATTCGTTCTTTAAAGCGTTACAAAATATAAATTCGGTAATAAAACAAATTTCAAATTCAAATTAGGGCTTCCACATGTCCATATTCTATGGAAGTTTACATTATTCAAATTTTGACGGCTCTAGGTACCGTTGTTTTATCACAATGCGAGAAATATACATACATTTATGCAGATTCTTCATTATTTAATTTCTTTAAATACAGGGCGATAATATTTGGTGGCAACAGTTTGAAAATTGAAACAACGCTTATCGTGAATCGAGGCAAAATGCCAAAACGAAATTAATAGTCCTTCAGGGAAAATTGCTCCTTTGGACTAAAAAAATAATCTGTTTTACATTTTAAAAAACATTCATTTTATAAGATTTGTTTTCAAGAAATAATAAACAACAAAAGGATATATCCCCTCCTGTATTACAGTAAAAGTGTCTCCAGCAAACGCGAAAGGAGGGGCCTAAATTCCGATATGTTGCGCTGTCAGTAAATGCAGATAATATAGAAAATTCGCTGTGGTTTCACGCTAATAAATCTGAAAGAATTAAAATAAATCAAATTTAGTTTAGCACTTTTGGGTTCATATGGGAAAAAAACTTATACTCTAGTTTGCAAAATTTAACCTGGCAAGAAAATGACGTAAAGATATATGCTTGCGAATATCCTTTTCTTTGTCTTGTAATAATGTCTTTACATTTTTAACATATAGTTTTCAACCACTCTGTATATTTGAAAAGTTGTACGAACATAAAAAGATACGGGCAAAAAAATGAGATTTGGTAATAACAGATCCTTTGGTGATAATAAAAATTACTAAGCATAATGATAGATTTAAAACGCACAAGTTTTAGTATCTAAGTTCTTTAACTATTGAAATATATAATTTATTAACCCTTTTTTTTTTTTTTTTTTTTTTCTGAAACAAAGAAGTTACGTAATGAAATATCTTGTTCTATGTTACGGTAAATAATTTTTAAAATGTCTATATTATATTATGGTAAGTGCCTGAAAGGTTAAAGATAATATATGTGTTATTTTTCTCATTCTGCGTACTAATTTTTCTATTAATTTTATTCTAAATTTTTCTTTATTCATAAATTCTACTGTATTCCTATAATTTAAAAGTTATTAAACTGAAACTTTTCTTTCTCCAAATAGGCAACCGATATTTCCAGGAATTTTGTTGGTTAATAAGAGAACGTTTTACCATTAAGAATATTATTAATTAAAAAAGAATATAAAACTATACATTTATTCCGCGTCTCCTCTGAAATAAAAGAAAAGTGTATTCCTAAATAAATGCCAGTTCTTAAATACAAATAAACCTACTGTCGAATAATACTAAAACCCAACTCGAATAGGATTCTAGCTTTCAAATTTCTAGCATTTGATTCTAACCTTTCTTTTTGCAAAGTGAAATGGCGTAAACAGGAAAATAAAAAAAAACATATAAAATATATTATTACATATATTAATATATTATTACAAAATTAAAATCAGAAATATGTAAAGAAATAACGTGTATATACTTGTATTAGTATTCACAAAAGAACAACTCAATGAAACAGAAAATAATAGATTAAATTAAATTTATCTATTAATTATCATTAAATTAAATTTTAAAGAATAAAAAACTCTGAAAGCTTTCAGATTTTATATTACGCCCAAAAGGGCTTTTTTTTTAACTTTTTGTGTTTCGCACTTAAACCATAAAATTCAGTTCTACAGCAATATCACAAAATATTTAAAAACAGCATATCTTTAGAATTTCCATTAGGCAGTCCTGCGTGATGAAAATAGTTTTTTTTTTTTTTTTTTCGTACAGCGTTGCCATTACTCGCTTTGAAATCGTTGAGTTTGTTAATAAAAAGTTCGTTAAAGTTTCACAAAATATGAAATACATAATAAAACAAATTACAGATTCCAAATTTGGACTTTCATACGCCCATATTCGAGTGAAGGACTAAGTTATTCAAAATTTGAAGTCTCTAGATACCGTTGTTTTTTTACAATGCGAGACACATACATGCATTTATGTCTATCCTTCATTATTTAATTTCCTTAAATATAACGAAGGGCTCTAATATTTTGTGTTAACAAGTAGAAAAGTGACACGCCGTTTTATAGAGGACGAAGCAGAACGAAATTAATAGCCCTTCCCGGCAAATTGCCCCTTTGGACTAAAAATAAAATCTGAAAGGTTCAGCTTTCAACTATCGACAAAACAGCTTGCTTAAAGTTTAATATAGTTTAGCAGTAGAGATTATCAATGGACATGGTCCAAGTGGAATAGAGAAATATTTTATAGTTTAATAGGTATGTATGCATTTAGAGTAACATGATGAACGTTACTTATCTTCTGTTGAAAAGTGAAACAACGCGAAACCGTATTTGGAGAACGATTTCGTAGGAATTCATAGAAATGTGTAAGCCTTTTCAGGCTTTAAAAAAAACCCCGTTGCTATGAAGCACTCGCAAACTCAGATTGAGAAAATATAAAACCAGCAGTTTGCTAATAAAATGCAAATTATCAGGCTCACATTGCACGGAAAAGACTGAAAGCACGCTTTTCTCGCAGAGTACCAATTCCTTCCAGTTTAAAGATCTTAAATGATTAAAATCAAAGAGCTTATATAACTTCAAATCGCAATGTACTGAAGACCGCTAACGACAAAGAAGTGTGGAAAATAAAGACTTTCTATTTCGCGCAGCTGTAATGCTTCTGAAATTGCGTAGATGATAAATACGTGGTAGGATTATGTTACATTCTCATTTCCAAAAGTTGGAAAGACTATTAAGGACGCCTACAGTGTCAAAACATTAAACTTTTCTGGGGTAAAGGAGTTGCATGAAAGCCTTAATTTGCAGGAAAAGGTACCAGTCAACTAGTGCTTAGTCGGCAGAACTGGGTGGAGCTCAAATCAGATTGCCTTCCGACGCTGCAGTGTGACAGGAGAGGGTAGTATTAGTCACATAGCCGAAGAAAATGGATTTGTAGTTTCATGAAATCTGTTGACACGCAATGATTATGCTAAAAACGTTGAGTAACTGTTCTACGGAAGACAAGAAATTAAAGGGAATATATATGTGAAAGTTAAATAGGCATTCAAGCTATTCCACGTACAACAGAATCTGGATATTTGGATTAACTGTAATCGTAACACATCTGGATACAGCAGAAAGTCTGGATAATTGGGTTGTGTATTTTCTATGGGCCAAATTTATATTTGATATAGTGCAAATGAGAGATAATTTTCTGTTTTATAGCATTTTAATTCAATAGATGTTGCACAGTTAAAACTAAATGCTTTACCCTCCATAAAACAAAATGTTCCTTTTTGAAAAAATTAGCCAATGAATTATTTTTAAAACCTCGAAGAAGGGTGCCATGTTGACACAACGCAAATTTCAAGTCGTGGCAAAATAGGAATTTTTGCAACCTCATTTACAGGAAATATTCTTGCAGGCATCAACGATCTTGAGGAACAAAATGCATCTTGAATAGTCATGCGATTTCTTTATCTAATAATAAAGTATAACTTTAATAAAAGCTGATTTCCCTTAGAAAGTTCTCCGCGGAAGCATCCTTCTCTGCACATTGCTGAGTTTCATTAAGCAAATAAAACAGTAAGCAAACACTCCACCGTACCTTTAGGTCGACTGGAAAAGACACCTAGGTGGCGTTATTCAGGTGGCGATGAATTCTACACAACTGTCACATTCTACTACGTTCTACTGTATTCTATATTTCGAATTCGAGAACGAGAATTCAGTTAAAATTAACTTTGGCCATAGCTCGAGTCTTTCAGTAACCAGCTAGATATGCTAATCGCTATACAAGAAAGAGTACATGACAGGAAATGCCTTTAATTTCTTACAGCATACGTGAACCTCTTTTTAAAATTCAGGCCATTTTTCTGTATGATGTTGCTATCCAGTTAGCACTGCTTCTACACTTAAAATGAGACGCTGAGCTCTCACGCACAAGGGTCTGGTTTCTTTCAACAAAGAGAATGAAATTCTTTACACATAACGGCCACTTTAAGATGATCAAATGATGGCTGATATATCAAATTACATATCTTTTTATCTAGGGTGTCCCTTCTTATCGCGTCTCTTCGTGGTGCAACTCGAAGCACATCCGGTTTGCAGTCGGGAGGTCCGGAATTCGAATTCACATTTCGTGCTTCGAGAAACCTAATAATTCTACAACTATTATTTCAAAGTATTAATAATATTTACTTTACATTAATTATAGTAATTTTGTCTGCAATCAAATCAAATCATTACTTATAGAACAATTTAGATTTCAAATGCAAGTTATCAGTATTATGGAATTTATGCCCCTTTGAATGTACTTTTCAGCAAAATATTTATGTTCTTAAAATATAATACGTATTAATGAGAACTTTGTACATACTCTTGCCCCCCCCCCAAAAAAGCAAGTTCATCAAAAACAGTTTTTAACTGCACCGTACCAGGAACTTGCAGGTATGCTGTACGTCTCTGCATCTTTCTTCAGTACGCTATCAAAAGGACGCGTGGTAATATTTACGCAATCCGTGTTCGATAATCAGAATAATATTTGTTAATCTTACCGCAGGCTACAGTAAAGGAGCTCAGAGGGGGCATGCATTCCTCGGGCCTGCAAATGGCAAGTAATTTGCAATGCAATCAAATTGTTTTAGAAAATTTTAGCAAATTTTTGTATACTTATAACTGTTATCCATTTTGCAACTAACTTTAACTGTCCATTCTATGCAATAAGCCAAAATATTGTTCACTCTACTACACATTTCTGTTTTTCTTTCAGTGGCCGGATTTCCCAGGAATCGCGGAGACATCGAAGAGTATCGCAGCCGAGGAGTGCGCATGGACGGAGTTGTTCTTGTCGACTTCGAAGAAGATGCACTTCGCCGCTTCCTCAAGCATGAAATGTCTAATACTGCAGACGTGGAGTTGGAATTAGAACGCTACAAGCAGGATATCATATCCGTCGCCGAATACTACGACAATAAAGATCTTCTGACTGTGGTGATGGGCGACCAGGATATGGAGGATATTATCGAAGACCTTGTTCTCTCGGTGGATAGGGTAATTGAAACGAGAAAAAACACGGAAGGATTCTGGGACGATGATGAAGCGGGAAATCCTCCAAGAGGAAGGCCTTCTACTGTAGAGATCAGAGATGCAACTGAGGAAGATCTGGCTTCCATGCAAACAGAAAGTTATAAAGTAAAAACTGTGCCCAGTCTTGAAGGAAACGAGAAAGAGGGTGATATAGCGAACGATGACGATATGCTTCAAGGAGCCAATGCAGAGAAGTCTTTCGATGAGAGCGAAAGTGACGAAACCAAAGCAAGATCTGAAATGGAATATTCTACTGATTCCAAACTTCTAGAAGAAGATGACCGAAAGGAAATCGTCAAAATGGAACATACTTCTCCAATTATTGATGACACAAATGACCAGAAACCCGAAGAAACTGCAGAAGATAAACAAGAAGTAACGGTAGATGACGAGTTACCTACCCAACGAATTCCATTACTGTGTGCCCTCGAAAATCTGAACTTAACTTATGAAGAAAAAATCCGCGATTTCATAGCCAACGAACTGGGAATGTGCTTCATCGATTATTGCCAACTTGTTGTTGACGATAAAACTTCAAACTCAATTGAAGGACTTCGCTTGTTACAAAATGTTTTGAAACAAGATGAAGTGTCCTATTCAAAGGGATTCTTCATTTATAAATTTCCCTTCGAGTTACTTGATGTTAGAAATGTAGAAAAAATTTTAAAATTAGGATATGTCAGTTTTATTAGCGATGAAACAAAGGGTGAAACGCAAGAACTGAATCTTCTTCTCCAGTCGTCATTACGAGACAGAATTGGCTTAATATCTACGACAGAGAATAAACTGGAAGATGAATTAAGACACTTCTTACAAGATTTCAAGAGTGTGACTAACGAAGGATGTCTACAAAGTCAATCTATAGACAATCTTGAGTTGAATAAGGAAACAAATAGTGTTGAAAAATCAAATAACGTTGAAGAAACTAACGATCACATTCCAAATGCAGTAGAATCAGAAACTGGTGAAAAGGATGTACATAGTAAAAATAACATTGACGATGATATTGCATTGTTGGAAAACAAATCGACAAAGCAGTCGGCAACTGATGAAAATTTACATTCCGAGGAATCTGATAAAGAAAGTTCGAAAGAAAGCGTTACAGACAGTACGAAAGATGAAATTGTTGTAGGAATTCATAACAATAATAAGCAAATTCATGAAGTGCCTGAAGAAATTGCTGTCAGTTCGGAAGAATTAAAACAGGAAGCTGCGATCAATGAGGAAATCCAGTTAGATGAGAAAAGTGAAACGTCAGAAAATGGAAAGACATCGAAAGAAGAAGACACGAATGAAGAAGAGAGGAAAGTAGATAATGAAACTGCCAGCGGTTCTGAAATCATTCCTGATGTCGTAAAAGATGATCAGTCCATTAAATCCGATGACCCAGCAGAGGAGACTGAAATGAAGCAGACCTGCAGTGCAGATCAAGTACAAAATTCAGACCAAGAGGAAAATGATAATAAAAACAGTAATGAAGAATCGGAAATGGATGAAATGCGTCAAGAAATTGAAGGGGATGAAAGTTCTGCTTCTGCTAAAGAGAATATGGCAAATCAAGAATCGTATGAAGACAGTCAAATTTCTTGTGCAGACCAAAGTGGGCCTTCTGGTCAAGAAAAGATGCCTGTTGAACAGGAACCTTCAGAAAACCAAGAAAATGAGGATATATCTCTTGAAAACGATAACAAACAGACAAACGAAGAAAATGGAGAATCTGAAGTGAATGCTTCCTCCAATAGTGAATCGACACCCGGAAAACGAAAGGATTCCATTCCCTCTGAGGAGAAAAGTGAATCTCAACCAACCGAAAATCCAACCTTAGAAGGAAAGGAAAAGTTAGAGGGAGGAGTTGATAACACGGATGTCACCATAAATGAACCTGAAGAAATGACAGAATTAGCCACCGATAAGCAAGAACCGCCAAGAGGTGTTGATGAAGACCCAGTTTCGGAACAAGAAATTCCAATTAAAGACTCTGACACTGTTTCATTAATAAACGATGAATCCGATGCAGCAAAAGAGCAAAAAATGCAAATGAACAGTGAAGATTACGCCGAGAAAAGCGAAGATCATGCTTCAGGGGATAATGAGCAGTCTGGAAATGTGCCTGTTGCTGAAAGTGACGAGTCAGAACAAGTGATTCAACGAACCGAAAATGAGGGAATGCCACCTCCAAAAATTAGTGATATAGATGTGGAAAAAGAACATGAAAGAATAGAGGAAGATCGTGAAAAAAGTGTAGAAGAAGTAAATCAAAGCCATGAGACTGATACTGATGTTTCAACAACATCTGTTGTTAAAAGTGATGTTCTTGATGAAGATAACGATACAACTGAAAAATTAACCGAACAGGAAAATGCCTCTCCAGAAAATGAAAGAGAAAATCCTGCTGTACATGAAAATGGAAGTTTCGCCGAGGGAAGAGAACAACATGACGAAGAAATCAATGAAAAGAATCTTGAAGGTGAAGTTCTTGAACAAGAGCAGGATTTGTCTGAAAAACTCATAAATTCTTCTAACAATAATTTAGATGTGGAAGAAAATATCACATGTACATCAGAAAACAGTGAAAATAATAATGGCGAAAAGAGTCATGAAATTGAGAAAAAAGATGAATCAGAAGAAAAAAGTCATAATCTTGCAGGACAAGAGGAAGACGAAGAAAGAAGATATGATCATGAGGAACAAGATGATTATGCAGGAAAAAGTTATGAGGAAGAATATGCACCGAACGAAAAATGTCAAGAGCTTAAAGTACAAGAAGAATCTGGAGAAAAATTTCATGAACTTGAGGGAAAAGAAAATTCAGGGGAGGGAAATCATGAACTAAAAGTCAAAGATGAATCAGCAGATAAAAATCAGGAATTAGACGCACAAGATGATTCGGAAAGGGAAAATGATGAACTAGAAGAGAAAGATGAATCGGCATATAAAAGTCATGAAGTTGAGGAAAAAGATGAATCGAATTCTGTTGCTGAAGAAGTTATTTCAGAAGCAAATAGAGAGAAAAATTCAGAATGTAGATCACCATCTCCTTCTGAAAAGTCTCTCGACGTTTGCGAGAACGATGATGAGAGAGTCAAAGAAAACTCTAAAGATCAAGAAGACGGAAATCTCAATGACAAGAAGCTACTTCCTAAGCCTGATGCCGAAAGCGAAACAGAAATTAAAGCGTATTCAGAGCAAGATGAAGGAAATGTAACCGCGTCAGCTGGAAGCGAACATCTGGATGATCATGACGAAAATGCAGTAAATTCCCAGCCTGACAATCAAGTTTCAGATGTTATAGAGGCTACCACCACAGAGTCAGAAGAACAGAATCAGAAGGCAGAAGAATCAGAGAAAGAGGAAAGTCAGAATGAGAATTCTATCGCTACTGATAATCTTCCAAATGTGACTCCAGATCAGCCAATGGAAGGCAGGGATGAAGAAGAGAACCCAATCCATTCAGATGCTTCAGTCGAAGATTCCAGAACAATCCAACGAGAAGATGACACAGAAGTATTTGAAAGAACATGGAAGGATTCGGACAAAACTGCCCAAGACTCATTTAGCGCAAAGCGTCGCAATGGGAGCAGCAGGCAGAAAGGTGCTGATGAAGACGACGCGGAGGAACAAGAACGGAGTTCTAGCAGTTCCAGAGGAGAACTTTGAAGATGCAGTCTCCAGTTTGTTTCATTATAGAGCATTCAAATATGACACAGAGTGATGGATTTTTCACGCCCTTATTGTTGCTGCATATTAAATGACTGCGAATACTCTAGCAATTACGTGCTGCCTTCAGTGCAATATGAGCTTTCTCTTGTCAATCACGTGTGGCAGCGATGAGAATAATAATTAAACAAGCTGTATCTGGGTCTGTAAAACAAAGAATTATTCGTCAAGTCTTTCCTGGAGGAAAATATCTCAGGTTCCAGAATTTCGACCAGGCTTCGCAGAAACCTGGAGAATAATGTAGGTTGGTAGGACATGCTGCCAAGTCTCTGTTATAATACAGATTTAGCCTCCAGTGTTATCAGAGATATTTGAGCGTAGATATGAACCCAACCACTTTGTTAAAAGAGAGGATAAAATTGCTTCCAGGACATTGGGAAAGCTTCATTGCCGTACAAGGAATTATTTCGAATAATGACTTTCTATTCAAGTATGTAACCATGCTAATTTTCAGTCATTCTGTTCTTCTGAGTCCTGTTTGAGTGCTCCAGTAAATCCATCTAAGACTAACTTTAAATTTTCTTCGGAGATAATAAAAACTCCCGTGCCAAATTTATACAGAAAGAAATATAAATTAATCTACATATTTGCTTCCTTCTTTTCCTGTCTTTCAGAATGATTACAACATGGATGTACAGAGATGTAATTATAACATGTTTTGAAAATCTGGTCCTCCACGTCTGTATGAAAACAAAATCATGAACTGATTGTTATGTATTTTCTCGTAAGATAGAATCAAAGGTGAATATATAATTTGAAATATGTCATACTATTTCGAAGATTTTGTACATAAAATTAAATGTGAAAATTATCTGTAGCGGAATTTCTCCATTGCCCATTAAAAGACATATTTAAAAAATCCTCTTGTATCATGTTTTTTATTGTCGTGTAAGTCTCAGTTTAAAATATGCTTAAAATATTCAGCTTTATTTAAGGAAAAAAGTAGAAAAAGAAGATTCTGCATCTATGTACATAGCATACAGTGTTAGAAATATCTTTTACAAAATAATGGCAACACTTAAAAGTCATGTGTTTGATTATGTTATAAATTCAGTGTATTTATTTTATGACATAATCGAAAAAAATGTATTTTAATTAACTACATTTAACTTAATCCAAATGCATTTGCATTTTAATTTATCTCCATTAAGTATATTATAAAAAAGCATATAGAAGGATTTGAATTATTAAGAAATTCGTTCCTGGTTTTAAAGCCACTCAGTTTATGAAGCACTTATTAACTGATCGGCTTTGAGAAAGAAATAACAAGAGATCCGTGATACTTAGTAGACAAAACATTTACCTTTAGCCGACAACTTCTTTAGCAGATAACATGTATATTTGAAAATAACATGTATATTTAATAACATGTATATTTGAAAGAATATATGCAGCAATTTATTAGTAAAAGTTTTACATAATTTGTCGATAAATGTCGTTAAGGGAAAGGCTTATGAACAAGTATTACATTTATTTTTCTTTACTCGGCGCTAGACACAGTATACATTTTAAAATATGGCAGAAAAGCAGTCTTATGTTAACGTACATTTTAAAGTCGATTTGGAGAAAGATCAGACATAGATCCATCTATTTCCGGAGTAAAAGACTTTTGGCTGGAATGGAAGGCTTGAAAGGGTCTATAATGGAGAGCAATGAATGGAGCAATGACAAAACGAACTAGAGTGATCTATAGGGGAAATTAATAATAAAATCGGAAGAAGTTGAAATTCTAGAATTTTGAAGTGAGAAAGAAATGAATACGAATTAATAACATTAACTTTACAAATAAAGAAGAAAAAAGTTTTGTGAATGTAAAAGCATTCAGGGAAATCCAAGTCACCAACTGAAGAAGCTTTAAAAATAATTTTCCCGGAACTAAAATTAAAATTATAATTCAGTGCTCAAACGTTATTAGCAATCGACTATTTTCCTTTCTAAACAAAAGTTTGCGTTCTTTGAAGCTAAATTTCAGTGCACTTTTAACTACACCATTATATATAAAACAGCTTTTACAGGAAATGTTACAAATTCCATAGGAATTAAAATAAGAAATAGGACCTTTAAAAACTGAAATACGAATTTATCGACAGAGAAGTAATTGATCTTAATAATGGACTTGTGGAGAACCCAAACAATTTCGCAACTTAAAACAAAAGAGAATATTAAGATGGAGAGATAGTTCGTATTATTTCTAATAGCAGAAGTTTTTTTTTTTTTTTTTTTTTTTTTTCAACAACTGAGATTCTGAGAAAAAAGGTATTCTGAAGAACAAATTTAAACAGGATGATACACGTAAGAGTAAAAAAGAAATATTTTCTTAGAGTGGGGGGCATCATTTTGTCTGGAGGGACAGAAAAATGTTGTAGGATTCTTTTATAACCGGAAGCCTCTTTCAGACTTTATTTACCTGACAGCGAGTTATCGCTTAGTCTTGACAAGTCACAAGTTACTGAAGAAGTTTAAAATAACCTTTTTATTTAGTCTTAAGTTGAACAAATAGACACAGCTTGTACTACAGACGAAACTTCCACTACTTACACGTATTTAAATTAATATAAAAGACGGTTAATTTCAAACGTAGATGACGTAATCTAAGAATACGCATAAAATAGATTATTTCAACTAGCTCAAGAATCGGAGCGTATTTCAAAGCATTGGCTAGCAAGACACTAACGCTGGAATATAATTTTAAGCAGAAGTGTCTACAGTAAATAACGGAAAGACGCTGCTACCAGAAAGCTCGGATCTAAACATTCAAAACCCCCGACTTAAATACACACATTTCATTTGCATTCTGGTGAGGAATACGTAAAGAAGAAATTATAGTAAATACTTAAATGATAATAACTGACTAATTAACATAAAAGTTCGTACAAGATTTAGGGTAAAATTTTCAATTGTAGGTCAAGATTTATGATCAACATATAAATTCGAGTTGGCAATTTTTAAAACCAGTGACAAATGTAACACACCGTATATAACAATTTATGAGAAATACAGTAAAATTTCCATAAAGGATGTATAATATTAAAGAATTTTAAATACTATTCGTGCGAGTTTTACAGAAAAGTAATTTTCTTTTTATTTTGTTGTATAACGTTTTGCAGCTGTACATTGAAAGATTTTTTTTTTTTTTAAATAATGATTTTATTTTGCAATTATCAGCCATATAACAGAAAGAAAGGTATAGTGAAAAAATATTTATAATAAAAGATACAGGTTATGTAAGTGTAATAGATTTGTTCTTATTGCCACAAATTTATCAAACTTGATTAAATATTTATCTTAATACTAAGTTCAAATAGAGAAATAAAGCTTTTAAGGAATTTTAGATTTATCTGTTGCAAACGCTCAATTTTAATAGCATTATATTTACTTTCATTGTTATTTTGAATATATATTTTTGAATTTTTAGTATCTAACATGAACAATTATATTTTATAAAACAAGTTTCAGTGAGTGTTTATATTGAAAAAAGGCATCACAATGTAACGAAACAAAATCTGAAATGAGTTCAGTTTTTAGCTGTCCCTAAAAAATTAGATAATTAGTCCCTCTTTTAAATTTTAGTATGGTTTATCAGTAAAGTTCAAAACATAGTCACACAACATAACAAGTCTCAAGCGTGGTTTGCAAATAATATCAGATGTAGCTAGAAGTAAGCGTATATAAAGTAAACGTATATAAAGCATGTACATTTAGTACTTTAAACTAGTACTAGAAACTTTAAGCTACCTTTTAAATAAAAACAAGAAAAATATTTTTTATTCTGTATTAGCATCATATAGCAGTTTATTCTTTAAACCATTAAATTTCTAAATGAAATCTTGAATAAGGAACACGGGTATCTGTAGTAAACTCCCGGAAAGGATGTCTGATTCCAAGACAGCCTATGGATAACTAATAGACATAAAAGCACTGTATTGTCATCTACAATAATGTGCTTATATGTCTATGAGTTATTCATACCTACATGTAAGCATAATATACAATCTGTGCAGCTAACAATAATTCTCATCGTAATTTTTTTCTCGTCTTTACACGGAAATTAGGAGAAAACTTTTGCATACATTTTAGCAACACAGTTCTTTTAAAATTCGCTTACGAATAACCCTATTTACACAGAATTTATTAGCTAGATTTATGTAATGATGTCTTTGACATTTAGGTTTCATGGTTTTCAACCAGAAATTATCCGAAGTCTTTCGGATAATTTCTGGTTGAAAACCGGTAAGAAAAAGACTTAAGGTATAATCTCCCAACAGAAAAATTCCATGACTAGTCAAAAATGATAATCTCTCTCAAAGCATTGCTTCAAATCTTAGCATATTTTACTGCATGTTAAAGAATGTTCATATGATTACATACAAATAAAAAAATGCTTTTTCATTCAGTTTGAAAGCCATAAAAGTTTTTTTTTATTTATGCAAGAAATGGATAAACAGAATTTTTTTTAAAGAAACGAAAAACTGTCATATGATTCAGGAGTGGTGCAAATAGGGGTGAGAATACTGCAGCATAGATTCATTTTCTGAGTTACATACTACCTCCTTCTTTCTAATTTCCTGTATCTTACCTCCTTCCGTTTATATATATATTACACAGCGTTTTTCAATATATTTCATATATTACCTTCTTCTGTTTAAATACCTTGTTATTTCTTCTTTCGCATAATGTAATCTCCAGTTTGCTTTTCAGGAAATTTACTTTCTCAGAAACTTATTTATTTAAATTGTTAGCTATTGAGAGAGACTTTCTTACACGGTTATTGATGAAACCTTTAAAAAAAATTATTTTCATTATCAGACATTTTGCTGGCCATTGTCATCATGTTAATTCTTCTTTCTAGCACATAGAAAATTTCTCTGATTCTCTACAAGTCCAATTTTTTAGTAGTCATTTTCTCCGTCCTCAATAAAATCTGTTGCTAAATTCTTAAAAATCCCATGTCTGATTTTAATTCTAGAGTAATTTACAGCCTACTTTGCTAAAGTGGTTTGGCATATATACCAAAGTGAAAGAACTTCGAGATGGAAGTCTTAAATCCTTGTTTGAAAAAAAGAAATACACAAATCGTCAAACGCAATCACTTGATACTTAACCATAATTTTGACTTTAGTTTTGAAAAACTTAAGAATAGTAAAGAAGAAGTGAGGGTCATTTAGGTGAAGTAGAAAATTCTGTTTCCGTTACATTCAAAATGACGACTATATAATGGGACACAGGGAAGAGAAAGATGATGAGGATGGGGAGAAAGAGATGTAGAAGAAGACGACATTAAGACTAAGAAATTTAAGTGAGAGGGAGCTGAAGAAGGATTGCAAACATTCATGAGATTTGCGGAGAAACGTTCCTATATGCCAGTACATTACATATATTACGAAGCTTCACTTTATACACAGCAAATTTTTTAAACTCCAGAGATAATCTTATAAGCAAGGAAACATTCGAAGTTACATGCCCTCACTCAAAGAAGTTCGTAGCATTCATGTGACAATCAATGTAATGGTAATTTTAAAGTACTGTAAAATGTTGTTTTTCTGAAATAAAAAAAATCTGATGTGGACACGAAATGACTTCCTTATACAGCCTATTAAATTATACATATTTTTGGCTGCACTTTATTTATACTTATTTCCTCAAATTATTCTAATCTTTTCTTGGCTGGTTCCTTGAGACAAGTTGAAAATGACATCAAAAACTGTAAATTTGGAAATTAAATAGCCCGCTCATCTCGTCGTACGGAGTCAAACTTCTTCCAACTTTATTTTTTTACGACGAGTATTAAAATTTCAACAAATATAATTATAGGAACTGGGGAACAGCATTAAAAGTTAGATTTCATTATTAGTACAAAATTAACTTTTTAAAAAAATTTGGCATTGCCAGTACATCAATATTTCCGTCATTTAGTTAGTTTCCGCTCCTAATTAGTTTAGGCGCAGACTTATGACCATTAACATACCTTTCCACATGTTCGCTCATAGCTTATACTTGGAGTAATGCCACTCGGCAAAGCATATGATTTTTAATGCATATTTCAAATTTAATATTAACAGACCGAGAGATTTAAAAGCAATGAACACATTTCTCAATGATAAAAAGCTTTATTTTATTTCTTATAATAGCATATCTAATGGTTGAAAATTATACTTTAATTTATATAATACGATAATACATCCGATATAAAATTTTTATGTATAGTTTCAGCTTTGTTATAAATACAAAAGATGTTTTTCACACCATAAACGTTACATAACTGATGCAGAATAAGTTATTGTTAATTTTTTTTACTTTAATGAAGTTTTTTTTTTTTTTTTTTTTTTTTTTTTTTTTTGTTATTTTACTGTTATTTTTAAACTTTTTAATGGTAAGTTCGTCTTTGAAGTTTTTGATTATAATTTTAATTCTTCAGACTGCAACATATTTTTTGTTATTATTTCTTGGTTTATAATATAGTTTATTTAATTTTAAATACTCTTTATTTATTTCATTCTTTATTAATAATAATTTACTTATTTCCTTAGTCCGGTACCACAGTCGGTACAACCAATGCAGTTGCGCCGAGGGACAGAATTTAGGAAGAAACCGGGCGATACAACTTAGAAGTTGCACAGTTTGCATCGGATGGCAAAAAAAACCTAGCGCCGGCACTAATTTTCCTTCTCATTCCTAGCCGGCTTTTCACTAAATTTAGAAATTAAAGCCTAGATCAGCCTGCATAAAAACTCTCCTAAGCGGCGCCGTCGGCAACAACGGTAGATTAAAAAAAAAAAAAAAACTGAACTGGGGAATTTTAAGCTTCATGTTCTGTTCATATTTTACTTGGTGCTGCCATCTATCGATTAGTACGCAAATGAAATGCATCCTCAGCTTAAAAAAAGTCTAAGATATTGGGTAAATGCTTCACCCCCTCCTCCCTTTCATTGTATTCATTTAAAAGGCGTGTTTTGAAAATTGTCTGCATGCGTAAAAATTCCTGAATAAAAAATAGTTTTGTTAATTACATTTTTGTTAATTAATTTTGTTAATTACAATTTTAAAATCTTTTTTTGTTAAAATACGTAAATCTGCGAGTTAATTGAAAAAAAAAAATAATTTTAAAATAACCAACTGTTATAAAACATGAAAACGTTTTTTAAAATGTACAGAAATGGTTATTAGCTACGGGTACACAGGCATTAGAATCGAAACTAAAAACGAAACTAAAATCGAAACTTTTATTACTAATTCTAAAACGATTTTTAGAATTAGTAATAAAAGTTATTAGTTAAATTTTTAGAATTAGCAATTTAACCTATCATAATAATACTGCACATAGTATGGTCTGTAAAATTATTTGTTAAATATATTACATATTATGTTAATTAAATGCATCACAGATTATGTTACTTAGGTATGTGATTTAATGCAGTACAATGAAACGCTAACTATCCAAATTAGTCCCCGCACTTTTTTTAGTCAAAATATACATGTTATTATTTCTTTATATTTTCTGTTGGCCATTTCAAAAAGATATTTTATTACAACTTTATAGCAGTGTTACCTGATAACGGTCAGATAGCCGTAATCAACCTCGACAGACATTTCAGTCTGATATTATTTAAAAATTTTAAAACCTCCAAGGCTCAAAAATTTAAATAAAGTTTATAGAAAAATATAAAATCTTCAGAAATAAGGTAAATTCGTGAAAAAGTTCGGGGACATTTTTCTATGGAAAGAACCAAAAGAAAATGTGTTACTTTCGTAATAAGTTATAAATTATCTTCGCTTGTTGATTCCTTAACCAGTTGTAATAAAAACAATAATAATAGTAATTCTTACATTGCGGAAATTGCGCTTTATTTATTTAAGCTCTCAAACAGTAATAATAATAATAAAAGTCCCTAAATGAGAAAGTTAGAGCTTCAGCCATTTCCGCATTTCAATTTATAAAGTTCAAGTCAATTTACTTTATAATTTAATTTACAATAAACGCAAAATCGAGAAGAGACGAGGTAACTGAGGGCGCAAAGGACTTCACAGTCTCAATAGCTTTGATTTCCTCAAGTAACAAACTGACACCTGTTATTTGTTCTACGCAGAATGTCATGCTGCCCTTGCATTTTAATTAGATTTTTGGTTTAATAATTTCAAAAGAATTTTTTCTTATTAGGAAGTTTGCGTTAAATTAAGTGTCAGTTACTTTCACATCTAAGTATTCAGAGAAACCTTTCTTTACAGTTATTGCATCAAATCCATTATATACATTGGTATAAAACATTTTAATTCTGTGTTCGAAATAGCCAGAGAAGTTCTTTTAATTTTGCATTGCAGCTTTCTAAATGAATGCACAGAAAAACTGGTTTTAAGTGCAGAGCTTTAAAGTTACTTGGGCCCAATGAATTTTTTGTTACTGAGTAGAACAGGAGAATGGGATTATTATATTAGACCTAAAACAATTTATCGAACAAACTTGATTTTTTTTTTAAATCTGAAAGCTTTCAGATTTCATATTAGGCCCAAAAAGGCGTTTCTTAACGTTTTGTGTGTTATTTTTATTTATTAAATATCATGTTCTTCGCACTTAAAACACATAAAGTTCAATCCAACAGCAATGTCGCAAAATATTTAAAAGCAGCATATCTTTAAAATTTCCGATACACAGTCTCGCGCACTGGAGATATTTTTTTTTTTTTTTTCTCGTACAGTGTTGCCATTGCTCGCTTTGAAATCGTTTTGTTTGTTAATCACAAATTCGTTAAAGTTTTTCAAAATTTTAAACGGATAATAAAACAAATTCGAAATTCAAAATTCGGGCTTCTAAGTTCCCTTTTCGAATGGAGAACTAAGTTATTAAAATGTAATGGCTCTAAGGGCCGTTGTTTCCTCACAATGCGAGAAATGTTCATGCATTCATGCAGAGTCTTCGTTATTTAGTTTCTTTAAATATAACACATGGCGATAATATTTGATGTTTTATATTTAACATAAAATATAACTATTCCTTCAATATAAATAAAAAATTAAAATGTACATATATTATGTATTATGCATTTTTTAAATATATTTATTAAAATAAAAAATAAACGACGTAAAATACAAGTATTCCTTCAATATAATTAAATAAAAAATTAAAATTTGAATGGAAATCTTGTAACGTTCCCCTTGTACCCTCTACTTGATATCCCTGTACTTGATATTCCTTGTACCTACTATTCCCTGTATGTACCTACTAGTATTCCCTGTACCTAATTCTACTTGATATTCCCTATACCTACCTACTTGATATTGCAATACCAGGGGTATAATTTGTGACTTTCAGTTCGTCACATGATTCTGAATATTCAGTTGTTAAACAACTTTTTTGTAGACTCAAAATATTTTCATATGATAAAAGTTATCATATCGATGTTATTCACAACGATATCTGGATCCAAACGCGGAAAGCAGAACACATGCAATTTTCTTCAAATAGTTAAATCTCTCCGACACTGACATCCAGGAATTTAAAATAGCTGTTGATTTAGCGTTAGAGTTACGTTCCAGATTTATTTATTATTCCAGATTCCAATACATAATTTTGCTTTCCATAATTCTGAAGATGTTCCATAATTCTGAAGCTCCATTTTAAAATTATCAACTTCTATCCACTCAAAAATTCATAATTCGGATTGGATTATTAATGGGTCTACTAAATCTCATTTGATTAAAAAGGAAAATATAGGCATGCAAGTGTTTGCATCTCTTGGAAAATTCCTTCTTAAGTGCTTCAACGTAAGTTTGAAGTTCACCTTTATCTAAGGTCGATATAGCAAACCGCTTGGGTAGAATTCGTAGATACTAGTATTGATATTAAGGGGAAAATACATTTAATTTTATAGCGAAGCCTTTCCAATAATCAAAATTTTCAAGCACTATTTGGCCCTTTTTTTGCTTCCCTTAGTCCATTGTTATGTTTAATTATATCAGTTAAAAACATTAATTGCATACGTTTGAGCCCACCAGCGGCCGAGCGGTAAAGTCGCTGAACACTGGTAGTTCGGTCCGAGGTTCGAATCCCGCGAACGGGCTGGCTGCATGGGTGTTTTCGTGGTTTTCCCCATGTGTAACGTGTATACGAGCCAGTTTCCCTTAGAAAGTCCTCCACGAAGGCATGCCTTCCCTTAGGCAGATAGCCCTAGTATGCTTTGCCATAACTAAATAAATACACATGCATGACACAAACTTATTTAAGACATAACCTCAACTAAGCCAAAGGACATGGCTGTATTAGAGGAGATCACATATTTCATTTCTTCTGTGAAAAACCAGACACTACGAAATTAACTATTTTAGCAACAGTGTTTATTGTAGAAATTAAAGGTTGTGACAAAAGTTTGGCAACTAAACTTCCCTAACGGCGCAGAGAAGAGAAGCAGGGAGATTTATCTTTGCCTGATAACTTTGTAGTGTGTTGTAAAGTGCTACTGAAAATTGTGCCGCGTGCCATAGTTTGCCGACGTCGGATCTATATCACCGACTTTTGATCTGAAAACTAATAAACCATTCAAATACAAACACTGATACACAATATTAATACAAACTGATACTAAAGCGAGGATGGAGAGTAATAATCGTAATAACATTACAGGGCATTAGAGGTAAAAATCTTTCTTTATAAAGATAAAAATCAAAGTTTTGAGGAGGTTGTGAAAATCAATTGAACGAAATAATAAACAAAAAATGTAAAGCAATTTATAAAAACGACTGCTTGACTATATTGACGTTGCACTGAAAGGGGAAACATCTAGAAAATATAATTTTGATGAGCTAAAATGCATCTTGAAAATTTTTGTTTTCCGGAGAAGAAATTTTATGGGATTACAATTGATAAAGCTTTATAAATGCAGCGTAATTATAAAGGATTTGGAAATCTAATACCAAATTCAATGCTGAATGTACTACTGCTTATCCACCGAAAGCAACTGCGGACAAAGACTTTACGTATGGAAAATGTTGATCCAAAAGTCAGTTTTACAATATCCAGTGGACTATAGTTTATAGATAATTCTGAGCTTTTCTTGCAGAACTTGCATCATTCTATATTTACTTCGTTCTTTTAGCCGGCTGAGCAAGGCTGCAACAGCAGCTGCATTATGAATATAGATCGAAGAAATTAAAATCTTCTTTGAGAATCAAGACAAAAAGATGCAAGTTTTATGAGAAATGAGGAGCGATTGAATGATTTAGTGTTTTTAATCACTAAAACTGCAGAACTGAATGTGGGTTACAACTAAAAGATCAAGTTATAAGTAAGCTTTAAAATTAAATTTGTTATAATCATACTCGTATATACAGAAATTAAGATTTTTCTCAAAGCAACTCAAAATAAAATTAACAGTTTCGCATCCTATCATCACGATCCAATGGGACAATGAACTATTAAAAGGACCAAGGACAGAATGAAAAATTCAGTAGTTAATTTGGAAAGCAAAATGGGTTTCAGAACGCAAGAAGGTAAAATTAACGTCTTTTTAGATCTATTTAAAAATGACGTTATTGATGGTCTTGCTTTGCAGATGCAATTACATGAGGCCCAAAATGACCTAAATTATAAAAACATCTTACGTGAAATTTAATTTTTTTGCTACTTCTTATTGAAAATTCATTCCTTTAACTATGGTTCCAAATTTTGAAAATAAGCCCTTCGATCCGTTTTACTAGTTGAGGCATATGGTTGCAAACAATTAATTGCAAGACGAAAACCATATAATTTTAAATTTAGGCTTCTAACGAACAAGCACTTTAAAGAAATTATTCACGCTGCTCATTGGGCAGATATTATTTATCTGTATAATCGAAAGCAATGCCATTTCTCACAAGCCAGCGCTGTGCCAAAGAAAGGAAAATAAATGATGGCTAAAAATAATTTTACATTACATTAGCAAAGAACGCGTAAATTAGTATTATCTAATTTTGGAGCCGATTTTTTTTTAATTCTCTTTAATTATATTTTTATGGATAATAAAGTAATAAACTGATACAAAATACATAATGTCAGACTTTATGGTCTATTTCTAATGATTTTACTATTTGGGGGCACATGCGGAAACTCGTAGCTAGGAATTTCGTTATTTAAAGAGGCTTTTCACACGAAAAAGTTCGTGTTTTCCATTCATTTACCAGCTGATTATTATTTTATGCCGATGAAGAGATTAATGTCTTAGCAAAAATTTAGTTGAATAGTTTAAGATTTAAATTATATTTTTATATTACTTCATGCAAATAGAAATTTTTTTTAATATAGTTTGAAAGAAAAGAAAAACTTTTTGCCCAGATATTCCAAAAATAGTGTTAGAAGTTTCTTGTGTTAGTTAACATGATGCTGGAAACATTCATAATTATCACTCGGATATATTGTAAATTAAATGCTTGTTAAATTGTGTTAGTTAGTTAAATTATTAGAAAACAAGTCAGATGGGAACATCACATGACTTATTAAATTATATACAGTTCTTTCTTGCATTTCATTTAATCTTGTTTCCTCAAATTATTCTAATTTGATTAATCGATTCTTCAAGGCAAGTTGAAAATAACATCAAAAACTGCAACTTTTGAAGTTAAATATCCCGGTCACCGGAAATCAAACTTCTTATATTTTTATTTTTTCATAACGTATGTTAAAACTTTCCCAAATATAAGTATAGGAACTAGAAGATCTCATTAAAAGTTAGATTTCGTTATTTGTCCAAAATTAATTTTTTTAATTTGATATTGCCAAAACATGAATATTTTCCTCATTTCTGAAATTCATTGTAAGACTACGACCAATTATTGCGAAAATAAAAGCCGGGTATCGACTTTAAGCCGATAAGGGTGGGTGAATATATATACTTTTGTCCTGCAGATTGTAATAAAAAATAGAAATGCACTACTAGATATTATAACAGTCCCATATACAGTATTTCAATGCTCTACGGCTAATCATTTTTGAGTTATGCGAGGTTACATGCGTACATACGTCTGCGTGTGTAACGAAAATATCCCTTTTGAAACCATTTAACAATATATTCTGGAATAAGGAGTTCTGTATTCTGTCCGCCCGCACAGAAGACGCTCAAGAAAAGAGTCAAAATGGATTGAAAAAATCGGTCAAAATGGATATTTCCGTTGAAATCTGATGACCGAAAATTTTCGCGATTACAATATTTCTTTTACTTTGTAGGAATAAGTAAAAAATAAAATAGAAATTCCAATGATCAATAAGTGTATGGCAAGCCGCATGGAAGGCAAAGGTCTGGTATTTCACGAATGGTAAAATTTCTCAGGTTGTTTGACTGTTTAATTCATCATATATTGATGTAATACAAGAAACTAAAACTTTGGATAAAACTCCGCTAAACAATTTTCTTATGTCAATAACGATAAACGCATTCTTTTAATTTTAAACTTAAGGGAACAAAATATTCATTTCATGTTTTATTTTTCTTGAAATAAAGAGTTTACACAAGTAGTAATTATATTATTTAATTCTATCCTCAAACGACGATGTTTTGTGTTCTATTTTACCGAAATAAAAAAATAATGCTTTCTTCTTTTAATTACTGTTGGCTTTCCTTAGGTTAAAAAAATTTATTTTATCTTTAGAAATGCTTTTAATGGAGTGTTTCGAAGTTTTTGGAGCGTTACATTACATACCTCCACGCATTTATCACCCTGACGCCTTGGCAAACATTACCACTGCATTGCACGAAACACAGCACTTCACCATATCGGCGACAGTCAGTGCGTAGGTCACGGGTGTCCAATGACCTTAACGGTCCGATTTTACTTTATTTTAATAATAAATAATTAAAAATGGATGAATTATATTTAGATTAAGACTAAATTTTGAAATCTGGAAGAATAAATCAAGTAAGTTTAAAAAAAGAAAGAGCTATTAATAAATATATATCAGATCCAATTAACATTGAGGAGTTAAAATTTTAAGAGCTAATTTTTTAAAAACTACTCGCGCGAGTTTTACAAAACTTGGCAGTTTGGCATAATTTGAGTCGTAGAATCGAAATACGAAACAAAATTGGCATCTCATTTCAGAAAAAGGTCCGGTTTTGTATAAAAATACCTATATTAGAACAATGCTATATATATAAATCTAATACATATCCTAAGTCGCGCTTTCGAGACAGGAAAAACGCAATTTGAATTTTGTCAATCGGCCCAGTAGAAAGGGAGATATAGAACTGCCCTCCCCTTTTTTTGCGCAGTGTACAATTGTTACAACAAGAAAGTAAAATAATAAATCAAGATTTGCAATTTAAAATGATAAAAAATATAATGTTCACCAGCTTTTACCAATGCCCGTGGTTCAACACAGAACATTTTGTAGAACCTTCTTTTAAGCCGATAAGGCCGATAAGGCCGATTGAAACCTCTTTAGCAGAAGAAGAAACATGGGTTACCTAAATGACTACAATAAAAAACCTTCCACTTATTATCGAAAATGACAAAAGAAAAATTGTATAAAACTTTTGCTGTTAGTGCAATGTTTCGGTTAGGGGTTTATGATTGTTGCAGGACTTTCTCATACTGGAAAATTGAATATAAGGAGAGAGGAAAGAAGTGTTAAAAGCAGCTCAATGTACTATCAAGAGAAAGTTTTATACATACCATATTTGTAGAAGAAATTCCATTCCTTTATCCCAATGATTTAGAAACCGGGGAATTTTATCAAGATAAAGGAACAAGTCATACTTCCAAAAGTACCACTTCATTCCTTGAAAAATATGAAGACTGATACAGTTATTGCATTTATACCTTTTCAGCGTATTCCTGCAAAGTACCTCGATGTCTCATTATAGATGACATTGGATTATCGCGCCTCTGGTCTTTTAAAAAGAGCTTTTTCTAAGCGGAAACCAACCAACCTTGATGGACTCTGGAAAGTAGTGGTAGAGGAACTGAAACCATTACTTCTGAAAATTTTACGGAAAGCCCTTCTAACACGAAAATCACAATACAGATAGATAACACGAATTTTTCTGGACTATAAGTATCACGATTTCCGTGATGTGGAAATCGCGAAGCTTATAGGCCAGAAAAAAAGTTATCAACTCGAATATTTAAAAAAATACTCCTTACATTTTAAATTTAAATAAACCTTTCTAAAAACGTGTAAATACTCTCTGTACGTTAAATAAAGTAAATGTTAACAGATAATAAAATAACTTGTTCTAATATTTAATGAAAGCGTTTAAACCCAAACGATTTTAATAAAACATTTTTATTAATTATAATAATGTCGTAAACAACATGGCAACACTGTACGGAATAAAATATTTTTATCTCCAGAGCACGAGATTGTCTGTCGGAAATTCTAGAGATTTGCTGTTTAAATATTTTGCAATTTTACAGTTTAATTGAATTTTGCAGTAAGTGCCGAAAACGTGATATTTAAAAAATAAAGTCAATACAGAAAACGTTAATATTAAAAAGATAAAAAAAAAAGTTGTGCAAGCCATCTTGCTATGAAAGCTGAACATTGATATGATGAACCCAGAAAAATATAAATAAAAAAACGTTATGCCAACACTTAACACTGCATTGGGAATTCTAAACATATTCTATTATACTGCTTTCAAAAATTTTGTAATTTTGCTGTTGAATCGTATATGGCGCAATTGCGAAGAAAATTATGCTTAATAATAAAGCTAGTAGGAGTGAATTCAATAGCGGGACTGTAGAGTACGAAAACCTTAACAAATAAAAACCTTAACAAATCCTTTTGAGAGATAACTAAAATCTGAACACTTTCAGATTTTTTTTCAGTCCTTTGTCAGTTCATCATATCAATATTCAGTCTTGGACCAGGGGTGGCAGAACACTTTGGCAGTAAATTTTAAAAAATTCCGTAGTGTTTTTTTTTTTTTTTTTTTTTTTTTTTGTGGGGGGGGGGAGTAATTTATATCTTTACATAAAAATATAAATTAGTAACTTTTATTTTTTCTAGCACATTCTTTCTATATTTAGGAAATTTCGTTCTCTTTCGCAATATACATATTTAAAGGTATTGAAATTGAACCTTGTTTTGTCGGACAGAAAACTAAGCATTTTCTACTGGTCTTATTCTCTTCGTTTATAATTGTTGAATGGTTTTAGTAAAAAGAAACTAAAATTGAAGAAAAGCATCATACTGCTCTTTGTAAGTGTAAATGTAATGTTAAAATGTTTTTTATGCGATTCAAGAATAAGACAGTAAATAAAAAATATAGATTTGTGGATTTTCTTTATTTCTAATTCATGCATACACCTCTGAAAAGAAATACACTAAGTGAAACGTAAACGTAATAGCGAGCGCAGCGCAGAAATCGCTGTTCGAAAAAATTAAAATATGCTGACAGGAGTTTCAAAATTTTGCATAAAATTAATAATTTAGATTTTCCCATACAGTTAAAATGAGGGCTAACTTACTGAGATAAAACTTATAGCTAAATAATTGAATTAATTATTTAGATGCTAACTGAACATTTTGTTTCATTTATGGGACATCCGAATGCTCAAATCCTATGAATCTTGAAAAAAAGATTTGAATTCGTAGAACTCGAATATTAATGCTTTTGTAATCTTTCGAATCATTCTAATCCTAACCTAAAAAATTACTGAAAGTTATAGTTTTGGGAAAAATGAGTTCATCGACGCCCAGTAGAAAATTTCATTAATAGAATACGATTATTGCAATTTTTAGTGATAACTGGAATACTAATATCATCTTTGGTTACCTTTCGCCTATATTACTTTTCAGTATATCATTCGGCGAAATCTGCTAAAAATTCAAGTACAGTAGTATCCCCGTATCTGTGAGTAATAAGCTCCAAGATTTACCGTAGATACTAGAAGATTGCAAAATAGGATATTTATGGCATAATACCCAGTGGATTCAACAGAATAATAACATGCTTAATTCTGATTACATTTTATTGATGAATTATGCAAGTAAGACATATTACTAAAAAAGTGTAATGCAAATTGCATTGTACATTAAGATTGGCTGTCTTTACTTATGACAGCAAGGGATTCTGACGGTTGAATTTAATCGCAAAAAATGAGTGAGAAATGAGAAAATGCAGGTTTCACCCCGAGAAAGCATAATACATACTGTTCCAGAGAATGGCATAAGAACTATTCAGAATTCAGTTTTCTAACACACATAATAGGCTTGTATTTTCTTCCAATAAGAATACGTAATTATAGAAGTGGTAGTGCTAGTGCCATCCCTAGTGCTTCACTTATTGTGATAAACTAATGAGAAAAGAATGAATGTTAGAAGAAAGTTTTTAAATAAGAAATATGAGTAAGGAAACCAGATCAAATTAAATATTGTCTGTGCACCGACAACCGGGATAGTCTAGCAATATATTTATGACCCTAAAGTTAAGGAATGAGGTCAGAGTTCGAGGAGTTCTTGTAACTTGAGAATACTTACAGAATGAACATTTGCATTTCCATTTTGTTACAACGGCTGCGAGCAATCGAGCAAATGCTTTCGAAGGCAGTATTAACAGTGTATGGATGCGTAATTTGGCCTTTATTGCGGACTATTGTCACCGTCGCTGCATTTAAGACTCGAGGGTATTCCCCCTTTCTATAAGTTAAAAACCGTGGATACTGAATCAGCAGATATGGGATAATTATCCGATGTAAAGTTTATATATAGTAGTCCACAAACCTCAAGTTATGCTCGATTTTAATACTTCCCAGCATGGAATGCATCGTTCCTTTCCACCCCCTCCTCCCCCACAAAAGAGTTTGTTTACCCAACCCAATTTGAGGATCGAAATGTAAAAGCAGCATTCTACGAAGAATAAAAAATCAAAAGCAGCATTCTACGAAGAATAAAAAATCAAAAGCAGCATTCTACGAAGAATAAAAAATCAAAAGCAGCATTCTACGAAGAATAAAAAATCAAAAGCAGCATTCTACGAAGAATAAAAAATCAAAAGCAGCATTCTACGAAGAATAAAAAATCAAAAGCAGCATTCTACGAAGAATAAAAAATCAAAAGCAGCATTCTACGAAGAATAAAAAATCAAAAGCAGCATTCTACGAAGAATAAAAAATCAAAAGCAGCATTCTACGAAGAATAAAAAATCAAAAGCAGCATTCTACGAAGAATAAAAAATCAAAAGCAGCATTCTACGAAGAATAAAAAATCAAAAGCAGCATTCTACGAAGAATAAAAAATCAAAAGCAGCATTCTACGAAGAATAAAAAATCAAAAGCAGCATTCTACGAAGAATAAAAAATCAAAAGCAGCATTCTACGAAGAATAAAAAATCAACTTGTAGAGACATTTCAAAGCAGAAAAGCTGAAAAATGCCTTCGCCGGGCCTCTCCGAATACGAGCTACGAAGGCATGCTAAGAAGGCGGGAGAAATACCTTATAAACTGAGATACTGAATCGGGACTATCACAAAAGCAGAATCGATATTACGAGAAGAAATTCCTTAAATAAAATAAATCCGAGAGAAAAAAAAATTAAGTGTATTATTTTTTAAATATTCTTCGTATTCGTCTGATAAGATTCTGTAAATGTCTGTTGGTTTATTATTTCCGATTATTGATGAAGCTGCTGTAAAAAATCTAAGTAACATGAGCTGAAAATAAAAGCAAACGAAAAATGAAAGAAAAAAAGTATTTATTAGTCAAACCTTTGCAATAAAAATTTCACTTAAAGAAATAAAAAAAAGGAATCGCACATTTTCCTTCATTAGAGCTTCTTAGATGACGTTTAAAGTTTCTTCCTCTAGATATAGTAGGACATTCAAATACGACCCAGACTTTGGATTGTTCATGGGATGCAGTGGAAGCTCGAACTTGTCTGTCGCATGTGGTACATGTGAGAGTAATGAGTAGGAAGGTGCTCAGTCCCTGGAACAAAAGATTACCGTTAAGCTTTTAATAGGAGAAGGAATTTTAAGCTCCAAAATTTTGACTAGGCTTTGTAATCCTCATAAAGATCAATGTGTTCCACATGTAAGCGAGAAGGATGTGATCCGCGTTATAGTCCAGATTCAGCCCCGGGTTTCCCACTGTCATCACAAAGATAAGAAAGTAGATATGCACTAAATCCAACACTTTCTTTTGAAAGGGGATAAAACAATAACACATGGGCTGATGCATTAAAAAGAACAGGGAAATATTTCGAACGATGGCATGCCCTTCCAGTACAAGATGCAATAATTCAATTCCCAGGATGTAATTTAAAAAATATTTTAGGTGTAGAACTACACGTTAATGGCTACCGTTGCCTTCAAAATGCTCTCCGAAGTTATAGTTATGTTAAAATTTTAGAAAGCGTTCCCAATTCTAAAGCAAATGAGAAATTTATTTTCCAGTCAGCTGTTTTAATTGCACTGAGAAGCACAAATTTCACAGAAATCTTGCTTATGCCTAATCATTCAGCTGAAATTAGTTTAACTGTTTCTCGATTAATTTGCAATACTTCAATTATTAGTCTCTCTCTTAATTAGTTATTGTAACGTATCGTATCTTACACTGTCTTAATATCAGCATCCGTCATGCTTATTCGTGTTGCTTTCACTTTGGAGATCATCCATCACATCTTCTCGGTCATCTTTGAATCTCTTATATCATTCAAACACACTCTGCTTTTCAATGCATCTTCATTTTTCATTCTGCAGACCCTATGTGCCACTTTCTACAATTCTAATACTTCAGAAGTGCACTTTCTGATTTTCACATAATACTTTATGTTAATGCGCTGTTCTAAATTGTGACTACCATCGTTATACCGAAATGTACCCATAGATATCTGCAATAGACTTTCCAATAACTAAGACTTGCCTCTGTCAGTTCGAAATTTAATTATGAATTAGTTCATTCAGGTTTACACACGAATGTTCATGTAATTTTGAAAGATTTACTCTTGAGTGTTACTACTTCATTCTGGGTATTAAATTGCCTCACTTTATTTATAAACATTCCAGTTGCTGGGGTCATAGTTGAATGCTCTAGCTACTAAAAAATGGCAATCTAAAACGAAGAATATAACTTTCACAATATCTTTTGCGTTCTGCTTTAAACACAGTCATGTTTTTATATAATTAATTTTACACAATGTTTTTACTGGCCATCATACTTTTCAAAGGCCATAATATTATATGCATTTATATATGTGTGTATGTGTGTATATATATATATAAACTTCTTTATAGTTGGGAAGTTTAAAACTTCCATAAAAAGATATTAAACTTCCAATAGTTCGTGGACTGTTCAACATCTAAAGCACTAGATGTCGAGAAAACTGTCTTATTATATGGATGAGTCCATTCTAAAGGGAGGCCTCATTGTCCATTGGCAGCGGGAGTGGTCGTCGTTGCAGGGGTTGCGACGCTTGCTGCGGGTTTGGATTGCTTCCACTCCATAAATAAGAAGAAGGTACCGGCAGCGTACGCTAAAAAGTTAAATAGTCCAAAGCACTGCAATGAAAAAAAAATGAAAATAAAATGTTAGTAGAGGACTCTACCATGATCAAATAACTACTAACAATATTATTTAAAACACATATTTAATAAGAGATAAAATATTCACAAGATATACATAGCATTAATGGCATCTTATCATCTTACAGAAATTCGTGCATATTATTTGTTTCAACTAGAGTTCTTTTTCTATACGTTCAATTAACAGTTAAGTTGTAATAGTGTGAGAGCGAAATACTTAGAACATGAAGTTAAATATTTTAAGCCCGCCCCCCATATTAACACGATTTTGACAATATGCTTCTTAATACAAAACAATAAGTACACTAGAAATCCAGACATCGAATCTTGATATCTAAAAATGCACTTATCCTGACTCCAAATTCCTAAAACACCGACTACTCGGACTTCGGATATCCGATATTCCTATTATCTAGACTTAAAATATCCAGATATCGGGTATCCTGAATTTCAGTTATCAGGACCTCGAATATCTAGCTCTTCAGATTTCAAATATCCGGAACTGCAGTTACCTAGACGTTACATATCTGGAATTCCAATTAGAGGGACTTATACCTGGAACTTCAGTTATCCGGACTTGAAATACATAGAATTCGCGTTATGCCAGATATTCAGAATCCTAGTTATCCAGGCTTCAAATATCTGAAACTCCAGTTTTTGGACTTGGTTATCCAGAATATCCGGACTCCAAGCAACCCAAAGTCTACATTTTTTTTTTTTTTACTAGCTATATGAAAGATATTGGGAATTTCAGTTGCCCGAATTCCAATTACCCAGAATATCAATTAATCAGGTATTTAAATTGCTGATACCTGGTTAACTTATATTCTGTGTACCTAATTACAGGTTTCTAAATTCCTAAATTCCTTGTAGCTCTTTTAGCGCAAAATAATAGTTTTTTTTTTTTTTTTTTTTTTTTTTTTTTTTTTGTTAAGTTGTCAGCTAATTTATATTCTTATAATATTTTCTTTGATTTAAATAATACAAAATAAAAATGGAATAAAATATAGTTGACCTTCAAACTAAGGGGATCTGAACTGCACGATTTCGGTAATATACGGATTCATTTCTGTAAATTAATTTGAAAACAATTGAAAACTGAGATCAGTTTAAAAAACTAGTAACTACGCTGCAAATAAATGAGTAATTAAGTATAAAAGGTTACTATCTTTTATCCCACTTCAGAAACATAACAGGGATTAGTTATGCATAATTAATGAATGCTAAATATCATAAAAAATTACATACGTTATGATTGCATAATACGTATTGGTTTTAACATTTGTCATCACAAAGTAACATAAATGTTTTATGTAAAACTAAAATTTGCAGATTTCACATGGCGCTACCGACAATTACAGATGTGCAATAATTTTGCAGCCACACCTTACTGACAAGTACTGCGGTTAATTCAGGTTTTGTAAGTATATATTAATATGCATAGTTTCTTAAACGGTTCATCAAACTGACCATTGAAGTAAAATATAATCTGGAAGTGCTGCTTCTAAGAAAAAAAAAATCACGAAGAGTTAATTGAATTAATTGAATGGGGATTCATTTTTGATGCTTTGTTTCCAAGACGATATCATTGAATTAAAAAAAAAATATTATGATGAATTATGGTTTTTTTTAACGGTGATTCATTAACGTATAAACTTGGTTATCGCCAAACAAGTGTATCGATTGCGTTTATTTAGCGACTATGAACTATATAGTTATTTCTGCTTTGTTATCAACATATAAATTTTTACGTCTATGCGTAAATAAAAACTTATCTTGTCTTATAAGAGTACGTTATATACATGTTAAGTTATTGTATATGCTACCTTGAGTCTTCTGGCGAACAACAAGCTATTAATAACTGAGTTCACTGACAAGCGAAATTTATGCGAGATTTCCAGCTGCGCTGCATTCTAGTACTGCTAATCTTCGCGTACTTCTAGGTCAAGCACAGGGTGTGTGTGTGTGTGTGTGTGTGTGAGATTATGGCAAAGCCTCGAGGGCTATCTGCCTAAAAGGAGGAATGCCTTCGTGGAGGGCTTTCTAAGGGAAACTGGCTCGTATACACGTTACACATGGGGAAAACCACGAAAACGCCCATGCAGCCAGCCCGTTCGCGGGATTCGAACCTCGGACCGAACTACCAGTGTTCAGCGACTTTACCGCTCGGCCGCTGGTGGGCCCTGTCAAGCACAGGGAAAAACCATGAAAACGCCCATGCAGCCAACCCATTCACCGGAATACAAACTCCGGAACCAACTATACCACTGTTCAGTCACTTTACCACTCGGACGCTGGTGGACCCAAATTAACAAGCTAATCATAGCTGAAAATTTAATGTCGGTCTCCAAAAATTATTCAGACAGTTTCTTCGGTTGATGAACTGAATTTTCTTGAAGTTTTTTACATTCACAAAGATTTACCTTATTTAGTTAATGACTTCAAGCGCAATCCAGTTCTTCTTAATGCTTCTAAAAATTCTATTGACTTAATTTTTTAATTTTCTTTACTATTTCTGCAGAAAAATGGCGCTACCCTCTCGTTCGCTTTACAGCTATAGGATCTAAATACGACCATTGCTTTCCAGTCTTGCAGTTTTCTTTACTCCTGAAGAAGCACTTGTATCTGTTTGGCCTCGAAATCGACTGAGTTCTTGGCTAAATCTATGGCAAACACAAGCGTTGCTTCATTGTTAATTTTGAAAAATAAAAATGGCAATTGCCTTTTGTTAGCGAAAAGAAAAATTTATTTCTTTAATGTCTAATCTTCGCTGAAATGAAATACAATAAAAGTAAAACAGAGTCCCTTATCTGAGTCAAAATTAAGTTTCCTCACTCAAAAAAAAAATAAAAATAATAATAATAGGTTAGGTTATTTAATTACGGGAAAGCCTCGAGGGCTATCTGCTTAAAGGGATGGGTACTTTCGTGGAGAACTTTCTAAGGTGAACTAACTCGTATACACGTAACACATGGTGAAAACCACAAAAGCACCCATGCAGCCGGCCCGTTCGCCGGATTCGAACCTCGGACCGAACTACCAGTGTTCAGCGACTTTACCGCTCGGCCGCTGGTGGGCCCAAATAATAATAATAATAAATCAAATTAAAAAGGTGAATATGCTCTTTATTTATTTATTTGTTTTATATTTTTCTTACATACGTTTCTCTAACTATACAATTCTCTGAAAAAGACGCAAATTTTATTTTCTCAAGTATTTATTCTGCATATGTACTTTAAGTAATTCTTGGAAGGAAAATTTTTAAAAACACAGTTGTAGCTATGAAAGTTCTATTAAAGTTCATTTTTATGTGGTCTGTACCCAATTAACGCAGGAACACGGAGAAAAGATGGAAGACATTTTGGAAATACATGTCTGGAACTTTTAAGTAATTCTGTTATGTTAATGTGTTGCAGTTCATACAAGAAAATAAGACAACCTGGTTATTATGATACTTCCAGCATCTGTACAAGCATGTAAATATTTAGAGCTATATTATGTAACATATTTTGGTACATACGTATTATCGCAACTACCTTAGTAAAAGTCGCCAAATTCTACCAACCATGCGCATAACAGTTCTTTAGGTAACCTTATCCATTGCAAATTGCAATCCGAAATTCACCGAATTACCTGTTTTTCAGTAAAAAATCGCCAAACTGCGCCAAGGTGGTTGCGCTAATACGTCAGTACCCGTAGTTTAAACTACTTACTCCAGCAGCTATATAAGATGAATAATATCCATGGTGAGACAAGGCGTAATGATAATCTCTCCTGTTAGTGGCTGCCAGTTGAACTACAGAGACGATGAAGTAGAGTACAACGCCAACAGCTGTAGTTGTTAATTCCTGAAAGCAAAACGAGAACACCTTTAATATGTGGGCTGACAAAAGTAGAAATAACTAATTTCATAAAGAATATCGCTGCTTTACTATATGAAAATACTGAACTTCAAACAATTATTGTCGGAAGCCATTCAAAACCATTCCTCTATCAGTTAGGTACATAATACATGATGTATTAATGGTTGCAGGTGCACTCTACACAAAAAAAGGAGGGAAGTTCTATATTTCCCATTCCACTAGGCCGACTGACGAAGTTTAACTTGCGTTTTTCATGGTACGAAACTGCGATTTAGGATACATATTAGATTTATACATAGCATTGCTGTTCTTCGAACGTAGGTATTTTGACACCAAATCAGACTTTTTCTAAGATGGCATACCTATTTTATTCATATTTTGATTCTACGATTCAAATTATGCCAAAGTGTCAAGTTTCATAAAACTCGCACGAGTATTTTTAAAAATTAAACTCAAAAAATTTCAGCTCCTCAGTGTTAATTCAATTTAGTATATATTTAGTAATATCTCTTTACCTGATTCCTTCTTTAACAATTCAAAATTTAGGTTCAATCCACCCCCCCCCCCCGAAAAAAAAATCCGCAGATATTTTCTGGTTTATTTTTTTTTTATTTGTATTTTTTAATAATTTTTAATATATTTTTCGAAAAACGTTTTGAATTATACGGTATAAAATTGTTGCCATCACCTGAAAATAGATGCATTTCTAAGCATATCTTCAAAAAATTAGAATTATTCATTGCAAATTTCCCAAGATATACATGCATTTATATATTGGCGCATTTTGAAATTTGGCATATTTGTCATAAGCAATAATAACGCGAAATAAGGTTTACACAATCTGTTAACATTATTTGAAAGTATGAACCATGCATCTTTTTATCCCGCCTGTGTACAATGAAAGGAGAAGAATAATAGGTTACCATAAATTAAGAATTTCGTTTGCAATACCCACTTTTTTCCTGTGCAAACTGATCAGCGCACTGAAAAATCAGAAATGGCGTTGGAACGATTCACGTATGACAAAAATTGCCGGCGCAAAACATTTGCAAAGAAGAGCATTGTAAAGGATCAATGACAACACAAGAGAGGAGAGAGAAAAAGTATTGTTAAAATTACAAATTTTCAAAGTGCCCACCTTCCAAAACGACAAACAAATTGCATGCGGGAGATTGCTGACAACAATGACCAATGTAACATTATTAGTACTGGAACATGTATAAAGTACATGTAATGTATAACTTTACGTTTTATGCCATCTTTCAATTCTGACAAATCTCATGGATCTGATGTGTACACCTCAAATTTCAGATAAAGCCAGAACCAAAAAACCATCTCAGTGAGGTGGAGTAATCGCAATGACCATGAAACTGCCAAGTTGCGAGAGATGCCTCCTATTTCCTAAAATACTGTTGCAGCACTTCTCGAACACATGTAGCGACGTGTGGAGGAGTGCCATCTTGCATCCATATAAAGTACCATTATTAACGACATTTCGCTGCTGCAGTCCAGGAAATACATAATTCTACAAAATTATTTTATACTGAGCAGTTGTGATGAAGCACGAGTTCATGCTTGTGGAAGTGACCTCTTCTAAGAAGTACACTGCGCAAAAAAAAAAAAAAAAAAAAAAAAAATAATAATAATAATAATAATAATAATAATAATAATAATAATAATAATAATAAAGGAGGACCGTTCTATATCTTCCGTTCTACTGGGCCGATTAACGAAATTCAAATTGCGTTTTTCATGTCTCGAGAGCGCGACTTGTGATATATATTAGATTTATATATAGCATTGTTCTAACATAGGTATTTTGACACAAACTCAGACTTTTTCTGAAATAACATACTAATTTTTTTCATATTCCGATTCTATGGCTCAAATTATGCCTAAATATTAAACTTTGTAAAATTTGATGCGAAATTTACAGAGAAATTCAAAAATGTAACCTGCCGAATTTTTTCAGTTTGCGCCAAGAATAATTAACTTGGCGAACTTCTTAATATATGGCAACCTATTTTTCTTTCCCTTCCATTGTGCAGGAACGGAAAAAAAAGGAACGAATTCCAAATAATTTGCCTAAACTGCATTTATTGTTATTATCGCTTTTAACAAATATGCCAAACTTCAAAACTCGCCAGTATATAAATTCACGTATATCTTCGGAAATTTTGAATAAGAAACTGTAATGTTTTGCAGGTATACTTAGAAATATATCTACTTTAAGATGGTGGCAAAAGTTTTATAGATTATAATACAAAATGTTTTTCGAAAAATTTATAAAAATTATTTAAAAATACAAATTTTAAAAAATCATGAAAAATTGACGAATTTTATTTGGAATGAACCTAAATTTCGAAATGTGAGAGGAAGAATCAAATATGTTTAATAAAAAAAGAGATATTAATAAGTATATGTCAAACTCCATAAACATTGAGGAGCTAAAATTTTGAGAAGTAATTTTTTAAAAACTACTCGTGCGATTTTTACAAAACTTGGCAGTTTGGCGTAAATTGAGTCGCAGAATCGAAATACGAAACACAATAGCCATCTTATTTCAGAAAAAGACCGATTTTGTATAAAAATACCTATATTAGAACAATGGTATATATAAATTAATACATATCCTAAGCCGCGCTTTCGAGACATGAAAAACGCAAGTTGAATTTCGTCAATCTGCCCAGTAGAACGAAAAATATAGAACTGTCTTTGTTTTTTGGGGAGGCACACTTTATGTGCTTTTATGAAGCCTCAACGAACAGTCATTTTAAGTTCGTGTAAAGTCGCTGGTGCCGCATCGTGAGGATTTTCATGTTCCCAGTGAACGCAGTTCTTGGAGTTTACGTTCTCAGTTAAGAAGAAATGCACCTCATTGTCCATAATACCCGTAACGGCTACCTGCTATCTTCATCATATCTGATGAGAAAAAAAATTCGACATGCTATTGCTCGTCCCAGGTTGTAAACGCAGAACAAAGCGCAGAAGCTTGAGAACTATGGTTTTCTGTATATCCAAACTGCGAGCAAGACTTTTTACAGTATACAATGGGCTTGCTGTAATTTTATGAACTTCCGCAACAATTTCAACAGAAATACATGGTCGTTCATATAGCGATCTATTACACGTCATCAAGTTTCTTCAATTTTTTTTACTAAATAATGTACAGTTTTTTCGGAAAATGAGCCTTGTCTTAACTTCGGATTTTGCCAATACACTCGCAGTACTCGTCTCTTCTCTGTGCTGTTATTGCTCCTTTACAATGCTTCTTCTTTGCAAACTTTTTACGCCTGAAATGTTTGTCATATGGGTATCATTCCAATGCATTTATTTTTTTCAGTGCGCTGATCAATTTGCACAGGAAAAAATGGATGTTGCCATTCGAAAACTTCGAAATGGCAAGAACTTCAATACTAAGAACATTTAGTGAATTTGAGTTTCAGAAAGCAGCGCCTCCGGCAAAAACTTCAATGTTTTCGTTGGAACCGGAACCGTGAGAGATCTATTCGTTTGAATCATCACAATCTCTATCCCATACCTTCAAATAAATATATTTGAAATTTCATTTCGATTGGTTCGATTGGTTGAGTGTACTTGAACTAAATTTCATTCTGATTGGCAGGCCACTAGAGGTTCATATATTGGAAATGCTTTTTCATAACCAACCTGTATGTTCAATTGTATCTGTATTAAAAGATCGTTGATATATAGTTTTCATTACATTTGGGATAGACCTAGTATTATCAGTTTTAAAGAAAAGAATCAAATAAATATTCTGAAAGCAGTAAATCATATACTTGCTTCAAGCTTAGAACTGTAAAATAAAGATTGCAAATTATCCCCCAGGAAGTAAAGAGGGATCTCTTTAAGTTAGTTATCCGATTATTACTAGGGCCTGAATAAATCTTTTTGCTGCCCGGTTCAATTTCTGTGAGTCCTAAATTCATCACCCACTGCCTTTCTAATATTTTAAAACTTTTGCTACTCCTAAATTCTTCCGCCCGCTGCGGCCGCCTTGGTTGCATGGATTCTAGCCCCGGCAACTACTCACAATATTTCATTGCACAACTTTGGGCTAAACCAATTTTTTCTTTCTTTCTTTAAATTATCGCAGAATAGCAATGGGTTTTTAACAAATAAATCAATGCATACTGGTAGTAAAAGGGAGAGGTGAGAGAAAGAAATAAAATACTTACTATGAGTAACCAGGGTAATTTGGGAAAGAGTCTCCTAATTGTGAAGAAATATATGATACAGAAAACGAGTGTGATGATGAAATAGATGGCAACAACAAACATGAAGAAGTTGGTATATGTTGTGACGACGGGAGAGCCACAGCCCATACAGATGATGGCAAACAGCTGAAATGAGATATCAAATCGTTAAACTTCTGCAGAGATGGTACATTCAGCATAGGTTTTAGATTTAAATAAATTAATACTAATTACTGAAAGTAAGTAATTAACCGAAACTAATAATGGATATTGAGAAAGAAATGAAATCATTAATCGCGATCAGGAAGGAACAAAGGAGAATTCATTCTGGCTACAGAAGGCTCTTGATAGTGACAGTTAAAAAAATATGCTGTATCTTTCCTCTTTATTTTGTTAAAATGGTTGTAATGTTTTGAGAGTTTCCTATTTACACAATAATATTTTACGTATCAAAAAAGGTCGGAGGTTTTAAATGAATCTCTTTTCGACCTGATTTTAAATTTATTCAATAGTAAATAATAAGTTTCATGTTTTGGCCACAGTATATACTATTTTTCTCTAAGAGCTGTAGCAAAATATACTTTAAAGTTTTATATTTTTTATTTAAAAGAATTATTTATCTCTTTTTTGAGATTCTTGAGAGTAATCTAAGATTTTCAGTTAGTAATGTACCATCATCCTAAATATGAATCGAAAAGCTGCGAGGAAGAGTTTTTCCATGTGAAAGTAGATGCTGGGTAATTTATATATTTCCGTGACACTATTCAATGAAAACACAATAGTCAGCAACGAATTACGTGACTTTTGTGCGCAAATAGATCCTCTTTCCCTCGAAAGTTTCAGCTTATACGGCACAAAGACTTTATCCACAATAAACACCATCACTTCTTAGCAGCTAAATAAAATACGCACGATAGCTAACAGAAAACAACGGGAACTGTTTCAGTTTCTTTCCACTGTATACAAAATGATCTTGTAGGATATATAATCTTTCACATTTCAGCTTGGCACGTATTTAATATGTTGAAGGGTAAAATGAACGCAAGGTTAAAAGCATTCAAACGATTCTGGCCAAAGGAATGTAATATATGGAACGTAGAAACATTTTTTATTAATTATTATAATGCCGTAAGTGTTCATGAACATTATTTAACGAATTTATAACAAGATCAATGTAGTTCCAATTATATCAATTTTACCTTTTATTAAAAATTTAAGATTTAAATTATTATTAATTACGATTGCCGTTTTTATATTGCTCTGTATTTTAAGAAATACAGAACTGGTTAAATTTGTCGTTTTTAAGGAATAAAATTATAATTTGAAATGTAAAATAAATACTTACCCTTCGTTCAATGATAACATTTTCGAAATCACTTCGATGATAAATATACGGTAACATAACTTAATACAACGGTTCAAAAGCTTGTAAACACTGTATCAAAAGAAATTTTCTAATATCAAGAGACCTCAAGTAAATTATGAACAACTCAGGAACTAATTCTTCAACCATAGGCTTATCGTAACTCCTATGCTTTTATGCATTTCAAATATTAAACACGGAAATATATACACCAAATTTAGATTGCAGTTCCATTTTAATTTAGCAAATTTTATACTTTTAAATTTCTTTGACAGTTTGAAGCTTTAATGATAAAGATATATGATTACAATATTGTTGGGTGCGTAAGGGTTCGTAATAGATTGAATGCACACAGGTCCGATTATAGATTAATAAAATTTATTTTTATCAAAAGAAATATTTCAGAGCTTTTCACAGAGAATGTACAAGGGTTTACAGTATCACACAGTACAATCAGTAGTTACACTTCAAACTACTAACAATGTTAAAGGTAACGCAATGCAAAGCGTATCTAAAGAGAAAGATAGTACGATCTCACGCTGAACTAACAACTCGCGATAATAACAATAACTAAACCTCCGGCCTTATATAGTTTTCACCCGACCGCCGAAATATTTCTAGTACTTTCTGCTTCTCGAAATGAATGGAAAGCAATATGAGTATCGAATTATGGTTGGCTACTTTTGGCGATTTCCCGCCAAATTTGGAGATGAAATAAGTCTCCAAAACCTTTGTCAGCTTGGCGATACTTCGTCATATTACCGAGATGCCCATTTGCCCAATGCTAAACGGACTTGTCCCTGTATTCTTTGTTTTCTGGCATATCACGTCTCTTAAGATTTTTCATGTTACATTTAGCAGCAAAATACAACAATTTCCCAAATGATTCCACTAAAATCATCTATCTCTGTACAAAACTTGTAACAAATTAAAATATTATGTATTACACTGTAATTATGACTATATTACAGTCATATGATTATTATAGTCATGTGATTATTATAATATATTACAGTCATATGATAGATTATATATATGACTATATTATAGTCATACATATAATCTAAAATATTATATATTAAACTATAATTACATATGAGTGTAATCTAAAATGTTGTATACTAGACTATGGTAGATATATTACACTGTAACCTAAAATTATTGTTTTTTTCTGGGATACGTGTTTGCAGAGTAACCACTATAAAATATCTTTCATTTTTGAAAACTTTTAAGCCAATTTCAATCTTTGGCTAAATTGTAAAATATTATATACCAGACTAGATACTATTGATAGATATATTATTATTGATATTTAATTATAATTGATATTTTAGCCAATTTCCATCTTTGGCTAGATTGAAAACTATTCTTTTACGGGAAGTTCCTTTCAAATCTCTAACGTAATTTGTCGACTCTTAGAAGATTTTGAAAAAATAGATGAACTCTTTTTATGATCCTGTGGCTCTAACAGTAACTGAATTTCAGTTGCAAATGATTCAGTTCGTCAGTATTAGTGGATCCGCGATTTTAAATGATCGTGAAGTCGTATTTTTATAATAAACATAAATCTAAACAAATTGAATGTAATCTTACGCTGTCGAGCAGATCGGAGCGTCTCGAAAGAAATGTGACATTGCGTATTTTGTTGCTCCACTGAGCAGAAGAAAAAATTTTCTGCACTGAGAGATAATGATTTTCATTCACTTTTAATTTTTGTCTCTTCTGTGGATTAAAAAGCATAAAATATATATATATATATATTTATATGAAACACCTTCGTATTTACGTATTTTTATCAATTATTGTTCGTTGAACGGGAGTTGGTTTGTTCCCCTTGAAAAGTCAACTAATTTCCGATCAATAACAATGATTACATGTTTTTAATTTTTCCTTTTACAATTGAAATTTTATTCTTCATGATGATTTAACTCCAGTCCCCGTTAAAACATTATTAACATTTTGCTTTCAAATTACTTCAAAACATCTTTCAAAATATAACTTAGCAGTATGGATTCACTCTTTTAAAATAATTCTACTTTAATTAAATTTAGGAGATAATATAATCAATTAATCAATATTGTTTAGAAAATAAATTATATATATATATAACATTATAAATTATACGACTTACCTTACATGAATTAAAACATAATTTTTAAGGGTCATAATATTATCAGTCATATGCCTAAAAATAAAATTTCGTGACACTCATTCACGAGTTTTATTTTATGAATCTTTTATTAACAAAATTTTAAAAATAGTAATTGAGCTATCACAGAAATACGCTATCTAAGAACAATTACATTCTGTTCGCTTAAACTTCTGTTCAAATTTTTTATTTAAAACCCGCTACTTTTAAAAGTCCCACTATTTTATTTTTAGTTTGCATAAAAAAAGAATGCTGCGAGAGTTGAAAGATAGTTTTTAATTCTTTCCGCGCAATTTACCGAAACAGTGTAACCAGAAAACATTTATGTCTATATGTATTTTATTCTATTATTCTGGTACAACAGTTATTTTTTAGATAATTGGAAGGGACTCTTCTATATGTAGATGAAATTAAAGCGGGTTAATGGTCCCACGAAAGAAATTAGTTTTGTGATGCGACCTTATAAATCTAGATTCAAACCACTCTTTACAATCTCATATTTTTCCTCCTACCCTCCCTCTCTCTGTGTTGATTCTTTTTACGGCCTTTTGTCTATTCTACTGCCATTTGACCATCAGAGACCATTCAAAATACTCCTCAACTAATATGACCTGCATTATGCAAAGTTCGAATGGCCTTTAGGTCAAAGGTCTTGAACAATGTATGGGAAATGAAGGGAAAATTCAGATGCAGCGATCTGAATTACTTTAAGCATTTACTACTATTTGAAAAGGGCACTGACGTATTAAGACACGCTAATACGTTAATAAAGCTTTAATAATAGTGTTTAAGGAGAAATAAAAGCCAGTATGGATTTAAATAGCTATTTAATCAATGTAATATTAGGCTTCTGAGAAGGAGGTTTCTTGGCCTAAGACATATTTTAAACATACATGTGAAAAAATTTAGATTCTATTTTTTTTATTCATTTTGTAATCTTAATTTTTAAGGATTATACATTTAAATTAAATACATGTTAGTTTTTAAGTTAGAGTTAAATGCACCAAAAATTAATTTTAAAAAATGAAAAGAAAAGGAATTCTTCAGTTATAATAATATTCCTTGTCATATATGATTACAAATGAATGCGTGAGGTTGCGAACAGTGACATATATCGAATCAAATTTTCCAAAGTGAAATTTAAATAAGTTGTATATAATTTTTATCATGTATGAGAAAAATATATTTTAAGTATATATCTTATCTATATGTCTTTTTGATCATCATAATTAAATATGTAATTATGGAAAATCATTTAAGAATTATATTCGAACACATGAGACATATATTTATTATATTCGAATACGTTTAATACACTTTCATTTTTCTTTATATTCGAATACATTTATTATGTTCGAATATATTCAATACACTTTTATTAAATACCTAAATTCGTAAATGATTTCGCATGATTCCATATTTACTCACGATGACAGGGCCCACCAGCGGCCGAGCGGTAAAGTCGCTGAACACTGGTAGTTCGGTCCGAGGTTCGAATCCCGCGAACGGGCTGGCTGCATGGGCGTTTTCGTGGTTTTCCTCATGTGTAACGTGTATACGAGCCAGTTTCCCTTAGAAAGTCCTCCACGATAGGCATCCCTCCCCTTAGGCAGATAGCCCTCGTGTGCTTTGCCATAATTAAATACATCAACTACTCACGATGACAAAAAAGATCGTAACAGCTATTAAAAAAAATTACTTTTTACATTTTTTTGCATTTAACACAAACAACTTAAGAAATATTTTATATATATACTTATTTATTTTATATTTTAATCAAAAGGAAAGATGAGAAGCTAAAAAGAATTAATCCAAACAAGGGAGGAAAATAATGAAAAAGTTAGCTTGAAAGTAGGAAAATTAGCGATATTAACTTTCCTTCAAGACCTCCAAATGATCTAATAGTGGGAAAAAAAGCATTCATTTCGCTTGAATTTCTGTTGATTTAAAAATCCGATTTCTTCATCATTTAAAATCGTGAGGCTAGTAATTATGATAGATTATATTTCTTATCATTGTGACGATACTATGATAGATTATATTTCTCATCACCTTACCACAACAAAAGAACATGATCGATTTTTGAAAAACCAGCAAAATTTGGCGAATTATGCTAAAGATTAATACAAGATTTAATTTGGAATATAATTTTTAGTTATCCTATGATATGTGAAAGCAAGCGATTCTCTGCAGTGATTAATTTGACAGTTAAGGAAAGCTATGTTATAAAAACTAAACATAAAATTTTAAAAAAGGCATGAATTTTGAAAATAAACCGCAGTGGAATATTGAATCTTCATTGCAAGTACGTATGTGGTTCGCTCGCTAGAAAGCAGTCGAAAATTAATTTCGAGACTTGAATTTAAAAAAATAAATAAATAAATAAGTTAAAAAGTGCAAAAAATATTACAAGAAATTTGAAATATGAAAACTCTGGGTTATGATTTAACAACTCGAAGAAGAGTTTATCATTAAAAATTTCAAATAAATAAATAAAAAATAATGAAAATTTTTCTTAACGTAAAACATCAGAAAGGTATAAAAAGAGACTAATCTGGAAACTTCAGATTATAAAGTCTATCACCACAATGAACTGGTGATTAATAAATTATGATATAAAAAAGAAACTAAAGCTTCATCCTTTTGCAATTTTGATAACTCCCCCCACTGCATGCTGAAAAATTGCACTTTGAATTCTAATAGAACTACTCATTCTAATAGAATTATGTCGTAGTTCCACTCCAAAATATTGTATTACTTGCTTAGAATAAAACATTTTATTAGAAGGCTGCAACGAAAATAGTATAATTTCGACTAACAGTCATAAATTTACTAAATTTCGTCCGGTTGTGATTTTTTAATTGCTGCAAAGTATTCCAGTTTCGAAATTTGAATTCATCTCCCATAAATATCTTAAGAGTTAACTGTCTTAACTAATCTGTAAATTTTCTTAACTAATAACTATCTTAATTCATTCAGAACTATCTTATCTAATCTTAAGTGTGTATCTAATGCAGGGTTTCCCAACCGTTTTCTTGCATCGACCCTCTTTACAAGTATAATTTTCTTCATCGACACCTTAGATTTTTCTCTATAATACGAATACATAGCATACAACATAATCATAAGACAAATAATTGTAAATACGGGATTTAAATGTAACAATCAGACGAAGAACGTTCATAAAATCATAGATGCTAAATGAACAAAAGTTTGATTTTAATGAATGTGGGGGCTGCGCTTGATGTACTGATTTGTTTTTGAATATGTGGAATAAAATTGCTTACCTTAAATCATCTCGTTTAGAATTATCTGACCCATTTCTTGTTTTCCGTAGAAAGTTATTGATTTAACTAAAGCCTGTTTCTACGGGGTTAAAGAGAAGAAAAAATCAATAATTTTGCCACGCAATAACTTTAATTTTGGGATATTTCTCTCGGATAGCAGGTTACCCACGTGGTTCGAATAAGACTTATTTATATAAGAAAGCTTTATATCAATAAATAATTAATTAATCAGTTTTATTAATACATATTTTTATAATCAATTGGATCTTGTTTTATGCTGATCAATTGCCAATGCTGTCGATTCAACTGTCGATCCTTTCATCACCACAGACGCAATTTAAAATTTCATCGACCCCAAAGAGCCCGTATTGGCTCCATCGGGAGTCTCTGATCTAATGTATAAATTTTGTACACATTTCACAGAAAATCAAACAATTTGCAGGAAGAAGAATTTCAAAGGAATGTATAGTCACCATTGTATTGTTTTCTTCAGTCAGTATCTATTAGGCCGCTGTTACGCACAGAATTTCATGTCAACACTGTACTTGTTACTTTTTAATTAAGAATCCATATTCTGATTTGAAAGCTTTTCCGCAAATAATTGACATTGTGTTTTACATTACATATTCAAGGGAATATGTATTACGTTCATAAGAAAGCTTAACTATGTTCAAATGAAAAAGTTCCGCGGAAAAACTGGTTCTGAAAAAAGCATGTAATTGTATTTTAAAGAAACTTCGAACTTTAACAACTTTTATAAATATATGTAGCGTTATTTTAATCATTAAAAGATGTTTGTAATGCGCAGAATTTATTTTTAGTGCATCTTATCTTAGTGTATCTGTTTATTGAGTGTATCTAGCGTAGAATTTTATTTTCTCTTATTTCCTCATTGTGTTTTCATTTCTTTCGCTGTACAGCTACAAATCGTCAGGATAAACTAATGTGCCGCAACACATGTTTTGATAACCACCGATTTAAAGACTATGGCATTGCTCTGCGTGACTGAGCAAGAACAACCTCTAATTTCGTTTAAAAGATGATCACATTTTACTCAGTCTTGCGTCTGCAAAGAACTTCAACGCTATGTAATATTTTAAAAGGTTATGCTTAAAAATATCTGACAAAAGCTTTCTCAGAAAGTTTCCATCTCTTTGCCGTTGCTACGAATATATTGTTAAAAGGCAGACCTTGAGGAATAATTTACAAAGGCGGAAACGAAAGTGATGCAACAAGACTGGCAGGAATTTTATTGTCTACCGCTTTCCTCGAACTAAGTACCACAGGAGGAAAGCGATGACAGAAATGATCTTGCGAAATTCACATACGCCTTTTAGACGTAGAGTCAAACTCGATCATTGCGAGCAACGAGGGATAAGCAGAATTAGTTCTCTCGAAACCACGACTTGTTCCATCTGTACTGAATAGTAATAAACTTAGAAGCATCTTAAAATTGCAGATTTTTACGTTAAGTTATATCATACAATCGTGTGGGCTTTGAACTGTTGAAACTGACTGGAAGATAAAGTCTTCAAATTCTTTTCTTCAAACATTCCGTTTCTCAAATTGTTGCCATTCGTTGACGTATATACTTTATCTTTCAAATTTATATCCAGATCGTTAGATCTTCAAATGACCTGTAAAGACTGCACATCACAACATTTTCTCAGAGGCAGAAGGCCCACTAGCGGCCGAACGGCAAAATCGTGGAACACTGGTCGTTCCGACCTGGATTCGATTCCAGGCGAACAGGCTGGCTGCATGTACCTTTTTGTTGTATTCACCATGCGTAACGTGGGTACGAGGCAGAGTCCTATAGAAAGTCCTCCACGAAGACATTCCTTCCCTTGACAGCCCCAATGTGATTTGCCGTAATCAATTAAACCTAAACCTAACCTCCCAGCGGCAGATTTATTATCTTTCAAGCGGTACTTAATAAAAGCTAAGCAGATGAAGCGGAAAATAATTAAAATAATGACTCTTCTTCAGTCCTATGGTACTGAACTCGGTCAACTACAATCACAGACTGAGCTCTTCATTCTTCTAAATCTAGACGCATTCCCTAAAGTTTTAAACGAAATAGCAAAGCAGAATATATTCATGATCTCTGAATGCACTTTTTAAAAAAGTGGAAAACACCAACAGATTTTATATTATAAAAGTACACATTTTAACTAATTCTTTAAAAAATTCAGAAGTGAAAATAGAGGAAAACAATGTAGTGTGGTTTGGTTTATTCGATTATCGCAAAGCACGCAAGGGCCATCTTCTTAAAGGAGGAATGTCGCCGTGGAGATCTCTCTAAGGGAAGATAGCTCATATCCACGTTACACATAGGAGAAACTGCGAAAACAGTCAGCATTCGAATGTATTCATTCACCAAGAACAAATTCTTACAGATTCCTTTGCCGAGAATCGAGCTCAGGTCAAACTACCAGTGTTCATCGACTTTAGGTTCGACGACTAGTGAGCCGCTGCAAAACAGAATGAATCGAAAAGAGGGAAAATGCAGTAATATAAACTAAGTATCGTAATACTAGCTTATTTAATAAAATGAATAAGTGTAATAATAGCCAGACATTTTTTATGAATGGAAACTAGACATGAGGCAAATGAGCATCATACATGAACAAAATACAACATAGTAAGAATCACAATAGAAATATTAATCCATCAATTAGTATTTTGTCCTAGAGATACAGCATGTGAGGATGATACTTGCTACAAATGGGCATATTAAAAGTGTCCTCCATCCTAACTGAGGACAGAATATTTTGGTTTTCTTTTTAAGCCACATTCCGTAAGTATAGTTAATAGTACCCCTAATGCATGTAAACTGATATAATATAATTAACTGATATCATTTAGAACTTACCCAACCGATAATTCTGACGAACATCATACGTAATTGCAAAAGGTGAGTCTAATGACATTTATAAGGTTCCTAGTTAAAGAATCGTTTGAAATGACACAAGTCTTTAAACTTTACACCAAAAATACGAGTAAATATGAAGAAAACAAGATGCTATGCTTCGTTGGGAATACGATATTCGCGGAGTTCGAAGAATTGGAATCTAAAATGGCCCATGTGTTTTGCATTCTAATCAGCAGTATGTGCATTCTCATTCCGGAGTTTATAAATAGAAGCGTTATACTCTGTTACACATCAAGAATGAGAATCTTTACAAGTAGAGCAAACCTGTTCAGCGCAAATTTAAGCTGTGGCGACTTAACAACCATCAAATCACACTGTTTGGCACAGGATATGCAAAGTTCAGTACTTCGATCAGATGAAAGTGAAGGAAACGAATTAAAAGAAACTGCTTTCTGAAGATTTTAGATTAGATTCTGAACTTTAAAAGCAGTTAATAAGGAATTACTGCATTCCCTCGTGCATGCTTTCGTAATGTAATTGTTTCAGCATATCTAGCTAGTAACTAGAAAATCCGAGATTCGAATATACGATGACAGCAAAGTTACTTTCGCACGTTCCTTGCTCCAGAATTTCTAGGAAGTAAAGGAATTTCGGGTATCATACTTAAATAATAAGTACCTAATAGCAGAAATACCTAAATAAACAAAAGTCGAAATGGATCCAGGAACGGTTAAGTTTCGAATCCATTTCGACGTTTTAACCCAGAAGGGCTATTAATTTCGTTTTGGCTTTTTGAGCTGATTCACTATAAATGGCGAATCACATTTTTAAATTGTTGCCACCAAACATTAGAGCCCTGTGCTCGCACTGTGATAAAACAACGGAGCCTAGAGCTATCGAATTCTGAATAACGTGCGTCTCCACCTGAATATGAGCATCTAGAAGCCAAAACTTAGAATTTGGAATTTGTTTTATTATCGATTTCATATTTTGTAAAGCATTTACGAGTTTTTGATTAAGAAACTCAACGATTTTAAAGTCAGCAATGGCAACGTATAAACAGAACAGAGGACTCTTTTTTCCCGAAACGGATTGTAAAATGGATTAGAGGGGTATCCCTTAAAATTGTGTAATTTTTGGACTAGTAGCTTTTTAACTATTTATTTTAATTGTAATTTGCCTAACTAGGCATTCTTGGATAGTTTTTTTCTTTTTAATAGTAAGTTTTACATTTACAATTTAAATTACAGCTCGTCAATAGCTTTTTAGCTATTTTATTTTAATTGTACATTTGCCTAACTAGGCTTTCTTGTAAAGCTCTTTCTTAGTAAGTTTTACATTTACATTTTAAATTACTGCGCGTCGGGAAAAGAAGCAATATAATTGAGACTTACTAAACGTTTTTAGATTATTAAGTTGGATTATTCTATTAGTGAAATTACGTTCATAGTCTCAATTATTATCGTTTGACGAAACGCGCTACAGGTATTAACTTTATTCGAATTTTGAGCATCTTTTCCATTGATAAATCCGGATCAAACCTCGAGTTGAGCTATTTACCATTTATTGCAATTTTTTGTACATATTTACTGTGTATTTGAAATGTATTTAATTTTTACAAGAGTTCGTTTTTAAATTGTTCGTGCGTTAAAATTTCTTAATTTTTTCCTCACCCTTTTTTGATTTTAAAGTCATTTCGATTTGTAATTTTTACGAGATAACTTTAACTTTTACTACTTTAATATTTTTTCTAGTTGTTACATGATTTTACATTCTTGCTAAGAAACTATCGTGTCAAATCTATTTTTTAGCATTACCTTTTTAACATTCCTCTTACTTATATATATATATAATACTTACTTATATATATATATATATATATATATATGTATATATATATATTTGGTACCTCTCACCCCTTACCCGGCTTAAAAATCCATTCTCAGGCCAATCTTCGAAAGATAATGAAATTTAATTTTTAATACGGTTTCCGGGTTCCTATACTTATATTTGAGAAAGTTTTATACTCGTTATGACGAAATAAAATTATAAGAAATTTAACTCCTGCGCGACAAAAATTGATCTGGATATTTAATTGGAGAATTTGCCGTCGTTTCCAACTTACCTTCAAGACTCGGTTAATTAAGTTAAAATAATTCGAGGAAATAAGTTTAATCAAAGTGCAGCAAAAATTGTCTATAAATTTAATAGGCCGTGCAAGGAAGTCATGTGATGTCCACATTAAACTTTATTAAATTTAAAAATCCCGCTAGTGGTCGAGCTGTTAAGACGGCTGAATGCTGGGAGTACGATCAGGGTTCGATGCGAGGACAAAAGGCTAGTTTAAAGGAATTTTTTACATGTTTTTCTCCATGTGTGACGTGATTTCGAGAGAGTTTGTCATAGAAACTCCTCCACGGATGCCTTCTCCCATTAGGCACGTGGCCCTCGTGCGCTTTATCCTATTCAAAAATATAATCTTAACGTTTTAAAGTATTATTTTATACCAGTTACGTAACATATACCTTAAAATATTTTTTTCATTAATGACAACAAAGCTGCCACTACTACATAAAAATTATCAGATGGATGTATTGTACATTCAGAGTGCCTTAATCTATAGAAATTACGCAAATGATTATAAATAATAAGATGAAGTTTTTATTTATTAAAGGAATAAGTTTATAGTTTTCCCATCTCCCAAGCTGTTAATGAATAACGGTCCGATACAGTTTTTTTCTTGTATTGGCAACTCTTGATAAGACTGCGGTTTCCATTTCCTTCCCGTTCTTCGTCCATCAATTTTCGAGAAATGATCGTGTCTATGGACCATATTAAGACAAGATAGGATTTTACTTGTTATGGAGGGGGGAACTTTCCGTGATATTTACTTATCCCTAAATTAACGTCATGCGCAGGCTTACGCACCTATTTAATAAAAGAAAGAACTTGATAATTGAAATAGCAGCAGGGCACTTTTTTTTAACTCTAACGCTTATGCTCACGACAGGTATTTCCAGTCAGTGATAGGGCAACAGTTTTTTTTTTATTATTATTATTTCTTCCAGATATGAAATTCGATGAAAACAATAAAACTTGACTTTAGTTTTAATAACTTCAGCGACTTCTTTAATGTTTGAAAAATATACATTTAAAAGCATCTTTTATCAATTTCAATACAACTGAAAATCATAAAAAGCGTCGGTGAATACATTATAATTTAAGATATTTTAAATTACATCAAATAGTTAAATAATTAAAGAAAAATAAAGATGTAAATTATGACGATGTATTTGTTGCTTTCGAATATTTGAATTTGCTAAGCTACAGTTTTAATTTTAAATAAAAATTAAATGTATTATGCTACACTAAATGCACTACACTCTGAGACCTGGCTATTTGTCAGGCCATATGGAAGATAAGTTAAAGATTTTATCCTTTCCACGATGGCAACACTTTCCATTTCGTGAAGGTAGTAAAAGCATGGTATTGCAATTAAAACTAAGAGTTCCTACGCCAAAACAAACAATTCGGTCAACGGAAAGAAATAAAAAAAAATTTCGGTGAACAAAAATTTAACGTTAACTTTTGGTCCCCTGGGCAATAAGAACTGAAGCTGGCGTACCAGCTGGCTTAATTCTCTATATTACAAAGAATTTTTAATTTCAAATGCAAACAGACATGGCGCCATGTTAAAGACTAGCGCAACTTACACTTTTAAATTATTGATAATTCCACAACTATTACATGCAGATTAATTAAAGGCATAAAACCCTTGATTGGAATATAAGAACAACATATTTTAATCCCTTTTAAAGCAAGAAATGCACAATTTACCAACATATAAGAATAATTTAATAAAAAAAAAACTGAACTCATCGAACCGGATAAGAGAGTGGGTATAATAGTATATATATATATGTTTGATGCAGTCGATTACAGCAAAAAAGGGAGGGGCACAACTAGATGTTATAGCAGTCCCTTATACAATATTTTGACTTTCTGCGGCTAATTGTTTTTGAGTTATTCGAGATACATGCATACGTACGCACAGACATCAGGAAAAAAAATCTCTTCTAAATCCATTTTGCATTCCGTTTTGGAAAAAAAGTCTTTTATTCTATCCATACATACAGATGTCACGCAAAAAAATCGTTCAAATGGTTTCGAGAGAGCTCAAAATTGGATATTTTCGTTGAAATATGATACCCGAAATTTTTTGTAATTACAATACTTCCTTTACTTTGTACAAGAAAGTAGAAATGGCGGAAGACTGTTTATTACATTTATTCCAAACGGCCGCTGGATTTAGATGCGTAGGATTACTTGATAGAATTTTTAATATTTCTTAGTTTTTATTTTATTGATTAAGTCCTCTTTTTGTTATTTTACATATTATTTTGTTACTTTAAAGAATGAACGTTTAGGGAAATTTGGAGAAAAATAAAATGAAACTAACAGTTATGTATTAATTATTTATTTCATAACAATATTCCTAATACAAAGGCGCCTCTTTGTTTTTCGGCATTTTATATTTATTTCTTGTACAAACAAAATCAGCATGTCGCTCCTATTACCCCTCGCCGTCGAATCGAACATAGAGAAATGAACGGTGTTATAACCTAACTCGTGCACGCGTACTTGTGACGTCATCAAAATATTGTGTATTTTTGCCTGATTTTGAGACTCTATTGGGGCTCAACCTCTATTCCAGTTTTCAAAAAGAAAATTTGTGCTTTGTAATGGTCTCCTTCAACTATCAAATAAACCACAAAAGAAAACTGCAGCTTTTGAGGTTATTAAGATATACGCATTCTATTAAGACATGTTTCGAGTCTTAATTTTTTTTTCCCTGAGACCGTCATTGAGGAACGTAATCCTATATTAAAAAATGCATGACCTTAAACTTTAATATGCGACGAAAGCTGGGTCATCTACATTTTGTTTTGTTTTCGCGAAGTACGCTTAGCGAATCTCTAACGATGTGAACTTCAATTGAAACAAATATATTTTGTTTCTCAGGATTCCTATTTTGTTGCATAAATCCTCTGGAGTTATGTAAACCTACATTATGAAGACGTGTGACTTAAGTGGGATATGAGAATTCCAAACAATGTCCTTCATTGGTTGGAATTTGTTTTAAATTCAAAGAAAATGGTATTTTTTTAGAAATATCGTTTCAGAAAATTTGCATTGCGCGCATGCATCGGAAAATTGGACATAAAATTCCAGCATAAGAAGTTACCGCGGTCTGATTCTTTAAATTCTAGAATAAAACTCAACAAGTGTGCACATATTTCTCGAAAGTATAAAGTTCCTGCTAATTACAGTTTCCTGTCTAAAACGTATATGCTATGATATCAAGAGGATATATTTTTATGTAATTTTATTAATTTAGTAAGGCTTAATAAAAGAGAAATAAAATATTTTATTTTCAAAGCTTTATTGCTTTCGAACATGAATAAAATATGAAAAAAAGAATCTTTTTTCCATTTTACGGTTTTTATTCAATAAGTTAAACAGTGAAATATAATCTTTTAATCATCGCAACACTTTTAGTACTATTTTTTTTTTTTTTTTTTTTTTTTTTTTTTTTTTTTTTCCCATTACATAATGTACAAAGAGTTTTCTACGTCTTGCCTGTAATTGTAGCAAATGTAGAATATTTCTTAGAAAATTCGAATAAATTAGAATTTCCTTCATTTAAGATTTTGCTCGAATGTATTAAAAGCATTTGCTATACTGCTGAAGAAAGACTTCGTTAAAAATTTTGATTTTTTGTAATATTATTTGTAATATGACACTAATCTCATATTTTAATATATTAATGATTACTTATCTGTTTTTTTTTTTTTTTCATATTACTATTACAAGTAATATACCTTTTCTTCACCAAAAGTTTTTATGCTATTATACATTTCAGATATTTTTTCGGGTTTCAAAACATCTCTTGCATATAAACATTTTTACAGAAAGGTCGGTCTTGCTTTCTAAAAATCATGTCCGAATCTTCTCAAAATTTTTTGTTTTAAATGAATATACATCGCAAAAATTATCGTCTACATTTCGAAATTATTACTTGTTTAGCTAAGTATATTAACGTTCTCATATGTGAAGAGAACATGGTAAGACACTGCAAATTAACAAGTTCTGTTAGACATTTAAGTTTTCATCATTTTACAGACAGTAAAGTATTCGAATTGATAATGAAATCAACTATTTTTGATGTTATAAAGCAATGGTAATTGCGTGGAACTATTGAAAATGCACAGAAATGTGGATCCCTTTCCAAGCTAACAAATAGGAATCTGAGATTTTTCCTATAAAAATTGAAACAAGATTTAAAAAAAATAGTGCTATAAAACTTGCAGCGGATTTAGAAGAATAGTTTGAAATAAAAGGTTGACCCCGATAAAAACAGTCGTTAGGGCATAGGAATACAATGGGCGATCAAAGGCTAGAAGGAAATTTTTCGTAAACAAGAAAATAAGGAAAACATGCCTGACTCTCGCAAAATTCATGATTAGCAATAATTTATGATATACAGCAACGTTATATTTGCAGGCATGTTGAAATTTAATACATTTCAAACCGCTAGATGAATTACTGTGTGATTAAAGTCGAGCGAAGAGTTGAATCGAAAAATAATTATTGCCTGTTGTTAAACACAGGGGTGTAGGTATAATGGTTTGGATATGTTTTGCTGCCTCTGGAATTGAAAGTTTAAGCTTTTATAGAAAATAATATGGATCGATATAAATATATAAGTATTCTTAATGAAAACTCAGCATCTGCAAGAAAACTTGAAATGCAAAATACCGTATTTACGCGAATCTAATGCGCATCGTTTTTGGCCAAATGTAGTATTCAAAATTGGGGTGCGCATTACATTTGATGGCGCATTAGATTCGATGGCAAAGTTCGCCAATGGCGTCAGCAGTTCGCCGATGACGTCAACCAAATTTAAATCGTAACAACGGATTACTGTATTTCTTGACTACATTTACCGTTACATTTATCGTTGACACATTATTGCATAGAGGATACAAACTGCAGAGTACGTAGTCACGAAATGGAGGGCAAACAGAGAAGAATGTCATATGGCGCTACTTTCAAACATAAAGTAATTCTTTATGCTTAAAAAATGGGAATAGAAAGGCAGGGAGAGAGTTCAACGTAGCTAGCAATGTTCGCTTGTGGCGGCAACAGAAATTGGCACTGTTTGCAACTAAAGCTAGTAGAAAGAAATTCACTGGCCCTCGCAAAGGAAGACACCCTAAAATTGAAGAAAACGTTTTGGAATTTGTACGTGAAAGGAGGAAGTATGGACACCCTGTGCCTAGTGACACCATAAGAAATAAAGCAAAAGAGGAGGCTGAAGTTCTTGGAATACCGAAACAAGAGGTTAAGGCTAGCCGTGGATGGGTGGATTGGTTTATGAAGCGGATGGGCTTATGTCTAAGATGCCGTACAACAATATGCCAAAAGCTTCTTGCAGATTTTGAGGAAAAACTACTAACATTTCAGCGGTATGTCATCACACTTCGGAAGGAAAAGAATTTTTCAATGGGGCAAATTGGCAACTCTGACAAGACGCCAATTTGTTTGATATGCCTCGTAACTACACCATTACGGAGAAGGGGACTGAGGAAGTTATCATCAAAACTTCGGGATGTGAAAAAGAACGCGTAACAGTGATGCTGGCAATAACAGCAGACGGGTGCCCTTTCTTAATCTTCAAACGGAAAACATGTCCTAAAACCCCTAAGAATCAAAAGCTGTTCCCAGATGATTCGAAACTAAGAGAAGGGTTGGATGACGGAATCATTAATGCTTGATTGGCTCCGAAATGTATAGGAACGCCGTCCCGGAGGGCTCTCCAATCCACCATCAATGCCTTGTCTGGACGCATTTCGTGGTCATCTCACAGACGACGTAAAAAAGAAGATGCACAGCCTAGGCAGTGAATTTGTTATCATTCCTGTAGGGATGACGTCTATGTTACAACCGCTGGACGTTAGTATAAATAAACCTTTTAAGAGGTACGTTCAGGCGGAGTACGAAAAATGGTTTTGTGAGCCAAACCGTGAATTGACCCCGACAGGAAAAATTAAGCGTGCTGCACCGCACATTGTTACACTGAGTTTCTGCTGCCTGGAAAAGCATCGAAGCACCAAAGATTGTGAAATCTTTCAAGAAATGCTGCATTTCAAATTCATTGAATGGCAGTGAAGATGACGTGCTCTAGAACGCCGAGGATGACGATGATGATGATGAGGAAAGAAGAAATAAATCTGCGTCTGACGAAAAGAGCTGCGAGGATTCCAGTGATGAAAACAGTGAATAAAGACGTTTACTATTAATCACTAATTGTAGAAACTGTTAGCTAGATAGAAATGTTACGATTTATTTCATGTTCATATTTTACGATAGGTACCGTATATACGGTAGTGGTAATTAACAATGATTGTTTCACATAACAATTGCCCACTAATAGGTTAATTTTATGTTCTGCTACTTTATGTATAAATCCATTGTTGTATAAAATATGGTATCTAAATTTAAATAAAATTATCATACCATTGATTGATAGTTTATATACAAATCCATTGTTGTATAATATAAGATTCAATAAATTCCTCTTATCATTGATGCGCATTACATTCGCCGACAAACAATTTTTTTATTATTTAAAGTTTTAAAATGGGGATGCGCAGTAGATTCGATGGCGCATTAGATTCGCATAAATACGGTAGATTCAAGTTCTATTACGATAGAGACTCTAAACATACAGGCCTAAAAATTTGCTTGAGGATATTATACGATTGTCGTAAAATTATCAAAGTGTCTCCATGTTTTCTAGACTTAAATCTTATCCATCATGTAAGAAGCGGATTGGTGAAAAAAAAAAAAAAAAAAAAAAAACACGATATTTCTTCAAAATCCATACTAAGAGCTATTCTTACGGAGGAATTGAAACAAAATGGAACATTCTAACATAAAAAGATTAGTTAAATTCATGCCAAAACCCATAAAAAGAGTAATTTTAGCTAAAGGATATAAAATGAAATATTGAATGTCCCATTATTTTCATGTTTGTATAAAATATGAATTGTTTATTCAAAGTTTCAGAATACTTAAATGAGTTCATTTTCAGAACGTTTTGAATAAATTTTATGTTGAAAAAAGTCATTTCAGTAATGTTAAGTAACTGATATCTTCAAAGCAAATTGAAAAATACAAATATCCGAAAACAAATGCAAGCCACTATCCACCTACCCACGTATCTGTTGATCTATATTAAACAAGTAGAGATAGGTATATATATAAAAAGAGTGAACCCAGAGGTAGGAAGTTTAATCCCGAAAATTGTTTTAAAGTAACTTAAATGTAAATTGTTAAAGATGTTTTACGTATATTCTCTTCAATTCGATCTACAAATCAGATGCTATTATAAAATTTCACTACAAACATTAGATTTTAAGCACAGTTGATAGTGATTGGCTTAAGAAGCTGGGTTGGAAATTTTACAAGGGCTTGGTACTTGAATATTTGAAACCTATTTTATGTGTGATACTCATGGTACAAAATAACTCTTTTTACAAAATATTTCTGAGAAATTCTGATAAAAATTAACTTATTTTATATTTATTGATTTGATGTCGTATTAAGAAACTTACTTTCATAATACTATTAATAATAAAAAATAATTTTCACTGTCCATCTGCAACAATATGGATTACAATGGCTCATATTTCTGGACTCTCATATTTTTTTATATTTATTTGAATAGATGTTATACTAAATATTGAAATATAGACTTCTCATTGTTATTTTTTCTGTATTGAAGTCTTAATTATTACAAAATAAAGATCATTTAAATATTCTTCGTAATAAAATAATTTAGTCGGTTACTCAAATAATAATTCAGACACTCGAATCTTCTACTGAGGCATTTTGGCAGATAAACAGAAATATTAATGCTGTGAAATTTGCAGCGAATTTAGAACAGTTTGCAATAAAAACTAACCTTGAAAGTATTAGCAGAATCATTAGACCAGATGGACACAACGGGAGATCAGCAAGAAGGAAAATTCTTCGTCAACAAGAAAGCAAGGGAAATACGCCTGGCATTTGTAAAATTTATAGTAAACAAAGATTTAACATATTAAAACAGCATCATATTTGCAAATGAGTTACAGTTTAATATATTTAGTTCCAAAAGATAAATTACTGTGTGGCGAAAATCAATTGAAGAATTGAATGCAAAAACTTAACTGTCTACTGTTAAGCATGAGGGTGGAGACATGTTTTGGAGATGTTTCGCTGCCTCTGAGATGCGAAATATGCTTTTGATAAGAAATAATATGAAGATATTTTTATGAATACCTCACAGCATATTCAAGAAAACATGGAATGCAAAATAGAAAAAAAGTAGAATGCAAAATGCATTCAATTTCTTCCACGATAACGATTCTAAAATGCAGCCCCCAAATGTTCGTTGGTGATTATTACACAACTGTCCTGAAGTTATCAGAAACACCGAGTTTTAATTCCAAATTTTATTATTTATTATTAAATTGTTCTCCAATTTTAACCCTATCGAACAGGCGTGAAAGGATAAAGAATCCATGATCATTTCTTCGAAAATTCTACTCTTCAAGAATGTTCTGTTTTGTACTATTCATACGGAAGAATAGTACAAAATAGAAAATTCTTACACACACAAACACAAAAAAAAAAAATTGAATCCAACGTCTAAATTTAGTAAAGAATTTCCAATAAAACATTGAATATCCTGTTATTTTCGTGATTTCTAGATATAAACTGATTGTTGAAAGTATCCAAATATTTATGCAAATTCATCTCAGAAGTTTTTGAACATTTTTAATCATAAACGCTTTTAATAACATTTTACAAAATAAGCAAGTGCTACAAAAAGGGGACTAATCGTATATTTGATATAAAATTAACTCTATTTAGCTAGTACTCTGTAACTGATATTTGCAAATAGAACTGGAAAACACAAGTGCCAGTGAACAAATATGAGTCATTACATGTCGGATGCGATTTCATTTAAACTGAAAATAAATGCTTCTGCTTACTAGTAAGAAAGCCACACGCAGTATGAACAAAGTTCTTTCAAATAAACAAATTCTTCGAGATTCAGTGCCTTTGAAAGCTGCAAAAACTTAAAAAAAAAAAAAAAACAATACTTGAAAAAAATTAATAATTCTCTATGTTACTTTATTGAGATATATAAAAAGAAATGTTCTTGATCTCAAATTTCTTTGCTTTTCTGAATGTCAATGTTTTGTCAATAACCGTGAAATTCTTATATTTTACTTTTCAACTAAGCGAAAGGAAAGGAATGGTCACATCACTTCCTTAAATAAATAAGGATCATAAGCATCTAAACTCAATTTTTTTATTCGTGAATTCTAAATTCGTGATTTTACACTTTTAGTTCTAGAGTCAATAGCTTACAAATTATTCGTTTGCACAGAGATGTAAAAAGTGCATAGAATATTTATTACAAAGAAAGAATAGCAACGTGACTCGTATACTATCTCCTTTAAATTCAACACCACGTCAGAAAATTTCGTTGCCAGATTGACATTTTCAAAATCTTACTCAAAAAATCAGGCTTTTTTGACTCTAAACGTCTAAATGAACAATGGCTAAACTTCGTGTCTATAGGAGTCTCATGTTAAAATTTAGGAATGCTCAAAAGCAGCAGCAGCTAAATATTTACTTTGTTTTATCCGTTTGTTAAAATCCATTTATCTTATTATAATTGTAAACTAATTTTAATAGGAAAAATTGATAACAAACAAGACATAACGTACTTTATACTGCACATCTGAACAAACGAATAACTTGTATACTTCTGACTTTAGAACTGAGAATGTAAAAGTCACGAATTTAGAATTCCTCGTGTTAATAGCTGAGTTTAGATGTTTATAACTCTAATTTCTTTAAAGAAAAGATAATACCATTCCTTCCCTCCACTTAACTGAAGTAAAAAAAAATTCTCCAGTTATTGACAGATGTCGACTTCAGAAAAGCAAGGAGATTCGAGATCAGACAGGGATCTTTTTATAAATCTCAATGAAGTTACGAAGGGAATTAATCAGTTTCTCAATTGTGTTTTTTTTTCTTTTTAATTTTTATTGCAAAAATGTTTTTATCAGAATGAAGAACAACATCGTCATTTCTAATGACATAGAACAAGCCATTTTTCTAATATGCACTCTTCAGTACGAAATAAAATAAGTGAGACGATGTAACGCTCTTTACAGAGAAGATGAAATTTAAGATGGAGAATTATATTGAAATAATTTAATAATCTACTTGTTTTCTTCCGTGCGAAATAACTGTTTGGTTTTTTTCATTCACATCTAAAGTGAAAACTAACATATACAGCCCAGCCTTAAATAGTTTAATTCATTCATTCCGCAGAAAGTGGATTCTGAAGTAAGTTTTGTTGTCTTCAGTGCAAATAACATATTCGAAAAATGTGAGGATTCGTAAGATTCAAAACGATATGATGTAATTCACAAAGTAGCATGTTGATAATGTATTTTGACTTTCTGCCTTTCTGATAACGGTTATTTCTACTAAACGTTTAATTAACACGCTTTTTTATATTAATTCTGGCTTGCTATTTTTGTTCCTTCAGTTAGCCTGATTAGATTGTAAATTAGGTGAGATTTAAATAGCGAACGAAGATGTCAGTTGAGAGAAACAGTTTGGCGACGCTATTTCTCTCATGAATCAAAAATCTCAGTTTACGTTGATTTTTGGCGACTGGTTTTTAGCTGAGAGGTGGCGTATAATTTAGAGGTATTGTATCTGTGTAAGTGTTTGTATTCCAAGACCGCGTAAGGAATTAAATTGTTAATTGTACCTGCAAGTCGTAATGTAAATACAGTTTAGTTTTAAATTCTGATCTATTTATTAAGATTCTGGGCCTAATGTTAAACTGCGTCTGTAGCAAGGAAAGGTTAAACCATGACTAAGTTAACATCAAGTGGAAAGTGGTTAGACGGAAAAAAGGTTAGTTATTCTTATTGTCGTACTGAAGGGCCAGGGTTCGAATCCCATGGAAGGCATGGATGTAAACGGTCTGTTCTTTCAATGGAGTGGCCCACCTACTAGATGACTCCATAATAAAGTGACCACCATTTCTGGCCTTAATAGTGACCAACACCTATAAACACCTACCTCCCGCCATTGAAAGAAAAAAAATTACGTTTCACTAGCATGCGTTTAACCCTTTGCAATCGAGGCCTTTTTCGCTTGGACGAACCAGCAGCTCGAGATAACTTTCCGCATATTTGGTGAATTAAATCTAATACTTCTTTTATGTTTAAAGATACTTGCTATCCTACATCTCCTTACGGGGATACAAAAAGGTATTCTTCGCAGTATTTCTTAATATTCTGTGCACGTTATCCATTCTGAATTTTCTATCTGTTCTACGGAATCACTATCGCTTTCACATTCATTTTTATCTATTACGCTGATTTTTTGCCTTCTTGCATCTCTTCCTTCATCGTTATATTCATCACTGTTTTCCTTCTCTCTGTCGTCAAGTTGTCTATTGCATAGACGTATTTCGTTCTTCGTCAACGAAAAATCGAATTCATCTTCACTTGAACTGATTCCTTCATCCTATTCCATGCTTACTGGGTTCCGTGAAATAATATTTATATATTTTACGGTTGTATTTAATTTATTTTTTATTTTATTTGAAAATAATATTTATATTGCCATAACTGTGGTTTTCGGACTAACGTCAAAGGCGCATGTATAACAATAAATCTAAAAACCGTATTTAAGATTAAAGATTGGCAGTTTTTTTTATACTCATGTATTGTTGAATAACTCATGAAGCGACAGACCTGAATAAACATCGTTACAGTTCGAAGCCGAGAGTTACCTCTCATATGCAAAGGGTTAATATCCACACATCTTGACAAATGCTGCATTCCTCTCCTCCACGTCGGTTAATACTAACCAATGACAGAGCTTTGATAGCCACCTGCATCCTTCGGGTTACTTTAATATATATGTGTGTGTCTCTATTTAATTTATTTACTAAAGAAATATTGATTATATTATCTCCTAAGATTAATTTTAGTAGAATTATCATAGTTAGTAAGTTTAATTCCGAAAATTGTTTTAAAGTAATATTAAACATATATATTAAATATACAGATACATATAATATTACACCTGCATATTTAGGTAAGCTGATCACTACCATGTACCGGTGGAAAAGGTTTTGATGATTATTGGCATCCTTCAGTTTACTTTCAGTATCAGGGACAACAAAACATCTAAAATAATTCCAATGCGCTTAAAGAGGGAAAAATTCAACACTTCCTGTTTTTAAAATTTTTAATAATTCAACAATTGCATAAATAATAAAAGACAAAGTTCAAAATTCAACACGTTTAAAATCCGTTGAATGCTTTTTATATAAACTGCTGCGGAAAGGCTACAGTGGCATCATATATTATAAGCAAACACCAACTCACTTCCGATCCCCTACAAGAAAGGCAACCCTTCAATGCATTTTCAATATTATGCAATCCGCCGCAGGCTACCATAACAATGGTGCAATATTTAATTAAGTGATAGTCCGCTACAAGACGACATACGGACATTAACAAACTCATAAAATACTATCCAATTACTGTAAGCTCCGATACAAGAATCGTGACCATCCCAACACCATAATCTTCAGACTACGGTTATCTAAATCGAATGCGAAACGTGGAACTACTATTACGCCAGAACATCCTCTGAAGAGAAAACAAGCCAAGAGAAAAGAATGTTCAGAAAGAGTCGAAGAGTTAAACGCTTCCTTAGCCGACTCAAATTTTGGAACTTCTACGTTACATTTCTTTACTGTGCTTTTATTACGCACAAGACCTGGCACCGGGCTAAAAGTAAAATATTTATGTTCCTTGTAAACACTCTCACATTGCCGCTGTTTGGCAAAGAATAAGACTTTAATTTTTCTAATTTGTAGCATTTCTCAGCTCAACCTACTAAACAAATCAGCCACAGACTGCAGTTCACGTATTCAAGCATCACCCTGTAAATTAATGGGAAGATTCTACAGGGCAGTCCTCACTTCTTTCGCAATGATGATCGCAGGTTATGCTCAAAAGAGAATTAATAATGGAGCGCAATGATCGTCTGAGGTTGGAAAAAAGATATGCAATCAGGATCGTACATGTTAATTGCATTAACTCCATAAAGCCGGTAATCTTATGAACCTTTCTATTTTCATGATGCCTGTACTAACATTATTCTCTCTATTGGTATTTGGTTTCAGATTTGCCTAAGATCTAGCTCTCGTCTCATTCGGCATGGTACAGCGTAATGAAAAGAACTCTCTCCTTCGTACTTAAGTAGGTTTAAGCAGTGCCGTATCACAGCTGTTTCTACATTTCCATCAAACATTACGGAACCAATTGCGCTGCAACTTTTCGCATGACCAGACATCCTTTCAAAACACGAAACATAGTCTTATGCGATATTTTTTTTAATCTTTGGTTAATTCACGAATCATCTGACAACACCCATTACCAGGAATACACCAACAGTCTTTTCTCTTCATTGATATTACGACGAACTAACCAAGGAATTCAACCACACTTCTGAGTTTCATATTGAAAGCTTTTGCCATTATGAAAGGAAAAGTACGTTCCTAGCACACTTTATGAAGATATTGATGGACACTTCCATGCTGTACCACAGCAGCCACACTGAATCATTATCCAACTCGGATGTTTCTGTTTCGAAAACATCGTGCCTATACCACATTATATTCCAAATTCATATAAAGCTCTATTCCTCTTGTCACCGCTTATGTGCGTTGCGTTGAAAAAGATAATCTATTCACTGTAAGGTAGGTTAGGTACTGCTCCTAACGTGTGGCATAAACAAAAATTACTTGTTCCATTTCATGGTGTATGCAGAGTAATGTGGCAACTTTTAAAGTCCCACTCATCAATCTAAGAAGGAAAAGGAAAAGCGAAATATTTGTATATTTTTAATACTTAATAATATTTTAATTTAAAAAATAGTGGCAGTGCACTATTTTGGAGTTTTTTAGACTTTCATCTGCTTTTCTAGACTGCAAGTTAATTTTGTAGCTCTCTCATCTTCCCCATGCTATGTTTTCGTTAAATTCTCCCGATAGATCCATATTTTATTCATAAAGAGGTGATATATCCTTAAATACTGCTAAACAAAAATAATCTAAAAAATGTTAGATAATCTTTATAAAACAACTCTTGTAAAAGATAATGCGAACAAAATAAACTAATCCGGTTTAAAATCTTTTTTTTTTCGCCTGGAATTGTTAAGGTTCAATGAACCTGGAGTGTAAGGAAAGCACAGTGTGGGTAGACTCTTTCGTAACATGTAATATTGACGTGGGAGAGCTAAAAGTATGATGAATTTAGAAAAAAAAAATTACTTGCAAATCTAAAACCTCGAAGAAGAGCTTATCAATAGAAGTTCCAAAAATAAACAAAGTATCAAAAATTTAAAAACATACAAAAATCATACTCTTATATAAAAATAATACCTCTTATTGATGACAACGTATCAAAATAGATCAGAACTATTGAATAAAACTAGAACTCTATCGATATAAAAATTCCATTTCAAAAGGTCACTGGTTTCTGCATTTCTCCTTTAAAACGTAAAACCGTACGGGCAGGAAAACATCAAACTGCAGAAAATATGTGATTTTTTTCATAAAAGAAAAAATACAGAGAGAGGAATACTACAAAGTTTTGTCATAAACACTCGATTTTATTTTGGATGCAATCTTTAGTGTGTTAAAGAAACAGGATTTAAAATGTTGCAATTTACCAATTATAGGGTATTTGGGAACATACTAGTACAACTGTCACGCTTAATGGTATAAAGAAAAGTCCATAGCTAAATGCTGTTAAGAAGATAAAATGACTTTTTATAGGACATATTTTCAAACTTTAAGTAATAACGTTGTTCCATAAATGATAAAAGAAGGATCTTATGCATCCTCGATAATAAGAGAATATAAAAGCCTTATGGTATATGCTTAAAGCAGCCGTTCTCAATTTGCGAATCCCTAGGGCTCTTGGAGTTGATAACCAATTTCCAAAAAAGTTTCTTTTATTTAATCTGATCTAATTTTCAATTAAATTGTCAATCAATTTAAGAAATCAAAACCTTGCCTCCTTAAAAATAGGATAAATTTGCAGTGTTGGTATGTTTTAAACAGTGAAACTCAGTACTATATGTCCAGCAGCAAAGAAACAGCTTCATTTCTCTCATAGAAAAGAGTGATTACTTTTCGAAAGTTTTTTCTGTTTATATGTTTCAAAACATTAGAAACAGCCTGAGCACATTTTTAAGATTTATCGACAATTACATTACGTTATGTTACTCTATATTTATCACCTTTTTCCCAAGTATTGCCATCGTACAAAATACTGCACAGAGAAATTTTCAACCTATATTACCACTGACAAATAATCTTCACAGCTACTATTCTCCTTTGCTTATGTATCACTTCCTACGAACACTGATACATAATATGCAAGATTATGAAGCTCGTCACTTAATATAAAATAATATGAGTGTGCTTCTTTGCTGTGGTGGCTGACAGCAGACATACGACCGCAAAGGGTTAAAATTTACGTCTCCTGCCGACACCGGCTAACTAGGACTTTCTAAAGGATGTTCATGATTACGTTACATGTGATAATCACTATTCAAACCATATGTATACATGTGGTTTAAATAGTTGCCCTTGCCTGTATATACCTGCTCCTTCATTGGAAGTTTGATTTCCCCGGAGGAGTGGAACCAAACAATTATACAATGTACGACTTTAGAACCATCTATTATTAATTAAAATTCTCCGTCATTGTTCATACGATACCAACTAGATATATTACAAATTAAATTTTATTTCAAGTTTTATCAATCGGATCTATAATTAAAAACTGTAATTATCAAGAAATGCGTTAACAAGAACATATGTCATTTCAAAGTTTCGAGAAGTAGCCCCTCTAAAAATCCATTAAAACGATTAATTTATGGAACAAGTATAATTTGGAGATTAAACTAAAGATTTTATTCTTTGCCGAATAAAAACCAAACACTCCGAAAACTTATTATATTATCTTGTAGAGACATTAGGTTAATTTTTGGAAGCCAGAGAGATGAAAAATTCTCAACCGCCTTCGCCGGGAATTGAACCACGGACCTCTGGAATACCGGCCCAGCGTGTAGAATCACTACACCACGAAGGACGCTAGGAAAGTGGGAGAAACACCTTATATACTACCCTTTTTTTAAAGGGCGACTAGGGTTTTAGGGGACCTAGTCGCCAAATCCTGGGTGTGGAGAATCATAATCGTAAATTTACTACGACGTTAGTTCGGGTGCCACTGTAGAGTCATTAAGATTTTTTGGATGCCAGAGAGATGAAACATTAGCAACCGCCTTCGCCGGGAATCGAACCACGGACCTCTGGAATACCGGCCCAGCGTGTAGAATCACTACACCACGAAGGACGCTAGGAAAGTGGGAGAAACACCTTATATACTACCCTTTTTTTAAAGGGCGACTAGGGTTTTAGGGGACCTAGTCGCCAAATCCTGGGTGTGGAGAATCATAATCGTAAATTTACTACGACGTTAGTTCGGGTGCCACTGTAGAGTCATTAAGATTTTTTGGATGCCAGAGAGATGAAACATTAGCAACCGCCTTCGCCGGGAATCGAACCACGGACCTCTGGAATACCGGCCCAGCGTGTAGAATCACTACACCACGAAGGACGCTAGGAAAGTGGGAGAAACACCTTATAATCTGATCACGTAGATGTTAAATTTAATAAAATATTTTAAGTTTTGCACGATGGCAATATTCAGTGTATCTTGTCGTAGTAAATTTACGATTATATTATGCGTCATAGCACCACAAAATTTCGGGGCGACATGACTAAAGACGTTTTTTTCTAACTTCGGAATTTCTCGATAGAATACCGCCGATCAAAACAAAACCGAAAAGGAAAACCCTTATTGTGCATATGGGGGAAGAGGTTATACAACTCCATTCGGCAGCATGATTAATGATCTCAAATTACACTATTTAAAACTGCGAAAGAGGCTCAGACAATGTATCAACCTTTCCTTAGCATTCACTTGTATATTCAGTACATTTAGCGCGAGCCACTGCCATTCAAGAATATAAAATATTTTATTGGTTTTTACAACCTAAACAGCATTTTGAAGTCACAAGAAATGGGGCAGCAGAAAATTTATTTTGTAACTTACGTTATATCAATTGGACATTATAGCACCATTAGAAAAGCTAAAAGATTTATTTCTTCTTCATAAAAGCATTGTATTCAAAGGAAATTTCAAAACTACCTTTCACTTTCTAGATATCCTTGAAATTGTTCTCCAACGAAATAATTTTATACTTGAAAAAATAAATAAATGTCTAGTCCACAAAAGTCTCGATCATTGTTATATGAGCTGATGTTTCTAGTCTTTAGGTGGCACTTCTGGCATCCTGACTGCGAAATACGTTTTCGATTTTTGCACATTTAGTTTAAGCAGAATTTGCAGTTTACCTGGTAAGCTTTCAAACTCGCTTTCATGTGCTTTAATTTACTGTACTCTTCTGCTTTGAGAGAACATACGTGATATAAACAAAACAAAAAAAAAAAAAAAAAAAAAAATGACAGTGTTAACATTAAGTTTGATTGTTAATAAAACTAAAAGTAATTCTCATAAGATCATTTGTATAGTTCAGTTCCTACATGCATAAAAAATTATTTAGAAAATTAAAAAAAAAAGAGAGAGAGAGAGAGAAAGGAAGAAAATCGTTTAAAGATGCTGGCATGTTTATGCCGGAGATAAAGTCGGACCGTCTTAATAAGAACCTTTTTTTTATTATTATTATTATTTAACGGCGGTCACTAGCTTTTTCAGCAACGGCCACTCCTAAGGCCGGAAGTGCTAGCCATTTTTATTGCGGAGACACCTAATAGGTGACTACCGTTACCTCCTATTACTACCGTTACCTATGAGGGGACAGACAATTTACATCGATGCTTACTCCAGCATTTAAACTCAGGCTCTTAGGTATCGAAGTCGGCTCCATTAACCACTATACCGTCTCGTCGGCGTTTTACGAACATGGAACTTTAGACTTTTGTGGCGTTCTGGGGTCCTTATTTGCGCTAACTTAAAGCAGTATGAACCATCAATGAAGACGGGCCCCTTATAATTGTAGGATCGCTCTGTAGTGCCTACAGCGTTCGTATATTAAGATGAAACTATTAGAGCATCGTTCTGCAAAAATGGTTTTAGTACGCTGCTCTTAATTAACATGCCTAGTCGTTTCTCGCATAATAATGCATTGATCTTTAAAAAGGTGCAAACTATTGTGAAGGTGATCTTGACAAGCATAAGGATACTAGAACCGTTACGATGATATACACCGTAATGCAGTAACCTGTAACTTCTTGCATGGCTCAACTTCACAATAACCTCCTCAAATGCATGCCACTTGTATTTGAATATTCACAACAATAAGATGAAGGACAAGCTAAATGCCTTCATTTCTTTTTATGAGTACTCTCGGCATTCATACAGTATTCATCTGAAAACGTGTTAGCGCCTTAAGAAAACATTCTTCGGAAGTTTTGCATGAACCCATGGTTCGCCTCAGTGGGCCTGACCTCGTTTCCCCAAGGACGCAAATAGAGTGGGACGTGTCTCAAATGAAGTTCTGGGCGCTGCCAGCACAAGCCGGCGGAAATGACCTGATCCTCAGAAAGGTCAAACGCGCCCCGCAAACACGTCAGCCTTTCGTACAATACAATATAGTAACTGCTTTTACTGTAGTTACCTTCTTATATTTTACGAAAGGCTGTGGTGCTGGTATTCGCTTTGTCACCATGCAGTTGTTATTATTCATTATATAAACAGAGGAGGAGTTCTAGAATGAAATTCGTCTGATTAGTACAAGGGGAACGGAAAGCAGCCTTTCCTTACTTTTCGTTCCCAAAAAAAAAAAAAAAAAAAAAAAAATACGCTGAAATAATCCGTAATTGAGCGTGAGTCCCATAAAACACGAAAACTGCAATCTGAAAACTTCTGATTATAATCTAATCTCTTAAAGAAGAGATTATCGTTAAAAATTCAAATTTTAAATATATTATTAAAATATTAATAAATGCAAAGCATTGTAAAACTTGGAAACAAGTTACCGTATTATTCCGGCGTATAACGCGCACCTGTAACTTCAAACTATATTTTTTATTTTTTAGGTATATTCGCTGCATAACGCGCACCCTTTTCTTTACGAGAAAATCTGAAAGATACATGTGTGATGAGGTTATCTTCCGAAGTCGTTCATTCGAAAATTTTGTGCAGGCTTTCCAACCATGGTATACTGAATTGACATGCGATAAGGGGAACATTATGTATGTGAGGAAATGCCTGAGGGAGTAAATTTAAAAAGAGGGTTGGTTGCATTCAATGCACTTGCACCCAAGAATGTTATTCTAGGGTTTCGAAAAAGGTGGAAAATAATTTGGGATACGAATATACTTCGGACCTGAATGAATTCGCGGAATTAGAAGTCAGATGTTTTCTCTTTCTGTAGTCGTTTGAAGCCGGGATTTTGAACTGAACAGCGAAGCCTTATGTGAATCGCATTTGTTTTAGCTGAAACACAGTTGATCTAGGACTCTTTATAGTAGTAAATATGGCTCTTGTCAAACGAAACAAACACAGTGCTGGTTTCAGGTCATTCAATTTGCGATAGAAAACAGAAATCGTGCTACAGCAAAGATGTTTGGTATTGGTAAAAGTTCCGTAAGTGGGTGGAAGAAAAATGATATCACAATAATTAATATGCCAAAGAATGAATGTGATTTGTGGAAAGGAGTAACGAAATGGCCTATCCTAGACGCACATTTTGCGAATTGGGTCCTAAAAAACGGTCAGTAACAATATTTAGGTGCATGCAGAAATCAAATTTTTGTATGCTCATCTTTTCCTTATTTTTAAATCTATCATTTCTCTACCCGAAGTATGACGTGCACTCGTAAATATTGATCTCATTTTTTGTGTAAAAGTCCATGTCATACGCCGGAATATACGGTATCTTAGAACCATGTATGAATGTATTACGCTAGAATATCTTATATTAATAATAACAAAGCTACAAATTTTCATAAAAATGATCGATTTGCTGTATTACAAATCAAATGTATTTTAGTTTACATCAGTTAGTCGCATTCTTAAAAAAAATAAAGATTTAAATTATTAAGAAATACGTTTATTGCTTTCAGATCGTACAATTCCTTAATTAGTTACAGATTAATTAAATTTAAAAGATAACGTAATGATCTTATCCTTTACCTAGTGACAACTTTCTGAAAATGTGCAAAAGTTCTTGAAAGACAATTTAAATGTTCTTATGTTTCTCCTAGTGGTAGCATTTTCTAAAGGCTTTCTTTTTTTGTCACCCGACAGTTTCCGTGGCACGATCGAATTTTCAAATTTTATTTTGACACTGGACATGGATTGAATTGGATAACCTGGATTATAGCAAAGTTCATGAAGGTTATCTCCATAAGGATTTGAAAAGGGAAATTTTCTCTTATTTACTCTACATACGAGAAAAACTACTTTGCCAAGACTTTATTTTACATAGTAATAGCAAACAACACACTTCCTTTGAGTAAGGCGATAGTTATAAGGTCAAAATCTCATTTTCGATATGGGAACAATTTTATTAATTTTCTTTTACAGCTAGGAATGCGGCACGGAAAAAGAATTAACATAACATGACTACTACACCACAAAGGTATGTGGAAAGGTATCTTCTCTCTCCTTTCCACATGCCTTTGTGGTGTAGTTGGTAGCATACTCAATGCGTATTCGGAGAGGTCCAAATTTCGAATCCCGAGGAGAACGCTGCTCATTTCTCACTTCTTCTGCTTCTAGGAAGCCTTAATGACTCTCTAAGTTAAGTGTGCTACAACACTATGCAAAAATATGTAAACTTTGATTTTGAATTATATGGGCAGGTAAAATATTAATCATGGATTAAAGGAGAGATTTTTGGCGTTGAATATTTTCAGCGTGGCCTTAAATTTTAGGAAAGTTACAATGTTTTACGTTAAGTTACGCTACCATACCGTTTATCAATCACTCGACTTAGCATTTCACGAGCTATAAGAATTTCAGGGAAATAACTAATTTCCTGGAAAAGCGAAAGGAAATTAGTTATTTCTACTCCCGAAAATTAGTTATTACCAGGAATGGAAATAAATAGTTTCCTTTAGAAGTGACAAAAAATGTTTTAGTTTGCATTTCAAATTACAACTGCTTAACAAACATGGAGATTTAAAAGCAACAAAGGTGTTTTATACTAATTTCATTTTCTATCATTTTTTAATAATACATTTAACTGATATGAGTTAAAATACATTTCATTTATAATATAAAAAAGTGATAATTTTTATGAACATTACATAATTCCTGTAATTTATAAAAGATGCTTCTAAACTTAAACACAGACTCTACATTTCTAAACTTAAGTAGCACATCCCAAGAGAGAATTATATGATTTTTATAAATTAAATGTCTTTTATTAAACTATATCTAACAGATCCAATTTTTATTGCAAAACAGTTTCTGATACACACAGTTTTCATTAACCATCCAGTTTTTTTCTCGAAAAATCCATTAAAGATGCTTATAGTGTCAAAACATCAAATACTAATAAGTCAGGGTTGAATTTCTCAGAGCCTTATGGAAGACCGCGAGGAAAGAGGAACAAAATATAAATAAATAAAATAATTAATAGAATAGTAAAATAATAAACAAATAAAATAATAAAACCATTAATTAAATTATAATTTAGTAAAATATTAAGAGATAAATAAAAGTTTAATAAATTATTAAAGTAATGGTAAATGGTTAAATAACAAAATAAAATACCAGACCTCATCTTATTTAGGGCCTCAGCTGGAATTAGTTTCACTTAAAAACTAAGTCGGTCAACCGGACTCCGGCTAAATTTAATCCCTGAATATATACTATGCTATTCTAATTTCAGGGGTGAGAAAAACAAAGACCTTTTTTCAGCACAGTAGTGAAAAAAGTTAAACCTTTACTGATGATAATAAAGAGGTGCTATAAAGAGTAACAGATCATTGAGAAAATTCTAACGCAGGGTGTCTAGATATAAAAACAAAGACGAATACAGCACTTACTGACCACCATCATAATTCTATCTGCAAAACGAAATGTGAAAGGCGGAAAAAATTTCACCAAATCCCATGGTTAGTTGAGAACAAAGTGACAATTTTCGTCCCCCACATTTGGTTGCACCGTTCAAAAAAGTCAGCAGATACTCTTTTCCGCGGGAAAATATTTACGTTGGAGCAAAAAGTTTACTTGCTGTCATAAATTCATTGCACTTCCTGTAGAATAAGACGTAGATAAATGGGTGGACGCTTTTCTTTCTTTAAAAGTCTCAACCTCCGTTCAGGTGTTTGCTTTCCAAGGAAAAAGAACCAGAAGTTAAAAATCAATTTTTAATTTAATTTTATTATTAAAATAAAAATTATGAGATCAAAAGTATTTTCTACTGAAATTGTGGTTCAAGTGCCACGGCGCTGTTATTTAGGGCTCTGGTGCGCGTCATCGCGAACCCTAAATAACACCCGGAGTATAACTCGAAAATTAAGAAGTACCAGAGGTGGTCTTTGGAGCAATTGAACCTCTGAATACAGTGATTTTATAAAATAGGCATTTTATTGCCCATAAACCTGATGTGATATCTTTTCTACGGTGTGCGTTCTCTCCCCCCCCCTACGCTTACAAAATAAGAACCAGGAAATTTGAAAAGTGACGCAATAAGTTACTTGCCACATAATACCGGTTAACAGCGATCAGGAAGTTCTGGTTTGTATTAAGTTAAAAGGAGATAACCCCCACAATAAAAACCAGACTTCTCGCAATGAATTTAATTAATTTCGAAGTCTGTTCAGTTCTCTGACTAATGGAACAGAATAATAATAATAGATAACTAACAGTATTCTTTTCTTTGCTACCTACGTAAAAACGATCAGTTCTCCGACCACGTAGGTTTATGATGAAATGTGGGCAGGAAGATGCCGTCTATTGGTTATTCCAGCTTCCCCCTTTCACTTTAAAGGTAGAGGCAGATTTACTACGGTACAGAAAAGTAAGAGCTTCATAGAATCTACTAAAATGAGGAACTGAGGAAATTCTAAACACGAATGCTACACATTTAATTTCTTATATGAGTTTTACAAATGAGTATTTTTATGAGTATGAAAATGGGTTAGTGTATTTAGCGCTAGTGCTGTGTTAAGCTTGTGTTTTGTTATAATGTCAATCATTTTACGAGGCAAAGCAAACCTATTTTCGAATTATTCAAGAAATTGATATTTTTATTGATATGAGGATTTAAAAAAGAAATATGTAATCAGGTAGCTAACACAATGTCTCACATTTGTTTCGGACACCTGTATTTTTGAAGCTTATTTACATATATCTCATACTGAATGTTCAAACACAGACTCTACATTTTCCAAATGTATTATTTTTCTCGATTTCAGGCCTTGGAGGTCACAAAATAAATATCATCAAATATTTCTTACAATACAATAATTTATGTAAAAAATTCATCACTAACTCACATAATAATCGGATAGTTTTGTTCAGTTGTTTTGGCACACGTCTGTGTGTCTCGTTATGATGTTTTGTTACTTCCTTGAAAGAATGAAGGAAGTATTGTAATCGCGAAAAATGTCGGGTATCATATTTCAACGGATTTTGATCTTTCACGAATCCATTTAGACGATTTTTTGCCTGTACGTACAGATAGAATAAAGGATCTTTTTTTTCCTCCAAAGAGGATTTAAAATGAATTCAAAAGGGAGTTTTTCGCGACGTAGCCGTTCAACGTTGAAATTTCGTATATAGTATTGCTATATAGCATCTGGTTATGCATCTTCCTTTTTTATTGCCATCGACAGTACTAAATTATGTATACAAATACCATCCCCTTAGCCGGTTCTATTTTCGTAATTGTTGATCGTAATCATATACTTCCACTTACAGAAGTGTTTTAAATAACGAAAATATTTATGTTTTGGCAATGTCAATTCTTTTTTAAATTAATTTTTGACAAATGAAGAAATCTGACTTTTAATACGGTCTCCCGTTTCATATATTTATATTTAGGAAAGTTTAATACTTGTTATGAAAAAATAAAATTATAAGAATTTTGACTTCCTTACGACAAAAATTGATCGAGATTATTAAATTTAAACTTGCCTCCACTCATCAGTTAAGTTAGAATAATTCGAGGAAATAAATTTAAATGAAGTGCAGCAAAAAATGTGCATAATTTAATAAACTGTATAAAGAAGTCATTTGGTGTCCACATCAGATTTTTTTAATGATCATAAGAATCATCATAAAAATTATTTTCTGCGTTTGGAAACTATAACTCGTTTAGCAAAATATGCTAATATTTTCATATCTGAAATGAAGATGACTAGACGCTACAATTTAGTGAAATTTCTGTTATTAATATAACTATTTACATTTCTAACTCTGATAAAAGCATTCAGAATATTAAAAAAATCTTTGATGTATAGCGTTCAACTATCTTTGATGTATTAAAACAATAGAAATTGCATGGAACTGGAAAAAAAAAGTCTCGTCAGAATGCCTTAAAGTCTGACCCACATTATAAGCTACCACGAAGAAATTGGAGCGATTTAATGCATTGGAAACAAAATAATAATTAAAATTGCCGTAATAATCTCTGAAAAATCCACTTACTACTAGACTCGATCAATGAAACTTCGCATGACTTCGTGATTATTCACTGCACTTACGGCAAGTTATAATATTTTGTGAAGTGTAAAAGTTTTAAGTGATCGGCCTCTATTTCTTTGCATAAGATGATCAAACGACAGTGAATGCACAATTGAATTTCCTTTACGAAATAATATTTATTGCAAAATGCGCGCAAGTAGTGTTATTAAAGCGCACAAGTAAAATGAGTTTTAAAAAATAATTCACTTTCTTAGCTGATTAATACACTTCACATACAGTATCATAATTTCGAACACGGAAATAACTTTAAATGAAATAAGTTTACATCACGAAGTGAGTCTGGTAAATCATTAGCATAAGAATGGACACAATGTTACATAGTCAACGGGATTGAATCGAACGCACATCTGTCGAACACACTTTGATTACGCTTAATTCCAAAATTAAAAACCTCAGTTTGCTTTAATTCTAATGGATTTATGTTTCCCGAAAATAAAAAATAAAGTGATCGTATGAAGAATATTAGCCTTCAGAAATTTATGAAAATAGCGAAGAGGGGGAAGGGAAGTAACCTACGATGACCAACAGAGCGAAACGTACCTCCCCCTTTCACTGTTAATAAGACAATATTGTTATACGACATCCCGTTGTACAATAGACACGACATTTCGCTTTTGTAAAAAGAGACAGTCTCTTTTTTTACTCCATGCCAATAAACTGAAAAATTACCGAAGCGAAAACAGGAAAAACTCCGCAAAAGAAAACACGTTACTCAGTTTTCGAAGCAACGCGGTTACAGTAAAAAAAAAAATAAATAAATAAATAAATAACATTGACGAAGACGCTTGTCGAACCTCTTCAATGAGAGGGCGTGAACTGAAAATCGTAAAAATGACGAAAACGAACTGAGCGTATCTTCAGTCAGACTTGTTTGTTTCCTTAATAGTTAATGATAAGACAGCTTCGTTGAGAAGATTTGAGACTACCACGAAAGGGTATATTTTGTAACTCGACAAACCTGTTATTTAAGGAACAGTTATTTCATGTCATTGATGTCAATAATGGTGTAAAATTAATCCTCTACTCTCGGCGCTTTGTTTGAGGTTTTTTCCTTGTATAGATCATGCGTTCAACAGAATTCCAAATGTCCATAATAACTCGGAAAAGAATCAATTCGGATATTATAAATAAACTGATAACCCATTGGGTTATTATTAGGAAAAGGGCATTCGAATTTCCGCGAACACTCGAATTGTTATTAAAATACTTTTGTGAAATTATATTGAGTAAATTAGTTTCTTAATTAGAAGAATTTATTCACTTTTTTACTAAATTTTATTTGTATCTCCTTATAACTGTTTTTTTTTTTTTTTTTTTAAACTACACTATTAAATTTATTTTTTACTAAAGATAAATTTAAAATTTTTTAATTATTTTAATAGTAAAACTTTTAAGTAAAGGTGGACTTTTTTTTTTCCCATATGTGAAGAATTTCAGAGATTCAGGTTTCAAAAAATTCGAGATAGTTTTAAAATTCGTTCCACTTATTATTAACGTTAAAAATGCCCTTACTGAAATCTATCCAAAAGTTTTCCACAGTTACGTTACGTTGTGTTACGCTAGATTACCAAACATTTATCTCCTCCCACTTTAAAAGTGCAGCCACTGCGTAAAATAAGATGTTTCATTTTTCACGCGGGGTCGCAACTAGACAGTTTTCCAAACGTTGCCAATCCGCAAAGCATAAAATTTTGAATTTAATTGTCAAATTTAATTTAACTGAAATTGCACCAGTGATTTCAAAAAGATTTTCCATCCCTGCTTTTATATGAGGCATACAAACTAACAGTAATCGTTAACAATTCGAAGAAGTGTTATTGTTTTCAGTTAGCGATCAAATCCTGTTCGTTATAGATAAACAGACATCAATATCTCGATCTCATTTCAATCGAGATGCATTAGATCGTTTACTTCTCTTCGATATTATAAAATGTGAAATCGAATGGGGATGGTTAAGATTTTGTAGCAACTTACAGCAGATTATAACTTGCACATACTATATTTCTTTTTCAATTTTTTTTAATGGTAATATATTTTTTGTATATTTTTATATTTTTCATTTTATATTTAAAAACGGTATGTGGAAACGAATCATATCATTTCGGCATATCAATAAAATTTTGCTTTTAAAACAAATTATTTTTAGAATGGTTTTCCTTTCATATTTTCTTTTAAGAGTAAAAATTTAGTTCGATGAGTTGTCGATAATAGGTAGTATTGTATTTAACAAGAAACTTGAAATATTAGAATAATTTTGCGTATTTTAAACTTCGAAGGTGGCTTCTCGTTTCAGTTAAAAATTTTCTTGGTAAAATAAAATCATGCGCTCTGAACTGCAGCATGAAAAGAACGGAAATTCTTGGCAAATGTTACAGTTGAGCAAAAATTAAGATGTTTAATTTGTCTTCGATACACCTAGCTCATTCTCAAGCGTCTTGCTAAAGCGTAAGATTTTTCAGTTTCACTCATTTTTCAGTTTTAATGTGTCTATGTCTAGTTCAAAATGGAATGAACAAAACTTCTTAATTTATATTTGCAGATATTTTACTTAATTTAATAGTATATTCAAAGGACATGAATTAAAATACATTTAATTTACGGTATATAAAATTGATTATTTATATTAACATTTGTAACTTTGCTGTCATTAACAAAACACGTTTCAAATACAGTATGTTTATATAACTGACATAGAATCATCTGTTCAATTTTTTTTTTTTAATAAAATCATTCTGCATCATTATTAAGTAAGTTATTTTGTTAATTTTTAACATGCTTCCCATTTAAACAATTTTTATGATAAATAAACAATTTCTTTTTTGAGATGTTAAACTAAAATCTAAAGTTTTCGGATTGTAATTTATTCAGACTCTTACGCACTTTAATGTAATACTGCCTACCCTTTCTCGTTTCAAAAAGAAATGTAGAAATAAACCCTGAAGCATTTAAAATTGAAATTCATACTTTGTGTTGAGTTTTAATTTTATTCGAAAATAAGATTCAGTTTTATAAACTAACAGCAGCAGATATTTTTTCATTAACTAATATTTTTAAATAAATATCATACATTTAAGAAACAAAAGCGAAATGTGTGTATTATTTTTGCATATAGCTTAATTTAAAAAGTTTTGGTAGTCAAATCTTCTACGATTAGACTAAATTCAGATTACAAGTTATTCCCTCCTCCTTGATTCTGCTCTCTTAAATTCGAAGCGTTAATATTAATGACACTCCAACATTCTAAACATCATAAACATCACATTTTCTCAACACTCTTCATAGCTGGAATAACAAATCTCAACAGTCAATGATGCGAAAGAAGGTAACTATCTGTGTAAGTATGCCGATCGTTTTTACCCACAAACCTTGAAAAGAGCTACCAGAGGATAAGGATGATCTACATCGAGACAGTTCTAGGTCACACGTTCCCGAAGTAGAAAAGCTCAAGTCAATTGAATATGTTGACTTCTCTTCAGGTATGTATTTGCTGATTCGAAATTTCCTGTGCGAATTTTAAATAAACATAAGACCGTTTGTATTCAAAAAACAGTATCCGCATTGCATCATAAATGCTGAGAAATTGTAACCACAGATGTTAAAAGTTATTCCCTAGATAAATGAAGCGATTCTGTACCAACATATGTATATTCGTATTTCTAATTTGTTTTTTTTTTAATTCTATCAATGTCATTAATAAATGACGAAGGCCCTTTATCTCGGAAGTTATCTAACTCAGATAATATAAAGTTGTTGCTCCACGATGATGCAAGAAATGGTAAACAACGACGCAAATACACTTAAAAAATCTCATCAAATTACAGAAACAATGTTAGCATATTCATTGTTGTTGCTGTTGTAAATAATCCCTCTTGTCTGATATCACAGCAAGCCCACGAAATTCATCATGAGAAGAAGATAAGATTGCGCCATTCGTTGGCAAGAGCCTTGTGCACCATATAGATGACAATACGACTTTGCTCAGTGCCGCACCTAATTTTGAAGGAGAGCACCCTGAGAGGAAGGATCCGAGGATCTCACATCCCTCTTCCCCTACCTCAAAATATGCGGCGAACGAAAGCCTTCTCAATGTCTCGAGAAGGCTTTCGGCTCGCCGCATATTTTGTGTGCCCCCAGACACTATACATTTACAAATATCCATATCTTCTCGGAGATTCGAACCCGGGCCCTTAGGTACGGCAGTCAGCGTCGCTCAGGATATTCATATATACTAGCACGAGGAAGAAACTATATCAGACCGACAGCATAATAATGTTTTGCAGCACAACCATCTATTAACCACAGTAATGTGCAAATATTCATAAAATTCGAATAATTCAGTTCTAGGTATATAATATATAGAAAGGTATTTAATTAATTATAATTAAGTTGCAGTTGTTCATAAAAATATAGGATTATAGTTTGTAACAAGGTACACAGTTTATGGCATAAGAAACCTTATTTATTAATTACAGTGATGGTGGAAATGTTTATAAAATCCGAAGAATTCTGTTTACAAGTATATAAGGTGTACGAAACCTCTTTAATCAATTACAGTAACGCTGCATAGATTCCTAATTATCAGTTATGTATATTAGATATGAATTGTATTTAAAATTACATCAGTTATATATATTATTAAAATAAGTAAAGATTTAATCTAACAAAGTGTGAATTTATAGTTTTGAAGAACGCTCAGTTTATTAAAAGGGTACAGAAAAATAAATCACAGAAAAAAGGTATTTCTGTACCTTTTTTTTCTGTGATTTATTTTGTAATTGTGCTTTTCAGAATGTCAATAACGTAAGGATCTGAAAAGCGAGAATCGCGAGAATCTGAAAATTAGTTCTTTGTGAGGCGGAGTCGAAGATTAACTAAAAATTCCGTTTAACAATTACAGTCAGTTAAAAGGTTTCAACTTCTCGTATATGCAGAAAATATATAGACACACAAGGTAAATTCGTATAAAATTGCAGTTAAATTCTTAAAAATCGCATAAAAATATGAAATATATTATTTAACTAATTGCGCAATATACTATTAACGTAATTTTCAAAAGATATTAAAGTAAAATACTAAAAAATTAAACGATTCCACACTGAGATGCATAACGTATGGCGTTAGAAATATCTTTCGCTAATCGTGACTGGCTGCAAGTGTAGATGCAAATTATTGGTTGGATATATAAGGAGATTAAATAGCACTCTTCACAAATTTCATCTATACAGTTTCATATCATGAATAATAAAAAGGTTGGGGAACCCTTGGATAAACGATAAAAATAATGATTTATACTTTTGACAATGCAATTTGATTTTTCGATTTCGTTATTTTAGGCTCCCATGCTTTTATTGTTCGAATTTTCTGATAAGAATTATGTAACCTTTTGCTCCCAAAAAATTAAATAATTTTTTAATTCTTTAGTTATTTTATGATATTTTTAAATTAGAGACAATTTTATAAAAACGTTTCTTAACCTTTTTATTTTCATCTTTTTAGCCAATAAAATTATTCAACTGAAACGTTGCCAATAAAATTATTCAACTGAAAAGTTGTTTTTCGCCAACAAATAATCATTCTTTTGTTTGCAACAATTGTGTTACATCCAATGGTAGAATAAATCAACTGACATTCGAAAATTAGCCAATATATCAGAGAATATGAATGCTTAATATATGAGTTGGATAGCTTGTCAGAAAAGAGTTTAATCGTTTAAAAACCAATGGTAAAAGTTTTGATCATAGAGACAAACACCATAAATGTTTTTTTTTAAACAAAAAGAAAACTGGTTATAAAGAAATGGAACTAGTTTTTAAAAAGATCTAGATGGACGTTTAGTTTACATTTCTTGATCATTTTTGTTTTTAAAAAAGATTAGGAGTTTGTTTCATAATCTTGAAAAATTTTAAAACATTACAACAGATAAACTATTTGGGTGTCAGAATTTTAAAGGCTCATAAAGTCCAAAAATTACATATCACAATAAAATTAAAGAAATCAGTTTTCTGAATAAAATGTTAAGGAGATGATATATACACTTAAATAGAATGAAAAGAAATTTTTAAAAAGGAAAAGAAAATCTAAAAGGTTTCAGATTTTAACGATCTGCTAAAAAGTGTTTGTTGAGGTTTTTTACTTCCTAGCTTGAACTTTTTTTTATTTGTTTTTGTTTTGTTTTGATTTTGGTGGGTGTGTCTTTTTTAGCTTTATTATTAAGCATCGTCTTCTTTTCACTCAACGCCCTAACAACAAAATCATAAAATTTTAATTTTTAGAAGTTGCATAGTTGCAAATGGTTAAAATTTCCGATGCGATGTTAAGAGTTGGTATATATATTTATACCTTTTTCAGTTTTTTCTCGGTTCAGCATATCAATATTCAATAATCTTACAAAAATGGCTAAGAAATTTTTTTGTCTTTCTATTATTAACTCTTTACGTGTTAACTTCATTTATTAAATATCATGTTCTTCGCACTTACGCCATATAAAATACAATTCAAAAGCAAAATCACAAAATATTTAAAAGCATCACATCTTTAGAGTTCTCGATAGAGTGTTAGAGGTTACCATACATATTTTTATATTCGCTATATTATTTCTTGTAGTAGCTTAAAATAGCTATCATAGAAAAGAAAAAGTACATTATGATTTTAACGAGTCCAGCTAGTGTAATTGCATAAAATAAGAACTTTATTATTGCTTTTAAATCGCTTAGTTTATTATTCAAAAACTTTCCAGATTAAATTTCAAAGTATCTTTTATTTTATTGAATGGCAACACTCTGGTGCGCCGACGATAAAAGAATTTTATTTCCGGCTGCGGCAAAACATTGCTTTCATGGAGCCGAGCAAAGAGGTTAGAACAAATGGAGTAAACCTCCTTCGTATGTCCCTGCAAGTTTACAATGAAGCCATGAAACGTCACAGTACGACGTCACAACTTACCATGTCCGCTGCCATTAGCTGACTTCTGTTTGGTTTTGTTTACATTCTAGCCGGTGTTTTCTACATGTTAGCTATTCGTCATTGAACGTTTATAAGTCTCCCGTTCTATTTTTAATACTTAATATAAAAGATTTTCTACTTAGAACATAGAAAAATCATAAGGAACACAAATAACAGTTTCAAATTTATTAAAATCTAAGTACATGAAAATGTGTAAATGGTAACTATAAGAGAAATATATACTTGGTAAAACCTGGAAAATCAGTGGAAGTTTCAAAAGTATTTTATGCAAATTATGCCTAAGACACTTTCCTGAGCCTGAGTTGATATTTGCTCTCAAAATCAGCTTAATTTCATTTAACAATGTGTTTCGAAGTCTTATCCATACGCTATGGAGGCCATGGTAAGTCATAGCGTCACCTGGTTGACAGTTTCTTGGCTTCACTTTCGTGACATCATGCTTACTTCATCTATTCTAACTTGCTTGGAGGCGAGTTTGTTAATCAGAATTGAAGGATAAATATCTTACATTTTATGCTCGAATGGAGAACTACGTCAGTCAAAAGTGGACGGCTCTAGGCAGTGTTGTTTTTTCACAGTGTGAAGAACATAATGAAGATTCTTCATTATTTAATTTCTCTAAAACTAATATATGGCGATAATATTTGGTGGCAACAATTTGAAAAGTGATACGCGGTTTTTAATGAGCAAACGCAAAATCTCATTTCCAGACTAATAGCCCCTTTTGGGATAAAACCAACGCTGTAAGTTTCATGGTAAATAATTTTAAATGCTAATCAATCCTTAACTTCCATTGTTTTTAAGATTAAAAAATGAAATGAATAGTAAACACAAAAATCTATGTATGGAAAGGGATAGGAAAAAAGTATTAACAAAATGGCAAAAACTTCCATAAAGGGCTTAATTTCAATAAAACCTAGATTTCAATAATTAAGAAGCTCGTTTATTGCGCTTAGATGTCTAACTTTGGAAGTTATTATGTGAAAGGTAATTTTTAACATCTTATCTAATACAGTGAACATTATTGTAAAGACAGCTGAAAAATTCTAATTTCGCTTTTGAATGACATCCAGTTTGCAGCAAATTTCCAATGCATCGACAAATCAACATGGAAGTTTTGCTTGCATTTAACCGCAACTGCAAAATATTTCCAAACACAAATCGAAAAGTAGGATGTTTATTTCCTTCTTTTGGCAAGGTTGTTGGAGTCTCGCTCTCCCTATTTTTTTTTTTTTTTTTTTTTTTTTTTTATCACCGTTTCCAGATTTTGCTGCTAAATCATGCCTCCAAAAGTAGGTAGGTAAACAGCGTTCCTTTTTTTGTGCCGTTATAAGAACTGTCGTGGAAAGAATTCGGTAGATAAATTTAAATGCATCTCGATAAATCAGAATTCTTTTTTTCTTCTTTCCCGTTTCGCAATGCAGAGAGGAAAATGAGTCGCCATTGTTCAAACCACTGCGTAGTAATATAGATGATTCTTCACACCTTAAGAGTACGGGCTGATTTCGTATCGAACTTCAGTGAATTAGCATAGTAAATGAAAATATCAATTTTAATTCGATCATTTTATTTCTTTGTTGAACACACTACCTCGAAATTTGCCTATTATTGATTACAGACCTATACTCCAGTTAAAATTGCTATAGTTATTACAGACTTATACTCAAGATAAAATTGCTATAGTTATTACAGACCAGTTAAAAAAATCCTTTAAAGATAGCAAATATTCCCGTCTTGGCATTTTCAAATTTGAGAAAATAAATTTTGTAAAACTTAAAAAATCTAACTTTTAATAAATTACTAACTATCTAACTTTTCTTCTTTTTATCTGCTGTCAATACATTCTTATCTAACTTTTAATACATCTTCATTCTTCATTTAAAATTCAGGACAATTCTGTACTCATTATAAAAAATAAAATGTAGGAAGTTTGACCCGTATACGACAAACATTAACCGAAATATTTAATTTCTGACGTTTTCAATTTGCATTGAGGAGTCAGTTAATAAATAAATATGATTAAGTTATTTGTTTTCCTTTTAAATGCCATGCACTGATCATTTTCGTGATTTACTACTGTCTTTAATTTATAATTTTGTTACATTTGGTATGCCGAAATAATTTTCTCAGTCATTTAATAAGTTTTCAAAGCTTAAATATGTTATTAATATTTTCATGGAGTTTTATTAATTTAGAATTATAATCCCGTAATTGCACATAAAACTCGTTAAAGTACAAATACTTTTCATTTTTAATTAGTGCAAATGATATTACGAGTCAACCACGTACCAATACTGAAACTTTTCATGTTTTCTATAACATGAACTTCATTTAAGAATCTGTGTTTAAGATCTCCATTTTGAATAATTTTATATTGATCAATATTTTTCCGATAATCTGCATCGAAATGCTGGTAACTTAATCTCTAAGAAAAAATGTTCTTGAGAAACCTTTTCCTAAAGTGATATTTTATTTTTAGTTATGTATAAATTCAAGAACATCGCTCTTCCGTATATGACCCCTTAATATGATCTCCGATTTTAATATGAAATATCTCTGTCAATTTTTCATACTGGAATCAAACGTTTTGTGTTTTATTTTTTATAACATGTATAATTTTTTTAAATTTAAATATAAGGACCAGAGAAAAGTTAAACTTCGTATTTTTCAGAAAATTGATTTCTTTAAATTTAAAAATGCCAGAATGTAAACCTTTGTGTCATATAAAACATTTTTGTATTCGGAAGTATATGTCTGAGACCAACGGTTGAGATTATAAAGGCTAAGTAAGGACATTCCTAGACACGACGAGTAAATCACACTATTCTGTGCCGGTAAATGGTCCTAAATATTACCGTCTGAATATTCTAGAAATAAAATCTGTTTTAAATTATATCAGTTCGATAGCTTTTTAAAATGCAATTAAAGTGACGTCACCGTCGTTGGTCCATGGCTTTATAAAAAAATGGCTGTTACAATACCCATGCGTTGATCACCTATGACACACGTGTTGACGGTTATCATCGATGCGGAAAGGTGATGTAAATTGACAGATGTTAATTAAAATACGAATTAAACTGAAGGATACAAAAATCATTAAGGCTGTTAGTCATCGGTGATTTCAATGGTGGATGTATAAAGTTATAGGTTCACCTCACCTGAATTTCTGGGGCTCCTTCACTTTAAGACACTGTGTACCTTTTTTATTTTTCATATTATTTTCTTTAAATCCGAAAAATGATTTGAAGGCCTATGGGAACGTGTTATCGCTCGCGACCGCTACTTGCGCAACCCCATAAATCCACCATTGGGATATACAGTTTGACGGTCACAGTTGAGGACACTACAGTAAATTGTCAAGAAATGCATTTATTGCTTTGAAACTTCTCTTTTTATTCAGCAGTTACAGACTAATTAAATTTGAAGAATAAAATAAAGACCTCGATTCTTTTTCGGAAACTGCAACAATCTTAGAACTTAGATTGTCTATCTTCGAGGCGCATGGAAAATAAAGATATTTCGCTCTATGGAAACACTTGTCAAATCCATAGATGATACAGTGTTTACCCATTTTAAGAACAATTTCGGTAAAGAATTTTTTTTAAAAAAAGAAGAGAAATACTCCTAGTCCATAATTCAAAAACGTTGTGAAAAGCATGATATTAAAATTTCTAAGAGCAAAATAAACCCCATCATCAGTCCTAAAGGAAAAACAGTCATTCATTACTTGTACATGGGAAGAAATCTCCAAACGAATACCCGAAAAAAAGGCCTGCCGTTTCTAACATTAAACCGTTGATAACAAAAGCAAATCCGCGCCGACGCTGAAATCAATTGGAAAGTCTTTAAATACATTAACAGCAACAATAAATAAAGTAATAAACCAAAATTTGCAACTTAATTAAGCTAAAAAACATAATGTTCACCAACTTTGGTAGAGGTATGTTACTTAACAATTTATAGAACACTGAGAGGAAATTATTTAGCAGGAGATAAATGGAAATACATTGTGAATTTTGAGACATAAAATTACCTAAATGACTGCAACAAAGAAATGCCTATTTACTATCGAAAACGAAGAGAAAAAAAAAATGTACTACAAGCCTGTTTCCGTCAATCCAAAGGAAGTGTCAGTGAGGGGCTTATGATCGCCGAGGGATTCTCTTACTAGGAGAAATTAAAAATAAGAAGAGCTGGAAAACAAAGGTGTTCAAATCCAAGTCAGAATACTATCAAGAGAAAGTTTTCAGGCTGATATTTACAGAAATTCCATTTCTTTATTACAATGATTTTCAAAGAGTGAACTTCATCATGGCAAAGCAACAAATCATACTTCGAAAAGTCCCACTGCATTCCTTGGAAACATGAAGACTGATACAGGTACTGCTTGTATACCTTTTCAACGTATTCCTGCGAAATCCTCAGACGTTTCACCTATGGACTGAAAAGAGCTTTTTCTAAGCGCAAACGCACCTCGGTTGATCAATAGAAATTTTGCGAAACCTCTTTTAATCCAGGAAAACGGCTCAGATCGAATATTAAAAAAAAAAATACTCTTAATATTTTAAACATTAATTAAACGGCCTCAGATCGCTCTAAAAAATGTGTAAATACCATGTGCATGGTAAAACTGGGGTCTAAACAAAGGATTATATTAATTGAATTATATTGTTAACCCATTACCTTTATAAATTTATTAAGTTTGCCTGACAGTTTTATTATTAAAGTTGTAGATGAATTTTATAAAGAAAATTATTTAGTCTTTTGTTCCATTAAACTAAACGATAAATTATTTTTATCATTTTAGTTCATTGAATATTTTATGAGTTTAAAATAAGATCTTAACCTTTTTTCCTTTTTCTATTTTTAATTCAGGAATAATATTGCTGCAGTTAAAATAGAAATGAAGGATTACTACATTTATTGTTTAACCGCTGCTATTATGTTGTACGCCGTATCAGACAGTAATTTTTCTTCTTTTAATTTTTATGAAAGGTTATAAGTATTCTTAATATGATAAAACTCATTGCGCATCTGAAGCACGTTTTATTGATAACAGGAGTGCTTGTCGGACGTATATCAGCGGTTAAAGTTTAAGAAACTACATTACATGTAAGCATAGACATTTATGATACATAATCGATATTTTCAATAAAGTGTTAAAAAAGATCTCACTTTGAATAATGATAGTTCAAGTTTTAGGATTAATATATTAGATTGGTAAGTGTATTAGATTTTACTAGGTTTTAAAATTCCTTCTTTTAGAGTATATTAGAGGAAAAGGTAAGCCTAAACATTAAGAAACGCGGTATCCCGTCATGGGAAAAAATTATGCTTGGATTTTAAGAATCAAGTTTCAAACGTAAAGTGACCAGACTTTAGTCAGGGAAAGATGTCAGTTTCGGCAATGACTAAAAATATACTTTGTTTCAAGCATAACTTTTGTTGTTATGTTTAAAAATCAATACTTTAAGTTGCTTTTTCTCCCCCACTTGTCTACATGTTACGTGTTACAGTAAAATGACCCAAACAAAGGCCACGGTTCCAAACGATTTCGGTTTCTGCGAAGATGAGCGTGATACTAATGATATTCAATACCAGTATTTATATATTTTCTCAGAAATGCTATTCACTTTTACAGGCAGCCGCCATGAGAGGTTTCATTATATTTACTATCGAAATATGCACAGTATTGATGTATGCTCTGCACAAAAATAAAAGGAACAGTTCTATATCTCCCGCTCTACTGGCCCGATTTAGTATTTGTTCGGCGTGTTATTGTGTCTTAATTAAAGCATAATGGTCTTTAGCTTTCAAATTCAGTCAGTTTGTTTTCATGTAACAAACTGAACAAATTAAAAGCTGAAAATATACTTTCACAAAAGAATACGCGAAATGGATTCAATGCTTAAGAAACCAACAGTTAGCAACCGCAATCGGCAAAAATAAACTTTCAGAGACGTTGTTTAGCTTTACGCTAGTACTCGTGGCTAGCTGTGTTTCTTTAGCGAAAATACATTTCTTCATAATTTAAATCATTACTAGATCATTTTTAACAATATATATAACTGAATTAATTTAAAATATATTTAATTTATAACATATGTGATTGGTAATTTTTTGGAACACTGGAAGCATGATTATAACTAGAGAAAGGTATTTTTAATTCTATATATTTTGCAAGTGCGTTTTGCAGTTACGTATATTTAACTTTAAACTTAGGTGCTTTAAACTTAGGAAACTTGCATACATTTTACAGAAATTAATTACAACTCACACAAAAATCGTAATTAGTCCGCTTTATACCCAGCTCTAATATCCCCATTCACATGCGAAATTTTCAAGTACCTTCTAGTCACATTTTTGTGTATCGCTTACGGGTTCATGTACCATCTAAACTGAAAACAGCTTTTAAAACAATTCGCAGATCATTAGAGAAAAATACGAATTTACTAACCAGCTGCACAAGCTTGAGTATTCCAGGAACAGTTTTGAAATACCACGGATTTAACTCCAAATTGTCAGCGATTCCTGTAGATTCGGTTTTTGTACTCACTTTTACGCCACCGGAGTACGAAGATTCTGTTTTGTGCGTATTAGTTGTCTGGACACTCGTTTCCGACGGAGCCATGACGATCAAGTTTCAAAAAAAGCACTGTACGAGAATTCTTCCAACGATGACAACAAAACAACAGTTCGCGGTTTAAAGGGACAACTGAGAGAAGTTCAGGTGTTCCGCGCTTTCGGCCGAAGAAAACCTGTTCCGTTGTGCATAGATGGATAGATGTGTGAGCTGTACTACGATGGATGTGCGTATGTGTGTATGTATGCGTTCGCACCTCGGAGCGAATGCTATTCGACGGCCCGTGGCCATGAATACGGAGATGCGCATACAGCTTGCTGGAATGTAATTTGCGGCGGAACAGTTGTGGGATTTGTTGCGCGTCTACCTACTTTTAGCGTAGGTTTACCAGCGATCGTTTCGGGGGCGATTCGAACGTGGGAGGTTCCAGTTACATTTCAATAAGCCTTCCTCAAATTTTACACCGAGGCGTAGCTTTCAACTTCTAGAATACGTCTACATAAATAGCATACAAAAAAAAAAAAAAAAAAGAAAAGAAAAGAAATTGTCAGTATTTATAACCCAAACGATTTTGTACAGAGGTGCGTAATATATGGTGTTCAAAAACATCTTTTGTTAATTATAATAATTCTGCAATTAAAAAATATATTTTTAATTACAGCAAATTTTAATCTCTCTCTCTCTCTCTTTTTTTTTTTTTTTTTTTTACCTAAAGGGGCAATTTTCCCAAAAGGACTATTAATTTCGGTTTGGCATTTTGCGTTGTTTCACTTCTCAAATTGTTGCCACTTAATATTAGAGCCTTGTATTATATTTAAAGAAATTAAATAATGAAGAATCTACATAAATGTATGCATGTTTCTCGCATTGTGATTAAACAACATACGTCTCCACCCGAATATAGGCATCTGGAAACCCAAATTCTGGGCATCTGGAACACGGAAAAAAAAATTATCTGTAGCGCGCGAGACTGCGTATCGGAAGTTCTAAAGAATATGCTCTTTTAAATATTTTGTGATATTGCTGTTGAATTGAATTTTATGGTTTAAGTACGAGGAAAATGATATTTAATAAATAAAGGTGACACACAAAAGGTTAAAAAAACGCCCGTTTGGATGTCATATATAATCTGAAAGATTACAGATTTTTTTTTTTTTTTTTTTTTAATCAATGGCTCTATGAATAAGACTGTTCAACAACAGAATTCGCGCTGGGTTTAAGTCCTGAAGGAAGGGGTAGCTGCAGTACGTTTTCGTGGTTATTCGTTTGTATGATGAGTATGAGACGATTTTCTGTAGAAAGTCCTCTGAGGAGGTATTATAACATATGCACACCTCTGACATACAGGTCCTTAATGAGAAGAACGTCCTGTTTTGTTCAGAGACTAATCGTCAGTTAGAACTTTGAGGAAAGGTGTTGCGGAAATCCCCTGGTGCACCTAGAATAAAGTTATAAATTATGAAACAACTGTTTTGCTTCAATTAGAAGCAAAATTGCAGAATGCATACGTAAAACAAATCACAGTTTTACTTAAATACGTGTTTAAGACAATAGCAAGCGTTCAGTTACTTGTAAGGATAACTAAATGAGCTGTAAAATCGAAACAGTACAAATAACTTTGTATTTAATACATCTAGAATAATGATTTAGATCATGATATCAGTAGTTTGGGTATCATATCAGATTTCAGCTTATCGAGAAAGAAAATAATTTCAGCTTTCTTTGAAGATACAAATTACCTCATTAATTTGTTATTATTATTATTATTATTATTATTTAAATCTTAGTAAAATCTACAGATTAAAGTGACTAAGAACGGCTCAAAAATTGCATTTAAAGATTTACAACAGAAGCGAATTCTTTTTTCTTCGATATAAGAATAAATATCAGTTCAAACTTTCATGAGTAGATGGCACTGTTCGTATCACCTTATAAAAGCGAAGTTAGGAAAATTTGAATTATGCAACATTTATTCTTTTCATATTTCAATATTACTAAAAACACAACCAATCCATCATAAACTTTTATTCACATATCTTCTTTTAAAGCAGTGATGGGCGAACTTCTTAAGGAACGGTCCAAACACCAAAAAATAAATAAATAAATAAATAAATAAATAGAGAGCCAATATAGTTTCTAAAACTTTAAAAAGAATATTCAAATATTGCAATACAGATATTAATGTGATGAATGAAACTGTAGCTTTAAAGGTTCCTTAAATTCAGATTGAAATTGTAATACATTAATTCTGAGAAGTGATGCTAAATGCTCATTTGTAGTCTATTTCTAACAGAATTCTTCCTAAAGTTCATGCTAGAAAACACTTGTTACTTTATACGATGAACCAAACATAGCACTAATTTCTGGGCGTGAGGTATTAAGTTTGGGAAACTTACATTCGATAACGATTTGTAAAACTCTAATTTTGGAACACTGAGAAACAACTGCTTGAGACGACTGCTAGATTGTAACTCAGTTAATTCAACTTGCAAATACAGCCTCATTGCTTGATAATTTAGGTGCTTAAAACGTGCTGTGTACATATGTCAATAAAAAGAGATAACACGCCGAACGAAATGTAAAAAGAGATAACAGAACTCTGCGTTTTCAAGGGCTGATGATTTGGCCTCCCTTTCTATTTTGACACGAGCTCTATACTATATTAAGTATTTATATCAATATCGTAATTATATAATGCATTTTTAAAATATATGTCAGACCGCAGCTGGCCGGCAGGCCACAGTTTGCCTATACCTCTAATAAAGAATTGCACATATTTTCACGATATTAACTGAACAACATCATCTATAGGGAAAGGTTTCAGCCAAACATTGTTACTAAGCCTGCATGTTTAAGTCTTTAGGTGTCAAATTATTAATTATTATTAAGAATTATGGGAATTATGGGGTTATAAGTGATATCTCAACCGTTCGGCAATAAGTCTTTCTAGAACTTTTCCTATGGCGGGCAGCAAATTTATTGGTCGAAATGCAGAAAGATCTTCGGGGCTCCTATCCTTCTTCTAGAAAAGTATAATTTGTCCTTTCTTCATGTTATCGGGAAAGGTCGACAATTCTAAGCATTTATTGAAGAAATTAAGAAGGATTCTTGAGTCATAATTGTACATAATGTTTAGAATTTTGTTGTTTATAGAATCGGAGCCAGGAGCTTTCTTATTGTTGAGGTGCTTGATAATATTATTAATTTCTTGCAGAGTGAAGGCGAACTCTTCTGAGCCATTCTGTGAGAAATTGGAAAGTCTAATCTCTCTCTGCTCGGGTGTGTCATTTTCTGAATTGTCATCCATGAAGATAGAGTCAAGGATTTTGGTTGCTGCTTCTTGCGATAGAATCTGGGAATCAGGAATACGATTGCTGTTGCTTGCGTGGTCTTTGTTAAGAAGCGTAATTTTTGTGGGAACGAAGAATTTCTTAGTTGCCAATTTATGGAGAATGCCATACGTATCTTTATTTTGAGAACAAAATTTTTTCCACGAGGTTAATTTAGCTTCCATAATTTTCTTTTTGTAAATCCTTCTTTGCTCGTTGTATCTCACGCATGCAGCCTTCCTAGAATTGTCGTCCAGTGTAGACTTTATTTTCCTCCTTAAGACTTTAGTTTTGTTCCTCTCTGCCCTCAACTCTTTTGTCCACCAATATGCAGTGAATTTATTTCTTGGAGCTCTAATTTTAAAGCTCTGTTGGGATATTCTTTGTATGATTGATAAAAAGTTACTGGAGATTTCATTTAATTGGTTGTGATCCCTGCAGTAGTTTATGCCATTCAAAATGGAAGTTTATTCTTTAGCAAGGAGGTTTTTAAATTTCTTGATGCCAGACTCAATTATGTGAAAACGCTTCGTGCTGGTACTAGAAAATGTGAGATCAATCTTAAAGTGAATGAACTTATGATCCGAATTATTTTCCTCGTCCAGTATCTATCGTCTAGTATTTCCTCGTTCAGCCCGTATATACTAACTAACTAGAGGACTGCACCCCCATGGGCACATCACTGCCAAGTTTTGGGTCTTTGTTGGATACTATTAAAAGGCTGCATTTTTCATAATAAGACAATAGTTAGATAAGGTTACATTTCATTTGCGAGCTCATGATACTTGTGCACAGAAATATAATTTGACAGGGTACTGGGAATTGGTTATGTAAATAAGCATATTATTAAATTAAATCCATAATTTGAAATGCTAACAGAGTACGAAATACAATATCAGAATACAAAAATACAAAGTACAAAATACAAAAAGCAGTGTGCATTGAGAGAATTACATATTTATGGAGATTGGTGCTTTGGTATTGTACATGTTTATGCATATGTAGTCTAGGGTTCAAAGTTCAGTTCATTGAATTGTGTGCACTAGTAGTTCAAAGGTCAAGATCATGTCTAGTTCGTTGGGACATGTACACTTTTGTTTTGTGGTTTGATTTATGGATTCACATTCGGTTCATTCGTATTTTAGATGTGTATTGCAGAAACTGAAGGCACTCCCTTGGATGAATGACTTCATTCCTTTTACTTAGCTGGCGATGTCTCTGTAGTCTTGAAGACAGTAGTTTCACTTTTATGGCTGGCATAAGTCAAGTCCGTACTGATGGAGCTTATCGATAATTGCCTTAATATTGCTGTGGAAGTTGTGGTGCTTAATTAGGAATCTTTTAAATTCTATTTCGATGTTGGTAGGATGCTTGATATGATGGCTGTAAGTCAGCGGACAATGAAACAGGTAATGATCTGCATCACCCCTTTCACCACAGACACACATGTCCGTTGTTGACAGATTTCTCTCGTAGAAGTATGTGGGGAAGGAGCCGTGTCCTGTGATGTAACGGGTCAGAAAGTAGGGAGTGATGGTGTCTACTTTTTGAAGGAAGCTATACGTTCTTCGTCCTTGCGGACCGTCTCGCCATTGGTCCTGCCATTTTTCTAGTGTCAGCTGTTTAATCTTGTATTTGAGGTCCGACTGTGGCCATGTAATTTGAATGCTGTCGCAGATGAATTATGAGAAAATTGCATAAACGACCACGTCTAAAAGCGGTCATAGCAATGACATTTCAGCGACGTCGTCAAATTGCCAAGATGCAACGGCAAATATTTTGCGTCGTCGCAACGTTGTAAAGACGTCGTAAAAGTTACCCCGACCACTTTGCAACCTCTCGGACCAGTTTGCAACGTCTTTGCAACGTCGTGTGCTACTTGGGATGCATGTAGTAATCGTTAAGGACTCCACGTTCCAAGAAGCCTCCAAAATTCTGAACAGATGAATTCCTTGCTTCTTAAATCTGCCACTAAAACAGTTCCTTATATGACAATTTATTAATTTTAAACAATTTTATGGGGTGCACTTCAGTGCGACCGATCGAAATTTTAATTAACCGAATTCAAGAAACTCAGCTTATCGAGAGATATCATGAATTTGATCGATTTTGTCAAGAAGAAACTTTCATATAGTCTTATCCAAAATTTTGAAGTAAGAATAATCGAAGTCGCAAAGTATTTCTGTTTTTTTGAGGGATGGCGCAGAACTAATGATGTTGACAGGATCGCAAAAAATGACCATGCATTATCTTCTCTAAAACAAATTTTTTCTAAATGAAATTCCTGTTTCATAATATCGGTTGAAAAATCGAATTAATGATTCAATAATCACTTAAATATTTACAGTGTCTCACAAAAGTGATCAGATGCCTTTAATTCCAAGAATGAAACTGTCTGAAATTGTCCAAACTTTTAAGCACACGAAATTGAATTATATAAGCTGCTAGACAAGAAGTCGAAAATTCGTAGGTGTTAGACGCTTCTGGGATGCATAGGAATATCGGGAACACATCGAAAAGATGGTGGTGCCGTCATAACCTTACACAATGGCCTTCAAACTGTGTTCCGTGGAATCCCAGAGTTCCGCCAGCCAAAATAAAAATTCCAGAAGAAAATTATAAAGCACTCACACTAGTTTACCAGAGTTTATTAACTATAAAGATATATTATCTTTGAAAATTAATCAGAAGCTTAGCTTGTAGGCTACCGAGGTCAGTAACACGACATCAACAGGGACGGATATGCGAGAGTACTTCCGCTTTTTCGATTGTTCAGTCGATGTATACGCAAAAAATGTTTCTTACACGGATGCAAACATTTTAATACTATTTGAACAGATGTATTTAAAAGTGAAAAATCTTTTTTTATGTATATGGCAACATGAACAAAATACAGAAACAAAATTAAATACAGAATATGAAATGCGACTGTAGACAGTACTATTTCATGCGTATGGGTTCGTAATATATTAAATGTACAGAATGCAGTGAGATATTGATAAAGTTTATTTTCCCAAAAGAAACACTTAATAGTTCTGGAATTATTCACAAAAGTACTCGTAGCGTAGTAAGTACTCTTCTCAGTAGCGCAGAGCACAATCAATAGTTACCACTTCTAACTACAGTAAGAATGTTAAACGCAACGTAATACAAAGCGCATCTAAACAGCGATGTTCTCACGAAGACCTCTGAATACTACGAACTCAACCTCTGGAATAAAAACTGAGAGCCGATGCTCTCTCCGGTCTTGTATAGTTTTCCTGCGGCCGCCGAGAAATTTCCAGATTCAGAGAGATTTCGATTTCTCGCAATTGCTGGAAGGCATATATTACAGTTACATAGGGCCGGATATGGTTACAGTTACATAGTGATATGACCAGTTATCGTTACACAGGGGTCGGACCAAAATGTGTCCGAATGGTCGTTATGTTAGGGACATTTGTCAATTTCTCGCCAAATTTGGTGACAAAAATTAGTTGCCAACACCATCTCTATATCGGCGCGTTGTCGAGATAACCTTTACCTCAATGTTAAATGGATTTGCCCCTGTAACCTTATTTTTGCCACGAATCTTCATTCTCTTGAGCCCTTTCATGTTACATTGTGCAAAGTATACTAAAATTTACATATAATTTCATTAAACGTTATTAGATACATACAGAATTTCTAACAATATCAATAGAACAAAAGTTTGACAATTTGAGTAAAAAATGCAAGATAACTCCTGTAACTAAATGTAACGCAGGGGTAGGTGACACCTGGAGCACAAATTAATACTATTAATCAGCAAATCACATTAATTTTCAATTTAATTTTTTTAATGAAAAATAATAATTCTCTTCATAAAATAATTCTCTTCATATAAAGTACCTATTACATATTTATCTAATTTAATTCTTAATTAAAGATACATTTTTCTAAGGTTTGGATGAGGTTTCCAGAAAAGAAAAGAAACTTCTCTTCTTGAGGGTCCATCAGTCTCGGAATACAGTAGCTCCACAACTATCATTGCATGATCGGAGCTCATCTATGAATTTGAAGCTGATGATGAACTATTTTTGCAGTGTTCTCAATGGGATGAAAACGAAGTAGATATATTTGGGGTTAAAAAAAGCCTAGATAAATGTTTATTTCCAAAGAAAGACATGTTTCATAATTTCACTTTAATGCCCTTGAAGTTTTTTTCGGAAACTAAAAATGCGCGATTCCTTTTGCAAGATATTGTATTTACCTCTTACGTCTAACAGCAGCACTTCAGAAAATGGGTAAATGCATCGTAACCTGATAGACCTAAACATTTGGAGAGACTCCGCTGAAGGCAATTCTGTGATCAAAAGATATCTATTTTACGGCTATAATTCGAATAAAATTCAAAAAGAAAGCCGTATTTAACCGAAACATATTTTCGCGATATTATTCCATTTATTTTACAGAACATCAATGTCAATTTCTTTAAAAACAGTTAACGGTTTGGAGACCTTAGTTAAAATAGCCACATCTGTCTGATGACAATAAGATAAGTTAGGCAGTGTAAATCGCTGTGACCTTGTCTCGATCAGCACGCGCACAACCTCTCCATTGTTTGCTGGTCTGCGAAAAATTTAACGAAAGAATGGAGCAAGGAAGTTATTGCTACAGCCAATTTGTTCATGATATTCCAAGAGTAACTCAAGTATAGGCTTCATACGATTGAATACTCAGAACGATTCTTTATTGAGGTACGTATATAATATGTGGCCTTTCATTAAAAATAGCAATTCTACCAATGTTCCTAATTATCATTTCAGTACACTGTAAATTATTGAATTATTGAATTGAAAATTTGAATATAAAATGGCATAAGCAGAAAATTATCAAAATAGTATAATATATATTACCGTTTCAACACAATTAAAAACAGAAATATACATATAAGATACTACAAAATTTAATCAGATCATTAAATTTTATTCTGTTTTCAGACAGCAGCGTAGAAATTGTACATTGAACCAAATACAGAGTTTTAGCAACTAGTTTATTTACCGAATACATAGTATAAAATAGAGCTTGTTGTAAAATATTGTTTAGAAATCCAAATAAAATAACTTTTTAAATGATTGCTGGTGTGCCGAGTAAAACATTCTTATTATTAGTTGCTATAGAAGTGTACGAAAGTTTTTAAGCATTATCCATTGCCAATAGCGAACGTAATTTGTAGCAAACCCGAAAGAATAAACTGCTTTAAAGTACTCTCTTGAAAGTGTTAAATAGTGGAAATTGGTTTTAAATCCCCCTGTATGTTAAGGAGTTATAGTTTGAAAAGTAAATATAAATTCTTATGACATGCCGTATGCAAATGTACTGGTAACAGGGTATTCTCCAGTCTGCTTGAGGTTAGGTTAGGTTGTGTTAGATTAACTGATTAAGGCAAAGCACTGCAATGGTTATCTGCATGTGGGGAGCAATGCCTTCGTGGAGGACTTTTTAAAGGAACTGGCCTCTATCTACGTTACGCAAGCAGAGAACTACAAAACCTCTTATGCAGCTAACCAGTTCGCCAGGATTCGAACCCCGGACCCAACTAGCAGAGTTCAGCGACTTTACCGCGCGGCCGCTCGTGGGCTCCAGCCCATGCGATGAGTAAATCATTAGATTTTTAAGTTCCACAGTAGTATTTGCAGAATTGTCTGGTTGCTAAATACAACGTAAAGTCTAGGAAAACGCAGCTTAAATTTTTTTAACATAAAAAAAGATAGAAACATTAAGTGTCGTGCAAAACATTTCTCTTTACAGAAATACACAGCAGATTTCTCTGATTACAAAACATTTCTCTTTACAGAAAAAATTTAAGTAGGATCGTACGCTTCTACTTAAGAAGCCTACGCTCTGTGCCTGGTTCTAAGAGGTGAGGGGACTCATATTGCGGTTAAGTCTCGCGAAATGAGGAATGCTCCATATCTAATTTCCTATGTAGAAGGCAGAACTGAAATCTGTAAATGTCTTCGCCAAAAGCAACAAGAACACTACCTTCTCATGTTTCTTTCTTTCAAGTAACGAAATAATCATGGAAGAATTCGCTGTTTCAAGAAGTGAAACAATCACGGAAGAATTCGCTGTTCAAACAGCAGCCATGTATTTTTAACCCTTTGCGGCACGGTGTGCCCGGTCTGGGCACACCTAAAAATTTCCTTCTGTACGCACAGAAAAATTGAATGAAAAAGGATTTTTAGGTTACTATAGGTTACTCTGAACCTTCCTTATTTGTAGTAGATGGCAGCTCAACACAAATCAGTCCATATATTTTAGCCATGTTTAGTTTTTTAAGATCCTCATTTTTCAAAGAAATCTTCCAGATTTTTTGAGGGTATAAAAGGAATTGTTTGAAAAGAAATTTCTATGTTACTTTTTTGGCTGTCTGCTAATCTCCTTATTCTATATTAGTTTAATTTTTTACCTTGAAATCTTGCCTCAAATCGAACGGCGAACCCGAGGTGTGCCCAGATAGAGCACACCAAAACTCTAGGACCACTGAGAGATTGTATTCTTTGTTTCTCCGCATCTCATCGGTCAGTTCATTGGCAGCAGAAAGGTGGGTCCACATCTGTATTTCATTTCCTGTTTTTCTCTCCCTCTCTCTCTCTCTTTTTTTTTTTTTTTTGGGGGGGGGGAGGGGACTTTTGGTTATTAACTAACAAATTGTTGGGGTGATTTTCTGAAGGTCAACGGTAATTTTATCAGTTAGCTGTTTGGTTTTTTACTAGAGCAGTTCTCTTTTTCTCTTTCGCTTTCGTTCACAGTTTCGCTAGCGCTATATTTAGTAGTTTTGAGTTGTAGACGTTTATTTAATTTTATTTTACCAGCAAAATTTTAGGCTATTGGAATATATAAACATAGGTTTTATAACATGTGCTATTTTAAAATAATAAATTTTTTAAATGGTAATTCTGAAAAGAATGATAAATACCATAAAACTATCTTGCAAGCATTTATAAATTCTCTTCACCCTTTCTCCAGACCCGGATTAGCAGCAAAATCCTGGTCATATAAAATTTATCAATGGATTTTCTTCACGCCGTTAAAACAAAAATATATTTATAAATTTACTACTTCCATGTACGAAATAAAGGAAGTACTGATATCACGAAAAATTCCAGGTATCATATTTCAACGAAAATATCCGTTTTGACCGCGATCGAATGCAATTTAACGATGTTTTTGCGTGACATTAGTACGTAAGAACAGAATAAAGGACTCCTTTATCCTCAAACGAATTATAAAACTGATTTAATATAGATTCAGAAGAGATTTTTTTTCACTGCGTGTGTACGTACGTACGTATGTATCTTGCATAACTGAAAACCCAGTACCCTCAGAACGTTGAAATTTTGTACATAGAAATTGCAATAACATTTATTTGTGCACCTCCTATTTTGGTTGCAATCGGCCGCACCAAAAGTATATAAATATATATATAGTATATACACATATATAATGTACCCACTCTGTTACTCGGCTCAGTGAGCTCAGTTTTTTTTTTTTTTTTTTTTTAATTATTATTCTTATATGTTGGTAAATTGTGCTTTTTTTTTTTTTTTTTTTTGTTTTTGTTTTAAAAATGATTGAATGATGTTGTTGCTATCTTCCGGTTAAAGTTTTTATGCCTTTAGTTAATCTGCACGCAATAGTTGTAAAAATATAAACAATTTAAAAGTTGTTTAAGAGAGGCTATTCTTTTTACTTAATTAATTATTTTTATCATAGGAGCCATATTTGTTTACATTTGAAACTTAGCAGAATAGTGAATTAAATGTTTCTGCACCTTTAGTGTCTTTTTGCAAAGTGGAACCAAAAGGAAACTTTTAGTTTTGTGCGCCGAAAAAATCTGCCTTCTTGCCTGCTGGCCGAATTTCTTGTTTTTGCGTATAATCTGTAATTTTAATTGTTTTAACTGTGTTTGGTGTTTTGTGTTTTTCTGTATCTTTCAATATTTAATGAAGATATTTTTTGTTTTTATATATTTTTGCCTTACCGCGAAGTGAGAACTGAATTAATTGCATGAAAAATATATCTCTAATGAAATTCGAGGTAATAAGTTTAAATGAAATGCATATATTTAATACTCCGTACAAGGAAGTCATTTAGTGAACACGTCAGTTTTTTTTAATTTATGAGACGATTAGTGTCTTGTAATCACAGCAGAAATAACTCATTGTAATCTTCAATTTTTAATTGTATATTCTTAGTTACATTCCAATTTAGTGGAGAATAATAAAATTTTTTGACACTTTTTATATCGCTTTATCGCAATAAGATACTTTCGATCTTCTTGACAGCTTGAATGTTATTTTTTTTCCACTTCTTTCCAGAAATTTCGTATTTACATAATCGATTTCATAGCTGTCGTATTCTGATTCTTCTTTGAGTGTTTAATGAGCTTCAGAAACTTCGGACGAGGACTCTACCACATTGTTTCCTCTATGCTTCTGTTATTCAATTTTACATTTCTACAATAATATTATCCTTACCCAGCTGTATTCTGACAAAGCATCAACAAATATTCTTAACTTAGTGTACTCTGCTCACTGACCTTCTATTATTAATCAATCTTCGCTGACGAATTGTAGAAGAAAATGAACTAATGTTACGCACATGCTGACACTTGTCAGATTTTTATTATTTTTTAGAACTGATTTGATATACACATGCCTTAATTGCATCATCAAAATAAATTTTTTAAATGGTAATTATATGCTACGATGTTTATATTGCGACATAAGCATTCGAAATGGTACTAATTACTCCTTGTTTAAAATTCATTATAACGTGTCTCGGATTTTAAGTAACTTTTTCTCTTAAGGCTTGAAAAGAGTTTGCCATAAAGCCTTGTCTTCCTAGTGGATATCAGCTGCAGTCACTATTTCAAGTTCGTTCACTAAGTTAGGCAAATCTGAATGCAGTAAATACAACTGAGAAAGCTGCTTGCAGTTACATTTGCATGTTCCATTCATGAAATAATCCCTGTTTTATTCCCAAACACATCTTTCTTTTTCAGCATTGAAGATGAGAACTCTGCTTATATTTTTGCTATCGTATAATAGAAAGCTAATAAAATTCGTAGGAATGATTAAGTCATCAGTGACGTTTGCCTCCAGTTGGTGGACGTTGGACGTGGTATCTGGAGTTTTGCATCGTATTCTATGAAAGAGATGACTTACAATTTTGAGCTGATGAGGAGTCATAATCCTTGTAAAACGATTCATTGATATCATCATTAAAAAATTTTTGTATCGAGTCATCGTCTTCTGTAATCCGTTCCCATATATTCACCAACTGATTTTAACTTCTGTCATTAGACTTACACAGGTATTCTAATTGTCAAAACTGTTTTGTTTTGCCTTATCCATCCTTTGCATCTTACAGTTTCGTTTTTATTACATCTCTAGTACTACTTTAGAATTATCATTAACACGAAACTGACGTTATGGTGTGGTTGTGGACTGCACATTGGCTTTTAGATGTTGTAATAGGAGTGAAATTCATTTTGCGTATTTTTTAGCACCGCGGAGAGCAGCTGTCAAAGTAAGAGTATCTTCATTATTAGAAAAATTTATCCGAGTGACCACAGGCTGATTATTTAGTCTGAGTTTGCGGAAATGTCATTTTTTATCTCTGGTTCGTTTATGATTCTTAGAAAAATTTATGCATTCCCACTTGTGTTGTGCGGAAACTTCACTTGTGTGAAACTATCATGTACAGAAGTGTCGCATTACCGTGTCCACTCTCAGTATAACAACAGAGTTTCAGTTTCTCAACTTTAGAAAGAGTCACTCAAAAGAGTACCAGATTCTTTACCTTGTAAAATATATAGTGAAGTAATTAACAAAAAAAAAAAAAAAAAAACTGTTGGTATATGCTATATAGATTTTAAGCTTTGGATAAAGTGTATCGTAAAACAATATTCAGTAAAGTGAATATGATAGAATCCCCAGGCATTTTCATTAAAATACTTCAAATTTGCACAAGCAGGCCATTCTAGATTCGTATTGAATGTACTTTTTCTGATTCGAAATTAACAAATGCAGGAACTCTGCACATCTCTGTTTTAGAGCCACTGCTCTTCGATATGTTTGTTAACGAACTATTGAGCCCGATCATTAATAAAACTTAAATATACATACAACATAGATGTGACTAAGTCTCTTTAATGCACAGTAAGTAACAGATAAATTTCGACTTATAACTGACACTGTACTTAAAAAGTGTAGAGTGTGGAAAATAAAAATCAATAGATCTAAATGTAGCATTGTTATTTATAGAAGATACAAGTGCAATTCAAAAATTAATAATCGAACTCACGATAAATTCCCAACAAAAGCTAAATATTTAGATGTAATTTGTGGGAACGAATTAACATTTAGAAGCGATATCGGTCACTCGTAAGGCAATGGGTGCATTACCAGCTTTTATATCTTCTTTGAAAAGAAATCTAAATTGCCAATTGAAATTAATAGACAAATTCATCAAACAATGACTCTCCCTACTCCAACCCTTATGCTTCCGTGACATGGGCTATCGCAGTTGCTAATCGCGGGAAGATTCGAGTTTTTCAGAACTATTCTCAGATGTTTCCTTAATGCGCTGTGGTATATAATTAATGCATAAGCACGTTATGATTTAAAGTTAATTCTGTTGAATTCAAATTAACTACAAATTCGCACAACTTCTTTGAAAAATGAGCTGGTTCTTCTTAGTGAGAAATTAGCCCCTTAGCAAACTGTGATCATGATTCAGTTTTGGATTACAAATACCTAAGCCCAAGAACTAGTTTCCACGATGATAAGTTGGATTTTTTTTTTTTTTTTTTTTTTTTTTTTTACTCTAAAGGGATTTGAGTCCCGAAGGACTGTTACTTTCGTTTTAGCATTTTGCGTCGGACTCCTATAAATGTCGGTTCACTTTTCAAACTGTTGTCACAAAATGTTAGAGTCATGCATTATATATTTGAAGAAATTAAGTAATGGTAAATCTGCATAAATGTATGTATATTTCTCGCATTGTGATAAAACAACAATCTAGAGCCATCCAATTTTGAATAACGTAATCCTACTAGCTTCTCGGCAATTGTCAAGCAAGGCAATGATTTCGATTTTTGTCCTCTGAAATTATGTTACTGCAGAGGACAGACAAATTTTATGTCGTGCAAAAGCAAATTTTTGCTGCGCGTATGATAATGCTTTATAGCCAAGTAGCCAAGAATCATTTATCTTACTCCTTACTCGATTAAGTAAAAAAAATGTAAAAAAGTGTTTAAAAATAGATCTAGTGACTTTAGATTGTAGTCTAACACGTCAAAGAATCAAAGAAAAAGTTCATCATAAAAAATTTCAAACAAGGTATTTTAAAAAATAAAAAAATGTAAAGTATTATGAAATTTTAAAAAATTCTTCCATACCCAACTACTGTATTAACGTAAGGAATTCTGTACCAGTGATATATGAGAGTTAAAACATAAATCTTTAATTGTAACAAATCCACAAATGGCGTAAAATTTACAATACATAATAAATTAAATGCATTTTAATTTATACCAAAGTGATACTCCGTTAAAAAAAGGAAAATGAAAATTTTAAATATTATGGACTACGTTTATTACTCTTGAATCGCATAGTTTGTTAATCAGTAATAGACCTTATGCTTTGCAGAACGCTATAAGAATAGGCTATGGGCCAGGGAGCATGGAAAATAGGTGAAAGATTTTATATTTCGCATAGAGTGGCAACACTTACCAACAGCATCGATAATTAATGCTGCTTCTCGGTTCTTTCCGTTCTTCAATCATCAATTTCCAAAGTTTGATGATGTTTATGGATTTTGTTTTCCCAAAATGTGATTTAATATTTTAAATGAAAACAGCACATTTCATTGGAGATATGTGATTCTTTTCGGAATGGAACATTACGAACTCAAGTTGAAATTGTATTTCCTTCTGTCAATACAATACATTTTCTTCAATGAGTTCCTATTGTCAAGTCCAGAATGTTTCGGGAAAAAGTGAAATTTCAGTATGATAGATGCGAAAAACGATTAATGAATCGTAGGCATCTTTTAAATGATATGATCATTTGCATACCAGAAGCAAATACTATTACAACAAGCAAATACTATTACAACAAGCAGGGAAAATTTCATGGGACGCAAACAATATCTTTCTCCTTGAAATTTCGCTTAATATAATAATTACACTCCAAACAATCGCAGGAAACTACTGATTAAAATTTTCTTCAAATATTATGAAACGTTACCAAACGTGTTCCCCATAAAATTAGAGTTATCTTATGATACAACAGCAGACGCCTAATAACTTAAATCAACGGCAAGGGACTATTATCATTAGCATTCATTATTATTATTAGTCCAAAAGGGCTTTGTCCCTGAAGGAGTATTGTTTTGCGATTTTGCATTGGTTCACTATAAATGTCCGTTTCAATTTTCAAACTGTTGCTACCAAATGTTGAGAGTCCTGCATTATATTTGAAGAAATTAAATAATGAAAAATCTGTATAAATGTATGCATATTTTTCGCATTGTGATAAAGCAACGGTACATAGAGCCATCGAATTTTGAATGACGTAATCCTCCTACGAATATGGGCATGTAGAAGACCAAATTTGGAATTTATTTTATTATCGATTTCCTATTTTGCAAAACTTTAACGAATTTTTTATTAACAAATTCAAGATTCAAAGCGAGCGATGGCAACGTTGTGCAGAAAAACATTTTTATCTCCAGCGCGTGAGTCTCTATATCGGAAATTCTAAAGATATGCTATTTTGCGATATTGCTATTGAACTGAATTTTGTGGTTTAAGTGCGAAGAATGAGATATTTAATAAATAAAGGTAACAGACAAAATTTTAAAAAAACGCCCCTTTGGACGTTATTTAAAATCTGAAAGCTTTCAGATTTTCTTCTTTATTATTATTATTATTAACATCTCATAGACGTATTTCTTTTTCCTCACTGTGAAAAAGAACGTGTCTATACAAAGAAGGAACTGTCATTCATAAAATAAAATTAAAAAATATTTTTTATTAGAATAAAACCTGTAAATTATAAGAAAAAATTTACTTATCAGTACAGGGAATGGTTATAGCATCTTCCCACATGTTTGTCCAATTTTCTCAACAGGAACATTCCAAAGTATGACGCTGTCCAGCAACAACTAAAAGTAAATAAACAATGGATAATGATGTAGTATGCGATCAATCACTTTTAGTTCTCTGTGAAGTAGAACGTATCTAGACAAACAAGAAACTATCATTCATAAAATAAAATAAAGAAACTATTTTTATTTCAGTAAAACCTGTAAATAATAAGAAAAAATTACTTATCAATACAGGGGATGATTATAAGACCTTCATGCTTGTATATTCAATTTTCTTAACAGGAACATTTCAAAACATGCTGCTGTCCAGCAACGGCTTAGGATAAATAAACAATGGTTAATCATGTAGTATGTAAACTACCGCTTTTCGTTAGTATTTGTTTTTTAGATGACGACATTAAGAAGCTATTTTTAAATATGACAATAAACGTAAAGAATTAAGAGTACATAAATGAAAATGTTTCCATTAATTTAATAAACCGTTGAACTAGTTAAATAATTTTAATTAAAATTGTTTCATAATTCAATAATAGCTTCATGAAAAAAATTTAGTAGCTTACATTGTCGAACTCACAATAAAATATATTCATTTAAGCAACAAATAATTCTATTGCTTACATCCAAAAATTAAATAACTAATTTAAATCGTGTACGACATCATTACCAAACAATGGCTATACACGATAGTTCTTAATTTCTCCATTGATATTTATACAATGTTATATTTGTTGAAATTTATTGACTCTGGATGATAAATTAATATAATCTTTGAGCAATATTAGTCAACTTACGTATTCTAAATATTAATTTAAATTAATCAAAAAATTTCTAAAGAAATACGTAGTATATGATATTTCTTTATCAATCACTTTAATTTTTTTTTTTTTTTTAAGAGGGAAACCAAGCGATTATGTATCCAAATCCGTAATATATGGCGCTAGGAATATTTATAAGTGTAAAATGCTGCCTAAAACTATGGGCATTATCATTTGAACAGATCATAAAGTTTTTGTGTACCTTAAATTATACCAGATCTATTACGGCGGTACCACCGAATTTTGAACACACGTAGAACATGTAACACCTCGAAACGAACATGTAAACACCACGAACATCTAAACACCCCGAGGCGATAATTATGAATTTCGAATTTGCTTTTTTTATTTCATATTTTGTGCCAATTTAATGAACTTTTGATTAAAAACTCAGCCATTTTAATGTTGCCATTCTGCAAAGAGTAAAATATTCATGTTTCACATCTAATCAGAAAACTCAGAGATAGATATGTGTAATGAAATAGACTTTGCAATATTGATGGCGTAGAATACAGAATGTTGAATCCGTAATGAACAGCAACCTTGGCAGTTGATGCAGATTAAATCTTCATTTTTATTTCAGTAAACATGCTGCGACCACAAATAACTTGGCACACTATTTGTGCCTATTTCGAAACGTTTACATTTTTCATAGCTTTGCAGTTAGAAGAAAGCAAGCGACACTCCAGCTAGGACGATGCGTAGACCGCAAGTGCTATGTGTTCAGGATGAAATCTTAATTCAGACTGAGTTAGTTTTGGTTCTCAATGCATTTATTTATGTAAAAGTCACAAGTGTTACGCAAGTCATATGATATAGATTGATCTAGAAATGACACAATCCAGAAAAAGGCGCTACTATTTTTAAAATAGAAAGGGGGAATTGAGAGGCTATTGCTAGTTTACATTAATATTTTGATTAATATATTTTTTATCTTACATATACATATATAAATGTCTTGCCACTAAGCAAAACGTAATACAATTGCCTTTCAAATTTAAACAACAAACTCAACGATTTAAAAGAAATGTGTTGTCCTGCCCGAAATAAAATATTTTTATCTCCCACGTGTATCAAATGTGTTGCCCTTTGATAAAGATATCTAATTTTTTCCAAGTTTAATCTGTCTAATATTGATTAAAAAATTGAGCGATTTAAAGCAATGAATGCAAATCGTTATTTTTGTCACTATTAACTAATAGATGGATTCGTGAAATTACACTATCTGTATTCATCAAAATAATTGCATAATTTTTCTTTTTTCTAACAACTATTTTAAGAGCACAAGCGGCTAGTTAAGAAATAAGATAATGGTTTTAGTTAATAAAAAGTACATTTATTGCCTTTAAACTACTCAGTTAATTAAACAATACAGATATAATTAGAAAAACTAAGATTTTATATCATAACGAATGGCAACACAGTAGTCGTTCAGGTTTCAAAAATGCATTTCTGTTTGAAATATAAATTAAAGATCTTTGGTCGTATCAAATGAAAACTTTCTGGGGATTGATTTACAAGGAAGCGTGGAAAATGAATTCGAGTCCTTCAGTCTTTTCGCGATGAATGCATTCTGCCTAATTGCGTGGAAGATAAATGCATAGCCGGCAATTTAGTCTTTGTTATCGAAATTCAAAATTTGCGAGAATGAAAATAAAAATGACATTAAAAAAGAAAGTGATTATGACACAATTTCGTTTTTTATTCATTCCTTAATATCTGTCACTTCGACTCAAGACGGTGGAGAATGGTCAAAAAATAAAACTGTCGGTTTCGACATTGCAATTTAATTCGATCGGCATGATCGAATTCCGGAAGTGTGCAATTTCACGTGCAGCAAACATAATGAAGGCGGTGCTGAGTAACTATGACAACGATATAAAGTGGCAAGGTCAAGCGTTCGTTTATTTTTCAAGTCCAAATCTGCGCTGAGCACGAAGGTTATAAATTGGAAACGTGAAGCAAGTGTGTTTTCACACGATTGTTTAAAAGCGCGACGTAGAATGCACTATCACTTTAAATTTAATTTTAAACTTAAACAATTTTTTTTTAACATTAACGAAAAAAGTTCATAGTAACTCGTGTAAAACTTCATTCCGATATTGTGCCCAAAAATATTCAGAATTTGTCTAGAAATTCACATTTTTAATTTTGAGCGCCTCCAATTGAGAAAAAAATGTCGGTACTACTTACTCTCTGTGACTTCAGCTACTACTAATCACTATTTAATGGTACAAACAGACGCAAAGCCCAGGGATAAATAGGGATAATCTCAGGGGTAATCTCTTTTAAGTCCTGCGCAAAGCCAAGGAGGTACCCTGCAGACCTGAGAGCCACCCCCCCCCTCCGCCAAACACACACAAGTCTCTAAATTAAGTTCAAAATAAAACAATTTATAGGCCTCTTGGACAATGCTTAGGAATTTTGAAGATTTATTATGGATAAAAACTATGAAAGAGATTTTTGTTATTGTATCTAATTTGTCTGACATATTTAGAACAAACCCATGAATATATTAAGTGCAAATTTTGAGCTTGGCATTTGACATGAGCATCCCGCGGGACGGATCCGAGGGTCCACCATCCGTGTCCCGTTAGCGCCATCTAGAGGCTGAAATGTAGAAACATAAAGAATAGTATTCTGTTTGTCAATACTGTGTTGTTTTTAAGAAAATTAAACATTTACTGTTGATTGTTCGGGGCATTATGCATAACTTAAACAGAAGTGCAGACCACACATTTTATTGTGCACCACGGTGTAATTCATGACCTTGCAAGGAACCTAGGTTACGTTTCCATCGCATTGCTGGTTTGAAAAGTCATGAAACAAGGCAAGACCAAAGAAAGTATTGTAAAGCAAAGAAAGGAATGGAATGAGAATTGGAAAGGAAGTTGGACATTATATGAAAGTGTGCTGTAAATATTTCGGAAAACTGTATTTTTCTTGGTAAGAAACATTTTGTTTAATTCTTATTACGTTTAAACTTCTGTATTTTTATCACTCTTTTTTGATTTTGAAGTCATCTCGATTTGTAATTTGTGTATCTCAGTTCTTCTTTAACTATTTAGAATAATTTACATTGGTTGAGGATATTTTGCATAAACATATTTTAAGTTCAGAAAACAGCTAAGATTATCTGTTATGAATAATAGCATAAACATTATTACAAGTATCTTTTCTTTTCTATTAAAGAACAGTATGCACCAAATGATTTCCTATGGAAAGATATAATAGCACTGTTACCTGTTGGGCACAGTTAAATTAAATACTTTTTCTTATCTCTTATAGCACTGTTCATCTTTTTGAAGTAAATATTAGTAAAATAATTGTTTTTACAATTTATTCTATTGTATTCATTATTTGTTGAAATCAGCCTAAAAAATTCATTTTCTATACTTCGAAAAATTTCTCCACTGAGAAAATTAGCTGATGGTGAAAATAAATTTTTCTCGCTGGAAGTACCATATTAGCCCATGTATCTTTTCGAGAACCTTTTTTGGCACGTTTTGTCCTATAATGTAAAACACCTAAATTACCTGTTCAATGATAAATATTTAAAGGGGGGAAATTTTACGTAACTTACTGCATTTTATTTCTCGGTCATTATTCAAAATATGATTGCATAGGAGTATGCAACTTTGGAAGAAATGAAACAGCGTGCACAGACATATGTATGTAGACATGCAAATATATGTATTTGATTACACAAAACACTGCGATATGGAAATGCTTGCATTGTGAATTTCAATTAGTATAATTTATTCTTGTGTTGGGTTAGAATGGGCACAGTGTTTTCATTTTGAGTTATTCAAAGATTAATTTAGAAATAATCAAACAACTAAAATCAGCTTTATATTTACAAATTTTCACAGGATTAGTTTCGATGGTTTTCCCGAACCATCATTTTCAGAAGCCAAAGCTGAGGATTTTGATTTGCGCTTTGGCAGTTGAGGATGATGGTTCGGGAAAACCATCGAAACTAGTCCTGTGAAAATTTGCAAATATAACGCTGATTTTTGCTGTTTTACTTAAATGTTCGGCGTGTTATTTTAACCTCAATTATTCAAGGATGTTGAAATTCATATAATGTAATTAATTCATATAATTAAAATTAATGTTAGTTATTACAATTTATTCTTGAATTTTGGGCTCATATATAAAGTTATTAATAAAAACTGCATTAGAGAAGCAAAACTGGTTAAAAGACAGTTTCAGTTATTCTTAAAGTTGATGGTTTGTTTTTAAATGCTTATATTTTGCTTGAAAATGAAAAATGCTTTTCTGAATTTAATACAGTAATTTATGCAATACAAATTAATTCAATGATTTTTAATATACATCAATCCAACATAATTTTTACAAAAAAGACCTGACTACACGGCTTTGCTTGAAATCCGAGGTTAAACACATAAAACATACAGGAAATCATTTGTTTACAATCAGTAAAAGTAAACATTAAAATCAACTATCCGTTGCAATACAATAAAACAGTGACACATTGCTTACAATAACCAGCAGCTCCTTCTTTACATAAGCAAGATTTTTTTTTTTTTTTTTTTTTTTTTTTTTTTTTTTTAAATTTTAGTTCACATTTCTCAACAGCAAAATATCCTTCGATTTCATGCGGAGAGAGAGCTAAGAGAGAGCTATAGAACTTGTCTTTAAACATGAAGCTAAAATTTCTAAATTCGATTTTTCAAGTAAAATTCCGTACATGACTAAATGATCCGTTTTCAAAATTATTTTTGCTTCAGTAATAATGTGACGATTTATACCTTCTTGAATAAAATCAACAGTCTTTCTTAAAAAAGCTTAACAACTCTTTTCGGATGCGTGAAGTTAGATCACAATACCATTCTTTATCCGCCAAGCTAATGAGTGAAAGAGCCACCTATAAATGAACTGAATCACGTTTATTTAGTTTGCCCCCGTGCCGCAAATACATTATACATTTACAACATTCATGCCTTTTACGGGATTCGAACCTGGGACTTTTGATACCGCAGTCAAAGTTACAAACAACTATCTCGTTGAACGGTAAGAGGTTTAAGTCCAAACACTTCTTAAATTTTGGTCCACTGATTTCGCTTTTTACTGTAAATCCGACTGATTAGCTAGCATCTGTATAAATAAAGAGTAGTGTCCGTGTGTTTGTCTTTCATACAAATCTATAGTTCTTGATGAAATCTAGCACACATGACCTTCAAAAGAAGAGGGAAGGTCACTGACATACGATTTCGAAAAGCCACCTCACGGTATTCAAGCGCAGGAAGTTTATATTAGTGCGGTGCATTCAGGATGACCATCTTCACGCATCATACATATTATGCATCTTAGGTTCACGTCACTGTTGTTGCGTTCCCACTATAACTTCTTACTACTAAAATCTTCAGACGGCGCCATGTCGTTACTCTTGGGTAGATCTTTCCATAAATGAAAAAAAATTTAAAGCAGAAATTAAATGCTCTTTCTATCAGTGTTTCACGAATATTTCGAAAACGGTGAAGAAAATCGGATAAAGTGGGTGGTGATTTTCCGAAAAAAGACATAACCAAAAGAAATATTAGTTCTTACAAAAACCATTAGATAGCGTCGTACTAATTATCTCTCTAGAGCAGAATTTAAACGCTCTCTCTGTCAGTTTTTCGCGAATACTTCATTAATGAGATTTCGAAAAAAGTACCTCCATCCCGCTAAATGAAGTGTTTTCACTTTGCGTAAAGCCCGGACAATGTCGGGTATATGAGCGTGATTAACATAAAACCTAACGGCCTTCCCCTTGGTAATAGCTGAATACGAAATGGAAATATTAGTACATGAAGTAAATAAATAACAATTCCTACATTTCCCAGGAAAATGTTTTTAACTTTTTTTAACTTTTTCCGTTTTTAACTGATAAACGGAGGGGCCTTCGCTGATCATCCAGCCTTTGAGACATAAAAAGCTATTGCCACTTTTATAGTTTTACAGCCCAGTACCCGGTCAGTTTTTCGTCTTACCCCTGGAAAATGAAATTTAACACTGGAACATTTGCTTTGATAATTTCCCACTTTGTAACTTCAAAAATATTTCCAGAATGAAAGCCCGATTTAAATTTTGCATAATTTTAGTTTATTACTTTCAGTTGCATTAAATCATGTTTCGATTTCAAATATACCGAAATTTTAGAAGCAGCTTTACATTTAAGCATGTAATTATGAATTATTACAGTAATTTTTATTTTCTTCATATTTAAATTTAAATTTTATCTGTATTAATTGGCCCCCTTCTTTCTCTCTCTCTCTCTCTCTTTTTTTTTTTTTTTTCTTTTAAACCTCAATAAACTGTAATGTATTACCACCACAGGTGCTGTCAGTCTTGATTCACACTTTTTGTCCGTGTCACTTTTCAGATAAAAGGATGCTGTCACCAAATATTATCGCCATGTATTATTTTTAAAAGAAATAACGCAGTTAATACGTAAAAAAAATGTAACCAAATGTTATCGCCATGTATTATATTGTTATGAATTTTTTTATATATGCAAATAATTTTGGTAAAATCATATCTAAAATTCTACTGTCTCTTGTTTAATGTAACACGAAACGAATCAAAAGAATGAAGCTTCTCTGAAAAAGTAAGATTACAGGGAAAAATTAGAATTGAGGCAAATTGGGGAAATGAGCCAAGTTGGCGATAGTCTAGGCGACTAAATTTGTAGCCAAGTTTGGCGAGAAAACACCAGATGTCGCCACACTTGGGGACTATTTGGCGATATTTTGGTCGGCCCCTTTTGTAACTGTAATTGGTCCTATCACTATGAAACTCTAATGATATCTGGCCCTATGTAACTATATCTGTATATGCCTTCCAGTAATTTAGAGAAAATGAAGGAACTGGAACTTTTACGGTGGACCGAGAAAAACTGTTTAAAACCGGAGAAATTATCAGTTCTTAGTTCAGAGTTGAGCTCAGAGTATTCAGAGTACTGAAAAATCAATGTGCAAGCTTACGCACTAAAGGCGGTTTATATTGTTTTTGTGTTTAATGTTCTTAGTAGTTTGAAATGGTAACTACTGATTGTGCTCTCAAACTGAGAAGAGCTGTACCAGTATTTCAGTATTTTTGTGCAAAGTTCCAGAACTGTAAATTGTTTCTCTCGGGAAATTTTTTTTTTATCGTAGTCAGTTATGTATGCATTCAATTCATTAAGAACCCTTACGCTCATAACAATATTTAAAGAAAAAATATATAAGGAACTATATGGCACACTTAACACTATCGGGAATTCTAAAGATACTCTGCTTTTAAGTATTTTGTGATCCTGCTTTGAAATTTTATGTGACATAAGAGAGCAGAAAGAGATGTTTAATAAATAAAGTTAAAAAGGCAAAAGTTATTAATAAAAAGGCAGAAATAATAAGTCAAAGAAAACTGAACATTAATATGATGAACTGAGAAAAGACTCTCCAAAAAATTAATGTACACAATACTGTATCAGGAATCCTAAATAAACGCTGCTATGAAAATATTTGGGATTTTGCTGTGGAATTTTTTAAGTGTTTATGTGTGAGAAGTGTGAAGAAAGTGATGTTTAGTAATAAAATTAAAAAGACGGAAAGAAAAGTTGTTTAAGTCATCTTGTTAAGATGTCATCTTGTTAAGTCAGCGCTGATATGTTGAACTGAGGAAAGACTGAAAAAAAATAGAAAAATGCATGGCAATATTTAACGTTCCATTGGGAGATCTGAAGGTATGCTGCTTTTAAAATTTCTGCGATTTTACTGCTAAATTCTAAGTGGTGTTAAGTGAGAAAAAAGTAGTCTTTAAAAGTAAAGTTAAAAACATAATTCCATTTAGCTCCACCTAAACTTTAAATACTTTCTACTAAACTTTCTACTGGATGAAAACTCTCTACTGACCATAAACTGAAAAAAAAAAAAAAAAAAAAAAAGTTCTGTTAGCAGGAATGAGTCGAGGTTCGTAAATTTGAACTCAACGGCAACATAAAAAATTCTTAATAAACTCTCTGGCGCGACATGAAAAATACGAATCATTTCAGAATTTCTCTGTTCTTGTTTTATTCCATTTTAAATAAATCTTTACATTTAAAATCTTTACATTTTTGTTCTATATTTTGAGTAAACATTTTAGATCAGAGCAACAGCTTTTTTTTTTTTTTTACTTCAAAAATCCCTTCAACAGACTCTCTTCATGTCATAATTTTTTAAAACATCTGTCAGTATAAGAGCATTTCTTAAGACCTACGTTATAAACTAGTTATAACTAAGTTAAAAGTTTGTACAGTTGCGCGCCTCCAACCTGCACGCAACCAAGTGGTGACAGCTGAAACTGGAAATTAGACAGAGTCCTGCGAAGGGTTTAAGTCCCTTTTTATTCAACCTTAGAAATTACAAATGCGTGCTCTTGACGCTCACAAACTACGCCGACCCGGCGGTTAAAATAAAAAATAAGAACCTGAAAAGAAATAATAACAAGAGACTAACTACGAGGCTCTCTAAACGTAACTAACCTCACCGCGTTTTACAATACCGCTGCTAATTCAGCAAACTTTGAATATCACGTTGAACGATTAGCAATTGGCCGAGACAAGCACACAGGCCGAAACGTGTGGTTCTTCAATTTCTGGCTAACTACCTCCGCGCTCGTGAAGTAAGAACAGCACATCTCGAACTCGTTTCCTTTCTATTTAACTCAGAATACTTCCGCTGATAATTTGAATCCTTGCGCGCTCTACAAAAATTTACATACTCCGGCATTGGCAGTTCCAGGGGAAAGTAAGGCTTGACAAGAAAGATAGTTTAAACTTAAAATAAATGTTAGTTAAAATAAATATAAACCCTACATTTGCCGCTGCCAGAATTTGGAAAACTTGGAAGCAGGTCCTACAAACGACCTGTTGTAAAGTTTCTACAATTCTGAACTAACTTTTAAGAGCCTCGTTTACACAAAAAAAATCTTATGTCACAAAAGGTATACTAAATTTCTGTAGATACTTATTTAAATCTCTCTTCTTACAGCAACTTTTCCTGGACTTCAGCAATCAATCTTGTTCTTTTCCTTCCAGCATCTGGAAGGAATAAGTATCAGTATCTTTCTAAATACATTATAATTTACACTTTCTTGACACTGAATACATTTTTGTTTTTAAACGATTTATTTTCCTTAGTTACTGCTTACTTCACATTCATTCAAGTATTCAAACATTAATTTAGCTTTACCCTGGCTCTCCACCATGTGTGGTGTCAAACGGGAATATTCGTGTTTTAGTATTACAACACTTCCCCTAACCACCATGATTTGTTAAAATTCAACGACCAAATAGACACACCTTACTCGACATTCTACAACTCGATGAGCTACTTTAAGGGGACGGTGGACTTTAAAAATTATTTAAGTTTTCATTTTTTCAACAAGAAATTTTATACATGTACATCTTATAGCATCAGTGTACAAAATATATGCTCAAAATTTCAATTTATTTTAAATTAAAAATTTTTAAAGCAATTAATTAATTATTTTAATTAAAAATTTAAAATGCTCCATGCGCTCTAATTTTTAATATTTTTTCCTAATGTTTGCTTTATGTTACTTATAAAGGCTTGGTAAAATTATTTGTGTATCCGTTATTGTATATGATGGATAAGAAATTTTTAAAGGCTATTTTTGTGAACTTAAACCCAATTTTCGAAAAAATTTCACCTTTTGTTAAAGGTTTTCACAAGTTTAAACTTCTTAATAACCTCATATCTAAAAATGCATACACAGATCTACTGTAACATATAACAATATAGTTTCTTCCAAATATCATCCATTTTTAACTAAAAATGAGACGCATGGAGCATTTTCAAAACACACAAATTACGAAAACATTTGTTTTGAGAAACATGAATTTAAAGTTTTCCTTCAAACTTATCTTTAATACATGGTCATGAGAAACAGCAAATTAACTTTGAACATAAATTTGTAAACATTCGATAACATTTTTGTAAGATTTACCTAATTTTAATCTCATAATATTAAATATGACAAAAATAAACATATGACGAATTGCTAGGTGATTCGAAGTTATACAGCTAAAAACAATTTATGCCGTATACTCGATGAAATTTTTAAAAATCACCCGCACCATATGTTTTACCTTCATTTGCTACAATTGCATTATCGTTTAGTGATTTACAATATTTTTTACTATTTCTGTGTTTTTTCCATGCAGGTAAACTTCTCTTCTTACTTTGGTTCAAGCGACGCTGATCGCGCTTTTTTGCAATGAGTAGGGAAAACGAGTTCACTTCTTCCTGTTCTATGCTTATAGCATATACACAACCAAAGTTAAATTCATTAATTATTGATAATACTGACATTTCTAGCCTTTTTTTAGAAATAAACACTTCTTTAGGGCAATTGTTCCAAATTAAACTATGGATACTTTCATTAGCATTTTGTGTTTTACCAGAAATGCATCTGGACAGCAATTCTGTGCTAGCTAGCCTTTGATAAATTGGCAATATTTGAGAAAGAACACTTTCAGATACTTTAGTTTTCATGGCTTTATGTGCTTTCGGCTGCTCTTCATTTGCTACTGCACGTTGATAAAAACACCATGACAACGTACCGGTAGGACATTTCGAATGTTTTGGTGAGACATCAATAGATGAACAGTGTAGTAAGCTTGCATAAATTGCAGATTTCATTTTGTCTATATCCGGTATGTTATCTTTTATGGCCTTTCTGTAATATTTGTTAACTTTAGAATTGTAGTTTCCTTCAGATTACCTTCTTTTCGTCCACCGATACATATATCTCTGGAACGCAGCTCTTTAACTTTATTGCACAATCCTGCCCCTAAACGTTTTGCCACATGATTGATACATTCTTCTTTACTAATTTTTACGTCATTACCATAAAGATTCAGAGTTAATAAATGTTGATATGTTTTCGCATCCCCATCAGAAAGTATCCCAACATATCGCATATTACATGTACTGATGGACCGTTTCCATAAAATTTCTGCGGCTTTCATTTCCATAGCATTAGACGAACCAGAAAAATTTTTGGAACACTCTGGTTTGTGGCTTTCAAACCATATATGAAATTCCGCACTGTCAGCATCCATATCTCTTTTCGCGCATACACATTCAGGACAATATTTTGACAGAATTTCGTAGTCGATAACTAACCCAGTCAAGACATCTACGACGATACCTATTCCATACAGTGATGTATGCCCACGTTTTTGCCATGTGCCATCATACGACACTGTGATATCTATACACTCATCATTATTTATATTAATTAATTTTTTATGCTTGTTTCGAACAATATTTCGAGAAAACTGAAAGAAATCACCTTTTAGTTTCCCCTTTTCTTCAGACAAACTGTGTAAACATTTAGCAAATGTCTTTTTGTCCATAGCATGAATTCCCATAATCATGGAAAACACTTCTAAGGCGGCATGGCCTTTGCCTATTTTCAAAAATGCTTCGACAAGTTTCGTATTCACATCAAAAGTATTTGACCGTTTTACCCGCTCACTTGAAAATGTTGAACTAAATATTTTATCACAGTTTTTACAAACTAATTCAAGTTTTGTAGAATATCCATATATTCCTTTTGAAACAATATCTAAAGAGTTGGTTGAGCACTCGTCACATTTTATATTACATAGCAATGGATTCCACATTTTACGATTTATCAAAATATATGAATCATCATTTCGGTTATCACCACAGTCAGACGTTCGTAATAAACTTTCATTCAGTTTCTTTACACTGGCACTTATTGAAGTACTCGCTTCAACTATAGAACTTTCAGAAAAAATTGTTTGTTTATTTTTGGAAGAAACTTCTTCACTGTTCAATGTCACGTCATTTTCCGAATGAGCTGCCCATCGTTTTTCAATTTTGCTGACAGCTGCAAGTTTTTTCTTCGATGGTCGCCCTTTAGGCTTACGGTAACGACGACTTATGGCATGCATAATGTACAATATATATATATATATATACTTTTACGCAAGAGGTTATAAATTAATCTGCAGTTCTTCCAGTCCAAGAAAGTTATAAACAGTCCTGCAAAATGTAGTTGTATAAAACACAGCAAAACACTTTTAGCAAAAAGAACTAAAGAGAATAGCGAGGAAAAGCACTTTTAAACTGTAAACAGTGAAATGGCAGTTACAGTTAAAACGTTATATTGCCAGGTTTATAAAGAATTAAATATATAAGTACATAAATATCAGCAAATAACTGTTGAAACATATTTGTTTACATTTTCGCCAAAATTTAAAGGGCAAAGTTTATGTTGTTTACACATTTTAAATGCTTGTAACTTCGTTAAAAATTAGAATATTTGAATTCGGTTTTTTACATACGATGCAGTTAAGTATATGTAATACAACGAGAGTAAAAAAAAAAAATTCAATATTTTGGTCGATTTTTAGCTTTTTCAAAGTCCACGGTCCCCTTAACATTCTTAAAAATTCAAGTGTAGGTGGAGAACCCTACAAAACACATTCATTCTAACTTCCCCCTCATTCATCTTTAGACATGCAGGCTTTCGCTCTAAAGCATGATTTTATCTACAGTTTAATACTTAAATTTTGAATTCATTGCTTTTGAGCATTTATTTTTAGCATCTAAAATTTTATGCTTCTAGACTAAATTCTACTTTTACATAACATTCAAGTATTTACGTATATTTACAAAATTCTAAGACATATGATTTTTACAATTTACCATAAAATGAATAAGAGAAAATAAATTTTTACTTTACTTATTCTTCACCAAGCTGGCGGCACTGAAACTAAAGTTTTTATTAATACAAGAATACGAAGTTATTTTTATCTTCGGCCAAATTTTGGCCTTAACATAACAAAATTAGTCTTTCGACCAACAGAAACTGCTTGTTCTTAGATTTTATACTTAAAGAAAATAATACTTTTGCCTTAGCTAAATAAAGTAAAACAAAACTAAGTCTCAACCGAGACATATTGACTTTCGTCAAAACATAGAACTTCGTACTTACGCATAACATTTCGGAACAAAAGAAAAATTTTATAGAAGATTTTAACTTATCTTTGAGTTTTCGATAATTGAAACTCCGTCATTCTTTTCTGGCAGAACTGTTCCCACGTGATAGGTTTCATGGACGTCAATCTTCTCCTTACTGACCTCCGAGTGTCGTCCACATTAGTTTTTCTTTTGCGTCCTCTGCATGCTGGCCTCTTGGCGTAGTAGTCGGTAGTCGTCGGGTTGCTGTCTTTTTCGTTTTTCCCTTGGACGGCTGGTCTTGACGTCCTCCGGTCTGGAGTCCTTCTTGAATTTCTTCTGTTGTTGCTGGTCTTTTCGTTCCTCCTGCTGTCTTTTTAGTTTCCGGAACGGCGGGCTTGTTTGCACCTGACTCTCTGGCCCTGGGAGCGTTCTCCTGGATGTATAATTTCTACTGCGATACGTTGTAGGTGGTGTTTTCCTCTTTACCGAGGTTTCTTTACGCGGTGGCTTTGCATTTTGTTTTTCTTAAAAGCTGGAGTCTGAAAATTTTCGTTTTTTCTTTTCGGTACCGTCGCCTGGGTTGTAGAAGGGCTAGGTCTCTTTTCAGTTCTCTGCTTCTTGGATGGTGGAACGGGTGACGTTATTTCGGGACCTTCTACTTCTTTTACGCTTGAGTCCTGCAAGAAACTTTTAAGGATTTCAAAATCATTTTGATTATAGTATTTTTTCACCTGGTCGGGACTTGCTTTACAGATTTCCCCTCTCTCGTTCTTAAGGTACAATACGACTCCTTTGATTTCCTGAATTACATAGGGGCCGTCAAATTTTGGAGCTAACTTTGCAGTAAAATTGTCTGGGACACTTGATAAAGAAAATTTCCGCTTCAATACTTTATCCCCAACTTTAAAATCTGCTTCACGGCGTTTTCTATCGTAATATATTTTTTGCTTATTTCTTGCCGTATCCGAGCTTTTAAGCGCCTGATCAATAAGTTTTTGCACATCTTTCTGTTTAAACTCTTGCTCTCTTTGTTGCACAAAGAATAATTTATCTAAAGGCGTAATTAACTTTCGGTCTAAAAATAATTCTGCTGGAGTTTTTCCCGTAGTATCGTGATTTGCCGTTCTTAAAGCATAAGCTAACTCATTTATGTAGCCATCCCAGCGCTTGTGATGTGTGCTAACGTAACTGCGAATTATTTTTACAATGTTTTTATTCACTCTTTCTGCTATGTTTGCCTGTGGTCTATATGTAACCATTTTGATATGACATATGCCAAGTCCAGTGCATATGTTTTCAAATATTTGACTAATGAATTGTTTACCGTTATCGATAATGACTTTTATCGGTGCACCGTATTTTAAAATGTATCTGCGACTGTTTTGGCTGACGCGCGTTTAAGTGGAACAATTTCTGTCCATTTTGAAAAATGATCTACAATTGAAAAATGATCTACGATGCCCCTCTAGCTTTTTCCGCTATTCTGCGATTTTGAAACTTCACCGCCAATTCGAAGAGCTCCTGCAATGTGCTTGGGTTTCTAATTTCGAAGTAGTCTTGAACAGCAGGTAACAATCTTGGTAAGATTATTTCAATAATCTCCGCGTCGGGTTTCTTCCCATACAGCATATCCGTCAGCTTAATTTTTCGCAGGATAAAGTCCGTTAATTCTTCTATATCCCGTTGATAGAAACTATATAGTTCGGCTTCTATCCTTGCTCGATCTTTCACTATGGGGAAGGCCTTTAATAACGAATTTTTGAAATTTTCAAATGTATATGTCTGGCCTCCAAATTCCCCTAATAAAAATTTGCCTATATTCTTCCACCATAGCGCGGCCTGTCCTCTTAGTGCAGATGTGGCGATGGCAACTTTTTGTCTTTCAGGCACAGGGTAGAGCTGAAAGTGATTGTCAAGGTTTTCTAGAAATATCGCCACCGAATTTCTTCCGTCGAAATTGACGTTTGGCTTGATTGACGCTCTCAAAGTTTGGACCAGGTATCCAAATCCTTCCAATTGGCTTGTCATTTCTTGGTGTTGTCCCGCGGCTTCCATCCGATTTTCGGCCATTTTAGTTCGACAAGTGTTCGGGCGCCAATGTACAGTTGCGCGCCTCCAACCTGCACGCAACCAAGTGGTGACAGCTGAAACTGGAAATTAGACAGAGTCCTGCGAAGGGTTTAAGTCCCTTTTTATTCAACTTTAGAAATTACAAATGCGTGCTCTTGACGCTCACAAACTACGCCGACCCTGCGATTAAAATAAAAAATAAGAACCTGAAAAGAAATAATAACAAGAGACTAACTACGAGACTCTCTAAACGTAACTAACCTCACCGCGTTTTACAATACCGCTGCTAATTCAGCAAACTTTGAATATCACGTTGAACGATTAACAATTGGCCGAGACAAGCACACAGGCCGAAACGCGTGGTTCTTCAATTTCTGGCTAACTACCTCCGCGCTCGTGAAGTAAGAACAGCACATCTCGAACTCGTTTCCTTTCTATTTAACTCAGAATACTTCCGCTGATAATTTGAATCCTTGCGCGTTCTACAAAAATTTACATACTCTGGCATTGGCAGTTCCAGGGGAAAGTAAGGCTTGACAGGAAAGATAGTTTAAACTTAAAATAAATGTTAGTTAAAATAAATATAAACCCTACAAGTTATAAAGTAATAATTCCATTTGGCTCCACCTAAACTTACTTTAAATACTTTCTACTAAACGTTCTACTGGATGAAAACTCTCTACTGACCATAAACTGCAATAAATAAAAATTATTTAAAGCCTGATTTAATTTTTTTTAGTATCTCCGTTAAGGAATTCTTATACATAAAAGAATTTAATTAAATGGGATAATTATTTTTTAAAAACCGCTTTTAAAAAAAATATGAAATTCTATTCAAAGAAGTCACTGTATGACGTATAAATTAGTTTTTATACTATTAAATATTATGATATATTTCATTCTGCTTTTGACGTAATCAATTAAATTCGCAGGAATCTAGATAAAAGTTTAAATTACCGTCCTTATCGAAAAGAAAAATTTAACCTTTTGAAAAACTTTCGGATATAATTGGTATATATTATTGTATTCTTTCAACTTTTTACTATTCACAGATAACTTCTAGAATGTACTGAGAAATAACATATGTAGAGAACAACATTAGTATTAAAATTAGGCAAGTTTCTACATTTAGTTGGCCTTTATTTAATAGAAATTCTACAAACATTTTGAGAGAACATGACAAAAGTATCTTTTCTTCAAGCAGTCATAAACCAAAACATTTCGTGGTTAATGTTTTAAACCTAATTACTTTTTCAAAATCCGTTTTATACGAATGGTTAGTGAAAATTGTAGCTTTTTATATGTTAATACCGTTTAATTTTTCTTGAAAATTCAAAAGTTGTTTAAAAACATTTGAATTAGCAAAAATTCTTTAAAGAATACCAAACGAAATGGATGTTATGTAAATGTCATACTGTGCTCTAACATCAAATTTTTGACAGTATTGGAAACTGGAGTAAAAGCTTTACAGCTTGTAACTTTATTTATAGTTGAAAAACATAAAGAACTGTGATTCAATAAAATGTAATTTCTCCAAAAGTATATTCACACGATAAAGTGCATGATAAAGCATAAGTACTCGTAATTTAAGAACTTAAATAACTTAAAAGGCTTCCAAAATGGTCTTAATATAAAGTGCATTGAAGTATTCGTACTTAGTATCAATTTGCAGTTATAATAGATATATGATCAAAGGAATACTTATTTTCAGCATATCTTCCCAGAGTATTTCGTGCTATACTGAATTTAAAACTGACGGTTTTATTGTCTAATCATTTAATGATTATCATCATAAGGGACTTAACCCAGCTGCTGATTATTAAGAAAAGACTACTGGCATTGATTTCGGTAGCTCATGCTTAGAATACTCTTCTATTAACCATGTAGTTCCGGTTTCGTTGGATAATTCAAACAAAACCTCTACATTTTTCATTTGAGGTTAATTCTGCAAGGCTGGAGCTAGAGCCGGTGCACCGATCCGGCCACACCAGACGGCAGTATTTACTAGAAATAGCAGACAGTGAGTCGGGCAGCAGATAGCCTAAGTCCGGTCTCCTTTAGACTGAAATGATTATTTGTAAGAATTTGAAAGAACGGAGCCCGTGGAAAAATATACATAAACTTCGAAGATCTGAATCTCGTCCTTGGTGTAATAGTTTCCATTCTAAACTAAGATGCATGTGGTAGTTAGCTACTTAACATGTTATTTCGCAGTAGCATTTCCACTACAATTATTTATCCTATGATTCCGAAGAAAAGTTTTCAAAGTTGTGCCTGTAGCCGAAAGTTAATGCTCATCTAAAAAAAAAAAAAAAAAAAAAAAATTCTGAAAGGTTTCAGATTTTAAATTATGCCCAAAGACCATTTTTGAACGTATTGCGTGTTACCTTTATTTGTTAAATATCATGTTCTCCGCATTTAAACCATAAAATTCTGTTCAAGAACAATGTCGCAAAATAATTTTAAATTAAGCATAATTTTAGAATTTCCGATAAGTATTCTCAAGCGCTGGAGATTAAAAATGTTTTCCCCCGCACAATGTTGCCATTGCTCGCGTTGAAATCGGTGAGTTTGTTAATCAAAAATTTGTTAAAGTGTTACAAAACATAAATTCGATAATAAAACAAATTTCAAATTTAAATTAGCATTTCCACATGCCCATATTCTATGCAAGATGACGTTATTCAAATTTTGATGGCTTTAGATACCGTTGTTTTATCACATTGCAAGAAACATACATGCATTTATGCAGATTCTTCATTATTTAATTTCTTTAAATATAAGACAGGGCGATAATATATGGTGGCAACGATTTGAAAAGTGATACAGCCTTTTAAAGTTTTCGACGCAAAATGCCAAAATGAGTCAGGGCAAATTGCCCCTTTGGACTAAAAAGAACAAAAAAGAGAGAGAGAGAGAGAGGGATGTAACGAAAATATATTTCTTTCCCTCCCCTTGTAGGCAATAAGAGCATTTAATAAGTTTTTATAAGGGAAGCATTTAATAAGAGTTTAGAGGAGCATTTAATAAGTTTTTTAAAAAATGAGATTATCTGCTAGTGATAGCTTCAGTGGAACCCTGCTGGCTTGTTTTCGTGAGATATAATTTTGCTATTTCAAACACTTCAAAATTTATTACATTACAAAATAAGGAAACGTAATTTTCGCATTTTTAGAATTCACCTCTGTCTCAAATTTTACACACACGCAAAGAAGAAGAAAATGACAAATTTCCTTTATCGCAAAAATTCATAATAAAACAAACCTATTACTTATTAAATCTATATAAACTATTGTTCAAGAAAACAAAATTAACAATTTTTTCCACTACAAAATCATCTTCGATTATATCAAGCTACAAAATCACATTCGATTTAGAAAGCTAACAAATCAGCCAAGCAAAATTCTACAGAACAATAAAATAAAAAAGTTCTTTCATTTAATATATTTTGGTACTGATAATATTTGGGATGAGACATTCATTCATATATATTAAAGAAATAACAGAAAGAAAGGGAAAAATGTGACTTTTCTATGCATCTACATGAACTGTTTCACTTTAAGTTCACAGAGTTCTCAAAAGACTACTGACAAGACACTATTACTGCCATTACCTTTCTTTTAGAATTAAATTATGCCGGTAAGTTTTTGCAGTAATCCTGTAACTTTATAATTTACTTCATCAGCTCTTTTAATAATTCCTAAATGCTATCTGACTGCTGAAAATCCTCAGTGATTTCGCGAGTTAAAATATTTCTTTGTTTCATTCTCTCTTTCTCTCTCACACACACTCAAAAAATTGTCTTTTATCTACCCCTCCATCACAAAAAACACCTCGAGATTTCAAATAAATTTATGCAGTATTTTCGCTGTTAATAACTATGAACATTTGAAATAATACTTAAATTTAAGCAGAACTACGATCTTACATTGACGTAGATTTCTAAATCAAACTCTATCGATTCCGAGGGCAATCAAATGCAATATCAATTAATTCAAAGGCAAAACAGTTCTGCTAAATTGGGTCGTTTATCTTCCTGTTTGGTTTGAAACTATAATTTATAAAAAATGTATATAAATCTGGTAAAAAAATTGGCTTAATTTTGTGTTGCAAAAAATGTATTAGTTATACCTAATAATCAAATTAAAATATTTTAATAGGCCCACCAGCGGCCGAGCGGTAAAGTCGCTGAACACTGGTAGTTCGGTCCGAGGTTCGAATCCCGCGAACGGGCTGGCTGCATGGACGTTTTCGTGGTTTTACCCATGTGTAACGTGTATACGAGCCAGTTTCCCTTAGAAAGTCCTCCACGAAAGGCATCCCTCCCCTTACGCAGATAGCCCTCGTGTGCTTTGCCATAATTAAATACACCAACACCAAAATATTTTAATGATTTGTCTTATTAATCGGTGAAACATTTTCACGCTACCCATTGAAAAAAATTCACAATTAGTGGTCTGTGACAATCTTTTACTTTCACTCAGTGGAAATATTAGCTGTAGAATTTTCACTCAATAGAAATATACACCATAATTTTACACGAAAAGGATCATTGACATAGTTCACACAAAGCACTGAACTGGTAATATAGCTGAACTGATCACTCTCATGAGCGTTTGATATTTAATCTTTATTTAAAATTAAACTTTTTTAATACACAGTTGTGGTGAAATACACTAAAATGTAAAAAAATTACTTTTAGCCCAAAGGCGCATTTTGCCCGAAACAGCTATAAATTTCGTTTTGGCATTTTGCGTTGGCTCACTATAAACGCTGTTTCACTTTTAAAATTGTTGCCACCAAATATAAGAGCTCTGCACTACATTTAAAGAAATTAAATCATCAAGAATCTGCATGAATGTTTCTCGCACTGTGAAAAAACAACGGTACCTAGAGACATCAAGTTTTGAATAACGTGGTTCTCCACTCGAATATGGGCATCTGGAAGCCAAAATTTGGAGTTTGTTTCATTACCTATTTCATATTTCGTAAAATTTTAACAAATTTTTGAATAACAAACTCAACGATTTCAAAGCGAGCAATGTCAATACTGTCCGAAAAAAAAAAAAAAAAAAAAAAAAAAAACATATTTATCTCCAGCGCGCGAGACTGAGTATCGGAAATTCTAAAAATATGATCTTTTTAAATTATTTTTTAATATTGCTGTTGAACTGAATTTTACTGTTTAAATGAGAAGAACATGATATTTAATAAACAAAGGTAGGTAGGTAGGTAGGTTACGGAGGACTGGAACGCCTGGTGTCTAACAGAGGTAAACAGGCATGTGTTTTACGCCCTCCTCTAACTACGGCAAAAGCTTCCTAGAAAAAATAAAGGTAATACACAAAACGTTTTAAAACACCCCTTTGGGCTTAATATAAAATCTGAAACCTTTCAGATTTTTTTGAGCTGTCATAATACTTTTAATCACATATAAACTGTATTATGAAATTCAAAATTTCAAACAGTAACAGTGATAATACTTAAATAACTTCAGCAAAAGTAGTTCTATTCAATTAAATTAAATTCCAATTTGATTTAAAATACGCCATTGCTAGCAGCCTTACGATTTTCTTTTTAGCTACATATGATCAAGATTATTGTAATAAATAAAAAAGTTAAAAAAAAAAAAAAAAAAAAAAAAGAACATCTAAAAGGTTTCAGATTTTAGTAAATTACGTCCAAAGGGGCGTCTTTTTAACATTTTGTTACCTTTATTTATTAAATATCATGTTCTTTTCGCACTTAAACCATAAAATTCAGTTGAACAGCAATATCACAAAATAATTTTAAATTAAGCATAATTTTAGAATTTCCGATACGCATTCTCAAGCGCAGGAGATAAAAATGTTTTTCCCTGTACAGTGTTGCCATTGCTCGCTTTGAAATCGGCCAGTTTGTTAATCAAAAATTTGTTAAAAGTGTTACAAAATATGAAATCGATAATAAAACAAATGTCAAATTCCAAACTACGGCTTCCGAATGCCCAAATTCGGTGGACGATTACGTTATTCAAAATTTGATAACTCTAGGTAGGGTTTGTTTTATCACAATGCGCGAAACATACATACATTTATGCAGATTCTTCATCATTTAATTTCTTTAAACATAATAAAGGGCAATTATATTCGGTAGCAACAATTTGAAAAGTGAACCATCATTTATAGTGAAGCAACGAAAAATGCCAAAACGAAATTAATAGCTCTTCTGGGCTAACGCCCTTTGGGCTAATTAACAAATAAATAATTTTTCCGCTGCTTGATTAAAATCGTACAATTTAAAAAGTGTTTTATGTAGATATAACTTTATATTTAAAACAGTCAAAACTGTAATCATTCTTATTTCATGTGAATTCTGTATTATAATTTCTGTTGTTCATCTATTCCCTCACACAATTTGTGCATGAGTACTCCACAGTTTTATATTTATTCGCATACGATTAAGAAAATTATGATGGCTGATTTTTTTTATTCTTATTTTTTTAAATTTTATTGCATTTAATTAAAGCCATGCAGTCTTTATTAGCCCAAAGAAGAGTTACACCCAAAGTTCTATTAGTCTCCAAACGGCATTTTGCGTCTATTCACTTTCTGTATTGATTCACTTTCAAACTGTTGTCACCAAATATTATCGCCATGTACTATATTTAAAGAAATTAAATAATAAAGCTATCTGCATGAATGTTTCTCGCATTATGAAAAAAACAACAGTACTTAGAGCCCTCAAATTTTGAACAGCGTAGTCCTCCAAACGAACATGGGCACTTGGAAGCCCGAATTTTCAATTTCGAATTTGTTTTGCGATCATTTCAGATTTTGAAAAACTTTAACGAATTTTTTTTAACAAACTCAATGATTTCAAAGCGAACAATGGCAACATTACATAGAAAAAGCATTTTTTATCTTCAGGGCCGGAGACTACATCTATCGGAAATTCTAAAGATATGCTGTTTTTAAATAGTTTTTGATTTTGATGTTGAATTGAATTTTATGTGGCGTAAATGCCGTAATGATGACCCAATCAGTAAGTGCCCAACATGCATTCGATAATCTCCAGTTCATTCTCAATATCATTGCACGCTGATGCAGAATTTGGAAGATAAAATTTAGTGCGTCAAAATGCTGTGTTCTTCTCTTTAGAAGATACAAGAAAAACTAGCAAGTAAATACAAAAATTAAAATAGAAAGCCAAACCTTACAACTCCACCAAGCATCTAGAGATTTACATTGATGAACAGTTCAGTTTTAAGCAACAAATTATGTATGCATTACAAAAAAATCCATGCAGCCTACATGGCCATTTATAGTTCGATTAGATGTTGCTCCAAACTAAATATTAGGGTCAAAAGTGCATTACATCTTAGGCTTATTCGACTAATACGTTTTTATGCAGTTCTCACCTGTGCTACTGGTCTAAGAAATTCAGCAATAAACTGTTCGTTTTGCAAAGCAAAATGCTTAGGACAATTAAATACTCTCCTTGGTACGAAAGAAATTTACTGGTACATAGTGAACATGACACAGTTCACTATATACTATATGAGAATAACTGTGTATTATTCTCATGGTTCAATATTCTGGTATACTCACATAATCTCTTCACTAGAATTATGAATTCACAGCATGATCTCATGGCTAACCTGGCAAACTATGATTCTATTGTGAAACACTCATAAGCGTCCATGAACAATTCACCAATATGCGTCTTACTAATTTTACATTCTCTTGAAAAATTTACTTAGTATGTATTTATCTCTCATTTTAATGCCTCGCAGTAACTGCACATTCATAATCAAATTTTATATTGTGCATTATTTATTATTTCAAACATTATATTGTACATTATTACGTGTTTTCACTGCAATTGTGTCTGCATAATCAAATATTACGTGGTGTATTATTCTCAAATTCCTACAGCCAGTTGTCCATATCTTCAAGTCCATCTGTCCATATTTTAAAGTTATGTATAAATTTTATTCCTCAGCTCTCTATCTCTCCTATGCTGTGTATTCATGAACTATTTCTTAGTTCATGTTAACTTCAAAAGAATTTCTTCAAGCTCTTCTCAGTTTGTTGCTCCCAGTTCTATCAATTCAGCTACTTGGGACTTTTCAGGCTCCTACCATTTAATTTAAAATTTTCTGTTCTTGTCAATCATGATCGAACGGTTTACGTCTTAGTTGTTGTTTCAATGACAGCACAACTATTTTATTGAGCTTATGCTATTCACCTACCCATTTGCCTTACAGCCCACCCATCATCAGGTTAAAGCCCAAAGTGATTCGTTGTTATGCCTGAAAGCAATAACAGGATTAAATTTGGGGGGGGGGGCTGAAGCCTCCTCAGCTCTTCCCTAAATAAGGCTGTGCCTGTAGCATAATCACTGCTCACGATCCACGTTCGATAGCAAATATTCTATTTAAACAATGTAGATAAAATAATTGCGATTATTTTGAGTATTATTAATTTATGTATTATATGTATTTATTCATTTATTTATTGTTTGCAACAATTAGTGTTCACAATTGCCTCAGAAATTTTGAGCATTTTGCTTCAAATAATTGCTCCGAATTCGGTTTTTAGCTGGATTAAAATACATCCTCTACATGCTTCCGAGTGCATATCCGTAAGCTTACAGTAGTAGAAATATGGCGCCATCTATCGCAGATACACCAAATTAATACAGTTGAAGGAGAGAGTTTCTTTCCAATTTTAACGAGATAGTGTTACAGTTACCAGGATTTCAAACTCCAGATACTCAAAATCATAGTTATTCGGATTGTTTGCTTTTTTTTTACAGTGAAGAGAATTACTCATTTATAGCAATTCTATTAAGGCAAAACCACTGCAGTTTTATTTTCATTGCTTATGTCATTAAAAGGATTGTGCACCGTGAATTAAATCTCACATAAAGCCTTTTTTTAAATTAAAAAAAATGCTGAAAATATGAATTATTTGTAGTTTTTTAACTGTTTCCATATTTTCAGTCTCTGTATGTCTAATTTTGTTGATAAAAAGGTTGTTCAATATTTATTTACGTATTTATAAATTATGTATTTAAAGAAGCAGTGATTCAGCTAGAATCTGATTGAGCTTGTTTGTTAATTTATTTCTATATTTTTAGATTTAACGTGACTTCAAAAAATAACAAAAGTAAATAGTATATTTAACATATTCAGCAACTAATGAATTAATTTTAGTAATGTGTTTAACATATAGGTTAGTCTACAATGTTCGAAAAATACCTACACTAAATTAAACAAGCAGTTTCGTTACTTTATGTAAATTTAAAGGGAGAAAAAAAGTAACTTTTAATCAAACTTTAGATTAACATTTTAAAGATTTTTACAATTAAAAATACGTAAATTTTACAAAATTACAACATGAAAATTTCAGATTATAGTTTAATACTTAGAAAAAATTATTGTTAAAAATTTCAAATGATTACAAATGTTTCAAAATATAAAATATTAAAGAAATTAAAAGAAATAAAAATAAAAATAAAAAAAAATTCAGTATTAGTTATCTAAGTACTTATCTTAACATTTTTTATTAAGCTGTAAATGCTCAGAGAAATTAAGTTACATTATTAATTAAGTGTATCCCATTTTAATTTATATCGATTAGCTACATCATTTATGAAGCAAAATAAATGCTTAAATTATTGAAAAGTGTATTTAATATTTTCAAAATGCTCATTTAAATAATAATCGATAGATGAATTAAGATTGGATTTACTGAATTATTTTGATCATGGCAGCATGCTCAAGAGTAAGGATGCTTTCATGAAGGAATTTTTAGAAGAACTGGCTTATATTTACGTTACACATGGAAGAACAATGAAAACTCCCACATAATTAGCCCTGCCAATGGGATTTGAGGCCAGATGAAACAATAAGTTTCCCAAATGTTACTACTAACTGCTTGCGGAATGACTTGCTCATTTAAATAATTTCAAAATTATTGTGATTAATGATGAATTTAGCGAATTAATGAGTGAATTAATGATGAATTTAGCGAAAATGAATGAAATATATTTGCTTTGCTCAGTAGCAAAACTGTAAATCGGATATAAATACAAAAGATAAATTAAATGTCTTATATTTTACGCAGGAGTAACACTTGATAGCAATGCATACAAGCTCTTTTCCTTTCTTCTCCATAATCGGTTCTCAAGGCTCAACGTATCTGCATTTTTTATCATGTTAGGACATAATTTTACGTGTAAAATTTTATAAAATATACCTCTTTCAAGGTGTAAAATATAGCCTGGTAATTATAATTATCTTATCTTCAGAATTTACTTCTTTTGTTGGGCTTCATCTCTTGTCAGTTATCTCTCATGTCAGCATCTCTTATCAGACAAACCTGATAGCTTGTCTAATAACATCATATTAAGTCTACATGGCCAAGAGGCAAGATTTGCATAGGCCTATAGATGGCAGTACGAATACCTATAGATGAGAGTACGAATTTGCCCAGCTCTGAGCCAGTTTTGAAAGATCTCTGGACAGAACGATCCGAGGATCTCCTATTCACTACAACAAACTTTCAAGATAATTTTCGTCTCAACAATATTTTAAGTATAGTATGTTTTTGTGTCTTGGGGATTGTTCAGTGTCACTGCACATTAAAAACATCCAGAACTTCTCCGGAATTTCAACACTCTTAGAATTCTAAAGGTGCAACATGTGTGGAAAATGATGAAACTTCCTTGTGGCATACATATCCCATTGCAGAAATAACATGAAATAAAATATTTATATTCCATCTCTAGAGAGCAGAAAATAAATAAAGCGAAAAATTACACTCAGGAATGAAACTGAATGGAAACAGAGCCGGCGATAGAGCTGCCACACAAGGTGGCGAAGTTTTGAGAATTTCTAGGAGCACCGATAGGTATAATTTAAGAATGTCAAAAACTTTATAATTTGCATGAGACATTGGGCAAGAGAATTTAAGAGCGGCAATTTTTTTAGAATTTAGGGAGGCACCGGGAAGCAGAATTACACAGGGCGGCAAAATACCTTACGCCAGTACTGAATGAAGCATGGATATTTTAAGAGTGGACTTACAATAAAAAACCCAGAGACTAGCTCATAGAGTTTTTCCACCTGAAACTGAAAAATTTCCAACCTGTGCCTTCCGGCCTTTTTACTGTTACTTCAGTTTTTTAATTTTTCATATGAAAATTATTTTTCTTCAAATTATCGTTGCATTTTAATTTATTGAAGGAAATTTCAATCATTTATAGGTGCTATTTCAAAATCACTTAAATTTGACTCATTAATGTTATCATCATTATTGAATTGAATTTTCGCGGAATGTAATTCGTGTAGTTTTTCAAAAACAATGTACATAATTTTTCTTTTCTCTTGCCTCCGAAATTCTAGTCTTTTTTTTTTTTTTTTTCGAAATCTGAAGCATGGTAAATTTAATCACCGTCCAGTGTTATTTTATAATGATTTGCTTTGCAATCCAATCAAGTGATTTTTTATGTCACCATTATAATTGCTGCACATAAAATGTTCGGCGCGAATTCTCGTGTTCTTCAACACTGTCTTTGGCATTTATGTAATGTCACGTATATTTACATAATGTTACGTACGTCTAGAACCCTATTGTTGACATTTATGTAACTATTTTGTCAAAAGCTAACTACCATTTGGGAAAGCAAGAAATTTTACATCCCTTTTGTCATATTCCTGTAAGTGTTAATATATGTTGAAATAATGCAAGAAGATACACTACATAAATGATAATTTACAATACAAAATTTAAAAGGAAAAATGTTTGTAATATTATAAAACTATATGTATAAAGGTTTTTAAACAGGTACACTACTAAGAAATAATTAGATGTCATTAAAACTATTTTAGAATGCCTACACCACTAAAACAACGTGTCCCAAAAGACTGGAATCACAGTTTTAAAGGCACAAAAATACAGCTTTATGATGGACATCAGACTACTTCCTATTAACATCCTCTACCATGATCTACGGCTATCTTCCTTTTTCGTAAATATGGCAAATGTGAGAGAGTGACACTTCTTCAAAAGATAAACATTTCCAAACATTTAGACAATGAAAATTTTTTGCTTTTAGTCTCACAAATCATGTACTAGATTTCAAGCAAAATTTCTCCACAAGCACTTCCCATAACTTTTTTAATTCCAAGAGTGTTTTTTAATATTAGCTAAACAAAATATATTGTGTGGCCTGCAACATCAACATATATCTTAAATTGGCCTTCATGAGCGTTGGCTCTCACTGCACTATTAAAATATACCATTTACAAACTACCATATTATTTTGCCCTGAGGTTCAACTTGAATCTTGAACTTCACTTGAATCTGAATACATTTTTTAACACTTTAATAATTAATAAGAAAATTTAAACAGCATCCCAAATCAGAATGGGGCAAATTTAACACTCCTAAATAAAAAATTAAAACATACAGAAAGAAGTACAAGTGAGCAGAACACCAGAATATCACCACTGATTGTACAGGTATAGTACCACTGCTCTAAATGCGCAGCTACATCCCAATTTTAATGAAGAACACACCGTGGGAAAGTTGAGGATCTCTCACCAAATCCTTGAAAGAACTTTCCGCTCACCAGTTTAAGTGGCAAAATACTCCACAGACACTATACATTTAAAAATATTCATGGCTTCTCCAGGAATTCAAACTCCAGCCCTTTGATATGCTAGCGAGTATCATTAACCACCATGTCAATCAGGGCGATAATTAAAAGGTACCAGAAGAAAATGAAGCAAGGCTGACGGTTGTGCATTGCAATATATATATATATTAGGTATTGCTGGGACTTGATAAATATTACTCATCCAACCCAATTTTGAATGGGGGGGCAGTCTCAGTGTCTCCCACCTCTATTAACACCAACCTCTTGAGATGACTTTTGACTCCTCTTGTATTTTGAATGCCCCCTTGTTGCACAGACACTATACACTTACAAATAGTCCATCAGTATGGTAGCATCATTAACCACTATATCAACTGGGCAGCTCTAAAATTTTCAAGTCTGGTCAAGTTAAGTACAGTGGAACCCAATGTTTAACCACAGATAATGTGAGTATAATCCAAATGCACTATTTATACTGCAGGGCCCCATAAGGGACTCGCTAAAAAATGTGTGAAAAATTCGCCTTGAAAAATGTTTTGCAGTTAATGTTTTTGTAAAAATTTAGAATATAAAAATTTACAGCCTTTTGCATTTACAAAGATTTAGAAAAGTTGATACCTTTCCCACTTACAACAGTTTAGAACAGTTGGTGTCTTTCAACTCTGTGAAAATTTACACTTATAAATTTCCAATTATTCATGTGTAATTTGAATAAAATACTTTTTTGTTACAAGATATTTGTGCATAACATCCATTACTTACTATTTTGCTTATGCAAGGACTGTAAATGCAAAAATTAGTTTACATAAAATTGCAAAGTTCTTTGCTATGTATAGTTCATTTTTGTAATTCCTTAATCCAAAGTATATTTGTGTCAAAATTCTTTCGTTGAATTTCATTTATGTGAAGTTCATTAATGCAATGGAATGCTACTCTACACAAAATTCCTTTATGTAAAATTTCTTTTTATGAAGTTTTTTGTGCCAGATACGAATTCCTTATTAATTCACACACTGTTTAATAATAATATAGAATCATTAGCCTATGGACTCTGTTTGTGAATATATGATACAGCTGTATTTAGTTTGGTGCATATATTTTATCTCTTCTACTTGAGCAGTAATTGATAATCATCTGTATTTTTTTCTTAATTGTTTAATGTTTATTGCACAGTTGATATATTTGTAGATATTGGTTTCTCGGAGCTTTAGATGACATTTACTTGTTAGTTAACAATTCATGAGGAAGCGATTTTGATCTCCCATTTTCCCACATATGCATGTATCTGAGAATATAATATTTCTTTTCTGGAATAAAGCAGAATGTTACTCAATTAGCTCTTTTTTAATGTGCCCATTTAAATTGCTTCTTTTGTTACCTATCTCATGAACACTTGCTTTGACTTTTCTCATTCATGCTCATACAGTTTCCTTAGAAATTGACTTTCAATCAATTTAACAATAAAGGTTAAATCCTCTTCAGCTGAGTCAAGGTTTAGGCTCTTTTTTTTTTTTTCACTGAAAATCTTACTTTCAACAATACCCTAAAACTTTCCATTACTTCTAATTTGGGGATTTTAGGGGGATTACCCACTTGAAGATGTTAGAGGCATTTTTTATTTATTTACCTTATTATTATACATATATAAAAGTTTGTGCAACTCTTTTTCACTGTGAGAGGAATACTTGATACCTTTTCTAAAATGTAAGTGTAAAATTTCCCTTGTATAGTTATTACTGCACATCAGCAGTATGAAGTTATTATATAATATTCTGTCACTAATAAACTACATGTAATAAAAAACCTGAAATTATAACATCAGATCTTTATTAAATATTACAAATTTAAAATCTTATTTACAATACAAATTTGCATAACAAATGTACAAAGCATAAACATTAAAATGAGATATCATACTTTCAAGAAGAATTTGGCAATTTATGCATCCATCTAAAAAAAGAACAATTTATCAGTATCTAGAATAACAAAGACATTTCAAGTTTACTGAATGCTAGGTTCTGAAAACAGTTTTTTTTATAAACTTCGTACAACTCTAATAAAAATCATCTTCAGCTGGACTGTTCACAAAGAAACTTGTGAATTTAGTGAAAATTTTATTGAATTATAATTTCAAATAAAAATTATATAGATACAAATTAAATGCACAACATAAAATAAAATGAAATTTTTTGTAATTATGAAATTAAAATGAAAAAAAGCAAACAGCAAAAAAATGAAATAAGCAATGTTAATTTATATATACTAGATAGAAAAACTTAAAACAGAAAGTGATAATAAATTATCATTAACCTTACAATTTCAAATTACATCAAACCATCATTTACATATGAAGAACACTATTACAAGAGAAGCAACAAAACCAGAGTTTCTTTACTTAAAAACTGTATGATTATCCAATAGTCTGAAATATGAGTTGTTAAATTCCATGTTTTAGGATCATTGATAACCTATTTAAAAATTGAAAATGGAAAAGTAAACGAAATTTCATTATAACACATTCAAATTTTCTGCTATAAATTTTTATTTGCATTTAAGTGTGTTGTTATATGTGGCTCTTCAGTTCCCTCTAAAATATTCTATTACATAATTAAGACACAATAACACGCCGAACAAATACTAATTCAGAAGTCAAACAACAAAAATCAGCATTATATTCTCACAGGACTAGTTTCGATGGTTTTTTACTGAACCATAATCGTCAGATGTAAAAGTGCAAATGAACGAGATTGGATATAATGATCAGATAAGATAAGAAAGCTTGGACAGAAAATAAGCTAGTGGGCGCCATCTGTTGATGAAACTAGAACTAAAACATAATTTCTTTAAAGGCCGAAGGCAAAGAGGGATTGGAATTCAGATCTTTAACTAGAACAGAAAGACTTTTTGAATGTGAAATGCCTCTAGAAAATCCAGTTCTCCAATGGAAGATGTTTTTTGAATAATTTTGGCAGCAGAAAAATTAAAAGTGTGATTTTCGGACCAACAATGTTGGGCAACAGAAGACTTCTGTGTTTCCTTTTTTCTAACATATGCCTCATGTTCCTTGATGCGAAACTTTAAGTTATTATCTTTAAGTTAACTTTATTCTCTTAGTTTGGCCAATGTAAATTAAACGACATTGGCAAGGAATCCTATAAATACCCCAGGAATTCATATCCGGAATGGGGTCCTTGGGTATGGAACCCGGAATTTTATTGATGGGAGAATAAATGACCCGAAAGTTAAATTTCTGCAAAATATGTGCAACTTTATAGCTAATTGATGGAAAGAAGGGAATGACAACAGAATTTTTATAATCTCCTAAAACAAGAGTATGCCTTTTAGTGTGTTGAGATAAGAATTTCTTAACTTCTTGATTAATAAGGTTGCGTGAAAAGCCCCTGTCAACAGCTATTGCTTTTAAATAATTTAATTCTTCATCAAGGGATAGTTTGGAGGAGCAAAATTGAAGAGCACGGAAAAAATAGGTATAAAATGAAGCTAACTTTTGTTTAGTCGGATGACATGATTTAATGTGTGGTGGAAGGTAAACCGACGAAAGTTTACGGTAAACCGCAGTACAGAAGTTGGATGCGTTACGTGTGACCAGAATGTCGAGAAACGGAAGAGAATTACAAGTCTCAAGTTCAAAAGTGAACTGAATAGCAGAACCAGTAAAATTCATTATTGAAAAAACTTTATTTAAATCATCTTTACTACCTTCAAACAGGGTAAAGTATCATTTACATAGCATAACCATACTGGGAAGTTTAAAGTTTCAAACAATTTTGATTCATAATAATGCATGTAGATATCAACCAGGATGGGACTAAGGGGGCTTCCCATGGCTAATCCCTCAGTTTGTTTGTAATATTTATTTTGGAAAACAAAATGTGTTTGTTTCAAACTGAGTTGAGTTAAAGAAATTAGTTCATCAATTTCGATGCAAGAGAAATGAAATTTGCGAAGTCTGGTTTTTAGATATCTTAATGCACCCTCGATTGGAACATTGGTGAATAATGATTTTACATCAAAAGAAACCATGAGTAAATTTCTAGGAGAAATGTTTTTAACCTTTTTTGAAGGATTTTTTTAATTTTGAAGGAGAATTTATCTTTAGGGATCGGAGGGATTTGATCTTTAAAGATCCTTCACCTTTGGACCTCTCAAAAATAAAACCTGCGATCAAATCTTCACAAATCATTTCAAGCAACTTAAAACATTCGCTTATCCCATCTGTTGCGAATTGTGCCAGATTATACGCTCTTCCCAAAATTGATAAAAATGGTATTCCTTTCCGTCCTATTGTATCAAATTTAGGTACTGCCTCGTATCCATTAGCTGAATATTTAGTTTTTAGATTTGCAACTCTACTAGACAATAATATTTACACCATAAAAAATTCAATAGAGTTTGTAAAAAAGGTTGAAAACATTTCTCCTAGAAATTTACTCATGGTTTCTTTTGATGTAAAATCATTATTCACCAATGTTTCAGTGGAGGGTGCATTAAGATGTCTAGAAACCAGACTTCGTGAATTTCATTTCTCTTGCATCGAAATTGATGAGCTAATTTCTCTCACTTAACACTGTTTGAAATAAACACATTTTGTTTTCCAAAATTAAATATTACAAGCAAACTGAGGGATTAGCCATGGGAAGCCCCCTCAGTCCCATCCTGGCTGATATCTACATGCATTATTATGGATCAAAATTGTTTGAAACTTTAAACTTCCCGGTATGGTTTCGCTATGTAGATGATACTTTTACCCTGTTTGAAGGTAATAAAGATGATTTAAATAAAGTTACTTCAATAATGAATTCTATTGGTCCTGCTATTCAGTTCACTTTTGAACTTGAGACTTGTAATTCTCTTCCGTTTCTCGACATTCTGGTCACACGTAACACATCCAACTTCAGTACTACAGTTTACCGTAAACCTTCATCGGTTTGCCTTCCACCCCACTTTAAATCATGTCATCTGATTAAACAAAAGTTAGCTTCATTTTATTCCTATGTTTTCCGTGCTCTTCAAGTTTGCTCCTCCAAATTAGCCCTTGATGAAGAACTAAATTATTTAAAAGCAATAGCTATTGACAGGGGCTTTTCACCCAACATTATTAATCAAGCAGTTAAAAAATTCTCATCTGAACACACTAAAAGCCACACTCTTATTTTAGGAGATTATAAAAATTCTGTTGTCATTCCCTTCTTTCCATCAATTAGATATAAAGTTGCACATATTTTGCAGAAATTTAACTTTCGGGTTGTTTATTCTCCCATCAATAAAATTCCAACTTCTATACTCAAGGACCCCATTCCGGATATGAATTACTGGGGTATTTATAGGATTCCTTGCCAGTGTCGTTTAATTTACATTGGCCACACTAAAAGAATAACTTAAAGTAACTTAAAGATAATAACTTAAAGTTTCGCATCAAGGAACATGAGGCATATGTTAGAAAAAAGGAAACACGGAAGTCTTCTGTTGCCCAACATTTGTTGGTCCGAAAATCACAGTTTCAATTTTTCTGCTGCCAAAATTATTCAAAAAACATCTTCCATTGGAGAACTGGATTTTCTAGAGGCATTTCACATTCAAAAAAATCTTTTTGTTCTAGTTAACGATTCTAATTCCAATCCATCTTTGTCTTCGGCCTTTAAAGAAATTATGTTTTAGTTCTAGTTTCATCAACAGATGGCGCCACTGGCTTATTTTCTGTCCAGGCCTTCTTATCTTATCTGATCATTATATCCTATCTCGTTCATTTGCGCTTTTGCCACTGATGATGCTGGTTCGGTAAAACCATCAAAACTAGTCCTGTGAAAATTTGAAAATATAACACTGATTTTTGTTGTTTGATTTCTGAATTAGTATTCTATTACATGTTTAACTTATATTTTTAAAAATGTATCATCTTCAATATCTGATGGCTAATAATATTTTATAATAATGAAATATAAACAAATATTCTAGCTTGCAGATTTAGCATTTTAGAGCAAATACTTCAGCACTGTATATGATATCATTATACTGTGTAGCGATTATCAAAAAAATGACAGCTTAAGCATGAAAAGATATTTTGCTATACATTATAGAAAGCAGCAATTTTAGAAATTTAATAGATCTTAAAGAAAAATTTAACAAAAGAATCTACACTGAATATTACCCCTTTGATCATATTTAGGCATAAGCTTCACTTAAGAATCAAGCTTTCAAACAGAACAAATTAAAATCATGTAAATATGGAAACATTAATCCATATTTACATGATATTACATGATTTACATTATATGAAAACATTAATCGTTCAAACTATTCTTGTAAAGGGTTACCAGCCTTCAAATGAAACCTTAATTTAGGTTTACATAAAAATATAAATTTAAAAAAAAGAAAAGAAAAAAGGAAAGAAAGAAAAGAAAAAGAAAACCTGCCTGCCCCCCAAAAAAGCCATAAAATTGATTCTTTTTAATATGCAAATGAAAAAACAAAGAAACCACAAAACGAACCAAAGGAGAGCTCCATTAAAATGTTTTTAAATATAAAAACATGCACAAACATTTCACTTTCCTTCTTAAATAAAAATAACATTTACTATTGCCAACTCATAAAATTAAATCTTTACAGCTGATTTAAAAATTAAAAGTCAGCTAAAAAAATTCAATTTTAAAGGCTAAGGCAATAGTTTTCACATGTCTTCTTCAGACACAGAATGGCATAAGTAGAAAAAATAAAAATATCAAATTACTAAAAAAGTAATTTGATATTTCTCTTCATTTCAGAAAAATTTAAATATATAGAAGTTTAAATATATATTAAATATATAGATTTTATTCTGGATGTGAATGATAATGTAGACAAAAAAGTAGAGTTAGTAGTTTAGTACTTAACTTATTATAGGACATTAAAATCCGATTTTACTGCTGAGACTCATTAAACTAACACTACTTCTTATAAAATACTCTTAAATATTGTGTAAAAAATGACTGGCTGCTGCACTGAGCACTTTTATATCATTAAACATAAATGAAAGATCTTTAACATCACTGACTGACAGTAATAACTATTTATAATGGACAGCATTTTATCACAAATTAACAGCAATAATACTTCTTCATTAGTAAAAATTCAGAAGGTTATGTGCTTACTCGTAGAAAATTTTTTAATAAAATTCTGAAACATATGTCATACTTACACACATTCATAATAATATGTACAACATTCTTTATAAAAAAAATCAAATTTTCAACAACAAAATAACATATAACATATTCACTGTATCAAATGGAATGCATTTCAGATGAAACCTCAAACCAATATTCTAAAACAGAATTCATATACGAGAAGAAAATTCAAAGTTGAAGGTAAGTAGATCAATATTTCCAGCTGTAATTGTAATTAAAATCACTATTGAGCAATACTCCAAAATTGCACTAACAGGCCTAGAACAATGACAGAACTAGCAATAAATTATCCTATGGGTTCTATAAAATAAAGAGTATTGTGCTGGATACTTAATTTTCATGAAGAAACTAAAAATCATATTCAATTATACTTGAAGTAAAAATAGTTATTATTCACAAATATATACAAATTATACTACAATAGCAAAATTCAAAATTACATGGGCCTTTTGTAATGTAAACTGTAAACTAAGAAATCCTACAATGAAACTGGACCATTCCTCTTTTCCTTTTAAAAGTTTTTCAAGGAGGAAAGGATACTTATTTTTTTTTTAACTTTGGTACTCATAGTTCATCTGGATGAATATCTTCAAACATCCAGCTTCAATGAAATTTAATCCTTCATTTAAATTTGGAATGATCAGGGGTTTTTCTGCAATGTTACAGTAAAATTCCTGAATTTCTTTAAAAGTGGTTTGACTTTTAAATTTTCCAAAATCATTTAGAATACGTTAATGACTTTGAAATTCAAGAATTGTAAAATATATTCTGTATCAAGTTCCAAATTAAATTAATTTCCTTCCAATAACAATGACTTGATCTATTAAAAGGGAAATAAATTGACTTCTGTGTTATTTGTAGAATTAGCAACTTCTGAGTAGGAAGAATTCTCATAAATTCTCCCAAGCACCTTTCTTCGTTTTCCTACTTAAATTTAACTCGCAAGTTCCTAAGACCCTTCTGAACATAACTGCATGAAAGATACATACGAGTGTACTCCCAAAAGGTTTTCTCTATCAATCTTACATTCCTTTTTATAGCTACTTTCAAAACAACAAAAGAACATTGGTCATATGAATGCTTTCTGCATGTTGTTCACTTCTTCAGCAAGTGGCTGAAGAGGGCAGGTAATAATTGAAAAGCAAAAGAACAATTTTACTCTTACATCATAATCTCAAATTCAAGTTTCTAACAAAGGAACCTTTAATTATTATAATCACCTTTAAAAGTATGTTTTGAAATTAACAATAATGTTCACCTTCCAGATAAAATGGCAGTCAAACACAAAAGCAGTTATCTACCAACACGTGAAAAATTCTCTCCAAACATTCATCTGCACTAAAACTCCTTTCTTATTTGATCAGGCAGAGAAAATCTGAGTATTTTGTGCATAGTGGCATGAAATTAATGAAGCAACAGTACAATGTTTACTATAACATGATTTATATGCTGCAAATATACTTGCATCTTATATTTTAATTATCTTATATTTATATCAGAACTAATGGACATTACTGACTGGACAATGAAACGCTGATATACTATATAGAAAGAAAAAGTCATATCCATTACAAACATCATTACAAAAACTGAACACAAGAGATAGACCAACACTTATTTTGGTACTTTTGCTAGATGACAAATCAAGACAATGAATTCACTTTCATCAAGCAGTTTGAAGAAACAATCAGTCTATAATCTAAACAGACATACCATGAGTTTGCGAAGGATTTTTGCGTCATGACAACATATCACTTAGCATTCAACTTGAACAAGCACTTTGCAGTCCACAATTAAAAAAAAAGATAAAAGAAAAAGACCTGATATCAGTTAATAAAGAATTTCCATAGACTGTTGACAAGTCATTTCACAGCACAATTCATTGGATAACAAAATGTGACATTGTGTTCTATTTCATCAAGAAGTTTGAAGAAAATAAATCAATTCAGCAACCAATGAGAATCATTACAGTTTCGTTAGGGTAAGGGACACAAATTTCCAAAGGATTTTCATTGGGTGATGAAATGTAACATCGTGTTCAATTTCATTAAACAGTCTGATGATACTGAATTAATCCAGGATCTGTAAAAACCCACCAGTTTTTAAAAGACTTTCGCTGGGTAAAAAAAGTCATGATGTTCAATCTCATCAAGCAGTTTGAAGAAACTGAATCAGTTCAAGATCTGAAGTGACTTGGCACCAATTTACAAGAAACTTTGAGTAATAAAATGTGACTTTGTATTCAGTTTTACCGAATACTCGGAAGAAATAGGATTACTCTGAGATCCATGAACAGCAGGAACAGCCAACTTCATTAAAACCAAATAAAATAAATTATAGAATCAGCATTTGAGGGAAATTTAGAAAAGGTCTTTCTAGCGAGTTATATACAAATATGGCGTTTTCAGAAGATTTCTGAAAAGAATGTTTAAAATGTTTCAACTTAGATATATCAACGTTACCTGGCATTTGACATGACTGAGGATGATCTAAACGCGCGATTTCAGTTAAGGAAAATAATTTCTGACAAATTTGGGAAAATGGCCTACTTCTTGAAACTAATTTTTGGTCTAATTAAAAGCAGGAAAAAAATTGAATGGGCATTTTAATAACCACAACAGCATTTACACTATCTGTAAATTGCCATGTTTGAAACTGTAATTATTTATTATCCACAACTGCTGCATTACAGACTGAAAAAGGTGTAAAAAAACTGTGGCATTAAGGTGTAAAATTTGCACTGTTCTTGTTTAGAGGCCTTTCTTCTTCTGAAAACGCAGTGACATGTGACAGTTATATGGCCATGTTAAGTGACAAATTTCTTCCTACAAATATCTTTTACAACAAACTTTATTAATTTTTTTACCTTTATTCCTACATGATGGGACAGCACAATGTTACAACATCACTGCACACAACCCTTTAGATCAACATTTTACTAAACAATTTGAATGGCAAGGACAAACCAGATACAGCCATTAGACTTTAAGAGTTTAGAATCATTTCATTAAGATAAGAATACAATTCATGCATATAAAACCCTCGGATAAGGAAAACTGTATGGACCATGGATAAGGAATAAAAACTGTATATATCAGATGACAACTCTGGTTCCTTTATGTCACATGGCATGAACTATCGCACGAAAAAGGATGTGTGCTAATGTGAAAGGACAAATTAAGATTTGGTAACTAAAACAAAATCCTAAAGACCATCTACTTAGCTCTATATGAATGTTAATTAAAACACCCAAAAGAAGTGGAATTCCTCTCTTCTTCTGCCACCAATCTTCAGCATTGAACAATTTTAAGTTTCCTGTACTGCAAAGACATTACAGTTACAAAAGCCCATACTTTAGCAATCAAACCCAAGTCCAATGGTGAACACCATTCAAACTCCAATAACCATTTAACTATTTATGGCAATACAATGCATTTTGATCTACCATTGTAATCAATTTAGATTACAGCAGTGGTTGAAAATGTAATAATGACTTTATGTTAGTTACATTTATATTTTATATTAGACATATAACAATACTATTTTAACTAATAACTAAATACAGTCAAAAGTCATTAATTCGGACACCCATAATCCGGAATGATCTATAATCCGGACCTCAAAGCTACAAACTTTCTGCGCATGCGTCACGTTGACGCATGCGCATAAGACCTTTACGGCTGAGAATTTGCGTGTGCGCGTGCGCAAAATACGTTTACGAATGCGCGTTTAATGTATAACGGACGGGATAAGCTAAGCTAAAATTATCTAATTATCTATTTCAGTTAATGTTGCAGATTGCGTTGTTCCTTAATCTTCGAATTGGATCCGGCTTATTATTTTTTGCAGACTGTTAGAGCAATTTTATAAAAGTAAGCTTGAACTTTCGATTATTTCAAATAGAATTTCCGATATATATTTACTAATATGTAAAAGATATACAAAGCGAAAGTATCTTTCGGAGTCCATTAAACAAAAAGTGGAATTGCTGCAAAAAATGGATAAAGGCATATCCTTTGTTTATCTAAACTTTAACGTTCGTTTATCTAAACTTTGTTTATCTTTAACGCCGCGGAGCGGAGCACAATAAATTGGAAGTTGATCTGTCAACACTATCCTTATCTTAAGGGCAGATGTTTTTATTTTATTTGGCTTATAATTGCTTACTAAATGTGGTATTTCCTCTCAATGTACTCCGTCTTTGATATGATTTAAATCAAATGCCTCGTCATTATAATTCGCTTCCGATAGCGAAGAAAGTGACAGAGGTTATTGAAAACGAAAAAATTTCGATTGACAAATTAGTCGGTATTCTCGACACAGCAATTATAGGACTTGAACAGCGGAACTTTGTAACTGAACAAGAAATTATGTCTGTTTATGGAATTAAAGAGAATGTATTATCACATAAAATGAAGCAAATTAAACAACTTACATAGAAAGAAATGTTTAATAAAGTAAACAAATAAATATTAAGCTTCTTTTTTTTTTGTAAAATTTTATACCCTTTAGATCATAATTGTTCTTTATTTCATAAATTACGGTTTCATATTTTTAATTTTATAATTTCTGCATGCCATTTTACCAGATTTTAACTGATGATCTATAATCCGGAAAAATCGATAATCCGGAATCGCCGAAGTCCCGACGAGTCCGGATTAACGACTTTTGACTGTAATAACTTTCTCCATATAAATGAACAATTTGTGTCAAGAATAATGCAACTTTCTTATTGTACTCTATTTCCACATTCACTCTGCATTAGATTTCATACTGAAAAAACTTTTTTAAACTTGTACCTTTTTTATTCTAATTCATCAAATACTTGCATGAGCAACTTCATAAGTTACCTATTCCTAATATTTCCTTTCATCTGTTGAAAAATCAAGAGAAGTATCTTGCATGGTAGCACATTAAATATTAATTGTGTTGTCTTGATAAAATTTAATGCATAAATACTTACAAATCAGTATAAAATGCATTTTGCCAGTTTATAATTTCAAAAAATCAAAACTCTATTCACCTTGGATAGAATTACATCATATTGTCTGCATTTTGAATGTTCACAAGTCCAGGATCATAGGGATGCCCTTTAAAAGGAGATCCATCTCGATTCCATGCTTCTTTTAAAATAGTCTGGAATTTCTATAATATATATTAAGAATTTTAAAAACCTCAGAAACAGAAGCAGCTACCAAACATAATATGCAGTGCACGGCAAAGTAACTTAATTAGATCTTCCAAATGAAACAGATTTAAAAAAATTAAATGTGTGTATACGTATCACAAAAATATCTTTACAAAATCTCTATCGAGGTGCATAATATATATTACTAAAAAAACTTTTATTATTTAAAATAACTCTGCAAATGTTCATAAAAATTATCAACTAGATACATTACAAATTTTATACATTTTAAATTACAATAATCAGAGATATCATTAAAATGTACATAAATATAAATTATTAATAAATGCATTTATTATTTTATCACTCTTTTTTGTTAAGCACTCTTTAATTTGAATGATAAAAATTTTAGAAATTCACATAATAATTCACAATAATAAACACAATGCTAGGATCTGCCTACTCTTCAGGCTGTGTAGACGATAAATATAAAATCTTATGTTTCATGTCATGGCAACATTTAATAAGTTACACTGATAATAAATGCATAGTAGCACAATACAACAGCACAAAAATTTTGGAAAGGCACTGCTAAAGATATTTTTAACATCAAAAATACAATAATTGTATATACAGTCAAAAGTCGTTAATTCGGACAGCCATAATCCGGATATATCTATAATCCGAACCTCAAAGCTACAAACTTTTTGCGCATGCGTCAGCTGTGCATATGCGTGTGCACACACACTTAATACGTTTACGCATGTGCGTTTAATGTATAACGGACAGTATAAGCTAGGATAAAATTATCTAATTATCTATTTCAGTTAAAGTTGCAGATTGTGTTGTTCCTTAATCTTCTAATTGGATCCAGCTTATTATTTTTTGCAGACTGTTAGAGCAATTTTATAAAAGTAAGCTTGAACTTTCGATTATGTCAAATAGAATTTCCGATGCTGGAGCTCCCAAAGGATCTACAAAGCGAAAGTATATTTCGATGTCCATCAAACAAAAAGTGGAATTGCTGCAAAAAATGGACAAAGGCATATTCTTTGTTTCTCTAACCATTCCGAAATCTGTTTATCAATTTCACGCTGCTCTGCGGTGGGCGAGACGCCGCAGCGCGCAATTAATTGGAAGTTTATCTGTCAGCACTATCCTTATCTTCAGGGCAGATGTTTTTATTTTATTTGGCTTATAACTCCTTACTAAATGTAGTATTTCATCTCGATGTACTCCGTCTTTGATATAATTTAAATCAAATTCCTCATCATTATAATTCGCTTTCGATAGTGAAGAAAGTGACACAGAGGTTATTGAAAACGAAAAAATTTCGATTGACAAATTAGTCGGTATTCTTGACACAGCAATTATAAGACTTGAACAGCGGAACTTTGTAACTGAACAAGAAATTATGTATGTTTATAGAATTAAAGAGAAAGTATTATCACACAAAACGAAGCAACTTAAACAACTTACATTGAAAGAAATGTTTAATAAAGTAAACAAACAAATATTAAGCTTTTTTTTTTTTTTTTTTTTTTTTTTTTTTTTTGTAAATTTTGATACCCTTTAGATTATAATTGTTCTTTATTTCATAAATCACGGTTTCATATTTTTAATTTTACAATTTCTGCATGCCATCTTACCAGATTTAAACTGATGATCTACAATCCAGAAAAATCGATAATCCGGTATCGAAGTCCCGACAAGTTCGGATTAACGACTTTTGACTGTATTTATAATATACATACATTCTGTTGTATAGTAGGCTTCCCTAAACGTTTTAGGTGTTCATTATACATAAGTTGCTCAATTTTGGTTTGCGAATCTTGGTCCAAATCTTCATAAGCGATCGATGGATCTATTGTTTTTAAATCAATTTTAGGTTCCCCAACAAACAGTGAATCCCACCACCTCTCTTGAATCTTCTGTAAGCAAATCTAAATTTTTAAAAAACAGAAAGAATAGAAATTTAGACAACATTGGCACTAAAATAATTGGGGAAATGTATTCAAAACAAAAATATAATTCATAACAAGTGACTACATTTACAGGATGTTAATTAATCACTTTGAAAAAACTGCCCAAAATCAGTAAATAATGTTAGAAATTTGGAACATATAGCAATCAGAAAAATCCACAGGTGTAAAGACTAAAATCCTGAGATGATTAGTTTTGTTGTTAAGTGAAGATATGTGCAAAAAATACATAATAAATAATTTCAACATTAAATTAAAAAGTCCATACCAAATTTTATAAAAACTATGGTTAAATATTGTATTATCTTTATAAATATGTATATAAAATTTCAAGAAAATTAACTCTGCAAATGTGCAGGAAAAATTCATTTTAAAATTTGATTCTCACACCAAAAAAATCAACTTAAATAAAACTAAAAATAAACATGTTTTTATGTTTTCAAAAATATTAAAAGAATTATTAAAGGATTAAGCATAAAATACTATTAGCTTATACATATAATTATAAATATTGTTACATGTTCTGTGTATATGCAAAATTGTAGTATCTCTTGTATAATGTATTACGAAATGCCTCAAAAACACAAAGCTCTGCCGAAAAAATAAGACTATAGGGGTAGGCCTCTTGTATAATGTATTTATGAAATGCCTCAAAAACACAAAACTCTGAAGAAAAAATAAGACTACAGGGGCAGGCCTATTTAACACTGAAGTAAATAACTAACTTGCCAAATTGGCCATAATTGCCACATAACACTCAGTGTCAGAAGAGGGAAAGAATGACGATATCAGGAACGACAGAGGAGCAACTAAGGCAGCTGGTGACTGCATTCCAAGAAAGATGGAAGTGAGACAAGAAAAGATGGAAAAGGCCATCAAGTCAGTTTAATAAAAGATTCCACAAGTCAAGAAAAATGAAAATTAAATGGAGCTGTGGTTTGGCAAGAAGTGTTTAAAAATTTAAAGCAAACTTTAATTAAAATCTCACCAAGAGAAGGTAACAGAAACACTCCAAGAGCTTGCCATGAATGTTGAAAGGCTGTCTCATCTCACCTTTTTGGACTGCTCATCAGAAACAGAAATCTTGTCCCTACAATACTTCATCCAGATTCTGAGATGCAGAAAGCCTTGCAAATGACAGAGGTCAAGGATTTAAAAAGGCATCCAGATACTGAGATGCAGAAAGCCCTGCATATGACAGAGGTCAAGGATTTAAAAAGTGCATTAGTGTACATAATGAAATTTGAGGCAGCCCAGCAAGCAACTCAGAGACCACCACCCAGTCAGAGCTAGTGAAGTCCAGGAGCCAGTAGATCAAATGGCTGCTCTTCTGAAAATTTAACAAATCAAGTCAATGCCTTGACGAGAAATAGAAGTGGCAACAAAGCGACCCTAATGTGCTGGAACTGCAGTGCTGAAGGCCATATACAGTGGAACTGTAGAACACCCCAATGCATGGAAGCTCAAAAACCCATCGAGGATGTGGAAAATAAATTAGTGGCATCTCATGGAATGGAGGCTGCCAGATACTGTGGAGCCCCATTTTAAAGCGCTTCAGATTTCTGCAATGAGTGGTAGCAGTAATGGACACTTCATAATGAGACATATAAATGAAGTTCCTTGCAATATGACTATCAATAAAGAAGCCTGCATTACAATCATCCGAAAAGATTTGGCTCAACAACTGGAAGGTCAACTCATCTGGACATTCCCTTATGTTACCCTCCAAACTATGTCCAGGGATAAAATTGTGCATTCTGCCTCTGAGGGCATAACCCTGTTCAGATTTAAAGATAAAGGAGTTAAATCTGTCCACCATATAATGGCTTCAGAGGATATCACAATACCAGCAAGAAGAGAATTTTTACTACCTGGTTTTTACCCATAACTGAAAACAGAAATTTCTTATATTGCATAATAGAATAGCCTAAGAACTGTAACATCCTGAAAAGAGTACTGTTAGCCTCAGCACTTATCCACCTATCAAGGACTGTTATTCTGGTGACAGTTGCCAACATAAGTAGTAATAAAACAAAAATCGTTAGGAAAGGTGAAGTGATTGCCACATGCACTCCAACGACCTGTGTTGCACAAACCAGTAGTTCTTCTCCAATCTATGTCTTTGAACTATGAGAACCTAACATTGAAATTATTGGAGAATGCATAACTTAGCAATGGAGAAAATGAAGACCCAATATGACATGAGAGCTACAGGGCATCAATTAAACAAAGGTGTTAAAGTGTGGTTATGGAATCTGATTTGACAGAAAAGACTTTCTCCTAAACTACAATCACCATGGGGCAGTCCTTACACAGTCATAAACAGGACGAACGAAATTGCAGTTCACATCTGCAAGTCATTAAATTATACACCTAAACTCATTCATTAGAACAGGTTATGACCACTGCATGTAGTCCCTATACAGATGTAAATAGTTTTACTAAGACCATGGTCTTATGGGTATATAAATTTGTAAAGTTATGCTTTTATTTATTGATTTAATATCTGATTTGTTGTACAATATTTATTGAAAATATTATTTCAGTACTGTGCTGATTTTCCTTCAGTTGTAAGTATGGCTTTCTGTCCACAAATTGTACTGCCTGGGGCATACAGGCCTTGGGAAGGGAGCAATGTTACGAATTTTGTATACATGTAAATAGTTTTAGTGAAGTTATGTGTAAAATTGCAATATCTCTTGTAACATGAAATGACATGAGAATGTGAAGTTCTGCTGGAAAAATAAGATTACAGGGACAGGTCCATTTAACATTGAGGTAACTAATTTTGCTGCCCAATTTGGTGAGAAACTGCCAAAAGTCACCAAACTTGGTGAACATTTAGCAACATTTTGGTTTGATCCCTGTATGATCTCTATATCTAACTGTAATTGTAACTGACCCCATTATGTGACTGTATATGCCTTCCAACAATTTTGAAAAATTGAAGGTATTCAAAATTTCTCGGCAGCCTGGGGAAAACTATATACGACTATATAGTTTCAAGTGGTAACTACTGATTGTGCTCTGTCATACTGAGAAGAGCTATAGGAGTATTTTTATAAAAAATTCCAAAATGAGAAACATTTCTTTTGGGAAATAAATTTTGTCAGACTATCACTGGCTCTGTATGCATTCAATCCATTACAAACCCATACATATGTAACAATATAATCTGTACTGTCAAAATTTGATTTGATTTATTTTTTGGTGAAACCATGTAGATAAAGAGCATGACTTAAAACTGTGTGTGTTAAATTCCCTTCTTTAATTAATGCAAGCAGTCTTTTACCTAGGCACTAAAAGTAAAGAAACTACACAAAACACACTGATGTCCAATTTCTCAGCTATATATCTTCAATTCCAAACGAGGCAATATTTCCTAGTAATTTTCATGAGTTTTGCAAGTATATCAAAAAACATGCTTTGTAGACACATTTCAGAGTTTTCTTACAATGTTTTAAAGTTTTCAGGCAATACACAAACCATGAAAATAATTTTACTTCATCATAAACAGACTGTAGATACCTGTACACCACAGCACAGTTCACTTATACGGTTAGATGGATATTAATCATTTAAGTTATTGACAACAATAAAAATGTACTTACATGGATGTGTTCTCGAGGTACAAGAGTCCATGTTGATTCTTCAACATTAACCTTCCACGTCAAATCACCACCTTTCAGCTGATTCCATTCATTATTTGACAGAGCTTCAGTGCTTAAACTTGTTTGTCGAATGTTTACATGCACTTGCTTTGCAGATGTTACATTAGCAGGGACCTACAAATATAATAATGTACACAGAAAATTTAAAGACTTTAAAATTACATCATTTTACACGATCATAATCAAAATAAACATTCAAAATTAAGTTTATGAATTTTTCTGATTTTTAAAATGCAACTTATTTGATTTATAAAAACCAAAAGTACAGTTTCTCTAAAAATTATATCTCCCTTTATTTCTCCCTCAGTTCTTAATGTTAACATAAGGTAACATACTTTTAGTATTCAAAATATTTAGTTTTTACATCATTCAAATAAGAACAAAATTTAAAAAAAGAAATTTAAAATATTTTAAGCCTCCTCCTACAAAATTATTTAAACGTGTGTGTACATACAAACATACACACATGCATAAATACATGCATTTCTGAATCTGGTCTCAATAACAGAAAAGTACCAAAAATCTTTAAAAGAATTTAGATTTGAAAAGCTAAAAACAGCATACACACAATTACTTCTGATTACATATCCCCAGAAAATTTAAGATACCATATGGCAATCAATAAATATAACACCTTGTATAATATATAAAATACATTATTAAAGGAGTCATTTGTATTGTTTTCAAAAACTGTATTCTAAACCTAAATTGGGAATTGGCAATCAATAAATATAAAACCTTGTATAATATACAAAATGCATTATTAAAGGAGTCATTTGTATTGATTTCAAAAACTGTATTCTAAACCAACATGGTTACAGCTCATATACCAATATACATTTAGATTCAAATTGAGAATTGGCAAATATAAGGAGAAAGCAATTTCAAAAGCACAAAATAATAATTTCATTTTGTCATGGATTAAAACACTCAAAATTCACAAACCAATTATGTGGAAAATCATCAACTTTCAATAATGCAAAATTATAACAGTTTCCCTTTAAAAGTTTTGTCAAAATTTCACACATTGAAAAATAATAATAATAATAATAATAAAGATATGAATAAGCATTATAAATAATGAATTATACATTTTTAAAATGACACTTATGATTTAAAAACTAAGAACATCTTGGCAAATGTTATCAACATCATTACATGAGGAAAGGGTTTCATTTTAAGCCAATACCTGCTCTCTTGTAACACTTTTTTTAAATCAGAAAAATGTCAATCACTCAGCATCAACATTTATTTATTTATTTTGGTAGTGAGTAATAACAGATGACCATTCCACAATAATTAAGAAAAATAGATTCTTGGGAGAAGGGGGGACACATGTATGCATGTATGTGTGCGTTTCAAAAATGCTGTAAACTTTCATTGGGCTTGGAATCTAGCTTGAAATCTTGAAGATTAGAGTTCAAGGTTTTGATGAGCATTTTCAGGTAGTAGTATCTTAATTTAACTTTCATATAAATTCTAATAATGGCAGATTTCCAATTGTTTAAATATAAAATAATAATAATAATAATAATTGAACAATTATTATAGACATCTGAAAATTCTAAGGAAAAAAAAAATAAAATTCTCAGATTTATTAGATACTTGTGAAAATTCACATCATGAAAAAATTACTAAACTTTAACTTGCACAGTTGAAAACATAAACTGAAAGACAATACATAATCAATTCAAATTTAATTAAATTATAATATAATTGGAATCACATTCAAAGTGATGTAATTCCAATTACAGTAAATTTAGTAACAATGCCACTGTGATTGAAAATGATTACAACATAATTGCAAATTAAAATTTAATATAATTATTGTGTAAATGCATTGCAATTTTATGCAACTACAGTTTAACTATGACCATGATATAACTCAATTATAATGGAATTCCATTTGTACTGTAAATATAATATACTGTAAATTACTTCAAATTAAAACTGCAATTACTGTACCTACAATTGTATTTGCAATGCAACTGCACTTACATTTATTACAATTACAATATAATAAAAATTAAAATAAAATTCTTACTCAGCTGATAAGAGGATAAGACTGCTGAACAATTATATTTCGATTCAGTATCAAATCAAAAAAAAAAAAAAAAAAAAAAGAGCTGTGTGCATGTTTTTCTCAACCCCCTTTTTGTGCTTTTCTTCAGATATAACAAAATGCAAACATGAATACAAACAAGTTTCTATCAAAAAACCTTCCATGAAGAGGTATTTTCTTCCTTAGGCTGATATCCTTCTGGAGCTTTATCACAACAGAGTAAACAAATAATCCACTCATATTTTTGCTTAAGAATTTATACAGATTTATTTCTACCTGAAATAATTCCTGCACAATCAAGCCACTTACTTATCACAAAATGTCTTTGTAACTCGGAACACAGATATTGTATTTAATAACCTTAAACCATAAATTATAATATTACTGCAAATTAATATCTACACAGCAATTAAGCAGGATGGTCTCAGGAAATATAGCCATTTCTTTTATCAGCAATGGTCACACTTTTGCTTAAAAATACTATGCATGCAAGCTGCAAAAAATAGTTCCTGCAGATGCACATCTGCTTCTAAGTAAATAATGCCTTTTAAATTATTGGTTGAAAATATGTATTGTATTTAATGAAAGAGTAATATACAATTCATGATTTACTTTTTCTGTAACAAAGCAAAACCAGTCTCCTCAAAAGCAACCCATCCCAGATGTCTACAGCCTTCTTTAAGCTTGCCAATAATTAAGTAATTTAAATGATGAACATATAAGAACTTTGTTGATGAACATATAAGAACACAGTTTCGTTTAACAAAGTTATGTTTATTTACTTCTATCTGAAACAGCGAAAAGCAGTTCATGTATAAGTATTCTGCTTTTATCTATATTTCTTTCATTTGCTTACTGTAAATATATTGTTGCGTTTTTTTTTTTCTGACACCAGTTGTTATGTTATTTTCTTCCTTCACGTTCGTACACGGTTCATGTGGATTTACAGTGAATAACAACGATACTTGATGATGAAGTATCGAAACACACTTTATTTAGCCAATATTAATCAGGACAGCTCCAAAGCCACTTTTTACAGTCATCGAAGATCTCTTACACACACGCTGACACAATCAGCGACACAGCCTTCACACTGTCAGGCAATAATGGTAGAGATAGCTTCACTGCAAAGCATCAGAGTACAGCTCCCGACTCTGCTCAGTCGCTCTCAGAACTCCCCGTACTCTCGAGACTCTCCATGCCAGAAATCGCGATGCACTCGACGACACACAGAGCTAAGCTCCCGACTCTTTGGTTCAGTCGTTCCTGGAGTTCAACATGCTCTCTTGACAATGCACTAACCGCAATACACTAAGACTCCTTTGGTGCACTTGACGACCCACTCAGCACTTGCTGCCCGGCTGTCAACTCGATCGACTCCGCACGGACTAACTGGATGAGACACACTATCTCGCACTCTGATTGACTGCAGGCCAGCAGGGTTTATATAGCTTTTGGCTTGTGTTCGAGAACTTTCTGGGCTAAACCGGTAAGAATTCGTTCCAGAAGGTTTTCCAACCGTCCATGGTATATTGCCAATTTTGTCGTCAAATGGGCGATTTCTCGCCAAATGTGGTCAATCTGCCTTCCCTTGGCATTTTATGGCAACCCTAAACCTGCTTTGTGGGAAAGCTATCTTACCATGCCTGTACATTTTGTAACACTGCCCCCTCCCAAGGACTGCACGTCCCGGGCAGTACTACCCTTGGTCAGAAGCCAAATTTGATACAATCAAATCGCTTTAAAACATACAGATAACATAACTAAAGAAACAAATATTTACACTATGTACAAGTTACATACACAAATTAAACACATCACAGTTTTAAATTATACAAATTAAAGTTAAGAATGAATTTCAGTCTCAGTCTTTTCATGAAGTTATACCCAGGTAAAATACTTTTCCACTGCAGTTCTCAGATACATTTCTGTTTTGCAGATCACAGTCTGAAGATTCAGACCTTTCATCCACAGGAAGATCTGAGACATTTTGTTTACCGCTCTATAGTTTGTTCTTTCGCATCCTGTGTACAGTTTTCCTCAGCATTTTCAGCAGCTAGTACATGTTCATTTACCTCTATTTCCTGAAAGCCAGTTCGAATGTTTACACCAGGTTCATGAATAGAATCCAATCCTTTACAAGCAGAAGTATCCAGGTTTAGAATAAAGTCCTTGTCTGCAAAACCTGCACTATGAGGCGCACACCCAGTTTGTGAAGTGGATGAATTTTCCTGCAATATGAGAGTACACTGCTTACGCTGCACATCAGCTTCTTCCCTCTCTGCATCACATGCACTTTCAGATGGTTCAACTCATATTGCCTGCAACTTCGTAACTTCACTATCAGTTGTGACAAACTTAACAGTTGTATTTTCACTTTCTTCCACTTCAGAAGCTTGAGAATCAAAAGCTTCTTTTGCCGTCTTTTATTTCTTCATGTTTTCGTTCTTTTCCTTTAACCTGCGGGAAAGCGCGTGGGGTGTATCATACCCCACCTCTACATAAAAGTGGGATATTCCTAACTTGTGAAACTGAAATTCTGTGCTGCATTCAGTAGCTGAGTTTCTAATTGTGGTTGAATTTCAGAACCGCGTTTTCTTTGCCTGTGTGTTTCAGAAAAAGATTTATCGGTATTTTGTTGGAACTGGGGTATGACACACCCCACGTGCCTGTCCGCATAAGTGTTTTTCTGACTAAATATTTAATTCTGAAATTTATTTCTACAGCGTAACAGCTCTAGAAATAAATTTCAGAATTAAATTTTTAGTCAGAAAGCGTATTAATGAAAAAATATTTCTACTCGCAAGTGATTTTAAAGTACTTGACATTAAATTCTTAAAAATTTCTAACCGCATTATGGTAAAAAGAATGACTCCCTATGAATTGGAGATGCAATGCCTGTGAGATTTATTAGAAATATTTGTAAGCGATGAAGATTGCATTTTGGAAACTGAAGATGAAACTAGGAATATTTTCTACACTGTTTTGGTTTTGAAAAAGATAAAACATTAATTCCTAATGTTCCTAAAAAAGGAAAAACTGTTCTTATGATATCAACAGTATATAACAATCATACTATAGATATTGGAGAAAATAAAACGTCAGGAATTACATGTTTTTATAATGTGACTAAAGGAGCAGTGGATATGGGAGATGAAATGTCAGCCAATTATTCAATTGCCAGAATAACAAGGAGGTGGCCAATGGTATTTTTTTTTCACTGCACTGAATGTTGCTGTAATAAATGCTTGAATTATATTACATTCAACTGCTAATCCACCAACCAGAAACAGAAATCTGTTTTTGAAGGACTTGGCATTACAATTAATGAAAAAAGTATTGAACAAAGATCAGAGATTAATACTTTACCAAGAAACTGATGTACTGCATGCAAAACAAAAGCAGTTTTGACGAAGAATTAAAACAAATACATGAAATTCGAAACAACTAAGTATCAAAGATGTGATAAATTGCCCTAGCGCCAAGGACAGAAGAACGTGAATGCAATGTTTAAAATGTGAAAACATTCTGTGCCAAGAACACATGAATGTATTTCGTTCAAAGTGTAAAGAAATAAAATAAGCATTGTGTATTAGAGATGCAATGAAACTTAAAGGCATGATGTTTATTTTTTTATTATTTTCATTTATCTTAATTTTAACTCTAAGATTATTTTGGAAGTTAATTTTTTAAAACCCAATTATTATTCACGTATTTATAATACACAAGAACAAGAAAAACAGCTTTAAAACTAAATAAAACTATTTTTATCGTATTTAAAATATTGGGCCACATCATCTTTTATGGCTCTAGTTTTTTCTGTAGGCTCCACTTTCATCTGTGGGAGTTGCTTTCGCACTTTTTCTTGGCCGACATTTATTTTTTCTCGTCCGGCGTTCTTCTCCTCCAGTGTGGCTTTCATCTCCTTCAGTCCGGCTTTGATCTCTTCCAGACCGGCTTTTAACTCAGCCTTCATCTCTTGATATCTGGCTTTCATTTCAGCTCTCATCTCTTGATATCCAGCTTTCATTTCAGCTTTTATCTCTTCCTGTCCGGCTTTCATCTCAGCCCTCATCTCGGCTAAGAAGTCCATCAAAGTCTTCGTTTCCTCCGCCATGGCTTTTTTCCTTCAGGCAGGTCACTGGCATTCACTTGCAAATCCCACTTCTGACACCAATTGTTGTGTTTTTCTTTTCTGACACCTGTTGTTACATTATTTTCTTCCTTCACGTTCGTACGGGGTTCGTATGGATTTGCAGTGAATAACAATGACACTTCATGATGAAGTATCGAAACACACTTTATTTAGCCAATATTAATCAGGACAGCTCCAAAGTCACTTTTTACAGTCATCGAAGATCTACTATACACACGCTGAAACAATCAGCCACACAGCCTTCACAGTGTCAGACAATAATGGTGGAGACAGCTTCACTGCAAAGTACCAGAGTACAGCTCCCGATTCTGCTCGGTCGTTCTCGGAACTCCGCATACTCTCGAGACTCTCTATGACACAACTCGCGATGCACTCAATGACACACAGAGCACAGCTCCCGACTCTTCGATTCAGTCGTTCGCGGAGTTCAGTGCACTATCTCGATGATGCACTAACCACGATACACTAAGAGACTCCTTCGGTGCACTCGACGACCCACTCGGCACTTGCTGCCCGGCTGTCAACTCGATCGACTCCACACAGACTAACTACATGAGACACACTATCTCCCACTCTAGACGAGGCACACTCTGACTTTCACTCTATACGAGGCACTCTGACTGACTGCGGACCAGCAGGGTTTTCGGCTTGTGTTCAAGAACATTCTGAGCTAAACCGGTAAGAATTCATTCCAGAAGGTTCTCCAACCGTCCACAGTATATCACCAATTTTGTCGCCAAATGGGCAATTTCTTGCCAAATGTGGACACTCTGCCTTCCCTTGGCATTTTATGGCAACCCTAAACCTGCTGTGTGGGGAGGTTATCTCACCGCGCCTTTACATTTTATAACAATATATAACATTTAATAAATAACTAGTTCATAATTTATAGCTACAACTAGAATACACACAGAAGCAACGTGATTGCAGTCAGAAAATAGTAACATTTCTCTAATAGGGATCACTCTTTTCTATTAGTCAATAATTTGTTATCCAAAAAAATGGCAACCAGTTTAACACCTGAAAAACTGGATTCTATTGTTATTTTTTAAGCATAATCATGATTATATCTATGTTATTGCAACTGTCATTGGCAATTATTTTTCCTATTATGTAATTAAATTACATTATAATTTTAATTACAGTATAATCATAAATGCTAGTAGGTAATCATATTGTAATCGTGTACCTTGCGATCAGAAATACTGTAATTATAATTACATGTTCCTAATAAACATATAATTTAATTACACTTATTTTAATTGCAATCTTTGATTCATAATCAAACTCATTCATGGATTTAATTAATATATTAAAAATGCTAAAATATAATAGGCTACGAGGCTTGTGATTAATACATAGATTTAAATTTTGGCTTACTTCTCAAAACTTTCTTTCATAATTTCAGATACATTAAATCACAGTCATGGCAAAAGTATTATTAAACCAAATCTATGCTTTAAAATCTTCACACAAGAAAATTTTCATATGCTTACTTTTACTCGAACATCAATATCTCTCAAGGTTTGTGCCCATGAGTACCCCTCATAATGAGCCCCATTATAGCAATCTGGATCCATCAAGGGTATCTTGGGATCACTAAATGGATACAGAAGAAATAATAAATACTGTATATATAATTCAAAAATTCAATAAAGCTTATTTCTAATAAAGCACATAACTTATAAAAACATCTAATATAAAAAATATCAGTTGTTTCTTTAATATAAAACATTAATGTCGAACTTTAATTATCTACACTTCAGTTATGATAAATTCTAAAATATTGGAATCATTTGTTCTTTTGGGGTCAATTTATTTGTGATTTTTTTATTTTTTCATTTGTTTAAATAATTTAATAGGATAAAAAAGTATAGCATACTGAAGAAGAAATTTTTAATTAATTTAGACGAATATAATGAATAGGTGTGCCCCATATTTAACAGCTTACTACAAGGCAATACAAATATACTACACATATTTACTTCATTTAATTCACAACATTTATACATTTAATTGTCATGACTACACAGCATATTAATAATATCATTACTTATCTAGCAAATATATACATTAATAGAAAAGTAAGTATGTGTTGTATAGACAGTATACATGGGTTTGTTTACTCCTGAAATCTTGGTTAGTAATATCAATGGTGACCTTCAGTGGTGCCATTTTTTCTCTAAAAACAGCAAAAGTCATGGTGGCTTGTCTACCCTCATCATGTAAGGAACCAAGTACTAACTATATATAGTATAACTGCAGTTAATTACTACTGCTTAGCTCTTAATGTACATCCTGATTCTTTTAAGTGTAAATTTTTTCCTTCGAGAAAAGTATTATTTTTTAGCACGGAAGTTAGTCAAATAAAAATAATCTCCTTATTCTGTTTTCCCAAAATAAGTTAATTTTGTATTTTGTTTAATGACCAATTGTGTCTTTCCCCCCTAACTCCATAATTTTTGCTTAAAAAAAGATTAAATGAAACTTTTTCACATTTATAATACTTAGTATGCAGTTGATCTACATAAAGAGAGGAAAGTGACCAAATTCTTCAGATTTTTCCACTACGGCATCAGTTTGCCTGAAGAACTGGTATTCTGTCTCACACTGCATAAATCTAACTATAAGTATGAAATGATGAAAACAATGAGATATCCTGACAGTTTACATGCTTTTTTTAAAACTTTAAAATTAAGTGATACATAAAATTTTGTTTCATAAGAAACTTTAACAGAGAGCATAGTAATAAAAAATCATGTAGTGATATATCTTACTTTCCTCACTTTGATGATAGATTTTTGGTTAAATGAATATGGCAAAAGCTCATGAGAACTTTATAGGTTCATTTCAATATCGTTTTAGCTATTTTTTATCAAAAATTGGGCATTTGTAGTGAAAGAATGGTATGTTACATTTTATTCAAAGTATTGTTCATCACTAATCACTTCTTTTTTCCATCCTCCTGGCAGCATATGGATACTGCATTGGAAGAAGTCTTCATCTTTCGAGGCTATCTACAAATCAATCCAATTTTTGGTATCTTCATATGATGTGAAATGCTGCTCAGAAAGGCCATGTATCATCAATTGAAACAAGTAATAATCAGAAGCAGTAATGTCTGGTAAATACAGTTGGAGAGGGAAAACTTCTCATTTGAGTGTTTCTGAGTAGGTTTTGACCAGCACTGCAAGCTGCTGATGAGCGACATCATGCATGGGAATAGTGTTGTCATGTCTGGAGTAGTAGAGGGTAAATTTTTCTTTGAGTGTTTGGCTCAGTCTCATCAACTGTGTTTGGTAGAAAGCCCCAATAACAATTTTGTTTGGTTTAAGCAACTCATAATACATGAAACTTAGTTGATCCCACCACACACTCAAGAGGACTTTTTTTTTCCCATGAATATTCGGCTTGCCTGTCAATGTTAAAGCTTGGCCAAGTGTTCCCCATGATTTCTTCTTTTGGGTATCACTGTGGATCCATTTTTCATCACCAGTGACCATACGATGCAAAAAAATCCTTTTATTTATGCCTGACAAGCAGCATTTCACATGTAAAAAATTGCTGTTCAATGTTTCTCAACTTCAGCTCATATGGAACCAAATTTCCTTGCTTTTCAATCATGCTTGTTGAGTCACTCCCAACGTAAGTGCAAGTTCTACTTGCATTTAGCATGAATCTTCATCCAACAGTGCTTCCAATTACCACGTCTTCCAATTACATTTCATTCTTCTGCTCCATTTCAACATCAAATTAACTGTTCGTAAACTTTTGAAACTACTTATGACAACTTCTCTCACTTACGGTCGCCTTATCATATGCTTCTATAAGCAACTGCTGTGCCTCAGCTGCAGATTTCTTCAAATTCAAGTAAATCAAAAGTTCCCGCAAATGATGCTCGTTCGGCTCAAAACTCGACATTTTTGTACAAAAAGAAATATGATGCTGATACAGAATCACTACTATTTCAAGGTTATGTTATCAGCAGATGTCCAACCTTCCGATCCTTACATCAGATAATTTAAACCACAACTTACAGGTGGTGCCATTGTTTTTTAAACAGTGAATACTTATTTGTACTTCCAATAGATGTAAATATTTTCAGCTTCAAGTTACAAAAATATGTGCAAGGCTTATTTTACAGCAATGTAGTCATAATCGTAGAAACCTTTTGAAATTTCTCAGTTCGTTATATTCAGATGCTAATTGAAAACATTGTTTCATTAAATACAATATTTACACATCAGTTAAAATATAAATTTAATCCAGAAATAAAAAGATTAAGAAAACAGTCTGAAGACTTCAAATTACAGTCCAACACTTTAAAAAAGAATTTATCTTTAAAAATTTTAAAAAATTGAAAAGTATTAAAAATTTAAAAACATAAAACATCATTAAAAATAATTTTTTATCAGAATGAAACATAATTTATTAGAAATATAATTACAACACAGCTGCAAATGGACATAAAATGATCAAAATTATTAAGAAGGGAGTTTATTGCTTTTAAATCACATTTTTTTTTAATGTGACAAAATGATTGATTTGAGTGATAAATTTGCGATATTCAGCTTTGCCAAATGTCAGCACAGTAACAATCAGTTACAAATGAAAACATAAAGAAGATAAATTAATTGCACAAAAACAACATATTGTTCTTAAAATGCTCAAATAGTTAAATATTAATGCTGATTACATTTACAAGAAGTTAAGGATCTTATGTTCAGCTAAATAGCAACATACCGAGAATATGCTATATATCAGAACATGTAAAATATCAATTAAAGGTAGTTTGTCTCCATTTCTATTCCTAATGTTGAAACAGGCTGGCTGCAAGAAGGTTTCTTCATGTGTTACATAAACATGGGCCAGTCTCCCTTTAAAGTCTTTCAGAAAGGCATCCCTTCTCACAGGTAGAAAGCCCTAGAATGCTTAGCCATAACCAATTAAACTAAGCCTATACAATCTTCCTGTTGACTGCAGGCTTTGTTTTGAACCAATCAAATGGCAGTTAGCAGCAATACAGGGTTTGTCTGAAATTGCATGAGACTGGCTGCCCCGTGATGCTCCAGTAGCCAGCAGCATGCTACTCAGTAGCGGGATTTGTTATGGGGGCGCTAAGTTAAGTAATGCACCAGGTATCAGTCTCTTTTAAGCTCTGACAAAGTGAGGATCACATGTAGCAAAGCTGTTTTTCAGTTTTTGTAATGGCAGAAAGAATGAAAAATGGAGCATTCGCTGAAGCAGTGCTATGAGCTTAAACTTTGCTTTCACATGAGCAAAACTGCTTCTGAGATGCTTGCCTTGCTTACAAATATGATGCCCTATCAAGATCAAGGGCCAAGTTTTCCAGTGGTTCAGTGAGTTCAAGAATGGACGGGAGACCATTGAAGACATGGAGTGATCTGGATGTCTTTCAGTGAGTGGTTTTTTTATGAAAATGTGAAAAGTTAAAAATCTCTTGGACTCCAAGCATTGTTTGAGCGTAAGATTAATCACCGAAGACCTCAACATGTGCAAAACAATGGCTCCCAAAATTATTTGTCAAAATTTGAACATGCAGAAGTTTGGTATGAAATTGGTTCCAAAAGTGTTGAGTGATGAACAAAAACAACGAGGAGTTGACGTTTCCCGTTAATATGCTGGAGCAGTTAGAAAGTGAATCGGATTTTTTAGACAACATAATAACAGGCAATGAACCATGGGTATTCCAGTATAACCCCAAAACCAAGCACCAATGTTCGGAAAGCCACAGCTTGAATCCCCCAAGCTCCAAGCAAATGAGAATGTTGAAATCCAATTTAAAGGCAATGTTCATTGCCCTTTTTTTTTTTTTTTTTTGACAAGCATGAAATGGTTCATGAAAAATCTGTACCTCTGGGATACACCTTCAATGCCGTTTTCTATAAAAAAATCTTTGGATGCCTGCGCACAACCATCAAATGGAAACAACTGAAGATTGCTGATTGCTGGATGCTCCACCATGTCAATACTCCAGTCCACACAGCCTTCGCTGTAACCGCCTAGCTGGCCCAGATGGGGCTTGCATCCTTGCTGCAGTCATTTTACAGTCCTGATGTGAGCCTGGCGGACACTTTCCTGTTCTAAAAGCTCAAGAGAAAACCGAAAGGTCACCACTTTGAAGATGTTCGCGCCATCCAATGCCGTGAATTTGGAATATAGTGAAAGAGGTTATGGCAGCTGACTGACAAAGAGCCTTTGCAGACCCAGTCTCATTACTTTAGGGACAAACCCTGTACATCATAGTTTAAGCTGAAGACACCAATTTTGCAGCATATTCTATCAAAAAAAGACAAAAGTTGATGCATTGGCATGCAATTAGAAATTTAAACAAATAATCTTAGATTTTAGTAAAAATTAGAATATCAGAATAAGTGCAGTAGCAGCAACAAAGGACAATCTATTTTACCAATAAAATTTTATATATGATTAGGAACCTACAAAAGCAAACACAATTATGAAAATATGTGAATCTGATTTTTCCTATGTTGAAGATATGAAGCAAGCTGTTGAAACTGGCAATGACTAAATTATGAGACTCAAAGATTTGCTCATGCTATAATAAAGCAGTCAATGAGGGAAAGAAAGGATAGAAAACTATGCGAATTCTACAGATGGCATAAAATATAAAAAAATTTTCTCTCAAAAGTAAAAGCATTTCATCTAATTTAAAGACCCCAAGGTCTTTAAATTAGATATAACTTGTCCATAAAAGTACTCATCATGCAGCCTTTATTTCAAAACTGTAGGCCATTAAATATACACTTCCAGTTAGAAGAATGCTTTAAATAAGGAAAATATTCATGTTGAGCAACACTGAGTAAAAATTTACATTGTTTTCAAAAAATAAAACACAAAAAGTGTCACTTCTGTCGATAAACATTGACTGATGTATATAAAATTTCAGATTATGCTCATTGGCCATATATAAATTGAAGACTAAAGTATTTAAATCTGTACATAAGTAAAAATGAAACAATATTTTAGAAAAAGATTCATAATGTTAATAAGTTAGATGAATCTGACAAAGGGTTTGTTTGTTTGTGAGAAGCAGCCCTCCCACCTGTCCACAAGAAGCTCTAAGGATTATTCAAGCAGCACACAAAGGGTATCTGCTTATGTGGAGAGATGCCTTCATGGAGGACTTCTAAGGGAATCTGGCTCATATTCATATTACACATGGGAAAACCATAACCCACTAAGCAGCCAACTCATTTGCCTGAGTTGAACTAATATTATTTAGTAGTCTTAAACATGCTACCACTGGAAAGGCTCTTTTATTAATAGATTAAGTGACAACATTGTTATGAAACAGTTTCATCAATACAAATTTTTGCAAAAGATCTTCTGTACAGAATCTTGGAGAATTCCTGTTTTATAAAACAGAGGACTACTTCACTCATGGCCTGCCAATGCACCATTATTGCATAAATTAAAAGTGAAGACTTCCACTGAATTTTTTATGTGACTATTACCTTATGATATTAAAATAATAAAACTGTATGTGAATATTATTAATGTATTTTTAGCATTTAAAAATTTATAAATTACTTGTGTAAAAATGCTTTTAGATACCAAATACTACAAAATTACAAATTAAATTACAACACACAATTAAATCAGAAAGGAATATCTCTAACATAATAGGGAAAAATTCAATCTAGAATTAGTCTAATTTACTTTTTGACTGACCTTATTTTATTGCCATAAGGCAAGGTGAAGGAAACAACAATATTCCAAATTTTGAAATTAAATATCTCTATCAATTTTTGTTGCAAAGGAGTCAAATATTTTCTGCTTTATTTTTTTATAATGAGTATAAATTTTTACTACGAGAAACCACATAAAAAATTGATGTCACAATATTTACAAATTTGATTTTCCAAATTAAAAAATGCAAATCTGAATAATATAAGACCTAAATAAGAATATTTGAATCATTTAAAATATTTTTGTAACTATAAGTATGTGTCTACTAGCAAAGATTGTAAAAATAATGATTAAATAAATGCACATTTATGCACACAGTACAGTCAAAAGTCGTTAATCCGGACTCGTCGGGACTTCAGCGATTCCGGATTATAGATCATCAGTTTAAATCGCGTAAGATGGCATGCAGAAATTCTACAATTAAAAATATGAAACCGTAATTTATGAAATAAAGAACAATTATGATCTAAAGGGTATCAAAATTTACAAAAAAAAAAAAAGCTTAATATTTATTTGTTTACTTTTATTAAAAATTTCTTTCAATGTAAGTTGTTTCGTTTTATGTGATAATACTTTCTCCTTAATTCTATAAACAGACATAATTTCTTGTTCAGTTACAAAGTTCCGCTGTTCAAGTCCCGTAATTGCTGTGCTGAGAATACCGACTAACTTGTCAATCGAAATTTTTTCGTTTTCACTAACCTAAAAAATGGATAAAGACATGAAAAATTTGCAGCAATTCCACTTTTTGTTTGATGGACATCGAAACAGACTTTCGTTTTGTAAGATCCTTTGGGAGCTCCAGAATCGGAAATTCTATTTGACATAATCGAAAGTTCTAGTTTACTTTTATAGTATTGCTCTTACAGTCTGCAAAAAATAATAAGCCAGATCCAATTCGAAAATTAATGAACAACACAATCATCAACATTAACTGAAATAGATAATTAGATAATTTTAGCTTATACCATCCGTTATACATAAAACGAGCACGCGAAAACGTATTCTGCGCTTGCGCACACGCAAATGCGAAGTCGAAAGAGGTCTTATGCGCATGTGTCAACACGGCACATGCGCAGAAAGTTTTTAGCTTTGAGGTCCGGATTATGGGTGTCCGAATTAACTTTTGATTGTATATATATTTATATAAAAAATAATATATTAACTTTAATTTGTAATACTGTTAAAGTCTACTTTATAATTTGGTTAGTTTTTCTTTCTGCTCTAAAAATACTAAAATGCTTCTAATACATCTTTCTGAATCTTCTAATAAATCTTTCTGAAGTCTATCATTCATGAATCATATTTACATTACAGCAAAAACGAAAGTAAAATCATTTATCTAAAAGTATTTAAACAAAACCTTTATGACTCAATAAAGTGCATATCCCCTATTTAAGGAAGGGAAAAAAACTCTCATTTCTGATTGATTACACTAACACAGTTTTCCTTTATATATCTGGTGAAGAAAAATTATGTTAGTACCATGCCATTTGCTGCCACTTTTTCCTCCCACCAACTATAATGCTGTAAATATTTAAAATATACACTTGATGTTATTAAACATGGATGTCCTGATCTCCACATTTGCATTGGTTTCTGTTTATTATTATTCTATGAATAATGCTTAAATAAAGATTACCTGTGAAAGTTGATGATTGCCTAATACTGAAGGAAAAGATCACTAGTTCAATCATCATCATCTTTAAGTCAGACCAAAATTCTCTTAGTCAAAATGTAATGAAATTTATACAGATTCCCCCCCTTTTTTACCATATTCTTACAACTGTCAAATAAACTCATACACAAGTACATGCAACGAATGTGCATGATAAAAACTTCACAAATTTGAAAAACTATAATTTGTGGTAGCCTCTAAAATTAAAACTGGTAGTTTCTGATTATCCATACACCCTTTAAAAGTATTCATGAGGCAATGTGCTATGACACTAAAATGGGCAACTCATGATGTTGCCAAAATATATTCATACGGCAACCAGGTCTAGTGCACAGCAGATGGGCACCAATCTTTAAAGTTTATTTTTGTTATACTGATTTCATACTTTTCCTTGTAAAGATTCATATGGGATTTTGGGATTTGCTCGCTGACCAAAAAGAAAACATTGTATTTTTTCAGAAAGCATTTTGCCCAATAGGAGATAATGCAAGAATTCACATTCCATGAAGTACTTTATAAATGATCAAAATTTTATGGATGAAAATTTATGCAATTCTCTGACTTCATTTTAAGCAAAAAAAAAAAAATTGCTGTGTACATGAGAAAACAACAGCATGGGCAATGACAAATTCGTATTTTTTTTTTTTTTTTTTTTTTTTTCTTTTAAAGCAAAAATAGCAATTTTTTAAGCAAATTTTTCTTAAGCACTTTGTACATGACAATTTCAAATACGTACACGGACAATGCCAATTTGTGCAGTTCTCTGATGTTTTTTTTTTTTTTTTTTTTGAGTGAAAATAGATCACTGTGTACATGACCAGAACAGTGAAAAGAAAGAATGTTACATGTTTTATTGTGGATGTTTGTTGTCTTTAATTTTGTTAATCACAGGTAATTCTCAGAATGCTACCATTTTTAAAAACAGCTATTGTCTTTGAGTCTTAGCTTGGCAAAAAAAATTAGTTGCTAACATTTTAGGGGGGGATGTATATAATCAAAGTGGGTACTTTTCCATTTTGCCAATGCAGGCAATAAAGTCGCCAAAGTGGTACAACCAATGCCAAACGGAATATCCTCGCTGGTAACCTTTTACGCCTCATTTTCAAAACAAGTCGCAGCCATTTCTTATCAGATTGATTGTTTCTTTCAATACTAGCATACAATTACATAGAATTTTTACCACATAGTTCAATTTTATGCCCTAAGGCCATTCACGGTAATTAAGTCAATTAAGATGCAATCTCACCGCTCACCCGAAAGCAAAAATATAGAAAAGACAAAGTCAAGGGTTAAATTCATCAATTCTAATGCGAATGCCCTAGCGAAGTAAAGCACGGCGGTTTTACATAGTCTCTGATTAAGCTATTCATATAAATTGAAATAATTCTTGCATTTAAACTTGTATGTATTCCATATTAAGATTTAACTTGAAATTAATGTAGATAATTACTGAGAGAATTAGAATTTTGTAGCGTAGCTTGCGTGAGATGAAATCACTTGGGGTCACGTGATATGAACCGACAAATCAGGATGTTTTGTACCATGAAAGCATATTAAATTTAATTAATGTCTTTTTACAAAATTTTAAACAATATTAAAATGTTTATGCTTTCAAAATAAAAAATTCTTAGAAGTTAAAATTTTTTATGTGTATACTGTGTCGCCAATAAAGTCTGCTTGGCGAGATTTGCACCGGCGAAACGGAAAAGTACCTCAAATAAAAATCCTTAAAATTGAATAACTTACTGGAATTTTTGTTTTTGCTTACTGTTATATGATACTGGCTTCAACACTCACACATTTCCAATTTACTTATAAATCTAACTGTTCATGTGCTTACTTCAAAAATTTAAAATGTTCCCATTTTGTCATTATCTTACTTTTACATTCACAGATTTATATACTATTATTGTTTCCAATTTTGTGTACTTACACATTGTTCTATTAGCAATAGTGTCAGAACTAGCTATGTATGGGGCCGAAAGAAAGATAAAAATCCTTGTATTTTGTGCAGTTGCAACACTTGTCATGACATAAGGATTATAAATGGCTAATGAACCAAACATTTTTAATTTTTAACATCAAACAACATCCAAATTTAAACATTATTGTTTTTTAATGGATGCTTATGAGTTGAACTGAGGCCCAAAACAATTTTAAAATAGTTCATTTTAGAACTATGTTGACCTGTGACCCGACTTAAAATACTTATTAATAAAACTAAAAATCAATCATTCATGTTTTAAATTAAACCAGTATGTCAAAACTGACTGCAGTGCCATACGATTGGTCATCAAGTCTTTTATTTTCATTCTTTTCTTCCTTCATATTACTTGATATTGATTCAATAGCAGCCGAGTTCTGCTTCTCATTTTCAGATGTAGTAACAACTGTTTCTTCAGCAACATAATCTAGAAGAAATATATATATATATATATTCAAAATTAATAAAAACATTGCAACCTAAAAACATCAAAGAATTTTACATTTAAAATAATAATAAAACATACAATTAAAACATAGTAGATGACCGAGAATCTGCCAATCTAAAATCTTTAGAGCCTCTCAGATATCAACAAGAAAATTTGCAGTTAATAAGACTATAACACAGCAAAAGTTTTAAGTCAAAAATAAGAAATTTTTATTATCAAATGACATCAGAGAAATGGGAAATACTGGTCACAGAAGAGGCTTTCCACTGTTTGTTAGCTAGGAAAAAAAAATTATGCTGAAGCAAAAAAAAAATAATAACACTATGTATCTTTGCATTAAAATTATGCTTCAGTTGAGAGGAGGGGTGTAGAATGATTTTGAACCGTTGCAAAATAAATATTTGGTGAAAAGTCCTTAAATTTTTATTCTTAACTAAAAATTATACCTATGATATTTTAAAGCAAGACTAACAGCTCAAAACTAATTTAAAAATCAAATCAACTAAAAATACTTTTTGTTACTATATCTTAACTTTAAAAACATTAAATAAATAATGACATGAACTAAAAATAATTTTTTGTAATATTTCCAACATATAGTTTTTGCTATCTTCATAAAAAATTTGTCTTATCAAAATGGCAAGTTCTAATGATCTCATGACCTTTCTGCAACTTATAGTAGTAAAAAAAGTACTTATTTCGTCAACCGTTGGTGGAAATTTCAGCAACCATTGCTGCAGAATTCTAAAGGAAGTCGTCCCTAATTTGAAAAATACTTTTTGTAACTATACCTTAACTTTAAAAACATTAAATAAATAATGACATGAACTAAAAATAATTTTTTTGTAATATTTCCAAAATATAGTTTTTGCTATCTTCATAAAAATTTTTTCTTATCAAAATGGCAAGTTCTAAACAATCTCATGACTTTTCTGCAACTAATAGTAAAAAAAGTACTTATTTCGTCAACCATTGGTGGAAATTTCAGCAACCATTGCTGCAGAATTCTAAAGGAAGTCGTCCCTAATTTGTACTAAATCAAGTTACTTGGTCAGTCGACGGTATAACATGCAAGTACCAAAAAAATTAATTTAGAAATATTAGTAACTCTTTACGAAGTCATAATGACTCAACATACTTCTTTCAGAAGGGAAAAAAGAACTGAAACTAGAACCTCCTATAAAATTTTAAAACAAATTACAATAGAACAGAACAGAAGTAATACAGTCCCATTAGTTTTTCCTCCAATCTATGAACAGAAAAATTCACATTGTTATCCAAGTGAATTTACAAGGGAAAGTAAATAAAAAAAGTTGATGAAAATCCTTTGCACTACACACTGACTAGTGTAAAATCACAGTTAATGACATAAGGATTTTTAGAAGTGCTATAATTCACACTGCTTAAAATTTCTAACACTAATTTTCACTTTCAAGGTCAACAGCATAGCAACAATTTTCACATACTTAACAGCATTTCAAAATATTCCACCTTAACCCCTTAACTGGTCAATTATTTCCAGAAATGTTCCAAAAAAAAAGCATATTTTTTTATTGCATATAATTAAAGGCCTAACTTAGTATAAAAGGAAAATGAAAGAATTTTTAAAAAAATTTTGATAAATAATAAATTCAAGCATTTTTTTATTTTATAACTTTGTAACACAAATGCCCCTACATGTTGGCTTTTTGTAATCACGGAGTTTATGCAGTGAAGCCTATTATACAGATCTCACGAACTGCGAATCTAAAAGAAAACTTACCATACGTTAAAAATTCATACTTCCAATACCATTGTTGAGTAGTCCTTTTTTGAGTGATACAATTTAAAACACGGTGTCAGACAAAGTCCTACATCACAATCAGGAACAGAAATACCATGTTTCCTTTCGGATTCTCTTTCCACTTTCATTCCTCCTGGAACAGCATACAACGCATTGTCTGGCAGGTCTAAGTTTTTTCTCTAATTTAATCTAAGTTGGAGCAATAACTTCTATGAAGTGTCTCTCAGTCAGTCTCAAAGGATTAGGCTCAGAACCAGGTCGTCCATATTTGCAAGTCATCCCAGAATGGTATTTCTCGATAATTCTGTCAACAAGATCAAGTCTGAACTGTAACTGAGTTTTCTTTCCACATTTTTTACAATATACGACATATGAGTTCCATACGGCAATATCAAAAATGTGGAAAAAAATTTTTCTATAATATTTTTTTCCTCTCTTTCTAATGACTTCAAAATTTTTCAAATTTTGGTCCATGCGGTCTAATCCTCCCATTGTGTTATTGTAATCCATAGCAATTTTTGGTTTCTGTTTCGTTTCAGAGCGGACCTGTATTTCTACCTTTGCAGTATTATGAATAGTAGACAGTAATGAAACATTCTTTTTGTCCATCCACTTCATAACAGTAACTTTTCCTCTCTGAAATGCAATGATTTCTCCTTTTTTTTAGTTTTTTCTTTTGCATTTCCTTTGGGACTTCTTTTCTCTTTAGATTCAGGGTGCCATATGTATCCGTTCGACACGAAATTAATTTATCAGCTAATTCTGGCGAGGAATAATAGTTATCCATCGTAAGACAATATCCTTTATGCAGTAACGGATGCATCATTGTCATAACAACTTGTGACGAAATACATAGATTTGAAAACTCTGGTTTCAGAATCGTGTTTTTGCCTGTGTATATTATTACAGAGCATACATAACCAGAAATAGTAGATTCGCACAGCATGAAGCATTTTATTCCAAATCTTGCTCTTTTTAGGGGAATATACTGCTTCCACCCTAATCTTCCTTTGAAAAGCATAAGGCTTTCATCTATAGTTACATCACGTTGTGGTGTCACCGTCGAGCGAAACTTCTCATTCAGATGTTTCAAAACTGGCCACAATTTCACTAATTTTGGGCATTTGTGACTTTGTGCATCAAATGCTGAATTATCCGAAAAATGTAAGTATCATTGCAAAAGGTGAAATTGACGATGAGTCATTATTTGGGGGAAAAAAGGCGTGTACATGGAATGTCTCTTACTCCAGTACTGATCAACTGCGGGCTTCCTTATAATTCCTTGCAGTATAACCAAAGCAAAAAATATATGCATCTCTTCCTGAGTTGTTTGTTCCCAAAATTTACTTCTTGAGAATTTTTTTGCAGTGCTTGACTGGATGCACTGTGTCGCATATCTGTTTGTTTCTTCCACAATTTTATTCATCAAAGAAGAATCAATAAATGCTTTATAAAATTGTAGTTCATCAGAAGTATCATCAATTTGTATATTTACTGCTGGAACACCAGTAAAATTGAATCTGGGACACAGAAGAGGCGGGTTTTCTAAATCAATTTCAATAACATTTCTAGCAGAAGTCAAGTCTTCATCGAAGCTGATCTCACTATACGTGTCATCTGAAGAATTATCCAGAACATTATAAGACAGTTCTGAATTTGTATCCAAATCATCAGAAGCATCTAATAATAGAGTATCATCATCTATTGTATCATCCATAACCAAAGAGCTTTGAATTCACAACCAAAAAACCGTGTAGCAAAACTTTCAAGAACCAAGAATGCAAAATATTTTCAACTTCCGGTAACAAAAGAAAAAACTGGTTAGAATGATTTTAAATAGTATGGACAAGCTACGCCATCTATTGAAATCTTCTAATACTAAAGCCTCTCTTTCAATATATTAAAAATACAGGCAAATCAAAATAAGAAAGGGGGAAATATTGATGCTTGTACACCGTACGGGCAAACCAGATGTGCCCAATGATCAGTAGCCCGTACACTGTACGGGCAAACCAGTTAAGGGGTTAAGCATTTTTGCAGAACTACAACAAGCACTAGAACAATATGTATGGCAAAATAAAAGAGGAACTCGTTAAAATTTTGGCTGATCTTTAAAATATGGTAACTGGTAGTTTGGCGACATTTTGGAGGCGATAAAGGTTACTACCTGGGACTTTGGTAATAATCTGAGCAGTACTCAGTTCCGATTATGCATTATTTTGTGTGAGGGAAATGAGAGATCATGGGATATGTCATGTGATATTAATGGATGAATTACGGTTCTTTAATCGGAAAAGGGGGGAATTTGGAAAAATATCTGTGACTGTATATTATTTTGTATTAAGCTTCATTGTGTGTTGTGTGAAGTAGGGTTGAATAATTTTGGGATTGTATGGCGCTGTCTAAAGTGAATTCTAGATTTTTAATGCGTTTGTGTGATAATTCAAAAGAATTGGTTGAATGGTGCATGAGTGTAGGTTTAATTGTGGATAATACGAATGTCCAAAATATGGGAATGAAATGAGATTGTGTGAAAGGAAGGATATTACTGATAAGTTTGAATGGCGGTGCAAGAAATCTGGTGAAAATGGACATTTTGTGAAACGGAGTGTAAGGAAGGGTACGTGGTTTGCTGAAAGTTGTTTGAGTATGGGTGAGATTTTATTGATTTCTTATTATTGGGTGAATAGATTGCCAGTTGACTATTGGATTTCGGATTTAGAAATTAGCAGTAGGACTGCAGCTGATTGGAATTCTTTTTGTTGGGAAGTGTGCGTGGAATTTTGCGAAAATGATATGGGTATGCTTGGTGGTATGAATGTTATTGTGGAAATTGATGAGAGTAAGTTTGGGAAGCGGAAGTATCAAGGAGAAGGAAGAGGTAGGAGAGTGGAAGGAAAATGGGTGTTTGGTGGGATTGAAAGGGGTAGTAATAAATGTTTTTTTAAGGTTGTGCGAGATAGAAGTAAAGATTGTTTATTAAGTTTTATAAAAGAATATATTCTACCAGGTACTATAATTATTTCAGATTGCTGGAAATCGTATGAATGTTTGGAAGATGAAGGTTTTAAACATCTTGCTGTGAACCACAAATATTATTTTAAAGATCCGGAAACAGGTGCACATACCAATACAACAGAGGGCACGTAGAGTGCTACAAAAAGTGCCATTCCGAGGCATTGTGATAAAGAGAATTTTGCTTTTTATTTAGCGGAGGAAGTGTGGAGGAAAAATTCGCAGAAAAAATTTTTCAATAACTTTATTGAATCCATAATAAAAGTGTATCCACCATGTAAGCAAGATTCTGAAGAAGATTAGGTAAGTTAGTATTTTTAATTATTTGAGGATATTACTTTTATGCATTGTTCTAAATGTAAGATGGAAGTAAAGTAATTTGGCATTATTGGGAAAATTGAAAATTGTTATTAGCAATGATTTAGTTTAAAGTAATTAGAATTGTAAGCTAATTTTTATTAATTTAATGTATGTGCTTATTTATATTTTAAGTAGTGTTTTTGAATTTAATTATATTTTAATTAAATGATAGTTATTTTGTGAATTTTATGTTTGTAGGAATTTGGTATACGTTTTAGTTGAAGTAAACGTGCATGGAAATAATTTAAATATTTGACACTAAGTATTTGTAATGTTTGCAGTATGAATTCATTGGTGACGTTTATAATATAATAGATAATTTAGAGGTAAAAGTTTTTGGATATTTTATTTATTTTATACGTGGAAATGTTCATATTTGGAAAGGGTATATACTTTTTCGTTATTAGGTAATTTCATATATGTTCTTTTGAACGGGTTTAAAGATTCAGAAAATTGTCATGCATTTTCGTGAAATTTTTCTAATTTATGAGAAAAAAGCAGTGTACATGGATATGGTGAAGAGTGTGCGCAATGCCATTTTTGTGCAATTCTGGGATTTTTTTTTTAAGTAAAAATAAGTCGACGTGTACATGGTTTAGTGATATTTTAATTAAATGATAGTTATTTTGTGAATTTTATGTTTGTAGGAATTTGGTATACATTTTAGTTGAAGTAAACGTGCATGGAAATAATTTAAATATTTGACACTAAGTATTTGTAATGCTTGCAGTATGAATTCGTTGGTGACGTTTATAATATAATAGATGATTTAGAGGTAAAAGTTTTTGGATATTTTATTTATTTTATATGTGGAAATGTTTATATTTGAAAAGGGTATATACTTTTTCGTGATCAGGTAATTTCATATATGTTCTTTTTACCGGGTTTAAAGATTCAGAAAATTGTCATGTATATTCGTGAAATTTTTCTAATTTATGAGAAAAAAGCAATGTACATGGATATAGTGAAGAGTGTGCGCAATGCCATTTTTGTGTAATTCTGGGATGTTTTTTTAAGTAAAAATAAGTCGGTGTGTACATGGTTTATGTGTATGTGTTATTTTGAAAAACGCGTAAGGAGTATGGTATTGTGCACTTTTTCCCAATTTTGCAGTGAATATTTGTCATGATTAAGCAGTTTTGTTAGATAAAATTTCTAGCATAAGCGTAATTCGGCTATGTAAATTGTTGGAAGAAGTGTTCAGTAGATAAAAAGAAAAGAAACATGTCTTTACTTCGTGAAGACAAAATGGCGGCGGGAAAAAAAAAAAACAGAGGGTTGCTGTAGGAGAGTTAGTCGCCAAATTTTCGCCAAAAAATTGCCAAGTTACCATAATCTAAAGATCAACCAAATTTTTTTTAGAAAACTGCTAACTGCCTCTAAAACAAAAGATTAAGGGAAAAAATTATACTAAACAATTTTATAATACAATATCCATTCTGAAATCTTATTACATGACTATTAAATTAATTGCACTTTATTACCTAAAGGAACTGGGTTATCCATATACTGAGATTCAGATTTTTGCTGTAGTACTGCTTGTTCCATATATTTGCAAAATACCTAATGAAAAATTCATTAATATTAATTCAAGACCTGATCACTTAAGATAAATGGCATAACCTAGCACACTGTTCTCTTACTTTCAATATGCCTAATATTTTGGCATCAAATGGCAAAAGGAAAATTTTTCTGTTAGCAGCAATTGTTGGGATACTTAAAAAACAAATTAATCTACAAAAAACAAATTACAAAATTTATTATATTACTGTATAATATAATATATGTTTACACAGAGCCAGATTAATACATTAAGGAGATAAATATGTGCTTAAGGCATCAAGAAAAAGGAGCATCGTGGAATTTATGAAAGTAGGCATAAAGATTTCCCCTTCTCGATTTTACAATGGTATAAATGGTACAATTAAACCAAGATCAAGATAGAAGAAATGGTGGAGGAGGAAGTTTAAATTAATGTAAAGGTACTAAAAATCCTTCAAGTGCTGGGTAAAGTGCAGAATCGCCCACTTATCTGTTTGGTGCTTTTACAAAAGTAAGAAGAATTGGATTTTTGTCAATTTTCTTTGACTTTTTAAGTGAAAATAGGTCAATGTGTACATGGATAAAGTCAAGGGAATGCACAATGCCATATTTGCGCAATTCTAGGATGTTTTTTTAAATGAAAATAGACTGATGTGTACATGGATAACGAGTATGTGCAATTCTTAAAAATGCGCCAAGCAGTGGGTGATTCTGCACTGTCCCCCAAATGCTTAGGGCCTCTTAAAGCACAGCCAACTCTACAACCGGCTGTGTCCGTGTGTATTGAGAATACTTAGGCAAACTTAAATTCGTTTTTTTTAGCAAAGCACACTATCCGGCTGTGTCAGAGAGAGTCGGCTGTGCTTAAAGTCTTAATCCAACCCTGTGTTTTCCAACTTTTCCACAGATTTTAAATAATTTTGAAAGTTTGAGATGTTTCGAAATAATATATTTTCAATAATTACTGCCAACTCAGTGATAAATCATAAAATACGTATTTAGAGTTGATGGTGGTGTGATTAACAATATTTTATAAGTTTCCTGAAATTCTGCGTTCCTCTTTTAATGAAAATTACGCAAAGTTTTGAGTAACAATGTTTAATGATTTTTAAGTGTATATTTCACTTACACATCTGACTATTTGTTCAGCTTCTCCATCCGGCAGTCCTAAATCCGATGATTCACTGCTCTTGAGCCTGAAGAAATCAGTCCTAAATTTCAAATAACAATAAAACTATCATGAATATTTAAAAAATATCATCAATTTAAAAGCAGATGTGCACATAATACAACCATATGAATTCACTAGATGTATCTTTTAATCGTAATTTTGATATACAAAACACACCTTCGATATAAAAAATCAAAAACTCTGTCAAAGAAACCCACGATATTCCCTTCACTTGAAAGAATAGGATACAACAGATCATCATAATTTTTCTCCGAGGACATTATTAACAAGCGGAACAAAACACTTGTTTACAAAAATCATGAGAGCTAAGTCTCGATTATGTCAACAATATTTTACAACAACGATCTTATTGCGCATGTGCTGAAACCAAGGTTACCACATCTCGGGCAATCTTATTTCTTACATTTAATTATTCGTAGGTAAAAAAAATTCTACCGAATAAGATCCTTATATATAATTATAAAATAATTTTTTTCTAATAACAACAGTAATATTTTCTAACTTTCAGCAACAGTCATATTTCTAGAAACCAGTTTTTAAAACTGAAACTAAAGTTGGCAAAAAGACGATTGGCAATGGCAATACATGATATGTGTGTGTGTATTGTTTAATAACTGAAACTAGTGCATTATGAGTTTCCGGCATTCTGTTTATGGTGATGAAAATGAATCACAACCAAAAAAGTGTCGTGCATGTTCAGACTTTAAAAACTGGGCTAAGCAACAAGCAATATCTGATAATCAAAAGAATAAGACTAAAAGTGTAAATGGAGCCGGTATTCCAGAGGTATGATGCAATGGTAATGACAATTTTCAACGTGACTTTTGTTTAGAAATTCCGAAATTTTATGCAAATTTTAGTCTGTTTTTCTTGGTATTCTTTGTTGTTTAATGTTATGTTTTTATCTCTTTATTATTAAAAGACTAAAAAATTTCAATTACTTTATACATATATTTAGTTTTGCTAAGATCGCTAAATTATATTTTAGATTTGATGACAGTTAAAGTGACACTAATTACAAAAAGTGTATGTTGGAGATAAATGAATATGAAAATCATAGTATGTGAAGGGTTTTCATCCGCAAAGAACCTCTTGGCGCTTCGGTAGAGTTTAGTTTGTTACTTCATATGAAGATTGTTAAAGTTTTAGATTCCATCAATGAACCAGACATTGCAGAGAGATATCCTCAAAACACATTGTACAAATTTTTTTTTTTCAAATTTTTAATTTATTTTTTATGTAAAATTGATAATCATTGTTGCCATCTTATAAAACCAATTTTTACTGACAAAATAAACTTGGAAACTAATGAAAATGTATAAAATAACAAATAGTGTTTGTGTAGAATTTTATTATTAGGTTTTTATCTTTTATTAAAAAATTGGATACATGTGAGGTAAATGAAATTCTGCTGCAGATATACATAATTTCAATGCTAGAAATAGCTTTTATTAATTATGCTTGTAAAATACTGTATATTCTGGCATATAACACACTTTTTAATAAAAAAAAATATAAGATCAGAATTTATGGTTCACATAACATGCTGGATATAAAAATGGATGAGCGTACAAAAACTGCATGGAAAAGATGAGCTTACAAAAATTAGATTTCTACATGCTGTTTTACTAAAAGAAAAGGCATACCTTATGAACTTAAAGATTTTTATTATTGAATAACAGGAAGAGTTTGTCATATTTATCTTTCAGTATATCTTCAGCACATCATTGAATTCTGTTTTATCTTCACCATCACTATTACTCTGATCCATATTAAATAATCATCTTTGGTTCCATCTTGGGCAGGTTAGATATATGGCATTATTTAAATCACTTTTGAATTATGTTGGGATTAATTTCATTCTATGCTTTTATTATCCATTCACATACTGTTTCTAGACTGGCATAATACATTTGGTTTTAAATGTTTTTCAACCTTTTAACATTTCCTTATTCCACTCTTGTTTTAAATTTTCTGTGAATGCTTTATTCATATACATATCTAAAAGCTGAAGTAATGGCGTTAATTCATGTGGAATAACTGCCATGTCTGTATTACATTCTTTCAACTCTTTTTTTTTTTTTTTTTTTCATATTTTCAATTACATTCATCTGAACTTATCTCAAACTAAAAGAATTTCTGGATTCTTTAAGGCAATGGGATGCTTTTGCCAAACATTTTGTATCCACAGTTTTATGTCATTTTTGTCCATCTATCCTATCATGAACATGAATGAAAATACCAATTGGGAAATTACATTTTGGCATCATCTTTCTTTTAAAAATAACCATGGGCGTTAATTTTGTACCATCTGCTAAACAGGAAAGCACTGCAGCAAGGTGAGATTTTTAATGACCTGATTTTTTTTTTTTTTTTTTTTTTTTAACTACTCTGATATGCGCCCTCACGTCGCCAAATTTCTCGCCAAATATTTTTAGCGAGAAACTTCACGCTGCCGTATTACTATCTAAATTTTTTGTCTACATTTTGAACTTTTAGCCTAAAATGTCTCCAAAAACGTGGTTTTCGCACATGCAAAAACTATGTTTTGAACACACAATTTAGCTAAAAATCCGAAACAAAAACAAAAAATTTAGATAGCAAAAACGTAAAGTTTCTAACCAAAAATATTTGACAAGAATCCATGTACACAGCGACATATTTTAACTTAAAAAAACATCTACGAATTGCACAATGTAGGCAACGAACGAATCTACAAACTACGCAGACCTCGCTTTAATAAATTAACATAACAACAATAAATTTCAAAGAATACCATGTACACAGCATCCTGTTTAAACTTTAAAAAAATTCTACGAATTGCACAATTTAGGCAAGGAAGGAATCTACGATCTACGCACTCCTCGCTTTAATAAAATAACATAACAACAATAAATTTCAAATAATACCATGTACACAGCGTTCTGTTTCAACTTTAAAAAACATCTACGAATTGTACAGTCTAGACACTAAACAACAAGCTTGATTTTTACATTATGGTAACTTGGCGATTTTTTGGCGAAAATTTGGCAATCAACTCTCCTGCAGCAACCCTCTATTTTTTTTCCCCGCCGCCATTTTGTCTTCACGAAGTAAAGACATGTTTCTTTTCTTTTTATCTACTGAACACTTCTTCCAACAATCTACTAGCCGAATTACACTTATGCTAGAAATTTTATCAAACAAAACTGCTTAATCATGACAAATATTCACTGCAAAATTGGGAAAAAGTGCACAATACCATACTCCTTACGCGTTATTCAAAATAACACATACACATAAACCATGTACACACCGACTTATTTTTACTTAAAAAAACATCCCAGAATTGCACAAAAATGGCATTGCGCACACTCTTCACTATATCCATGTACACTGCTTTTTTCTCATAAATTAGAAAAATTTCACGAAAATACATGACAATTTTCTCAATCTTTAAACCCGGTAAAAAGAACATATATGAAATTACCTGATCGCGAAAAGGTATTTACCCTTTCCAAATATGAACATTTCCACATATAAAATAAATAAAATATCCAAAAACTTTTACCTCTAAATCATCTACAGTCAAAAGTCGTTAATCCGGACTCGTCAGGACTTCAGCGATTCCGGATTATCGATTTTTCAGGTTTATAGATCATCAGTTTAAATCTGGTAAGATGACATGCAGAAATTACAAAATTAAAAATATGAAACCGTAGTTTATGAAATAAAGAACAATTATGATCTAAAGGGTATCAAAATTTACAAAAACGAAAAGCTTAATATTTATTTGTTTACTTTATTAAACATTTCTTTCAATGTAAGTTGTTTAAGATGCTTCCTTTCATGTGATAATACTTTCTCTTTAATTCTATTAAACAGACATAATTTCTTGTTTAGTTACAAAGTTCCGCTGTTCAAGTCCTATAATTGCTTTAAATCATATCAAAGACGGAGTACATCGACATGAAATACTACATTTAGTAAGGAATCATAAGCCAAATAAAATAAAAACATCTGCCGTGAAGGTAAGGATAGTGCTGACAGATCAACTTCCAATTCATTACGTGTCACGGCGTTTCCCCCGCCGCAGAGCAGCGTGAAATTGATAAACAGATTTCGGATTTTGAAACATACTTTCGCTTTGTAAATCCTTTACATATTAGTAAATATATATCAGAAATTCTATTTGACATAATCGAAAGTTCAAGCTTACTTTTATAAAATTGTTCTAACAATCTGCAAAAAATAATAAGCTGGATCCAATTCGAAGATTAAGGAACAACGCAATCTGCAACATTAACTGATTTAGATAATTTTAGCTTACCTTTTACCGTCCGTTATACATTAAACGCGCATGCGCACACATATATTTGCAGCCGTAAAGGTCTTACGCGCACGGGTAAACGCCTCTGCGCGTGCGTCAAAGCGACGCATGCGCAGAAAGTTTGTAGCTTTGAGGTCCGGATTATGGGTATCCGAATTAACGACTTTTGACTGTATTACATTATACACGTCACCAACGAATTCATACCGCAAGCATTACAAATACTTAGTATCAAATATTTAAATTATTTCCATGCACGTTTACTTCAACTTAAACGTATACCAAATTCCTACAAACATAAAATTCACAAAAAAACTATCATTTAATTAAAATATCACTAAACCATGTACACGTCGACTTATTTTTACTTAAAAAAACATCCCAGAATTGCACAAAAATGGCATTACGCACACTCTTCACTATATCCATGTACACTGCTTTTTTCTCATAAATTAGAAAAATTTCACGAAAATACATGACAATTTTCTCAATCTTTAAACCCGGTAAAAAGAACATATATGAAATTACCTGATCGCGAAAAAGTATTTACCCTTTCCAAATATGAACATTTCCACATATAAAATAAATAAAATATCCAAAAACTTTTACCTCTAAATCATCTATTATATTATAAACGTCACCAACGAATTCATACCACAACCATTACAAATACTTAGTGTCAGATATTTAAATTATTTCCATGCACGTTTACTTCAACTAAAACGTATACCAAATTCCTACAAACATAAAATTCACAAAATAACTATCATTTCATTAAAATATAATTAAATTCAAAAACACTACTTAAAATATAAATGAGCACATACATTAAATTAATAAAAATTACCTTACAATCCTAATTACTTTAAACTAAATCATTGCTAATAAAATTTTCCCAATAATACCAAATTCCTTTCCACCTTACATTTAGAACAATGCATAAAAATAATATCCTCAAATAATTAAAAATACTAACTTACCTAATCTTCTTCAGAATCTTGATTACGTGTCCGATAAACTTTTCTTCTTTCTGTTTCAGGATCTTTAAAATCATACTTATATTTCACAGCAAGGTACCAGGTAAAATAAATAACTTAATAAAATATCTTTATTTCTATCTCGCACAACCTTAAACAAACATTTATTACTACCCTTTTCAATACCACTAAATACCCATTTCGAATTCACTTTAGTTACGGCCATGGGATCCAAAAATTAACCAACACTGTTTCACACAACACAGAATAAAGCCAAATACAAAATTTCCAGATTTTTTCCCGATTTCCCCCCCTTTTCCGATTAAAGAACCGTAATTCGTCCATTAATATCACATGACATATCCCATGATCTCTCATTTCCCTCCCACAAAATAATGCGTAATCGGAACTACTGCTCACATTATTACCAAAGTCCCAGGTAGTAACCTTTATCGCCTCCAAAATGTTGCCAAACTACCAGTTACCATATTGTAAAGATCAACCAACAACAAAATAAACTAAAATAAATTTCAAACAATTTAAAAAAACAACAATAATGACAGAAATTCATACTAAAGAACCAATGAACATAACATTCTACAAAATAAGAACAAGGATAAAATAAAATGCACTTACCATGAATTAATGCGTTTTCGAATAGCAGAAATATAAATTTCATACCGCCTTTAACATGCCGCCACGTAATCACTATCGTATTTACACGACAGCAAGACACACTATCCAGAAAATTTATACTATGGTTCACAAATAAATAAAATCACAAATCCCTACTTCTATCATGCACTGCCATTAAAAATAATCTCCCAGACCCTCATTCCACAGTTCCAAATACCCACTACCTCTCAACAGGATAGCTACAATCATATTTCCTTTTGCCGAACTTCAATTCAACAACTACCATTTTATCTTTCCCTCCCATCTTCTCAGACACAGAGGCGAACCAAAGAGCTCCAACGAAAAATTTTTCAATGTCAACAGGGTTGCCATAGAACACGCAATCGCGCCAAAAACCAGCGCAGAACACATATCGCCACATTTGGTGAAATTAGGGTGTATATTAGAGTTGTACCTTTTTTTATATGAACCAATTTTGTTCTTTTTACATTGTTTTATTTCCTATCATATCAAGCGTTACTGAAGTTTCATCCATATTTTCAATGTGACAGTTAATAATTTTTTTTGCCTTCATAGTTCAGTAACATACATCTGTAAACTTATCAATTTGTTGTCCAGATCTTTTGGAAGCCATAGCAAAACTTCTGTTTTTTCTTGCAGAACTAAACTATTTCATCCATAAATCGACCACACCAACTCAAAGTTGCCATAAATTTTTCACTTTCATTTGCATTCTTTTCTGCTCACTTTATAGCAAATAAACATGAGCTGTTTCTTGTTACGATTAATCCATTCTGGTGACTTTGTAGGACCCTGTTCACAACAATTTCTTCTAGAACAAGTAATTTTTTTTACTCTTTTATGCAAAGCAAATTTATTCTTTGCCATTGTAATTTTATTTTCTTCCACTCGTGTAAAGCTAAAGGAAACACTAGATCAACTGTATTTCAGCTAAAACAAATGCAATTTACTAAACTACTTCAATGTTCACTTCAAAATTACGGCTTCAAATTACTGCAGAAAGAACATCCAACTCCTAATTTCGTGTATTCATTCAAGTCAGAAATGCATTTGTACCCCAAATTATGTCCCTCTTCTCGAAACCCTAAAATAATATTCTTGTACGCACATGCATTAAATGCAACCTACCTTCTCAGCAAAATTATGTACTCCTCAAGTATCCTCCCCCCTCAAGTACATATTATTCTTCTTATCGCTTGTCTATTCAGTATACCATTGTTCGAAAGCATCAAAAAAGTCTTCAAGTGAATAACTTCAGAAGATGAGAACATCACATGTATCATTCAGGTTTCTGTGTTATACGGTGAATATCCCTAAAAATTAAAAAATATAGTTTAAAATTATAGGTGTACATTATACACCAGAATATACAGGAAATAAGACTTGTTGCAATATATTCTTAAAGAGCATGTAAGAAATAGTTCATTCATTTGACACTGTTTTTAAAACAAATGCTGTGAAGAATGACAACAGTTTTTTTTTAATTTGATTTTTTTATAAGATTTGAGTAAAATGAAAATAAAAAATTGAATAGTTGAAGAATACGATGTTGTTTATGTTGTTTTTGGCTTTAAAACCGATGTTCAAAATTTTGGATTAACTTTTCTTCAAAATTCTGGCTCAAAACACCCATTTCATAAATTCACGAATTTTTATACATAGGTACTTATATACAAGGTCAAGGTTCTTTAATATACTGAAGGTTAGGCCAGGAACGGGAAAAGCATGCCACTGGTTGCTGGTAGTGACATCACCCGAGTGACAAGATACATCGATCGACGCGTGTGTTGCATGATTTCAGTGATGGAATAAATGTAAACTAAAGCAAAATGATCATTTTATATGTAGTATGTATAATAAGATATTGGAAATACCCGGTATATACTTTCCTATTAGGTATTTTGTCAAAGCAAATGTTTATTTTATGTTCAGAATTTGTACGAATGCTAAAATAATTGTAAACATCCTTTTCTTAAAGGGAAGCATTAGAATAAGAAAAATGATATATCTATTAATGAAACTAAATATTGTAAAATGTGGTATTTTTAAATATTTTTGCGTTGTATTGCTTGCACTTAATAAATCTTGTTGAATAAAACACATGAAGGCAGAACTGCCAAAACCATGGTAATAACATAATCAAAAAGTATTTTCCCATATGTTTTCATTGCTCATGCATTTTTTTTTTAAAATACAAATGAATTTTGATATTCTGTGAAAATATATGATTGTGATTTTCAGATAAAATTACATATCTCAAGTAAAAAAATATATAAAAGGATTTGAATCACCAAATTCTTACTCAATTAATATAAAATTCTACAAATTTCTTTACAACGTCAATATGCTTTTTAAATAGACTTATCACATTCTTTTTAAGGTGAAAAGTAACTTATATTGATTAACTTCAGATGTCAGCAGAAGTACATATATTTTCAGTATTATCTAAAAGTAATCTTTCCCTAATTCTCAATTTCAATTAAGCCTGCGTACAAGTTAAATATTTTTAATAACTACTGTATTTATATCACCTTGTTTCTTAAAATACTTTTGTTATACTCGAAATAGTGTTCAGTATTTAAATATTTTTCTTTCTGTTATAATTAAAAACAAATTATATGGAATCAAAATTAAAAACATTGCAGCAGTTAACACTGAAGAGAATATCTTACTCTTTCGCTATTTGTATTCCAACACAATACACTTTTTTTTTTTTTTTTTTTTTTTTTTTTCAGGGTCAAGCATGGGGAAATTCACTTAGTTATGTTAATTAAATTACATCAGATTCAGTTAAATAACACTGATGGGAATATGTCACTCACTGATTCGATATTTGCATGGTAGTGTGGTCGAGAAACTGTTCTTTCCTCAAGGTGAAGCATATATCAGTTTACTTTGTACGCAAAGCTTAACCCAAACATTGCTTCAATATACTATAAGTTTCATTCACAAAATGAAGATTATGATAAAAAGTGATCTAAGATGAGAAAAAATTTTAATTTAAATGTAAAATATTAGTAAAATGACCTATAAATGTGCAATTACAAATACTAATGTATCCATTCGATCACAGTTATGTAGAAAACTACATAAATTCATTAAAAAAATAAGCAGATATTTTATCTGGTTGTAACGACTAACTCAAATGTGTCGCTTCAACTAAATCAGATGTGTTACTGGGTGTAAACTAAGTTGCACAGTCTATCTTATCAGCTTATAGCCTTTCCTTTTTTGGGGAAAGGGAAGCTAAATTTTCCAATGATCGTTTCCTTGTTTTGCGAGACTAACACCTGCTTGCTCTATCTGTTTTTAGCGTAAATTTGGATGAATCATTCGCGTCAAAAATATTTCTCTCCTGATTAACTTCAGTTTTCTGAAGTACAACATTTATAATGTATTGGTGAGTTATTTTCACACGATGATGATGTAAGATGTAAAGTGGGAACAACATTGGCTTTCAGCACCCTTTTAGAAGTTGAACAAAGCAATTCTGCATTTAGATACCGTATGTAGTCATCAGTTGTAAAATGAAGGACACATATTCTTGCATTTTCGATGTTGGAATTATCTCCTTTTTTGCAGCGAACAATCTGTAACTTACGAAGTTCTGCATCACTTAGAAAATGATGGTATGTGATACCCTGACTTCTAGTTTTCCTTCTAAATTCTGATATAACGATACAGCATAATTTGCAATTTCTGACCAGGTATAATACCGAATCAACAACACAAATCAAATGAAAGTGTTGATGCAACGAATGTAAACAGATGGCAAGAACTAACAACTGTCACTCACATGACGTCATGCGCATGCAGCATAAATTTTCTCCCGGCTCTATGCATCGCTCTTGGGCCACCCCTGATACAAGGTCTAGAATTGAATTACCTGTACACCAAAAATCCTAAAATGAGAAGGAAAAATAGGTGCATGAGATTTTTCAGCAAGCCACTTTAGACTGTATGTGTGCAGAGAGCTAAGATTTCGGTAAAGTTTACAGAAACTCCAGTATGCAATCCGCTGTTATGCTGAAATTCCCATATGGAAGGAATATAATCTGCAATTACACTCACAAAAATGTCCAGAGAAGCTTAACACTTTCTCAAAGGAATGCTATACACATATCTGAGCTGTCACATACGTAAATACTTTTTTCTGATACTCTTTCGGTTATCACATAAATACTTCTTGTGACATGGTATGTTGTCTTATCAATGGTTTAGATAATCAGAAAAATGCCATTACTGCTTTGCTGTTGCAACCACTTATGATTCCATCCCATTTTAAGTCAGTTTTTCTTCACTCACTCAGTTATTACTTCACATTTTAAGTCAGTTATTTCTTCACTAGTACTACTGGCTTTGAATACTTAATATTTGTAATTTTTTTTTAATTATGAATCTTTGAGGTCTACAAATGACAAAAGGAAAAATACCTATATTTTGTGTTATTGACTAATTATGAATATGATAAATTCCTGTTAAGTTAGATTCTGCATCTCTAAAGAAAGACTGTAATGATATATGAAAGTAGAAACTATAATATAGAGAATACAAAATTGGTTAAAAATAGATCAAATTTACGACAGTCAGCTAATGTATTTACTGTTTGAAAAGGACATTGAAAATTTCTCCTCAAAATTGAATAAATTCATAATCTTCAAACGATATTCATCCTTCAGACAAAAGGAGAAAAATGAAAGGTGGACTAGTTTACTCATGGCTCTACTTCCCAGTATTTTGTAAAGTATGATTTAGAAACTTTTGATTTTTTTCACGTGATTTTCAAGTTGCTATTTAAGAAATAAACCAATCTCGAAGAATAATCAGCCCTCAAATAATATGCTTGCACATAATTTTTTCATTCTAGTTTTCATCATCTAATTTTCATATATTTTTTGTATTTTGTACTGTAGTTGTATTGCATATCCAAAGGCAATTTTTTTATATATTTCCAGTAAAAATATTTTTTTTACAAGGTAAAGGAATGTCCCCTTGATCGTGAAGAATTAGGACGCTCCACTTGGGCCTTTCTACATACTATGGCTGCTTACTTTCCTAAAAAGCCTTCAGCCAGTCATCAAAGTGACATGAAGCAATTCTTAAACCTGTTTTCAAAGTTTTATCCTTGTAAAGAATGTGCGGATGATTTACAAGTAGAGTATGTATATTTTTCTTTTTTTCTATTTATCAACATTAACGAGTAGTATTTTAGCAAATGTAATGGAAATTCAACCTTCTGAGTATTAGTTTTTATTGGCATCAGTCACTGAGAATGTCAGCTTTCTATCAACTACTTCTACTATTTTCTAACAACTGAGACAATGAGATATGCAGAAAAAAATCTACTGAAAATCACAGAATAAAAATAAATATTTAAAAATGTACATAACACTTCACAAAATATGATTGTCTTGTCATTATTTAAATGAAAATCTAAAATATTGTTTATTATGTTATGTTAGGTATTATGTTATGTTAGGGTATTATGTGCATGGCATACATTTTGGCAGGTTATTTAACTGTAAACAATTTCTAGTTATAAGAATAGTTTATATATAGCAATTTATTATTGCAAAGAATTTATTTCATTATAAATTTCTAAAACAAAGGTAAAAATATATTTCAAAGTGCCCCTTGGCGATTGGCCAGCAAGTCACAATTTCAAGATGGCCACTACACAAAACCAAAATAACAAGTCAAAGAACTGCCCAAACTCAGTGTCATCAATCTATTTTCACTTTAAAAAAAAAAAATCAGAGAATTGCACAAACTCGGCATTGCGCACTCCCTTGACTTTGTCCATGTACACATCAATCTATTTTCACTTTAAAAAAAGTCAGGAGAATGATGACATCATATGATGTTAAAACAAAGTTACTCATCACCAAAATTGAACAAAATTTGTAGCCAATCGAAGCTCAGTAAATTGCATTTTAAACTCTTAATGAAATAACATAAAAAAAGGAAATATTGACTTGCCATATTTAGAAATTTATGTGGCTTCAGTCTGTGTGGCACACAAAATTCCTTAACAGCATCCAAAAACTTTCTAAAATTATCTGAACTAGAATATGCATACTGCTATCACCACAGAAATTCACAAAACTAAGAGTCACAAATATCCTCCGTAGTGCTGGACTGTCGGTGGTATTTCTAGCATGAACCTTTCTTGTGACAAACCCATTCAAAGCCATCTGAACAATCTTTATGTTCAACCATATGCATTTCTTTCTACAAACAGGACACTTATAATGACTACAATGTAAACCTTCATTTACACACCACTCAATTAATGCTTTTTTCCCTTTCGTTCCAAATCATACATAAACTTCAGATTAATCTCATCACGTACAGCTGTTTTACGGTGTATAGCACAAAATAAGCAATGTACATCCAATGCAGAAATAAGCCCTTATGAATATTTTCCCATCACTCAAATTCACCGCAATCACGCAACCAATCACATCATAACATGGTTTCCATAACATTCAACTACTCAGGTTACCATAAATGAAACAACAATTTGGCGATAAATGAAACGCCTTGTCGATAATCCAAGGGGCACCCTTAAATATAGACTAACAAAAAAAAAAAAAAAACATAAGCTGAAATAAATGAGTATATTAGACGTTAGAAATAAATTAACAGTTATCAGTTAGTACGGGAGAAAACATTTTGTCCTTCAGATATAGGTGTTATGAACTTTAATTCACGGTACCATTGTTAAATAAGAAACTTCTTGCCGTGAAAGGTTTCTACTTCCTTTTAGGGAGGAAACTAAACTCTTAAGAATTTTTGCTAATTACCAAACTTTTAGTGATCGTATAGTAAAACGGTAAAGCATTTGCGTTGTGAAAAATGCATCCCGGGACCGCACCGTGAGAGGATCGTAACATAAGAAAACATATACAAGATATATAGGAAAAACATATTAAATATATAAAGAAAACATACTGTAATAGGTTTCCAGATTAAATATCAGTTTATTCAATTTCATCACAAAAAAATAAAATCTTATCCTCATCAGAGAGTCTAAGGGGAATTCTTCAATTTGTCATTTACTTTTTTTTTTTACATTTAAATTCATATAAAAACCTTAAGGGTTGTCTTGGTAATTTAAAAAGGGAAAGGGAAACAATTGAAAGCCTGAGAATTAATTTAAGATTCGACGTTGTTTTTACATTCTAAGGAAGTTGTTGAAAACTTACTTAAAGTTCAAACACAAAAAAAAATAAAACTTATCTTGGGTGGACATCTTGAAGTGGAGGACTCGTATCCTAATAAGCGTTGACGTCGGCGGGGCTCATCTTTACGGTCACAAAATGGAAGTTTCAGAAGACATCGTCCTGTCCTGGCACTATTTGCGAAAACACATATGCAGGTAACTGGTTTTCATAATGACGAAGCTATTTTTAAGTCTGGAAAACAGAAACAGGAGCACTGCTGCCCAGCACGGCTATCCGCTTGGTCTTGAAAGTCTTAAGTCAACACGCAGGTAATTGGTTTTCATAATGACGAAGTTATTTTACCTCTGTAAAACAGAAACAGGAGCACTGCTGCCCAGCACGGCTATCCGCTTGGTCTTGAAAGTCTTAAGTCAACACGCAGGTAACTGGTTTTCATAATGACGAAGTTATTTTACCTCTGTAAAACAGAAACAGGAGCACTGCTGCCCAGCACGGCTATCCGCTTGGTCTTGAAAGTCTTAAGTCAACACGCAGGTAACTGGTTTTCATAATGACGAAGTTATTTTACCTCTGTAAAACAGAAATAGGAGCACTGCTGCCCAGCACAGCTATCCGCTTGGTCTTGAAAGTCTTAAGTCCCTCCCCCAGTTCAATTTCGCCTTTTTACCAAAATGCGGCAAGGGAGCATGTTTGCAGCTCCCGGCCAGAAACGTTTTTCTAGGCAATTACGGCTCGCCTGTTCTTGCTCATCCCAAGAGCAAGCTTCACGAGTAACGTCCAAAGTAAGTTTCACAAGCCAGTCAGTAAGTGAGTCTCGCCTCTTAACCAAAACGCAGCCGGGAAGCATATTTGCCGCTCCCCGCCGGGAAACATCTCTCTTCGTAAATTATATCTTTTCTATCGCTTTCAAGCAAGTTTCAAGAGTAACGTCCAAAAGTCCAGCAAGCCCGTAAGTGAGTGAATCCAACTCGAATTTCCTTGGTCTCCTTCACAAACGCGGGCTCCCACTATGGCTTCACTTATCGCCCCCTTAATTTTGGCAAAATTTGCGTTTTCAACCCCAGAATGTGGAAATAAGGGTGATCGCGCATGCGCGCCCTTCTTCACTTAGCCAACAACCGGACCCTCAATCGCCAAAAACCTGAATGACTTACATTGAAAGTCAAGTAGCAACCTTTGACCCTTTTGTCACGTACTTCCTCTCTTAAGGTCAACTACACAATGAAAATCCTTCTAGAACATTCTAAAGGACAAAGCGCGCGAAATCATGACTTGGCAAAAATTGCTTCCCTTTCCCTGCTTCTTTTCACAATGAATCAAAGCTTGTACAAAATTTGCAAATAAAAGAAAATAAATAATATTCTTTTAAACTAAATAATATTCCCAGAAGCATCTCTTTTTCCCCAAAATTAAAGCCTTAAAATAAATAATTCAGAATCAAATAAAAATTAAGATTTCCATAAATCAGAAAATCATTCACATAGTTTTTATAACGCTATCAGACAAATTCTGTACACAACATAGGTGATGCCACATGAATTCTGCTAAGGGCCCACTGGGGTTTATCTGAGCTAATGAACACAACTGATGTAGTCGACCCATCTTCAAAACCAGTTTTTTCCCATAGGGCAGCAAGTTGAAAAATCTGAACTGCAGGCACAGCAGAGCTAGTCAACACATGGAACTGACTCCGTTAGCTCACATAAACCCCAGTGGGAACAGCCCTTAAGAGTCAACGTGTTGATGGGCTGTGCCTCTTTGGCATATGCTCTGCCATTTACCATTGCCCGAACACATTTGATATATAGTGTATGACAACCCGTAAGTCAGTAGAATTAAATGAATGATCCCCTTTGAAGTGATCATATCCTGCAAATTTCAACTTAAATATTTGTAACTTTTCCAGCAGTCAGAAAACCTCCAAAAACCCACTGTAGAGGAAATATGTGACTTATGTTTCCTTCTGGTAAACAAACTTTGGACTGTTTTCAGCTCTTTGCACCACAAATAAATAAATTGTTGACTGGTGAGAAACGGAATGTGCGAGTTCTCAAACCACATTTCTTTTCAGATGCCTTTCTCTTTCACACATGAATGAGGATAGCAGAAGCATTTAGCCTGTGGCAGATCTTTCACTTTCATCAGGTGCATATTTGAACACAGTCTTTCTTTATTGATAATAGCTTTATCTTGAAAGACTATCAAATGCACAAACCAATAGATCTGAAAGAAATAAATTGTGCAGAAGCAAATCAACAAATGTTTTGGTCCCCAGGTATAGATGAATAGTTAAATTAATTTTAATTAATTAAAATTTCAAATGTTAATTATAGCCTTTTTTTTTTTTTTTTTTTTTTTTTGTTACACATTTTGGCACATGGTAGATGATGATATCTTGGCCATCATCTGCCATGTGGTGTATGTGTTTCTCATTTATAAACTTATCTTATAACTAGAAATTGTTTGCTATTAAAAAACCCAAAACAATATGCGGCAGGCACATAATGGAAAAGAATTTGTTTTCAAGAATCGATATTAAACTGTCAAATGAAACTAGAAGATGGGGGGAGGGAAAATGGCTATTCTAATCATCGAATATCATGTTCTTTATGAATAATTTACTGGCACTTTATAAAATTTTATGTGCTGTTACATGAAACTTCAAAATAATTTTTTTATTAAATATTTGTGTTCTGGCAAAACTTCTTTAAAATAGCTTTCAAATATTATACCTTAAAAATGGATCTGACCTGTGGTAATGATTATAACAGGAGTTCCTATTTATCTGTTCTTCTGTGCATCATGGCTGTGGTCCATGATAGATGGATCATCGAGGTTCCATTGTTGGTGATTATGTTAATGAAATACTTGTATATGATAGCACTGTTATAATTGGGATTGCTGATTGAAGTGATCTAAGTGAAGTGAAAATAAGTTTTTATTGATTTATTGATATATTTTAAATTTCTTATTGATAATATAAAAAATTATCTTAATCTATATCTTATTTAGTCTATAGAGAAGCTGTTAAATTTTTAGATGAAGGCAAATTGGCTTACAGTTTATTATTTTACATCAATTATATTTTCTTTGATTTCAGCACAGAAAAAAATAAAAATTTGATTGTGTGTTTAGTCTGAGTATGTGTAAGATAGGTTTTTTTAGTAAAATTGTATTAGTTGAGATAGAAATGAATACTTGTATAAACAAATGAAAAGTTATTTTATTGTTGTATTTTGACCAAAAGGTAAGTATATTTTGAATTACAGAAATAAAAATACTGTGCATTTTGTAGTTCTCATTACCTTGAAGGTAAATAAAGAAATAAAATTCCCTCATTTGTCTTACAATAAATAAGTATTTGGCCTACAGATAAGACAAAACTCTAATATTTCTATTTTTTGAATATCCAGAAAATAGTTCTAATTCCTATTAGTCTGGATGTTTGTTCTGAAATATATGGTTATTTCAAAGAATAACTTGACGTTTATCTGAAAGTGTTATTCAGTTATATCATAAAGGTAACAAAGCATAATCTTTTAAAATTTTTCATATGTTGTTCACGGTTTAAAAAAAAAGTTTCGAATAAATTGACTATACATCCTAATTGAAAGTTGACGGTACTATTTTATTGTTCAGGTTCATCCCATTTTTTATGCATATTTAAAAACAAGCTTAGATTTTGGTCAACCATCAAGCATATAAGCTTGTGTTAATGCTCATCATTTCTGTTTAAAAACAAAAATAAAGGTTAGTAACAGAGAAAAAAATGTTCCATGCAATGAACAGGAAAATACATTCGTATATTTTTTATGCTGCATCTGTTTTGTAGTGCTAATTTTTTGTTCTTTATGCTTGTTGGTTGCAGCATGCATATTCTACATAAATTTCAATTTTATTTATCATTGCGACTACAATTTGAAAATATCAAAAAGGCTAGAAATAATTGAACAATGATCTTTGCTAATTTTTAAAAAAAATGCAGACGTAAAATATAAAAGTAGTGTGTCAACATCATAATCCCATTTTCCCATTGCTCATATATATATATATATATGTGTGTAAAATATAAAAAATATGATGGCTTTGTTCTACGCGAACAGGCAACCTCTAATTAACTTTCCGCAATTTCAGGATCTTCCCCCTAGATCAGCACTTTCGCGAACATTCTGGCATGTTACGTACTCACTACTATAAATGAAGAGTTCGTGCCATTTTAGATTCAGATTGCTTTTCTCCGCCTACCACTGTAATACCCTTTTGCTGCCGCTCTTACCGTCTGTCTTTCTTTGTTTGAATAGTATGTCATGTATAGTTATTTTTTAAACTTTTATTTGCATTAAAGTAGAAACAATTTATATGCAGCATAGAAGTTTCACATTCATAGGTATTTATTTTTGCAAAGATGATTTATTTTTGCACTTTGTTATGTTCATTTGTGAACACTCTTACATCACAAAAAGGTGCATTTGCTAGGGTAGAAATGATGTTACCATCCAGGAAAATATTTTATACTAACTTATCATTAAAAAAAGTACATTTTTACTTGCATTCATTTTATTCTGTTCAGAGTTTTTAATGATCAGGGTTGCCACGCTACCTGGAAAACCGGAAAAAGTCAGGGAATTCGGAAATTGACCAAAAAATTCAGGGAAAAGTCAGGGAATTTAAGTATTTTAGTCAAGATCTGGAAAAGTCCGGAAATTTCATACAACGATCCCGCCAAAAAAGGCGAGTTTTGCGCCGACGTCGGAAGAGATAACTTTTTTGGCGAAATGTGTATCACGTGAGTGTCATTCGGGCAGCTGGCATAGAGCCAATTTTCGCAGCTCCAATTTGATTGTCTTTTTAGAAAGGCAAAGCAAGTTTCCTGCATCTTTTGGTTTCCAGTAACCTCAAGAATCGCATGTGCAGTGCATGAACTAAAGAAAGTACCTGTTCTCGTATAAAATAAAATGGGTTTAATCCTAGTATACAGTACCATGAAGGTTAGAATTAAAAAAATATGTATTATAAAGAAGGAAAACCTCTCTGCAACAGACATGGCTCGGTTCCATCATAGCGGGAACAGCTGTGCATGCGCGATATATCTGTCGCCAAAGCTCGAAACCGGTGTCGAAGTTTTAAGGTCACGTTATCAAGAGTTCATAAAATGAATATCATTTAAAATGTCCTTAAACTCTAAAGGAAAAGAAAATATTTTTTGGCGCAAGTAAATTAATTCATGGATTAGTTATTTGAGGGGGGGAATCTACGAAAATCCATTTTTAAAATTATTGCAAAAAATCCAAGAAAAAAACGTTCTTTTGATAAAACGTTTCTTCTTGGATTTTTTGCAATAATTTAAAAACGAATTTTTTTAGTTTTCTTTTTTTGTCAAAGAACGTTTCTTAACACGTGTTTCTCAAGTTCCTGTACACATCGCGGAGAGGGAAATTCTGGCCGTTCCATCGTCAAATCCCTTGGCAAATTTTCTCTCCCCTTTTTTCATAGACGTTCTTTGGTGAGAATAATCTCCATGTATGGTACAGTGAGATTTGGCGACATGATGATGAGCAGTAAACGGGTCATTTTGTTCTTTGCGACAATTTTCAAAATCATGCGAAGGCCGTATCGTATACTAGGATTTTACCGCAAAATCTTTTTCTTTTCTTTTCAATAAATACCTTGTCATTTTGCAGTAAAATAAAAAAAATAGTAATCAATCATCTAGGATAACCAAGAAATATAACTATATTCGCTAAAATATCGTTGATTATTCTAATTAAATTTTTAAGTAATTATCTTTATGTTATTCATATCATTTAATGTTGCTTTTTCCCTCTAAATTTATTTATCATTAGTAAATAATATTTCCAAATTTCAGGAAATTTTCTCTGGCATAATCCTGAAATTAATTCTAGCAGTATGATGACATCACGAAATTTAATGAGCATATTTTTTCCTTATGTATGCTGCGAAATAAATACAAAATACCTCAATTTAGTAAAAAAATATCATTAAATAGATTTCTTTCTTTCGTTTAGCTGCAGAATGTCTGCAAAAAATACCTTATTTTATTCCAGATTGGGCAGATTCTAATCTCAATCTTCAGTGGAGAAAACAACTCCTATTATAATTATATTTGTGTTTTCAAGTGTTAAGGTGCCTTTTAAGAATACACCTCACACAAATTAAATTTACCTAAAATCTAACCTAACTTTTAGCATTGCGTTGTGATTCATAAGAACCGGATTAGCCTCGTGTTGAACTGGGGATGATCATGAGTAATAAATAAATAAAACGTACAGTTGTTATCCAATGTATATATCTTAAATTTTATTAAGTTTTTTAAGCGGAAAAGTAAACAAAATTATCAAACAATGTGTACCAAGAATAATTAAGAATAAATGTCCTCTGGGATTTATTGAATAATTAAGTGAATTTGCTACACAGTACCGTAATTAATTTACCTCTTAGCACAGCCAACGTACATTACGCAGATAGACTGGAATTTTCTCGAAACAGACCTGGAAAACCTGGAAAAGTCAGGGAATTTCATTCTCCTGTTTGAGTGGCAACCCTGATGATATAACTATCTTAGATTGTAAAACTACTAAATTACCATGTAGAGTACCAATCAAAATCCTCTTCACTGTACTCATCTACAAGACTATGAGCTGTAGCTCTCAGCTGTAATAAGCAATGTCCCAATTATAACACGTGTATTAATTTCCATTAGTCTCATTCTAACATTTAAATTGATGTAACATTCAACTTTCAGTTATTTAATATGCTATTCATTATATAAATATATCTGCCTATAAGAACAACACTGGAAGTGGTGTTTATACTTTGATTTTGCTACAGAAATTTAGCAAAAATTAAAAATAATGTAAAAGCCAAATTTTAAATTGCCTTTTAAATCCAGCTATACATCACTAAAAATGCAAATAATTGGTCCAATAAGGTGAATGTGATTGCCAAATCATCATCTATTCAAAAAACAGGGAATCTATATTGATAAAATATGATTAATGTGTACTAGGATTAAATAAAATATTGTTACATGCGTATGGGTTTGTAACGAATGAATGCACATAGATCCGATGATAGCTTGATAAAATTTACTTTCCCAAAAGAAAAACTTTGAAGTTCTGAGACTTTTCACAAAAGTACTCATACAGCTCTTCTTGGTATGGTAGAGTACAAATAATAGTTACCACTTTAAACTATTAAGAATGTTAAATGCAAGACAGAATTTTTTAAAAAATCTTCAAATGCATAAGCTTGCAAAATGATCTTTCAGTATTCTGATATAAACTAAACTGAAAACTGATGCTGTCTTTTGTCTTACATAGTTTGCCCCATGTGCTGAGAAATTTCTAGGGCTTTCCATTTCTCGATTGGTTTGGTTTATTTGATTTCCGCAAAGCATTCAAGGGCTATCTGCCTAAAGGGTGGGCTGCTTTCACAGAGGACTTTCTAAGGGAAACTGGCTCATATATATGTTGCATATGGAGAAAACCACAAAAACGCCCATGCAACCAGCCCATTTGCAGCATTCGAACCTTGGACCGAAAACTATCAGTGTTCAGCAACTTTACAGTTCGGCTGCTGGCCATTTCTTGAAATTGCTGAAAGGCATACACAGTTACTGTTACATAAAGTCAGATACAGTTACCTAGAGATTGACCTGATTACAGTTACACAGAGATCAGCCCAAATGATCGGCAAGTTTGGCAACTTTTGACGGTTTCTCGCCAAATTTTGTGACAAAAATTAGTTGCCAAAACCATTGTCGGCTAGGTGCTATCTCGCCAGTTTGGCAAGATAATAACCATATTCTCAATATTAAATGGACTAACCTTGTAACCTTACTTTTCCAACAATGATTCGTATCTTCAGGCTTCTTCTGTTACATTATACAAGAGATACTATAATTTACATTAATAATTTCACTAAAATGACTCACATACATACAAAATTTGTAACAATATGTTTTCAATAATTTAACCTACGATATCGGGGATTTTTTAGAAGAGAGGGGGTAAATCATTGTGTATTTGCTGATAAACCAAATTTTAAACTTACGTAATAAAAAACTGGCTGAAAATTCTCGGCTTATATATAAAATATGCTGTATTTGTTCAGAAATTAAAGTCTGCAACTATAAGCATTTTGATGTTTTTTGTTGGAAAAATATCCATTTATCAAGGGAACTTGTAGGTGATTTCTTACTTTATTTTTATTTATTGTCACTATTGAAAATATTCTTTCAGTTATGCTGGTGAATGATGGAGTCACAATATAGACTAAACTATGCCGACCAGCAGCCAAGCAGTAAAGTTACTGAACATGAATAGTTTGACTTGGATTCAACTCCAGGCAAATGGGCTGGTTGTATGGGAAATTTTCATGTTTTTCCCAATGTAGCTTCCCTTAGAAAGTTTTTCACAAAGACATCCTTGCCCCTTAGGCAGCTAGCCCTCACATGCTTTGTTGTAATCAAATAAACCAAACTAGATTAAACCAGTATTATTACATTGGGTGATATTTGTTCTTTTCAACATTTTCCATTTCAACAATTTTTGCAATTTTGAATGCTTTTACAGGATATGTATATATTTCTGCATGTGAAAATTAAGCACCGTAAAAGATTTTTAGAGACCATCAATGAAAAAAAAAAAAAAAAAAAATAAGAACCTATTAAGCAAATAGTAACTGAATAAACTAAAGCAATTATCTACATCTGAACTTCACTTTCATAATTTGTAAGAATAAAATAAATCTGTAAGTAGGATACATTATTATTAAACATTATCAAATATTTAACTAATTATAAAAGAGATTCAAGAATAAAATTAACTTTACAATTTTTTCAAGTAATTAGCATTAAATTATCAAATTTCTTGAAATGTTTATATTTTATGCTTATAATAGTCCCATATATTTTAAAGAAGATTAGTGGCTTTTTATTTAAATTTTACTAACAGTTAAACTTTATATTGATTCTTTCTTTTATGCCTCATTTTGTCCTGTACTCTCTCATTATTCACACAGAGGTATATGCAAATTTTATGTGAAGTGGTATAAGTTAAATTATAAAGTAAAATATTAATCAGCATGACTCATAACAGAAGCTTGGGTGTTGCCACTGCAGGTGCTTGCTTAGAGAGAGAGAACTACCGAACAGAATAGACATGAATGCCTGATGTTGGTTAAGTATTGAAAGTTAGTTGCATTTAGGCACAGTCTAGGTGGCCCAGTTAGTCTCATAGCTTCATGTAGATTTGCTGAAGTTATAACCCATTCAATATAAAATTCCAATAAGCCACTGAAGTACCAGAAATGATATGTTATTTTGTATTATTTTAAGTCTCATTAGTTGTGAGGAATAAAGTTTTATGTTAATTTCTACATCTTTGTGTGGTATCTTGTATCCATAATTAGGATTAAGGAAAGAAAATAACTCACCTTAACATGTAGAGATAACTTCCAAGGGTGAACAGTTAGGTACAAATAATTAAATTATGTAGTTAGATACTCTTTGTCATAATAGATTTACATGATTATAATTTTTTTATATTTCTAAAAAATATACATTAAAAAAAGCACCAAGAACTTTTTACAGCATTTTTATAATAATGATTCTAAAATGGTACATATTAGTATAACTATATGTTTTAATATATAATACAAAACATTTATGTTTTGTAACAACAAAATGTTTATGTGTCTTTTTAATTTGAAATGCTTTTTAATTTGGAAATTATGCATCTTTTTAAATTTGAAAATTTTGTGAATGAGTCTTTTTAATTTGAAAATTTAGCTAATTTACATCAATTTCCACCTTTAGCACTTTTACAAAGTTATGAAATGTTTTCTTATTCACATTTGTCACTATATTTCTTTGCAGAATTTCAAAAAATCCTCCTCGAACTAGCAGTCAATATGAGCTTTCTCAGTGGATGTGTCAAATTCATAATAATGTGAACAAAAAGCTCGGGAAACCTTTATTTGATTGTACTAGTGTTGATGAAAGATGGCTTCATGGTTGGAAAGATGGATCATGTGATTGATCTTCATGTGTATATTAATTTAATAATGAATATTATGAATGAATGTTTAATAGTTTATTTTTTACTTAAAATGAGAATACGGATTCTGCTAAATAAATTCTCTTATAAAATATTCTTTCGGAGTGGCTCATGTTGATTGACAAAAACAATTTGTTCTCTTAGATTTTAATCTCAGAATTTTTTATTTTATCATTATATATATATATATATATATATATACATGTGTGTGTGTATTTTTAAATTTTGCATAGATCCACTAAAATCTAAATTTAAAATTCAGTCTTATATTTTTGAAAGCTACACAAATATGTTCAGTATTATAGACTATCATTCCATTAAACAAAGCATTGATTTTTTTAATAATTACCCTGAAAGCAGAGTATTACGTTTAATATTCAATGGAAAATATGACATTTTCTTAAAATTTTAATAATATAGTCTTCTTCCCTCTATGTGAAACCCCCTCCCTTTTTTTTTGAAGTAAAAATGGTCACAATTTACTTAAAGAACCTACAGATCTTGTCTTCTTATATAAATAAAATTTCTTCTCAATTCTGGAAATCAGTAAGCATATAATATAACCTTCGATAATTATAGGGATACAGATTACACGAAAATAAAGGCACTGTGTTTTGCTGCATTTCACATATTAGTTCTTGGTTTCAAATGGCATAAATGAACTGAATATAATAGTGTATATGACTATTTAATGAATCAGAAAAATTAAATGTATGTCATAAGTAACTGTATCATTTTGAAAACTTGCTCAAAATCTAAACTGAATTCAAATGCTGTAAATGCATTTGAATTAGCTTTAGCATTCCACTTTATTTATTTTAATAGCCAGGCTTATATAAAAGCTTTTATTTCATTACAAAAGTAATTCCTATATCATGTATTCTATATACCACCCCTCTTTTTTTTTTTTTCAATATATATATAATATACAGTACAAAGTATGAGATCCAGACTCATTGGGACTTAGGCAGTTTTGAATTTGGGATTTTTCTAGGTATTAAATCATTGGTTTAAATCTAATAAGATTACGTGTAGAAATTATAAAAGTAAAAACATGAAATAATGAAGGATTTATGACTTTAAGGGAATCAAAATTTACCAAACAAAAAAGTTACTTATTTGTTTGCTGCATTGAACATTTCTTTCAATGCAAATAGCTTAATTTGCTTCATTTTCTTGGGCTAATGCTTCCACTTTAAATATATAGATAGACATAGTTTTTTGTTCAATTACAAAGTTTCACTGTTCAAGTTTTCTAATTGCTATCAAAATTTCTTCGTTTTCAGCAACCTCTGCCACTATCTTTTGGATTTAGAACAATACTACAGAGTTTGCTAACCTTTAGCTGGTTGATGATTGGAGCATCATCATCACAATGTAATAACTTCAAAGCATTAGAGTGATAATGCTGTCAGTGCTTGTAAGCTTAAGAGAAGTGATGTCTAATCCATTAGCGAGAATATAAAAAAATTGTATATGATAGAAACAGAAGGGAAAAAAATCATATACCCAAATTATCATGTTTTATGCTAAATGCTAGTTAAAAGTGTTTAAAAGCCTTATTTTTAGTTGGAAACTATAAGTATTAAAGTTCCTATAAACTGGAAGGTATTGCAACAAAAAGACCTTAGGATTATACAAGGACTGTCAAAATATAGCTGGAAGGGAGGGGGACCAAGCCTTTTACAGCCAACAGAGCAAACTTCACTGTAAAATTTTTAAATATAATACTTTTTTTATTACTTTGTCGGAAAGTGGAAAATTTTTTATTTGTTTAAACAATTCATTATTTTATACAAAACAAGAACTGTTTAATTTCTTAACTTTTATGGATTAGTTTAAATTTTCAGAGTTGTTTACTTGATACATCCAAAGACAAGAAAGAGTATATATCATAATGTAAATTTTGAAGAAGAAAAAATAATATAGTGCAATATAAAATAATGTAATATACAGTATATTTTATTAATATTATCTAACTGTGCCAAATTTGTCAGTTAAATTTTGCTGAATTTATATACCACATTATATGAATGTCTTGTTTTACATAGCATTTGCTGTTTGCTGTTATACGAATATCCACAGATATGGGGATACTATTGTTTAGATATATGTCTATACATAAACATATGTATGAAGTCGGAACATTAACCCTTTGCGGCGTGGTGGGTCAATATCTGTCCCACCTAATTAATATTTTTTTTTCTCAGTTAGCAATTCCCATTAGAAGTTTTCTAATCTTTTAAAAGTAATCGATTTTAGTTATTAGTTTTCTCAGTAGATGTCACTACTATACCAGGGCTTAAGTTTATAAGCAAAAAATATTCAAAATAGGATCACAAGAGTGATATGCAGGTATCTCGCATTTTTCAATATTTTAAAAAGTTTGGTATACAATTTAGGATATCTATGATTGTTTTTAATGTTCAAAGGTATTTTATTTTCAAAAATCTTAATTGGATTCAATATTTTATAGTATTAATTTTGCAGTTGAAATAAGTGGGTTAAAATTTGTCCCACCACACACTTGAATTTCCGCTCAATAGATGGCAGCACTCACGATTGTTTTTTTCCTTTTCTTTTTTGCATCTACTTTTTTCGTGATTGCGCGCGCTTTTACATCCTTTGTTTGCTCTGATGTGCTAAAATGTCTAGAAAAAAATTAACAACTCAGGAAGCTTTGGATCTTTTTGCTGAATTGCCATCCGATTGCGACTCAAATGCTTCAGATGTCAGTTCTGATTCAGATGAAATTGAAATCCAGGAGAGAATAACTGAGGTTGAAGTTATTGCTGAAGAAGAAAGGGATACCTGTGAGAATGAGGCTGAATTTACAGAACCCTCAGAATCTTCTGTTCCGTGCTGGAACAAACAAGAAGTTGATATTTCACTGCCAGAATTCAAAGAAGATTCGGGACCGACAGGTGAGATTTTTGATTTGGATGATCCAACACCTGTAAATTTATTTTTAAGTATATTCACACTTAAGTTCATTGAACATATTGTTTTTCAATCAAACTTATATGCAACACAGAAAAACAGTGTATTTTCCCCTCTTGATAGTAACGAGTTTTTGCGATTTCTCGCTGTAAATTTGCTAAAGGGCGTAAAAAAGTTTCCAAGTTATCGGGACTACTGGAGAAGTACTCCACTATTACACGATGATTATATAGCAAACATAATGCCTGTCAAAAGGTTCAGTTGGATATTGGGAAATTTTCATATAAATGATAATTGTTTACAACCTAAGAGAGGGGAAGCTAATTTTGATAAGCTATACAAAATACGCCCTCTTTTAAATCATCTCTCAGAAAGGTTTATGGCAGTTTTTAATCCTAATGAAACTCAGGCAGTTGACGAATCAATGATTCGCTTCAAAGGGAGAAGCAGCCTAAAGCAGTATATGCCTAAAAAACCCATCAAACGCGGTTACAAAGTATGGATGCGATGTGATGTCACTGGATTTGCATGCCAATTTGAAATTTATACTGGCAAACTCGGTGACTCTGTGGAAAAAAATCTAGGGGAGAGAGTAGTGAAAACTTTGTGCCAGCCTCTTTATGGTAATAACCATAGAGTTTTTATGGACAACTACTTCAGTAGTTATAATTTGTTTCGCTTTTTAAAGACACAGAACATCTATGCATGTGGCACTGTAAATATGAATCGGAAGTACCTACCCAAAAATTTAAAAGAAGACAAATTTATGTCGAGAGGAGATATAGACTTTTCAGTTAGCGATGATTCAATTTATTGCATAAAATGGAAGGATAAAAGATCTGTTTCTATCCTGTCTTGCTTGGAAAAGGCAACTGAAATGAAAGAAATTAATAGAAAAGAACGAGATGGAAAAACAAAAAAAGTACTGTGCCCAGACTGCATTATTTCATATAATAAGAATATGGGATATGTCGACTTATTTGATCAACTGAAAGGATTATATGAAATAGACCGCAAAAGCAAGAAATGGTTGCACAGGATCTTTTTTTACTTTTTAGATGCGAGTATAGTAAACGCATTTATTCTATTTAAGTTTGTTCGCAAAAGTGATCATGATGTAAAAACAATGAAAGATTTTCGTCTCTCAGTTATAGAAGGTCTAATGGCACTTGCAGGCAAGAAAGAGCTGAAAAGAAAACTGAAATCCCCAGTTCAAATAAAAACTAAAAAACCGTTCGTACAATCAGAAAAGAGACTAAAAAATGTAAGTCACGCGCCAAAGAGAACTAGCAGGAGAAGATGTGCACATCGAAAGAAGAACGACGAACATTTTGGATGTGTGAACCATGTGAAGTGCCTCTATGCTTACAAAAGAATGAAACAACATGTTTTTCAAAGTTTCATGAAAAATGACTTTTTCAATTTTAATCATATATAAATGATTTTGAATCAAGTGTCAATTTTAATATTTTATTTAGTATCATATGTACGAGTATCAAATTTTAATCTTAAAATAATATCCAAGAAAATATTTTCTTTTGTTTCTAAAATTAAAAATTATTAAATATATAGTACAAAATGCATTTTAATGTATTTATTATCAATATTTTAGAAAGCATGCTTTATTTTGTTTATTCATTCCACATACGATTTGTTTTTCCTGCTATACACCAATATGCTATAAGACATGTGCTAGTTGCATGGTGGGACAAACGGTATCTCACCTTCCCCCGTAAAAAATAAAAATGCAGAATTTTTTCCAAGCCTGAAAGGCACTTAAGTAAGTCTATCTGACTTATTCTAAGACATTTTTTTAAAGATTAAAATATATTTTAAATATGCGTGTCGCAAAGGGTTAAAGGAAATGAAATGCCCAAGCAAAACTGAGAATCTGTCCTTCATTCATTAGATATTTATAAAATTCCTAGAAATATTGTTATAATATACACTGCTCAACAATGAAAATGCAACACCAAGAAGGAGTGGTAAGAAAGTGATGAAATTTGGAAAAAAGAGAGAGCAAGCAGCAATAAGTGATCTTTATTTCAAAATGATAGTCACAATACAGAGCGAGAACGGCGTCAGCTCAGTAGAATGTAGGACCACCGTGGACAGCAATACACGAAGAAACACATCTAGGCATAGAGTCAATAAGAGTGCGGATGGTGTCCTGAGGGACGGCTCTCCATTCCCTTTCAACCATTTGCCACAGTTCGTCTTCTGAACGAAGCAGGGGCAGAGTCTGCAAACGGCATCCAATCACTTCCCACACATGTTCGATTGATAGGAGAGTATGGTGTCATACTAGTTGTGTCATACGTTGATAGGAGAGTATGATTGTCAGGAGAGTATGGTGGCCAGGGAAGCATTTGTATGCCTTGCAGAGCATGTTGGCAGATGCGAGCACTGTGTGGTTGGGCGTTATCCTGCTCAAAATTTGCATTAGGCAGCCCCTGAAGGTAGGGGATTGCTACCGGCCACAGTACATTATCCAAGTATCGTTGGGCCGTCATAATGCCCTGAACCATTATGCCACGTTGTTGCATGGTGGGGCGTCCCACAGTTACTGCCGGATTAGATCTGTCTCCACATCAACGCCACACACGCATGCAACGACTGTTACTGGATAAGCAGAAGCGTGACTCATCTGAAAACACGACGTTTCGCCATTTTGTCATCCACATCATTCCAGTCCAGCACCATTCTAAACATTGGCGTCTATGCTGTGGGGTCAATGGCATTCTTCTTAATGGACGCCGTGAGTGCAGGCCACATTCAACCAATCGACGGGAAATGGTTCTGGTCAACACAGGAACAACCAGGGTATGTTGCACATGCTGCAGAATCATGGTTCTTGCGGGACCGCCACAACTTGTCGGCGGATGCGTCGATCCACGCGTGCTGACGTCACTCTGGCTGCACCTGCACCCCTCCTTCTTCCCACATTTCCTTGTTCCAAGCATGTTCGCCATAGCCAATGCGCATGCTCGCATCCATGTGGGTATCAGCTGCGATTTGACATAAGGACCTACCCACCCTTCTCAGTCTGATCACCATACCCCTCGTAAAATCATCTATCTGCTGGAAGTGACTTCGTTGACGGCGGCCTGGCCATTCTCTCCTATTACACGTATCCTCCAGGACAAAAACCAGCTTTCTTCGATAATTCGTCTGGCAGAAATAGCGACATGAATATTGCCCATTCTGAACTTTCCTTCCTTTATATCTTACTTCACGTGCGTCGGAGAGCTGCACATTTCACATCATTCACATAACTCAGTGACGTGTGTCTACTCTAAAATTTGCATAAATTTCTGACCACTCTTTCTTGGTGTTGCATTTTCAATGTCGAGCAGTGTATATGTAAATATATAGAACAAACCAGAAAGTCTTTCAAATTCACAGCAAGGGAACATATTTCATTTGATAATATACGTTATTTGATTATAACATATTTTATATTAAAAATCATTATTTGTAGATCCCATAATCAAAGTTACTACTTATGCCTGATTGCTGATGAATTTTGATTTTTATATTTCCAAATTCTTTCTTAATAGTAATTTCATGAATGATGTAGTTTCTATTCTGTTCTTGTTAAATGTTCAAAAAAATCTGTTCCAAACATCATCTCTGTTCTTTTGATAAAGTACTGCAATTTCTGCATGCAACACTGTAATTTCTATTGCAAGTGTTAACAGTTACAAAGTGCTTTAAAATTTGATTGAATTTCAATGAAACTGCAGCCAACAATGAATAAATTTTGTTTATTTGCTCTTTTTATGTTGAATTTTTCATTTGTTTTTTCATTGTTTCATAGGACAAAAATTTATTTTTTCCATAACTATCTTACCTTATGCATTCATTATTCATTAAAGCACTATTAGTGGCTCCCATAAGTGCCCTCTTTAGCACTATCTCTCCTGCCCTCAAGCAACCTTTTAGGTGGAATGCTTATCGGCCTATCTGTCACTAAAATAAACTGCAATCTTGCAGATGTTTTCAATAATTCTTATTTTAAATAAAACAGAATGACAGTTAGAGATATTTCTAAGACAATACAGGAGAATTAATAAATTCTTCAGAAAATATTGAAATTTAACAATTCCAGGTATTAAGAAAATTTTTATTAGAGTTTTCTGTACAATGTTTGTTCATTTGGGGAGAGAAGACTAATATAAAGGCTAAATCTGCTTATTTATGCACATTTGTAACATAAATATTGAATATCAACTATATTTATAATTCTTTATATTATACTCTTCTTAAATCCATTTTTCAATAGGAAAGTACAATACAGTTTTATTACTGTGTTAATGTTTAGAATGAATAAAAATAATAAAAATACCAAGAATAACATTGCAGATGTTTGATAATCTTAAAATCATATAATTATTTTTACATATATTTTAGAACAAAGCATACCTAACAATTGAAATTTGACTATATCATATGATCACGTTTTGTAAACAAATTCAAACGAAGAATACCAGAAAATTACATGTATTGCATTTTATGTACTAATGTGCAGTTATGATTACAAATGAATGCATAAAAACAATAATATAAATAATACTGTTTGAAAAAAGAAAAAAAACACCAAATATATTTTCTTAAAAATATAGCTTAAGCCTTTGTTAACTAAAATCGATACAAAAGTCTCATTCAATCATATAAAACATAACATTATGCTGTTACATAAATTTAAACTTAAAAATATGTTGTAGTTTGTATATGTATCATAAAATGGTTAAGTTGCTAAAATCTATAAAAAAAAAAAAAAATTCAGTATAATAAAAATACCACAAAATTGTAGCATCATATGAACAAGAGATTTGTAAAACTAATTTTTGTATCTAATTTCTATTGTATTACATCTTGTGTGACTCTATACTGCATTTTTAAGGAGTTTTGGGTATTTTATATACAAATATGTTTCATCGCTACATAAAATTTTATGCCCGAAATTTATATTTATAAAATTATCATAAATTTAGTAATCAATTAATTCTTATTTGCATATCATTTTATTGATTTAAAAAATTTTGAGCATTGAAAAATGATAAGCTGGTAATTGGCAAAGGTTAAGAGAAAAAAAATTAGGTTAACAATCTTAAGATTTTATTGTCATGTTTATGCATGACTACAGGTATTTCAATATAGTAGCAATATATTAAATTAGTGCAAGTCTCACTAATCATTCTTAAAATGTGGATATTGACATGACAAATAATGCTCGTCTTTTCAAAATTTGGGATTATGTGTGATATTTTGAAATCATGCAGAATGCTTCCTTACTTGCTAAACTGTCTGAAAGTGAGTAAAGCTGCAAGAGATCTGTAATTCATCCTGGGTCTGCCTCTCAATGCTTCACACTTAATTACATGAGTTTTTCTTTCAATATGTTTTGTGAACCTGAGCTAGTTTCTTTTAAAAAGTCCTTAAGAAAGACATCTTTCCACTTGCAAAAAAAGGGGAGTGGACTGCATGTCTTGTTATAAATGATTAAGCAATCAAATGACTAGATTCCCAAGTAGCTAAATATGTTTGTACAGAAGAAGCTTAGTTAAAAGTTATATATATATATATTTTCAAAGGATTTGTAAAAATTTTCCTCTATTTTTAAATAAGGGGGGCTGTATCCAGTATGAAGCTGTAATTGTACATTTCTTCTTTTACATTATAAAATCATGTTTCATAGTTATCTAGAGTTTCTGATGAGTAATTACTATTGAAGTGTATTGAAAATATGTTTTGGTTAGCTTATTTGTGTATTATATTAAGGTTATTAAATTCAATTTGTAACCAACTCCAAAATCTAACTTCAAAATAGCTCATTATTGACATAGCTTTTGCACCTAATATAAACATTTTGTGAAATTAATGCAAGTAATACTAAAGTGTCAGTGTGGCTTGGTAGTTACTTCCCGGTAAAGGAAAATATAACCTTCTCAACCTGAAGAGATAAAATATTACAAAATTAACATTACTATATTATGTTACTTAAAAAAAGCATCTCAGGCCACATCTGCCTTTCTCTAACTTCTCTCATAACTACTATGATAATGCTTGTCCTGAAGAGATTCCAATCCTCTAATTTTCTCATCCAAAATCCATTTATATTTTAATTATAGCTTATCTTGAGTAGAATACTCAATAATTTTGGCAATTAGAAAGAATTTTATGACATCATCATCAACTAATTTTCCAAAAATTCAAAATTTTGTTCTTTTGATTCTGTATTTTTATAGGAACATTTGTAAGTCATATAAAACAGATGACACATGCAGATATAAAATAAAACTACATAATTAAGATTTGCAATATCTATCGTTTGACATTTCATTTTTAAATAAGAATTAATGGTCATATGAATCTTAAATGAATAATTTTTACAATAGTGAATCAGTCAAAAATCAATCCAAAATTTTTAAAAATCATACACTGAAACAATCTTAATCTGTAAGCAATAAAATATGATTTATTGATTTTGCATGGAATTGGAAATATCACGCAAGTTGACAATTATATTAATTTTTTATGAATTTACATATTTTTAATTACATACATATATTGCTATGTGATTAAATCTTTTTTAATAAATGTAAATATATTACTAGTTATTCAAATTTAAACAATAATTAAATTGTTAAGTGCTCTAATTATTGCAAATTTTATTTCTATATTAATAAAAAAATTCGTTTGAAAGGCAGCTTTTCGTACATACAGTAAAAAATAAAGACGTTGATTTTCAGCACATGACAATCACTTACATAAGCATACAGAGCAAAGGAAACACTACTAGATTGTGCTGATAAATGATGACCTTAAACTAGTCTTAAATAGGTTAGGAAAATAAAATATGACAAAACATTACTAGCGTAAACTAAGATGAGGCTTAGATCTTGATATAATTGTTTCATGAAATGCTTTCTTTTTTGTTAGCACTGTCTTCCAAAAATTTTGGACTGTTACATTAGACTACTATAATGCTTAAATTATATTGGGACAAAGTGATTTTTTTTTATAATTTATGTACATACATAAGAGTAATAATAATAAATTTAATAAGAAATATGTCCTCCTTTAGCAAAAATGACCTCAAGAATATGCTTAGGCATTGATTCTACTACTCTTGTGCATATATTTTTTACATTTTTATCATGGAACCACACTTTTGCAGCTTTCTTAATCAAGCACTCTTTTGTCATATAATCCATTTTGCTAAAATGTTGCATGAGAACCTGTCCCAAGTTTTCGATCAGATCTAAGTCAGAATTTCTAGGCCAATCTAGGATAATAATTTTATTTTCCACCTTGAACCTTCTGCCAGGTTTTGAATTATGGTGTGGAGTCAATTATGTTTGATTGTCCCTGCAAAGGTTTTCAAAACTGGCACAATCTTATGCTTTAAAATTTCTGTATACTTTGATGAATTTATGATTCCATCAATAAGAACTAGACTTCCAGTGCTATCTGCAGTGAAAAACCCCAAAATATCTGTTTTTGAGGTATTTAATCACTTTGCTTGCTCTGTGATATGTGTAAGTATGAACATATAAATGGATCTAATCGTGGAAAATTACCTTTTTCCAGTTATTTATGGTTTAAGATTTGTATTTTTGGCCCACAGTAATTGTTTTTGCTTTATCTGATGTGTCAAAAGTTGTTTTTTAATTAACTTTCTCATCTTCTGATTAGCAGTGAAAAGTCTATGTTGCACATTTGAAGGATGAATATCAATACCAATAGACAAAGAATCACTTTTAAGGTATTTGCTAACTTTTATTGGATTAATAATGCTATTTCTAAATGGATCAGATTTTGGAGTTGTTTTCCTTTCATAATTGCGCCTTTCCTTTCTTGAAAAAATGATCCAGTTTCATTGTGTCTTCTCAGAATCTGAGAAATGCTTTATTTTCCAACATCAGTCACGGAAGAAATATTTCTTAAGAGTCATAGATATGTGACCGTCAATTGTGATAATTCTTGCTCTCTTTCTAGGCGTTATATCCATTTTTAGTATGCTAAAATGAATGAATGCAAAATTTATTTAAAAATTATACAAAATTTCAAGTGTGATAATTCTTGCTCTCTTTCTAGGCATTATATCCATTTTTAGTATGCTAAAATGAATGAATGCAAAATTTATTTAAAAATTATACAAAAGTAACTTCCTCTTCTCACAAGCTTAAAAATGGTTCAATAATACTAATTTATTTTCTAAACTAGTTAGTTCTCAGTAGTCGAAAGCACATATCCAGATGGCATTAAGGTAACTAAATTTGCTTTGAGATACCTGCTGGCAACAAACTTAAAAATTATATGAAAAAAACCACTTTGTCCAATTAATTTGCACACTATAGTATGTAGTTATCTATACACCTTAGTATTGCTACAGTGCAAAACATAGATCTTTAATTAGTTTTACAAGCAGCGTTAAGCATAGTCAGCATGAAGCAAAATATCATCTTAGGTATTATAAAATGGGAATGAAAAAATAATAATGTGTTATATTCATACAAAAATCATTGCATGTTTAACACAATTATTGGAATTTTTTTATTAAAAGACTGTGCATAAAACATGCCAAATCTAAAATAATTTGATGACATTTTAAAGATATTAAAATGGTGATAAACAAATGGAATGACTTCATACAAATATTCATGCAGTACAAATAATATTTGATTCACTGGCTTAATGAAAAGACAATATCTATTAATAATCACACATTTAATTTTAAAAAACTATATTTTTTAGTTAACTGTATATTCTTAATAACTTTAAAAGGTTGTAGATTGTAAATACATTATTTATTACATAGATTGTAAATACATTATTTTTAACAAAAGTAATTGTGCATTAAAGAAAATGTAGCACCAAATATTAGTGGGGCGGGGAATAATGCTTATAAAAAGAGTTGCACCACGAATTTTTCATATTTCTCTTTTTTTTTTCCTTTCAGTAATAATGCCACATAAATGCTTTTAAAAGCATTTTTTTATATGCAATTAGACTGATGCATTGATCTGAAAAATATATATAATCAAGTTATTTAAAATTCTTCCAAGTTTAATGCATATAGCTGTAAATCTGATTTCAGATATATGCAGAAATTGTACATGTTCAGATGATATTCAATCATACATGTTCAGATACGTTTCATACTTGATGCAATGATTTAAGTAATTTATCAGAAAATGAGATACAGTGTAAATGGCCATGTTTGCTATGGAGAAGGTATTTTCTATTTTAGAATTCAGCAAAATGGAATCTGTTACTATGATTCAATACAAATTTTGATTAAAATTCAGAAAATATACCTACATTGATACAAAAAAAAATTTTAAGCTATTTGTGTAAAAGTCATGGAGAATCTCACGTTTCCAGAAAACAAGTTGAATGTGTTCGTGACATCTTCACTCTAAAGAATGAACGAGAAGAAATCTTTAGATTTAATAGTGTAGAGTTTGCAAATTTTGCAAAAGTGGTTACAGTTTTTAAAAATCTGCATTATTCACCTCATGTAAATTATAGTTATAGTACCTGACTAAGATGTTTTATTTTGGATTTGGCAAGTACTAGAGTACTAAATAGCTTGTGCCAGGTGAACTGATGATACATGCAAAGAGCATCTGCAAAATTTCTGACATAAACTTAGACTTCATATACCTCTTCATAAAAAGTAATATACAATAACTTACATTGTGCTTTTTTTAAGAAATTGTTGAAACTGTTTACTTCTTTTGTAGCATTTAGAAATATTCAAAATTACAAATTTCCTTTCATGTGCGTACATATACTACCATATTACATTCACTAATTGTATAATTCATACTGTTTGATGTGAAACTGCATTATTTTATTAAAGCTATAAATGCAATTTTAAAAACAAATTTAATTAAAATTGAATGTTAATTTCTAATAAATATTATAAATATTAAGCAGCTATGTGAGTAAAATATAATAATTTCTGTGTAAAGTGTTTAATAAAGAAAGGGGAAAAGATATCTAAAAACAGTACTTTTAGAAGATTTCAAAAAAATACAATCACAGATTTAGCATTTGCAAATACAAGACTTACAGGACAGAACTGATGTCAAAACAAATACTTTATAAAAAGTAAATGATTGCATAGATTTGGTATATGCTTTGTATAAATTTTTCCTAATGGAATTGATCAACATAAATTGAATAAGATAATTATACTATAATGACACACAAAATAGTATATATAACTTTCTATCATGTTTGACAAAACATAGATGAAAGTTTTAATGAGTTACTCAAAAAGAAAGACCGGCATGCCTATGATTACTAGAAGCAACATATGATTTTAGAGAACAAATTCACACATTTTATTTACAAAAATTTTTGTTCTACACAAATTTTTAACAACACTGATATAAAATATTTATTTATTTTTAGATTATTATATACATTTATGGAAGTTTCTTTAAAGCATTATTTTAATGTGCACAGTGTTCTTGCATATCCTTCTCATAACATTTTAATAATATTCTGTTTGATGAGCATTTTATGAAAAATCTAGGAGAAATAGAATAAATGTTTTTGAAAAATAGTATGTACTAATATTTCTATTTCTGTTAAATCAGTGAAAATTTAAATCAGGTATTGCTGCTAAGTGCTAGGGTCAGAATTTCATCAAAATATTATTATTAACTAATGCATATTTTATAATAACTATCATTTCATTTTCATTAAAATATTCATATTTTTGTTTCACTAACTTAAGTGCAAAAACTGGTTTGCTTTCACCATTGTTATAGTATGTTTTTTGGGCTCAGGTAAATTATTAGAATTTTCATAAAGAAGCTTAAAGCCCATTATCATTAAATAGCAGTATAGTATAAAATTAGATTAACACGTTCTCTGCCAGACCGTTTTTTGAAGACTTCCCATTCAGGCCGCCTGGGGCGTATGCGCCTTACGCTTTACATTTGTATTATTTTGTTTCTGGTGTATGCCTTACGATAATTAAAATAGAGCAAAAATCATAATTATCAAGGAAAGGTTGTATAGTTTAACATGCATAACACAACAAACCAATAAATTAATTTTTCTAGGAATTAGTTTAACAAATACCTGGCTGAACATTACTATGCCAAGCAAGTTGCATCCTCATATGTAATTTTTTTTATCGTATGTATATCAGTTTTAAATATAACATTTTAGTTAAATTCAAGTTTGTATGCAATTACAAAGGGATGTTACGATGAACTTTATTAAAACATGGCAAACATAAGTATGGTTTATCCGCACAAATATCGGAGAATGTCGCAACTTTTACAGTACAGTTTCTTGCCAATTAGGAACCCAAATTTTTAACATTTCTTTTGTAACAAATTTTACAGCGCCTTCTTATCGAATTAAAGTGGCCTTCCCCGTCGTCAGAATCATCACTAGAAAAACTGTTGCTGTGTGATGCCATATATGCTTATAAAGAGTAATTATTGTAAAATTTGGAAAAGGTCTGAAGAAGAAAAGGCGAGAAAAATTGCAACCATTTTTAAATGCAAAATATCTGAATTTATAACACTGAAATAATATTTACATACCGTATTTCCTTTGTCTAACACACTGAACTATAAATCAATCCCAGCTTCAGTGAAGCAGTAAGTAGTGTATCAACGACACACGAATAAATGACTGATCAAAATACGAGGAATCTAGTTGAAACAAGTTATGGAGAAAAAAAATTGCCCATCATGCCGCATGGGGCGTATACACCCCAGGATTAAATGAGGGCATCAGCAGTAGTATTAAAATGCCCATAATTGACTGCATAATGAATTTTTAAAAAATTCTTCATTTTACAATGATAATACCAAATGGCTTGAACGGAAAGTTTAGCGTGGGGCACATACACCCCACGTGGCAGGGAATGTGTTAACATGTTTACTGACCATGAAAAGCCAATGACTAGAGGTAACGGAAGAGAAGCCTATCACTTGTAAAGAAATAGTTAACAAAGCAACTAAATTATTAATACAGTTTTCAAAAGTATATATGGAACAATAATCTCATTTAACAATCTCTTATTAACACAGCAAAGAAATAAATTTACATTAAAAAACTATACAGAAAAAATTTCAATTATTGTTTACATTGTATTTTATAATACAATATCGTATAAAAAATTTTGATATGCAAAACACAATCACATAAGTATTCTGATTTGTTTCATACATATTAAATGATTTAAAGATCATACAGTTCCTTGTTATATATATTAATTATCACAAACTGTATTGAAGAGTTCCTATCGTGTAGTCTAGGAAACAGTGTTACCTTTTTGTTCAGTGGAAAGTGACTGACTAGAACTACTTGAAACAAGAACTTTAGTAGATGTCTGTGGTGATTTGGAGCCTTCTTTTATTTGCATGTGATATTTATAAATGTTTTCTGTACTCTCAATCGTACCTAGAATAATTTAAAATAGTAGTTAATTATGAAGAATTACATAACAATCAAATATGTTTAAAAAAATTATACCAAGGAACAAAAGAAAAAAAAAGAAAAATCAGTTTAAATTATAATTGCTACACTTCCAAGAGTCAAATAAAATGTTACTAAACTTTCACAAATATGCTAAATAAACAAAGTACTTTCACAAAATATGCTAAGTTCAGCATTAGTTTCTTTTCAATTTACATAAATGTTGATTATGATAAATTTCTTCATAATATTGGTAAGATTAATATACTATTTAGGTTAGTTATCTTTCAGAAATCACTGGTACTTTTTTCAATTTTATTTGGATTTTAAATTTACACCCCCAAAAGAATTTTAAAAAGGTATTTGGTAATAGGTTTATCAGATATAGTTAAAATTAATAAAATTAGAAAACGAATAGAAATAATGTATCAAAGGAAAGAAATTATCATAAAACAGAGCATCATAGGAAAAGAAACTATTATCAAGCAGAGTATCGATGTTGTTGTCTTGTCCATATTACATGGAACAATGTTTGCCAAAGCCTACTCCAAAGAGAGTTTGGACTTCTATTTTCCACTCTCAATTTTGAGAGAGAGCATGCGGAGGTCTCCCACCCCTCTACCCTTCCACCAACGCACACGAGAAGACTTAGTAGTAGACTCCCTAGCCACTATACTGTCTGCATGACAAACAGAGTATCAATGGAGAGAAATTATCAATTTTCAACTGCTGTATAGTTAAATCAAAGATCTACTGTAATAATTTATTTCACATAATATTATTTGCTTTGAATGCAACAAAAGATGAATTTTATTTTTCATCTAAAAGAAATAGATACTAATTTGAGCACAAAATCACCTATGATATGGCCAGCATATGTATACAGATATAATCAAAACTATGATTTCAGAATACTTTTTATTTATCATAATGAGAAATAATGTTGAACACATTTCTTCACTGGTAAGATAAATAACATTCAATTTTTACTTTCTAATTAACTTTTTGATGGTCATCAACAAGCTCAGCTTGCATTCCAGTTATGCACCACACATGGGGGCAAATAAAAACACTTGTATTACAAATTTATGACTGGCAGATATTATGCATATTTGGGAAGAAAGAATTACTTAATCTCATAACCACCGAAGGGCTAAGATTTTTTATAGTTTATAGTAATTTTTATATAACATGAAATATAAGAAATAAGGTTTTTGTGACTGGCAATTAAATTTCACATTTTTCCAGGAAAAAATTGTATTTTATTTTTAAAAAGTTTCCTGTTAAATAATAACAGCTAAAATTCCCTAATTACTTAATGTTATGACATATCTTACACATGAAAACTTTATGTGCTTTCCAATTGATTTCTTTTAATATAAAAATGTTAAAACAAAACTGTAAGCAGAATTAAAGATTATTAATAACATGCACTTCAATTAAATTTCTTTTAAAAAATTCATATTAGGTAGCCATTTCTAGGTAGAAAATCAGTAGTATAAAACAATATGTCTATGTTTCTTTAGAAAAGTTTTCATTCCTTGTTAAGGAACATGAGTTAGAATTAAACGTCAGTGTAATTTACAGGTCTATAAAATGTAAATTATTTTAAAATTTCCCATAAAGTAAAACACATTAAAAATTTGTATTCTGTACTTTAACTCTGCTTGAGAATTTATCGATATGCTCATATGGGTAATATACAGAATTTGAATTTCTGTCGCGTGAAATTTTGAAAATAAAGTGTCATTTATCAAAACTTCAATTACTGCAATACTCCAGTTAAAAGAGCTAACTGAAGATCAAAACAATTCAAGCAAAAAAAAAATCATTTTATAAATCACATTTACATAATGTAATTTCATTACAATATAGGATGTAAGAAATCTAAATTGTAATGAAATGTAAATTACTTAATTTGGATGGAGATGATCCTAAAAACCAAACTTTAAGTGACATCGAGATAATATCAACAAGAAACTGATGTAAATAAAACTGCCTTTGATGATAATGGCCCACGATCACTGAATACTGAAGTACAGAGATGCAATGGGTAATAAACTGTCCAAATACTTGACTTGATTATAAAGAAGACAGATGTGAAATTTATTTAAATCCTATGCAAAATAATACTGAAATTAATAAGCAACACATTAGAATTGCTGACTGTTTGTCTGCTGGATACTTGGCTAGATAACTGCATCTGGCTGAAAGTGAATATTCAATATCTATGTCAGATATGCACTGCCACTCTATTAAAATGTGTAAGTATTTAAAAAGAAGTATAAAGTGCTTCTGTGTTTAAAAAGAATTTGCTACATGGCCAAAAATTCACCACAATGAAAATTTATTTCTTCTTTGAAAAAAATAATATTTCACTGGCAATTTGGAAACCTTAGATTACGAATCAGTAACTCAAAAAAGTTTTTACCACGAAAAATTTGTAAAAATTAAATGATATAAAAAATAATATTTATCATAAAACCATATATATTATTGCCAACTCATTAACTTATACCTTTACTGCTGAATAAAATTAAATCTCAATTTAATTTTTGAAGCTCCAGATTTTGCTCCCACACTTCTATCTGGAGTATTAAATAGAAAAATATCAAGATATTTTTCTCTCTAGCAAAGATACTTTCTGTTAATTAAAAAAAAAAAAAAGAATATTACTTTTTTATTAATTTAAAATAGACTTATAATAAATTAAAACTTTACTTTCTTTTTATTTCAAGAAAGAAAGCTGTAACATGACAACAAAAATTCACTATTACTATACAATTTTATTTTAGATGTATACAATAGTAGTAGAAATTTAGCAACTGATATAGTAAAGGATACATTAAGCATATTTTATTTATTACACTTACAACATAAAAACATTTGTTGCAAAATATTATTAAGAATTAGAGGTAAAATAACAGTTTTAATGATGTTTTCCATGCTGGATAAGTAAAAAATTTTTCATAATACTGAAGATAAATAAAAGATCTTATGTATCACAACTGGCAACAATGTATATCAGCTTCTGATCTTTATTTGTAACAGATGTTTTGTCCCTGATAGAAAACAATAAACTTCTCTAAAGTATTAAAAATTTCATATTTTTTTCATTGGTATTTTAAATACATAATTATTTATGCCCCAAATTTTATAAAAATGTTCTTACAAAAAGTTTTATTGTCAATTCAGTTCTCCAAAGCAAGGCCCAATAGGTTAAGATAACTGATACTCTATTGTGGCGACTCTGTAAACATGTGTTGTACTCGCCAACCGCACGTCGTTATCACTAACTGTAACCGAAGGTGGTTTCGGCGATACACAGTCACGTCTCGTCGCCGTGCGGTTGGTCGCACGCTTTCCTTCAACGTGATTGTCTGTCAACTGTACTAATTAAGTTTTACTATTGTGATGTGATTAAATGTTTTTGTTATCAAAAATTGGCTCTTATGGCATGTTATGAATTCATCCTTAAAAGCACTGGCAAATTCCAATACGCATAGTTTGTTGTTGCACACAGCCGCAACCACATGCAACGAATGGTGACTTCAGGATGGTGAGGCTTAAGCCAAATGAATCGTCGAAATTTATAGTACAGCAGAAATTTTGTGCTTAAACAAGACCTTGTAATAATGTGCAAAATGCAGCTGAACCAATATTTTTTACTTATGTGTATTGGATTACTTATCGTGTCTATTGGATCGTGCATCAGTTTCATCATATTACAGCCACGTGGATTACCTTCATGTTTATATTTGTGATCATCTTTCAGACATGCGGATTATCTTCATCTTCCATTAGTGATAGTGTTCCAACATCAAGCAAGTGGATAATTTCTGTACATTAAGGTGATATTTTCTACCTTTTATTCCGCACATGGATTCGTATGTATTCGTCAAGCGGGTGAGTTTTTTTCCTATATTCATTTGAACCCAGGTCCTAACTTTAATTATTTTGTGTTTCTTCATGTGTACTGCAACAATATTCTTGAACTATATAGTTTTTTTTTTTTTTTTTTTTTTTTTGTTATTTGTATTTATTCATATTTATTATGGCTACTAGCAATCCTCTAGCCACTGATGACAAACAAATGGCTCGCGTTGCTGTGAAACCTGCCCCATTTTGCCGTAGTGACCCCAACCTTTGTTTTTTTCAATTAGATGCACAATTCAAGCTCGGGGGTATAACACGCGACGACACGAAATTTTGTACTGCAATTTCCGCCCTCGACACTGAGGTTGTTCAGTCAGTACGCGAGATTGTTCCGAAGCCCCCCTCGGGTAATAAATACGAGGAATTGAAAAATAAATTCATTTCAGTTTATGAGGAGTCTGAAAACACCAAACTAAAGCAGTTATTACAAGATTTGCAACTTGGTGATATGCGCCCATCCCAGTTATTGTCAAAAATGCAGGAGCTTGCGGGTGACAATTTTAAGTCCAATGTTTTACAATCATTGTGGCTCAATCGTCTCCCGAACAATATCCAAGCTATTCTTGCCTCCAGTAATGAGAACCTACCCCAACTAGCCCAAATGGCAGACAAAATTCATGATGTTCTCCAACCACAAGCAATCAGTCAAGTTCAACATCCCAGTGTTGATATTTCATCTCTTCAACAACAAATCCAGGAATTATCATTGCAGGTTGCAGCCTTACAGACACAATCTCAGTATCGTCCACGCGGTAGATCAAAGTCCAGGAACCAAAATAATAGGGAATACCAACGCGCTCATTCCGGTACTCAATCAGACATTTGTTTCTATCACAGCCGATTCGGTGATAAAGCGTGCAAGTGTACACCTCCATGCAAATTTCAGAAGACCTCTTTAAACTGAAGGGGCCGTCACTCGAAGCCATGAGTGACAACGGCCCGTGCATTAGTCGATTGTTCGTAACAGATAAACCATCAGGCAGACATTTTCTTGTTGATACAGATGCTGACATTTCGGTTGTACCTCCCTCTTTTGCCGAACCCAAACGGCCGCCTGGAAAATTTAACTTATTTGCAGCTAACGGGTCAAAAATTGCAACATATGGAGAAATAATTATGTCTTTGGATCTAGGATTGCGTCGCAAATTTCAATGGCCATTTGTCATCGCTGCGGTTTCGCACCCAATAATTGGTGCAGACTTTCTTCAAAAATTTTCTGTGTTGGTCGTCATTAAAAATCGACGCTTACTCGACTCCATCACACAATTGTCCGCGGTAGGTAGCATTGGAAATGCCACTAATTTTGGAATTAAATTAATTTCCGGTAATTCTCCTTTCCACAAACTACTTGAGCAATACCCTAACGTCATCCACTCGGTAACTGACAAACCGACTGCTGACCACTGTATTGTATACGTCATAGAGACTACTGGACCACCAATCTTTGCCAAAGCATGGTGGTTGCCTCCAGAGAAATTAAAGGCTGCAAAAGAAGAATTTAAATACATGCTTGAGCAAGGAATCTGTCGGCCATCTAAAAGTTCATGGGCCAGTCCACTCCACATGATCCCTAACAAAAACGGCGACTGGCGTCCTTGTGGGGATTATCAACGTCTTAATTCAGTTATTTTGCCTGATAGATATCCGGTTCCTTGTATTCAGGACTGCATGCACGTCTTGGAAGGCAAAAATATTTTTTTCTACATTAGATTTGACTCGTGCTTACCATCAGATCCCTGTCAATCCACCTGATATACCAAAAACTGCTGTAATAACACCTTTTGGATTATTCGAATTTCCTGTCATGACTTTCGGGTTATGTAATGCTGTGCAAACATTTCAGCGCTTCATTAATGAAGTCCTTTGAGATTTAGATTTTTGTGTCCCATATTTCGATGACATTCTGGTAGCCTCGACAAATGAAACCCAGCACCTTGAACACCTTTGCATAGTCCTTGGCCGATTTCAGTCTTATGGTGTAGTCATTAATCCATCAAAATGTGTTTTTGGAAAATCTAAAGTGTCATTTCTTGGTCACGAAGTTTCTTCGGAGGGTGTTCACCCACTTAGTGACAGAGTCACTGCAATTCAAAATTTCCCAGAGCCAAAAACTGTTCAGGAGCTGCGTCGTTTTCTGGCCATGTTAAATTTTTATCGTCACTTTCTTCCTCATGCCGCTGAAAAGCAGGCACCTTTGCACACATATTTGGTTGGGAGTAAAAAGAAAGATACGCGGCTAATTATTTGGTCTGATGATGCCCGTACAGCCTTTGTACAATGTAAGAATGACTTAGCGTTGGCAACAGCTCTTAGCTATCCTTCTAAGCACCCTTAAGCATTAATGGTTGACGCGTCTAATACGGCCATGGGTGCAGTTTTGCAGCAACTGGTAGATGGAGCATGGAAGCCTCTGGCTTTCTTCTCAAAAATATTTTCTGCAGCGCAATCAAAATACAGCACGTACGACCGCGAACTTCTTAGTGCGTATGAGGCTGTTAAACATTTTCGTCATATGGTAGAAGGTCATGTGTTTTCTATCTATACCGACCACAAGCCACTAATTTTCGCTTTTCGACAAAAGCCTGACAAGGTTTCTCCCAGGCAAATGTGTCATCTTGATTACATAGCGCAGTTTACAACCGATTTTAGGCATGTAGAAGGCCCTCAAAATACAGTTGCTGATGCTCTGTCCAGAATTGAAGAGGTTCAGTTGCCATCAACAACAGATTTCTCCACCATTGCTGAATGCCAGAAACAGAACCCAGAATTGCAACATCTTTTGTCTGACAAGTCTTCTCATGGACTTAATTTAGTACCTATGCAATTAGAACCAGATCTTTCAGTGTACTGCGATGTGCAAGGTAATGTGGTGCGGCCATACATTCCACTGAAATTCCGGCATGGTATTTTTAGCGGCCTCCATAATTTATCCCATCCTGGCATCCATGCTTCTCGCACGTTAATTCAACAGCGTTTTGTATGGTCTGGTATGCAGAAGGACATCGCTGCATGGGCGAGGTCATGTACAGACTGTCAAAAATAAAAAATTCACAGGCACACACTCAAACTCCATGTCAACGCTTTGAGTTGCCATCTGCTCGCTTTAGCCACGTACATATTGATTTGGTTGGACCCTTACCCCCATCACTAGGTTATACATATCTTCTTACGTGTGTCGACAGATACACACGTTGGCCAAAGCCTATCCCTATTGTAGATATGTCAGCCGACACTGTGGCAAAAACCTTTTTTTCTGTATTGATTTCACGGTTTGGGGTACCCGAGTACGTTACCACGGACCAAGGACGGCAATTCGAATCTCAATTATTTACTGCATTAACAAAATTCTTGGGAACTAAAAAGATCCGTACATCACCGTACCACCCGAATTCCAATGGATTTGTCGAGAGGTTCCATCGCTCTCTTAAACAGGCCATTAGATGCCATACTGCTATTCACTGGGTTGATGTCCTTCCTACTGTGTTGTTAGGACTCAGAACAGCTATCAAAGAGGACCTGGGTTCTTCAAGTGCTGAAATGGTTTATGGTACCAATTTACATTTACCGGGAGATTTTATAAATCCCGCAAAAAACTCACCCAATGTCCAGCCCCATGCATTCCTCAAACAGTTGCGTGAAACCATGGCTGATTTATACCCTAAGACCACAAGCATACATTCTTCAAGACCTGTGTTTGTGCCTAAAGAACTCGCTACATCCTCACATGTGTTCTTACGGTGTGATGCATCAAAAAAGTCCTTGGAGCCTACCTATACAGGCCCACACCTAGTTCTAAGTCGCACATCCAAGAACTATCGGATACTAATCGGCGACAAAGAGACAGTGGTGAGCCTTGATCGTCTCAAACCAGCCTTTATCTTAGCACCACAAACTGTCGAGACTGGCACATCATTCCCACCTCCTTCAAAGGTACCTTCATCTATTGGGTCTACACCAATATCTGCTACTACGTCAGTTCCTGTGCCTGGATCCCAGAAAACAAGTGTTCCTCAGTATACACATTCCGGACGTAGAGTCCGATTTAACCCTCGGTACCTTTAATTCATTGCCACTAGAGAGGGAGTACTGTGGCGACTCTGTAAACATGTGTTGTACTCGCCAACCGCGTGCCGTTATCACTAACTGTAACCGAAGGTGGTTTCGGTGACACACAGTCAGGTCTCGTCATCAGTGCGGTTGGTCGCTCGCTTTCCTTCAACATGATTGTCTGTCGACTGTAGTAATTAAGTTTTAATATTGTGATGTGAATAAATGTTTTTGTTATCAAAAATTGGCTCTTATGGCATGTTATGAATTCATCCTTAAAAGCACCGGCAAATTCCAATATGCATAGTTTGTTGTTGCACACAGCCGCAACCACGTGCAACATCTATTGTAAGTAATGCTAAAATAAGTGAATTTTGAAATATATTCAAGAATTTTCATTTGTAATGAATCAGAAAATTTATGACTTGGTCTGGGGATAAGAGGATTACTAACTATATATTTCAATACCTGAGGATAGATTAAAACTTCTGCCTTTGATTCCAGTTTCTTTTGATGTTGGATACCACCAAGATACAAGCGAACCAAGTACAGGGACCTGCCTTAAAACACCCTAAAATACAATGGCGTAATTACTTTCATACAGTACAATATACGGTACAAAGTCCGAAATCCGGACTCTTCTGGACTTCGGTGATTCCGGATTTGAGATTTTTCTGGATAATAGATCATCAGTTTAAATCTAGTAAGATGGCATGTAGAAATCATAAAATTAAAAATATGAAATAATGAAGTATTTATGATCTAAAGGGCATCACAATTTACAAAAAAAAGCTTAATATTTATTTGTTTACCTTATTAAACATTTCTTTCAATGTAAGTTATTTTAAGTTGCTTCGTTTTTTGTGCAATACTTTCTCTTTAATTCTGTAGATAGACATAATCTCTTGTTTAGTTACATTGTTGAAGTCCTGTAACTGTTGCTTCGAAAATTCCGACTAATTTGTCAATCGAAATTTTCTCGTTTTCAGTAACTTCTCTGTCACTTTCTTCACTATCTGTACAATATTTTCTGGATCTAGAACCACACTACAGATTTCGCCATTCATGATATAAAAACTTCTTTTACATCATCTTCATTTTTATTACTGATTCTTCTTTATTTCTTTACAAAATCCGTTAGTTGGAAAATTTCACCTTTGTTTTACGATATCCAAAAACCTTAAAAATTAGTGGCTATCATCATCAAATTTAGCTATCTTTCACTATACATATTTGGCTATGCATCATGAGCTTGGCGACTAACAACAAGTTGTTTCGTTAAATTTTATCTTGCTTCTATCGTGCACTGAGACAATTAAGACTGAATTGCATTAGTTATTTATTAAATTTATGTCTATTTCTTGGACATGCTTAAGGCTTATCAGAGTCTGAATAAATAAATTCCCACCGTATAATTAAGCCTTACTGAGGTCCAGCACTAGATATCTTACTGCCTGATGCAGTCTGGGTCCTAAATTCTGTGATTCGATGCAGCCATATGAGCCTGGTGCTGGTTCTGGGTTTATGTGAATAACAAATCAGTTATTCTTAATTCAAATAGCCCTAAGCATAATCTTTGGGTCTATGAGTATCATCAACAAAATCTAGTTTTAGCATATGGAAAGAAATTTTTGGTCAATTTTTCCTCGTCAACATTTTTTAGCGCATTTAACTGAAATCTGTAATCATCGCCAAGCGTAATATCAACATAAAAGGTTACCACACCCCTTTATTATTCAATTACTAATATAAAAATTGTTTAGGCATCACTACATGAGTCATTACTCAATTTGTCATATTTTGATAAACATGCGGTGATGAAAGGAAAATAAAATAAATAATGATTTGCCAGGTTTGCGTCAGATCATCGATGTCTCTATGTGGAATGTTTCGGTTTGAGATGTTTGCCAAATGGATACGCAGCAACGGAGACAAATTACTGATCATACAAATTTATACTGAAACGATTGTTTTTTCAATAACAAATTATTTTATTTATTGTCAAAGTGAAACTAAGAATCGGGACTCTCCAGATGTTTTATTATACACGGAGGGGAGGAATCAAATGTGCATGTGTAAAGCCTACAAGAAAACGATTGGTGGTTTTGAGGTGCAGATTTTAGATCATTCCGGATAATAGACGTCCGGATTTCAGACTTTGTACTGTATTTGAAACGAACAGATACACAACAAGTGACATTCATTAGTTAGATATTTCAAATAAATCAATAATTTTGATAGAAGAAAAATCTTTTAAAAACAAGTATTTTTCACAGAAGTATACAGACAAACATCATGCATAAAATCTGAGGCCAAAAACAAGTCAGCCTTCACCCCATTTATCAGCCCATATCAGTCCTTTGTTACAATGGAATGCTATGCACATTGATAATACTCAACAATATTTTTAATATTTTTAAAATTTTAAATGATAAGTAAATGGTTTGTTGCTCTGCTACTTGATGTTCAGAAATAACTGATTCTCAAGGCATGGTCATTTTTGTACCAAAAATATTACAGTACAAAAATTCGGAATGGATTTCAGCAATTACAGATTTTAGAGCATTAATCTAAAAAATTAAATCTAGAAAGATGACATGTAGATATGGCAACATCGGAGTTCATTTATTGTTTAGATCAGACAGAAAAATGATAACCCCCCCACAACCACTCAAAAGCCAAAAGTCTGATCCTGACCAATAACAATATGTTAATCTATTCATTGTAATTGGACACCATGCAGCTCCCTAGCCAGCAGATGTTTGAAAGTGTCTTGCTAGGAATCTCAGAAAAATTGCATTTACAGTACATCTATTTTCTTTGAGTATTATAGTCCCTATTCCTAAACCTTGTAAACAGATAAAGTTTTTTTTTTTTTTTTTTTTTTTTTTTTTTTTTTTTTTTTTTTGTTACTTTAATTTTTTATTTATATATTTATTTACTTATTGGATTGTTAGTCCTGAGGTCCAGATTTCAGACTTTATATTGCATTTACATTTTATGTTGGAAATAAGATAATACTGAATATAAAGAATGTGATATTATTTAAATATTTCTTAACTTTTCATGAATACTATACACAAAATAATATTTTATAACATTTTGGAATTATGACTATTGATTATGATTATTTGAAGTATTTTTGAAAATGAAAACTGCAGTGATTTTATTTAAGTAATTTTAAATTACTTAAGATTAATTAAAAATTATTTTTATAGGCAAGTAAAATCAAATAAGCTTTATGTACTATGTTAATAACTAGTCATAATTATAAAATATTCATTAAATATGTCTTCAGACTGAAAGATTAGTCTTTTAATTCTTTTGTTATTTTTTAAGCTAAAAAAACAAAATTTTTAAAAAATTAACAATTTACTTAAATAAATTTCAAAATTATACATAAGGGCTTTTTTAATTTCATTTTTATATTTCTCTAAGAAAACTACTAAATTGTATGCAAAAAATAACATTTCTTTGGAAAAATAAATATCATGCAATTTATGTTTATGATACAAGTGCAATATATTTATCTGAGGATTTAAATGCACAAAAAATATCTAAGGATCAGATATATACATTGATGTAAAGCTACATTTCAAGAAAATAAGTCACATATTTAACAAATTAGTTCTATTAAAGGAGAATAATTTTTACATTTATTAGTGAAGTATAATCAAGTATTTGATACTATTGACGAAGGAATCCTGTAATAGAAATATTCTTAATCTATGATAGGAATGCTTTGATTTTGTTAATATTTTAAATTATTTTCACCAAATTTTAATTCATTCAGTTTTATTCTGTATTGTTTGTATTGAGTACTTTTTGTTTTGGATTTGATATGAATCCTGACGTAAAACGCAGAAAAGTTTTGTTTACTAAATTCCATGTTATTGGAAATTTTTATTCCTGCTTATGAACTGCAAAAGTAAAGTACACTAGCAATTTTTAGATAAGTAAGCTTGTAATGCATATTATGAACATCACTAATTGCATAGAAGCTGAAGTAAATTAAAAAAATTTCTTTGCATTTCTAGAAGCCTTAAATATTAATGAAATAATATATATATTAAAACTAAAATGTACTGTTACTGAAAAATAATAAATAAATAAAATAAAAAAGTTAAACGAATTAAAAAATAGTTGGTAGTTTAAAAATACAGAACAACTGAAAAGAAAGGTTCGCAATATTTACACAAAATTTGCTATGCTTATATACCGCTGGCTGCCATGTGAGATTGTATATTTTTAAAATATGCCCAAATTCGGGGAGAAAGTAGGTAATATATAAAATTTTAGAATTGATTACTTCATTTTTAATTTCATCAGGGTCACTGCTGGATAATTTATTAGAAATCTCGTTTGTTTTAAAATGCACTATGTGCAGTTATATTTTATGCATAATCCATAAAATATTATTTTAAATTAAAAAAATTTTAATTCATATCTCTTTTTATAGAAGAAGTTATAAAAATAAGCTTTTTCTCTTTATATATACACACATTAGATAAAGAAAATGGAAATATTTAATTGATTCAATCATGCGCTTCTGCTGGAAAGGACTGAATTTAAAAGCAATTATTATAGTAAATGTTTAGGACATTAATACCGTCTTATGTTAATTGGTAGTGAAAATATAGAGCTGGAAACATCCCAAAGTCTTAGCACATGTATGTACAGTCACATAAAAGCGAAACGAAAATATATATATATATGTACAGGGAGCATGCTTTAAATTCGTATTATATAATTTTCAAAATATTTTTTGAGGGGAAAATTTAAATAACTAAGACCATAAATAAAACATTATGTTTAATGCATATAATAATAGAAATGAATTATAAAACACAAATATAAATCAAATTGGAACAAGAAGCTAAGAAAGTTGCAGACAGAGTGAAAAAACTATATGGGATTTGAACTCACGACTCCAAAAGTTAAACCATGCTACCGTCAGCTTTACCACTAAGCTATCATCACACGAGTACGGTATGCAATTTTGGCTTATATACATCACCAAGTAAATGAATTCTTAAAACTAAGTTTTTTGGTCCTGTTTCAGTGTGCTATCGTCTAAAAAATTCACTACAGTTTGTTCTTCAGCTTCTAGCACATTTCTTACAAAAAATATTATCTTTTAAAGTGGTGTTCCGATTGAAGTTAAACAGGGTGCTAAAAATATATTCCATGTGCTTACAAATATATGTTAGACAAAAAGGTATATTTATAAATAGAGAAATACAAATTTAACATACTCTTTAATGCAGTGGAATATTTAAAAGGCTATCAAATTTAGTTTATAATTAACGTTTTTAGTTTTTACCTGTTTCAAAAGAAAAAATAACAGCTCTTTTAATGCCACAACTGATTTGCTACAGCAGTTTGATATAGTCAGACATTCATTGTCAGGACAAATTTTGCTATTTCATGGACTTGAAATTATATTTTTTGCACCTGATTTTCTTGAACTGAATTTCTTGACGACTTGATTTTCCATGCGAACTAGTACTGTAGTTGCAGTTATCTTATTTTTCTAATCTTTTTTTTTAACTAAATTCAGCTGGTTGCTGTCTTTTTCAGTACGCAGATTTCTCGCTATAATGTTAATTCAAAAATAAGTATTTTATTTTTTAGCAAAAAATTCTTTCCCTAAGCCAGCATTCATCACTACTTTTGCTGCCATTAATTTTTGGTGACAACACCTGATTGCTGCTTTTTTACCACATAACCCCAACGCATCTGCAGACATACGGATAGAAGTTGAACATTGTTGAACTCCATCTGTCCGTCATCCGTCACAGCACAACGGATTGCCAATGTCAATCAAAATGAATTCGCTCGCTAATTGGAGAAATGCATAGACACTGCAATGCATATGCAGCAGTGGAAATGGGCCTTTAGAGTTCATCAATAACTCCTGGTTCTTGGAGCCATTGAGAGACTACTAATATACATAACATGTGGTAAAAATTCAATTACACCCAAAATAAACCTTAAATTATCCCCCTAAAAGCTACAAACAAATAAATAACTAAACAAACCAATATATTATATGTAATAATGCAAGCAAATGAATTTAAATATTTACAGAAATTTATAACAATAGCTACATGCAGAAATAGCTTGAATTTAACACTATACATACTTTCCTTACATTTCTGATTTAAAACCTCAATGAATTTAGAACATCTGAGCATACCTCTTGGAGAATTTTTTCTTGGTTTTCTTGTATTAATTCTTTGTTGGCTTCTTCTATCCCATGCTTGATCATTTCTGACATTGTCTCCAAGAACTGAAATGTAATGCATATTTTGTTTATCACTCAAAAAGATTACATTATAAAATATATAGATATAGTGTTTAAAATATTTCTGTCCTGATCATTCTAATTTCTATTCTGAAAATATCAGATTAAATAGTGTGTAAAACAGGCCCAAGGAAAATTACTTCAAAGTAAGAAATTTTTTTTTAATGACATAAGCTTAATTACCCTAAAGCAGATAAAGAAGCTAACTTAATACTTAGTTACTTAGTAGATAGTACTTGATAAAATGCAGTAAAAATAAAGGGAAACATCAGCTAAACTTTGTACCTTTCTTCTTCAAGCTATTTCCCAATCTAAAAAAATTAAATAACTTTTAAATTAGCATGACTTGTGATAATACAAATGCGAGTTTAGCTTTTCATGTATAACTGAGAGATACAAATAAGTTTTCCTGTGAAATTTAAGTACCAGATAAAATCCATAAATAAAAGACCTAGAAAATTTTTAAACATTTTTAGCACATAAATATTACTAAAATCTTGACATTTAATACTTTATTAAATATCAAGCATTCATTTTTTTAATTATTTTTAAAGAAGAGATGAATACTATTTGCTAGTATTTTCAATTTTTACAGTTTTCCTCTCTTTTTCATAATATTGACAATATATTAAACTCATTTATTATAGTTGCATTTTTCCATAGAGGTTTCAACCTCTCCTTTTCTCTTCCAGAGGCTATTTTTTATTGATCTGCCCATTGTTCAAATTAGTCTTATTTAACATAAAAACAAATTTAAAACAGTCTTATTAATTTCACATAGATGCAAAAAAAAATAATTCATAATTCTTATTATTATAACAAATTTTGTAACAAATAGATGAATTTTTAAAAACTGCTGAAAAAAAAAAAAAAGCAACCAAAATGATCATTATAGTACTGTGTGCATAAATTGGCATGTACACTGCTCAAAAAAAGAAAAAAATTGGGACAATTCTACATGACCCATACTGCTGGACCGATCCACGAAATTCAACTTGCAGTTTTCATGTTTCGATAGTGCGACTTGGAATATGTATTAGATTTATATATAGCATTGTACTAATACAGGTATTTCGAGACAAAATTTGACTTTTTCTGAAATGACAAAACGACACGCCAATTTTTTTCCATATTTCAATTCTATACCAAACATCCAAATTTTGTAAAAATCGCAAAAGTAGTTTTTAAAAAATTAGCTCCCAAAATTTTAGCTCCTCGTTAATTTAGTATATATTTATTAAGCTCTCATTTTTTTTATTAAACTTATTTGGTTCTTCTTTTCACACTTCGAAATTTGCGTTCATTCCAAATAAAATTCGCCCATATTTTATGATTTATTTTTAAAATTTGTATTTTAAAATAATTTTTAAACCTATAAAATTTTTATCATCATCTTAAAGTAGATGTATTTCTAAGTGTACCTGCAAGAAACAAGAGCCTTTTATTCAAAATTTCTTAAAATATACGTGAAATTACACATTAGCGTGTTCTGAAATTTCACATATTTGTTATAAGCGATAATAACACCAAATGTGGTTTAAGCACTTTGTCAAAATTATTTGAAATAATGAACGATGACTTTCTTTCCACTTGTTTACAATGAAAAAAAAGAAAGGAAAATAGGTTGCTTTAAATTAAGAAATTCGCCAAGTGAATTATTCTTGGTACAAACTGAAAAAAAATGTGCCAAGGTAAATTTTTGAATATCTCAGTAAATTTCGCACCAAATTTTACAAAATTTAATATTTAGGCAAGTCGTAAAATTGAATTATGAAAAAAAAATTGGCATGTCATTTCAGAAAAAGTCCAATTTTGTGTCTCAATACCTATGTTAGAATAGTGCTATATATAAATCTAATATATATCCGAAGTCACGCTTTTGAGACTTGAAAAACGCAATTTGAATTTCGTCAATTGGCCCAGTAGAACGAGTACACAGAACTGTTCCCCCCTTTTTTTTTTCTTGCAGTGTACATTGCAAGAATAAGTAAATGTTATTTTACCTCTAGTAAATTTATGTCTACATTTAAGTGCATCTCTGAAATTTCAAATTGAAAAATATTACACATACAAAATTATACCATATTAACCAAATTTCTTTTAAGAAAATTAGCAAAACACTTTTCAGATCTGATACATATTTTGATACTACTTACACATCATCACAACCACCTTAGCAGAAGTCTCTAAATTTTTTTTTTTCCAAACTTTGGCAAACATGCGCATAACAATTCTTTAGGTAGCCATATCCATTGTAAGTTGCAATCCAAAAATTTACTGAATCACCTTTTTCTTCCCTAAAAACTGTGATAGTTGCATTAATACCTAAGAACCACATTTTTAATAAATTTGTACGGATTTTTTTAACTAATTAGTTATTTTATATTAATTAGCTTTATTGTATTTCTCCTTTCTCCTTTTCCATTTTCCTGCCAAGATGCAAATTTTAGTTTGTGCGTATTCAAATGAAGTATAAAGACATAGTATTTACAGGAAGGTTTTTTAGACTGTTGAATCGCAGCATGTTCCACCAGCTGAAGACCATGTTTAGTTAAATCTCTTAGATAGCAGTCTGTCTATGGCACTGCATTAGTCTTGTCATGCTGGTATTAGGTTTGAGCCAATTTGTGCACTATGTATTCTGCACAGCCTTTGGCTAACTTACTACTTAACTTTGTTCAATTCAAATTCATTTAAGTTACACCTTAAATGCTGGCTGGTTTTGAAAGCAAAAGAATTGCCTTCTGTTAAATTATTGAGTTTAATAAAAAGGTCTTTTACACCCTTCTTGACTTTCTCAATGAACATAGCGATAATTCGCTTAGGTTCAGAATGGGTCTCAAATTAATTTATGCTCCAAAGAAGATGAGACTATAATGCTCAAAGAAGGTGTGACTATAAATTCATTTGAAATTCATAATATTCTTGGATACAGATTAGAAATTTAGAAATATATATAATAGCCAAAGTACATTATTGCTGCATGTCAAATATACAGCATGTAATTTAAATGCAACATATTTAAGAGGTACCATACTATTTGACCATAAATTATATATTTAATTAAATTCAAAATTGTGAATTAAAAATGGTAATTCCATTGTGTTTAAACACATTAATAACACTCTGAGAATTATAATTTATATGAAGTATCGATATGAATATCTGAAAGATATATCTATACACCCTAATACATTAACAAATTTTAAGGTTGTGCCATCATATCCAGAACATTATCTCCATATTCTTGGATGTCCAACTTCAGGAAACTTATAATTTTTCATGCTACTTTTTTTATCTTATTAAAATACTGCAATTCTTTGTTTGAAAGTATGACTGAGTTTTGGCATATGCAAAAAGGTGACAAAAACTCTTGCTGACCTACTTTTCAAAAGCTAAAACCAATTTTATTAACGTAGCTAAAAAGATAGTTCTTCAATATTGTAAAACTGCAGGACTGTTTTTGAGTGCATTTCCCTCCCCCCCTTTTTTTTAAAAAAAATTGCTAAAATTCTCTCAGTGCAAAGGAAAATTCACAAGTGTTAAACTCTGCACTATCATAAAGCTTGTATTTATGAAAAAGAAAAATCCGTAAAATTATATAATTCTGATGCTGACTGATTAATGTCTTATCAAAAGTAACAATGAAGAAGATGTGTGCTTTCAGCAACAGAAAATGAAATCAGACTGTCTGTCCCCTAAACTTTTAAATCAAGTTCATGACCTGATTTTGGCATGTCACTATTCTTGGAAAAAATTACTGTTCAAATATTATAGATATATAAAGAACATAATGAGTTTACAACTCCTGAGCAATTAGATATGTACACTGTGGGGGAGGAAAGTGACAGTTCTATATCTCCTGTTCTACTGGGCCGATTGATGAAATTCAAATTGCATTTTTCGAGTCTCTAAAGCGCAACTTGGGATATGTATTTGAATTTATATATAGCATTGTTCTAATATAAGTATTTTGACGCAAATTCGGACTTTTTCTGGAATGACATGCCAATTTTTTTCCATTTTCGATTCTAAGACTCAAACAATGCAAAATTCCCAAGTTTTGTAAAAACTAACACGAGTAATTTTGAAAAAAAAATTGCTCTCAAAATTTTAGCTCCTTAATGTTAATTCAATTTGGCATGTATTTATTAATATTGCCTTTTTTATGAAACTTATTTGATTTCTTTTTACACAGTTCAAAATTTAGGTTCATTCCAAATAAAATTCACCCATTTTTTATGATTTATTTTTAAAATTTGTATTTAAGTAGTTTTCATAAATTTTTTGAAAACAATTTAAATCTATAACCTATAAAATTTTTACTATCATTTTAAAGTAGATATATTATTAACAAATTCAACGATTTGAAAGCAAGCAATGGCAATAGTGTATGAAATAAAATATTTTTATCTTCTACCTGTGAGACTATCTATCAGAAATTTTAAAGACATGCTGTTTTTAATGATTCTGCCACTGAATTGAATTTTATGTGTGAATTTTGCTTAAGTGTGAAGAACATGATATTAAATGAATAAAGTTAAACAAAATTTTAATAATAAAAAGATAAAAGTTTTGGCAGCCATCTTACTAAGAAAACTGAAAATTGATGTTATGAACTAAAAAACTGAGAAAATAGAAAAATTTATACTGACACTTAACATTCCATCAGGAATTCTAAACATATGTTGCTATGCTGCTTGAAAAATTCTTATAATTTTGCTGTTGAATGTATATGGCGTAAGTGCGAGGAAAATAAAACTAAAAAACTGATGTTTAATAATAAAACTAAAAAGACAAAAAAAAAAAAAAAAAAAAAAGGTTAGCAAGAGTGAGTGCAACAGCAGAATGTTTTGCTGCAAGCTCAGCAAGAGCATAAAAAACTTAACAAACCCTTCAGGGTGATTGTTACAATCTGAAAGATAAAATATTTTGTTGAACCACTACACTTGGAAGATTTAAACAATTAAGGTAAAATATAGTCATAACTTGTTGAATTAGAAGCAATAATACAATGGGGTTTAAAGAACATGAAATTAAAATCAGAAACCATCAGTCCTATTCACTAGATACTACTTCTCCAGATTATTTCCAGTTTTACACCTTTTAAAACTGTTTCAAAAGGAAAAACAATATTTCAATAACTTCAAAATTAGTACTCTTTTTAACAGGTATGTCAGGTATTTTTCCTTGAGTGGAAACCATGAAAAACTCAATGATACCCTTGTCAGATATTTAACTATAGATTTTTCATTTGCAAATTAAATAAGGTAACAACTGTGTACACAAAAGAAATGGTCTAATTCATTGCAAACAAAAATAAAAGAAAGTAACATCCAGTGAGGCAATGTACTAGATTTGGGATAAACTTATTGCAAGTTTCATGACTCTACATTATTCTTAAGTCAAGCACCTTCTCTATATGAAGCATATCATATATGTCTTTTAGCACCTTCTTCTGTATGAAACCATCACTCTTTTAAAAAATATATTTAATAATGATATTAGGTGATGGATAAAAAAATGGCTGTATTTATTAATTCTCATTCAGCAGCCAGAATGTCTACTAATACTACTTTTGAATAAGATGGCTAATAATACTTGATTCTAAAAAGGATCCATTTCATTTTTAAATGATAACTGACTTTCTAATCTAATTTTTACATTCTTACTTTTATATACAATTTTTATAAGCAAAATCACATTACAGTGCTCATTATCTAAAACTGCATAACAGAGTATTGTCTTTCATAGCACAAATAATCTCTTTTTCAAATACAACAAATTCAGAAATTCGTGGCTTTTAACTATTAAATACTAACTGTAACATTAAGGAATTATAATGAACAAATTTTGCTCACTTTAGATGATTCTTCTAATTCCTGCCCTGCTGAAACCACAAGGCTTATTAATTCGTCCATGTCTAAATTATCATCAACCATACCAAATCTTACACACAGCATGCCATCATCAGCTTCACCTACAGTTAATAGAAATTAAGCATAAATCCTAAAAAAATTTGAATTATATAATGATTATTAAAAAATCAAATTATAATAGAAATTCTGACTTTAATTTATTAAACATAAATATTTCTGAAAAATTTCATTCAATTCATGCAACTTCTAGAATAAGCTGTATGCATAAAAAAATCATTAGATTTTTTTTATTTAATAAATATCCAATTTAAAAATCTGTGATGCATTTGGAGGTGAAGAAAAAGTAAGAGATCATATTTGGAGTTATTTTTATCAAAACAACATTGTATAAATATTTATTTTTTTTCTCTTCATAATCATTAAAAGAAAAATTTTATTTGATTTAGACTACTTTGGAATAATTCAGACAGAACTCTTTAACATGTAGTGTTCAAATTTTATATTCAATTTCTTTTAAACAAGTTTCAAACAAAAATCAAATTTCATACTAAAAATTAATATCAATTTATTACTTTAAATTAACTTCTGTAATACAAAATTTCAAATTTTATATTTTAGAATGTTCAAAAATGCAAAAATTACAAAAAATTACACATTATGTATTCAAAACAACACATTCCTAAAATTCCAATATTTATCCTTTATATGAAATTACAAATTAAAAATCAACTTTATATATAAAAATGTATTCTTTTGTTTCATAAAATAAACAGTAAATAATACAAAATTTATACCTGACAAATACATGTTTCTAATTATAATTTTCTTTTAATAAAACAATTTCTCAATAAAGTTCTAATTTATGGGATGCATTAAAAATTATTGTTATTTCCCCTTTTATAAGACACACCCACACTCTGGAACCCAAAAATAAATAAAAAAGAAGAAGAAAAGGGGAAAAGAATGATTTGATTGATGGACTGGCTTTTTATTAGCCTGCAGGAATATAATGTAATAGGAGAAAAGTATCACAAAGTTATTAAAGTATACAACTCATCTTCACTGCCAGAACTCCCATCCATTAACTGGACCTCATCTATGTACTCCCTAAAAGTACACAATAGTCTAAGGTGCAGACTCCTCAAATGCATTGTATCAGTTCATCTTTATTGCAGGAAGTCTTATCCTAAAATGATTTTTTTTGTAGTCCCTTGTTCTCAGGTTAAAGGTGTGTTAGGGAAAGAACCGCTTTGTTAGGAACTCAAAACGCTATCATTTGAAATCTTCACCCCACTTTTTACTTCCTTGTACGAAGTAAAAAGGAAGTATTGTAATCGCGAAAAGTTTCAGGCAGCATATTTCAACGAAAATATCCATTTTGACCACTATCAAATGGAATTTAACGATGTTTTTGCGTGATATCTGTACGTAAGCACAGAATAAAATACTCTTTTCCTTCAAAAAAATTATAAAACTGCTTTAAAATTAATTCTGAAGAGAATTTTTCGTGGCGTCTGTACGAACGTATGTACGTACGTGCGTACGTACGTACGTTCGTGCGTACGTACGTATCTCGCATAACTCAAAAACGAGTAGCCTCAGAACGTTGAAATTTTGTATATGGGACTGCTATAACATGTAGATGTGCACCTCGTATTTTGGTTGTAATCGGCCGCACCAAACATATATAAATATATTTATTATCCACTCTATTACCCGGCTCATTGATCTCAGTTTCTTTACTCTTATATGTTTGTAAATTGTACATTTTTTGCTTTAAAAATGATTGAATTATGTAGTTTTTATCTTCCGGTTAAGGATTTTATGCCTTTAGTAAATCTGTGTGCAATATTTTTAGAATTATCAGCAATTTTAAAGTTGTTTAATTGCCGCTAAGCCTGTTTTTAATGGCGGCCATTGATGTTTACATTTGAAACAGGAGACTAGTGGATTTGTTGCCAATCTAGAGAAACTTAGCTTCGCAACAACAAAGATAACGCATTCATTTACTATTGCCAATTAAATCATGCTTAATTCTTTCTGGAATTTTTTCAAGGAAATAAGCATTTGAGATTTACTTCGTAATTTTTAATATAGATATTTTGAGTTTTTATGTATTTTTGCCTTCTCGTGAAGTGAGAACTGAATTAATTAAATGAGAAATACTCAATCGTCTGTGAAAAACTGTTTCTGTTTTGTTTTGTTTGCTTAATTTCTTTTATACATAGTTCTATCTTTATTATAGTATTTGAATAAAACATGTGACAAGGATTAGATAATTCTTTAAATGATATACATTTTGTGCATTCTGGGTTATAATATGAATGAAATATAATACTGTTAAGTAAACCTAGCGCCAGAGTGTCGCTATGGTACACAAAGTGAATTTTAAAGAATGCATTTATTCTATTGTGGTTTATGCTCTGTTGGCGAAGTACGTTTAATTCAATCTGATAAGTTTAAATAAAATGCAAGAAAAAATGTGTATAATTTAATATTCCGTACAAGGAAGTCATGTGGTGTACACATCAGATTTTTTCATTAATCAAAAGGCTGAGGAAGATGGTGTATTGGTGTATTTTTAATTATGGCAAAGCACACTGGGGCTATCTGCCTAAGGGAAGGGATGCCTTCGTGGAGGACTTTCTAAGGGGAACTGGCTCATATACATGTTACACATGGGAAAAACCACGAAAACACCCATGCAGCCAGCCCGTTCGCGGGATTCGAACCTCGGACCGAACTACCAGTGTTCAGCGACTTTACCGCTCGGCCGTTGGTGGGTGGCTGACAAAGAAATTGTTGTGAATCTTAAATGGAATTTCAGACATTTAAATTTTTTTAAAGAAACAGGCGAGCAAAGGCCTTGGTATCCTAAGGGTTAACACACATGCATTGCCAAATAATTTTTCATCCTTAGTTTTATTCACCGTAATGCCATCATTGCTGTTTCCATAGCTGTTGATGCTACCCTTGCATAAGATGCACACAGGTTTTAGATACAGGATTTTTACAGAAAATTGAGTCTTATACGCTGGGAAATACCATAATTAATTTTAATAGAATTCAAGACAATTAACATGCTAAAATATAAACATTCCCATACTTAAAATACTTAACTCACCTTAAACTAAAGTATATTTTCACTATAAAGACTCTAAATTACATAAGCAGAAACTTGTTAGTCAATAAGTAATCATCACTGCAACTCTTGTGGGCAAAATCTGTAGCACAGGGGGTCAAAATTTTATAGTGTTATTCCCCTTATGCTAATACTTCTTCACTAGCTTCTTTTTTAATAATTATAAACTGCTATTTAGAACTCTAAAATGAAGATTTTGCTTACAAAGACTGATGGAGTTGATGTAAAAAAGAAATGATATTAAATATTAATAATAAACAGGTATAAACTCCTAAATTTTCAGAAACAAAATATTCTAAAATAAATATAATTCATATGAATAATGGGCAAACTTTTTCGGTCGTGGGCCAAAAATAAAAAAAAAATAAATAAATAAAAAATAAAAAAAATAAATAAATAAATAAATAAAAAAATTTAAAGTTTGGCAGGCCAAGATAAATTTTTCTAAAATTTAAAAACAATACACAAGTATTACAATTTAAACATGTTAATGAGATGAATGAAATTGCGATTTCATTTTTAAAAGTTCCTTATATTGAGGTTCAAAGTGAGATCTACTGATTTTAAGGAATGAAATTAAATGCTCATCTATCACTCTACTTCTGAAATAATTCTTTCTAAGGTTCATAGTTGAAAACCCTTGTTCACATATATCAGATGAAGCAAACATAGCACTGATGTTCTGGGCGTGAGCTATTATATTTAGGAAACTCACTTTCGATAATGATTTGTAAAACCCTAACTTTGGCATACTTAGAAACAACTGCTTAAGATGATTGTTAGATTGCAACTCAATTAATTCAAGCTGCAAATCTGACCACACTGCTTCACAATTTACGTCGAAAGACATGGGAAAAATATACGATTCTGTTTCAATGGCACTGAAATCTTGAAATTTGCTTTCGAACTCAAAATGCATTTTTTTCAAGCCATCTTCATAATTCTTAAGCTTCTCTTCATTTACTGAAGGTATTGAATTTAATCTCGGGAAATGAGACAAGTCGTTTTTAGCTAGCTAGCTGCCTATAAAACAGATTAAGTTTTAGTTTAAAAGCTTTGAGATGGGCCCAGATATTTTCGATAAATTGATTTTTCCCTTGCATCTTGACATTCAAGTTGCTCATATGACAAAGAAGATCTGTGAAAAATGCAAAGTCCAAAAGCTATTCTGTATCTTCTAACATTTTGCACTCTACAGAACTCTGTTTCTCATGAAAGAATGAGACAGTGTCGTCTTTCAGCTGCCAAACTCTCTCGAAAACACAATCCTGCACTAAGCCACCCTACTTTCGTGTAATACGGTGCATCAGAGTATTCAGATTGCGTGGACTCGAAATTGCCTGTGAGTAAGCCCACAAGATCAAATAGTATTTACAAGCTTCATGACTGCATCAAGCATGGGTTTCATATTCAACTGCAGATTTACACAGAGCATCTTGATGCAGAAAAACAACATTGTTCCTGGGACAATTTTGATTAAAGAGTTCTAGAAATTCAGATTTTTTCCCTGTCACATTTGGTGCTCCATTGGCTGTTATAGTACATATATTTGTTATAGGCACTTTCGAAGTTAAAAGCCCTTCCAGAAATTCACAAAAAATATCACATCCCAATAGTTCCCTTTAAAAAACACATGCACACCAGTTCCTCGGTAATTTCAATGCTCTCATCAACACCTCTTATAAATAATACTAATTGAAAAGTATAATTTATATCAGTGCTTTCATCCATGGCTATGGAGCAAAATTTAAAATGGCCAATCTTTGACTCTAATTGTGATATCAAATTTTTATCGATGTCTTCGATTCTAGAAGTCACTGTTTTTCGAGATAAGCTTACAGTCTCAAAATTATTTTTCTTTGTTTAACGAATGAAATCTCAAAATTATTTTTGCATTGTTTAACGAACTCCCCATCACTGAGAGCTTTATTATTTTTAGCAATATTGTATGCTACAATGTAACTTGCATGTGTAGCTGCTTCTTGAATGGTGTTTACCTTCTTGAAACAATTTCGTCGGCCTGATAATTTTTTACAAAGGCATTTTTCTGCATTTTGTTTTCTTTTATATTCGGACATTGCTTCATAACTGGAATTCTTATGCTTAGATGTGAAATGACGAGAAATGTTATATTCTTTGAAGACTGCTACAGCTTCTTTGCAGATGAGACACACTGGTTTACCTTTTACAATTGTAAAAAATATTTCCAGGTCCATGCATCCTTAAAAGCACTCTGAATCAACTTTACGTTTTTTAGTAGCCAGTTGAAATATTTTATGAATAACCCAAACAAGCACTAGCTATGCTATACTTTTAATAATTTCACCACTACTCACAATGGTGCTATATGTCCGCAATCTTTCCTTATGCAATCAACAGTATTAGAACTTGCGTCAAAAGAAAAAGATGCTGGCTGGAGCTTAAAATGTTCAGTCTGCCACATGTGAGGTCTAATTCACTTGTATTGGATTCCCATATGTCTGCTCCCCGAGAAAGAGATAACCCTTGTTGGCGCCAATCTACAGCTATAACTAACAAAGAACTTCCGCTTTTAACTCTTTACTGATTGAAAGCTATCTATGCTTGCTATTTCCATCGATTTATGTTTTGTAGAACAAAAATAGAAAAAGTAAAAAGATCACCAGTTTTGAAAAAAAGAAAGGAAAAAAATAACATTTAAACAAAGTAGAAAAGGAGATGGATATATAATATACAAATTATATAATAAATATATGGATATATAAATATATGGATATATAAATATTTTGGTTACAGCCGAAAACATCGCAGACGAAAACATTGCAGAGAAAACAACGCAAGGCGAAAACATCGTGCTACAAAACATCGTGGGAGAAAACATCGCAGTTCTAAAACATTGTGGTACAAAACATCATCGTCGAAATTAAAGCGGTTAAAAAACTTCGCAGTTTGAAAACATCGTCGTTGAAAATATCGTGGTAAAAAATAAAGTATCTACAAATCATCGCATGACTATAACATCGCAGACATGCTTTTTTCAGATATGCTTTAATAACTGTAAATGGATATTCCCATAATGACTTGTGAGCGCAAGATGGAAAGAAGGATAATTTTTACTTTCATATTTTTTATTAATTAATAAATTTTTGCTGAGGAAATAAAAAGGAAACTTAAGCATAGAAAATTAATGCAACTTATAGCACTTAATAGAATTTTAAACCGGCATAGTTAACTAACAAAGGCCATTAATAAATCATTTTTATGAAGTTTTTACTGGTAATTTTTCATGAAAAGAATAATCTATAAAACGCATTTAATTTTCTATGCTTAAGTTTCCTTCTTACTTTTTCAGCAAAAAATTTATTAGTTAATAAAAAATGTGAAAGTAAAAATTATCCTTCTTTATACCTTGCGCTCACAAATCATTATGGGAATATCTATTTACAATTATTAAAACCTGAAAAAAAAGCATGTCTGCGATGTTATCGTCATGCGATAATTTGTAGATACTTTATTTTTTACCACAATATTTTCGACGACGATGTTTTCAAACTGCGAAGTTTTTGAACCGTTTTATTTTCGACGACGATGTTTTAAAACTGCCATGTTTTCTCTTTGCGATGTTTTCTTCCACGATGTTTTGTAGCAAGACGTTTTCGCCTTGCGTTGTTTTCTCCGCGATGTTTTCGTCCGCGATATTATCGGTGGACACCAATATCTTTTAATTTGCCTCAGACCGGCAAATTAAAATTCTATGTGCGAGCTAGATACAGCCTTCCGGCAGGCAGGAGTTTGCCCATCCCTGGACTAAGATGATGCTTTTATTAACTGCATAGGGAAAAATTATCATGATATATTATGACTCTAAATTTATTATAATAACTTCGTGATGTTATGGATTATTATTGACTGCATGTTTTATTTCAATAGTTTGCCGATGTTCTGTATTATTATGATCCGACAATTTTATTGTAAATACTGTTACTACTCTAAAGTAAAAGTTCTAATAGGCCCAATGTTGAGATCAGTAAATCTTCCCTACATAAAAAAAGTCTTATCAATAATATTAATTTCTTTTTGGTCAGTTGGCTTTTGTTAGCTTTGTTAAAATGCTGATTAGATAGATTTTTGCTAAATAAATATTAATTTACCTTAGTCTGTTATGCCAAGAATGAATATAACTTGATATGACCTAATTAATCATGTTGAATTAAATAATATAATTTTGAGTCCGTGAATTGGTCATACAGTTAGCCACATTAGATTTAATTAGCCATGCCATATTAAAACAATAAACAAATAACTTAAATTCTGATATTTTATTATAATTATGAAATATACCAATTATTAAAAATTTCACTGTTTTAACACAGTAATGGAAAAGTACAAATTTAGATTTGAAAGTGAAATACATATTAGATTTATATGGAAATTAAATATTCACAAGACTGTTCTTCCATGAGTGACTGTTTATTAAACTTTACCTTCAAGATTTTGCTAGTGTGAATACTATTTATGATACTTAGGACTCTGATTACCTACCCTCTATACCATAATGAATAATGAGAATGTACCCTAAGATTCTATGCATTTCTGAAAAACATCAATCTATTGTGCTTCCCCTCCCCCCATTTATCAAGTAAAGAAGGGAGACTGAATCTTTGCAATGTTCATGAATCATGATATAGTTTGAGATTATTTCATTTTGCAAAATTAAATATTAAGTATAATAATGTTTCCCCCAGAAATCTTAATACTTAATTAATCTGCTTATTTTGCAAGTTAAGCAAACACACTACCTTTTTAGAAGTAGCCTTGGGATACTCTAAAGTAGGCTTGGGATACACTAGAATTGTAATACTGCATTGCACTGATTAAATACAACACATTTTACATGTGTGTGTGTGTGTGTGTTTTAATATATATATATATATATAATCGAAATAGAAATTGAAAAGCTAACAAGTAATGTGACGTAAGACCCATTTGGTCTTAACCATTTTCCGCTTTGTAATTTTTATAATTTTTGTAATTTTGTAATTTATGTTTTAATTATAATTTTTGTAATTTATGTTTTAATTATTTTTTAATTTTGTTTTAACTTGTTCCGTCGATCTGTTTTTTATATGTATTAACTTTTCACATATCACAATGATCAGATTAGTTTATTTGTGCATTCACATGTTTTCCAACATTGATTTTAACAGTTTTATTTCACGTGTAAGCTGTTTTTTCACTTTTCCATGTTAATATTTTTTTAAAAATTACTTCTATGTTAATATTTTAAAAATACTGCGTTGAACTATTTCATGGAGCTACAACTCCTGGTAACTTTTTAGCAAGCTCGCTACAATATTATATATATATATATATATATATGGATAAAAAACTTTACGAACAAAAAAATTAGAAACCATTGTAAGCAACATATGCAAATTCTACAGAGATGAAAAAGCACAGAAAAAATAATAATATTAATAACTGTAGAGTCAATTCAGCATAATAGTAACAAACCTAATGAAAATGCAGAATCAGTTGCCCTTAACTTTGTGACCAGGTCTGAATTTAACTGATTGATATCCGCTTTTCCAGTATCCGTTAGCTCATTCAATCTGTCAGCCCAAAATTCAGGAATGTATCTACAAGGTATGAACATACAATTATGCAGCTTCATTTAAAAAGAAAATTATGTCTTTGAATAAAAAATTTTATGCATTTCAAAAGAAATTGCTTCAATACCATGCACTATTTATTTAAAAATAAAAATGCATTCTGAAAACTTCAGATACATAATAACACTTCCAACAGAAGTGTAGTATTATATTTTTTTGCAAAAAGAATTTTAATATTAAAAATAACAAACATATTGCTCCTCTTTATAATCATGGAATAATATCCATTGTTATCACCTCACACTACATCTTTATTGTTGAATAAGATTAAAATTTAATTATAAAATGTTTTCAAATCTAAAAGTTCTAGCATTTTCTTTAATTGTAAAATAAAATGAAAAGGGAAAAAAATATAAGAAAATATTATTTGAACAAAATGAAAAGGAGGAAATATGCAAAGAGACTTATAATATTATTATATTTTTCATCTATCATTAGATATTTGAGTAGATATACATGGGCAAATTGTTGAATTTAGGTTCCGAAAATAATGATATAAAGGCAGTGCTACAAAAATAAAGAATGAAAGAGCAACCCAATAACAGAGTGCCTTTACAACATTTGCTTTTGCATTTCTTTTTTAAATGTAAAAATATGTAAAGAGAAAAATATTAAATATTCAAAAGATATTCTGTTAGAATAAAATTTTAAAAGAATATATATTGAGAGGACTGCAATCTGTACATCTTGAAAAATGTCACCAGTGTCATTTAATTTTATTTAAGATGCAGATGACAGTGTAGAGAAACACAGAAATTTTGCCATCAATGCATAAGGTATCCTAATATCAACCAAAACCAGAATTCCATTAATAATTTTAATACTAATGAAAATATTGCAATGAAATTATAAATGGGTTTACCTTGTTTTGTAAAAAAAGTGACAAAATAATAATAATAGTTGCCATTATTCACACGCAAAGAAAACATTGATATCAGAGCACCATCACATCTACTGCCAGTGTCTAAACTTTTCCATTAATATGTGGTTTCAAGAATTTTACAGTTCAAAGTAAGTTTGTGTAAACTCTCCCTATTAAATATTCTCATATAATAAAATCAAGCGAGTTCAAATCAAGGTAGCATAGTGGTCAATATTCTTTTAAAATGATGGATTTAAAGAAAATGAATTTTAATGATATTGGCATATGTTGCGTGACATTGTCTCTCCATTCAGCTTGAAATGTCCAATGATACTTCCTCACCATCAAAATTATTCAGAAAAATTTAGAAGAGGTCAATAACTGCAGTGTTATGATGGTCATAGAGAAAAATTAGATTAATTATGTGCTGACAAGGCATCCCTCACCAAACGCCAGTCTTCTCGGAATAATGAAGTCCTTCATAAATCACTTTCACTTATCTAAATACAGAAATTCACATAATTACTGTACTCAAACAGGTGAAATTAATCTCATCTGAGAATCAAGATCATTTCAGAATGCAAGGATTTTCCCGAATTGTCTGATAACCATAATCATATGCCCACTTTTCTGTAATTCCCCCCCCCCTCAATTTACAGACCATAGAAATAAGACACATTGAAGCTCATTTTGTAACAAACAACATATTTAAGCTCATTAACAAAAGCTTCTGATTCACATTTGGCAAGTTTTTACAGATGTAGGGGTAAAAGTTACTTACTGAGTGCAAGTTGATAGTTTGAGCCCTTTTTTAGAAAGATTCCCAAACAATCAATATTTATCATAAGTCAGTACACATTATCAAAACATGAAAAGAAAACATACTCTAGTAATTTGCAATACAAATTTGTATTATTAAATAAGAATCATGTGATATATTAAAAAATAAAACACCTTCTTCAAATCTTTCTCACATTATTTCTTTTATAGATATTTTTCTACAGAAGTACACTTGTTTTCTCTTAAAAATACTTCAGGGAACTGTGGAGACTCAATTTCGTGCAATCCCCAGCAACAGCGGCAATCTAGGAAATGCTTATCCTCCTTGTTCACTTTACAAAATTTTCGGCAAAATTCTGTATTATAGTAGATATTTTAGTGCAATTTTTTCTACTGTTGGCAAATTCCACAAGATCATATTTTTTAAAGTTTAAGGCAAAAAATATCACAATTTCTTAATAAAAACCATTGGAACTTGGAATACAAACAAAAATGGCAGTATTGCTTGATTGAAGGAATGTTATGAGCATGGTTACTACAGTTTGGCACATTCTGAAAATTTGGCAACTTCTGCCTAAGGTGACTGCATTAATACGTAAGTACCCTTTTTGATTTTAAGTTTTTTTCAACAATGTTTAAATGCTGGACTTACTCCTCAGTTGTTTGCTTCTAGACTTTTCCATGAGTTACTGAAGACATGACTGGGTTCTTAAGTAAGTACCAACAATAAAAACTTGCATTACAAATACATTTTTCAACTATCTTGTGTCCATTACATACATTAATACTTACAAATAACAATCATACTGCAGAGTTACCCTCAGTCAAATGACAGATGAAATGGGATTATAAAGTAGCAGACAGGCTAACTACACATGTTGGCTGCTCCATATTGCAAGGCACCAACTATAGGCACCTTTCATTTCTTGCCTACAAACACAATTTTAATCAAATTTCATTGCTATATCTTCATTAGCATTAAAATTATTAATACAATTCCAAGTTTGACAGATAACAGGGCATTATATATTATAGAATATTAGAAAGATATTTTATTCATAGCAGTTATGGCATAAATTAACACCTGATGCAAAATGTTCTTATGCTAATGAGCAGTGTATTTTTGTAATATTAAAGATAAATAAAAGATCTTGTGCCCTGTTGATTGGTAACAACACGTTCTCAAGTTTAAGATCTTTATTTGTAACAGAATTTTACTGTTATCTGAAAACAATTACACTTTTTTGAGCTATTAAAGATAACTAGCAATTAAATTACATTGCATTAAAGAAAAATCTGAACTCTGGATTTATTAGTATTCTGAAACATGATCACCAAGTCTCATTTAATAATTAAACTGTGTCTTGAGAAATCTTTCCACACACAGAAGAAATTATAACTGTATTTCTGTAGGTTCTTAATATCTTTTGTAAAAAAAGCTCTCATTTTTCCTACAGATATATGTTCCTTAACAAATATCATAGACAGATTTGTGATTAAAGAGATGATTTGTCAAAAAGAAATAAATAAAAAGAACAAACCTTATACCTCCCATTCCAGCCCAATTTGCAATCTCAACTAGCTGCAACTTGCGGTGGTTTTTATGTTCTTTATAAAGTTTTTCTTTTTGTATCACAGTCGAATTAAGGATATTCTAGAGAAAAACACATTTTAAAAGTTAATTTATAAAATAAATAATCAATAAATTATCAAATCAAATCGTTCAAAATCGATAACCTATCCCTACAAAAAGCATTCATATATGCATTCACTATAAATAAAAATAAGTAATTTTAACTTAAACTAATAAATTTCTATTAAATTAAACAGCATTTCATATTCAAGGAAAATATTAATGTATTAAAAAATTACATTTGTTATCAAAAGCTATAACGTAGTAAAATGCTTACAATTTGTTGCTGAAGGCAAATAAAATACTGTTCAACATCTTCTTTTGAGGATTCAAGAACTACATATAAAATACAGAAAGAAAACTGACAATTATCTAGCAATTTTTTTTAATGAAAAAATTTTATTATATATTGTTGTATTAACAAAAAATAGACTATTATTCTGGGATAAAAAGATAATTTTTCAACAGATAAATTTACCATATGAAACTCTACAACTCACAATAAAAGACTATACAAATATAGGTACTCTTCTGTTATTGGGACTGGATTCTGAAATATATTTTTTAATGGCTGTATGTATAGATATATGTGTTCCTGTATGCGTATATGTATATGTGCATATACGGACACATGAACAGGGTGTTTCATAGATCATGGGACAAACTTGGAGGGGTGGTAGAGCGTACTAAAACATGCATTTTTTTATAGGAATGTAGTCTAAAGTGACGGGTTAAGGCAGGAACGCAAAAAAACGACACGAGAGGAAAATGTGTTTATGTACAAAATCAACGCAAAGTGCTTCTTTGTAGCAATACAGTATTCACAATAAATGTTCAAAATTGCAACCACCAACAGTAATACATGCTTGGTAATGTCACAGAAGGGATTGACGAACATTTTGAAAAACGACAGGCATTTCGCGCTTGAAGCTGCAATGGATAGTCATGCAAGGTCCTCCAGTGAGTCAACGGGAGTCTCGTAAATGATGCTCTTCAGATGGCCCCATAAAAAAATCCACGCTGGATAAATCTGGCGAACAAGGTGACCATTGAATATGTCCACCACGGCCAATTCATCGGCCCAGAAATGTCCCATCCAAGTAATTGCGGATCTGCACGTGGTTATGGGCTCGTGCACCATCATGCTAGAACCACATGCGATCACGAACGACAGCCGGAACATCCGGTAACGCCTCTTGCAGAAAAATATGATAACATAAGCCATTTGTACACTGCTAAAAAAAAATGGGACAGTGCTATATCTCCCATTTTACTGGGGTGATTCACGAAATTCAAATTGCGTTCTTCATGTCTCGAAAGCGCGACTTAGGATATATATTAGATTTATATATAGCACTATTCTAACATAGGTATTTTGACACAAAATCGGACTTTTTCTGAAATAACATACCAATTTTTTTACATATTTCGATTCTACGACTCAAATTATGCCAGAATACCAAGTTTTGTAAAATTCGTACGAGTAGTTTTTGAAATATTAGCTCTCGAAATTTTAGCTCCTCAATGTTAATTGAATTTGGCAAATATTTATTTATATCTCTTTTTTTATTAAACTTTTTTTATTTTTTCTCTCACATTTCGAAATTTAGGTTCATTCCAAATAAAATTTACCCATTTTTTGTGTTTTATTTTTTAAATTTCTATTTTTAAATAATTTTTATAATTTTTTCGAAAAAAATTTTGAATTATAACCTATAAAATTTTTACCATCCTCTTAAAGTAGGTATATTTTTAAGCATATCTACAAAAAATTAGACTTTTTTATTCAAAATTTTCTAAGGTATACACAAATTTACATATTTTCGCGTTTTGAAATCTGGCATCTTTTTTTTGAGCGATAATAATGCCAAATGTGGTCTATGGGTTTTTGTTACACTATATTGCCACAGCAATTTTTAACCTTAAATTTCAAATAAAATTTTACGGAGAATTAATTATATGACATTTTTTCCCTCAATGATGCGTAATAAATATTTATTAATACTATATGAAAAGCTATTTTTTTAAATAAATTTTTTAATATTTTTTTTTAATTTCTCCCTTTTTTTTTTTTTTTTTTTTCATAAGAGTAAATTTTTGTAAGAGTAAATTTTTACCTTTGGCGTTTTATCATCTGCTACTTTACTTCGTTTTAATCGAATTGTCTAAAACTGAGAATTTTCGTTTTATTTTTATTTGAATTTTATGACATTACCTGCACAATTTATTTCTAAACAAACTGATGCTTTTGAAGTGGCTGAAAGAGCGGCTGGTACTATCATCCATATTTTTAAAGCACAGTATATTTTTATAGAAACATAAGATTTAGAATAATCATTTTTATAACAGTCAAATTATGATATAAATATACAACCCTCTAAAGACTGAATTAATGGAAGTTCAATGGTTATGTAGAAATGATCTGCAGCTACTTAATCGCTGGATAAGTCAGTAGATTCCGTGGACAAGTAAGAATAATTATATAAACGACACCCAACATTCTCAATTCAATTAACGACGAGGATACGATGTTTATTAAATGAATTCAAAAAGTTTTAAAACATAAAAAATCAACTCATTTTTTATCCTAAAATGTACTTTTGTGCGTAGCGTATTTTCATTATTCTAATTTAAAATTCTAATTTAGAATGTAATTGTCAAGAACTGATTCCTAATCATCAGTAATATAATAAGTAATTATTACGGTTATTAATAAATCCTTCTTATAAAGTAATTGCAAATATTTCAAAAAACTTTCTGTCTGAATGCAAATATTTTTCTGTGCAAATATTTTTAATTTTATATTAATCAGGATTGCACACGATATTATTTATTTGCACTTCAATTCTTAACATCAGTTTTAGTAGAAGTTACAAATCAATCATATTTAATTAAGGATTGGATTGGATTGGATTTGAATATTTAATTATGGCAAAGCACACGAGGGCTATCTGCCTAAAGGGAGGGATGCCTTCGTGGAGGACTTTCTAAGGGAAACTGGCTCGTATACACGTCACACATCAGGAAAACCATGAAAACCCCCATGCAACCAGCCCGTTCGCGGGATTCGAACCTCGGACCGAACTACCAGTGATCAGCGTCTTTACCGCTCGGCCGTTTGTAGGCCTTTATGAAATGGAGGGCGATAACTTTATTTAAAATGATTGTCAGAAATACCAAAATGTTTCGAAAAGTTGGATACTTTTTAATATACTTTCAGAATGCTTAAAGAAAAAGAGAAGAAAAATAAATTTTTTCGTAAAATTTATTATTTGTATTTTTTTTAACTTAAAACTTTTCAATGTTATGATATTTGATTCTTGCGATTTCAAAAATAAAATATTTGACTAAAATATGAATAACATTTTAAGAAACCAAATGTAGGATAAAATTGTGTAAAGCAATGGGCACAATGATAAAACTGTTTAAAGCAGTGTATGCAAGTCATCCTAAGTTAAAATGTCGGTTATACATCTCTCTTATTTATATATATCTTTTCTGAACGGAACATTGAAAGGCGTGTTAACTGTGCTTTACTGTATTTTCTCTTTTAATAAATGCAGTTTTCAAACGCATCATAGTCTGGGTTACAAAGTATTCCTCCGAAAGAAATGCAATTCAAATAAATAAAATCAAATTCTGGAAAATTGATATTAATAAATATATTTAAAATGCTCAGTTGGAAGGAATAAATAGAAAATTTTAAAACAATTATCTGAAGAGACAATGCAACACAAACAATTAAAATAAAAGTATAAAAATTTTAAAATTACCTAAAATAATAACTATGACAAAAAATATATATAAAGAAAACTATTTGAAAAAAAATAAACGCTGCACCTTTATTTACGCAGTTCGAATAGGTAAATAGAAATTTTTGAAACAGTTATTCGAAATAAAAAAAAAAAAAAAAACTTGCAACTTAAACAATTAAAATGAAATTCGAAAAAGAAAAAATTACTTAAAATAATAAGTTATAATTAAAAATATAATATAAAGAATATTATTTGGAAAAAAGGAACGATTGTGACTTTTTTTCCTCTCACAGGAAATGAAACTAGGTTGCCATATATTAAGAAGTTCGCCAAGTGAAGTATTCTGGCGCAAACTGACAAAAAAGTGCCAACATAAATTTGTGAATTTCTACGAAAATTTCGCTCCAAATTTTACGAAATTTCATATTTAGGCGTAATTTGAGTCGTAGAATCGAAATATGTAAAAAAAATTGGTATGTTATTTCAGAAAAAGTCAGATTTTGTGTCAAAATACCTATGTTAGAATAGTGCTATATATAAATCTAATATATATCCTAAGTCGCGCTTTCGAGACATGCAATTTGAATTGAACGCAATTTGAATTTTGTCAATCGGCCCAGTAGGTCGGGAGATATAGGACTGTCCCTTTTTTTTTTTTTTTTTTTTTTGGAGCAGTGTACATGCAGGTAAGAAGTATGGGCCTATGAAGTAGTCGTTAACAATACCCCATTCATATGCTCACCCATTAATAAGTGGGTTTGGAATGCATGTTAAAGTGTGCCATGTGGATTATGAGTTGCCTACACCTGCATGTTGTGGCCATTGAAGATGCCGTCCTGTGAGAAAGTTGCCTCGTCCGTGAATAGAACATCTGATGGGAAATCCGCCTGTGCTGCACACTGCTGCAAGAACCAATGACAGAAATGAACTTGAAGAGGGTAATCTGTCTCTTGAAAAGCTTGGACTCTCTGCAACTGGTATGGGTGCAAACCATTTTCATGCAATACTCTCCAAACGGTGGAATGACTCGGCTGCAGACGACGTGCAGTAGCCCTTGTACTTGTCTGAAGTGATTCATGCACAATGTTCAAGATGGATTCTTCAAAGGTTGTCGTGCACTTCTTCTCCCACTCCTAAGGTCAGAGGTGGCTTCAAATGACCCATTTTCACACAGAGATCGATGCAACCTCTCGAACATTGTGTGCTTCGGCATAGGCCTGTTTGGAAACCGTTCCTGGTACAACCGTAGCGCTGCTCTGCCATTCCCATTAGCAGCACCATACATGAGATGCATGTCAGCTTTTTCCCTGTGTATAACCCATCACGCTTGATATCAGATTTGCGAATGATCCTCTGATGCATCAGATCGTGGTTTGTCTGGCTCTCTACCGCTGCATTGCCATCCCAATCACAGCTGCAGTTCCTATTACTGTTAGTGTTCCCTTTTTTGAACATTTATTGTGAATACTGTATTGCTGCAAAGAAGCACTTTGCATTGATTTTGTACATAAACACATTTTCCTCTTATGTCCTTCCTCTCTCTCTCTCTCTTTTTTTTTTTTTTTTTTTTCTTTTTTTTTTGTGTTCCTGCCTTAACCCTTAACTTTAGACCCTAAATTCCTATACAAAAAATGCATGTTTTAGTATGCTCCACCACCCCTCCAAGTTCGTCCCATGATCTATAAAACACCCTGTATACACACATACTACATACACATGTGCGTATATACAATACAATTCTTAATGCAGTCCCAAAAACAGAAGAGTACCTAAATATATTTACTCTTTTCAAAATGTACATGGTAAAATTTAGATTACCTTACCACAATAATGTAATTTAAATTTTGGAAAAGTATAAGAAAATCTCTCTTTAGTATCTACATACCACTTCTCCAACTATTATTATTGACCAAATTAATAGTTATTTTATTCAAGAAGAAATTTTTTTTTTTTTTAATGATAAATGTCAAGATTTTTTTATTCTGTAAGAAAAAGAAATTATTCCCAATACCAGGAATAAAAATTAAAAGAATTGATTACCAAACTCAACAAAATGGTTTCTAACTACATATGAGATAACTATTAAATCAATCATATGCAAGTTATTTACTCATTCAAAATGTTAATTATTATGGTAATAAACAACACTGCGAATAAAACAGTAAACTACTTATAGCAAAATTCAGTATATTATAATAATAAAACACAATTAAAAAAAGGTTTTTATACAATACATCTTTATTTAAAATGGGTATGATAATTAAAGCATGAAAATATTCCAATATATAGTTTAATGGGAACAATAGATTAAATAATTCTGCTCACACAATTCATCTATAGTTTTATATCACAAATAGCAGATGCATAGGGAGCCAATGAAAAATTAAAAAGATAACGGCTTATACCTTTGACAATTAAATTAATATAAAATTTTAAAAGATAACGGCATTTGACAATGTAATTAAAATAATAAATTTCGTTATTTACGCATTCTTCACTTTCATTATTTGCAATATAAAATTGTAAATAGAATGATTTATTCTACTATTCACATTAAACTATAAGATAAATTATTTTTCTCCTTTTAGTGATTTAAATATCATATCAATTTCAAATAAAAAAATTTATAGTATAAAAACCTTTTTTTAATTCTATTTTATTTTCTGTTTTTCTAGTCTGAATTACACATTATCAATGATGAAATTTTCAGTCATTATATAAACAAAAGGAATAAATTATAAGAAAGTTGTGAAATTAAAAAATGACTGAATGTCCTTCAGAGAATGAAGAAATTGCTTTGAATATTCAGTTCCAGAACTTGGATGCAATAATAATGTTACAATGAGCATTATATTTGAAACTAAAGTAAGAAAGCAAATATAGCCAGTTCATCATAAATTACACCAAGATGGCAAACTTCGTCAACTGTGGTAAGATGCAACTCAAAAGCAATTTTTCCATGAGAAATGCTTTTTTCTTCCATCTACTTCAAACACGAACACATTTTTAAAAAAATGTTAAAATATCACTCAATTCATTATTTTTTATCACTCTTGTTCTAAAAAGAGGGTGAAAAGTTTATTTCATAATTTGTGAAAATTTCAAAACTTTATAACCGATACATTTTTAGATGACAAAATTTTAAAATCATAAATATCAAAAAGTGTGAAAAATCAAGTGATTTTCAAAAGCTTATAAAGTATTTCTATTGCCTTCTTAGCGTGCCTTCTTGGTGTAAAGGTCAACATGCCCCAAGCGTATTTGAGAGGGCAGAGGTTTGAGTCCTGGTGGGGGCATCGCTCATTTTTCATGTCTCCTGCTTTGAAATAACTTAATAATGTCTCTATAGTGGCTCCTGAACTAAAAAAAATGGAAGATGATTCTCCACCACCAGGATTTGGCAATTGGGTTCCCTAATCCCTAGCTGTCCTTTAAAAGGGGGAGTATATAAAGTATCTCCACCACCTTCTTAGCATGGCTTCATGGTGTAATGGTCAGCATGCTCGGCGCGTATTCAAGAGGTCCAAAGTTCGAATGCCAGTGGTGGCATTGCTCGTTTTTCATGAACTCCCCAAAAATTCATAAATTAAATTACAATTTCTGCATAAGTTTCATTGAAATGATTTTTTTTCAGCTCTGTTTGATGGTGCATATAATAAAATTTTGATATGCTTAGTTCTTTAAATGAAAATATGTGAGAAAAATTGTTTAAACATTAAATTTAAAAAAAATCTAAATAGAATTTTGAAAAAAAAAATCACTTTATCACATTGCACTGTCATCTACAAAAAATATGCGTACAAAATTTGAACTTGATAGCTTATCAGAAAGTAGGTTAAATTCAAAAGCAAAATTCCACTCACACTGTGAGTGAACGAAATAGACGCTTATAAAAATAAACAAATGAAAGACAGCAGAATGATACAAATAAGATCTTACTTGAGCAAAATGAATAAAACGTTTCATTCAAAATTTTGTTAAAGGAATAAAATCTTTAGAAAATTTCCATAAAAGTCAAATTTGACCAACTAACACCATACTTTGGGAAGATAAATTATCACCATTAAAGAACAACTTTTACTCTATGATAAGTAAGAAACAAAAATATATGAAAAATATTTTCTTTCCTTTACATCATTCCTTAGTTGAAGTAAAATTTTTTGTTATTCTTTTGAAAAAAAACTTAAATATCAGAATTAATTTTGCAGGGTTTGTACACATTTCCTTACATGAAAATTAAGGACTTTTAAGGACCATCAAAGAAAAAATTAAGGGCCTATCAGCAAACAAAAAAACAAATAGAATAAAGCAATTATCCATACAACCGACTTCATGCTTGTAATTTCACTTTAAGAAACTAACAGAAGTGTGCATTATGCACTATTATTAAATTCACTTTAATACTTACCATAAAACAATTTTGAAAATTAAACTAACTCCCTACAAGTTATGAAGTAGATAACATTAAATTAGGAACATAATTTCTTTAAAAACATGTATAAGTGTATTTTACACTAATAACAGTCACTATTTTAGAGATTTACATGATTATTATTAACTTATTTGATATTTATTTAAACACAGTCAACTATTATTACAATCACAATGTAAGAATATTTTGCAGATTAAAATAACTGATTTGTAAACATACAATTTATTTCCTTGGTTTTTTGAAAGATACTAGAATAATAAACTGTACAATAAAAGATACAAAACATTTGTGCTTTTTTTAAATCTGAAATCTTTTCAGCTATTTTAACATCTAATTTATTTATGTCTATTTCCTTTTCTTTAATTATTCTTCTAAGTTCATTTGCTTTAATAAACAAATCAATGTTCATGCTGGTCTCAGCTTCATCTGCTAAAGCATCTACTTCTTCATTAATATCTTTAATGTCCCTTTGAAGAAATTTTTTCATCTGCTTCATATAATCAATTTCTTCCTCAATGATATTTCTTTTCCTCTTTGAATTGTCAGATTTAGTTAAAGATTTTTGTTCTTCTAAATACTGCATATATTTAGACCTTGCAGAAGCTGCTGCTGATCTCATTTCTTTATTAATTTCGATATTAAGAACAACTCCAGAAAATGTTATGTAATCAAATACTGTGCGTTGAAAAATGTATGATGAGTCACTTAAATTTTCAATTTCAATTGCTTTATTTACAGAGAAGCCCCTTTCCACAGAGGCCTGTCCATGTGACAAGATAAGAGTCATTTTCACTATTTTCCATACTTTTGAATAGTGAAAACCATGAAAATAAGAAGTGAGAAATGTGTCAAGAGAAAGATTTTGAGGATCAAAAGTAGAAAATTCATGTAAATTTGTCTTAACTACTTTGTCTAGAAACTCTCCAAACTGCAGCAGAATTTCATCCCAATCATCTTGTAAAACATGTTTATTCTGCATTAATACCGTTAGAACTATTTTCATTTTGTTCTGGGCTTTTTCTGGACTTTTAACCATAAATCACGGGTCTATACAAGATGCATTTCGAATAAGAGAATAATTTATTGGACATTTAGACATTAAGTGTTGTACTATTGTTAAGACACATTGTTGACCTTGTTTCAATGCAAAACTTTCAGCTTGTGAAATGTCCTTCTTGCGGCATTTATCATTCCTTAACTGCTCAGCAAGGAATCCCAAATAAACTGTTAGAAGAAACTCTGCAGTTGAGAAGGGAAAGATGTTTTGCAGCTAAAAGGGGCATTACAATAAGAAATGTATACTGAAAATATATACAGTACATATATATATAGTACATATATATGTAGTATTCGTAAGTGCGACACAACCACCAGAGGGCCTCACCGATGCGCCAGCAGCGAGGTGAAAGAAGTATGACAGAGACCTCCTTCTGCTATCCCACGCGAAGGTGGTGAGATGTCTGTCTACACGTGAAGGTGTAGAATAAGGAACTGTAGTTTTTCACGCGAAGGTGGTAAATTGAACTGTTTAATACATCAGCAAGTGCGAGTAGGCACTAATCAGTTATGTGATAAAACTGGTAAAACTATACAGAATCCTGTTTGTATCAAACGGCACTTGTATTTAATGTAATGTGTACCTTTTCTGATTATCTTTATTAAATGTTCTGTGGTGTGGAAAACAACGTTGGAATTGTTATTTAGCATCTTCAACTCCCCCACTACATATATATATATAAACAGTACAAATTCCGAGATCCGGACATCCAATATCTGGAATGATCTAAAATCCGGACCTCAAAGCCACCACCAACCAATTTTTTATATTTTTATCATTATAACAATTTGGATCATTAAAATTAAATTTATAAAGATTTTCTGCTTTAGTTATTTTTGAATATTCTAGTTTCAAAATTTTAAAGTGCTGAAGGCAATCATTTACAAGTTTTAAGATATCTTCAGCAAAAAAGGGAATAAGTGGTTTATCACTTTGATAATATTCAAGGAAAGGCAATAATATTTTCGACAGAGAGAGATAAAAATTTAATTTTATAAGAAATGTTTTATCTTTAGTTGCCTCCAAAATATTTGAGAAGGATTCGATGAATTTTTTTTTTAAACTTCCCCATTTCAACTTCTTTAATGTACAGTAGCAAGTCATCCCATATTTCAATGGCTCTTTCAACTGCTGAGACATTTTGCAACCATCGGTAAAAGCAGAATTTCACAGGTAGCTTTTTTAAGCCAGATATACTTAAAAAATCTTCACGTCTTGCAGGAGAATATTTAAAAATTCAATATAAGGAGGATAAGAATGATGGAATGTCCCAGCCAGTGGATGACATCCTATGCTTGAAAGCATTGTTAAGAATGTGTAAACCACATGTCCCTAATGTCAAGCATTGAATGTTATATTCCTTTGTCAAGTCCTGTTGCAATAAATCATAAAATTTCCAGTTTACTGCAGGACCATCCATCAATATTTGTAAGAGTTTTGACAAGTCTAGTTTTTCAACACATTCATAAAATTTGGATAAAATAATTTCACTTTTTGCATGCCCTATAAATGCAGAAGTAAGGTACTGAGTTCTGACCTTATTTTCGTGATGCCAGTACCTCAAATAAATATCTAGTTGCTTCTTTTGATTTGTCAGATTAAGATTCTCATCAAATAGTAATGTAAAAAACTCATCATTTTTACAATGCTTTAGTAAAAAAGTTTTAAAATAAGGGCCAAGACCAAAATAACAGATATAAGCACATTTCTTTTCACCACATGAAAACTATTTTGCAATGGAACTATCCGGGAACATTTTAGTGAATAAAGGCCCAATATCATCGCACGATTTAAAAGAATAGTGGCTTTTGATGCACCTAAAAGCCCACAATATTTCTGCATCCGTAACTTCAGATTTGAAAAGAAAAGAATTTATTTTATTATTTTCTACACTTGTTGATGTTGAATTAGCAGTTACATCTTTTCCTGAAGTAGATGGTTCTTCTAACGACAAAATTCATGATACTGTTAGAAGAAACTCTGCAGTTGAGAAGGGAAAGATGTTTTGCAGCTAAAAGGGGCGTTACATGCAAGGCATTAGTAAAATTAAGTATCGCATATATACATATATAATGTATCTATCTATCTATCTATATATATATAATAAGAAATGTATACTGAAAATATACATTTTTACTATATATATATATATATATATACATATATATACAGTACATATATATATAGTACATATATATGTAGTATTCGTAAGTGCGACACAACCACCAGAGGGCCTCACCGATGCGCCAGCAGCGAGGTGAAAGAAGTATGACAGAGACCTCCTTCTGCTATCCCACGCGAAGGTGGTGAGATGTCTGTCTACACGTGAAGGTGTAGAATAAGGAACTGTAGTTTTTCACGCGAAGGTGGTAAATTGAACTGTTTAATACATCAGCAAGTGCGAGTAGGCACTAATCAGTTATGTGATAAAACTGGTAAAACTATACAGAATCCTGTTTGTATCAAACGGCACTTGTATTTAATGTAATGTGTACCTTTTCTGATTATCTTTATTAAATGTTCTGTGGTGTGGAAAACAACGTTGGAATTGTTATTTAGCATCTTCAACTCCCCCACTACATATATATATATAAACAGTACAAATTCCGAGATCCAGACATCCAATATCTGGAATGATCTAAAATCCAGACCTCAAAGCCACCACCAACCAATTTTTTAGGGCTTTTTTGGAGGGAAGGGGTATGCTTTACGCATGCGCATTAGATTTTTTTCCTCATCATAAAAAAACATGCCGGAAATCCCGATTCTTAATCTCAGTTTGGCGCTAAATAAAATATCTCATTATTGAAGAAATAATTATTTTAGCATAAATTTGTGTGATTAGTAACTTGACTCCATAGCTGCATATCTGCTTGGCATAATCTCAAACCGAAACATTTTTTAATTTTACACCAACTAATATTTTATATCCTTGATGCCGAAATCACAAATCATTATTTATTGTATTTTGCTTTCATCACCACATGTTTATCAACGGATAACAACTTGAGTGATGACACATGCAGCGACACCAAATAACAGAGTATTATCCGATTACAGATTTAAGTTTAATGTGCTAAAATGTTAACAAGGGGAGATTTAACAGAAATTTCTTTCCTTATGCTGAAAATAGATTTTGTTAATGATACTCATAGGACAAACGATTATATTTAGTGCTATTTGAATTAAGAATAACTGATTTGTTATTCACATAAAGCCAGAACCAGCACCAGAGCTCACATAGCCACACCAGGCGGCAGAATTTAGGAAGTTAAACACAATGGCGTAGCTAGGGTGGGGCAAGGGAGGACATCTGTCCCCAGGCGCAGCATCCAAGGGGCGCCAAATTAATGCTACGAAATTTTGTAATGAAATGTTTTCCATTCTTGGCAAACAGAAAGGGGCGCAAATTCTTCAGTTGTCCCCGGGCGCTGGAAACTCTAGCTACGCCCCTGGTTAAACAGAAGTTTTTCATTGCGATGACAATGCCCCAATCAATTAACGGAGGGCGAAATCTGTAGTATGGTTCTAAATCCAGAAAACACAGCTACCGATAGTGAAGAAAGTAACAGAGAGGTTACTGAACGAGAAAAAATTTTGATTGACAAGTTATTCGGAATTCTCGACACAGCAATTACAGGACTTGTACAATGGAACTTAATAACTCAACAAGAAATTATATGTCTATAGTATTAGTCTAAAGTATCAGCAGAGAAAACAAATCAAACAACTCACATTGAAAGAAATGTTTAATAAAGTAAACATATAAATATTAAGTTCTTTTCTTTTGTAAATTTTGATACCCTTTAAATCATAAATGCTTCATTATTTCATAAATCACGATTTCATATTTTCAATTTTATAATTTCTACGTGCCATCTTAGTAGATTTAAAATGATCTAATATCCGGAAAAATCTCAAATCTGGGATCGCCGAAGTCCCGACCTCGGACTTTGTACTGTATAAATATATATATACGGAATGTATATTTTCAGTTAAACTTCTACCCAATAACTTTTTAGTAATTCATGAAAGTTAATTTTGCGTCTAGTTAATTCAGGAAAATTAGTTTCAATTAGTTGTTTTCAGCTTTAAAAATACTAAACAATTTTTAATTAGTTAGTTGTTTTCAACTAATAATTGTATCGCCATTAGCAAAAATAATGCATTACTATCAACAGCACAGGATTAAACCAAATACTTAATTGTCTATTGAAGCTTCAAAATGTATTTCCGAACTTCACTTTTTCTCGGCTAACGTTACCGAATTTGCCCTTGGCGACCTAAAATCGAAATGGAGCCAACAGATTTCCTGCGAAATCGATAACAGACCCTCTGCATAAATAAACTCATAATCCCGATATCCCATACATATACTATGTGAAAAAGAGAATAAACTCTGTAGAAGGTGATAAAAAATTAATTTATGGCTTAATTGAAACACAGAAATTAAGCTAAGCAAAACCGTGTAAAAACAAATTGAAATGATAAAACGAAACTTAATTTTCATGTGAATTTTCAGCGCTGACTCTCCCATTATAGAAATTTCAATTTGTTTCAAACAAAGACCACATTTAGCTTTATAAGGATTGTCATCCATCAATATCCAGTCTTTGTAGTCAGCTTGATGAAGCCACAGTTTATTGAAAATGCACTTTCCAGGCATCTCGTTCCTATTGGCGTCGGAAGGGTTGTGGCCTTCCAGGTTGGAATTGCTCTAATTTTGGCAAATATTTTCAGAATCCCCCCTCCTTTTTTTTTTCTCGAGCACCTTCATCATCACTTTCGCCTCTTAAAGAACTTCCGGCTTCACGCTTTCGTCACAATCTGCCTAAATTTATGGATAACACCTGTTTCGAAAGATTGGGTGAATAGCCAATCAGACACCGATACTTTTGTTCGGGTAGCTAATTGTTGTTGTTGTTGTTTTTTTTTTTTTTTATCGTTTGCAACGCAAATCCGCCCACAGATTGGTTAAGAGCCGTGCAATTTTAATTCCATATTCATGAGAAATCGCAATTCACACATAGAATGGCAATCATTAGAAATGATAAGAAACGTCAAATGAGCAAAATTAAGGACCGTTTATTCATTTTGGCCAAAATTAAGGACTTTTAAGGACCAAAAATCATTTTTGAAAAAATTAAGGACTTTTAAGGACCGTATGAACCCTGTTTTGACATGATTCAGATAGCAGAAAAAAGAGAGAAGCTATCAACCATAAATTAAACAAAATTTAATTTATTTCATTTAATTATATAAATTATTGTAACAAATTTATTTCAATTCTACAAGAAATGTAATGACTATTAATTTCAATCTTCAATAGAAAATACAGAGAATACATAATGTTTTTACTCGTAATAAAACAGAAAATGAAAAATTACTTGAAAATATCTAACTTAGTTTATATCAAATGGTACTTTAAGTCAAAGAAAAATTTTGCATAACATAATTATCTCTAAATAACTTACGATGAGCACTTTCCAGAGGACAGATTCGTAAACATATGCCATAGTCTTCTAATTCTATTATTTCTGTCTTAATATTTGGTACTTGTCTTGCCATTAGTTGCACAAGCTATTGAAAGTGATATATTTGTTTTTTACACAAATAATAATTTGGGATATTTTAAGAAAAACATCAACTCAAAAATGATAAACTGGTACTTGATAGACATCAGTCTTTTATTTGAATAATCCAATAACACACACATATACAAAAAAAATCAAATATTAAATATTGCTCCCAGTAGTAAAACAATATTCAGACTTTAGATTTGTTTTATACATAAGAGAAGAATGAAAAGTTTTGAGCTTTACAACAAAGGGCATTCTTGGACTACAGTTTCTCGTTACGATTTCTCTACGTAATCAACCCCTACATCAATAAACTTTTACGTTCTCTGCTGTAATTTGCAGTTTTCTTACAGTATGATCTGTCCTAAGTCTCTCACCGCTGAAAAACTGCCTCAGTGACCTTATTATCTGTGTTGAAAAGACATACTTTATATCAAAGAACAAAAGAAAATCTGAGGGGGTTAGGTCGTGAGAATAAGGCTAATGAGGAAGTGATGTGAAGCCCAGTCTACTAAACCAATTTATACTATTATGGCATGGTAAAGAGGTGCATTACTTCAATGCACAATGAATCTTTTTTCAATTTTCCATCACTTCTCCTCCATACAGTTTCATAGTTTGTGCATCACACTGGCATGATATTCCGAATTGCTAGTGGAGCCTCTCATCACAAAATTAACCCTCCTTTATCTTCCTCCCCCCCCCAATACTATTTTTGAGAACTAATCAATGTAAGAAGTTTTATTTAATGCAAAATGCTTCCTCTCTCCATTTTATAGAAAACATGTCAATTTCTTAAAATTTAAAACTCCAATCTAACCTCTTACAAAACTTTTAACTATCTACCGCAATACGAGACCAATTTTACATTACTTTCATTATCAAAAATTAACATGAGTAATATCCCAGAAAGTCTGTAAAGATTAAGTTGATGAACCCATTTTATTATGATTTGGATCTATCCTATAACCTCCTTCTCATTAGCTCTCACTAGGATACAGATAAATAAACATATTTATGGCACAGCTCTTGAAGAAAGTTTTAGACCTAGAGCTTTGGCAATGATCCTTGCCAGTGGTACTTTTGCTTGCCCAGCTATGCTAAGTTAGCATTCTAGTATTAGCCATTTTGCAAGCCAAAGTTAAATCACACACTTAGAAGTTTAAGCCACTGCTTAGTTAGGCCAGTTGTACTGCAGTTTCCACTTTTTGCAAATTTAAGCCACTGTCACCTACTGCCTACAAGTACCGAGGTTTCATCTGTATTTACAAGTTGAACATTTCATACAGAAAATAGGTATAAATTAAAATTTTTTAATCATCATTATTATCGTTTATATATTATTTGGTTGTATATTATTTGGTTGTTGTTTGGCTTATATATATTTGGTTGTTCGGTGATATCTCTTGTTTGCCGTTGTGTATTGTCCGCTTAGGCGGCAATCCCTAGCTGAAGAATTCAAACTCCTGCATCACAATGACTTTCATGAGTACTATTGTTTATATATGATTTAATAAATATAAATTAAATTTTTTTGTTTAGAAAAGTCATCCTTTTGTTAAAAAAAAAATTCCAATCCATCTGCTGCTTTCAGAGTATATATTTGGTCTGCATGGAATTTTAGTTTGAGACTACCATACTAGGCAAAAGATCCACCTGAATGCCAGATCCTACATCATGATTCACTACTCCATAAGTCTTTCTATTCATTCTCAATACATTGGACAGTTTGCAAATTCATCTGACTGAACTGTCAGTACCTTGAATTGGCTGGCAATGATTGAACTGTCAATATTTTGAATTATATATGCATTTGAGTACTGAATTGGTGAATTCAACGCTTTGGGCCATTCAATTGGGTTGGATTATTTGCCCCATTTCAAATGATGTCAGCCACTAGACCCATAAATAATGACTTCCACACAGCAGGCATAATTATGAAAAAGAGTGCCTATCAACTGATAGCCTTATGCCATACTTCTGTTCTAAAGCAAAGATGAAACTCATTTGCAGTATGTTTAGTATTTTTTGTTACCAGACGACTTTCTAGTGTATCTTTGCAACAATAGATGGCACTACTGCCTGATGATTCAATTGTGGTTGCTATGGTAACGAACTTTCCAAAGTATGTGAGTTATGTGTTCTATATTTTATTATTATTGCTACAGTGCTTTGAGTGATGTGTGCTGCGTCGTCACACGGACGGCATTTATTCTATTTCAAAGTGTTATGTAAATTAAATAAGTTATATTACAGTCTGCTTTGTTTTTGTGAACTTATTCTTAATCATTTTCTGGTCAGTGTGACCGCAGGTGTGAATCAGCGAACTTTGGATATATATGTGATTTATTCCAATTAGCAAGTGAAATCACTTTTGATTTATGGATTAATAATCAGCGTAGTGTACTTTCGATTCAATTTGTGGATTATGGGTATGGCATGATGTAGTGTAGAAACCTCGGCGTTGGGGTGAGTATGTTCCAATTTTTCCCTCTTTTTTGCTGAAGTTGTTAGTATAATATTTATTGTTATTCATAATGGTTGATTTGAGACCAGTTGTAACTAAAAAGAAGGTTCTAAAAAGGAATGTAACAATGTTTAAAGGCAAGGTAAATTCGAATTTAGAACAAGCAGAAATTTTAGAGGTAATGTTGTTCGAAACCAAACTAAATGCTTTTAACAGTGAACTTTGTTCTATCTTTGAGGATATATTTTGTTGTGTCCTGAAAAAGATTGCAATACATTCATTACAGAACAACAAACAATACAAGAAACTTTAGATGAATTATGGATAACTATAAATAAGTTGCAGAAATTTTTCAGTGATTCTGTTCTCAAAGCAAGTAGTGTAGCAAAAGTAAATGTGTCTGACGTTCGATTACCAAAATTAGAACTTTCTTCCTTTACAGGGGAAAATATAGAGTGGATTAGTTTTTATGATCTTTTTAAGGCTAGTGTAGATAACAATCCGCATATTTCTAAATGTCAGAAGTTTCAATATTTAAAGGCTTCTTGTAAAAAAAAGGCTCTGTCTATTATTGAATCTATTCCAATATCTGATGCTAATTATGATATAGCATTGCAACTTTTACAGGAACGTTATTCTAATAAAAGAGAATTAACTAATACATTAATCCGTAAAATGTTTAATTTGTCAAATGTTTCTGATTCAGCTCAAGCTATTTTACATTGTGTTGATGTAATGAATGAATGTGTACATTCCTTGAGAACTCTTAAGCTAGAAGTTTCTGATCGTTCTGATGTTTTTTTTTTTTTTTTTTTTTTTTTTTTTTTTTTTTTTTGTTTATCTGATAACTGAGAAATTAGATAAAAACATAAAATTTTAGTGGGAAAGAACTTTGAACAAAGATGAATAAGGTACTTTGGATAATTTACTCGAGTTTCTAAAAGACCACACTAGAACCCTTCAGAATAGTAGAAACCAGTCTAAAGATTTTAGGAAATTTTCTAATTCCAAAGTAACTTCTTTAGTGTCGAGTAAAAACAGTTGCACAATGTGCAAGGAAGATCATTGTCTTCACAAATGTGGTATGTTTTTAAACTTAAGTGTCCAAAAAAGAATCAAATTTGTTAAGAAACACAAACTTTGTTTTAATTGTTTATCTTCTAGGCCTCAATTAATGAAAATTTTCATAGTTTATGTAAATGTATAACGTGTAAATTGCCTCCTCATACTGTTCTTCATTTTGATCGAAATGCCCAAACTAGTGAAAATGAGAAACCAAAACAAATGTCCTCAATCTCCCTCAGTGCCGAAGTGTTCTTGCCAAAGAATGAAGTGTTCTTGCCAAAGAATGAAGTGTTTTTAACCAAAGAATGAAGTGTTCTTGCCAAAGAATGAAGGGTTCTTGCCAAAGAATGAAGTGTTCTTACCAAAGAATGAAGTTATTGCAAATGCCACAACATGTACAGGACAATTTAGTTATTCTAAAGGTGAAGCAAAACATGTATTACTGTGTACTGCTGTCATTAAAGTGTTAGTGATTCCAATGGTAAAGCCATCCCTTGCAGGGCTTTACTAAACAGCGGCAGTGAAGCCAGCTTCATAAGTGAAGAGTGTGCCAAAAAACTAAAGTTAGGTAGATTTAACAAAAAAATTGAAGTGCCATGCCTTGGTTCGTTCAACACTGTAACAAGTGAAGAAGTGGAATTGATCAACACCGTAACAAGTGGAGAGGTGGAATTGTGTTGAATCAAACTCCAAGTTTCGAACATACACATTCATGATTCCAAAGATAACTTCAGATGTGCCTAACGTGGCAACTCCTTCTAAAATTACGAATCATTTTCATGATCTAGTCTTAGCTGATCTTAAGTTCTATGAAAGAAAACCTATTGATATTTTGTTAGGTGTAAATGTATTTTTTACTATGCTTAAGGGAGACATCATAAAGAGAGGACAATCAATGCCCTTTGCAATTTGTTCTCGACTGGGTTGGATCATATCTGGAAACACTACTGCAGATGATTCAAATCTAACTGACACTTATACAGTGAATAATCTTCAGTTGAATACAAACGAATTAGTTGAAAGATTTTGGTCTTTAGACTCCATTCCTGAAGTCAAGCATATCTCTAAAGAAGATTAAAAATGTCAAAAATTATTTAAAACAACACACTTTCATGATCAAAATGGTTGTTATGTAGTGAAACTTCTATTTAAAGATAACCCTTCAAGGTTGGGTAATTCTAAAGATCTTGCTTTACAAAGATTTAAATCTTTAGAGAGAAATCTCTTAAGATCCCCTGTACATATGAGATGTATAAACAATTCATGAAGGAATACTTGGATCTCGGGCACATAGAACCAGTTCGTAGTTCAGAGTCCCCAAGTCAGGCATACTAGATGCCACATCATGCAGTAATTAAGGAATCTAGCTCTATGAGCAAAATATGTGTGGTTTTTAATGCTACTAGTAAGTCTTCATCAGGACAATCTCTTAACGACATATTGATGACAGTTCCTAGAATACAACAAGAAATGTTTCCAGTTTTAATCAAATTCAGATGTTACCCAGTAGTTGTCAGAACTGATATCATGAAAATGTTTAGAGAAATTCTAGTTAATGAAGAGGATAGAGTTTCAAAGGATATTTTGGCGGGACAATCCAAGTGATCCCATTCAAGAATTTTGACTTAAAACTGTCACATATGGGACTGCCTTGGCTCCATATCTGGCTACTCATACTTTATACCAACTTGCCTATGATGAGCAGAATAACTATCCTTTAGCTTCAAAGGCTTTTTTGAAGAAGATTGTTTGGTAGGTGCTCAAAACACTGAAAAGTGCAAAAATCTAATAAATAAACTCTTGCAAATGTTAGTGGAGGATTTCTTCTGCGTAAATGGTCATCCAATGACTTGTTAGTGTTAGAGAATATACCTAAGGAGTTGAGAAATGATTCTGAGGCTATGAAAATTCAAGACGATAGCTCAACCAAAGTTTTAGGAATTAATTGGAACCTCCTGTGAAGACTACTTTAACTTTCCCATGTCCATTTCTGGAGAAAAGTTTAAATACACTAAAAGAAATATCCTTTCTGATTTAGCGAAAATATTTGACCCATTGGGTTGGCTTGTTCCTTGTATTATTTATGTCAAAATCTTGATACAAGTGGAAACTCTATTTATCATGGGATGAGCCAGTTAGTGATGAGATTGCTAACAAATGGAAGAGTTTCCGAAAGGATTTACATCTTATTCAACAATTAAAAATACCGAGATTTGTTTTGATTCCTGATGTAAACTATATTGATATTTATGCTTTTTGTGATGCCTCCGAGAAAGGGTATTGTGCAGTAATTTATTTGCGTTTAGTGTCACATAATTTGGACATCAAGATTACACTCTTAACATCAAAAATGAGAGGTGCCCCTCTGAAGGTGCAATCACTACCACGATTAGAGTTATGCGCCACAGTTTTGTAAGTAACTTTACTTAAATCAGTGTTAGAACATTTAGAGCTTCCTATACATAATGTTTTGGCCAGGACAGATTCAACTGTTGTACTGTCCTGGATATCTGCAGAACCATAATGTTGGTTCCCTTTGTTGCAAACTGCATTGCCAAAATACAGAACACAATTCCTAATGTAAGGTGGAACCATATAAATGGAAAGCTGAACCCAGCTGATTCAGGTACAAGAGGAATGTTTCCAACCAAATTTCTGAATTGTGAGCGATGGTTCATGGAACCTACTTGGTTATATTCACAAGATTCTGAAACACGTCCTGACAGTGAACATCTTTGTGCTCATGTAGATTATGAAAGAGTTCGTAGAGAAGAGAAAAAAACATGCATTTCAGTATCTTGTACAGTAAAGGAAAATGACATTTTGAAATGGTATTCATCTTGAACAAAATTACGGCGTATAGTTGCAAAGATTCATTTACAACTGTCGAAACTCCTCCGAAAATCTTTGAGAGGTTTTCTAACAACAGATGAGCTTAGATTAGCTACAAAAACAGTGATAAAAAATGTCCAAGAATCTTATTTTCCTCAAGAGCTCTCTTGCTTAAAAACATCGAGAGAATTAAAAAGCAGTCGAGTAATGCAATTAACTCCCTTCCTTGATGAAGAAAGGCGTTATTCAAGTAGGTGGTCGCTTAAAAATTGCAAATATTCCTGAAAGTAGCAAACATCCTATTTTGCTTCCAAAGGAAGGACATGTCATTAATCTCATCGTAACTCATTACCATGTCAATTATTTGCATGCTAGTCAAGAGTTATTAATAAGCACTTTGCGAACACAGTTTTGGATTCTTTCGGTGAGAAGTGTAGTGAGAAAGATAATTCACAGATATATTCCTTGTATTAGAAATCGAGGCAAGACTGTGACCCAGATAATGGGTGATTTACCCTCACCCAGAGTTCAAACTTCAAGACCTTTTGCAGTCACTGGTGTTGATTATGCTGGTCCATATAGAATCAAGTCCCAAGTTGGGAGAAAAGTTAAAACTTTCAAGTGTTACATATCCATTTTTGTGCATTTCTCAACAAAAGCTGTACACTTGGAGTTAGTCAGTGATCTATCAACTTCAACTTTTTTAGCAGCTCAAAAAAATTTATCACCCGACGAGGCAAATCATCTGAAATTCCGAGTGATGATTATGCTACTATCTTCAAAAGGTGCTAGTAAGGAACTGAAGGAGATTTATAAAAATGCAACTTGCATCGAGAAAAGCAGTGAAGTATGTAACTACATTACCTCAGAAGGCTTGGTTATTTAATCCTCCGACATCTCACTTCAATGGCTTGTGGGAATCTAATGTGAAATCCATGAAATTTCATCTTAAACGAGTATTAGAATCAACACTTCTAACTTACGAGGAATTTTTAACAGTGCTTATACAAGTGGAAGAGTGTATGAATTCCCGTCCTCTATGTGCAATGTCTTGTGATCCAAACGACTTTAGTGCATTGACTCCAGGTCATTTTCTGATTGGCACCCCTTTGCTTACCATTCCTGAATCTGACTTGAGTGACGTTAAATACTTAAATGTTGGTCTTTAGTTCAACAGACTGTGCAACATTTTTGAAAACGATGGTGCGCAGAATATTTAACAACCCTTCAACAATGTGTAAAGTGGTTTCGTGCATCTCCAAATCTAAAATATGGTGACTTAGTTCTGATCAAAAACAAAAAACTGCCTCCAACCAATGGAAAATTGGAAGAATTGCCTTAATTCATCCAGGCAGCAATAAAAAAGTTCAGGTGGCTACAATCCATACAGACGCTCGTGACTTTAGCCACTGGTAACTCTTAGAAGGCTTTAAGGCTGGGGGCTATGTTTAGTATTTTTTGTTACCAAACGAATTTCTAATGTGTCTTTGCAATAATAGATGGCGCTATTGCCTGATGATTCAATTGTGGTTGCTAGGGTAAAAACTTTCCAAAGTATGCGAGTTATGTGTTCTATTTTTTATAATTATTGCTACAATGCTTTGAGTGATATGTGCTGTGTCGTCTTGCGGATGGCATTTCATTCTATTTCAAAGTGTTATGTAAAATACACTCATGTCCATAAATAAAGGATAATTCGGAGTCACGCAGAAATCGAACTCTAAAATAAATATATCACCTGTAAAATCACTACACACATCTTCAAGAATCATATGCAAGTTTCAGGAAGTAACCAGATGACACCGATGGTATGTCACAATGATGAGAGTGTAAGAGAGTGACATATAAGGAATACAGGCAAAGAAGTAAAATTGTTCGCAGGCGCTTTATAAGCATTTCAGTGCAATAACCGAGTAGTTATGACACAAAGGACGCATTTGGATGATATTTTATGTGGTAGAATTATCGGCCGTCTGGAATGTGGGTGTACCCAACTAGAAGTATCAGATGAACTTGGAACTGCCCAGAGTGTCATCTCCAGGCTTTGGCAACGATTCCAAGATGATGGTAATGTGAGTAGACGTTACAGCACAGGTCGCCCCAGAGTTACAACGTCGAATGAGGACCTGTATTTGGCAGTTACTGCCAAAAGAAAGCCTCAGACCTGTCGCGTCAGCTCTCTTCAGCCACTGGTACGACAATTTCAAGGCAGACCGTGTACAGACACTTAGAGCAGATTGGTCTATATGCTCGTAGGCATGTCGGATGCATTCCACTTACTGCAACTACTCACTGTCGCCTGCGGTTAGCCTGGAGTAGAGAGCATGCATTGTGGACATCGCAACAGTGGGCTTGTGTGATGTTTTCCAACAAGTCCAGGTTTAGCTTGCAGTCTGATTCTTGCCAGACTTTCATATGGAGAGCTCCAGGTACACGTTACCACCAAGAAAACATCATTGAACGACACCGTTATGGTGGTGCAGGAGTGCTCGTGCAGGGTGGAATTATTCTGGGTTCCAGAACTGACCTGCATGTTCAAATTGGAACCATGACAAGCCTATCGGGACGTCATTCTGGAAAAACATGCACGTTTGTTTCGGGGCGTCATGTGCGCAAAATTTGCGTTTATGGATGACAACGCCCACCCTCATTGTGCAAACATCGTAAGCGAATGCCTTCAATCGGAAGATATCACCCGTATGGACTGGCCAGCATTCTCACCGGACTTGAATCCAGTAGAGCACGTGTGGGACATGCTTGGCCGACGAGTTGCAGCCCGTCAACCTCTTCTTACATGTTTACCGGAACTTCGGAGAGCATTGCTTTTTGAGTGGTGTAATATCCCCCAAGATCAGATCGATAATTTGATACTCAGCATGCCTAGGCATTGTACGGACTGTATTGCATCGTCTGGGAGACATACAATCTATTAACAATCATACCAACCACGTAATATTGGTTTTTTGTAAATAGTATTTTTTGTAATTTGCTCCAGGAGAAAAAATCGCTAATGTTTTTAATAATATCAAACATATAGCATCTTTTTTTGCTCTTTACCTTTTGTTTAATAAATAAGCTTTAGAAATAAGTCAAAATTGTTTTGCTTCTAACTCTTCCTTTACCTGATTTTGCATTATCCTTAATTTATGGACGTGAGTGTAAATAAGTTATATTACAGTCCGCTTACCTTTATTTTTGTGAACTTATTCTTAATCACAGTACTTTAAACATACACTTTTGTCCATGTTGAACTGTTTGGAACTCCTTGGGCTCATGAATTTAATAAATGATTTATATTTTTAAGATAATTTTGCTTTGTGATAATGCCACTCATAGCATACCAGAATGTAGTCATAAAAACTTCTCTAACAAAATGAGTGAACTTGTATACTCCAGCTATTATGCTCTATTTTAATAGATTCATTTTATTCACTCATCTTGACTACAAAACATGGACACAATGTTAATGCATTCATGCTTCTTTTTTTACAGCACTGGTTATGTGTCATCAGATCACTTGGTTGAGTTCTACAGTATGGAACAACTTAATATTTTAGATTTTACAGGACCTTTTGCAGGCAAGCATTCAGAAAGTATCTAAGAAAGCATAATGAAGTATCTATATTTAGTTTTGCTTAAGACACATTTCAAAAGAAAAAAAAATCATGAAGTAGGTCTTCCATAAATTATTTTAACCCTCTAACCAGCTGGGTTTTTGTTAAGAAAACACAAATTTCCCAAAACTACCATGAAAAAGAATTATTTTCTTGATTTTTTAATCAAAATTTCACTGTACTTTATATAGTACAAAGTCCATAATCCGGACTCGTTGGGAATTCAGCGATTCTGGATTAAGGGTTTTCCCGGATTATAGATCATCAATTTAAATCTGGTAAGATGGCATGCAGAAATTATACAATTAAAAATATGAAACCGTAATTTAGGAAATAAAGAGCAATATGATCAATTAGGTATCAAAATTTACAAAAAAAAAAGCTTAATATTTATTTGTTTACTTTATTAAACATTTCTATCAATGTAAGTTGTTCAAGTTGCTTCATTTTTTTGCGCTAAACATGCATGCGTAAAGCATACAAAAAAAAAAGTTTGTGGCTTTGAGTTCCAAATTATATATCATTCCGGATAATGGACGTCTGGATTACAGACTTTGTACTGTACCTAGATTTATGTACTTTTAACGCCTTGCCTTAATTTCTTGGAATATTTTAAGATGCATGTATTCTTAATACATTCTTAATACATCACAAAAAATATTTTAGGTTATATATATTTTGTAATAATAAAATTCCATAGTCATAAATACACTTAAAATTCTAACTGCATATTCCTTTCATTTTTTAATGGCGACGGTCTCTTATTTGAAAGTACGTGGAATTAAATCCACAGCCCCGTAGTTGATTTTCCTGCCTTTTGTACACATACAGTTATAGAATGTTCTGGAAATATTTAAAGTGAACTGGAATGGCTGACGAGGCTGACATCATTCCTTTCCAGAGGCTATAAAAGGACTCGCGAAGGAATATCGGGGCCTTTTCTTTTAATGTAACGATGCAGTAAACTTCAGACAAAAAGTTATTAGCAATTCTTTTTTATTTACTCCGGAAAGATTATTTTTGTAACTGCTATTTCTCCTGACCAATAATAAATGGATCCTGTTTTTTAAACTTATCGTCTGATAATTTAGGCTACGACTACATCTATATTTCTTCACGAATCTATTTATTCCAGACAAAAGCTGGTACATCACACACACACACACATATATATATATATATATATATATGTAATTTTTCAGTTATTCTAACACATCGTGGGCGAATGGTGAGGCTATTCCATTACACGTTCTGGCAGATGGTTAACGAAGCTGGGGTGATTGAAACACGGAGAAAAATGACGACTCAGCAGATGACTTTTTCCAGATGAAGTTAATCAAATAACTTATTCAGTAATTGAACTATTAGATACGACTGACTTTAAACTTTAATACATCATAACGTTCTAACCAAGAAAGAGGAGCATAGCAGAAGCGTTAGCAGGACGAAGGGGAGAAGGCATCTGTCTAGGAGAACTTATGACACAGCATTTATATGAAAGGTTATGTAACAGAGTAGCTTCTAGAAAAATGTAGAAAAACTTATGATGCAGCATTTATATGAGGAGGTTATGTAATAGGCGTGAATGTTCTAGCAGGTACTGGGTTAGGGGACGATCCTGAATTGCAGAAAATTAAAAAAGGTTGCTGGTTCGCAAAGAGCAAAGCCATCGTATTTTTTTTTATATTTTACATATATATATATATATGTTGTTGCCAGTCTAAGAGTTAAGGACGCAAATAATGATAAGCATATCTGAAATCTAAATTCATAAAAATCTTCCAGTAAAGTTAATTTTATGCATTATATTCAACACCAAATTCAATATTAGTGCCGTGTTAAGGTGCAGAGATATGTGTGCCCTTAATGTGCTGAACAATATAACTTAAAAATACTGAATAACTTACCCATGAGTTTAAATTATCATAATAAGGAGGATTTTTTACAGGCTGTTCTCCATCTGTAAAATGGCAAATAAACGATATATACCATAAGAATCACTAACACAAGAATAATTTAATATTTCCCATTTGAAATAACAATAATACTAAATTAAGAAATATCAAAAATATTATATTTCTCATTACTGAAGAAAATATTTAACAAAATATTGAAGGATAATATGGCTTGATGCAATAATGCGACTTACTTGCAAAAAGAACATAATTCTTTTGCAAGTAAAAATTATAGAAAATCAGTGAGCATTTTTATAGTTTCATACAATTATGAAGATGAAAATACATAAGATAAAAGCCTCAAATTTGCTAAATTTAATCTGTCTTCAGAATTGCCTGCAAATTATTTTGAGACAATACTTTATAAAATTACAACTAACAAAAAACTTGTTTTCAAAAGCAGAAAATGCAATTTTAGTAAAATAAAAATGATGTTTTATGCAAAACAAAAAGCAATATTTTTTTGTATATGAAATGTTTACAAAATGGTTCTTTCATTCTTCAAAAAATTTTCCTTGCTATTATCCCTTTTTCTCTACATTGCTTTTACTTTTGTTTTGAATTCTATTCTGGTTTAGAATTAGGTCACAGCTACTCACTGGCAGTGATGAAAATAATTGAGGTATCGATCAATTTAAAAAAAATCTGTCATTATAGTACAAAAACTTCAGAAACTTATGAATTTAAATATCCTTATCTAAACAATAATCAGCTCTATTCTTCTCTGCTCAAAAAACTGACATAGTCTAAATGATACATCTACATTTGTGTCAAAAATATAGCAATAAATAAACTTCATTAACGGCTGCTATAAGTATGATATTATATATAGAATCTGATGGTTCTTCATTTGTTTTGATTGCTAATGCTAACAAAAGTTTAGAAAAACAATGAAAAATGAGGTAGTTACAAAGAGAAAAGAATTTATTGTATGAAACCAGGAAGGATCTGAAAACAAAAGATATTATACAACACGCAGATTAAGTTTTTTGGGAACATTTCAGCAAAAGTAACATTTTAAAACTCAACAATGTGCTACAAGATCAGTAGGCTACTAAACTAGATTCAGGATAGAAGTTTACTGTAAAAGACAATAATCATTCACAAAATGATTGCAACTGTTATGACAAAGATTTTAAGAGTCTGCAATGAATCCTTTTTATCCATTTTTAAGAAAAAAAACCAAGAATATTATGCTGACCAAAGTCACTGCACACAGTCTGCTTCTCTGCAACCATCTCCAACGACTTTCATTCAAACTATAATTTCATTTTCTTCTTTTATTTTTAATGTGAGGAAATTTAAGAAATATAAATAATTATAGTACTCATATCTGTATTTCGTGTTACACTCAGTAGTTGTGAAACTGTTGCATGGAATTCTCAGTTCAAATAACAAGTACTTTATTGACAACTCTATCCTTACTAACACGTCTCTTGTCTTAGGATCATAAACAAAGCACCAAATTTCATCTCCAGTCACAGTCTGTTTGAAAAATTCAGAAATGATGTCTGATATTTTGATCAAATAATGACATGCAGAAAATCCTTTTTATTAAAAAAAAAAGAAAGAAAAAAGAAAAAACATGTGAAAGCATTTAAAGCATTTTTTAAAGCACGCAACAGGCATGTGAAAGTCAAACAAGAACAAATTTTTCTTTTTTCAAAATCTTCCATGATAACGTTGTGAGATATGTGTTTATGATACACTGATGCTAAGCTCATCAGCTATCAAAACAGGCAAGTGATAATTTTTCAGCAACAAATGTCAAACTATTTTAATGTTCTCATCTTTTCAAGACTGCAAAAGGAAACTACTTTTCTAGATTCATCATCAACATCTTCAAGTCTGTTATGAAATCATCCATACAAATGCAAAATATTAGATTGTATTGATTCCCATATGCATAACACTACTTTCAAATGCCTCCGTTGCTGTTTTTCTTGTTTTACAGCGAAATTTCATTGCTATTCTTTGCTCAACTTTCAAATTCATGAGAACAGATATTTACCGGATTCAAAAAAATGATTAACTGCACAAAATATTCTCTTCATAAGCAAATAATATTTTAGAAATAGCTAGCTGAGATGTCATAGAAATAAATGCTGTCAGTTATTATTCATCAAGTTTGCTGCAATTTGTTTTAAAAAAATTAAGTCCTTAAACTTTGTAGTTGTACTATGTAACATTTTTAAATTTTATTTATATTAAATTTTTTCAAACAGTAATAGACATTTATAAACTACTATATATTCAAAAGTGTAAGAAAAAATAACAAAGCTTTCAAATTTTTTTTTAATTTGAATTTGCTGTCTCATGGATTCAGTCCAACCCCCCCCCCCAATAAATGCAAGATATATTATCAACTGAATGAAACATATAATGTCTGCCTCTAAAAGTTTGATTTGAAATTTCTGGATAAAAGTGTGAATATTAAATGAGTACATAAAGTACTCTAATTTATTTAGGAATAAAATCCTCTTTATGGTATTAAATTGCAATCAGAAGTTTTCAGAATGTGTAAAAGGTTTTTCTTAATCAATGTAAGATAACAAAATTATGACTATTTAATACCGATTACAAAAGTTCTGCATTACAGTTTGTAAAACATTATCATTTTCAGAAAAAGGTAAAAAAAGCATGTCCTTCCTTTTTTTTTTTTTTTTTTTTTTTTTTTTATTATGAAGAGATGGAATTCTGAATATCAGGAGTTTAATATACTTATATTTCTGAAATTAAGATTTACTCAACTTACTTTTCAATGACCGTGGAACATACTGAAACACAACTACAGTCGTTAGAGCTTCAAACAAAACCTATACCAAAAGCACAAAATTTATAAATACTAAAACACTAGCAAAAATCATTACAGCCAATTATTAAACGATAAGGATAATTTTAAAACATATCAGGAATTTCTACAGTATTTGTAATAAGAAAACAATAAAACAATAATTATATGAAATATATATAAAAACATAATGTTAGGAAAATAATGCAACTGGCCTTTAAGTGAAAAGTATTCTTAATTATAATTTTACTGCAGTTTTGTTTAGCACATGATTAAAAAAGACAATGCATGAACTAATTACAATAGAAAATAGAATTTCTCTTGTTTCAAACGTCAATTAAATAGATTATTGTGGCTAAAAATAATACAGCTATTCCACAATAAACCATAAAATACATTATTTGAATACTAAATTTAAAAACTGAAATACAGCATGTTTGAAAAAGAGGCATACAACTTCTCATGATAGCAGAATGACATAAATAAATGGCATTTATTATCATGCAAAATATAAAACAATATATAAAATTAAGTTTCGTTATAACTGCTTTCACAAGTCCACAGGTACAACAATTAGCAAAGCTGACAGTTGTATCAGTAAGCTTTGCTTTTGTCAGAAGATAGCTTTGAATTCCAAATAAGGAAGAAAGATTTCTGTTTAAAGCAAGTATGTACAGACCACATTCTTCAGAGTTCACCAATGTGGTTCCCATTGAATAATAAAAAAAATAATAATGAAAGGATGAGTAAACATAATAAATTGAAATTGAAAATGATAACTAGCAAGTTTATGTTATTGGATGTGATGCATTGCTTAAATGAACTAAATATGCATCTTCAAGGCCAAAATCATCTAATAAATTATGTTTAAAAAAGTAACAGCATCTGAAATTCAACTGAAATTGCAGAAATTTTATATTAACAAGAATTTTAAAAATGGAGTTGTCACTATTAATGTAAAACTATTTCAACTACAGTTCAAAATGAAACTGCTGCAATTTCAATATGTTTGCTAATCTATTCCCAAATTACATCAAACTTACCTACAAATTTGATAATGAAGATATGCAAAGCAAAAACAATTGATATCAGATATGCTATGATCAGATATGAAAAGCAAAAATAAATAAATAACGAAATAAATAGCTTTAATAATTTGTACTTATTTAAATAAAAATTTATGCTGCTCTACAAACATCCAATATCCATAATGTATCTTTTCGAAAGCATATACATTTCTGAACAAACATGTAAAAAGTAAAATAAGAACAAAAATTTCTGATGAATGTATTGAAAATAATTCTTCACAATTACTCTTACACCTATTATAATAGATAAAGATGCAATGTAATTGAGAAAAGTAAACTCAATGATAACATTAAAAATGACATGTCTATTTTTTTTTTCTAACTTTTTTTAACTTAAAAGTGATTTTATCAGATGCAATAGTAATATAAATTGTATTGTGTTCATTAATAAATATCAAATTCTATACAGTGCCTTTGGAATCCCCCCCAGACTGTGTGATCCTTAGCACATCTTTGCAGCAAGCAGTATGCAGCTCCAGAAGCTGTGAATGGTCAGACACTCCTGGTTTAAAGGCATTCCAGCATAAAGATAGTCCATGCAGCTGAAAGTTATTTTTATATGTTTACGAAAGGGGAAGAGGAATATTTTACTTAGACTCCTGAATTCCATCCCTCAAAATATTCTCAATCAAAATTAGAAAGAAGATGAGCAAAATTATTTTGCCATCAAAGCTCTCCAAGCCTTTGCCAATGGCAGGTGCATTCTTTGTCCTCTCCCACTGAGTATTCATAAAGCTACCTCTGCAGCTATTCTCCACCACAACAGATGAACAGCAACATGGCCACTTCCAGTAATTTTGCAGATATATCATCTAAAGTCAATATGCTGACAGCTTTGGCACAGTACATATAGCTTCAATAACAAAAGCAATAGTTCTGCAAAACACCTCATCAATATTAGCACATTCAAGCCTTTTAAGAAAAACTTTTATGTGGAAAGCCTGAAAGCAAAATAAGCTATTATTTCTGAACAAGGAAAAGTCATTTTTAAACAGCGGTGTATTTCACTAAATAGTGAAAAACTTCATACCTTTCACTACCACACACACATTCTATTTCTGAATCATCATCTTTTTTTCCTAAAACATTGCAGACCCTCTTTTTAAAACATTCTATAACTCAAAAGCTAAAAAGAATTCCACAAAATATAAAATTCTATAAAATTTATAAATTACTATTATCATACGAAAGTATGTGCCATTAGCTTTACTACCAAACAATTAATCTGTATCTTGGCTAATCAAGAAGCTGATGCCAATTGATTAAACTTATAATAACACTTATAATCTAAATCAGCTATTGCAAGTCATAAAATGTACATTTTTTAGTTTCCACAGTAAGAGAATAAAATGGACTTAGACCACCAGCTATAGTATCTATAGAATTCATCAAATGAGAGGATAAATTTTTCATCTAATCTCTATTTAAGAAATACACTGACTGCCAATAAGTATTTGGACACCTATGCAAATGACGATATCTTTGGTCCTAAGGTATATCATGGACTCTGCTGGTATATATAGTGTAGGAAACAGCATCGGCTTTAGTCGCATGCAAGATGCCTCGCAGTTCGGAGCTCTCCGATTTCTAGAAAGGTATAATTATCGGGTCTCACAAATGTGGCTGATCCTTAAGGGACATATCTAGTGATCTGAAGTACCCAAAATCGACAGTGACCTATGTGATTAGAGGTGGAAGGTGAGAGGTGATTGTCGGAATGTGCCCGGAGTCAGCAGACCAACGAAACTGGGAGATAGAGACCGACGAGTGCTGTCCAGAGAAATTCGGAAGAACCACACCCAACCGATGGCCCTCATCTGCGAGGAGTTTCAATAGGCATCCGGGAGTATTGTTTCAAAGAATACCATCCGTAAGGAAGCACATCTGCTTGGTTTTCATGGTCATGCTGCTGCCCATAAGCCTTTAATCACAAAGTCTAACTGCGGTGCTCGGTTAATGTGGTGCAAAGCACATCGAAATTGGACCGTAGATCGGTGGAAATGGGTTCTTTGGAGTGACGAATCAAGGTTCACCCTTCATCGTTCGGATGGCACGGTCTGGGTCTGGCGTCTACCTGGAGAACGTCTCCTGCCAGAATGCATTGTGCCAACAGTCAAGTTCGGCGGAGGTGGAATTACGGTCTGGGGGTGTTTCTCCTGGTATGGGCTGGGACCCTTGGTTCCCATTCATGGTAAGCTCAACTCCGATGCCTACTGCACTATTTTGGATGACAATGTGCTTCCTACGTTGTGGCAGTTTTACGGGTTGGACTCCTGTTACTTTCAGAACGACAATGCCAGTTGTCATGTTTCGACGTTAAACAAGGCTTGGTATGGTGCCAATGGAGTTCATCGAATGAACTGGCCTGTCCAGAGTCCACACCTGAACTCTATCGAGAACCTCTGGGATGAGTTGCATCGCCGAATTCAAGGGTGCCCTACCCGTGCAAAATCGGTGAAGGAACTTCTATGTCTTCTCCAAGCCGAGTAGAAGAAAATACCACTAGCTGTCATACAAAGACTTGTGGAAAGTATGCCCCGGAGGGTCCAAGCTGTAATTACCTCTCGTGGAGGCTCTACCAACTATTGATTTTGAATAAAGTTAGTTTTTCTTTTCTATCACAGGTGTCCAAATACTTATTGGTAGTCAGTGTATATGTAGCAACACTACAGAAGGGTGAATGCTGCAGTTAATTTGACAGTATGTTTTCCTATAAGATTTGCTGCTCACAACTGTTTTATTCAAAATAGTGAGCTGTACATCCGTTCATTGTATTTTAAGAAAAATACATCCTTTATAATATTAAGATATCTTTTGACAGCAACAACTTTTTTATTTTTGCTTAGATAACAAGTTGATAGCAGAAAAAAAAAATACTGTTAAAGTTTAAGAAAGAAAAAATGTAAATTTCAATTTTTATTTTTTGATTAAAAAAAAACTCTTAGGAATTAAAGCTAGAATAAATACCATCGTAGGAATACTTTTGTCTCCGATATCAGACACTTCATACCGCTGACCATCTTTCGTTACCACTTTTTTTTTACTCTAAAAAGAAATAATATTTATGATTATATAAAAAGAGCTATAATAATTTTTGCTACAATTAGCAGTAAGCACAATCATTGTAACAAATCTTGGTTAATTACAACTTCAGACAAAACACAATAATCAAACATTTGTGGACAAAAATGGTGAATTATGCAATTAAGGGAATGGTTTGCAACACATATATGGTAGCCATCCACAGCAGATTAAGAAATTTCATATTAATGCAAAATTACTCTCATGGTTCCATGATTACTTATGTAATTATTTGGCTGTGTATTCAATGCTTAGTTTGCTAGATTTCTCTGTTATCACTATGGAACGGGATTTTTCTTCTTGTAAAATTTCTTCCTAAGTTATTTCCTTACATGACTTCAGAGAGATAAGGAAAGAAGAAATTTTTCATCTAAGAGGGAAGAACCTTAGAGAAATCTAATTAACTAACAAACACAAAATTACCATTTAAATTTAAAATGTTGTTAATAATTTTAAAAAAAGAATCATTTTTCTTCCCCAACCATACTGAAAATAAAATAAATTTTACATACATACATTAAACATATAATAGGCATATTTTTATTTAAAATCTTTATAAGAATTTATCCTTTAGATGCAAACATAAACAAATTTTCTAATACAATTTTTATTGGTGGTAATTTTATTACATGTCTACAGAAATACATTTAATAAGATTGATAAGCGATTGAACATGAAATAGTTCCAATCAGGATAACAATATATTATATAATAATATCAAAGGCACAAAAGTAAATAGAAAGTTTCACACATTATGTATAACTGGCAAATAAAAAAAATATAATAAAAGTAAATGAAGCACTAGACTCATTTTTATTTTGACCACATCTGGCATGAGAAGTGAATTATCAAAATCATCAAGTTTGGCCTACCAAGGGAACTGAATTAATTTACACTTTCCTCACCAACAGAAAGTTTATAGTCAGACATAACAAATACTATTCTGTTAAAAATATCAACCGAAAAAAGGTTCCACTGATTTCAGCACAGGATTAACATTATATCTTACCTGATCCTGATTTTCCCGCATTCAAGAATAATTTTAACTGAATAATTAACTACTATACAAATGATATAGCAACCGTGGAAAAACTGATCAACTACAACTTTATAGTATCAAAACTTCAAGATAAAACCAAAGCTATTAAAAATTGATGTTACATATGAAGAATCAGTGTTAACACAGATAAACTAAAAATTTCAGTCCTTAGGTACATAAACTTAGTGAAGTCTTGATTACAAATCAACCATATCTACTTAAGAAACATTAGTAGAAAATTATCTAAATGTCATTACTAATCATTTTTTTAATCCTATCAACGTGGTAACAGGAAAACTAGTAGAATTATTCAGTTTTTTTATTATTATTATTATTGCAGAGGCACTACATATTGGCCTGCATGCATCAAAGATGCACGAAATTGGAGCATGAAAAAATACAAAAAGACAAAACAGTAATTAACCTCATTACAATAACTACATCAAAACTGGAAAATGGGATAATAAAATGATTATATTAAGCATTAAATATGATAATAATAAATCAGTCTGTGGATATCAACTGCATCAACACTCTAGCTCACCAATATTGACAGTATAGGTTTTCTTCCTTCAACGAGGAACATTTTAGCAAATGATCTCTGTCCATCTCAAAATTCTGGTTGCACAAAGTACTAATGGGACTCCCATATATACCAATGCAATGCAGATGTTCAATGAGACAATCATGTCTGGTCTCTAATTTATACACCGCAACTACGATGGATCTGGGAGAGTCTGAGATATTATGAATTGAATCCCTCCAATTCTTATTCTTAATTTCTTCAATTTAACTTCAAAATTTTTTGTCAGGGCTTTTTTTACTATTTTTTTCCGTTGAGGTAAATGATACCACCCTATGATTTGATTGCAAAATTTCAGTGCCTTTATTAGTTTATCAGCCCATCCATCACTAGTAATTTCAAGCCATCCATCACTAGCCTGGATCCACTGTAAGATAATAGTCATCCCTTTTGAGGCTACAATATAAAGAGTTCTTCTGCACTATTCAGTAATTTTTGATTCCATGACATTATGTATAGAAATGGCTTGAATCGCTGAAAGGGAGTCTGAAAAAATAACAATATTTTTTAATTGGATTGTTCTAACAATAATTTGTTCAATTGCAACTCTAACTACCTCCAGTTCTCCATCAAAATTGGTCCAAAATGGGCCAAGAGAAGAACAGAATGCAAAAAGCTTTGAATATACGCCAGCTCCAACTTTGTTGAGCATTTTTGGTCCGTCAATATATACGTGAAGCCAATTAGTCTTTGGATATTGAGTAAACTGTCTCCACAGCAGCTGCTTATAATTCACTATCAACTGATGATGACTGTTACAGCATCATGATACATTAAATAACATTCAATTCTAACAGATTCTGGGTGGATATGACTTATTGATTTCAACAGTTCTTCTGTGAAAACATCCAGGAGAGAGTAGTCTGACTTCAGTTTTAAAATTTTCTGTAAAAATCTATCCTGATTCTTCAATCTTGTAGGTCTAGAGATATCATAATGTCTCCATAACTATGTTGATGGTAATTTGATTAATTTCTCATAAAGTATTAATGCTCTCTCCTGAATAATGACAGGGTAAATGTTTCGTACATTGTCGTGTCAATATCACTTCCATTTAATGGATTCACTTCCATTATTCACTGTTTAAACTACTACCAACAAAAATTCCTCACTGGAACTTGATTTAAAAAGAGGGATCTACTGACACTATTTTGAGACTTCATGTCTTACCTGCCAGTAAAACTACCAGTGAATGAAACATTAAAAAAATTCAAAAGAAGATTATTGTCATCAAAACATGATTCTTTGCATCACAATGCATGATTAGTATTTTCATCAGCAAAGATCTGCAGATACCCTCTGATTTTTTGCATCAAAGAAATGAAAAACTTTTCAATTAGTATGGCCACAAAGTGCATAAAACTCGAGTATATATTAAATACAAAATTCTTAACATTGATATCACACTCTTTGCTATTCTCATTTATAAAAAAATTCTGAAACTTAACATTGTCATTCTCCATTTCTTCTTTATAAATTTTACTCATTTCATTTATCTCGTTATTTCAAGGTCTTCTCACATTTCTTTCAAAAACAAATATGATGAATACAGATATCATATTTATACACAGAAGCTACATCACTACACATAAGCTACTATGGGCTGATTTATGTTTCTTTCAAACTGGTTGTTTAATATTTTCCCCCACCACTGACTGAACAGGTCACATTCTTCAAGCTTCATACAACCAGTGGGAAATTATCTACAACCTAGTCACAAAGGCAAGATAAGGAGATCAATTGGGCATTTATTTCTGAGTATTAACAAAATTATAATAATAATTTACAGATGTAATTCTCATACAGTGTTTGTTCAATTAACAATACTAAGTCCCCTTCTTGACCCCATTAAAATAATGGCCAACCCCCCCCCCTTTTGCTGCATTTCTCTCCTCATTTATCTTTAAAGGTATTTTTATTAGAACTTTTCATTAATAAGTCTCTATGGTGATAGTTCATGTCACATAAAAACATGCTAATACTAGAATACAATTACAAAAACATATTCAAGTACTTATCTTTAAGCAGAAAAGAAAAAAAAAAGTCAATAAACTTACAATGATTCTTAACTCAGAAAACCTTTCAACAACTGATAAAAGACCATCTGCCTACAAAAAAATAAAACATAGTTTAAAAAAATTTGTAAAAAAGTGAACGATATAAAAATTAACAATATATTTTAATAGGAAAGGTAATAAAATTTAATCAAACGTGTCATGTTTATTATGTAATTTGTACAAGCATTTAACTGCATAAAAAAACTAAAAGCCATCTGATCTTACCAATTCAAAACAATGACAAATCCTCTGAGTAAGATTTTCTTGACCGAGTATTTGTATAGCAACCCAAACAGGAAGGAAATCTAAATGCCCATATGAAGCTTGTCCTAAACCAGCAGCATGAACATGAGCCATCTCCTTTGCTTTATACAGTGTCTAAATTAAAGCTAAGGCCCAATGGAAATAAAAATACTTAAAATAAAATGAAGTAAATAATAACCAAATGTTCTTCATAAAAATTCTGATATTTAAGTGTAAAATTTCTTAAACATAAAAAATAGCAACACATGCAAAACTATCATATTCATTTATTTTGACCATGCTTTCATAAATTAAAAAAGTTTTTTTTAATATTTTTATATTAATAGACAGAGATTTTAAAATTCAAGAACATAACATTTTATATAAGAGGTTTCAGGTATAAGATGATCTTGCACTTTTAAAGTGTTTCACAACTAAAAAAAGGCTTGCATATAATGTAGCTTCACACATACTGTATTAGCTGGATATATTCAAGATATCTGATAAAGCTAATTAAACAGTCACAGTATTATATCATCAGGTAAAATCATATAAATTTATTTACATCTAGTATAAAAATTAAGAAGAAAAAGATAAAATACTTTAACATATTTACCTATTAAGCTCACAGAAAAATTTATATGGTTTCAAAGAGGTATTTTTATAGGGGGGGAATCTTATATTTAGTCAATATGTACCAAGTTTATGGTGAACAGTTTCATTAGCAGTGGACATTCATTTCATTTATATTTATATATTTCAGTAAATTTTGTCAAATATTAAATTTAGTTCAATTTCAGTTTAGTTCAATTTTTGTAACAGTTACAAAAATGTTCACAATTAAATAAAAACAACTTTAAAAACATGCATATTCTTGAACAACTGTTTGAACTTTATACTTAATTTAATTACACAACATATTATTTGTTCTACAACTCAGAAATATTTTTAAGAATATTTAGTCAAAAATACGTTTTCTTACTTAAACAACAAAAAAGTAAATGAGCAATGAGAATAAAAGCAATGAGAATAATTAAAATCAATACATTATTAAAATACACACAAATTATAGTTGGCAGCAAAAGAAAACATATTAAATGTCTCCTGAGTGATATTCAGTAACTTTTGGAAAAATTAATAACTTTTAAACTTTTATCACAGTAACTTGTTCTAATTAAAAAATGATAATACAATTTTTATTTGTAACAGTTTCAGTCTAATTTTACAAAATTTATTTTTTTCAGTTGTACAGATTTCTTAGTATCATCATAAATATTTCAGGTTACCTTTCGCTCATGTAATTTTTATACAAAATTAATACACTGAACTATAAACATATTCTCTCAATCTCTCATAATTATTCAAATAATTTAAATATAAGATGCCATACTAAAATTCTCCAAAAATATTTATTAGTTAATGTTTCATCTTATTATCCTCTATTACATTAAAATAAATCTTAATTTCAATGCAAACATTGACACCAGCAATGTTTCTATAATTGAAAGGACCTGAAAGAAATAAATTTGGTGGGGAGGAAAAGAGTGAAAAACAACTACAATGTTACTTTGTAGAGTCATTAGGTTATTTTGAAATAGAAAAGGTGAAAAATGAGCAAAGCCTTCGCCGGGACTCAAACCACGTACCTCTCAAATACGTGCCGAGTGTGCTGACCACTACACCACGAAGGCATGCTAAGGCGGGAGAAATACCTTACTACTTGATGCTAAAAACAGTTGCATGATAAATGCATTTATAATACAAACCTGTCAGCAGTCTTCCTCCTGTTCAATTATCCAACAGAATTCCTTAATGTAAACCATAAAACAACCCGACAACCCCACAAATATCATACATCTTTAATTTATGATTTTTCTTTTATGATTCATGCCCTTTCAAGAGCATTTCCTGGAGTTCCTCTGATCGAGGATTATCACAATGATTGGTATATCCATTTTAACTGCTATTCAGCCATTTTTAAACAATTGATTAAATTAATTATATTTTAGTTTATAATCTGGCCAAAAGTATTGATGGAAAAAACTTGCTGAAATACCATGCGAATTTCTGTACACAAATTTCATAACAAAATTTAACATGCAAACCCTGTCGCATCACAGCCATTTTCATTAAATTAAAAAAAAAAAAAAATTATGTTACACACATTCTCAGAAAAAAACAAAAGTATTAACTAAGATGGATAAGGATTCAATAAAGCAATCTCAAATAGCCTCTTTTATTTTCATTTATTTATTTTTTTAAATTTTGTATAGTTAATCATAGCAAAGCATTCAATAGCTATCTAGCTAATAAAAGGGATATCTTCATAAAGGACTTTATTAAGGAAATTAGCTTAAATTCATGTTAAATATGAAGAAAAGCATAAAAATGTACATCAACTAGTTTGCTTGTTGGAATAAGGGACAAGATACTAATTATCAGCGTTGAATTATCTTATTATGCATTCAGTCACTGAAAAGCTTTATACACCTGCCAACTATCCTGGTTTTACCAGGTCATTCAATTTTTTTGCATCAATTTCCCAGTAAATCACCAAATTTCCTGGTTATTAATTTTTAGCCTTTGCTAATGAAAAATGTTTCCCAGCAATAAATAAAATTTATTGAACTAATAAAATTTAAATTGCGGAAATTCCATTTACCAAGCCCTAATGATTTCAGCATAGCTTTTTTTTACTAAATTTAATTTAAATTGAATTTTCTTAATCTATAGACAATCAAAGAACTTTTAGGAAAGATTCAGCCAGTTAATATTTACATTTGGTTTCATTTCACAGCAACAAATTACTAAGTTTATGAATGTTTATTATGTTCAATTTTTTAATTTCCAATCAATTTTTTAATTTCACATTATTAAATGATAATGGATACAAGTTATCATCAGAAAATTTCAGTATATTGAACTCCCCATTACTGAACTTTCCCAATATTTCCCCATTCCTTTCGTTAAAAAAAAAAAGAGGCGAGTCCATACTACAATACATTCTTTTTTCCTTTACAATTATTTGGACTTAAGTTACTATCATTTAAAGGACCAGAATGATTTTTATTACATATTTAACTGATAAGAAGTTAATAGTTGCCTAAATTTCTTGAATTACATTTCCTAATCTCCATACTTGTATAAATTAAAACTGACCAGTTATGTATGGCCATCCAAGCAGTATGTCTCAATGTCTCTCCACCAGACTTCTGCTAATTCGTAAAATCTACATGACATCAAGTTCCTAAGCTTCACTGAATTACATATAATATGAACTAAGTATCCCATGACTTTTGGCATTTGAGTGTATCATCATACACAAAACTCAATATAAAATTTTTTTTATTCAAATCACTCAGTTATTTCTAGTAAGATTTATGCTTTATTTATTCAACTTTCTAGGAGTCTATCTAACTAAAATGGTAAATTTTAATTTTTAAAGGATACAATATAAGGCAAAGAAGGAAGCCCAATCCAATTTCCTAAACTCAGTGTCATGCTATCACCTAAATTTGAAGGCTGGAACAAGAAAACATGAAAACAAGAAACATAAAATTCAAAGGCATTCAAAAAAATTACATGTACATTATCAAACACTGAGTATTTTAATGAATGTTAAATTAAAGTAAAATAATAAAAAAAAGGGTGCAGATAATTGCAATAATCTCGACACAAAAACACAAAAGATGATGAAAAATAATGAAACTGACAAACAAAAGAAAACTCATCAATTTCAAAATCATAATTTTATTATATATAGTATAGATTCTAAAATTTGCATGTTAGAAATACAGTTAAGAAATACCAAAATTCTTATCATCTTAGCCTGTGATGAACATAAATTCAAAGTTCATAATAAGTATACACAAGTTTGCAATAACTTTGTTTCAATCAAAAGAGAAGCAAATAAGAGCCAAAATGTATTAAAAAATATATTTTGGCCTGCAAACAAATAATAAATTATCAAAATGATCCAAAAAATATTTGTATTTCTTGCATAAATAATTAAAAAGCAATTAACCTTCCAAGCATTATATTTAGCCATACAAATATTCACACAGTACACTTTTTACATATAGACAGCTCTCCATCATTCAGTACATTTCCAAATTATCTACATTTGTTGCGTGAGATGTTATTTTATTTCATTGTTTCTTTATAAATTTAAATGACTGATTTTTTTTTTATTTCCAGGTTATTTTCTCTCTTACAAAAAAAATTTACATATACCATATTTTAACATATTTTTCCTCTTCACATATTTGCCCCTAGTTTTTTTCAGCATATTATTTAGAAACTTCTGATTTATTGCAACAAAGTAAAATGCATCAACAAACAGGAAATTATTTTCTGTAAGTAAAAACAAAAATATATATATATTATTGAAATTGATAAGTCTTTTGAAAGATATAATACAATAATATTAGTAAGTGTTTGCTTTTAATGAAATAATATTAGTAAGTGTTTGCCTTATGTTTTCTTTTTAAAGTGCTATGTTTGTAATTTAAGTCATCTTTTCAGAGATATTAAACACCACATATTCTTCACTTCTCAGTTTTTGATTGGTAAACCTAGTAAGAAAGGGACGATACAAGAGTAAATATGGTTTTGACAAAATAAAAAAGGCCACTTTTAAAACAAACATTTTATAAAAATGAACTAAATACAAGTACAGTAGAGTCCCGCAAACTTGACATAACGTGCCGCACATAAATATGCATATGCATAAATAATAATTATTATTAATATATGTACTGTATATAAAATTTGCTCTGTTTGGTCTACAGATATCTTAAAAAAGTTCCAAAGAAGCTGTCAAGTTATACAGAATGTTGACATATCGGGTGTGGAGTTAGCAGGATTCTACTGTACCTGACAAATTTGTTACTGTTCTTCATTGTTTTGTCAATCAGTTATTTACAAAAAGGTTTCAGTTCCTTCAAAAACACCCTTTAGATCTGATTTAGATGTTAATTTCTTTATGATACTCTTTTTTTTTTTTTTTTTTTTTTTTTTTTTTTTTTGTTCTTTTTAAATATGCTTCAATGTATAGATCATTAGAACAATTATTGTATCACCTACAGAGCAATTATTTCATTCTTCATTCATTCATTCATGTAAAGTCATCATCAGTTAAAACTATTTCAGAGCAAATATTTTTTGTTTTCTGTACCTATTGATAAAAAATCTACACCACCCTAAGATTGCTTTTTTTTCCTTTCACTCATTTTAAATATTACATTGCCAAGTTTCTTTTCCAGTTTGAATATATATTTAAAATTCAGATTTATCGCACATACATATCACACATATTACATACATGTATGAAAACTCAAACAAGTAAAAGCGAACACATTCATTATTATGAAAAAATTAAGTATGTAATATTCATGCAGGAAAAAATCATATTTACCAAGTTGGGAACAACAACTAAACTAAGAGCTGCTAAACTATGCCCCTGCACATGTAACCATACATTATGAGCAAGACATATTTCTTGAATTTTTTGTAGATTATCAACATAGCCAACTAAATGCATGCCTGCATTGGCAATAACTAACAAAGGAGTCCTGGTTGCAGATAAGTCATCTTTGATGCATCTCTCTAATGCAGCTGTATCCTGAAAGGAACTCAATCCATTTAATCAGATTATGCAGCAATTCAAATTTTATATAAAAGAAATTTTAGATTTTAAAATTATAACTATTTCATTCGAATAAACAAATCTAAATAAAGCCCTTGCAGCTTAGCTTGGTGAAAAATGATTTTGTGAAGTAAAGAATGGAATACATCATTTAAATATAACTTGTCTTAAATTAATAAAATTATGTAAATAAAATTAAATTATGTAAATAAAATAAAATTATGTAAAGTCTTTGTTAAAATAATAAAAGTTTTAACATATTTGGTTTAGGCTTATTTTCAATTTATTACAAATGAAATTTATTTAAATAATTTTGTTCGAATTTTCATATTATTGAAGACATTACACAAGGCAATTCCAGTCTACAATTTACGATTAAAATATTTATTTAGATGAAACTTTACATAATTTTATTCTTGTTTCAAGAAGGTTATTAAGTTTTTGCTAAAACTTAATAAGCCTCTTTTTAATTTGTTGCTAAAATTGCTCGATGTGAGGAAATATTTAAGGAATTATTTTTGGTACACCCTTTGGTTAACACACATATATATTCTAAACAGTTTCATTTCAGTTAACAGTTTGTATACATAGGAAGTTCAGAAATGTAGGTTACAGACTCAATCTGTATTCTTAAATATTACTGTATTCTTAAATATTACTGTATTCTTAAATATTACTGTATTCTTAAATATCGATCTTAAGCATGTATTTTGAATCACAGAACTTTACTAATTAAGGCACAGCAATGTTTCTTAATCTGTGGTTACTGGATGCCTGGAGGTCTGAGAATTAATAACCTACATTTTGCCAATATTTACTTAACTAGTTATAAAAAAAAATGAGGGCTATCTATATAAAAAAATACTATATAATTTCTGATTATCTGCACCCCCTTAAAAAGTCATGAAAAAGGTTATGATAAGGCAACACACCCCATTGCCAAAAGATATTTATATGGCAATTATTAATGAGGCTGAAAAGCATTTATATGGCAATCCACGTACGTGGTTAGTACATGAGCATTTACACTTTTGAAATTAAACAGTTATTTTTCTAATTAGCACTTCCTTTCGCACTGGGTACTTCCCCCCCCCAAATCATAATGACACTGTAGAGTTTTCCGGATGAATAAAGTAGAGAATACAAAAACTCACATTCTATATAAGTAAACTTCTCAAATGACCCAAATTTATGGAAATGCAATGTGAAAAATAGCAAATAAAATGTTAAAACGTGGTTTGGAAACTGGTTTGAAGATAGCTGTACCTCATCTACCATAGCTTTTTCACTTCATTTATTTCTGAACAAAAGAATTATTAGTGAAATTTTACAAGGAAGAACTGTTACTATCCTCTAACACAACATCAATTGGGTGATATTACCTTAAAAAAATATGCCTGTTTTGCCTTTTTTATATGGAAAAAGAATATAAAAAAATAAGTGGCACTGATGTATCAGAGAACTAAATGTTAGGATACCCAAACAAACATTTTGCTCTGAAGTCCCCAATAAGTTCATAGCTTTACAGTAGTAGTACAGATAATCAGAAAGTACCACAAATGATAATGCATGCAGGTTAATGGTTAAGAATCCTGAAAAATGCACATTATAAAAAAGGTCCTTTAATTCACTAAACTTGAAAAACAGTGAGGTGGAAATTTTTACAAAGGAAGTTTCAGTGCTGTGAGTAAGAGCGTACTCTTAATTCAAAAACCTTACTTCCTGTATGTAAAGCGAAACTTCCAATTCCTTGAATACCAAATGCTTCATACCTTTATGCCCAAAATTCAAGGGAGATGTGCATAATTAATATTTTCATCAGGCCAACTAATAAGTTTATAACAAATGTTGCTTTATACAAAATGGAATTATAAACTGCTTTAAAAAATGTCAGCCATTTTTGTTTGGCAGGTAAATTTTAAGTCAATAAATTTTTCCAAAAAGTCTTGAATTTGACTAATAATAGATACTGAAAATTAAAATCAGTATATCTGTTCTGTAACATCTCTATGAATTTTGCATGCAAAGTTACATAATGAATATTTTACTAACTTTCAAGAACTCGTAAAAAGATAGAGTTTATGTTTACAGAATTCATAAATTTAATGCGATAAAATAATTTTTATAAATTTCTGCACCATATTTTGTGAGCTTTGCAATTAAAAGCAGACAGCTAAGATCAGTATTTAAGGATACAAACCTATAAAAAGTTTTTTAAAAAAAATCATGTACATCCTATTTTATATCACGTAATTTTTTTTTTAAATAATTTTTTAAAAATTAAATTTTTTTTATCAACTAAAAGTCATTTTGCAACAAGTACAATAAAATAAAATTACCATTCTGAAACGACCCTCAGATCCTGGAAGGCATGGTACAGCTGTAATACATGATAATGGAAGACCAAGCTAAAAGGAAATTGGAATAAAGCTCCCTGATATGCTACAATGTAAAAATAATTACAACATGCACTATACATAACACCATAACTTTGTATCAGAATATTCATAACTACCTTCACTTACATGTTAATTGCTCAAAATACATAATAATATATTCAAAAAATATTTATTTTACATTCTTCATAGAAAGTAAAAGAATATAAAAGAATTAATTGCATAGTTTAAGTGAAATTTTACAAGGGAAAAAATTTCTTAGCATTAGTCATTTTATTTCTAAATATTTACAAACAATACGGCTAAATTTAACTTACACCAGTTTTATTAAACAGATACAGAGGAACCTTGGTTCATGAATGCCTTGAATCATGAATAAATTGGTTCACAAAAGCATTTTCCAAACAAAATATGTTTGAATGACAAATGCTGTCTTCAGATATGAACAAGTATGTCAGCAACAAACGATACTCCAAAGTAAGAGTTAATGTAGTGGATCAAAATAAATATATTCAGAAGAAGATGGACAAGAAGATGATTCATTTTAGTTATTTGATAATAAAACTTCCAAGATTCATAGAATATTATCACCCTAATAAAGCAGTAGTAAGCCATAGCATATACTTGCAATGACAATACCATGTCTTACTTAATTAGAAATAATTAAGAACATTTTAAGATATAAAAAGCAAATCCCAACTGACAAATATGGGACAAAGGCTTACAGATTCTCAAGTAGATGGGAGCAATGTTGAGTGAAAAAGGGGAAAAAAACTGCAGAGCAATGTTAAGTGAAAGAGGTGGGGAAACTGCAGAGTAATGTTAAGTAAAAGTGGGGCGGGGGATTGCCTTTTTGGCTTCTTTACTATTTTTTACTTAGACTGTCAACTTTCCTTCATAGAGTTACTATAAAATTTATTTCAAGTTTTCTTAAATTTCAGATGTTTAACACAGGTGAAATATTGTGTATGTATTAAATTTAATGAATTCCACTGGTTTTGCATTACGAACTATACAAAATTTTCTCTCAAGCAACCTTTTGGAATCTGCGAATGTATTGATTCAATTTAGACTAATTTCTATCAGAAAATTGTTTCAGTTTACAAATATTTTGGATTTTCAGGAATGAATCAAGATCGTGAACCAAGATTTCACTGCATAATGTATACTCTGCAAAGGCCTAAATGTATGACTGCCTAGCATTATAAAAGCATTTTACATAAAGGGAGGAAGTATGGCTCAAATATTAGTAATATACAGTATCAGAAACACTTTTTATTAATTACAATAGTTCAACAATTGTTTATAATTATCAGTCAGATATATTATAAAAGTAGAACTCTGATATTCGCACACATGGTTTCAACGTTTGGTAAAACTACTCTGCTTTTGGCATATCTTTGAGAACATGCACCACTATAGCTAAACCATGCCTGTACATACAACACAATAATTTATTTGTTTCTTATTAAAAAAATGGTAAAGTGTTTTATAAAAAACAAACACTTCATAATGTTTCTTAAAAAGTACTTTGTGTTAATATTTATGAATAAAACAGTGCCTCTGAGCCATAAAAATACACGAATAAAAGGTTTTTGCCAATTCAGAACTTCATCAATGAATATATGAATTTCTGTGTGGGGGGAGGGGGGTGAATAATTAGAAAGTACTTAAACATTATACAGTGATAAAGATGTTTTAATTACCTGTAATAATGCTTCAGAATCATTTATAATTATCAGTTGACTACATTATAAAACAAATAGTGCAATACACTGTACATCACAATAATTATAATTGTTTATAATTATCACAATAATGTAATTGTATAATATCACAATAATGTAATTGTATAATGTCACAATAATGTAATTGTATAATGTCATAATAATACAATAATCGTATTTAACTGTTTATAATAATCAGACAGATACATAATTTTAAAAACATGATATCAGAAACAGATTTTATTAATCATAATTAAGCTGAAAATGCTCTTAAAAATTATTAATTGCATACACTATAAGTTGAATGTTTTAAAATTAGTCAAAACATATGCTAAAAAATTATATCTAATATAGCAGTTCCAATCTGTAGTACATTGTACATATATAATCAATGGCAACTGAGTTCTTACAACTTAGCAGGCGTGTTGTGTGTACTCAGTGTTTCTGTGCTTTGAATGGCATCATCCCCTTTTGTGCTGAATGAATAAATGAAGTATTTCTGCATCTACTGATACTAAATTTATGTATTTACAAAGATTCTGAGCAAAGTTATGGTGCTTCGTGTGTTTTGTTGCATTTGTTTACATCATCATTTATGTCACAGTTTGTGTAAATGTATTTTTATTTTCACAGACAAATAGCCTTTGCATCCAAATGACAAGAGTTTGTTTTTGGTTCAAATGATTCTTCTGAGTACAGTAGTATAAGTTTTATTTCTCAGAGATAAGTTTTGACAAAAATAAAGCTAAAACTTAATGTCATATTTTAGTGATCTCTGCATTTTATTCCTGCCTTTGGATTCCTCCACTGAATTTTATTTTATACAATGCGTTTTTCTTTTTTTTTAATGATATAGGTTTTTATGTATAATGGATTTTTGACGAGGATATAGTTAATTTCGTTTTCTAAACTTGTGTATTTAGCTTCAAACATGGTAAACTGGCATTTATTTACATTATTGATCTGCATTTACTTAAAGTAGTCTGTCTATTATACTTTTTATTATTACTTTGCATACAAAATTGTTTTTCATTTGTTTTTTATATTAATATTTTGTTTAATTTACATTTTACTAATATTTTTTTAGCATCAACTTGTGAAGTAGTATATTAATTTTTTTGTTTATATTTTATGATTTATTAGCGTTTTTTTTTTATTTTATTTTATTTTTTATTTTGACAGATAATAGGTTTTTGTATTATATAGAATAAATTTATTTCATGCTTTTGATTATTTCTGTTTTTTGTTTTAAATTTGGAATTCTACGATTGCCATTTGGCTACTTTTATCACATCGGTTAGTTGCCATTCTAATTACAATTACAACGTGGGTTTAGTTTTATGATAATTATTCTTCCCCCCCCCAGGAAGAAGCTAACTTACTCCACTGCTTTTCAGATTTGATTTATGCAAATATAAAGTTGCCACTCATTTTCTAGATGTATGGTCCTTAACATTAGACTTATTCGGACCTTTAGTTAAACTTGGATCTTTCTTACGTGACTCGATACTTCGCAACAAGCTAACCTGAGAACACAAATAAGGCTAGAAGGACCTTTTCACAGCTTTTCACCCTGTTCTTCAAATTATCCATACGCAGCAAACTGCCCGCGGATATTCAATTCCTCCCATTCGCTACACATTTGGCAACTTCTTGCCAAATCCAGAGTACTTAAATAACAGTCTTTTTATAAAATGAAGCTGCAGTTAAAATTGATAGTTCATTGTAGTGTAAAATGTAGGGCATGTTATTCATTGCCTTAATTTATATGAAATTTTTCACTATTATCTAATTATATGCTGTATTAATTGTTTTCTAAGACACATGCACTTCCAGTAAGGCCCAGATAATCATCGTCCTACAGTACGTTTTATCCTATCTTTCTGATTACTGTTTAAAATAAAAAATAAAATGAATAAAAAGGCTGGAAACTGAGATCTTCAGATTACAATATAATGACTAAAGAGTTTACCATTAAAAATTTCAAGGACGTGGAAAAATATTAAAACTTTAAAATCGTGAAACAAACATAAAAATTAAAAAAACAAATGATCTTATACCAATTAATTCCTCTAATCAATTAGAATTATAACATTAGAAATGTCTTATATATTTGTTACAACAAAGCACAAATGCTCATAAGAACTAAAAAATATATAAAAAATTAAATTCTTAAACGTTCAAAGTGCGTTTATTGCTTTTAAGACAGTTACCATATTAAGTAATGACTGTTTGCTTGTATTTTAAAAATAAATGAAAGTTTTTATGCTTTGACAAATGAAATGTCTATGTGCGACGGGGCGTTAAAGATGTTTCTTTTGCTTCACACAGGGAAATATATTGATTTTACATCTCTCAATTTATAAAAAGCAGACTGATTCAGCTCTATGAGAATCTGCGAATTATATTTTGTCGTATTACCTGCAAAAGCTAGGTAAATACCATACATTTCCTTCTAGGTATAAAAATAACAAGTATATCATATGCAAAAATTTGGCTATTCCTTTCCTTAGATTGGAATCATCTGCAAATCAAACGTATTAATGATAGAGTTGCTTAAGCCATGAAACACTGGTAGTATGCAGTAAGTTCATTTGTAATGACCGTAAGCTCGGAACTGCATGGGAGTCCCTCAGTATATTATATAAAAGAAGTCCTTTACCCTTATAAAGTTCCGACGAAGCCATCTTTTCCTTTATACAGAAACCCTTGTTCCTTCTACCATACTTAATTGATTAGTACTTCCGTATTGGTTAGGTTAGGTGATTTGAATATAGCAAAGCACACAAGAGCTATCTGACTAAGGAGTGAGATGCATTCGTGGAAGACTTTCTAAAGGAAACAAGCTCGTATTCACGTTACACGTGGGAAAACTACCAACCATGAATACAGCCCATTCACTTGGATTCAAAGAATGTCAAACTACCAGTAATCAGCACTTTACCCACTCGGCTACTGGTGGGACACTTTCGTATTATATTTTCTAAGGGATTTGTTAGTTTGTATTTAGAATGTTATTTATAACTGTTTATAGTTCTGTCTTTTTGTTAATTTAATTTTGGCCTTGAAAATGGCTTGTATTTTTAATTTGTGGGCCCTTTTTTTAACTGAGGTATTCAATCCCGCTAAGATTATGACAAGTAACAATATTGTATTAATTAGGAAAATGCTCCGGTAATTTAATAAAAACATTCATTATGATAATCTTAGCAGAACTGTTTTTTCAGGTTCATGAGGTTTTCCAGCTTTATGAGGTTGAAAATTATACACATATGTCGAAGATGAAGCAGATACCCTAACAACTGCTTTTTTCTCTTCCCGGTCAGTGAATGAATGAATGCATTAATTGCTTTTCTCATCAAGAGTGGGATGAAGTCGAGGTTGGTGGAATTTGCAGTTTCGCCAATAATGCCGAAAAAGGGGAATGTCTTTCTGCTGGTCATTGAATGATTGACAGGATTTAACAAATTTGTAAACAAAAAGTTGAACGCAACATAATTTATTGTTTCAAACATTTTTTCCTTCCGTTCTCTTTGTACAACAGTATTCATATTTTACAGCATAATTCTTACACTATTAGTTCTTGAAATGTTAGAACTATATTTTAAGGTGGACGCATACACTTTCTACTATATGCAGCGTAGAGCATTACCGGAGCATTTTCTACTATATGCAACTTAGGTTGACTTATATTGTTGTAGTACAGATTTAATGTTAACTTCAGCTCTTTAGTTTCATTTGATTCAATTGAACAATAACTTTATTTTCTTTAATTGTTCTTCTAGGTACTTCTTACGGTAAATCCTCTTCTAAATTGGTTCTAATTAATTTTATTATTTTTTATTAATTATTTTTAATTTTGCTGTTTACTTATTTTTAATTTTGTCAGTAACTTTGATTCAGTTTAACTTTGCCCTTCTCTAGTTTAGTCATCTTTTTGAGTTTTTAATTGCCTGTAAAACTTCTTTTTTCTCCAATCTTTTAATTTTGACCTTCTCTAGTTTAGTCATCTTTTCTGAGTTTTTAATTGCCTGTAAAATTTCTTGTTTCCCCAATCTTTGGACCTTTTGTGCTGGAAAAATAATCTAAGGTTTTGTTTAAGCAATTTTGTAATAGTTAACTATTTAACTTATTATAATGGCAGTTGCTGTTGAGGAACATATGAAGAATTTTGGTAACAAATCTGAAATTACTTTTTTTAAAGATAAGATAAAATCGCAGGATTGTTTGAAACTTAATAAGAAAGATACAAGAAAGCTTGGCAACCTGTTTACATGTTTTTAGACCAGCATAAATTCTCATGTTACATTTTTGGAAGATAATAAATTTTTTCTTGCTATACAATTGCAACAGAATGAAATGGTTCATACTTTGCCTTCTCTGAAACAATTAGTGGAGGAAAAAACATATGCTGCACAGGATTTCAGGTGTGGTGTATTTAATTATGGCAAAGCACACTAGGGCTATCTGCCTAAGGGGAGGGATGCCTTTCGTGGAGGACTTTCTAAGGGAAACTGGCTCGTATACACGTTACACATGGGGAAAACCACGAAAACGCCCATGCAGCCAGCCCGTTCGCGGAATTCGAACCTCGGACCGAACTACCAGTGTTCATCGTCTTTACCGCTCGGCCGCTGGTGAGCGCACAGGATTTCAGTGATCAATCTATGAATACAGAAATTTTGTATACTTCTAATGAAGATAAATCTCAGCAAACTGAAAGTATTTCAACAGATTGTTGTTCTCAAACAGCTCATTTAAAGAATGATGTTTCAGAGGATTTAGGGCTAGATAAAAATGTTGAAACCGAACCTGTAGGGAAAAAGGATAAAATTATTCAGGTATTTTCCTCTGTGGTAAAGTTGCACCTTTTCAAATGTCTCAATCATCCTTTTCCTCAGTCCTCTGGTGCGCTGGGTTCGAAACATATTGAAAAAGAGTATTTGGAACATCTGGATACTAAAAGGAAAGATAGAAAATGTAATACGAGTGTCTTCAAAAAAGTCATCTTCTTCATCTGAGAACTTGCATCTAAAATTAGCCTCTTTGGTTGACCCCTTAAAGCAAGGAATTCAAATTACTACCATGCATTCTACTAAGACAAATGAACTTTTAATTGGCTGTGTCAATTCAGGTCAATAAGTAAAACTTCAAGATCCAATTCTTGCATGTTCAGAAGTTACTTTTAAAAGTTTGTGTACCTAAATAGCAGCTTGATTCAGTTATTATCTTCGGTGTTCCCTCTCAAGTTTCTGAGGAGGACATATGACAATCTTTTGATGCACTTATTCCCTTTACTTTGAAATCGCAGTTGTTTTATGTTACTAGCTTCCCGAGCACTGATAATACTAAGAACTGGGTGCTGAAGATTGATAAACATTATCTAATAATGAGCTTGGGCTTCTGGGGTAGAATTTTTATTGGTTTCTCTTACTGCCCTTTTAAGAAAATATGCTAGAATAATGAGATGTTTCAGTTGCCAGGCCTTTGGTCATCATATAAGAAGCTGTAATGCCGCATGCCACTGTGTACAATGTGCTCAAACACATTAACAGTGCATTTCTGATTGTAAAGAGGGACTATCATGCATTAATTGCATCTAATTTAGAAGCAATCACTGGACACAATATTGATCATGCTGTTTGTGTCGATGTCTAGTTTACCAAGCAAAATTGAAGAATCAATTAAGAAATTCTTTTAACCAATATAGATTAAGATATTATTACTGTGTAATTATGACTTAGTTTTGTATGTTTGTATTCTGTATTTTCTATTCTGTAATTCATAATTTTGCATGTATTAAAGGTAATATTTACCTCAATTAAGTAATTAAATTTGTAATTTGTGATTAAGTTTGCCGAGATTCTTTAGTTACTTTGTTAACTACTTCTGCTTGAATTCCATTATTCTTGACTGCATGTATTTCTTTGACTTTCTGTATCCATTATTTTATTGTCATTACTTAAACGATATTGACAATGATAGTTATGACATGGATGTGAACTCATTGACTGCTTTGGTAGTGTCCTGTAACAATAAAAAATGGATTATTATCTACTATTATTTAAGATGATTTATGTTTTATACATGAATAACGGACATGTGGAATTAATTGTATGTGACATGCCTGCCAAGTAACTAAAAACTACTCTGGTTTTGATGTCAAAGGATAGGCTTTTTCTATTGGACTTGCACATCAATATAATGATAAGTGGCTATAAGATTTATATTGTTGCATTATGAATCTTGATGGGCTCAGAACTTTCATTTGAGGACTATATAATTGGACTTATATGTCTACATTATAATTACAATCTTGTGAATTGTGAACTTTGATAGGCAAAAAATATGTGTGGACTATATAAAGTTTTGTAGAGAATTTTATTACAAAGCATTTTTGGACCTCTTAAATATTTTCATGAATATTAACTGGTTTATTATATTTAAAAGACTGTACAAATGAATATTTTGACCTTTACAAGACTCTACTTTGATGTTCATTCTGAACAGTTGAAGGTAGTCTTCGCTGCAGCAAATTATGTGAATGTTATATTTGCTTGTGTAACGATATGGCTTTAGTCACGCATCACACAATAGTGCAAAGATGTCTATGTTTCATTTATGTATACTGATTACTGTAATTTGTATTTGCTTGCCAAAAAAATAACTGCCGCTGGGCAGTGGCAGTAGCTAGCTGGTAGATAACTTTCCACTGTATAGGCATTATCCTGCTTGGTTATACTTTAGGTCAGGAGCCTGCACAGAGGCATTCAGTAACACAGTACTTGACAAAATTAACAGTAATGGCAGAAAACAACAAAGCATTATAATATATATTAGTCAGAGAAAAGCAAATGCACAGAAAGTTTAAATTTATTATTGAATAAAAGGGAAAGTAACTGTAAGGAAATTCAGTGTGATCATCACTGACCAAAACAGGTACAAAAGAAATATAATTAGTCGTAATTAATGCCATCCACATCATTTACATTGCTGAAATACAAGCCAAAATATCTCTTTCATATTAAATACTGAGTCATATAAAACAACTGGCAGCCAATAATATTTTTAGCATTGAGTGAATTATCAAACAAGCTGAGTATCTTTCTTTACAGTTATATTACAGTTGAATATATTTGAGAATAGTGTTTTGTTTTGTTGTGTGCGTGCACGTGTGTGCTGCTAAATAAAACGTTTGCTGAAATAAAAATGGATACATTGTCAAAAACTAGATTTTTGAACAGAAACTTACCATAGATAGTAACTCTGATTTAGTGTCTAAGCATTTCCTAAGAATCAACTGGACTGAGATACAATTATTACTCTGGTAAGAAAAAAAAACTGACTAGCAATATCAAAATTCTAAATAGTAGTCATTTGTAAAAGAATGGAAATTATTCTAATAAATGTATAACAGGGATTTTTCATTTACATGAGATGAGGACAGCCTCAAGCCTCTTTGTGTAATATGTAAGGAATTTTTATCAAATGGAAGCATGAAACCCTCATTATAGATGCATCATTTAGAAACCAAGCATCCCAAATGAAAAAAAAAAAAAAAAAAAGTTAATAAACTTTAGAAGTTGTATAAAAGTCTAATTAAATTACTAAACTGTATAAAGGTCCTAATTTAAAAACCTATCTATTATCAATTAACACAGGTGATGAAAATGCAACTGAAGAGTTCTACATATTAAGTTACATCAATTATAATGGTAAAAATCACACCAAGTTGAAAATTTGATGCTGCTCAATGCATGCTTAGAGAACATATTTAACAGTATTCTCTTCTCAAACAATGCAATTTTTTGAAGTAACAAGGAGTTTCGTGATGATCTTTTTAATTCACAGTAGTTGAGATTAAAAATGGTCTATTTTTTCCCTATACATGTTAATGAGAGCACTAATGTATTGAACCTTTCAAGACCGAGTCTTAATTTTTATTTTAAATATAGCAAGTTATATATTTATATAATTATATTATAGTTATATATTTATTCACTTTAAAGTAATTAGAGATTTAGTAGTTTACTGTGGAATAATACTATTTCAAAGAATGCTTAGGACTTTAATATTAGCCTAGACCTTGTCAACAGTGAATAAATTCATCAATTAACTTTTTCATCTGTTTTACAAAAACTGGTATTCGAAGCAATTGAGGTAAATTAATAACTATTTCTTGCTTTAAAATATGTGTTATTACTATATTTATTTTAAATAAATAATAATCAGTCTTTGTTCCATTATATTTTTGTGACAATTTTCATTGTGATCGATTAATTTTATCATATTAAAATAATACAGCAGTAAGATATATTGCAAAAATACTGTAAGGGATTAAGAGAGAGAATTTAGTTCTGAAAGTGGAAGTTAAGAGTTATTCTATATGTTAGAAACTCCTATTAAGGGGTTGCAAGAGAGAAAAGGTTAGGAACCATTGATATGGTATTAGAATATATGGCATTAAAAACATCTTTTATTAATTACGGTAAGGTTAAAAAATGTTTTTGAAATTAATTAATCAAATGGATTAACATGAGGATTAACTAAATAATTAGTTAGGAATCATAATATATGGTGAAACAAAAGTAAAAACAACAGAAAATTAAAATCTTTTATAAGGCACCTTTTCAAAATAATTAATTAACAATAAGTTCAATGTCGTCATTAGCACTGTACTACTGTTTGAAGTTCTAATTTTGGATGTATATTTGAAAGTCAGCACTGCAAATGATATTCTGTTTTAATCAGGGCTGTGAAGTCAGTAGGGAAAATGAGCGACTCCGACAATTTTAAAGACTCCGACTCTGACTTCGACTCCCTCATATATATATATGTGTGTGTGTGTAAACATATACACATGATGGAAAAACTGGCATTAGTTATTTCTAAGAAACAGTATAACTTCGGCAAGATCTTCTTTGTTGGAGGGCCACAGATTCGATTTGATAAACTTGAGGGCTGAGAACAGTCTTTTCACACTAACTTGAGTAGGAGGAAGAGCTGTTACTGTTAGGGTTACTTCTTTTAACTTTTCAGGATAGATTTTTATAAGTTCTAAAAGAAGTATCTTGCAAGCGCGATCATATTTCTCTAGTTCTTCAAAAGCCATGTAGAAATCTTGTTTGTATTTTTTCATTTTTATATCTAAAGGTTCTTGGTTCTTTATTTTCATTTGCTTTTCCTTAGCCTTTTCAATGTTATCCAAAAATATTTCTCAAAATCTAATTCATCACTGGAAGATTATGATAGAGACTCAATTGCAATGTCTGCAGTTTGACTGCCCTGATTCGAATTCTCCAATTGTTCTGAGAATAATTTCATTCTTAATGAAAGTTCATAGATGGCTTTCTCTGACTTTTTAACTTGTTTGTCATCCAAGAAACTTCGGTGTTTCGGATCTACATATATTAAAGCCAGCAAGATCTCATTGTCTAGCAAACTAGTTTCTCTTTTCTTCTTTGAAGAAATTATTCCTCCTGCAATAAACCCTTCATTTCAGAAAGAACAAACATCCCATTTTTCCATTCTTGCCTCCTGTCAATTCTTCCGATTGCAGTTTTTTTTTTTGGTGGGGGGGGAGCTATATACGGAGTAGAAAGAAGAGTTTCTAATTTTGCAAAACCATTCGACAGTCTTTCTGTTAGTGAAACATTAGGGTTACCTACATCTTCTAACAAAATTCCTAATTCTAGCAACCTCTTTATCATCAAATATGTACTTCCTTATCACATTGTTTGATCAATAATTGCTCCTTTCTTGCTCACTTACTAAGAATGGCATCAATTTTGGGAGTTCTTGCTGCTTACCTATATTTACCAGTGAGATTTGTAACTAAATGACTCAATTTAATCACTAATGGCAAATATCACATCCATCCTCCTCCCTTATATTTATTTATTAATATGTCAATAAAATAGAAAATAACTACAAAGTCCATAATCCAGACGTCCATTATCCGGAACTCAAAGCCACAAACAAAACGCATGCGCCTAAAATATGCTTTACACACATGCGCATCGAAAGAAATGTTTAATAAAGTAAACGAATAAATATTAAGCTTCTTTTTTTTTTTGTAAAATTTTATACCCTTTAGATCATAATTGCTCTTTAATTCATAAATTACAGTTTCATATTTTTAATTGTATGATTTCTACATGCCATCTTACCAGATTTAAATTGATAATCTATACTCCGGAAAAATTCCTAATCCGGAATTGCCGGAGTCCCGACGAGTCCGGATTACAGACTTTGTACTGTATTTATTAATGTATATAGTCCATAAATAAAAATAATAACTCAGCTTGTCATTAATTGTTTTTCAATTCATTTTAATTTCATGTCAAATTCAAACTGTCCAACAAAAACTGGAGTCGGAGTCGACATGTTTTTAGTGACTCCAGCTCCGACTTTTTTTACCCCAAAATCTGCCCGACTCCGATTCCGACTCCACAACCCTAGTTTTAATCTCAGTACAAAAAGTATTAAGAAACCAACAGCTTTACATAACCAAAACCATTTGGATAATCTAATCTCTCTTGCCTTTTTTATTATTTCTTACAACCAAGCGAAAAGTTTTTCATAATTCTGTTTTTCCTTCTAAAAACAAGAAAACTGGACACTGAGGTCCCTTGTATGACTATTTATAGAACTGAAAACTAGCTAAATTAAACATGGGTTGAATAAGTTTGATCACTTGAATAAACAAGGATCTTCTCTACTACAAATGACAATTATAAAAATAAAGCTATAGATAAAGCTGAAATACAGATTAAAAATTATCAAACAAATAATAAATTTACCTGTGAGCACAAGTGTGAGACATATTTGCCAACTCCATAACAGTCACAATAATAAATAACAGGAGGGCGAGTAAACAATGCTTCATAACCAGTACTCGAGTACCGCATGTAACGTGAATGCAGCACCATGCGAATAACACGTATTAAACCTTCTTTACTATCTTTATTGAAATAAGCAAGGGAATCAAAAAACCTGTTCAAATAAGCATAATTTATTCATTGTATATACATATCATTAAAATGTAAAAAACTAGGAAAAATACAACAAAATTCTTAATTTAATATAATTTTAAATTTAGAACAGAGTCTCAAAGACAAAAGTTTACAAACGAAATTTATTTAAAAACTCAAAAACTATTAAACAAGAGTGTGAAATTTATACTTAAAAATGTGATATACATAAGAAAACTAAGTTGCTTTCTTCTATACAAAGCCATTTGTTGCAGTAGAAACACAATTAACCATATTCCAATCAACTGAATGAGTAATCAGGCTATATAGTGCATCCAAGCTTAATTTTGATGAATTTGATTCCAAAATTTTCAGCACTTTAAATAAAACAGGGAACGCAGATAAAGAGGCAAAAGAAGCAATTATATTCCTGCGATCTCTTATACTGTTGATTTTTTAAATGCTGTACAGTGTGCCATTTTTGCATTTAATTTTCTATTGATTTAAAAATAATTTAGTGAGAATATAAAATGAGAACTTTATATGTACATAAAAATAGAAAAGATTGTTTCACCACTTCTCAAAGAAAATTTATCATTTTTCTTTTAAATTGCTAATACCGCTTCTAAAGCTAATGCAGTACAAAATCTGAAATCCACAATGTTTAATAATTGAAATGATATACTATAGTTTGACCACCATAGCCATGACCAAGAGCAGCACATACATGAATGTGCCATTCAGACCAATTTATTCATGAAATCTTGAAATCTTCCAATTTCATGAATAAAACAGTGATAAGATGTACAAGAATCATATAGTAGGGATTTTTCTGTTCTTATTTCCTACCTTTTCACTTTCAGTCTTATTTTACACTTATTTTTTGCCTTTTCACTTCCCTTTTATCCATGTACAAACAGCACAGGCTTAAGGACGCAGAAAATTACTTTTAAATAACTTAAGTTGATATCCCGATAATCACTTTAACTAACTGCTTGATGACATGTTTAATTTCTGCATTTATTTATTTAAATATTCATTAAAATATGAATGAAAACTTAATTGTGTTATATAATATATTATAATTTTAAAGCACATTAAATAAAAATTATTGTAAAATGACTATCATAATTTAACTATTAAATTTTTCATTATAATTCTTATCATATTATCAGTGCATTCTAATAATATAATTATTATAAGATTATAATAATTTTATGAAAATAAACATTTACTTTACTGCAATTAATAATTATTAAACATATTTTTTTAATTTTGAGTTAAAATCTATGTACTTTATTACACACTGAAAAAACGAAATTCTGAATAATTAATAATAATAATTCTATAATAAATTATTAGTTGTTTAAATCATTATAATTAATATACTATAATGAATAATTATATTTCTTTTTCATTTTTGTGCTAAAAATCTATTTGCATAATTATACTTATTGGGAAGGATAAATTTATTTTTAAAAAAATAGTCTTGTATAAAAGATCATAATATTGGCAAATGTTGTTAAATGAATTATGATCAGGGCAGATCATATGCAAATGGGGTAGAAACCTGTTGATGCTTTTTTAAAACTACAAGAAGAATACTTCCACTATGAAAATAGAATTCCCTGATTTTAGGAATCTTATTTTTTAAAGTAAGCGCTGAAATCTGTACTGTTCATATAACAGTCACAACTTATGAAAAAATATAAACATTCTTGGTTTCTAAGTAGCAAATCAATGTGAATCTTAGCACTTATTTCTGCAAATATGAATCAAAGGCGTGAAAGACAACTAATGATATAATCACCCGATAATACAGGGATTTTCCCTTTCTCAGCAGTAAACTCCCTCTTGCCCGCGAAGAGTGAAATTGCATGCGATACTTCCCCTTTGGCATGTAACAAAACCTATTTCTGAACAATTCTAAGTGTTTTGGAGAAATGCCAGTTAAGGTTGCATTTGTGACAGTTGAATTATAAGAAGAGGACCTCTGATTTTTTTTTCCCCTCTCACACAGTGGAACAAATGAACAAATGGAAAAGTTGATACTCAAGAAAAAGCAAGTGGGTCATAAATTGATTTTTTTCCCAATTAGCTAAGGTTTCTTTTACCAAGAAATATTATTAACTGCAGCAGTACTGAATCATCTTGTACGCTGTTTCATCTTTACACACCTACCAAGCCCCATTCACATGCAGTGCTCTTTCACATAGCCACCACTTTTATAAGGGAGAAAAGAGGATATGAAGCAGCTTTGTCTTCAGAACCGGTTCATAATCTTCTATCCCTTAACGCATAAGCTACTGCGAGCAATAGTGTCACAAACGTGAATCTGGTTGGCGGACTTCAAACATTTATTCATATCTTTTTTGACAATGTTAACTATTGCTATAGAATGCTATCAGAGTTTTCATCATGGCATCACAGGATCCTAAAATTCTTGTCCATTTGGTCATAGAAGTAAGTAATTTCACCACCAGTCTCAAAGGGGACTTGGTACCCCAAAATCGAAGAAATTATCGATTTTTAAATTTTTGCTAAAAAATACATTAATACCCTTATTACTCTAAAGAGAAAATTTGAAATAATTTGATGATAATAAACAGTATTAAAAGGCTTTTAAAAATTTTGACAGCCCTTTAAATGCCATACCCCCTTAGTGTGTTTTTTTTTTTTTTTTTTTTTACTTCTTAATTGCTTCAGTAACTTATTAAAAATCAGTGTAAAAGAAGATAAATGTAACTGAATATGACTGCAACTATCAGCAAACAGCAATAAACTGATTTATTTAAATACTACGTAAAGTTAAGGTAAAACTTTTTTTTTTCATTAGAATTAAAAAAGTTTACACTGAAATAGAAACACAAAAAGAAGAAATTCTAATTCTCACTAAAATTTTAAAAGATAATGAAATTCCTTTAAAATTCATTCATTAATAGTGTATTAAAGAAATTTGGAGTAGTCAATACCCTATAATACTTTTTAAAAGTATGAAATTTTATCTGAAAGCTCCAAAAGAAAAGGATAAAGAAGGATGTTTTAAAAGATATATAAGTTCCCCCCCCTCTTAATTACTATTCTGTTACTAAATAAGGGTCTTGTATATTCAAAGTCGTCATTATAAGCCCATGACATGAAGACTTTTTACTTTTCTAACATAGTTCCTTTACTTCCTTTTTTCAACCTTTTTCTGTAATTTTAAATAACAATATTAAAAAATCTAAAATTCAAATTTATGGATTTTTCTACTCATATCTACAAAACAATTATTAAAAACTTTTTGACCACTTATTGGGCACCTTTCCAAAGCTTTTTTTTTTTTTTTTTTTTTTTTTTTTTTTAAGATTAATTTATTTTAAAATTTAATTAAAGTTTTTTACTGAATGATATTCTGTATTCTCATTTTTGTTTTAAAAGAGTCAGAATTTACTTAAATGTCAATTAATTAATAAAGTAATCTTTTTCTTTGTTTAAAATATAAATATTTTTTATTGAAATATTTAAAAATTTTTCATTTGGTTTCAAAATTCCATCTTTTGTTCAAATTTTAGTCTTTTGAGCGATTACTTTTTCACCAAGGTTCTTTAGTTTCACCAATGAAGCCAAAATGGCAAACTTGTACTTCACTACTGTAATGAATCTCATAGTTTTGATTTGTGTCTAATGAGAGGGCTTGAAGTTTTTAATTACTTCTTGTGAGTTTTTATTAGATCTTTCTGACTATGTTTTATAATTTCACTAACGTTTTAAATTCCTTGGATTACATGCTACATGTTTAAAGTTTAAAATTTTGACAAAATTTTTCACTCAATAATTCTTCAGTGAAAATAATTCTTCAGTGAGTATTTTATTAGTTCACTTACGTTTTTAAGTCTTTAAATAAAATAGAATTCTCTTTATTTAAAGTACAAGACTCTAATTAGAATTTACTTTGTTTTTTCCTTGCTTTGGGGAAGAGCCAGAATTTTCGGGTGGACTATTATAATTAAAATACATTGAAATAGTTCATCAGCTAATTCTGGATACAAAAAAGCAAAGATTTTTATAGAAGAGAGATTTCAATGTTCCTCAAACCAATGAAGTGACATTGAAGTTGATTGAATTCCTCTTCTGTTATGTTCATTTTTCTTTAAATTTCATTAATTTTTTAATGAGGTTTTGCTTGCTTGTAAAGTTTTGGTTTAAACATTTTTTAAATTCTTTGTTGCATTTATAGGATTATTTGAAATTTATTAATTATGAATTTCAATTCTTGGTCTTTGTGAAAAATTAGTTCTAAATTTCTAATTTTCTTCTAAATTTTGTTTATGTATTTAATGATAATTTTTCAGCAGTTTAATGCATGAAAATACTAGGCATGTTTATATTTTGTTTTAAAAAAAGTGTTTGATAATTATTAAATATATATGTATTCAGCTCAAATACTTCTATGTGTATTATCAATTTTGCTACGCTTTAAAAATTGAAATTATTTGTGATAAAACACAAACAGAAAGTGATGGTGTAATGAAAGTAATCAAAGTTGCAAACTGTAGCATTACTGAAAATCATGCTTTAACAAACATTAAACTCTTTAATTCATTAAAATATACCTAAATTAATTTTAAAAAAATTAACATTACTTACAAGTGTTTTAATACTGATTATAAATGTTTAAGAAAATATATTGTAATTAATTCATGTATTAAAATTGTTCTGAATGTGTTTTACAAAACAGAAACCGGTAAAGAAAAATTCTACTTGCGTTTTGTAATTCTTCTTCAGTCTTTCTAGCCAGATAAGGTTTTAAGTAAAAGCTTGCAATTTATGTTTATATTACCCGATTGAATTGTACTAGGTTTTATATATACATTATGTATATGCATTGAAATTCAGTAATAAAATTTTTAAGAAATTTGAACTGATTTATTGACCATTTAAACAGTTTACAGTCTTTAAACTGCGTTTTCTAAGTTTGCATTTTTTCAATAAATCCTTTTACTAAATAAAGTCTTAACCCATTAGCCGCTGGTATCGCATTGACGCAACAGTCAAAATAAATGGGTATATAAATATAACTACGTAAGATATTTTATACCAGCATTTTGTGTAGGGAATATTATGAAGATTATTTCTGTAAAAAAATATTTGCCTTCAACAATCATTTTGTTTATAATATCGTGTATATACCCACGTATAAGTCGACCCCCCACTTCGACATAAAAAATTCGTAGAAAATAAGAAACCCGCATATAAGTCGACCCCCCACTTCCGAAATCGATCGAGAAACTTAGAAAACAATTTTTTAAGTACTACATTTATTCAAAATCATCTGAGAAAAAAAAGTAAATATACAAAAAAAAAAATATCTTGGTAAATAAACAAAATCAAAATCCTTCAACGTCCGATTCATGGTCAGATTCGCCAAACATTTCATAGAACTCTTCTGTCGTCATTGGCTCGTCATCATACATATTTTCAGTTTCGAACTCTGTATTGTTACAATCACTACCAGAGCCTTCGTCGTCATTTTCACTTTCAAAAACAGCACCATCTTCCGTGCCGTCTAGTTTGTTGCTAATACAACATTTTTTTAATGATTTTATAATCATTTCAGAGGGTATTTCGTTCCAAGCATCTTTAACCCACTGAGCAATTAATGCAATATCGGGCTTTTTATTGTTCAGGGGCCGAAAATTCTTTGGTTTAATCGAACTTAATCTAGTTAAAGTATGAAACTCTGTGATTAGTTTGTCACATAATTTAAGTCATGAAATTACTTCAAGTAAGTGACTTATTTGATAAGTTGTCCAATTTGAGTGTGGGAAGAAAACAACTGCATTATATAAAGAAATTTTTGAACTTCCGATTCTTTTAATTTTTTATGGCCCCGCGTATAAGTCGACCCCCCACTTTTAGTCTTTTTTTTGTCCAAAATATCTCGACTTATACGCGGGTATATACGGTAATTAATCTCATACTTTAAGCAAAATTTAAGCAAAATTTTCGACCGGGTATTTTTGCTGAAAATATTTAACAAAAGAATCTTCTTTCGTCTTTATGAGTGATCTATTTTTAGTCAAGGTCACCATTTATAAGAACATTACATCAGTCAGATGTTTATATTTGTATTGGGAAGGAAGGGAAAACGGGTGTTGCGCGCTGACGCAACGTCAGCAGGAAACGGATAGTCAATCTCCTTTTTCACTCATTCTCTTCCAATGTTCTGGTTATTTAAAAATGCCTAGAATGAGGTATCTTACATTAGAAGAAGCCCTTCAAAGATTTTTTGATAAAGAAATGGATGATGATAATGTTAATAATGACCAGAATGAAACTGATACTGTTGTTGTTCCCCCAGAAATTGCAGAACTAGTGACAAAGAAGAAAGGAATGGCAATGTTTTAAATAATGATAATGATATTTTACCAAATGATACTGCTCGGGAAGTTGAAATTCATGTAAGAATCAAGTTTCAGCCTTCTAAAAGCAGATATAGTCATACTAAAAAGTTTAAAAAGCAGAAGACTGAAATCTTGAAGTGGATAAAAAAGGAACTGTTGGTTATGTCTCAGGAAGAACATGAAGAAAGAGATAGAAGAGAAAAAGACAAAATGAAAGGTAAACCTAGTGCACAGATTTTTGATTTTCTTTTTGGTTTAGACATTTACTCTCTTCTCGTTGAACAGACAAATATATACGCTCAGCAAAAAATAAATAAATAAATAAATAAAGCCCAGAATTTATTGCATCTGAAGCCTATATGAGAAGACTTATTGGAATATTATTGCTTACAGGATATCATTCTTTACCTCAACAAAAAATGTATTGGTCTTTTGATAAGGACATTTCTGTTCCTGTTGTACAAGAATTGATATCACATTTGCAGTACAGGCATATGAAGCAGAATTTGCATTTGACAATAGTCAAATTGACAATACTGATAAATTATATGAGGTGAGACCGCATCTAAACTTACTAAATATCACCACTTTTCACTACTGGAAATATAAAGTTTCTTAGATTTCAGACACGAGAATGCATTCCTTTTGCAAACTCCTATTGAAAGTGTAGAATTAGCCAGAAATAGATCAGCAACAAGATGACCTAGTAAATTCAGCATTCAAAAATCATTGCATGGAGATGGTAGACATTTTATCGTAAACTCCATTGATAACAAAAGACTTTGTTGTAAAGAGTACCATAGCCAGACTGTTTACAGATACAAAGTATGTAATGTAGTTTTACATCATGATTGTAATCAAGCTTTTCATGCTTGAATCTTTCAGTTGAAATAATCTGTATTTGTAAAAGAAATACAATGTATATTTTAATATTAAATTAATTACAAGTAAAGTAATTTGTGGATTTATAAAACGTTATACAGCTAAAAAGTAATCCTGCGCTCCACTCAAAAGAAACATCACACGAGTACAATCCTACTCACTAAACATCCGTAGTCTTATTCTGCTGACGTTGCACGAACACAACACTCGCTTTTTCCACAAGTAAGAGCATTTTTTTTTTATTTTCAATGTAAATTTATGTTATAAATGCTTAATTTAATATTTGTTATTATTTTCATGAGAAAAGAAACATTCCTTGTAGTTTTTGTGGTTAATGGGTTAAAACGCATACAAATATGGATCAAACTATTTAATATTTTTACTGCTTATTTAAAATTATATATTGTACAGAAAAAAGGATGGGTTTTGCAAAATACTGATAAGAAAAATTATTTGAAGTGAAAATGTAACTGAGATCACATTTGTTTCAAAGTTTTTATATAAACATGTGTTTTTATTTATTTTTTTCCCTCAGAAGCTAATTCATTAATTGCAAAATCAATCCTTAAAGTTATTAAGAACACTCTAATAAAAACAATAAAAAATTGGGGGAGAACATTGAAAATTGTAGGAGAAGAAAACTATTTTAATTGTTAATTTTTCTTCAAAAAATTTTAATTTAAAAGAAAATTATTGGCAAAATTTTTTTCAGCTTAAAATCATTTTGTCTTACAAAACCATTTAAAAATATTCATAAAAAGTAGATGAAAGTTCTTGAATAAAAAAAAAATCATTCCATATGTACCAAGTCCCCTTGCACTGAAGCCAATTTGCGCATCTGAGTGCCTGAACTTTAGTTTTAATTCGAATGGTATTTCTGGAATACCCAGCATCATTTATAAATTCCTGTATCTTGTACGGATCCATCTACATTTTTTTTTTTTTTTTTTTTTTTTTTTTTTTTTTTGATGCTATTTCATACTCAGAAATCTATCAATGAAATTGTTTTGCTGACAGTTCAGCAAGGAGTCAGTTATGTTGTTTACTAAATTTAAGTGAACCACACAATCATGCACTGCAGTGTCGGAAATCTTCCCATTTGCTTTGCTTCAGAGAGGTAGAAGCATTCTACCTCCAATTCTGAGAGGTAGTTAATGCTTGTTTGCTGTGTGAATGGGACACATTGGAAGGAATGGTTTTTGCCACTGATCAAATCTGCTCTTGTAAGCGGGGCTTTAGTGAATCATATTTTTGGCCCTTGCAAGGATGTGAATATGAATGAATCCCGGAAGCTTTACTTCTGCTCTTCCAACAAATGAGGGGAAGTATAATTCCTTCACAGGATTCAGTTCACAAACAAAGGCATATCATCTTTAAGAATGGGAGTGAAAAACTTACAGAAAATCAGGGTTGATTCCTCTGATGGATATTCTAATCAGCAACAAGACAGCTGAGTGTCCCAGGTGAGGAAGTGCACAGATTCATTAAAAAATCACAAGCACTAACTTGAAATATGAATCCAGATTTGGAATACATATGCAAAAGTGATAAAATTAAATTTTATCTTACTGCATTCAATATAAATAAATAAGCAGATAGATACAAATGAAGTAAAGAAAGTTTTTATGAATACAAATGAAGTAAAGAAAGTTTTTACAAATCAAATGAAGTAAAGAAAGCTAATCACTTATGTGAACATATGGGTCGTAACATGTAGTAAGTAACAGTAAGCTCAGCAAGTAAAAGGACCCATATTTTGGCAAATGTAATTATTATTATTGAAAATTTTAGTGTAGGTAAGCCCCTTCAAATATTACAAAATCCTGGGAAGCCCATGATACTGTTAAGATAGTCCTGTTGGCAGTTATGTATCGATTTGGCAAAGTACTAAACTTGCTGAATTCATAAGCGTAATTTGTTGACTTATCACAAGACCAATCACTGATCAGCATTTAATGTTATCTATATAAATAGTTCTAAGTTGATTTAATTGAAACTGGGAGGAAAGGGTTGACGAAAATCGCTTACTTTGTAAATTTTGATTCATAAAAATAATGCGACAGAGAATATAAACATAAATTTGAGAGATTAGACTCCTGACAAATAAGTATTTTTTTAATGTTACCTGAAAGAAAATTATAAAGTAGAAAATATCAAGATTTTATAAAAATAAAATCATGCATTGCCATCAGCGATTTTAAAAAATGCTCTACAGTACTTTTACAGAAAAAAAGAATCAAATTCATTTGCAGAAAATTCATACAATATCTCAGTAGAGCTTCTCATTAACAAAGTATTGATCAACTTGAATTTAATGTTACAGAGAGATTTTAATTCCAACATAGCTTTTTTCAGTGAATTTAAAAAGCCACGAGTTAAAAAGTCATAGAATGGTTTTATTCATTTAATTTTTATTATTCTAGACAGTTAGCATTACATTTTTTTATTATTATTGTTTACTTTATTTAAATGGCATATTTCCAACAAATGTGTGCATATAATTTTTTGAAGAAATACATATCATTCTCCTTTTTTGAAGGAATTTTTTGGTAAAACCAATGTCAATCTATGGTTAAATCTGTTGGTATGCAAATGGTCATGGACTATAGTCAATAACGTAATGAACATTATGAACTGGAAACCCTGCAAAAGGAGTTAAATGTGTAACTCATTTTTTCCTAAACTCTTACTTTTCTCACTCCTGCGAAAAAGAACAGCAATATGACACTCTCTTTTATATAACTTTCTTTTCGATATATATATATGTGATACTAACATATCTTAATCTATTTCCATGTGTAAATAAAATGTGTTTCATTTACAATTTCCATCTACAACCTTTTTGGGGTTACAAGTTAATTAGCTATCATCTTGCTTGAAACTGCGCTGGATAAAAGGTAAGATGAATCACTTTGCTCTCTACTTTTATTAATGTAGTATCTGTAAGTGCGACACAACCACCAGAGGGCCTCACCGATGCGCCAGCAGCAAGGTGAAAGAGGAGTATGACAGAGACTCTTCTGCTATCCCACGCGAAGGTGGTGAGATGTCTGTCTGCACGTGAAGTTGTAGAATAAGGAACTGTAGTTTTCCACGCGAAGGTGGTAAATTGACTTTATAACATTAGCAAGTGCGAGTAGGCACTAATCGGTTATGTGATAAGACTGGTAAAACTATACAGAATCCTGTTTGTATCAAACGGCACTTGTGATTAATCTAATTTGTACCTTTTCTGATTATCTTTATTAAATGTTCTGTGGTGTGGAAAACAAAGTTGGAATTGTTATTTAGCATCTTCAACTCCCCTATTACAGAAAATCTGGGGGGCCTGTCAGGGATATTTGGATATTTGTATACTTCAGAGAAGGTACTGTGAAAACTTTGCTTTATTTCTTTCTTGAAGATAGTGATACTTTTGTTTCGATTTTAAAATGAGTTTCCTAAATAATTTAAAGAAAAGTGATTTAATAGTAATTGTGGAACAAATTGGACAGACTGTTCCAGAAAATGCTAAAAAAGCTGACATTAAAAAAATTATTGAAAATTCTGATGTTTTCAAAACGAACGTTGAATTTGTTCGTGGCGTCGTCAAGTCGATCACAGAGGATCGGACGCCTAAAACAAGTAATGAACACTATCTTTTAGAGATTGAACGTCTTAAATTAGCTCAAATTGAGAAGCAGATTGAATTAGAAAGTTTAAAATCACAATCATTATCAAGTGATGGAAGAAACGTGCAGACTAGTGTTGAAGATATCATTAAAAGCGTCAAAACACTAACTATAGCTGTACCTCAGGAACCGGAAGCTATGCATTTGTTTTTTCAGTCACTTGAGAAAGCTTTTACTACTAAAAGTGTACCAGTGGAGTTAAAATCAGAAGTGTTGATTAATATATTAGGTGATAAATGTAATAATGTTCTAACGTATGTTTCTGAACAAGAAATCGCGGATTATGATAAATTAAAAACTCTAATCTTGAAAGAATTTTAGCCAACACCGCGTGAGTGTTTGAACAATTTTAAAAATGTGCAGAGACATTCATCTGAATCGCATGTTCAGTTCGCGTCTCGACTCAGTGCAACTTTCAATTATTATTGCAAGTTAAGAGAGGTAGATGACTTTAAGAAATTGTGTGATCTTATTGTATCTGATAAGTTGTATGAAACTCTGGATTCTAAAACAAAGGAACATATTAGTGTTCGGGAGGGTCAAAGTTGGTACCCACCTAATCAATTGGGAAGAGAATGTGATTTATTTTATTCATCCAGGGGTAAATCTTTAGTTGATACCAATAACACACGAATCGAAACTCCAGAAAATAAAAAGCTTAATTTTTCCAAAAACAATCTTAGAAAAGCTCAGAGCAATTTCAAGGATTCAGGGAAGTTTGTAAATCAAGGTAGTAGTAAACCAGAACGTATTTGCTATGTTTGTGGGAGTAAAGGGGAATTATTTCATTTTGCTAGAAATTGTCCCAAACGGTTAGGAAAGGAGGAAAGTTTGTCTCCAAAAAAGGTATCTGGGTTAGAGATTGACTCGGATAATGCAGCTAGAAATAAGTTAGAATTTATTGAACTGTTGATTGATGGTAAAAAAGCAAAATGTTTAATAGATTCTGAAAGTGAATTGATAGTTGTAAAGAAATCCCTTTTTCCGAATAAATTATCAAGTGGATGTATCGAGCTCAAAAGTTCGTTTGGTCACGTGGTTAAAGTGGAAACGGCTAAGTTTATTTTTTCTTTATGCGAAAGCAAAAAACAAAAAGAGATTGAAGCAGCGATAGTTGATGAATTGATAACAGACTGTATTTTCCCACTTCCTGTCTAAAAATGATCTGTTGTGACCAAATGATGAATACGCAATATGAAAATGATTCCGTCTCTTCGGAAAGGAATTTTTTGTCTTTTATTTCTGCAGCCATTGAGGCAGACAGCGAAACAGATTTATGGCATATTAAAGATGAAGGATTACGCAATACTGTTTCCACTCTTATTAATGAGTATAAACCGTTAGAAAAGCCGTGCAGTACAGACTTAAAAATGAAAGTAATATTAAAAGATGATATTCCAGTTTCTCAGCTTTCGAGGAGAATTCCTTTTGCTGATCAAAAATTTGTTGATAATCAGATAGATGAATGGTTAAAAAAGGATAGGATTATAAAGCCGTCGTGTTCAGAATATGCTTCGCCAGATGTTTTGTGTAGAAAAAAATCGGGGAAGACACGGATTTGTGTTGACTTCAGGCAGTTAAATAAAAAAATAGTTAAGGATTCTTTTCCTATGGCACAAGTAGAACAGGTTTTAGATCGTTTGGGTGAAGCAAAGGTTTTTTCAACATTAGACTTAAAAAATGGTTTTTTTCATGTTCCAGTTGAGGAAAACTGCACTAAATATTTGGCATTTATTACTCATGCAGGCTTGTACGAATTTCTAAAAGTACCTTTTGGTTTGTGCACATCCCCTAGTGTGTTTCAAAGATTTATTTATAATGTGTTTAGAGATTTAATTCGGGATGACACTGTTGTTACTTACATGGACGATTTTATTATTCCAGCACGAAATGAGAAAGAAGGCTTAGAAAAGTTGAAACGCGTTTTAGAAGTAGCCAAAGAATATGGTTTGGAGATTAATTTTAAGAAATGCCAATTTTTGAAAAGAAAAATAGAATTTCTCGGGTATGTTATTGAGGATGGTACAATTCGCCCCTCTACTGAAAAAACCAGGGCTGTTCAAAATTTCCCGAAACCCAAAAACCTTAAGCAGATTCAAAGTTTCTTGGGCCTTACTGGGTATTTTAGGAAATTTATTGCCAATTATTCAAAAATAGCGAAACCATTAAGTGATCTTCTTCGTAACGGAGCAGAATTCAAATTTGGGCCTGAGCAAAAAGATGCATTTAATAAATTGAAAGAACTTTTATCCACAAGTCCGGTTCTTCATATTTTTAAACAAGGAGCACCATTAGAATTGCATACAGATGCAAGCAGTCATGGTTTCGGCGCTGTATTGCTACAAAAGTCAGATGATGGACTGTTACACCCCATTTACTTCATGAGTAAAAAAACGAGTCTCCAACAAGAGAAGCTATCTAGTTATGAGCTTGAAGTTTTAGCTATAGTAGAAGCTCTAAAGAAATTCAGGAATTACCTTTTAGGATCTAAGGTCAGGATAGTTACGGATTGCGATGCTTTCCAGAAGACTATGTTTAAGAAAGATCTAACCCCTAAAGTGGCGAGATGGGCGTTACTTCTAGAAGAATTTGACTATGAAATTGTTCACAGATCTGGGCAACAAATGAAGCATGTGGATTCCTTAAGTAGAAACGCGGTCATGATGGTTACTTGTTCTCAGGGAGAAATTACAGCCAAAATTGCAGCTGCGCAAAGAAGTGATGAGCGTCTCCAGTTGCTAAAATCCTTAGTCGAGCAAGGACTAAAGAAAGATTTTCTAGTGAAAAATGGAGTATTATACAAGTTTGACAGAGGTCATGAGTTACTTGTGGTACCCGAAGCATTAGAGCTAGAAATCATACGTAGTATTCATAACAAGGGACATTTCGCGGTGTCTAAAACAGAAGATCTGCTGAAAACCGACTTTTATATTCCTAACCTTAGAAAACGAATTGAGCAAGTTATTTCAAATTGTGTAGAATGTATTTTGTGCGACAGAAAACGAGGTAAGAGCGAAGGATTGCTGAATCCCATACCAAAAGATAGTATCTCTTTGAGCACTTTTCATATCGATTTTATAGGACCATTACCGTCGACAAATAAGAACTACAATCACATCTTAACCGTGGTTGATGCATTCACAAAGTTCGTATGGCTCTATCCAGTAAAGTCTACATCAGCTCAAGGGGCATTGCAGAAGCTGAAACTGCAACAATCAACTTTCGGTAGTCCTTTGAGAATTGTAAGTGACAAAGGTACGGCGTTTACCTCTAAAGACTTTGAAGATTACTGTAGTCAAGAGAAGATCCAGCACATATTTACAACTACAGGCGTTCCTAGAGGAAATGGACAAGTTGAAAGGATTCATCTCACTCTGATTCCAGTCCTATCCAAATTATCCATAGATGATCCAACCAAGTGGTACAAATATGTTGGAGATGTACAACGGATCTTAAACAGTACTAAGAGCAGAAGCACAAAGAGTTCTCCATTTGAGCTTCTCACTGGTGTTAAAATGAGAAATCGAGAGGACTTAAAGATTATGGAAATTCTTGAAGAAGAAGAAAGAAATACTATGATGAAAGATCGAGATGATATGAGAGAGGAAGCAAGAAAAAACATTATAAAAATTCAGGAAGAGAATAGAAAAACATACAACAAAAAGAGGAAAGAGGCACAAGTATACAATCTGAACGACTTAGTTGCCATACAAAGAACGCAGTATGGAGGTGGTCTAAAGTTAAGGCCAAAGTTCTTCGGTCCATATCGTGTAACAGCGAGGAAAGGCAAAGATCGTTACCAGGTGGAAAAAGTGGGACACCATGAAGGTCCTGGATGTACCACTACAGCAGCTGATCTCATGAAGCCGTGGACTTCTACTATATAAAACTATGTGTGGTTCTTCCACACTTCTTTCTTTTTGTTTTTTTTTTTCCCTTTTTTCTTTTGTTTTTTTTTAAATTTATTTTCAGGTGCTGTTTTGATGTTCCAGTGTTGCTGATCCGTGTTTTCGAGGACGAAAAAGCGTCAGGAAGGCCGAACTCTGTAGTATCTGTAAGTGCGACACAACCACCAGAGGGCCTCACCGATGCGCCAGCAGCGAGGTGAAAGAGGAGTATGACAGAGACTCTTCTGCTATCCCACGCGAAGGTGGCGAGATGTCTGTCTGCACGTGAAGGTGTAGAATAAGGAACTGTAGTTTTCCATGCGAAGGTGGTAAATTGACTTTATAACGTTAGCAAGTGCGAGTAGGCACTAATCGGTTATGTGATAAGACTGGTAAAACTATACAGAATCCTGTTTGTATCAAACGGCACTTGTGATTAATCTAATTTGTACCTTTTCTGATTATCTTTATTAAATGTTCTGTGGTGTGGAAAACAAAGTTGGAATTGTTATTTAGCATCTTCAACTCCCCTACTACATTAATTTGTTGAGAAATTTTGAGGCTATAAAAATGTTTTACAATAAAATCTTGGCTAATTCTTCCAAAGCAATTTGTATGGTGTATATGCATCTCATTATATGCTTTTAACAAGATCTCACTACAGAAGAAAATAAGGTAATATTTTGATTTTCTGATAAGAAAATACACAATTCAGCATGAAGCAATTTTCTGGTTTGGGCCTTCTCTGCTGAATAAAAATAAGCTAATGTTTTAAACACTTTTTGATTCAGAGGCCTTTCTAATTATGATATAAATATGAAATTCACTAATCTATTGCATTGAAAGGTGAATCAAAATAAACTCTTTGAATATATTTTTGTTGATTGGCATGTAATTCCAAATTTCACTTAGCTACCAAATCTAATTCTAGTTTTTTATAAATGTTTAATAATAATATTACAACCAGATGCACAATAATTTACTCAAAATGAAACAAAACAAATACCCACCTAAATGTTTTACTAATCCATAATGATGTATCTGACACCATTTGCATTGTAATTCTGCACACAAGGTTTATACTCATGGTACTAATATATGCTGCCAAGGTATGGGAAAATAAAGCTGCTTTCTGTACTTCACTATCAATATGTCTCCTAGGCCTACAACGTAAATACAAAACTATTAATTTAAACAAATTATAGAATTAATTCTAAAGTTAGAAAGTTAAATTAAGTTGGAAATTCAGCTATTAAATACTTTACATGTAAATTATATAAAACTGAAATTAGTTAAATTTTTAAAGAAAGAAAGAAAAATTATCTAACATGGTACAACATTTTTAATACATAGGAGAGTTTAAAATTATTGACCCAATTTTAAAACAATATAATTTTATAATTACTCTGTACTAATTTCATATACATAAAATGAAAAGGAAGTTATATTTTGATGACAGTCTTAAGAGTTACAGACTCTTATCAAAATGTTAATGATGTATTTTTAATGAAATGCTGGGGTGAATCAACTGCAATAAACTCAAAGATTAAGCTACCAGAGTTACCCTCCCATAAAATCCATGAAGTTTAACAATATGAATTAAAGAATCTTTTTTGCAAGAAACACTATTAAAAATAAAGTAAACAATTTTTTACCTTATATAAGATACAGCAAGTTCTTCTTCTTCTTCGGCCTCACTACGTGCAATGAGACCCAATAAATACTGCTTAACATCCTCAAATGATTTACCTCTAAAAAATATAACACACAATTTAGAATACATTCAAATACAGTCAAAAGTCGTTAATCCGGACTCGTCGGGACTTCGGCGATTCCGGATTATCGATTTTTCCGGATTATAGATCATCAGTTTAAATCTCGTAAGATGGCATGCAGAAATTCTAAAATTAAAAATATGAAACCGTAATTTATGAAGTAAAGAACAATTATGATATAAAGGGTATCAAAATTTACAAAAAAAAAAAAAGCTTAATATTTATTTGTTTATTTTATTAAACATTTCTTTCAATGTAAGTTGTTTAAATTGCTTTGTTTTATGTGATAATACTTTCTCTTTAATTCTATAAACAGACAATTTCTTGTTCAGTTACAAAGTTCCGCTATTCAAGTCCCGTAATTGCTGTGCCGAGAATACAGACTAACTTGTCAATCGAAATTTTTTCGTTTTCACTACCCTCTCTGTCACCTTCTTCATGTCTTTATCCATTTTTTGCAGCAATTCCACTTTTTGTTTGACGGACATCGAAACATACTTTCGTTTTGTAGATCCTTTGGGAGCTCCAGCATCGGAAATTCTATATTAGATATAATCGAAAGTTCAAGTTTACTTTTATAAAATTGCTCTTACGGTCTGCAAAAAATAATAAGCCGCATCCAATTCGAAGATTAAGGAGCAACGCAATCATCAACATTAACTAAAATAGATAAAATAGATAATTAGATAATTTTAGCTTATACCGTCCGTTATACATTAAACGTGCATGCAAAAACGTATTCTGCGCTTGCGCACGCATAAACACCTATGCGCATGTGTCAACGCGGCGTATGCGCAGAAAGTTTTTAGCTTTGAGGTCCGGATTATAGATCATTCCGAATTATGGGTGTCCGAATTAACGACTTTTGACTGTATAAAGAAGGGTGCATGAAAATATCTGTATACAATAACAAAATAATTACTGCAACATAAATTATCTATTTGCTACATTTCGCATACTTAGAATACATATTGCATATGAAATTACAGATATCTTCAGATTAACTAACTGAAAATTTAGCTAGGTTAAACACTTTCAATTTCACTTTCAGCTTTCAAAGCTGAAAGTGGAAATATGGTTGAGAGCTTTGTAGAAAAAAAAGACAATTTGAGAACCATAAGTACTTTTTCCCCCTCAATTCACTCAACTTTTGAGCATGCACATCATTCAGCAATCTGGCAATAATATGGCAAATTTTACTTTTGTTTTCAGCTGTGGTAACCATTCTCAGGAAGTCACAATATTTTTCTACAGTTCTTGATTTCTGCTATATAGCATAAGACACCTGGACAGAAAAATTCCATGTATTAAATTACAATAAACTGTCATTTTTTACACCACAGTGCTATGAAAGGAATTGCGTATAACATTATCTATAAGGCAGGTGATAACAATGTTAACGAAAAGAAAAAAGGATGACATTCACCCAGACTTGCCTCAAACAAAGATTGCAGAAAATTGTTACAAAATTTTAAGTCAGGTACCAATTTAAGAAATTTGATTATTTTATCCATCTGGAAAGTTCTGCAGTTTTTAAATAGAAACACATTTTCTTTGAACTAATTTATTACTGCTGATAAAGAGTGACCTTGATCAAAATGGATGTTTAAATACAGTCTTTTAATGGAATTATTTACAGTAAAGAGATAGTATAAAGCAAGTTGTTTGGTTAAGTTTGCAAACAGTGAGATTGCTCAACCATTACAAAGTATATACCCCTCTACAGGTAACAGCTTCAGATGTACCTCTCTCTCTTTCACATAAAACTGAGACTGATGATGTATACACTACAGTTAAATATCAGACGGATATGAATGATCTTCATCCACTTCCAGAAAAAATTTCTACATGATGTGGTCAGCAAATGAAGAAGCCTGAAACATTAGATTTACCTCTGGATAAGTAACTTAATATTTTATTATTTCGTATAATTATTGTTTATTTCTGTGTTACTATACTCGATTTCGGTATTTGTAATTTTGTCTTTCTAATTAGATTAGCACGACAAAAGGTGGGAGTATGTTACAAATTGATATCATTATTGTCCATATTAAAGAAAATACAGTCAAAAGTCCTTAATATGGACACCCATAATCTGGAATGATATATAATCCGGACCTCAAAGCTACAAACTTTCTGCGCATGCGTCAACGCACAATGCCTTCACATATGCGCATATGCGTTTACGCATGCGCATTTAATGTATAACGGATGGTATAAGCTAAGCTAAAATTATCTATTTCAGTTAATGTTGCAGATTGCGTTGTTCCTTAATCTTTGAACTGGATCCGGCTTATTATTTTTTAGAGCAATTTTATAAAAGTAAGCTTAAACTTTCGATTATGTCAAATAGAATTTCCGATGCTGGATACTGCCAAAGGATCTACAAAGCAAAAGCATGTTTCGATGTCCATCAAACAAAAAGTGGAATTGCTTCAAAAAATGGATAAAGGCATATCCTTTGTTTCTCTAACCATTCCAAAATCTGTTTATCAATTTCACGCTGCTCTGTTGGGGGGGGGACATCGCGGCACGCAATAAATTGGAATTTGAACTGTCAGCACTATCCTTATCTTCAGAGCAGATGTTTTTATTTTATTTGGCTTATAATTCCTTACTAAATGTAGTATTTCATCTCGATGTACTCTGTCTTTGATATGATTTAAATCAAATTCCTCATCATTATAATTCTCGTGAAGAAAGTGACACAGAGGTTATTGAAAACGAAAAAATTTCGATTGACAAATTAGTCGGTATTCTCGACACAGCAATTATAGGACTTGAACAGCGGAACTTAGTAACTGAACAAGAAATTATGTCTGTTTAATAGAATTAAAGAGAAAGTATTATCACATAAAACGAAACAACTTACACTGAAAGAAATGTTTAATAAAGTAAACAAATAAATATTAAGCTTTTTTTTTCTTTTTGTAAATTTTGATACCCTTTAGATCATAATTGTTCTTTACTTCATAAATTACGGTTTCATATTTTTAATTTTATAATTTCTGCATGCCATCTTACCAGATTTAAACTGATGATCTATAATCCGGAATCGCCGAAGTCTCGACGAGTCCGAATTAAATTTTGACTGTAATAGTTTTGTCATTGTTGTTACTTTGCATCTGACAAAAGAATAAAAACTGAAATATTTTATGTTAAGTTTGAACACATAATTGAGAATGATGATTGTGTTTTGAAATCAAATAAGTTGTACAGTACAAAGTCTTTAATCTGGACGTCCATAATCCGGAAAGATCTATAATCCGGACCACAAAGCTACAAACTTTCTGCGCATGCATAGCATTTATGCATGTGCATAATACCTTTATGCATGCACATAATATGTTTACGCATACGCATTTAATGTATAACGGACAGTATAAGCTAGGCTAAAATTATCTAATTATCTACTTCCATTAATGTTGCAGATTGCATTGTTCCTTAATCTTCTAATTGGATCCATCTTATTATTTTTTGCAGACTGTTAGAGCAATTTTATAAAAAGTAAGCTTGAACTTTCGATTATGTCAAAAAGAGTTTCCGATTCTGGAGCTGCCAAAGGATCTACAAAGCGAAAGCATGTTTCGATGTCCATCAAAGAAAAAGTGGAATTGCTGAAAAAAATGGATAAAGGCATGAAGAAAGTGACAGAGAGGTTAGTGAAAACGAAAAAATTTCGATATTCTTGGCACAGCAATTACAGGACTTGAACAGCGGAACATTGTAACTGAACAAGAAATTATGTCTGTTTATAGAATTAAAGAGAAAGTATTAGCACATAAAACAAAGCAACTTAAACAACTTACATTGAAAGAAATGTTTAATAAAGTAAACAAATAAAGTTCTTTTTTTTTTTTTTTTTTTTTGTAAATTTTGATACCTTTTAGATCATAATTGCTCTTTATTTCCTAAATTACGGTTTCATATTTTTAATTTTATAATTTCTGCATGCCATCTTACCAGATTTAAATTGATGATCTATAATCTGGAAAAAAACCCTAATCCGGAATCACCGAAGTCCCCATGAGTCCAGATTAAAGACTTTTTACTGTACATATATACCAGCAAATGAGTGTTTATACTACCAGATAGTTTTGTATATGTTTCAAGAAGAAATACGTATTTCCCCCTCCATAAGCAACAGTTACGGTGTACAGGGGACACAAACTTTAACTGAGTAGAATATGCTTTCTCAAGTTTTGACATGCGATTCTTTGCTAAAAAGAAATAAAGAAGCTCCTTTCTTAAAACACCAGATTACTGCAGGCAGGCCCAGATCGAATAGGTGCGGGGCTCGATTGGATTTTTTTTTTTTTTTTTTTTTTTTTTTTTTTTTTTTTTTTTTGCGGGGCCATCTCTATATATTAAATATTTAAGTAAAATTCAAATTCAGCATATATATACATAAATATATCAAATGTCATGGATCATCAGATAGGTAAACTTCTACACAATTTAAAAAATAAAAATTTTCAAAATACAAAAGCATTTATTGAATACAGTCAAAAGTCGTTAATTCGGACACCCATAATCCGGAATGATCTATAATCCGGACCTCAAAACTAAAATCTTTCTGCGCATGCGCCGCGTTGACGCATGCGCATATGCGTTTTACGCGTGCACGCAAGACATTTACGACTGCGCATATGTGTCTGCGCAAGCGCAGAATACGTTTTCGCGTGCGCGTTTAATGTAAAACGGATGGTATAAACTAAAATTATATAATTATCTATTTCAGTTAATGTTGATGATTGCGTTGTTCCTTAATCTTCGAATTGGATCCCGCTTATTATTTTTTGCAGACTGTAAGAGCAATTTTATAAAAGTAAACTTGAACTTTCGATGATGTCAAATAGAATTTCCGATGCTGGAGCTCCCAAAGGATCTAGAAAACGAAAGTATGCTTCGATGTCCATTAAACAAAAAACGAATTGCTATAAAAATGGATAAAGGCATATCCTTTGTTTATCTAACCGTTCCGACATCTGTTTATCAATTTCACGCTGCTCTGCGCGGGGGGGGGGGAGAGACGTGGCGGCGCGCTATGAACTGGAAGTTGATCTGTCAGCACTATCGTTATCTTTAGGGCAGATGTTTTTATTTTATTCGGCTTATAATTCCTTATTAAATGTAGTATTTAATCTCGATGTACTCCGTCTTTGACATGATTTAAATCAAATTTCTCGTCATTATAAATATCACGAATACAAATCAAATAGTTTTCTGGTTGCAATTTTGTAATTCCGGCTATGCGTAGGGTATGCTTTACGCATACGCGCGTTTAAAGAAATGTTTAATAAAGTAAACAAATAAATATTAAGCTTCTTTTTTTGATACCCTTTAGATCATAATTGCTCATTATTTTATAAATTACGCTTTCATATTTTTAATTTTATAATTTCTGCATGCCATCTTACCAGATTTAAACTTATGATCTATAATCCGGAAAAATCGATAATTCGGAATCGTCGAAGTCCCGACGTGTCCGGATTAAAGACTTTTGACTGTATAAATTTACATCACCGAATATGAATACATGAATTTACGTATTTCTAAATTTTTGCTCTGTAAATTCTAAAATTGTTTGAAAATCTAATTTCCTCACGTGTTCACTTTTCTATATTATAAAGTATATATTATATAATAATAAAGACATTAATAAATCTCATCCAGCAATGTGAACTTAAAATAAATATATTTTTAATTATTTAAATAATTCATAATTTAACCATTATCGTCAAAAGCAATTTGCTTTAAATTTCGAAAATTTGTTTTGTTCATTTTGATGGTAACGCGGGGCCCTTTCAAATGCGGGGCCTGATTGGGCCCAATCACTCCAATCGCCCTTTATCTGGCCCTGACTGCAGGTAAGAAGTGGTTATTATAGGGGCCATAGGGTAAGGCAGGACCTCCTTTAGTAACATCAAGAAGAGGGCTGTATCCCAGAAAAGTAATGTTTTGTGTGTGGTGGGACTACAAAAGAACTGTATGCTATGAATTGTTGCCACCAAATCAAACAAATTTGAAAAAATATTGTTTCAAATAGCAGTTTTAAAAGCAGAAATCAAAACAAAGCACCCAGAATTGACCAATCAGTACGGTATTGTCTTCCATCTACTATACTTAACCCCATATTTTGATGAATATCACAAGAAGACTTATTGGTTACGGGTGAAATGTTTTGTGTCACTTCCCCTTCATCTTCACTAGACCTCACCCCCCTAGATTTTCTTCTCTTCAGATCACTTCAGAGTTCTCCTGAATGACTTGGAGTTCACTTCTTCGGAGACTGTCAAGCAGCATCTTGATAACTCTTTTACTAATAACAGAAACCTAATGGCATTTTTAAGAAGGAAATTTTCCAAATGCCAGAGAGATAGCAAAAAATCATAGAACAAAATTGTGCTACGAGATTCAATGAACATGATGAGAAATGGTGTCATTTCTTGCTAGCTCTCTTGGTGTTGGGTTGGTGGTAGTAGACTCAAGTTTCATCCCCTGTAACTATTCTTGCAAGGAAGCCATCATCGTCTGCTTCAAAGTTCTGCAAAAGTTCTTCCCAGGCGTCAGTGCATCACTCTTTCAGTTCTGAAAATATCCACCTTGCAGAGACTTTGCAAAACTTAAGTACGTCATGAATAATGTAATGTGCTGAGCCATGACTTATGTTCAGATTTGCAATTATTTCATCCAATGGCTGCTGCAATTGCTCATCATGATATTTTAAAATTTAGTTGTGACAGATATAAACATTTTATTTTGTTTTTTTATAAATCTTATTGGTTTACTAATATATTTATTAAATACTATTTTTCAGTTGTTTCAGATCTGCCAAACCCTCACCACTGGCTCCCTGACTAAGACTGCTAGTTCAAATCACATTCGAATATAAGTGAACAAACTGACTGAGGGTTTAATTTTGTGGTTTTTCAATGTGTAACGTGAATATTAGCCAGTTTTACAAAAGAAAGTATTCCAAGGTGGCATCCCATCCTTGAGGCAGATACTACCCGCTTGCTTTGCCATATTCAAACAACCTAATTAAATTTGTCCCCCCCCCCAAAAAAAGACTAAAAAGTAAATGCCTGTAATAAAATATGTATATATATATTTAAAAGAGCATATAGTTAGAATTTCTGATACACAGTCTCATGCGCTGGAGATAAAAGTGTTTTTTTTAATCGTACTGTGTTGCCATTCCTCACTTTGAAATCATAGTTTCTTAATCAAAAACTCATAAATGCTTTACAAAATATGAAATATATAATAAAACAAATTCCAAATTTGGGCTTCCAGATGCCCATATTTGGGTGGAGGTATACGTTATTCAAAATTTGATGGCTCTAGGCACCATTGTTTTATCACAATGGAAGAAACCTATATACATTTATGCAAATTCTTCATTATTTTATTTATTTAAATGTTAAACAGAGCTCTAATATTTGGTGGTAACAATTTAAAAAGTGATTCGCCATTTATAGTGAATCAGTGCAAAATGGTAAATCGAAATTAATAGCCTTTCTGGGCTAATGCCCTTTGGGCTAACAAGAGGATCACAACAAATTGTTAATTATGCTTGAATACAGTAGTTTGTAAATTATATTGTTTTCAATTTTTATTTATTTTTAGTTACATAATAATATATATTTTATATGTATATTTGTTTACCGTATCCATATAAATCTCATTTGAAAATGCATGCACTTATGCACGATTTTCGTAACTTGAAAAGCATTAATTGTAAAATAATCTCTGAAAAAAATATACACAAAGAAAATTAAATTTTATTGCTCTACTGGGTGCTATGTAAAACAATCTAAATGTAGAGCTTATTAAATAATACTTCTATATTAAAAGCAAATTAATATTTTTCCGTGTATATATGAAAAATGCCACAAAACACAAAAATCTTGCTGAAAGTACATAGAAGTATAAAACTTTGTACAAAAAGATTCTTTCGGAAACTAGATCAACAGTTTGGTTAACAGAGGCTACTAAATTGCTTTGTCTCCGTTTGACAGACCTGTTGAAATGGATGCTAACCAATTTCACCACGAAAAGATTTTTTCTCAAACAAAACATAAGCAGCTTTTATCTTTGCCTAAGTACTTTCAACATTTCAGGTTTGCCTGAATAGCTTCTAAGAAGTGTTTGTATTTGAATTCCTCAAAAGCTTGATTGACTGAATGACTTATTCCAAAAGCAGTTAGCTCCAAGAAAATTTAGCTTATATATTTCTTCTTTCTCTCTGTGAATTCTTTAAATCAAGGAATGTGTAAAAATTAATTTTGATTTACGTTTACAATAAAACTGCATATGTAAAGTAAAATAATCGCAGCCATCTAATGTGCATTAACCATCCTCTCAGTTCTTCGATTACAAGTGTGTGGAGGGGGCGGGGAATTCTCTTGCTGCTTTCATATAACTTAATATAGTGAATGATTTCAAAACACAGCTACATATGCAAAGTTTTTCTCTAACAAAGAAACACAGCTAAAAACAACTTTTTGTTTTCTGCACATTCACAAAAGAGCATAAAGTATCATTATGCTCTTTTGTGATGCATTACATTTTAAAAATTTTTCTATTCCTAAATTTATCTCTTTCTTTTTTTATTATATACAAGCACTTTTCCAAATATGGATGGCTTATTATCGGTAAGATTGCCAAAGACTGGTAATTTGAACGAAGTCCAGGAAAACGAGCTGACTGCAGGGAAGTTTTGTGGTCTTCCTCCATATGTAATGTAATGCGAAATGTTTCCCTTTAAACATCATCTATGAGAAATAACACCTTTTAGGCAAGTAGTCTTTAAATGTTTACCAGTAAATAATAATATAAATTTTAATAATATAAAATTTCATATAAACATTCATCATAATTGTTAGCAACAGCTTCTGTGCATATTATATTTATGAATATATGGTTGTAATTAATATTGAAAATACTGTTTAAACTAAAAATAGATTTGAATCTATTTTTGTTCTAGGCCAACATGCACCAAGCAGTTTTCCATAGAAAGAGATATATGCTAATTTGATGCATCAAGTGGAAAATATTATCATCATTAACTCAATTCGGCTGTGATAAAAGTTTTCTAAGCTTGAGAATTTGGATTATGGTGAAACACACAACAGCTATCCTCCTGAGGGAATGGAACTCTTTGTGGAAGATTTTTTAACCCGGGGGAAGGCACGTGGGGTGTATCATACCCCAAACCTACATAAAAGTGGAATATTCCTAACTTGCGAAACTGAAATTCTGTGGTGCTTTCAGTAGCTGAGTTTCTAGTTGTGGTTGACTTTTAGAACCGCTTTTTCTTTGCCTGTGTGTTTCAGAAAAAGATTTATCAGTATTTTGTTGGAACTGGGGTATAACATACCCCATGCGCCTGTCCGTGTAAATGTTTTTCTGACTGAATATTTAGTTCAGAAATTTAGTTCTAGAGTGTAACAGTAAATATTTCTACTCGCAAGTGATTTTAAAGTACTTGACATTAAATTCTTAAAAATTTCTAACTGCATTATGGTAAAAAGAATGAGTCCCTATGAACTGGAGATGCAACGCATGTGAGATTTATTAGAAATATTTGAAAGCGATGAAGATTGCATTTCGGAAACTGAAGATGAAACTAAGAATATTTTCTACAATGTTTTGGTTTCGAAAAAGATAAAACATTAATTCCTGATGTTCCTAAAAAAGGAAAAACTGTTCTTATGCTTTAAACATTACATAACGATCATACTATAGATGATACTATTGGAGAAAATAAAACATCAGGAATTATATGTTTTAATAATATGACTAAGGGAGCAGTGGATGTGGGGGATGAAATGTCAGCCAATTATTCAATTTCCAGAATAACAAGGTGGCCAATGGTAATTTTCTTTCCTGCACTGAATGTTGCTGTAATAAATGCTTGAATTATATTACATTCAACTGCTAATCCACCAACAAGAAACAGAAGTCTGTTTTTGAAGGACTTAGCATTACAATTAATGAAAAAAAAGTATTGAACAAAGATCAGAGATTGATACTTTTCCAAGAAATTGACGTACTGCATGCAAAACAAAAGCAGAAGTTTCGTTTAAGAATTAAAACGAATACATGAAATTCGAAACAACTAAGTATGAATGATGTGTTAAATTTTTTGCCCTCGCGCCAAGGACAGAAGAACGTGAATGCAATGTTTAAAATGTGAAAACATTCTGTGCCAAGAACACATGAATGTATTTCGTTCAAAGTGTGAAGAAATAAAATAAGCATGGTATATTAGAGATGCGATGAAACTTAGAGGCATGATGTTTATTATTTTCATCTATCTTAATTTTAACTCTAAAATTATTTCGGAAATTAATTTTTTGAAACCCAATTATTATTCACTTGTTTATAATACACGAGAACAACAACAACAACAAAAAAAAAAAAAAAAACAGTTTTAAAACTAAATAATACTATTTTTATTGTATTTTAAATATTGGGGTATGTGATACCCCACGCGCCCACTCTAGTAACTTTTCTTGGTGTGACTTTCGCCGGGTTAAGGGAAGCAAACTTGCAATTCACAATACATATGGCACAAACCCGAAAATTCCCATACAGCCATTAGGATTTAACCTGAGCCAAATTGTTGGTACTCTGTGATCTTATTGCTTGGCCACTAGTAGAAATAGAGTTGATGCATATATTTTTGCAGAGAAAATAAATATATATTGCGTTATCATGGAATGAAAAATATCTATTGATTATTTTTATCATTTCTAAAATAGTCATGAAATATCCATTTGAAGAGATAGAATTACACCTTCATGGGAAATTTTCTTTACAAAAGTGGCTTGAAATTCCCATTACACATGGGGAAAATCATAAAGACACTAAGCAGCTACTCGTATGGTTGCCAAGAACCAAATCCGGGACAAACATCCTGCACTCTTATACACTCTAATACAAGTAGACGTAAATTATTGTTTATATTTTATTAGTAGTATTAAAATAATAAAAATATTTAATCTAATAAAAGTTTTTGTTTAAAAACCCTCCTTGTAAGAAATTCTTGTGAATAATTTTCATGTGAATTTCTCTAAGGAACAATTTGTAACACAATTTTTAGAGTTAAAAAGGCATGCTGATTTCAAAATTGCAGTTCGTTTTCTTATACTACATCAAGTTTTTTTCTCTGCATCTTATGTGAATGTGACCACTTTCCACGTCACTGAGCATAGATCAAAGAAGTACTATTGCTGTCCTAGTGGCTGGCACAAACCCTCTGACTAGCGCCAGATGAATGACACCGCAGGAGATCAGCGGCAAGTGCATACTTGTCTAGACAAGTTCAGTTTATGACTGAGAAACCACTGACTTTGTTAGTGACACACTGTGAGTTGCTCTGATATACGTAGCATATTCGGAAACTAAGTACCGTTTCATTCTAGCGCTGTGGTAGGCGTCCCGCGCATGCGCACTAGCCTTTCTTGTTCACTGACTTTTAATTGTCGCCATTTTGGTTGCTCTATGTTGTGTTTTCAGTTTGCTGTGCACATTCAAAATGTTTAAGACAATTAGTTCTCCCGCTGACTGTGAGATTCGTGCCGTGATTAAATTTTTGAATGCGAGGAATGTTAAACCGGCCGAAATTTATCGTCAAGTGACAGAAATTTCCTGTGAATACGCAATAAGTGATGGAATGGTGAGAAAGTGCGTAAGAATGTTTAATGCAGGTCGAACAAATGTCCACGCCGAGGCTCGGAGTGGTCGGCCTTGTGTTGTCACCGATGATTTGGTAAGGAAAGTTGATGAAGCAATTCATGAGGACAGACGCTTCACAATGACAACTCTTTCAGAGGCATTTCCACAAATTTCACGTACTGTTTTGTTCGAAATTGTGTCTGACCGCTTGAATTATCGCAAACTGTGTTCCTGATGGGTTCCAAAAATGCTCACTGATGTTCACAAAACAAAGCGACTTGGTACTGTCCTGACATTTCTCACGCAGTACCGTGATGAGGGAGAAAACTTTTTTAACCAAATTGTGACAGGTGATGAAACTTGGGTGTGTCATTTCACACCAGAATCGAAACAACAATCAATGGAGTGGAGACACACTCATTCTCTGAAAAAACAAAAGTTCAAAGTGACAATGTCATCACAAAAAATCATGTGCACTGTCTTCTGGGATAGGAAAGGCATTTTGCTTACTGAATTTCTTCCCAGAGGTGAAACCATTAATGCGGCAGGATATTGTGAGACTTTAACAAAACTAAAGCGTGCCATTTAAAACAAACGAAGAGGAATGCTCAGTAAAGGAATTGTGTTGCTCCATGACAATACTCGGCCCCATACTGCTGGTGTCACTCAATCGTTAATTCGACAGTTTCATTGGGAGCAGTTCGATCACCCGTCGTACAGCCCGGAATTGGCGCCGTCCGACTATCACTTGTTCCTGCACATGAAGTGCGAGCTTGGTGGCAAGCGCTTTGGATCTGACGATGACACGAAATATGCTGTGGAGTCGTGGTTATCGAAACTGGCGGGAAGTTTCTTTGACGATGGTATACAAAAACTGGTCACCCAGTATGACAAGTGTTTGATCATTGGCGGAAACTATGTTGAAAAATAGTTTAAGACATGTATTTTCATGTAAAAATAAAATTGGATTTGAAAAAATTGTTTACTTTTTTTTTTTTTTTTTTTTTTTCAAAACGGTACTTAGTTTCCGAATACGCCTCATAGCAAGGCACGTTCTGATGTGGAATCCAAGTTCTTGTATGTATACAAACTTAGCAGTGTTTATTTACATCATTGCACTTGTTAAACAAGCTTATTTTCCCTATTTTAAAGTGAAAATTGATGACCAAGCTAAATCATCATCCCCTTACAAAGTATGCAAGCAGTATGTCACGAGTTTATGGATGTGGATGAATAGAACATGTTCTAAATTTGGTATACTAATGATTTGGTGAGAGCCCAAAGATTACTCAAGTGATTATTACTTTTGTATAGTGAACACATTCAGATATTACTAGTCCACCAGCTATACGCTCAGTGCCTCACTCAGCTGAATTCTTAGTGCCAGTTTTCAAAGAATTAACCTCTTTGGAAATACAGGAATACGATTCTGGTAAATATTGAATTGACCATAACCACAAAGATTTTGAAACTGAAGATGATTCCATTTATATGGATTTGACCAGCAAGAGTTGAATGATTTGACACAAGATTTGGACTATTAAAAATTGCTTCAGACCTGTTAGACCTGAATGAGAAAAACTACTTTGAAAAAGGAGCTAAGGTATCCTACTTTCAATCAAAAGAAAGTGCATTTCTGCAATACTTCTGAAGTGATGATGGATTTGTGTATGGCAATAATGTACATGTTTTAATGGAACAGCTGGGAATTTCCACCTATAACACAATGAGGTCTGTTCATCGACAACTCAAAGCAGAGCTTCAGGTGTGTCCTCCTCCACAATGGAAATTTATTTGGTGCAATCCCAATAAGCCATTCAGTTTTTTTGTGTGAAGAATATGAAGACATAAGGAGAATAACTCATTTGAAGCAATATCACATGCACCAATGAATCATCTATGTTGACCTTAAAATAGTCTGCTTCCACCTTGGCCAGCAATGAGGATGTACCAAGTATCCCTGCTTTTTTGCTGAAGTGGGATAAAAGAGCTTGTGAGAAGCATTGGGGCAATTGAAATGGCTAAGATCTGATCTGAAACTTGGATTTGAAACTTGGTGCTCCAAACATTCTACATCAGACATTTTTCAACAGAAAGAACATTTCATTTCCACCTCTGAATATAAAACTGGGTCTCATGAAACAATTTGTTAAAGCTCTGACAAATGTCAGAGATGATGTCAAGTATCTCATTTCAGTATTTCCTAGCCTGTCATTTGAAAATGCAAAGGCTGGTTTGTTTGATGGCCAATAGACAGCAGCTCCTTAAAGATGAACATTTAATTGAAACAATGACAGAACTTCTAATCACGAAAAATTTCGGGTATCATATTTCAATGAAAATACAGATTTTGACTGCTATAAAATGCAATTTAATGATGTTTTTGCGTGACATCCACAAGTAAGCACAGAATAAAGGACTGTTTTCCCAAAAAAAATTGTAAAACTAATTTAAAATGAATTTTGAAGAGAATTTTTCGTGGTGTCTGTGCATACATACATATGTACCTTGCATAACTCAAAAACAAGTAACCTCAGAACATTGAAATTTTGTATATAGGACTGCTATAACATGTAGATGTGCACCTCGTATTTTGGTTGCAATTGGCCGCAATAAAATGTATATAAATATTGTGTATATATATCCACTCAGTTACTTGGTTTAGTGAGCTCAGTTTTTTTTATTCTTATATGTTTGCAAGTTGTGCAATTTTTGCTTTAAAAATGATTGAATTATGTTGTTCTTATCTTCCGGTTAAGGTTTTTATGCCTTTAGTAAATCTGCATGCAATATTTGTGGAGTTATCAACAATTTAAAAGTTGTTTAAGTGCAGCTAAGCCTAAGGAATTTTGCGATGGCAGACATGTTTGTTTACATTTCAAACTTGACAAAATAGCACATTTGTTGCCAATCTAGAGAAACTAAGCTTCGCAACATCAAAGATAACGCCTTCTTCTATTATTGTGAATTACTTAATCCATTCTGGAATTTATTCAAGAAAATAAGTGTTTCAGATTTACTTCGTAATTTTTAATATAGATATTTTGAGTTTTTATGTATTTTTGCCTTGTCGGGAAGTGAGAACTGAATTAACCCATTTTACCATACTGTCCTATTTAAAGGAAATCAGTATTTGCTTGGTGCGAATATTTTGCCAGCTGGAATATGTAGGGATATGTATTAGCATCTGCTACCGTGAGTTATGTGTCTCGCCCCCTCCTCCTTCCTCTGGACATTTTGATTATTCATCGCATTAGTGGACGTGGTTTGTATCACCTCTTTGTGGTTGCAGAATTCGTTTTCAGTTTACTTTGGACAATCGGCTGGGCATTTTGTATATGAAAGTACTCTTTCCTTATCGTTCTGGTGGTTAATGAAAGCTTTATTGTTATTAGGTGAGTTTTAGTGCATTGTTTTTTAACTGTTCTCTAAATACGACAATGGGACAATAAGTATGCAATTGACGCGTTCTTTCCCTCTTTATAAATAAGAGTAAAAAAAATTTCTAGTGTTTCACCCCTGATGAGTTGTGTCAGTGCAAAGGTTATTGAAGCTTGAGGAAGCATTAAAACTATTCAATAGTTTAGATTCAGATGAGAGCGAAGTTGAAATTGGTGTGTTACCACCAGATGCCAGTAAACTAACTGACGAAGATGAAGGGAATGAGAATGAAGTAAATACTAGTGAGATTATTGTAACCAATGTTCCTGGGTCTCTGGAGGTTGTAACTGGAGATAGTTTCCAGCCTGAACCGTTCACAAGCTCTAGTGTTTCCACAACAAAGAGTAGAAAAAAGCTAAAAGACACCAGTCATCTTGGATAAAGAATCACCACGATATACAAAATGGAAAACACAGGATGAATCAATTGCAAGTGACTTGCTCAAGCAGATGGAAACTGCATTGAAAGATAAAACTCCATTAGAGCTTTCTGAGATTCCAGTGAAGTCTACAATCTCATTGTAAAAAAAACTGTGCGATATGCAACAGATGTAAAACACGAACACGATTTCTTGACAACTGCCAATGAAATATGTGTTTTTAATCAGAATTTTCTTCTAACTGATTATCATTCAAATACCTGTGAACGTGAATACTGGTCAGATATTGAAGACCTTTGGCATTACCCTGGTGAAAAATGCCATGTCACAAAACCGCTTCCAAAAGTTGAAATCTTATTTATACTTTGTGGACAATGGAACTGTCAGTCAGCATACCCAGGATCGATCCTTCAAAGTAAAACCTTTGTTTGCCATACTCAATAATAATTTTATGAAATTTGGACACTTCTCTGCAAATCTAAGAATTGATGAAATGATCATCATGTATTACGGTAGAAATAGTCTGAAACAGTTCATCCGAGGCAAGCCTATACGTTTTGGATATAAACTTTGAGCGATGAATATTGTTAAAATTTTTCTCTCTATTGCGATAAAGAATCTGATGCGAGAAATGATACTCCTCTTGTTACTCGGTTTCTGATGAAACTAACACAGAATATTGTGAATCCTTCAAGCTACACTTTATATTTTGATAACATTTTTACGAGCATTTATCTTTTCAAAAGTCTTGGTGAACAGGGTTTTCGAGCTACAGTAACCATAAGAGAAAATTGGATAAACCACGTATTTCCTTTAGAATCTAAGTCTATGCAGAAGAAAGAAAGAGGCACGTCTGATTTTGCATTTGACGAGAAATCCGAGATTTTCCTGGTGCGATGGAATGATAATAGTACTGTCACTGCAACAAATTTCAGCACTTTGGAAGCATTCTTTGATCTGAAGAGGCGAGTGAGAGGACACAAAGATAAAGAAAACGTGAAGATGCCAAATTTGATTAATTCTACAACAAACATATGGGCGGTGTGGATCACCACGACTGGTTGGCTGGACTTTATTCCATTAACATTCGTGTAAAAAAGTGGTACTGGCCACTTTTTATATGTTCGCTGGATATAGCTATGGTAAACGCCTGGATAATTCACAAAATTCTGAACAAAAATGAAGCTCTAAACTTGAAGGAGTTCTGAAGAGCTGTAACAACAATTTATCTAAAAGAAAGTGTAATAAGAACAAAAGGTAGACCTAGGATCTGGACTGTACCTTCTGATGCAAAAGAAGACATCCGTAAAGATAGTGTTGGTCATTTTTTACTAAAGCGAGAAAAACAGCGTCATTGTCAAAGAGAGGGCTGCAAAGGAAAACAAAAAATATACTGTGGCAAATGTGACAAAACACTTTGTGAGGCTAGCTTTGGACCTTTCCACCAAAATTAGAGTAAAATTCATCTAAAAAGTGAACTATCTTGTAAATAAGAAAGTATTAGTCAAATAAAGTGAAATTTATACACAGAAATCACTTTTCATCATTGAAGAGAACACTAAAAACATGCAAGTGCAAATTTTATCCCCTTTATCCCAGTGTCCTATTTACAGGACGGGCAAGATTTCTTAAATAAAATATAAAAAATTCTCTAATCTTGTTATACAGTCAAAAGTCTTTAATCCGGACTCGTCGGGACTTCGGCGATTCCGGATTATAGATCATCAGTTTAAATCTGGTAAGAAGGCATGCAGAAATTATAAAATTAAAAATATGAAACCGTAATTTATAAAATAATGAGCAATTATGATCTAAAGGGTATCAAAATTTACAAAAAAAAGAAGCTTAATACTTATTTGTTTACTTTATTAAACATTTTTTTAAACGCGCGCATGCGTAAAGCATACATTACGCATAGTCGAAATTAGAAAATTGCAACCAGAAAACTATTTGATTTGTATTCGTGATATTTATAATGACGAGGAATTTGATTTAAATCATATCAAAGACGGAGTGCATCGAGATTAAATACTACATTTAGTAAGGAATTATAAGCCGAATAAAATAAAAACATCTGCCCTGAAGATAACGATAGTGCTGACAGATCAACTTCCAGTTCATTGCGTGCTGCAACGTCCCCTTCCCCGCGCAAATCAGCGTGAAATTGATAAACAGATTTCGGAACGGTTAGATAAACAAAGGATATGCCTTTATCCATTTTTTGTAGCAATTCGTTTCTTGTTTGATGGACATCGAAACATACTTTCGTTTTCTAGATCCTTTGGGAGCTCCAGCATCGGAAATTCTATTTGACATGATCGAAAGTTCAAGCTTACTTTTATAAAATTGCTCTTACAGTCTGCAAAAAATAATAAGCCGGATCCTATTCGAAGATTAAGGAACAATGCAATCATCAACATTAACTGAAATAGATAATTAGATAATTTTAGCTTATTCCGTTCGTTATACATTAAACATGCACGCGAAAACGTATTCTGCTCTTGCGCAGATGCATATGCGCAGTCGTAAAGGTCTTGCGCGCACACGTAAATGCCTATGCGCATGCGTCAACGCGGCGCATGCGCAGAAAGATTTTAGCTTTGAGGTCCGGATTATGGGTGTCCAAATTAACGACTTTTGACTGTATTTCATTTGTTTAGGTTTAATTAACCTTAGAAAATATCATTCTTTTCAAATTTCAACAAAATAAATAAATTGGGATAAAATGGGTTAATTGAATGAGAATACTGAATCGTCTGTGAAAAACTGTTTCTTTTTTGTTTTGTTTGCTTAATTTCTTTTATTTCTTAATTGAATAGAATATGTGGCAGCGATTAGATAATTCTTCAAATGGTATAAATTTATATGCATTCTGAGTTATAATATGAATGAAATGTAATGCTGTTAAGTGAACCTAGAGCCAGAGTGTCACTATGATAAACAAATATAGTGGATTTTAAAGAGTCTATTTATTCTATTGTGGTTTATGCGCTATAGACAAAGTAGATTTAATTCAATCGAATAAGTTTAAATGAAATGCAAAAAAAAAAAAAAAAAATGTATATAATTTAATATTCCATGCAAGGAAGTCATGTGTTGTACACATCAGATTTTTTTTTTTTTTTCATAGTGTACACATGACTCATTAATATTAGAGCATAAAGTGAGAATGGCCACAGATAAAACCCTACAGAAAACTCCATAAACAAAAATTTTTACCTTAATACATTTGTTTACCATTTGGTAAAGAAACTTTACTATTTGTATAAACAAAATTTAACTTGTAGTAGCTATATACAGTCAAAAGTCGTTAATCCGGACTCGTCGGGACTTCGGCGATTCCAGATTAATTATTAATTAATTTTTCCGGATTATAGATCATCAGTTTAAATCTGGTAAGATGGCATGCAGAAATTACAAAATTAAAAATATGAAACCGTAATTTATGAAATAAAGAACAATTATGATCTAAAGGGTATCAAAATTTACAAAAAGAAAAAGCTTAATATTTATTTGTTTACTTTATTAAACATTTCTTTCAATGTAAGTTGCTTCATTTCATGTGATAATACTTTCTCTTTAATTCTATTAAACAGACATAATTTCTTGTTTAGTTACAAAGTTCGGCTGTTCAAGTACTATAATTGCTGTGTTGAGAATACCGACTAATTTGTCAATCGAAATGTTTTCGTTTTCAATAACCTCTGGGTCACTTTCTTCACTATCCCAAGCGAGAGGAACTTGATTTAAATCATATCAAAGATGGAGTACAACGAAATGAAATACTACACTTAGTACAGAATTATAAACCAAATAAAATAAAAACATCTGCCCTGAAGATAAGGATAATGCTGACAGATCAACTTCCAATCCGCCCAGTAAAATTGATAAACAAATTTCGGATTTCAAAACATACTTTCGCTTTGTAGATACAAATTACATATTAGTAAATATATATCGAAAATTCTATTGACATAATCTTTCTAATCTATCATAATCTAATAATGACGTTTTTGCCCCCCTCTGCGGCAGAGCAGCGTGAAATTGATAAACAGATTTCGGATTTCAAAACATACTTTCGCTTTGTAGTAAATATATATGGGAAATTCTATTTGACATAATCGAAAGTTCAAGCTTACTTTTATAAAATTGCTCTAACAGTCCGCAAAAAATAATAAGCCGGATCCATTTCGAAGATTAAGGAACAACGCAATCTGCAACATTAACTGAATTAGATAACTTTAGCTTAGCGTATAACTCCGTTACACATTAAACGCGAATGCGCACAAACATATTCGCAGCCGTAAGGGTCTTACGCGCTCTCGTAAACGCCTGTGCGCATGCGTAAATGTGACACATGCGCAGAAAGTTTGTAGCTTTGAGGTCCGGATTATAGATCATTCCGGATTATGGGTGTCCGAATTAACGACTTTTGACTGTATAGCCTTTGTATGAATAAAACTATTCTTTGTGAACAGTATATTTGGTAAATTTTCCTTTTATTTTCCTTCATATGCGTATTCTGTACGAGTATCGAGACAAAGAAAGAGTATCCTGTAGCTTAAAAAGTTATTGTGATAGACAAAAAGTGAGGTTATTTTTTGATTCAGATTCCAAAAGCAAGTGATAGATCTAAGACAACGAAACTGCTGTTTCCCAGTGTTTCTTGTGAAGGAGTGTGCCACAAATAATTAATACTATATTTTAAAAAAATTATTTAGAACTTAATGCTTCAAAAAATTGAATGCTGGAAAAATTATGCCTAGGAAAAAACAGCCCCCAAAATATATCCAACAAAAAATATTTAATAATTCATATTCTTATAATGAAATACATAATTATTAAATACATAGATATAATTATTAAATAGTTAATAATTGATTGTTTTAATTATTAAATGCAGTACAAAGTCCTTAATCCGGATGTCCATTATCCAGAATGATCAATGTCACAAACTTTTTTTTTGTATGCTTTATGAATGCGCGTTTAATGTATAACAGATTGTATAAGCTAGGCTAAAATTATCTTTACTCATTCTAAGGCATTTCAGTTAATGTTGCAGATTGCCCTGTTCCTTAATTTTCTAATTGGATCCTGCTTATTAATTTTTTGCACACTGTTAGAGCAATTTTATAAAAATTAAGCTTGAACTTTTGATTATGTCAAAAAGAGTTTCCCATTCTGGAGCTGCCAAAGGATCTACAAAGCAAAAGCATGTTTCGATGTCCATCAAACAAAAAGAGGAATTGCTGCAAAAAAACAGATAAAGGCATATCCGTCTCCAAATTATGCGAGGAGTATGGCATTGAAAGTCAACTGTATATGACATAAGCAAAAAGAAAAAGGATTTTTTTTTAATTTTTTGTGGATTCTGACACCCCACTTGCAATGAATAACAGAAAAAGAGTTCGTTGTGCTAAAAGTGACTATCATGACAAAGCGATGATTGAATGGGTCAGACAGCATCGCAGCGAGGGTGTGCCATTGATCTGTCAAATGCTAATGGCTCAAGCCAAAATATACCATGAAGAAATTAATTTAAACACTGAGTGCACATATTCGACAGGTTGGTTAACCAAATTAAAAAATCTCCATGGTATAATACAATTAAAAATTTCAGGTGAAAAAGCTTCAGCTGATACTGAAGCTGCTGAACAATTTGCAGATGAATTCATTGAACTCATTACTAGTGAATAATTATCTCCAGAACAAATTTACAATGCTGATAAAACTGGTCTTTTCTGGCAATATGTACTACGAAATACTTTGGCAACCTCTACAGAAAAGGCTCCAACTGGTGTCAAACATTCCAAAGAGAGACTAACAATTTTAGCATGCGCAAATGCTGCAGGAATGCACAAGTGCAAACTTTTCGCAATCGGAAAATATGCACGACCTCGAGCATTTAAAGGAGTAACAATTTTCCCCATTATATATCGCGCATAATGTATCTGTATTATTCTTCCCTCCAAATTGTACGTCTATCATTCAGCCTATGGATATGGGAATAGTGCATGCGCTGAAATGCAAATATGAAGTAGCATTTTAAAAATATATGCTATATTTCTTGAACAATGTGAAGACTATTCAAGACTTTTTGAAATTTTTTAGCATAAAATCTGCTGTGTGGAGCATCGCAAAATCGTGGGAAGATATGTCTCCAGATATGTTAAAAAATGCTTGGCATAATTTATAGCCAGCTACCATATTTCATGGTGAGGACGACAAAGATGATAAGACACGAATTTGAAGGTTTTTGGATATCACAAACTAAAGGTGTAATTTGCCTGTTATTGGATTTTGTAAAGAAATATGGAGAAGTGGTAATAAATGAAAATGATATAATAGAAGTTTTTCATTGCGATGACAATGCCCCAATCATCAATCAATTAATGGACAGCAAAATCTGTAGTATGGTTCTAGATCCAGAAAATACCGCTCCCGATAGTTAAGAAAGTGACAGAGAGGTTATTGAACAAAAATATTTCGATTGACAAGTTAGTCGGTATTCTCAACATAGCAATTACAGGACTTGAACAGTGGAACTTTGTAAGTGAACAAGAAATTATGTCTGTTTATAGAATTAAAGAGAAAGTATTAGCACAAAAAACGAAGCAACTTGAACAACTTACGTTGAAAGAAATTTTAATAAAGTAAACAAATAAATATTGAGCTTTTTTTGTAAATTTTGATACCCTTTAAATCACAATTGCTCTTTATTTCCTAAATTACGGTTTCATAATTTTAATTGCATAATTTCTGCATGCCATCTTACCAGTCCGGAATTGCTGAAATCCTGACGAGTCCGGATTTCAGACTTTGTACTGTATTTCTATTTTTCACCTACCAAATAATTTTCATACAGTAATCTGTATATAGTCTTTATGCTGAGAAACATGTTTTGGTGTTAGGCGATGAACATCTTTTTTTTTTTTTTTTTTTTGGTTAGCTGTAAATTAGGTTTTAGACTTTGTTAACAGTTCCTACAGAGATATTTAAAAATTTTTCATTAACTCTGGATTTTCTTTTAAAACATGAGATGCAACCTTAGATTTAATAAGAGCTGCATGTAGCTTTGTTGGTTATGCATTTTTTGCATTTTCCCAGTCACATGTAAAGTTGTACTGTCATGTTTCTAATCCTATTTCAGATAAAGTTTTTATATGTATTTCAAGGACAAAAAAGCAAGAATTTTTAAACTCAGTCAGTTAGTTCAAGATCAGCTGTAAATTCATAAACATAAACAGCTTCAGGTTAAAATTCACTTTCTGAATATTTTGAACGTATATCAAAAAATCAAAATACAAATTTGAAATTAATATTATCAGAGAATCATCACCTACATGTTTTGTGTATTGCTCTTAACCCTCTCGCTGCGTAAATTTTTTTATCAAAATAGGTTCAAAAATTGCGTAATTTTTTAATTACATATTTCAAATCTACTTTAAAATTTTAGAGTTAAAATATACAAAAAGTTTTTGTAAAAGAGTTCCCCCCCCCAGTATAGAATTAGCTCATGAAAAAAGGTTGTTGGAAAGTTTAAACTGAAGAATAATCATATAAAAGAAAAATTTTGAAAATTAAGATTTATTTTATAAAACATAATGGTAAAATATATATACTAATGAAAATACGCAAATATTTATAAAACATTTATTAGAAATTAAGTGTAATATGCCAAACTTCAAAACAAAGCTCGAGGCATCCTATCTCGCCATCTTTGCACCAAATACGCATTTCTTTGAGAAATTTTTGGCCAGTTTCAGTTCTTTTTTTAAAAACAAACAGCACAATGTCTAGGAGTTTCTTTCTTGATGGAATTGAGGGATACATATCTAGCAAAATGTTGATCAGTTAGTCTCATGTGATAGAGAGTTGAATTACAGATGTCTTTGAGCTTTGAAAAGGGCACGCAAAATAGTGCGAAATGTGTTTGTATATTTTGCAAAAATATGGCAACTAACGCCATCTGTTAACCCAGATCTGAATAAATAATCGAACATCACAGAAAAGCCAAAATGAAAACCATGAACGGGAAAAGCGCGGGTTGCACAGTTAAATAAACGAAAAATATACATCCCCATGGAAATCACGGGTTGCGCAAATTTTGCTACTTCTATGTTGCCCGTGGAAATCATGGGATATGCAGAGAGAAAGTAAAATAATAAGCCGGATCCAATTAGAAGATTAAGGAACAACGCAATCTGCAACATTAACTGAAATAGATAATTAGATAATTTTAGCTTAGCTTATACCATCCGTTATACATTAAACGTGCAAGCTTAAACATATTATGCGCATGTGTAAACGCATTATACACGCGTTTACACATGCGCATGCATAAACTCTGCGTTTCTGTTCATGCGCTTTCTGCACATGATTGCGTTTACGCATGCGCAGAAAGTTTGAAGCTTTGAGGTCCAGATTATAGATCATTCCGGATTAAAGACTTCTGACCGTATATATATAAATTAAAAGCGTAACTAATTTAATGCATATTACTAAATAAAATGACATACTCCTTAGTAAGTGGTCCAGGAACATATTTTTCCTTTAAGCTTGAATTCTGTACATATCTATTAAAAAAAATATTTTTTTAGAATTTATGTAAGAGGACATTTTGATGATTCAGAAATTTAATAATAAAAAGAAATAAAAAACTGATATAAGTCTTAGCATTATTTACCAACACATATCAATCACAATAATAATTAAATGTGAATAATTTTTTAACTTGAACAAATCACTACGAAAATGTGCAAAACAGATTCAAACCCAATTCAAACATTGATATACTAATGACAAGCTATTAAATTAAATTATTGAATAATCATTCAATGGTTTTTATTTTATTTCATCATGAGCTCTTGTAAACACAAATGAAGAATTTCATTTGATTGTACACAATGCACTTATAATAATTAAGGATACGGAAGAAGTAAATTTGATCATTGCACATCCAAGCATTGCATTTACCTTCTGATTATCTGCATCCTCCTCTAAAAAAATCAGCAACCTTTGACTAATTTTTCACCATGCTAAAATGTGAAAGACAACAGCCATTTTCAAAAATGGCAATACATTAAGAATTATATGAAACTGCAACCAACTAACAAAATTATCCCCTTCCAAACAACAACCATAATACACTAGTGTACAAAACTTAAGCAACAATGTAAATTCTAATCAGATAGCCATGAAATTACAGAAAAGGGATTCTTGTGCTCAGTACACAATTCAGTAAAAAAGTCATGTGCATGCATATGTCAGGAACAAAACATCGCAGGAGATGTGAGCATACATAAAACGCGTGCAGTTGGTGCACTCAACTCAAGACTACAATAAAAGGAAGGATGGAGATGCAATTAAAGACATTTGTTCCAAGTAAGTTTTTTCGTGAAATATGGCTAAAAGAAATCACCTGGATGACATCAAACGTGGAAGAATGATTGGAAAGCTGGAGAAGGGGCATAGAGTGACCAGTGTAGCTCAAGAGTCTGAAATCAACAAAAGTGTAATTTCGTGAGCGTTGAAAGCCTTCCAAACCATAGGTACAGCTGTTAGAAAGGTTAGTGGTGGCCGCCCCAGGAAAATAACTGCAGTGGAGGATATATAGTCCAGTAGGCGAAAAGACCCTGAAACCAGTCAGCAAACGCCATATCTTAGCAACTGTGTACAACAACAGGGCGACAAGTGTCATGGTTTACTGTGTCCAGACGACTTCACAAAAGTGGTCTATTTGCCTCCCATCTTGAACACTGCATTGCTTTGAAAGTTGGTCATCGGTACCATTGTTTAGAGTGGTGCAAGAAGCACAAAAACTAGACATCTCATCAATGGAGTAGTGTCCACTTTACGGATGGGAGTTGTTTTAGAGCCACAAGAAATTCTCAATGCCAGTTGATTTGCAAAAAGGTAGGGACACGATTTTATCCTAATAACATCACAGAAAGAGAGTATTATGGTGGTCCTGGACTTCTCTTCTGGGGAGGCATTATGCTGAACCGGCGGAGAGAGCTCCATGCTTTCGACAGAGGTTCTGTAACTGGAGATCGCTATTGTCAGGAGATGATCCTTCCCCATGTGCGTCTGTTCCGAGGTGCCATTGGAGCAGGGATGACAATGCATGACCACACTAGACTCCTGTTGTTCAGAAGCTATTGGAAAGTGAAGATATCGCTCGAATGGATTGGCCAGCGTACTCCCCTGATTTAAATCCCATAGAACATGTGTGGACTGCTTTGGGAGACACCTTGCAGTACGATTACATGTTCCAGAGATTCAACAATATGAACCTCAATTTAAAAATAATTTTTAGTCCCTTGATAGCCATTAATTTGGGGTTTGCCTACACAAGGCTGGTGCCAGAGCCGGTGCAACCAATGCATTAACGCTGAGTGGAAGAATTAAAGGCAGATTTTTTTTTTTTAATATATATATATATATATCAAGAAGCATTAGGTGGTAGAGTTTAAAAACAGTAAAGATTACATTGGGTGGAAAAATGCTCAGGGATTTAGGATACTTTAAGTCTAGAATCCATATTTAGAATATGAAATCTTAGTATACTTAAAACTGAGCAAATTAAAGTAACATTTTATGGTACTTATATACTTCCCTGTAAACAATGAAAGTTGGCAAATATCTTGGCAAACTTGTGCTAGTCATTCTAACAGAAGTTTGAAGGAACAAAATTTATTTAGCTATATAACAAACAAGGACATTATATTGTGCATAAAAAACTTAAATAAGAATGGCTCAGATGCAAGTATTTTTAAATAGCAGTTAATTTACACTCTTCTTTAACAAAAATCAAACTGGCTTCTGGGGGATTAATACAAATTACATCCAAAGCAAAGAACTAAACGGCATGTGGTGACATCATGGTTATCCTTTACTGGCATTAAACCACACTGTTTGGAAAGAGTTTTTGTTATGTCAAAAATGGTCAATAGAAATGCACATAAGTATCCACATTACTAGTACTGAAAACAACAAATATGCTACATTAAATATTACACTAAAATAATAAATACACTTTAAAGTAAATAAATAACCTTCATAAAATATCCTTTTAAAAAATCACAGCATCCACAAAAATATACTATACTTTCAAAATCTATTACATATTTGTAAAAACTAAAAAACGGTGCACATACATGGAATCCTGAAGTAAATCAAGATTTTCGACAGCTAAAGCATGTAAACTTTCTATCGCAGCATGATCAACCTGAAAACACAGATTTTGAAACTGTAAATAAAATTTGCAAAACCTGAATAAATAAAATTCAAATCTAGTTGTTTACAGGAACACAGTCATGATGTTACAAATATTTTCCAAAAGATAACTGAAATTTACAGACTCTTGAAAAACTGTACCTCATACTTAATTTCAAGGTTAACGTATATTTAAGGGGGCTCCCTTGGATTATGGCTAAGTTGTTGTTTCATTTATCACCAAGTTATTGCTTAATTTATGGTAACCTGAGTAGATGAATGTTATGGAAACCCTATTACGATGTAATTGTTTGTGTGATTGCGGTGAATTTTGATGATGGGAAAAGATTTGCAAGAGCTTGTTTGTGTCTTGGATGTTGGTTACGAAGTACATTGTGGTTTACACGGTATTATTTTGAGGTTTACACTGTAAAATGGCTGAATGTGGTAAGATTAATTTGAAGTTTCTATACAATTTGGAATGAAAAAAGCATTAATTGATTGGTGTGTAAATGAAGGTTTACTTATTATCATTACAAGTGTCCTTGTTTGTACGAAGTAAATTTACTCTTATTTTTGTGAATTTATGTGGTGATGCCAGTACACAGATTCTAGTTCAGATAATTTTAGGAAGTTTTTGGATGTTGGTAAGGAATTTTGTTTGACTGAAGACACAGAAATTTCTAAATAAGGTAAGTGGATATTTCCTTTGTGTAGTGCTAAGATGAATTTCCTATTTTATGTTATTTGATTGTTTGATTTAAAATGTAGTTGATTGAGATTATATATTTTTTGTTGGCTGCTCCTTTGACTTTTTAAGTGAAAATAGATCGATGTGTACATGGACATAGTCAAGGGAGTATGCAATGCCAAGTTTGTACAATTGTCTGATGTTTTTTAAGTGAAAATAGATCGATGTGTACATGGATACCGAGTTGGTGCAATTCTTTGACTTGTTATTTTGGCTTTGTGCCAAAAATCGCCGCTACAAAAAAAAACAAAATAGCAAGTCGAAGAATTGCACAAACTCAGTGTCCATGTACCGCCAAAAATCACAAATTTTTGCCAAGAGGTACCAAAAATATATTTTTACAAAGTTCGAACACATATTATGCAACATTTCAAAGAAAATCACCTTCAAGCCATTTATTATTTTCAAGCTGTAATAAAACAATAACAGATGCCGTAGCCAATCTAAATTTCAAAAGATTTTTCATTTATCTTTAATACTATGTAAATGCATTGCTCAACAAAGCATAAGTTAACAAGTCATAGTAATCATGTAGTATGCATACTACATGACTGCATGCAATCTTCCACATTTACAGTCTGTTACTTTTCAATACACACTTCAAGGTTGTAGTGACCCTCCTCTCACTTACAATCAAAATGTAGATCCTCATCACCCCAAAGAGGAAATTAGGAGATTTCAGAAAATTAGATGATTCAACCTTTTTTTTTTTTTTTTTTTCCCCCCGTGGCAATTTTCAGGCATGGTTTGGGAAGAAGATATGACCTTGACCTCCTATTCTAAACTAAGACATTATAGTAAGTTATTTATTTTTTTTGATAGCAGCACTAATTGATTGTTGTTTTGATTATTTCTATACCTTGCCATTTAATCCCATGTTCAAATTTAAAAATAGTATTTTAGTGGTGCTAATAAATCAATAACTAAAAGAGGTAGATCGCATACTAGATGATCAGATAAATTTATTTCAGAGATGAGTTCTAATTTTATTTGACAGTGAGAATTCAGTTTAACGAGATGGCAGTAGTACACATTACTTCTATTTAAGAGGAGGATAGAAATATTTGTATTGTTGTTCATACTTTTCAAATTTTATTGCTTCTGAAATTTAAAAAAAAAAATTAATGGTGAACTTCTCTTTTAAGTGTTACTGCACACTGAACTTTTTACAACTTGAATGAATTGCAATTATTTTCTTATGAAACTATAAAGTATATTCCGGTGTATGACACACACTTTGAGTACAAAAAAATTAGACTAAAATTTATGGGTGTGCATTTTATGACCGATAGAAAAATGATAGATTTGAGAATAAAGAAAGGATGAGCATACAAAAATTAAATTTCTACATGTACTTATATTTAGAAACTATGTATTTTATGAGGTTAAAAATTTTCATTATTGAATAATATGAAAAGTTCGTAATATTCATCTTCCGTTATATCTTCAGGCATATCATCGAATTCTGTTTAATTTTCACCATCACAGTAATTCTGATCCATAAATAAGTAATCATCTTCCATTCCATCTAGATTGTGAGATATACCCTATTTTTTAAATGATTTTTTAATAATGTTAGGTTTAATTTCATTCTGTGCTTTTATTATCCACTCACACAATAGTTCTAGATTAGCATGGTGCATTTGGCCTCCTTTTGTAAATATTCCCTAACATTCTAATACCAATGTATTTAAATCTTGTTTCAAATTTTCTTTGAATGGTTTATTGATATATATTGTCACTCTAAAAGCTGAACTAATGGCATTAATCTGCTTGGAATAACTGCCACCTCTGTATCAATCTCTTCATCAATTTCTTCATATTATCTGTTAAGATGGTTTCGGAAGATTTTCTGGATTCTTTAAGGAAATGGGATGCTTTGGCCAAACATTTCTTTCCTATAATTTTGCACCGCTTTCATCTATTCATCCTTTCTCGTGAACATAAATGAACACATGATTTTCAAAATTACATTTCCGTATTGTCTTTCTTTTAAAAATAACCATGGGTTTTAATTTTGTATAGCCTGCTAAGTAACTATGGTAAGGTGAGATTTTTTGTGACATGTTATTTTCATATTAACCATTCTTTGTTCCTTTTTACATCAATTGTTTTATTTCCTATCATATCAAACATTACTGGAGTTTCATCCATATTTGTAATATGTGAGAGTATGTTTCCTAGGTCAATACGATACTTCTGGAAACTTATCAATTTGTTGTTCATCTTCAGAAGCCTTTGCTAAACTTTTTTTTTCTTGGCAGAACTAAATTATTCTACACCATAAATCGACTACACCAGCTTGAAGCTGCTTTAAACTTTTTGCATTGCTTTTTGCACACTTTATGCATTTAGACTGTTTCTTGTTACACTTAATCCATTCTGGCGATTTTCTGGAACCCAGTTCGCAATACTTTCTTCTAGAATAGGCCATTTCATTACAAATAAATGTGCCTTTATACAAAGCACATTTATTCTTTGGTGTATTTATTACTGTAATTTCATTTTTCTTCTACTCATGTATGAAGCTTTCATCAACACCAAACATCCTTGTTGCAGTACAATATCCATTTTCTCTCACAAATTGAATGACTTTGCATTTGAAAACATCATTGAGTTTGTTTTGTTTAGCAGAAGCCATATTTACTGCTAAAAGGAACACTAGATCAACTGTATTTCAACTATAGCAAATGCGATTTACTGAAGTCTCACTTTGAAATCCGGCTCCAAATGACTACAGAAAGAAAAGCAAGCGATTCATTCCGCGAATTCATTCAGGTCGAAAATGCATTCTTATCCCGCATTTTGTCTCCTTTTTCTTGAAACCATAGAATAACATTCTCTTGCACTTCCGCATTGAATACAACCCACCATCCTCACAGAACTATTTACACTGTCAAGCATTTCTCCTGCACACATATTGTTCCCCTTTTTACTTGTCAGTTCAGCACACCCTTTTCCAAAAGGACCAGGAAAAATTGCCAAATGAATGACTTCAAAAGATAAGAACATCTGGCATCTACTTTCAGGTTTCTTCATAAAGGAAAAGGTACATGTTATACGGCAAATATACCTAAAAATTAAAAAATATAGTTTAAAATTATAGGTGCACATTATACAATGGTATGTGTTATATGTTGGAATATACAATAGTATATATTTTTGCATACTTCAAAAGTATGCCCAGAGATAATTTTAAGGCTTCAGAACAAAAACAGGTGTGAACCTTCCTTACATGAGTTCATGTCCAACTAAATTACAGAAAAAAATAACTACTTTTTTATTCAATGAAAAATAAGAACCTAATTTTATTGAAACTCACTGACTGGAAACCATTCTTTACAGTATAAAACATTTTTGGAAGTATCTGGTTACAATAAAATAAGTTTTTAATTCACCAAATTAGTTAGAATTTGGATATTGAAATGTTCCAGAACTAAAACTATGACAGATTTTCTTTAGCAATTTATTTTGAATAATTACTACTTGTACATTATAACTGTATCAATTGCAGTTATGATATCAATTACAGTTACTCAATAAACAACAGCAACTGCATTTTGAATCAGGTTTCAGTTCCTCATTCTTCCTCTACCTTTCATTTCCTCATTCTCATTCAGCAGTTTACAATGCACTAAAATTTCTAATTTGTAGAAAAGAAATTCCTTCACTTTCTGCAAGAAATACTAAATATTTACACACTTTTACTGCACCAAACATTAATAAATTAAAAAATTAATGAAAGAAACATAAAATTGTGTTGGCAACTAAGTGACTGCAGATTTTGTCAACAGATGGTTTTAGCACATTCTTTTGTGAAGCATGTAATCTATATTGTTTTGTTGTTGTTTCCACTTCCACCCTTAATTAGTAACAATTTGTATCAATTAGTTTAGTTTTGTTACTATCCCAATTTAAAAATGGAAAAACAAAATGTGCATGTCAGACATATTTTATCGTATTATTTCTGAAAAGGCAAAAATGCTCCACAAGCATAAAAGAAATTATGTGCTGTATATGGGAACAAAGACTTGAAAGAAAAGCAGAGCCAAAATTGGTTTGCTAAATTTGATTTTCTTGTGATTTTTCACTCAAAAATACACAACAATCTTGCTGTCCAGTTAAAGTTGATGACAGTCACATCAAGTCAGTTATCAATTCAGATTGTCATAGCACAACATGGGAGATTGCAGAGAAGCTCAATGCATACATGCATTAAAAAAAAATTGAAACAACTTGGTTTTTTTTTAAAAAAAAAAAAAACTAGATTTATGGGTTCGTCATCAGCTTAAGGAAATTCATTTGACACAATACATTAGATTTATGTGATTTGCTTCTGAAAAGCAAAAAAAAACTGATGCATTTCTGAAACGACTAATTATAGCAAAAGAAAACTGGATAGTTTTTAATCAAAAAAGATTATGAAAACAGTTAATTCAAATATCTACGTTCAACAACTCACCAAACTGAATTGATGCAGTTTAACAATAGTGGCCAGAATTGGCAAATCATAAAGGTATGGTTTTCCAACATGATAATGCAAAACCCTATACATCTTTGGTCACTCGCCAAAAATCATTGTAGCTAGGCTCGGATGCACTATCATATCCACCCTATAGCCTTTTCAGATTTCCATTTATTTTTTCCCATGCAGAACTCCTCAAATGATAAAATTTTTAATCTCATCATAAAATCTCATTTATTCATTTATTATTATTATTATTTTTTTTTTTTTTTTTTTGATAAAAATCAGAAACTTTATGAACATAGAATTGTGACACTGCCTGAAAGACAGCAAAAGGTCATGGGCAAAAATGAATAGTAAGTTATATTTTCAAGTAAAAATTTTGAATTTTCCTTCTTATTTAAAATTACAATCACTTAGTTGCCAACCTAATAAATGAGCCTGGAATTACATCAAATATCTCATTAAAAGGATTACAAAATTGTGACAAAAATTAAATGATATAACTTATAATAATAATACAAACTTAAGATTCGGGATGCCACTGACCTTTACTAATTTCTCGACTATAATTCAAAATATTAATTTTCATATTTCCATTTTGGAAAATTCCATTCCTTATGCATATATTCCATTCCTTATGTATATATGTATATATTAACTTGGCCTTATTAATGATCATATTAAGAATTTTCTTATTTTTCATCCCAACTAACTTTTGGGCGTTAACCAATTGTTACCTTTCCTAATTCTTAAAAATGAGGGATTTTATTTTTTTCTATTTTAATGCAGAATATCAAATACAAGAATTTCCATTATAATAAAATTAAACATTTAAAAGAATAGCAGCAATAGTATACACTGATCTTAAGCATCATAAAATGTGTATAATGTTTGACAAATTTCTAAATGTAAATAAACATTGAGTAACTTAATTATTGATTTTAATATTCTAAATGTTTTAAATAGTTTCTCCTCTATCATTTTCTTTACCTCAGTCGTTTCTGATTCTGAAAAGTCTTCAACACTTTCAGCAACAGTGTTGTTGACAACCGGTTCACCATTAGTTTCTGCCATATTAAACAATTCACTTTTAATTTTTTACCGGGACAAACCTGAGATGTCACCGAAACTGAAGTCCACGTCTGTAATGTTGATGAAGCAGAAACAAGAAGAGTGGAGTTGCATCAAAATGAAAATTAAATCAAAGGTATTTTAGGTATTTCAATAAAAGCTATTTATATATTTCGATTTGTACTACCATTTTATGCACGACATTTATTGTTTCCAACCGTTGTTTTAATTCATCTAAAAACTACTTAAAAGAAAATACTTTTTTTTATATGGCAAATGCTGTTACTGTTATACCTAAGTTAAGTACCAACATATTTGATTTTCTAATTCATATATTTAAAATACTTACAGTCATTTTTTATTTGTTACAATAGCAGAAGTTAGGACGAACTATATTAAAAATAGATCAGCAGCAGGATTTTGTGTTCACTACTAAACTCTTTATTAACTAGACGTTAAAGCTGTTTGTTTTGTTTTCGAATTCATAGTTGAAGTATGAATTCATTGTTTATCTATTGCGCTGAGGGATTAATATTTTATTGCTTGTTCTGATATTTTGTATTCGCTTCATATAAAAATGGCTGCAAGTAAAATAGAACCCTTATGGCAAGACAGGGATATTAAATTCGATTTATCACCAGCAGAAATGCAGTTTCATTGTGGCGAAAAATTGATCGATAAATTGGATTCTGTTGAAGATACCAAAGGTAATAGTGGGGATGCTGGAAAACTTTTTGTTACTAATTTACGCTTGATTTGGCAGTCCTATGTAAAACCTAGAGTCAGTTTGTCTGTTGGTTATAATTGTGTTACAAATATGTCAACGCGAACAGTAAATTCAAAGCTGAGAGGTGTGACTGAAGCATTATATATTCTTACTAAAGTTCATAGCACACGATTTGAATTCATTTTTACGAATTTAATACCAGGCACTACGAGGCTAATGACATCTGTTATAAGTGTTTATAAAGCGTATAATTCTAGCAAGTGGTATAGGGAATTGAAATTAAGAGGCAGTGTTGTACTTAGCAAACAATTAAAAGTCTTGCCTCAGGAACAGATTTACAGTAAAGTTAATGGAGTCTGGAATTTATCAAGCGATCAAGGAAATTTAGGAACATTTTTCATCACTAATATTCGGCTTGTATGGCATGCAAATATGAATGAATTATTTAATATCAGCATACCTTACATACAAATAGTTTCTCTTAAAGTAAGAGAATCAAAATTTGGAATGGCACTTGTAGTAGAAAGTTCAGAATCTAGTGGTGGTTATGTATTAGGTTTCAAAATTGATCCTACAGAAAGGCTTCAAGAAGTTTTCAAAGAAATTTCTAGTCTATATCAAGTACACAGTACAAATCCAATTTTGGGAGTTGATTACTTCATTGAGGAGAAACCTCATATTGATAATGAGCTTCCTCAGTGTGCTCCACTGGATGAGGATGTTGAAATAATAAATTCTAAGGAATGTGACACTTTTGCTGCATATTTTGCTGATGAAAATCATGTTCGTGATCGTGAACCTGTTTACTGTGAAGAACTTGGATTAGCCGTTGAAAAAATAAAAGATGGGTTTACAATGAGTAGCCTATGGGAAGTTATACCTAATTCATGAAGATATTTATACCTGATAATAAATAAAAATAAGTAGACAGTTTATTCATGATTATTTGATGTGAATATTTTGGCACTCCGTCCACCTTTAAAAACTGAAAAAGAAAATTAAATTCAGAATTTTTATTAAGCAATATATAATTTCAATGTGCAAACGTTTTAATTAAAGAACTATAAATGATGAAATAAGTTTTTGAGTATTTTGTAATAGCTTATCAAAATCATTACCCATTTGCTAATTAAGATATTAGGATGAAATTGTTAGTTGATGGTTCTTTTAGTATTTAAAATTTTTAAATTGGACATAAAATAAGACATTTAAAAAAAAAGGTAGTATCTTTTGATCAGTTAATTATAAATCCCAGTTTTAAGAAATAAATTAAATGAGGTAAGACTCACTGCAGGATTATTTGTATGACATATCAGTAAAAATATAGGCCCCGTAGGAAAACATATTAATTAAAAAATATGTTTTATATTGAAGAAAAATTAAGCAATTAATTTAATATGTTTAGCTCCCACACCATGCTATCTATCCACATACTATGCTGTAATTTCTCAAAGGCAGTTAACCATAATTCTAAACAGTTGTGAATAAGAGCATTGGTAAGATATGAAAATTTTAACAAAGAGCTTGTACTTTGTCATATAGAAACAAAATATCAAATTATAATTGTTTCACATTTTACAAGAACAGAAAGTTGTGCATGGAAAAGTTAAAATTAAAAATTTTACAATTTAAAAAAATAATCATAAACTATTACATAAAATAATAAGTAAATTTAATTATGGAGTGCAAGCTACCACATTATTTTCTCCTTTTTATATCAGTCGATCGTAAATTATTGTCTTAGAAAGGCATTTACTTCAAGAGATTTCAATCTAATTTATGAATCCTACAAAATTTTGTCTGTAGCCAAGAGTTTTATAATCTAGCAGAAATGCTGGTCATTTTTAAGGGTGATCATCATAAGAGATTTCATTGCATTTATTATCAAAAATGCATGCTTTATTGCTGCATTTGTTCCTAATAAGCAGCTGTATTGGTCTCTAATAAGCAAAATTAAATTATTAATAATACAAATCTGAAAGAAACTCTGTTATTCTAAAAAATGGGGAAATTCTATATTTGCATTGCTCAGCATCAGTTTTGTACACAGGAAGTTAGTTCATTGATTCTATAATTGTTATACATCCTTCTGAATAGAATATTTCTTTAACTAATATTAACTTTCCTTGATCAAAATATTTGATTCAAAGTTTAGTTTCTATACAAATATTCCCATTTCACGTCTATTAAAGTGAACTTTCTGTCAATTATTAAATTTCACTGTTCAGTCTTCCAAATTAAATTTAAAAAATGAATTTGAAACAGATATCTGTGAATTATTTTGCAAAGAACTCTTTTTGTGATGATATTTTCACAAGCTGTACTTTTGATAGAATTCTAAATCTAAAATGTATTTGATTCGTGAATGTATTTTTGATTTCAAAAAAATATTGCGGTGCTACTTTGTTAGACGGTTGCACGGATTTTGGCGAGTAATATAACTTATGGTAAACCCATTGCTGGATAAGTTATTTATGGTAACCGATACTTTGTTGTCATTTTATTTAAAAAATAATGTGTTTTATTATGCATAAATTCCATATTTTAAATATGATTTATGGCTTCTAAATATTAAAAATCAACTTAATTTTGCATTTTTATTTGAAATAAAAATTTTATTGTTTACGATATTTTATGTTGTGAATGATGTAATCAATGACATCACCTAACTTTAAAAGTAATTAGTTTTAATATCTATAAATTTAATCTAATGTTTAAACATTATTTATGGCTGTTAAATATTAAAATACAATTTTTTAAAAATGATTTTATTATGTATGATTATTTAAATAATTTTAATTCTAGGCATGATGTAATCAGTTCTCTGATTAGTTATAGAATATTTGTGCATTACGGCACCATTTAAAAATTTAATTCCTATCTTCGAATTCCTTCAAAGATGAATGTTGTTATTGGTAAGTACCAAGAGTTATTGATATCGGAATCAAAAAATTTTCCTTTGTACTTCAGGGAAGGGCGGTTAAAGGATCTTCGAAATCTTAAAAACAATACCTATTATTGTAGGGTTGTTTTTTTTTTTCCAAATTTTTTTGTTATTTTTAATTTTTATGATCCATTAATTTGGCTCTAAATTGTTTTATCTATTTATAAATTTTTTTTTAATTTTTTTATTCCTGCCCTTGATATTACATTTTTTTTTCTGGCACTTATCAATAAACGACAGGTTAAATGACTCAAAAAAATGTAAGTACATATTTTTCTGTTATTTTATAATTGTATACTTAAATTTTTGTTAAAAAATTGCTGAAATAATTATTGTCACATATGTTTTAATATTAATTATATTCTATATAGTGTATTTTAAAGTATTTGAATTTAATAATATTCTAGTTCTTTTAAATGTTGGTATGATGGTTTTTAATTTGATATTCAATTTCAGTAATATTTTAATCTACTTAAACGTTGGCACAATGTTTTTATAGCGGTGTTTTTATTTTCTTCTTTGCTATAAGTAATAATAACCTTACTTTAGTATTTTATACTCGTAGTAAATGTATTTATTTACACATGTCTGCCATCTTAAAAAACGACATTTTCAAAAAAAAATTAATCCATTACTTTTAACGATATTTATTTTAAGTTTCGAATCCTTTACTATGTGTAAAAACAGCGTTTTTCAAGATGGCTCACAATTGTAAAAACTGCGGCAACGTAAATCGCCAAAAATCCGTGCAACCATCTACCAAAGTCGTTAATCCGGAATGATCTATGATCCGGACCTCAAAGCTACAAACTTTCCGTGCATGCATCAAAGCATAATGTGGCATTCACGCATTCGCGTTTAATGTATAACGGACGGTATAAGCTAAGCTAAAATTATCTACTTCAGTTAATGTTGCAGATTGCGTTGTTCCTTAATCTTCGAATTGGATCCGGCTTATTATTTTTTGCAGACTATTAGAGCAATTTTATAAAAGTAAGCTTCAAATTTCAATTGTGTCAAATAGAATTTCCGATATATATTTACTAATATGTAAAGGATCTACAAAGCGAAAGTATGTTTCAAAGTCCATTAAACAGAAAGTGGAATTGCTGCAAAAAATGGATAAGGGCATATCCTTTGATTATCTAATAATTCCGAAATATGTTTATCAATTTCATGCTGCTCTGCGGGGGGAGGGAAACGATGCGGCGCACAATGAATTGGAAGTTGATCTGTCAGCACTATCCTTATCTTCAGGGCAGATGTTTTTATTTTATTCAGCTTATAATTCCTTGCTAAATGTAGTATTTCATCTCGATGTATCCCATCTTTGATATGATTTAAATCAAATTCCTCGTCATTATAAATATCCTCAGTCAGTACACATCAAATAGTTTTCTGGTTGAAATTTTCTAATTTCGACTATGCGTTATATATGCTTTACACATGCGCGCGTTGAAAGAAATGTTTAATAAAGTAAACAAATAAATATTAAGCCTTTTTTTTTTTTTTTTTTTTTTTGTAAATTTCGATACCCTTTAGATCATAATTGCTCTTTATTTCATAAATTACAGTTCCATATTTTTAATTTTATAATTTCTGCATGCCATCTTACCAGATTTAAACTGATGATCTGTAATCCAGAAAAATCGATAATCCGGAATTGCCGAAGTCCCAACGAGTCCGGATTAAAGACTTTTGACTGTACCAATCTTGCTATTACTGTGTACCAATGAATTGAGTCTCATTGAATGTACCAATGAGGATGACACTAATAAAATTTATGTCGACTTGTTTACACAATCATGTATGCAGTACAAAGTCCATAATCCGGACGTCCATTATCCAGAATGACCATGTTGGAAAATATAGCTAATAATAATTGGTAGCAGAGCGTGGTTTCGATCCACGGTCCTCTGCTACCAGACCGGACCTCAAAGGCCACAAACTTTTTTTGTGTGTGCTTTACACATGCACATATAGAATGCGCGTGCATACATTACGTGCATTACGCATGCGCGTAATGTAGGCTCTACGCATGCGCGCGTTGAAAGAAATGTTTAATAAAGTAAACAGATAAATATTAAGCTTTTTTTTGTAAAATTTGATACTCTTTACATCATAATTGCTCTTTATTTCATAAATTACAGTTTCATATTTTTAATTGTATAATTTCTGCGTGCCATCTTACCAGATTTAAATTGATGATCTATAATCCGGGAAAACCCCTAAGCCGGAATCGCCGAAGTCCAGATTACAGACTTTGTACTGTATATAGAATCTAGGATGTATCCTGAAGCAGTACTAAAATCTGGGATGTCAATTCTTTCAAGCTGGATTGTTGTTCTATGTACATGTAATCTGTATTCAGTTTCTAAGTTGTAGGAAAGTCTACTCTCTGACTACAAAGGAACTGTTCGAAATTTTAAAATACTTCAGCATCAGATTTCTTAAATTGGCCACAGGGTTTCTCTTGAAATAATTTAATTAATTTCTTAAACTAGAATCATAGAATTATGACCAGTCAATAAAAAAATATAGTTATGCAGTCTTATCCTCTATCTGTGTATATAATTTAAAATTCTCATTTAAATATTATTTTCTTCAGTCACTTAAAGTGAAGTATTTTTTAAATCAGTAAATAATCTGTCACTTAAACAGTAGCTATGATTATTTTTCTTATGAATATGTTCAATAAATGTAGATGTGTTTCTTGCTGTTTTAAAGTATAGTAGCATTAGTTTAATATAATAAAATTAAATGAAAGATGCAAGTTAAAATACATAATGCACTGTAAGCAAATACTAAAGATAGGCAAGACTGAGATCACAGAAATACTTGTGACGTTAGCATTTAGTGAATTAAAAGGACAATTGATAATTTTTCAAGGAATTCAATAAAATGCTTCTGAAAGGAATATTTCAGATCTTTGTCAGTTTATTTTGAAGAAATGAAAGATAAAAAATAGGCTTCATATCAAGCAACCTTAGAATAATGTAAAATTGGCATAATCTTTTGTATGTTATTATACTGGAGTGATGTTTGAAATAATAAATATACCAGATTCTGTATGTTTATGTGATGAAAAAATTTATAACTCTGTGATATTATTTAATGTTCTTTTTAAAAAAAGATATTTAAAAAAAAACTAAGAATTTATAGATAAAATATGTTAATTGAACAAATGTCTAACATAACTTCATTATAATTTCTGGAATAAATAATGTACTTGAAAGTGAACTAATACTGTTGTTCTATTTCTGTAATAACAAAAATACTATATTTTTGAATTTTTGTCATGCTGTGGAACATATCGTAAGTTTGATTGTGATGGAATTTAATTACAGTTCAAAAGTAAAAAAAAAAAAAAATTAATCACATGAAAATATAATAACGAGAAGTTTGTCAATTTTAAAATTAAACAACTATAGATTAATGTTAATTTTGCAGGTATTTATAAATATTTGCAAAATTAAATTGCATTATTTGGCCAAAATTCTTCCCAAAAAAAAATGAAAAATAATTGTTAAAAATTATGCTCATTCATTGATTGTATATGCAAACAAAAATGGATACTTCCTTGTTAGAGCAGTCGTTGAAATGGTATATTTAATTGCCATACTTTTAATATGCAATATGTTTGCTTTCAGACTCTTCTGATTATAGAGTGGTCCATGTGATACCATTGTTTCAATATTTTCCCCCATGTCTAAAATGTTTACAATTTTAACTTTTCATGAATTAGCAATAGTGCAGTGTACTTGATTTTCACTTTTACATAATACTGTTTTGTATTACTATATTTCACTTTAAGTCTAGCATAGATGAAGTATCAAAGATCTGGGTTGAAATTAGCCACTCATCAAATATTCAACCTTAGTTTCATATTCAGGTTTAATTATATTTGTTAGTTTATCTATGCCTCGCCTTTAAGCATTAGGAAATCACTTTACACTTGACTAATGAAGAAATTCTTTTGCATGCTTTGTTATAGGAAAATTGCTGTTCATCATAAAATTTACAGTATCCCCACCCAGTTGAAGTATTAACTTATACAAACAAGAATCAAATTGATATTTATATTTAATTTTCCCTTTCTTTTCTTAACTTAGTAGTGACCCTATATTTAAGGATAAAACATTCCTATGTGAAAACTGAATAATATGAGATTCATAAATAGTCAAATTTAAATGATAAACTACATATATTAGATATTACCAATATTAAATAAGCTGAATACTACTAAGTGTATTTGTATGTAGCATTTTACAATTATAGTGCACTTTCTCTTTATTTTTAAATGTAAAAACAAAGCATCTTGATCATTAAAAAATAATACATCAATAAAAATATTGTACTGTACATATAAAAAAACAATTCACTTATAGCATGGAGTTTCAAGTGATGACAGAAAAATAAAAATCATGATTTTCCACCAAAGCATTATATAAATATTAAAATCTCAAATTGAATTTTTCATGTATACTGGTAGTAATGGCTAGAGGTTAAAATAGAAAGACTGCTGTGAGATTTACGAATAGACTGCTATATTTTATTATATTACAAACTGCGCCTTATAACCATTTATTTCTTTTATTCTAATATATTCTTATTTTTATATATAACTTATAACTATTTCTTTTATTCTCAAGACCATTTTAGTGTAAATCAGTGGTTATGGTAATGTGATCCCATAAAAATGCAAATGACTCCAAAAAACAATTTTATGATCTCAATCAGAGCATCAACCCTTCAATTCAGATTTTTTAGGATTTTTATCCACCTTGCAATCTCACTACAAATTTTCATGACCCATACTTTTAATTCAACTAAATAAACTGCAATAATGTCTAAATAAACTTCACACAGAGGAGTATTATTAAACTACACAATGAACTCCCCTAAAACAACAATTCACTATTCCAGTGAAGGTAATTATTTGAATAGAAAACGAGTATTGATGATGTTTAATACTATTATTTAATTACATTCACAGAAATACTTATTACTTTTAAATGTGATCGTTTATGGTTTTTCACTTGCTTGTCTGATAGCATCAACTGATAACTGGTTTATGATTGATAATGATAATGCCAATGTATTTAAAAACAGCATATTCATCAGATAGAAAGAATGTGTCAGTACATGTAAATGAAAACATTGGCTGCAGCATATGCATAGGAAAAACAACAGTTCAGAGTACTCAGAAATACATTCTAGGGCAATAAATATAAATTCTAAACATCAGAATTTAAAATGTGTTTAATTAGGCTTAACCAGATGTCAAGGGTTTTAATATGTCATCCCTGCATCCTGGCCAGTTTATCCAGGTTTAGAAGTGCCAATATACAAGAAGTAAAAATAGTACAGCTTCCAGTAAAAGAACAAACTTTCACAATTAAAATATCCCATTTGTTACATCAACAACTTCTTTATTTCGATTTTTCAATCATAGTACTTACTTAGTAGGGTTTATTCTCTGTTATGAGTATTTTCTCAAAATTGGCCGTTTGACAAAATATATTATGGTGAGCATATGTATAACAGAACAAAAATTTTGGAGTCTCTTATCATAGTAAATACAGTTATAACATTCATTAGACCTATGTAGCTACTTTTCTATTAGTGGGGCATAAAATATTGCCAAATATAATTTACAAGTCACAGTTTTGCTATTATTTTAATACTAATATAAATGAATGAAGTAATTCATCTGTCTAAACAAAAATATAATTTTGTACTTGTGACAAAATAATTTTAATGTCTTTTTCCTGTTGTATAAATTCTTCAAAGCAGGATTCCAAGTGGTCATATGCTGCTTTCTGATGTTTTTCATTTCACCATTTTGCAGTGATAGTTTTATTATTTATAATTATTATTATGGTAATATTTTTGCTTTATTTTGCAATGGTGTTTGGTATTAGTACAGTATTATTATTATGGCCATTATTAAAATATAATTTAATTTAGTGGTTATTTTTGCAAATCTTATTTAATAACAAAATGCAATTAAATATTGAAAATTTCTCTTATAAATTCTCGGTCTTTAAATTTTTGTAGAAGAAAAGAAAGTAAAATGGAGTTTTCATTAAAGACAATAAAGAAATCCATAAATTTAGATTTTGCACGTTGATTAAAATCACATATTTGTAATATATTGGACAGGCCTAACTAGTAATTCCCCCCCCCCCCACACACACACACCTGACTGATACACTTGACATTTACTAATGATAATATGCATACAACTCAGCTTTGTGAAAAAAACTAGTTAATATAATGGCAAGATTGATGTTCTGAGAATATAACTCCCTTGAAAACAATATGGATAACTCACCTTGAATAGAATGTGCAGCAGTATATTATAAATCATAATTATAGTACATTAAGTTTTCATATGTAAGGATTCCCCTTCAATACTTATATATATAGTGTACTTCAATATTTATATATATCTATATATATCAGCAATAATAAACTGCTGACAAAGGGTCAAGGCATGACTTATACACCATGGGTGGTATTTGTTTTGCCATTATTAAGGACCATACCTTGAAATAATAAGCACAAATCAATTCAGTTGCATATTTTTTTATTTAGTTACTTAAATAAAAATTTATTGCAATAGAACAAAAAACGTAATCAAAAATAAAATTACACATATTAGAAATTCAAATATATCAGCAATAATAAACTGCTGACAAAGGGTCAAGGCATGACTTATACACCATGGGTGGTATTTGTTTTGCCATTTAGGACCATACCTTGAAATAATAAGCACAAATCAATTCAGTTGCATATTTTTTTATTTAGTTACTTAAATAAAAATTTATTGCAATAGAACAAAAAACGTAATCAAAAATAAAATTACACATATTAGAAATTCAAAATATCATTCTAGTGTTTTCTTAATATTAACATTTTTTAATTTCAAATCTCAAAATATAATATGTATTAAAGATGTAATAGAAAATAAAATACAGTCAAAAGTCGTTAATTCAGACACCCATAATCCAGAATGATCTATAATCCGGACCTCAAAGCTATAAACATTCTGCGCATGCGTCGCGTTCACGGATGCGCACATGCGTTTAAGAGTGCGCATAAGACCTTTACGTCTGCGAATATGTTTGTGCGCATGTGCGTTTAATGTGTAACGGATGTATAAGCTAAGCTAAAAATTCAGTTAATGTTGCAGATTGCGTTGTTCCTTAATCTTCGAATTCGATCCGGCTTATTATTTTTTGCAGATTGTTAGAGCAATTTCATAAAAGTAAGCTTGAACTTTCGATTATGTCAAATAGGATTTCCGATATATATTTACTAATATGTAATTTGTATCTACAAAGCGAAAGTATGTTTTGAAATCCGAAATCTGTTTATCAATTTCACGCTGCGGATTGGAAGTTGATCTGTCAGCACTATCCTTATCTTCAGGGCAGATGGTTTATATTTTATTTGGCTTATAATTCCTTACTAAGTGTAGTATTTCATCTCGATGTACTCCGTCTTTGATATGATTTAAATCAAGTTCCTCGTCATTATAATTCGCTTCCGATAGTGAAGAAAGTGACCCAGAGGTTATTGAAAACAAAAACATTTCGATTGACAAATTAGTTGGTATTCTCAACACAGCAATTATAGAACTTCAACAGCGTAACTTTGTAACTAAACAAGAATTTATGTCTGTTTATAGAATTAAAGAGAAAGTATTATCACATAAAACGAAGCAACTTAACTTACATTGAAAGAAATGTTTAATAAAATAAACAAATAAATATTAAGCTTTTTTTTTTTTTTTTTTTTTGTAAATTTTGATACCTTTTAGATCATAATTTTTCTTTATTTCATAAATTACGGTTTCATATTTTTAATTTTAGAATTTCTGCGTGCCATCTTACGAGATTTAAACTGATGATCTATAATCCGGAATCGCCGAAGTCCCGACGAGTCCGGATTAACGACTTTTGACTGTATAAGATAAATTTTGAGCTCTATGCTATAAAAAATTCTCCTTCTAAATTGTCCATTTATGAAGGTTATTATTAACATATTTTGCTCACTTTATTGAATTAGAAGTTTAAATTTGGTAGCAAACCAACATTTGAAAATATCCTCTCTCCCAGAAAAAGACCATGCGTGCTAGCTGATTGAGACTTATTGATATTAATTATTATTAATGTTCTAATACTTGATATAGTATTTTCAGCTAACTAAAGTTACAGTGTTAAAATGCCATGCTACGATACATTTTTAAGGTATTAACATATTGTCCATAAGTTACAAGTATATGATGGTCAATTTATCAAATTATCTTGTGAAAACCTTTGTAGAAAATTTTGGTACTTCTTAATTAGCTGAGCATATATTATCATTAAATGCTAAAAATTCTGAAAAGTAAGAAAAACAACTTATTGATGTTTCAACCTATGAAAATAGTCTATATATTATAAAAATTTAATTATTTTTTGGTTTGATTTTTAATTATGGCAAAGCACGCAAAGGCCATGCCTTAAAGGAGGTGTGTTTACATGAAGGATTTTCTCAGATGAATAGGCTCCTATCGAAATTACACAAATTACAAACATAAAAACACTTATGCAGCCAGCCTGTTCACCTGGAATCGAGCCCAAGTCAATCCATAAATGTTCAGTAGCATTACTGTTCAGCCACTAGTGGACCAATGTCATTATTGTATAATTATATAATTTTAAGTATGCATAAAATCCTTTTTTTTTTTTTTTTTTTTTTGACAAAAGTAGTATTCTAAATTTAAATTATTAGACATGAAAATTTGGGACTTTGAAGAAAATTTTTAATCCAGACGTCCATACTCCGGAATGATCTACAGTCAAAAGTCGTTAATCCGGACTCATCGGGACTTCGGCGATTCCGGATTATAGATCATCAGTTTAAATCTGGTAAGATGGCATGCAGAAATTATAAAATTTAAAACATGAAACCGTAATTTATAAAATAAAGAACAATTATGATCTAAAGGGTATCAAAATTTACAAAAAAAAAGCTTAATATTTATTTGTTTACTTTATTAAACATTTCTTTCAATGTAAGTTGTTTCGTTTTATGTGATAATACTTTCTCTTTAATTCTATAAACAGACATAATTTCTTGTTCAGTTACTAAGTTCCGCTGTTCAAGTCCTATAATTGCTGTGTCGAGAATACCGACTAATTTGTCAATTGAAATTTTTTCGTTTTCAATAACCTCTGTGTCACTTTCTTCACTATCGAAAGCAAATTATAATGACGAGGAATTTGATTTAAATCATATCAAAGACGGAATACATCGAGATAAAATACTGCATTTAGTAAGGAATGATAAGCCAAATAAAATGAAAACATCTGCCCTGAAGATAAGGATAGTGCTGACAGATCTACTTCCAATTCGTTGCGCGCCGCGCCATTTCCCTCCCAGAGCAGCATGAAATTGATAAACAGATTTCAGAATGGTTAGGTCATTTTTTGCAGCAATTCCACTTTTGTTTAATGGACTTCGAAACATGGTTTCGCTTTGTAGATCCTTTATATATTAGTAAATATATATCGGAAATTCTATTTGAAATAATCGAAAGTTCAAGCTTACTTTTATAAAATTGCTCTAACAGTCTGCAAAAAATAATAAGCCGGATCCAATTTGAAGATTAAGGAACAACGCAATCTGCAACATTAACTGAATTAGATAATTTTAGCTTAGCTTATACCGTCCGTCATACATTAAACGCGCATGCGCACACGCATATTCGCAGACGTAAAGGTCTTATGCGCATGCGCAGAAAGTTTGTAGCTTTGAGGTCCGGATTATGGGTGTCCGAATTAACGACTTTTGACTGTATAATCCGGACCTCAAAGCTACAAACTTTCTGCGTATGCACACAATACGTTTATGCATGTGCGTTTAATATATAACAGACGGTATAAGCTAGGGTAAAATTATCTATTTCAGTTAATGTTGCAGATTGCGTTGTTTCTTAATCTTCGGCTTATAACTTTTTGCAGACTATTAGAGCAATTTTATAAAAAGTAAGCTTGAAATTTCAATTACTTCAATCAGAATTTCCGATTCTGGAGCTGGCAAAGGATCTACAAAGCGAAAGCACGTTTTGATGTACCGCTTCCGATAGTGAAGAAAGTGACAGAGAGCTTATTAAAAACGAAAAATTTTCGGTATTCTTGACACAGCAATTACAGGACTTGAACAGCAGAACTGAACAATTATGTCTGTTTATTTAAACAATCTGTAGTATGGTTCTAGATTCAGAAAATACAGCTTCCGATAGTGAAGAAAGTGACAGAGAGGTTATTAAAAACGAAAATATTTCGATTGACAAGTTAGTCGGTATTCTCAACATAGCAATTACAGGACTCGAACAGTGGAACTTTGTAAGTGAACAAGAAATTATGTCTGTTTAATAGAATTAAAGAGAAAGTATTATCACATGAAACGAAGCAACTTAAACAACTTACATTGAAAGAAATGTTTAATAAAGTAAACAAATAAATATTAAGCTTTTTTTGTAAATTTTGATACCCTTTAGATCATAACTGTTCTTTATTTTATAAATTACGGTTTCATATTCTTAATTTTATAATTTCTGCATGCCATCTTACCAAATTTAAACTGATGATCTGTAATCCGGAAAAATCGATAATCCGGAATCGCCGAAGTCCCGACGAGTCCGGATTAACAACTTTTGACTGTATTTTATGGTTTACTCAGTAAAATGGCTGAATGTTGCAAAATTAATTTGAAGTTCTGTATGATATAGAATGAAAGGGAAAAAAGCATTAATTGACTGGTGAGTAAATGAAGATTTACTTAGTAACCATTATTAAGTGTCCTTGTTTGTTGGAAGGAAATGTGTATGGTCAAATTATATCAGCACTATGGAAGATATATCTGTTATTTTTGTGAATTTATGTGGTGACGCCAGTATACAGATAATTTTAGGAAGTTTTTTGATGCTGTTAAGGAATTTTGTTTGACTGAAGACATGTTAACTTATAAATAAGGTAAGTGTATTTCCTTTGTGTAGTGCAAAGACGAATTTCCTTTTTTATGTTATTTTTGTTTGATTTAAAATGTAGTTTATTGAGATTATATATATTTTTTGTTGGCTGCTCCTTTGACTTTTTAAGTGAATATGGTGAATTTAAGTGTACATGGACAAAGTCAATGGAGTGCACAATGCCTTGATGTTTTTTTAATTGAAAATAGGTTGATGTGTCATGGATAAAGTCAAGGGAATGCGCAATGCCTTGTTTGTGCATAGGTCGATGTGTACATGGATACCGAGTCTGTACAATTCTTTGTCTTGTTATTTTAGCTTTGTGTAGTGGCGATTTTTCCAAAGAACTGCACAAACTCAGTATCCATGTACCGCCAAAAATTGCGAAGGCATACCCGTAAATATACTTTTAACTTTTGTTTCACTTATAGAAAAGTAATCATATTTAGAAATTTTATAACTGGCTAATGAAAAATTTCAGTTTTATTAAGAAAATATTAGAAATATGGAACTTTTTTCCTTCATATAATAAATCAAACTTTAAAAATAAGATAATCTAATTAAAAATATGATAAATTTAAAGTATAATCTGAAACTGTATATTAACAGCTGAGACAAATGTATGAAAACTGAAAAAATTCAACTGATTTTCATTGTATAAAAAATTAAATAAATCTATGCATTTAAAAAAGATCTTATATATTTGTTCAATACTTTTTTTAACTGCAGCAGAAGCTCAGGAATATTCTGATATTAAACCAGAAAACATCATCATCAAATTTTGAAGGACTGAAAGGGAAAGTCACCAGATGCAATTTTAAAAGTTATCCATTGTTAAACAATAGTTCCAAGATAAGATATTTGGCAACTTTCTCATGTGATACTGCTAACAGAAAAATACCACTTCTTATATATATGCGGTTTTAAACTGCATGTACTTTTTTAAAGTGAACCCAAATCTAAATTTTTAAATATTTTCAGTTTTAAAGTTTACATTGTTATCCATACTTTTAAATTGTCCTATAATCATGAAAATAATAGCTCTTTCTATTAAAAATACTTTTGAATTTTTACGAAATATAGACCTTATGAACGAATAACGTTGAAGCAATATATCTCTTATTAAGAATACCCTTATTGTTTGTGATAGCAATAACCTGAAGGTTTTCACTATAACTGGCTGTTATCTTGTATTGATGTCACTAATACATGTATATCCATACAACTAAAAAAAATTCACATTTAACATTTTAACTATTTTCAGAATAATTTTGCTTATTTCTAAAAAAACATTACATATAAATCATAGCTACAAAGTATAATTTTAATTTTCTGAGACTTCATTTTAATCTTTTGCCTGTCACTACAATGTTATTACTATTAGTTTTATTAACTGGATATAAATCAACATATAAAACTATTCTAAAATATTTCTATTGTATGTGATTAAAAAGCACTCTTGCAATATTTCAGAACTTCAACATGATTAGTAAACTAAATATTTTATAGCCACTCAGAAACTATTAAAGTTATAACTCATTCATTAATTTATATTCCTAAATAATTTTGAAAGTATTTTTTATTATTATTTATAGAGGTTTAAAAGGAATATACTTCAAAATTCAATAAAGTTTTCATTTAAACTCTTTAAAATATTATTTCTGCATCTAGGTTTATTCAAAATAATTCATAAAAAGTCTGAAATCATAAATAACAGAAAAAAGTATAAATTTATTTATTCCTTTTTATAGTAATTTCCAACACAGCAGCTTTCCAAAACAGATGATTATACATTAATGTGTGTGTATGTTATTTAAAATGTATGTATTATATAAATAAATTCTGAAGATATTAAACACATAGTAATATGAAACATATTACAAACAAAACATCTACAGTACAATACATGAAGTACATAATGAATAAAAATATACATATAACATAAATAATATATTTTTAATGGATAGCATTTTCTTTGTATGCAAACATATGCTATGGCTTTTACAAAAAAGATTCCACTGAAATTCAGTTCTTGTATAATTTACACATAAATATTTTTTAATATATACATCAACAGTTTACTTTTGTCAAAAAAAAGTCAGTGTTTTTTAATATACTGTTAACAGTAGAGGCACTTTCCAGTTAGAAAACTACTATATAACCCCTACTGTTTACTTGATCCCCCCCAAAAAAAATCCAAGAACTTATATTCTTAATATTTAATAATATAACTTATACTTTATTAAAATTTAATATATAATTTATATTCTTATTATATATTTATAATTTAGAAAATATTTAACATTTATAAATTAATTTCATTGTATAAATTCTCACTGGCAATATACATAATTTTTTTTTTCAACTATTAGCATAATTAACCAAACTACTGTTTAAATTTAAATGAATATAATGGAGAATCCAGCTGTCCACAACAATATAAAATATTTATGGTATTCATGGCATGTGACACACAAATACTATATTTGTGTTACATGAATGGGAAATAACTTTATTATGAAATATAGTAAAAATGCTCTATTATTCATATAAAATAGTTTTATATATTCAGTATACATGAGTAAGGTAATAATTTTATCATTAGGAAAAGGCGAAATTTATAGGAAAATGGTGAAATTGTATTGAGATTTGCATTGTCATGACAATTCTGCACCCAGTAATTTATACTGCAAAATGTCTGCAAGGTACAACATCAAGTTTTTTAACTAAAAAAGCATATTAAGCATTTTTTACTTGAAACCTATATTTATTAACCAATATCAATGTTACAAATCACATTAAGAATTCTCTTTAAGTGTTCAGATATGTTCCACATTAAATGCATGTTTTTAAATTTAGAGAAATCATCTGGTACCCAAGCCATTTGTCAAACAGATAAAAATACACAAGTACCTTAGTGTTCTACCAGGTTTGAACTATTATTGCCAATATTTATATTTGCTAGGTTCTTTGCAGAAGTGCTTCTGTACCTTTTCTTATATTCCAGAAATCTAATAAATGAAGGGTAATTTAGGGGGTCCATGTTCTGGTTTGGATTTTTGAACAAAATTACTTTTTTTGGTTACATATTTTTCGTGAAATGTAGTGTTAAAGCTAAACAAGAAAAATTTGAAATTTACAGATTTATTCAGTATTTATAAAAGTTCATGACATCTTAGAAAATCCCTTAAAATAACCATGGAAACATAAACAAGAAACAACTACCCTGATATAACTTGCAAAAGTAGTCACAAAATAATTCTTTACATTTAATAATCATGTTGATCAAACATACTTTAAAACTGAATAAGTATTTTCGTAAACATTTTTCTTTTAAAAATGTCTATGAGTGACAATGAAAACATCTCATTTTTAAAAGCACATAGTAAATATAACATATGAATAATATTAGTCACAATATAACATTTAACCCTTTAATTTTTATAAATGATGAAAAACAATTATATAAATTATTATATACATGAAAGAATTATCATAATAATTTTCATATCAATGGAACACAAAACAGTTTTGATGAATTACAATGAAAAGACAAAAAAAAAATAATTATAGAAACTAAAATTAATTTGGTGACATCATAGCTACCATGTCAGATAAGTCAATATCGTCTTCCTCTTCCTCAGAGTCTGATGGATCCCACTCGTGAAGGCGTTTGCGCCAAATTTTTATTTGAGTGTCCCATGATCGTCGACTGTATTTAATATACTTTTTAGGAGTAAATATATGGTGAGCTTCACGATTGCGTTTGGGGATTGCTTTTAAGTATCTTTTATAGCCTTTCGTGTTCTTGCCATAATCAATTTGTTTCTGACGTCTGCTTAGAACTATGGGATCCGTTTCAAGTTTCGATTTGGGTGCTTCGGATTCGTTATCAGAACCGTGCATACTCGAAGACGTTGTACTGTATTCGTCTGACGTGTATCTTCGCCGAGGTTCACGCATTGGCCTTCTTTTCAGAAATTTTGATTCTTCACTCAAAGGTAAATAATCATCTTCAACCTTAGCTTCTTCTACAATTTCGTATTTCTCTTCATCATCCTCAGAATCTTCCGATTTTGCCGAAATGACTCCCTCCGCTGGCAGTTCAGGCCAAAATTCATCATCTTCTGAATTCAGAACCTCTTTGTCCAGATGGACATTAAAATCTTCATCAGCATCATTCAGATTTTCATACGATTCGCATCTTTCAGCCCAAGTTCTCTTCTGATCTGGCGACGAAGTTTCATTACTAGCATCAGATTTACAAAATTCTTTTCGCTTCCTTGAAGACTTTACGTTGTTGCATTCCTTTGCTTGCCTTTGAAGCTCACGGTGAAAATAACGATTATTTATAGAGATTTTATTAGTACCAGTATCTCTCAGTACTGAAGTCATGATGCGATACGAAAATAAAACAAAGGGAATAGAGTTATATTTTCTAAAAACAAAAATACTTTAACGCAAAAAAGCCACGAATATCATCAACGCAAATACCCGTCTTGCACCATAGCTTGATTAAGTTCGCGCCAAAAGTTGAGTTGAGTTATTCTATGCTGAGAGAGCGTTAATCTTCTTCAGTTGATCATCATTTAAAAAAATAATAGAAGGTTGGAAGCCTTATTCCTGAATGCTTGAAATAGATTGAAGTACTTTACAGTTCTTTGGAAATCAACAGAATAGCTTAAAATTTTTTTTTTTTAAATTTAAAACCGTTTTCATTTCTAGTATTTAATTTTACAACAGATGTTAAAACTTGCTAATAACATCGAAAACTTTAAAAAAAAAATAACAAAACTGTGAAAGGTATGAAACAAAACGTAAGCTAATATACGTTTAATCTATAGCATTTAGGTATCGCTATTTTGAATTACTTCGCATGAAACAGCTAAAAATGCTTTTATACTTTAATTTCGATAGTTTCCTTCATGTCAAGGTTTTACATATACCTACCCATTTAAAAAAAGAAGTGGGAACTATCATAAATAATTACCAAGAAGAATGATTTCATTAGTGATACTTTGATAATTTCTTAAAGTTATGAATGATATTTTACAGCACTTTCTTTATTCTAAATCTAGTATTCTAACCTAACCTAATATTAAATATTATAAATACTATGTTAAATGTAAAAAAAAAAAAAAAAAAAAAAAAATGAAATGAATGTGTACCCCATAAAATTAATAACTTGAAATAAATAGTTACTTTCTTACTTCCCCTCGTTTCAAATTTTGGTTTAGAATTGCTATAGTTTTTGCATGTTTTCTGACTAGGCCGATGCTATTCGCACTAGCGGTGCGATTATCCACTTAAGTTTCAACAGAGAATTCTCGAATTAAAGAAAGAGTTTGCACTTTTTGTGATAGAAAAAGTGGATAAGGTTCGGAGAACAGCCTTGGTTCCGCCAACTTAGCTTAAGTGAGAATTGCCTTCGTGGAGGACGTTCTAAGGGAAACTAGCTCGTATACACGTAACACATGGAGAAAACCACGTAAACGTCCATGCAGCCAGCTCGTTCGCGGGATTGCAAACTTATAGTGTTGTAGTGAATCATTTTTTTTTTAAAGACGGGTACGTACCTTGGGTGTAAATAGCCTGTTAGACCTTGGCGTAGTTTATCATTTTTTAAGCATTGGTGACTTTCAAAAATTTAGAAAGGAAAATGGGTTCCTTTTCTTATAAAAAGAAGGAATACATTTGTTTTTATTAAAGTATATATAAAAAAGGGCACATTTCTATGTTCGCAATGTTTATCGTTTTCCTGAACGGTTGGCATAGTTTAAATGACTGATTTGGCAGGGGGTGTGGACAAAATCTTGTTTACATTTTTCGTACTTCTTAGAATACATTTAACTTCAAAGCTGTGTTTTGCGCAATCAAGACTTTAATTCATTCCTCTTTGAAAATTTTCGTCCGAGAAAAGATAATAAAAATTAGACATAGGATTTCTGTGTAGAAAATTTAGGCATGAAATAAGTTAAAAGCGATTAAATCACCTATTAAATGAACAATTAATCATATAATACTGGTTATTAACAATTCTGTTTGCCTGTTTATTTTTTTTTATAGAAATACTTTTTAAAAGCGATTAAATCATCTATTAAATGAACAATTAATCATATAATACTGGTTATTAACAATTCTGTTTGCCTGTTTATTTTTTTATAGAAATACTTGCCATTTTGAGGACACAAAAAGTACTTCAAAGAACTTATTAATACAAACACATTAATAAATTATATTGAAATAAATAATAGGATGTAATTTAAAAGACAGAAATAATTTAATGTAATAAGAGATTTAAATTTAAAAATTTGTACATACAAATGATTTATCAGATTTTATTTCATAAATAACTTTGATTTTAAAATATGGCATTTGAACCCGTAAACATGTGTGGATACTGAAAAAATGATGAATATATGAGAATGTTATAGTTTTCAGTAAGTTTTCTTATTGAATAAATATTCTGACAGTCCTATGCTATAACACTAGGGTCTAAGATTGCATAAAAATTCCTCTGTTAAATAAAAGAATTTAAGTAGCCGTTTTGTCAATACGTTAAAGATTTTTTAACTAATTACGCGTGCTCGCTTGCAATTTTTAATTGCCATCATTAAATCCCTATTTTATCTAATCATTTCCTGACCTCGTCTTTGTAACTGATCATTATTATTTGCAATTTATTCTCTTGCTGGTGTTGCAATTTACTCTCTTGCTGGTGAACTATTAACAACCCTTTCTATTACTGAGTTAGGGTTAACAACCTTTGCTCTCGCTACCGCCTGCCTTACGGAAATCGGCGAAAAATGCTGGTACCTGGGGCTGATTGTGCGCATGCGCGAACATAGGTGGTGTGAACCAAGGTCTTTCTACGTGCCTTGGGTGTGAATAGCCTGTTAGCTATTCACACCGTCGGTGCGATTAGCCACTGCGCTGCATAACACGCTAGAAGGGAGCTGCCTTGAAGATGAGGAAAGTTGGCAACATCGAACAGGAAAAGAATCGGACCGATCACTGATATCTGTGGACTGCCATTATGGATACTACCTTCGTAGGAAGCTTACTTGCTTAACAGTGACTGTGAACTTCCGGTTTGTTAGGAAGGAGAAGAGTATGAGTACGAGTTCTCTTTCAAATTTCATCTGGATTGAGTTTGTAGGTAAGGCCCTCATGCCAGACGCGGTCGAAAGCTTTCGCCACGTCTATCATGAGGATCGCAACTACTTGTTTACAATGCAGGGCAGCTCCTGCAAACTCTGTGAGCCTTACAAGTTGCTTCGTAGTTGACAAATTTGCCATGAAATCCAAATTGTTCGGGTGGGAGTAAGTTGAGATATATTTTCATTCTGTAAAGAAGAATTCTTTCGAAGATCTTACGAAATCCCGAGAGTAAACTTATCGGGCGATATCCGTGTGGATTTCTGTGATCTTTGCCTGGTATGGGTATCATGATGATTTTAGGGAATTTCCACTTGTCTGGGAAATACGTAGAGACAAGACATGCATTCAGGATGCTGGTTAATTTGCAGATAATACTGTTAGGAAGATGTTTAATTGCGGTATTTGTAATGCCGTCCTTTCCAGGAGCCTTTTTTGGTCGTAATTTTATTACATATGTCTTAACTTCTGCGGGCGTAGCCAGTTTGATGACGTTGTTCGCACTAGGGAAATTTAACCAATCGCGGACATATAGAAGTATTCTAAGTTCCGAGTCTTCGTTCATTGGCCAGCAGTTAGGAGTGAACTGCAGTTTCAGGTGTTTAGCAAAAATATATGCGTTGTCCTGGTTTGAAGTTGCAATTATGTTATTAAAAATCAGGGGACGGTTGCACGAGTAGGTCGTCGTTAGATTTTTGATTAGAGTCCAAAATGAACTGTCATTGATGTCAAGACGAAGCATTTTCTCTGACCAAAGATCTTCCTTATGTTGCTTGATTGATTTTCTAATTTCGCTGTTTAACCGGTTAATGTCCCTTTTGATGGCCGGATCCCATGTCATGTGGTAGACTTTCCGGAGCCTGTTTCATTGTTTAATAAGGAGCCGGATATGTCTAGGAAGTCTAAAGAGGTTATCCTTGTTCGGGAAGCTTTCGCTTGCATGAATGACAAGAGTTCTGTATAGTATTTGTCCGCAGTGGCTTATCGCATCGACGGCGAGAATAGCTAAGAGACTATTCGCACCACCTATGCTCGCGCATGCGCACAAAGAAAATTGTGTGATGAACATGAAAGATTTTGTTTTCCTCCTTGTGTTATGTAAATACGAGCCAGTTTCCGATAGAAAGTCCTCTCCGAAGAAACAGACCTTGTATGTTTTGTATACATAATTAAGCAAACAAATATAACAAGTATATCTTTCTTTCCGAAAAAATGAGAGAAAATTTTCTTGTGAAAAGTGAAAATTCAACTCTAAAGGTACAGAGATAATAACAGAATATGAAAAGAAGTGAAAACGAAATGTTTATAAATCAGACTGTCAATAATCAATTGATAACAGAACTAATTTTGACAGAAAAATAATTTTTCATAGTAAAAATGAAGGAAATGAGAGGTATTTAAATTTCACAACTAAAATAGGGATATCAAAAAATAAACAAGATAACTTCTGATTTCCAATTTCTAGCTGATAAAAAATTAATGTCATTGGATTTAAGCATTTTAAAATCAACAGAGAATTTAAATAATTAAATGTTTTAAATGTTATTTAGAATATTTTTAACACTGCCAATTACTAATAGCAGGGATAAAAATAAAAGAAATGAAAAAAATGCTATTCCCTCCAAAACGTTCGAATATCTCTCCTAGAATATAAATTGATAATGAAAGCAGATTTTGAAAATAATTATTACCGATTTTATTTTATTAAAAGCAAGACCAATTAAATTATAAAAGCCGTTTGATTATTAAAGTAATTATTTTAATATTATCTATTATTTATGAAAAACGTAATTTTTAACGCTTTCATTTAAATTTGCACATTATTTATGTATTTTATAAACACATAAAATTATACAAATATTATAAAGATATATAATTTTGTGTAGTTACTTTTACTGAACATAAACGTATACAGATTTAGCTAACTAGATTGTTCTGTAAACAGATATGCAGATATAAAACTAGTAACTTGAAACAAATAGGCACTTCCTGATTATTTGAATTCTGGTTCAATATTCTTGTAGAAACATTAGGATTTTTGATACTGAGAGACGTGAGAAATGTGCAGTGCCCTCACTGAGACTCAAACCTCTTGAATACGCGCCGAGTGTGCTGGCCATTACACCACGAAGGCATGCTAAGAAGGCGAAAGAAATACCTTATATATTCCCCCTTTTAAAGGGCGACTAGGATCAGAGGACACAATCGCCAAATCCGCAAAAAGGGTGGAGAATAATCATCCACCACCTTTTTTTTTTTACTTCGGGCGCCACTCAGTGCTTAAATTGCGCCGGAGCCCACCGGAGGCCGGCTCTGGTGCTTCTCAATTTTTAGGATAAATTACAATTTTAGCCGGAGCGCACCGTAGCCCTAAATGAGTTTAGCTCCGGTACTTCTTTTATAAAACTGAATCACAATTTAAAGGGAACAAAATTTAGAATTCCTAACGTTTTAGTTTAACAACTTTGTAATACTCTATTTCCCTAGAAATACGAACTCATGAGAACTTGAGACGTTCAAGTAAAGTCCCTTCATTCGCATGCGGAAACCTTTCCCTTTAAGAAAAGCAATAAATTTGAGGGAGTTTGTTTAGGAACGCCTAAATTTCTCGCCATGCCATTGTATCTAGTGTATTGTTATCGATGCTTATAGTTATCCTCGCAGGAAGGAAAATTTTTGTTCTTAAATGTGCGTTAAGTGACAGCGAGTACAATAAGAGGGAAATACTGAGATGATAAACTGCTCAAGAACGTCCTATACATTGTCTTCCCACAGTATCCACTAATGGGGGGGGAAAGGATAACCAGCAACTTTATATTTAGGAGTCCGATTCAAGACTCATTTACCCCTGACATCCATCTGCTTGATGGCTATAGTTATATCACCAGGGAGCCGCAGTCAAAGAGAACGTTCTTTCTCACCAAGATTCCCCTCATTTTTTGTTTCCACCCACTCATACCCTCATTCTGTTTCGCCCTGGAATTTTCATCAGCTATACTTTAAGTATATTTAATTTTTGTAATGATAAAAGAACTCCCCCCCCTACGATCAGAACTGAAATTGGGCCGGAACCCACCGGATTTCGGTTCCGGAGCTTCTTAGTTTTTGTAATAAATTATAATTCTAGTCGGAACGCACCGGAGCCCTGAATAAGAAGGCTGTGGCACTTCTTTTATGTAGTTAAATAACAATTTCAGTAGAAATTTTATCTCGAAAATATTATTTTAACAATAAAATTATATTAAAAATCGCGTATTAAATTTCAATTTATCTCTTTACATTTTATTTAATTTTAATTAGTTAATTACTTCAATCTTTAATTATTTCAATAAATAATAATTAATTATCTAATAATTATCAATTAAATTATAGTTAATTAATTATATAATAATTGTTGATTAAATAACAATTTATAAACATTAATTAAATAGCTGTTAATTAATTTGATAATAATTAACTATTTAATTTTAAAATTATTAAGGAGTTTAATAGTCATTTGATTTATTTACTTACTCTTGTTCCTCTCTGCTGACGGTCTTCCATAGGGCTCCGGCACTTCTAATCTTAGAAATTAAGGCCTGGCGCCACTGTAGAAACATTAGGTATTTTTTGAAAGCAGGAGAGATGAAAAATGAGCACCGCCTTCGCCGGGACTCGAACCTCTCGAATACCCGCCGAGTGTGCTGACCATTACACCACGAATCACAAAGTTAAACAAATAGTACAGTTAGTTTCCTTATTATTTTCACAATATATGAACCAACCTTATTTACGCGTATCGTGGAGTTTTCTTACATGGCCATTTGCATGCTTTATGCTATTTATCGCCTGTAAGAATACGTAGTATATGGGCTATGCAGATTCGATTTTTTCTGATTTCTTATAATATGCTTTTCTATTATTTCTGAACAAAATTTATAACACGTAAAAATAACTAAACAAACATTTCTTGATACTCGAGGGTGTGTGGATAAAAGAATCACAATTATCTGAACTTTTTTTTAATGCTAGAATTTTAGTTAAAGTAATTAAAATTTTATTATACAGGGAATTTGCTATATGGAATATGGTGACTCATATATTGCAGATAGTTTATTTCTTATTCAGTATTTATTAAATTATAAGTATTATATATCTTTTCCATGTTTGTATAATTTTAAAGATGTAACACGGAAATATGTCTTAAAAATTCACTCATGGAGCAATGTATATTTTCAGTACAAAAATAACTAAAAGAATTGCCAGTTTTTTGGAGGGGGGGGGGGAGGGCACTTTCATGGCTGATGCCAGCTTTCTGGCCGGAATCAGGTTTTATTGCCCAATGCACGATCTACTATTATTGCTCTATCTATGAAGTTTCTATATGTTTGTACTTAAAATTACGTTTCGTATCTTATCGATTTCAGTTTATTTTGAATAAAAAACACTAAAAAAATTATAAACAGGGGGCAGGAGGAAGAAAGCCAGTTTGCAAAAAGAATATGCAGAGTGATCATAAAAAATCTTTCTCGATATATTAAACCTAAACTGCCTATCTGCTCAACAAATCAAAATGAAATTTCAGACAATATTTGAAGGAATACAGCCAAGATCTGGAGGATTTAAACAATACAGCTCTCACGGTTACAATGAAAAAATTTCGAAAGACAACACCCTCTTATATACACAGAGAGAGAGAGAGAGATGATTTTTTATTTTGATTTAGTGTTTCATAAAAAAAGAGCAGAAAATGTAGATAAATACCAACAAAAGAAGTTTTTTATATTCATACACTAAAACTAAATACTTCACAGGGAAATAAAAGACTGACTGCATTTCCTCCTGAAACTAACATTTCATTAAAATTTGTAATGTTATTTTTGCAGATGATAGAGACAATCTCAGCAGAAGCTTCAGACTATCATGTTTATCCAGTACAAAGTCCGTAATCCGGACTCGACGGGACTTCGGCGATTCCGGGTTAGGGGGTTTTCCGGATTACAAATCATCAATTTAAATCTGCTAAGATGGCATGCAGAAATTATACAATTAAAATATGAAACCGTAATTTATGAAAATATGAGCAATTATGATCTAAAGGGTATCAAAATTTACAAAAAAAGCTTAATATTTATTTGTTTACTTTATTAAACATTTATCACTTTGTCATGATCGTCGCTTTTAGCATAATGAACCCTTTTTCTGTTAGTCATTGCAAGTGGAGTGTAGGAATCCACAAAATCTTCAGTTCCTATTTCCTTTAGCTTATGTCATATACAGTTGATTTTCCAATGTCATACTCCTCGCATAATTTTGAGACTGATATGCATATAACTTTGAGACTTTATCCATTTTTTGCAGCAATTCCACTTTTTGTTTGATGGACATCGAAACATGCTTTCGCTTTGTAGATCCTTTGAGAGCTCCAGAATTGAAAACTCTTTTTGACATAATCGAAAGTTTAAGCTTACGTTTTATAAAATTGCTCTAAGTCTTCAAAAAATAATAAGCCGGTTCTAACTAGAAGATTAAGGAACAGCGCAAGCTGCAACATTAACTGAAATGCCTTAGATAGTTTTAGCCTAGCTTATACCATCAGTTATACATTAAACGCGCATGCGTAACCGCATTATGTGCATGCGCAAACAAGCATATGCGCATGCGTAAACGCGTTATACGTTTACGCATGCGCATAAAGTTTGTAGCTTTGAGATCCGAATTAGAGACTTTGTACTGTATCATCCACTTACCTGGCAAAAGATGCTACAGCATGAAACATAAGGTTTTTAATTTGTCTTCAACAAAGCCTTGTGCATAGTAAGCTCTCAGTGTTTTGCTGTTCATCACAATTAAAATTTTTAGTTTATTTTTCAGATGTAATCAATTAGGAAAAGCCTATCAAAGTGAGCAATTTTAAAGCAGAAAAACCCATTCACCATTTGCATCTATTTTCTTTTTTAACCTAAACAGATATAACTAAAAATGCATTTAATTTATAGTAATACCTCACTGATAAATAATGAACATTCCTGTAATCTAATTAAGGAAACATGTTTTCTAACACCATACATTATTCTGATCATCATAATTTGTTGAAAATTTTAATATTAAATCTCCTTTCAAGCAATGGCTGCAACATTTTTTTAGTATGTATCCCTTCTGCAAGCTTAAAGGTTTAATCTGTCCCTTCCCCATATAAAAGTTTTCCAAAAGTGCAAGTTTGCAATAAAATGTTACAACTATCTGATAAATGATTCATCCAAGTTTTAATGCACTGTATAAAAAGATATACATAAAAACTTTCACATTTGGCAAGTGTATAAAATTTTACTTTAAATTGATTCTTTGGTCAGCAAAAATAATATATATATATTTCCTCCAAGAAATTTGTTTTGAAATAAAATGTACTGCTATTTTTACTTCCTTATACAAAGTAAAGGAAGTATTGTAATCACGAAAAATTCCATATTTATATTCGAAAAAATATCATATTTTAACAAAATTATGCTGATGGCTTTTAAATGCAGTTTAACGATGTTTTTGCATGACACCTGTATGAAAGGACAGAATAAAGGACTCTTTTTCTCCAAACAAATTATAAAACTGATTTAAAATGGATTCAGATTTTTTTCGTAGCGTCTGTACATATCTTTCGTAACTCAAAAATGAGTAGCCTCAGAATGTTGAAATTTTGTATATAGGACTGCTATAATATGTCGTTGTGCACCTCCCTTTTTGGTTGCAATCTGCCACACCAAAAGTATATATATATATATATACACATACCCACTCTGTTACTCTGCTCCATGAGCTTAGTTTTTTTTTTTAATATATATATATATATATATTCTTATATGTTGGTAAACTGTGCATTTGTTTGCTTTAAAAATAATTGAATTATGTCGGTCTCATCTTCCGGTTAAGGTTTTTATGCCTTTATTTAATCTGAATGCAATAGTTTAGAATTATCAGCAATTTAAATGTGCAGCTAAACCTAATTTTTTTTTCAGCCATATTTGTTTATATTTAAAATTTAGCAGAATAGTGAATGAAGTCTTTTTGCAGAGTGATACAAAAGGAAACTTTTAGTTTTGTGCACCGAAAAATCTACCTTCTTGCCTGCTGGCTGACTTGTTAGCTTTTGCGCAGAAACTCTAATTTTAATTGTAAAAATTGTTTTTTTAATTATTTTAACTGTATTTGGTGTTTTATGTTTTTCTATACCTTTCAACTTTTAATGAAGATATTTTGCATTTTATGTATTTTTGCTTTGCTGAGAAGTGAGAACTGAATTAATTGAATGAAAAATATATCTCTAATGAAATTCGATGAAATAAGTGTTTTGTATTAGCAGTAAACATTTTACCCAATCTGTCTTGGACAGAGAAGAATGTTTAAGAGTAGTGCATGTGCGTAAGTGGTGCTGAATGGTCTGTCAAAAACATTTCCTTTTTTATTCATTTAGTTTCTTTTAAATATTGTTTTAGATTTATTATTGTATTTGAATAGAACAATTTAGCAACGATTAGAGAATTCTTCAGATGATATAATTTTTGTGCATTCTGAGTTACAAAATGAATAAGATGTAACAATGTTAAGTGAACCAAGTGTCGCTATGTTAAATAAATATATTGAATTTTAAAGAGTGCATTTATTCTATTGTGGTTTATGCACTATCATCGAAGTAGACTCAATTCAAAGAGTTTAAATGAAATGCAGGAAAAATGCATATAATTTAATATTTCATACAAGGAAGTCATGCAGTGTACACATTAGAATTTTTTTCTGATTTTGGAGTTGAGAAAATATGGACCCAAAAAATCTCCAGTCAGGTGTTTGCTAGCATAGCTTGATGCAAATTTTTTATACCCGGAAGTTCTGCTAAAGTACATGACAGTCAAGCATCGCATTTATCTTATTTCTGGCACATCATATATGAAGAACAACTCTTATATAGGTATATTGTTTAGGAGAAATATGATAAGCAATTAAAAAAAAACCCTTAGTTTTCAATTTCCTTTTTTTTTTATTTTCCACTATTTATTATAAGATTTTATAACACAATTTTTTTTTCCTTCCGGCAGTAAAGTAAGAAAAAAGAATTTTTTCCCCCTACATTAAAAAAAAAAAAAAAAAGTTCAGTACACAGTACTACAATTAAAATTTATAAAGGGTGGGCAATCTAATTTTTGCAATTTGAATTGGCTATTAAAAAAAAACTAATTAATATTTTTTCAAAATTATGACTTTATTAGAAAGACTGGACATTTTCATTTAAGAATGAAACACAATATCATTCAAATGATTGCAATAGGTGGCTTGAGAGTACCCATCTGATCAACCCAATTTTTCAGTACATTTTCGATTGTTTGGGCTCCATTCACATGAATGGCAACTTCGATTTCGTATTTCAAGGTATCATTCGTCTCTGGGTGGTCAGTGTAACATTTATCCTTAAGAGTCCTCACACACACAGGGGGGGGGGAGACACCCAGTGGGTCAAATCACAGCTCCAAGGTGGCCAATTGACATTCGGCTAATTATTCGATTTCCAAAAACAGTGCGCAAAAGATTGATGGTTACGTTGGCTGTCTGGTAAGTGACCCCGTCCTGTTGAAACCAAATGTCACCTATGTCATCCTCTTCAATTTTTGGAAAAAAAATTAATTTAGCATGGCATGGTAACATTCGCTATTGACGGCAATGGCAGCTCCTCGCTCATCTTCGAAGAAAAATGGCTCGATGATGCCGCCATACCAAAAACCACTTTGGATTTTTTTTTTTTTTTTTTTTTTTTTGTGTGTGTGTGTGTGGACCCCTTTTAAGGATAAGTGTTAGGCTAACCACCCAGAGACAATTGATGCCTTGAAACACGAAATCGAAGTTGCCATTCATGCAACTGGAGCCCAAATACTCAAAATTGGGTAGATCGGATGGGGGGTATTGTCAAGCCAGTCGTGGCAGTCATCTGAATGATGTTGTGTTTTATTCTTAAATGAAAACGTCCAATCTTTATAATAAACTCAGAATTTTGAAAAAATATTCATTAGTTTTTTTTAAATAGCCGATTCGAATTCCAAAAGTTAGATGGCCCACCCTATATTCTGTTACAAATTTTGTATATAGATGATTTTAGTGCAATTATATGTAAAATTGTTGTATTTTTCTGAGTAATGTGATGTAAGAAAAATATCAAAGAGACAAGCTATGCCGTAAAAGTAAGAATATAGGGGTAAGTGCATTTTACATTGAGTAAATGGTCATCTAGGTAATTTGGTGAGAAATCCCCAAAAGTCATCAAACTTGGTGACATTTTGTTTTGGTTTGTATCACTGTAATAGGTATTGCAACTGAATAAATGTGATCCCTATAACCGTAATTCGACCCTCATATTGCCTTCCAGTAATTTCGAGAAGCAGAAAGTACTAGAAATATCTTGGCAGTCGGGTGAAAACTATACAAGACCAGAGACAGAGCATCTGCTATCAATTGTTGCGAAATGTTAGTTCAGCATGGTCGGAGTACCGAGATATCTCCTGCATAGCTTTCTATTTAGATGCACTTTACATTTCATTTGATGTTCTTGGTAGTTTGAAGTGCAACTACTGATTGTACTTTGCGATACAGTGAGCACCTGTACTCTGAGGGAAATTCCAGAACATTAAAGTGTTTCTTTTGATAAAATAAATTTTATTAACCTATCAATGGACCCATGTGCATTCAATCTCTTACTAACTTGTATGTGCAAAACTATATTGTAGTAACAAACTTCTGAATACAGAGTAGGAGAAACAAGAATTACTTATGCATATATTTTATTAAACCCATTACTTCTAAAATGAAACATTCTTGTTAATTTATTTCAAATGTTTCTTTTTGTTAAAACTCTTTTATCACTCTTCAAAAGAGAGATTAACAATAAAAACTCTTCAATATAGACACAGCTGCATGTCAAGAATATTCAAGAGATGCAATTATGCATTTCTTGAATATTCTTAACATGCAACTTCTTTTCACATAAAATTTGGCCACTCTTGATTTGTGACTGGTTCATAGATCAAAGTTGACCTTTCAATGTGGAAGTAACCTTTTGTGTTAGAAGTTACACACACACGTGTGTTCAGTTGATTAATTGTAATTATTTTATTTTTAAATTAAAAAATACCATTTTAACTTTACAAATGGACCTAACAAAGCTGTGACAAATGCCTTGTAACTGATTAATTACTATTAAATACTTGTGAAAGCAGAAACTAAAGATATTGAAAGTAAAAACATTTTGAATATGAATACTTTTGCAATTTATATTAATGCCTCTCTTTAATTTTTTGTACTTTGCTGTGGAATGGCCTTTATGCAGTCCGAGTTATGAATTTATTTACTCATTTTGTACAATTTAAGCTAATTTTATTATATATTTTATATAATCGTAACATGTAGCCACATATTCCTTTCATATTGGGATGTGTTTAATTCATTTTTCACTTTATAAAATTTGTTATTTAGAGTAAATTGGAAAATGAATTATAAAAACAGCTTAAAAAGAACAAGAGTGGGGGAAAAAAAAAAAAAAAAAAAAAAAAAAGGTATATATTAGCCTCATGATCCTTACTGGGCAATAGAATACATTTTTGTTGCCATGTCAGCAGTGTGTGTGAAGTTTCCAGGAAATGCATTTTCAAAACTTGAGAACAGATTTTTATAGAATGTTTGGCAGTACTATTATATAATATGAGATGACTAGAGAAGTGAAAGCTGGCTATCATACAATAATGTGTTATATTTATTAATCTGTTAAATTAGTACTTGTTCTGATACCAATTTTGCAACTGCAATAAATATTTCATTTTAAGAAGGATTCCAGCATTGCTTTTCTATTCTCCTTCAGTTATTTTTACCTGTTTTAATTACCTGTAAAATTGCAAACACTGTAAGCTGAAATATATATATATATATATATATATATATATATATATATATTAATTTAACATGGTTATTTAAGTAAGTCTCAGAAAATATGGATCACAGCATTAACATTTTTGTTATATTCGGTTATTTTAATTTAGTCTCCAAAATGATTATTGAAAGAAATTATATATCTTACTATTCATCCAGTATTACTGCAATATTTATGGATAATAATGTATAATCGCATGGGACTCATTTAATTAAGATACTAACAAAGACTAAACAATCAACACACACATTTGGTCTCTAAGATCACTAAAACTAAACTCAACAGAGCACATATAAGGCATGTCAAAAAGATGTATTTCAGGTTACAGTGTCCTATGAAGTATCTCCCATGAAGGAGCACTGTGAAAACCAACAATCAAAAATGGTATAAAAAGCATGAATCACTATCAGTCCAGATTTTCAGCTAGTGAGTACTATATACATTACCATATAAATGATCCCAGTGAAAACTTATTATATCAAACATGGCTATCAAAATCCCAAAATCATTATTCACAAACTTTTCCACTTATCTGCTATTCTTTTTATTGTGCAGTGTAATTTTTCCACAAAAACTTATTCTGTAAACTTAACACAAATAAATATGTTTTTATTCACATTATTATGTTATTTCTTGTTTATTTTTTGAGCAACCATGTAGCACTTCTATTCCATTATATGCTATAATATTTGTCCAAACACATCATTTTGTTACAAACATTTTTATTAACAGCAATTATTTAAAAAAAATTAAACACTTTTACATAACTAATTCCCTAGAATTAAATAATAATAAAGGGAAAAGAAAAATTCAATTCAAAATTTTAAAAAAAAGTTGTACTTTTGGAATATTTATTAAAATTTTCTCAAGGGAAATATTAAAACTACTTTTCCATAAATATAACACATTTTAGTTTTTATATAAACACTTTATTTTATTATACATTTATTTAATAAGGTATTTTTTTAATATATGTACAATTTTTACATTCCAGATGTTTTTTAGATTTACAATAAAATCATTAAGATAAAATATCCTTATGGCACAAGGCAAAATTTTTTTCTGTACAAACATCACAGTGAGAGATAAAGAAATATATATAAATTTTTCATTTCACTCGGTTACCATGTACTCTAAATCTATACAGACAGGTGTATTCTATGTTTCCATGATTGCTGTGAATCTTTAACTCCAAATGCAAAAAAGAGCCAGCATCTGAATTCTGTGAGGGAAAATTATAAACATACATTGTCTTATTCATTATTTAAAAAATATCTCCATTACATTTACTAGGATACATGAACTTCAAAATCTCTCAAATATTGACATGGACCAATATAAATTTTCTCTTACTAATATAAAGTTTCACTAAATGTCAATAAAATGCATGCATTTACATTTGAAAGCAAAAATCTTTGTTTGAAATTAAATAATCCCCCCTTCAAATTGCACAGAATTTATTCAGATCATGCATAAGTTGCTCAATTTCAGGCAAATGGCATAAGAGCATAACATCTTAAATTTTGATACCAAAATCTTATACATATACATTTCTTTTATTTTGCTGCAAAGCCCCCATATATTTAGGCAATTATCTTTTTCATGAGTAACACTCAATTTATCTAGTAATAGTTCTATACCTGAACAGCAAAATATTGCAGTGGCTCTCCCTTATCATCATAAGTATATTTCCCCAATAATATTCCTTTGCTGTCAGTTTCAGATGCCAAACCCTAAATAAAAAATACATATATAAAACATAAACTATGCAAATATTTCATTATTAAAAATAAATTTGAATGGAAAACTATCCCCACAATTAATAAAATGTTACGAGAAAATTTTTCTGTATGCTACACTACATTATAAATGATTTTGAATTTTTATTTATTAATTGTAGTTTACAGATATATGGATAGCATTGATTTATGACTAACTCGGAAAAAACAATATAGAAATATCAGAATTTAAAAAATTTTTTGCTATGTTTAAAGTTTAAAATAAAAATTAAATACATTACCCAAACACTGAAATCTTTAGGTGCACTATCAACTGAACCACTCGGTGAAAGGGAAACAGGAATGTGCTCTAATGTAAAGCCAGTGGGATAAATTCTAGCAGATAATTCAAGAACTAGAAAACCTTGACTTCCTTTAAAGGCCCAACACTGTCCAGGATTCACATCTGGCTGAAATATTTGAAGAGAACTCATAGAATTGTATAACTTAAGTTGAAAATTTGGTTTCAAAATATTCTATAATGATTTTTAATGATAACGCTTCCACTTAACATATACAGTCAAAAGTCGTTAATTCGGACACCCATAATCCGGACCTCAAAGCTAAAAACTTTCTGCGCATGCGCCGCGTTGACACATGCGCATAGGCGTTTACGATGCGCACGCGCATATGCGTGCAGAATACGTTTTTGCGTGCGCGTTTAACGTATAACGGACGATATAAGCTAAAATTATACAATTATCTATTTCAGTTAATGTTGATGCTTGCGTTATTCCTTAATCTTCGAATTGGATGCAGCTTCTTATTTTTTGCAGACTGTAAGAGCAATTTTATAAAAGTAAACTTGAACTTTCGATTATGTCAATTTCCGATTCTGGAGCTCCCAAAGGATCTACAAAACGAAAGTATGTCTCGATGTCCGTCAAACAAAAAGTGGAATTGCTGCAAAAAATGGATAAAGACATGAAGAAGGTGACAGAGAGGTTAGTGAAAACGAAAATATTTCGATTGACAAGTTAGTCGGTATTCTCGGCACAGCAATTACAGGACTTGAACAGCGGAACTTTTTAACTGAACAAGAAATTATGTCTGTTTATAGAATTAAAAAGAAAGTATTATCACATAAAACGAAACAACTTACATTGAAAGAAATGTTTAATAAAGTAAAAAAATAAATATTAAGCTTCTTTTTTTGTAAATTTTGATACCCTTTAGATCATAATTGTTCTTTATTTCCTAAAATACGGTTTCATATTTTTAATTTTAGAATTTGTGCATGCCATCTTACGAGATTTAAACTGATGATTTATAATCCGGAAAAATCGATAATCCGGAATCGCCGAAGTCCCGACGAGTCCAGATTAACGACTTTTGACTGTATTACCTCAGTAAAACAAACCCAAACAAAAATTTACTTGCTATATTAATATACATAATAATACATTACCATTTGATTGCATTGGGGATAAATATATCCTGTACTTCTGACTGACCAGTATTTCTTTTATGTGCATGAAGTGGTTAATGAGCTTTCTAAAAATTTCAGTTTGCAATTAGCTCAGGAATGCGACATCCTTTGGTTAGCAAAATGCTAGAAAATTCTTGAGCTCAGTTTTGTGATGGATATTTCTTAAAATTAAACGAACATTCATTAATCCTTGATAAGTTGCCAAATTATGGCACCTAGTCCTTGAATAAGTAAATTTAATAGCGCAATTTATTTCACTAAGAATTGAAATTTATATGAAACTTGCTGGAATATCATAATAAGCAGCGAGTACATATATTTACCGGACTTGAATTATTTTACATTGAGTTTTAAACCAGTGCTGGGTAATATGCCAAATACAACAGCATTACTAATTATTCTGAAGTAGTGTCTATGTTAAATACTAAGCACAATTAATAACTTTTGTCTCTGTAGGTTGTATTTCTTATGTGTGCAAGGTAAAAAATAAAGTGATGTACTTCTTTAAACAGGACTTGTATTACAAACATATTTTCATAAAAAATAATTTTGAGATTTTTATGCTTGTATTTGGTAAGAAACTTAAATTTATTCCTAAACACTTCAGGTATCTTTAGTTGTAAAAACTGGGAGAATACAAACATTTTAAAAATTTTTTTTAATAAAATCAAAGAAAGAAACTTCTCTCAAAGAAACTGAAGTGCAATTTCTCAAGAATACATTAAGTACATATCTATATAACAAACTTCAATGAGTCCATTTAAGTTCACATAAATTTTAAACTGTTGAAAAAGAATTCTGCAAATAAAGTTTATTCATTATTAAAACACTTTTCAGAGACTTAAAGTATCCTCAAAATTTTTTCTAATGTTATAATATTTTCATGATCATTTTTGGTATCCTTTAAGCATCCAGTTTAACAATAATAAAATTTCTAATCCAGAAGATCAAAGGAAAAAAATTTTTAAATCAACATTATTTATAATTAAGAATTAATAATACAACAGTTTCAACCTTCACCCTTAAACCAGTTCCTTATGCATAAGGCTTAAATTTAGCTGAAGCCTAGTTCCACTACTTCCTAGTTTTTAAGTGAAACAATAATTCCAGCTGGATCCCAAAACAAAAGAAACAAGAATGTTTTAATTCATTATTTAGTTACTCATCATTAATCCTTAATAAGTCATCAAACTTAATTCTTTATCTATTACTAATATTATTATTATTTATTCTTAATATACTTCCACATATTACGGTCTACAACTCACACTTTTAATACAAGAAATAATATCAAAATTTGTGGATGCGCAATTAAACACCAGATAAAAAATGATAGATTAAAAAATAGGGAAAAAAATAAGCATATAAAAATTAGGTTTCTACATATATCTCTACCTGTTTATTCAAAAGAAATGCCTTATGAACTTAATTTTCATTATCGGATAACATGAAATGATATTTATCTTCCATTATATCTTCGGGCACACCAATAAATTCTATTTCATCTACAAAACAGTTACTCTGACCCATAAATACCCAAATCACGTTGGGTCAAACGTGACCCAAATCATGTTTGATTCCATCTAGAATGTTAGATGTACTGCATTTTTTAAATAACTTCTAAATTATGACAGGTTTAATTTCATTCCATGCTTTCATTATCGATTCACACACTATTCCTAGGCCGGTATGACGAATTTGGCTTACTTTCACAAATGATTTTCACCTTCTAATATCCATGTATTCCATGTCATTTTAAATTTCCTTTGAATGGATTATCGATACACATATCTAAAACCTGAACTAATGGCATTAATCCACCTGGAATAGCTGCCATGTCTACACGACATCATATTATGGGATCTGCACATGCCCTAAACTAAAAGACTTTATGGATTCTTAAATGAAACAGAACATTTTTGCGAAACTGAACCATTTCTTATCCACAATTTCACATCATTTTTATCCACCCATCCTTTCTCGTGAACATGAATGTAAATGCCATTTGGGAAATAACGTTTCAGCATCATCTTTCTTTTAAAAATAATCAGGGGTTATAATTTATTACAATCCACTAAGCAAGAGGACTATGATGAGGTGAGATTTTTCGTGACCTGTTGTTTTTATATGAACGGTTTTTATTCCTTTCACATAATGTGTTTTATTTCCTATTATATCAAACATTACTGAAGTCTCAACCATATTTCTAATATGTAACAGTAAATAATTTTTTTTTTTTTTTTTTTTTTTTTTTTTTGCCTTCGTAGATCAATAACATACTTGTAGAAACATATCAATATGTTGTCCAAATCTTTCGAAAGCATTCGCAAAACTTTAGTCTTTTTTCCTCCCTTAGAGTTAAATTATTTCCTGCTATAAATTAACTATACCAACTGAAAGTTGCTATAAAATTTTCACTTTCATTTGCATTCTCTTTTGCCTACTTTAAAGCAAATACATGTACTTTGTATCTTGTTACAATAAATCCATTCTGGTGATTTTCTACGACCCAGTTTGCAACACTTTCTTCTAGGATATGCCATTTACTTACATTTAGTTAGGAGCTGCTATTAGTCATGAAACTAACTTTTTCCCTGCATCATTTCTCAAGCTGTTGCCATCAAATGTTATCAAGATATATTATTTAAAAAAAAACTTAATGAAGAATCTGTACCTAAGTATGTATGTTCCTTGCACTGTAGGAAAATGACAGCACATAAAAGTCACTGAATTTTGAACACAGCTAATCCTCCACGTGAGCATGAGCACCTCAAAGACTGAATTTTTGAATTTATTTCATATTTTATACAAATTTAAAGAAATTTTGTTTCAGAATCAGTGATTTATGAGATAATAGTGAGAAATAGCAGCACTGCTCAAAATTTAAAAAACAAATTCTCAGGCATACCAGACTTTTGCCATTTAGCAAAATGTAACACATTTATTTTTCAATTTTAATCTACAAGCTTGGCTGTTTGAAAGCAAAGTACTACTGCCTCAAATAGAATACAGAAGTCCGAGATCCGGACGTCTAATATGCGGATCTCAAAGCCCCCACCAAACAATTTTTTTTTTGGGGGGGGTATGCTTCACGCATGCACGTTTGATTTTTTCCCCTCATAATAAAACATGCGAAGAGTCCCGATTCTTAATCTCATTTAGGCACTAAATAAAATGCCTCATTATTGAAGAAATAATCATTTTAGCATAAATTTGGGTGATTAATAATTTGACTCCGTAACTGCGTATCTGCTTGGCATACATCTTAAGCCACAAGATTCTTCATAGAAACATTGTTGATTTTATACCAACTAATATTTTATATCCTTGACACCAACCTGACGAATCATTAAATTTTGCTTTCATGTTTATCAACACATGACAACTTGAGTGATGACTCATGCAGCGATGCCTAAACAGATTTGTTATACTAGCAATTGAATAACAAAGAGTATTCTTTGATTACAGATTTAAATTACCATATTTGCTGACTTATAAGACGAATTTTTTTTTCTTTGAAAATAGGTCTGAAAAACAGAGTGCATCTTATACATCCGATACTCGGTTTTTGATTACACTCATTTTTGAAAAATTTCCTCTATTCGGATTTTTTTTTAATACATGCGATTTTTTTATTGTTTCCTTGTGGAGTGTGGGAATATTACAGTAATGTAGAGTTCAGTGAATGCGCATGTACTGTCATCGATAATCACAGCTGGGTTCGTTTAAACTTTCTAATTTTTGTGAACGACTTTTAAGTGTGTGAAATTTCTACTATTCAATTTTCTTAAATTTATTGGCAAGTTATGGCTCAAAAACAATGTCGGCATTGCTATAACATACATATGATACAAATTTTGAGATTACACCATCAAAAAGAAGGAAGATGGGTCAAAGCTTCATGGGACGTTGTGAATACAGAGACAGTGGTTAAATCATTTAAGAAGTGTGGCATTAGTAATGCACTGAAGGGTACAGAGGACAATTTGTTGAAAGAGAATTCAGATTATGATTTAGAAGAGGTCTCAAGTGACTCTTCGTCGTTAACGGCGGCAAAAAAGGTAAACGTGCTAAGAAATGTTGACGAGGAAAGATTTAACAAATATTTCTTTCCATATCCTAAAAACAGATTTTATTAATGATACTCATAGGCCAAATGATTACATTCAGTGCTATTGGAATTAAGAATAACTGATTTGTTATTCACATAAAGCCAGAACCAGTGCCAGAGCTCGCATGGCCCCACCGGCGGCAGAATATAGCAAAAAGGAGGAATTAAATGAAATTTTTCATTGTGATGACAATGCTCCAATCATCAATCAGTCAACGGACGACGGAATTTGTAGTATGATTCTAGATCCAGAAAATACCGCTACCAATAGTGAAGAAAGTAGCAGAAAGGCTATTGAAAAAGAAAAAAATTCAGTTGACAAGTTAGTCAAAATTCTCGACACAAGAATTACAGGACTTAAACAATGGAACTTGAAGTAGTAACTGAACAAGAAATTATACCTGTGTATAGAATTAAAGTATTAGCACAAAAAACAAAGCAACTTAAACAACTTATATTGATAGAAATGTTTAATAAAATAATTAATAAAGTAAACATATAAATATTAAGCTCTTTTTTCTGTAAATTTTGATACCCTTTAAGATCATAAATGCTTCAATATTTCATAAATTATGATTTCATATTTTTAATTTTATAATTTCTACATGCCATCTTACTATATTTAAACTGATTATCTAATATCCGGAAAAATCCCAAATCCGGGATTACTGAATCCTGACGAGTCTGGATCTCGGACTTTGTACTGTACTTATTATCTGCATGCACCAGTGTGTTGCCATTCAATAAAGCACATATTTCATTTTCTAATTTAATCTTTCTGTTCCTGAGTAGTAAAACAAACGATTGAAAAGCAATAAATACATCTCATAAAAATATTTATGCTTCTTTTTAATATGACTGATTTCAATAAAAATGCATTTAAATAATGAAATGTCTAATTAGAATATTAAATATTTTTATAAAATGACATAAGCTGGATCATTAAAATCATTATATATTTTTTTTCTTTTTTATGATTAATCTTTTAGAAAACTGGCTGCTTGAGCAGCTAGTTTTCAAAGAAATAATATAGCAAATATAAAAAAATATACAGTAAACCCTAACACTATTGGGAATTCTAAAGTTACGTTGTTTTTAAATATTCTGTGCTTCTGCTCTTCTGGCATATGTGTGAAAAAAGCGATGCTTAATAATAAAACTTTTTTAAAAATTAAATTATTTAATTAAAATTTATTTTATTTTTTATACATATGGGGTCTTGAAACAATCTTGAGGATCAAAAGGGATCACGAATGAAAAAAGTGTAAATCAATCGGATAAAAAAGTTGAAAAAACATTAAGAAAAATTATTTTTAAATGCTTAGTTTGAAAGTTAAAAATTATTTTATGCATTGCCAAATGATAACATTAGCCAACAGATGATAAACGTATTTTATTTTGGGTGATGGTAACAAAGTGCTTCTTATATCACAGTTTGTTGATTAAATTTGAAGGCTAAATATCTTACACCTTGCTGAACAGCAACAGATGGGTAACAAACTGTTTTTTAAATCACATTTTGTTGATTAAATTTGAAGGCTAAACATGTTACACCTTGCTGAATGGCAACAGTGGAATATAAAAATGTATCATTTCTGGCAGTGGCAAGAGACTGTTTTTAAATTAATGAGATTATTCATAAAAATTCCTTATTGAATTTGAATAAAAACATGAAGTTAAAAAAAATCAAATTCAGTCTCCAAGGTGCTAAGGTTTTAATGCGGGACTACATGGATGCAAAACTTGGTTGATTTAGGTGCAGTCCCATCTTTGCACAATGTGATGTACAAATATAGATTCTTTACTATTTAATAACAGAGATTTTGCTCACTAATTTTTTAATACTTTAAAGGTTTAGATTTAATTCCAATGAACAGAAGGTTATGGAAATAAAGTATGTAATTATACAAACCTAAATAATGAAATTATACTAATAACTGTGAAAGAATCCAAAAAGACTCTCCACTCAAGAAGGAGAAGTTTATTAATCTAATGCATACTTGTCATCCTACAAAACTAAAAAATTAGGAGAATATTCTCAATGATAAAAAGATTTTTTAAATGATAAAAATATATATATAAAATTTTTTTTAATGAATTAATTTCTGAAATGTGAATTACTAATTTTTAAACGCAAATGATCCAAAAATATTTAAATAAAAAAAAATTATTTGTATTTTTTAATAGAAAAATAATACTTTTATCAGTTTTTAAACAAATACTAAGAACAGTGTCAGAGCTTTGTAATTTTATTCATAGCAACTGCCATGTAGGCCTGCTTTTGCTAATAAATGTTTTTCTAATGTGTAATTATTAATATTAGATCTAAATTTTCACTGTACTTTAACCACTTGCACTATGACTAAACTTCACGGTTGAGGTGCCGTGCGCCACAATATAACAAGCGGTAAAGTGTTTCATTTACACCACGTCTGCAAGTGCAATCCAGAGCTGTAACTCGAGAAATAAACAATCTCGTTGTTAGGCGACGTGTGCACCACGTTATTTTCATTTTTGCGCGCGGTTTGAGACAAATGCATCTCGACGTGCACGTCTTTTTAGCAAAAGTGGTTAAAATTCCATCAGCACATTTACAGCTCCAAGTCATTACCATTGCTCGTTCCATCAGCACAACTCCCAATTTAATACCACTGGGTGCCAATCCTTGTTGGTTTTATAACTTTATCAAAGTTTTCTAATTGAAAATTGCAAAATTGTGGCTGTACTTTAGCAGTTACAACATCAATATTTTGTTTTTAAAAACTAAATGAAGTAAAACTGGAAATCTATTTAAAAAATATTGTACTGGAAAAAATATGCATTTGCTAGAACAGAAACATCTGCAACTTTGCATGTAAAATCACTTCATTGCTGATTGGAAATTTATGTAGTATGTAATTATGTACTCAATGCACTGAAGATTTTTTTTTTTTTTTTTTTTTTTTTTTTTTTTTTACCCATAGCTTTAACAACTGCAGCCGTTTTTGTAATAGCACTTAAGTATATTTTAGCAGTTTCACTATTGGGAAACATTTTTTAAAATAAAGTTGCAGCTTGATCCCATGCATTCAGAGGCACATTGTGCTCCAGTAAAAAGGCAGAGAATTGTCATTCTGCAGTAATAACATTTTGGTCCTTTGTTTCCACAAGCAAATTTAATTTTTCATTTTTTTCAACACAACTCGCATTATCCTTGTGTTTTTGTATACACGCATGTTTAAGAGCATCGGCCGATCCACTATGTGAAATTGAAAAATCACAATGACAAACAGTACACATCGTAAATGTATTAGGTTTCCTTGATAAAATAATAGAGAAGTCATATGTGTATGATTTTTGAAATATATATGAGTATTTTACCTTTTTGGCCCAAATAACTAGTATTTTACCATTTTTGCACAAATAACTAAGACAAAAGATTGCAATTTCTTAAAAGTATTTTTCAAAAGCACATAAAACTCACAGTGCTCAGTGGTGCTCAGTGGTTCAGTCAGTTTTTTTTTATATGTAATCAAGAGAAAAACCAACCACTTTCAGAAGCCCCAAATCACTTTTTTGGGTGAAAATAACAAAGTATTAAACGTATAAGTTACATAAAAATCATGGTGTATGGTGTATTTTAATTATGGCAAAGCACACTAGGGCTATCTGCCTAAGGGGAGGGATGCCTTCGTGGAGGACTTTCTAAGGGAAACTGGCTCGTATCATAAAAATCATGAGAAATTTTTTAAGAATAAGAGAAAGTCAGAAGAAATATGTTGTAACTCATGTTTGTGGGAGTACGGTTGGAAATTGGGAGTCTCCCACCAAAATCAGGAGAGTTGGCAACTCTGTGAATGTTTACAATTGTACAAAGTTCAGATCTAAATTTTTATATGCTTTGAGAGGGAGAAGAAAGACTCGCATCAAATTATCACTTCAAAAGCATGACATGTTTTTCTTAATTCTTAACTATCTCCACTACATGGATTTCATATCCTGGCAAAATAGAAATTGTTGCTAATTTGTTTGTAAGAAACATGTGTTGCTGAAAATATGGCCCAATGAAAAAGTGCATAGCTATAGCTTAGTTTAATTTTGCCATTTGCCATTTTTAAACAGCTCACTTTAAATATAGGATTTGATATTATGTGCGTTATATTTTTTCCCACCTTACTGCATATTTCATCTGTAAATGGATAGCACATCCATTTGGCAATCCAATGTTCAAATCCTGGTGAGTGCATTGCACATTTTTCATATTCCTGCATTGATATATGCTCATGACTCTAGAGACTCAAGAGGCCTACTGTAACTATTTACCTCAAAATTGTTTCAAGCACTGAACAGAAATTTCAACACAAGAAGAATTACATTGCAATTTTGTATATTTTAGTTTTAAATGGTAAACTCTGAATATAATCAGATGTTTACAGATTATGCCTTTTTTAAAATCAATCTTAAATTTTTCCTGTCAAATAAGCGGCTAAAGTGTGTGTCGCTGATAGTTTATTGTTGCCATTCAGAAAAATGAGCGTGGAAATTACCGTTTTCGCAGTTTTTAATGAATATCTCGGCTGATTAAAGTCGTATGAAGATGAGAACAGTATCAATGGATTTAGAGAATTTTTTGGAATCCGAGGATACGCGTCTCAAATTCCAATTTGGCGCCGTTTCATAGAAATTTGAGAAAAAAAAATTTAGCACGTAGCCAAATCCCTCTAATAGGAAAAAACCAAGAAAGAAAGTGGAGAAAGAAGAAAAAATGTAGCGGAAAATTAATTTTTAATTAATATCTCAGCTAATTAAAGTCCCAAAAAGACGCAAATGGTCAAAATGACGTGCCACTGACCTGCAGAATACAAAGGTGTGCTTCGCTAAGCCTAGGAGCCAGCCCTTTTGGAAAAAAATGATGTTACTTCATCCTACATATATATGCGGCTTAAGAGTCAGTCTGTCGTCGGTAGTTTATTGGTTGCTTGCGTAACTGTACTCGTCAATGGGGTGAAGTTGCCACGGCACAGGGTTGCTATTTCAATTAAGACATAGACAATTTCCTGTAAAACTTGCCTTTGCTATGACCATCCATAAGTCTCAGGGCCAAACGTTTAAGCATGTTGGCATATTTTTACCTGAACCTGCATTTGAACACGGTCAACTTTATGTTGCCTGTTCAAGAGTTCGTGAAAGAACGCACGTAAAATTAAAAATAATGGATGGTCCTCTGCAAGGCGAGCTTAAAAATGATGAAAAGATCTACACAAGAAATGTTGTGTACAAAGATATCTTTGACATGTGAATTAACATTTCATTATTTAAATCACCTTTATTGATTGAGATGAGCTCTTTAGGAATGTACTGCCAGTGGTTTCCTTCATTGCACTCTACTTTAAGCAATTAAGCAAAAGTAGAAGGGGGAAACTCCGTGGGGCAGTAAGCAAAGGGGTGTTCTCACCGCCTGCCCTGGGTAATTCAGTTTAAATTAGCAGACACCTTTGCACAAATCATTTTAATTACAATTTATAATATCTGGAACAGCAGCCATTTCGTATGACCGCCGGGCGTTCTAGTTACAACATAACTGAATTTAAAAGAATAAAAAAATTTTTCAATAAATATGCAGTAAAAGATACCTGGATGGCTGTTCTTGGCGAGTTATAGCTAGTCCAAAGAGGTAAACCAAATATACTGAATTTCCCATTTTTTTCAACATATGTTTCCGAGCATCTTGTGCCCAGAACACTGCCACCTATAATCAGAAAATTTTTATAGTTCTGCTAAAAAATGCATTCATTTCAATTTGCAAAGAAAGTAATTAAAAGTGTATTACACTTACCACCAGATTCTAGAGCATAATCAACTAAACCAGTTTTGTCTGCATCATATAACATAATAGCTTCTTTTACTAATTTCTTTATAACATCCATAGAAAACATTTCTCCATAAAGATGACTAGAGCCTTGAGAATCATGTAATAAACTTAAATTTGTTTTCAGAGATTCTACATACTTGTGAATAACAGTTTCTATTGTTTTTGTTATATCTATATCTGATTTCATTTTGTCTTGGTAATCTCCTCTAAGTTTCTCTATTTCAGATTTAATTTCAGAAGACAGTTTTTCCTGATTGACAAAATTTGAATTTAGCCAATTTGTGAAAAATTGATAAGTGAAGTTTCCTTTTGTATTACTATCACTAATCTGTAAGAAAAATATTTTTAAGTCATAATATGCAAATAAAATTTCACAATATCTTAATAATGCATGCTATTTAGGAAAAATTTCTCTGAAAAAATCAACTTAATAAATCCTCAAAAGAAATTTTTTTATTCACTAAATCAAATTAAAAAAAATAACACAAGTTTTTTTTAAAATATATTTATCTTTCTATAATAATATAATATAATAAAAATAATACATTTAATAATGCACAAAGTCCGAAATCTGGATGGCCAATATCCAGAATGATACAAAATCTGGACCACCAATAACTTTTTTTTTTTTTTTTTTTTTTTTTTTTTTTTTTTGTGTGTGTGTGCATTTTGTATGTTTTTACACATGCACATTTTATAACAATAAAATGTGTGGAGAGTTCTAATTCTTAATTTCACTTTGGCACTAAATAAAATACCTCCATATTGAAGAAAAAATCATTTATTAGCATAAATCTGTATGATCAATAATTTGGCTCTGTAGACACCTTTTTTTGTTTCACAGACAACTCAAACTGAGGCATTCTACATTGCAACATCACTGATTTTACATATACTGGATAATTTATATCTTTGATGCTAGCGTGGCGAATCATTATTCATCACATTTTGTTTTCAGCACTTCAACTATCAATACACAGCAGCTTGAGAAATGACACAAGCAGCAAACAGCATGGTAACTTTTTATGTTGACATTACGCTTGGCGATGATTACAGACTTCTGGTTCAGACTGTGCTGTGAAGTGTAGAGTCGACCAGGAAAAGTATGCAAAAAACAGATTTTGTAAATGATACCAATAAGCCAAAAGATTATATTCAAGTTGTTTGAATTGAGAATAAGAGATTTATTATTCAGATAAGCCCATGATCGGTGACAGAGTTAATGTGGCCACACTGGGTGGCAGAATAAGGAGAGACAAAATTTTTAGAATTTACAGAAGCACCGAGTAATAACATTAGGGTATGGCAAAATCTTTAGAATAAAGGGACGGCACAAGGACACAAAATTTTTAGAATTTAGGAAGGTACTTAGCTGCAGAATGTCGGAACCACAGAAATTAAACCACGCTACAAAATGTTAGCATCGGTTCTGGATAAGCCTTAAGTATATGAAAGAAGTTATTTATTCGTGACTCGGACAAACCTTAAGCAAGTGCAGAAAATAGGCTTAAGTATAATAAATAATTAAGCTAATGCAATTCAAACTTTACTTTGTGAGAGTGCAATAGAAGCAAGACAAAATTTAGTGGAACAAAATGTGTTTAGTTGCCAGTCTTATTATATACTGCCAAAAGTGTATAGCAGACACTAGACAAGCTTTATGATGATAGCTGTGAATCTGAAGTTTATCAGATATTGCAAACAAAGCAAAATTTTCCAACTTATGAAATTCATGAAGAAACATGGAGAGGTGGTAATAAGTGAATATAAAAGAAGTACTTCATTGGGCATGGTTCTTCTTCCATGCCCCACTCATAATTACGTAACAGATGGTGAAATCTGCAGTATGGTTCTAAATCCAGAAAATATGGCTACCGTTACTGAAGAAAGTGACACAGAGGTTGTTGAGAAAGAAAAATTTTGATTGACAATTTAGCGGGTATTCTTGACTCGGTAATTATAGGACTTGAACAATGGAAATTTGTAACTGAAACAACTTATATTGAAAGAAACGTTTAATAAAGCAAACAAATAAATATTGAGCATATTTTTGTAAATTATGATCTTTTAAGGTCACAGATACTTCATTAATTCATAAACCACTATTTCAGGTTTTTAATCTTATAATTTCTACATGTTATCTTACCACATATAAACTGATGTTCTAATATCTGGAAAAATCTCAAATCTGGAACCAAAGTCCCAACGAGTCCAGACCTCGAACTTTAATGATAATAATGATAATAAAAGACCAAATTACAATCTTTGTGCACACATCAAATTATTACTTCAAAGGAAATTTCTTTAAAAAAGGGGGGGGATTAAAAAAATTGGGGGTGGGCAGGAATAATTAAATAAATAAAATATTTGCTTTTAAACAGACTACTATAAAGCTAAAATGTTTACTGTGTTTTATTTAGCAGACAACTCCAATTTTTATTACTACAGTAATGGGTTTTCAAAATGGAGTTACTGTGCAGTGAAAAGTGAAGATGTCAACTGTCATATGAAATAAACATTTTAAATTATAAAAACTTTAATATTTGTTCATTATACATGCAAAATTTGCATTTAATTTTTAATGAGAACAAATGTTCATTCATAAAAACATTTATCAATAAATATATTATGTGCATAAGATACACGTAAATGAAAGTTAAAATGAAAATTATTGACACTGATGGAAGAAATAAGAGAATAAAACATTACACAAATGGCAACCCTTTTATGAAAGCTGATTAAAAACAGGGATAAGGTAAGAAGATGGAAAAAATACAGTTAATTCAATCATTATAAAAGCATTCTAATATTTGCATTTTATCTGAAACTAGCCTTTATCTTGAGAAAAATTCTTCGCTTTTGCAAACATCTGCAGGTATTTTAAGTTATTATTTGTACAATATGGTACACACCTATATACTGATTTTCAGGAGATCTGATCTTCTGGCACATATACTGATGCAGGTATGATGTGGTATTCATATCTGCAGGTTTGATTACTGCATCATACTGTGATATAATGTTGAATCTTTGGGCAACAGGGATCAATTTGCCAAAAAGATCCAGATCTACCAATGTTCTGGCATGACAACATCAGGTTTCATGTGGTATGGTCTAAATTTGGAGTTTTATAGATACTTGTAACCTTCGATGTAATTGCTTGCAAGGTATAATAGTGTTAATAATTTAAGAAGACTTAAATTTTAGAAAAATAATGTCTGCACAAACATTTTCTAAGGGAAACTGGCTCATATTTATTTACATTATAAGTAAGCAAAATCATGAACATTTGATACAACCACCACATTCAGCTATTAGAAATTGACTCCAGAATGAAGTAGCAGCATTCAGCTTAAGCACCTAAATAAAATGACATTTTAAACATGCATGAATTACGATTAAACAAGTTTTGGGTGAAAAATAATATCATTTCAGTAATTATGTTTTATCATTACAAAGTTTATGATAATATAAAGGCTGTTTCTTTCACAAATACTTTTTCAGAATTAATATCTTTTCTATTGCTCCAACAATAAAATAAATTAAAAAATTTCAAATAAAATGATAAAAATTTGCCTCAGACATAATAATATATTTTTTAAAGACTTTGAGTATAAATTTTATTACTGCTTTTGCCAAAATAAGCAACTTCAGTAAATGCTTTATAAAATGTTATTAAAAATTCTCGACATTTGGTCAGTAAAAAGCATTAAAATGTTACACAAGTTAATTAATTTTCAAATATTCACATTAATTCTGGGAGTAATGGTATGAAACTTTTTACAATTTATTAACGCATAATGAATATTTTACTTCTTAATTGGAATTTAAGATTAATAAAAATAATAAAGTTAGATTTTGTATTTACAGTACCATCCCACCTACAGTGATGAAAGTGTTTTCATAAAATTCTCTATTTTTCTTTGATCAACTCTGAATTAGATATACAGATCTAGAAGCTATACTTTAAGAAATAAAAACCAGCAACCAACTTTCTCAAACAGCCTGCACAGTTGTTTTGATTTCTAAAAGAAAATGTACAGCAATCTTTACATTTTAAGGCCAGAAAGAAGGAGGGGAAGTCACTAAAAATTAGTTGTTTATAAACAGAGTATCAAAATTTTAAAATATGAATTACTTACATTTTTTAAAGCAGCTATGAGATAGCTTTCGATTAAAGATAAAATTTCTGCTGGATTAAGTTTTTCATCACAACCTTTCTTCACGGTATCTAAAACTTCTAACTTCTTTTCAACGTTTTTAAGCTTTGTATGCAGATAATCATAATTTAATTTGTGTTCCGTAATTAAAGATTCAACTGTTTTAGATGTAGTAATTCTGAAAAAAATTTACAAGAATGAACTTAGAACACAGTTAAAGATAGATTTCATAATAAAAAAAATTAAAATTTTTATAATATCACTTACATTTCATGTCTTTGAATTAGGTCTTTTTCTAGCTTTTTCAAGTCTTCTGCAAGGGGCTAAATACAAGAATATAATTTTCTTAATATCTGTACAATTTTACAATATGTAAATAAAAATACAATAACATTTAATAGCTATATAGATTATAGATAGAAACAGAATAAAAGTGATAAAGCAGCACTGTCCACATTTTTTAACCCTGGGATTAATACTGATCTTGTTACAACTTATCATGATGTATAATAATAAATATTATTTACTTGTCTTACATGTAGTCATTTTCCAGGTTTAATAATTTCCAGCATTCATTATTCCCCCCCCCCTCCATTCCATGGAAAAATGATAAATCAATGTCTCACTGTACTTAAAATCACTGGTAGTCTCTTTTAGCCAATAGGAAAAATGATAAATCAATGTCTCACTGTACTTAAAATCACTGGTAGTCTCTTTTAGCCAATAACATGTTATTGGCTCATTACAAATAGAATCTCAATTGTTTATCATTTTCAGTTGGTCAGTACATGATTTAATGGTCTTGAATTAATTGAAGTCAGAATGAAAAACCATAGAGCATGCTCTAACCAACAGCATTTTATCTCAACTACGGACAATAAAATAGTATAGTGAATGTTACAGTGTACTTAACAGCGGTGAAACTGTGTTCTAAACATAATATTTCTTTATAACATTGGGAACCTAAATGGTGTAATGAATGCTGAGCATACTGGAGCATGTGTGATTGTAACCTCACTTAGATCATTACTGTTTGAAGAACAAACATAAGATGGTACATGTTAATCATCAATGAAATTTAATCATGCTGTAACCAATATTTTGCCTGTAAGTATGAAAATTCAAATGGTGCAATACTGTATTTCCTGAACTTTTTCTCTTATGATACATCATATTTGTGATTTATTACGATCAATCTGCATATAGTCACCCAATCTCCTAATTAACCGAAGGTAATTTAACTGGGCCCATTGTAAAAAGATTTTATTTATTGCTAATTAAATCAAAAACAATTACTGTCAAAAACAATTAGAGAAAAAAAAATTCTATGGAAAATACAAAAAGGAGGAAAAAATGCAAGGAATTGCAGCAGTATTAGATGATATCACAACATTTAGGAATTGTTTTCATCCACAACAATACGTAATTTGTATATGACCTGGAATATATCTTAAATCATCCAATAAAAATAAGTGTACAGCAATTAATCTTCTGATTACCATTGTAATATAAATAGAAACAATGATTTTCTGTTTTCTAGTGTGCCCTAGTTTTGATTGCTGAATTAATTTACATAATGAAAATAACCAAATGAACTCATTCTCCACATCAAGCTACTTAAAAATACAGTTAAGCTGTTTACAGTATTTTTCTGTCACTCATAATATGATCTATTCCTTTTATAATTGCTATTAGATTATCTATGATTTTGCCATCCTTGTTAATCAGGGGTCTACTGCATAATTACACAACACGAAAAAGAGCATTATAAACAATGCATCAAAAACTGTATCGCAACCACACTAAATAACGGGTGGCCATAATTAAACTGACAGTGCTCACAGTGTTCTGTAGCGCGATCTATTTGTGAGAATGACGGCACATTTTGTAGGAAGATTAAACAAGACGGGGGACGAAGAATTCCGCGAAAAAAAAAATTAGTTCCAAAAGTCACCGCTAGGGGAATATTTGGCACTGTGTAATAGAAAATAGAGTGTTAACAAAGGCAAATCAACACGGAAATTACCTTTTATTTTGCATTCAAATGAGGTTCAATGTGGCTGCCGTTGTTGTGGACCACATATTGCATTCTGTGCACAGTATGCACAACAGCAGGAAGTAAGATGCCTGCAGGAATCTCCCGTACAGTCCGTGATATGTTATCCTTCAACGTAGCCAGGTCCTGGATCACTCCTTGATAGACCTTGGACTTAACGTAACCCCATAGCCAGAAGTTGCATGGGGTAAGATCAGGCGACCGAGGTGGCCATGCAGTTGGAAAGTAGCAGCTAATGACTCTTTCTGTTGTGAATTTCTGTCGTAGCATCTGTTGCACCCGTACAGCAATGTGTGGAGGGGCTCCATCTTGCATGAAAATGATTTCCTCAAAGCTACAAACTTTCTGCGCATGCGTAGCGTTTACGAATAATAAATATTAAGCCTTTTTTTTTTTTTTCTTTTTCTTTTTCTTTTTGTGTGTGTGTGTGTGTGTGTAAATTTTGACCCTTTAGATCACAATTGCTCTTTATTTCATAAATTACGGTTTCATATTTTTAATTTTCTCTAATTTAATCTGGAAAGTTTAGACCTTTCTTCATACAGGCCAGACCTTGCAGTTCTTGCAATTTCTGTACTTTATCAGCACATGACAAAGAATGAAAAAGACGGAAGATTACGAAATGAAAGCTGCCACATCCACTATTTCATATCAATTATCAGAAAACAGTTTACAACTCATACTTGAAAAGTTAATGCATTTCTTCAAAAAGCATATAATGTGTGAAAGTAACTATTTCAAAAGTGGAACCTCCTACTGACTTGGAATTCCAAACATGATCTCTGTCCACAACCCTCTTACATTGGATTTAATTTTTTACTGAAGAAAAAAAGAGTAAAAGTTTGAAAAACATACATAAATAAATTATGCATACAGAAGATAAGTTTTTAATTACCAAAAATCTAATTGCACATTTAAAAAAATTTAGAAGTTGTGTGCTTCAGGGAAAAGAAAAAAAAAAAAAAAAAGAAAAAAAGAGAGAGAGAGAGAGAAAAGAAAAAGAAAGAAAGGAAGATGAATTAAACTGATAATTTTTTAATATACTCCATCAAGTTAAGGAAATACAATTATTAAGTATGACTTCCATGGTTTTTAAGAAAACCACCCTATTAGTACTTTTTTATTAGAGAAATTAAACAACAATTAAGTTTTAAAATATGTCTTTTTTTTTTTTTAATTTTAAAGCAAAACACATCAAAATTTATGAGTAAGTTAACACACGGAGAGATTTGAGTCCTAAACACAACTACATCTTCATAAAAAGATAGTGACCGCTAATACTTTCAGTGCTTTATAATTTCTACTTTATAATTTATATTATCATGAACTATAACAATGTGTAAAATTTCATATTATATACTTTAAAAAAATGACACCATTATTATTATTAAAGCCACTGTTTCAGAATCACTGATGGATACAAATGTTTTAATCACTATCTGAAAGAATCGTCACTTGATTCATACAATGTACAAATTGAATAAAGAATGTTTTATTTAGAAATTTTAACCATGTGGATGCTAGAAATGAAACTTCTTAAAATTAGCTCAAACTTTATTATAGTAATCACTTACAAAATTTTCCCAAAAAGATTTAAAACACTGAATCATTTTCTAACTATGATGTATAAAAAGAATTTGGAACTATTAAGTTTAACTGCTCCAAAGATTTAACACAGCAATATCACAAGCAAGCACAAGAAATACATCAGCATATACATATTTAAGCCAGTGATAGCAAAGGAAGCAGTTAATCGATAATTATAAACACCCTTTTTAAGAAGAGTTTAAAAAAAAGCCATTATACCTGAAATTCAAGACGAAGCTTCTTTATTTCACTTCTTATACTACTTATTTTCTCTTCCTAAAATAAGAAATTATCTTAGAGTAGAAGTCATATACAACAGAAATTCAATCCCTCCTTTCAAAGTGAGAAATTTCTAAAGCATATTTTTCAACCAGCCATTTTTATGCAGTAGTAATGCTTTAAAGAGCAATCACAGTTAACATTATTACTTTGATATAATATAGAATTACCAAAACACCATTTATATGTATAAATACATTGGTAAATCACCATTTATAGTAACTAGAAAGTTACTAGATTAAAATATTACAATGAAATTTTTTCAATTAAAATAATATTGTTAAGAAGGTTAATTTTTTATTGATAAAAAAGATATTCTAAAAACCAAAGTTCAAATGATAACAAAGCTACCATGGATGGTTTTATAGGATGAAGCCTATATAGCACTAAATATAATAAGATGAAGATAGGCTCGTAGTTAAGGATAAATCATAAAATCTATTATGGTCAAGTTCACATGAAGTCACTTACATAAATCTTAATTACATACGTACTGATTGAACTTTTTGGTCCAAATATATGGTCCAAATTAAGTAGTTCTTTACTTTAAAAAAAAAACAATGAATCACAAAACGAAAGACAAGCATACTTTTAAAATATCTGTAATCAGTATCTTGAGTTCTTCTTTACTCAGCAAATGTTGGGCATCTGAAAATTCAAAGCTGTGTTGAGAAACATGCGAGGGTTTTTCTTCAGTTTTTGAATCATCTGAGAAAATGTTAAATAGTTTTCCTGATGGAAAAATGGTATATAACCCAGAAAAGCTGGGGAACATTGCATATATTCCTGAGAAACTTGAAAAACAAGTTGATTCTTCGTTGGAGGTTTCAACAATTAATTCTCGCTATAAAAAGAAAAAGAAAAAAAAAAAAAAAAAAAATCTTCATTAAAGCAAAATGTAAAAAATTTGTAAAAAATTCAATATTTTTACAAATTATTAACCCATATCTAGCACTTTTCATGACCATAAATAAATATTAGAAGTTAAGAAAAAATACAAATTCATTTAGAAATGCAACATATATTTATGACTTCAAAAGGACAGATTTACTATTATGGATGACAAGTTTTACTACTTGATATACTCAAGTTCCTCTATATATAAGGAGGTCTTTATTACGTTTTTAAGTTTTTTTTAAACTAATGTTAATATTAAACAAGCTATATAATACATCTTTTATTAATTATGAAAAGACAGTAAATATACATACAAGTAAAAATTATTAATTAGATACATCACTATAAATTAAAATAAAGATTAAACTTATTAAGTATGTTACAGCTTTTAAATCATTCAATTAATTAGGCAATTACAGATTGATTAAATTTAAGACGTAAAGTTCTTATGCTTCGCTGAATGACAATACTCTTAAGAGAAATTGCTATACAAGAAGCAATGCATATTATATATGTGTATGAAAGATTCCAGTTGCTAAAAAATGAAATTGTTCAATAAAAAAAAAACTTCAAAACATAAGAAATAATAATTTATCTAATACTTCTAAACGAGCTTTAAAATTTTTATTTAACACACATATGGTCTTTTTACCTAACTGATTAATAATTTATAAATACCAAAAATATATCAAATCAAAATAAAATGCATCATTTGCAATTTCCTGTAATTTACTATTGTAGTGCAAAATGAATTTTTAATATGAATAACAAAATTAAAAACAAGAGTTCAATTTTTATGTAATAACTTAATTCACAAAATGCCTGAAGCAAATGAAATTATGAATATAAATACCTGAAAATTAATACACAAATAAAAGTATATTTACATGTACTACGTACACTATTTATGAAGAAACTGCTTAATGTTGATAATATGGATGACAAATATACAACTAGAGTAGAGAAACCTGAATTTAACAGCCGGAGAATTGAGGTTACTGAGTTCGATTCTTCAAGAATCATACCTAAATAATATAAAACAAATACAATAAAAATAAAATAAATTCCATGAATGTTTAATATCATTATTATTTTAATATAAAAACATTAAATTTCATTAGCACTTTACATACTTAAAATCTGCTAACAATTTTTCTAGTTATAGCAGTAATATTCCATTCATATACAAATACGTGTACTGTTTATTGCCAGGAAGTGAAAATGAATAAAATCTTGCTATATAAAACAGATTTTTAATTCATGAATTTTTTCATCTCAAATGCAAATGTAACACACTTTTATTACATCTAATTACATGCATATTTTGTTGAAATAAAATTAAAATTTAAAAACGAATATTTTCAGATTCAAAAGATATTATTTTTATTATTTTTACCCCCACTTTTTTTTGGATCCAGAATCATTTTTGTATTCTTCCATACAGACTGGATGATTTTTTTACACATATTCTTCCGGAATGTACCTAACATGTAAAAACAGATTTAGATGCATACAATTGGAAACCTCACCTTGCTGTCCCAATTCATAATGATATATCATGAGAAACTGAACTTAAAATTTAGTGCAACTACTACCATCCATGAAATAATACTATTGATGGCTGGATGCATGTCTCTGCTGATGGCTCTTAAAAAGAAACTACCACATGCGGTGGTTCGGGTCCTTTTTTCTAAATATTTCAAACTTCAGAAAACCTTTGAGTTTGAACTCAGATAATTTTGGTGGAAAAATCTCTGTAGTTCATTTGGCACTTTCAAAATAGATTGAAAGATAAGAACAGAAATTTATCATCTTTATTATCTTATCTTATTCTCAAGTTGCAATCCAGATAAGTCACAATTTGCATCCTTCAGCTGCAGAGTCTGATTGTAATTATTGACAACTCTTATCTTCTGGTAGAGAAATAGTTGTCCAGTCGATTCTTAGCTATTTTGGTTTTCCTGGAAATTAAAACATATATAAACTTACAAAGAAACTATCTTTGTTGAGCCCTTCTGATATGTTTGTTAGTTAACATAAAAAATTTATTAAATTTTTAAATTAGATATCTAAAAAGCAAGCAGCTATGTACAAGGAAACAGCTAAGCACTTGGGAGGGTCTTTTGGATAACTGAATTCAACCACACATATGCCATACCATCGGAATATCTTTTTTTCAGCTAATTTCTTTTGTTTAGGTCTCTTTGGATCTCTAGATTGCATTTTATGTAGTAAAAATGTTAATATGACTGGTGATTGACTTTATATCTGCTCAGCCTTACTAGACATGTGTACACCTTGCACAAAAAAGGGGGGGGAACAGTTCTATATCTCTCGTTCTACTGGACTGATTGTCGAAATTTAACTTGCATTTTTTGTCTTGAAAGTGTGACTTAGGATATATATTAGATTTATATATAGCATTATTCTAACATAGGTATTTTGATACAAAATCGAATTTCTGAAATAACATACCAATTTTTTTTCCATATTTCAATTCTATGACTCAAATTATGCCTAGATATTAAATTTTGTAATTTTTGGTGAGAAATTTATGGAGAAATTAAAAAATTTATCTTGGTCCATTTTTTTCAGTTCGTGCCAAGAATTATTCACTTGGTGAACTTTTTAATTTAAAGCAGCATATTTTCCTTTCCTTTTTTTCAATTGTACAGAGCAGAAAAATGACCATCATTCATACTTTCAAATCATTTTAACAAAGTACGTAAACCACACATGGCATTATTATCACTTATAACAAATATGCCAAATTTCAAAACATGCCATTCATGTATACATTCATGTATATCTTAGGATATTTTCACTAAAAAACTCTCATTTTTCGCAACTATGCTTAGAAATAACATCTACTTTAAGATGATGGTAAAAATTTCATAGGTCATAATTCAAAATTTTTTTTCAAAAAATTCATAAAAGTTATTTTAAAATATAAATCATAAAAAAGGGTGAATTTTATTTGGAATGAACCTAAATTTCAAAATGTGAAAGGAAGAATCAAATAAATTAAATAAAAAAGAGATATTAATAAATATATACCAAATTCAATTAACATGGAAGAGCTAAAATTTTAAGAGCTAATTTTTTAAAAACTACTCGGGGGGGGGGTACATCTTCTTATACCAAGACACTACAAACCTGGAGATATTTCACTTTTATGCTGGATGGCAAGGTACCTCATATGTGAAAAAAATACAGTAGAAATAATACATACACAGAAAACTGGATGTTTATTGATGTTTGAATTGAATCCAACCCATAACTTACAAACCAACTCATTTTGCCCCTTTTATGATCACCTGCCTTTTTTGCATATGTATGTGGCTAAAAGAAAACAAATGCATACACCATTTTGATTTCTTAATTTTATGCTAAGCTTCAGTTTCAAAGGTTTTATTAAAATAAAACAGACATGAACTTTTTGACAGTAGATTTCATCAGTAAAACACACTAGAATAGTGATTTGAATTCATAATAAATAAAGCTTCTTGTAGGGTTTGCTGCAGTATATTTTTTAACTTAAATAAATATATGTGGGAAATCATACCGTCTAATGCTGAATGAGAATTGCCCGTTATGACGTCATCAGTATAGCATCACCCAGCGCAGTAAGAATCATCCCAGACAGCGCTGAGACCTGGTCGAGAGTGGAGGGCAGACGAGAGCAGACGGCTCACACGTCTTCAAGAGTTTATAAACTTATATTGTGCTTTCGATGTTATGCCTTTACATCATTATGTTAATCCTGCATACCGTTAACTTCATCTTTATATACTTTTCTTTATTTACTTTTATTTCTTTCTATTAAATAAACCATTTAACTATTACTTCGTGCTCTCATGCTGTGAATTAAGTCAAATTCTACAAAAAAATATGGCGACCAACCGTGCGGCCTCGAATTCCAAAATGTGCGAGTACTAGAACTGTGCTTTGAACTGTGAACTGAGTGAACTGTTGTCACAAGTTATTCGATTTATTGGATTACTCGTATAAAGTGTGGATTACCCAATTGACGATGATCATCTGTCGGGTAAGTACAAAACTTTCTTTCCAATATGAAGTTAGTAGAAATTCCAGAATTGGAAGCAGCTTTAAAGAACAGTAAAAGTTCTGAAATCAAAAGTTTGCATAAGCTTATTTTTAATACTGATGGAGATCGAAATAACCGGAAAAGATTACGTGAATTTTCTGGCTTTATATTTAAACCAGATTCTGAAGAATTTAATAAGAAAATAGATGCAGTGCAGAATAGTTTTACTTTGAATGAGTTAATTAAAATTTGCAATGTACTGTGCATAAATTCAGAAGGTTCAAAAACGGAAGTCGTAACCCGAATTGTCTCTTTCCTATGTGATTTATCTGTATTATTTGAAAATATTTTGCATGAAGAAAATAGTGATATTGAAGATGAAACTATTAATAAATTTTCTGAAGTAATGCTTGATGATAATCAAAGAGACAATCCTGGTTTTAACGAGTCTCAAGTAAATAACAGTATGCAGCTTCCAATTCAAGATCATTTTAAACCTCATCTTAGTTTTTCTGATATTGAAAGTATTGTTAATCCTTTTTCTGGTAATGCATATGAAAATGTTGATAAATGGATTGATGAATTTGAAGATGTTATAAATTCTTTAAAATTGAGTGATTTGCATAAATTAGTTTTTGCTAAAAGATCATTAAAAGGTAAAGCGAAACTATTTATTCAGAGTGAACCTAAAGTTAATGACTGGTGCAAGTTAAAAAAGCTTTTGAAATCTGAATATGGTAAAGCTATTAATTCTGCTGAGTTGCATGAAATGTTATGTAAACGTAAATTAATGCCTAATGAATCTTTAGATGAGTATTTTTTGAAAATGAAAGAAATGTGTTCGCGAGGTAACATTGAAGATGCTTCATTAATTAAATATGTTATTGATGGTATTCCCGATTCCGTGGTTAGGAAAACGATATTATATGGTTGCGAAACAATATCTGAATTTAAACAAAGGCTTAAAATTTATGATAAGATGAGATCGGACAATGATAAGTTTAAAAATCCGAAACCGAAAGTAGACACTCAAGTTAAAGATAGAAGTAAGCTTTCGTCATCAAACCGAAATCAATCTAACGTTAATAAGGTCAAATGTTTTAATTGCCAGGAATTAGGGCATTATTCTAAGCATTGTGTAAACAAATCAAAGGGTGTAAAATGTATAAAATGTAAGAAGTTCGGGCATTATTCAACGAACTGTCCAGAGCAGACCCCCGAGACACAACAAGCAGCTTTATTACAACGAATTTGTGACAAGGAAGACTGTAGAAATAAATAATCATTTAGTTAATAGTTTAGTTGACACTGGTTCAGATGTAACGATATGCAGCGTAGAGTTACACAAGCAGATTGGTTCTCCTAATTTAAATTGTAGCGATATCACATTAAACGGAATTGAATCAAAGCAAACGTACCCCATCGGCTTTTTCATTTCTGATATTTTAATTGATAGTTTTTCACTGCGTACGAAAATTTATGTTGTTAAGTCATTATGTAATCAAATTGTATTAGGTTTGGATGTATTGAGTCAGTTTAACTTCTCTTTTACTGAGAATGGCCTTCAAATAATTTCTCATCGGAATAAAAGTAATGTAAACTTGATAACTGCTGAGTCATATCGAAATTCTAACGTTCGTTGCGTTATGGGAAATTTGAATATTGCTATCTCATTGAAGAATGCTTATGATCCTTCGCGATCGTCTGGCGTCTCTGTTAATGTAAACAAAAGTCCCGAAAGCGGAAGTAGCTCGACGTTTAATTACCTTTCACATCTGGTGAATGCTATTTCTGTCAACGAGATTGATTTATCGCATATTTCAAATGCAGAACATAAAGAAAGACTGTGTAATTTAATTAATTCGTACCAGCCTCGGAAAAATAGACAATCTGACTTCAAGATGCAAATAAATTTATGCGATGATATTCCTGTCTGTCAAAATAGAAGATACATGTCTTTCGCGGAACAAAAAATTGTTGACGATCAAATTAAGGAATGGTTGAAAGAGGGCATAATAAAGCCTAGCAATTCTAATTATTCGGCGCCTATTGTTTTGTGTAACAAGCGTAATAATTCGAAACGTTTATGCGTGGACTATCGGAAATTAAATAAGAAGATTATTAAAGACAAATTTCCACTACCTTTAATTCCGGAAGTACTTGATCGCTTAGAACAGTCCAAAGTCTTCACGACACTAGATTTGAAAAATGGCTTTTCCCATGTAGACATAGACGAAAATTCCACCAAATATACCGCATTTGTAACACATAATGGTATCTACGAATTTCTTAAAGCTCCTTTTGGTTTATGTATTAGTCCAAATGTTTTTCAAAGGTACATTTATTCAGTATTTCGTGACTTGCTAAATGAAGGTGTACTAATTATTTATATGGATGATATAGTCATACCGGCTAATGATGAAGTTGAATGTTTAGACAAATTAGAAAGAGTATTCAAAACTGCTTCGGAGTATGGATTACAAATAAATTTCAAAAAGTGCCAATTCTTAAAACGTAAAATTGAATTTTTGGGACATGTAATTGAAAACGGAACTATTCGACCATCACCTTCCAAAACTGCTGCTGTTCGAAACTTTCCACAACCGCGTAACTGTAAACAACTACAAAGCTTTTTAGGACTAACGGGATATTTTCATAAATTCATTCCTCAGTATGCTAAAATAGCTAAACCTCTTAATGACTTACTTGGAAAAGGTATTGGTTTTAAGTTCGATTCCGAACAACAGGAAGCTTTTTGCAGATTAAAAGAAATTCTCTCTCAGGCACCTGTTCTACACATATTTAGGCAAGGATATCCATTAGAACTTCATACTGATGCTAGTAGTCAAGGCTTTGGTGCGGTATTACTCCAATTGTCTGATGATGGTAATTATCACCCAATCCAGTATATGAGTAAGAAGACTTCACCGCAGCAAGAGAAACTCTATAGTTACGAATTAGAAGCCCTTGCAGTAATAGAAGCTCTGAAGAAATTTCGAAACTATTTGTTAGGGACTAAAGTCAAAATTGTAACTGATTGTAGCGCTTTTCAGAAAACTTTAGATAAGAAAGATTTAACTCCTAAAATTGCGAGATGGGCAATGTTTATTGAAGAATTCAATTATGAAATTGTACATCGTTCAGGAAGCCAAATGAAACATGCTGATGCTCTAAGTAGAAATGCTTTAATTTTAACATCATACACATCCGATGTAACTGAGAAGATTCGGTTAGTACAACAACAGAATGAAGATGAACATGTGAAATTAATCAAGAATTTAGTTGAGAAGGGAGAAGAAAATGGATTCTTCGTGAGAAATGATATTTTGTACAAATTTGAAAATGGTAAAGATCTTCTAGTAGTGCCAGAATCCTTACAGAATGAAATCATACAGAAGGTACATAAAAAAGGTCACTTTGCTGTAGATAAAACTGTGAATGCTGTAGAGCAAGAATTCTATATTCCCAGACTGAAATGCAAAGTTGAAAAAGTAATTGCTAACTGTATAGAATGTATACTGTACAACAAGAAGCAAGGAAAATCAGAAGGATTTCTTCATCCTGTACCAAAAGAAAACGTTCCTTTGAGTACATATCATATCGACTTTATTGGACCTCTTCCATCGACGAACAAGAGATACCAACACATTCTAACTGTTGTCGACGCTTTTACGAAATTTACTTGGTTCTATCCAGTGAAATCACCAACTACGCAAGAAGTTATTTCAAAATTGAAGCAACAACAGACTGTATTTGGAAATCCAGCCAGAATCATTTCAGATCGAGGTAGTGCCTTTACATCGAAAGAATTTTCAGCTTATTGTACTGAAGAAGGAATAGAACATGTCAAAATTACTACCGGTATTCCAAGAGGTAACGGACAAATTGAGCGAATTCATAGAATTTTGATTCCTGTTTTGTCAAAATTATCACATGAAGATTCAACGAAATGGTTTAAATATGTTTCAGATGTTCAGAGAATAATCAACAGTACAACTATGAGAAGTACGAAACATTCACCGTTTGAGCTTCTCATAGGCATGAAAATGAAGAATAAAGAAGATTTGAGAATTAGTGAGATATTGAATGAAGAATATCTAAAACAATTGATGCAAGAACGTGATGAAATGAGAGAAGATGCGAAAAACAACATTTTGAAGATACAAGAAGAGAATCGAAAACAATTCAACAAGAAACGTAAGAAACCGAAACTATACAAGATTGGCGACTTGGTAGCCATTCAGAGAACTCAATATGGGACTGGTTTGAAACTACGACCTAAGTTTCATGGACCGTATAAAATCATAGCTGTTCGATCAAATGACAGATATGAAGTCGAGAAAGTAGGATGCCATGAAGGACCAAATTTGACATCTACTGCGGCTGACCATATGAAGCCATGGTCAAATTGATTTGATGTTTGTATCAAAGCTGTGGGAAATCATACAGTCCAATGCTGAATGAGAATTGCCCGTTATGACGTCATCAGTATAGCATCACCCAGCGCAGTAAGAATCATCCCAGACAGCGCTGAGACCTGGTCGAGAGTGGAGGGCAGACGAGAGCAGACGGCTCACACGTCTTCAAGAGTTTATAAACTTATATTGTGCTTTCGATGTTATGCCTTTACATCATTATGTTAATCCTGCATACCGTTAACTTCATCTTTATATACTTTTCTTTATTTACTTTTATTTCTTTCTATTAAATAAACCATTTAACTATTACTTCGTGCTCTCATGCTGTGAATTAAGTCAAATTCTACATATATTAGTAAATCTGTCTGATACCAAAGCAAGAGTTAATGAAGGAATTACACAGAATTGAATACACATGAAATTTAGTAATATGTTTATAGATTTGTGCATCTGGTAATTGTTTCCTCAAACAATTTCAAATGGCTTAAATATTTTTGCTAAAATACAGTCTGTAGGGGAAAAAAAATCCACTGCATTTTTATGTTCTATGTGCTTTTGCTACAGAGTGTATATTTGTGGACTATATAATGTACTGGAAGAACATTACATATACTTTTCTTAGCATCTTCAGATTAGTTTTGCTTCAAGTGCAGATAAGATAGAATGATAGCTGCAGATTGGATCAGACAGAAGAAGGCTGATCAATTGAGATGGTTTACTAAATTTATAAGAAATTTTTCATTTTACCATTTTCCACCGTAAATAATTTCACATAATTTTAAGAAAAATTTGCACGTTCATGTAAAAAAAAGAGTGTCTAAACAAAAGCATCAAATTAAATAGACTCAACGCCCCTTTTTTCATTTTTTGAAGCATGAGAAATATTTTGACATTGTGGACAAACCCTCCAATTTATGAATCTATGGTATGATTTCCACAACATACGTTGAAGTTGAGTTAACTACCCTATTCTTACAAGTTCTTTTATTAAAGACTGATGCAAATTAGTTGGTATGAAATGCTCAACTCAGAAATAAGTAGTGCTGATTGTGAAAATGTATCACGTAAATGGTGCATGTTACTCAAAGACTATTAGAAAGTTTTGTGCAATTCTTAGACATGAACTGCAACTGGTGAGAGTACAGCTCACATACTGATCAAGAAATATGAGAAAATAAGTTTGATAACAGGCATTAAAATAAGAGCATTCTTAATTTAGCACATCAGTTGAACACATTGCTATTCTGCATGATAGTGGTATTGCATATCAATGCCATTTACAGCAACCACACATTTTAAATAGTTCTATTCATCACATTTTTATGGAAGATCGGAATATGCATGCCTTTAAAATTTAGTAAATTCAAGAATTGAAACCTTTGAAATGAAGATAATTTGAACAGATTTGAGAGATGCAACTAATGGATGAATATCTTGCACAGGAAATATTGTTCAGTAGCAAAACACATTTTTATTTAAATAGTGATTAACAAACAAAACTATCAGAAGTCAGCAAAAAAAAATCACTGAGAAAACCACAAGATGATAATGAACAATGAAGTGGACTTTAAGGTTTGCACAGTGACAGCATTGTCCTTTTGTCATAAATAAGATGGGAATGCCATGACAATTAATAGTGAACAGCAGTTGACTTCCCCTACCCAGCTTCACTTGAACAGGACTGGCAATGCTACCAGGCACACTTTCCCAAGATTTTGCTTTGGTATGTGAAAATATAGTAAAAAACACAGTAAAAATTGCACTTAAGAGAGACAATAACACTTAATATTAAAAAACATTTTTTTAAAACATGAAAATAAGTTAAAAAAAACTGAAAGGGTTGAAATTTTAAGGGTCACCTAAAAGAACTCCTTAAAAGTTTAATATGGTCTATCTGTAGAGATTATCACTAAGTTGTTCCAGAATGAATAACAAAATATTTTATACCAGGTCTAATTCGCAGACAACAGTAACCAAAACTGGCTAACCAGGTCATGTGATTTAATTTCTCAATTTGTGAGTTTTTAAAATCAGACCTACACAAACAAACTAGCTGGAATTCACGTAGAAGAATCCTAGTTAACGTATGATTAGTTATATCAAAAATAGGTATCTGAAAAAGTGATTTTTTATTGAGAAAACAAAACTTCTGCATAGCAAATTATGGAGAACATATGCAAATGTCGTCTTTCATTCTTAAACTGAAACATTTATCTATTGTTATGATGTAAAAGTAGTACTTGTCCTTTTACATATATATATGCAGTATTTCCTTAAGCATAATAAATATGGCACTTTCGTTGGAGTACACTTTATAATCAAAGTAAATATTGTAACAATCAGTTAGAAAAATCACAGAAGATAATGTCATTGCTGACAGATAAGTAATAATTTTTATTTATTGATTTTTAATGTTGGGATTATTTTTAATTAATCCTTTGAAAAAAATAAATGAAATGTTAACTTCTTTGACAACAAAATACGAGGGTTGGGCAAAAGTCATGGCAAGTATTTTTTTTTTTCTTGTAGATATGTGAACGGATCACAAAACGTATATGCACTGTGTAGATGTTCTGCAGGCATAGTGTGTATGCAGAACAACAGATGGTTCTGTGATAGCTGGCTCTGTGGTAGCAAGGGCTGTGAAATCAGTCAGTTGGTGAGTGTCGTGCGAGATGGAAGTAACCCATGTTGAGCAGTGCGCTTACATCAAAAAAACCATTCTCTGAGGGAGAAATGGGAGAAATGGAATGGAATGTCACAGTGAATTAGTAGAAGCCCTTAGGAATAATGTCGTACCATATCGTACAGTAGCAGGTGGGTAGGAAAGTTTCAGCAAGGACATGTATCAACCAGTGATGAGCAACGTTCAGGACGACCGGTGAGTGTGTGGACCGACTTGGCACGTGCCATCATCGAGCACCTCATGGATTAAGGCAGACGATGAACGTTACTGGAGTTAGAGAGGGCAAGTGGCATCGAGAAACGCACCTTCCACAGGATAGTGCATAATAAGCTACAGCTATGCAAAATTGCTTCGTGATGGGTACTGCATGCACTGACGGAAGTTCAAAGGTAGGTGCGATATGCAGTATGCTCAGACCACTTTGCACGCTGGGCAGCGATCAATTCTTGTCACGAATAATCGCCATCGATGAACTTTGGGCCAGGGCATACAAACCAGAACTGAAATGTCAGTCCGCGGAGTGGCAACATCTTGGATTACCAAGGCAGAAGAAGGTCCGTCCGAATACTTCCTCAGTCAAATTGATGGCGATCGTCGCGTATGACGTCAGGTATGTCATTGTTTGCCATTTTGTTCTTCATGGCAGAATGATTCATGGAATGACCGCACAGTACTACAGGGACTTCCTGGTGTGACAGGGACGACGTGGTGTTCGGGATAAACGTTCAGAACTTGTGGACAGTGCAATAATTTTGCAAGACAATGCAAGACCACATAAAGCAGAGTGTATACGGCAGCTACTCTGACGTTGGGGATAGGAAGAATTGGAGCACCCACCGTATTCTCCTGACCTTTCGCCCATGAATTTGATCTCATTCTCAAGATTAAGGAACCAATACGTGGTAGGCAGACTGCAACACGAAAGGACATTGCTAATGCTGTGTGACAACAGATGACCCGATTCACACATGGTGCAGCAAATGCTGAGGCTGATGGTATTCAGCGCCTCCCACATCGTTGGTAGCGTGTGGTGACAGTAGCAGGGAACTACATTGAGGGTCTTTAGACCCAGGTTTGTCATGTCAACTTTATGTGTATTGTGTTATCATTCTTTTGCATAGTGAAGGGCATATTGCCCTGTATACTACCATAATAAATTCATGTGTTATGATATTTCAGTGCTATTCATATTATAGTTAAAACCTTGTCCTTTCATCAGTATATGTCACATTTTCCAACCGGACTGGTATCTTCAAGGAAAAAAATAGTTGCCATGACTTTTGCACCAACCTACGTATTATTAGCTAATACACGCAAGTACATTAATTAGCACATAAAAGTGTAAATATTGTATTACATTTCTATGCATTTTGTAACTTCAAAAAGTATTTTATTTAAAGAGTTACAGATGGCACGATTACCTGAATATTAATACACAAATACGAATTTATTCAATTCCAAAGACATTAGCATGACCTGATTATACAAAATATTAATATACGAATGTTAAGTTATTCAAAAATATAATATTCTTTTCTTATAACATACAAAAATATTAATCTGATGGTGGTAGGAAAAAATAACATATACATTTAATGTCAAAATATCTCTCACAGTCTCAACAAACACTGCCTGAATACATGCAAAGGAGTTTATATAACATGTTTTCATACATTAAGTTATCTACAGCATAATAACTGAAGAAATATGAAAAATGGAAAAGCCAAAAAACTTGAATTCTTTCATTTAAAAGAAGAAAAAGATTTCTTTGGAAACTGTAATGAATAAATATATACATGCATCTATTAGTATGTCAGTACAAACGAACATAAAAGAAACTGGTTAAAGAAATGCCACACCATGTTTCAGCCACAGCATATCCAAAAAGAAAGTTTAAAAAATGTATTAAGTTTATCATTAATAAAAAATACATCCAGGCTTCATACCCATGACATTCTAGCTTAATTAAGTCAAATGCCCTTTTAAATATAAGAATGGAGATGGATGTAGTTTCTTACAATAAAAATATTTTTGAATAAATTACATGCAAAATTTTGTGTTCAGTTAGCTGATTTTTCACACTTATTTAGATCAATCTGTACTTTTACCAAATTGAGATGAAGGATTGTTCCGCTTGCAAATTACATCTTGTATGATATCTGTTGGATATTTGGGAATTAACTGTATGAATTCAGTTGGATGTTTCAGAAATAAGCCTGCAGCAAAAATGTTCAAATACAGTATAAATTAAGCACAACACAAGCTACTAAAAATAATATTTTCAAAAAGAAAACAATAAAACTTGGTGTAGCTCATTTTCAATTAACATATATATACAAACATAAGTAAATTGTTTATTTAAGATAAAGCCCATAAAAATTATCTGTCTGAAGAAGAGATGGCTTAATGAAAGACTTTTTAAGGATAGTGTTTTGTATTTACATGACATGCAAGAGAAACTATAAAAATCTTACATAGACAGCCTATTCTCAAGATCTGAATTTGGGTCAAATTCCCAAGGTACAGCAGTTTTATCCACTGAGCCACCGGTAGGCATATAAGTAAATAAATTTCCTAATTATGTATTACACAGAAATATGACTGTATGCAGAAAACATGAATTAACAGCGCAATAAAAGTAGGAGCAAAAAATTATACATTTGTATAGCTCTCTCACATTTAAAAAACCAAAAATTAAAAATAAATTTCATTTATCACTTAATAAAGAAAGAATTTCACTTCACATTTTTTGAAAACTCCTAACACACAAATACACAATCGAGAAATCAAACAAGAAATTACACTATACCAAATGCCATTTTGCACATAAACTTACTTGGGAGAAGTAGGAGAAGAGGTAGTAAAAGTAAAATAAGTACTCTGCTTTTTGCATATTTGTGCAACCTAATGATAAAAATAAATTTTAATGAAACATAAATTGGTAAAAATTTGAAGTAATATAAACTAAAAATATATTATTGCTTAATTAAGATACAACAACACGCCGAACAAATATTAACTTAGAAGCCAAACAACAAAAATCAGCATTAATTTGAAAATATAACGCTGATTTTTGTTGTTTGGCTTCTAAGTTAATATTATTGCTTATTTTAAAAAGGAATTTTGTTTTCCAGTTTGCACATTCAAAATATGAACCAAACTTACCTAGATAAACACCAAACATCAAAATTCACCATCTTGATTATTTTTAAATACAAACATCGCCAGATTAACCACCTAAACCAATCAAAAGATGAACCTGAAAAAAAAAAAAAAAATTATATTTTGACCTTTAAATATATATTCATTATAAACAATTATACACAGACACAGTAAAAATTGCACTTAAGAGAAATAATAACACTTAATATTAAAAAACTTTTTTTTAAACTTGAAACTAAGTTAAAAAAAACAAAGGGTTGAAATTTTAAGGGTCAACTAAAAGAGCTTTTTAAAAGTTTAATGTGGTCTATCTGTAGAGATTATCACCAAGTTATTCCAGATTGAATAGTGAAATATTTTATAGGATGCCAGATGAATATATATTTAGATTTTCATGAAATGATAGTCTGTATCTTTTGAATACTTGAAAAATGAAAACATACATAACACAATTCTATAAAAATGTTTAATTTTTATATTTAGATATATCATTAATTAAATGCATTTTCAATTAAAATCAATCAGACTGAAAAGTAAAGAAATAAGATTCTTAAGAACTGTCACTATTGTTTTTAAATAGCTTAGTTTATTAACCAATAACAGACATATTAAATTTGGAAGATAAATATCTAATAGTCTGCCAAATGGCAACAGATTTGAATGAAAAGTGAAACAATGCAAAATTCAGTTTCGAGACTGATAGCCTCTTTCCACCTAATACAGTACAAAGTCCATATTCGCACAAAGTCCAGAATGACCTATAATTCGGAACTCGAAAGCCACAAACTTTTTTTTTTTTTGTATGCTTTACGCATGTGCATAAAGAATGCGCGCACATACATTACGCGTTCTACGCATGCGCGCGTTGAAAGAAATGTTTAATAAAGTAAACTAATAAATATTAACCTTTTTTTTTTTGTAAAATTTGATACCCTTTAGATCATAATTGCTCTTTATTTCATAAATTACAGTTTCATATTTTTAATTATATAATTTCTGCATACCATCTTACCAGATTTAAATTGATGATATATAATCTGGAAAAATCCCTAATCTGGAATTGCTGAAGTCCCGACGAGTCCAAATACGGTCTTTGTACTGTATATATATACATATATATTACAAAATTTAAATGGCACTGATGAGAAGTTAAAAATATTTGCTTCTCAAAGAAAAGGGAAAAAGTAAGTAAAACAATAAATTACATATTTAAAATTAAGCAAAAATAAGAATCTTAGTTTGACAGATTATGAATAAAATTCTAATGATTTCAAGGGCAATCACACATCTAAGTCCCTCTCCTTCAGAAGCAAAACTTTTTTTTTTTTTTTTTTTGAAAAATGGGAGAAGCGTTAACCATAGCAAGGTCTATTAAGCTTTTTGAAGCAGGAAATATGAAAAATCACCAAGATTCCAAGATTTGAACTCCACATCTTCTGATGCTAGCTAGATGTGTTTGTTAATTATACCATGAAAACATGCAGCGAAGAAGACAATTCCTTATCCTCTCACTTAAAGGGTGACTGGGCAGGAAGGAGATGCAGCTAATTATATTTTTTATTATATATATATATATATATATATATATATATATATATATTTATCAAGGAATTTTATTTGGAATGAACCTAAATTTCGAAGTGTGGAATGAAGAATAAAAAAAATTAAATAAAAAAAGAGATATTAATAAATATATATCAAATTTAATTAACATTGAGGAGCTAAAATTTTGAGAGCTAATTTTTTAAAAACTACTTGTGCGATTTTTACAAAACTTGGCAATTTAGCATAATCTGAGTCGTAGAATAGAAATATGGAAATAAAATGGCATGTCTTTTTAGAAAAAGTCCAATTTTGTGACAAAATACCTATATTAAAACAATACTATATATAAATCTAATACATATCCGAAGTCGCGCTTTTGAGACATGAAAAACACAAGCTAAAGCTAAATTTCGTCAATCGGCCATGTAGAATAAGAAATATAGAACTGTCTTCCCCCCCCCCCCCCGCAGTGTTCCTATGATGTTTTACTCGATCTGATAAAAGTTAAATAGTTCCAAACCCCAGACAGACATGAAGCAAATTATTGCTATGTCTGATATGTCTGAAAGTAACTACTCTAACTCTGAAAGTCAGATAAAGGTTTAAATAAATCATTTATTTAAAAAAAAAAAAAAACTTAGAATATGAATATAAACACATGTTCATATGCTAGCAAATTCAACTACAGCTTATGGTGATCCAATTAAACAGGAACAGTCAAACAAAAAATGTGGACTAGTAGTCAAAGACCACGCAATTTAATTTTAATCTAAGCTGGCTCAGTAACACGTCGTAACAAATTCGTTATAACACGTGGTAACATAGTTATCGCTCAACAAATTCAGATATTGGCAGCGATAACGCAAAGATGAATAATTACAACTGATGGGAACTACTGCAGCATACAAGCGGAGGCCAGAAACAAATTCTGTCTTACAACCCATAAACCTTAGTTTAAAAACTATCTAAGTGATTTTCATTCTGGTGAGGAAACGGAGAATGATAAACACAACTACTTAATTTACATAATAATAATAACTTTACATATCTTTGAAGAATAATTTTTGTTCTCTTTATGTATTCATTTTCTTTCTTCAATAAGTTTCTTTTTCATTTTATAAGTTTTTGTATTTAATTAAAGATTTCTGTTATTCTAAAAAACTAAATGCATTTAGAATGCATAGAAAAATGTGCTAACTTAATTTCTTCAGTAATATGAACACTTAGAATCAATATGAAATTATATATGGCAAGGGCCGGTTATAGAGTCAGTGTAGCAGAATTTTTAAAATTTAGTGACACACTGAGCAAGAAAATCTAGAAAGGCCAAAATTTTAGAATTTAGTAAGGCACTAGGCAGCATAATTTAGGATCCACAGAGATTGCATCAGGTGGGAAAAAGCACAGCGCCAGCCCTGTGTATGATGCATTGATGAGATGCAGAAGATAAATTAAGATGCATAGGATTGCATAAGATCAATCTTTTAAATTGTCAGTTTTTAATTCCTTTATTAATAGCAAAATTCCTTTCTATAAATGCCTGTCCATGTGATATGATTAGAAGCATTTATGTTTTCATTTTTCTTTTGAAAATTCTCCAAAAAGTAAAAGTTCATCATAAACTTTCTGTAAAATACATTCATTATGTGTTAATACCATGAAGACATTTTTTTTTTTTAATCTTCTAGATTCGTGAGCCTATACACCTTGCCTTAAAATTCTTTTAAACTTTTCAAGTTGCAATGTCTGAAATTCTAAAGAAAAATTACCCCTACCAATTCTGTAACAGCAAAAATCCAGAAATATGCTGAAAAGGAAAAAAGTGTAAAATTCATTTTATAGAGAAAACTGATATTGAGACAATTACATGGGAAAAACTCTAACCATGAAAAAATTAAAACAAAGGCATTTTTAATTATTTACATAGCTATTTTGCTTTTGCTAAGAAATGTTTCATAAATTGTGATAAAGTGCAATTTAAGCATTTATTACCTTGTTTATTTTCCAGATTCAAAATATTGTATAAGTCGCCAAAATGGAAAGTAATGTCACTTTATAATATGATAGCGAAAAATAAAAATGTTTCATTTTAATGTTATTTCTTGAATACAGTTTCAATATATTAGCATTATTTTAATGAAACTGATCATTGTTATAATGCTTAAAAAATATATTGTCGAAAATTCCTCAATTTCCGAATTAAAAATTTTCTATAGAAACTGATCTTAAAATCGCCACAATGTTGATAAGTCAACAAATTTGGAACCATCTAATAAAGAATTCACATTCCTAAAAGCAAAAAATTGTTTAAGAGCTCTTTATTAGAAAAAAAAAAAAAAGTAGTAATTTTGAAATGCTTATGTTTCACTTCTCGGAACCTGAGTACCTCATCATTTATATTATAAATAGGAACAAATTATAATCCATGAACCTATTCACTTATTCAAAAGATAACTATATTTGTCAATGAATCGCCAAAAATATTTGTCCAAAATGCTAATTCGCAATCAAAATGCCAGTTGCAAAAATAGACAGAAATTTCAGTTGATTAAAATTAAGGACCTTCTGCCGAATTTGGTCGAAATTAAGGACTTTTAAGGACCAAAAATCAATTCCAAAAAAACCTAAGGATGTTTAAGGACTCTGAAGGACCGTACGAACCCTGTTAGATTGATGCATGTAATTCTTTCAAGACTGTCTCAGCTATTCTCCTATGAATGCAAATCAAATTCAGGAGGAGTATACAGGATATTTTTGCTCTCACCACCCAACACAAGTTTTAGGCTTTTTTATTATTTTTTTTTTCATTTCTAGATTTTGTCTTAAAAGACAATCTTAAAGTTACAGCCTTCTCAACAGGACATAAGAACACAGATGCCTAATACATAATAATCATCATACAACCACAGGGCCAACAACTTTATGCTACTATGATAAACTGGAACTGGTACACAAACATTAGCATCCTTCTTAAAATTACTTATTTTGTGTGTTGCATTTCATGTGATGCCAAGACCAATAAAAGTAAAGAAATTCTATTTAGAATGCATAAAGATTAATATGGCAATAAACGTCTCAAAGGAAGATACAGGGTGATTATAATTAAAGTTCCAATTTCAAAACGCTTTAACTTTAAAACTACTATGGCACTGTCAGTGTTATGTTACATAAGGCATTAAGTTCAAACAATGGCTAGCTCAGAAAGGATTCATAAGTCATCTACCCAATGAATAAACAGCTATATTATCATAAATGGAGCACTTCAAATATTTTAAACTCAAGAAAAAAGGTTTATTTACACATTTGTACAAGTTAAATGAATAAGAAATATCTATCTAGCCACATTGTCCTTAGCTATCTAAACCCCAACTGTTCGTTTTTCTCTGCCGTCCCATGGTGTCAGTCTGTATCTGGCCTTTGACTCGTTGGCATAGTGATGCCATTTTCAACAGTCAGGGTTCACATTGCTGTTGGTATGCAAATTACTAAGACATAACATGCACACCATAGACATGGCTAGGATAAAAATGCAGAACACTTTAACATTTTGCCCGAGTGCTTCAAAAATTCATGACTCTGACGAAGAAGGATCATGCTCTTCTTGTGAAGCTTTCCTTATCAGAATGGTGACTATCAGTTATCAGGAAGTTCCTGACATTAAAAGGCATAAATTCTGGCTCAAAGACCATATATGCCCTGCTGAAAATGATAGATAAATTTAATCCTGCTGACCTGGAACTACTTCTTGCCCGAATGGAAGCGGATGATGAATGGCCTTGGAACATTCTGTTGTCCGACGAAGGTTATTTCCATTTGCAAGGTTCTGTAAATACACAAATTTGTACGATATGGGTGACCGAGAATCCGTTCCTGCTACAACCATTACTTCTTCACTCAGGTCACTGTGTATTGCGGAATAACGGCAGCATTCGTCATCGATATGTTCTTATTCCAAGGACGTTTGCATAATCATTTCCTTTCAGAACTTCGGCAACGTCAATGTGTGGATTGCACAATATTCATGCAAGATGGCACTCCTCCACACATTGCTACTTGTGTGAAGCAGTTGCTGATCACTTATTTCAGAGATGATAGAATCATAAGCCACCATTTTCCAACAGCATGGCCGCCGCACTCTCCTGATTTAAACCCGTATGACTTTTGGCTTTGGTGATATCTGAAGAATGTTGTTGACAGTAGGCGGATTGCAAATCTGCCCGACTTAAAAGCAAGCAACATGCACTACAGTCATAACATCAGCACAGATACCTTCCGATCTGTTATGGAACATGCAGATTTGCGCTTCCAGCAGCAAAACAGAGAGGAAAGTCTATCGACCAAAATATGCATTTATCCGTAAGGTGTTTGTTTCGTGAAGCTTATCTTGTCACTATCTCTGTTTTCTCTGTAAATACCTATTCTTGTCTTTTCGCTAAAAAAATTGTCGTAAACCCTGGAAGTCTTTGTTTCCTTTCAGCTATACATCCACAATAGCAATGTGAACACCGACAGCACCATCTACCGACAAATTTTGATTTTTTTTTTTTTTTTGCCAAACAAAATTCCATTACCTCAAAATTATTCTGGTAAAATATCAAGTCATTTTGACCTGTAGAAGTTAGAGCATTTTGAAATCTTAACTTTAATTATAATCACCCTGTATTACCAAATATACAAAGTGAATAAAACATACATCTTGGACATTCCACTGCTCACTTACTTTCCTCAACAATACACTCGTAATGTCAATCAAGGTTAACTGAAAAATTTTAGAGGTAAAATGAAAACTAATTACACTGTACAGATGAAACATCTATGTGTGGGGACTCGAGCATGCAGGAAGATCTTTGGAAGAATTGCTGCTCACCTATTGAAAAAAGTTAAAAAAATGTAGAAATGCCACTTTTAATACACTGATGTAGTAAGGTTAATAAATAAACAAATTTATCATAAATAAAATATGATTCTTTTACTATCACATTTTAATGAAGATCCAAGCTATCATTTTTTAAAAAATGTATAAAAGCAACTGAATTCCTTATAGAAATTTAGACATAACTTTTTTTCAAAAAAATTTTTTTTTTCTAGCTTGAATAATTTTATTTTTTAATAGCTAAAATTTCTATATGTGCATATGTGAACAATATTATAATGTGAACAAAAATTTCTTATTAATATTTCCTAACCCATTACATTATTATTTTGATTATTTTAAAATAAAAAAATACAAACAGAGTTATTAATTATTCAACAATAAATTAAATATCTCCTCTTCTTTAGACACTTTTATTTTGGTGCTCAATTTATAGTTTTAATAAAATTAAATGAAAGAAAAATTATAAAAAAAAAATGAGGAAAGAAGACATATTCATAGCAACAAAACTTAAAGCCATATAATACCACATTTGCCTTCAAGGATTATAATGAAAATGATTTGTTATTCAGATAATGAATATTAAAATTCAAAACACTTAATGAAATAAAACAGATAAAAAATTTTAGATTACAGTTTTAATAAATGCACTGAAAAATAAAACATTCCATTTTTTTTAACTATCACAATATATACATAAAAAAAAAATAAATAAAAAAATAAAAAAAAAAATAAAACTGGGGTTTCGAACAATGAATAGATTTTAAATCAAAACTGTGCAAGAAGAATTGAATCCAATCGTTTTTACACATAATGTTTCTAAGCTATCACTTTGTTCTGTAAAATTCTGCTAATATCCTAAAAATTTTAATATATGGCCCCATAGGCATAAGCAGGATCAAAATCAGAAGAACAATTTTAAAAAGTGAAATTTAAAGTATAAAGTGAAAAAATCATTATTAAGTGAAATTTAATCAAGTATGAGATGAAACACACCTCAGCATGAAATATGGAAAGGAAAACATTTTACTGATGGTGAAAGAAGGAAAATTCTTCAAAATATTTATATTTGTCTATTTAACAAAAAAAAAAAAAAAAAAAAAGAGAGGGTGAAGGGGGGGGAAAAAGAAGAGAATAATAACAAAGAAAGAAAAGATTTTGTATAATCAATATAATATAATACACTGTGAAGATGACATCTGTCCTAGTTTGTGCCGTATGGAATTCAATGTCATTTTTGCGGAAATCAGTTACATTGGCATACAAGGACTGTTAGTCAGTACATATTACTTCTTTTGTTACAAGATATTTTGAATAGCACAGTATTACATATGAACACTCTTATAACATAAATCAATACTATATATAGGTGAAATTATATTGTATGTATACACATATATGCATTTGGCAGTGCATTAAATAAGTACTATATTTGGTATATAAATAAGTCAAATGTGATACATTTAAGTGATGACAATGTGGAAGAAATATTTTTACACTACAAAAATATATAGCCATTATGCAACATTATTACTGGTATTTCACGCGTTAGATTGGCATATTTACTATACTGGAATGAACACTTATATTACGAAAGTTAGATAACTGCATGAACAATGTATTAGACCGGATGAGTACAAATATTTATATATGTCAAGAAGTTGATTCGATGGAACAAAGATTTTTATAACAAAAGAGTTAAATAACTATATATATATATATATATGTGTGTGTGTGTGTGTGTGTAAAATAAAATAAAATAAATAAATAAATAAATAAAAATTTATATATATATAAAAAAATCAATATAATACAGAAAAATGAGTAGAGGAAGCTTGTTAAACTTAGCTTTATCATTTCTCCTAACTTCAACATGTGTGTAAATTCAACAAACGTCTTTGCACTCCAATATTATTTTTCTTTGAAACATATCAGCCTCATTAGAATGGCTTCGATCATAATCATCAAAATTTAAAACATAATTACTTAGCTCAGATTTTCATCCCCAAACCCCAAGCCTAGTCTTATGTTTTACAGGACTCCAAAATCTTGCTATAACTCCTCATAATTCTGCTTTTGTTAGAAACAAAAAACAAGGAAAGTAAACTCTAGGGTGTCCCTAGAAGAATGCAAACATCCAATGCACTAGAGGCTGCAGAATGCAGGACGATGTCAGACCATTTGAAGAGGGACCTACTGAACACAACTGACATTTCTTCTAAGTGACTCTACAAATGTCATAAGTTCTGATTGATCTGATTGACCTTAAACAAGGGGGAAAAAAAACTGATTCATCAGTACAAATCTTTGAGCTTTATGCACAAGTGTTGTTTGAACAGATCTAAGTAGAGTTATATTTTAGAGTTTCTTTAATACTTACTCTGCCAAATTCTACAATCAATATACAATAATGATGACCCTACGATCAACATATCATAATGATCCTTAAAACATAATGGTACATTGATTACCATACAGTCGATATACCATAATGATTTAAGGATCAAATTATAGCAATCTTTTGCTTTTTCCATTAACCCAAGAAAGTGATTTGAGACTTCCGAATGACGTTTTCACTGGTCTTTTAGAAAGAAGGCTACACTTGCTCCTTCCTCTCTAGAGTAATGAGAAAATTATGACTATTTATCAATTGACAGGGCACAAGACAATGCTGTCTACAGAAATTATAATTAGCAGGGTTCGTACACATTTCTGCACATGGAAATTAAGTACTTTTAAGGACTGTTAATGAAAAAAAATAAGGACCTCTCAGCAAATGGGAGCTGAATAAATTCAATTAAATTCAATCAACTTATGTCTGAACTGAGTATGTCACTTTAGTAATAATACTAAGAATAAGATAGATTCGTAAGTAGGATTCATTCTTATTAAACATAATTTAATAAACATAAATATAAAAAATTGAGAATAAAATTTACTTTATAAAATTTATAAAGTAGCATTAAATATTTTCCACGTATAATAGTTGGTCACATCTGAAAGAAGATTAGGGACATTTACTAAAAGTTAGTTTCTGTTGATTTTTCCTTTGTGTCTCATTTTGCCACGTACTTAGTCTAGAGATTTAGTAAATAGCAGGTAGATTTTTATGTCAAACGGCATAGGTTAAAATGAGAAATAAAATCATAATCAGCATGATTGCCTAGAGAGAGACTTTTGATCAGAACAAACCTGATAGCATGATGTAGCCACGGTTGGCAAGTTCTGAAAGTTAGTTGTGCTCCATCTGTCTGATGCAGTTAGTTTTGTAGCTTCGTGTAGAGTTTTTGGGATTGTAACCCAGTTAACACTTTACCGACCAATTGCCTATTAATCGGCTTTTTATCGCCAACGCCTACCAACCGATAGCCTATTAATCAGCTTTTTACCACCAACGCCTACTGACCAATCACCTATTAATCGGCTTTTTTTCACCAACGTTTACCGACCGATAGCCTATTAATTGGCTTTTTTTCACCGACGCCTACCGAAAAAACACCCTAATAATCGCTTTTTTCTCGGGGATACCTAAAAATAGCCTATCAATCGGTAGCCATGGCGATAAACAGTTGCCATTTGCTACATCATCTGCATTTTATTATTAGTATTGAAGTACATTGCTCACTTGCGTCATGTGCGTTGCTTCGTAAACTCCTGCATTTTCACACCATTTAAAAAAATTTACCGTTCACGATGAGCGAAAAAAATGGTACTGGAGATTTATTTAGACGATTTATCAGATTGTCCTGACAGTTATTCAGAACAGGGAGAATCTGCGGTTGAGTGGCTGGTCGGACATGCATATGCTGTTGAACCACTAGTGGTCGGTAAAATGTTAATATATTTTGAGGTTCCAATAAGCCTCTAATGCATCAGAGGTGATAAGCTGTTTTGTATTATTTTAAGTCTCACTAGATGCAAAGAATAAGTTTTGCATTAATGTTTACATTTTTGTTTGTATCTTGCGACCACAGTAAGGATTAATGAAAGGCAATAACTTTCTTTAATACACAGAGATAACTTTTAAAGGTGAGCAGTTTTCAAATAATTAAATAGGTAGTTATATACCCTTAGTCGTTATAGATTTACATGACAACTATTAACTTTTTTATTTATTTTTAAAAAAACATTTGTTAAAAAAGCACGATTAAAATCTCAATCTAATAACATTTTACAGCTTAAAATGCATGTAATTTATGACAACTGATTCTTCAACGGTATTAGGATAATTCCACATTTAAAAGCTAAAAAACATTTATGTTTTGAAGGCATAAACATTTTAATATGGTTTAAAATTTTGGAAAAAGCAAGTAAATAAAGACAATAAATTTGTAAAAAGACATTAATTTAAGAATATACTATGCTTTCATGGTTCAACATCCTGATTTGCCGGTTCGTATCACATGACCCCAAGTGATCTCATCTCACGTAAACTACGCTACAAAAATCTAATTCTCTCAGTAATTATCTACATTAATTTCAAGTTAAATCTTACATTAAATGCAAGAATTATTTCAATTTGTATGAATAGCTTACTCAAAAATTATGTAAAACCACAGTGCTTTACTTCGCTAGTGCATTCTCATTAGATTTGATGAATTTAACCCTTGATTTTGCCTTCAAGTGAGTGGTGTGATTGCATCCTAATTAATTACCCCGTATGGTCTTTAACTAGTAAAAATTCTATGTAATTGTATGCCAGTATTGAAAGAAACAATCAATCTGATAAAAATGGCTGTGACTTGTTTTGAAAATGAAGGGTAAAAGGTTACCAGCAAAGATATTCCATTTGGCATCAGTTGTTCCATTATTGGCGACTTTATCGTTTGCGCCGGCAAAACGGAAAAGTATCCAAAATATTTATGCGTCTTTTTAATTTGAAGGCTTCTTAGACATTTTGGCTAAATATATATCATTTTTCTTCTCTTTAAACATCTTTTTAACAATTAGAAATTTGTTTCAACACTAAAACCAATTTTCCCACTAGTTTCTGCATGCTTTACCTCCTAACTTGCCAATCCTTAACACTGTACCTAAAGAGGTTTTACTTGATCTGGTAAAAGTTAAATAGTGCAAAACCTCTGATAGACACGAAGCAAATTATCCCTCTGTCTGAGAGTAACTACAAAGCCATATAAATGTTTAAATAAACCTTATTTATAAAGAACTTAGAACACATAGGCATGTTCTCATGTTGACAAAATCAACCACAGTTTGTGGTAATACAATTAAGCAGGAACAGTCAAATTCAAACTAAAATTGTGGACTAGTAGTCAAAGACTAGACAATTTAATTTTAAACTAAGCTGGCTCAGTAACTCTATCATTGTAACATATTCAAATGTTAGCAGCGATAACACAAAGGCGAATAATTACCAATTATCAGAGCTGGCAGAATAATGGCAACATCCATGTGGAGGGCAAAAACTCTCTGTCTTACAATCCCAAAAGCTTCAATATAAAAATTATCTGACTTGCATTATGTTGAGGAAGTGGAAGCCACAGTAAAGGATAAAATAGTAAACAACTTATTAATTTGCATAATAACTGTACGAATAATTTTCTTCCTCTTTATGTATTCAGTTTCTTCAATATATTTCCTCTTTAGAAATTTTGAAATTAATTAAAGATTTATGTTATTATACAGACCCAAATGCACTTAGAACATAAAAAAAAAGTTGAACATCCAAAATTAATATGAAATTATATATGGTAAGGGCTGGTTTCAGAGCAGATGAGGCAGAATTTTTAGAATTTTGTGACAAACCAAGCAACAAAATCTAGAAATGGCAAACCTTTTAGAATTTAGGACAAGCACTGGGAGCAGAGTTCAGGAGAGCACTAGGCAGCATAATTTAGGAAGCACTAGGTGGCAGAATTTAGGATCCACAGAGATTGAATCAGGTGGGAAAATGCCTAGCACCAGCCCTGTGTATTATCCATTGAGACATATAAGGTGAATCTTTTAAATTGTCAGTTTTCAAATTCTTTATTAATAGTAAAATTCTTTTTTATAAATGCCTGTTCATGTGAAATAATTAGAAACATTTGTGATATTTTTTTACACTTGCGTCTAGTGAAAAGGTGAGAAAATAAAGGGAAGATAAACATGTTAAGAAAAAGACTTCTTCTAGAAAAGACTTCTAGATCTTCAAATTTGGATTGGAATTAGGATTCTAATCCAAATTTGCCTTCGGCTTTTAAAGAAATTATGTTTTAGTTCTGGTTTTGCCAACAGATGGCACCACTTGCTTATTCTTGTCCAGGCTTTCTTATCTTAACCAATCATTATTTCCTATCTTGTTCATTTGCGGTTTTGCAGCTGAAGATGAAGGTTCGGTAAAACCTTCGAAACTAGTCCTGTGAAAATTTTGTAAATATAACATTGATTTTTGTTGTTTGACTTCTGAATTAGTATTTATTCGGCGTGTTATTGTGTCTTAATTAATGTCACTTTATAATGCAACAGCAAAAAATGTTTTATTTTCATTCCTTAGTTATATAATTTCAATATATTACCATTATTTCAGCTAAATTTATCAATGTTACAATGTTTAAAAGAAATCGAAAAATTCCCAGGTCTACGAATTAAAAATTTTCTATTAGAACTGATCTTATAATCGTCAAAATGTTGACAAATTGTCAAATTAGAGCCATTTTATAAAAGAATTCACATCCCCAAAAGCGAAAAATTGTTTAAGAGCTCTTCATTAGAAAAAAAAAATGAAATAACTTCGAAATGTTTCATGTCTTGCTCAGAAACTAGTACCCCACCATTTATATTAGAAATAGAAACAAATTATAACCCATGAACCCATTCAAGAGATAATCATATTTGTCAGTGAATCGTCAAAAATATTCCTCCAAAATGATAATTCACACTCAAAATAGCAGTCATAAAAACGAGACAGAAATTTCAAATGATTAAAATTAAGGACCTTCTGCGGATACTGGCCAAAATTAAGGACTTTTAAGGACCAAAAATTGATTAAAAAAAACCCTAAGAACTTTTAAGGACTCTTAAGAACTGTACGAACCCTGTTTTAACAAAAAATTCTGTTATGTGAAATGGTCGAGAAATACAGCAATTTTCAAAAATTCACTAAAAATTGGGAATTACATAAAAAATTTCAAACTTTTTTTTTTTTTGGATGATGCAAACAGTTAAATTCTAAGACTCTTTAAATGTGTTGTTTCTTAAATGAAGATATGCATGAAAAATCATTTCAACATAAAATCTTAAAAAATTTAAACAAAAAAATCATTTCAACACACTGTATTATTATCCACAATGAATGCATGTGCAAAATTTGAGTCTGAAGCCTCAAACTGAAAATGATGAGGTACACTTAATAATTTTAAACACTAATTAAACCTTAAATTCAGTTCTTTGAGAACAACAACAAATTGCAAAATCCATTCACAAAAAAAGAGGATGGGGCAGAAATAAATGCAGAATTTATTTTAAAAAAAACGCAGAAAACTTCTATAACAAGCTTAATTTCTTTGGAAGTAATTATTTCTAGCAAAGGGAAGGAGATTAATAAATCAATAAAATTAATATAAAGAAATTATATGGAAGCAAGAAAAACAGTGTGACATAATTGCATCCTAAACTATGTTTCCAAGTGATGTCAAACATAAAAAAGGGGGCATGTGGGGGGGGATTTTCTCTTTATACTGCAGCATATTTTTTTACAAAAAATTAAAAGGATAATATTTGGGCCATTTCCCGTCTTCTTGTTTTGAAAGAGGGCAAAGAATTTATTATATAGTCTGGGAAAATTTCAAAACTTTATACCTTAAAATTTTAAGCGTTGAAAGTTTGAAACAATGGACATCAAACAGTCGGAAAAATTCAAGACATTTTTGAAAATTTGCAAAAAAATTTGAAATTTTGTTAAAATTTTCACATAAATTTTGTTTAAAACATATTTTCTCACACTTCTGAGATTTTTAGTTTGTTTTTTTAACAAAGGTATGTGCAAAAAAAATTGTTTCAACATTCAATTAAAAAAAAAAAAGACATCTTTGAAAAAATTGCTTCACTACATTGTATTATCAACCACAAAGAGCATGCATGCAAAACTTGAGGCTCGATAATTTTCAGGAAAATCATTTTAAAATAAATTAAAAAAAACTTTTGCCCATAGTGACAAATACCATAAGCAAGTTAAATAAAAGCAACATTAATGAAAATGTATCAAAATTTTGAAACAAAAAACCCTTATGATAAAGATAAAGTGTAATGCCACACAATATGTGTGAAAAATTTGAATAAAATCAGTTTAATGGCAGCAAGTCAAAAACTGATTTAAAAATCTGACCCAAACACAGAAACACAAAAATTACCCTGAATGTAATATAACATCAATAATAATCAAAATACCAACATTTTTTATTTAACATTAACATACCTTATGCTTTACAGTACAGAATGAATGACCTAATTAAAACCTGAGATCAGTAACCTTTTAATCAAAGTAACAGATATTAAAAAAATTCTTTTCCTGTCAGCTTTTTTTATTTTTATTTTGCAAATTATTTTTTAATTGCTTTTTAAGTTTTTTACTGTATATACATATAATACTTACCAAAAGCAGAAGAAACATTCTTGGAAAGGTTATAACTGTTTTTATGCAATTCTGAAGAAGTCATCTGTTTTGACATAGAATAATGATTTGAATCTTGAACTTTGTTTTTAGATTTTCCTAAATAAAAAAAGAAAAAAAGGACCATTTTTTAATAATTATCAGGAAAAAGTTATAAAATGAATATAAATAATACTCAAATTCGCAAACACAATAAACATATGAAAACGTTTTAAACATACTTATTGGAGTAACAAAAGTCTTTTCAATCATTTCAACACAGATTTCAATGAAGCTCAGAGATAAGCAACATTTTCTCAAAACATAATTTTTTATAACATTCTTTAGTTTTCCTTAAAAGCAACTACTTTTTATCTCTCTACAAAGAAATCTGTTTTCCTACTAGTATAAGATTTTCTTTGCACTACACAGCATGAAATTATACCTTTATGGACAACTGAAGTGAATTTTCCCGAGCTGAAAGTATAATATATTTGCATAAAATATAGATTTACGATCACTTATTCAAACACATCAGCACTGAGTTTTTATTATACATTCCAGTAAAAATGAATATACAGTACTTGCATAACTAATACCTGCTTTTGATGCATTAAAAGTCATCTATTTGCAAACTCTTTTTTACAAAAAACATATTAGTTATAAGGTTTTACTCCCATAAAAATGAAAACTTTTTACATAAATAATTTTCTTAATGTAATCAGACAGAACTATGTTTTTCTTTGCTTTGACACACTGGTTGGAGACTTTACAGAGCAATGGTCAGTAGGTAACAGTCTAAATTGCATGGCAGTGGTATGAGCAGTTATCTCAAGCTCAGAGGTTCACTTTATTTTCAATGGCTGAACATTTACTTCACATAAATATACATAGTTAATTCCCAATAATCCAGGAGCAGATTATCTGTGCATCACAGACACAAATAAATAAATAAAACAAAAGGCGTGAGAGAGAGATCAAGACAGAAAAAGCCAAAATATAAGCAATATTTCTTCTTTGATTAATGAATATTGCTTATATTTTGCTTGTTTTAGTTTGAAGCAAGTCTTCACAAGTCGCTTTATTAAAAAATTTTAGAACTTGCACTTTTAAATTTTATGTGCGAATGTGTGAGCTTAAGCATCCAGCTAAGTGAAGAAAGACTGTTTTAATAATTAAACAAAAACTGAATACAACTAGTAAGCTAAAGAAAGAAAAATTAGTTCACAAACAGATACCATCATTTATATTGTAGATGACCAAGAGATGGAAATAAAAACTCATGAATTAGCACACGATAATAACACCTGTGCAGTGATAAACAAAAGGAAACTGGTTAAAAATTCTTCAAATGAAAAATTTGATGCTTATTTCATTTCAATGTCCCATCAAAATTAACAAAAATCATTCCTATCTCAGGCCCAATGTACATTCTGTCCTTCCCCAACAAAAGAAAGAAGAAAAAGAAAGAAAAGGGACAGTTCTACATCTCCCATTTTACTGGGATGAGCAGCAAAATTCAAATTGCATTTTTTATGTCTTGAAAGCATGATCAAATAGTTTAAAAATTTGTATTTATCTATTTGCATACTTTAAGCATATTTATTTGTATAATTTTTTTTTAAATTTGGTTCTATTTATTTAAATATATTTTATTTTGAAATAATACATTGTCAGGTTGTTAAGTCAAAATTTAAAAACTGCATTCCGCATTAAAACAGAAAATACCGTAAAATATGGTTAACAGGTCTTGCAATGAGCCATTTAGAAAATATATACAATGTGTTTCAGCAATTCAGTTACAAACGTTCAGGAGACTTAGAGTACACCTGGATGATGGAAAATCACATAGCAGTGCTTTCCTGGCGTGGTAGCGATAACACAAAATACAACAAACTAAAGACACGAACACGGTGAGAAAACATGTTTATTATGCTTAGTACAGCAGAAACCAAGAAATAGAAACAAAAAAACTGACAATAATTGTTGTCAAAGAAAGAATTAAATTTTACATCAGAATTATGACCCCCAACTGTGATGCAGGCCTCACTTTTCATCTCTGCATATTGAAGAACTGATGTTCTGGAAAATACCCAGTGTGTCCCAGATTTTCCCAGAAAATGCCACGATGCATGCAACAAGTTCCTGAGCACTGTTAACAAGGGTTTTGTACATCAATGTCTTGACACATTCCTAAAGAAAGTAATCAATGCAAGTGAGGTGTAGCGATCTTGTTGGCCAACGCACCAGGACGGTTATTCTACGCTACGAGAGTCGACAGCAAGTTGTGGGCCGCCAGATGTCGCTGCTAGTAAAAAACAGGTCTGCCCAACATCCTATATTCTCTGAGTACGGAAGTTGTCGAAAGCGCGTGAAAAAGTGTTGCCGCGTCGTCAATCAGGGTTGTCCAGTTGACGTACTAAGTAGACAATGGCTTTGTATGTGTTTTCGCCGCTGATTTTTTTCATATTTAAACGAAGAATACCGTCGTAGATATCTGAATCGATGGCGAATTTATAGAAAATATGTTGATGCTTTTGCTCTGCCAAAAGATGTTTTCATTGCGTATTTCAGATTGCCAAAATTTATAGTTATTTTAATTTGGGATGAACTGAGAGAGTATTTGGAGCCACATTCAGAAAACAAGAACGCAATTTCTACTGAAAGAAAGGTTATAGTATTCCTGAAATTATAGATATAAATTGTAATTGTACGCTTTAAAAATGTAGAAGATAATAAGTTTATCAAGCACATAAACCTTCTTCATTTAATACAAATATAGACATCCGATAAGGTTCTACTCGATTTATGTACAGCAAGAATTACGTTTACTTTAAAATCTAACAGTTGAATACCTTACGAATAATACTGTGAACACAAAAAATGTCGTTCATTATTACGCGAAATTCACACTAAAATAAAAATTAAAAAATAATAATAATAATAAAACTATAAAATAGATTTATAATATTTTTTTCAGTAGTTGTATTACTACTAGTGTGATACTTTTAAAAATAAGTTTTAGCCCAGAGGGGCTATTAATTTCGTTTTGCCATTTTGTGGCGTTTCACGATAAATGGCGTTTCACTTTTCAAATCATTGCCACCAAGTATTATCGCACTCTATTATATTTAAAGAAATTAAATAATGAGGAATCTGCAGAATGTATGAATGTTTCTCGCACTGTGATAAAACAACGGTACCTAGAGCCATGAAATTCTGAATAACGTAATCCTCCATCCTAATATAGGCATCTGGAGGCCCAAATTTGGAACTGGGAATTTGTATTACTATCCATTTCATATATCATATTTTGTAAAGCATTTATGAGTTTTTGATTAAGAAACCCAACGATTTCAAAGCGAGCAATGGCAAAAAACAGTTTCATCTCTAGCGCGCGAGACTATGTATCGGAAATTCTAAAAATATGCTTTTTTAAAATTATATGATATTGCTGTTGAATTGAATTTTATGGTTTAAGTGCGAAAAACATGATATTTAATAAATAAAGGTAACACGCAAAACGTTAAAAAAATGGCCCTTTGGGAGTAATATAAAATCTGAAAGCTTTCAGATTTTTTTTTTTGGTGTGTATGTGTGTGTGTGTAATTTTAATACGTTTTAAAACTGGTTTCTAAGTGAGGACTTTCTAAGGGAAACTGGCTCGTATACACGTTACACATGGGGAAAGCCACGAAAACGCCGTCCAGCTCGTTCGCGGGATTTGAATCTCGGACCAAACTACCTGCGTTCAGTGACGCTACCGCTCGGCGGCTGGTGGGCTTGTTAGCAGAATTATACTGTATTATTATTGTAGTATGCTATAAAGTAACAATGCTATAAGACTGAGGGTTTGTTCATGGAATAGTACTTTTGTAACCTATTATAGTATTAAAAAATCATTGTTCCTTTGCAAACCTAAAAAAAAAAAAAAAAAAAATTAATTAAAATACTGTTCATAGCATTCTCATTTTTATATTGTAAAAGAGATATTGATTATTATTAGTTTTCTATTTAAAATGTGTCGAAACGCTGGTTTGATAAGGACTTGAACTGCAGGAGACCTACACTGATTATTTTTACTTTAGTACTTCCATTGTGAAAATATTACTATCTTTTAATTATTTTCAAAGAACAAAATCTTTTGAGAAGGAAGGATATTTAAACTGAGCAGTTCTTATATACAAAATTAAAATAACAGCAATGTAATATTGAAAAAAAGGTATTAGTAATTGTGTGACAAAAATTGCAAAACGAATTAATCACACATACAGGATAGATTAGTTTAATTTTGGTTATATATTTTATATTGAAAAAATGTTTTCTTTCATGTTAATTATAGAATAAATTATTTAAAATAAAGCATTTTGATGCGTGTGTGATAATTGAATGCAGCAGCAATCGGCCATACTGTAATAGCGAATGAATTTTATTTCTTTTCCTGAAAGAAATAATTTTCATAGAAAAAGAAAATAAAAAAGGGAAGAAATATTAAGAAAGAAATATTTTCTTTCTAATTTCTTATTTAAAGAAATATTTTTCGAATAGTAACTGTAAAATAAATTACGGGAAAACAGTTTTAATGTAAACATGGGGGAAAAAAAAAAAAAAAAAAACTTAGTTTGCTATTAGATTGTAATGCAAATTAATCATATTATAAATTTAAATAATTAAAATTATTTATTTCTAAAAGGATTTGAAGTAAGCTTAATTCATTTACTCTTATCTATTTACCATTGCTTTCATGGTATCCCATATCACTCTTTATTTCTTACCTCTAAATTCTTGCGTTAACTTTCCCATTAAAAAACGAGATTTTCTTTCACATAACACAGCAGCATATTCTACTGCATGTTGGTCATAATACTGTTTTGTGCAATTTTTTTTTTTCGAACTACAAATGCAGCGTGTGAGTTAGTGAAATAATGGGAGAATATTCTTAGAACTTCAGCCAGCGCGCGCTATAAATTTCGTCACTCGTCTGTACTGCGATTGGTCTAAAGCTCCTTGAAGCCTTGTCCCCTTCCAGTAAAGTTAAATGGACCCACCCGCCGTCCAACTGAGGACCACAGAATGGCTTTCTCTGATAAGTTGTGATGGCTGTCCATACCGGTTCTTTTGAGTCAATATTGTTCTCTCAAGTTGTAGACAGATCCAGTGATCATAGAATAGGCGTCCAGATCTCCCTCTGTCAATGCAATGTTAAGGATACCTTGTATTCAGGTGTAGACGCACATTAAAGCTGTTAATGTATGTAAAAATTTAACATTTTAGTTGCACTGAGCATAATAAACATGTTTTTTCATCCTGTTCATGTGTTTCATCCTTTCTTGTATTTTGTGTCATCACTACCGAGCAAGGAAAGCTTTTCCAACCATGCATTGATTGCTATGTGACTTTCCATCACTTAGGTCTAATCTTTCCTGAAAGTTTGTAACTGAATTGCTGAAACATCCTATATGAGTGAGAAAGTTGTATTACCTGCATTTTAATTTAAAATGATATGCAAGTAAATGGTTTTCCAGAACTTTGTCACTGTACTACTGCTTTACATGATTTTACCCCACTAACGTTTAGTTTGTCAAAATACTATCCATATTTCTGAATAAGCTGAAGTTTTTCATTTTCTAAATCAGGAAAATCATATTTTTCTTATATATATATATATATTTATCTTCTTAATGGCTTGCTGCCTCAAGAAAAACCTTAATGCCTTAATAATTTTGAGGCATTCTGCAGATATATCTGCAATCATCCTCTCTTTTTTATTCGCTATATACCATATTCAATTTTGAAGCAGCTTGCTTTCTGTGATATTCTTACCTATGTATATATTTAAGCAGAATTTTGAATTTTTAGTTGAGACAGCTTCTAACAATCATCATGTCTTCCTATTAGTATTTTTAACCAGGTCTGTTTAAAAATTATAGTCCAGTTTTAGCATTCTTGCTAGCTAATGCTTTAAATAACACATCGGTGAAATATAACAGCCAGTTTATTCTATTTAATGTATAATGCTTCTTTCGATCTTTCTGCCTTTAGCTTAGATTCCAAGAACACCATGTAAATATGATAATATTAAATGTAACTAAAATTCTTTTGCGCTATGGTTTGGTAGTTTAAAAACTAGTGAATTAACAAAACTGTTGTTTTTGCCTGATAATATAACAGTACTTTAAATATTCGCAAATCAAACAATAAATTAGAATCTGTGAGATTACTATTATAACTTGAGTTAAAACTCCTTTAGACCATACTAGACAGATAGCGAGTCATCATGTTTTGAACAACTTGCAAAATATAGAAGGTGGTTTAAATAACTCTTTTATTTTGCTTTCAATTTGAACATAAGGCACCTACACATTAAATAGAATATGCTAGCTCATATATTTTACCGGCATATATTTAAAGCATCCACTAGCAAGAATGCTACAGCTTGAATATCATTTTTAAACACAGCTGGCTAAAAATACTAACAGTAAAAGCAATTGCCAGAAGCTCTCTCAACTAAAAATTTAAAACCCTCAGCTTAAATATACACAAAGTTAATTTGCATTCTGATGAGGAATATGGAAAGAAATTATTTAGAGGTAAAGACTTAAATCATGATAACTCATTAATTAACTTAAGATATCTTACAAAAATAACCCGGCTGTTAATTTAAGCAGCTCTACTAATGGCCGAGTGGTTAAAGAATGTTCCAGAAACCAACCCAGGTGAGCAAGCTGGCTTAATAATGTTTTGTGAACTTCCCCATTTACAACGTGAATGTGAGTCACTTTTCCTTAGGAAAGTCCTCCATGAAAGCACTCCTTCCCTTAAGCAGATAGTCTCTCTGTGATTTGCCATATTTAAATAGCCAACAAACCTGCTTTAAGTGAAATTTCTAAAGGAAACCAGAAACTCACCTAAGCATGAAGCAACAATACAAATTCAGGTCTTGACAAATCACAATTTTACTTTTAAAAATGTGTTTATTTTAACTCCTGTTATTAAAATATATTTTGCTTTGAAAAAAGGGTCTTTGAAGATCATCATGAGTCCTTTCAAATGTAAACAATAGTTAGTTTAAGAAATTTATTATACAATAATGAGCACAAAATATCTTTAGACAGTAAAAATCTTCAAAATCATTTTTATTCATTGCACACACAGAAAATATAAAGATCTTATACTATAGTACATTTTGATGATGTTAAACATTTCTGTAGTAGAAGAGAGCATGTTTTATTTATATTTTGGATGCACTCAGAAGTACTGAATGAATATATGATGCAGAATTTTGAAATCGGCAAAATTAATTTTACTGCATAAAATGAAGTTAAGTAAAATAGCAGACAATAAAATAGCAAAGGTTAAAATTTACTATTATGGAAGAAAGAAAAGCCTTTAAACTTCTGAATAATATTTTTTACAAATTAAAAAAATAGCATTTCATATATTATTAATAAATATTTACAGGCATTATTAATAAAAATGAAAGTAAACAAAAATTCCCCATGAATGATTCTCAGTAAAAATTTAAAGTTCATAGTAATTGTTGCAATTCATGGAAGATTACAGCAAAACGTGGAAACCATATTGGGCATTATTATCGTTTATAATATGCCAAATTTAAAAACATTCCAATATATAAATTCACATATATCTTGGAAAAATTTGAATACAAAATTTCTTAATTTTTTTTCAGACAGCAAGCACTTTATAAGTTATGATTAAAAGTTTCTTTTCCAAAACATTTGTAAAAATTACTAAAAAATAAAATTTTAAAATGCATAAATTTTACTTGGACTGGACCTAAATTTTGAATTCTGAAAGACAGAATGAAGTTTAATAAAAAAAGAGACATTAAAAAACTTATACCAAACGAAACTTGGCACTTTGGCATAATTTGAGGTGTAGAATTGAAAGGGTGGGAATCCACTTCTTTTCAGAAAAGTCTGATTTTGTGTCAAAATACCTATGTTAGAACAATGCTACATACAAATCTAATTTATACTCTAAGTTGCACTTTTGAGACATGAAACACGCAAGTTGAATTTTGTCAACTGGCCCAGTAAAATGGAAGATATAGAACGTTTTTATTGTTGCCGACTTGGGGTATAAGAAAAAGCATAGTTTCTCCACAACACTGTAGTTCACTGAAGTTGAAGGAAGAATTATCTTATGATAAAATTTTTAATGACAAAGAGATAGCCATCTTTTGGAAATGTCTTCTGACTAAAACATCAGCAATACAATTGGATAAAGAAATACCAGACTATAATAATTATAATCCTTGTAAAAGTGTTAAACATAAAATCAAAACATTTCAAAACAAAAATTATCATTGCAGTATAAACTCGAAAACTAAAAATGCAAAAAGGAAAAATATATACATCTTCATACATAGAATATATGTATATAATTTTCTATGTAATAGTTACATAGAATATATGTTGAGGAATCACCTTGCTTTGACTTCAATTTACGTTTAACTTTAGATGCTTTGCTTTACTTTTATATTAAGCACTGTCCTGCACTATAGCTGCAGGATTTCTTCAATCAATATAGTGTAGGACGGGTTTAAAAAATTTGCTTTTTATTTTTGCCTCTTATTAAGTTTCTTTATGTATATATATGTATATAAACTTAATTTATGTATATATGTGTAATAATAGCAAGGAAAAGACTGAGCACTGTTGATGCGTAATACCCAGATATGATAGAATATAGATCCATACTGAAGAGGAAGCATTCTGATTGCATAGTATGCTAATATGTCGCCTTGGTAATATCTAAAAAACTTGGCAGTCGAGGAAGTTTTAATTCCATTTTTATTTGCAACTGATATTTGTGGCCACAGTTCGCTTGACACTTTAGCTGTCCCTACCCAAGAACATTTACATTTTTTATATTATTGCAATAGGAAGCAGCATAGTGAAATTACGTTCAAGCAGAGAGAGAAGCTGAACTGTGTAGTTGTCCGATATGGAAGCGCACGAAGAGAATTGAGTTAAAAAGTTTCAGTTTCTAATTATTACATCAGCAGCACAGGCCATGTAAAATCGAATTATCTAGAAATAATGCAATCCACTAAAGTTATTACGATTTTTAGAACAGAGAGAGAGAATTAAAGCTTTACTGTTAGCTTAAATTATAATTTTGATTTACATATTTTTTATTTTATATATATATAATTATATAGCTTATATATATATATATACACACATATGATTTTTGTTTTATTTTTAACAGTGACATATAATACTTTTTTAATAAATAAAAAATAAATCAAAATGCAGTGTTCATTTTTAAACAAAATAATGCATTTGTAACCCTTCTAAATTATTTTGATGAAGTAGCCTTATATTTATCAGAAGCATGAATATTTCTAACAGCGTCTTTTTCTTTTCTGATCTGTTAAAAGACCATGCAATTTTCATCAAAATTTATTCTGGTGATTAACATATCCTTTAAAGTGTTTACTTTAAGCTGTATCTTATCACTAGTTTAAAAACAGTTCACAAGTCTAAATACTCGCTCAGTTGCAACATATTCCAGAAAGACAAAAGAAAAACTCTGGCAATTTTAAAACATTTTAACAAGCAATCTTATTAAAATATGCAGTCATTTCCAACCACCTCTGAACTGGATACATTGCATTTTTTTACCATTCCAATATTTTTACTTCCGTGATATATTGTTTAAGGCAAACATAGTCCTCATCTATATCAATTTTCAATAATTTATGATTTGATATAATTTTATTAATCAACAAAATTGCTCTTTCAACTCCAAGAAGGGATTTCATTTAATATAATCCAGCTGTGCATTTCCATCTCCTGAAATACGTTTTTGTCCATTTCTCCAAATAAGTATAAGCAGTCTGATACAATGATACAACAGCTTCTCGAAATTCAATATAACTTCGATCTGTAACACGATTCCATTCTCTTCAAGTTTTTCTAGATATTTTTAACATTTATTGGAATAAAGTTATCTTTTTTGCTCAATAATTGAAGCTTTCAGAGTATCCGTTGAAGCAGTTACATCAATCACAGATGGAGTTTGATTTTCAATTCTTGTAATAACTTTATGTAATACTGAAGCCTGAGTGTTAATAAAATGTAGCCAAGCTTCTGCCACTGGATTTCAAAGAATTTTTAAAAAAGAATGAAGCCCTTTTCTTGAGACTGAAAATAAGCCTTCTGAGGTAAAAACATTTGGAGTACCCTTACAATTACAGAAAGTAATACTAACCGCCTTGTTTGTGAATACCATAGTATCATTGAAAAATTGGTTTCTATGAAGTTGCAGAAATTTTCCAATGTTTCTACTCTTGTGAGATTTAAAGTATATCTTAGAAATAGTGCTGTAAGGATCTTAAGTTTTACTAACGTTTATTTTATTTTAAATCTTTACTATCACTTCTTATTTTCTACTTCCGGCCAGAATTATAAGCGTGAAGGATTTTATGCAAAGTTGTCTGGCGAACGCCAAGTATTTAAGTGTGGCCTTTTTGCCAAGCAGGAGAGAGGAAGCAGTGAGTTCGAAGCAGGCCGCTTACCTTAGAAGTTACGCAGTTGCTATTTGCCTTCCAGGCCAGAGGTTTTAATCCTCTTGATAAATTAAACGTATTGTAGTGTTCACAGTCTCTGTGCTACATACGCTTCCTGTTATTATAAGGCCAATCTTATTCTAAAGTTAAATTAGAGTTTAGTTTTATTTTTATACCTTTTACGTTAGACCCCGAGTGGAGGGTCATTGTATTCCGAAGTACGGAAGTCATTGTATATAAAGAAAAATAAGGGTCTTGTATACCCTTCGTCTGTATCCTGTCTACTTACTACAATTAGTGAACATAGCTTTAGTAAGCTCTCTGTTCCTAGTCAGGTCATTGTATGTTTCCGAAGAAGGTTAGAAGAAACAATTGAACCTGATAGTGGCGCCCGACGAAGAATAACCATGGCCGAATTTCAAGAAGAACCTGTGCTGCCTGCAGAAACGGCTCAGAATCCAGAAATGCCAGCTGCCGCTCTGGAAGGATTTGGGTACATCGTCCAGACCATGCGCGCTTCGATGAAACCAGAAGCAACGTTTAATGGAAACTCACAGGTAACCAGTTTTTTGGAAAAATTGGATGACCACTTCATGCCCTACCCCGTGCACGAGTTTCAAAAAGTTACCTTAGCTACCAGCGCTTTGAGGGGCCAAGCGCTTAACTGGTTCAAATGTATCGACAGAAGTCTCTTGGGTCAAGCAGGAAGTCCCACCTATACTTACGAAAATTTCAAGACTGCCCTACTAAAAGCCTTCCCTGTTGTAAGGGATCGTGCGAAATTAGAAACAGAACTTTTCAGTATATATCAACAAAGAATGGAAAACCTCTCGAGCTTTATTTTAAGAAAAATTCACGTTTTCAAGCTCTTGTATGGAAACCGTCCGGATCCTGAAATAATTCAAGTGATTTTGCCGAGGTTACTACCCCAAGTGCAAGACTTTATTGAATTACGAAATCCGACTACACCGGAAAAGTTATTTGAGCTAGCAATGCAGTTTGAAAGTAGAAGAACGGCGGACGTCGAAAGAAGACGCCAATATCAACAGTGAAACCAATTTGGTACGCCAAGACTACAGCAAACTCAAGCACATGGCTACGGAGAAAAAGCGAATCAGTGGGCAAGGAAACCCGAGCATTCAAAAACAGCTGGCGAACGTCGACAGTTCAATAGCAACCCAGGAAAAAAGTCTCAAGGCCAGTGGAGAAAGAAGGAAAGCACCGAAAGGAAAAATAATTTAAACTAAAACGGATTTCTGCTGACGAGAGGGTGCGGAAATCTGAAGGCCACGAAAACCCCTCTTCCTACAAGTTAAATACAGTAATGGTGAAAAATTTAACTCTTCCGAAGATTGAAGTCTTGGTAAATAATATCCCGGCCACCGCACTCCTGGATACCGGCGCGCAGTGTTCCTGTGTGGCAGAAGTCTTTTTTAGAAAGTATTTTCGCAAATACCGCATATATAATGCGGATAATACAACAGTATTAGCGGCGCAAGGAGAACAATGTAAGTGCGTAGGTAAAGTACCTTTGTACATCCGTATCAAGGACGAACAAGTAAAGGTGATGTTTTTTATAGTAAAGAATTTGCAAGCAAATTTAATCCTATGAATAGACTTTCTTTCAGACGCACAAGCTACACTGGATTTTAATGCAGCGTCCCTTAAGCTGACGATGAAACCAGTGCGTGTAGAAAAGGTTGAACCGCCAAGGTTAAATCTTGACCACCTGCCTAATGACGAGCAAGATAGAATCCGACAAGTGGTAAGTGAATTTGCTTCCTTATTTAGTGATATTCCAGGATTTACTCAGGTTACTAACCATACTATTGACACCGGAGATGCATTGCCGGTTCGTCAAAAACCATACCGGTATGATAAGAATAAGGAAAAAATTATAGAATGGCATATTACCGATATGCTACGTAAAAAGATCATAACGCCTATCTCAAGTAGTTATGCTAGTCCGGTGGTTTTATGTATGAAAAATAATGATTATCCTTTGGAGCATCCAAAAAGGTGGAGATTCGCTATTGATTACCGTAAATTAAATTCCATAACGAAATATCCGGTATATCCGTTACCGATCATAGAAGAAATTTTAAGGAACATAAAATCAACCAAATTTATGACAACTTTAGACTTAACGAATGGTTATTTTCAAATAGGGGTCAGGCCTGAGGACGTGCCTAAGACTGCTTTTATAACCAAGTCTGGCACTTATGCATTTTTGCGTATGCCGTTTGGCCTTTCAGGCGCCCCAGCAACATTTCAGCGATGCATGGACATTGTGTTAAGACCTGTTCTTGGAAAGTCTACATTTATCTATTTAGACGATATCATTATTACTAGTGATAATCTCGACCAACATATACAGGATTTAAGACAGGTGTTTTCTTTATTAAATGAGGCCGGTCTAAAAGTTAATGTCGAAAAGTGCAAATTTGCAGCCCCTGAATTAAAATATTTAGGTTACAAAATATCGCAAAAAGGGATCGAGACAGATGAATCAAAAATAATCGCTGTACAAAAGTATCCGACTCCAAACACGGCAAAGAAGCTCTCTTCTTTTCTAGGACTTTGTTCATATTATAGGTCCTTTATAAAAGATTTTGCGGCTATCGCTGAGCCATTGTTAAAATTAAAAAGGAAAAAGGCAAGATTCTCGTGGACAGCAGAAGCCAATAGTGCTTTCGAAAAATTAAAACAAGCATTAACGCAAGCCCCTGTGTTGAAATTTCCTGAAAAGGATGAAAATTTAGAAATTTCAGCGGATGCTTCGGATTATGCGGTAGGAGCGGTACTTTCGCAAATGAGCAGCCCGTGGCATTTTTTAGTCGAACTTTAAATCAAACACAAAGAAACTATTCCGCGACTGAGAGAGAGGCACTTGCAGTTCTGTTAGCAGTGCAAAAGTTCCGAGTCTATTTTGGAAAGGCGCCGATAACAGTATATTCTGATCATGCGGCGGTAACTAGATTGTACTCAGGGAAAAATTTATCCCCAAGGTTAATAAGATGGGCACTCAAGCTGCAAGAATATAATCTGGTAATCAAGCATACCCGCGGAAAGGAAAATATCGTAGGAGATGCCCTATCACGAATTAAATTAGACGAACAGGGTAATACCGTAAAAGTTGCAATGCTGACAGCGTGTACAATAAATTCCCGAGAAACTGTAATAACCGAAGTGGGTAAGGATCCTGAGTTTGGAAGTATTTATGAGTATTTGAAGGATCCTGAAAATTTTAGCCACCAAGATATTGTGGCGATAAGAAATAGGGCGGCCCATTACGAACTAATAGATGGTCTATTATTCTACACAAAAACTACGAATTCCAACAACGAATTTCGACCTGTTATCCCAGCTAGTCTTAGATTAAATATCCTGCAAGAGCTCCATGACAGCTCTTTAGCTTCTCATGCTGGTATTCGAAAAACTATCCAACGCGTACGCGAGGCAGTCTACTTTCCTGAACTGCAAAAGTTAACAAGGGCGTATGTCCAGTCCTGCCCAACATGTCAAGCCGTTAATTATATTAATTTCCGCCCGGCCGGGTTTCTAAATAGTGTTAAATCCGAATTTCCAAATGAAATAATCGGCATCGATTTATTGGGCCCTTTCCCAAAAAGTCAGTTAAACAAAAGTCGCTATCTCCTTGTTATGGTTGATCATTTTAGTAAATGGACCGAAATTGTTCCCTTAAAACGAGCCTCCTCGAAATTAGTTACTGATTCTATTTTAAATAAATATATTTTAAAATACGGGGCGCCCCTAAAAGTTATATCGGATAATGGTCCTCAATTTGTAAGTAATATATTTGAAGACATGTGCCAAAAACTGGGCATACGTCATTTAAAAATGGTCCCGTATCGGCCGCAATCAAATATAGCGGAACGGGTCAACAGAAATATAGTGAAAATTATCCGTAGTTATGTTAAAAATTTTCATAAAAGCTGGGATAACTATGTCAATGAATTTGCTTTCGCCCTTAGGACCGCAAAACATGATACAACGGGCAAAACTCCTGCTGAGTTATTTCTAGGCAGAAAGGTTATAACACCGTTAGATAAACTATTTTATGTGCAACAAAGAGCCCCAGAATTTAAAATGGGTGATATAGAAAAACTAATAAAAGAAGCAAAAAAGAATACGGAAGTAGCACAAAGAAAACAGAAGTTATACTATGATCTGAAACGACGGGGAGTAACTTATAAAGTAGGGGATGAAGTTTTGAAAATCAAGCATTCACTTTCTTCAGCACCAGAAGATAAAACTGCCAAATTTTTTCCACGCTTCGAAGGACCATATGTTATAGAAAAAATAACTCACGCTGTTGTAGTGTTAAAGGCAAGAAATGGTGAAACCTGTTCCGCAAATATTGATCAAATTAAACCCTACTTCGATCGTAATAAAATGAAAATCTTTTCAGATCTTTTGCAGGATCCGGTACGGCAGACACCGCAGGTACAAGTTCCAGAGGTGGGAAAACGACAAGTACAAGGGCAAGCCAATGAGAGACAGAAGCAAGTGAAAAGAAAATTGCCCCGCGGAAAAACTGAAGGTAAAAAGAAAAAGAAGCCGTTCCACCGTCCAGAAAACAGAGTGCACGAACACCCCCAGAATGAAGAAGGGAGAAGGACGACGTATGTGGAAAGGACCGGGAGAAAGGACGGCAACTATAACCCGGCTGTGAAACGGAAGATTGACTCCGGCCAGAATTATAAGCGTGAAGGATTTTATGCAAAGTTGTCTGGCGAACGCCAAGTATTTAAGTGTGGCCTTTTTGCCAAGCAGGAGAGAGGAAGCAGTGAGTTCGAAGCAGGCCGCTTACCTTAGAAGTTACGTAGTTGCTATTTGCCTTCCAGGCCAGAGGTTTTAATCCTCTTAATAAATTAAACGTATTGTAGTGTTCACAGTCTCTGTGCTACATATACTTCCTGTTATTATAAGGCCAATCTTATTCTAAAGTTAAATTAGAGTTTAGTTTTATTTTTATACCTTTTACGTTAGACCCCGAGTGGAGGGTCATCGTATTCCGAAGTACGGAAGTCATTGTATATAAAGAAAAATAAAGGGTCTTGTATACCCTTCGTCTGTATCCTGTCTACTTACTACAATTAGTGAACATAGCTTTAGTAAGCTCTCTGTTCCTAGTCAGGTCATTGTATGTTTCCGAAGAAGGTTAGAAGAAACATTGAACCTGATAGTGCTTTCTATATCAATTGGCAAAATATCAGCTGATGTTCTAATAGTACTATAAACAATATGCACTGCACATCCGACTCCAATTAAACTAGGATTAAGGTTTTGTTTCAGTTTAACAAAAACATTTTCTCCATGCCTATCAAACTCTATAACTCTAAGCTATAAATCTAACAAGTGTTGAAAAAAGTTTAATTTCCTTGCAACTGGACGCATCAGTAAAGATTGAAACAAATGATCTTTTTCCAAACCATTGTGCAAAGCTTTTAAAGCACAAAGTATAAAAACATTTGATATTGTTGTTTTGGCCATGGTTCGCACATGTAAATTTAGGCTCGAATGCCAAGAAGCTTAGATGTACAATCCATAGACCTAAAGCTATGGTTGTTGCAAATGGTAAGGTATGCAAAAGTACTGCAGCTAATTCTTCATTATCACCGATTTTCTCCTGTTTGAAGAAATTCTTTAACTGCTTAATGATCGAATTTATACTAAAAATTATGCCAAAAATCCCTGAATTTTTTTATAACATTTTTATTATCTACAGCTATAGCTCACCAGATGTAACTTTATAAAAGAGGGGGAAAAAAATCAAAGAAAAACAAGATTTTTATTATGGTTCATGACATTACCCGAGTTAACTCGAGCCTCAATGAAAGCAGCCCAAAAAACACAATCTAGGCAAAAGTAATACAAAACTGTAGTCGAGGTAATAATAGGTAATAAGAGATAAAGTAAAAATCAAGTAAATACATTTTACAATCATAAATGTCATTGACAGTATGCTACAATCTGAAACACGGTGTTACACATAGCGGCACATCACAGTCTAAAACAGCATGATAATCTGGTAATCTGCATCGACTAACAAAACAAATTTATACGAGAAAAAATTTGGTGTATCACCAGGGTGCCTGGGTCTAAGACCCTACCCCTAATCAAAAAGCTGAATTTACAGCTCATTTATAATGTGGTCATGTTGCTGACTGCAACTCAGGGTCATGGAAGAACCAATCACAAAAGCTGCTTGGATCCCTTCCACATCTAAGAAAACATGTGCATGGCAGAGTCGATTGCCACGCAATACTACGGGTGATGGCGTTAAATATCCATAAAATTTTCATCGCCCGAGTTAACACGTTGATAGGAAAATCGAAACAGCACCTATTTCCAAGATATCTTGGGCATGGTCCTTAAGTGGTTAATTACGAGCTAGATGCAGCGGCAGAACTGGATGTTTTATATTTATTACTATTTTTATGAAGTTTCATATATATATATGTCCACCAGGGCTTACTGAAAATTTTGTAGAACATGTATGGCACTGTACATACGAATCGCTTACAGTTTTTACAATAAAAAAGTATTCCTTCTGTAGGTTTTCGTACACTTTCTTTTAAAGAACCCATTACTAAAAAAAATTAGTGGTAAAAATAAATAATAAATTAAAACTGCAGTAAAATGTACCTTTAGCATGTATGCAATGCACTGTTAGTAATTATAAAATATATGTCATTACCAAACAGGAAACGCCATTACACGTTATTGTCATGTAATGTCTAAAACATCATTGTCAGATTTTTTAAAATTTGTTCAACCCTAACGTAAAATCAAAATGATGACGGAGTAAAAATTTTACAATCTAACTTTGACAAAAGAAAGATGATCTTAGATGCATATATCTACAATGAAATTTCATCAAATATCAAAATTATTTTTAGATGCCGTGTAGTAATGTGTAAGGGGATGATACATACATGATGTATATGATGCCCCATCGATAATTAAAAAATATATGTATATATTATAAATTCAAATCACAATCGAATAAATATATCAAGTAAAAATTACAGTATTGGCTGTAAGTTTAAGTCTGAATTGCAACTGTGAGCTGGAAGCAAAAATTCTATGTATGATTGGGGGCTGGGGAGAGAGATACAGGAATAAGAAATAGAACTTCTCCACTACAATTTTTCTAAGGTAAATACAGTACAAAGTCTTTAATCCGAAATCGTCGGGACTTCGGTGATTCCGGATTAGGGGTTTTTCCGGGTCATAGATCATCAATTTAAATCTGGTAAGATGGCATGCAGAAATTATACAATTAAAAATATGAAACCGTAATTTATGAAATAAAGAGCAATTATAATCTAAAGAGTATCAAAATTTACAAAAAAAAAAAAGCTTAATATTTATTTATTTACTTTATCAAACATTTCTTTCAGTGTAAGTTATTTAAGTTGCTTCATTTTATGTGCTAATACTTTCTCTTTAATTCTATAAACAGACATAATTTCTTGTTCAGTTACAAAGCTCCGCTGTTCAAGTCCTGTAATTGCTGTGCCAAGAATACCGATTAACTTGTCAATCAAAATTTTTTTGTTTTCACTAACCTCTCTGTCACTTTCTTCATGTCTTTATCCATTTTTTTCAGCAATTCCACTTTTTGTTTAAAGGACATCGAAACATGCTTTTGCTTTGTAGATCCTTTGGCAGCTCCAGAATCGGAAACTCTTTTTGACAAAATCGAAAGTTCAAGCTTACTTTTTATAAAATTGCTCTAACAGTCTGCAAAAAATAATAAGCTGGATCCAATTAGAAGATTAAGGAACAACGCAATCTGCAACTTTAACTGAAATAGATAATTAGATAATTTTATCCTAGCTTATACCATCCGCTATACATTAAATGCACATGCATAAACGTATTATGCTCATGCGTAAACGCTACGCATGCCCAGAAAGTTTGTAGCTTTGAGGTCCAGATTATAGATCATTCTGGATTATGGACATCCGGATTAAAGACTTCGTACTGTACTAGATGATTATTCTCCTATTTATGCGGCCTATATGGCATGCGTCCCTTAACTTATGCTTGCATACTCAGTCTGGAATCTACACTACTGAAATAAATATACGCATTTAAACTTTATGTTCTTCGCTATTGTTTTTTGGGATAATTCAGGACAGATGCTATAAATTCGGGACTCACTCAGGAAACATGTCACCTTGCAAGTAGGCAATGTGCAAGGAAATGAAACTTTGAAACAACTGGAAAACTAACCAATGGAAATTTGTAACAAAATCGTTTCACTGCTAATCTTTACTTTTTCATACTAAAGCTCATTTCAAAATATTATAGGCTGTTGAATAAAAATAAATCTTCTTAATTAAATCCTAGTCAGCACGAATATAGCTGGATGACTATGCTGAATTCTAGGTATATATAAATAAGCCTTCTTACTTACAAAAAACTTTACTATATTCTAGGAATGCTTTAAGAAATTATGCATTCCTAGAATACAGTAGAAGTATCTATCAAAGTTAAACAGTTAAGTTTCACGCAGATATGATGGACAATCTGATTTTTTACATCAATCTACATCTCAGATGCATTATAGTCAAAAAACACTAATGACTATACAGTAAAACAAAAAACTGTTTTACTACATTCAGTAATCTCTCATGAAGAACTACTTATCAGCAATATTTTTAAATAGTTACGCTCACAGCAGAAACACTAAAAATTATAATTTATATTGATCAATAACATCAAAATATCAAAACATTCACATTCAAAACACGTTTTTTAATTCTCAACAACTTGTATAGAACATAAAAATACAAAAGTTTAACAATATAACCATTTTTCAAAACTTCTAATATTCTCAAAGTAATTTATACATTAAAAAAAAAGCAGAGAAACTAGAACAAAAAATTCTTTCATCTGTCTATCTATATATATCATAAAAATAGTCATAGTAACGATATCCCTTTAGATCACTAATCTGTGCATGTACACAAAAAAAAATTTTATTTTTAGAAATTTAAGCAATCATTGTAATGACTGCTTTTGGTAATTTTAAAATACATTCACACATGGGAAAAAAAAAACTTTTTAACAAAATATACTATATAACATATTTTGATTAAAGAAGCTAATTTATTTCCTTATTGAAGAAATCTAACATTTCCTGTAACTCTCTGTTTATATTATTTATGGATATTTTTTTTTTTTTTTTTTTTTTAGTTTTAGATAAATCATTACTTCGAATGTAAAATACCATCATCTTCTAATATTGAGTTTATGTGGTTAACATTTGCAAAGAAGTGCCACATAAAATGCATCTCATAATTAGTTTGTTTACATTCTGCATGAGAAATGCAATGCTATTTACAAGCAGTGTTCAAACTTAGAAGTGTTGCAAGGTGGATAAAAATATGGATGCTCTGATGCTCTATATTATGCAAAAAAATTTTATACCCACCAGAAAAACTGCATTTATATAACATTTACAATCTTAAATAAAAAGAAAAAAATATTTAAACAACTAAATACACTGTTTACAAAAATCTCAACTACAGTCAAAAGTCGTTAATTCGGACACCCATAATCTGGAATGATCTATAATTCGGACCTCAAAGCTACAAACTTTCTGCGCATGCGTCACATTGACGCATGCGCGTAAGACCTTTACCGCTGCGAATTTGCATGTGCGCGTGCGCAAAATACATGTTTATGAATGCGCGTTTAATGTATAACGGACGGGATAAGCTAAGCTAAAATTATCTAATTATCTATTTCAGTTAATGTTGCAGATTGCGTTGTTCCTTAATCTTCGAATTGGATCCAGATTATTATTTTTTGCAGACTGTTAGAGCAATTTTATAAAAGTAAGCTTGAACTTTCGATTATGTCTAATAGAATTTCCGATATATATTTACTAATATGTAAAGGATATACAAAGCGAAAGTATCTTTCGGAGTCCATTAAACAAAAAATGGAATTGCTGCAAAAAATGGATAAAGGCATATTCTTTGTTTATCTAAACTTAAACGTTTATTTATCTAAATTTTGTTTATCTTTAACGCTGCAGCAGCCTGCAATGAATTGGAAGTTGATTTATCAACACTATCCTTATCTTAAGGGCAGATGTTTTTATTTTATTTGGCTTATAATTGCTTACTCAATGTAGTATTTCATCTCAATGTACTCCGTCTTTGATATGATTTAAATCAAATGCCTCGTCATTATAATTCACTTCCGATAGCGAAGAAAGTGACATAGGTTATTGAAAACGAAAAAATTTCGATTGAGAAATTAGTCGGTATTCTCGATACAGCAATTATAGGACTTGAACAGCGGAACTTTGTAACTGAACAAGAAATTATGTCTGTTTATAGAATTAAAGAGAATGTATTATCACATAAAAAACGAAGCAACTGAAACAACACTAAGTTGATTTTGGGGGGGTTGTTTGCATTTTATGAGGTCGCACTTTCGTCAAGTTTGAATACAGAGGTCTAAAGAAAAGAAATTTTCTTTGAATAAATCCAAAATTTAAATTCTAACACTACTTGATGCTAGAACCAAAATTCTGGATTTTTATGATGGTATTATTATTACTTGCTAGTGGAGGTATTAATCAACAGCATATGCAGAGAACATAATGTTGGATATAGCACAGAAGCTCAAGTTAGGGAAAATCATATACAGTCAAAAGTCGTTAATCCGGACTCGTCGGGACTTTGGCGATTCCGGATTATAGATCATCAGTTTAAATCTGGTAAAATGGCATGCAGAAATTATAAAAGTAAAAATATAAAACCGTAATTTATGAAATAAAGAACAATTATGATCTAAAGGGTATCAAAATTGACAAAAGAAAAGCTTAATATTTATTGGTTTACTTTATTAAACATTTCTTTCCATGTAAGTTGTTTCAGTTGCTTCGTTTTTTATGTGATAATACATTCTCTTTAATTCTATAAACAGACATAATTTCTTGTTCAGTTACAAAGTTCCGCTGTTCAAGTCCTATAACTGCTGTATCGAGAATACCGACTAATTTCTCAATCGAAATTTTTTCGTTTTCAATAACCTATGTCACTTTCTTCGCTATCGGAAGTGAATTATAATGACGAGGCATTTGATTTAAATCATATCAAAGACGGAGTACATTGAGATGAAATACTACATTGAGTAAGCAATTATAAGCCAAATAAAATAAAAACATCTGCCCTTAAGATAAGGATAGTGCTGATAAATCAACTTCCAATTCATTGCAGGCTGCTGCAGCGTTAAAGATAAACAAAATTTAGATAAATAAACGTTTAAGTTTAGATAAACAAAGAATATGCCTTTATCCATTTTTTGCAGCAATTCCATTTTTTGTTTAATGGACTCCGAAAGATACTTTCGCTTTGTATATCCTTTACATATTAGTAAATATATATCGGGAATTCTATTAGACATAATCGAAAGTTCAAGCTTACTTTTATAAAATTGCTCTAACAGTCTGCAAAAAATAATAATCTGGATCCAATTCGAAGATTAAGGAACAACGCAATCTGCAACATTAACTGAAATAGATAATTAGATAATTTTAGCTTAGCTTATCCCGTCCGTTATACATTAAACGCGCATTCATAAACATGTATTTTGCGCACGCGCACATGCAAATTCGCAGCGGTAAAGGTCTTACGCGCATGCGTCAATGTGACGCATGCGCAGAAAGTTTGTAGCTTTGAGGTCCGAATTATAGATCATTCCAGATTATGGGTGTCCGAATTAACGACTTTTGACTGTAGTTGAGATTTTTGTAAACAGTGTATTTAGTTGTTTAAATATTTTTTTCTTTTTATTTAAGATTGTAAATGTTATATAAATGCAGTTTTTCTGGTGGGTATAAAATTTTTTTGCATAATATATTTTGATACATTTTTTATAGAAGAGTTATGTACTTTCTTAAAAAAGAATTTCCTATCATATGTCCCTTTTTCTCCGAATAGTATTTTCCCTAAATACTGATATTTTCTTTGTATATTTAAAAAAAGTATAATTCATAAAGTATGATTTGATTATTTATTTATGCACAAATAATAAAATTTTAATGTAAAAATAGAAAGAGGAAAATTACATAAAATTAAGAAAGACATGATTTACAATCCACAAAATTCACCGATATGCATATAACCCATGGTTCTGAGGTGTGTGGACTACTAAAATTCTACCGAGTAAATAAAATATATAATTTCTTATAACTAGAGAGTTTTAACGTAATGTACTTAATAAAAAATTATTTTTAGCTATCACAAATTCCTGTTCAGACATAACTGAAAATTAAAATTGCGAGACTGCAAATGATGCTATTTTAAATCAAAATTTTCAAAGAGTGAAGTGATCAAATTTTTGAGTGAATTGAATGTAATCCTTCTTATACCTGTATATCTTCTCTAAAATATCACTTTTATTATTCTTAAAAATTCTCTTAAGTCTCAATGCAAGCTTTACCTAACTCCTCCATGTTTTATTTTTATTATATTTTCTACTTTTCAGTTCTTAGAAGAGGCATAAAAATGAAGTTAAGAGAATGAAAATCACATGAGAATAAGTGCACAAAAAATTATATCACCTTTCCTTTAAGATATCCTGATGTACTAACAGTTTGAGTACATTTAAACTATATAAATTTTTCTTTGATAATTTTGATTTAAATATCAATCAATGTTAGCAGCCCATCAATTTGGAAAACTTAATCTGAAAAAGCTTCACCCGCAAGATAATTTTTTACCCTGTCTGATGGTACAAAGATCAAAATTCTAGAATGACTAGTTTGATTGCTAAATACGAAACTGCATAAAAATTCATAAATAATTCAAAGTTAAATTAAAACAAATATACATCAAATTCTGAGGAAAATGCTATGAGATATAGTGCTATTTTTATTAATTATGTATAAATGCAAGAAGTAAATTGAAAACTGGCTTCAAGATTTGATTTAAATAAACAAATAAAAGCCAACCTAAATAAGCCTGTATGCAAAATCACATTTGATATACAAAATATTTGATACAAAGGAATGTTTACCATTAAAATATATAGTTTCATCCTCTGTTTCCGATTCTGATAATGTTCTACTTGAAGTAACTGCACTTCGATTAAACCTCCTATTTCGAGACATTTCTGATGCAGCATATATTGAATTTTTACTGAAAAGAAGAAGCCACTTTTAAGAAAAGCAAGAATAGCACACTGAGGAGGGGGAACATAATAACAATAAATACATAATGCATTTTTAAACAGTTTAAGCACTTCACGTTGGATATTATTTACCTGAAATCACTTTCGACACCACTTGAGTAATCGCTCCATTCTTCACAGTTCATAAGATGTTCATTAGACAATAATGAATTATTAGAAGAAAGCTGATTAAAATTAAATTCTTTAGCACATAATGAATTCAGCACATTTGTTTCAAAGACTTTACAATTTTTGGTTTCTGACAACTGCAAAATAAAATTAAATAAGATTATGTAGAATGTACTATTATAGTTGACATATATAAGTACTATTAATATCCTTGTATTTGGTTTCTGACAACTGCAAAATAAAATTAAATAAGATTATGTAGAATGTACTATTATAGTTGACATATATAAGTACTATTAATATCCTTGTATAGCTAATAAGGAGGATTATACTATGCTGATATTTTTTGATAAAATATTTATCTTTTTTAAACTTCCTACGGTTTATACTCAGCATGAAATAAAATTTCATAACCATAAGGTTAATTTCTTAATTACAGTGACCATCTCATACAACTTCAGTGATACTTAGAAGTTTCAAATTTAATTATTTAGTCGGGCATGCTTCAAATTTAATTACTTAGTCAGGCAACTTTGGTGAATAATCATGGTACACTTTAAAAAGGAAGCACCCCCACCAGGTTATCATTTTTAGTAGAAGCAAAAAAAAAAAAATAATAATAATAATAATAATAATAATAATAATAAATATATAAATAAATAAATAAATCAGATATAAATTAACAAGGCTGAAGATTCATTAACCCACTGCCATTTTAAAATGAGCAAAACTGCCACGGCTGGGATTATAGTATTCTTTCATTAATGGGACAGCAGCCAAAATATGTACAACACAAAATATGTACAATATGTAAAAACAAGTAACTTTATGCTTCAAACTGTTAAAAATATTGTGACCTTTTGCCAAAAATATTTCAACATTATATTTTGAACCAGATATGTATTTTCATATAAGATTTGGACACCAACAAGTTTTTCATTTACAATTTCAAAAAAAGAACTGATACACTTTTCGTGCAACATTTTAACAAAGGAACTTCTTTGTTTGGTAGCTGCCAAACAAAGAAGAATCTAAATGCGACAGTAAGATGCCTACAATGCGCGAAATTCATTCTAACTTAGACATTATTGTTTCAAAGGATGACAAAGATGACCAGGTAGTCATCATGGACAAGAACACTTACATCAATAGTGTCACTAATCTCTTAAATGAAGGACCAGATAATATGATCCCTAAAGACCCTTCACGTTCGGATCTCTCAAAAATAAAAACTGTGATCAAATCCTCACAAAGCCTTCCGACCCAATTATAACAATTGCTTATCCCATCTGTTGCGAATGGTGCCAGATTATACATTCGTCCCAAAATTCATAAAAATGGTACAGTACAAAGTCTGTAATTCGGACTCGTTGGGACTTCGGCGATTCCGGATTATAGATCATTAATTTAAATATGGTAAGATGGCATGCAGAAATTATACAGTTAAAAATACGAAACTGTAATTTATGAAATAAAGAGCAATTATGATCTAAAGGGTATCAAATTTTACAAAAAAAAAAAAAAAAAAAAAAAGCTTAATATTTATTTGTGTACTTTATTAAACATTTCTTTCAATGCATGCATGCCTAATGTATGCACATTTTTTGATTGCATGCATAACATATGCGCATTCTCTACACGCATGCGTAAAGTATGTGGCTTTGAGGTCCGGATTATAGATCATTCCGGATAATGGACTTTGCACTCTATTAATTTCTGCTTTACTGCATCAAATTTAGGCACTGTCTTGTGCCTAACTAAATATTAGCTAAATATCTAGTTTCTAGATTTTCAACTTTATTAGATAATAACATTTACAACATAAAAAAATTCAACAGAGTTAATAAAAAAGTTAAAAGCATTTCTCCTTGAAATTTACTCATGGTCTCTCTTTTGAAGTATAATCATTATTCACCTATGCTCCAGTGGAAGGTGCATTAAGATGTCTATAAACGAGACTTCATGAATTTCATCTTTCCTGCATGAAAAAAAAATTCTCCCCCCCCCAATGGCAGATTGTGAATTGTTACAGTGTAACACAGTCCATTAATCTATACAAAGCCAGATGTGGTGATCTCTTTATTATGGAGGCACCTAATAGGTGAGCCACCATTGCCTCCTATGAAGGGACAGACAGTTACAACCATGCCTTCTCTGGGATTCGAAACCATAACCACTATACCGACGGCGGCTTTTCCTGCATCAAAATTAATGAGCTAATTTCCCTTACTTAACTCTGTTTGAAACAAACAGATTTCCCAAAATAAGTATTACATGCAAACTGAGGGATTAGCCATGGGAAGCCCTCTTAGTCCCAGCCTTGCTGAGATCTACATGCATTATGAATCAAAATATTTGAAACTTTAAGCTTCTCGGTATGGTTCCACTACAGAGATGACGCTTTTATCCTGTTTGATGGTAATAAAGATGATTTAAATAAAGTTTTTTCAATAAGGAATTCCATTGATCCCGATAATCATAAAATCTGAAAGCTTTCAGATTTTATTAGTTCTGAAAGCTTTCAGATTTTATTAGTATTATTATTTTGAAAATATAAGTACATTTGTCTTTGAGTTCATATGCTGCAAAATACTGTTCCAAATAGGAAACACAAAAGCTTAACCCCTGACAGAAAACAGGATAAAGTTAAAAACAAGTGCTCTGTGACTGCTCTAAGAGAGAAACTGCAACTAAATACAAAATGAACAAAAAAGACTTTTACCACTCTGAAAATTAAAACTCCATTCTGAAATCATGTTATAAAGGAAAATTTAACATAACACATAAGGATATCAGATCAGCAGTAAGCTGGGTAAGAGAATAAAGAGAATAGCAACTGCATAGACTCACAACATGCTTTAACACAAACATTTACACACAAAGGATGCATGTGCAAGAAATCTTTGTTTGTAAAGATGAGCAGCTAAAAATTAGAACTTACTTACCTTACAAAGTTCCTGCTGTTAAAAGAGCAATATTAGAGCACACTTGATTAATTCAAACAATCTACTATATGTATTTTTTACACAAACATAATAATATGATCAATATTTATAATTATTAAATTACATTTTTTAACGATTTGTAGCTACCCTGTTACCTTTAAAAATATAAAATAATATAAAATATTAAGTTCCAAGATGCTATATAAACTGAATACTGAATTTTTAAAAATGCATATGATGACTAATTCTATATTAAATACTGCAAAATCAATGCAACGTAAAAGAAAGTTAAAATAATAAATAGGCAGCCTCAGAAGAAAATATCAGTTCATCTTAAGTTGCATTACAAACTGAACTATTAGCATAACTTTTATACACCCTATTAATTTCCTCCATATATCCATATATAAGGATTATTTTCAGAGAGCTGAAAATGACTGATGCAAGTGAATTTCAATCAACTAAAATGAAATTTGAAATAAAATGAAACAATAATTTTTGACATTGATTATACTGTTGTAAACATTATACTGATAATAAATATTATTATAAATATTACTTTAAAACAATAAATAATTCATGAAAGCATACTTCAAAACTACTGTACAGGCTTTCTTTTAAAATTGAATATGTTTTCTTTGCTGATTTCAATGCAAGTTCTTTTAATGATGATTCAAGCAATGTGTCAATTTGTGTACTACAATTACATGAATCAGCTCCAGGGGATATCACTTCTTTGTTGTCTTTACTGACATTCCTAAAAGGAATAATTGAATTGTCAGCATACAAAGGGAATACAGTTCTCTTAATAGTAAGGTATGACAACATATAAAACATACATCACTTAACATTTACATGCATTATCCACTACTTATAATTTTTTACTTACCTTAAAATTTCATCCTTTATTGCATGCAAAAAAATAAAATAGATACAAGGATTAAATTTATTTTAAAACTTCAGAAATTATGAAAAAAAAAATGTAAAAAAATTAATAGGAAATCTTTATATGTGTACATATATTAAGTTTAAACCCAAAATACTTTCAAATAAGAGAAATGTCAATATAAAGTGAAAATTAGTTATAATCAAGAAAATTAATTGAATCTTGTTATATATTTACTCACATAATTTATTATATATTACTTCTAAATTAATGGACGTAAAATGTATGAAGAAACTGATTAAATACCTAAATTTTTCTACAGCAGAATAAAATGGTATGTAAGCATGTAATTTATTAGTTTCCTTAAGTCAAAGTTAATTTAACAATAATCTAGAGTAACAGCTTTTTCACAGTAAAACCTACCAGCTTGCTTAGAGTGAAGTTTGTCCGGCAAACTCACAGAAAAGCAAACGCGTCCTTTCGTTAATTCAGACGATAATAAAAAATGAATCAATGAAAGCGTCAACAGTAAGTTTCGGTTGGATGCGATTCGGAAGATAAAGTTTTCTAAACAATTAACGAAAAAAATTTCTAACGAATTTTTACTCTCCCCTGCCGAGTTTGGCGAAACGCCAAGCATCACTTCAGAATAACAGAAGACACTTACAGAGACAGATCAGAAGACACGTTTGTTATTTGGAACGAATATTCGCGATGGATAACTCGAAAAATTCACAAGTTTATATATCTATAAGCTGGAAAACCTCAGAAATAAAGCATTTAATATATAATGTACGCACAAAAAATATATATACACATGACAAAAATATATAAATTTAAGCAATTGGGCAGCACTTTCCCATTTTGCTGTGTACATACAATTTATATAACAGTTATATATATTCCTGGTTATACAAGATATAATCGAACTTTCGGAAGCGCTCAACGATCTTCAATGCCTTGTTGAATAACAAGAAATGTTGAGGAATTTTTTCACTTTTAAACTATGCATGAAGTTCAATTTTTAACATTAGAATAGCTAGAGTCCTATAGGAGTTTGTTAAAATTCAACAAAAATGAAACAATAAATAATGCGCAGTTAATAACATATATGTATAAATAAAATTCATTTAAAATAATAATAAAATGAGTAAATTAATAATAAATTTAAAAAATCAAAATCAAGTAAAATTTAAAAAAAAAAAAAAAAAAAATAGAAAGTAAATAAATAGTAAGACATAGCACAGAAGAAAAACGAAATTTAAATATTTCAAATACTACTCTTTTTCTTTTTGGATTTTAATCCATTTAAAGCTGCCATGATCTAATGAATGAACCTATGCTAATGCAGAAGGCAAATAAAATAGCACTGCCGCCGGAAGTTAAGAATGCTTGTTTTTCAAACAGACGGTTCCATTGTTGTCATCCCACAGAATTCATAGATATACCACATAAAAAGGCTGGTTTAAGAATTCATATAAAGGGATAAATATATGCTGAGAGACATTTCTAACATATCTTCAAGCTTGAAAGATATCTAGATTTGCTTGTGATAAGTCTAATGTAATTTTAAAAAAATGTAAGGTTCTTTTATGTTAATTAATCAATTGTTATATGTTTTGGATCTTTATTGTTACTTCTCCCTTTGTTTTTTTGCCTGAATGCAGATATTTATAGTGAGGATTTTAGATTGTAGGATAGGCCATGCCTCTTGAGACCATGATACTAGATTGCTAAATCAGATAAGATTCATAGTCTTCAGCCTTGCATTAGAGTTGCCAATATTGAATCTGCACACTGGTCAGATAAGTAAGCTAACTTTGCATTAAACTGATATGTGTAGCTTTAGGCTCTTATTTAATTAAAATTTTATGTTTGACACTGTTACTCTAACTTACATCACTATAAGTGGTTGTGTGACTTGTACGCACCGTGTGTGCCTTCTGTTCTTTTTAGTTTTACATAAAAGGGTCTTTTACATTGAAAACATACTAAACCTTATGAAAGTAAAGAAACTTTGATTAATTAACTCTGTACAAATGAGAACAAAATGACAAAAATAATACCTTTAGTTACAGAAAAGTCACAGGTAGGTTATTTAATTATCGTGCAGCACACAAGGGCTATTGGCCTAAGGGAAGGGATGCCTTCATGGTGTACTTTCTAACTGACTTGTATTCAAGCTACACAGGGGCAAAGTATGAAAACCAACCATGCAATCTGCCTGTTTAATAGGGTCTAGGGATAAATTTAAGTAGAACTCCCAACATTCAGCAGTCTTAATCACTCGCCCACTGACGGGGCCCTGGACATTTTACATAATCTCTCATTAAAATTTATAAAGCAATTAGAAAAAAAAAAATTGTAATATTCTGCTTTTCAAAAATCAAAGTATTCCATCTATAAATAGTTGACTTTTTCAAAACATGTAAAACATTTTTCTTTCTCTTTCACCAGTTTATACAATACTGCAACCTTTGCATTGAGCTAGTTAAGCAGGAATTACATATAAATAAAAGAATAAAATATTTGAGATTATGAATACAGTGCTGGCACGTCTGGACTCAAATAAAATGGGAAAATTTTTTAAAATTTATTTTAATAAAAAAAAAAAAAAAGAATTTCAAGTCTAGAACGAAACAAAACAAATGGCAGCAAAAATAAGAATGAAACTGATAATAAATGAAGATCATCATCTAAAATGTGACCAAATGGTTCTTGTATTTCTCCCAAATTATCCTTGAAGCACACATATAAGGAAATAAGCCTTTTTCCAGTGCATGCCTTTGTGATGCTACTGAAAGATCTGCAAATCAATTCCCAGTGACAGCTCATTTTTCAAATTCTCAACCCTGAAAAGACAAATCCCTACAGCTAGGGCAGCAGACCTGTTTCGAAGAAGCAAAATTGCTGTTCTCTTCTGTAGGTAAGTTGAATGCACTTTTGAGTGAGAGGGGAATCAATGCAATAAGTTGCTTAATTTCCAAACCAGATTTTTACCATATCAAATTTAAACTGATTTGGAGACCATTACATATGTATTCAAGCAAGAAGAGAGGGGGTTTCTCCTTGCATGTGCTACTGGGAGCTCCATGCAATCACTCGCCCACTGACGGGGGCCTGGACATTTTACATAATCTCTCATTAAAATTTATAAAGCAATTAGGAAAAAAGAATTGTAATATTCTGCTTTTCAAAAATCAAAGTATTCCATCTATAAATACCGTATTTGACGGCATAAGAGACGCACCCTTATTTAGACGGCCACACACAAGGGAAAAAAGTTTCAATAGCGTGGTTTTAGTTCTCACGTTTCGTAAAAGCCAAATAAACAATTATTGAATGCAATTACCTTCACGTATAAGACACAGGTAACTTTTTTGAAACCAAATTTAGGAAAAAAAGAGCGTCTTATATGCCATCAAATACAGTAGTTCACTTTTTCAAAACATATACAGTTAAAAGTCGTTAATCCGGACTCGTCGGGACTTTGGCGATTCCGGATTATCGATTTTTCCGGATTATAGATCATCAGTTTAAATCTGGTAAAATGGCATGCAGAAATTATAAAATTTAAAATATGAAATCGTAATTTATGAAATAAAGAACAATTATGATCTAAAGGGTATCAAAATTTACACAAAAAAAAAGCTTAATATTTGTTTACTTTATTAAACATTTCTTTCAATGTAAGTTGTTTAAGTTGCTTCGTTTTTTTATGTGATAATACATTCTCTTTAATTCCATAAACAGACATAATTTCTTGTTCAGTTACAAAGTTCCGCTGTTCAAGTCCTATAATTGCTGTGTCAAGAATACGGACTAATTTGTCAATTGAAATTTTTTTGTTTTCAATAACCTCTGTCACTTTCTTCCCTATCCCAAGCGAATTATAATGACCAGGCATTTGATTTAAATCATATCAAAGACCGAGTACATCCAGAGGAAATACCACATTTAGTAAGCAATTATAAGCCAAATAAAATAAAAACATCTGCCCTTAAGATAAATAAGGATAGTGTTGACAGATCAACTTCCAATTCATTGTGTCCCAGAGTGTTAAAGATAAACAAAGTTTAGATAAACAAACGTTACAGTTTACATAAACAAAGGATAAGCCTTTATCCATTTTTTGCATCAATTCCACTTTTTGTTTAATGGACTCCGAAAGATACTTTCGCTTTGTATATCCTTTACATATTAGTAAATATATATCGGAAATTCTATTTGAAATAATCGAAAGTTCAAGCTTACTTTTATAAAATTGCTCTAACAGACTGCAAAAAATAATAAGCCGGATCCAATTCGAAGATTAAGGAACAACGCAATCTGCAACATTAACTGAAATAGATAATTAGATAATTTTAGCTTAGCTTATCCCGTCCGTTATACATTAAACGTGCATTCGTAAACGTATTTTGCGCATGCGCACACGCAAATTCACAGGCGTAAAGGTCTTGCGCGCATGCCTCAACGCGACGCATGCGCAGAAAGTTTGTAGCTTTGATGTCCGGATTATAGAACATTCCGGATTATGGGTGTCCGAATTAATGACTTTTGACTGTAAAACATTTTTCTTTCTCCCAGGGACAAATGTCCCCCTTTGCCCCTCCCTAGCTACGCCACTGTCACTATGTAGTGCATCTGTGTGTTCTAGGATTTCCTTAAATTGCCTGCGGTTTGTGAGTGAATAAAAATGATTGTATTGCTCACTACTTTCATCAGACAGTCAAATCCTGGTTCTTTTGCATACAGCTGTTCTTGGTGTACTTTCAATGATACCCAAGCAATCCTCAATCATCCAAATGGTTTCTCAGTAGACTCACCATGCCATTCTGCATTCCAATCATAGCTGGAGCTCCGTTAGTAGTGATACTAACATGTTTGTTAGTATTAAAATTATGTACAGAACACAAATTTAAAATGGAGAATAAAATATCAGATTCACTTGCTCATCCCTTCATTGAACTCATTCCAGGAAGTTCTTCCTCAGTTAAAAATTTTCAGAAATTTCTCTAGCAAAAGCAGCTGAGCTGCTGAAGTAATGTCTGGTAACTGATTTGCTGCTAGAGAAAAGTACATAAATTTGGCAGCAGCAATCTGTAATTATTTATCATCAACATCAGATAAATTTTTTTCTCTGAACCGGCATTCTGCTGAGACTCACGTTTTTAAATTTCTTCATAGCTTCAAGGCATACTTTCTCATATGCCAACAATATACACTCCTTTGCAAAATCGCCATCATAAATGGGCAGCCACTTGCAATTCCCAAACTAACTTCAACACAGTTATATAATTGCGAAGCTGCCTTTGTAAATAATAAGTATAATAGTATAAAATGCTTTCCTCTTCTTTTGAGATATTTTATTATTGAACGTGGAAAAGAGCACTATCTTTAAGCTTTATGATGATAATAAGGAAACAGTAAATACAAATAAGAACAAAAACTGTTTGAATCTTCAGTAGCAGCTTTCACAGCAGACACAGCCAGTGATAATTATGCTATGCATAATCAGCATTTTTCTTGAACTTAAAAATGAACTGAATGAACAACTTCCCAGTAACTGCTCAAGTCATATAATTCATAAGGCATTCATATATGCAACATCACTGCCAACAGATGCAGAGAATGATTAAATATTAAAAGAGTTTTCTCAGTTTATCAGTTATAGTAGCAGAAATGTGGCTCTCAAAGAGTTCTGTAATTTTATCTATATGCAATACTTGGAAATTTTGAGGAATGTCGCAACAAGGTACTTAAGCTAATCATTTTCTCTTTAAAAACTTGAAGAAACTGAGTCCAAATAACCAGCTACATCAAAAGTTTAAAGATTGTATGAAATGCATTTAGGGAAGAGAATGGAAATTCAGACTGAACGTAAAAAATATGCTATTCAACTGTAAGTCACATAATGAAAGTTTTCAGAAGCAAGATATTTTCTGTTACTCAGACATAGAATTATGGATTTTGTATTTAATTTGGTATTTTTAGTAGAATTATAATTAAAAATTTTCCCCCTGCAATGCAGCGCATAATGAGTTTTAAGAGAAAGCTATGCCGAAAAAGTAAAAATACAGGAGGATGCGCATTTAACATTTAATAAATAGATATCTCGTAATTGTACTCTTTTGCTTTTCAGAAAGCTCAAGAAATTATGAGAAGCTTCTCGTGACTGATTAAAAAGCTTATAAAAGCCGGAGAAAACATCTGAGTTCAGTTGTTTACTAAGTTTTAGTTGTGGATTATAGCAAATTCGCAGTGAAATCAGGTCAGCTTCCTCTGCGCTTTGAATTGTGTTGTATTTAATGTTTTAGTAGTTTAAAATATAACTACTGTGTGATATTGTATAAATACCTGTGAGGAAAAAATTCAGCATTTTGTTTTATTTCTTGTGATAAGAATAAATTTGTTAACTTTTCATCAGACTTGTGTATTCAATCTATTACGAATCCGTATACTACATGCAACAATATAGACACAATATAAAGACCTAAATAGTAAATTAAGCAGTAAGAGGATAAGTATCTTGGCTTTCCTAAAACAGGTATGAAAAATTTAATTTCCTACAAGTGACGACAATGTGAAGTAAAATTTATCTTTCTGAACCCCACCCCCCAAAAAAAACTTTCCTGAAAGAAAAAATATAAGCAACTCCAATATGCTTAAAAGAATTTGACAGTTTCCTTAATAAGTCAACTTTCCTTTTTTAACATACTCTTTTCTGCTGTAGAGAAGTTAAAAACTGTAGATTTTAACATAGATGAATTCATGAAAATATTAAAAAATATATATATATATATATATATATATATATATAATCATTTTTAACCCCTTAACTACCGTGGAAAACGTACAAGATTCACTCCCCAGTGCCACCATTTTTTACACAGGCATGCATAGTTATGCAATGTATTAGGGGGAAAATAAGTACAAGTTTTGCTGTCTAAAACTTGTTTACTTTCACAAAATAAAGAACAAAAGAAAAAATGAAAATACAAAGTTTAAGGTTTAGAGTAAAAGTATAATAAAAACGATGTAAGTATAATAAAAAAGATCCCCAAAAATTGAGTTATGATCAATTTATTTTTAAACCAGTAAAGTGTAATACAGTCAAAAGTCTTTAATCCGGACGTACATAATCCGGACCTCAAAGCTAAAAACTTTCTGCACATGCGTAAACGCATAATGTGTATACGCACACGCATAATACCTTTATGCATGCGCATAATACGTTTACGCATGCACGTTTAATATATAACAAACGGTATAAGCTAAGCTAAAAGTATCTATTTATCTATTTCAGTTAATGTTGCAGATTGCGTTGTTCCTTAATCTTCGAATTGGATCCGGCTTATTATTTTTTGCAGACTGTTAGGGCAATTTTATAAAAGTAAGCTTGAACTTTCAATTATGTCAAAAAGAATTTCTGATTCTGGAGCTGCCAAAGGATCTACAAAGCGAAACCATGTTTCGATGTCCATCAAACAAAAAGTGGAATTGCTGCAAAAAATGGATAAAGGCATATTCTTTGTTTCTCTAACCATTCCGAATTGTGTTTATCAATTTCACACTGCTCTGTGGGGGAACATCGTGGCATGCAATGAACTGGAAGTTAATCTGTCAGCACTATCCTTATCTTCAGGGCAGATGTTATTATTTTATTTGGCTTATAATTCCTTATTAAATGCAGTATTTCATCTCGATGTAATCAGTCTTTGATATGATTTAAATCAAATTCCTCTTCATTATAAATATCACGAATACACATCAAATAATTTTCTGGTTGCAATTTTCTAATTTCGACTATGCATAATGTATGCTTTATGCATGCATGCGTTGAAAGAAATGTTTAATAAAGTAAACAAATAAATATTAAGCTTTTTTTTTTTTTTTTTTTTTTTTGTAAATTTTGATACTCTTTAGATCATAATTGCTCTTTATTTCATAAATTATGGTTTCATATTTTTAATTTTATAATTTCTGCATGCCATCTTACCAGATTTAAACTGATGATCTATAATCCTGAAAAACCGATAATCCAGAATCGCTGAAGTCCCGACAAGTCCAGATTAAAGACTTTTGACTGTATTAGATTTCAGTGTTATACCTTATAAAATTGGTATACCTAAGTGGAAAGTGTGGAGGCGGCATAGGCAAGTTTTTAATATCAAGTCGTACCCAACGTCGAGCATCTTTTAGAGAATAGTCGCAATCCTCTACATCTAACATATCATAAATCTGAGCTGTTCGATCCTGAAGATGACAGAAAGTAATCATCTATTTTGCTGTCATACATATTCGTAAAAAAAGGCACCTAATACAAACAGTAACGAAAACTGAAGACACACTATAAAAAAATACATTTTACTCAAACAGAAGCAAGACCAATAACTGGGCAGTCAATTACTTTCACTGTTTCGGAAACATACCCCTCACCAGGTCTTCCCCCTTTCTCTGAAATAATATCCTCCTTTACATACTCTGTCAAGGTAATTGTGGTGTTTCATTCCAAAGCTTTGCAAATAATTTTACTGATAGCAGCGCAAAGCAAATGATAGCATTTCGGAAGGGCATGTATATGCCCGGGGCAGTTAATGCATCGGCTGAGCAAGAATGCTTCACTTGCCAAATTGATTAACTCCATAAAACAAGAAGTTGAAAAAAATGATAAAATATTATATGCTGTTTTTTAAAATTCTTTTCAAATTAAAAATTTGAAAATGTGATGTAGACTGTTATTGCAATAGCCTGTTTGATTTGACAACATTTAGAAAGTATAAGATGCAATATACTTGGAGTAGTTATTATTATTATACTTTTTTCGTGATTGGTGGAGTTAATCGATTTGGCAAGTGAAAGTAAATTATTAATTCAAATTCAGTCTTTGAATTATTCTTTTATTACAGAAAAATGTCATCATATAAATATATGTTTTATTAAAGAGTTTAGCACAAATGAATAATAACTATTCTGCTACTCGTATTATTAAGAGTATTATTACCTTATTTACATTGCATTATCATCATTATAAATGATGCCATCTTTGTTACCTGTATTTGAGCTCCCATCCCGTCGATTTGTCCTTAAAGTTTTATAATACTCGCGTTTAATAGGAGGAATAAATTTCAACAAGTCCATCATATCTTTCCTCTTGTCCCTATTCTACCCATAGAGCTGTAATATACTAGAGAGAGAAACGGCAACCCTGAAGGGAAACAGGAATACGAACCACGTGACATTTGGTGCATTTCCCAGATCGTATTTCCCGCGAATCTTCCTTACCATTACAGTTCTATGGAGAATTTGTGAGAAGCAAGTGTTTTGCGTGTAAGCGCATTGTTTCGGACTTCAAAAATGATACTTTCGTGCTCCGCATATGGATGTAATTCCAGATATGTGAAAGATTGAGGAGTAACATTTCACAACTGAGCTTTTTCTAATGTTTTAAAACCTAATTTTATAAAATGTAGAGGTTTTTTTATCCACTCTACTTACCTTTTTCTAATAAAAAATAGATTTTCTAATTTTATATAATATATGCATACTTGAAATAACATTTAAATAAAAGTATCTTAATATATATGTATGTTTCTAATAACTGTTTTCTGAAAAAAATGTTAAAATTTTAGTAATACAATATAATTTTAATTAGTCTAGTATTCTGCTTTGGCGACATTTTTTATACGCCAACAGACTGCTTTGAATGCGTTTGTTTATATATTCTTTGCGTTTGCTCATGCGGACATGTGCGAAGTAGTAATGTATGTATTTAATACTTGGTAATGTTGATGTAACACTGTGTAAGAACTGCATAAAATTATGTTTTTTTTAGGGGGGGGGACATGAATGACTTTATTTATATCCTTTTCTTGCATCCAAATATAACAAATTTGTTTACCTTCAATCACGTATTTTCTTTCTTATATCATGTTTCTGGCATTTATTCAAATATTAATAATTTGTTAAGTATTAAGAAAATAGCAATTATATAGCAGTTAAATTTCAAAACTTTAATAATTTTAAGTTTCTTTTTAAAAATAATGAACATTATTTAAATTTTACCTTCTAAAATTATTTTAAATAAGTGCGACTACATTGTGAAACGTGCATATATATATATATATATATATATATTGCTAGTAAAAGGAATATATATATATATATATATTTGCTAGTAACAGGAAGTCTTAATTTACCACCTTTTTGTTTCATAATTTAATTATTTACCACTCTCTCTCTCTTCCTTTTAGCTTATATCTGCTATATTGACATTCATTTTTAGTTCATTTTATTTAATATCTTTCTCACTTTGATTTGCCTACTCTGTAGTTCTCTGTAATACACCGTATTAACACTAAATTTCCTTTTCGTATTAACATTAAATTTCCTTTTCGTATTAATATTAACTTTCCTTTTTGTACTATTTTCTGTTTTCACTCATTCTTCTTATGTTATCTATTTTTTTTTTTTTTTTAATTTTTTATTCTGTCCTGAGTACTAAAAAGCCTTCTTTTTTATTTATTTATTTTACTTATTTATGTTTTAGTTTGCTATTAGTTTATTATTTATTATTTAGTTATTAGTTTATTCTCTCCAGTTTTTTTAATTTTATTTTAAATTCGGTAGACGCCGATGGACATATTGCAAAATATTATTCTACAGCATGAAAATTATTTAAATTTTAAAAATTAAAATTTAAAATAAAGTTAAATTTTAAAATAAAGTGTTCAATTTTAGGGAAATTATTAATTTTGGCTGGTGTTTATCGATCTAACCTCTTCTGCAAATTCAACGGCAGCTTCTGCGAAATGATGTCTTTCCAAGTTCGCATTTCGAACTGAGAGAAAAAAATCGCCAGCCATGGCGATAGTACGCCAAAGTCTGGATTCAGTTCCATTTCATGCCCAAACTCCTGCAGCTCATTCCTGTGCCACTTTTTCACCCGGTTTTGAATGGCGATGATCCGTCTAGTATATAACAGGTCTATGATTCTACCTGTTGGATGCAACTAAGGCTGGATCACATTTTTTCAGAGATAGTGGTCTACCTGCTACACTTTTTTGTATATTTATGGCACTAAATTCAGTACCTTCATTGAAGTCATACTTAAATTGTATCAGATGGGGTTTCGACTTTTCTAATTTTATCCAGCTCATTTTGAGCCAACTGACATCCCTGTAACTGATACCTTTCTATTATTGATAGAATTTTCTAAAGTACTTGTAGAGAAAAAGTTTTGATGCTTCATTTGAACCATATGAAATGGTGCTTTCTTTTTACAGGTTTTTATTATATTATACCAATCATCTGACAAAAAGATATTCTGAACTTTTTTTGCTCAAGATTCGATGATAGCAAATTGTGAATCATTAGGCAAGTAACTGTGTCCACTTTCTAGAAATTTGGTTTCAATTGATTCAGCTTGTATTTCTGTACTTTGAAGCAATTTCAATAAACTTAAAACAGTTTTAATATTTCTATTTTGTCCCGTACATGAGTCTGAGTAGGTTATTATATTTTTACAGTTTTTAGCACAAATCTTTATATACTTTACTAAACATGAAGAAATTTCCTGAGACCAGCGAGATCCCTCAGTTTCTGGCCAAACGAACATGTGACTTATATTTTTATTAAAATCATGGCATCCGAAATGATAAACATACAGGTTTTGTTTATAGTGAGCTATCGACATAGTCAATTTTGGAAAAGGTAAAGCTTTTTCCAAGTCAAAAGAAAATATAAAAATGTCTTCAGATGCTGCCATCCGATCTGTAGCCATATGACTACGAGCCTGTTCAGCCTTTTGCAAGTGAGTGTCCTTTTTGATTTTTGCCATTCTCATTTCTTAACTGTCTGAAGACTCAATTTTTATTTGTAGATAATCACAAGTTTTGCATGTATCTTTAGATAGTTGCTTAAAATGCAAATTAAATTTAGTCGAGAATACCTTGTAATAATATTTTTCTTTTACTGGTTCTATATTTTCTTCTGTACATTGCGCGATGTGGAGTTCGTTCATTTTCTTAATATTTAAGTTCGGATTTAAGTATTTTCTCCTTGGGCTATAAGCTCTTCATAGTGGCTTGTGTATGCGGGAAACGAGTTTATATGTTTTATAGCATATGTTTCATCAATTTTGTTACCTGGAACATGGCGAACACAATGATCAATCAACAATGAAACTTGTTCCTTACAGCAGCAGTCGTATAGTCGCCCATTGCTTATCTGATAGGTATCCTTAAAATATTTTTTGCAAATCGAAATACCATCTTTTCGGAGTCTTCGAAAATAATACGTGAAAGAACATGATCTCGGAATTTTACTGTTATCCTTCGGACGCCTTCCTTTTATTTCTTTGACTTTAATGCACCCTCTTAAAAAAATATTTTGCTCAACTTGACTCTCTAACTGATAAAACGCCTCCATGGCAGTTTTCTTTCATCCGAAATGATTTTTTCATTGCACTTCTGAAGACATCGACATGGCAGATCTGCAAATGTTTTTTCAGATATTAAACGTCCACTTCTATTTTTGTATCCTAAACCTTTTATTCTGTTATGCTTTTGGACATTTCGGTCCCATTTACTAGAATTATGGCTTCTTTTTCATCTAGTCGAATTATTTGCTGCGATTTTTTCATCGCTGTGATCAGATGACGAATCCGAATAAATACAAAATCGTTTTCTTGAGCCGAGCTTTTTGCCAATAATTTGTATTGAAGAACCATCCGGTTGATTATTTTCCTTTCTCAAATAATTCTTATTAACATCTTCCATCTTAATGTTATAACAATTTATTAAAAAAAAAAAAAAAAAAAAAAAGAATTCACAATAAAATTGAAATTTATAAGTATCTTCACTTCACTTCACTTGTGGCAGTTTGAATACGACTAATTTATATTTTATTTTTCTTGTGCTTAGTTTGTGTGAGCGATAATAGCTCTCGTCTAACGGAATAATGAAATTATACGAACAACTTACAGATGTCTCCGTAGGAGAGGAAAAATAGTGCAGCGGGTTAAATAGACTTTTATTATGATATAAATACATTATAGTATGGAGTTAATCAGAGAGGCTTCTGACATAAATTATTTATTATTCAATGGCTAAAACGATTTTGTCATTTAGTGGTGTTAATACTTATTATTTGAGAAATTTGTTTTGAATATGTACAGTTAGGAGCTAATGAAGTGCTTTGATATTAAAATTTAATAAAATTCCAAAAATGGAGTTAATCGATTTGGCAAGTGAATCATGCATACATAAGCACATGGCAGTTAAGGGGTTAAGGAATGTTCTCTAAACTTAAAAAATGATGTAATAGTAATAGTTTCTACATTTCTCCCATATCCAACAGCAATGTTGAATATGAGAAAATGTTTTCAAAAATAAAAATCTCTTTGCAGAAATATAAAAAATAAACTCAACACTGAAATAGTGAAAGTAGAGCTTCAAATCTGCACAAATTACAGATAGAATGACGATGACAGTGAATTGGAAAACATGCTTGTGTATAACAATGTAATAGAAGTTTTAAACGACATAGTTCTAATTGAAGCAGCTTAAAATGACAAACAGGTAGCAGTAAACCAGTTTTCTTTTTTATGAGTAACAAGAAAGTATCAATTTTTCTTTACAGTATCACTATTATTTTTTAAAAAAAGAGTGAATCTCCAGTTTATGTTAATTTGGTGAACCCCCGACTGCAATCCACGTTTTTGTTTCAAAATCAATTTACGTCAATTCTCCCTCTGTTTTCAGTTTTAGTCCAATTATGTTTCTGCTATAATGTTTCCATTTTCTTACAGTTTCAATGGAATAAAAATATTTTATTTTTTTAAATAAATGGAAAATATGGGCTAAAATGTTTCAAAATGCCAGTCAGCTGAAATCACAAAATTTTTTTCATGAAATAGCAGAACAAATAACAACTTCTTTACAAGAGGATGCTATTTTATTCCTGTTTTGATTCTGAGCTGAATTATGTTTGATACAATTTTTCCTATTTGAGCTCAAAGAAAATGATCTTTGAAGTAAGGACGAATAATACAGCAAAAATGTTTCAACATGCCCAATTAGCTGAAATCGTGATTAAAATCTTCACTGAAATAGCAATAAAAATATGAGCAGAAGGTTGTTTTCTCCAGAATGAATTTATATATGTAATGTTTTAAACTTAACAAAAATTAGAAAAATTTTGAACAAGAATGTGATGAAATTATGCTGAATCTTAGAAATGAGAGAAAAGACCATATACGAAAATGAGCAATTCTTAAAAAATACATATATTTTATATGCATATTTATTGTTCATATTTTAAAGGATGAAATATGTATGTACATATAAAGTAATTAAACTGTAAAGGAAATTTAAAATAAAAAAAAGTTCTACATTGTTTTCTAGATTAGGACTATGAAATCCTATATAATTTTTTTTAATTATGAAATCCATTATGCAAACATAAAAATAAATAAAATTTATATTATGTATGAAATTGTTATTAAATTAATAAAAAAAGGGTTGGAAAACTCTTTGCTCCTTACCATGAAATTTTTAGTGCTACACCCATCATTGTCCCATGTAAAAACTACCATCCTTTTTGAAAAATAATTATATCAAGTAGCTACTTATTTAGCAGTAATAAATATCTTTCTATTAACATTTGTTTTATTTTTCCCTTTCAATTTTAGCAATATTTAGGTTTGTTTTAACTGCACATACTTTCTTAACTTTAACTACACCTAATCACCCCCTTTTTCTTTTAGAAAGTTAACTTTGCAGAACACAATTTGGTAATATGTACAATATATTAGGAATATATGCACAATATATATGCATAGCAGTAGTTCTCAACCAGGAAGAAATTGCATAGTTTCAGAGGCAGGGGAACTACCTTTGCTCAAGTTTGGCATTTACCAGCATTCTTTATATTTTTTATTATTTAACTTCTAAAACACATAAAAAATTTTTTTTATCTAAATCAATGTACATCTTTATTTTTAAAATTTTGGAAAGGGGGGAAGATTATGTTCTAGCTATGGTGAAAAAGGTACATGGGGACAGTAGAGAACCACTGATGTTTACTGTAAAATAAATTTAGGTAATTGCTGAATTCTTTTGTGGTGCATGGGCAAAATGTCTTTTTTTATTTTAAAAATTTGGTAACCCTACCTACAAGACAAATATAAGACAGAGCAGACTTACAGAGAAAGAAATAAAATTCATTATCAAATGGAATTTGATACAATTTAGACTTAATTTTACAGTCGAAGAAAAATACTAATTTCTAAATACTGACATCTTTCAATAAAAAATAACAAAATCCAGTCTTCTGCAAAACATATGTAGCAAGAAAGTGAGGAATAAATATAAACATACACAAGTTCATCTCATTCAACTTAAAACCTTGTCACCTTTTGCTCATTCGCAGACAAATTTATGTTTTTGATCACATAACAGATTATTAACCTGATAATAATCAACTAATAGCTTTAATGGGCAACCCAAAAAATTAAACAATAAGGAATATTAAATGGTACTCTTCTGTTATAACGACCAGATTCAGAAATGTATTCATGTGTGTGTATAAAGATATGTGCACATATACATACATGTGTGTATATATACATACGTTTCTGAATCTGGTCCCGACAACAGAAGAATACTAAACTATGGGATTATGTAATAGTTTTTCATTCAATATGCATTTCATTGTCCTGTTAATAACATTTAGCAATAATTTAATTTCAATACGGCTTCTTGCAGACACAGAAAATCTTTTGCTCTGTATCTTTAAGAAAATACGTAGATTAACTGAATACACAACTTCTCTGTAGTAAGAAATACATCAAAAGAAAAAAATTAATCGTCTATTACTCAGTAATTTATCTTGTTTCATTAACCTTTAAATAGTAACAATCTTTTAATATTTAAATGCGTGTTTAGTTTTTATTGCATTACAAATTTCAGAATTAATAATTCATTAAAGTTACCAAAACTAATACAGGTAATTAATACATTAAATAAGATTTAATCAGATAATTATATGATAACAATTCGATGTTATTTTAGAAATACAGTGCTCTGGGGGGCTGGACCCCTTCTGAGATTTTTTTTATCCGCCTAGTTTTACATTAAGGTTACAACAATCAACTTCGTTTAAACAAATAGGAATTTTGAAAATACACTATTTAAATGGAAAATATAAATAATTAACAGCTAAATTTCGTTCAGTATATGAAACTAAATCTTACACTTAAAGGAAAAGGAATATTTAAGCTTATAGACATATGCATACCTCCGACTAGAGTTACTTTTCCTAGACCGCACTTCCTTGACTGTTGATGAGTTACTAGATCGCTTGTGTGAACAAGCGCTCCTCAAAATCATAGAGCATGACGATTGTGGAGAAATATTTGCGTCTTCGACGCAGCACTGATTTTTCATTTTAAAGTAAACATTTAGCGTTTAGTAAGAGGTTTGAAACTAAAATAAAAGGCAAACGTAAAAATCCGTCGACACTCCTATGAAGCTGACTCCCACACACCTTTATTAGTCTAAAAATATCGGTGAGAAAGCAGTATGTCAAATTTAAACGTAAAAAAAAAATAAATAAATAAACCAGATCATAGAAAGGGAAATAAGGAAGTTACAGTTAAAATATGCTTGGAAATTAGGTTAAATGAAATTGAGATTGAGATTTTTCAAATTTTGTTAAAAATTAAAAATTGTTTTCATAATATCATTTGACGCAAATTTAACTTAAAAGTGCAGTAATATTCTTAGACAAACGAGGAAACAGATTGATATTTAACTGCAATATAAAAGAAATATGCGTTCACTCGTACGCACACAGACGACAACGAAGCTTAGAACCAAGGAGGTTAGACCTCCTTGCTTAGAACCTAGCAGAACAGATGCATCCAGTTTTGCAGATGTTGACAATATTAAGTGCTTAACAAGCAAACACAAACACGGTAAGAAAAAAGTAAATTCCTTGGTTTATTTCTCAAAGAATATCACAACATTTTGGAATTCAAAGGTAAATGGACTTCTGTACTTCTATTTTAATATTTTTGCTACAAATACATTCGACTATATATAAATATATACTTTCTTTTCTTCTTCTATTTAACCTCCGGTCCTATTAAATATTCCGAGGTTTTAGTCCTGCAGATTTAAAGCCTATTCTTATTGCTCATTATTGATATCATTAACATACAGTGTCCCAAGTTTTTGCAATTAAAACTTCATGCAGCAGACAGCAAAGAAGAGAGAACTGATTTCAGTGGCAATCTATGACGTCTATCTAGTTTTCGCAACATCTACGATGTTTTCAACACAGTTCTGATTCAAGCAGTCAAATGCTACTGTGAATCCATCAGCGAAGGAAATGCTTTAATTACAGATATCTGACTACATTCTAAAACTCATTCTTTAGAAGTCGTTCAGACACTTCCATTTCCACATCTACTCCCAAATGTTTTGGATTCTTCAAGAACAGAACTCTCAAACCTAGCCTACTTCAGACTTACTTTAACGAGCAACAAAACTGTTGTAATAATGTAGACAAACACGGCAGCATATGCCCCACATTTCAATTTTGTCATGAACGTTGTGTCGCCATATTTCCATTTTTGCTGTTCTGATCTGGCACCGATACAAAGCGGTCAGTTTACTGGGCTGTTTAACAAATAGACTGCTGATCCCATACATGTTGGATTTGGTCTGTGCCAATTTTGACGGAAAACCACCCAAGGGGCATTTTACATATCAATTTACAGATTATTTTACCACTTTATTCTTGATTCTCTATTACTTCTTGAATTATTGGATTCCTACCATTTGCAGACTTTGTATTCCGTTTTAATCAATGATTTGGCCAGAAATTACAATAAAAACAAATAAAACATAAGAGAAAAAATAAACGTTGAATTTTATCATCATAGCAATACATTTTCTTGAATTTACTCATGGATAAGAAAATAATTTTTCTTCTTCAAATATCACCGACTATTTTTAAACAGAGATACAAAATGTGTCACTTCTTGGTCCATATTTCTCAGCTCTAAACTTTAAGTAGTTTAATTTTAAAATCAGATTTTTTTTTATTTAGACAGATTTCCAACAACTTAATTGAAAAAAAAAATTATATTATATCATGCTTTCAGAATCTAGTTTGCATAGTTTAGATACAACTCATATGAAATAATAAGAAATTAATGACGCCACCTATAGCATGGAAGATTTTAATTACTCAATATTTTATTTTTATTGGAAACCTTTCGTAACAATGAATTCCGACTGGACTTAACATTAGTAGACATTATGGAATTAACATACACCCAAACATTGTATTCATCCTCTAGAAAAACATCGCATCGTTAACATTCAACTTATTACATACAAGTGCAATAAAAATGCAAACCTTACTATAACACATGACCCACTTCATTAGTAAAGATAGATTTTTAATGTTGAAATTGTAATCCACTGTTGAAAAGGAAAATGAAAAATAGTATAGGGATGCGGTCTTGAACGCAAACGGAGATAAACGTGTTCTTCAGCAAAGGAGGAATAATGTCACTGAAAAGCGTATCAAATCACGAGCATGGATTTTCCCATGCATTCGCTGCGCGGCTCGGTTTGCTAAGATGTGTACGGGAAAACGAAATTGGGAAAACTCACTTCCATGACTAGATTTTTTTTTTTTTTTTTTTGTGACATTATTCTTTCTTTGCTAGTGAAAGGCTTGAAGTAGCTGGGGTTCGAAAGAGCACCTGCATATTGTTTATTTATATTTTGCTTTCAACATTAGATCATAATTTCAGCAATTAAAAAAAACTATTATTACAAATAAAGTGCGTCTTTTGTATTATTATAAGATTATATTTCTCACAGAACTGACATGTAGTGATAAGCAAGAGGATTATAATGGTTGTTTTTATGGTAGTTCTCTTATAGCTATGATAATGATGAGTTTTTTCATCATTATCATAGATAGTGATATTCATAGTGGCAAAAAGCTTCTTGAGGAATTAAAATCTTTAATATTAAAAGATTATTAATTATTCTTTTATTATTTTATTTGATTTACATATCTGTAGCTATGCAAATGCAACTCCGAAAGCATGAAAATTTTGCAAATAATAAAATCCGAATTTAAAATTAAACTACTGAAAATTTGGAACAAGATGATATGCATTGAATGAATGTTTTTTCTTTTACTTTTCTTTTCTCTTTCTCCCCTCTTAATTCCTTTCCCTAATGCATGCAATATTTTGTTTGTATATTTACATAAAAAAGCCAATGTTTACTAAGAAAGAAAAGTTATTTTTGTATTGGTACATTAAATTAAACAAAATGTATTACTAGGATGGTAAACTATACACCTTTTTCCTACTTATAGCAAAATATTGGGATAACAGCCAAAGAAAGCATCAAATTTTATGAATCGAAAATCATTCAAAATATAAATTTATTCTTATGTAAAGAGAAAGGAAAATTCTTATATATTGTGCAGCAGCTTATGGAAAATTAAAATGAGTTGTTGATATTTAATAAAAATTCGATTTGGTTGGCAGAGACTCAGTAGTACTCAGAGACTAATATAAACATTGATGATTTGATGCCTGAGAGTGAGATATTTTCTTTTCAATGCTATTCCGTCAGCTTACATTTTTCTTCTATCTACGGTATTCTGTTGTAATGAAAAACAATATATTTAATAGTAAATTGTTCTTACTTTATGAAATTTAAGAGTTATTGTTTTATTCTTTCGAGACGATGAAAGCTTAAAAAAAAAAAAAAAAAAAAAAAAAAAACAACTATTTCAAATGTTAATGCTATTTGTTAATTTTAAGTTAGAAATACAGAAATTTTGGAATGTTATTCTTTTACGGAATTTGAGCTAATTCCTCTCCAAGCAAAAATCATATTACTATTTCTGTAATAAAACTGGTGTTTCTCTTTATCTAATCTGGTAAAATGTGATATGGCAAGAAAAATGCTATAATTAAACGGTTTTATTGAACATAATTTCTCGAGTTTTTTTTGTTTGGGTCAAATTTTGAAATTAATTTTTGATCCCCTTCTTTCGTTCGGACTTTCCAAACATATTTCATCTTTATTTTTAAGGTTAACACAATATCCAACAGGAATTTTTTTAATTAAATTTATTAAATGATTTTTTTATTTAATTTTTAATTTGAAAATTTATTGATTTAATTTGTTGAGAGATTAGGTAGTTATCAAAATATTAAAAAATCAGCTATGCTTTTTCCAAGATTTAGCACTCCGGACCTTCCTATATTAGTCGGATGTGCTTCCAATTACACTATAAAGTCCTTCGGCGAGGAAGGAACAAATTCCTTGTATTCTTATCTACTTAAAGGGCGAATAGGAGGAGGAATCAGTAACCTAATCCAGGTTATGCCGAAATACTGATCATTTCATTTTAGTTGAGCGTCTACGTATTTATGGAAGCAGTTAACGCGAAAAATCAGCCATGGCCTGGTTGGGGATCAGCGATCAGCAAATTCTTCCAATTCCCACGGAAACAGACTGTGAGAAAGGAGGAAATTTCTAATAAGTTATTTACTTGCCATTGACTTATTCTCTCATATCCCTCGGTGTTAGGGGACCAAATCGCAAAATTCTGGTGGTGACGAATTATCAGCCACAACCTTTTTTATAGTTCTGGCACCACTGTATAGTCATTATGATTTTTGATGGAGGAAACGTGAAAAATGTGCAATGCCCTCGCTTGGTCTCGAACCATGGGCCTTTCGCATACGCTTCGAATGTTTCCAATTACACCATGAAAGTATGCGGAAAGGAGGAAGAAAATACCTTAGAAGTTTCTGAACAATTTTGATGTACAGAATTGTTTCGATATCTCGCCAAATTAGCGAGATAGCTATTTATACTCAATGTTAAATAGACTTGACCCTGTATTTCTATTTTTCCGGCAGAACATCGTCGGTTCAGATTTTCATGTTACGAGAAAAATACAATTGCACACATAATTTCACTAAAATTGCCCGTATATGAACAAAATGCGTAACAATATATTTCCGAGTTCGTGGAGATAAACTGTGATTTTTGAGCAAACGCAGGTTGGTGTTCACGTTTTATGCGCAGGAATGGTTTGTCACTACGTCCTAAGTTGCAGAACGTTTGATCGCAGACTTTAACGACGAAATTTTGAAATTTCTCAGATGCATTATTCATAAACGACAAGCTAGTAAGTGCAATCGGTAACGCAAATCAAACACCCATTTGCAGGAACATGCTTACGTTTAGCACAGTTTCACCGTGAAGCTCGCGCACAGTTGGAATCAATTAAGACTACAGGTGGTGAGAAGCAGCGATGTGCAGTTATTCTGGCTGTTCTGGTAGTTGGATGAATACTGCCACCGAACATTGTGTTAAAGCGACAAAATGCACCCTACAGCCCCCTGATGTTCTGTTAATCGTTCCTTTTAAAAGTTCATGCCGGAGACTTTTTAATGAAAGAGTACAGGAAATCCTGAACTCGCACCAAAATGAAACATTAAATGTCCAAGTAGTGTAGGGTGTGTGTGTGTGAATGGTTTGTAGAAGCCTGGGAAAGTGTCGAGTCTGAAATAGTTAAAAGATTTTTTAAATCGGGTACATCCAGTGCTCAAGACATGGTTGTAAGGCTAGCTAGCATGCTGTGGGATAACACAACCAACCATAATGATACTGGTAGTGCAAGCAGCTACTCCAGCGGTACCGACAATGAATAAGTTGTGCTAAAGACAGAAAAATGTCCCTTTTTGACGGATAAAAATTTTGTCTCACTGTATGGTACATACTGTTTCCCTTTTAGCTGCTTGCACACCTCCAAAACGAAACAATTATTGCAGATCTGGCTTTTAAATGTACCGGAAAAATGCCTGAAGGGAATAGCAAACGTTAAATTTAAAAACTGTGCAGAATTTTACTCTGCAGAACAACTTCATAAAAAAAAATCTGAAATTTTTTAGATTCAGTTCAACAGCAATATCGCAAAATAGTTTTAAAATGAGAATATCTTTAGAATTTACGGATATAGAGATTCACGCAGTAGAGATAAAAATGTTTTTTCTGTACAACGTTGCCATTGCTTGCTTTGAAATCCTCGAGTTTGTTAATCAAAAATTCATTTAAGTTTTACAAAATAGGAAATCGATAATAAAACAAATTCTAAATTTCAAATTTGGTCTTCCACATACCCATATTCGTAGGAGGATTATGTCATTTCAAAATTCGACGGCTCTATGTACCGTTGTTTTATCACAATGACAGAAATATACATACATTTATGCAGAATTTTTCATTATTTAATTTCTTTAAATATAACACACGGCGATAATACTTTGTGGCAACAGTCTGAAAAGTGATTCGCCATTTGTAGTGAATCGACTCAAAATCGCAAAACGAAAACAATAGTCCTTCAAGGACAAAGCCCCTTTGGACTAAAACACAAATTTCAAAAAAAGTGTATTATCTATAACAAAATTACAATAAAATAAGCAATATCCTTTAACACAAATATTAATTATCCTAATAAATCAATTAACCAACTTCCCGTTGCCTTCTTACAACAAACGTCCAGTATCCAAGAGAAACGCAAGGAGGTTGACTAAAACACAAATTTCAAAAAAGTGTATTATCTATAACAAAATTACAATAAAATAAGCAATATCCTTTAACACAAATATTAATTATCCTAATAAATAAATTAACCAACTTCCCGTTGCCTTCTTACAACAAACGTCCAGTATCCAAGAAAAACGCAAGGAGGTTAGAATAGAAGGAGGGAAGGTTCAACTCAAACGGTGAAGCTTGGCGGCCATGTTCCTGTTACCGTTGTTGATTTTTCCGATAATAATCCTATGTGCTATATCTGACTTCGAATCTAAAATTTTCTGAAGAACACAAAAACCTTGTCTAAAACTTAAAGGTTTATTTAACTGGAATTTCAACACTGATGAAAACTTAACATCATAAACGAAAACTTAACATCTTGGGCGGAAAAAACATTCAAAATGCTTTAAAGTAACAGCTATGCCGGCACGGTGAAGAACACTTTCCCTTAAAAGACAGAATCCATCTAGCCCTTTCGGCGTATATCTCCATTCGCTGAATTCAGACATCCGCTCCTACGTGTTTTGGACTTAAACGGCCGGACTGGAACTGGAACAGGACTGGATCAGGACCGAAACAAGACTGGAACAAGACGGGAACCGGAACAGGACTGGATCCGCAACAAGACGGGAACAGGGCGGGAACCGGAATCTCTCATCCCCTGGCTTCTCCACGGGCAGGTGTATTCTGACTCGAACTAAAAGGAACTGCGGTGCCACTAAGGAAAGCACCTCCTTTTATTGCCGGCGTTTGCCGTTACTACAGGCGATTATGCAAATATTTAACATCCTTCCACCTAAGGAAAAAAAAGAAAAAGAAAAAAAGTGAACTTTCACATCAAAGTAAAACAATGCCAAAGAGCCTTAATATGCCAGTCTGTCCGGCGGAGTTACAGTTCTACCAGATCGTGTTACAGGCCTGACAGATTTATCATCTATGTTGAATTTAAGTTCAGACAAAGAATCTTGTTTTTCATTCTGCAGCTTCACGGGTACATCATTAGTTCCATTATCACTGTACACAGTTGTGGGTTTACCTCTTCGTGACACGAACCGATGAAAAGCCTGAAGAAACACTTCTGTAGATAGAGAAGTCAGCAACTCCAAATGGACCGCTCTATAAACGGCGCATGTAAAAACACAAATCCATGCCTTTTCTTTGTTTCTCAACAATAAAGGACCACAAAGGTCTATACCCGTTACTTGAAATACTGCTGAATCATTTACTCGCTCTATTGGCGGTGGGGCTGATATGTGGTCAACAGGTGCAGCAGAATATCTCTTGCAAGTAATGCATTTACTCAAAACAGAACGCACCGTTCTTCTGCCAGATAACAACCAAAACCTTTCGTTTAAGGTATTCAGTATATATTGTACACCTGCATGTCCTTTCTTTTTATGTTCTTCCATAATTAAATTCCTAATTAATGGATGTTCTCCTGGTAATATTATAGGTGTTCTAAACTCTAACGTGTCATCTCTTCGAAACGCACCAGTTTTAATTCTTACAATTCCCGCATCATAAAATGGACTAAGAGTTCGTAAGCGTGCGTCTTCTATATCCTGAAACGATTCCGATTGAATCAAGCGAATAACAACCTTTTCTGCAAAATCAATTTCATCAACAGCGAGTTCACCTTTCCTTTTTTTCTTATTTCTGCAATTAAAGAAAAATCGTTGAATCCAACAAACAACTCTAACTGTTTTTCGATAGCTAGAAAATCGCTCACTCAAACTAAACCTTTCAGTAGACACTAGAGATGAAACCACTGCCTTTTTTTCTCGCTGGCTATTTCCGCTTCATCAGTTATAAATTCGGCACTCGGCCAATTTTCTTGGGATTTTAAAAGCCAGCTCGGACCCTCCCACCATTTTGACCGGGAGAGTTGGCGAACTGAACACCCTCTACTTGGAAGATCTGCAGGGTTAAGGTGACCAGGTATATGCCTCCAATCCTCCACACGTGTCAAAAGCCTTATTTCCTGTACTCTATTTTCTACAAATGTCCCCCATTGTTCTTCCCTTTTTATCCATGCAAGGACAGTAGTTGAATCTGTCCAGAAAAATATACTTCTGGCCTCAAAGTCTTTTAGAACGTCTGCAGCAAGACGAGATGCAATAGTTGCTGCTAACAATTCTAATCTTACAATAGTAGTTTCCTTTTTACCACAAGGGGAAACTCTAGACCTAGCCTGAAGCAACTGGACTTTAATGGATTCAGGTTCTTCTACACGAATAAAAACTACTGCCGCATACGCTGCTTGACTGGCGTCACAAAAAACATGGATTGAACACTGTTTTGGCTGATATCGTATCCACCTTGGAATTTTAATGTTTTTCAAAAGAAAAATGTCTTTTACCCATTTCAAAAATTTACTTTTAATTTCGGTGTTAACTTCTTCGTCCCATTTTACTTTTGTTTCCCATGTACGCTGTAATAACATCTTAGGTAATATAAGGACTGGACATGTTATACCGATGGGATCAAATACTTTATGGGCTATTGCCAAAATACTTCTTTTCGTAACTTTCTCGAAACAAAGATTTTGTAAATTAGCAACATTTATTTGAAGAGTATCGCCTTGTCTTTCCCATAACAAACCTAATACATTCGCAATAGTTTCTGTTTCTAAACTACAGTCGGTATATTCCCAACCCCGTAATTCAAATTTTCGTTCTGCCATAACATCTGAAGATACTTTCATGAAGCGCTGTAATTCATCTTTACTTCCGACACTTGTTACACAGTTATCAACATAGAAACTATTCATTAATTTAACAATAATGTTGGAAGAATATTTTACATCTGCATCATTTTTCTCCAAAATTGAATTTAAGTGATATTGAATAACAGCTCCAATTAAAAATGGACTACTAGTTACACCAAATACGACTCGACAATGACGAAAATGCTTCAAGCCATCTTCACCCTTTATCCAAAGAAATCGGAGGAAGTTTCTGTCACTAAAATTCAGGCCAATTTGTAGAAAGGCCTTACGAATATCAGAAATCACCCCTATTTTTTCTTGGCGAAATCTATTTAAGATTGTAGGAATAAATGAAATAAGGTTTAATCCCTTTTCAAGACAATCGTTGAGACTCGGAGAACCCTTTGCTTTAGACGAAGCGTCAAATACTGGCCGTAACTTCGTAGTACTATGTTCCTTAACAACATGTCTATGTGGCAAATAATGATGGGGTAAATCTAATTCATTTACGGGTACTTCCTCTATTATGCCCTCTTTGAGCCATTCTTGGAATATATTTTCATACTCTTGGCGAAGATTATCTATTTCAAGTTGCCTAATCGTACCGTGCAACCTTTTAAGCGATAACTCAAAATTATCCGACAGGGGAGGGTGCCCTTCCAACCAAGGCAAAGACACTACAAAGCGGTCATCTTCTATTTTTACAGTATCAAGAAAATGTTGCCTGGTAGCCTCATACAATTCCAATTTAGTCTTTTGTTCGGATGGGTCCGTAATACCAAGCGAGTCGAGGGCCCATAAATCAGAAATACAAGCCTCTTTATTCAACATTGATGTAACTAAGAATGTTGAACCTTCACTATTCAACTCCCCGGTTTTTCCCATAACCGTCCATCCTAACTTTGTTTCAATAGCTACAAGACCGTTTGAAATTTGTTTACGATTCCCCGTTAATAATCGTCCTGCCACATCGGCTCCTATTAAAATTTCTATGGGTCCTTCTAAACGATCTGTTAAACTTATTCCACAGTCAGAAAGCTCTTTAAGCCATATTCCTTGTCCAATAGAAGGTATACTAGTACAAATAACAGGCTGACTTAACGCATCAAAATTACAACTGTAAGAGCCAGACATATTAGATAAATGAATTTTGTAAACTTTATGTTCACACAAACTGGTCGTTGTACCGCCAAATAATGCGTGGCTAAGGTATTCCTTTACCGTATACCTGTAACCCATATCTTGAGCTGCGCTTTGCAGAATATATGACCTTTGAGAACCAGTATCAATTATAGCTCGAGCCGAACGAGATTTTTTATCTCCTTTAATTATTACTCTTATTGTTTGCAGCAAAACTTTAGGAGACCTTGAAGAAATGTTGGCGAGTGTTTCAGCCTGATTTGGAGGCTGTTCCGTTGCCCTTTTCTCACTCATTTGTGAATGGCCCTTACATAGAAAAATATGATGCCTTTTGCCGCATGTAAAACAAACCGTTTTTAATCTACACCTCTTGACAGAATGTCCAGATTTCAGACACAGATAACAAGAGCGTGTCCTTTGGGCCAAAACTTCTCTTTCTGACAACGATAAGTTACGCGCCTGAAAACATTCCGCAGAACCATGATTTATACTGGAACAAAATATGCAGCCTTTTCTAGCTTCATTAGAAGAAGTAAACAGTTCAGCTGCCGTAGGTTTTAAGTGAGGTTCTCTTATCTTTAAACCCGAATTCCCTTTCTTATTACCGTGAGCCAATCGATCGAAAACATTGAAAGATTTAGCTGCTAAAGAAATTCTTTCCTCACTTTCAACTTCACCGCGCAAGAAGCATAAAAGGCGCTCAAGGTCAGATTGCCTTTTTCTTAAATCGGCGTTTTCGCCGGTTAAACTTTCTGATCCTTTACGCGAAAACTTAAGTCTCTCCCAGGTTTTTAAGACTTCATTCGGCAATGCTGATTCTACCAATGGATATAATATCGCACAATATTTGCCTCTATTTATTCCCAATATCTCCAAGGCTCTTAGATTAGATTCGAGTTCATCTTATAGTTTCCGCAAAGAGTGTGTACCTTGTTTTTGAATAACAAGGGTTAGCAAATCACGAATATAAATCTCCGTTAGTAATTCTTTGTTACCAAAACGCGTCTGCAATGCTTCGATTGCGCTCTTGTAACTATCGCCAGTTGGGGGAAAGCTTTTAACTATTTCCTCTGCAGGAGAATTCTTCTCCATAGCCTGTGCTAAATAAGCAAATTTATCATTATTATCTAATGTAGAATCTTTATCAATCTTTTGGAATTGCCCCCAAAATCCTAGCCATTTCTTCACGTTGCCGTCAAACATAGGCAATTTAATCTTCGGATAATGTAACATTTTATTCTGAATAAAGGACGGATCAATTAAAGTTACATTCGGGGTTCCAAAAGTGAGATTTTTTACTTTACTTTCCAGAAGTCTCTACCTATCAAAATATAATTCAGATTCATCTATTTCTTTAATAAGTAAAGTCTCATCTGTAATTTTTTTAAACATTAATTCTCGTATTTTCATTTCAGTATCAAACAAAACTTTAGCTTTCTCGGCAATAACTTTTATTTTAATTAATTTTTCTTCCTGATTAAATTTAGTTTCTTCATTGTCAAATTCATTACACGCTTTACTGAATAGTCTTCTATATTGAGTTCGTGCTACCTTTAAGGCTTCCATGATTCAAAAATAAAAAAGTCGCTTACCTTGCAGACAATATCCTGTCGCTTGATGCCAAATGTTGATTTTTCCGATAATAATCCTATGTGCTATATCTGACTTCGAATCTAAAATTTTATGAAGAACACAAAAACCTTGTCTAAAACTTAAAGGTTTATTTAACTGGAATTTCAACACTGATGAAAACTTAACATCATAAACGAAAACTTAACATCTTGGGCGGAAAAAACATTCAAAATGCTTTAAAGTAACAGCTATGCCGGCACCGTGAAGAACACTTTCCCTTAAAAGACAGAATCCATCTAGCCCTTTCGGCGTATATCTCCATTCGCTGAATTCAGACATCCGCTCCTACGTGTTTTGGACTTAAACGGCCAGGCTGGAACTGGAATAGGACTGGATCAGGACCGAAACAAGACTGGAACAAGACGGGAACCGGAACAGGACTGGATCCGCAACAAGACGGGAACAGGGCGGGAACCGGAATCTCTCATCCCCTGGCTTCTCCCCGGGCAGGTCTATTCTGACTCGAACTAAAAGGAACTGCGGTGCCACTAAGGAAAGCACCTCCTTTTATTGCCGGCGGTTGCCGTTACTACAGGCGATTATGCAAATATTTAACAACCGTTGTGACTTGCGCAAGAAAGTCTGTAATTGCAACATTTTTTTTTTTTTTTTTTTCCTTTTTGAAGCATGTCAGCTTGTGTTGTAAATGGATGCACAAACAGATTTTCGAAAAAGATTCCTGGGATTACTTTTCACGCGTAAGTACTGATTTTCTCTTTTTTATGTAATTTTATAACATATCACAATGTCATGCTGTTTTCTTTCCAGATGTGAAAAAAAGGACTTAATAATAATCAAAATATGTTAAATACATTTTAATGTTTCTGTTTATAGCTGGCATCTTTGTTCCTTAACATACAATGATGTATGCTAGGATTTAAACTGTATAATTTGAACGTTTTAGGCAATTCGTTTGATAATTTTCATGAAAAGTAAGTCACCAATTGCTACTATTTTTATGAATTGTAAAGGTGTTAAACAAAGTAATGCTTTTCTTTATGTATTAATTATTATTCATTTTTAAGTTTTGTGAACTGTTAGGAATATAATTTGTGCATTTGATCAAGATAAACTAACTTTTCTGTAGTTAAAATTTCTTTTGCATAAATTTACAAATTTGTGAGCAGTAAAAGTAAGTAAAATATTTACACAACTGAACATGTGGAAAGATGTATCCAAAAATATAGGTATATTTGTGTAATTCAGCTTAAATTCAAGGCAATTTGAGATTCATAAATATGAAACGCGCATAAACTGAAATCACTGAATTCACATAAATCTGTTTTATTTTATTAATATTTATTTTCTTGTTGTTATAAGATTGTTGGTTGTGAAAAGAATCTATTTAAAACTTTCATTTAAAAAAAATGCAACCTGTGACTATTTATTTAGATAATTATCTGCTATTAATTTCAGGTTAAAATTATTTTAAATGATTCTTTAATAAATTACAATATTGTGAATAAATCAGAAATATCACTTCTTAAAGGAAAAATTGGAAAGTACACCCAACAGGTTGCTAATAAAACCTAAACAAATTCTTGAAATATGCAGAAACATTGTATTATTTAAAGGCTTGGTACTTTTCCGTTTTGCCGGCGCAAGCGATAAAGTCGCCAATAATGGTACAACCGATGCCAAACGGAATATTCTCGCTGGTAACCATTTACGCCTCATTTTCAAAACAAGTCGCAGCTTTTTCTTATCAGATTGATTGTTTCTTTCAACACTGGCATATAATTACATAGAATTTTTATCAGATAGTTCAGTTTTATGTCTAAGGCCATTTTCGGTAATTAAGTCAATTAGGATGCAATCACAGCGCTTACCCGAAGCCGAAAATATAGAAAAGATAAAGTCAAGAGTTAAATTCATCAATTCTAATGAGAATGCTAATGCGAAGTAAAGCACTGCAGTTTTACATAATTTCTGAGTAAGCTATTCGTACGAATTGAAATATTTCTTGCATTTAAACTTGTGTTCCAAATTAAGATTTAACTTGAAATTAACGTGGATAATTACTGAGAGCATTAGATTTTTGTAGAGCAGTTTACATGAGATAGATCGCTTAGGGTCTAGTGATATGAACCGGCGAATCAGGATGTTGAACCATGAAAGCACAGTAAATTCTTGAATTAATCTCTTTTTACAAATTTATTGTCTTTATTTATTGGCTTTTTATAAAATTTTAAGCGATATTAAAATGTTTATGCCTTCTTTTTTTAAAAGAATTATTAGAACTAACATTTTTTTTAAATATTTTTTTATGTGCATACTGTATGTTATCGGCAATAAAGTCTGCTTGGCGAGATTTGCTCCGGCGAAACGGAAAAGTACCAAAGGCTTTAATGTTATGCACATGCATTTAGATTTTGAACTATTTCTTAATGATTTTCTGTACGTAGTAAATTACGAATATCATCTTTATAACTTTAAAACAAAAAACTAACAATAGCGAAGCATTTCATTATAAATTTTACATATTTTTAGTCAAGGCTTAATTTAGATTAGAAGTGCCGGAGCCCTATGGAAGATCATCAGCAGAGAGGAACAAGAGTAAATAAATAAATAAAATGACTATTAAACTCCTTAATAATTTTAAAATTAAATAGTTAATTATTATCAAATTAATTAATAGCTATTTAATTAGTGGTTATAAATTTTTATTTAATCAACAATTATTATATAATTAATTATAATTTAATTGATAATTATTAGCTAATTGATTAATTATAATTTAGTTGATAATTATTAGATAATTAATTATTTATTGAAATAATTAAAGATTGAAGTAATTAACTAATTAAAATTAAATAAAATTAAAGAGATAAATTGAAATTTAATATGCGATTTTTAATATAATTTTATTGTTAAAATAATATTTTCGAGATAAAATTTCTACTGAAATTGTCATTTAACTACATAAAAGAAGTGCCGCAGCCTTCTTATTCAGGGCTCCGGTGCGTTCCGGTTAGAATTATAATTTATTACAAAAACTAAGAACTAGTGATGGGCAACTTCGGTACTTTCTTGTACCCGGTACGAGAGTAACGGGTACAGACAAGTATCCGGTACAAAATACCCGTTACTCAAGTAACCGTTACTTTGAAAAGTACCGAAAACCGATTTCAAGTACCGAGTACCCAAGTAACGATTTGGAGTACCGAAGTAATGAAATACCGGAGTAACGGTTTTTTTTTTGTACCGGAGTACCCTAGTAACGATTTGGAGTACCAAAGTACCCTAGTAACGATTTGGAGTACCGAAGTGCCCTAGTAACGATTTGGAGTACCGAAATATGCAGCTAACGGTTTTGCGCACTGAAGGAACTCTGCCACGTCACCACGTGTTTGATTTTATCTGTACGGAGTAGATTTTGAATATCAGAAAACATGTCAACTACGGAAGTGTCTGAGGAGCAGGCCATTCATGGACACAAGAAGCGCATATCACCATTTCGCAAATGCAACCAGATACTACTGTCCTCGTACCAAAACCGAAGTGAGCTGAACCCTCATCGATCCTCCAGTAACGAATACCGAAATGCCGAGAAGAGACGCATATTTTCGTTACAAAGTAGTGAATACCGAAAAGCACTCGTTTCGGTACAGAAGTAACGAATACCGAAAAGTACCCGTTTCGGTACAGAAGTAACGAATACCGAAAAGTGCCCGTTTCGGTACAGAAGTAACGAATACCGAAAAGTACCGATTTCGGTACTGAAGTAACGGGTACTTGGATGTACCGATTTTCAGTACCCGTTACAAAATACCCGGTTCGGTAGTACCGACTCATCACTACTAAGAACCTCCGGAACCGAAATCCGGTCGGTTCCGGCCCAATTTAAGTTCTGATCGTAGGGGGCGAGTTCTTTTATCATTACAAAAATTAAATATACTTAAAGTATAGCTGATGAAAATTCCAGGGCGAAACACACCTCCATGGCTAAACCATGGAGGAACCTTTCTTACCTCCATGGGCGAAACAGAATGAGGGTATGAGTGGGTGGAAACAAAAAATGAGGGGAATCTTGGTGAGAGAGAACGTTCTCTTTGACCGCGGCTCTCTGTTGATATAATTATAGCCATCAAGCAGAACGCACATTTAATAACACAAATTTTCCTTCCGGCGAGGATAACTAACTGTAAGCATCGATAACAATACACTAGATACAATGGCATGGCGAGAAATTTAGGCGTTCCTAAACAAACTCCCCCAAATTTATTGCTTTTCTTAAAGGGAAAGGTTTCCGCATGCGAATGAGGGGACTTTACTTGAACGTCTCAAGTTCTCATGAGTTCGTATTTCTAGGGAAATAGAGTATTGCAAGGTCTGCTTATTGTTAAACTAAAACGTTAGGAATACTAAATTTTGTTCCCTTTAATTTGTGATTCAGTTTTATAAAAAGAAGTACCGGAGCTAATCTTATTTAGGGCTTCGTTGCGCTCCGTCTAAAATTGTAATTTATCTTAAAAATTGAGAAGCACCAGAGCCAGGCTCCGGTGGGCTCCGGCGCAATTCAAGCACTGTTTTTAGTGGAAAATACATGCACGGAACGCATATTTCACAAGTGCACATCTGTGTAGCCACTGAGGGAGTGGCTTCTAGGATGGACCAATGAGCATCCAGTAATATTTCTGTCATGTCACATGACCTTTCGTGTGCTTTGAGATTTAAGCAAGATGGTTGAAAATATTCTGCCACGCAATTTTCTGTAAAAAATAATTAAAGGATCGTCGATTGCTTCTGAAAATTTTCATTGCGAAGTTACATAAAATATAGGCAATTATACAAACGGATGATGAATATTTCGCAAAAATATCGATGTGAAATATTACTTAATACGTGATAAATATGTGATAAATATCTGAGCCCAAATGCAATCTTTACGTAAAACTATACGTATGAGAAAGATAATTTCACCAGTTATAGATGTGAATAGAAGTCAGCACTTTTTATTGCAGTCTGTATGAAAAAGATATTCTATAATAATAACCAATGCAGAATTTTAGTCAAAGTGAAATTTACTAATTTGCATTCGTATACATTTAGTGTGTTAAATTTCACATTTAATAACTGCTCACTCTTAAGTGAACTGTCTACACAAGAAATACTCATCAAGCAGACTGAATTTATCTTATTCACAACGAGTCTATTCAATTTATTCACATATAACTTTTAACAATGGATATAATCAGATCATATGTGTTCTGAATCTTACACTTTAAAAATCAAAAGAATGCACTAAAATAAGAAAACACTGGATTCATTGTAACACTTTAAGTCATTCTCATCTCAATTAAAAAAATATACACTTGAATTCTCTTATTCCACATAATATGCCGTGAATATCAATTCAAATATTAATGCGTGATAAAAATTTCGAAAGTGAAATGTCAGCGATTAATTAAACTCAGAAAACGAAAGCACTGCAAGATTTCTACTCTTACGCCATATATTTATAACTGCGAAACAAATGCAAATTAAAACATAAACAACATACGCTCACATGCACGAAGATTTAATGTCACAAGAGCAATAACAGTTCATTGGTCCATTTTCTAAACCCCTCCCTCAGTGGCTGCGCTGATGTGCACTTGTGAAATATGCGCACGGAACAGCTTAAAAACACGTATGTTTCACTGCCGTAATGCAGTGTTTTGAAGTTACTAACATGGACGCCGCTTGTTCGGTAGAGTTTCATTCCCCGATAGTGGAGGAAACTGCGAACCCTCCCTCCTTCTATTCTAACCTCCTTGGAGAAACATTAAATTTAAAAACTGCACAGAATTATCGCTCTCATTTTTCTAAGTGGCAACAGTGCTGATTTTCAGCAGTCAGCAGTCTAGTATACAATTGATTGAAAAACTGTTGCCAAAGCACATTTCTAAAAGAATGAAACTATTCAAAATGATGCGATAAAATCAGGGTAAAAAAAAAAAAAAAAACGATTAAAATTTTGAAAAAATCGCCTGGAAGTGCACTGGCTCTTATCTTAGATGCATCTATATACTAAATTTCGTCTATTAGTTTACGGCGTAAAACCACGAACGAAAGACACACACTTTTTCTTTTATTATATGTAGAGATAAAATGATTGATATGAATTTAAATATACTTATAGTATGTCCAGTTCATTTGCAGCATTATTGTAGTTATATAAATGTTCCAAATGCCATATAACACGTACCTAGAGAGATAATCATTTCGTATTATACATTTTTATCTTTTTTAAATTTATTTTCCGAAAGAAAAAGCTTTAAGAAAATTCTTTAGCTATGTATTTGACACGACTTTTCGTGTAGTCTATCTCTAAGGAAGTCCTTTTAGACTAGGCTGCTCTGCAAGAGCTCACGATTTCGAGCCTCACGAGGGATACCGTACACCTGCTCCTGGAATTTAGGTCTCCAACATGCAGGTTGTTAGAACTTCTCATTACACTTTTTTAAAATGTTTTATGGCTCAGTGTTTCATACTTTCATAATTGTTTGTTAAATAAATCTTATATTGAGTAATTTTTCATAAAAATAACTATAACTGAAGAAAGAAAATCCCTAGCATTTAACTCAAACAGAGGTGAATAATATACTAATACGTAGGAATTAAATACAATAATTGCTCGAAAATAGTACCCCCTTCATATTTAAAGGAATAAAAATACAGGTGAGTATTTGATAACAGCATGGTTCTGATCATAATTCATTTGTTTTGGATTAAAAACCAAAGACAAGCTACCTAATTCAATGCAATATAATATGGTAAATAAAAATTAGGAAAATTAATAATACTTTATTAGCTGTTAGCTATCACGCATACCAGCAACCAGTATAGTGGACGCAGGCCTAATCTGAAATCGCTCGTCATGGCTATAATAATTAGCCGTAATAACTGTAATTTATAATAATTAGCCGCAATTGGCGATAATAATTAGCCGTAGCCACTGTAATTTATATATACGGTATTTGACTGTGTGATATATTCTGTATTTAAGCAGTGCAAATATTCTATATAATAGGGTAATTGAACTCCTACTACTCATTCTACAATTTATGTTATTAAAATACCAGATTACAACAACCTACTAAATTTTAGGGCAAAAATAAAGTAAAATCCTGCTATAATGAATCAACTTTTTAACGAACTCCCTGATATAACGAAAGAACTTCTTAGTCCCGTCCAATTTCCTATACTCTTAATGTTATTTTTAGACGTCTATAGCAAACTTTAGAATATGCACTAATGGGATATAATGAATTTATGGACACCTTAGATTGAATCTTATTCTGAATCTTATTTTGAATTCCCCTTCCCTCCAAGGAAATTCTGCAAGTTTTAACTGAAAAAATACTTACGATTAAAATTATCCATGTTTAAAATCAAAATTCCACCCATGCTAGAATATTACTGTTCTCAACCCCTATGTTCTTACACTCTCTGTTTTAAATAAAAGTTATGCGAGGCAAGTGTAGTTCTCCTAGTTCTTAGATAATCAGGATACACATAGTAGTATATCTTAGAATGTAATGTCCATTTCAGCATTTCCCATGCATTTTAGCTTTTTCCATTTCAGGTTTTCGGGAGATGGCAACAAAAATCGTGCCGTTTTAGGTTTTTGATTTTTTTTTTTTTCTTCCTTTTCTACAGGTGTTCGCGATGATAACATCAAAAATTCGTGCCTTTTCAACCTTTCTGTCACATCACGGACGAACTGCTTTAATAAATAATTACCCTAGCTCCGAAAAAAAAACAAGGATAGAAGCACATAGCTTAAATCTGATATCAATCTGATTTCCCCGACTCCACATTCACTTACTCAGTTTCTTGGTCATTGAATGTTTTATTAACGAAAAATCCGTCTCATTCTTTTCTATAATAGAAAAAAAAAAAAAGGGGGGGGTGGGGAGAAAGAAAGGAGAAAAAATCTGGTATTTTAAATAATTCCGGAAAAAATAAGTGATCAGTTTAATTACGGCAAAGCACACTAGGGCTATCTGCCTAAGGGGAGGGATGCTTTCGTGGAGGACTTTCTAAGGGAAACTGGCTCGTATACACGTTACACATGGGGAAATGATCAGTTCCTGATTACAGCATATTAAAAAGGCATGCCAACTCTTGAGATCCACGTTCATTTTCTTTGTCTTATCTGCATTTACTTAAACTAGTTTTAGAATATTATTAAATTGAAATATTGTTAACGCGCAAAACATTTTCTTCTGTACCTTCAGAGCTTCAGATTCATTATCTCTCTATTTGTAAATTTTGATGTTTACTTGTTATTCATTCTAGCCAAGCAACATTTCTGACTTAATTGATTCTCCTCATATTGCATTGACAGTTTTATTATTCACTAAATTCAATCAGATAAATTATTATTACTGCGAAATAATCCAGCAGGATTTTTACAGGCAACGCGCACGTTTTATATTACACATAATAAAAATTTCCAAAAGATTCTGTACTGACTCCCGACGACTACGATAATGTTAAAATGGTCTTTTATTGACGTAATACTGCACATTTTCATAAAAATTATCAATTATAAATTAAATTAATTTTAAATTAGATCAGTTAGATTTCACCAAAAAAATTTTTTTAGTAATAAAATTTTACATTTTAACGTATTTTTATACGGTGTTTGTTATATTATAATAAATTTTCTAAATTAAATTAAAGATCTTATATTAAATCGAACGGCAATACACATTGGAAACTGCCTGTCTGCGAAGCCGCGTGGAAGGTACAGATCTCATGCTTCACGCAATGGCAATGCTAGTCAAGACGCGGAGCTGTTAAATACATAGTAGGATTATCCGTAAGTCCAAAATTTCCAAAAATTTTGGACTTACGGATAATCCTAAGTAACAGTTCGAAATTTTTGGAAAGACTCCATTAGATGTGATTTTTAATGTCTTTCCAAAATGGAAAGAAAGAAGCGATATTCTGGTTCGTATTATGCACATTTAAGACATTTTGATTTACTTTATAACATAACGATACTCTAAATTCTATTTAAAATTCCGAAAGTAAAACTTTGAGGTATTTTTTTTTTCCAAATTTAATAGCATTATTTATAAGTACTTTATTATGTTTTCTATGTTATTTAAATCTCTAAGTAAATTAACATGTATGTAGACGAGCCCGTGTATTTGGTCCACCAGCAACGGAGTGGTAAAATTGCTGGACACTGATAATTCCTGGGTTCGAATCCAGGCGAGGGGGCTGACTGAATGGGCATTCTCGTCGTTTTCCCCATGTGTAACATGTATACGAGCCAGTTTCCCTTAGAAAATCCTCCACGAAAGTATCCCTTACTTTGGGAAGATGTCCATTATGTGCTTTGCCATTATAAACTAAACCAAAACTGTGTATTTGCTCCTATAACTTTAAATTCATTTGGATTAAAAATTGATTTAAAAATATTTTAATTGATAACTGATTCTAGTTAAAACAGAATCTCTGAGAACTGCATTAGACGAATTTTAATAATTTTATTCATTCCTAATAAAAATTATATTCAAAGCACTTGTCATCTCCGAAAAATCCTATTCTTATATTTTTAATTGGCTTCTTTAAAACCTATAAAATCTATAAGAAAATTTTAGGATGACTGCCAACGTAACTATATAAGACAGACATTTTGATTACCACAAAAGTTATAAAAGTGTACTTTAACGTAGGACACTTACTTCAGCTCTGAATATACTTCGCTAAATCTGAATATACTTACTTTTATCCCTTAAAATCATTAATATATGTGCAAATAATCAAATATCACAGACATTTTTCTGTCTAATTTATTAGTTTTTCCGCTAGATATGATTACTAACAAAGCCCCCTTCTTTAGTAAACGATGCAAAATCACAGCTTTCAGGTTTGTTACTCCGGTGATCCCGCAAATTTAAATGGATTGTATTGGACTGGATTATTTAATTATGGCAAAGCACACGAGGGCTATCTGCCTAAAGAGAGGGATGCCTTCGTGGAGGACTTTCTAAGGGAAACTGGCTCGTATACACGTTACACATGGGGAAAACCACGAAAACGCCCATGCAGCCCGCAAATTTAAATGCAAAATACACAAACTGGAATTGTAGATAAATTAAAAGACAAAATTCTGCAGAAATGTATCACAAGATAGCATATTATACTCTGTCTAAACTCTATCCACCGCAGCCGCCCGATATTCTGGATCTGGGCTTAACGAATACATTAAATTAACTCCATCACTGATGAGCAATTATTTCAAAGTACATAACGCAATGAAAAAGTTTCAAGAATGAAAATATTGATCATACGATTAAAAATTTCGTGAATTCTGTTTATAAGGCCAATCAAAGGGAACACAAAAGTCCTTAAATTCAACGTTTATAAACTTCTTAACAACGTTAGGGATACCGTTAACGACTGATTCCAAATGTAATGCTTGATTTCAGGAAGCAACTTTCGAATATAAAGCAAACTGGGAAGCTAATCAAGTTTGTGAGAGAAGCTTCAGACAGCGAAAAATGAGTTACAATTTTTACACCAGAAGTGGAAAAACAATCGACAGTATGTAGTTTTAAGGGTTTATTTAAAATTAATAAAAATGAGTTTTATTTGGTAAAAAATAATTCTCGTAAAATCCTTCCTTGAACATAAAGCAACCTTAAATATAGCAGTAATGCGGAATTTCTCCTACGAATTGCAGAACCAAGACTAATGTGCCATCCTCTAGGGTTCGAACCTGCGCCCCACATTATACATACACTGCACGATGACTTGAGGAGCCAGGAGTAAACTTGAAGAATTAATTATATCTATTGTTATATTATGCTAGCGATACTACTCTGTAGTAGCTAGTAAGTCATTCAGACAACGACATGCAGTACGGAAACATTAAGGTAAAATATTTAAAATCAAAGCCTGGTGCAGTAAATTGAAGATTTACATCAACAGAAGTAAATCGTAATTGCTTCTAACCGTGAGGAATATAGATCTGGTTAGATCAACGATGATCGCCTTAGAGCAGTGACTCTCAGGCTTTTTTGGTCACAGCACACTTTTAACAATTTCAATATTTGGCGGCACACAAAGAAAAAGATAAGTTTAAAAGTTGTTTACTTATCTATAATACACTGTGTAAAATAGTTTATGATAATACTTTTGAATGTAAAATAATGTAATAAGTATTAAAAAAACAGCAGTACGTTTATTAAGGGATTAATTACAAGTAATTAATGATAAATTTGAGCCTGATGTTTTTGATAATTTCATTTATATTTTGTCGTCAAAATTACAATGCTACACTCATATCATCTTCTACATTTAACATCATTTTTACGTTTTTATGTTGGTTAATACTGAAAATCCGAATTCACACAAATAATATGTAGAAAAGTGTAATAATATTTTTAAAGCTTTTTTGGCCATCATGGACTAATCGCATCTAATGTTAATCCAAAAATGAGTTAATTGATTCTTCCGAGAATACTTTAAAATTAAATCTCGATTATTAGAAAGCGAAATTTGTTCTGCCTCTTCGTTCAAAGTTAATTCAAATACAGAAGTCTTCGGCACCAAAATCGGCTTGGGTACAATTGGCGCGCTTATTAATGTCTTAAAAACCGAATTTCGCCAATTCTCATATGTACCGCATACTAGGATTAAACCCATTATAGGCCCACCAGCGGCCGAGTGGTAAAGTCGCTGAACACTGCTAGTTCGGTTCGAAGTTCGAATTCCGCGAACGGGCTGGCTGCATGGGTGTTTTCGTGGTTTTCCCCATGTGTAACGTGTATACGAGCCAGTTTCCCTTAGAAAGTCCTTCACGAAGGCATCCCTTCCCTTAGGCAGATAGCCCTAGTGTGCTTTGCCATAATTAAATACACTACTAAACCCATTATAATTTTTACTATATACATTTCTAACATTTGGCGACACACTTTAAAAATTTGGGGCACACAAAAGTGCCGCGGCACAGTTGTGGTTGAGAATCACTTAGAGTAACAAAAGTGATCTATCTAGGGTCGCTATCAGAGACTTACCTATGTGCATATCAATCATTTCATTAAAAAACGAATTTCATCATTCATTAGCCTATCAGTCTTCTATGTAAATCTGCAGTTCAAAGCAAAAAATGCAAAAGCTTATTCTACTTCTCGAACAACGATTACTAATACAAATACTTATAATACCCAAATAACTCAAAGTCGGGTACTTCTATATTATGCATCTGCCATACATTTTGACGGTACTATTGTGATAATGTGTGTGAGTTTTAATTATTCTTGTTCACATATACACACACATACACTCATAGTTTTTAGATAGTGCAGTTGCTGGCTCTGGTCATGAGCTTGGCTTCTCTTTCACAAGGGCCAGAAAGCGCGGTGGGTGCATAACGGAAAAGTACCAAAAAATCATATTTTGAGAATAGTCACCAACAAATAAGCATCAGGTATTGTCCCCACCTTTTTAGAGATCTCAAAGTTGATAGTAATGCCAAATACCTACGTAACTGAAAAGAGAATTTTAAACAAAGATATCAATCACTCTTAATCTTTTCACAATTAGCACCGATTATATTTCACATTATCAGTGGTGCTTCAAACTGTCTAGCGCTGATTATATTCAGCCATTGACTAAACGCGTAATATTGGCTGACAACAGTAGCAATAAAGATACACGAATTAGATACCACACATTTAGCGCATAAAAAAAAGTTCTTGACATCTGTAAAGTGTATTTGTTTTCTGTATGTTATGTTAACGTAAAAAGTACCAACCTTCAAATTCCTTAGTTCATTGGTGGTGTACTGATGGCTGGTTTCTACATCACGAAAGTGTTCTTAAGTACCAAATAATTATTCAGGGCAAACAAACTTAATAATTACCTTATAAGGTATTTCTTCCGCCTTCCTAGCGTGCCTTCGTTGTGTAGTGGTTCTGCACGCTGGGTCGGTATTCCAAAGGTCCGTGGTTCGATTCCCGGCGAAAGCGTTTGCTAATTTTTCATCTCTTCGGCTTTTCCTAATAACCTAATGTCTCTACAGTGGCGCTCGAACAGGGACCGGTGAAGGCGACTGCTCATGCTTCATCTTGCCTGCTTTCAAAAATATCCTAATGTCTACAGTGGCGCCCGAAGTAAAAGGGTGTTGGAAAAGGATTCTCCACACCTAGGATTTGGCGATTGAGTCCCCTAACATCCCCAGTCGTCCCTTAAAAAGGAGAGTAAATAAGGTATTTCTCCAGCCTTCCTAGCGTGCCTTCGTGGTCTAGTGGTCAGCACACCGATATTTCAGAGGTCCGTGGTTCGATTCCCGGCGAAAGCGTTGCTAATTTTTCAACTCTCTGGCTTTTCCAATTAACCTAATGTCTCTACAGTAGCCCCCGAACTAAAAGGGTTGTAGATGATGACTCTCCATACCCAGAATTTGGCGATCGAGTCCCCTAAAATCCCCAGTCGTCCTTTAAAAGGGAGAGTATATAGGGTATTTCTTCCGCCTTCCTAGCGTGCCTTCGTGGTGCAGTGGTTTTGCACGCCGGGCCGGTATTCCAGAGGTCCGTGGTTCGATTCCCGGCGAAGGCGTTTGCTAATTTTTCATCTATCCTGGCTTTTCCAAATAACCTAATGTCTCTACAACCCAAATAATTACTGAAGGCATTTTTCAGCTCACTTCTAAAATATCATAATTTCGTTATTTAAACATTTCTTTGCTATATATAGCAAACAAACTATAAATTATCTTGCATCTGGTTGTGTATATGTTAGGTAATATATAGTCTCTTCTAGGCTACTTATGTATATATAGATTCCCTTCGCGGATATGCTCTCATTGGCAGGTTTAAGATCCTAATTTTATATGCAGTTTTATCCATTTCCTGCTTTGCCATATCCATAAGGCTTATTATGCCAGCAACAGACTCTCCTACAGGGAGTTCATACGCCCAGCATCAAAGTCATTTTTATCCCTAATGGTTTCTTATCATGAACAAACTATTGCCGCAGTGGGAATTAAGCACATGCAGACATCAAAATATCGTTGAGTATGATCGTCATCCCGCATGATGAATATCCGTGACATTCATGTTTCCTGCTGTTAAGAACTCGATATTCTACGGTCGACGGACGCTCAATTTTTTAATCATTTGAATCTTACACTACAATGTGTATAGACTGATGCCATGAATGCAAGTGGCAGATTCTACACAAAGAATGCATGCGCACTCATTATCACTCGCAAGTGAAATTTCAAATGATTTTCATAGACAGATTTCACATAAAAAAAAAGTACTAGTCCGTTCTGAGAACTGTAAAAAACCGCGAAACTATTGTTGATGCTAGTGCTGCCAAAAATAATTCCGGCAACCCTAACGCAAGAAAGGAAGTATAATAGTAAATAACTATCTACTATAGATTATTGTTTTAATTTAGATGAAAGGTTAATTTCATGTAATACTTTTTTATTATTATAATTTATATAAAAAAAGGTTAAGCATAACTAATTTAGATGAAAGGTTAATTTCATGTAATACTTTTTTATTATTATAATTTATATAAAAAAAAAGGTTAAGCATAACTGAATGGAAGCATAAGAGTAAATAACTATTTCAGATCATTAGTATAATTTATATAAAAAAATCTGATGTGTGCACAACATGACTTGTAAGGAATATTAAATTAAACCAATTTTTTCTTGCATTTCATTTAAACTTATTGGATTGAATTAAATCTATTTCCTTGATAGCGCACAAACCACAATAGAATAAATGCACTCTTTAAAATTCACTATATTTGTTTACCACTGCAACACTCTGGCGCTAAGTTCACTTAACAGCGTTATATTTCGTCCATATTATAAGTCAGAATGCACAAAATTTACATCATTTGAGGAATTATCTAATCGCTGCCACATGTTCTATTCAAATACTATAATAAATCTAAAACGATGTATAAATTAAATTAAGCAAACAAAACAAAAAGGAAACAGTTTTTCACAGGCGATTCAGTATTTCTCATTCAATTATTTCAGTTCTCACTTTGAGACAAAGCAAAAATACATATTAAAACTCAAGATGTCTGTTTTGAAAATAATTAAGGAAATCTTAAAAACTTATTTACTCGAATAAATTCCAGAATCGATTAAGAATGATTTAATTCGCAATAATAAAAGAAGGCGTTATCTTTGTTATTGCGAAGCTTACTTTCTCTAGATAGGCAACAAATCTACTATTCTGCTGTTTCAAATGTAAACAAACATTGCCGCCATGGCAAAAATAATTAGGCTTAGCGGCACTTAAACAACTTTTAAATTGTTAATAATTCTAAAAGTATAGCATGCAGATTTACTAAAGGCATAAAAACCTTAACCGGAAGATAAGGATAACATAATTCAATCATTTTTAAAGCAAAAAGTGCACAATTTACAATCATATAAGAATAAAGAAACTGATCACTGAGCCGAGTAACTGAGTGGATACATATACATATATTTATATACTTTTGGTGCGGTCGATTGTGACCAAAATACGAGACGCACATCTACATGTTAAAGCAGTCCTACATACAGAATCTCAACGTTCTGAGGCTACTCGTTTTTGAGTTAATACGTATACGCACAGACGCCATGAAAAATTCTCTTCAGAATTAATTTAAAATTATTTTTAAATTTTTTTGGGGGGAAAAAGAGTCCTTTATCCTGTCCTTACGTACAGATGTCACGCAAAAATATCATTAAATTGCATTCGATAGCAGGGAAAATGGATATTTGTGTTGAAATATGATGCCTGAAACTTTTCGCGATTACAATACTTCCTTTTTACTTCGTAAAAGGAAGTAAAAAGGCTAAAGATAACTGATTCCTGCATCGCTATTTCGCTACCGAGTTATTGCTAAAGCATAATTTCATCTTGTTGGTTGTTCAAACATAACTTTCTATAATGAACGATGCCTTTTCTTTGAAAAAAATTCTATTGCAGACTTTTCGTCATGGACAATTCCCAAATTGTTAAATCCATAGGATATCAAAAAAGGATTTAAAATCAAAAAAGAATTTAAAAATTAAACTAGTATTTCAATGGCGTCTTAAGAAATATCTATCTAACAGAGTGGATATTGTATATATATTTGCAATTTGAAATCAGCGCGTACGCTAGATTTGGCGCTTTGTTAAATCGACGCGTTTGCTAGATTTGGCGCTTTTGCGCATACAATTTTGCTGCAATTTTTTTACGGTCCTCAAAACGGAATAGTACCAAAATAACCTCGTCACACAGGTGACATTTGACAGAGGACGGGGACACCTGATGTTTAACAAAACAAAGCAGGTATATATCTCACGCCCTCCACTCTCTTGAACCGGCAGCTCCCGAAACCCAGAACAACATAAAAATAATAATAATTCTTAAATGCATGAAAACCTCGTTACATAGTAGTTTAATTCTTAAAGCAAATAATTTTTTCACATTGTGACCTAAAATAGTTTGGCAATTATCAAATAATAAAAACTTTGGCAAAATAGTTTAATAACCAATTAAATAGAAACAAAAAACAATACTATACTTTTAAATTTGGTCATTTTTGTACATAAAATTATTTCATTATGACAGCAATCAAAATTTAAATTAATTTGATGATTATCAGGTAACAAGATCATATACCCAAAATGTTAAATAAACAAAAGCTAAGTATTATCAATTAAAAGTTAAATTCCTAATACTAATAAAATCATAAATTTTATATAAAAATTATAATTTATTAATTAATGTACAACTAAATTATAAGTATACACTAATATTTCTCACATTTTACGCTTATTCAAATGTACGTCTGAGATAAGTGTTCTCTATAAATCAACTTTAGCATAACTCCTGAAGAATGCAAAACTATTCAAGATCTACAGGGACATCTATAAGAATAGCATAGAATAATGCAAAGTCTAAATATCTTAAAATTTTACAAATGTTACATTACTGTTTATTAAGTTTACTGGCTCTCTCTGGTTAGGTCGTATATTTAAATAAAATATTTCATGAAAATGAACATAGAATTAAGATTTATTCAAAAAAAATTTACCATACCTAATCTTGCAATTACAATAAGTCTTTTCTTCTTTTATTATTTCCAAAATTTCAAATCATCTTATTCGATTATCGGAATTATAAATTATCAAAGATAAAATTAAATGTAATCTGATTTAAATTTCAAACTTGTTAAACTAAGAAAACATTCTAACGCAACAAACGATGAAAGCGATGCCAAAATATGGAAGGAAAAAAACAATGCAATATTATGCCTACCTCTCTCTCTATACACAAAATGCAAGAAATTAAGAACCAAATCAGTATATTGCGCTGTTACATTCTATGTTTTTACATCTTATATTGCAATTGGATATTTAGTACTATGTGTGACGTAAATTCCTGAGACCACAGATACCACATTGAAGGAAAGAATGAGGAGAGCCTTCAAACTATGTTTTGGTTTTCAAACCTTTTTTTCACAACAAGAACATACGTGACAACGCCATATGGGAGTTTTGTTTGAGTCAAAAGTTAACTTCATCGAAACATTTTGAGAATAAAGTCTATTGCCATGAATTATTCCTTTGTCCTGAAGGAATCTTACGCAGCCTCGTCGCCATTAGATAATCTCCAAATTGTGCACTACATCATACTAAAAAAAAAAAAAAAAATGGCGAAATAAGACAAAAAGCATAACTTGTGATGATATTTCAGATGCAAACTGGAAATCTCGAGCCACGATATTTCAAATATTAAATTCTCGAGTCTCGATATTTGGCGTGTTGTTGTAGCATTGTTTTCATCTCATTCTTAACTGACGCTGCTCTAACGGAATAGTACCAATTTAATAATTTAAATTCAAGCTTAATAATTTTCAAGCTTGTTAAATTGAACAAATTTCAAGCTTGTTAAACTATGAAAACTCTCTAACGCAACAAACTATGAAAGCGATGCCAAAATATGAAAGGAAAAAACGCAATATATAATATAGACAAAAAGTAAGAAATTTAGAACCAAATCAGTATATTGCGTTGTTATATATTATTATTGTTATATATATACATGTGATGTACCAGCTTTAGTCGTAGCTTAAATTATAAGACGATAAGTTAAAAAAAAAAAAAAAAAAAAAAAAAAAACAGGATCCATTTATTATTATTCAGGAGAAATAGCAGTTACAAAATCAGATATCCGGAGTAAATAAAAAGAATTACTAATAACTTTTTGCATGAAGTTTACTTCATCGTGGCATTTAAGAAAAAGCCCCGATTGTCTTTTTATAGCCTCTGGAAAGGCGGAGCTTCCAAGAAATGACGTCAGCCAATCCAGTTCGCTTTAAATATTTCCAGAACATTCTAAAACTGTACGTGTAGAAAAGGCGGGAAAAACAACTTGACTACGGGGCTGTGGATTTAATTCCACGTACTTTCAAATAAGAGAACATCGCCATTTAAAATGAAAAGAACATACAGTTAGAATTTTAAGTGTATTCTTGACTATGGAATTTTATTATTACATACATATTATTGTTATATATATATTAAATGACGTCTGTAGAATCCATAAAGAGAACAACAAAAACAAAAAATGTGAATAAAATAAAAAATAGCTTTCAGATTTTACATTTTCAGATTTCAGCTTTCAGATTTTACATTTTCAGATTTCAGCTTTCAGATTTTACATTACGCCCAAAGGGACTTTTTTTAACACTTTCTGTGTTACCTTTATTTATTAAATGTCATGTTCTTTGCAATAACCATAAAATTCAATTCAACAGCAATATAGCAAAATAATTTTTAAATGAGCATATCTTTAGAATTTCCGATACACAGTTTCGCGCGCTGGAGATTTAAAAAAAAAAAAAAAAAAAAAATGCCACTGCTGGCTTTGAAATCGTTGAATTTGTTAATCCAAAATTCGTTAAATTGTTTCAAAACATGAAATCGATAATAAAACAAATTCTAAATTCGGGCTTTCAGATGCCCATATTCGGTGAAAAATTACGTTATTCAAAATTTGATGGCTCTAGGTACCGTTGTTTTATCACAATGCCAGAAACATACATACTTTTATGCAGATTCTTCATTATTTAATTTCTTTAAATATAACACAGGGCGATAATATTTCAATTTGAAACGTGAATCAACGCAGAAAATGAATCGACACAAAATGCCAAAACGAAATTAATAGCTCTTATGAGCTAACGCTCCTTTGGGCTAAAAAAAAAATTTAATTAATGAAAGATCTCATAAAATATTCAGTTTAGTTTTAGAAATTCCAAATAAAATATATAAAGAAGTTATTAAAAAGAGGGAGTCTTGATTATTCAGTAGGGGAAAACAGAAAGCGTTCAAATTTTAACCATTGCTCAAAAGAGCTCTTTTAAAGTTTAATATGATTTCAACAGAAATTGCTTATCGATAGAGATAGCTCAGGTGGAATAGAGAAACATTTTATAGCATATTAAATGAATATGCATTTAGACTAACATGGGTCAACATTCTATACGTACATGTATTTAAAAAGTGGAAAATGTGTATAATTCTGTAAATATATTCATTTGTAATTAGATATAAATTTAATACATTTTCAATTAAATATTTCAGAATAAAAAATATTAAAAAAACTTTTAAGAACTGCTTTTAATTAGTTTAGTTTGTTAATTAATAACAAGTATATTAAATATGGAAAAATAATAAGTTTTTCCGGATGGCAACAGATTCGAATGAAAAGCGAAATGACGCAAGATCTGTTTCGAGACTAACAGTCCTATAGGGCATAAAAATAATAATGTAACATTCACAAAATCGAAAAATATAATAAATAATATTTAACAGAAAAGATATTTATCTCATTGATAAAAGTGAATAAAATTACTTAAAAAAATTTATAAGTCCCTCTTAATGTTCTTCGATCCCCAAATACTCATTTTTCTTCCTTTATAAACAAACGTCTCTTAAGAACTCTTACCTGCAAAATTCACAGAAATTTTAGTAATTGATAATTTTACAGTACCAATAAATCAAGTTAACGACAAACATTGTTTTGCTCAATACGCGTAACTCTCAGACGTCAAAAGCAAGTGAATTTTCTTTTGAATTTTATTCTTAATAGTATTCAACATATTCAAAATCGCTTAATTTTAAAAGTCTGAAAAGTTATCTATGAATTAATCTTCTAAAATTACCTAAAATTTCACACATAAAAGTAAGACATTTGTTTTATTTAACTTATTGGAACATTTTATTAATTTGAGTTTTTGATAAACGGGTTTTGTATAAAATATCAGATTTTGTATTTGGACAACCTTCCCACGCACACAGCTGAAAAAATTTTTTTTGAGAAACATTCCTACTCGAAATGCATGCTTCGGATAAGCATTTTTTTAAAAAATCTGATGTGCACACCACATGACATCCTCACACGGAATAAAATTATACGCATTTTTTCTTGCATTTCATTTACACGTATTGGATTGAATTAAATCTACTTCGTCGATAGCGCATAAACCACAATAGAATAAATGCACTCTTTAAAATTCAAATTCACTATATTTATTTACCGCAGCCACACTCAGGCGCTAGCTTCACTTAATAGCGTTACATTTCGTTCATATTATAAACCAGAATGCATATAAATTTATATCATATGAAGAATTACCTAATCGTTGTCACATGTTCTATTCAAATGCTATAATAAATCTAAAACGAAATATAAAAGAAATTAAGCTAACAAAACAAAAAAGAAACAGTTTTTTACAGACGATTCAGTATTTCTCATTCAATTAATTCAGTTCTCACTTCCCGAGAAGGCAAAAATACATAAAAACTTAAAATATCTATATTAAAAATTACGAAGTAAATCTTAAACACTTATTTCTTCGAATAAATTCCAGAATGGGTTAAACATAATAATATATTAAGGCGTTATCTTTGTTGTTGCGAAGCTTACTTTCTCTAGATTGGCAACAAATCCGCTGTTTTGCCAAGTTTGAAATGTAAACAAACATGTCCGCCACCGCAAAATTCATTAGGCTTAGCTGTACTTAAACAACATTCAAATAGTTAATAACTCCACAAATATTGCATGCAGATTTACGAAAGGCCTAAAAATCTTAACCGGAAGATAAGAACAACATAATTCAACATATAAGAGTAAAGAAACTGAGATGACTGAGTCGGTAAACAGAGGGTGAATATATATTTATGCATATATTTATATACGTTTTGTTGCGGCCGATTGCAACTAAAACACGAAATGCACATCTACATGTTATAGCAGTCCTATATACAAAATTTCAACGTTCTGAGGCTACTCGTTTTTGAGTTATACGAGATACATACGTACGTACAGACGCCACGAAAAATTCTGTTCAAAATTCATTTTAAATTAGTTTTATAATTTTTTTGGGGGGGAAAGAGTCTTTTATTCTGTCCTTACGTACAGATGTCACGCAAAAACATCGTTAAATTGCATTCGATAGCGGTCAAAATGGATATTTGCGTTGAAATATGATGCCTGAAAATTTTCGGGATTACAATACTTCCTTTTCACTTCGAACAAGGAAGTAATAAAGCTTATAGCTACCTCTCCCCTATATATATGTATTTTCATATTTGCTCTGGATTAGGACTGAAAATAGTATAAATAATTAGTCAATTTAACTTATTTCTAAATCGGTCAATATTTTATTTAATATATAATTAATATTAATTATTATTAACTGTTTTATTTATTATAATTTTATAAGCACTTTTAAAAGGTTACGTATTTACTACATTTAAGTTTAATATTTCGTAAAATCTCCTTTACCTTTCTTAATTGCAAGCGTATTCAGTAATATTTATCGGTGCTTCGAAAATGGGTTATTGTTTTAAGTTAGCGATAATATCCTATCTGTAATATATATAAACGTTATTGCCAGTCGACGATAATTAATTTGACTATGGCGTTAGACAGTGCACTTGGTCTTCATAGAAATGAAGTTAATGATCAACGAGGCACTCCAGCATCATTTAATCATTCTCCAAAAATTACACACTTTTCACAAAATAGAAGCATTTTATTTACATTATATCTTTAGAATCATAGACGTCTCACCAGCGCTTTTAAATGTCTTAAAAGATTTATAAGGCATGCAAATTTTTTCAGAAACATCATTACAAGTTAGCGTTGTGAGAAATTATTCAGCTACAGTTATGGCGCATGCAATCAAATTTTACGAATAACAGGATTTATTTTTGAAACTGAAGTGCTGTATCACTGTAGTCGGGTATCAAAAAACTGAAAAGTAATAAATAAGAACTAAGTGAAATATCAACATATAAATACAAGTGTAAACAATTAAATACATTCAATAAATATATCACAAAACTTAAATAAAACGACATAATAAGTGTGCAACGAATAAATTAATAATTGCTAATTAGTAATTTAATTATCATTAATTAATGTCATTTTAACTAATGCTATTAAAACTACAGTACTTAGGGTTTCTATAATTTCTAAATAGTAATTCATTATCATTAATTAAAGTCATTTTAACTAATGATATTAAGACTACAGTACTGAGGGTTAAAATATTTAATATACAATATTGAGGTACTATTCCGTTACAGCGGCATCAATTAAAAATGTGCCTTTTTTGGCACCAATTGTTGCCAAGTATAAAACTATGAAATAGAGTTCAAAACTCTAAAAAAAAAATTATTTCCGTGAAAAATGAATTTTTTATATTTTCTTAATTCTTAAAGAAAGGGAATTTTTCTTTTTAACTTTTTAATCTACAATATTCTGCACATAAATAAAAAATAATAAAACAAAACGAAATTCAATCTGAACAGTTACAAATATCATTCAATATTGGAGGCAAAATTTCAGTTTTTGAATATAACCGGCGCCACATAAATTCCATCAAATATGACTCTAAATGGTGCGAGCAGCGCTCCACTGACGTTAATTTCTTCATTTAGCACTGCCCCACAATAGCTCCACAGTTTGGATATGGCATCCAGTTTTCGGGGTCTATAAAATTATAACTATGATTCATAGGGAAATGTTCATACCCAGCATTTCTTAACCCCTCTTATATACTTTTCAGCAGTCTGAAGATATTTAATACTCCCATCCGCGATGTTTTCCTAGATGGCAGTCATCAATGTTGTAGCACAAAGATTGGGAACGAAGACCAGAAAACATTCCTTGTTTTCCCGGCACAAAGCCCCGAATACCCATTGCTCCGGAAGAACACGTCCAATGTTGAATTTTCTTTTTTGTGAAAAGACTTTATAGTTATTCCAATCTATTGCCGTACTAAGGCTGATTTCTAACTGAAGTAAGCAAAATTCAATCGACGTAAATTCTTGACACCACAGATATATAAAATGAAGGCACTGAGGAAAGAAAGTCCCTTGCCTTCAAAAACCATATGTGTTGATTACGAAGCCTTTTCCTTTTTTTCACAGCATGAACGTTCGCTGTGTAGAAACAACAACGCTATATAGGAGCTTTGTGTGAGTCGAAAGTTAACTTCATTGGATAATTTTGAGAACAAAGACTATTGCTATGAATTATTCTTTGGTACTGAAAGAATATTACGGCAGCCTCTTCGTCATTAGGTAATTGCGAAATTATGTAATCCATCGTACGGAAAAAATGGCGATATATGACAAAAAACAACAAGTGATGATATTTCAAACGAGAACTAGAAATCTCGAGCCACGATATTGCAAACATAAATAAAAAATACTCAAAATAACGAGTGACAATATTTCAAACGAAAACTAGAAATCCCTATCCACTATACTCCAAATGTTAAATTCTCGAGCTACGTTATTTGGCCTGTTGTTTGTAGAATTGTATTCTTCTCCCTTTTCCTTCATTTTTAAGTGACGCCGCTCTAACGGATAGTACCAATATTGAGGATAAAAGAAAAAAAAGTACATTCTGAACAACATTCCAATTCTTTTAAAACTAATAGGTACATTTTTTATTCAACAATTCCTTCAAAAATATATCTATAAATAAAATATTTATCATTACGAATCCTCTTTGTAAATGTTTTTTACAAAGAGGATCACGATGATATTACAGAACTACAATCAAAATTTATCTTCCAACAGATATTTAAAGAATTACAAAACCTGGATAGTTAAGTAATGGATGGGATGTTAGAAGATAACGAAACAGAAGAGAGGATCGAAAAAGAAAGTAATTGTCAGTTTGGACCTTATTTAAGAAAATACATGAAGACGATAATATAGATCCTGCGGATCAATTAAAATGTCTTAAACAAGCGGCTGTGATAAATTCTCGCGCTAGAGGATTAGTAGACAGTTATCTTGAGACTGTAGATAATTATCGAAATATAATAGAAGCTTTAAGATTAATATTTGGTAAAAAAGATTTTTAATAGATGTTTACATTACAGAACTTTTGTCATTAGTCGTTTGAAATATCACAACGAATTCCACTTCTTAACTTTCAGCTTTATATGACAGATAAGAATCTCATTTGAAGGTGTTAGAATCTCTAGATGTTAGCAACATGAAAAACATTATAATTCAATTCTGTTTCTGTTGGTGGAATACTGTACTAAGAAAAGTTGTTAAGAATCTGGAAAAGACAATCAATTGGAGGAGCTCCAAAAGATCACCTTGATGATTTAATGAAATTAATTCGAAACGAAACCGAAACAGAACAACGCGTTTTAATTGCAGTTTCACTTTTAAATTTTAAGAATAAATCCTTTGAGAAAAATAAAAGGGTAAATTCGAAAGTAAATGAAGAAATCGCTAATGCTACTGATTTATTCGTTGAGCAAGAAAATACTTTAAGTAGTGGATGTTTATTTTCTATCGTAAATACAACAATAATAAATGTTTTAAAGCTAAAAATATGTCATTGATACAAAAGGAAAAATATTTAATATAGATTTTTTTTGTTGTCTGAAATTAGGGACACAGTTCAAAGAACTGTAAGGTTTTAGTCAAATGTATGTTACCTTCAAAGAGATATTATTCGATAACTTGTCCGGAACAACATAAAACAAACAATGCAAATAATAAAGACAAAAATAATTTACTTTGTGAGAACAAACCTCTCGAATCAACAAAAGAGAATATACAATGTTATTGATACATTACATTCAAGTTCTTTTTCTAATCCTGAAGTGTTTCTTCAGACACTAGTTGTAACGTTAATACACTGCTGGCCACCCAAATTGCAACACCAAAAAAGACAAGAGATATCACAACAAAATTTATTTAGTAGATAACATGTTGACCAAGTATGAAATGATTAAATTTACAGACTTCTGTGAAGTGTGGTTCCTTCCAGAATCAGTAGCCAGAGTAGCCGCCATTGTTGGAGATCACCGCTGTCACACGCCTCAGCATTGATTCAAAGAGACTTTGGATGTGTTCTTGGACTACAGCAGACCAAGCAGCTTCCACACGTTGCCAAAGTTTGATCTGGTGGGGCAGCTTGGGATGTACTAATCTGGGTCAATCGTTCAGCAACCATGGACCACATGTTTTCTATCGGGGAAAGATCCGGAGAGCGAGCCGGCCAGGGAAACAATTCAATCTGGCGATTGACGAAGAACCCTTGGACAATGCCTTGAGACGTGTGGTCGCGCATTATCCTGTTGAAATATGGCTGTGGGCAAGCCCTGAACGTAAGGAAGGACAACTGGCTCTAACACCTCAGAGATGTAGTGCTGGCTGTTTAAAGTAACCGGCAATGCGTACAAGAGGAGTGCGAAAGTGATATCCAATACCGGCCCATACCATAATACCTGGTGCAGGACCAGTGTGGCAGTGCATAACGCATCTGTTCAGCATCCTCTCTCCACGGTGTCTCCAGACTCGAATCCGACCATCGTGGTGTTGCAGACAGAAGCGTGACTCGTCAGTAAAAACAATTTCAATCCATTCTGCCGTCCGCATCCTTCTTTCATCGCACCATTCGTGGCGGAGACGTCTGTGGTTCTGCGTTAATGGTAGACGAAGCAATGGACTTCTTGCGGACAGACCACTCTGCTGTAAACGGCGTCGAATGGTACGCGCAGACACTGACGTTACAGACTGAATGTCCTGTGCTATGGTTCGTGATGTGACTGAGCGATCCGTCACTGCCATGCGCGCAATGTTCCTGTCATCACGTGAAGTGGTGAACTGAGGTGGATGCGATCAAACACGTCGATCCGTTGTACGCTCCTGCACTCAACGGTCACATATCCGCATTGCAGTTGTTTGGTTTCGTCCAAAACGACTACCGATTTCCTTGAAAGATAATCCACACTCTCGGTAGGTAACTATCATTCCTCTGTCGAATTCGGATACTTGATCAAACGATGATCGCTGTTTACTACGAGGCATAATTTATCGTTTTTTTAAAAAAAACCACAAGAAAAACACAATTGCCGAACTTGAAATCGTCGAAAACTCCAAGCCTTAAATAGCGCTTTGAAGTGGCGCCACAGGTGCGTGATGTGCGTCTGCGCTGAAATTCTAATCATTTGCATATCTCACTTCCGCTAATGCATGTTGTAAATTTCATGTTATTTGCATGCTTCCTTCAGGGTGTTGCATTTACGGTGGCCAGCAGTGTAGGTAATAACACTGAGTGTTATGTTCGTGCGTTAATTGCTACGGGATCGCAAAAGTAATTTATTTTAAAGTCTTCAACTTTAAATATGAATTACGAGCCAATTAAAGAAGAAATTGCACAACATTCTTTAATTGGAGGGGCAATAACAAATGAATCAATATATAAATTTTTTAAGATTTATTTAGGTATTTTTGATGGTAAGTACCTTTGCGATCTTGAAGCATTTGATAAGGAAATAATTTAGCCTGACATCTCGAATTAGCTATGGACCTTGGCTTCGAGAACTTCTAATATTATTTTAAATAAAGTCGTATTGAAATATGAATTGGATCAGATGTCGGATGAAAACGCTTTATAGGTTAAAGAGAAGAACTTAAAGGAGGTCTGGTTGCCATGTAAACTAAATTAGGTTGGACATTAACGGGAAAAGAACTCGGAAGTCAGAATAAAAAAAAAAAGTGTAAATATTAACTTCACTGGTTGCAACCGGGGTTATGTAAGATGCACAATTTGATGTGAGATGTTGGGAATGCAGTCGTTTAGAAACTTTACTTGAAACCAACAAGTCAAACGTTTTGGGACTACTATGGGACTGAGAAATTGATGCTCTAGAGCAGAGTTTCTTAAATTGTCGGTCGCGGGACCTACAGCAGGGGGATCGCCAAAAATTTTAGCAGTTTTGATATTTCTTTAATTTATTATATTATAATAATTTTACAGTTACCAATTATTTTTACACGATGTGTATCTGAAAATAGATAAAGATAAGTCAATACAGACAAAGGAAAAATGAAAACATTTCGACGCATTCTTTTTACAATATAAACGTTCATTTTACTTACTTTGCACATGACGCTGTCATTTCGTCTGTTACTTATTTAAAAATTTCGCATTACTCTATGTCTTAAAATGAGAAATTAAAGTTAATGACTTAAAACTGCAATAGTATATTACAGTAAAAGTGAAAAAACTGACAGTTTCACTCCCGCGTGTGTCGAATTTCCGCAATGCTTATGGGGTCCCACAAAATTTTCGTAAATATTATGGGGTTGCGAAAAGTCTCAGTGATAAAAAGGGGCCGTAACCGAAAAAAGTCCAAGAAGCTCTGCTCTAGAGATTAGTCCAGACGGATTGGAATTTAAAGAAGATGAAGTGATGACTAAGAGAAAAGTCTTGTTGGTTCTTAATCGAATTTTCAACTGTATAGAATTGACATGCTCTGTTTATTTATATCATAAACTTCTATTTCACTCTTCCTGGAAAAGAAAGGAAACATTAGGATGCTGAAATGAATAATGATGTATATAAAGAATTTTTGATGAGGATGAAAGTAATCTTGTAAACGTTTCATTGTATATTTTTCACTTTCGCCGCATTCTTAAATGGAATTCTGACATCTAATAAAATAATGACAATATACACATAATAATGACAGCATAAACTTCGTTAATTAAAGTTCTTAATCTAATAAGAAAGAAAAACATTGTTACTCGCGTACGAGTTCGTAATGGACTGAATTTGTTTTACCAAAAGAAACACGTAACAGTTCAGGAACTTTGCCCAAAAATACTCGCATAGCTCTTCTCAATATGACGCAGCATTATCAGCAGTTGCCACTTCAAACTACTAAGAACGTTAAACACAACGCAATGTTAAGCGCATCTAAACAGCGAAGATCGCATAGAGATCTCAATATTCCGAAGCTGTCTCTGAACTAAAAACTGAGGAATGATGTTCTTCCCGGTCTTAGGCAGTTTTCCCTCGTCTGTCGAGGAGTTTCCAGTACCTTCCATTTTTTGAAATTACACTGGAAGGCATATGGCATTAATGTTACATCTAAGAGGCGGGTGTGGTTACAGTTGCATATAGGGATGAATTACAGCTATTCAATTAGAGTTACACAAAGACCGGAATAAAATGTTGCCAAATAGTCGTCAGATTTGGGAACTTTTGGTGATATATCGCTGAATTAGGCCACAAAATTAGTCGCACAAATTATTGCCAGCTTGGCGATATCTCGCCAGTTTAGTGAGATAGCCATTTACCTCAATGTTAGACTTGTCCTCGTAATCTTATTTTTCTGGCAGAGTTTCGTTCTCTTCTGACTTTTCATGTTATATTATATAAAATTCGTAACAATATGATACATTTTATATTCATTCTTTGGATAGTGCGTTTTATCAGTTCAACAAACTTACAAATTATAAAATACCTATTTTCCCCATTTAACTTCCCAAGCATCTGCTGTCTGCGTTTCAGAGTCAAGATACACATCATCAAGTGTCAAGGTATTTGCAATTATATAAGAAGTTGACAAAATTTGTTACCACAGAATGGTTCCACGTGGAAACATAAGTTAGTTGAGTCCGAATCTCCAAACTATTTTAATTGTGGTATCGATACGTGTAGATGAGTCGTAAGATTTTAACAAGTTTCATTTCGAAGTTTACGCCAAATGGCGCAAAGCAAACATCGCGATCGAGGATATACATAACTCCCCTTTTATTATTGTATTATTGTTTGATCAACAATTTAACAAGCAATGAATGATTTATCTAAGAAAGGGATATCAGCGTAGAAGAGATTACTATTCGCCATTATTCGAACCTGCTCGAACTACCAGTGTTCAACAATGCTATCCACTTGACCACTGCTAACACTATTGAAGAAAACTTATTTTCTCTCTATTAGTAACCTTTATTTCCTCTCTGTTAGTGATCTCAGATGTTTCACTATAACCGGTATCACGTAACCACTTCTCAATAAAATCTTTTTAAAAAACTTATGCCTTTGATAATTAATCCGTTACTTTCTTCAATTTCTTCAGGAAACCTTTTGTGAAATTTTCTCTTAACCTAGCTATTCCATGCAGACAAAACAGCTAATTTATTGATCAATTGATCTATTAAATCAAATAATCAACTTTTTTGAGTTAATAAGAGAAGCGAAAGCATATAAACATTTCTAGAAACTAGATTGAATATATTAAGTTAAAAAGGAAAAAATAAATAAATAAATAAGTAAATAAATAAATAAATAAATAAAAGATTCTGCACAGGATAATAAATGGCTTCCGAAACTACTAATGCTCAGAAAAATTACGCATTGTGTATATTATAAACCAGCCGTCGAGACGAGAAAGTGGTTAGTGACTCTGATAGCGTAGAAGATCCCGGGTTCGAATCCCGGAGAAGGCATGGATGCAAACTGTCTATCCCTTCATAGGAGATAACGGTGGTTACCTATTAGGAGCCTCCATAATAAAATGACCACTGCTTATGGTCTCAGTGGTGGAAAAAGCCTAAAATGGATAGTGCCCGACATAAAAAAAAAAAAAAAAAAAAAAAAAAAAATATTACAAACCAAGCGAATTTAAAATTTTATCCGTTAACTCTATTATTTCAGATTAAATTAAACCGAAGAAAGCCATCAAAGCCATTGGTTTCCGCTGAGCTGCAGGGTGACCGTTATTGTGGGAAAGCAAAGCAAAATTTAATAACAAAGAAAAATAAAGCTAATAAATAATCCCCAAAGAAAAATAAAGCTTTCGAGTGTATCTTTGCGAACTAGGTATGAATTTTGAAATTTAGTTAAGTTTTTAAGCTAATAACCAAGCTACATAGAATTTAAAACTTAAACTATATGTTTAGGTTATACAACACGGTAATTCAGAAAAGTACTAGCGCATAAGAAATATCCAAACATTTAGTGCTAAAAATTCAACTATTATTCTAAAACTAAGTATTTTTGATTGCTTTTTGTGTCTAAATACCATGATACATCTATTACAAGGAACAATAGCAATTAACACTAATTAATAAGGCATTTTAAATACCTTGTCTTTAAATACGAAATTAAGGGAAAAAAATAGTACTGGAGCATTGCGGTATAAAGTGCCAATTCTAGCAGGCTTTTCTTGTAAAACATCTTGAAATGAGTTTAAATGTGGAAAAAAATAGTTTAAGGTTCTGAAGCTACTTTATTAACGACGATGAATCGAAGGAATCGAAATTTCTTTTGATGCGAGCACTTATTTTTCCATTGAAATCGTGAAAATTTGAGAAAAAAAAAATAGCTGAACTATTGCACTAAAAATTAAATCTACTGTTCAATTTAATTTTGAAATAACTGTAAAACAAAATTGCTTGAAAACAAACCACGAATAAGGCACCAAAAAGATTCAGTGAGCACAAAGAATAGTGAATCATTAGAAAAGTTACTTATAAGCCTAAAACCGTTGAAGTCATATTGGCCTTCAGAGTCCAATGAATATTTAGCAAATACAATAATATAGAAACTATTAGAAATATTTTAAGAAAATGTAACTTTTATGGCCGAATAACTGGAAGAAAATCATTTCTCAGTAAAATAAATCGAAGGGCATGATTACAGTTCTTTAAAACCTATATAAAAAAGCTTCAAGGTTTTTGGAATTCGGCTATATTTGCATATAAAAGCAACTATAATATTTTGGGATTTGTTAAAAGCAAATGCTCTGGCGAAAACCCAATACTAAATTTCAAATAAAGAATCATACTCGTTCAGTAAAACAAGGTAACTAGTTGGTCTTGGGCTATAATGAGTTCTTGCAGCATTTAAATTCTACATTTTATTGCCGGCAAAATTGATAATTTTATGTATTTAAATATTTTAAAACATAATTTGAAATACAGCGTAAAAATGAGCATATTATCAAATTAAAACTTGTTGATCCAAAGCACAACTCTCCCACTTGCAAATAGTGGACTTTATACACCTATTCTCATAAAATCAAAATTGTCCACCAGTCTTGTAGATTTCTTTGCTTCTGGTGAAGAGGGAACTATATTGTTTGCTTTGCTCTACGCGAATAGGCAACCTCTAATTAACTTTCCGCAATTTAGGATCTCCCCCCTAGACCAGTACCTTCGAGAACCTTCTAGCCTATTATGTAACCGCTACTATAAATAACGAATACGCGCCCTTTTGCGGACAGAAGCTCGCCTCTCCTCCTGTGCTATATAGTACGTTCTCGTAGATCTCGCTGCTACTCACATCTTCCTTTCCTCTATGACGCAGTAAATTTAAAATAATCTTATTTAGTAGCGAATAGTGATCTGCTTCTGAAATTGAATTAAAGCTATGGAATAATGATGTGTAATTAAAAGCTAAATCATCTTGTCTCGTCATTTGGATTTTGCCTTACCACTCTGCAAAAACAATGCCTGAACTTTGATGCCAAGCTTCATTACGACTGCCGAAATATCACACACACAGATATATCAGTTTTGAATAATAAAATTGATAGATTAACGACATACATAAAACTGATTCGTAATCAATCCATCAAATATCGGATTTGTAGCGCACCTTAAGTAAGTTTTCTTGTCTAGATAAATATTAACAAATCTTCTTAAACAGCAGAAAGGTTTTTAACTTTCAAATTTACTATTTTAGGCAAACAGTTCTAATTTAATTTAAAAATTCTCTTTATTAAATCTAAAAATTGGATTTCTAGCACATTTTAACACACCTTTACGGAATAATCTTTCACACGCCAGTGAACTATATTAAATTTTCCAGTTTAGTTAAGACATCATTGCAATTATTGATGTATTTTCTAAAAAATGTAATTGGTATGCTTTATAATTGTTTAATTTATGATATTATTATAATGCTCTTTGCTCTAATATTGTAATTATGAAAGATGTTTGTAATGTTACGTTAATATGTATGTTTACTGATACCTTTTATTTTCTTTGTTAGCTCTCGCATTTATTATTGTTAGTCAAGTAATTAGCCTTCTTGTTAGATATTCTTTACTTGTTCTTGTGATTGCAATATGTAATTCTATTTCTTTATTTTTTTTCCCCTCTTGGCTACAATTGACTTCGAAAAGTAAAATTGTAACCTGTAGGCAACGGGAGGGGGGAAGAAATTTTGATTCGCGCAGTTGGAGTATACCTCTTTCGGAGTTCTTTCCAATAAGTTTCTTTCTACCATGCGACGCTTCATTTATACTCCATGGGATGTTAACTACCAGTATTCAGCAATCTTAATCACTTGGCTACTGGTGACTGGTGAGCCCATTCGAACCCGGAACGAGCTGGCAGAGTTCAGCTATTAAATTCACTCAAGCCACTTGTGCGCCTGCAGCAGATATCAGTTAAAATAAAAATTAAACCGAATGAAGGCTTGACAGTCAAGGCGATTGACTACTAATGTCGAGCAGCTCAGAAAATTTAAGATAATTAAAATAAATTTAAACGAAGTAATCTTCGTTATACAAATAGTGGCCTTAATAGGCCACTATTTGTCGGTGACCGAGTGTCAGTCATTGGTGCAACACCCCAAAAGTTTAGGAAAGATTCTGCTAAGTCAGTATCTATTGTTAAAATATTCCCCAGGCAGACATACTATTGAAAATGTTTATTTAAAGACAGCTTCCCATTTTTTTTTATCTTAAGCTCATTTCTATATGAAATTAAAATGTGCTAATTTGCAACAGACATTATTACTTACAAGTGTTAGGAATTTCCACAGTCTACCGCCAGATGGCGTCATGATATTAAAAGATATTCAAAGCCTTTATAATAATAAAAACAAGAGATAAAGAATGTAACCATGGCAACACACGATATTAATTACTCATGCACTTTTTAAAGTTAAGTAGAATAAAGTATTTTGATGATATCGGTTGTGAATTTCTGTCATGATAAATAACGCAAAAACAAAAAGACACACATAGTGGATGTAAGAGAAAAATCCTGACGCCAACACAAGTACATGTACTACATAATTCCTCATATATTAAATGTACGCATTTCCATTTCCAAATAAGTCAGAATAACCGATAACTCAATTCGGATATATATTCCGTTTATAGAAACACGAAAGTACAATAATCCATGTCATAAATTATTCTCACTATCAAAAGTGGAATCGTGATAACGTTTAAGATTACACAAAGATAACCTGGAACAGCGGAGACAGTGTATGTGTTATGCTAAGGTGAACAGACGTCCCGATTTTTAACAATTTGTCCCACGTCCCGTGGCGTTTTAAAAAAGTCCCAATTTTTGGAAAGAATGTACGACAAGCTAGGGAATGGCGGGAGAATACGGTATTATTTTTGTTAATTGTGTAATTTTAAATTTTAATAATAACAAATAATTGTTGACAACTGATTATCGAGAACTGCTTATCAAAGTTCGCATTGTTGATCAGTTGTTAGAATTCGACCACCATTATTTGGACTTATTGGCAATGACGAAAACATTTTGTAACTGTCTCTCAGACCATACACATCATACCGCATGCTAGTGCTAGTTAAACAAGTGATCTCAACAAAACAGCTATTCTGATAATTTAGGTACTTAATTAATTTATTTATTTATTTTATAAACACAGTATTTTTCTTGAATTTAGCAGACAATACTCTTATTGTTATTACTTATATTTTATGGTGGCGGCAAAAGATCTAGCGTCGAAAGTGGAACTTACAACGTACAGCAAATTCAGAAGAAAAAATAATACAAGTTAGTATTGTTATTATTACGAAAGAAATACAGCATTAAAATTTAAATAACTTTTAAAATATAGTTACTTTATAACAAATAAATGAATTTAATTTTTAAACTAACAATAAAATATGTTCATGTAATTATGTACCTACTTACTGTGTTTTTAAGCAATATATATAGATAAAAATGTATAATATAATTTATAAATTTAGTATAATAAATTACTACTTTGGATTTTTAACATAATGAGTAAGAACAGAGGATGCAAATTCAAAGATGATCTAAGAAGTGAATTTCCTTTTTCTTAAAATGTTAATGGTGAATTTTCTATTTCCCCCGGCTGGAAGAAATGATATTTCAAAGCACTCGGGGACACAGAAACATAAAAGATATTTAAATACTGCATCTTCCTCCAAAATGCAGGAATTCTTTCGGAAAACAATTTATGGAGACGAAGAAGAGAAATTAGCATTAGCAGAAGGACTTGTGTCTTTTCATGCTAATAATCACAATCATTCGTTCAGATCTTATATACACAAATTGTCCAAAAGTTATTCAACAAAAAACGACAGCTAGCTACTAAAAGAATCCACTCAAATGAGAAATATGCCAAAGAATAAAATAATACTATACGTAATTTTTTAATGTATTAAATATTTGTAAATTGTACTTATGTTGAAATTAAAAAATATATATTACAATACTATTTTTGAGTTCTATGAAATTTATTTGCTCCATATAGGCCAAACTTTTAATTAAGAATTCCCCCCCCCCGGTAAAGGGTGTCCCGCTTTACCAATGTTAAAATCTGGTAACCATAGTTATGCAATAGTTATGTTTTCTTTAGGAAGTTTTGATTTATTTTTACACAGCTTTGTTTAGTTGGATTCTCTGTTTACATATTTACGATGACAGCAGATTATTGCATGCTGATTTTATTCAAATTTAACTATCAGTTTTTATCACTTAGAAAACAAACAAACCATCCCAAAATTTTAATCTATTTTTCATTAAATATATCAGAAAATAATCTTTCAAAAAAGAGGTTTTTAACAAATTTCTAACGCAGTTTATGGATTTCTGACGAATTTTTTCAAAAAAACAATCAAATATTCAGGTTCACATTTTTAAACCAAAGTATTTAAACCGTCATTATTAGCCACCTCAATTATTGACAATGGTTAGGTTAGATGAATTGATTTAAGACAAAGCAATTCAAGCCTATGTGAAAATTTAAAAAATTGCCGTTACATCAAAAACTAGCAACAATCATAAATCCTTTTGAAAACCTTTCTTTAGATTCTTTGAACTACATTCGAAGACTTTTTTTTTCTCTTCTCTTTGATGATAATAAATGAATTTATTTTTATTGCGGTCATTTAAATGTACTCAAGATTCATCTATTGCGACAACATTTCTTAATTTTTATCTGATTAATTGTTTCTCATAGAGAATTCTGTAGCTCGTTCTATGATGCGTCATGGAGAAAGACGATGCACGTTGTATTTTTTCGCCTGTAAGATTCATATCAGCATTAATCAGTTTGTTTACAGTTGATAATGAGCATTTTTATAATTATACCACTTTTCTTTGATTTAACGGATTTTCTTTTAACATTTAAGTTTTTAACCTTTGTAACATTCGAAACATTCAGTTTTTTTCTCGGATATGTATTTTGAACGATTTTTCTCTTTGAAGCCAAACTTTGATATTTTTTGCATTTCTTTTTAACAATATTATCTATTTCTTTACATACCGAAAACTAATGGCTTTTATACCCTTTTTTAACAACTAGATAAGAATAATTTTCTTCCGAAAGAACACAAATATAGCTTTCCGTCAACTGCTTCTTTACAAGCGCCATTTTGCATGAAAACAAAATTATCAAATAGCAGGCGGTAATTTACACTTTCAAAAATATCGTTGCAGTTTTTTTTTTTTTTTTTTTTCAAACCAGGTTATTCTTTTCATAGCAAAGAAAAATTGTCTAAAAATTTTACGAGCAATGTCTCTATGTAGACATTTCTGTTTATTTATCACAGCGTTCTTTCTCATACTATCTACAAATATAGTCGTGGTTATGTCTTAAGAGATAGTATGTATTTTATGAATACAAAATACCAAGAATTTATAACAGTTATAACATAGAAATAACACACATAAGAATTATTGCGTTCACTTTATATTTAAGAATAACGTAGATAAGAGTGAGTTAACCCTTAGCGCTCCGTTGGCACCGCTAAGGAGCCGTACGTCATTTGTTCCGTAACTCCGTAGGCTCCGCTGCGGAGCCCAATGTTTTTAGCATGATTAGGCTTAAGATGTTACTGAATCGTCGGCGTTGGCAATTGTTATCTGTAGTTAAAACGTGCTCAGTCTCGCTACTGTTACGATTGAAACATTATTTGACCCATTTTATGGTTAGCAACACGGAGAAAAATCATTATTGTGATGAGAATATAGAGTTAAGTGATAGTGAAGATGTGTTTGATTTTTCATTGCTAGAAGATATTGTGGAAGACAATGTTGATTATAATTCTGACACTTCAAGTAGTGGTTTCGAAATTATACTATAAGGGGTGATCAAATGAAAAGGTACGAAATGACTCGGTGGGTACAAATGTAGACTTTATTCGAAATATACACCATAGGCCTGAGCACAACGATCCCACTGATGAACAAGTCGCAGGATTTCTTGTTCCCAGAAATCCTATAGCCGTGACGAGACCCAGTCCTTCACAGCGTCCTTGAGTACGTCGTCCGAGTTGAAGCGCTTCCCTTTCAGGTGTTTCTTCAGTGGACCAAACGCATGGAAATCGCAGGGCGACATGTCCGGACTGTAGGGCGGATGGTCCAACGTCTCCCACTTGAACTTGGTCAGTTCCATGTGCGTGACTATGGAGACGTGTGGACGCGCGTTATCATGGAGCAGAATCACACCCTCCGTGAGCAGCCCCGATCTTTTGTTCTTGATGGACCTGCGTAGGCGTCGGAATATCTCACAGTACACATCGGAGATAATGGTTTTTCTGTGCTCGAGGAATTCCACAAGTAGCGGACCTTGAATGTCGAAAAAGAGGGTGAGCAACACCTTGCCTGCTGACGGCACGGCTTTGAAGTTTTTAGGGGAGGTGACGACGCATGCTTCCACTGCATGCTGTCCCGCTTTGTCTCTGGCTCGTGACGATCCGCTCCATGAAAGCGGGGTCTTCCTGATACCGAAACAGATGTTGCAGTGCTAGGCCCCATACGCAGTTCCTTTTGCTGGTCGGTGAGCTGCTTCGGAACCCAAATGGCACACACCTTCCGATATCGCAACCTGTCGTGAACAATTGTCCACACGGTTCCATAGCGGACATCCACCTTCACCACCAACATTCGCAATGTGACACGCCGATCACTTCTTACAAGGTCGTCCACCTTGTCTATGAGATCACTTGTGGTGACAGTGTTTGCCTGGCCTGGTCTCGGGTCATCACCCGCAATCTCACGGCCTGCACGAAAACGGGCACTCCATTTTCTGACAGAATTGTCAGAGACACATTTTCCCCCGTAAACTGTCGCCATCCGGCAATGAATAGCTGTCGGTTTCTCACCTTCTGCTGTCAGAAATCGGATAACACCTCGCTGCTCCTCAGTCGTCGAATTTTGCAACGCGAACGCCATTCTGTCCTCATTCGGACTGCCGCATCATTTGGACGCCTATATTGATAAGAGACTCTGCTCTCTCTTGCTCATGCTCCGATCCCAGTCAGATACTCCAATTGCATCTCGAGATGTCTCGCTACGTTCTCCCATGGCGGAATGTGCAAATATTTAACTGTTACGTTTTTACGTCGTTTCGTACCTTTTCATTTGATCACCCCTTGTACCAAAGAGACGACGAATGGTAGTTATTGAAAGTGAAAGCGACGAGTCGCCGGAAGACTTAGATGAATGGCACGATGTCATGGAAGAATTAGATATTCCGGATAGAATACATTTTAGTGTATCACCAAAGGTCATTGGACCACAAATTCCTACAAATATTGTACAGCCGACACAATATTTCAAATTATTTTTCACAAACGAACTGGTAAATGAAATTATAAAAGAAACCAACAATTACGCAGAAAATGTTCTAAAGAATAAAGAAATATCTAGTAATTATATTTGGAAAACGTGGCGTGCGGAAGAGGATGAGTTTTGGGCTTTTATTGGAGTTATTATCAATACCCTGGCGAATATTCAGGATTATTGGTCAGTTAAGGAGAATTGTCACATCCCTTTCTTTGGTAAAATATTTACAAGAAAGAGATTTATGCAGATATTCTGAGTGCTGCATTTAAAAACACCGAATCCTGCGAAAATATGCCGGAAAAAACGTGCGGAGCGCTAAGGGTTAAAATTTCTGTTTGAGAATTCGGATTTAAAATCTGTTATTTTTATTATTTCCATGATTTTATCTTTATTTATACAAGACTAAAAATATAACAGGAGGAGAGAATTTTTTTTTCTCTTTTAAATATTAGGTCTGTTTATACATTTGGTTAATCTTCCATAATCGGAGTGAACGCCAAACTTGGCAAGAGTTTTTAATTTTGCGCGATTTTGATTTGGTTGTGGTCTCCGGTTGTATGTTTTCTTGTGGCAAACCTAGAGCTTTATTTCAGTGCTTGTAATGAGTGCGAGGAATTTTTTTTTAAATTTAATTTTGAAATACTGTGTTTTTAAAAGTTTTAATGTTTAATTGCAGGAGGATAATTAATTTAACTGTGTTTTTAAAAGTTTTAATGTTTAATTGCTGTTGTTGGTGGGAGAATGTTGGATTTGAGATGACGTGAAGTTTATAATTTATGAATGTTTAACTTTAATTTTACTTAGGTAATTTTTTCCGGGGTGTGGTGCATTTAATTATGGCAAAGCACACTAGGGATATCTGCCTAAGGGGAGGGATGCCTTCGTGGAGGACTTTCTAACAATGCTTTCCGGGTCAGTTAATTATTATTTTTTACATGTGACAATAGAAAGATGTAGAATGTTTAATGTTTTGAAGGAAAGTTGTTTAGTGTGTCGAATTTTACGACGATAGTAACTTGTATATTTTAGTGAATTTATGACGCATCCGTTGTTAGTGACTTTACTTGGTTGACAATTTTAAAGCCCGAAGAAAGTGTTATACAATTTATTATTTTATTATTCATTATACTATTTTATCATGAATTACATAGATAGGGCTATGTTTCTACTTACAAAGCTGATGGACTTTGTTTTACTCATCTAGTATTTTATCATCTCATTTTACTAGTCTGTTTAATCAAAATAAAGGAGTTTCACTACTACAAAACTTAGAAGTTACTATTCTGTTTTGTTTGTATCATATCTATTCTGTTTGTATCATATATTAGTGCTCTCATTGCCGCCAAAAGAATTCGCCAAATTTTGAAGGCAAAAATAGTTTGGCGCCAACTTCTCCCGTTTCTTAAATAAAATTCTGCTTCAGGGGAGAAGTGCATGATAAACTTTCTTGTAAAATATAAGTATCATTAAAAACTTGTTTCGCTTTGCAAAAAAATCTAGAAAAGCATTTGATTGTCTTAAGTAAATCACTTCCATATATTCGAAAAGGATCAAAATAGTCTAAGGCGAAAATATGCAATCGTATGTTTTTATTCAAATTCCGTTTTATCACTTGAAACAAAATTAGAGAGGTGACAGGAGTAGCATTTAAGAATGAACTTGCAGAAAATCAAGATACAGAATATGAAAATTGTTGAGGTTAATTTTCACGGTACTATTCTGTTAGAGTGGCGTCAGTTAAAATGCACCACTTTTTTTGGGGGGGGGCATCAATTGTTGCCTAGTATAAAATTATGAAATAATAGAATTCAAAAGACTGAGCGCCGCCTGAGATAACCACTGACCTAACTTTGTTGTAAAAGTCTTACAGTGTTAGTAGTCATCCTGGCAGAAGGGAAAATTTCCTCCGTGTAAGAATATACATATAAATATTACATGGGCATACAAGGCCTGTGAATAAGCATAGATATGTTGATTACAATCATTGTCTTGTACAAGTTACATATGACAGATACATAAAATCATGACAGCTATGTGTACATTTAGACATTATATGAATTCATATTTACAATACTTTTACTGAGATAATCAAAATTAAACTTGTAATTCATTTACACATTGACTGGATTTTCAATATCATTTAAACTGCTTTACAATATTATTTTTATCAAGTACATATAAACTGGATAGTAATATGCTTACATTACAATAGTTTTGCTCTTACAGTCCTGTTATTATTCTACGGGGTGAGCTATTTTCCTAGTGTTGATGTTCAGTTGTTGTAGTATTTTGAATTGCTATTAAAATTATGCTGCGAAGATACAATTCTCAAGAGAGGGGGAGAATTTCTTAGAATCTTGCTGAGCAAAGCCTGATTACCTCCTCTATTTTAATTTTCGTCTGCTTGTTGCCGCGGGTATTCTCTGCCCATTGCGGCCAGTATTCACTGCTTGGCATTTTTAAATGCAGTTTATTGGTTTGTGGGCAGTTGAAGAGGAAGTGATCTGCATCACCTACCGCACCACATTCACACAAATCTGATGCTCGTATGCCGAATCTCTTAAGGTAATGTGGGAAGGGACCATGGCCAGTGTAGAATTGAGTTTGTGCTCCGCTGTATGTATTAACTGAGCACGTGACTTTTGGAAAGAACTTGTAGGTTCTCCTCCCTGTGCTTTCCCTTTCCCATCTTTTCTGCCATTCTTGAAAAAGGCTATTGAGCGTGGTTTTTTTTAAATAGGACTGCGGAACACTTACTGCGCTTTCCAGTCTACTGGAGTCATTGGCAGCCGATTTCGCAAGCAGGTCTGCCGCTTCATTGCCAGTAATACCCACATGAGCTGGAACCCAGATCAGGATAGGTCTGTCATCTGGTGGGATACTTAGAAGAATTTTCTGAATATCTTGCACCAAAGGACTCCTTGTCTTGTGCCCTCGGATGGACTCCAAACTTGAGGCAGAGTCGCTATATATGCTGACCTTTAATCCTAATTGATATTTTGCCAAATTGATGGCTGCTTTTAATGCAAGAAGCTCTGCCTGAAAGACGGTATTTTTGTCTGCCAGTCGTCTTTCCCAAGTTTTAACCATTTCTCCTTCTTGGAGTACACAGTAGGCGCAGCCTGTGCCTTTTTCCGTCTTTGAGCCATCTGTATAAATGGCAAATGCCTTCTCATTTGGCGGCGTGTATTGCATGTATATTGTGTGCGATAAATCAGTATCTGCAGGGTGTCCAAGCATGATCGGCTTGTGCTTCTCATAGTCTGTATGGTAGAATGTCTTTTGCCACAGAGAGACGTTATTTTCTAGGCGCAATGTCCTTACTAATAGTGATTCTCTCTCCACTAGAAGGTCCAGTGGAGGGATACCCGCCAGCACTTGCAGTGCCGCAGTTGGGGATGTTCTATAACCTTTGCATATGATCAAAAGTTGCATTCTTTGTATGGTGAGAAGCTGTCTTCTCATGTGGGCAGTAAGCTTCCTTCCCCATATGGCAGCCCCATATAATATGATCTTTTCTGAGATTGTTCTGTACCAGCTTTTGAGCATAGTGATTGGAGTGCCCCAATGAGGTCCTGATGTTCTAACCATGGAATTACTAATAATTCTATTTTAATTTTATTCTATTTTATTTTAATACTAATAATTCTATTTTATTTTATGGAATGGAATTACTAATAATTCTATTTTAATTTTATTCTATTTTATTTTAATACTAATAATTCTATTTTATTTTAATTCTATTTCTATTTTAATACTAATTTAAATTCAAAAGACTGAAAAAAATTACTTCTGTAAAAAGTACTTTTTTAAATTTCATAATTCTTAAAGTAAGTAAATTTTTCTTTTTAACTTTTTAATCTACAGTATTCTACCCATAAATATATCATTAATTGGTTTGGTTTATTAGATTACGGCAAAGCACAAGAGGGCTATTTGCCTTAAGGGAGGGATGCCTTCGTGGAGGACTTTTTAAGGAAAACTGGCTCGTATACACGTTACACATCGGGAAAACCACGAAAACACCCATGCAGCCAGCCCGTTCGCGGGATTCGAATCTCGGACCGAACTACCAGTGTTCAGTGACATTACTGCTCGGCCGCTGGTGAGCCAAAAATATCATTGAATATTATAGAAAAAGTTTTAGTTTTGTAATATAACCGACATCACAAATTCTATCAAACATGACATAGTAGCGAGCAGTACCCCACTGAAATCTATTTCTCCATTTTGCACTGCCCCACAATCGCTCCACAGTTTGGTTATGGCATCCAGTTTCGAGGTCTATAAAATTATAACTGTGATTCACAGTGAAATGTTCGTGCAGTCCAATAACACGCAGTCTTAATTCCTCTTTCTTATATCCTTTCCAGAAGTCTAAAAATATTATGTTGCCATCCGCGATGATTTCCTGAATGATGATGATGATGATGTTGAACTGCGGTGCTTAACCACCAGGGTGCCTGGGCGCCATAGCCCTACCCCTCATCGAATAACATGATAAAAGTTTCGAATTATGAGAAATATAACTGAATGTGCTAAATAATTAAATGAGCAAGAGTTTAAATTCATAATTGCTAATAGTTAAATACATATTTTTTCCTTAAGTACCTAATTACTAATCAATACATAATTAACTATTTTTTAACAACTCTTTCACAGAAGAATACATGTACACACAAGAGAAACAAAATACGAAGTGCGACGCCTTAGTGCCACTAGTAAAAACAAAAAGCAATCAGGAGGAAAAAGAACAATATACAATAAAGAATCTGAGCAACAATTTGCATAACACATATACAAAATTACACATTACTAACATTTAGGATCGCCCTTAGGCGTTTACTGAAATTGGGGTCCCTAGTATCATAAAAATAGTTAACAACCACAGGATTGTCCAGAAGTTCCTGTTTATCATAAAATGCCCTAGATAGGCGGCAATAAAAATTACAAAGATCCTCTATTCTTAACTCTTTACGAATTTGGCTATTCCGCATGTACCAGGGGGCATTACATATCATACGCAATACCCCGTTTTGGGCAGCTTGTAACTGCCTTCTCAAACTTTTGCACGAGTATGGCCAGACGAGGCATGCATAACTAAGAATTGGACGCAACATGGTTTTGTAAATGAGCAACTTATTATCAATAGATAGAACACTGTTTCAAGAAATAGACGAAAGTCTTTTAACTAAAAGAAAAAAAAAACAGCGTTGGATGTGTTCATCCGGAATAATGGGTATTCGGAGGTTTATGACTGCAAAGCAAAGAATGTTTTCTGGTCGCCGTTTCCGATCGTTGTGCTACAACAGTGATGATTTTAGATGATGAAATTTATAGAAATTTCCTGAATGGAAATCATCAGTGTTGTAGCGCAACGATCGGAAACGGCGACCAGAAAATAAATTTCCTGAATGGAAATCATCAGTCTTGTAGCACAACGATCGGAAACGGCGATCAGAAAACATTCTTTGTTTTGCAGTCATAAACCTCCGAATACCCATTATTCCGGATAAACACATCCAACGCTGTTTTTTTTTCTTTTAGTTAAAAGACTTTCGTCTATTTCTTTGATGTTGTTGTGTCCACCGATATTATTTCTTTTATGAGACATCAAACTATTTGCACATACCTCTCTCAAGTAGTTATTCAAATCTACTGTCCTATTATGACTGATTTCTAACTGAGAAGTTGGCAAAATTCAGTCGACGTCAATTCCTAACACCATAGATAATTAAAACGAACGGCACTAAGGAAAGAAAGACACGAGCCTTCAAACCATGTTTTAGTTCTCAATCTTTTTTTTCATAGCAAGAACGTACGTAAATAAAGCCATATAGGATTTTAGTCAAAAGTTAACTTCATCGGATGATTTTGAGAACAAAGTCAATTGCTATGAATTATTCCTTTGTCCTGAAGGAATCTTATGGCAACCTCTTCGTCATTAGGTAATTTCCAAATTGCGTAGTCCGTCGTATTAAAAAAAGTATGATGATAGTTCAAATAGAAAACTGGAAATTTCGATCCACGATGTTTGGCGTGTTGTCGTAGCATTGTTTTCTTCTAAGTTTTTTTTCATTTTTAAGTGACGCCGCTCTAATGGAATAGTATCATTTTTACTTCAATAATTACTTATATATAATTGAGTGGCAGCAGTAATATTACAATGTGAATGGGAATAGTTTATTTTTTTGAGTGAATGGCAACAGAGATTAAGATTTCTAGTACTTCCCTGTAATCCGTTTTTATTCAGTCTCATAATGCTATAATGTGATTTAATGAAGAAATAAAATATATAAAACTAAGTATGTTTTCTGTTTATGTTAACACAAATTTTATCGAAAATCTTTATTTAAAACCAGTTCTTCAGAACTGTCAGATCAAAAGCTAGAGAAAAGCGCTTGTGTTGTTATTCCTTCTTAATTTAATGCTACGTGGAAATTTTTACACGCATTTGATTTTTTTCTTAAGGCATGATTGTACAAGAGGTAGCTGTGCACGTTTTTCCACTGGATCTTCTTCGAAAAACTGGGTTGTGTTCGAGATCTTTAATAAATATTTCCACAAATTTAGTAGAAATAGTTTCTAATCTAGCAATAGTTCTATAGTCAGGAAGCGAAATTCGCGTACTGAAAACAATAAACACTTCATTTCAGGTATTGCATTTCCATTTAAGTGAGATTAAAAGAGAAACACATGGATAATCTTTATCTTACGTGAGCTGCTATATAACGTTATCGTTAAATTTTATTTTTGACTCAAATGACTAGTGATGAGTCGGTACTACCGAACCGAGTATTTTGTAACGGGTACTTAGTTGCAACGGGTACTGAAAATCGGTACATCCAAGTACCCGTTACTTCAGTACCAAAATCGGTACTTTTCGGGATTCGTTACTCTGTACCGAAACGGGTACTTTTCGGTATTCGTTACTTCTGTACCGAAACGGGCACTTTTCGGTATTCGTTACTTTTGTACCGAAACGGATACTTTTCGGTATTCGTTACTTCTGTACCGAAACGGGTGCTTTTCGGTATTCGTTACTTTGTAACGAAAATATACGCCTCTTCTCGGTATTTCGGTATTCGTTACTGAGGATCGATGAGGGTTCAGCTCACTTCGGTTTTGGTACGAGGACAGTAGTATCTGGTTGTATTTGCGAAATGGTGATATGCGCTCCTTGTGTCCATGAATGGTCTGCTCCTCAGACACTTCCGTAGTTGACATGTTTTCTGATATTCAAAATCTTACTCCGTACAGATAAAATCAAACACGTGGTGACGTGGCAGAGTTCCTTCAATGCGCAAAATCGTTAGCTGCGTATTTCGGTACTCCAAATCGTTACTGGGCACTTCGGTACTCCAAATTGTTACTAGGGTACTTTGGTACTCCAAATCGTTACTAGGGTACTTCGGTACTCCAAATCGTTACTAGGGTACTCCGGTACAGCAAACCGTTACTCCGGTATTTCGTTACTTGAAATCGGTTTTCGGTACTTTTCAAAGTAACGGTTACTCTCGTACCGGGTACAAGAATGTACCGAAGTTGCCCATCACTACAAATGAAACTGTATGTTTCAAAATTGAAGAGAAATTCCATAACAAAATGTGTCAGAAACAACTCAATAAACGTCTGTATTTACTTTACTTATATAATTGTAAACTCTTATTTAAAAGTATAGACGGCTATTAAATGGTTAAATATGTTCTATACTCATAAGCAACGTAGCTTTGTAAAATAGATTTCAGAAACCAAGAGAAAGAGCAAATAGATAACTTTCTTAAGGCGTTTCGCCAAGGGCAATGCGGTTGGTTTGCGAATTCGCTACATCACTCTTCTTAACAATCATGACTTTTCCAGCAAGTAATTTCGGCCAATAACGTGCAGTGAAATAGCATCAGCAGGTGGGAAATCAGCAGTAATAATCAGATGGGGAGCACTATTTTTCATTAAAATAAAACAAGAAAAGAAAAAGAAAAATTGCCGAAGAAAAAACAATAAAAAAGTTTGGATCTTTTCCGCTGTTAAGATACCCCGATTCAAAAAATTTCATCTCCTGAAAGAAATATACACAAACTTGGATACTTCCAACGAATAAAAATAGTAACTTTATTTGATTCTTATTATGTTAATTCATGTTCTTGTTTTCAAATCAAATACTGTGGATAAAAAGATTTTAAAGTGTGTTACTCTAATTTAACTCTTTGTTTACTGAAATAACAAACTTGTTTCTTGTGTCTGGAAAAATGTTGCCGTTATGTTGACTATCACGGGAAGGATCCGAAACTTCAGCTTTAAAAACTCTAGAATTCGGTTTTGCATATTTTTCCCGAACGTTAAAACAGTATAAAAGCAAAAAGGTACAATTCCCTCTGAATAACAGGAAGGGGGAGAAGAATGACGAAATATAGAGAAACGATTATTATAAAAAAAATTATTTGTCATCACAAAATTTCAGTCCTGAGCTTTCGATTTTTTTTTGGATGTGAATGGATAGTGCATAATAAGAGTACAAGTTATTTAGAAACATATTTTATTACTCACGTTTATAGTCTAAAGTAACAGTTGTTGCAAAATATTATTCAGAAGAGCAGATAAAATAACGTTTAATAATTCACTTCTGACGTTATCAATGGACGATGCATAAGCACTTTTATAGTGTCAAAAGAAAGATAATCGCTGATTGTCAACAATATGTTATCGTTAAGTATAACGGTCAAGATTTTTTATCTCTAATCGAAAGTAATAATGCATTTTAGAGGTGTTAGGTACAACTCAGTGTTCATATTAGAAATGCTACGCTTTTCTTTCTTTCATTCTATTATACATACTATTTTCAGACGGTCCGATCCTTAACATATTCTTGCTATAGCCAGATGACCAAAAATATGGTTTAATTTCCGAAATTCAAAGTGCCGAAAGTGTAATTAGAGGATTTACAAATTAAATCAAACTACTGCATCTTAAAAATAAAATAAAAGCAAATAGAGGAAGGATAAAAGGGTATGATATATCGAAGGTAAAAGAAAGTTTTTAAATCTTATGGCTTCGGTGGTTGGGAAAAATCAAATAAAATTATTTCTTATTTTTCTTTCTTTCATTTCCTCTTTTTTTAAAAAATTCATTTAAAGTTTTGTTGACAAAATGAGTAAAGTCCATAAATATTCTTCCTATGCATGTGAACGGGGCTTAATTGAAAGCTTTTGAAAAATAAAAAAAATTCCTCAGTAAGCCCTTTGCAACTGGCGAGGGAGTAGAAAATGAGAAGTACCGAAGCTTGGAGCCGGCTGAATTTAACCCGACCCAGACGCTGTTTTAGATGTGATCTTACACGTGATTCACCAGTTCAGTTACCATGGCTCTCATGTGAACAGACTTTCCCGTCTTCATTTGTCACTCATTTCTCATACTGAGGGAGGTAGAGGAAATTAGCTTATGTTTCCTATCATCCGGCACCGGAAGTGACGTCATGCATTGATTGTCGGAAGGGGATGAAGCGTGACACACATCAAGTAACCGTTAGATAAATAGACTAATTGATATTGTTACATCTTGGTGAGTCAACGGCCGTTGTTACGAGACACATTAGAAGGAATTTAAACCTTAAAATAATAATCAAATTAAATGGTACCGTAGATTATTCAGATTTCTGAAAATTCCAGATGATCAAATTATCTTTTTTTGTTTATTTGTTTGTTTATTTGTTGAAATACTCGTTACTCGTTTTTGTAGTGCGGGTAAGAAAATTTTATTTTTCGTTTAGCATATTTCAGTTTAAAAAAGTATAAAGTTAAGAATTATTTGTATACAGTCAAAAAAATTTTATGTAAAACTTAAATAAAAAATTCCCTATGTTATTAGGCTTAAATGACTGAAGAGCCAAAAATATATCTTTTAAATATCACATTTTTATCACATGCTCCCAAAAATGAAAGCTTGAGGCTGCTAACGGTCAACTTTCAAATCCAAACTGTCACAGAAATGTAAGTGAATTGAATGTAATGATTCTTATATATCTCACTTCTACTCTGTCACATTTATTCTTCATCTAAATTAGTTAATTCCCCGCTACAACTGTTTCATAGGCACCCCACTCTTTTATCGTTAGTCACAAGTGAACAAAAATATTGTGCGAGCTAAAAAAAATTAGTTTTTTTTAAAAAAATACATTATAAGCATGTAACTTGTCTACCCACACACACATGTACACATGGACGAGGGGGGAGCGAAAGAACAAAATCAGAAATTGGCTGCTCCTCGGAGGAAAACAAAAAAATTTGAAAGGTTTCAGATTTTAAATTACGTCTAAAGGGGCGTTTTTTTTTTTTTTTAACATTTTGTGTGTTAGATTTATTTATTAAATTTCACGTTCTTCGCACTTAAGCCATAAAACTCAGTTCAACAGCAATATCGCAAAATAGTTTTAAAATGAGCATATCTTTAGAATTTCCGATAAGCATTCTCAAGCGCTGGAGATAAAAATGTTTTTTCTGTACAACGTTGTTGCCATTGCTCGCTTTGAAATCCTTGAGTTTGTTAATCAAAAATTCGTTAAGTTTTACAGAATATGAAATCGATAGTAAAACAAATTGCAAATTGCAAATTTGCGCTTCCACATGCCCATATTCGTAGGAGGATTACGTCATTCAAAATTCGATGGCACTTGTACCGTTGTTTTATTACAATGCGAGAAATATACATACATTTATGCAGATTTTTTTCATTACTTAATTTCTTCAGATATAATGCAGAACTCTTAACATTTGGTGGCAACAGTTTGAAAAGTGAAACGGACATTTATAGTGAACCAACGCAAAATCGTAAAACGAAAACAATAGTTCTTTAGGGACAAAGCCCCTTTGGACTAAAAAAAAAAAAAAAAAAAAAAACCAAGGAGGAAAGAAAAAAAAAAAAAAAAAAATATCAACGCACTTGATCGTTGTGACAGACTTTATTTGATCTGCTTTTGTTTTCAAGATTAACTTCCTATATTTTCTGTTTTTTTACTTCCTTTTTTTTTTAAGCGATCTTCCGTTATGAATTTGATGAAATATTTATGATTTATCTATACAACTTTTTTTAAACTTTTGGAGAATGTAACAATAAAAGAAAATCACTTCTTTTGAATGTAAAAAAATTATTCCTTCGAATCAGCACAGTAACGAAGTTCGTGATGTCATTTTTCTTTCAAAATCTTCCACTCTATTCGATGATGCAAGATTACAATCATGGTTTTGGCAGTTTTGGTTTAAAAATCTTTCATGCTTGGGAGCCCTGCAATCATTGCTGTTATAGTAGCCCATCAAGCGATTTTAGAAAAGTTGTTAAAATGCGTTAGAAATTCCAAACGGACTTGATTCTGAAGATGATTTTCCGATTTATTCAGACGTGTCAAGCTCGAAATTCTGCGATGATCCCTAAACTGATTCTGATTTGACCGTTAAACAAGTGTATATGCAAAAAATCAATAAAAAAGGCCCTCAAATATTGAATTAAAAAGTCGATATCAAATTTTAAAAATATCGCAGTTAAAGGAATCAGAAAGCATACAAACACAAGCATACAAACTTACAGAGATCGGCAAAAACAAAATTTAAGAAAAAAATTCGAAAAAAGTACAAGATGACAGAAGACTAATTCCATACAAGAAACAAAAGAAAAAATAAAATTGTTCTAAAAAAAACATGAGAAGTTTGAGAAAACTTTTAAGATCAAAGAATTAAACTGCGAAATTAGTTCATTTGCACCTTGTGTTGTTACTTTAGTGCTGTGAAAAAAGAAAAGTTCAACATCTTGCATAACTCGTCGGGAAATATCTCCTCATGTTAGCTTTTTGATTAAACAGAGAACGAAACTAAACCGTTTTAATAATTTTTTACTCTTAATACTTAATTTATATACAAGAGCATTGTTATAAGAGATAAGAATAACGAATTTAATTTAAGGATGGCCAATAGGAGACTTCGGTGCATATTACCTTCTACAAAAATTGTTTGGTATGTGTTGACCATACAAATACAGTTCGTGTCCACAAATTCAAAAATTACTCAACTACACACCCAGAACAAACACAAAATTACAATAAAAATGTACTAGGTAACTAAATAATAAAAAATAAAAATAATACAAAATTGGTTTACATAAACCGTAACTATATTGTTATGTTTCTGTAGAGATTCCTGGATTTGGAGTGATTGAAGACAACACTTGATGAAGAATGAAAACACAGTTCATTAGCCAGTAGAACAGTTCCAAAAACACGTTTACAGTCGTCGAAAAACTACGACAAACACGCTGAAACAATTAACGACACAGCTTTCAAGATATAACGGTGACGGTAGCTTCACGGCAAAGCACTAGAGTACAGCTCCCGACTCGGTTCGGTTGTTCTCGGAACTCAAATTGTTCTCGAGACTCTCTAGGCTAAAACTCGCGATGCATTTGATAGCCTCAACGACGCACCAGCTCGCGATATGCTCAACGACCAACTCGACACTAGAGTGATGGTCAACTCGATAGACTACCAGTAGAGTTTATATAGCTTTTGGGCTGCCTTCGAGAACATTTTGGGGCAAACCGGTAAGAATTCGTTCTGGAATGTTCTCCACCTGCCCACGGCATATGAACAATTTTGTCGCCGAATGGGCGATTTCGCGCCAAATATGGCAATCCTGCCTTCCCTTGCCATTTTCTAGAAACCCTAAACCAGTTTAGCGGGAAAGCAATCTTACCGCAGCTGGACATCTCGTAACAATATTTTTTTTTTACTTTATAGCTAAGAAATTACTTTTACAACAGGGTAAAAGAAAGAGCAGTCACGGAATAAATAGTCGGATTTCGCAAATTGTTGCGATTTTGAAGTTCGATTAATAATGTTGCGAAAGTTTTGAGGGGCTTAGAATTTACTCTAACAATTCTCCTCCCCGTAAAAAAAAAAAAAAAAAAAAAAAAAAAAAGGAGGGGGGGGGGGGAAGACTACTAGATAAGAGCCAATGAAACAGTTACACAAATAGTACGTACCTAAATAAGCATTATTATTTATACACTCTTACTTGAAACTTATTTTTATAAATTGATCAAATTCAAATTCTGTGTAATCAACACCAGTGAAAAATTAAGATTTCCATTTTAAACAGTAGGCGTTTGGATGCATTATTAAGTTTTTAAATTTTAAAAAGTATCGTTTAGCATTGAGTTGCTTGTAGATTCTAGCAGACAACTAGTATGATTTATGTAACTTAAATTACCTATTTTGATATTCCAGCAATTTAGCAAAAACTGAGAAGTTTTGGGGGTTCAATATGCTGGTTTGATTGTCATTATCAATGATCTCTTGCAGAAACTTGCTAATGTCTTCAGTTGTAAAGTTATTGCTTTGTTTTCAAGGAAAGGAGTTGCATAATTTTTTCCCCCTTCTTGTCTAGGATGTTTTAAATTTCAGTTGTGAATAGTTCGTAAATTTTGAGCTGAAATTTAACCATGCAAAATCTAGAAGCTCGTTGATAGAAGAAATACTACTTATGATGGATATCAATTGGTTTTTAATGATAATCCTCTTAAGATGGTGAATGGAATTAAATATAGTTTGCTGGTCAACAAATTTAACTGGAGAAAAGCATATTTCCTATATTTCTAATAAATGTGAAGGACTTCAGCATTGACTGAATTGAATCACATGTAATAGTTTTGGTGTTAAAACGAATGTTAGAGCAATTATTTAAAAGTTCTCTTTACTTCATGCGGCTGTAGAGCTTGTGGATTGTACCTCGAACAAGCTAATTAACTTTAGTAGTCTGCTTCGAGATAAAAGGCGAATTCTGCTGCGATATTACGGGTTACCGAATTATTCATTATAATGCTGTCTTCGCTCTTGCCAGATTTCCAATGATGAATATATTTACTCCGCAATGCATAGGTTACAAAGCTAGCCTTTCTAACTACTTTAGTTCTCATTTCGATCGTTTACTGCCCTAATCCGATCTTCCTTAACCATCCGCAAGACTAGTAATACAAATTTTAGATAGTATGGATGTTAATAAAATTCATTCTCACTTTTGCGCTATATGGACGGTAGTAAAACTGATGACAGAGTAGGTTTTGCTTATGTCATCTATGAGGATGGTGTTGAAATTGAGCATCACCAGTTTTGCATTAGAAATGAATGCACTGTTTATATTTCTGAACATCTATGTATTGAATTCACAATTAAACAAATACTTAGCCAGGATAGATATGTTTCTAGTTACTTAATCTGCACTGATTCTCTCTCTTCCATGGAGTTCCTAAAAATATCTCATCATGTGATGATATAACTGTTAACATGCAGCAGTCTCTCGGGATCTACTGAAGAATTGTATTTCAGTGGCTTTTACATTTGTTCATGGGCACGGGCAGATATATGGATAAGACAGAGCTGATTGGCTTGCCAAGAATGGAACTAGAAGAGACGTTAATGTTGATATAAATATTCCAAAATCGTACACTAAAATATTCAAAGCTAAAATGATTGAACTATGGAATTACATCATTTCTAATAAGGCAGATATTAAAAAAATGTTTTTCCAACTATCTTTAAAGGAATGAAAAATAAGGACTTATTGCTCAATTTTAACGTCACGCAATTTTTTTCTAGGCAATGGAAAGTTTAATGCTTATCTTGAACAGTTTAAGCTGTCGTCTTCAAGTTTGTACTATGGTGATCTCGGCATTCAGCAAATGTTTTGCACTTCGCTTAATTATGCAAGAAATTCATTAAAGTGTAGACAAATTAATTTGCCACCGAAATATTATGAATTTCTCTGCCTTTGGCATACCTTGCTTTTAATGACTTTGTTGACTCTTATTTTAAATCATATATGATTGATTTATTTGTATAATTTAAAATTGTTTGTTTTCCTTTACTTACATTTTGTAAGCCTCCTGTGATACTTCTTTTAACAATAAAATCAAATGCTGTTTTGCATTTTGGAGTGGTTTTATTCTACTCTATATTTTTCGTAGAATATCTCGCGGGAGATAATACAAAAATTAAATATGAAAATAATCTAAAAATTCTAACAAAAATTGTTAAAATATAAAGAAATCTGAGAGAATTCAGATTTCTAACAATTGCTCAAAACCGCTCTTTTAAAGTTTAATATGGTTCATCAGTAGAGATTATTGGTAGAGATGGCTCAGGCGGAATAAAAAAAAAATCTTTTTGAAATATATTAGATGAATATGCATTTAGACTAACATGGAAACGTTATGAATCTTCTGTATGTTTAAAACTTTAAGTCGAAAACATATATAATGTATAAAAGTATTTAATGTTTTTAATTATATAGTTAATCAATAAGAGAAATTAAATATGAAAAAATATTGTCATATTTTTCCAATTGGCAGCAGACTATGAAATTAATTTGAGACTAATAGCCATTTTTAGGTTAATTAAAAAATTCTGAATTTTTCTGATTTATTTACATCAGTAGGATAATTAATATTTGCGAAATCTGAGGAAATCCTATAAAATTCGCGAAACTAATAGTGGAAATTCGCACCTCGATACAGTTATCTTGATAATGCCCTATTTATTACCTTGCTTCTATATGTTACTTTGCTCCCATGCTTACCCTATAGAGCAGAATAATCTCTTTTTCCCTACATACTAAGAACACCAATTGTAGTAGAATTGAGTATATTTAAACATTGCGCATGTACCCGAACTCAACAAAGAGGAGCTATAAAATAAATAATAAATTACTTAATGAAATTTTTTTCTCTCTCAAATTTTATAATTTTAAGTGGTTAAGCTTTGTCAAATAGGAAACCTATAGGATTAGAATTTCCAGAAGGTTTTATGAATGGGTTATAAAGTTTAAATAGAATGCAATCTATCTTAAGAAAGACATCTTTAGAGATTTCAAATATAAAAATAAAAACTCTTTATGTAGTTTTATATTACTTGGAATAGAAATGACCTCTGCAGGCCCGGTGGCGCTGTGGCTAGCGCATCGCGCAGCAGCACCACAGGTCCGGGGTTCGATCCCCAAGCTGGGCAAGGTCGACTCAACCTTTCATCCCTTGATTTCCATCTTTCGGTCGATAAAATGAGTATAAATTTCGCTTGGGGACTAAACACTGGGGGTCCCGCGACAAGCCGACCACTTGTTCAGGGCATGTGTTTACGCATACCGGGGTCCACGGTCAAGAAACAGATTCGGGGCGCTGCAGACATTGGACCACTAGGGCTGTTACGCCACTAAGGTTTAGTTTAGTTTAGAAGAAATTCAAAAGTATTTCGTATTTTTTTTTTAGTTTTGTTGAAGAAATAATTGCTTTATGAAATTTTTTTTCTTTTCTTTTAATTGAAATATACACTTTTTAATAAATAAATAAATAAATAAATAAAAATAAAAAAAAATTGAAGCACCATAAAGAAAGTGGTTGTTTTTGATGAAATTGAATATGTGTATAGCTCATATATATATAATAAAACTATTAAAAAATCAAGGTCATGTTCACGGCTCACACTCACACATTGAGTGTTCAAATTAGTAGTTGGTTGAACCGCCCCTGGTGGCAATGTGTGCTTGAATTCGTCAAGTGGTAGAGATTCCTAATGTCATTCTGCAATACATTCTGCCAGGCATTCATCAGTTGTCGCTACAGATCTGCGGTATTGAGTGGTGCCTGAATCTGGTGGCCTACTATGTCCCAGACATGCTCGATTGGTGAAAGTACTGGTGACCTTGGTGGCCAAGGAAGAGTATCAACCGCAAGGACACAGTCCAGAGATATACGAGTGGTATGTGGCCTGGCATTATGTTGTTGGAAAATGGCCCCAGGATGACGTGCCATGAAGGGTAATGCAACCGGCCGCAGGATGGTATCAACATATCGTTGAGCTGTTAAAGATGTATGGAGGATGACTAAAGATGACCCGCTGTCATAAGAAATAGCGCCTCACGCCATCACACCAGTGTTTGTGGCTGTATTCCTGGGACTGCCAGCCCCGTCCTCTCCAGACACGAACACGGTGGTCAACCGCTTCAAGAGTGAAGAGGAATTCATCGCTGAACACTATACGATGCCAGTCTGATGGCAGCCGTGATGATCGACTGCGACACCACTCCAGAAGACTCCGCCGATGTTGTGGGGTCAAAGGCAAACGTCTTAAAGGCCTCTATGAGCGTAACCCCACCTCAGACAAGCGCCGTGAGATGATGGACGGTACCACGGGAGGTACAGACGGGGCTATATTGCGTTGAATAGTCGACAATGATACCGTTGGGTTGGAATTTAGCATGATTAGCATATATTCCCAAGAGCAAGAGTAGAATATACGCTAATCATGCTACCACCCCGGGTTCCCAATCCTGGGTGGCAGACTTAATGGTCTCTATAACCAGGGCTACCTCCTGCGCCCGCGGGGCCACCACTCCCGGTTCTCAGGTTTCACCGTAGCGAGAAACTGTCACCTTGGAGATTTGACTGGTCGTTTCAAGGCTGTCTACCAGTACTACACGTACACGGGCTGCAGTTCACAAGAGGTCATTACCTAGCAAACTACAGTGACGTCCCACACCGAGGTGTGATCATCACACTGAGCTACAGAGCCGACCCACCCAGGCAGGCCAACAGAGTTAGTCCTGAGGTATCTCCTGCTGGGCACGTGGAACCGCCAAGTTCAATGATATTATACCCCCGTGGCCGAGACTGTCTAAGTACAGATCCTAGCCAGTAGCCTCACAGAGCTCTCTGCGTCGACCCCCGGGGGGGAACTTACTCGGTATGACCACCCAGCTTCACGTTACGCTACACCCAGCTTCACGTTTACAAGACGGTAGTGGAAAAAATAGTTTTTTGTGGGGCAGCTATTTGGGCCCTACCCATGACTGCGAGGAAAGTGAATTTACTTAATAGCATCCAACGATCTTTCGTCCTTGCTATCACGAAAACTTACAGGACAACGGCCACAGCAGCGGCAGCGGTTCTAGCTGGACTTACTCCTCTGCCAATAGCCTCACTACAAGAGGTAACTGTCTCTACTGTCATGCTTCTTAGGAAGTCAACCTCATTTAGGAGAACTACATTTGTACCATCAGACTTTGAGAACAAAAATTCTCAGCTTAAAGTTCATACCGCTAGTTATGGGTTGGGCATTCTTGCCCATACCTCTATGTCTCAGGATTTACGGGTAAGAGACACAGGCGGTGCAAATACCATCAGCATATTCACTGATGGCTCAAAAATCAACGAAGAGGCAGGCTGCGCTTTTATTTCTAATTTTCATGATAAAGTCTTAGAAACATGGAAAGGATACCTTAGACTTAATAGATCGGTCTTCCAAGCTGAAACAGTAGCATTGCGCCAGGCTATAACAGCAGCTATGAAGTTTGTTGACCAAGAAGTTTGTATTTTCTCAGATAGTCAGTTCGCAATCTTTGCTCTTTGTGATCCATTCCATCCATCACCGATCATAGCAGATATACAATGCCTGCGCAAAGAAAATGCGCATGACTGCAACATCCAGATTTTATGGATTAAAGCGCACGTGGGCCACAGGGGCAAATGAGGATGCAGACACTTGCAAAGGAAGCTGCAAAGAATATCGGTAAGCAAGATGTCCAGATCCCGCTTCCCAAATCTTATCTGAAGCGAGTCTGTCGCATTAAATCGCAGCAACAATGGCAAGAGGAATGGGACTCTATACCGAGAGGCCGTAGAACCCATGATTTTGTCCATAGAGTTTCCCGAGATTGACTCATCTCCGCCCCTTTTCTTTCCCGTTTCATTACAGGCCACGGACCATTTACCCAATATTTCTATCAAAGGGGAATTTCAACAACTGATCATTGTGTCTGTAATGAAGTAGGTACACCTGATCATTACGTTACGTCTTGCCCTCTTACGGAAGAATGGCACATGAGGCTTCCTGATACTGACATTGCTTATAAACGCTTCTTCATTAAGCAGCCAGCCTATCTCAAGAAGCTCAAAAGCATTATGAACAAACTTGAAGCACTAGGACTAGAATTATGCAGCCCACAATAACAGACTTAAATTTCGCAGAGATTCAAAGCACACTGGTTTCCAGTGGCCTCTGCAAGAAGCCCATCTTGAGTCAGTACGCAGAGTAACATTAGGCTGGGAACACGAAAAACAAATGTAAATATGATTTAATATTATCCAAATGTAAATAGTTTATGTATATTTGTAATGAGCATATTAATGCATGGGTGAAATATTGTAAGCATGTGCATTTTATAAATAGAATATTGTGCAGCGTATTGTGAATAATGTATTGTACAGCACACTGTGTATAGTACCTTGGTAAAATGTGTAAGTGCTCGTAGCATGCAGAGCTATGCTTTGAGACGCAGGAAGCATAATAATTATAACAACTTAATGTATTCAAGAGCACAGAATGTAAATATTATAGTAGTAATTATTATAGTAGTTATATGTATGTAAATATTATTGCATTCTGTAAATTTTAGTGCATTGAGTGATTTATATATAGCAGTACGTTAAGTTGCAATGTAACCAGTAGAATGTTTAATTACAAAGTTATTTTTGGTATCTTTTAAGAATACAGCAAAATTTATGCCACGGTTAACTTTTAACATGTTATTTAATCAAAAGTAATATGGGCTGTACTGTGTCCTTAAATCTGTATTTTGTGTATTATAAGTACAGCACAAAGTAAACAAAGAGGATTTCTGTGTGCAAAATGTGTAATTTGTTTGCAATGTGCAATTTTGCTCTGTATTTAAGAGCTCTTAATTTATTTATCTGTTGTATCAAGTTATTTATTTAAGTCTGTCTTATATAACGAAGTTATGTACTATATAATCCAGTTATGTCTTATTTAAACAATTACATTGTTTAGAATCTATGTTGAATTGTCAATAATAATGTTCAGCGCAATATGTTGCAAAGTATAGTGTATTAAATGTAGCATTAAGTTGTAAATGTGCCTTAAGTACAGTGCAATGATCAACGCAATGCATATTATGAAATTTTTATTGTAGAGAGTATGTGTAGCAAAGTTTTAACATGCGATGTAGCCAGGAAAATGTTTAATTTCGCATGCAGAAAAATCTATATTTTGCTCTGTATGGCCATGTACTTTGCCCTTGTATTGTTTTCGGAGTGTAGCTTCAGATAGTTGCGGGATCCGGACGATACCTGACTAGTCTATGTAAGCCGTCCGGATGTCCGGACTTGCTCTCACCTGTCCGTAAGGTCTTCGATATCGTCGTTAATGCCATCTTTAGCTGCTTCTTTACGGAATTACAATGGCAGCAACAACAACAACAACAACAACAACAAAAAAAAAAAAAAAAAAAAAAAAAAAAAAAAAAAAAAAAAAAAAAAAAAAGATAAATTTTCTCCGTCTGTTACTGGTTTTACACTTCGCGAATTGGGCACTAGAAATTCCCGTTCATTTGCCTTGAAACTTTGATAATTTGCATGTTCGATCAAGATGTTTTTGCATACCACATTTCGTCACGATCGCAAAAGTTCTTTGATGCTTCGATTTCCCCCCCCCCTTTTATTTTTTTCAAAAGAGTGTATTTACTAAAATAAAGTCTGATTAGTTGGGGAAAAGGAATTCCTTTATGGGATTGCATTCAATACGGTAAGATTATTTGTATATGGCAAAGGAGGTGAGGGCTATCTGCCTAAGAGAAAGAATGCTTTTGTAAAGGACTTTCTAAAGGAAACTGCCTCGCATTCAAGTTATACAGGAGAAAACAATGGAAACCAATCATGCAGCCAGCAGCCGGTTCACCCGACACAACATTCAAAATACATTGTGTTTTTTTAAAAAAAGAATAGAAAAAAAATCTAAAATTTTAACGATCGCCCAAAAGAATTTGTTCAGGTTTTTTAGGCTCACGCTGAGCTCGCAGTCTACCAGGCTGCTGCTACACTCCTACTAACTTTTATTTTTTATTTTAGATTTATTATTAAGCATAATTTTCTTCGCACTTACGCAATATACAACTCAAGCGCAAAATTGCAAAAATTTTAACGTTTAGAACTTCTGATGCAACATTAGGTGTTGGCATATAATATTTTTCTGTTTCTTTTTCAGTTTTTTCTTTCTCAGTTCTCATATCAATATTGAGTTTTCTTGCTAAGATGGCTTTAGAAAACTTTTTTTTTTTTTTTTTTTTGTCTTTTTATTATTAACGTTTTGTGTGTTTCAATTATTTATTAAGTATCACGTTCTTGGCCTTAAGCCACATAAAATTCGATTCAACAGCAAAATCACAAAATTTGTAAAAACAGTATATCTTTAGAACTTCCGAGAGACAGTCTCGCGCGCTGGATATAAGAAAATGTTTTATTCCGCACAGTGTTACCGCTGCTTGCTTTGAAATCGTTAAGTTTTTAATCAAAAATCCGTTTAACACGTTGAGGACGGCGTGTACAACCGGTGGCTCTCACGCGAATGGTTTATCTGGCGGCGTGTACCCCGGTGGCTCACATCAGCTGTAGTTTTATAACACAGTTATGTTAGATGAAAAAACTTCATGTGGTTAAAAAAAAACTTTTTATTGAAAAGTTTATTTTTACAGGTAGACTATAAAATAGACTTGACGTATTTACGTATTTATTTGTTTTTGTGGTTTTTTTTAAAAAACATTTTAGACATAGTGGTAGTTCACCTTCGCAAAATCGGCAAAACATTGTAACCCTTTTCGATTTATTTGCAGCAATGTTTCTACCTCGTCGAGCAGATACGGATTCATAACATTCACGGCATCGTTTCCGCGACTTTCTCGCAATTCCGGAATACTTCTCAAGAAAATATGTAATTCTTTTAGGTGTTTGTGGTTCTGTAGGCATTTCACCCAGGAGCCGATCAATAATATTTTCTCTAATTTTTAAAATATTAAAATGCTTGGTACCCCAACTCTTATGAATATAGCATGCATTAACAATTCATGTTGCGCAAATCAATTCTATGATAAGTTTTCTATACCACTTAACGGTTTCGCGTAAGGTATTTTAATATAATGCAATTTGATCGGATATACCAATGCCTTTTTTTCGCATTATTGTCAAAAATTAGTCAAAAATAGCATCAGGTTTTAGTTTGCCACTTGTTCCTTCAATCATAGTACAAGTATGATTGTTGCAAGTAATTAACATGCAAACTGACCGTTTATCTGTCCATTAAAAAAAATGAACTCCTTTAGGATTTTCAACACTTACAATGTCACCTCGTTTTTGTTTTGGTTTTGGTTTTGTTTCTGCCAGTAGAAATTTTCTATTTTTTTTTTTTTTTTTTTTTTTTTACAGCACCACATAAATTTGTTGATTTATTTAAAAGTTCTTCAGCTAAAGGAACTGCCGTCAGGTGGGGCGACGTAACAAAATCTGCGCCGTCCTCACCGTGTTAAGTTTTACAAAATACGAACTAGATAATAAAATAAATTCGAAATTCAAAATGCAGTGTACATGTTCGTGTGAAGGTGTACGTTATTCAAAATTTGATTGCTCTAGGCACCGTCGTTATTTCACAGTGAGAGAAACATATCTACATACATACAAATTCATCATTTAATTTCTTTAAAAAATAATACAGGGTGATAATATTTGGTGGCAAAAATTTGAAAACTAATTCGTCGTTTATAGTAGACGGCGCAAAATTCCGTTACGAGACTAATAGCATAGGGCTTACCTGGAAGGAGAGGCGAGGGAAGGGTATGTAATTCACGGCGTTTGGAAAATGCTTTATTAACTAAAATACACAGCAAATATTCAAAACTTGTCCATGCTATTTATTAGAAATTATATATACACTAGCGGACATACCCGGTGCAAGTTAAGTTAGATTGAGAGTAATGTATCTAATAGCAGAGAGAACGAACGATACCGCTGTAATCCTTCTCTAATTATTGATATTGGATGCAACAAAATCGGGTGTTTTCTTCTGTTATGAGTTATTTTTATTAAAATCCTAACATCATTAATATCCGCTAGTGTATTTCACCTTTATTTAATTTTAGTCGATTAAATGTGGCAAAAAATTGTAATTAATCAGAAATCAGAAACAACTGGAAAAAATAATCGTTGTTCTGTGGTCACGTTTAATTAACATAATCGAAATTAGTTGAAACAGTCCATACAAATTTAGCTTTGTATATTGTTGTTTCAAAACAAATTAGAAATCGATGAAAATGTGTGCTTTTAATTTTATTTTCTACATAACTTTTGATATTAGAATATTGAGTTATTCGTTTCAGATTAAGACCACATTACATTTCTTCAAAATTTTCCTGCCGTTATATCTTATTTCTGTATTTGTGCATGCATATATACTAGATCAGTGTTTCCCGACCCTTTTTGTACTTTGTCCCACCTAATTATCTCTAAAATTCTTATCCTCCCCCTAGCATATACTTAATTTTTAATATTCAAAAATTCACGAAAGAAACTTGAGTTTTAGAACAGAAAGAAATCTCTAAGCTAAATATCCATGTCTACAGCGAAAATTATATATTTAAAATGTATCGCAATTTAAAAACATTTTTACATATACATCATTTACATTATTCTTTATTTTTGGAAATAAAATATGAAATTTAAAAAATTTTCGACTTCTTGAAGAAAATGTTGATATTTGAACGTGCCTTGTCCCCTTAAACTCTGAACTGAGTGTATCGCAAACTAACACACAGAAACGGACGTTCTACTTTATATATATAATAATACAAAGCTTAACCGCAATGCCAGAAAGTATGTTTAATATTCACATTTTGATGCTTTTCAATGGAAACAATGTATTTAATGAAAAGCGATTCGAAACAAACAAACAGACATTGTTCTTTATATATATACATTAATTAGATGCATTATTACAAATATGGTATTGTTACAAATGATTCATCGGGTTTAAGAATATTATATTTCATAAAGTATTTCGTATCAAAAATAAATAGTCCATAAAATGAAGTAAAAATGTTTTAAATTTTATTTATGACTATGAATGTCCGATGCGTGTTTTTCTTATTACAGCGAAATGCATAAATTAAGAGTACATCGAAGCTGTACTCTTAATTTATGGCATTTCGCTGTTGGTGGTCACCAACACCAGTGCGGACCTGGAGCTCTTCTAACGTTAATGGCAGTAGGAATTGTTTTTAACATACCCTCAAGGGCAAAAATCACTGGGCGATAAAGTTGAGAGATCTTGGTGGCTATCAATGTTATCTTACCATATCGAACAATCGAACAAAGGAGGAGTTCATCATTCAAATAACGATGGAAAGATTATTCGAAAAACAACGATGAATATCAAGTTTTTAAAACGTGCGTTAATAGTTCATAATTCGCCTGGTTTCCTACGTAACTGAGGTGTAATTAAGCATTTAAAATAGAAACTGAAGATCTATACAAGGAAACTAACACAAAAGCCAAAATTATGCCTCCTAAAACAGCTTATTGTGTAGATGTTTTTTGTAAAATGTAAGCATTGATCCCAAGGACTGACGGAGGAGATCCCAATTTTTCAGAATTATTTTTCCCCTTTTCTTGAAGAGGAGGGTCTTTTGTCAATTCCGTCGAGATCGATAGAGGTTTACATGAAATTTGTGGCACTCAAAGTTTTTCTTTGGAGTAACAAACTTAACAAACTAAAGACAAATAGCAAGTATTACTCTCAGAATTTATTACCTGCAAAATTGCAGGAAAGATAAATAAAAAATCTTATGTTTCTCTCAATGGTAACGCTTCTCTTGCCGCGTTAATGATAGATACGTAGTAGCGTATCTCTCCAAAACTTTTAGAGACTCCTCTAAAGACATTTCTAATATCAAAAGTAAAGTAAGAGATTTAAATTATTAAGTAAATTATCTCTTGCTTTCCAATTACTCGCAATTATACGCAATTAATTTGCAATTATACGAAGCAATTAGGAAAAATTAAATCAAAAGTCTTATGGCTCATCGAAAGGCTAATGTAAAGTTTCTGTTTACCATACCACTTACAATATTAATACCTTTTACACAATGGCAACATCTGAACTGTGTAAATAATAAGTGGTATAGTTTCATATAACCTGAAGTAAGATCCCAAAATGTTTAGAATTGCTCTCTGGAGCACATCATTATCACGCTTTGTGTAAGCTGAGTTCTAGCTTTCATCACAGAGTTAACAATAAATCACCTGACTTTCAATCGTTCCTCTCCTGGTTTGTTAGTAAGGTTTTTTTTTTTTTCCGTTCGCCATTATCTATGCCACAAGCCATCTGAGAGCACCGCCCTAAAATCAATATTTATGCTTGGGGGCGTGTCAGATTTTGGGTCAAGCAGAATGAAAGAACTAAGAATGCTAGCGGGGAAATGATTGAAAACGCACAGCTGTGCTGAAACCGATCTGCCGAAAAATTGAAGACAGCTGAAAGAGTGAACAAGAGATCTGATAAAACTCTGCACAGAATTTGATTTAATTTATTTAAACAGATTGAATTCTAAAATTTGTATTATAAGAGGCACTAAAGATGTAACCTACATTATCGCGGAGTATGAAATTAAAAAATTACGAAAGATTTCGACGTGGAAGAGAGAAGAGGGATACAGCTTAAAAACGTATTAGATCGTAGTCTCGAAGCTCAGCATTAAAAATTCCAAAAAATTAAAGAAATATGTACTTAGATTATTCGAAATATGGAAAACTACACGAGGCTATCTGCCAAAGGGAAGGGCTTTCTGAGGGAAACTGACTGGGAAAAACCACGAAAACTAACCATGCATTTCCGAGACAAACTACTAAGATTCAACCGTCGTGGCCGAGTGTTTTAAGCATATTTCTTTGCTAGCGTTAAAAAAAAACATGAAAATAATGATAAGAAATTTTAACTTTCAATTTGATCTTCGCATTTTAGATAATTCATTACTAACAATAATGGAACATTCAAACATTCTATTACTAACAATAAAAATGGTTTTTATGTTATAAATCGATATGCATAGTTGATAACCGAAAGAAAATAAAATATTTAAACTATTACATAGAACATACGAAAAATTGAATATTTGATAGTGTTACGAAATGTAAAGGCGCGGTGAGATGGCTTTCCAGCAAAGCAGTTTTAGGGTTACCATAAAATGGCAAAGGAGGGCAGGATTGCCACATTTGGCGAGAAATCGCCCATTTGATGACAAAATTGGCGATATACCATGGACGATTGGAGAACCTTCTGGAACGAATTCTTACCGGTTTAGCCCAGAATGTTCCCGAACACAAGCCGAGAGCTATATAAACCTTGCTGGTCCGCAGTCAGTGTGTCTCAGAGACTGTGCCTCGTCTAGCGAGCAGTGCGGAGTCGATCGAGTTGACAGCTGGGCAACGAGTGCCGAGTGGGCCGTCGAGTTCATCGAAGGAGTCTCGTAGTCTATCGCGGTTAGTGTATCGTCGAGAGAGCGTGTTGAGCTCCGGGAACGACTGAACCGAAGAAATCGGGAGCTGTGCTCGTGTGTCGTCGAGTGCAGCGCGAGTTGTAGCGTGGAGAGTCTCGAGAGTACGTGGGGTTCCGAGAACGACCAAGCAGAGTCGGGTGCTTTGCAGGAAGCTGTCTCCACCGTGATAGCTTGATAACCTGAAGGCTGTGTCGCTGATCGTGTCAGCGTGTTTATAGTAGTTCATCGACGACTGTAAAACGTGTTTTGGAGCTGTCCTGACAATATTGTCTAAATAAAGTGTGTTTCGATAATTCAGCAAGTGTCGTCGTTATTCACTCCAAGTCTACGAACCCCGTTCGAACGTGAAGGAAGAAAATAACGTAACAACTGGTGTCAGAAGAGGAAGAGAAAAACGTAACAATAGAATACTGAAAATTTAATATACGACATTTTCATTAAATTTAGTCCATATTCATTTCAAATTTAAAAAATAAATAAATAAAAAAAGAAGGGGAAAGAAAGGAAAAAAATATTAGGTTTAAAAACTATACACCCTTTTTGCCCTCTATGTATATAACAGGTTACCTTTTCGGTGAAATTTATTGAAATGTCCAAGACATCTTTAAGAACAACTCGAAAAATTGTTTTGATTGACAAAAACTTTGGCACCTTATGACAATCCAGCATTTTTCATAAAGGTGGTATCATTTTTATGCCAATCCATATCTTTCCTAAATGTGCTGGCAGCTTTACAATAATTCAGCGTTTTTCATAAGGATGGCGGCACCCTTATGAAAGCTACCGATTTACGAAGATTTATTTCATCCCCTGTTTAATTAATTAATCATCAATTTAAACAGAATGGAACTTGCATAAAACTGCACTCATTTTCTAAAAAAAAAACCTCGGATTGGCATAAGGGTGCCAATGATCCTTCAGTTTGTGCACGCGCCCTTACGCAGCGGTAATGTTATGGGTTGAGAGTCAATTGTGCGAAGTAATCCAAAATTTCGTGCAATGGCAACACTTGTCAAGAGGTGTGGATGATAAATGCCAAACAGCGTAAAGTAAGGCTACAAAATTGTGGAAACATTTCCCAAGAAACATGATGCCAAAACCAACAGAAACTAGTTTAGAACTGGAGCTGAGAATCTGAAACTTCCAGATTTCTCTCTTTTCGCAGTGTTTAATGTATATAGTTGGGGGGTTTGTTTACCACATTCGCTGTTCGATCTTTACCTTTAAATTCTTATTTTCATTGCTTCAAATGTTTGATTTCTTGCCTATGAAACCCTTTTTAGATGATGTAAATATTTCCGGAGTCAGTATGATTTATGATAGTTATTATGGCAAACTATCAAGAATTATCTTTGAAAATAGAAAAACGCCATCTTGAAGAAACGCCATTATCTGAGAAAACCTAGCTTATTACTCAGATTCAATTATTGACAAAAACTCAAAAGAAATAAATGGATATTTAGATATTTAATAATAACGAACAGGTCAAAACCATCCATAATTTTTCTTTTGAAATTATTTCGACAATATCATTCATTCTTTTACAATACTGAATCCATATTAAACTTCACAAAAAGTAAATTAATAATTAATCATCCTGGAAGGTAACCGTTCCCGAACATGAAAGTTATCTTGGAGTAGAGATATACCAACACCTTCTAGATTGTTCTTTGAGACGGTTTTGGCAGTATCCAATAAAGAAACTGCATTAATTACCATACAAAATTTATACAAGAACTTTACATTTGTTAAAGTTTGTTTGTTTACACGTATGACATGTGAAATTAATTAGTGCAGTTACGGTATATTTTATACTGGTGTTTTGAACAAATATGCTTAATGTGAATATAGAATTTAACTCATTTTTTTATTTGATGAGTACGGACAAAAAGTACAGTCCTGTTATCTATTCAGCTTTAATATGACCGATTATATATATATATATATTTTACATCTTTGTGACGTTTTATTAGGCTAGGTTATTTTACTATGGCAAAGCACACAAGAGCTATCTGTCTTGTGGAAGGCTTTCTAAATCAAATCGGATCGTATTTATGTTACGCATGGGGAAAACTAATGCATCCGGCCTATCCACCTGCGTTCGAACTATCGGTACTCAACGGTTTTAACCATTCGAACACTGGTAAAGATTTTGGCGTTTGGAAACATTTTAAAAGATTTATACAATTAATGCCAAAGGAATTTCTAACTTAAAAGCCATGCCAAAGGCCAGCCAGCGCTTTTCCCATTATCAAAATTCCAACAACAGTAATATTTTTATATACAAACTTATTCACACATTTGGTCGTTTATATTTTCTAGAAACGTTTCATTTCTATTAAATAAAGTGAGCAGTTAAAATTTGAACGTAAATATTATTCAAATTCGATACTTAAAAAGTGTACATACACCAAATAAAAATATAATTTTTAAAATAATGAACCTAGTTATAACCCAGGAGTATATTTGCAACCCAGAACATCAATTAAAACGAACGTATACAGTTGTTCAGACTGAGAAATCTTGAAATGAGTGGAATCAAGCACTTTATAGTACCATATGGAGTAGAAAATATTTTATTTTATTTATTTATTATAGCGGTATCACTTGCATTCCAAGATACCCTTCTAGGATTAATACTAAGAAATTCAATACTAGGTGCATAATACATATATGACAAAATAATGCTGCAAATATTCAGAAAACTTTTCAGTTGACATATAAATTCAATAAATTCAGTGCAATGAAAATTAAATCCGTCAGATAAATTACTGAACTAAAATTAAATAGAAGGTGACTATCAACTGCGCTGATCAGCAGTACGGGTTAATGATCAAGGCGATAAAGTAAATTGTTAAAAGGAAGGTTTCTTGGTTTAAAAATTTTCAGTTTGCTAAGCAACTGCAGATTAAATTTGAAAAATAGACATTTTGTTTTCCAAGACTGCAAAACTTTGAAAATTGGGAGCTTAGAAGCCTCGTGGTTTAGTTGTTTGAGACTAAGTACGTGACGGCTGTGTTTGTCCTCGTGGAGGACTTTCTAAAGGATTATTATTTGGATTATAGCAAATTTCTATTTTATTTTATTTATTTATTATAGCGGTATCACTTAGAGATACATACACCTAGTACATACACCAATATTTTTATTTGGTGTATATACTAGGAAGAGATGTCTTTAAGACACGCTTTTTTTAGATTATGGCAAGGCCCGCGAAACCTGTCTGTCGAGGGTAGAAATTCTTTTTTTTGTGGAAGATTTGATTATAAGGAGTCTTTAGTGGAAAACTGTCTCGTACTAGCGTTAGACAATGCAAAACAACTAAAATTCCCATGCAGCCAAATCCTCTGCCAAAGTTTTCAAGGTGGGTCGAATTACCAGTGTTCAACAATTTTACCGCTCCACCGATGGTGGGCCCAGCTTTTTAAAGGAAGCTAGATCATATTTACGTTACACATAAGAAAAAAAAAACCACTTAAGATTAGTCATACGGCCTTTTGGTCCACCAGCTGCCGAGTGGATAAAACCGCTGAACATCCATAGTTCAAGTATCCAAGAATTAAAAAAAAAAAAAAAAAAAAAAAAAAAAAAAAAAGCAACTTTAGTGCGGGCAGTAGTCACCACGCAAATCTATGACTTTCTGCCAACCTTTTTGCAGTTTTTCAGTCTTGGGTCCAAAAACTTGGTGGTCGCGAGTCCAAAAACAGATCAATCTCATTTCGGACGCCCTGTGCAGAATGCAAGATAGCACCAGCAAGATGCAACTGCAGGTGTGAAGGAAGAGCGATGTGGAGGCTATATGATTTAGCCAAAGATCCCATTCAAGTCCGTACAAAGTCCAGCCGGCGAATGCAGACACATGTGGTCTTGCATTATCTTGATGGAACATTACCTTTTTGCGCTGGAACTCAGTTCGACGTTTTTACTTGATAGCAGCGTCAAGGCAGTTACTAGCATCTCACTGTATAGCTTATTGTCGAGGGTTTTACCTTTCTTCAGATACTCTTTGTGGACACTCTTTCTCTCTGCGACAGTCTCACCGGATTCAAAGCATGATCTTTTTGTTAGTCAAATTGCGCTTTGCGAAGCTGCCGACGGGATCATCGGGCACAGACCAACCCATTTTCAGCCTGTGTTGTTAAAGTAAATCCACTTTTCATCACAAGTGACGATCCAGTCTAGAATTTTGTCCTTGCGTTGATATTGGAGCAGATTAGTGCAGGCACCGAACATGTTTTTTTCTTATCTGCTTGAGTCATCTCATGCGGCACCCAGCGATTAAACTTGTATGTCAAGTTTATGCTATGCATAGCACGACTAATGGACATGGCGCTAACGTCCAACTCCTTAGCAAGCTCTCGAGTGGTTGCCAACTAATCTTCTAGAAGTTCTCGCAGGTGAGTCTCATCAACATCAGTAGGCCGGCCAGAGCAGTCAGCGCTCTGCTTCTTGAATGTCATAGTTCCTGCTTTTGAACTTTCGGCACCAAACCGTCACAGTGTAATATGATACAATATTAGTACCTAAAGCTATAGACGCGATTTAATGACATTCTGTAGCTGTCTTTTTGCAACAGAACTGGAAGTAAATGATAGTTTTAATCTGGTAGCGTGATAATTCCATTTAAGACACCTTGTACTTATTGATAATGATATTTTTTACAAATTTCACAGCAGAATATTCTAAAGCAAGTCTATCTTTCAGATGCCAAAAATCGTTTGACAAAATATGATCAAACACGACAACGTGAACTGTTTGCGCGGACGATTTTGCGGTGGCGGGAAACTTTAGTTACACCCCGATAATTTAATGAACTTTTGTTGCGCGCAATAGCAACGCTTGTCTACGCAACGCGTAGATGATAAATGTATGGTAATAAAATGTAATTCTAGCATAATGAAACTGTCTAAATTTTTCTTAAGGATGTTTCTAACGTCAAAATTAAAACGACAGACAGTAATGGTATCAAGGTCACTGGTGAATGGTAATCGGTATTCCAGTGGAATTTTAACTGATACTGTTATGCAACTCTTGAAAAAGAAAACAAATAAGAGCACTTGCGTATTTTCCCGTCGAACATTTTCAACAAATGAAAACTATCACTAAATAGTGTGATTCACTGTGAAAAAGTGATAAGCGAGATGTCACAACAGGCTCATTAGATTTCCGCCTAGGCTTTATGTAACCACAATTAATCCTCGATAAAACAGTTTATCTGTTGATTTTCTAATTAAATGAAGAGTGATCTATTCTTTCCAAATTTTTGCCAAAATTACTGGTGCGAATTTGAGCTCATGTTTAGTTAAGTTTTTTTATATGTATTACCTGTAACTTGTATATGTTGATTAATAGAGAGACAGATCTGTTTCTTCAAAAACTTCGGAATGACTGGCGCCAGTTTGGCGATATCTTCGCCAACTTTTCACGGTCGAAGGTAAAATAACGCAAATACTCCCTTACCCTCAAAGAAAAAAAAAAAAAAAAAAGGTTTAACTTCGGTTTAAATGAAGGTATTTATTACAGCAATACTCTAAAAAACGGCTTACTTCAGAAGAGAAGCCTCCATGAAAGACTTTCTAACAGAAATATGCTCGCATTCACGTTCAAGTCTCGAAGAATCCATGAAGCCAATCTGTTCGGGCTACTAGCATATAGTGGTTATTATTCACAATTAGTACATCAAGGTTACTACTGCGCCCTTAGAATTCTTGAAAAATGAGGTATTTTTGTTTGCACCTATGTGTACTTATGGGAACTTATTTTTTCTTCTCTACTGAAATACCGTTGCCCCCCCCCCATTCTATTGTTTTACAAAATCGAAATGAACTGAATTAGGAGTCAAATTTGTCTCAATGATTAATGACGCAAATTGTTTAAACAAGATATTCATTCAAAATTATTTTTTGTATACATGGAAACAAAATTACATTTAGACTTATTTTTAACAATGTGTGGGTTTTTATATAAACCATTCTCAGTTAGCGTGAAATGTACCGATGGACTTCAAATGTGATGAACGTGTGTGTGAGGGAAATATCCGTTAAGTAGGCTTTTGCAATGTGTACCTAACTAAAGAAAAATTTGTAACGTTTTGCGAATTCATAACATTTCTTTTTGAGAACAGCTATATTTCCAAGCAGTTTTTTTACTATATGAAGCAATTAAAAAATGAGAAAAAATTTAGGAGGAGTTTGATATATTCTTCGCAATTGTTGCATCTGTCATGGTTATGAGTACATCTTAATATATTAAAAAAATCTGAAAACTTTCAGATTTTATATTACGTCCAAAGGGGCGTTTTGTGCGTTACCTTTATTTATTAAATATCATGTTCTTCGCACTTAAACCATAAAACTCGCAATTGAACAGGAATATCACAAAATAATTTTAAAAGAGCATATCTTTAGAATTTCCGATGCACAGCTCGCGCGCTACAGATAATGTTTTTATTTCAGTGGGATGCTGGTTATTTCTTGGTTTACTTAATTATGGCAAAACATTCGAGGGCTTACACAAGCAGATGATTGCTTTCGCGGAAGACTTCCTAACGGAAATACTCATTCATGCAGAGAGCTAGTCCCATGCAGAAGTTCATAATTTTCCCTTAGCGTAATTAAATAAGTTAGTTTCTTTCAGAATTTCGTTTCCCTCAGACACGTAGTCATTATGTTACCTGCCGCAAGTATCCGACTGAATGAATTTCTGACTTTAGATAAAGCTTCCTATGGAAGTTATAAAGCATAGGAATGCCTCTTATGTACTTAAAAATCACCTGCTGGAAAAATTCGACAAATCGACACTTTCACTATAATGAGGTCTCCAACACCTCATTATTGGGATAAATGTGACATACTAATTCCAAGTATAAGATACCTTAATTCCTTAACAAATAAAACTTGTAGGTTATGTCATAAATCTCACTGGAATACGCAATAGTATTTAAAGACCTTATCTGCGCATTCCTCAGACAACTCTCGTTATACGTGTTTTCAAAATGTATCGCATTTTTAAGCCATGGCTATCGAAGATAAAAAGGGCAAAAAGCATACACAAATCTGCGCATACTGAAATGTAAATTGGTCTTTTCTTTTTACACGAACTTAGAATGCTCACAAACATTAGAACAACAGCCAAGTAATCAAACAATCCGGAATGTAAAGCACGGTAATAACATCTCCGGTTTCTCCGGTTAAAGACTCCAGTTTTTAATGCGAACTTCCAGGTTCTGGTTTTATGCATTGAATCGCCGAGCTGAATAACAATTTTTTGGTGTATGATTTAAATTATGTTGCGACTGGTTCGCCTTTACCTTCTGTAATGACAGCTTTGTTATATTTTTATTCTGCTCGAATTCGAGCAACTGGGAATTCATTCGTTTCACACCTTCTGGCAGTAAAGTAAGTGTTGGAATGTTGCTCAGCAGATATGCCTGTTAATGTGAGTGATTTAAATTCTAGAATAGCATACGACATATGACGAACGGTACTTACGTATTAACGCATCCACCTTGGCGCAATTTAGTTATTTCTATCTTTGTCCGATGAAAACGTAAAAGTTACTTATCGAATGCAAGTTGGTGGTTTTCACGCATTTTTTTTTTTTTTTTAAGCTTTTTAAACTATCGATATTTATCGTTAAGTCGGTAAACAGTATCAACATACGAAAAGAAACATACTTTAGCAATTAAAAATACAAATTTGAATTCTTAAATAAGGATTACGTGATACATTATAAAATAATAATACTTCTTCAAATAGCTGAAAACAAATTCCAGAGAATTTCGAGGATTCAGCTTCGTTGCAATCCGTGGCGATAGCGGCTATTGAAGAAACGTAGTTCCTCGTTGTTCCCTTTAGAAAATTTTTAACAAAATTCTGTAATCCTGCAGAAATTTTACCGCAGTTTCTTCCATTGCTGGCAAATTTTACAAACCCAAAAAATATCACGATTTGTTAAATAATAACTGCTAGAACCTGGAATGCAACAATAAAGAACGCATTCGAAAATGGCGGCTTTGCTTGATTGAAGGACTGTTATGAGCATGATTGCCGGAAGAATGGGTATCTGCATGGCTGGCAAAGTTTGGCACATTCTGAAAATTTTGCGACTTCTACCAAGGTGATAGCGTTAATACGTAAATACCGGAATGTGGCCCGAACCGCACGTTATTGTGGTGTATGGTACTATTGAATAGGAGATAACAGCTGTTGCTGACATTAATTGTCACTCCCGTGTGGTTTCGAGTGATGTATATCGTTGTCCGACATACATTTTATCTGTAGGGCTACAGGTAAGAATGGAGCTGCTGCTCAGAGGCGTCACATGGAAATCTTTCATTGCACCTCTTTTCAGTAACTACAATGGAACCTCAACGTACGAGCACCTCTATATACGAGAAATTCGAGCTACGAGGAAAGTATGAGCAAAAATTTGTCTCTAAATACGAGCACTGACTCGAACAACGAGCAATCAGCCATGCTGTTGGTATGCGTGGCGCCACTTCCAGATCCGGCTCGACTCCAGATCACTCGGTGGTGCTTGTGCGCTCGTGTGTGTTAGTTATTACATTTAACGTGAAAATAATTATTTCACGATGAATCCCAGAAAGATTGTTGCCTCAGATAGTGCTGCAAAGAAAAATAAGGAAGTCATGGCCGTTGAAATTAAGAAAAAAAGTAATAGATGAACAAGCGTGGTAAGAGTAACGGAATGGGCGGCCTTCCGACATCGACGATTTGCGCTATTAATGAAGTAGCAGAAAGAAATCAAGAAAGTTGATGTAGCCAAAGGAGTCACCGTTACTTCCAAGCACCGTCCAAAACTTCTAGATGTTGAGAAGCAGTTGTTGGTGTGGATTAACGAGAAACAGTTAAATGGCCGGTGTTGGAAGCTATCATAAAGGTAAACTACGGTTATATTATTTGCCAGTGTTAATTATTAGAAAAATTGGATTTTTTATGCTGATATTTTTGGGGCTGCGGAAAGTATTAACTGGATTTCTATTATGTTCAGTGAGGAGGTTTGTTTTCTAGATACGAGAAATTCGCTATACGAGCAGGCCCGCTTCGACAATAGGTGCAGGGTAGTGCGATGCACAACGGCGCCTAGTCAAAAAGGCGCTGGGCAATCATTAAAATAAGAAGTCCGTCCCGCTGCCTGTCTGAACAAGAAAATTCTTGTCTTATTGATACTTAAGACATCAAAAAAAGAACCTATGAACTTTTAACCCTTTTAAATAACTCTATAAACTCCTAAGAACTCTAATTCCAAATGTACTAATTGAACATATGTACTTAATATCTTTACGAACTCAAATTCCTATGAACTGTTCATAAACACTTATGAACCCATAAAAGCTCTAAATTCATCTCCGCAGCTATTGCAGAACTTTCGAATTAGAATTAGATAATTTTTATGTATATATATCAACATTTTTCTCATAACTTTGTAGGGATTTATTTTAACTAACATTTTAAATTTTAAGTTCAGACATTTCTATAAGCCTTCATTCCCCTAATTGTCAGTGCCAGAATAGTTAAATGTTGTAGCGCGCGTGAACGCATGCAAATTTTATATGTTGAATGAAGTAGTTAAAAGCCGAGTTTCGATAAGGGAGAGTTAGGCTCTAGCTGCCGTCTCTGCCGTAGGTACGTTTGCTAATTGCTGGTTCAAGTGGCTTAATTTCATTGCCTTACTGCCACTAGCTTAGAAGGGGGTTGAAGTTCGGGATCTCGCTGAGCCCTGTGGGTTAGTCTAGCACTTGTTAAAAATTTCCACTTTTAATTTTCAATTATTTGACTTTCAGTTACCGCCGAAGTAGATGCGAAGTTTGTTAGCGTCGAGTTGACGCATTGTAAATTTTAAAGAGTTAATAAAGGGTTTGAACTTTTCTTCTGTATAGTTTCCTGCTACTCCTGTATCCAAACAGAATTTAACCCACCTGGACCCTACAACTTTATTTAATGTATATATATATTTATGCACAATGATTTAATGTATATATCCAAATTTCCTATATTGTATAGATTATAAAATTTGAATAAACACGGTCCCACTAAATGAGCAATAAAGCTGAAAGTCTTCATGGCGGCAGCGGCACAGCTGCTCACCAAGTGGTCTCGTGCCTCCTTGTCTTATTTAAACGCCCTTCCGGGGGTCGACTCAGGTAAAACCTGAGATGCTACTAATTAGGATCTGTACCTAGGCAGTCTCGGCCACGGGTGTTTAAAATCAGTCTTCACAGGACTGGAGTCATCACTGGCAATGGCTGTTTTAGGCTCGGCAGGGACCATATGGTACTTTGTCCGTTTCTTTGGTTGTGGTGGAGGAATATTGTCAGATATTGATGGTTATCCGGGGCGAAACACCCCCGTCGGTAGAGTTGACGAATTCAGCGAGCTTTTAAACTGCTTGAGGTTTTCAGCGGGCGCCTGGGACCTCAAAACTGCATATTCATATCCTTCCCTGGTTTCTTCCTTGGACGCCTAACGCCGACATCTGTATACCATGACGTAGTGTTAGCAGGCCGGATTAGTGGTCCGGTTTGTCTGACAGTGTTTAAATGACTTCATTCTGCTCTCTGGGGCTGAGGCCCCTGTTGATGGTAGAATGTAAGTTGCTGAGTATTCCTATCGACTAAAAGGATAGGTTAGCGGCCTCTTGGATCGTCTATAGGGGTTGGGACGTTTAACTGTTAAGGGAACCTCGAGCTTTCCAGGTCTGAGTGCTCCTTCCTCCTAGCACACTTATTTGACCGAATGTTTTAACCAGGACAGGAGTTCGTCTTTGGTGTTCTCTTCTGTTTTATTTGAATGTGGAAATACTTCATGCCGATGCGTATGTAATGGTAGACGCATTCGAAAAATTGCTGAATCCTTATTTTGTGTCTACTGTTGCAATCGTAGTAATTTGTGCAACATTTATCTTTTTTGTGATTGCTTGCCGTTATTGTTATTCTACATAAAAAAAAGGTATGTACAGTTACATATTATGTTAAACTTAGGTTAACCTTTTTAATCGGAAAAGCAACGATTTGAGCATAATTACTCGAAAACTATTGGCCTTCCATGTTTGAATCATTGTCGTATTCTTGGCCGAGTAAATTACTAATATCTAAACCATCTTCCTCTAAAGTGTTTAATAAGAATGTTGTTCGTCCTTCACCGGTCATATCTGTTGTACCATAAAATACTAAAAACCTTTCTTCAATAGTCATGTCTATATTTTCTAAATTAAGATACCTCATATAAATTGATATCTGCTCTTGATGGTTGGCATCAGGGGTAAAATCAAGTAAGATAGAAAAATATTTTGCCTGTTTGACCTTATTTAAAATAATTTGCTTTATATTATTCCCTGATAAGCTAATTGTTTCATTTTGAATTTTATCTCCAAGGTAATGAGGCATATGTTTTTTAGTTTGAATGTAATTAATATATACAGAAATAATAGGGTCAGATTTTATGATCATTTCTATACACTTTAAAAATTATTATTTCGTTCGAATAATTTGTTATTGGAACCAAGGAAGGCTAAGTTTTGTTTGGCTAAAAACTGAATGGCATAGACAATTCTTTCAATAACATCTCGCCAATTCTTAGTCTCTTTTTTTTAATAAATTTTGAAATCCGAATCAACAGGTTTATTCTTTCTTAATCGTTGTAAGAAATCGGACCAAAGATGCAGATTCCGGAAATGCGTTTTATTTTTTTCATGAAGTTTTAAATGCTCAATTAAGTGGTTCTAGTCATTAAATTCAGAACTACTCAATTTTACGTTGCAGAAACTGTTAAAAAGTTTGCAACAAAAATAAACAGAATTTTTTTCAGCAGAATTAAGAAACCAATACCTTTTAACTCTTCCGTTGTTTAGCAAGATTCGACAGAAGTACATCTAAAAAAAAATTACGTCAGTTTTTGTCTTTTGGGAAACAAACTGGAAACCAGGTTTTCATAATATCCAGGACCATTTTCTATTAAGGCTTAAACTTAGGATTTCAGTAATGGACTTGGGCATAATCCGGAATCATCAGGCACAGGCAAATGCATATCTACTGCAGAAATTTTAGATTTCACTAGTGTTTCTTCTGTTTTTTCGACCGTCTGCATTGAAGTTAAAGGGTGAAAACAATTTCTAATTCTTTCTGATTATTAGGTTCTTTTGGTAATTTCAATGGTAGTTGACACGTTGATGGACAACTAGTGCTAGTAGTGTCAGCATGGGTATTCTCTGGAATTTTGCAAAAACTGAGTTACTTTGAAGTTCTGGTTTATTAAGGCTTCCTTTCACTTTCTTTTTCTTCATTAAATTCTGATACCCACACAGATTTTTCCGTTTTTCTTCCGACATTTGGGGACAAATGAAAACATGAAAAGCGGAAGTAAAAATAAAAGTAGAAGAGAACTATTGCGTAAAACACTTCTTCAAAACACTCGGAAAGTCACTTTGAAATACTTTACCTTCTGAAAAACTGAGTATACCTTAAACCGGCTTGGAAAATATATGAACTATTAGACCATACCAAATAATTCAAGGAGGTGGTGGTAATCTTTTGTCTATTAACGTAAATAAATCAAATTCAAAGTAATGAACATTAAAGTTTAAGACGTGATGAAATAATGAAACATTTTCCTTCGGTTTTTCCGTATCGCTAAAAATCGGAAAGTGGCCAGTTTTTGATTTTAGAATACCTTGTACATTTTTACTTCATTTTATATCTCAAATAGGTCTATTTTAAATTCAATGGTACTCCATAAATATATCAATCCTTTCTTCTAGAAAGATAATTTTTAGTTTAACAAACAAATGGTTCATGTAAAAAAAAAATAATAATAATTCTAGTAATTATGCTCAAATCGTCGCTTTTCTGAATTACAAAGCTAACCTAAATTTAACATAATATGTAGGTGCACTTACCTTTTTCTATGTAGAATAAAAATAACAACAAGCAATCAGCAAAAAAATAAGAAAAAAGTTAAATGGCGCACAAATTAGTGTGATTATAACAGTAGACACGAAATAGGGGGGATTAAGCAATTTGTCGAACGCGTCTATGGCGCAGGCCACTACTCTTACATACGCATCGCCATCGCGTATTTTTGTTCACATATATTTACAAGACCAGCTCAACTTATGTCAAAAACTGCAAAAAGCATTAACAGATAAAAATCAACCCGATATAAATCGCCGGTTGAAAGTCTAAGCTATATCGTAGTCAACAACATCAGCCGTGTGCAGAAAAGAATTTTGGATATATCCCTAGAGCATCTTTTGTGCCTTGTTGTAATCACAGTTTGAACCTTGTAAACTACGCTGCGAACAGCCATTTATTCAGTACAAACTTCTTGGATATGAAAATTAATTTGGTTTAATTTTAAGGTAATAAATAGTGTTCAGCAATATATTTGGTATCCAATGCGTTTAGTGTATTATTTCGCTTCGCTTGCAGTGTTTGTATATCATGTTATTGTTGTTGTTGACTAATGCTGACTTATCTGACCTACAGCCAGCCCATGCCCACGATAGATTCTTTGGGACAAGGAGCTCAAGATACGCCTGTCGTTCACAACAGGATTCAGCACATTACAGGTGGCAGTGCGATGTAGCTCAATTTCGCCTCCAAATTTGATGGACAGCACCCCGGGGGTAATGTACACCTGGTTCCCTACCACCTACCTCTCCAGATGGATTTCGGCTCGCCGCATATTTAGAGTGCCTCAATGCCGCACAAACACCATACTTTCACAAACATCCATGCCTTCTCTGGGATTCGAACCCGGCCCTTCGGCACGACAGTCAGCAACGTTAACCACTATACCGGTTGGGCGACTTTTTATAAACTTAATTATATATATAAGTCTTCAATAAATATGTTTGAGTGTGGGTTTCAAAAAAGCACAAAATGTTTGCATATTTAAACAAATTAAAAAATAAAATGTAATTGTTTTGGTTTTTCATATTATTATGTTAATAATGCTTCATTTTAAGTGTTAATTATGAGCAGTTTCTCTTTAATATCGTGTCTGCATAAAGGCGCTCGCTAGACATTTGCACGACGGCGCCGATTAGGCATGGCGCGGGCCTGTATACGAGCTCAATGCTGGAAGGAATTAAACTCGTATCTCGAGGTTCCACGGTATTCTGCAGCCTTACAGATATAGTGTATGTCGGTGAGTTTCGTAGCGATGCATACTGCCTGAATTCTCTGCTTGTTTCGGTGGTCTCTATCTGCCTTCACATTTTTGCCAGATAATTTCCAAGCACCCTGAATATAAAGCAGTCATTCTTTCCGTGAAGTTTTATGTATTATTTAGGTTTGCTGTAATCTAGTTAGATTTCGCTCCAACTTTTATATCTGTTGCTAAATGCCGTCCCGTTAACAGAAAATACCTAGTTGTTATATGTTACATATCAGGCCAGTGCAATCAAAGGTAAATTAATTTTTCTCATATTTGCGAAAATATAATAACGAAATAATAATTTTATTCAATTTGCAATATTCATATAAATTACTAATATAAAAATTCAATATAATAAATAATGATTTTAGCTTAGAAAAAAATTTGAGAAATAGATTCTTTTATCCTTTTGATTGTTGTTATCAGTTTAAACATCTCCAGGCGCCAGTGTACTATTTTCTGGGCGGCATTTGCCGAAAGCTTGAAAACGTTATGGGGAGGGGCAGTTCTTGATATTAGTAAAGTGTCCAGATTCAGGATATGTTGCGGAATAAGTTTCAGATTTTGGAAACAGTGGATATGCGCCTTTTAATACAGTAATATCTATGAAATTATTTTAGGTTATTTGAATACAGGAAAACAGAGGAAGGCAATTTGCCTAAAAGGAGAATGCCTTCGTGGAGGACTTTCTAAGGAAGCGTTATGTATTCACATCATACATAGGAAAAATCACCAGTGTAATCACACCTTCATCTAGGTTAGAACTTCGATTGAACTACCAGTATTCATTGGTATTAACCACTCGGCCACTAGTGGGGCCGAGTACGAATATCCAGAAATACGAATTTGTAGGATCAGGAATTTGAATTGAATTTTATTCAAACTCTACGCCAACCTAAGGTTGCTTTTTCGCTTAGTTTTAACTCTGCATTAGGTACATACGTTTATGCTCCGCAATTAGACGCGTGGATGACAGGTGTCAGCCACCTATTAAAATGCATCTAGAATAAGAAAATCATCTTTAAAGGATAATTCTTTCATTTATTTAGCAAAATGTTAGTTGCAGGTTCTTACTGAATATAACGGACTTTTTTTTTTCTTTTTCATTTAAACATTCTTATCTTTAAGATTCGTAACATTTGCAGAACAGCATTCGTATCTTTTGTCGTCTCCGCAATTCTGGCGTTTTGACATTTTACTTGTTAACGTATACAGGCACGCGGTTTACACCTGTCACCAACGAATTTAATCTAGGGTTAAAACGGTTCAAATATGAAACTGAAAGTGAAAGAGACTCGATGAAGATTTTTCATGCATTAAAAGTTTTATATTGCTTTTGAAATCTGTAGCATTAAATGACCCGTGGTCACTGGGGAAAAATGCAGCGAAATATAAAAAAAAGCAATTAAACGTATGCATTCTGAAATCAATGATAATCAAAAATTTCATTTATCCATAAAGGCAAATGAGGAATGCTTGGGAAAAAAGTACTCGGAATGAATAAATACTAAGTAAAATATTTTAGAATGTAATAATTTTGGAATATGACTGTTTCATTAATACGTATAGTGAAAATTTGATGGAGTAAGAATTGTATGTTTGCAATTCAATATCCTCCTCCAAAGTCGTCAAACTTTTGTCTCGCAGTATATTTTGAAGAACTTTTTAACTAAACTGGAGACTTAACATTATCGAAAAATCCCCATGATACCTTATGAATATCGATGTTTGCTCAGGGTTTTCCAGACGTAATACGGTTATCTTCTACCTATTTTAATATTACTATCCTATTTAAAGCGAATTTATAATTACAAACTGTCTACAAAAATTTTTGGGTTACGTACAATTGTTGACTGACGCTGACTAATCACGTGCTTGTTGAAAAATTGTCTTATTTCACTCATTCGAACTAACTGATTATAGAGCATACTGAATTCCCGTTAAACGGGGTTTCTTCTATGCATGTAAATGTCGTGATCATGTAAATTTATCGATATCAAGCCCAAAACCCGAATTTACAGAATGTTATTTCGAGGTGGAAAAAGAATTTTAAATATCTTTCTGAAATGCGACCCGAGAAATCCAGTAATGATTTCGAATTCTTTTCTGAGTATCTCAGACCTAAATTTGTAAATTCAGACTTTTAAAGTTTTTAGGTGATATTTAATTTCAAAGAAAATTAAACGCTAATTAAATAAATATTTTTCTTAGTTCGCATAAAAATTATTATTGAAAAAAAAAAAAAATGTTTTAACTAGGCTTTGGCGATAATCGCAATGAGATAAGGTATTTCAGTAGTATTTTGCATTATATTTTTAAGCGTAATATATATCCCACATAGAAGCTAACCATACGAAAAAAAAAACTAATTAAAGTGTAAACTAAGACCCTAAATTGTATTAATACAATACAAAGCTCTGACCCTTTATTCATTAACAGCTTCTAGTTGGTTAGTAACAGTTAATGGTTATCAAAATTCTCTTTTTCGTTATTATATATATTTGTAATAGTTAAAAGTAAAATATAATAAGAATATTTTAATAGAGTAAAATTATTTTAAACTCTTCTACGGTTAAAAAAAAGAATGTGAAAATCTGCTCACTTACAGGAATGGACAACAGCAACCGCTACAGCTTATCTTTTTACTCTCAAAAGCATAGGGTTTCAAACTGAAAGACAGAACGAGTTTCCGCTTTATCGGTGAAAAGACAGCGCACGTCCGCCTGATAAATTTGTGATTGCTCTGCCGAGCTTCCGCGCATATCGTTGCTAGGGTTATTGTTTCTTCGCTGGAGTACCATTTTGTGTATTTATCGAAGAAATATTGCTTTATATAACGGATTTTTTTTTTAGAATGAAACAACCACTTCACTAAGTAATTACTTAGATTTTAGGCTTCTTTTCTTTTATAATATTAAAATAAAAAAAGCTTGAAACACTAATTGACCATAATACATAAAGCAATAATTATAATAATAATACAAATACCTCGTAAATCACTGCTAAAGAACTCATTGATTGTAGACGTTACTCTAATCTTTGGGGGAAGATAATGTACTAAATCACATGGGCACATCTGAATACTTTGTTTCAAAAACAGCAAACATATTAATCGTTTATCTGCTAATATTGGGAACGTTTGTAAATATTTATTTTAATTAATTACTTCAGATGTTGCATAGTGAGTAATTCATTTCAGTTAGTCATTAAATGCAGCTGATTTTTAAAATATTTTGTTTCACCAAATAATAAAAATAAAAATATATCATTATTCATAATTTATTAAAAAACCATTTCGGAACACCTCACGTTTTGTTTATTTTTATTTATTAATCTATTTTTATGCCACGGAATACCAGAAATAAAAAGTTAAATTAAAATTCAAAATACTTACTTAATAATTATTTAATGACATTTTATAAATAACATTAAACGAATATCCGATGCAAATGAATTCATCAGAGAAACAGTTAAAAAGAGTTAGAAATGTTAGAAAGTTAGAAAAAATTAAACAGAATTTGTTTTCCTCGTAACAATTATATTTTTCCTTTAACTAGATACCGATGGAATAAAAATGATAACATTAATAATCAGTAAAATTTTAATTATAACTGAATGTCGGAAACATACGGTTAATGACAAATAGGGCCCAAAAAACGTTAAAATGTTTATTTTATTTTGATCTATTTTACGATAAGATGCAAGCTTACTAGACATAATTTTTAGATAGGAGAGCTTTTTTTCATGAGCTTTTTTCATAAAAATTAAAAACATTTCTAAAAAATGTTAGACAAAACTTATTTGAAATACTTACTTATTTATACTAAGAAACTTGTACTTACTTATTTGATATAATACATATTATTTAGATAGTTTATTAGACACTGAGGGTTTTTTTAAACTCAGTTTTATGATATGAAAATTTCTTCGTGATATTCAGCCAAAATTCTAGGAAAACAGAAGATAAAATACATAGAAGAAAGAAGGAAAAAAAAAAAAACTTTCTAAATTAACCCTGCTTAATCTAATACACTGGGGGGGGGGGAAGTACAACTTTCTTTGTCATATATGATTCAAACTAAAACCTTCTAGGAACGACAGATTTGAAATCAAAGTCCCCAGGAAAAGTTAAATAAATGTATTCCAATGGTTCTTATATATGCTATTCCAAAGTTATGACTTTTGCTAGTTTGTAAAATTGTGTAATATCCAGCTATATTTCTTGGATGACCTTTTATTCGTGATTTTATTTTTAGCATTATTTGGCCAAGTACATTGGTGTGCAAAAATTAAGGACGAAGTCGAAAAATTAGCATATCAGCTGAACGAAGAGGCAGAGCGGACAGAAAGACCAATCAGGAGATTAAGTAAGGTGATGTACGGTAGCACATGCGCAGATATGCAGGTAGACGTAATGGGGGAGTGTCTGAGTAGTATAAAGCATGTTGTCGGTGTAAGATCAGTATTTCTGGCAAAGAGCTTGCACGCCGTATAGCAGTTAAAATCACACCGAGTTGCTGCCTCAGCGAGAAATGGCGAATAATCAATCTGTTAGACGACATCTGGATGCTTTTACCCGAGGTCGAATCCTTGGGAAGTTGGAGGAAGGCCGCAGTGTGACAAGTGTGGCTGCAGAGTTCGGAATTGCTCACAGCATCGTTTCACGACTTTGGAGACAATTTCAAACTACAGGAACAGCTATCCGGGGGTTTAGTAGTGGTCGTCCACGAGGAAGCAAACCCGCAGATGACCGGTATATTGCCTTACAGGCCAGAAGAAACAGGCGGCAGACAGCGGGAGAAATCGCTAGACACACGACACAGGCGATTGGACGACCGATATCGCGTTTTACCGTGGCCAGAAGACTGCACAGTGGTGGTCTGTATGCACGACGCCCTGTACGGTGTGTACCTCTAACGCCTGCCCATCGGAGAAGGCGTTCTCTGTGGTGCCGGGAACACCGGAATTGGAGAGACAATGAATGGGGACGAGTACTCTTTACAGATGAGAGCAGATTCAGTCTGAGTAGCGATTCTCATCGCATACTCATCTGGAGAGAGCGGGGAAGCCGCAATCATCCCTCGAACATCATTGAAAGGGACAACTATGGAGGTGGCGGTGTTCTCGTTTGGGGAGGCATTATGCTTGGTAGTCGTACAGACCTTCACAACTTCGACGCAGGTTCAGTCAACGGGACCCGTTATTGTAACGAGATTCTTCTTCCATATGTGCGTCTTTTTAGAGGCGCTATGGGTCCGCAGTTCCTTTGCATGGACGACAATGCACCATGTCATCGCACAGTAGCTGCCGAACAGCTCTTAGAGAGTGAGGATATTGAACGTATGGATTGGCCGGCACGATCTCCGGATCTCAATCCCTTCGAGCATGTATGGGATTTTTTAGGCAGACACTTGGCAGCTCGTAGCTTACCACCAGTAACGATTCCGGAGCTTCGATTGGCGTTGCAAGACGAATGGGCAGCAATGCCTCAACAACTCATTGACACCCTCATTCTCAGCATGGGCAGACGCTGTGAAACCTGTCTAGCAGTCAGGGGAGATCATATCCCCTATTAAAGACCGGATGCTTCTTGCTGGACACCCATCACATGGATGTTTCGGCCTTCAGTCGCATTGCGCTCCATGCTACTTTTTCAATAAAGCTTCTTTTTATCTCTCTGATTTCTCTTTTAGTAAGTGTTGCTTACATTACTCATGTCCTTACGTATTGGGGATCTTACGGTATTAAATTTGTTGATTTGGAAAGCTTTTGTACAAAGTTATATTGGAAAAACCGTCTCGTCCTTAATTTGCACACCAGTGTATATTCTGATAATAAAAAAATATTTATTTAGCACATATAAGCTAAAACCACGTAATTTAGAAAGTTTATATGCACATTTTTTTTATATTGTGCATCGAAAATGAAAAATCAATAAAAAAGAAAATCACTGCTTTTAAATACCGTATAATTATTCTTTCTAATTTGCCTAATAAAGAAATACACGTGACACCAGTTTTATTTTGAAGGTCTTCCAATCTATTCAGTTGTAAAATATTTTATTCAATTCATTTAAAAATCTGTCTGCATAGAAAATCCGATCTCATCGTCACCTAAAATCAAAGTTCTGCTAACAATGAAGGATCTAAAATTCAAAAGGAGCGACTTCACTGCAGCTAAAAATATTGAATGATTTTTGAAAAAACGTCCAGAATTCGGTAAGTTACATCAGAAATTCCGAAAGTTTTTTTTTTTTACTTAAAACACATTTTTATATATACTGAATAATTCAAAGAACGATTTTCTGAGTTGATTAATTTATTGTTAACTCAGAACACTTGAGACAAATTCAACACTCAGTAAAATAAAAATTTATAGAATTTTGAGAAAAATTCTCTTGAATATTGTATTACATCATAAATATGGCTGTGAAAATTTTCAAAGAAAATTGTCTTGGTAGAACGGCATAAAAAATTAACAATTAAGATTTGACTCAGGCAAATAAACAGTGAAATTAAACTAAAGAAACGTTTAACAGCTTTAAATTATGCTGATTACTACGTTAATTTATCAGGTTCAATGTTCCGTCTTACTTTCTTCGGGAACGTGCAAGGACCTGACTCGGAACAGAGAGCTTACTAAAGCTATGTTCAATAACTGTGGGAAGTAGACAGGATACACAAGAAGGGTATACAAAACCCTTTATTTTTCTCTATTTACAATAACTTCCGTACTTCGGAATACAAAGACCCACTACTTGTGGTCTAAATGTAAAAATATAAAAATAAAACTAAACTCTAATTTAACTTTAAAATAATAAACGTGGAAGATTGGCCTTATATTAACAGGAAGCCGTATGTAGTACAGAGAACTGTGAACACTACAATACGTTTACAGTTATCAAGAGGATTAAACCTCTGGCCTGGAAGGCAACCAGCAACTGAGTAAAACTTCTAAGGTAAGCGGCCTGCTTCGACTAACTGCTTCCTCTCTTTTGCTTGGCAAAAAGCCACAACTTAAGCACTTGGCGTTCGCCAGACAAACTTTGCATAAATACATTAACGCTTATAATTCTGGCCGGAAGTAGAAAATAAGAAGTGATAGTAAAGATTTAAAATAAAATAAACGTTAGTAAAACTTAAGATCCTTACATACTTCCCGCCAGAGTTAATTAGTTTGAAACTGAGGTCTAAAACGACCTTGTTGAAAACTTTTAGCTCTAGAATCTAACGCGAGGCCAATCTTTTACAAACATTTTTCGCTAGAAACTAGAAATTTAAAAGAAAGAAATTTGTTTTTACAATAGCAGCTCCCAGGACACGCAATTTTTTCATCTGTACTGCATCTAAACAGGAGCTTTTATTCAAATCTGGTTCCTTCCAGAGATCTGGAAGGAAAACTAGTTTAATGAAATGTTACACAATGAAATGGCAAGTAACATGTATAATTATATTTCTCTTAACATTCTTATTTCATTCATGACTATTTTAATTATCTCTCCCCGTGCTCTATGACATGTGTTGTAAAAGAACACCAAACACGAATGTGTTTATGTCTATGTGTTCAACTCTTCCTCCTACAATCAAAGCACTAACGTGTTAAAAATTCAACATACCAAGACCTCGTAACCCACCCTAACTTCAACTCTAAACCCTGAGGTACTATTCTGAAAGTGGCTAACTCTGAAGTGTAGCGTCAGAGAGCCTAACTACATTCATTCAACTTTTAACACATATTCACCATGATTTAGTCTTTTTACAGTCACACGAATAAAAAAAAGTTTTAACATTACTTTCACTTTTACCATATCACGGTATTTCTTAACATTTGAAATAACAGTCCACATTGTATATAAGAACATATTAACATGCCGTTAATTTTACGCATTTGACAACATACATTAGTAGTACATTGTTAACTTCTATTCTTTTCAAAGCAAGTGCCAATTTTTCTACATTGAAATACTACATTTCAAAAGGTCTTTCAGACTAAAACTTCTTTCTTGCCAGAATGTTTTAAATAAAATTTATACACTAACTTTTACAATATTTAAGTCTTTACACATCGCTATTATACATCAACTTTAGTTTTACACGCGAGTAATTGAAAAACATAATACCAAAATCGGTAACAACTCATTTCTCGCCCTTTTGGCGATAAAGGTAGACCTCGCATGAGGTAAAACTTCTTGAAATCTGCCACTTGCAGTAAGAATGAAAGATTAACTTAAGTTTGCAAAGTAACATAAAATTTTACTTATCTTTGTGATATTCGGACATTCTTTTCTGAGCCCAGTCCTGGAAAGTAGCGTAGATTGTTGTTTGATTTATCCTCCTTCGTGTGCGGGCTCGCCCTTCAGTGCCTTCCTCTAGAAGCTTTCTTTTTTTTTCCAGTTCGGTCACCCTTGAATACCTTCTTTTTCGCCTCTGCCTGTGGTCTTGGCCGTTTGATGGCAGCTGGTCTTGGCGGAACCGGGAAACTTCTTTCGTGTTCCTGCTTGGACCTCGTTGCTGGCCGTTCAAATTTTCCTTGTAACTTTTCCTCCGCCGCTGGTGGCCCTTCCGCAGTTCGGCGACATTTGCTGCGGAGAGTCCTGTCGGTTGAGTAGATCTTCCGTTTTAGAGCCGGGTTATAGTTGCCGTCATTTCTCCTGGCTCTCTTTGCATTTGTCGTCCTTCTCCCTTCTTCATTCTGGGGGTGTTCGTGAGCTCTCTTTTCTGGACGGTGGAACGGCTTCTTTTTCTTGTTACCTTCAATTTTCCTGCGGGGAAACTTTCTTTTCACTTGCTCTTGCCTCTTAATGGCTTGCCCTTGTACTTGTCGTTGTTCCACCTCTGGGGCTTGTGCCTGCGGTGTCTGCCGTGCCGGATCCTGAAAAAGATCTTTGAAAATTTGCATTTTATTACGATCATAGTAGGGTTTGATTTGATCAACGTTTGCGGAGCAGGTTTCACCATTTCTGGCTTTTAACACTACTACAGCGTGAGTTATTTTTTCTATGACATATGGTCCTTCAAATCGTGGAAAAAATTTGGCAGTTTTATTTTCTGGTGCTGAAGAAAGTGAATGCTTAATTTTTAATACTTCATCCCCTACTTTATAAGTTACTCCCCGTCGTTTCAAGTCGTAATACAGTTTTTGTTTTCTCTGTGCTACTTCCGTATTCTTTTTTGCTTCTTTAATTAGTTTTTCTATATCACCCATTTTAAATTCTGGGGCTCTTTGTTGCACATAAAATAATTTATCTAACGGCGTTATAATCTTTCTGCCTAAGAGTAACTCAGCAGGAGTTTTGCCCGTTGTATCATGTTTTGCGGTCCTAAGGGCGAAAGCAAATTCATTGACATAGTTATCCCAGCTTTTATGAAAATTTTTAACATAACTACGGATAATTTTCACTATATTTCTATTGACCCGTTCCGCTATATTTGATTGCGGCCGATACGGGACCATTTTTAAATGACGTATGCCCAGTTTTTGGCACATGTCTTCAAATACATTACTTACAAATTGAGGACCATTATCCGATATAACGTTTAGGGGCGCCCCGTATTTTAAAATATATTTATTTAAAATAGAATCAGTAACTAATTTCGCGGAGGCTCGTTTTAAGGGAACAATTTCGGTCCACTTACTAAAATGATCAACCATAACAAGGAGATAGCGACTTTTATTTAACTGACTTTTTTATAAAGGGCCCAATAAATCGATGCCAATTATTTCATTAGGAAATTCGGATTTAATACTATTTAGAAACCCGGCCGGGGGGAAATTAATATAATTAACTGCTTGACATGTTGGGCAGGACTGGACATACGCCCTTGTTAACTTTTGCAGTTCAGGAAAGTAGACTGCCTCGCGTACGCGTTGGGTAGTTTTTCGAATACCAGCATGAGGAGCTAAAAGGGCTGTCATGGAGCTCCTGCAGGATATTTAATCTAAGACTAGCTGGGATAACATGTCGAAATTCGTTGTTGGAATTCGTAGTTTTTGTATAGAATAATAGACCATCTATTAGTTCGTAATGGGCCGCCCTATTTCTTATCGCCACAATATCTTGGTGGCTAAAATTTTCAGGATCCTTTAAATACTCATAAATGCTTCCAAACTCAGGATCCTTACCCAGTTCGGTTATTACAGTTTCTCGGGAATTTATTGTACATGCTGTGAGCATTGCCACCTTTACAGTATTACCTTCTTCATCTATTTTAATTCTGGATAGGGCATTTGCTACGATATTTTCCTTTCCGTGGGTATGCTTGATTACCAGATTATATTCTTGTAGCTTGAGTGCCCATCTTATTAACCTTGGGGATAAGTTTTTCCCTGAGTACAATCTAGTTACCGCCTCATGATCAGAGTACACTGTTATTGGCGCCTTTCCAAAATAGACTCGGAACTTTTGCACTGCTAACAGAACTGCAAGTGCCTCTCTCTCGGTCGCGGAATAGTTTCTTTGTGTTTGATTTAAAGTTCGGCTAAAAAATGCCACGGGCTGCTGATTTTGCGAAAGTACCGCTCCTACCGCATAATCCGAAGCATCCGCTGAAATTTCTAAATTCTCATCCTTTTCAGGAAATTTCAACACAGGGGCTTGCGTTAATGCTTGTTTTAATTTTTCGAAAGCACTATTGGCTTCGGCCGTCCACGAGAATCTTGCCTGTTTTCTTTTTAATTTTAACAATGGTTCAGCAATAGCTGCAAAATTTTTTATAAAGGACCTATAATATGAACAAAGTCCTAGAAAAGAAGAGAGCTTCTTCGCCGTGTTTGGAGTCGGATACTTTTGTACAGCGATTATTTTTGATTCGTCTGTCTCGATTCCTTTCTGAGATATTTTGTAACCTAAATATTTTAATTCAGGGGCTGCAAATTTGCACTTTTGGACATTAACTTTTAGACCGGCCTCATTTAATAAAGAAAACACCTGTCTTAAATCCTGTACATGTTGGTCGAGATTATCACTAGTAATAATGATATCGTCTAAATAGATAAATGTGGACTTTCCAAGAACAGGTCTTAACACAATGTCCATACATCGATGAAATGTTGCCTGCGCCCCTTAAAGGCCAAACGGTATACGCAAAAATGCATAAGTGCCAGACTTGGTTATAAAAGCAGTCTTAGGCACGTCCTCAGGCCTAACCCCTATTTGAAAATAACCAGTCGTTAAGTCTAAAGTCGTCATATATTTGGTGGATGTTATGTTCCTTAGAATTTCTTCAATAATAGGTAACGGATATACCGGATATTTAGTTATGGAGTTTAATTTACGGTAGTCAATTGCGAATCTCCACCTTTTTGGATGTGTCAAAGGATAGTCATTATTTTTCTTACATAAAACCACCGGGTTAGCATAACTACTTGAGATGGGCGTTATGATCTTTTTACGTAGCATATCGGTGATATGCCATTCTATAATTTTTTCCTTATTCTTATCATACCGGTATGCTTTGTGGCGAACTGGCATTGAATCTCCGGTGTCGATACTATGGTTAGTAACCTGAGTAAATCCTGGAATATCACTATATAACGAAGCAAATTCACTTACCACTTGTCGGATTCTTCCTTGCTCGTCATTAGGCAGGTGGTTAAGATTTAACATCGGCGGTTCAGCCTTTTCTCCACGAACTGGTTTCATCGTCAGCTTAAGGGACGCTTCATTAAAATCCAGCGTTGCTTGTGCCTCTGAAAGAAAATCTATTCCTAAAATAATATGTGCTTGCAGATTCTTTACTATGAAAAACATCACCTTTACTTGTACGTTTTTGATACGGACATACAGCGGTAATTTACCTATACACTTACATTTTTGTCCTTGCGCCGCTAACACTGTCGTATCATCCGCATTATATATGCGGTATTTCCGAAAATACTTCCTAAAAAAATCTTCTGCCGTACAGGAACACTGCGCGCCTGTATCCAGGAGTGCGGTGGCTGGGATATTATTCACCAACACTTCAATCTTCGGAAGAGTCAAATTTTTCACCATTACTGTATTTAACTTGAAGGAAGAGGGGTTTTCATGGCCTTCGGATTTCCGCACCCTCCCGTCAGCGGAAATCCGTTTTAGTTTAAATTATTTTTCATTTCCGTGCTTTTCTTCTTTTTCCACTGGCCTTGAGACTTTTTTCCTGGATTGCTATTGAACTGTCGACGTTCGCCGGCTGTTTTTGAATGCTCGGGTTTCCTTGCCCACTGATTCACTTTGCTTCCGTAGCCGTGTACTTGAGTTTGCTGTAGTCTTGGCGCACCAAATTGGTTTCGCTGTTGATATTGGCGTCTTCTTTCAATGTCCGCCGTTCTCCTGCTTTCAAACTGGATTGCTAGCTCAAATAACTTTTCCAGTGTAGTCGGATTTCTTAATTCAATAAAGTCTTGCACTTGGGGCAGTAACCTCGGCAAAATCACTTGAATTATCTCAGGATCCGGACGGTTTCCATACAAGAGTTTGAAGACGTGAATTTTTCTTAAAATAAAGCTTGAGAGATTTTCGATTTTTTGCTGATATATACTAAAAAGTTCCGTTTCTAATTTCGCACGATCCCTTACAACAGGGAAGGCTTTTACTAGGGAAGGCTTTTATTAGTCTTGAAATTCTCGTAAGTATAGGTGGGACTTCCTGCTTGACCCAAGAGACTTCTGCCTATACAGTTGAACCAGTTAAGCGCTTGGCCCCTCAAAGCACTGGTAGCTAAGGTAACTTTTTGAAACTCGTGCACGGGGTAGAGCATGAAGTGGTCATCCAATTTTTCCAAAAAACTCGTTACCGGTGAGTTTCCATTAAATGTTGCTTCTGGTTTCATCGAAGCGCACATGGTCTGGACGATGTAACCAAATCCTTCCAGGGCGGCAGCTGGCATTTCTGGATTCTGAGCCACTTCTGCAGGCAGCACAGGTTCTTCTTGAAACTCGGTCATGTTTATTCTTCTTCGTTGGGCGCCACTATCAGGTTCAATGTTCCGTCTTACTTTCTTCGGGAACATGCAAGGACCTGACTCGGAACAGAGAGCTTACTAAAGCTATGTTCAATAACTGTGGGAAGTAGACAGGATACACAAGAAGGGTATACAAAACCCTTTATTTTTCTCTATTTACAATAACTTCCGTACTTCGGAATACAAAGACCCACTACTTGTGGTCTAAACGTAAAAATATAAAAATAAAACTAAACTCTAATTTAACTTTAAAATAATAAACGTGGAAGATTGGCCTTATATTAACAGGAAGCCGTATGTAGTACAGAGAACTGTGAACACTACAATACGTTTACAGTTATCAAGAGGATTAAACCTCTGGCCTGGAAGGCAACCAGCAACTGAGTAAAACTTCTAAGGTAAGCGGCCTGCTTCGACTAACTGCTTCCTCTCTTTTGCTTGGCAAAAAGCCACAACTTAAGTACTTGGCGTTCGCCAGACAAACTTTGCATAAATACATTAACGCTTATAATTCTGGCCGGAAGTAGAAAATAAGAAGTGATAGTAAAGATTTAAAATAAAATAAACGTTAGTAAAACTTATGATCCTTACAAATTTAATAGACGAAAGAATAAAATTCAGAATTTTAACAGTAACTGAAATATAATGATTAAGGCTTTTTTTTAGTATGTGAATATGCACATTTTTTCTGTCTGAACCATTGAATGTTCCTTTGTATGAAGCTACGGCACATAGTTTATTTTCGAGGTTAACTGTCTCTTCTTTTTTACTTGTTACGTGCTCCTCGCTTAGGCACTGCACGGAAGGGGAGGGATGCCCCGTGGAGGTCTTTTTAAAGGAAACTGTCTTGATCGACGTTACACACGGGGAAAACCCACGAAAACGCCTATGTAGCCAGCCCCTTCGCTTCACACAAAATTGAGTTCGGTAACCATACTCAACTGAAATGATTAATGTCAGTCATTTAACGCGCAAGAAGAATATGACGAGTTATCGACAGCTTTAGCTTTAAAACTTCAGTTTTCCAGAATACTCTTAAATGAATTTTGGTTAGGGATTAAGTCAGAATTTCCCTGACTTCTAAAGTGACCTTTATAGTACAAGGTGGTCAAAGAAAAACCTTCCCGATACATGAAACCGTAGCGTTCTATCTGCTCAACCAATCGAAATTGAATTTCAGATATTGTTATTTGAAGGTATGCGCTCAATATTGTGGTGATTTAAAATAATACAGCTTTGACGGTTACGATTACAGTGAAAATATTTCGAAATTTTCAAATGGCAATACCCACTTTTTCTCCTCCTCAACTTGATCAGCGATTGGAAAATCATAAATGGCATTGGAACGATACACATATGACGGAAATTGCCGGCATAAAGCATTTGCAAAGAAGAGCACGATAAAGAACCAATGAAAATAGAAGAAAGGAGAGGAAAAAAAACTTTCATTGAAATTACAAGTTTTCAAGGTGTCCACCTTCGCAGACGACAGCACATTGCGTACGGGCGATTGTTGATAACAACGAACATAACATCGCAGGAGGTATCTGTTTCACTTCGTACTTTTGGCATCTTTCAAGGTCTGAAAAATCTCGTGGATTTGTTGGGTGCACCTTAGATTTCAGATTGCCTCAGAACCAGAAATCCATCGGAGTGAAGTTGGGGTCTCGACCCATTAACCGAACATATAAGACCTTCGGGAACCGGCGGCTCGTCACGAGGTAATTTTCGTTAATCTGGAGATTTTTAGGTGTAGTCACGTTTTAGTGACTACGGACTAACACTGCTTAAATTATATTGCGAATGTTTTCTCTAGACGCAAACAGCCCTCGCTTGCTTTCGCCTTATCAAGTAAACAACCAAATAACAAACGAGTCTCTGAAGATCCTTTGCATGAGGTAATGCACATAGTAATTTGCTCTAAAATATAGTAAAGCTTTATTCTGAGAATTTCATGCATATAGAGAAACTCTATGCGAGCACTCTCCTTAAGCAAAAATATTCTGTTACCTAAGAAGAGGGACTAATGATGTAAAAATGCAAATCCCTCTTTGGAAATGAATAAAATTTTACTATAAAGTCATTATCAATCTGCTTAATTTTGTATTTTAACCAGCTGCTGCACTAAAATATAGGGTAACTCAAAAGTCTTTTAAAATTAAATAATTCACTGAATAATGTAGGTTGTAGGTATAGAAGTAAGAACTAACACACATACTTGAAATAGGTTTTATTAAAAGAGAGGAAAAAAAAAAAAAAAAAAAAAAAAAAAAAAAAAAAAAAGCAGCATAAAACGGCCAACAGATGGCTTTTCATATGATAACAGAAGCAATAATTGGTATGGCAATTGATTTTTAGGAAAGACTATGTTCTTTATAACGAATTTTCAACATATCGGTCGTCATTCATCAACAATACCTGTAGTTGAGAGACGATGGTGTGAACAGCACTGTACAGCATGACTATAATCATCCTGAGAAATTGCAGTCGCATGTTGTCTTTTAGCATCCCTAATGAGGTCGGACGATCGTGGTAGACTTTCGATTTCAGGTAAACCCTCAACCAATAATCACACGGATTGAGATCTGGGGGATCTGAGAGGCCAAGCATGACGGAAGTGGCGATCCTTAGCAATCATCAGCGATCCTCAGCAAACGATGTGTGCAAGAGATCTTTCACACGTGTAGTAATATGGGGTGGAATGCCATTCTGCATAAAAGTCATGCCTTATTACGACAGGTCTTTATCAGCCAGACTAGGAATAATGCTATTCTGTAGCAAATCAGCGTATCTCGCACCCGTCACACTGACAGTTTGAGTAGCAGAACCAAGCACTTCCTCGAAGGAGAAGGTTCAAGAACTTCCTCGAAGGTTCGACTGATGTGATAAATCTACATCACACCGTGACCAGTTCCCTGCGGGGAGGATAGAAAAGTGACAAAGGTCATGAAGGAACTGATTTCCTCTCTCACTACAGCTCATTTCATATACGTTTGTCATGCAGCGGCACTGACACTTTGCTACCCAACGCCATTATGTTGGTCTTTTTGTGCTTTTTACTTATTTTAATAAATGATAAAGACCTTAATTATTTCGTGAATTATTGAATTTTGAAATGTTAACGGACTACTGGATCACGTTGTATTAGTTCAATAGATTCCGTTATAGGCCCACCAGCGGTCGCTGAATACTGGTAGTTGGATCCGGGGTTCGAATTCTAGCGAACAGGCTGGCTGCATGGACGTTTTCGTCCTTTTCCCCATGTGTAACATGGATATGAGCCAATTCCCCTTAGAAAGTCCTCCACGAAGGCATCCTTCCCCTTAGATAGCCCTCGATTGTAGAACTAATTTTGCCCGGTTAATGAACACGAACAAAACGAATGCATTGATTCTAACTCCAGTCTCCCGTAAAAGGATATTAATTCTTAAAATGTAAAACATTTAATTAGCATCTACAGCACTGATGCAGTATGCATATTTTAATATTTGTTTAGAAAGAAGAGCATGCATTTGGTTTATTCATTAATTCTACTCTCACTTTCTTATAATTTTACATATCATATCATAGCCAAGAGCATAATTAAGTCGTAGAAAACTGAACTAACTCATTAGATTACTGAGAACTGCGCACATTTGATTGCAATTGCTTAGGATTGACTTTCTCTTAGGAATTAATCCTCAATATGGAGCTTTAATTTGTATTAATTCCAACAATTAGCATCAATCAATTTGTACAGACATTAGGTATATTTTAGAAGGAGGAGAGATGAAAAATGAGCATCGCTTTCGCCGGGAATCAAACGACGGACCTCTGGAACACGCGCCCAGCATACAGACCACAATACCACGAAGGCACGCTAAGAAGGTGGGAGAAATACCTTATATACTTCCCTTTCAAAGAGCGATTGGAGTTTTAGGGGACCCAATCGCCAAATCCTGGGTGTGGAGAATCATCATCCACCACCCTTTTAGTTCGGGCGCCACTGCAGAGACATTAAGTATTTTTTTTGGAAGCAGGAGAGATGAAAAATAAACATCGTCTTCGCCGGGAATCGAATCACGAACCTCTGGAATACGCGACCAGCATGTAGACCACTATACCACGAAGGCACGATAACAAGGCGGGAGAAATACCATATAAGTTCAACTGCATTATTTTCCTGAAAATCATATTAAAAATTTAATTTCAGTTAGTTTATGTGCTTGCTAAGCGATACCTTTCCATTAGAATTTTCTAATAGAAAGTGGCCAATACATTACACATGATGAAATTCACCAAAACATCGTTCGACGGAATTCGAATCTCTTTCCAACTACAGTCAAAAGTCTTTAATCCGGACTCGTCGGGACTACGGCGATTCCGGATTATAGATCATCAGTTTAAATCTGATAAGATGGCATGCAGAAATTATAAAATTAAAAATATGAAATCGTAATTTATAAAATAATGAGCAATTATGATCTACAGGGTATCAAAATTTACAAAAAAAGAAGCTTAATATTTATTTGTTTACTTTATTAAACATTTCTTTTAACGCGCGCATGCGTAAAGCATACCTTACGCATAGCCGAAAATAGAAAATTGCATCCAGAAAACTATTTGATTTGTATTCGTGATATTTATAATGACGAGGAATTTGATTTAAATCATATCAAAGATGGAGTACATCGAGATTAAATACTACATTTAGTAAGGAATTATAAGCCGAATAAAATAAAAACATCTGCCCTGAAGATAACGATAGTGCTGACAGATCAACTTCCAGTTCATTGTGCGCCGCAACTCTCCCCCCCCGCGCAGAGCAGCCTGAAATTGATAAACTGATTTCGGAACGTTTAGATAAACAAAGGATATGCCTTTATCCATTTTTTGTAGCAATTCGTTTTTTGTTTGATGGACATAGAAACATACTTTCGTTTTCTAGATCCTTTGGGAGCTCCAGCATCGGAAATTCTATTTGACATAATCGAAAGTTCAAGCTTACTTTTATAAAATTGCTCTTACAGTCTGCAAAAGATAATAAGCCGGATCCAATTCGAAGATTAAGGAACAACGCAATCATCAACATTAACTGAAATAGATAATTAGATAATTTTAGCTTATACCGTCCGTTATACATTAAACGTGCACGCGAAAACGTATTCTGCGCTTGCGCAGACGCATATGCACAGTCGTAAAGGTCTTGCGCGCACGCGTAAACACCTATGCGCATGCGCAGAAAGATTTTATCTTTGAGGTCCGGATTATAGATCATTCCGGATTATGGGTGTCCGAATTAACGACTTTAGACTGCATTAGTATTCAGAAGCCTTACCCATTCTGTCATTGTTACTTACTTTAATAAGACTGCCTAGTAAAAACTGCCACGGAATGCGTAATCGAAGACAAGCTTTTGAGTAAGTCGATGAAATTTAAACTAGTAGGCTGTCGATAATGATGATAATAATGGTATAAATTAGAAAAAATTGAGATTCATATCATTGAACTCACTTCACGAATATTAGGTCTCAATATATTACGTTTGCCTAAGCTATATTCAGTTATTAAAAATTCAATTTTCTGAAGCAAATTGAAATTCCATTATTCAAACAAATTTATTTTTTGATCTTTGATTATTACATAATCTTTCGAACATTCGTCAATTCAAACAATTTATTATGTAATAGCATCAAAAGATGGATTCATGAGTTGCCACAAGCCATAACAAAAAGCCCCAAAATCATTAATTAATTTGAAAAATACACGCAACCTGCGTCTTAAAATAAGAACCAACACCTCATTCATAAATTCACCGTTGGTTAGTAAACAATTAATAAAAAAAAATGTACTAAATTTATTCCATAACAAAACTTTAACAGATAGTTTGATAAATTATTCTAATAGTTATAAATTTGAATGTTTAATCATTGTTTACAAAATAATTCGAATCTTTTGCTATTCATGTGATTGCCCGAGATGATATAATGTTTAGAAGGAAACTTTTACTTCTACCATTTAGACGATCGTTTTATCCTTTAATAAATAACTCTTAGATTATAAATTAGGCGAACTGATATTAGTTTTGATTTCGTCTAAAGATCTGTAGAAATACTTAATGTAAGTCTTTTATCATATTTAAAGATATCTTTTTAGATTAAAAATGTTTTCATATTTGTATTCACTTGATTTTTAGCTAGATATGCTTTATGTTTGATAAAGTGATGCAAACTTTGATAAAGGTGTTCTAACGTTTCTGAAATTTTTTTCAATAGAGTTATATATTTATTGCAACATTATTAGAAGATGGTGTGGGCTAATGATATAACTGTTAGAGAAATTTTTAATTCTGTGAGATCTATTATTTTTTGAAATCACCTACCAAAACCTATCGTTTTGGCATTTAGTTTGTAAACTATTATTGAGCTGAATGCTAATATAAGGCATGTTCATTTTGTTTGTAAATCGATTAGTCCTTACTTTAAAATAAAATATGTTACGGAACATATAATCATAATATATTTGATTAATTTAATAGTGCTTAAAGATGAAAAAAAATCATATATAAATGTGCATTTTTATTCCTTTCTTCGAAGTAAAGGAAGTATTGTAATAGCGAAACATTTCGGGTATCATATTTCAACGAAAAAACACATCAGATATTTTATTTCAGTTATTTAAAAAAAAAATAAATTTTATAACTGTTCATTTCCTTCGTCTGTGGTCCTCATTTTTGTCTTTTTATAAATATCTGAGCAATGTGTATACAAGGGTGGTGAGAGTGCAAAATAAACACAGCAGATTTCCTTTCCCTTTTAATGATATCTTCATTCGAAGTATGGAATCTAGGCTTTCCAAACGCATTCTATTTCAAAATTTGGTTTTGGTAGAAGTGTCTGTTAAAATTACTCTTTCTACAGTTGCATTGCTTGGCAATCAATAAAACATGTAAGAACACCCAAAACTACGTCCACTAAAATATTCTAAATGCGTATTTACCTGTCTTGGTTTGCATCTACGATCTCAGGATTGCCAGATGTGAACTTTGATTTAAGTCTAAATAAATCTTATTATTGTCATTTATTACATTATTAATCTTAGGAGATACATTTTTGAATATATAAGAATTTTGTGATCTATTAAAAAATTTCAAAGTAGCACAAGAAAATGATGTAGCAAAAATTTTTTTCCAAACTCCCATACACATAAATTTCAGTTGCACAGATTTATCAAGAGTAGCAAATTTGCGAAAAATCGCAAATGTGTCGGTCGCACGATCTGGCAACACGCACGATATGGCCCTCAACGATCTGTCCCACGGACTGTAAGGATCTGGCCAAAGAATATATAGACATTCTTTGATCTGGCCTCAAGAGAAAGAAAAAAGACCCACTCTATTACATTTATTGCACAAAGCCACAGAGTATTATACTCTGTGCACAAACAAATAAACAGTCTAGGACACGGATTATACTTCGTTATTAAATTAAATTATTTTCGCTAAAAACCGCAAAGCTCAGCAGTCAAGTTTACATACGTTTCTTATTTAGGCTAAGGGTTCTGCTAGAAGTCGAAAGACAGCGGAGGATTGAAGCCACAAGGGGGGGGGGGAGAATCCTCATTTTTAAAATCACCGTATTTTTTCTATTTTTGTTAAAAATCATTAATGATTTGGTGTTTTTCCGGAGCGCGATTTCTGCGACCTGTAAATCTGCTTCTGGCTGCAGGTATTGTTGTTAGTCTTAGTTGATTTAATCTGCTTATTGAATGACTGATGAATAAAAGCATGATTAAATAACGTATTTGAAGCAGCATGAAAGTCAAACAGTTTTTTCCTCCTGAATAAAGGTTTTTTTGGAAAAAATGTTTACAAAAATCACACACCGCAAAAGTGTATTTTATTTTCAACACACTGTAACTGTAACTGTAATTATGAATTTTGCGCAAACTTTTAAAAATTTCTTGTTTCATCGCATGATATTATGCAAATTCAACGGATTATGTGGTTTTAAATTAAAAATTAATGCCATTGAGGCTTAGTGACGGTGTTTTAAAATCCATATTTTTTCCGATAGTATTTTGCCTACATTTCGTAATGGCATGTAGTAAGTAAATATTTGGCTGGTGTACCTTCATTAAATTATAAATAATATAATAATGTATATATATATTATTATAAATTGTGTTCAGCTAGAATTTTATTCGGTACAACTTTGATATACCCCCCTTACATATTTAAAATAATATTCATGTTAATTTTAAGAACAAAATTGATCTTGCCAAGTTTTTAACATTTTGAAATCGAGAAATAAGTAATTTTACTGAAAATTAGCAGAATGGAATGAGAAAATTTTTGCAGTTGTTATCATTGAGATGTTTCACAAAGTACAGAAATAATCAGTTATGTCTCAAATTAATAATTAACTACTGATTAAATAATATTTACATTTGATGTCATCAAGTTACTAAAATATTTTAAAGGATAATTTCTAAATTTTACATGAATAATACTTACGTCGATAATGCATGAGATTCATAAGTTAAGAAAACTTTTTCTTGTGTGTGTGTGTGTGGGGGGGGGAAACATATTTTTTTTCTTTTCACAAAGTGAATCTTTCCAATATTCTATTATTATATATCTTATTTACTGTTCTGGAAGTAGATCAGTAACCAGTAATAAATAAACTGGATACAAGTGTTAGATGCATAACTATAATTTTTAGTTTTCAGTTTAATAATTATAAAAGTATTATCATGTATTATATATGCTGTTATTGATATAACTAGTATTCTTATTACTGTTATAAAGCAATTATTATGGTGATACAATGCACTTTAATAATTGTTTTGTAACAATAATATAAAAAGATACAAATTTTGCATAAAAAGTGTAAAAACAGGACAAAATTTGGTATTCATTTGTTATCAGGATTGGATTCAGAAATGTACGTGTTCATGTATGCAAATACATAAGTATGAGGTATACACATGCACATACTTACATACACATGAGCATACATACATTTCTGAAACAGGTCTCGATAACAGAAGAGTACCAAAAATTTCTTAAATGTAAAATGACTTGTAGTCTCATGTATTTGTACTATTAATATCATGTCCTGAATTATAGCATACATTTTCCAATCAAAGTATTTTGAATCAAATACAATTAATGTCCTTTCATCTAATCTTTGGAATATGGTAACAATAGTTTGGCGGGTAAGGCGATAAATGTTACTAAAGTCAAGAGTGTGCGCAATGCCATTTTTGTGCAATTCTGGGATTTTTTTTAAGTGAAAATAGATCGGCGTGTACATGGATACGATGTTGTATGTGCAATTCTTAAAAATGCGGCAAGCAGTGGGCGATTCTGCACTTTCTCCCAATTTCGCGCCTAATCTTCATCATGATTAAGCACTTTTGTTCCATAAAAGTTCTAGCATAAGCGTAATTCCGCTTGGCATCCAAAAAGAAAACTAGCAGGTTGCTATAGCAGGGTTGGTCGCCATATTTTCCCCAAATAATTGCCAAGTTACCATAATCAAAAGATTAACCGTCATTTCATTTTGATTAATTTTGATGTTGATGAGGCCCACCTGCGAGTACTTGTGGAAGAAGATTAGTATGCACTACTCGAGAGCTTGCTAAGGAGTTGCACTATGCATTGCATAAACTTGACGTACATGCTCAATCGCTGGGTGCCACATGAGCAGACTCAAGCAGATAAGGACAGATGTGCTCAGGCGTACACTAATCTGCTTGAAATCAATGCTAGAACAAAATTGGGGATTGGATCATCACTTGTGATGAAAAGTGGATTTACTTCAACAACACAGGCCGAAAGGGGGTTTGTCTGCACCTGAGAGCCAGTCAGCAGCAACGCAAAGTACAATTTGATCATACAAAAAACAAAGAGATCATGCTTTGTATCTTGTGGAACTGCAGCGGTATTATCCATAAAGATAATCTGGGAAAATGTTATACTCATGACAGTAAGATTTACAGCGAGATGCTAGTCCATGTTAAAGCTGATATCAAGGAAAAATGTTGAACTGAGTTCCGGCGTAAAAAGGGAATGTTCCATCAAGATAATTCGGTTAGAGTAGACTTTAAGGTATCCGTTGTATTAGGGCAAAGTTGTTGTTTCATTTTATCGCCAAGTTGTTTCATTTATGGTAGCCTGAGTAGTTGAATGTTATGGAAACCCTATTATGACATAATCGGGTGCATGATTCTGGGAAATTTTGAAACATGGGATGTTTTGTAAGCGCTTTTGTGGTGTGTGTTGGTTTTATTGTTTAGATAAAATTTTATTGTTGAATGTAGTAAGATTAATTTAAAGTTTCTGTATGATTTGGAACGAAAGGGGAAAAGAGCGTTAATTGACTGGTGTGTAAATAAAGGTTTACTTAGTAGCCATTATAAGTATGTAGGAAGGATATGTCTAGTTGAACTTAAAAACTGTTTAGATGGATTTAAATGGGTTTGTAGGAAGAAAGGTTCAGATGTGGCGACTCCGATATATGGATTCGATTTCAAATAATTTTAGGAAATTTTTGGATGCTGTTAAGGAATTATGTGTGCCACAGATTAAAGACGAAGGAATTTCTAAATAGGGTAAGTGGATATTTGCTTTTAGTAGTGCTTAAATGTATAACATGCTTTTCCTTTTTTATGTTATTTTATTGTTTGGTTTAAATTGTAGTTTATTGAGATTATGCATTTTTTGTTTGCCTGTATTGTAGAATTGGGTGCTCCTTTGATTTTGTAAGTTAAAATATATATAGCGATGTGTACATGGACAAAGTGAAGGAAGTGTGCAATACAAGTTTGTGCAATTCTTGGTTTTTTTTAAAAAATAAGTCAACGTGTACATGGCTAAAGTCAAGGCAGTGAGCAATGCCATTTTTGTGCAATTCAGGATTTTTTCTTTAAGTGAAAATAGGTCGATATGTACACGGATACCGAGTTTGTGCAATTCTTTGTCTTGTTATTTTGGCTTTGTGTAGCGTCGATTTTTGGTACGAAAATCGCCGTTATGCAAGCCAAAATAATAATTCAAAGAATTGCACAAACTTGATATCCATGCACCACAAACAATTGCCAAGTTTTGCCAAGGGGTACCCTAAAATATACTTTTATTGATAATTCAAGACCACATGTGTCTGCATTTACCAGCTGGCCTCGAATGAGATCTTTCGCCAATCCCATGACATAACCCTGACATCGCTTCTTTGGACTTCTACCTTTTTCACACCTACAGCTACATCTTGCTGGTGTTAGCTTCCATTCTGCACAGATGTCCGAAATGAGGTTGGTCTGTTTTTGGACTCCTGGCCACCAAGTTTCTGGGCCGAAGGCTTTGAAAAACTAACAAAACAGTCTTAGAAAATCATAAATTTGGATGGTGATTACTACTTTACTGAAGGTACTGCTTTTATTTTATTTTATTATTTTTTTATTTTATTTTTTTTTTTAACTTTAAGAAGGTTTTTTTGGTGGGAAAACTTCATCATTATTTAAAAGCACTTTAATAAATAAAAGCTTTTCATCCTTACTCAAGATTTTTTCTATAAAAGTGCAAGAAAATTGCAAATGAAATTAGCAGAACATAAAATTTAGAATATCTAATTAAATATTTATATATTTAACATCCAAATCATATTATACATGGTTCAATAAACTGAATCTTGCATTATAAATTGAATTTAAGTCAATTTTGAGTTGTTTTGAAATGGTGTTACTGCACAGCATGAAAACCTTCTAAAAAATATTGGTTTTTGTGTAAAAATGGTAATTTCTGCTAAAAACTTCCAGTTTTTTTATACTTCAAGTTTGGAAGCTATGGTATTTTTATCTGTACTGGAATAGAACGTTTAAATATGTTGTCATCCAATGCCATAGCTTTGCTACCATCAATCTGTCAAGGTGTGATGAAGAATTAATAGTGGAAACTTGATTCAGAGTTGCTTTAACTACTAGAAAAGGTTAAAATAATTTTTGCTTTCATCATCTTTTTTTATTTTGATTTCAGTTTATTATAATATCAATAAATGTTGATGTTTGAAATACATGTGTAAAAAATATTTGAAGGAAACTTCCATTTTTTTGAACCAAACAGGGGGGGAAATAACAAATAAATAAATAACGATAAAAAATATCTGCAGAAATCAAAGGATGATTCATAGAAAAAGCTGTAGTATGTATGACTATATTAGATTATATTTCATCTGTAAGTTAAATAAGGATTTTATTATATTGTACTAATTTCACAAAAAAGGTCTGATTTTATATGTAATGAAACTGTGATTGATAGTTATTATGAATATTTATACATATGACAGTTATTATAAACAGTTATATAAGTTAAAGTAATTTTTTTTATCTGGACTAAATTCTGAATTTAATGAGCAAATCTCAAAGCTCAAATATAAATCATTTTTTTAATTCTGCTTTTGAAGTCACCTTTGTTCTGCATCAGTTTTTAATCAGTCATGATGTAAGGTATACTTTAATTTTATGACAGTTATTTTAATTTAGTTCTGTTGTTCCTCATTTCAACTTGCATCTCTCTACCAGAATGAGTTTTTAGAATTGCATTGAATGCAAAGGAGTAAGAAATAGTATTAAAGGAAAGTTCAGCTTACTTCGTGAGAGTGAGCTAGGAATCCTGAGTAGCACACATTTTGCCTTTGGGCTAAGTATCTCTAAGCTTATGCTCGGCCGTATATTATGTGCCTTTTGATAGTTCGCCGGCTAGTTTAAAATTAAAGGCCAACAACGTTAGAATTGTGTTAGCTTCAGCTAAATCTCTTAGTTAGATATAGTTAGTTCTTATTTTTGAGTTTAAGCCCAAGTGAAGACTTTGTGTAAGCCTGAAGAAAGGGACCGACTGTTCATCTTATTTTGAGTGAATAAAGGATAATTAACCCTTCTTGAGTTTATGATTTCTGTTTTTTGAACCAAGTGATAATTCGCTTAACAGTTCCCTGGGTTCCTCAACATTTAATTTAGCAGAATAAGAGTGAGGAACTCTACAATGAAAGTGATGTCCTATGAAGATTTGATTGTACTATGTTGATGTGTAAACTGGAGGATGAAATTTTTCATTTGCTGGTGGATAAAATTGAAGCTTATTTCGTGTGTATGCACATGTATGTAGAAATGCTTAATTTAAATTTATTAGTATATAAGCAAAATCTGAATTTGGAGTAAAGAAGTATTTTCAGAACTATCATTTGAATCAATATGAAAATGAAACCTTAACTTTCTTGAATTATTGTTTCTAAAATATTTATTGCACTTCTTGTAATATGTATGTAGCTCTTAATGTAGCACAGTTACTTTTCATACCCAAATTAGGCAAATATGGCTTATCCAGAGCAAAGTCTTGAAGAAAATGAATTATATGAAGAAGAAGAAGTATGTATATATTTGATGATCAAGATGTTACTTATGTGCAATATATACTAATCGCTAATGTAACTTTAATATAACTTTCATGATTACTAAAAATTTTCAGTTGTCTTAATAGTATATTTTGTTAGTTTAATTTGTAATTGGAAAAATCAAAATTTTATTTTCTATTTGGAGAAATTTTTCTTTTAATTCTTATTATTTGCTGCATTTCAATAAAAATATCCGCATTTGAAAAGAAGCCAAAATAGGTACTGTCAATGTGTAATTTTATCCTTCAGTATTATTAGAAATGTGATTACTGCATTTTATTTATGTAACAGTTAAACAGATTAAGTATATTTTAATCAAATAAATGTGGGAACTTAAGATAATTTTTAGAGTTTTATTTTATTCAAACTTTATATTAAATTTGCTGTTTTCAGCTAAAATATAAAAATCTGAAAATTATTTAGTTAACAAAAATGAAACATTTAATTTTTTTTTTTAATTACAAAATCAAATTTGTTTTTCAATTACAAAATATGAAGACTGTTAAATATGATTTTTATTTTGAACTATAGATTGAATTTTAACAGAATAGATATCTGGGGTTGATCATCATAGGTCTCTGCTAAATGCTGAAGTTTTCTTCTCCAACTTTGTTACAAGCACACTTGTTAGAATTTCTCTTTCTTTTCAGCAATGTGCTTAATACCAGAATGTATACTTAAAAAAACAATTTTAATGTGTATGTATATATGTAAGATAAAAAATATAAAAGCAAACTTTGAATTTTAATTGGCTGTAACCTCTTTTATTTTATTTGGGGACTTCCTTTCCCTATCTTAAAAATAGCGGTATAAGTCTAAACTGCATCATTCAAATTAATCATGCGATCTTACGTAATACATAATGCAGATACCTCTTGCCCAATCAAATAATTGTAATTCAAAACTTTTTATAACTCAAACTGAAACTTTTAATTCCTTCCTTTCTTCCTCTGAATTGATGCGTCACCTTTTTCACTTCAACTTCTGTGCTGCATGGATGCTTTGTTATGCTTGCTTCTATCACCATAGTATCAAAAATGTAAATGTTCTGGAATTAGGTACAATTGGAGTGGCAAGTGAATTGTAGCTACAAATGGGAATTTAAATAAAACAGGAAGTTAATCTGGCTCAACTTGTTCCTCTTTAATGTGGGTCAAGTATCTACACTAAACAACATTGCTATGCTTCAACATCTCAGTGCTTTTACATCAGTGCTTCTAAAATTGAGCTATCGTTACACACATATGTTTATATATATATGTGTGTGTGTAAATATATATGTATGTATATATATATATAAATAATTATTCTGGGACATGATTTATAATTTTTTTAGTCTATCATAGGTATAGTAATCATTTAAAAAATTAAGTGGAAATTTATGATTATTGTTAGGTTATTAGTAGACAGCGACAATGAATTTCCATTAGACAGTACTGCCGTTTTTAATTTTTTATTAGTATTTTCATCTCGAAATGAATGTTATTGTTTTCAATAAAGATCATACAGATATAATAGGAAGTTTTGGGTAACCATGTGCCATAACATTCTAACACCACGTGCCATAATATCTATAAACGGGAGCACTTTAACTGATTGATTATCAGCTACAACTCTAAAATTTAATGCAGAGAATCCATTAGTGGAAGATGCATTTATTTATTTATTTATTCATTATTATCAGAAAATTTAGATTAGTTAACTGATTACATAAATTTGTGTCTATCGATAAATTATTTTTTTAAAAAAAGGAATAAGCTTATTTATCATCTTTTTTTCCAGTTGATAGCATGTAGCTTCGAAAGCCTAAAAGTTTTTTTTCCCCTAACTATTAGCTATCAATTTTCAAAGTGCAGATCATATTATTTTGAAGTTTGAATAGACTTTTTTCAAAGTTGCCTGTATGTAGTATATGTTAACTGCAAATCAATGTGTCATAATATCTCTGCATAGGAAGTGCTGAGAAACTCCACCACAGTCTTCAGATTTTTTCAGTTACATATCTGGATATAAAGTAGAGCTTCAGTAGCTGAACTGATCGATCAGCTCCCCTTATGAAATGTATTAGAAATTCATTGTGTGTATTAGAAATGTATTTCATTGCATTTGCATACATTTGGCAACTACTACCTTACTTTTTGCTGAAAATTTTCTAAAGGGAACAATGAGGAAATGCATAATTCCTTGATAGCTGCTGTCGATAGCTGATTCCTCGATAGCTGCTCTTCTATTATCAGGATTGGATTCAGAAATGGATGTATGCGGATGTGTATGGTCGCATGTGCATACATGTATGTGTTTATACACGCTCCTACATATGTATGTATACATGAGCACATCCATCCATTCATGCATACATACATTTCTGAATTCGGTCCCAGTAAGAGAAGAGCACCTCTGCTATTGCCAAGGTTTGCAGGAAGAGGAGTCTTCACAATTCTCTGTAATTTTTTTTAAGTGAAAACAGATCACAGAGTGCTTCAGGAAAAGAATAGTGCAAAACAATTACAGAAAGATTTGAAGAATTAAGTGTTTAATTTTTTTTAATGTATCATGTAAACCTTATATAAATATTCAGATACATAATTTAAATTGCTAAGCTATGTTTTCTTTTCTTATGTTGGTAATGTCTACCGATTTGCAATAAGTATTGATAGTTTGGAAATCTTTCTTAAAAACAGCACGAAAACCACTAACTTGCACCCGATAAGTAACTTTTACCTTTTCTTTTCTACACAATCGCCAAATTGTGCCAAGGTATTTGCGTTAACATGCGAGTACCAAAATTCAAAGCAGAATGAGTTTTATTTTATAATGAATCATGTAATCTTTTTTTAATAATTGAAATTTGAATTTTAAATTGCTTAAAGTATGCTTTCTTTTGATATGCTGATAATATTTGTTGACTTATGATAACTATCACAGTGTGGCAATCTTTTAAAAAGAAATCGTGAAAGCCACCAACTTGCATCTGTTATTTTTTCATCCGTAAAAAATTGCTAGATTGTGACAAGGCGATTACATCAATATGTAAGTACCTTACATTCTTGCTACTGTAAATGTTTAAAAATTTATCTCGTAGAAAATTGTAAAATTACACTTGAATTGTTTACATGTAAAATTACACACAAGTGAGACAAAATTCAGCTCTGTGAAGTTCTATGTTTTTATTTTCTATTTTAAAACATTTTCTTTAAATTCTGTTTTCTTAAAAAAATTTTAAAATAAAACCTGTAAAGCAGTGTTTATATTACTTTACATTGGTTTATGTAATACTCCTTGCTGTTGGGGGGGGGGACACATAAAGAGAGAAAAAATGTTAATTTTTATTATCATTTTAATCATTTTAAGTCATCTAGTTCATCGCCTATGTCATTTAGTTATCTATCAAAACTGTATGATTTCATTCTTTTAAACAGAGTAATTTTTTTTTTGTAAAATATATGATTAAAAGTTTGAATTCTTTTATTTTAACATTACTACAATATATTTTGGTAATGGATTTTTGGTTGATAATTTCATTGTAATATTTTGTGCTGTTGGTGATAATGTCATATTTTAATTTAGTTGTCAAATTTAGCTTTTATATATCAATTTTGTATTTAAATAAAATATGTATACGTATATATATATATATATTTAAAAATTATTAATCTTTTAGGAATCATTCTTCCAAGATATTGATCTACTGCAGAACCATGGCATTGTAAGTTTGCTTAGATTATTATATTTACATCTGTATGTAAATTATATAATTTTGCTTGCTATTTCTGATTTAAATGAGTCACTTTTATACCTGTACTAGTTTGTGTAGTTGTAATGTTTAATAAATGTTAATACATTAATTATAAGTCACAGAATCATTAAGTTTATTTTGGAGAAGGACTACATAGACACTTAGCAGTGTCCTTACCAGGATTTGAAATCCAGATCTCTTGATTGTCAGCCAGACGTGCTTCCAGTTACATCATTGTGGTAAAGAAAATTCCTTACATTCTCCTCGACTAAGGTGATTCCATCCAGTTACCAATTCCTGACGATGATGATGTAATTCCTTACATTCTCCACTAAGGTGATTCCTTCCAATTACCAGTTCCTGGTGATGATGAAGTAATTCCTTACATTTTCCTTCACTAAGGTGATTCCTTCCAGTTACCAGTTCCTGGTGATGATGAAGTATCATCCACCACAATTTTAGTCTGTGTGCTCCCTATCAGCACTTTTTGGAGTCGGCACAGGACAGGATTAAGTGTGGGAAGCACCGACACATCACCATTGGCAGAACTGGTGTCACTTCTTCACACTAACTGTCTTGAGAAGAACACCTCCACAGGGCGTACTTACGCCATGCATCGGTGTTAATTGAAACGTTATCATTAAGGCACAGAGAACTTGTGGGCCGAAAGATACAGTTGCTGATGGCAATGACATTACAATACCACACATTACAGTTGATGGTGAAATATAACTATAAATATCAGTATATGTACACAAATATACAAATAGAACTGAATGAAAAAACATTAAACATGGTTAACTTGGTTAAGTTATTGTGATATTAATGGGATGTTTTTGGGACAGTGTAGCAGTTCATAGATGGTTCACAGTTCATTGGCAGTTCGTGGATCGAGTCAGAATTCATACATACAGTAGAATTCACCAGTTCCAGTAATGCGATTTTTGATGTGCATAATTGTGGTCGTATTGTCTAGGTGCTAAATTTTTGCTACACTAAGATAATCTATTGCAATGACTAGAAAGGCACCCCCATTGGAAAACTGGCGTTTGTGCTAGAGAAGAAGAAGTACTTATAACAGTTATGGTGCACACAGTTCCAAGCCATGATGATGGAGTGTGTCAATTATGTTTTTGATACTATTGTGGATTTTCCGGTGCTTTATCAGGAAACATTTGACATCTGTTCCGGGTGCTGTGGGATGGCGGATATGATAGTATGCTGTTATTGGGCATTAGAATAAATAATGGTCTGGATCACCCGGATTGCTACAAACGCATATTTCAGTCTCTGAAAGGTTTTGTTCATAGAAGTACTTTGGGTACGGTCCATGACCAGAGCTATATTGAGAGAGATAATAATTATAAATGGTGCTTTCAGTATCGACACATGGGAGAAGTGAATGCGTCCTTCTGCCTTGCGGTCCTTGGTCCCATTGTCTCTGCCACTCTTCTTTGGCCATCACTTTAGCGTAAATTTCAGTGTGGAGCATGGCCATGGAATGTGGATGGTAGTGCCTAACTGTTCGAGGGCTGCCTGCTTTTCCAGGAAGTCCGCTCTTTCATTCCCGGCGCAATTGCTATGACCTTTCGTCCATTGATAATTGCATGTATTTGTTGGGCTATTGGTGAATTTGTGCAGGGATTTTTAATAGCATAGATTGATGATTGGCTGTCACTGATGATATGGACTGTGTCAGTTGGCGGAGCTCTTGCATACTGTAGAGGATTGCTGTCAGTTCAGCTTGGTGCACGCTGTTTAGATCTCTAAGGTGCCCTTGCCATTCTGTCTGTGAGCTAAGGTTGTATTGAATGGTTGCAGCGCTGCCAACCTTTTGTCTGATCTTTGAGCCATCAGTGAAAGCTGTGTATTCCATTGTGGGTGGTGGTTTGTCGAAAATGCAGTGAGGGTTTTGGGGATTCAAAGCTGGGTGATGAAAGTACTTTTTAGGCTGATCTTCATAGTCTGCTGGGTGGATTGTGGTATCATTAAAGTTACTTGTTTTCTTGAGTTGGAGTACTATTGCGGAAATTCCGTCCATTTGTGCTTGGATTGGGAACGGGAACACACCTGCCAGTGTCTGTAGGGTGTTGTTAGAAGTAGTTGAGAATGCTCTGGTGATATTTATAAGGAAAGGTCTTTGTACGGCGTTTAGAGCTCACACCTTTCTGGTGGTCATAGGTATTGCCCAAATAGCGGCTCCATATTTGGTGATCTTGTTCACTACGGTTGTGAGTAGTATTTTCATAATTCGGTGGTTCAAGTCCCATGAGTAACCACACATTGTCTTCAGAGCTTGTGCTATTTTCATAGTGGTGAGTTTTTTATTGTGTAAGTGCTGAATCCAGTTGAACTTGTTATCAATAATGAGGCCGAGGTAGTTAATCATTTTCACGCATCAGATAATATGGTTGTCTATGTTAAATGGGGGAGTTCAGGTTATAGTACATCCCAGTTTGTGAACAATCAGTGCCTGCAATTTTTGGTGTAAGATCTGTACTTTTATTCTTTTGCATAGAGCGTTAAAAATTTGAAGGGTGCTATTGCAGTTTTCCTGGAGTTGTTCTCTGGTGCGGCCGTTGATGATGAAAGCTACATCATTTGCAAATGCTACGATTTTTGTGTGGGCAGGCCAGTGATGGTCAATAATATGGTTAAAGGTGAAATTCCAAAGGTCCGCGCTCATACACGATCCCTGTGGACATCCTCTTGCTTGTTGCTTTGTGATGACTGTGTTGTTGTGAAGTACTATGCTTTTTCTATTAAGCAGGTAGTCAGTTGTTAGATAGAGGTTTCTTGGACATTGAAGGTCTCAGGCCACCAAAGGGAGTCGTGTTCTTTAGGTCGAGGCATAGCAACGCAGAGTGTAGTTGTTGGCCTTTGTTAACTTGGATTTGTGTTAGTGCTGTATCGATGGCATGAATGGTGGAGCTGTTCGGTTTAAATCCGAATTGGCGAGAGCTGATTTTATTGTCCTTGAATACATGGTATTTCAGTCTGTTTATGAGGAGTCTTTCGAGTAATTTTCCAGTAGCTGCTAGAAGATTGATAGGGCAGTACGAGCTTGGATCCTCTGGATTCTTGTTCTTCTTTGAGAAGAGCACTATTTGTCCAATTTTAAAACAATCGGGAAAACAGTGGTGAGCCAGACATTTGTTGTAAAACTTGAGTAGAATTTCTGTAGATTCTTTGTTGATGAGCTTAAGCACTTGGTTATTAATGCCATCGGGGCCTGGTGTTTTGGCGTTTTTAAGGGATTTTACGATTTGAAGCATTTCTTTTCTTGTGAATGGAATGTCATCTGGTGTTTTTTGGTGTTTGTGTGGATACTCTTAGTTGTTTTTGCTCTGGTGTATCTTCTGCACTGTCGTCTTTCACGAAGACTTGGTCGAGGATACTGTTGATGGTGGTGCTCGTGAGGTCCGTGCCATTACTTTGTGATGTATTGGTTGTTGCGTGGATTTGAGTTGATTTAGAAATCTTGGAAGTGGTCATTTTGTAAAGGGCTCCATAGGTAGTTTGATTTTTAGTACAGTAGGTAGTCCAGGATTTTAGTTTTGCTTAAAATAGTTTCTTTTTGTAGATCGCACGTTGCTTGTTATAGTCGATCCATGCTGCTTTCTGTTCCTTGTCAGTCGTTCTCCTTTTCATTTTTCATCTTAGAGCTTTGGTTTTTTGGCGTTTTACTCATAGTTCCTTGGTCTGCCAGTTGGGCTTCATATTGTGGTTGACTGTTTTGATTTTAAGAGACGTATGGCTGATTTCTTGGATATGCTTGGTAAGAGTTGTGGCATATGCATTCGCTTTATCTTTGGATATTTGGAGTTGATGCTTTGAATTTCATGGAGAATGATATGTGCTTTGGAGTTCAGAGCTTTATTAAATTTCTTTTCTGCATTTCGGTTGATGCGATAACGTAGCATTTGAATGTGCGGAACCTCGAATACGATTTCAAAAGTAATTATTTGATGGTCTGAAATGGACTCATCTTCGCAAATGCGACGATTGTTAATCCTGTTGATTAAGTAATGGGAAGAAAGTGTTATGTCTGGCAACCCTTTTCCGTTGATTGTGAAAAAGGTTGGCGGGTCTTCTAGGGTATTGTGTAGTAAGAGATTATGGGAGGTGATGAAATCTACCATCAGCATGCCTCTGGTGTTGTTTCGGGGATAACCCCATAAATTACTATGGGCATTAAAATCTCCAGAAATCAAATGTTGGCATGGGTGTCTTTGAAGTATATGGTAGAGGTCGTGAAGTGTAGTCTCTAGTTCCTCACTTGGTGACGCGTAAGCGCTGGTGAAGTAGAGATCTGAATTTGATGTTGAAATTGAAATAGTGATAATATCTTTGTACTTCTTGATAACTATTGGTGACCACTTCTTGTTGATGATGTAGATGGCAGCTCTGGGTGCTTGAGATGAGTCCGTCGCTTCGTGCGAAATTACATTCCATGTCGTCGGCAGGTTTCATAAAGATCCTTGTTGACAGTACGGTTCTTGCGCCAGGATGATGTCATGGTGTTGTTCTGAGATGTACTGAACGAGATTGTCGGTGGCAGTTTTGGAGTGTTGGAGGTTAATCTGAAGTACCTCAATGCTGTCGTTGTTCGTTGAATGACATATTAGGGCCGTAGGAAGGTGGGTTGATGTAGAAGTCGGATTCATGGTGGAGTTACTCATGATATTGTGTGCGATTACGAATTCTATTTACTTCTTCTCTGTAAGAGGAACAGGAATTGGTATATGCAGAATGATCACATTCGTAGTGAGAACCGTAGTGTTCATTATTTATTTCACAGTTGATGCATGTTGGAGAATCTGAGCGACATTCACTTTCTCGATGTTTTCCACCACAGTAGGCACAACGAGGGTGGTATGTGCAGTCTTTAGACCGATGGCTGAAGGCCTGACAATTAAAACATGTATGGGCACCTATAAACTCCGAAATGCTGCTGGTGTTCCAGCCGAAGTGTACGGAGCGGAGGGACATGTATTTTTGGAATCCAGTAGGAGAGCACTCCACGATCCATTTTATTGTATTCTTTCTGTCTTTGAGTTTAAATAATGGCTTAAAGTTGATAGTATCCATATTCGTGGCATGTGAGAGTGTTTGATAGATGGCGTCAGCAGTTGTAGTCGGAGGTAATCGATGTATAGCACATTTCGGCGTTCTCATCTTCGGAACTTTGGTGTGAATTATCTCTGTGGCCTTTTCTGAGTGCTTAAATAGGTTATCTACTTTTATTACGTCATCTTTAGAGGTACAATGCGCTGCTATTCCACATTGTTTAATTGGGATTATCTTTTTGATCTGTTGTTTCACCTGGTTAATAGGGAGAATGCCTTCTAATTTTTCTTGAAGTTTTGTGACGTTCCTGGCATCGTTGGCATAAATGAGGAGGACTGGGTCCTTATGTTTCTTGCTTGCCATGTGGGCGTATGATGGTAACGGTGGGGTTGTGTTAGGATGCTCGCATGAACGGGTGACAATCTCAGTGTGCTGATGTTGTTGACAATCATCTGATTGGTGGGAGTAATCAGTTGGTGTTGATTGGTCAGCAGATCCAGCAGCAAATAACAGCCCCAAAGGAAAGTAGATCTGCTGTACTGTTGGTTGCTAGTTGATAAAGTGCTGTTAGAAGAGCATGTAATTCTTTGCGGAGTGCAGTTGGAATTGCATACTTTAAGCAGTACCTGTAGTTTGCAATATTGACACAGCGAGTATAGATACCGTGCACTGAAATGGGTAATACTGTATCGTTGTTTTCTTGTTGTACTGCCAGCAGATTATCACAGATCCTTTGACAACTGGGGGTGCCTTCGGTGTTGTCATTGTCGTTGTTAGGGAGAAATGTGTCGTGTTGCGACTTGATTGTGGCACAGTGTAAGTGTGTGATACACAGAGTGAATGTAATACAACTATGTAGCAAATCACTAAATACTAGAAGTAATTAATACACAAATAAACTGGACTGGATTAATGCTAGGAATAATATTACGTACAATTCAAGTGCAGTTCAAATATTAAATAGAAAATAAGACGCTTGACTGCAAACAGTAAAGATCACTCGTTTAAAGTATTAAATAGAAGAAATGAGTACTATTGCAAAAAATTCAATTACTCAATCATGACATAAAAAGGAGATATTGATTGATGTGATATTAAATAAAATGCGCTAAAAACAAAAGATTCAATACACAGGGCTCGGGGGTCAAAAGAGAAAGGGTTGGGGAAAGATGAGTACTAGGAGTATGCGGGAAAAAGAGGGGGAAGGAAACATGAAATAGAGTGTTAATTTTTAAAGAGGGGGAGGAGATTAATGGAGAGGTTGGTGCATTACGTTTTTAGAAACTAGGAGGGGAGAGGAGAAGAAAGGAAAGGAAATTAAGAGTTTCCGAGAATTGTGTGTGTAGGGGAGAAACGGAAGAAATAAAATGTTAAATAAAATGAGGGGGGAGGGAAAAATTAGACAGGGATTAGTGCGTATATGTTGATAGAGACTAGGGAGGAGAAGAGAATTGGGAATTGAGAGGGAAAAGTGAAATTATATTAGATGGAGTATTAAGGGCTATTTATTATTAAAATTTGGAGTGCCTAGGACAAAAAGAAAAAATTGTCGCTAGGGGTAATTAAGAGCAAGATTTAGGGTTAGGGGCCTCTGATATTGAAACTTTGAGGGGGAAAAAAAATAAAAATGCCTTTGTGCTCTGGTTAAGACTAAAAAAAAAAATGTGCTATTATATTTGGAATACCAAAAGCTAAGGCAGTAATACATTATCAAGAATCACAACGGTATAATATAAACAGTGAAATTCAGATATTATGGCAATAATAATTCTTAAATATAATCAGACACTAGATAAAACTAATTGAACATAAAGGAATAAATACTACATGACGAAAGACAATATATTGAATAAAAAGCACAATAAAACAGAGCTAAAGATATAAGCCAGCGCTGTAAAGACAAATTCTAATCAGAGTGCACAAATTAAGGTGTTAAACACAATTAAACACATTGAAACTGTATTATAACAGTTTATAGAACAATGATAGTAATAGAACAGCTATTAAGATAGTGACATTCAATTAGACAATGATAATAAACAATCATTCGCTTAAAGGCAAGGAAATAAGTTCAAAGTCAGTGGCGGGAAGGTTGTTGTTGTATAGAATACGACCGCAATGGCGGACTTTGTCGGCAATCGCTAAGTACAGAGGCTGTTCACACATTTTTTAGAGGATGTATATTGTATTCACAAAACTAAATTACATAAAATTCTTGCATTTTAAATGTTCTATTTGACATCCCTTATTCTGAACTATCTTTCGACACCGCAATTTCCAGGATAATAATGCCTTTTGAAGTGGCAGAAGAGGTATTCTATCCCATTCCTCCCGAACAGCTTTCCAGAGTCCTGTTAGGGTTTTGGGACAACGTTTAGATAATGCAGTTTTTAAAAGTGTGAAAGCACAAAAATCCATAGGTGACACATCGGGAGATTTAGTAGGGATATCAGTGAAGGATATGGCCTTGATAATAGTTTTTTTGTTCCATTTCTTTTAGGAAATTTACAGTGGATTTTGATGTGTGACTGCTAGCTTTGTCGTGATGGAGTCTCACAGATTGATGGCACTGTTGGTAAAGCAATGGTATTTCGTTCAGAAAAATTGGCAATAAAATATGTTCCTGATACTATTTGGAGTTAATCTTTGGAGTTAATCTTGACATTTTTTTGCTCTCTTTTTATTTTTAACTTGTTATTATAAGAAAAACCAGCAATAATCATGAATTTCTTAGAAAAACTTTCTTTTGATTCTTTGAACCATGTACTTAAATTTTTTCTCCCCTTTTTATGATAATAAATGGCTCTTTTTTTGTTACAGTCATTTAAATACACCCATGCTTCATCTATTGTGACAATTGTTTTCCATTTTTCTTTGGATAAGTGTTTCTCATATAGAATTCTGCAGCGTGTCCTGCGTTGAGCGATATGCTTTGGAAGAAGATGATGCACATTGCGTTTTTTCGCTTTCTTAAGATTTAAATCAATGTTTATCATTTTGTTTACAGTGGACACCGAGCATTTTAATAATTTTGCAACTGTCCTTTGACTAGGGGGATTTTCTTTTAACATTAAGCAACGTACCTTTGCAATAGTCGAAGATGTCTGTTTTTTCCTTGGATACTTGTTTGGAATTTTTGGTCCCACTTGAGGCTCCAATTTGACGTTTTTTTTTCCTTTCTTGTTGATGATATTACCTATCGATTCTTTAGATATCACAAAACCATGACTCCACATCGTTTTTGGATAATGGAGTATGCATATTTCTCTTCGGAAAGAGCATAAATGTAGCCTTCGAACCACTGCTTTGTTAAATTTGCCATTTTGAATAAAAACAAAACTTTCAAGCCACAGACAATAATTTTGACTTTTAAAAACAGTACAATTGCAATTACATCTTTTGCAGCAAACGATTTTTTATCACCGCTTGCCAAAATCGTCAAAAAAAATGTGCGAACAGCCTCTGTATAAATTAATGAAAATATTTTGACAACAAATCGTCATGAAATAATAAGGTAACACTGCAATTGTTGTAAATTTAAATTGAACAAAATAATCCTACCTTTGCAGGTATTGTCCTGTTATAATAGATCAGAATTAACACATTCTGGACTTAGAAAAATTCAGTGACACACCCTTGGACTTAGCACAATTTAATGTAGAACTTGGACTTAGCCCTAACTATGGCACCACGTGTTTCATGGCAAAAGCTTGTGCGTCGAGGGTGCAGCTAGAAGGTGCACAATTTCTCAGCACTTTGTGGATATCATAAGCGCATAAAAATGCATGTAATTTCCACAATTTCACTCACACACACACACAAAGACGATACTGATGCATAGTACAACACTTTACACACACAATATAAAAATTTTACACAAACATATAAAAATTTCCTTTGGCACTGTTGATATATCTGCTGAAAACAGTGATTTCGCGGAGCTTCGAAAAAAAGACTCTTACCCGTCCGCAGTCGTGTCCCTTTTTTGGAGTCAGGGGGGACTGAGAAATCAGCAATGCCCTTGCTGGTATTCAAATGCCTGATTGCCAGCCAGACATGCATTCAATTACACTAGGAAGGCACAAATTACATGGTAAGGAGGGAGGAAATATCTTTCTTCGGGGGATTGTGTTAGTACAATTCCCTGAAGAACTGGAGTTTTCATGCAGGAGGGGGAGGTAGTGGTATCCCAGGTGGTTTTATAAGTCAGAGAAGGCGTCTATATTGGTACAGTTGCTTAATCAATTTTACCTCTTGTTGAAATAGTTCATCTGAAACATTTTCTCCATGCTTAGCTTGAAGGAGTCTTTTATATTTCTATGAAAACAGGAATGGAACATCATCATGATTAAGCTTTACTGTGATCAAACATGAGTGAATATATGAAACATCAGTTGGGAAATGAGCAATTTGTGCCCTTTCATTTGCTGTAATCAGGTTCGTTAATAAATTTCAATCATTGTGTAGGGACATTTGTTATAAACAAACGCTATACGATGTCATTATGAACTATGTATATATTTTATTTCTAAACATTAAAATATTTGTACGATTCTTATACACTGTTCGTTTCAGTTATACTGGTATTGTAAGTTTGGACATTAAGCATTTAAAATGTGCTTATCTCAGTTGAGGTATATATGTGGTATCTTGATTAGAATATATTTTGGAGAAAGGCTTGGAGAAAACATTATTAAATTTTTATCTATATATATATTATTTAATATTTACTCTAAAAAAGCAATTTATTTTTATGTTAAAAATTGTGCTTTTTAAATATGCATATTTATTAGTTTTTGTCTTTCTCCAGAATGTTGCAGATATAAAGAAACTGAAAACTTCTGGTATATGTACCATTAAAGTGAGATTCATTATTTTAGACATATATAGTATAATATGAATATTTTCTTGAGATATTTTTATGCTGCACTAAATAAATATATTTAACAGGGTCTGCAAATGACAACTAAAAAGAAACTAAATGCTATCAAAGGTCTGTCGGAAGGAAAAGTAGATAAAATTAAGGAAGCTGCAACAAAAATTGATGTATGACCCTTCTTTTAATTAAATTTTTTGTCATTAATTTTTATTTTAAATATATTTTTAAATATAAAGAAGATCTTATTTTAATTTAAAAAGAGCGTAGAAAAATTAATATCTATATATACACTCTTTTGCAAAAAAATTGAAGTACCATGAAGGAAGTGGTTGTTTTTGATGAAACTGAATATGTGTATAGCTCATACACATATAATAAAATTATAAAAAATCAAGGTCATAGTACCTGTTCATGGCTCACACTCACACACTGAGTGTTCAAATTAGTAGCTGGTTGAACCGCTCCTGGTGGCAGTGGGTGCTTGAATTCGTTAAGGCAAGGAGTGGTAGAGATTCCTAATGTCATTCTGCAATACATTCTGCCAGGCATTCATCAGTTGTCGCTACAGATCTGTGGTATTGAGTGGTGCCTGAATCTGGTGGCCCACTATGTCCCAGACATGCTCGATTTGGAAAAGGTCTAGTGACCTTGCTGGTCAAGGAAGAGTATCAACTCCACGGAGACAATCCAGAGATATGCGAGCGGTATGTGGCCTGGTATTATCTTATAGGGAAATGGCCTCAGGATGATGTGCCATGAAGGGTAATGCAACGAGCTGCAGGATGGTATCAACATATCATTAAGCTGTTAAAGTTGTACGGAGGATGACTAAAGATGTTATAAGAAATGCTGTTATAAGATGAATATAAGAAATGCTGTATAAAGATGCTGTTATAAGAAATAGCCACATCATCATCCCACACCATCATACCAGGGGTTATGGCTGTATGCCTTTGTAAAACAAAGACTGAGAGGGACAGCTGGCCGCGTCCTCTCCAGACACGAACACGATGGTCATCTGCTTCAAGAGTGAAGCGTTATTCATCGTTGAACGCTATACGATGCCAATCTGATGCATCGATGATGATCAGCTGCGACTTCACTCCAGACGACTCAGCGCTGTGAGATGGTGGATGATTCCTAATGTACCACAGGAGGTATAGACATGGCTATAGTGTGTTGAGTAGTCGACAATGATACCGTTGGGGTGGTTCAGTAAATTCTATTTATAAATTTTAAAATGAAAATTATGGATTAGTGTAACAGATCATTCTTTAATAGATTTAGTATTTACTTGAATCAGGCTGCAGCTGCATTTATATAAGGATGAGAATAAACAGTAAAAACATGTTTATGTGAGATGTATTATTTTGTACTAAAATTATATTGTTACACTCAGAAGGTTAAAAAGACACACAGAGTCCAATTGACTACAGTTTTTAAGATCATGAAAATAATTTGTTTATATTTTGTAAACGTGACAGAGAATCTGATGAATAAATTAAGTAAGAGGAACAAACCATAGTAATTAGATATTAATATGATGATTTTTCTTCATCTTTAAAAAAGAGCATTAATTTTTAATTTCATGTGATTGTGATACCAACTCAGGAAAGGTAAACTTTTGGAGCCCTTTATGTTAAAATATAAACTTGCAAAGGTATAGATTGTTGTAAGAAAGGTTAAAACAAAATGTGAAATATTTTCTCTGATATTAAAATATGTAATCGTACATTGTCACATATCTCTCTCCAGTTATCAATCAGCTGCCTCCTTATCGCCAGTGGAGAGCTAGCAAGGGAGACAGTCAATTTAAGACTGGACTTGTCTGGAGAACTTCGATAGAGTGTTTACATCCGAATTTGAGTCCAAGTTTGGTTTTTAGCTAGTGTGGCTGATGTAATTTTGTAGGGTGTTGAGTTAACACCTGAGTTTAAATTCATGTAAGCCAATGTTTGTTTCCTTAAACTGTATCCATTAACCAGTGTAATTATTCCTGTATATAAAATTGTGTTTGTAGGTAATAAAAAATGATAAAAATTAGATCTAGAAAAATTAGATGTGGGATATAATATCTTTGCCATCCTATCTACCATGACATATATATTAGAACATTGTTTTTTGTATTATGTTATGATAAAATATGTGTCTGCAGAATATAATATTTGAAATATTTATATTATTTTGAAATAGAAATATTTTATTTATATATTTATTGTCTAAAGCTGACTATTTTGGGCATCAAAGCATTTTCATTTCAATTACATGATTTATGAAAGGCTACTACTAATATTTTTGTTAGTTAAATAGAAATAAATGTTTTTGTTCACTTGCCAAGTTTTCAGAAATTGATGATTTAAAAAAAGTAAAGTCTGCTATTAAGGATATTTTTTTGATGGCTTTGTGAAGAGAAATGATCAATGATATCTATTCATTAAATTGTAATTCATGTGAAAGAGAGTGCAAGGAAATGGAAAGCAGTTTGCGGAATGTAAAATTAATAGTAAATAAATTGCTAGGTCATCAAAAATTTGAGTGCATTTCATTGAAAAATAGTAAAGGATCTATATCACATTTTAAATTACACAGTAGCAAAGTTTTTTTTTTGACATGACTGAATATTAAAATACTTCTCTCTCTTTTTTTGAGAAAGGGCATGCATAATATTTCTAATACAATTTTCACCATGTGTTCCTTAACATTTGAGCACTATCGTTCTAATATCTTCAATAATATGTTGCCAAGTTCAATAATGTTAATTAAATAGGACACATAATCTTTTATGAATCTGAATAAAAAGAGTTCTGGAATTGTTATGATAAGGATTAACCTGGCAATGAATCCACAAAACATTCTTAGATTTCTTTATATGTAAAAAAAGGCCTTGCTTTACTCATTCAAATTATATGCTATTGTTGAACTTAAACATTGAATTGTGGTAGCACTAAAAGAATATATCCCTAATTGCAGAGAAAGGCATAGCAAGAGATTATATTGTAACGTATTTTGCAGTATTTAACAAAACAGATGATCTTCTTAGCAAAACATAAATTATATTTTTAATTTACGGAGATAGATAATTTGAATACAGTCTTTTAGTTACAAATTCTTCATACATCCAATACTGGTAAAACTTTTAGAATTACAATTTTAAACAATTTCTTACATTGCTGAGCAATGGTTACATGATACAAATATGGTGTTGCCACTCCAATATCAAAGGATAATAAATATAATTATTTGTTAAATAATAAAATATTACAATATATTAACCGGATTATTGTATGTGCAGCAAAAGGAACACATGTTTAATAATTTATCCTCCTTTAAATAAAACATTTTATTTTAAAGCATATTTATTTTATTTTAAAATGCTTTAGGAAACAAAGGAATAAAATAGGAGCAGAATTTTACAAAAATGAAATTCCATCTGTTGAATATTGAAGTATCATAAGATTATCCTCAAAATTCAATTTGCTTGATTTTGGTAGCAGTAAGTCAACATTAATCATTACACATTTCTACAGCTCAGTTTTGTTATACACTCTTCGAGAAAAAAAAAAAAGACGCACCAAGAAGAAGTTATCTGAATAGGACGAAAATCGGTATAAGTGATGTACATGTACAGAAAAACAAATGATTAAAGTTTCAGAAAAATTGGATGATTTATTGAAGTGATAGAGCTTCACAAAGTGAAAAAGTCAGGAACGTGTTTGTCCACCTCTGGCCCTTATGCAAGCAGTTATTCGGCTTGGCATCGATTGGTAGAGGTTGTGGATGTCCTTTTGAGGGATATCGTGCCAAATTCTGTCCAACTGGCACGTTAGATCATCAACATCATGAGCTGGTTGAAGGGCCCTGCCCATAATGCTCCAAATGTGCTCAATAGGAGAGAGATCCGGTGACCTTGCTGGCCAAGATAATATTCGGCAAGCACTAAGGCAAGCAGCAGAAACATGCACAGTGTGGGGGTGGGCATTATCTTGCTGAAATGTAAGCCCAGGGTGGCGTGACATGAACGGCAACACAACGGGCCTTAGAACTTCGTTGACATACCGCTGTGCTGTAAGGTTGCGATGGATGACAACCAAAGGGGTCCTACTATGAAATGAAATGGCATCCCAGACCATCACTCCTGGTTGTCGGCCTATCTGCCGGAAGACAGTCATGTTGGTATCACACCTCTGTTCGGGGTGTCTCCAGACTCGACTTCGCTGGTCATCGGGGCTCACTTCAAAGCGGGATTCATCACTGAAGACTATTCTATTCCAGTCCGTGACATTCCAGTGCAAATGAGCCCGACACCACTGCAAACGGGCTTGATGTAGTACAGAGGTCAATGGTAGTTGGCACAAGGGACGCCATGACCTCAGTCCCCTTTCTATGAGCTGTCTATGAATGGTCCTCGCAGTCACTGAAGCACTAGTTACACGCACAATCGATGATGATGATGCATCTTGGACTGTGAGTGCCGCTCTGACGATTGCTCGGTCTTCACGTTCTGTTGTTTCTCTAGGCCTACCGCTTCCTTCTTGACGCTATGTGCGGCCATAGTTCACCCATTCCTGCCAACATTGTGTAATAGTGTATCGCTCCTGCTCAAATGTCAAGTTATTCGCCGGTAAGACCAAACGGCTTTGAGCCCACTACACAACCTCTCTCAAATTCTGACATCTGCGCACATCAAATTCTGACATTGCACCTGTATGCGAGGCATAGTTGCTGTCTACCAGAGTACACAGAATGAAATTCGTGAAGAATTTATGATCTGGAATCGTAATTTCTCCTCTTAAATATCCTACCAGGTGCACAGATCAGATACGTTGTAGCGACAACCGTTCATTCATTGGCAGCCAAAATGTAAAATTTCGCATTTTCTGTCGAAACCTGTATGCATATCAATTTGTGTCCAATTTTCTTTATATTTTCTCGATGCATCTTTTTTTTTTTTTTTTTTTTTTTTTTTTGTCTAAGAATGTATTTTAAAAAGGGGCAATTCATATGAAATATGTTCAACAGTCTGACATTGTGTTGATTCTTATGGACACAAAGAGAATTAGTATGTCATGCCTAAATAAATATTCATTGATTCTGACATGATCAGAAAAATTTGGTCTAATTATCGTGTATTTTATCATATTTGATTAAACAAACAGAAATAAATTAAAAAGACAGAAAAGACTTAGGCTGTTTTACATGAATACTTACAGTTTTTTCATTTCACCTTTCATTAATGGGAAAAATTTTGTAATTTTACCCATGGGGATTAATAATTAATATTTTCAACAATTTGAAAATGTTTCTTCTCAGACTTTCATTGTTAAATATGTTTTAGCGAAATTTAGGAAAGCATAAAGTGGGTCAAATAAAACTGCCTTAACAGCTATTTTATTTGGTCTGTAATTTTGAATGCATTCAGTATATTCCTTAATACAGCATTTCTAAAACTTTTTTCAAGTGGGGATCACTTTCAGGATTTAGCTCTTGTTCCCTTCAAAGGCATTTTTTTTTATCATGTGTTACTGCCAGCATACTTACCAATACAGTTAATGATAATTCATTCAACTTTATATTGATATTAAATAATAACATTAATAGAAGAAAATTATATTTGTTTTGAATCATACAGGGCTATTAGAATTTGGATGATCTTTATGTTATTAACCTTCTTTTCATTTTGCCATTGTAATATATTTTGCCATTGTAATATATTTTGCAGTATTTAACAAAATAACAGCTGATCTTCTTAGTAAAACATAAATTTTATTTTTAGTTTACAGAAATAGATAATTTGAATACAGTCTTTTAGTTACAAATTTTTTATACATCTACTAGCTGGTAAAGCTTTCAGAATAATAATTTTAAACAATTTCTTACATTGCTGAGCAACGGTTACATGATACAAATATGGCATTGCCACTCCAATATCAAAGGATAATAAATATAATTATTTGTTAAATAATAAAATATCGCACCATTAAGAGAATAGTTGGTCCTCTGAGAAATCGTACTAATTAAAAATTGAATAAATGTTGATACTCACACTAACGAGATGGATGGGCATACAGATTCTTGCATAAGTGTTGGATGTATGTTGGTAAGAAGCACCATAGTTATAGTGCTTTATATTTCTCTTTTGTTGATAAGACTATACTAGGAAGTCCCATAGGTAGAGTAATCATTAATAAATTTCATAAAATGTCAGTCCTGGAAGAAAAGTAATAAAAAATTGCAATCTGTAATTTTCAAACTCTGAAATTTTCAGCTATAGTGTGTATACAGTTGATTTCAGTTTCATTTTAGTTTATTATTATTATATTATTATTAGTTTTGGAAATCTAGCAGGACCACAAGGGCAGGTCTCGCAGCCACAGGCAGAGTAATGCTGCCTAATGCATGCAATACCTATTTTATATTTTTCATTGAATGATTTCTATAGTAAGTTATGAATTTTATTACAATACTTTCTTCTATTCTGAATTTTAATTATTGTTATTTGGTTGATGGTATAAAAATGCCCGGAACTGGGAAACTGCTCTGAAGAAATCAGTCTCAGGTCCGCTTAAATAACAGATGTCTTGGCTGGTTACTGGAACACTTTGGTAGAATTTAAATTCAGCATCTTTTAGCACTACTCATTCTGGAATGCAACAAAAGTATAGCTTTTGAGGAATGTTTTTTGTGGTAACTTCCACGAGTAAAATTTTTTAGGTGAGACATTGTTTCTATGTTGATAAAAACTGTTTACCAGGAAGTTGCCAATATTCTGGAGAGAAATTTATAGCACAATCATCGAAAGAATTTTTATTGTAACCGGAACATGTATTTTTAATTACACGATTTTCATTTGGGTTGTGTTCTGTTTTTATTTGGATTGAATCTGAAAGCTAAATTTTGACACACTTGGTAACCCTTGGGTATTTTTCTTGAAATTTTATATACATATGCATTTGCAATGATAATATCTCATTTTTTTCAAAATTTGCTATTTTGCTGATGTGTTTTTTAATAGATTTTTCTCTGTATTTAAACTTAAAATGAGGAGGCAGTTTAATTTGATTTACTCATCATAGAGTAAAATTTTGATCTTTAGAAAAAGATAGGTAAAATAAATAATCTTCAATTTAATTCTGAATTTTTAATATAAATTGGAGGTATGATGATTTTTCATTTTTTTGGATTATATTATATAAATTAAAATTCCTAGATGGGTAAAAAAAAAAAAAAAAAAAAAAATTATAACATCTTCAAATTTCTGCAGATCAGAAAATCAATCCTTTGCCCTTTTCTGTGACTAGAATAGTAAAAAAAAAAAAAATATTAATTAAGTGAATTTTGAAAATTCTATAAACACATATATCATTGCTCTGCTAAGTAGAGGGAAATATTTCTTTTATGTTTATGGATTTGTTTTAGTGATATTTTTTATTTTTTATGTCTAACATAAAAATTTCAAAATAAAATATAGGGTTTGGTTTGGTTTATCAAAGTACTCAAAGGGAAACTGGTTCATAGCCACGTTACACATGGAAAAAGCCATGAAAATGTCCATGCAGCTAGCTTGTTTGCTTGGGATCAAACTCAGGTCAAACTACCAACAGTAGCTGAGTGCTACTTAAGCACTCAGATACTGTTGGGCCTTAAATAAAATATATAAAAACTTTTTAAGTGATGTGATATATGTAAAATGCACTAAAATGTAAAAAGTACCCATAAAAAATAGTATTATGCTGTAACAGAATTTTAAGTGGCAAATGAAGTGTTAATGTGGTTATGACATCTGTAGTAATTATCACAATTAGTTCACTTAAATTTCTCTTTGAAAATTTTGATTAGAATTAATTCATTATTAGAAATCCTGTAATTTTGTGTTTAAATACTGTTACAAAGAACAATGGGATAACTAATAAAATTATTTTGCTTTTTAGCTCGTTTTACTAACACACTGCAACTTAAAAGTTTTTCTTTCTTTAGCTAATTTTTGTTTCACTTTAAACTAATGTAATATCAGTCAGAACACATATATCAAATCAATGTAGAAGTTCTTAATGATAGCATGTGAGGCGACCATTCTTTAAACTGGCATTAATTTTTTCCTGTCATATTTTCTCTATAATTTTGAGTCTTTCTTTTTTAAAAATTTTGTTTATCAAATTGATATAGTTCACAACGTCTTTAATTAATAATTTATTTACACATTTTATTTAATCTAATAAATTAAAGGTATTTATTACTCCATATGTTATGTATGTTGCATACAGAAAAATTGTTTGTATGCCACAAAGCATTAGGTTTACTATATTTTGTTAATAAATACATCTATAAAATAGAAGCATTTATAGTGGAATTTTTGTAATTTTTTTATATCTGTATTATGTTTCTAAGGCATTTATTTATCTTTCACATGGCCTGACTATTGCTGCCATTCCAAGAGACCTGAGATTTCTAAATTCCATGCAGCATGGTAAATAATTAGTTTTCAAGAATGCTATCCTTTGATTCGGAATATCATATTTAATTTATTTTTCAAATTATAATTCTAATTGCTTAGCAAACTGAGTGGTCTGAAATCAATAAATGTTGGTATCGTTGTGACTAATCTCACTTGTCTAATATTAGAGCAAGCCTATGAAATTCATTGTGGCAAGGAGGCAAAGTTGAGTCTGTCATTAGCAATCGCCTTGGGTAGCAAACAGATTACAGTATAACTATGCTCATTTCCACCTTCAATTTGTAAGAGAGCACACCAGGGAGACAGGTCCGAGAGTCTCCCACCCCTCTTCTGAGAAGGCTTTCGGCTCACTGCATATTTAGAGTGTCTCCATGCCGCACAGACACTATACATTTACAAACATCTGTGCCTTCTCCGGTATTCGAAGCCGAGCTCTTCAGTACAGCAGTCAGAGTCATTAACCACTAACCCAGTTGGGTTACAACAATAAATGTACTTAATAATTTAAATCATTATTTTATTTTTATGAAAATATATATATATATATATATATATATATATATAGCATCAATATTGCAATTAATAAAAATAATTTTTAATATCATATTACATACTTAAGTGTAGAATTATCATTTGTTTTTACTTTTTTGCAAGTAAAGGAAGTACTATAATCACAGGAAATTTTAGGTGTCATATTTCAACCGAAATATTCATTTTGACTGCTTTCAAATCCACTTGAAGGATTTTTTTATGTGACGTCCATATATATAGATAGAAAGGACTCTTTTCTTCAAAATGGATTTAAAAATGAATTTAAAGTGGATTCAGAGGAGATTTTTTTTCATGATATCTGTACATACCCATACGTACATACGTATGGGTATGTACAGATATCATGTATGTATGTATTGCAAAAACGAGTACAGTAGAAATTTTGTATTTGAGATTGGTATAGTTTGTAGTTGTGCATTTCTCTTTTTCGTTGCAATTGGCTGCACCAAACATGTGTATGTATATGTATATTCCCACCCTGTTACCCAGCTCGGTGAACTCAGTATTTTTATTCTTGATAATGTTGATAAATTGTGCATTTTTTTATTTTAAAGTAGCTGAATTATTTTGTTTATTTCTGATTAAGGTTTTTATGTCTTTAGTTAATCTGCATGCATTACGAATAGCCTTACGAGGCCACCACTTGTTTACACTTCAAACTTTTAGTAGAATAGTGAATCAAGTCAGTTGATGCACCGGTCTCATTGTCTTTTTGCCCAATAGGACCAAAACTAATTTTCAATTTTTTACACCAGAAATTTGGTCTTCCTGCTCATTGGCCAAATCGCTTGTTTTGGCATAGAAACTCTTAATTTTTTTAAAAATTATTCTGTATTTGGTGTTTTAGATTTTTCTGTATTTTACAACTTTTAATGAAGCTAAGTTTTTATATATTTTTGCCTTGCTGTGACATGAAAACTGAATTGATTGAATGAGAAATATATCTCTAATTAAATTCAAGAAAATAAGTTTAAATGAAGTGCAGCAAGAAATGCATATAATTTAATAGGCCATACAAGGAAGTCATACAATGTCCACATCAGGTATTTTTAATATTATTCCAAGCTTAGTAGAAAAATTATTGAGATTCAGTTGAAAAATTGTAATTAGTCTAAATTTTTCTTAAAGTTTATTTCTAAATAAAATAGTTTCTTTATTACCTATCTCTACAGTTATGACCAGCAAATGTCATCACTATTTATCATGCCATTCAATGAATAAATTCAATCATTCAAAATCATTGGACATAATTTTGCTTTCTCTAGTTCAATAATTAGATAGCAAGTCTAATTGTATTTATGTTTTCTATATGCAGTAGAAATTTGCATGTAAAATGCTTTTCTATGTAGATAAACCTCTTCAATATTTACTTTAATATATTATATTGGCTGTTAATCCCTTTTTGCATTTGGGTAAGTATATACTAAGCTGATCCAGAATGTAAGTAGTGTCTGCACATCTGACAACAGGAAAGCCACACATGCAACCATTCATTATATCTCTCAACTTAAAAACAAATTAGCCTAGCCTTGTTGTTTGTTTATGATAACATCTGAAGTCACTATTTGTTGGTAATCATGTTTAAAACAATTGATCAGGTTGCCAGTTGTGAAATAAGAACTGCTGTGAAGTTTTTGAATGCAAATGTTCGACCTTGTGAAATTTTTTGCACTACAAAAAACTGTGTTTGAAATGGGTAACAAAAACACTAGCAGATATTCAAAACCAGAAGTGCATGGGAACATTGGAGCTTTTGCAGCATTATCTGACAGAAGGAAATGATTTTTTTGAAAAGGGTTGACATTAAAACATGGATTTGTCATGACACACCTGAAACAAAATGACAGTCACTGGACTAGTGGCATACTGGTTCCCTGAAACCTAAGAAAAGCAAGGCCACCTCTTTCTTTAAGAAAAATCATGCAAACTTTGTTTTGGGACTGTCAAGGAATTTCATTATTGGACTTGATTGAACAAGGCACAACAATTAATGCTACAGCTTACCAGGAGACATTGTCGAAATTATGGTGTCTGATAGAGAGTAAAAGTCACGGACTGCTGACTTCTGATATTGCGTTCGTGTATGACAGTGTATGACCACATACTGCATGTGTAATAATGCTGCTGCTTGATTCATTTCACTGGAAACAATTCTGTCATCTTCCTTATAATCCAGTCCCAGCTCCATTTGACTTCCATTTGTTTTTTTCTTCTCAAGAAATTTCTTGCTCTCCAGCACTTTAACAAGTGATGATGAGATCAAGGTAAACGTTCGGAACTGGTTGAGGTCTTAGGCAGCCAATTCTGTGAAGTATGTTGCATTTAGTGCCAAGATTTTTTTATGAAGTATTGCCATTTAAGTTCGTGAACTGGTTTATTTATCAGATTTTACTTCACTTTGACATACCACAATTTTACCGGAGGGGTGTCATTTATCTCTTCATGGGTAGCTAATCATCTGCCTTCTTATCACCAGCAAAGAGCCAGCTAGGTAGAGAGACAGTGAGTTGAAGTTTAGAGTTATGATACATGCCTTAATTTGCATGGTGAATGTATCAAAAATTAGTTAAATGTCTGTAGATTTTTCTACAATAAAATACAATTGAAAACAAATTGCTGATCTTTTTTAATGCCCAAATTGTATTTACTTTAGAGCTCTGTAAAATAAAACTGTTAACTTCCAAATAATTTTTAATTTTACTCTTCAGAAATTTCTTATTTAATAATAAATTTTAAAATTATTTGTAAGTTTTAGCATTAAATTATTAGTTATTGACAAATAATTGGCATATATTAATACATTTTCTACTTTTTTGTTTTTATTGTCCATAGAGTAATGTTTTCATGACTGCTCTGGAGGCATCACAAAGAAGAAAACAAGTTTTTAGAATTAGTACTGGTAGTACAGAACTCGAGTAAGTTCTGTGTGTATTGCAGTTATAACTATTATAATCTAGTTGTTACTATACAGCATACTAATTAATCTACTAAAAGCCAGAATAATTCTGTCTTACAAAAATTAAACTGTTATTTTTTACATTTAAAGCATTAAATAATATGAAAAAAAAATTATTTTGGTTGTTTGCATTTATGGTAAAGGTAAAAGTATGGGGACACCAGCAATGTACCATAGGTCACTGGTAATGCCTTCCCATACTAACTCTTAAAAAAAAAAGGGGGGGGAATTGCAAGTTTTATAGGAATTTACATAGACTGAAGCTTTCCAAAAGGTCTAGAGTTTGCCTATTATGGTACATCGTGCAATCCCACAGTACGCCCTGCATCCAGTATTTATAAAGATGTAGGACATAAGTAGATTACAAAATAGTCGGAATACAATTTGAGATTCACAAGATAAATTGAATATCTGATTTGGTACAACAAAAATAGGAGATAAACATAATTAATAAACATATAAACATAATGAGATAATTATAATTAGTACTGGCAACACAATGTTAAAATGAATTGTAATAATAATGCTAAAGAGGTGGGTGTCCATGGGTTATTTCAGATATATTGGTTTATTGCAGTTTATAAAGTTCACGAGGGGAGCCATTTTGTCCATAATCACAGCATGTAAAAGTTCACTAAACAGTATGCGGACTTACACTTGACAGAGATCTAGGCCGTAGGAAGAGAGTCGTTGCATAATTTTCTGAAACTTTGGATACTGATGTTTATCTTTAATTAAAAACCTTTGGAATGCCAGGAGATCAGTTCTTGGGGGAAGAATGTTATTTAACCTTTAACTGCTGTGAGCGGTCTCTCAGACTGCGCGACATTTTCCATTAAATGCTTCCACCTCTTAGAATAATTAATGAGTATTGCCATTCTTAGTACCTTCCTAAAACAGTTGTCCAAGGTCACATACCAAGTTGCATTTGGCTAGCTCTATTTCTTCTTTTATTTTTTAAAAATCCCCCCCCCTTAGCGGTCTGCGGGACCGATCAGAGCAGATACGATTCAAATTTCAGCCCGATAAAGTTCACTTTTCGTTGTTGTTACATATTTTACTTTTTTATAAATATCCTTGAAATTTCTTCAAATGCGTGCGGGAAATGTTGTATATATCTTACCCAAGACCAAATTTAATAAATAGTTCGAAATTGGTCTAATTTAGAGTTCTCTGATGAAAGTTCCTACAATGAAATTATTGAAAGTGACCACGACTCGAATTCAGAAATATCTGCCGATGAAAATGAAAATCCATGTTCTCTTTCTACAGGAGATTTTTTTATTGGAAAAAATGAATTCAAATAGTCTATTCAAGAGCCCAACAAGGGTGTTAGAACTCGTAGTCACAATATTATTCTTCGTTCAATCTATTCAACTGCTCGTCGAACCCGACATTGGCCTATGCCAATATTCTTCAGAAACTTGGATATCTGTGCAATAAATGCATTCATATTATTTCATTCTTATCCCATTGGCTCCGAAAATGAAACGAAAAGATTTCATTAGCAATTCAGTTGGTACAGTCTCATGTAAACCGGAGGATAACTTCATAATTTTTCTCTAAGATCTCAAACTTACAATAAGAAGAGTTTTTGGAATAAATGATGATGAAGGAAACATTGCGATCAAAGATTAAAAAAAAATTAGATAAAAAAAGAACATGCTATATTTATCCACGAGCAAAAAAAGGAAAACTGCTTACAAATGTATAGAATGCAAAGAACCAGTGTGTCTACAATGCAGTAGAAACGCATGTATAAAATACAGCTTGAATTATAATTTTTAAAATAAAAATTAATTTTCTACATTCTTATTAAAGCATTCTTATCGCAAATTTTAATGTAAAATAAAAAATTTGAACTTTAAAATTTACTTCTTCCATCCAGATATGTAAGTGAAGGAATTATTATCATAGTATATATTTTATTTTAATGAACTAATTTAAGTATAAAAGTTGCTTTATAGCTTCATGAAAAAGTTAAATATATGAAATTAAATAATTATTCAAATAAGAAAAGTAAAACAATATCGTCTTTTGTTTTTAGCAGAAGCGGTCTGAGAGACCGCTCACAGTAGTTATGCGACAATTTAAGTCACAGTAATTAAAGGTTAATGTCTATATAGGAAGCATGGCTAAACTGTGCATCATATTGCATTGTAGCTCTAGCATAGCATACGGCTGGCCATTTGGTCTTTTAAATAGGACTTGCTTGCAAAAAACAGTAGTTTTATTTTTTAAATAAAATTGAATTTTGAAACAGAAATCTTTCAGTGACATCATTATCAATTAATAATTTTATTTCTTAAATCGGAATATATGCAAATAATTTATTAATTTAATTCATTTCCAAATGTCATTCATGTGCTGCTAGATTATTTGTAACAGTAATGTATAAAAGGGAGGGTAGTTCCATTTATGGGAATTTTTACCATCACTTGGTAATTTTGGATCAGGTAACATACATCAACATAGCACAAAAGACAAATATAAAATCATTTGAAAAATAATATACTATATAAAATTAGTCAAAGCAATGGTCTTGTGTTTTATGCTGATTTTAATAAAGACTCTATTGATTTCGAAGATGAACAGGTACAGGTACCTCTTCATCAGGAGCAAAGAAATAGCAGATTTTTTTTTTTTTGCTCCTGATAAAGAGATATCTATTCACCCTTCAAATCAACAGAGTCTTCATTCAAATCTATGCCAAATATAAGGTTGTTGCTTTGCCTAATTTTATGTTTTACTTTGGCATGTTTCCCTTCTTTCTGCATATCCACCTCCATTGTTTCTGTTAACAGTTTTGCTTGCAGTCTTTATGTGTAATTCCCTTGCTTTACTATAGTCATGATTTAATGTTTTGAAATATTTGCTATTTGTTTTAAGGTACTACTTGTAGTCACTTTTCAAATGGCCTAGGTAACCACTGAAGAAAACCTCTTTCAGAGAAAAGTGACATTATCTGTCCAGGGGTTGCTTCAATTTGGAGAAGACTTTGAAATTCAGTGGACTTATATATATGCTTTATGAAAAGTGAGACAAAATTGTCCACTTGAACTAAATCACAACCAAGCTGACAAATGTGTTACAAACTTCCATGTATGGATGTGAATTAATGTTCAAAACTTAACTAGCCATCCCTAAGCATATCAGGCCTTTTTTTTTTTTTGTGTGTGTGTGTGTGCATATTTTTCTATACAAATTTTGAAACCATTCACAGTAACATCATGATGATTTCTAGTTAATTCTAGGCAGATATCATCATCTATTTCAGTTACAACTCTGCATGTGGAAATTTTTGAGAATGCAGTGAGGATGGTCTTCTGTACTGGATTCGCAACAATTTCAGCTTGTTGTCCAAGGAAATTTCATCAACAGGGGTTATTTGAGATTGAAATTTTTTACCTTTATCATGAAATTTTCATTTCATTAGCATTGTATCCAAAGATCCCTCGGGAAGAAAATTTGCTTTTCTAAAGATTCTATAATATATGGAATACCAGTGAAATCACTACAGCATGCTATATTGCCTTACAAATGTTGCTTGATAATTTTCTTCCTTTCTAACTTGCTACTAGTGTCACACTTCTTTGTCTACTGATATTTTTAATCTCCCTGGCTTTCAGTCATCTGGCATGATCTTCATGAAAATGAGTTATTTGCTTGAAAACTGTATTGCTGTAAAAAACTGACTATATGGCATTTAGCTAGCTTGGAAAGCTGAAATAATCAGAATATTTTAAAATATTAAAATCGTTCCTTTTTTTACGAAGAATTAAGTAAATGAGAGGATTTGTAAAAACCATCATAAAGCATGACTATTTTTTTGACCATTTTTGTAAAGCCAAGACTGTCACTAAATAGCTCAATTTAGAGTAAATAATGGGTAAGTATAATGTCACAACACACTCATAAGATCTTCGTAGTTTTGTGTAACTCCAATTAATTCTTGATAAGCCAGTTTTGTTTTTGTAAACCTGGTGTTTCTCTGTTTTTGTCTTCCATTTAAAAAAAAGAAAATTAAAATTTAGGATTTTCCTTCTACAGAATAGCAAGCAGTGGTGTATTTCCATTGTTATGTCATCCTGCTATCAAAAACAGTGTACGTTTGAGAGAAAAGTTTAGGACTTTATTTGAAAATGGATAAATAATGAAAATGCAACATGAAAAACTATAATAAGCAAATATTCATTTGAAAAGGAATGTGGCTTCATAACTCTAACATCACATTTGTGTCTATATTCAAGTTCATTTAAAGCTGCTCAAGAGAATTAACATCTACTGAATAGGCAAAAGAACAGCTGGATATAGTTAACTAGACAGTGTTGAATGGAACATTTACCTGAGGGAAGTTTGTGCATATAGCCTTCTAAATAATGCTTTTGGTAAAATTGAAGAGCCTAATAATATTGTAGAAATTAATGAAAGAAGAAATATTAGAAATTGCTTCCATTTTTATGGAAAGAAAAGCAGTCAAATACTTCCACAATGATGGGTATGGGGTATATTTTGCTGGGAGAGCCAACAGATGCTTTTACAATAAAGTTCCAAATAGAAAATGTTGCTACTTTAACGGGATAAATAAAAGGGCATATAGAAGATGGACGTACAACTGTTTAAAATTCTTGGGAGGCCTACTAAACTACAAGATTTGAGAATTTTAAAGTTAATCACTGATATAATTTTGTTGGTCTTGATAGTAAGATGCATTCTCAAAACATTGAAGAAAATCAGGGATGTTGCAAAATGGCATAATAAAAAACATTGGTTAATCACACAACACAAATTTAGATTCATATTTAAGTGAACTTGTATGGCATTAAGTTCATAAGGAAGATGATTGCTATTAAAGGCAATTAGGGATATCTGGCCACCAAAAGGATTGGTGCAAGTTCTAATGAATTTGTTTGTCACATAATTTCAAAGTTTAAGCTCTTGTTTAAGTTTTCTTATATGCTATATTTATAATTTGTACCTTCTTTTGATTATGCTACTAAATAAATAGTGATCCATGATTATCCAGCTAACTAAACAACTACTTGTTCCTTCAAGCTTCTGTTAGCCTAAGTTAGGTTAGGTTAGTTGAATATGTCAAAGCAACCAAGGGCTATCTGCCTAAGAGGAGGGATGCATTCATGGAAGACTTCTAAGGGAAACTGTCTACAGGGTTTGTACAATCCTTAAGAGTCCTTAAAAGTGCTTAGGTTTTTTGTTATTGATTTTTGGTCCTTAAAAGTCCATAATTTTGGCAGAAGGCCCTTTTTTTTAATCATCTGAAAATTTGTCTCTATGACTGCTGAGTGGGAATTATCATTTTTGAAGAAATATTTTTGACGATTTACAAATTACATGCAAAATCCGAAAGCCATTCTGTATCTACTAACATTTTTCACTTTACAGAACACTGTTTCTCATGTAAGAACGACACAATGTCGTTTTTCAGCTGCCAAACTCGCTCAAAAACACATCCTGCAATAAGCCACCTTACTTTCGTAAGGATTGAGGCTAAATATGATTAACTTTATGTTGAATGGTTTCATGGGTTTATAACAGGGATGGGCAAACTGTTTTCCGTCGCGGGCAAAAAATAAAAAAAGGAAAAGGTTGTAAGGATCTAAAGTTTTACTAACGTTTATTTTATTTTAAATCTTTACTATCACTTCTTATTTTCTACTTCCGGCCAGAATTATAAGCGTGAAGGAGTTTATGCAAAGTTGTCTGGCGAACGCCAAGTATTTAAGTGTGGCCTTTTTGCCAAGCAGAAGAGAGGAAGCCGTGAGTTCGAAGCAGGCCGCTTACCTTAGAAGTTACGCAGTTGCTACTTTGCCTTCCAGGCCAGAGGTTTTAATCCTCTTGATAAATTAAACGTATTGTAGTGTTCACAGTCTCTGTGCTACATACGCTTCCTGTTATTATAAGGCCAATCTTATTCTAAAGTTAAATTAGAGTTTAGTTTTATTTTGATATCTTTTAAGTTAGACCCCGAGTGGAGGGTCATTGTATTCCGAAGTACGGAAGTCATTGTATATAAAGAAAAAAATAAAGGGTTTTGTATACCCTTCGTCTGTATCCTGTCTACTTACTACAATTAGTGAACATAGCTTTAGTAAGCTCTCTGTTCTAGTCAGGTCATTGTATGTTTCCGAAGAAGGTTAGAAGAAACATTGAACCTGATAAGGTTTGGCAGGTCAAGATAAATTTTTCTAAAATTTAAAAACAATATACAAGTATTACAACTCAAATATGTTAATGAGATGAATGAAACTGCGATTTCATTTTAAAAAGTTCTTTATATTGAGGTTCGAAGTGAGATGTATACTACTGTCAGTCAACTTTTGAAATAATTCTTTAAGGTTCATAGTTGAAAACACTTGTTCACATATATAAGATGGAGCAAACATAGTACTTATTTTCTGGGCGTGAGATATAAAATTTGGGAAACTTACTTTCGATAATGATTTGTAAAACTCTAACTTTGGCATATTTAGACACAACTGCTTGAGATGATTGTTAGATTGCAACTCAATTAATTCATGCTGCAAATTTGACCTCATTGCTTTTAATGTTGGGAAATGAGACAAGTCGTTCTTAGCTAGCTGCCCAGCAAACAGATTAAGTTTTAGTTTAAAAGCTTTGAGATGGGCCCAGATATCGATGATAAATTGATTTTTTCCTTGCATCTTGACATTCAGGTTACGCATATGACAAAGAAGATCTGTAAAAAATACGAAAGCCATTCTGTATCTACTAACATTTTGCAATCTACAGAACACTGTTTCTCATGGAAGAACGACACAATGTCGTTTTTCAGCTGCCAAACTCGTTCGAAACACATCCTGCAATAAGCCACCTTACTTTCATGTAATACAGTACGTTAGAGTATTCAGATTGCAGGGACTGAAGAAAATCTCGAAATTGCTCGTGAATAAGCCCACGAGATCGAATAGTATTTACAAGCTTCATGACTGCAAGCTCGGGTTTCATATTCAATACGGAGCATCTTGATGTATAACTACAATGCAGAAAAACAACATTGTTCCTGGGGTAGTTTTGATTAAAGAGTCCAAGAAATCCAGATTTTTTTCCTGTCATATTTGGTGCTCCATCGGTCGTAATATTACATATATTTGTTATAGGCACTTTCAAAGTTAAAAACCTTTCCTTTGAATTTGCTAAAAATATTGCATCCCGCTGTAGTTCCTTTTTAGTTCCTCGTTAATTTCAAAGTTCTCGTCAACACCTCTTATAAATAATATTAATTGAGCAGTATCATTTATATCAGTGCTTTCATTCATAGCTATGAAGCAAAATTTAAACTGGCCAATCTTTGACTCTAATTGTGATGTCAAATTTTTATCTATGTCTTCGATTCTAGGAGTCCCCGTTTTTCGAGATAAGCTTACAGTCTCAAAATTATTTTTCTTGTCTGGACATAAAACATCACAAACTTGTATTATTTTTAACAATATTGTATGCTACAATGTAACTTGCATATGTAGCTGCTTCTTGGATACTGTTTACCTTCTTGAGAAAAATGTGTTTCCCTAATAATTTTTTACAAAGATTTTTTGCATTTTGTTTTCTTCCATGTTCGAACACTGCTTTATAATTGGAATTCTTATGCTTAGATGTGAAATGACGGGAAATGTTATATTCTTTGAAGACTGCTACAGCTTCATTGAAGATGAGACAAAACTGGTTTATCTTTTACACACACACACACACACACACACACACACAAAAAAAAAAAAACAAAAAAAAAAAATCCAGGGCCATTCATGATTGAAAGCACTGCACTCTAAATCAACTTTGTTTTTTTTTAGTAGCCATTTTAAGGTTGAATTAGGGTTGAAATATTTTACAAATAACCCAAACAAGAACTCGCTAAGCTATCCTTTTAATAATTTCACCACTATTCACAATGATGCTATAACTAACTAAGAACTTCCGCGTTTAACACTTTATCGATTGAAATCTGTCTGTGATTTCCATCGATTATGTTTTGTAGAACAAAAATAGAGAAAGTAAAAAGATCATCAGTCCTTTGAAAAAAAAAGGAAGGAAAAAATATTTAAGCAAAGTAGAAAAGGAGATGGATATATAATATATAAATATATATTTCTTTTAATTTGCCTCGTGCCGGAAAATTAAAATTCTATCCGTGGGCTGGATAGAACATTCCGGTGGGCCACAGTTGGCTCATTCCTAGGTTATAATTTATTCCTATGTCTAATATAAAGGGTGAGATATTGGAATTTCTGAGCAAGGAGTCAAACATAAGCATTTCAAAATTATTTCATTTTTTTCATTTCTTTTGGGGTTGTGAATTCTTTTATTAAATGATTCTAAATTTGACGATTTATCAACATTTTGACAATTAGAAGATCAGTTTCTATAGAAAATTTTTAATTCGGAGACTTGGGAATTTTTCAATGATTTTTTTTAAATATTATAACATTGATAAATTTAGCTAAAATAATGGTAATATATTGAAATTATATAAATAAGGAATGACAATAAAACATTTTTTGCTGTCGTATTGTAAAGTGACATTAGTTCCATTTTTGCAACTTATTATACAATATATTGAATCTGGGGGGGAAAAAACAAGGTAATAAATGCTATAAAGCGCAGTTTACAAAGCAGTTCATAGCAAAAGCAAAATAGCTATGTAATTAATTAAAGATTTCTTCTTTTTAATTTTTTCATGGTAAGAATTTTTCCCATGTCTGAGAATATTCAAAATTGTATATATGTAATTGTCTCAGAATATTCAAAATTGTATATATGTAATTGTCTCAGAATATTCAAAATTGTCAGAATGTGAATCAGTTTTCTCTATAAAATTAATTTTGCACTTTTTCCCACTGATTTTTTTTTTCAAAATATTTCTATCCTTTTTCCTGTTACAGAATTGGTAGGGCTAATTTTTCTTTAAGATTTTAAATGTTGCATCTTGGAAAGTTTGGAAGGATTTGAAGGCAAGATTTACAGACCCACAATTCTAGAAGGCTCCAGAAAAATGTGACAGAATGAAAAATGTCTTCACTGTATTAACACATAATGGATGTATTTTACAGAAAGTTTGTGATGAGTTCCTCGCATTTTGAAGAATTTTTGGAAGGACAATGAAAACATAATGTTGGAATGTTGTTCTTATACTAGAAGTCTTTTTCTTAATGTGTTTATCTTCCCTTTATTCTCTCTACTTTTCACTAGAGACAAATATGGAAAATATCAAAAATGTTTCTAACCTCTTCAGACAGGCATTTATAAAAAAGAATCTTTCTATTAAGAAAGAAATTGAAAAATGACAATTTAAAAGATTCATCTTATATGTCTCAATAGATCATACACAAGGCATACATGCTAGGTATTTTCCCATCTGATGCAATCTTTGTGGATCCTAAATTCTGCCGCCTAGTGTCTTCCTAAATTATGCTGCCTACAGCTCTTCTAAATTCTGCTCCCAGTGCCTGTCCTAAATTCTAAAAGTTTTGACATTTCTAGATTTTGTTGCTCAGTGTGTCACTAAATTTTAAAAATTCTGCCGCATTGGTTCTGAAACCAGCCCTTACCACATATCATTTCATATTTATTCTGAATGTTCATCTTTTTCTTTACATTCTAAATGCATTTGTTTTTTTAGAATAACAGAAATCTTTAATTAATTCCAAAAATTCTAAAATGAAGAGGAAAGGTATTGAAGAAAGAAACTGAATACGTAAAGAGGAAGAAAATTATTCTTCAAAGATATATACAGTTATTATTATGCAAATTAACCAGTTGTTTATAATTTTAGCCTTTACTATAACTTCCCCTTTCTGTTTCCTCACCATAATTCAAATCAGATAGTTTTTAAACTGAGGTTTTTGGATTGCAAATGTTTTTGCCCTCCACTTCGATGTTGCCTTAGTTCCTGCCAGCTCTGATAATTTGTAATTATTCATCTTTGCATTATCGCTGCTAATACTAATTTGTTATGACACTAGAGTTACTGAGCCAGTTTAGATTAAAATTGAATTGTGTAGTCTTTGACTACAAGTCCACATTTTTAGTTTGAATTTGACTGTTCCTGTTTAATTTCATCACCACAAGCTGTAGTTGATTTTGTCAACATAAGAACGAGCCTATATGTTCCAAGTTCGTTTTAAATAAGAGGTTTAATTAAACCTTTATGTAACTTTGTAGTAACCTTCAGACTTAGCGATAATTTGCTTCATATCTATCAGAGGTTTTGGACTATTTAACTTTTACCAGATCAAGTAAGACCTCGTTAGGTACACTGTTAAGAGATTGGCAGGTTAGGAGATAAAGCATGCAGAAACTAAGGGGGAACACTGGTTTGTGTATTGAAACAGATTTCTTATTGTTAGAAAATAAGTTTAAAGAGAAGAAAATTGTAGTAATTTTCTTCTCTTTAAACTTATTTTCTTCTCTTTAAATTTATTTAAGAAAATTGTAGTAAATTGTAAAGAAGTAAATTAAGCCAAAATGTCTGGGAAGGCTTCAAATTAAAAAGTCTCATAAATATTTTGCTGTGTGTTTTTGCTACAAAACATAAATGTTTTTAAGCTGTTAATGTGTAATTATCCTTATACTGTTTAAGGAGCAAAGTCATAAATTACATGCATTTTAAAATGTGAAATGTTATTAGATTGGGATTTTAATAGTGCTTTTTTAACATATGCTTTTAAAAAATAAATAAAATTTAATAGTGGTCATGTAATTCTATAAGGACTAAAGGTATTTAAACTTCCTAATTTAATAATTTGTAAATAACTTCTCACCTTTAAAAATTACCTCTGCATATTAAAGTGAGATATTGCTTTTCATTAATCCTTACTGTGGTCACAAGATACAGCACAAAAATGTAAAAATTAATGTAAAACTTATTCTTTGCATCTAGTGAGACTTAAAGTAATACAAAACAACTTATCACTTCTGGTGCATTAGTGGCTTATTGGAACCTTAAAATATATTATCTGGGTTACAATCCCAGAAACTCTACATGAAGCATAAAAGAAAAAAACAACATAAAGCTAACTGCTGGTAAAAATGTAAATAAAATGTCCTTAATCTTCTTTCAAGCATGTCCAACTATTATAGGTGTAAAATATTTAATGTTTCTTGATATAGATTTTATTCTCAAAGTTGGTTTATAGTTATGTTTATTAAATTATAGTCGATAAGAATGCATCCTACACTTATAGATTTATTTTGTTCTTAGAATGTTATTACAAAAGTGAAGTTCAGGCATAAGTTGATTGAATTTATTCAGCTCCCATTTGCTGATAGGTCCTTAATTTTTTTTTTTCATTAATGGTCCTTAAAAGTACTTAATTTCCATGTGCAGAAATGTGTATGAATCCTGTGTCTAGTATTAATCTTACTCATGAGGAAACAACTTGGGCAGCCAGTCCATTCACCTGCATTTGAGCACAAGTTGAACTCCCAGTATTTAAGCAGTTTTAACCAACTAGACACTGGTGAGGCCACAGACCAGCAGAATAGCACAATTTATTTTAGTAGGAATAGGAAATTTGAAGCAACCGGTTTTTCTATCTGAAAAAAGAGTATTCAGTTGCATTTTACAATAATTTCAAGTTTATATATTGTAGGAGCATACAATAAATAGATTATATATTGTAGCGCAATACAAGAATTATATATTTATATTTGTATGAAATTGCTTTAATTATATAAAGGTAGGAAAAAGAGAGAGAAAAGTATGTACTTCTACATCTTGCAGTATTTCACATTTGTATAACTTAGCAACATACTGTCTTGAATATAAAGCAGCAAAATAAGCATTGTATAACTATATTTAAATGTAACCATATTAATTACGTAAAAAATGGAAAAGTCTCATTAACTTTCTTTGAGCATTTCTTTCCCTTTTGCCTTTCTGTTTCACTACTTTAAAATCGCATAAATCTGGACTTGGCACTTTTGAAAAATCTTAATTGTGGCTGTGAACTTTCTTGAATTTTAACTTGTAGTCTCTAATGTCATGAAGTTTGGTCACTGCTGCTATATAGCTGTATGTGAAAAATGAAAAGATAATTTTTATGCTATTCTTTATTATGCAGAAATTTAATTTTTTTTACTTTTTATCCAATTAAATTAAAAAATATAATTATATTGATAATTTTTCTCATTAATGCAGCAAGCTTTTAGGTGGTGGTATTGAAAGTATGGCTATCACAGAAGTCTTTGGTGAATTCAGAACAGGCAAGACACAATTGTCTCATACACTGTGTGGTAAATTTATTATTACACTTATAAAAACAAATTTTTAATTAAATATAAGCTTTTTATTTTTATAACCATTTTCTAGAAGGCAATATTACTTTAAGCTTTTTTTCAACTAACAAATTAGAATTAATAATAGCATGAAACTTCAGATCACGAATGCTTCACTTCACAAACAATTTGGTTCATGAACAAATTATCTGAACAAAAAATGCGTCGGATGACAAAAGGTGTCTCCTGTTACGAACGATCAAGGTGACACCTTACGATTTTCAGAAGTATTTTGAGGTAACCTATTCTATACAGTTACTGAGGACTTCATTTTAATATTTTAATAAGCTTCACCTCTGTCTATTTTATCTCTTTAATATTGTGTTTATCTTTTTTATTTTATATTTATTGATTTCTATTGGTTTTAGGTTATGAACATATGCACAAAGTATTGTTATAACATTTAAATAAGGAATCATATGTGACCAGGAATGAATTAATCCATTTTACAGAGATTCACATGGGGAAAATTGTTTCATTTTACCAACATTTTGGTTGATAAATGGCCTTCAGGAACAAATTAAATTCATGAATTGAAGTTTCACTGAATTAATAAGTTTTCTATAGCTGCTTTTATTGACTGACTATACAGTTATCACTTTTGCTATATAAATTTTTAAAATTAATCATTAATCTCATTTTTAAATATTGATAATTTTCAATCATTTTGCTATCTGAGTTACAAATACAGAAGTATTGAATCTGTTAAAAATGTGTAACATTTTAAAATATATATGCTTGTGAAAATTTGAAAATGTTTTCTATCAGTTACTTGCCAATTACCTGGAGCAAATAATTATTCTGGTGGAAAAGCTATGTTCATTGATACTGAGAATACATTGTATCCTTCTTAAAATATGAGATTTTGACAGTTTTTACTGCTTTTTTACTTCTTTGTACAAAGTAAAGGAAATATTGTAATCACGAAAAATTTTGCCTATATTTCAATGAAAATATCCATTTTGACTGCTATCAAATATAATTTAACAATGTTTTTGCATGGCAATTTTTACATAAGGACAGAATAAAGGACTCTTCTTCCCAAAACAGGTTATAAAATGGATTCAAAAGAGATTTTTTTTCATGACATCTGTACATACATGTTTCATGACATGTATGTATCTCGCATAACTCAAAAATGAATAGCTTCAGACCATTGGAATTTTGTATATAAGGACTGCTGTAACATGTAATTGTGCATCTCCCTTATTGGTTCAAATCATTAACCAATCATCAATCACATCATCCAACATTATGATATCCATTTACAACTGTAATTAATACATGAGTCTCAAATGTATAAATAAAATTCAAATGACGTGGGATTTAGCCATTTCCAGGGCCTCTTTTGAACCCTTCTAAAGTAGTAGTATCATCACTCATGATGAAGCTTGGCCGTATTAATATGAAGAATTTTGGAGGAATTTCCTCCACATGGGATTCCACATTTTAACCAAAATTCCTTTAGGTTAATTTCTAGAGTTTTGCTTAGCCACTTCCTGATAAACAAAGGGCCATATCCCAGTTTTTCCATAATTTTTTTCATGTGGATCATAACTTGGTCAAGCAACTGCAACCGTAATCATCACTTTGGTAATAAAATGTTTGCTTTTGCAAGTTCAATGGAATTCTTCATTTAGCATCATCAAATTTGTCTAGTTTCACCAAATCTTCGTTTCCTCATTCATGGGCCAACCCATCCCCTCCTTTTTAGGATTGGTGGAGCCTGTATTACAGCTTTCCAATTACACGAAGTAACTTTGTTGATGCTTTATGGATACGGACAAAATCAAACACCAACCAACTAAATTTCATTTGTTTGATTAGTGTATAAATTTATACATAAAGACATTTGATTATAATTCTTTACTTAAACCTAGTTAATCATTAAAATTTTTTTAGCTGTATACCATATTTTTGGATGTGGAGGGGAGTAAATAAGAATCAAATGAGATATGTTTAGTATTACATTCAAATGTCTTTCTATAGAAGGTTTTTTTTTTGTCATATGTACTTCTGTAATGGAAAAGAAAAGCCATTTTCCCCAAATAAATGCAGCTGCATTTTCCTCAAATTCTTTTTATTTATTTATTTATTTTTTTTTGTGCTGCAGTGTTTTTTAATCTTTTAAATCATTTCTTTTTATCACCACTTTATTTTGATATGTAATTTTCATTTTCTCCCAAATGAATAGCAATGTTTCTGTTGTTACAAATTATTTCAGTTATCCTTTTTATTCGTGATTTCAGTTATCCTTTTTATTTGTGATTTCAGTGCATTAATTTTTACTTCCTTGTATCAAATTGTCATTGCTGTTATCAATCTCACTTGTCTGACGATTGTCAGCACAAACCCGTGACATTTATTGTGACAAGGAATCAAATGCACCTGTCATTAACACGAGCCTTGGGCAACCACACAGGTGATAGTATGACTTTACTCGGTTCTGCCCGCAATTTTGTAGAAGAGCATTTGGGGGATGGGACCGAGGGTCTCCTACCTCCAGCCTCTCAAAAGGATTTTTGGCTCGCCGCATATTTAGTGTCCCATGCCACACAGACATTTCCAAACATCCATGCCTTCTTTGGGATTCAAACTTGTGCACTTTGATATTGTTGTCAGAGTCACTAACTATTATCCTTTTTTATGAAGTAAAGGAAGTATTGCAATAGTGAAAAATTTCGCGTATCATATATCAGTGGAAATATCCATTTTGACTTTTCCCAAATCCATTTGGACTTTTGTTTTGCATGACACCTGTATGTACTTTTTCTTTTTTCAAACTAGATTGCAAAATGCAATGAAACAAGATTTTTTCTTGACATCTGTACATACATATGTATGAATCTTGCATAACTAAAAAATAATTAGCTGCAAAACATTGATATTTTATATATGGAATTGCTATAACATCTAGTTCTGTAGGTTAAAATAACATGCCGAACAACGATTAATTTAGAAGTCAAACAACGAAAATCAACGTTATATTTGCAAATTTTCCAGGACCAATTTAGATGGTTTTACCACATCATAATCTGCCAAAGTGCAAATGAACTCCAAAATTAATCTAGTTATGTATCTTCCTTTTTTATTATAATTTTATTAGTACCACATGCATTTATATATATATATACCACCCCACTTTATCCGGCTTAAAAGTCGTTCGTGGCCCTTTATTTTTGCAATTGGTGGTCGTAATCATATACTTCCAGTTTTAAATAATGAAAATTTTCATATTTCTTCAATTTAAAATTAAAAACAATTATTTTCTACAAATATCAAAATCTAACTTTTATGTGGTCCCGTTTCTTATACTTACATTTGAGAAAGTTTTGTACTCATTATGAAAAAATAAAAACGTAAGAAGTTTGACTTCCATACCTCAAAAATTGTCCAAGATATTTAATTTCAAAATTTGCATATTTTGATGTCATTTTCAACATGCTTTGGGGGATCCGTTAATTAATATAATTCAAGGGCATAAGATAAGTTTAAATGAAATGTAGCAAAAACTGTGTGTAATTTAATAGGCCGTACAAGAAATCATGTGGTACTCACATTTGATGTTTTTTTGCTCATTATACTCATTTTTTGTGATTACAGGTGGCATATTGTCTTAATTTTTCTCATAATTCATGTAGTTAGGTGTTTAATTGATCATTTGATAATGTGTAAATGTAATCATATTGTTTTATATGTTATTCTCTGGTAAATTCAGAACTTGCTTTTTGTTTGCATTTTCTTAGAAAGTTTTCTTTAGAATTAAGTTGTGGATATTATTTTTGTTATTTTTCATGAATTCGGGAAAAAATTAATTAATTGCTTAATTAATTGTACTGCATTTTTTTTCTCTACATTTAAACGGCTCATTATCTGCATAAGGTGACAGATTTTCCACAGCAATTTTTTTGAGATGTAGAATGAGATTTTATAGTAATGTTGCAAGCCAAATTTTTGCTTGTGAATAAATATAGAATTTTATTATTTTAATTCTCTACCATGAGAAGTAATGTAATTGATCATGTATGTGGTAGAACAAAGTGTTCTGTATTTTTGGCTGTAAAATGCTTTAAAAAACAACAAAAATGATTTTATACATATTATTACCACTGTTAATTATTATAATTATTTATAATAATTTATATTTGTTACACCCTGGTTCATGACAGGTGATGATAATAAAATGCCATATTATGCGTTTCTGCAGTAATTTCGTAAAATTACTTTTCAAGAACAAATAAAGATATATCTGTCAGTTATAAATTTATAATGTGAACTTTGTTTGTGCCCACTGCAGAGTGTAACTGGAATGCGAACTAAACTTGTCAATGACCATCCAAACGTTAAAAAATTATTAATTAAAAAAATTATATTAGGAGTTTTATATTTTGTGCAAAGGATTTCTATTTAAACTTAAAAATTTTAATTACAATATATCGAAATTAAAAATGTCTTTAGTGGAATCTTTTCAAAATTTTTGGACCGTTGTGTTGTATTATACTATCATATGTATATCTTCCACTGTTGTTGGCAGATTTTAGTGCATGGAGTGTAAGGTTTTATTATCTTATACACACACTCATGTACACTGTGGAGAAAAAAAAAGGGGGGGGGGACAGTTCTATATCTCCCGATTTAGCGGTAAATTTTGAATTATAACCTATGAAATTTTTGCCATCATCTTAAAGTAGATGTAGTTCTAAGCATACCTGCAGAAAATTAGATTTTTTATTCAAAATTTCCTTAGATACATGTGAATTTTGGAGTGTTTCAAAAGTTGGCATATTTATTATGAGCAATAACGAAAATGTGGTGTACACACTTTGTTAAAATTATTTGATAGTATGAACAATGACTTTTTCCCTGCTGATGCACAAAGAAAAAAAGCAAAGGAATATAGGTTGCTGTAATTTAAGAAGTTCGCCAAGTGAATTATTCTTGGCACAAACTGAAAAAAAATTCATCAAGATAAATGTTTTAATTTCTCACCAAAAATTACAAAATTTAATATCTAGGTATAATATGAGTTGTAGAATCGAAATATAGAGAAAGACTGGTATGTTATTTCAGAAAAAGTCTGATTTTGTGTCAGAATACCTATGTTAGATATTCTGGATTTTTATGATGGTATTATTATTACTTGCTAGTGGAGGTATTAATCAACAGCATATGCAGAGAACATAATGTTGGATATAGCACAGAAGCTCAAGTTAGGGAAAATCATATACAGTCAAAAGTCGTTAATCCGGACTCGTCGGGACTTCGGCGATTCCGGATTATCGATTTTTCCGGATTATAGATCATCAGTTTAAATCTCGTAAGATGGCATGCAGAAATTATAAAATTAAAAATATGAAACCGTAATTTATGAAATAAAGAACAATTATGATCTAAAGGGTATCAAAATTTGCAAAAAGAAAAAGCTTAATATTTATTTGTTTACTTTATTAAACATTTCTTTCAATGTAAGTTGTTTGAGTTTTGCTTCGTTTCATGTGATAATACTTTCTCTTTAATTCTATTAAACAGACATAATTTCTTGTTCAGTTACAAAGTTCCGCCGTTCAAGTCCTATAATTGCTGTGTCAAGAATACCGACTAATTTGTCAATCGAATTTTTTTTGTTTTCAATAACCTCTGTCACTTTTCTTCGCTATCGGAAGCGAATTATAATGACGAGGAACTTGTTTTAAATCATATCAAAGACGAAGCATATCGAGATGAAATACTACATTTATTAAATACTACATTAGGTAAGGAATTATAAGCCAAATAAAATAAAAACATCTGCGCTGAAGATAAGGATAGTGCTGACAAATCAACTTCCAATTCATTACGCGCCCGCCGCCGAGCAGCGTGAAATTGATAAACAGATTTCGGATTTCAAAACATACTTTCGCTTTAGATCCTTTACATATTAACAAATATATATCGGAAATTCTATTTGATATAATCGAAAGTTTAAGCTTACTTTTATAAATTTGCTCTTACAGTCTGCAAAAAATAATAAGCCGGATGCAATTCGAAAATTAAGGAACAACGCAATCATCAACATTAACTGAAATAGATAATTATTTAGCTTATACGTCCATTATACATAAAATGCGCGCGCGAAAACGTATTCTGCACTTGCGCACACTCATATGCGCAGTCGTAAAAGGTCTTACGCGCACGCGTGAACGCCTCTGCGCATGTGTCAACGCGGCGCATGCGCAGAAAGTTTTTAGTTTTGATGTCAGGATTATAGATCATTCCGAATTATGGGTGTCCGAATTAACGACTTTTGACTGTATTATGAAATACATGGAAAATGCAATTTGAATTTCATCAATCAGCCCAGTAGAACGGGAGATATAGAACTGGCCCCCCTTTTTTGCGCAGTTTACATCTAGTTCTTACAGTATAGCAATAGCTTGCTTAGTACTGTTAATTGATTATTCTAAAAAACTGTACTAAATGTGCACTGTGTGAAAAATTATTTCCATAGGAAAATTAATAATTCATTCCTATCAAATTTTGCAAAAAAAAAAAAAAAAAAAAAAAAAAAAAAAAAAAAAAAAAATGTTTACCTACAATTATTGGCAAATAACAGAAGGATAAAAGTACAATACATAACAGAAAACTTCCATTTTTTGTTTACAAAATCAAAAAAGAAAAGCATGAGTTTTTAAACAGAAAATCAAAGGTTTTGCACTAATGTTTTTCTTAATTCATCATGCTATAAAAAACTATAGCATTTTCTAATACAGTCAAAAGTCTTTAATCTGGACTCGTTGGGACTTCGGTGATTCCGGATTAGAGATCATCAGTTTAAATCTGGTAAGATGGCATGCAGAAATTATAAAATTAAAAATATAAAATCGTAATTTATGAAATAAAGAACAAGTATGATCATCGAGAACATTGAGATGAAATACTATATTTAGAAAGGAATTATAAGCCGAATAAAATAAAAACATCTGCCCTGAAGATAAGGATAGTGCTGACAGATCAATTTCCAATTCATTGCGCGCCACGTTGTCCCCCCCCCCTCCCGCAGAGCAGCGTGAAATTGATAAACATATTTCGGAATGATTATAGAATCAAAGGATATACAGTGGTGGCCAAAATTGTGGACACTTTAGGAAATTTTTATGTTTTTGAAATTTGTATGCTTATAGAAAATGTTATGTTTCGCAAAATGCAAACTTGTATACAGTCAAAAGTCGTTAATTGGGACACCCATAATCCGGAATGATCTATAATCCGGACCTCAAAGCTACAAACTTTCTGCGCATGCGTCGCGTTGACGCATGCGACCTTTACCGATGCGAATTTGCGTGTGCGCAAAATACGTTTACGAAAGCGCGTTTAATGTATAACGGACGGGATCAGCTAAGCTAAAATTATCTAATTATCTATTTCAGTTAATGTTGCAGATTGCGTTGTTCCTTAATCTTCGAATTGGATCTGGATTATTATTTTTTGCAAACTGTTAGAGCAATTTTATAAAAGTAAGCTTGAACTTTCGATTATGTCAAATAGAATTTCCGATATATATTTACTAATATGTAAAGGATATACAAAGCGAAAGTATCTTTCGGAGTCCATTAAACAAAAAGTGGAATTGCTGCAAAAAATGGATAAAGGCATATCCTTTGTTTATCTAAACTTTAATGTTTGTTTATCTTTAACGCCGCGGCGGCGTGCAATGAATTGGAAGTTGATCTGTCAACACTATCCTTATCTTAAGGGCAGATGTTTGTATTTTATTTGGCTTATAATTGCTTACTCAATGTAGTATTTCATCTCGATGTACTCCGTCTTTGATATGATTTAAATCAAATGCTTCGTCATTATAATTCGCTTCCGATAGCGAAGAAAGTGACAGAGGTTATTGAAAACAAAAAATTTCGATTGACAAATTAGTCCGTATTCTGGACACAGCAATTATAGGACTTGAACAGCGGAACTTTGTAAGTGAACAAGAAATTATATCTGTTTATAGAATTAAAGAGAATGTATTATCACATAAAAAACGAAGCAACTTAAACAACTTACATTGAAAGAAATGTCTTATAAAGTAAACAAATAAATATTAAGCTTTTTTTTTTTTTTTTGTAAATTTTGATACCCTTTAGATCATAATTGTTCTTTATTTCGTAAATTACGGTTTCATATTTTTAATTTTATAATTTCTGCATGCCATTTTACCAGATTTAAACTGATGATCTATAATCCGGAAAAATCGATAATCCGGAATCGCCGAAGTCCTGACGAGTCCGGATTATCGACTTTTGACTGTATATCATTTTAAAGAGAATTTATTACTGAATTCAATACAAAACACAAAATTCAATTATTTGCAATACAAAAAAAGTTATATGTACTTTAATATAAATAAAAAACACAGTTATGAAGTGGTTTGTAATGTCTAGCTTTCCTGGCCAATCACTGTTCTTGTTCTGAGAACCAACCAAATGTTAGTAACTGCATGTAGAAGCTGACATCATGTTTGTACTTGAGAAAAAATTCATTATTTTGCTTTGTTCTGTAGAAGGAGAACCTGTTTCTTATAAACTGCAATTACAAGTAGGAATTTTTATAGAAATTTTTTATATTTAGTCAAGAAGCAATGACATCAAATAAAAGAGTAGATTGGACACCTAGAAAGAGATGTAATATTATTGTGTTACGAGAAAGTGGTCTTTCCTATGCTGAAATTGCAAGATAGGTGGGTGGTTCAGTGACTGCATCTGGAGCCCGAAAGTTTTGTTTACGATATCAGGAGACAAATTGAATAAAAGAAAAAGAAGGAGAAGGCCGAAAAAGGTGCACCACATCTATTGATGACAGAAGAATAAAAAGACTATGTCTCCAAGATAGAAAAATGTCATCAGCGGCCATCAGAAGTGATCTGAATGATGCTGGTGTTTCTGTCAGTTCAAGAACAATCAGGAGAAGATTAACAGATGGTTGGACTGATAGGTAGAATTCCACGAAAAAAGCCTTATCTTAATTTTCAGCAACGTAAAAAAAAAAAAAAAAAAGAAGGCCACAGAGGGCAAAGAAACACATTAATTGGACAGATGATCAGTGGTCACAAGTTATATGGAGTGATGAAACTAAGATATCGTTATACGGTAGTGATGGGCGAAAATTTGTAAGACGTAGAATAGGAGAAGAGCTACATCCTGACTGCATTCAAGCAACTGTGAAGAACCCAGTTAGTGTTATGATTTGGTCATGCATGTCAGCAGATGGTATTGTTCGCCTTCATGTCATCGATGGGACACTGAATGCCAGAAAATACATTGACACTATTCTAGAACCAAAACTTCTACCTTCCATCAGAGATCTCTTTCCCAACAATACTTCGTTTATTTTTCAGCAGGATTCTGCTCCTTTCCACATGGCCAAAGTATCGAAAGAGTGGTTTCGTACAAAGGGCATTAAATTGTTGTCATGGCCAGGAAACAATCCTGACCTCAATCCTATCAAAAATTTGTGGCACCGTTTGAAAACTCTTGTCCGAGTGAGGCGCCCATCAAATAAAAGGGAACTAATTGAGGCTATAATTGTTTCCTGGCATCATGTAATAATGAAAGAAGAGCTTAAAACTCTTGTCAGCTCAATGAAACGTCAATGTGAAGCTGTAATCAAAAATAAAGGGTACCCTACTAAGTACTGATAACTGACTGCAGTCATCACGATCTAATGCATATCGATAACTATTATCGTTTAACTTTTTTGTATTGCAATTAATTGAATTTTGTGTTTTGTATTGAATTCAGTAATAAATTCTCTTTAAAATGATCTATACAAGTTTGCATTTTGTGAAACGTAACGTTTTCTATAAGCATACAAAGTTCAAAAACATAAAAATTTCCAAAAGTGTCCACAATTTTGGCCACCACTGTACCTTTATCATTTTTTTGCAGCAATTCCACTTTTTGTTTGATAGACATCGGAACATGCTTTCGCTTTGTAGATCCTTTGGTAGCTCCAGAATCAGAAATTCTTTTTGACATAATCGAAAGTTCAAGCTTACTTTTATAAAATTGCTCTAGCAGTCTGCAAAAAATAATAAGCCGGATCCAATTAGAAAATTAGGTAACAATGCAATCTGCAACATTAACTGAAATAGATAATTAGATAATTTTAGCTTAGCTTATACCGTCTGTTATACATTAAACGCACATGCGTAAACGTATTATGCGCATACGTAGATGCATATGCGCCAGCATAAAGGTATTATGCGCATGCATTACCGTATTATGCATTGACGTTTGTGCAGAAAGTTTGTATTATAGATCATTCCGGATTATAGATCATTCCGGATCATGGACGTCCGGATTAAAGACTTTTAACTGTATTCGGCTTGTTTCAAGGCTCCTGTTTTCATTCGGATCATTTTCTTTAATCACTTCAGATGCTCTTTCAGTGGCAGTTCAATGTGAAGTTTGTTTTTCTATTTGCACATTTTCTTCTTCATAAACCCGTTCTTCTCTGTTGATGAGTGATTCGTCATCAAGAGGCTGAAATTTCATTTGAATACCTTTCATGATTGGCAGCATCCAATGAGTCAAAGTCTAAATTATGTGCGAATTTCATGACTTGTGATGAAATTGAAGCCATTTGAAAATCAAATCCACAAAAATCATTAGCAAAAATATATTTTCATGTGCTTATCATATTATTTTCACTTCACTTCTGCAAAGAGATGTCATGTATGCATAAAACATAATATAAGAAGTGAAACAACTTGGCTATGTAAAGCATGTCTAGTTTAATTACATATTCAAAAATGTTTTGAGATGTATCATATTTTACAGATCTACTAATTTTATAGTATTATTTAATTATTATAGATTAACATTATATATCAACTTTGTTGAATGTTATATAGCATTGTAAATTTGAAAATAAAACATTCTGTTCCTAAGCTTGCACGTGAGTGTCCACAGTTGAGTCAAATTAAATGGTATTCTTTGGATGCATCGACACATATTTTATTTGTATATAAAGGGGTTAAATGTTGAAATAATCTGTTGATTCCTTGGTTGTGGCACAAAGATAATATTTTTAGGAAGAAAAGGAATTATAACATTCTTTCAAAGATTATAATGTCTAGTAGGATGATCTGGCACATTATGTAATAACAATAATGCTTTAAAGGCTATGTTTTGCTTTTTACAGTAATTTTTAATGAAGGGACAAAAATAATCTTTAAATCAACTTTCAAACTTTAGTAACTTAACCTTTCTTATATAGAACACCAAAACATGGGTAAGGAGTTAGCACATCCCTTTAAAGCCTGACGGTTTTCAGCATAATACTCAAGCATGGGCTTCAATTTGACATCAGCAGGTGCATTTCCTCCTAACAGTAGGGTAGTCCGATCTTTTGATGCTTTATAGCCTGAGTGAGATTGCTCTTTTCTTGAAAAATAAGTTATAGGAGGCAGCCTCTTCAAGTATAATCATTTCATATAGTTTCGTCCACGTTAAAAATTTGTTAATTAAGTTAGGCTTTCTTTTTATTTTTTAATAATTTTACTAATTGATACAATTTTAAATGCATTTGACATTCAAACAAGTCTGATTGATTAATTTTATGAACACTTTTCTGTATTATTTTATTTAATAAAATAAGTTTCAAGTAACATGCAGGAAGTACAGCCTAAAAGGAAGTACCTGGTACAAAATCGTTTAATTTTTTTTAATTGATGTTAATTTTAACATTAGAATTATTCTTTTTAAAATTGTTTTATCAGAAATAGCATTTGGATTGTTTTATTGTGCTTTTAAATAATTTTTTATCAATAAATCTTAACTCTTATTAGTCGACCTGATCGGCTGAAGACTATAGCTGACAGATTTAATCTTGATCATGAAGCCGTATTATCAAATGTTCTGTATGTTCGTGCATTTACTAGTAAGTTTGGTTAATATTTTTCACTATCAGTATAATTTTGGAATTTTTTTTGTTTATATTGAGATTTTGTATATATTTGTTTCTGAGTGGAAGAAATATTTTGAAGTAAATGAAAAACAATGTACTAAGTCAACACTTAATATTCTGGAAAATGTGCCTGATTAATAGGTTACTTACATTAAACCTAATGTAATAGGTTTAACTTAATATAACAGCTTTAGGTTACATACATTAAACCTAATGTAATAGGGTTAACTTAATATAACAGCTTTAGGTTACTTACATTCAGGGCCAGCACCAGAACCTATGCAAGCGAGCTGGCTGTACCAGATAGCAATTTTAGGGAGGTCCTGGATGACAGAATTTAGGAACTGCAGAGATTGCACTCTGAACTGTGCATACGTTAAATCTAATATTATAGGTATGAGTATCTGCTTAAAAGAATCTTACCTTATGATTTTATTTTTAGAAGTTCATTATACAGAGTGCATTTCATTTATGTTCAGTTAAAAGAATAAAAATGATATGAATTAAAACAAAATAAGTAGTTTTTAGTTTACATGCTAAAAACCTTATTTAAACATTTTTAAGATCAGATCTTTTGTAAATGGCCTCTTTGCTTTGTTAGCTAGAAAGCAAATGGAAGGCTTGATCAAGTTCACTTTCTTTTATTGTTACTTCATGCAGGGTTGTATTTTTGATAACTGATGTCCAAATATATGATAGCCTAAAAGGAAGTTTCTGGTGCAGCATGATGTCGTGGTGATCATGATCTTTGATGAAAAAACAAATACTGAAACTCAACATCTGAAAGATAGTTATAAATGCTGTGCTAATCACAGGGTTCGTACGGTCTTTAAAAGTCCTTAATTTTTTCAAAAATGATTTTTGGTCCTTAAAAGTCCTTAATTTTGGCCAAAATGAATAAACGGTCCTTAATTTTGCTCATTTGACATTTCTTATCTTTCCAATGATTGCCATTCTCAGTGTGAATTGCGATTTCTCATGAATATGGAATTAAAATTACACGGCTCTTAACCAATCTGTTGGCGGATTTGCGTTGCAAACGATTTAAAAAAAAAAAAAAAAAAAAAAAAAAAACAACACTAACTATTAGCTACCCGAACGAAAGTATCTGTGTCTGATTGGCTATTCACCCAATCTTTCGAATCTTTCGAAACAGGTGTTATCCATAAAATTAGGCAGATTGTGACGAAAGTGTGAAGCCGGAAGTTCTTTAAGAGGCGAAAGTGATGATGAAGGTGCTCGAGAAGAAAAAAAAAAGGGGGGGGGATTCTGAAAATATTTGCCAAAATTAGAGCAATTCCAACCTGGAAGGCCACAACCCTTCCGACGCCAATAGGAACGAGATGCCTGGAAAGTGCATTTTCAATAAACTGTGGCTTCATCAAGCTGACTACAAAGACTGGATATTGATGGATGGCAATCCTTAAATGTGGTCTTTGTCTGAAACAAATTGAAATTTCTAGAATGGGAGAGTCAGCGCTGAAAATTCACATGAAAATTAAGTTTCGTTTTATTATTTCAATTTGTTTTTACACGGTTTTGCTTAGCTTAATTTCTGTGTTTGTTTCAATTAAGCCATAAATTAATTTTTTATCACCTTCTACAGAGTTTATTCTCTTTTGCACATACTATATGTATGGGATATCGGGATTATGAGTCTATTTCTGCAGAGGGTCTGTTATCGATTTCGCGGGAAATCTGTTGGCTCCATTTCGATTTTAGGTCGCCAAGGCCAAATTCGGTAACGCTAGCTGAGAAAAAGTGATGTTCGGAAATACGTTTTGAAGCTTCAATAGACAATTAAGTATTTGTTTTAAACCTATGTTGTTGATAGTAATGCATAATTTTTGCTAATGGCGATACAATTATTAGTTGAAAATAACTAACTAATTAAAAATTTTTTAATATTTTTAAAGCTGAAAACAACTAATTGAAACTAATTTTCCTGAATTAACTAAACGCAAAATTAACTTTCATGAATTACTAAAGTTATTGGGTAGAAATTTAACTGAAAATATACATTCCGTATTATATATATATATATATTTATACAGTACAAAGTCCGAGGTCTGGACTCGTCGGGACATCGGCGATCTCAGATTTGAGATTTTTCCGGATATTAGTTCATTTTAAATCTACTAAGATGGCACGTAGAAATTATAAAATTGAAAATATGAAATCGTGATTTATGAAATAATGAAGCATTTATGATTTAAAGGGTATCAAAATTTACAAAAGAAAAGAGCTTAATATTTATATGTTTACTTTATTAAACATTTCTTTCAATGTGAGTTGTTTGATTTGTTTTCTCTGCTAATACTTTAGACTAATACTATAGACATATAATTTCTTGTTCAGTTATCAAGTTCCATTGTTCAAGTCCTGTAATTGCTATGTCGAGAATTCCGAATAACTTGTCAATCAAAATTTTTCTCGTTCAGTAACCTCTCTGTTACTTTCTTCACTATCGGTAGCTGTATTTTCTGGATTTAGAACCATACTACAGATTTCGCCCTCCGTTAATTGATTGATGATTGGGCATTGTCATCGCAATGAAAAACTTCTGTTTAACTTAAATTCTGCCGCCTGCGAGATCTGGCGCTGGTTCTAGCTTTGTGAATAACAAATCAGTGATTCTTAATTCAAATAGCACTAAATATAATCGTTTGTCCTATGAGTATCATTAACAAAATCTATTTTTAGCATAAGGAAAGAAATTTCTGCTAAATCTCCCCTTGTCAACATTTTAGCGCATTAAACTTAAATCTGTAATCGGATAATACTCTATTATTTGGCGTCGCTGCATGAGTCATCACTCAAGTTGTCATCCGTTGATAAACATGCGGTGATGAAAGCAAAATACAATAAATAATTATTCGCTATTTCGGCATCAAGGATATAAAATATTAGTTTGTGTAAAATTAACAAATGTTTCGGTTTGAGATTATGCCAAGCAGATACGCAGCTATGGATTCAAGTTACTAATCACACAAATTTATGCTAAAATAATTATTTCTTCAATAATGAGATATTTTATTTAGCGCCAAACTGAGATTAAGAATCGGGATTTCCGGCATGTTTTTTATGATGAGGAAAAAAATCTAATGCGCGTACGTAAAGCATACCCCTTCCCTTCAAAAAAGCCCTAAAAAATTTGTTGCTGGCGGCTTTGAGGTCCGGATTTTAGATCATTCCAGATATTGGATGTCCGGATCTCGGACTTTGTACTGTATATCTTTCAAAATATAACTTACCAGTATGGATTCACTCTTTTAAAATAATTCTACTTTAATTAAACTTAAGAGATAATATAATCAATTAATCAATATTGTTTAGGAAATAAATTATATGTATATAGTAAAAAATGTATATTTTCACTATTCAAGTATTCACTGTGACAAGTATTCTTATCTTGTCACATGAACAGGCCTCTGTGGAAAGGGGCTTCTCTGTAAATAAAGCAATTGAAATTGAAAATTTAAGTGACTCATCATACATTTTTCAATGCACAGTATTTGATTACATAAGTTTCTGGAGGTGTTCTTAATATCGAAATTAATAAAGAAATGAGATCAGCAGCAGCTTCTGCAAGAAGTGGAGTTCGTTATTTAGAAGTTCAGTATTTAGAAGAACAAAAATCTTTAACTAAATCTGAAAATTCAAAGAGGAAAAGAAATATTATTGAGAAAGGAATTGATTATATGAAGCAGAAGAAAAAATTTCTTCAAAGGGACATTAAAGATATTAATGAAGAAGTAGATGCTTTAGCAGATGAAGCTTAGACCAGCAGGAACATTGATTTGTTTATCAAAGCAAATGAACTTAGAAGAATAGTTAAAGAAAAGGAAATAGACATAAATAAATTAGATGTTAAAATAGCTGAAAAGATTTCAGATTTAAAAAAAGTACAAATGTTTTGTATCTTTTATTGTACAGTTTATTATTCTAGTATCTTTCAAAAAACCAAGGAAATAAATTGTATGTTTTAAAATCAGTTATTTTAATCTGCAAAATATTCTTACATTGTGATTATAATAGTAGTTGACTGTGTTTAAATAAATATCAAATAAGTTAAATAACAATCATGTAAATCCTAAAATAGTGACTGTTATTAGTGTAAAATACACTTATACATGTTTTTCAAGAAATTATGTTCCTAATTTAATGTTATCTACTTCATAACTTGTAGGGAGTTAGTTTAATTTTCAAAATTGTTTTATGGTAAGTATTAAATTGAATTTAATAATAGTGCATAATACACACTTCTGTTAGTTTCTTAAAGTGAAATTACAAGCATGAAGTCGGTTGTATGGATAATTGCTTTATTCTATTCATTTTTTTGTTTGCTGATAGGTCCTTAATTTTTTCTTTGATGGTCCTTAAAAGTCCTTAATTTTCATGTAAGGAAATGTGTACGAACCCTGTAATCAATACACAACCAAAGTCATACATACTTTTTAAAATATTCCATATGATATCCAATTGAATAGAATGAAGCTAGAATCATCAACCAATTCCAGTATAAAAGCAGTTTTAAAATTAGAAAAGCTATAATTTTAACACAATCATGTTGCAATAAAGACTTCCTTTAAACTTATTGTACATCTGGATGGCAGTTATCAAAGCATAGTAACCTTAGGAGAAGCAATCCTTATTGAAATGAGATGTTGCATCTTTTTGGCAATGTTTTAACATTTTTTAACATCTAAACTAAGACTATACATTTTCTTGTTCCCACCTCTTCTTCTCTCTCTCTCTCTCTTTTTTAAAGAATTTTAACTGCACATGTCTTTGATTCTTCAGTGTAAAAGAATAATATGTTTCTGGCAACAAAAATTAAAAAAAAAATAATTTAGCTCAGTAATACAGTAGCTGTTTAGCTGCACTAAATGCTTGAATCATTTAATAATACTTGAAAAATTAAATGTTATGTAGGCCCACCAATGATTGACTGGTTAAATCCATGGAGTACTGGTAGTTTGGCCCAATTTAAGTCCCTTCAAACTGGTGGGTTGCACGAATATTTTTATGGTTTACCGTATGCATGTTATAAATACAAATTAATTTCCCTTTGAAAGTTCTTTATAATGCATCTTAACCTTTGTGTGTTTAAATCAATTAACCAACAAATGATTTGAACCCCAGTTAATAAGCTGGCTATTTTGGGGGTTTTTGTGGTTTTTTTCTAATATATATGGCATAAATATGAGCCAAATTTTTTCAGAAAATCTTCCGAGAAAACATTTCTTCCCTTCAGTAGCGAGTCAGTTTGTACTTTGCTGGGTTCAAATAAAAGCAAGCTTGTCTGTGTAGCTAAATTTCTAGCAAATTTGACAAAAAAGTATTTTTTAAATCTGGTCTGTAATTTATTTATTAGTATTTTATGAATTTGGTGAATATTAATTAAAAAAATTTGGCATAGAAGTTAAAAAAAGTGCTTTAAGATAAGATTCCTTTTACAAACTGAAATTATATTAATTTTAACTAGTCTTTGATGTAATGTATATAAAGCCATGTAGTTCATGTTTATCCACTCTAATATCCTACTCTGTTACCTCTTTTTTGAATCTGGGCAGAAACTGGACTCCACAATCATTGAAAAATTGACACTACCTTTCAGGGCAAGACATTTATTCCTACTCACTATACATATACTATGATACAGAAAAACTAAGATATATATATATATATATATATATAAAACATCGCCCTCCTACGGCAGGCAATGGATGGCCTCCATAACCCCATCATCAGCTCAACTAGAAATATAAACTGAAATATAATGAAACTCATAAAAATTAAACAAATTGTAAATATAATTATAAACATGAAAGAAATAATTCAATCAGTCATTTATAGGAAGTCTGACCAGTTTATGTATTGGTCTTTTCATTTCACCCGACACAGTTTTTAAGTTGACTGACCTTACTCTTTGGTCAGTTACCTTGTAAGTGCAAATTACTTTTGCCATCTTCCACTTAAGTGGTGGCAAGTTCTCATCCTTGATTAGCACCAAGCCATTCACATGTAAATCGGCACTGGGAAATTTCCACTTGTTGCGCACTTGCAACTGAGTTAAGTAGTCTTTTGACCACGATTTCCAAAACAATTGGGAAATTTGTGTGACTATTTTCCACCGTTCACGGATGGTAATTTTCTCATTTGTTACATCAGGCTCAGGAACACCTTTTAAGTCGGACCCGATAGATAATAAAGTGACCCAGTGTAATGACAGAAAAGCCATTTGGGTCCTCAGAAGCAGCCACTAAAGGGCGGGAGTTAAGTATGGCTTCAATCTCCACTAGACACGTTGAAAATTCTTCTTGTGAGAGGATCTTTGATCCTATAACACGTCTCATGTGAAACTTTATGGATTTAACAACAGCCTCCCATAGGCCTCCAAAATGAGGGGCTGATGAAACATTTATTGTCCATTTAACGCCTTCGTTGGTCAAGTAAGTACCAAGCGCCTTCATCATACACACTTTTAAGTAATTCTTTGCACCGATAAAGTTCATTCCACAAGCATTGAATATTTCTGCTGGCTTTCCTCGTCGTCCTATGAATCGTTTAAGAGCTGCAATACATGCCTGAGCACTAAGATCACTGACAAGTTCTAAATGAACAGCTTTTGTTGCAAAGCATACAAACACACACATGTACATTTTCAGCAGCTTAACTCCTCCACCACGTCTAGGGCTGATCAAGAAGGGTCCTGAAAAGTCAGTTCCTGATCTAAGAAATGGTCTTCCGGGATTCTTTCTCGCAGAAGGTAAGTCAGCCATCATTTGTTTCGAAAACACAGAGCAAAATCTGGCACAGATAATGCACTTTCTTATTTCTCTGCATATTGCAGTTTTTGCTCTTATAATCCAATACTTCTGTTTCATTGCAGAGTTAACTAATTGTACTCCTCCGTGCATATAATTAAGGTGATAAAATGTCACTAACAACTTTGTAACAGGATGATTCTTTGGCAATATTATTTGATGTTTCACAGAGTCTGGTAAGCTGGCATTTCTTAAATGTCCTCTTACACGTAGTATACAACTGTTGTCTAAGAACGGATTTAGAGAAATTAAAGAACTTTTCTTTAACATTCTCGCTTTCTCTAAAGTAGCTATTTCCTTTTTATACTCAGTTCTTTGGACTAGTTTGATTATAATATTATGCGCTTCTTTTAGTTCACTTGTTTCTAAGAAAGGAGTCAAAATCCTATTCCCCCTCACATTTCTTATAAACCTTAAACACCAAGGGACTCTGCAACTTGCTCCAAACTGAAAATTTGTTCCAAAGCTGCTCAACTAATTCCAACTGAACTATAAAACATTTGACGGAATTTTTTGTTTGCTCTCTTAGTATTTCCGCACTGTCTACATTTGGTAACCCTCTAACCCACTGTTTAGGCCAACTCTCAAAACTTTTTCGAAGCCAAATTGGACCTGACCACCATTTTTCATTAAGTACCAACTTCTCAGCCGAGATTCCTCTAGTCTGCGGGATTATCATCAGACGGACAATAATACCAATCACTTGGACTCGATCTTTCCTGTATTTCCACAACCCAGTTGGCAACGAACTCTTTCAATCTCTTTGCATTTCCCTTCACCCAACGCAACGCAATACAAGAATCACTCCAAAACACTATTCTCCAGTTTTATCCTTGAAAACACTCTTAAGGTAATTTCTCACTCTAGCACCTATTACCATGGCCATTAGCTCCAACCGTGGCAGCGTTAGTTTCTTTAACGGTGACACTCTACACTTCGACATTATAAAAGATACAGAGTAATTCCCATTATTCTCACGATATCTAAAATAACCAGCAGTTCCGTAAGCACTTGGTGAAGCATCGCAAAACACATGTACTTCCAATTGCTCATTCTCACACTCCAAAAAACAATATCTCGGAATAGTAACGTCTATTAATTTTTCAATTTTGTTACACCACGTTATCCACTTTTGCTGCAAGTCCTCCGGCAATTCTTAGTTCCAATCACACGCTTTCTCCCAAATTTCCTGTAACAATACTTTTATACGTATCACAAACAGCACAATCAAACCAATAGGATCAAAGGTTCTTGCAGCTGTCTGTAAAACACATCTTTTAGTGTGTTGCAACGTTTTCCATGAATTCAACAAACCCTTCATCTCCAAAGACAACTCATCCCTATCAGGATTCCAATTCAACCCTAGGACTTTAGCTGTTGAACTCGCACTATCTCACTGTCACTAAGTCCATTTTCTATCCACAATTTTTCTAATTCTCAACTGTTCGACCTCGGTTTCCTCAAATTAAATCCACCACTCTTTAATATTGATACAGCATCCGACGGCAACGCAAATGATTCTCTCACACTGTCTCCTCCATAATATAAATCGTATACGTAAAGTGATGAATTTAACATTTCAAATGACTTCGGTTTACTTTTCTCATATTTTTTTATATGATGCTTTATTGTAGCACTCAAAATGAAAGGGGAACTTTTACATCCAAAGGGTAGTCTTTTCATTCTCATAATTTTATATTCTTCACTAGGGTTATCTGAATACCAAAGAAATTTAAAGAATTTTCTATCTCTTTCAGAAATTTTTATTATTAAGAAAGCCTTCTCTATATCACCATTAAATGCTATTTTGTAATTGCGAAATTTTAGAATCGCATCAAGAATATTTGGATTTAAATTTGGGCCAATTTCCAAACAATCATTTGAAGAAAGATTACCTTTAGATTTTGAACTACAGTTAAAGACTATACAAACTTTGTTTATTTCTTTATCTTCCCCTAACAACTGCTCTATGAGGCATAAAATACTCATGCTCATTTCTCTCACATTCCTCAATAACTCCATTTTGTTTTTGGTCATTTATTATTTCCTTATACTCATTAGCAACCCAATCATTTTTAGAAAAATCCTTCTCTAACTCATCAAACCGCTTTTTAGCTAAAAAATAATTATTTCCTAATTCATCATAACTAAACTTCCATAATAAATCAGTTTCATATCTCTCATTCACGAATTTAAAATTTTCTCAAATTCATCTACCAATGCTTTATCAGCTACATTTAACTCTTCTTTTTCTTTAATTCCTAAAGCATCAAGCTCTCACAATATCTGAACATCTGAAGCAGCTACACAAAAATTCGCTGAAACTGCAGTCTTAACATTTGGCTTGTAAACATCTTGACTTCCCTGTAAAGCAAACTTGAAAATTGTTGGCACACAAGTAATTTCCTGGTTTATTTTTTCGAAAGCTGAGGCTTCAATAATCTACCAAAACATATCTGCCCCAGTTAATATCTCAATGTTTATATCACTGTGACAGCAGTCGGCTTAGACTAATCCGCAGGACTGCATAATATATTGTACTTCTTCATTTGGAACAGAAACAGATGCCACTGTAATAGTATTGGCCACTAGCACTTCAATTTGAATACACTGATTAGGGTTGTATCTACTAGATAATTTTAATTCTACTACTTCATATAATTTCTCAGTAGGCTTTGCTGAGCCAAAAGAAAAAACTTACAACCTTTGCTTTCTAATTGATTTTAACTTTAAGTAATTGGCAAGGGACTTCGTACACCAGCTTCTTTTGGAGCCATTATCACATAATATGCGCGTCATTTTATTGAATTTTGTTTTATCAATGAGCTAACGTATACACTGCAAGTGAGTAACAGGACAGATGATTTATGTATTGACCTTGAAACTGAAGCATTGCATCGAGTTTGTTTGGCACCACCGTTCTCTACTTTGGAAACAAGTTTATTTTGTTTATAGAAATGATGAATCATAGAATGATGAGCTTTCCCACAGAAACAATTTCTGGTTCTACACTTTTTTGCATTACACTCCGAAGAAAAACATTTGAAACAAAGATTATTTTGCTTAATAATTTCAACAATCTCATTTACTGAAAGGGTTTTAAAATTAGGACAATTTTGTATCGAATGGTTTTAATTAGTTTTACACAAAATACGCGTTTGATCTTTTGCTCCAGATACATATACATTAGAAATATTTTTGTAATTATAATTACGAAGTTTATTAACATTATTTCCATTGCCTCTTTTATTATCGTTACCTGTAAATGATTTTGCAAAAAGGGATTCTGTTTACCTTTTGATGACAAATAAATATCACATTCACGACCTAAAGTTTGGGGTTTAAACCATATCTCTCCCTGTTTAACTGCTATATGGGTCTTTAATTCACGATCAGTTCACTGAATATTTTATCCGAAACCATAAGATCACATAGCGATTTAAAATCTGTTACATTTCTCAACTGTCAATAATATTCAAAATTTGCACCTAACCTTGATGCAAACTGTACAAAATTCTCAGATGACAATTTTTGCGTAGAACGAAAATGATTTAAGCACTCTTGAAGGGTTGGTTGAAATTCCTTAAAATCATGCACTCTACTTTATCGTAATTATTAATAATATCTTCTACCTTCACATATACCATTAAATAAGTGACCTTCTCTCCCAAAATATTTAATAGGATTTCTGCTTTTAAATATTCAGGTACTTTTGTCCTAAAAGCCCTTTCAATTGATTGGAAAAAGAGATTAAAGGATTCTGCTTTAGTAGGTACAGAAATTGTTAATGTTTTTACACTTTTAATTAAATTTTCCATATTTTGATTTGAGATGTCTGTCTGAACATTTGGATTTTGTAGAAAGTCTTTCCTTGTGTTAGCTAAAGCTAATTCCACCTCTAACTGAGAAAGTTTTATTTTCTCTAACTCTAATCTAATTTTGTTTTCCGATTTTTGTTTCTCAATTTGCATTTTCTTTTCCTCTAGAATATTATCAATAACATTTTGCACAAATTCAGCATCATTTGCATAAACTTCTGAACTTTTTATTAAAGTTTTCAAAGTAACAATTTTCGCCTCTCTTGGATTTACTAAACCCAACTCCTCCGCCACGAGCGTTAACTCGTCTTTTTTTAATGACTTAAGCGACTTCAGACTCATCTTAATTCAAAGAAAAATACAACAACCCTGAATTGACAACTAGAACACAATGAGCACAAAAATCAAACTCAACACAGACACTATCAATTCAAATTATCAAGTAGGAACACCTCAATACACAAAACTAATAAACAGAATTTAACACTAAACATTATTACAACAAATCGAAATAACTACTCACCATAATGTACGCAATGGAACCATCATCTTCACTTTCGATTTTTGCGCAACACATATCCCCATATCACCACACTATTTTTTTCACACAAAATTTGATGATACACGTTATTACCACATTATCACTTAATCCCTCTTCCTGATACCAAAAAAATGTTACCTCTTGTGTGAATGGGGGTGGAAATTGGACTCCACACTCATTGAAAAATCGACGCTACCTTTCAGGACAAGACATTTATTCCTACTCATTATACATATACTATGATACAGAAAAACTAGCTAGCAAGAGTAAACAGTGCCCTCTTACGGCGGGTAATGGATGGCGTAACATGCTCAAATAAATGTTTGCCAATATATTTTCAAAATTTCTGCAGTAATGAGCCTTTAGATTAGTTAATTATTTATTTATATTTTCTTAATCTAGAAATAAAAAGACTGTTATTTAAAAATATAAAAGTTATTTTAGACTATCGGGGTGACTGCTTGTGAACTTGCATGTTGGTTTATTTGAGACGAACTATGTATGTACGTTATAACACCTTGTATGTTTGGCTATCATAAACTGAGCTTGACATTAGAAGATTGTTTGATGAATAATAAATAACTCTTTAAAATGCAACAGAGTCTGGAGAAGGGTGTAAAGGACAATTTACAGCTGAAATAAAGCTCACAGATGGGCACCAACTTGGTGCCTACAAAAGCCAACACATTTCTCTTAATGCAAAAGATAATCAATAATTTAAAGGTAATGACATTATATATAGCCTAAGACCTTCACAGGTTAACTATCACACATGATGCAAAAGTTGGCGTAAACAAGCCTAATGGCAAGAATAGCTCAATGTGACAGAATTTTTATTGCTAGAGAATCAGAAGTTAGCAATGTGGCCTTCAAGCAGGCAGAACATGCTCTGTTTTCACCTTCCAAAACCTTCATTTAAATGCTAACTTCTTTCTACCTCATTTGAATACATGTGTCAATAGTCAGTTTGCATTCTGACAAGAAAGTATGAGTTAAAAGCAAAAGCGATGGAAAAAGCTGCTTAAACATAAAACAACTGTTTATTAAATTAAATTTCCCACAATGCATTGTATTTTGTAACTATGTATTGTATTTTATGTACACATCGTATTGTTGAATTTTGTAACTATGTATTGTATTTTGTATGAAGGTGAGCATCAAATGGAAATACTAGATTTAGTTGCAATGAAGTTTCATGAAGAAGGTGGTGTATACAAACTCCTGGTAAGAAACTTAATTAAAAATATATTTAAGGTATTGCCTAGAAAGTAATTTTTCCTGGCCTTATCTGTAGAATACAAGCATAATTCCCCAAAAAGATTTATTACTGCAGATAACAGCATTCACTTGACAACGAAATCAGTCTGAGAGAGCCATCTGTACCTATGCATTACTTAAAAGTTTTGAGTGGACTGGAGCTTTTTAGGATACAAGAAAAAGTTGTGGTGATCTCAAGAGCAAACCAATGCTCGCAAATTTGAAAGAGTTGGAATTCTTGAACCTATCGCATGGGAGCTCTTTTGCCCTAGTGGTAGAGAATTCGATTCGCTTTAAAACAGACTCAGGATTGAATCCCGAAGTCATTGCCCTCTTCAAGAGCATGCACAACTCGTGTGCTGTGGCACTTCTCACTAGTGCTAATAGATGGGGACACGAGCAAACAACTACGTACTGGAAGCTACCAATGTCTCTCGCACTATGTGATCACTAGTGTGTAGCGATCTCAAGAGCAAATTAACGTTTGCAAATTTGAAAGAGTTGGAATTCTTGAACCTATGACAGAGCTCTTTTGCTGTAGTGGTAGAGAATGCAACTCGCATTAAAACAGACCCAGGACTGAAAAAGGCCATTACAATCTTCCAACAGAATGCAAAACTTGTGCGCTGCAGCCCTTCTCATTGGTGCTAATAGATGGTGACATGAGCAAGCAACTGTATACCTTGTAGAGACATTAGGTTATTTCGAAGTAGGAGAGATGAAAAATGAGCAATGCCCTCTCTGGGACTCGAACCATTGACCTCTCGAATACATGCCGAGCGTGGTGACCACTACACCACAAAGGCATACTAAGAAGGCGGGAGAAATAGTGTATATACCCTTCCTTTTAAAGGGTGACTGGGGATCTAATCACCAAATCCTGCTGGTGAAGCATCATCATTCACCACCTTCTTTAGTTCGGACATCGCTGTAGACACATCAGGTTATTTTGAAGCAGAAGAGATGAAAAATGAGCTGTGTCCTCATTTGGACTCGAATCATGGACGTCTCGAATGTGCGCCGAGTGTGCTGACCACTACACCACGAAGGCATGCTATGAAGGCGAGAGAAATACCTTATAACCTGAGGCCTCTCTCACCATGCAGTCGCTGCAAGGCACTGGGAGTAACATCGGGACTATATGGCAAATGTCTGTATACCTCCCATAAGAACTTGTTCACATATATTAAGCAATGAACTGTATGAGGTTGAATATTGTTTTGCAACAAGAATAAGTCTGGTACCGAGTATATCATATTACGTATTTTTAATAACCTGTTACAGTTTTCATGATGCCTCACAACATCATAACATAATGTAACAGCATCATAACATAATAACAGTCAGCATTTATGCTTTCACCTCTTGTTAGGAAACAGAAGAAGAAACATTGTTCCAAGACCTCCCACATGTTACTTTTTGTTTTGACACAATCTTCTTCAATTCTTTGTTTGTTGGAGGACCTTTATGATGTCAGTATATTGACCACTGCTTGCTTCCTGTTAGGAATGAAGTATGCAGTTCCATCTTGCATAATATAATAAACCTATCTAGAAATTTGTCACTGTCATAATGGCAGCTGTTGATCATGACGACCTGTCGTGATCAACAGCTGCCCACTATGCTACTGATCATTAACATTTTGTCCCTTTTCTAAAAAACTGACTACCGTTTATGCTTGATGAATTTTCAATTGGCATTTTGTTTGGTTATAAACTTTATCACCAACTGAAGCTTGCAGTTGGGAAGGGATGGAATAAAAGCTGCCATCTTCAGCTCCTATAATAATGTAACTACAAAAAAATGAGTAACTGAGAAATTCCACTTGGGTATACAATTTCCATGTCGTGCGCATGACCCTGTAATACACAAGCATTATCCTTTTTTGAACTTTTTTTGATAGTCTGCCAACTGTAGACTTGAGGGAAATTTAATTTCTAGACAGTTTATTGCTTCTTTCATAGTTATAAATGTGATCCAAATAGAATGTGTATTTTTTAATTTGGAAATTAATAATAAAATGTGTGAGTTATAAGTTTTACATAGACGTGTTATTTTTGTTTGTATGTCTGTCTATTTATCTCTTTGCATGACATGAGTGTTATTGCGATATGTATTTAAGAACAAGTCCTTCAAAGAAGTTATGAAATAAAAATAAAATGATGGAGAAATTGAAAAGCATACCAAAGAAGTAAATGCAAAAAACTTGGATAATATGTTTCCATATAAATAGTTGTTTTTTTCCTCTAAGAAGTGTGATTTTTAATATTGGGAAATAAACATCTTAAGATGTACACTGATTTTACTGAATGTGAGATTCTGTCTTACGTTTTCCCACCTAAGATGACTTAAATCCCATAACCTTAAGAGGGATGTTTTATGAAATTCGACTAAATTAGTAAGTTTTTAAAGACATGGAGAAAAATTTAATTTTTCAGGGTTTTATTTAATATTTGTGTTATCTATTCTGAACCTTTAAATCTTTAGTTGCAAATTTGGCTGACTTTCAAAAGTTCCATTGCATACTGCATTCATAAGTGCTAAGTTGCTCCATAATTTAGTTAAGGTATTGATAAATAAAGGATATTCTACAATTTTTAGAATTTTTTTACTTTTTACTGTCAGTTCTTCTTCAAAGAAAATAGAATTGTATCTTGTTACTTGCTTCTTGTCATCTACAAATTCATATAGATAAGTTATAGTCTTTGTTGCTTTCTGCAGGATTTCTCTTGAGATTAAGATTAAGGATTTAATAATATTATATATACTGATAATTATTTTTTTTTGCAGGTTGAATATGTATTTACTACGAGGAAGGAATTTTATTTTTGTTTACTATGAACACTAAAATTATATAATTAAAAAAGAAAAAAATATCATACTTTAAAATAAATCCCGAATTTTTATTTAAATCTGAAATCATTGCTATTCCAACTCTACATACCTGCAGATTTAGTTCTGGCTTTACAGTTTTCGGTATGTTAATGCCAAGATCCCTTCATAGTCATAACAACAAGCTTCCTTTTTTTAGGAACATGTTTACTGGGAAAATTATTATTATTTAAACCGAAGAAAAATAGTCTTTTCCTTTAAGGAAAAAAAAAAAAAAAAAAAAAAAAAAAAAAAAAAATTACAAAATTATAATAATGATGAATGTATGTTACATGCACTACAAAATTATGATGACAATAAAAAGGTAACAAATTTAAAACACCTGACTTCTCTTGCATCAATATTGCAAAGCAAAAATTTTCTGTTTTCCTATTAATGTTTTAATCTTCATATTTTCTAAGCGATATATGATCTGATACTGATATGTAATTGCATATTGTTGAATTAAATAAGAGATGAAAGAGCATGACAAACTTTATGACATTTATTTTAAGCCATGAAAATGTCAAAACACTTTCATTCTTTTTAATTAAGTGGCTTCATAAAAATATATTTGTTTTATTGATTTTTTTTTTGTGTATTAATGAAGTCAAGGAACTAATTAAAATAAAACATGTAAAAAAATTAACAGAAAGCCTTTAGGTTATAAGATACTAGCTAAATTGGTTGTCTTTGGCAATTAGAATACTGGAGACATGTGTAGCGACTAATCGCTTACTTTTAAAGCTGTAAGAACAAGTCCAAAGAAGGGTTAAATTATCCTTTTATTTTACTCAAGAATATTTACAGTTGGCCTTCTTAGGCTTACCGGAAGCCTCCACTTGGACTTAAGATAAAAAACTTAAGATTTAAAAATAAGAAACTAATCTAATGCTAACTAAAATCTAGCCAAATCTGCACAGAAATAATTAACAGAACTGGCCCTTTTTTAAAGTTCACTGGCAAATATTAGCAGGCACACAACAATATGGCCAGACATAGTAAGATTTGGCTTAAAGCAGCAACATGTCCAGAAGGCAGAACATGCTGTGCTAAGAACTAATCTCTTCTACGAAAGTGATGCAAGACTTCCTCTTAAATACTGGTTCTATCTCATTTACATAAACTGTGATCCTGAAAACTCAATCTGGCAGGAAATTATAGGTGGGAAACAAGAAAATAAGGAAAACTGTTCAAAATTAAAAATAACTATTAGAAAATTAAAATAATCCCTACAAGTATTCTTTAAAGAATAAAAAGTAATTTGGATTACTGGAATTTTGTTCTTCCATTGTTAACCATTTAGTCACTCATGCAATTAGAAGCATGGTAAATTTTTTTATGTTTTCTTTTCTGTTAATTGCTTATTGGTGGGGGATGTAATTTTTATCAAGAAAAGTGTTCTGTTTTGTATGTTTTGGATATATAATTTTTTTAATGAAAGTTTCCCGCCACCGCACATACAATCTGTACAAACAGTTCGTATTGGCATGTTTAATCATATTTTGTCAAATGATATTTAGCATTTGAAAGAAAGAGACTTGCTTTAGAACACTCTGTTGTGAAATATAAAAAAATATCGTTATCATTAAGTACAAGGTGTCTGAAATGGAACTATTATGCTATCAGATTAGAACCATCATTTACTTTCAATTCTGTTGCAAAAGGTCAGCTACAGAATGCCACCAAATCATGTGTACAGGTTTAGGTACTAATGTTGTACCATATAAGACTGTGAAGGTTTGTTCATGTTAAAAAACAAGAACTATGACATTCAAGAAGCAGAGTGCTCTGGCCGGCCTGTGAGATCTTGTGGAAGAAGATCAGTTGGCAAAGACTTGAGAGGTTGCTAAGGAGTTAAAACATTAGCACCATGTCCATTCATTGCGCTCTGCATCGCATAAACTTCATGTACACTGCACAAAAAAAAAAGAGGGGGACAGTTCTATATCTCCCGTTCTAGTGGGCCGATTTACGAAATTAAAATTGCATTTTTCATGTCCCAAAAGCATGAATTAGGATATATATTAGATTTATATATAGCATAGGTATTTTGACACAAAACCAGACTTTTTCTGAAATGACATGCCATTTTTTTCCATATTTCGATTCTATGACTCAAATTATTCCAGACTACCAAATTTTGTAAAAATCGCACGAGTAGTTTTAAAAAAATTAACTTTCAAAATTTTAGCTCCTCTGTGTTAATTGAATTCGGTATATATTTATTAATATCTCATTTTTATTAAACTTTTTTGATTCTACCTTTCACATTTTGAAATTTAGGTTCATTCCAAATAAAATTCCCCCTTTTTATGATTTATTTTTAAAATAATTTTTATATTTTTCGAAAAAAATTTTGAATTATAATATATAAAATTTTTACCGTCTTCTTAAAGTAGGTGTATTTCTAAGCATACCTGCAAAAAATTAGAGTTTTTTATTCAAAATTTTCTAAGATGTACAGGAATTTACATATTTTCGCGTTTTGAAATTTGTCATTTTTTTTTCGAGTGATAACGCCAAATGTGGTTTATGGATTTTGTTATAGTGAATTGCCACAGCTATTTTTAACCTTAAATTTCAAATAAATTTTTATGGAGAATTAATTATATGAAATTTTTTCCCTCAATGATGCGTAATAAATATTTATTAATACTATATGAAAAGCTATTTTTTTAAAATTATAGATACAGTCAAAAGTCGTTAATCCGGACTCGTCGGGACTTCGGCGATTCCGGATTATCGATTTTTCCTGATTATAGATCATCAGTTTAAATCTGGTAAAATGGCATGCAGAAATTATAAAATTAAAATATAAAACCGTAATTTACGAAATAAAGAACAATTATGATCTAAAGGGTATCAAAATTTACAAAAAAAAGCTTAATATTTATTTGTTTACTTTATTAAACATTTCTTTCAATGTAAGTTGTTTAAGTTGATTCGTTTTTTATGTGATAATACATTCTCTTTAATTCTATAAACAGACATAATTTCTTGTTGAGTTACAAAGTTCCGCTGTTCACGTCCTATAATTGCTGTGTCGAGAATACCGACTAATTTGTCAATCGAAATTTTTTCGTTTTCAATAACCTCTGTCACTTTCTTCGCTATCGGAAGCGAATTATAATGACGAGGCATTTGATTTAAATCATATCAAAGATGAAGTACATCGAGATGAAATACTACATTGAGTAAGCAATTATAAGCCAAATAAAATAAAAACATCTGCCCTTAAGATAAGGATAGTGAATTCATTGCACGCCGCCGCCGCGTTAAAGATAAACAAAGTTTAGATAAACAAACGTTAAAGTTTAGATAAACAAGCGTTAAAGTTTAGTTAACAAAATATATGCCTTTATCCATTTTTTTGCAGCAATTCCACTTTTTGTTTAATGGACTCCGAAAGATACTTTCGCTTTTGTATATCCTTTACATATTAGTAAATATATATCGGAAATTCTATTTGACAAAATCGAAAGTTTAAGCTTACTTTTATAAAATTGCTCTAACAGTCTGCAAAAAATAATAATCCGGATCCAATTCGAAGATTAAGGAACAACGCAATCTGCAACATTAACTGAAATAGATAATTAGATAATTTTAGCTTAGCTTATCCCGTCCGTTATACATTAAACGCGCATTCGTAAACGTATTTTGCGCACGCGCACACGCAAATTCGTAGCGGTAAAGGTCTTACGCGCATGCGTCAACACGACGCATGCGCAGAAAGTTTGTAGCTTTGAGGTCCGGATTATAGATCATTCCGGATTCCTCTTTTTTTAAAAAATATTTCTAAGAGTAAGTTTTTACCTTTGCCGTGTTATTGTCTGCTTTTTCACTTTAACTTCATTTAAATTTAATTGTATAAAACAGAGAAAAGTTTGTTTGGTGTTTATTTACAGAATGTTTTTAAGCAAGCAAGATGTTGCCACTTTGGGTCATGTCCCAGCTTTAAAAAACATATACATAAACATAAACTTCTCGTGTTATAGATTATATAAAAAACATCTTCTTTAATATAGAAATTTTCAGGCTTAAAAACTGTAAATAATATGATTAAGATTTTTTGCACCCGATATAAGAATTGGGTTACTCGGTGGTACAGGATGAGCGCTGCTGGCGTGGTTTATTTCTTTCTCATTTAACAAAAATCTTTTAATTCAAATATTTATCCTTTGGACTTTGCTTTAAACTTTATTTATAATTAAAATGTCTAGAAACTGAAACGCATTTAATGCAACTGATATTTTAAAAAAATTGACAAGAATGCAAAATTTATGGAAGTGTAAAAATCTTAATTTTCTTGTGTCCGCACTGAAAACAAATAAAGAAGGAAATTAAGGGGGAAAAAGCAAAAATTTAAAGAAGAAACTTTAAGAAAGATGGCTGTTCAAAAACAAAACACTTGGATGTGTGCACCAGCAAATAGCAGCAGAGTTTGTGCTAACTGAAAAGATAAAAACGATATCACTCCAGATTAAAGTGAAGAGTGACTGGTTTTCGACTATATGGTTGTATAAATTTAATTTACTTCATAGAACGTCATATCATATCATGAACGGAGCATCCCATTATTTCTCAGTCGAATTAATTAAAAATTCCGGAATTTATCCAGTGACGTATATAGATATCAGCTAAAGATGTTTTCCCTCTTGATGAAACCAGTCTTCCCTTTCATCTCATTCCTTTAAAATGCTTAGCCTGTAAAGACTGATAAAGGCTCTGACCAAATACTGATGAATGGATTGATTTGGATTATTAAGCTACGGCAAAGCCGGGCTATCTGACTTAAAGGACGGATGCCTTCGTGAAGAACTTTCTAAGTGAAACCAGCTCGTATACGCGTTACGCATGAAAAATACCACGAAAACGCCCATGCAACCAGCCTGTTCAGCGGGATTCAAATCTCGGAGCGAACTACCAGTATTCTGCGACTTAACCGCTCGGTCGTTCATGGGCTCTTTTAAAATGGAAGGCAATAAATTTATTTAAAATTAATGCCAGAAATACCAATATGTTCCAAAAAGTTGAATGCTTTTTAATATACTTGCAGAATGCCTGAAAAAAAAGAGCAAGCCATTAAGAAGAAAAAATTAAATTTTTGCATAAAATTTATTAAAAAATTTTGAAAATTAAATTATTAAAAAATTAATTTGAAAATTAAATTATTAAAAAATTTTATTTGCATAAAATTTATTAAAAAAATTAAAATTTTTGCATAAAATTTAGTATTTTTTTAAATTAAAATTTTTTAAATTTTATGATAGTTGGTTCTCATGATTTCAAAGATAAAATATTTGACTAAAACATGAGTAACATTTTAAGAAATTAAATATAGGATGATAAAATTGTGTAAAGCAATCAGCACAATGATAAAACTGTTTAAAGCAATGTATGCAAGTCATCCTAAATTAAAATGTCGGATATACAGGGTGTTTTCTTTTTAAACTGATGGTACTCAGAGACCTCTGTAGCTTAAACTATCAGCCACAAAGCCATAAAATTTTTTATGAGGACTATTGACAACATAAGGAAAAGGAATTCAAGGAAAAAAAATTAGTTCCAAAAGTTGCAGATAGGAGGAATATGGCACTTTTAATCTAAATTTTAACTGCACGAAAAAATTTCTGACCACTTTAAAAAGTTACAGTAAACAACAGTACTTTTTCAATGATTTTCAATGCCCTGCATCTTTTTTATAACTTAAATTACTGGCGCTGGTGTCGACTACGTAATCAGGATTTTGCCAGTTTGCAATTTTTTTGGCCGTGTTATGCAAAATTTTAGCTGTCTTAAAGTGTAAAGCGCCACATTTTCCCCTATTGGCAACTTTGGAACTAATTTTTTTTTAATTCCTTTTTTCTATGTCGCCAATAGTCTCTGTACAAAATTCCGTCGCTTTGCGGCTGATAGTTCAAGCTACAAAGGTCTCAGTACCATCAGTTAAAAAAAAAAAAAAAAAAAAAAAAAAAACTGTATATCTCTTTTATTTATATATCTTTTCTGAATGGAACATTGAAAGGCGTGTTAACTGTTCTTTACTGTATTTTCTCTTTTAATATACGCAGTTTTCAAACGCATTGTTGTCTGGGTCACAAAGTATTCTTCCGAAAGAAACGCAATTCAAATAAATAAAATCAAATTCTGGAAAGTTTATATTAATAAATATATTTAAAATGTGCAGTTTGAATGAATGAATAGAAAATTTTAAAACAATAATCTGAAGACACAATGCAACACAAAAAAAAATTAAAAGTCTAAAAATTCAAAAATTACCTAAAATAATAACTATGACTAAACAATATAGTATAAAGAAAACTATTTGAAAAAAATAATAAACAATGCACTTTTTATTTAAACTATGCAGCTCGAATGAGTAAAAAGAAAATTTTAAAATAGTTATTTGAAAGAAACCATGCAACTTAAACAATTAAAATAAAATTCGAAAAAGGAAAAAAAAAATATTTAAAATAATGACATAAAATATAATATAAAGAACATTATTTGAAATAAAGAATGATGTGACTTTTTTCCCTTTCACACACAATGTAAAAAGGAAAAGGAAAATAGGTTGCCATATATTAAGAAGATTGCCAAGTGAACTATTCTTGGTGCAACTGAAAAAAGGCACTAATGTAAATTTTTGAATTTCTCCGTAAATTTCACACCAGATTTTACAAAATTTAATATTTAGGCATAATTTGAGTCGTATTGAAATATGTAAAAAAATTGGTACGTTATTTCAGAAAAAGTCCAATTTTATGTCAAAATACCTATGTTAGATTAGTGCTACATATAAATCTAATATGTATCCTAAGTCGCGCTTTCGAGACATGAAAAATGCAGTTTGAATTTTGTCAATTGGCTCAGTAGAATGGGAGATATAGAACTGTCCCCTCTTTTTTTTGGCGCAGTGTACATGTACAATCACTGAATGCTCCATGAGCTGACTCAAGCAGTTAAGGAGAGACGTGTTCGAGCCTGCACTAATCTGCTTGAATATCAATGCAAGGGCAAAATTCTGGGCCGAATCATCACTTGTGATGTAAAGTGGATTTACTTCAACAACACAGACCAGAAAGCTGATTGGTCTGCACCTGGTGAGCTCGTTGACAAGCATCGCAAAGCAAAATTTGGCTAACAAAAAGATCATGCTTTGTATCTGGTGGGATTGCTGTGTTATTATCCAGAAAGAGTATGTGAAGAAAGGTAAAACTCTTGACGGTAAGGTGTATAGCAAGACAGTAATGCGAGTTTGTCACTGCTATCAAGAAAAGGCGCCCAATTGAGTTCTGGTGCAAAAAGGAAATGTTCCATGAAGATAATGCAAGACCACATGTGTCTGTATTCACTGGCTGGACTCTGCATGAAATCTTTTGCTACACCCACCATATAGCCCCGACATTGTTCCTTCAGACTTCTTTGTTTTTTCGCACCTGTAACTACATCTTGGAGCTATCTTCCATTCTTCACAGGACATCCAAAATGAGATTGACCTGTTTTTGGACTCGTGGCCACCAAGTTTCTGGGCCGATGGCTTTGAAAAACTACAAAAATGTTCTTAGAAAACTCTAGATTTGGGTGGTTGATTCCTACCCGCACTAAAGGTACTGCTTACATGTTTTTCCCCTAACTTTATTAAGAGCATTTTTTGGCAGAAAACTTTTGTTACAACCAGATATTTGGGGTACTGGAAACATGTATATCTGGCTACACTTACATTAACCATCTCGCTGCTTTAATGACCGAGCAATTAAGATCACTGATTAGTACAGATCGTTCTACCTAGGTTTGAATCTAAATGAACGAGCTGGCTGTATAGTTTCTGTAATTTCCCAAGTATAATGTAAAGATAAGCTAGTTTCACATAGAAAGCTCTCCATGAAAGCATCCTATCTCTTAGGTAAATAACCTTCTTGTGCTTTGCCATATCCGAATAGCTAATCACTATTCATTTCAGATTCATTTTTTCTATTTCTAGAATACCATTAACTACTAGTAATTGTAGTGTATTCATGTTTTTAAGAACCTCGTATTTACAAATTATCATGAAGATCACAAGGAATGAATGATCTTTTTTCCCCACAACCTTTTGATTCTCTAAACGTTTTTTGAGGTCCATATGAGTTCATAAATTTTCTTTTTTTTTTTTAAATTTTAAATTTAACTATGATGTATTTCTATAGTATCAATATTAAAAAAAAATGTTAAGAAATCAAAAGGGCCTCCAAGTACTACTACATGAATGAGAGGAGGATTGCCAAAACTAATACTTTAAAAAATCAGTTTCACTGCTTCAGTTCTTGAAATTAAATGAGTTACTGTGTAAAATTTTATGCTAATAATTAATTTTAATAAATATTTCCAGCTTGGGACACAAGCAGGTAAATGCAATGAAATGCATTCTTATATAAAAATATCTTTTGCTAAAAATTGATTTATTTTTATTAAAATTCATCTCTCATTTATATAGCTTATTATAACAATGCATATAATTGAAGAATCCAAATTTTAAAATCTAGGTTATTGATTCTGTTATGGCCCTCTTTCGAGTAGATTACAGTGGTAGAGGTGAACTTGCAGACCGTCAGCAGAAACTAGCACAGATGCTTTCTAAATTACAAAAAATGTCTGAAGGTAAGGCAAACATGTCATTATTTGTAAAAATAATTGTCCTGCTACAAATATTGCAATTAAAAAAATCAAATGACCTTTATTTTTAACAAATAAATGTTCTTAAAATGCTTTTCATTACAAATTATTATAATTAAAACCATCATTTCTGTATTCTTTGTATACGTAAATGAAAAAATTTAGAAGCTAAATTGGTTCTTCTGTTTTTTATTTATTTTATTGATCATGCATTATGCATAAATGGAAAACATGGAATGATTAAGGGTATTTTGCAAGTTTTTTTTTTTTTTTTTTTGGTTATAGTATTTTGTTAGTAGTAATCTCGAAGTAATTGGATTTAATTGGGCCACAACTCATCTGAATATTCACAAAGTCTTCCTATTGGATTATATTGGATTTCTCATTTTTTGGCCTAATTCATTATGATAAATTGAGGAAACCTTATTATATTTATTATTATTATTTTTTCCTTATCATAGTTTAACAAAGATTAGTTCCGATATGAAATATTTTTATTTCTACAGAACAAATGTGGTAAAAATAAATTTTGTGAAGGTATTCACAAATTAATGTTGCAACTCGTAATAAATTTTATGATTTTAATGAAAAAAAAAGGACCAAAAATTAAAAGCAACTAAATTTATATTATTTAACTTAGGTAGAAGATTAAGTAATCTAACAATTACAATTCCTTATATTTGGTGTCCAAATAATAGAAGTTCTGTTGTGTATTACTGCGTGAAAGTGAAGATGAGAAAAAAATTCTTAAAAAAAATATTGAAATGTTTCAAGAGAAAAAAATAACCTGAGATTTTTAATCATCTATGTTTGTTTAGATTGCTATGTACAATGTTAACTCTTAAGTTAAATTGCATTTTTACTTCATTGTTAAATCATAAGTTTCATAATATTGTACTTCATTATTTATTTTAACATGCTTCACAGATCTTCTATAGATCACAAGAATTATTCTTAGTAATGTGAAACAAAATAAGAGTTAAACATTTAAGAAATAAGATAAAGATAATAAATTTAGAGAAAAACCTACGACTTGGGTAAACAGAAGCAGAAGATGAAATTTGCTGGTGAATTTGTTTAGAGGGATTATTTAATTATTTTCAGAACAGAAAATCATATTTATTTACCTTGATTTGAATTTCAGTTTTTAGTAATTGTTTTCTGTCCACAGTGTTTCAAACTGTATTGTAATATTTATACATGAATTGTAAAAACCAACTTTTATCAATCTGTAGTTGGAATTAAATACATTATTTAAATATTTTTTCCCTAGAATATAATGTTGCTATATTTATAACAAATCAAATGACTTCAGATCCAGGAGCTGCCATGAGGTAAAAATGTTTAAAAATTAATCTGCTTTATTATAATGTAAAATTCATCAAATTTTTTCCTCATCTCTAAGATTGCTTATGCAAAATTGTATTTTTAATGCTTTATAACTTTTTTATTAAGACATTTTTCTCCCTCTATCAGAATAAATCATCAGTATGTATAGGTTTACCACAAGTGCCTATATTAATATAAAACAAATTGGTACCTTAGCACTTAATATACTGTAGTTATTTGACAGACTCCCTTATATATTAGGCTAAATTAAGAAATGAAAATGTAGGTGAATAATTATTTTGCTTTGCAATAATTCTCAGAAATAGAATCTTAGTTCCCTCCATGGCTTTATAATTTTCTTGAAATAACATTACCATTAGCTTTAACCCAGGGATGTTGTTAGTGGTATGCTATTAACTGTTTCCTTTCAGGATTCAGTGTACTACATACAGCCTAAATTGAAATTTCTCAGCTGTATGCATGGCTATTATACTTAGTGATAGTTATGAAATTTTATGTACTGTAATTATCTATGTGACTTATTTAGTGTTTAGACAGTGTAACTATTCTGTATGATATAATGAATAAACTTCATAACTTCATCCTCTCCATTCTGCAATTTCATTTATCAAAATAGCATTTAATAAAACTTTACTTATCAGCTTAAATTTTAGAATAAAGTACTGTAGAACTTTAATCACCTAAAGTAAGCTTTACTGTAATCAACACAGATAATTGAAATCTCAGTTCATTGAGATTAAATTTCAAACCTTGGGAACTTTTCTTTGAAATGCACTAGCACTAACTACTATTAACATTTTTACAAACTTTTTCAATAGTAGATCAAATTTGCTTTTATCAATTAAACAAATAATTCATATAATATTTTATTTCAAGATATATTTTGTGACAAAAATTTTCTTGAAAATTCTGTAATAAACAAAATCAAAACTTAAGCAAATTGCAAAATATTTATTAAATTTCTTACATATGTACTTTTATGGGACATTAATTTTCTTATAAAAAGAGGTCTGTTGCTAATCTAGTTGAAAGCCGAAGTCTAGCTGCTGCAAGATTCTGCTATTTTTTTTTATCATTAAAGAATATATAGGAGATGTATTAGAACATTGCTCTAATTCTTGACCAGCATTGTTCAAGGTTTCAGCGCACTCAGCATGGAAAAGTTTCACATTGTCCATTACAGCATGCTCATCTTGAAACCCACTGTCATCACTGCAGTTTTTAATATTCTCTAGTTCTATGTCACAAGTGATTTCTTCGTCACACAAAACTTAAAAATTTAATTCACTGTGGTCGTATTCATTCTTGTGCCACCTTGAGTGGTGCCTTCCCATCCTTTTATCCTTTGTGTGCATATACATTGTCAACTGGTGCATAGTTGTTAGTGTTGTTTTGGTGTTTTCTATTTTTTCCTAAAGTTTTATCAAAAGATCAAAAGATTGTCTTTTCTTTCACAAATGGCTTGAGTATACATATAAATAACATTTTTTATAGTAATATGTTTTAATTCTCTTTTCTTCCACAAACGGTTTGAGCGCACATATAGATCACAACTTTTATAGTAATGTGTTTTAATTCTTCATATCATCTTTGCTGTTTAGAATATGAGAACTGAGTTTACCTTCCACACCACAGTATTGCCATTATTGTATTATTACATGGGTGTTTGATCTATGTCACTGATTTCAAATAACATATATGCATTACCTTGTTGCATGTGAATAACCTATATCTGAAATTTTAAAATTTCACTGTCAAAGTCTGCTACAAGACATTATGCAACTGTTAACCTATGATATACTAACAAACCTACTCATAAAACACACACACCAACCTACACTTGCTTGAAAATCATGGATTATCTCTTTATGACCAGCTTTTTCACAAGCTTGGAAACAAATTATATCAACAGACAAAACTTCTTATTCATTCACATATGACAAAACTTTATCTTCCATTTGCAGAGATTTAGTTGCTTCTCCACAAAATACGTACCTTTTGCCACTTTTTCTTTGATGTTCATTCTTCTGCCTTTTCCACTTTTGCTCGCCAGATTCATCTATGTCAAAATGAAGTGCTGCAACTCAGTTCCCAGTTCTTCGAAAAATAGGATAACTTGCTGTCTAAAATAACAAAATCATGGCTAAAGTTTTTGTCCGACATTTTCCTTCAGATGACCTACAGCCACATTCAACACACACTGTACAATTCTATGTTATGTGCAATCAACAACAAGGGATTTTATACCTAATTATTAAATACATGCTGCTGTGCTTCCACATGTTTGTATGTACCTTTTTCAAATCATTTATGTGTATAAGCAGCACTCCGGATTGTCATCTGCTTTCTTGCAAAAAATCATGTCGAGAATATAGTACACCTTGATCCATGTTTAAAAATGGACAGAGGTGACAGCAAGCAGAAAAATCGCTTTTATTTTGCTTGATATCAACATCTCTTCATCTGGATAGCATGGAGCAGTTTTGATAATCAACATGTATTTTAGGCAGATATGATTTCTTTTAAAATAAAACCATATTTCAAAAAATCTTTTGATTTATATATATTGCATTGTCAATAAATTGCCTGTAATGTTCTGGAATGCCCTGAGCTTAACAGATTTCTTGATTAAAAGCAATCACAATTTATCACTGCCACTAGTATTCCTGCAAAACAAAAGTAATACTTGATCATCATGTTTTCTCTATCCTTTCTTGCATACATTTAATCATTCATGACACAGTAATACTGTTTCATATTTGACATCAATAAAACAAATTCTTTAAAGACATTGCCTAGAACAGCAGTTGCAAAGAAATTGCACACGGGCTGGATGTACAGTATGAAAGCAGCTGACGCTGAATTTATTTTAATAAAGTAAAAGAAAATTAAACAAATTTTTAATTTTATTTTCTTACCATTTATCAAAACAAGCATAAACAGTAATAATAAAATGCAAAAGAAAAATTTCCAATTTATATTTATTTTCTATCTTGAAATCTGACACGCAAGAAATTTCTATTGATGAAACTTAGTAGTTCAGACATATTGAAAATTGGATATTAAATCTTCGAGACATATTTATTTCTATTTATATATTTAGATATAACTACCGGGTGGCCATAATTAAACTGACAGTGCTCACAGTGTTCTGTAGCGTGATCTATTTGCGAGAATGACGCCACATTTTGTAGGAAGATTAAACAAGACGGGGGATGAAGGATTCAGCGAAAAAACAAATTAGTTCCAAAAGTCACCGCTAGGGGAATATTTGGCGCTGTGTAATAGAAAATAGAGTGTTAACAAATGCAAATTAATACGGAATAAAATTACCTTTTATTAGGCACATTTTCTGATTTAATTCAAGTGCAATATGGCAACACTTTTAAAAAAGTGTAAAATCTACATAACACCGATAAAGTCTCGTGATCTGCAATATCACGTACGCTGAGCAGAAGAAGAAGTTCTTTATTCAAATTTCACGTTACATCCATTCATACAGTGCCAGCTGCTTGGGTTTTAAAAGGCAATGTGTTACATTTCTAATCAATCGGATTGAAAGTTTATGTGCAATGTCTCCTTCTTTAGTCGAGCATTCGTTACTGGTCAAATTCTTTTACCTTAACAAGTGCAACGCGTCAGCCGCTCTTTGTGCTTTTAGAACGCACTTTTGTAAATGCGTAAATGCCTTTACGCATTTTTTTAAATGCGTAAAGGTAACAGTCCTCTGTCAGTTAATGGGCTAAAAGCAATGGTTGCGATGTTTGACAAAACAGGTGATCTTACCCCATGTGACTTCTTGCTATGGGGTTACCTTAAGTCCAAGGTCTATGAAAGAGTGGTCCAAGACCTGGCTATGTTGAAGGATAACATATCACGGACTGTACGGGAGATTCCTGCAGACATGTTACTTTCTGCTGTTGTGCATATTGTGCACAGAATGCAATATGTGGTACACAACAATGGCAGCCACATTGAACCTCATTTGAATGCAAAATAAAAGGTAACTTCCGTATTGATTTGCATTTGTTAACACTCTATTTTCTATTACACAGCACCAAATATTCCCCTAGCGGTGACTTTTGGAACTAATTTGTTTTTTCGCGAAATATATATATATATGTTCTATATGTATAATTTATATCTAAATATATATATATTTACTTTAAATTATATATATATATAATAATAAAAATTATGAACATCTTTATTTCTTACTACAGCTTTCAGCTACATCACATCATGACATTTCCATTTATATAAATAAAGTAGGAGAAAAATTATTAGAAATTATCTTCATTGTGATTTGTAGAAGCTCATCGGTCAATCTGGTTCTTTTCTTACACTTATTAATTTTCAACTGCAAGGGGGCAAAAACTGCTCACAAATAAATGTATTCCTAAACAAAGCTGATATTCTTATTGCAAAAATTCGTAACATAGAGTATTTAGTTTTTGGACATGTATGCGAAAAAGTTGATCAAATCTGCATCTTCAGATTTTTTTAAAAGATTTGTAAGACATTGTAATTTAGCTCCATCTATAGATTTTCCAAGGCATTACTTATTGTATATTTGTTTTTAATTGTAATGAAAATAATGGTAATTCAACTCAAAATGTTAAAATCTTAGATTTTTTGCAGTGCATGTCATGTAAAATTGCTTCAGGGTTTGCATGCGGACTGCAGGCTTTCAGTTTAAGACCGCTGGCCTAGAGCAAAGTATACTTAAACAGTCCTGCTGAAGATTCTAGCATTAGTTAATTATCATGTGAAAATTCTGCCTTCCTTGAGATGTTTTATTAGAATTTTTATATTCTACTGAGACCTTTCTTTATATCATTAATTTAAATCTTTAAAGCATGGGTGTCTAAACTATGACTGTTTGAGGGTCGCATTGCAAAGAAAAAAAAATTTGCGGGGCCACACATACAATATTTTTTAACAAATTTAAATAAAAATTAGCTTTATGTTGTTTTATTAAAATAAGTTAACTTCTTTTTATTATTATTAGTTTTAATTTGAATTAGATATGCATACTTATATATTTATTATTAATTTGTAAAAGTTTCGTTTCATTTAGTTTGGATTTCGCAAAGATGGAAAAATTCAAATTAATAAGATGGATGAATTTTCTTTTGTTGAATAAGCAAATTGATATCAGGTTCAATAGAGTCGCAATTCTTAATGTATTTTCAAGATGTTTGTCAGTCATCTTTGTCCTATTTTTGTTTTTTGTATGCTTCATTTTTGAAAATAATTGTTCACAAATATAGGTACTGGCAAAAGCTGAATACATTAATAAAGCATGATTGTGAAAATTAGGATAATTATCATGGGGTAGGTAATCTTTATAAAACTCCAGTAAATAAACATTTTGAAATTTTTCTTTCAGTTGAATGTCACTTTGCAGTTCAATGCATTCCATTTGAAGGTAATATACTTATTTCCAGAGAAAATGGGGTAGAAAATATGTTGAAATACTTTTCCTTTTTTCGAAAATCTTGAAATCTACTTTCAAACTCTTGAATTAAATGAAAACTTAATGCAGCATATTTTACATATTTTTTGCAACTCGCAGGTTTATGTGCAGTGTACAATACAATGATATGCCATTAAGATCATATTGCCGATAGCGACGACTTCATTATTAACTATTTTAGCAAATCTCCCCTTTTTACCAACCATAGCCATCTTTGCATCCAACAAAACAAAAGGAAGTCTAAAATATTCCGAAAATTAATTCATATACAAAATGATTTCGCATGTACTCAGTATATACTCTCTGCATATACAGGCAAAATTGCTCTTTGCATTATGTATATAATCATGCTATATATATGTTTGTAAATGTATTGTTATATGTATGCCATTATGTATTAATATGTTATATATTTACTTTTATGTTATATATGTACCTTTATGTTCTGTATTTACCATTATGTTCTATATTTACCGTTATGTATTTTCGAGTACGAAAGGCACTATATGTCACAATTATACTGTAACCGTCAGTAAAAATTGTAATTCTTCAAAAAAAGAAAAAATAATAATAATGTTCAAATAAAGATCGATAGTGCAGCTGGACAATTCCCACATTACTAATGGTTAAACAATGGGTGTCTGCTGCACTACAACCTGAACATGAATATTATAATATTCTTAGCCTACACGGAGAAAAAGCGGGATCTGTATTGAAAATAAGTAAAATAAACTTACGCAGACTATTTTCACGTGACTCGTATTACGAGAAAGATTTCGCATTCCGTGGAAATCGTGGGAGCCGTACGCGGAGGGTTTTAATACATCTCATGACATACTGAGATGTTTTTATTTAAATTCTTATTTTAAAATAAATGCCAACGAATCGATTATATATGAATCAAAGTCATTATATATGAATCGATTATATATGAATCGATTATATATGAATCAAAGTCATTATATATGAATCGATTATATATGAATCAAAGTCATTATATATGAATCGATTATATATGAATCAAAGTCAAACATTTATTTTTTAATAAAAATGTGTAAATTTAAATAGTTTCATAATTTGCGTTTGGGCCGCATTTTAAAGACTTTTTGGACCGCACTTTAGACACCCATGCTTTGAAGCTTGTTTTGAGGAAAAAAATCTGATAGATTATAAAATTTAATTAATCATATTTCAGTCAAGCTTGCTGAAACTAATGATTATGTCCTGTGTTAATTAAGACTTTTTTTTGGAAATTATTTTGCTAAAGACTTGGAAACTAAATTAAACAAAGACTAAGCTTGTGTTCATTAAATACAGTGCAAAGTCCGTAATCCGGGCTCATCAGGACTGCAGCGATTCCGAATTAGGGGTTTTTCTGCATTATAGATCATCAATTTAAATCTGGTAAGATGGCATGCAGAAATTATACAATTAAGAATATGAAACTGTAATTTATGAAATAAAGAGCAATTATGATCTAAAGGGTATCAGATTTTGCAAAAAAAAAAAAAAAAAAAAGCATAATATTTATTTGTTTACTTTATTAAACATTTCTTTCAATGCGTGCATGCGTAAAGTATACATTAATGCACACGTGTAATGTATGCGCATTCTTTACGCAAATGCGTAAAGTTTGTGGCTTTGAGGTCCGGATTATAGATCATTCCGGATAATGGATGTCCGGATTACGGACTTTGTACTGTATATGTTATATCTCTGTAGATGATTAAAAAGTCATCCTGGCAGCTTTCTGCACTCATTTCAGGGAACTTATTTGATCATTCACTGTAGCATTAACCTTTTGAATTCAACGGCTCTCGAAAGGCGATAAAAAAATGCTTGGATATTTTGTGTACTTTCTTTGTTGTTCAGTGAGAAATCTTAGCTTTTTTAGATCTACACAACAGTTTACCCATTTATGTTTTTGATTCCTTTTCTTCAGAACTGAACAATTAATTGTGCTATACTTTTGTTTCATATAGTAACCTCATTACTTTTATCAGTATACTTTAAAAGTTTTTTTTTTTTTTAACTGTCTGTGGGAATTACTTATATTGGCATTTAACCTTTTCAACCGACTTTTGCATGATTAAAATTAAACTATGGAAAGTAGTTTAATTTAATGTTGATGTACTAAAAGAAGCGTAATATGAGTGTAAAGTTTTAACTTTTCCCGTTTCCTGGAAATCTCTTGGAACAATATGTCCCAATCATATTGTCAGCTGGGACTATTTGTCCCAATCCTGTAAAATATTAGCCTTTCTCAGAAAACAAAACTAAAATTTATGGTAATATATTATGTGATATATTAAAACATAAACTCTGCCACATGCATCAGTTTATATACAGCAACAATTTTCATATATGTTTCATAAACATAATATATCAGCATGTAGTAATTTGATCACTGATGAGGCATATTAACCCACCATTAAATATGATTGGGACAATATATCCCACAAAAAGAAATTATTCAAAATTTCTTAAATCTGACATTAAAAACGTTAAATTACTACTTAATAAGAACAAAAAGAACTATTTCATACTAATCATGCCTTAAATATAATTGTATTTACTGTAAAATAAAAAAAACATAGACAAATCGAAATTTAAGTAATCGGCGTGCTCAAAAACATAAGTGTGCCATTTGCAATTTAAAAGTGTTGCCAAGTTTCTTTAGTCATATTTTTGTTCCCTATCCCATTTAAAAGTGGGCTTTATTTACGCAATAGGCCATGAAATCTAATCTCTTGGACATATGCGCTCATTAGAACTGAAAGGGTTAAGGTAGTTATATTATATTTCCAAAGCTAAAGTTGATGTGGATAAACCTGTGCCACTTTTGAAATCAGTATCCAGTATATATCTAAGATTAGAATTAATTTCAAGGCAATGGAATTTTTCTTTCTTCTGTGGACTAGTTTTGAGGTGATTTAGTTGCTGAGTTCAAGTAATCTTGTTTCTTATATAAATAATTTTTTATATATTAATGCTTAATTTTATTTTTCAAAGAATCATTTATGTTTGATACTGGATGTTGTTGTTATATAAATAATTATCATTCACTCGATTGAATATCATCTTTGGATATATTTTACGAAGTTAAAATTTTATTTTCTTCAATTATTTTTATGGAATATGATGTGCAGTTCTCATTTTAATTTGTTTCTGTGCAGTTTTCAAGCAGATCCTAAGAAACCTATTGGGGGTCATATTTTAGCACATGCTTCAACAACCCGTGTGGCATTGCGCAAAGGCAGAGGGGAAATTCGCATAGCTAAGATATATGATAGGTAGGTATTTTGTTTTTGTGTATATGGTGGCTACTCTAAAAAAAAAAAAAAAAAATCTAAAAAATTCATTAAGTTACAGTATACCTTATTTCCTTCCATTTATTTTGACCAAGTTTCCAATGTAGTGTAAATATTGATCACATCACTATTCCTACGAGCAAAAAACTTTACAAAGCAATCTTTCGTTACGACTTTCAGCATTGTCTGACTCTTCCTTTGTTTATGGAATGACTGGTGCTGAATGGGAAAATGTGTGTGAGTTTCCCCCCCCCCCCCCAGCTTCACTTTTATTTCAAGGAAGAGGGAAAAAACTGCAAAGAACTGAATTATGTAAATAATTGCACTGTCCTGTTATTGGTTTCCAAAAATTGTTTCACAGCAGAAATATTCAAAAGACAATGTTGTCTGCATTATTCATCTGATTAAAGTCACTGATATGCTGCATGCTATACTAAAGCTACTTTGCAGGTGTCATGAATCTTCTGTATATCATATGCAGAGAGGTTTTATGCACTGCACTGTTCTTTGGCTAAAAAAAGTATCTACAGTAATAATTTTTATCTCTGATTTTTTGTCCAAATCATTTAAAAAATGTTAAGTTTTCAATAAAGTAAAATATGACCAGGGTTCGTACGCTCCTTAAAAGTCCTTAATTTTTTCAAAAACGATTTTTGGTCCTTAAAAGTCCTTAATTTTGGCCAAAATGAATAAACGGTCCTTAATTTTGCTCATTTGACATTTCTTGTCATTTCTAATGATTGCCATTCTAGGTGTGAATTACGATTTCTCATAAATATGGAATTAAAATTACACAGCTCTTAACCAATCTGTTGGCGGATTAGCATTGCAAACGATTAAAAAAAAAAAAAAAAAAAAAAAAAAAAAAAAAAAAAAAAAATTAGCTACCCGAACGAAAGTATCGGTGTCTAATTGGCTATTCACCCAATCTTTCGAAACAGGTGTTATCCATAAATTTAGGCAGATTGTGACAAAAGCGGGAAGCCGAAAGCTCTTTAAGAGGCAAAAGTGATGATGAAGGTGCTCGAGAAAAAAAAAAAAAAAAAAAAAGGGGGGGGGGAGATTCTGAAAATATTTGCCAAAATTAGAGCAATTCCAACCTGGAAGGCCCCAACCCTTCCGACGCCAATAGGAACGAGATGACTGGAAAGTGCATTTTCAATAAACTTGATTGCAATTTGTCTTCATCAAGCTGACTACAAAGACTGGATATTGATGGATAGCAATCCTTGAATGTGGTCTTTGTCTGAAACAAATTGAAATTTCTAGATTGGGAGAGTCAGCGCTGAAAATTCACATGAAAATTAAGTTTCGTTTTATCATTTCAATTTGTTTTACATGGTTTTGCTTAGCTTAATTTCTGTGTTTGTTTCAATTAAGCCATAAATTAATTTTTTATCACCTTCTACAGAGTTTATTCTCTTTTGCACATACTATATGTATGGGATATCGGGATTATGAGTTTATTTCTGCAGAGAGTCTGTTATCGATTTCGCGGGAAATCTGTTGGCTCCCTTTCGATTTTAGGTCGCCAAGGGCAAATTCGGTAACGCTAACTGAGAAAAAGTGAAGTTCGGAAATACGTTTTGAAGCTTCAATAGACATTAAGTATTTGATTTAAACCTATGTTGTTGATAGTAATGCATAATTTTTGCTAATGGCGATACAATTATTAGTTGAAAATAACTAACTAATTAAAAAAATTTTAATATTTTTAAAGCTGAAAACAACTAATTGAAACTAATTTTCCTGAATTAACTAAACGCAAAATTAACTTTCATGAATTACTAAAGTTATTGGGTAGAAGTTTAACTGAAAATATACATTCCGTATTATATATATATATATATTTATACAGTACAAAGTCCGAGGTCTGGACTCGTCGGGACATCGGCGATCTCAGATTTGAGATTTTTCCGGATATTAGTTCATTTTAAATCTACTAAGATGGCACGTAGAAATTATAAAATTGAAAATATGAAATCGTGATTTATGAAATAATGAAGCATTTATGATTTAAAGGGTATCAAAATTTACAAAAGAAAAGAGCTTAATATTTATATGTTTACTTTATTAAACATTTCTTTCAATGTGAGTTGTTTGATTTGTTTTCTCTGCTAATACTTTAGACTAATACTATAGACATATAATTTCTTGTTCAGTTATCAAGTTCCATTGTTCAAGTCCTGTAATTGCTGTGTCGAGAATTCCGAATAACTTGTCAATCAAAATTTTTCTCGTTCAGTAACCTCTCTGTTACTTTCTTCACTATCGGTAGCTGTATTTTCTGGATTTAGAACCATACTACAGATTTCGCCCTCCGTTAATTGATTGATGATTGGGCATTGTCATCGCAATGAAAAACTTCTGTTTAACTTAAATTCTGCCGCCTGGTGCGGCCATGCGAGATCTGGCGCTGGTTCTAGCTTTGTGAATAACAAATCAGTGATTCTTAATTCAAATAGCACTAAATATAATCGTTTGTCCTATGAGTATCATTAACAAAATCTATTTTTAGCATAAGGAAAGAAATTTCTGCTAAATCTCCCCTTGTCAACATTTTAGCGCATTAAACTTAAATCTGTAATCGGATAATACTCTATTATTTGGCGTCGCTGCATGAGTCATCACTCAAGTTGTCATCCGTTGATAAACATGCGGTGATGAAAGCAAAATACAATAAATAATTATTCGCTATTTCGGCATCAAGGATATAAAATATTAGTTTGTGTAAAATTAACAAATGTTTCGGTTTGAGATTATGCCAAGCAGATACGCAGCTATGGATTCAAGTTACTAATCACACAAATTTATGCTAAAATAATTATTTCTTCAATAATGAGATATTTTATTTAGCGCCAAACTGAGATTAAGAATCGGGATTTCCGGCATGTTTTTTATGATGAGGAAAAAAATCTAATGCGCGTACGTAAAGCATACCCCTTCCCTTCAAAAAAGCCCTAAAAAATTTGTTGCTGGCGGCTTTGAGGTCCGGATTTTAGATCATTCCAGATATTGGATGTCCGGATCTCGGACTTTGTACTGTATATCTTTCAAAATATAACTTACCAGTATGGATTCACTCTTTTAAAATAATTCTACTTTAATTAAACTTAAGAGATAATATAATCAATTAATCAATATTGTTTAGGAAATAAATTATATGTATATAGTAAAAAATGTATATTTTCACTATTCAAGTATTCACTGTGACAAGTATTCTTATCTTGTCACATGAACAGGCCTCTGTGGAAAGGGGCTTCTCTGTAAATAAAGCAATTGAAATTGAAAATTTAAGTGACTCATCATACATTTTTCAATGCACAGTATTTGATTACATAAGTTTCTGGAGGTGTTCTTAATATCGAAATTAATAAAGAAATGAGATCAGCAGCAGCTTCTGCAAGAAGTGGAGTTCGTTATTTAGAAGTTCAGTATTTAGAAGAACAAAAATCTTTAACTAAATCTGAAAATTCAAAGAGGAAAAGAAATATTATTGAGAAAGGAATTGATTATATGAAGCAGAAGAAAAAATTTCTTCAAAGGGACATTAAAGATATTAATGAAGAAGTAGATGCTTTAGCAGATGAAGCTTAGACCAGCAGGAACATTGATTTGTTTATCAAAGCAAATGAACTTAGAAGAATAGTTAAAGAAAAGGAAATAGACATAAATAAATTAGATGTTAAAATAGCTGAAAAGATTTCAGATTTAAAAAAAGTACAAATGTTTTGTATCTTTTATTGTACAGTTTATTATTCTAGTATCTTTCAAAAAACCAAGGAAATAAATTGTATGTTTACAAATCAGTTATTTTAATCTGCAAAATATTCTTACATTGTGATTATAATAGTAGTTGACTGTGTCACTTAAAGTGAAATTACAAGCATGAAGTCGGTTGTATGGATAATTGCTTTATTCTATTCATTTTTTTTGTTTGCTGATAGGTCCTTAATTTTTTCTTTGATGGTCCTTAAAAGTCCTTAATTTTCATGTAAGGAAATGTGTACGAACCCTGTATGACCTATAACGAACTTAATGCACTTATACTGTTCTTCTAGATCAAGGATGTCAAACTCGCGGCCCACAACAAATATTTTTGAGGCCCGGCCAATATATCGGCAAATAATATTATATAATAATAACATATCGACGAAGAAAAAAAATGAAATGTTTACTGCTAAGTAATTAACGATAATTTATTCAGTGTTGTTAGATTACTCACAGCGTGCTGACATACACACTACATAAATTACAAATGCGTGTGAGTAGCTTGCATTCAGCTACCTTCGGGTTTTGAGGGACACGTGCACTCAGAACTTGTACGCATCCCCCGATAGCCGAATGTGGCCGAACTCATGATCTCAATTTTCCAATCATAGTTTTGTACGATATATTGGTGCATGCATGTGCATGCACTTTGCTTTATTATTAATTATTACTTAATTCATATTGTTATGGATTTCATAGTTATTTATTTATTTAGTTTTTTTTATTTAGAATTGTAATTAGATTTGCTTCATGTTGCCTTAGCAACGCAGACGATTTTTGAAAAGACAGCTGCGTTGGAAGGTTGAAAATAGAACAGCGCGTGCATTTAATACCTAATAAATAAATATCTCGTAATTGCTGTTGCTATCCACAAAAATCCAGATATTTATAGATGTTTCCAGTATATTCGAGAAATTAATTATAAAGCTTATAAAAGCCGAGAATAAACAACTCATCTCAGTAGTAGCTGTAGTTCTAGCGAACTGTTTGTTTACTTAATGCTGTGATTGGTTTGTAGCGATTTTGCTGTGAGATAGAATTAGTTTCTCTGTTTTGAATTGATTTTTGCTAAACGTTTGACATTTTGTGATATTGTTAGAATATTTTTGAAGAAATATTTCAGCATTTTGATTTATCTTTTGTGGAAAGAATAAATTTTTGTTAACTTTTTAACGTTAACCGTGTTTATTCCAGCCCTTTGTATTCAGCATGTCTATATCAAAACCAAGTGGTAGTAAAATTAAATGAAAAATTGTATTTTTTGCGGCCCACCTAAAGTTAAACCTTGTTTGTTTGACCCAAGTGTACCTATGAGTTTGACATCCCTGTTCTAGATCATTAGTTTTCACATACCATTAATTCACAGTATTAAAAACATTCACAGAAAATAAAGTTGCAAACTATTCCAGTTCGATTAAAATAGTTATATGCAGCATTATTTAGCTGAATAAGTATGAATTATAAGTGATGATTGGCGTGCATATTTATTTAATAAACAAACAAAAAATGTAGGCAATAAGGTAATTTTTTCATATTTCCTTGAATTGTGGTATATTGGTAGCACTTCATAGTTGCAGGTATATCTAAAGACAAGTGAGCGTAAAGGTTTATGGAATTATGTATACATAAATTTTGTTACTTCTCTCAATTGAGAGAAGAACTTTTCTCTAACTTCATTTGCTATGTAAAATATCATTTAACAAAGTATTCGAAGTCTACAAATTCCGGATACAGGGAAATTATTTTTCATATGTAGGGAATCTGGTTTCTAAAAGCATAAAATTTTATGAAATTGAGCAACTGTTTTGTATAATATTTTTCTTATTTGAAAGTAAATTTAATTTAATATTTTATGCATTTTCTTAATACGAATAATATTTTTTCCTACTAGTAACTGCACATTTTTAATCTTATTAATCTTTGAAGAAGGTGATGGGGTTTCAATTCACTTTTTACAGTGGATCATATAGTACATGCAACAGTCCTAGTGAGCCATGGCCTGCAGTGCCCTTTTTCTGCTTTCTTGACCTTGAATAAATTTTTAATCATTAATTAAAAAAAGTGTGTTTTTTTCTTTAACACAAAAGAAATCTTTTAGAAAGAATAAAAGAAATGAGGCAAACCTACGACCATTGCAGAGAAACTATTATTCGAGAAGGAAGAACAATCTATTTTAAAAAAGCTATAAAATTTTTTATACTTTTCCATATAAATTAATAATTTTGTTTTTTTCACACAATTAACATGAAGACCAACTTATTGAGATCAAATCTGGCATTAAATAATTGAATTAATTCATTAAATGCAAAATAGATTATAAGTCACATTTTGATTTTCCTACAGACATTTGAATCCTCAGATCTTAGAAATTTTTGGAAAGATTTTAAGCATCAAGTTTTTTTCTAGCTTAGAGCTTTTTTTTGTCATTCAAATGTTTTGAATCCTAACCTTAAAAATCATTAAACATTTTAACTCAAAACTTTGGAATGACTAGTTTGCTGATGCTCAGTATAGACAAATTCACTAAACATTAAACGTGATTGCAATAATATCTGAATCATCAGTGTCACTTCTGATGGCTCTGGCATTATTTCAGTGTGGCATCCAGTGAAATCTCTCAGAATTTTTATGTAATCAAGATGCTGTACTTTGTTGAAAATTCTCGAAACTATCTGTTGAATCATCCTGATAATTCTGGAAATAGATAACCTGTTGCTAAGAAATCTAGTACTTCGTGACATGATATATAAATGTTCCGTAGGTGACATTTTCCAACTGTCTACCAGTCGAACTGTTCAGCCGTAGCAGTTGAATTTTGAGATGTTTACCAAATACAAGGAAAATCAAAGCTAATGGTACAAAAAGAAAACATACCTGTAACTAATATATAATGAATTTATTTTACAAATGTAGATACAGTATGACAGTTTAATTGTCCAAATTTCCATGGATATGCACAGATGTTCGATGTGGAAGCCCTTTGTGACGTGGCAGACATCTATATGATAGTCTAGTTCCTGATTTCTTGCCACACAGATGTAGGGATCCACCTTATTCAAACGATTAACTGTTGGATACATAAAGACTATCGATTGGCATTTAGCTTTGTCTTAAATTTCGAAGTAAAATAACACCAACTCAGAAGAAAGAATAAAATAAAACAATTTTTTATTTAATCTTCAGCCCAACGGTTACACAAATTAGAAAGTGTACACAAAATGTGCACAGAAAATTGATTCAAAATAGAGTTTGAATTTTTGAAATGAATTTTGTAGGCGTATGAGGGTACTATGGTCATAAAAAATGAAAGATCAGACTTAAAATTGATAGTTTACTGGGTAAAATCCAACAAAATTTCACATTACATTGCTTGAAATTCATAGTGATGAGGCAGTGGATCATACTATGTCTACAGAGCTTTCGTGAAGGATGTGTCAGATGAACATGATAGTCAAAGATTTGGAAGAAGAAAAATACCAGCACATTAAAGAAGTGTAATGGTGGTACCAGAGCCAGAGTAACACTGAGTGGCAGAACTAAAAGGTGAAACATTTTAGAAATACCAGAGGGCAAAAATCATAGTGCTGTCTCCATCCTATTGCAATATTTGTGATGACCTAGAAAGAAAGAAGTTTGTCGAGCAACATACGAGAAAAATATCACAAGCTAAAGCGATTTCACCAGCATCAGTATGCTGTATTTTGATAGAAGCTTTCGGGAAGACGGACATTTGTATCCAGTTAATCCCTAATAGCTTGATGCAAGTTTATTGAAATGAAAATTTGATGATGAAGTTGAAATACTTCTATCTCGAACAACAGCAATTGACAAAACTTGAACTGAAAGCTTTAATCAGAATTGAAATCATTGTCAAACCATGTTCCTTTCTGAGAGTCCAAAAATTTTAGCATCCTCAACCATTGATGAAATAAATTATGATCTCTCCCTAGAATTACCAAGGAATTATTATGGGAGGTAGAGTTTTACGAGAAGAATGTGTTAACTGCAGCATATTAATGTTTGTGAAATATGTGAGGAAATTGCATAAAATTATTTGACTTGCTTAGGGTTGCAAAATGAATTTTAACAGACACCTGCACATGAGAAAAATTGGACAAATCTCCTAACCAAATAAGATAAGGAAGGTTTACTCCAGATTGATAAAGCACTATGTGGTCAGCGATTTTCCTCCTTGAAAGACGTTTCTTCAGTCACCCAAGCCATTCAAGGACTGAACAAATGTAGTATTCTACAAAGAATAGCAAATCTTCCAACACATTGGATAGCAAATGTTGTGAAACAAAGGGAACACACAGAAGGAATGTAAACAGAAATTACCTGAAGTAAAACTGAGCTGAGAGGGGAAAAAAGTTAGAGAAGATTATTTTTTAAATTACCTCATATCTGTAAATTGTATGGTATTCCATTGGCCATTATCTGCTCTGAAAGTAACATTACCGTAATAGCAATTGGCAGAAATGAAAATTTTTGCAATTTTGTTTGTTACTCTGATGATAAGTCAGGGGCGGACAGTTTGAAATTAATTAAATTATTACATATATAGTGTAAGAAATTAAACTAGTGATTAATAAAGAAGCACGTCATTGCATGACTTTTATTTCAAAATGCAATTAGATTAAAAAAATTAAACTACTGTTTTTTTGTAAGCAAGTCACATTTCATGGAGCAAAGGGCAGCAAGTAGGGCAAGCTGCAGTTAGGGTGTCGGAGAGCCACAATTTGGCCATGCCTGCCATATAGCATAATAATCAGTTATTCAAATGACTGCAAACAGTTCTTGAGGGATCTTTTCCTTATTGTTGATAATACCTTTGCAATTTTAGGAACACTAGTTTAATGATTTTTCTTTGCACAATGAATTATTTCATATTTAGCTATGTAGTTTGTTTATATACTCTACTTGCTCTGGGTTTTATTGAGCCTCTGGATACTGCTATGAGACTATCAGGATGTCAAACTGCAGTTATTGCATTTCCTGTAAATAGTCTTCTATACTTGACAGTTGTATAATATGAATATTTCCATTGGTATCAGTGGAGCTTGTGTGCTGATTCAAATGAATACTATATTTTATTTCTTTTAATATTTATGAAATATAATTTTCTATATATACAATATTTACAAATTTCGTATGATTTACAGTCTAAATTTGAACTTCATTAAATCCTGTATTGCGACATGTCCTGCTGTGGTCACTCCCTGCTTCTTCAACTAAAACTGAAACTTTTTACAGTCATTACATAAAAGCTGCATAGCACCCTTTGCAGCTTCCTCTGTAGAAGATTAGTTCTTAATCCTGTCTAATTATCTTCATTATATAATTTTTTTCAATATCAATTTAGCAAATTTCAATTTCATTCTTTTTGTTAATGTTAGATGTGTTGAAAAGGTACATAAATATTATTTTACAATAGAAAGTATTTAAATTCTGTTATTTCTTCAACTATTAATTGATTTTGTGAAACTGATTTATAATTATATATGTATAATCAAATTAATGAAATGGAAGTTCAATCAAAAGTGCAAGAAAAAATAAGAAGTTTAGAATCAAATTCCTAGTTACAAAAGAAATAAAATTCAATACCAGTAAAATTGAAAATTCCCAATAAATATGAAAAAAATGTCAATCAATTGTCACTAAAACAGAAGAATTTCTGAAACTACAGATATGTGAAATACAAAAAATACAAATTATACAGGAAAAGGAATGCAATCAAAATCTGATTCAATGTAATCAAGAGGATGTAGATCAGATTGTATGTATATAAATATTATAATTAAATCAAACACTAAAATTATAATATTCCAAAATATTGCAAAATTGCAAATGAAAAGTTGAGAACTAGTAAGAACAAATTTAGTACCTAAGCAAAAGTGAAGAAGTCAAGGCCAAATAGTTAAAACAATCAGATTGAATTATTTTCGCTCTCATCAGGGAATGGACAAAAATAATTACCTGACAAGAACAAAAGTCTTTCTGTTCTAATAATTCGACCTTGATTTCTTCACTTAAATTCTAAATTTGTTATACTAAATTTGAGGATCCCCCCAATTTTGAAAATTCTTATTCTATACTGTTTAAATTTATGCAGTATTATTTGTTTTGGGTCATTCAGAACAGATTAGATCTTGATAATTTATTAAAAAGACTAAAATTTGTAAAAATTTTGTATTTTATTCTATTTTTTATTTGTGTTATGAAAAATGTAATTAATTTAATTTGCTTTCTATTTGAATTAAAAGCAAATTAAATTATAAATTTTTAATAAATTTATAATTATCCAGATATAACTGAGAAATGATTCTGTTAAAAAATTTTTGGCTGCTCCTTTGAGAAGAACAAAGAATTTCAAGCTATTTGTTATTTTACTGTTAACCATCAATTTTGATTTAGATATTATGTCTCCATTTTATAGGTTAAATTAATTAATAAAGCTTCTTTTATTCTATTAAAATATTAAGCAGAATGGCTTTTATTGCCTTTATAACTGCATATATTTTAGGATTTATTTTCTATTATATCCTTCATATCCTGAGTACTTTATAAATGTGACTTGCTATCTAAGGAAATCATGAAAACTATTTTGTATTTTCCTCCTCTGGGATACAGATATATTTTTCTTTTTATTTTCTGTTTTGATGGCAGAGTTATCAGGTAAAATCTGTACAAGATTTAACCTATACTCGGATTCAGTTTAATATTTTTCTTATATTTACTGAATCATAATAATATTTCAGTGGATAAGAGTGAATTTAATGAATTTTTAGATTTTGTATGTATTTTTTTAAAAGATATTTATAAATTTTCTTTCTGGGCTGACATCATAGCCTGACAGGAGTATATTTCTACATAAAACTATTAAAGTGATATTATTTCTTTAATTCCTCTAAATTTCTAGTGAGTTAAATGCATAAAAATTCATTGTTTACAGTACCAATCTTGAGTTATCAGTTAATAGGTAAAAAGACATATTATAGCAGAGATTTTGTATGTATATATTTGAATATATAGGATACAGATATTCAGGGTGCAGTCACATTATTATTATCAATTATGTATTATTTCAAATGTGTATAGATAGATAATCAAGACCATGTAGAGTGTAGTGCTCCATGGAGGTTCTATCTAATGCATAGACTGAGAATTGCTCAAATGAGTTAAGATCTGGAGAGTTAGGTGGCTAATTGTCATACCCCTGAAACTATTTATGGATACTTCTGTTATAGTTGTATGGCATATTGTCATGCTGCTAGTTATCATTATTCTTCAATAACATGATCATTACATAAGAGTGTGCCTGATTCATTATTATTATATAAGAATGTGCCTTACAATTCAAGATGCCTAGAGCTGTGGCAGACCCATGGAATATTACAAAACTTGCCACAATCACAACACTTCTAAACTAGTTTCTTTTATCTGCTAATTGCGCCTGGATATTTGTTCTAAAAATTGTTATGCCAAATATGAAGCCCTGAAGAATAAGAGCCATAAGAATGGCCTTCTTTGATAAGTTAGATTTTTTCCTCTGTAAAGTATTTTATGGTGCAAAAAGATAACTTATCAAAGAAGAGCCTTTCTTTATTACAATCCAGTTTCCATCCAATATCACTTAATCCAATTTTCATATTGTAATTTGAAGTGTCATTGCTATTACATTGGCTGTTAACAAGTGTCTGCTTCATAGTCTACTTTTTTTTTTTTTTTTTTTTTAATCGAATGCCCAGATACTGAGTGTATCATTTATCAGGAATTGTTGCTGAACACACAGTCCTTTTGTCACCTGTTCACTGAAAAATTTTCTCAGGATGTAACACTAGAAATGACCAACACTACTTCCACAAAGAAAGAGAAGACAGCATATATGTAACCAAACTTTATGTGGAAGTCAAACTTCCTATTCATGGTTTTGGGCTAGCAGTCAGTCTTTGCTAATTGCAGTGCTATTCATAGTGGCTTGCACTATGCAATTAGCTCTGCTTAACAACTTTACTTCAGATATTTCTGACAACTGCTTGTTCAGGGTGGGCAAATACCTTTCACCATATCTCAAAAGATCATTTTTAGTGCATCATGTGAGTAGGGCTATGACAATCTTTTGTGGTGCACTTGTTGTTTGCAGGATGCAGTGAGGAGGAGAGGAACACCTCTTTCTGAAGTTCTTTTTTTAATTTCAGTTACAATTAAATAAATTAAATTTTTTTTTAATTACAAATACATCAAAAATGGGATCTTTTTCCTTTGGTCATCAAATGATTGACGTGTATTGTTAAATTTTCAAATAAAAATTTAGAAGTGAAGTATTCTTTTCCTAAGCTCTCTTTTCTGATTAGTCTTTTTATCTCAACAATATTCATATAGCATTAATTTCTAAATTAAAGCTGCTGAAAATGATAGGATGCAAATCTGGTGTTTGTAGCTTAAATTGATTTCTAGTATAGTCATGTGCATACACACTTTAAATGCACGCATATGATTTTGGTAGGTATGAAATTCATGAAAATTTGTTGCATAGATTTCATAATGGGCTGTTTAATAAAGTTTCTAATTGCTTAATAAAGCAATTAGAAAGGCCACATTTTGTCAACGTGCCAGCTTTTGCCTACTCCCTGCTCTTAGTAGGCTAATTGAACCACTGAAACTTAATGATGAGTACTGATTAATCATCTTAGTTGTTATAAATTTCTGACTCTTTGGCACATGGAGCTCTTTATATCATTGTGCAGATCATCAGCAATCCAAAGCCTTTATAATAAAAATAATATATTTTTTTTTTTTTTCTTAAATTTAGTCGAACAAAATTAGTCCAGGAGTCATTATCAACAATAGGAAGGTCTAAACCTACAAAGAACTAAAATACTTGGGTATTACATGGGATCAAAGATTGACTTGGATTCCCTACATTAAGGAGTTTAACCAGTGTACTAGCTACATTATGCAAAAACTCTGACTCTTCCATTGAAACAAATAGGACTAGGTTTATACATTCAAAAGGCTCTACAAGGCATGACACACACACAGAAAAGAGACTAAAGGCCCATTTCCACTGCTGCATATGTGTTGCGGTGTCTATGCGTTTCTCCAATCAGCGAGCGAATTCACTTTGATTGACATCTGCAATCCGGTCGATGTGCGGTGACGGATGACGTACAGATGGAGTTCAACAATGTTCAACTTCTATCCGTATGTCTGCGGATGCTTTGGGGTCACGCAATAAAAAGGAGCAATCAGGTGCTGTCACCAAAAATTAATGGCGCCAGAAGTAGCGGTGAACGCTGGCTTAGGGAAAGAATGTTTCGCTAAAAAATACTTCTTTCTGAATTAACATTATAGCGAGAAATCTGCGTGCTGAAAAAGACAGTAATCAGCTGAATTTAGTTAAAAAAAGATAAGAAAAATAAGATAACTGCAACTACAGTACTTGTTCGCAGATAAAATCAGGCTTTCAAGAAATTCAGTTCAAGAAAATCAGACGCAAAATTATAATTCCAAATCCATGAAATAGCAAAATTTGTCCTGACAACTTTTCCTAGTTCTGTGTACACATTTACCTTTAATGAAAATGAACGTCTGACTATATCAAAATGCTATAGAAAATCAGATATGGCATTAAAAGATTTGTTATTTTTTTTTTTTTTTTTTTTTTTTTTTTTATTTTTTTGAAATTGGTAAAAACTAAAAACGTTAATTATAAATTAAATTTGATAGCCTTTTAAATATTCCACTGCATTAAAGAGTATGTTAAATTTGTATTTCTCTATTTATAAATATCCTTTTTTGGCTAACATATGTATGCGCATGGAATATATTTTGAGCAGCCTGTTTAACTTCAATTGGAACACCACTTTAAAAGATAATGTTTTTTTTATAAGAAATGTACTAGAAGTTGAAGAACAAACTCTTTTCAATTTTTTAGACAATAGCACACTGAAATAGGACCAAAAAAAATTAAGTTTTAAGAATTCATTTAGTTGATGATGTATATAAGCCAAAATTGCATGCCATTCCTGTGCGATGGCTTAGTGGTAACTTAACTTAGTGGTAAAGTTAGACGATTGCATGGCTTAACTTTTGGGGTCATGAGTTCGAATCCCATACGCGTTTTCCACCCTGTCTGCAACTTTCTTAACATCTTGTTCCAATTGGATCTATATTTGTGTTTTATAATTTATTTCTATTATTATATGCATTAAATATAATATTTATAATATTTTATTTATGCTCTTATTTATTTAAATTTTCCCTGCAAAAAATTTTGAAAATTATATAATACGAATTTAAAGCATGTCCTGTACATATATATTTGAATTTAACAAATATTCTCTGTTCGTAAAAAGCAAATTTAAATGAAATGTAATGCAAACACATAAATGATTAATTATTGCTGCGAAATAATCTACAATATCATTTAAATTCTGAGAGTATATGTAAATCAAGTGCAAGTATCAAAATCCATGAATAAATATATAATTCCAAAAATGTATTAATCCTAAAAAAATTATAAAAATGCGTAAGTGAATAATGGAAGTGCAGGAATTAATTAAATATTTCCATTTTCTTTACCTAATGTGTGTGTGTGTATATAAAGAGAAAAAGCTTATTTTTATAACTTCTATAAAAAGAGATATGAATTAAAAAATTTTAAATTAAAAATAGTATTTTATGGATTATGCATAAAATATAACTGACTATAGTGCATTTTAGAACAAACAAGATTTCTAATAATTTATCCAGTTATGACCCTGAAGTCAGCGGTATACAAGCATAGCACATTTTGTGTCAATATTGTGAACCTTTCTTTACAGTTGCTCCGTATTTTTAAAGTACCAACTACAGTCAAAAGTCGTTAATTCGGACACCCATAATCCGGAATGATCTACAAACCAGACCTCAAAGCTAAAAACTTTCTGCGCATGCGCCGCATTGACACATGCGCGTAAGACCTTTACGACTGTGCATATGTGTGTGCACAAGCGCAGAATACGTTTTCGCGTGCACGTTTAATGTATAACGGACAGTATAAGCTAAAATTATGTAATTATCTATTTCAGTTAATGTTGATGATTGCGTTGTTCCTTAATTTTCGAATTGGATGCGGCTTATTATTTTTTGCAGACTGTAAGAGAAATTTTATAAAAGTAAGCTTGAACTTTCGATTATGTCAAATAGAATTTTCGATGCTGGAGCTTCCAAAGGATCTACAAAACGAAAGTATGTTCCGATGTCCATCAAACAAAAAGTGGAATTGCTGCAAAAAATGGATAAAGGCACATCCTTTGTTTATGTAACCGTTCCGAAATCTGTTTATCAATTTTGTGCTGCTCTGCGGGGGGGGGGGGGGGGACGTTGTGGCGCGCAATGAACTGGAAGTTGATCTGTCAGCACTATCGTTATCTTCAGGGCAGATGTTTTTATTTTATTCGGCTTATAATTCCTTACTAAACGTAGTATTTCATCTCGATGTACTCTATCTTTGATATGATTTAAATCAAATTCCTCGTCATTTTAAATATCGTCGCGGCGCGCAATGAACTGGAAGTTGATCTGTCAGCACTATCGTTATCTTCACGGCAGATGTTTTTATTTTATTCGGCTTATAATTCCTTACTAAATGTGGTATTTCATCTCGATGTACTCCGTCTTTGATATGATTTAAATCAAATTCCTCGTCATTATAAATATCACGAATACAAATTAAATAGTTTTCTGATCGCAATTTTCTAATTTCGGCTATGCGTAATGTATGCTTTACACATGCGAGTGTTGAAAGAAATGTTTAATAAAGTAAACAAATAAATATTAAGCTTTTTTTTTTGTAAATTTTGATACCCTTTAGATCATAATTGCTCATTATTTTATAAATTACGGTTTCATATTTTTAATTTTATAATTTCTGCATGCCATCTTACCAGATTTAAACTGATGATCTATAATCCGGAATTGCCGAAGTCCCGACGAGTCTGGATTAAAGACTTTTCACTGTATTTTTGAATTTGTTTATCTTTTTTTTTATTTATTCATTTTAGTTTTAATAATATATATATTATTTCATTAATATTTAAGGCTTCTAGAAATGCAAAGAAATTTTTAAAATTTACTTCAGCTTCTATGCAATTAGTGATATTCATAATATGCCTTTATAACCTTATTTATTTCTAAAAATTCCTACCATACTTTACTTTTGCAGTTCATAAGCAGAAATAAAAATTTCCAATAACATGGAATTTAGTAAACAAAACTTTTCTGCGTTTTACGTCAGGATCCATATCAAATCCAAAGCAAACAATACTCGCTTAAGCGGAAAAAATTCAGATGTTCAGTGTTGTAACTCGATGTTGTAACTTGATGAAACCAGAACTAAAATATAATTTCTTTAAAGGCTGAAGGCAAAGATGGATTGGAATTAGGGTCGTTAACTAGAAGAAAGATTTTTTTGAATGTGAAATGCCTCTATAAAATCCAGTTCACCAATGGAAGATGTTTCTTGAATAATTTTGTCAGCAGAAAAATTGAAAGTGTGATTTCCAGACCAACAATGTTGCGCAACAGAAGACTTCTGTGTTTCCTTTTTTCTAACATATGCCTCATGTTCTTTGACGCGAAATTTTAAGGCTCTCTTAGTTTGGCCAATGTAAATTAAACCACACTGGCAAGGAATCCTGCAAATACACCAGGAATTCATATTCAGAATGGAGTCCTTTAGTATGGAACTCAGAGTTTTATTGATGGGAGAATAAACTACCTGAAAGTTAAATTTCTGCAAAATACATGCAACTTTATAGCTAATTGATGGAAAGAAGGAAATGACAACAGAATTTTTATAATCTCTTAAAACAGGAGTGGGTCTTTTGGTGTGTTGAGATGAGAATTTTTTAACTGCTTGATTAATAATGTTGGATGAAAGCCCTTGTCAATAGCTATTGCTTTTAAATAATTTAGTTCTTCATCAAGGGATAGTTTGGAGGAGCAAACTTGAAGAGCACGGAAAACATAGGAATAAAATGAAGCTAACTTTTGTTTAGTGGAATGACATGATTTGAAGTGTGGTGGAAGGCAAACCGATGAAGGTTTATGGTAAACCGTAGTACTTGAGTTGGATGTGTTACGTGTGAGCAGAATGTCGAGAAACGGAAAAGAATTGCAAGTCTCAAGTTCAAAAGTGAACTGAATAGCAGGATCAATGGAATTCGTTGTTGAAAGAACTTTATTTAAATCATCTTTATTACCTTCAAACAGGGTAAAAGTATCGTCTACATAGCGGAACCATACCGGGAAGTTTAAAGTTTCAAACAATTTAGATTCATAATAATGCATCTAAATATCAGCCGGGATGGGACTGAGGGGGATTTCCATGGCTAATCCCTCAGTTTGCTTGTAATATTTAATTTGGAAAACAAAATGCTTTTGTTTCAAACAGAGTGAGAGAAATTAGCTCATCAATTTCAATGCAAGAGAAATGAAATTCGCAAAGTCTTGTTTCTAGACATCTTAATGCACCCTCCAATGGAACATTGGTGAATAATGATTTTACATCTAAAGAAACCACAAGTAAATTTCTAGGAGAAAAGTTTTTAACATTTTTTACAAACTCTATTAAATTTTTTATGGTGTAAATGTTATTGTCTAATAGAGTTGAAAATCTAGAAACTAAATATTTAGCTAATAGATACGAGGCAGTATCTAAATTTGATACAATAGGGCGGAAAGAAATACCACTTTTATGAATTTTGGGCAGAGCATATAATCTGGCACAATTCACAACAGATGGGATAAGCGAATGTTTTAAGTTGCTTGAAAGGATTTGTGAAGGTTTGGTCGCAGTTTTTATTTTTGACAGGTCCGAAGGTGAAGGATCTTTAGAGATCAGATTATATGGTTCTTTGTTTAAGAGTTTAGTGACACCATCGATGTAAATGTTCTTATCCATGACAACTATCTGGCCACCTTTGTTGGCCTTTGAAATGATAATATCTGGGTCAGAATGAATTTCGCGCATTGTAACTCTTTCTCTCTTGGTTAGATTTGGTTTCAAAGGTTTATTATTGAATTTCACATTATGAGCGATAAGATGCCTAAGCATTTCTTTCTGTGAATCTGAAACTTTACTGAACTTAAAAACTTTTTTGATAGGAGTCAAAATCTTTGGAATCAAGGGTTTAGAGGTTTGTGAAAAGTTAAAATTATATTTTAGAATTCTCTCTTATTCTTATGATAAACTAACATTAGAAATATTAACTATTGGCTTAATGTTTACAATAGGAAGATTTAATGAACTACTTGAGCTGGAAGACTGTAAAGGAAGTTTTTCGAATTTAACTGCAAGTGTGTTTTTATGACAGTTAACTGTATTCTCCATTCTAGACTAAGACTTTGTTCAAAGGCAGTGAATTTTGGATATGAATTAGCGAATTCCAGATGAAGCTTATAGAGCTCATGTTCAATTTTGGATAACTGTTGACGTGTATCCCTTATGATGGACTGAAGTAAGGCTAGCCTGCAGTTTAACAAAATGCGACTCGAAATGCGACTGGAAGGTTTTTGATTAGATTTGATTTGAATGAAATTAGAGATAAATTTTTTACATTTACACTTAAGATGATTCAGGAATTTTTGTCGTTTCAGGCGTAATTTAGTGAAATGATTAATGGATGAAGACATGATAAACAGTGCAGAAAATCAAACCAAATTAACTAACCAATAATAAAGCATGCGCAAAACAGCAGAAAAAATCCACACTGAAATGAATAGAAAACAAAATATTTGCAACTAAAATGCATGAAATCAGATAAGCAAAGCACATTATTGAAATATGTAAAACACAACTAGAACTTAAAAATTGCAAAAAAGTACTTACCGAAACTCATGCAGTCACAAAATGGTGGTTACACCACATGCAAAAAAGGAAGGAAAAAATAAATTATAAAAATTCTGTTGTCATTCTCTTCTTTCCATCAATTAGCTGTAAATTTGCACGTATTTTGCAAAAATTTAACTTTCGGGTCGTTTATTCTCCCATCAATAAAATTCTGAGTTTCATACTCAAGGACCACATTCTGGATATGAATTCCTGGGGTATTTACAGGATTCCTAGCCAGTATGGTTTAATTTACATTGGCCAAACTAAGAGAGCCTTAAAATTTCACATTAAGGAACATGATGCATATGTTAAAAAAAAGGAAACACAGACGTCTCTGTTGCCCAACATTGTTGGTCCGGAAATAACACTTTCAATTTTTCTGCTGCCAAAATTATTCAAAAAACATCTTCCTTTGGTGAACTGGATTTTCTAGAAGCATTTCACATTGAAAAAAATCTTTCTGTTCTAGTTAACGACCCTAATTCCAATCCATCTTTGCCTTCAGCCTTTAAAGAAATTATGTTTTAGTTCTGGTTTCATCAACAGATGGTGCCAGTAGCTTATCTCCTGTCCAGGCTTTCTTTTCTTATCTCGTTCATTTGCGCCTTTGCCGCTGAGGATGATGGATCGGTAAAACCTTCGAAACTAGTCCTGTGAAAATTTGAAAATATAACTCTGATTTTTGTTGCTTGACTTCTAAATTAACATTTCAAATGTTAACTGAGGCTTATGGAGATGAAACTTTGTCTCGTGCACATATGTTTGAATGGCATAAGCGGTTTTCAGGGGAAAGGGACAAAGCACGCATGTCAAAATCAAAATTCAAGGCAGTGGGAATTGTGTTCTTCGACATTAATCAAATTGTAATGATTGAGTGAGTTCTCAGTGCTCAGACTGTTAATCAACGCTACTACACTGAAGTATTAAAAAGATTTTGTGAAAAATTAGGGAAAAAAGACCACAGTTGTGGAGTGATGGATGGCTATTGCACCAAGACAATGCATCCGCTCACATGGCCCTATCTGTCAAGCAGTTTCTGACCAGCAAAAACATTACTGTGATGGGGTATCCTCCTTATTAATCTGATTTGACTCCATGTGATTTTTTTTTTTTTTTTTTTTTTTTATTTCCTAAAGTTAAAACTTGCTTAAAGGGAAGCAATTTTGCCTCACTTGAAGAGGTTCAGGCAAAAATGGAGAATCTCACAAAGGTCCTTCCAAAAACCTCGTTCCAGAACTGTTACCAGGAATGGTAGCATCAAATGCAGAAATGTATGAATGAAGAGGACTACTTTGAAGGTGATAATGTCATGGGGATCTGATTCTGTAAGTACAATGATTTATTGGACCAGTCTCTCTTTTTTTTTTTTTTTTTTTTTTTTTTTTTGTGTGTGTGTGTGTGTCACGCCTCTTATATTCATTTGCCATAGAAAGAATGGCCACATATGCTGCTTTAATCTGAGCCCATACAAGGGAGGAAAGTGAAACATCTCAGCATCCAGCATCCATTCACACTAAACATTACAAAGGATTTCATTATTTCATATAACAGCAATTGCATCTGTTAATGTTCTAGAACACCCTCCAGGTGGAGCAAAAAGCAGTAATCCAATCAGTATCTCATCTTCACATTCCTACAAGCTTCTTCAATGAATGGCATTATGTAAGCAATTATTAAATGCCAGTGATGACACTACATGTTCACCCACCACTTAAGGGATCATGGTTAAACATACATCTGCATCATCATAATATCTCTAGCAACAACATTCCTAAGTATATGGATGTCTCATGCATGAAAGAAGAAGTTCGGAGCACACTACTTCTTCAGATTGCAAAAGAAACTGTACACCTCTAGAAGCATTAGTAATAGAAGTACACCTCTAGAAGCATTAGTAATAGAAGTACACCTCTAGAAGTGATTAAGTACCTCTAGAAACACCTCTAGAAGTGATTAAGTAATAACATCATGTTTTTTCAGAAGCAGTAATCCAATCAGTATCTCATCTTCACATTCCTACAAGCTTCTTCAATGAATGGCATTATATAAGCAATTATAAACCCTTTGCGCTCGAGGTGCTTTTCTGTCAGGTGAACCAGCAACTTGAGAGTAATCAGCCATTTCCGCTTATATCATGAGTTCCTTATTGTTAACTTAAAATAATTTTAGACACAATAAAACACTTTAAACTCGTACATTTTAACATACATATTTTTTTAACTTAATGAAACATACATATTAAACATTATGTTCTAAAATTTTGCTTTGTATGATATTTTACAAAACAATCTCCAATATGCATCCTTGGCTTGTCGGGGCATGTGTGGCAGTAGTATACAGTTTGTCACCTTTGGGAGCAAACCTTGCAATTTTTTTTTTTTTTTTCCATCAAAATAATATGCAGCTTCCCATTTATTCGGATCGCTTCAGAAATGCTGTGTGAAGTAGAAGCTGTGCTGGGTTGTTTTTGTCGAAAATCTCCTCTCGGTTGATCCACTAAAATTTTCAAATATTGTAGATGACTAAGTGGCCGTTCGTTTCTCTGCTTCTTTACTGATTTATACAGAATGTATGAATTGATGGAGCAGATCCCCAAACCCCCCCAAAAATAGTTTTCGCCACCATTTTACGGATTTTCTTTAAAAACAATACGTCGAAGCCAGTTAGTCAGCTCGATCAACACCGCTCATAAATTTGATGTAATTTACAATAACATTGGGCTTTTTTATAACAACTTCAATACCGCCTTGGAGAGTTCTTCTTACAGGAGTTATTCCCGCATTATTCCAAGTAGTCAAAGCAATCACAATCCTCTTGTCCTTCCATGCAAGAAACAAAATATTACCTTTATGATATGCACATGTGGTTCGATTCTCAAATTTTGGCTTTCGTATTTCACATGGCAGGTGCTTTCTATTTGTCATGATCGTCCCAGTTAAGTGGCACTTTTGTTTGCGTAACTCTTCCGCCAATATGTAACTCGTATAATAATGGTCCATGAACATGTGGTGTCCCTGAACACCGAGAATTTTATCCTGTATCGTTTTGTATAGATGTAGCAGTGTTAGATGTAGCAGGATACCGGTAGATCGGGTCTTATCAAAGTCTCGATCCATAATACGGCAGAATAGCACAAATGAAGCCAGTATTTAAATCTGCGAGCGTATAAACCCGAATACCCCATTTTTTAGGTTTCATTGGATTGCACGTAATGAATGATATGCGGCCTTTGAATTTCACAGTCGATTCATCCACACGAATCTGCTCTTCAGGTACAAAATAATTCAAGAACCTTTCATTTATATGCTCAAGGACACCAGATACTAACTGCAAATGGTTTCTAGGGTTTCTGTTTTCTGAGGTGAAGTCTCCAAAATATTTGACAAAATCGGTCTCTCGTAAAATGGAATATAACTAGTATCATTTTTCGACCAGTATTCTTGTATGTTTGCCAGTGGCATTTTCCCCATATATATGATCGCCCCAATAAAAGCCCAAAATTCGGTAACTGTTTAATCGTATCATGATCGCCATATAGAACGGGATGATAAGTTCTTCCCTTCCACCTTCCTTGCAGCGTTATTGTTAGTTTCATGCACTATGTGAGTAACTAATTCCTTGGTGAAAAATAATTTGAAAAAATCTATTGGTTCTTTTATGTGTACAAATACGTGTGGTCCTACTTGTCTTTCACCGGATACAAACATTGTTCTTCTGGGGATTTCTTCAGATTCTGTGCACACTGCCCATTCTGAAGATTCAGTCTCTTCTGTACAATCACTTTGGCTTCCAGATTCACTATCGATTATTCGGATTTTTCATCTTCTTGCTCCTCTAACGTCATCACTATCTTTATCACTTCTGTCTTCATTCTCATGGGCAAGCTGTCTATGTAGTGATGTAATTTCGTTCGTTATTGCCGAAAAATTAAACTCATCTTTGCTAGAAGTAACTTCTTCGTCGTGTTCCATACTTATTGGGCTCAGTAACTTTGAAAGAAATACTGCGATCGGCAAGAAGGTTGAGTTCAAACTGATGTCGAAGACAGAGTCCTACCAGTGGTCGCAAGTATTTTTGAGATTAGACATTTAGTCGCATAAACATTTCAAAAACAACCTTTATTTGAGATAAGACATCCTTATAGCTATTCAGACACCTCGTAATATAATCTGCAAAAGGCCAAGTAGATCTCTCAAGCGATATTCTTTAGGTCAAATACAAATAAACACATCGATTCGAATGGTGCCTCTCAGGCACCGCTCGAGTTATCGCATCACATGCAGTGGTGCCTGAGAGGCACCGCTCGAGTGCAAAGGGTTAAATGCCAATGATGACACTACATGTTTACCCACCACTCAAGGGATCATGGTTAAACATACATCTGCATCATCATAATATCTCCAGCAACAACATTAATAAGTATATGGATGTCTCATGCATGAAAGAAGAAGTTCGGAGCACACTACTTCTTCAGATTGCAGAAGAAACTGTATATCTCTAGAAGCAGTGATTAAGTAATAACATCATGTTTTTTCAGGCAGAAGCAGCAGCTATTTCCAGAGCTATGCAGTACGTCACTTAGCAAAACCTACAGGACATCACCATCCACAAAGACAGCATGTTGGTACTTCTGCCATACTAAACCATCAGTACAGAAACTCAGAAAGACTTACAGAGGCATCAACATCCTAACATAATGCTCTACTGGGTGAAAATGCTTGCTAGGGTGAATGGCAAAGAAATAGCTGACAGATTAGCTAAGGAAGCAACATCACAAAGTATTTATATCCACAAGGCAGCACTTTGACCATGCTCATATTTTAAGAAACAACTAAGCGCAAATACGCAAGGTACAAATCAAATGGCAACAAAATGGGATGAATGTTAATGAGGCTGCTGTACATAGTAACTGCATCACAGAAGTAGATGACAAATGCATCATTATCCCCATAATTAACAAGATTTTTACAAGACATGGTCTTTTTCCTGAGTATTTTAAGACATGGTCTTTTTCCTGAGTATTTTAATAGACATAGCATCAGCAATACCAACCTCTGTTTCTTTATGGAAAGAAGTACCCCAGACCATTAAAGATAATGGGCACGAGTACCACTTTCTGGACAGACACAGAGGTTGCTATTGCTGACCATCTGCCCATTTACCAGAGAACACCATCTTAAAATCCCCAGTAACAATACAAAAGCCTACTTCAAGTTGTAAAACAATGTCATTTGGTGGCAAGGGATCGCCTACATTATTGATAAACTTGCAAAACTTGGAGCTGACCTGTGCCTTTGATACATAACTTTTTTTTCTTCTTTCTTTCTCTCTCTCTCTTTTTGTCTTTTTTTTTTTAAAGATAAAAACAGTACCTAGAATCAAAATTTAATATTCATTCAGTTTGTTTAAATTTTTGCAACACTACTGTAATGCATGTTTCACAATGTGCATTTGTAAAATTCTGTAAAGTTTGTAAAGTGTTGCCTTTGTAAAGAATATTTGTAATAAGTATTATTGTAAAGTATATTTTCTGCTGTAAAGTAATTTGAGTATCTGAAGTTATGTAATAATTATATCCTGAGTCACAATGGCAACAATATCTTACAATGTTGTATCTTGATGTGTCTCATAATGTTAGGTATGCGGGGACGCAAGGCAATACCACCTAACTTCTTGATAGAATGATGGTATTTCTACCTCCAGTCAAATGTGTTTGATATACTTTCACCACTGCAGCACATAAAATTTCAAAAAATTTTTTTTTGAAATACTAACACTGCTATCCTTATAGCTAATAACTCTGATAGATTGCATGCTTTCTTTGCACTTGATAATGGCTGTTATCACATTTGTGAATGAGGAAGTCCCACCTGACATATTCACTCTAAGATTAGCCAGGTGTGTGTTACTAGTTGGTGGACATAGTAGCTATCTATATATGTATATGTGTCTATTACAGCCCTGATTTACCAGAAAATGAAGCAACATTTGCTATTACAGCAGGTGGAATTGCAGATTCTAAAGAATAATTGAAAGGAGTTTCATAACTGAACTGAGGTGATTTTACATGTTTTGTTTAAATGTTTTATGTTTTATTAAATGTTAAATTATTTGTTAAATGTTTTGTTAATGTTAAATGTTTTTTTAAATCTTTGCAAAATAAAAAGAATCAGTGAAATGAATTATTTGCATGAAATAATTTCCCTTCTGAAAGTAGCTTTTGGCACTAATTTGAATTTTTACTTCCTTGTCTAAAGTGCAGGAAGTACTGTAATCACGAATAATTTTAGGTGTTATATTTCAATGAAAATATCCATTTTGCCTGCTCTTGAATACATTTGAACGATTTTTTTTTAGTCCAAAGGGGCTGTGTCCCTGACGGACAATCGTTTTCGTTTTTTGATTTTGCGTTCTTTCACTATAAGTGTCTGTTTCACTTTTTAAACTGTTGCCACCAAATTTTTGAAAAGAATCCTGCATTGTATTTGAAGAAATTAAATAATGAAAAATCTGCATAAATGTATGTATATTTCTTGCATTGTGATAAAACAATGGTACATAGAGCCATCAAATTTTGAATGACATAATCCTACTGCGAATATGGACATGTGGAATCCCAAATTTGAAATTTGTTTTATTATTGATTTCATATTTTGTAAAACTTTAACGAATTTTTGCTTAACAAACTCAAGGATTTCAAAGCGAGCCATGGCAGCGCTGTACAGAAAAAAACATTTTTATCTCCAGTGCGCAAGAATTTGTATCAGAAATTCTAAAGATATGCTCAATTTAAACTTATTTTGCTATATTGTTCTTGAACTGAATTTTATGATTTAAGTGCGAAGAACGTGATATTTAATAAATAAAGGTAGCAGACAAAATGTTAAAAAAATGCACCTTTGGATGTAATTTAAAATCTGAAACCTTTCAGATATTCTTTCAGAATTTTCTTTCTTTTCTTTTTGCTTGAAATCTATACCTACAGACAGAATAAAGGATACATTTTTCCAAAATGGATTCAAAAGAGACTTTTTCATGACATCTGTACATATGTATGTATGCATCTCATATAACTCAAAAACGAGTAGTGGTAGAATATTGAAATTTTGTACATAGGATTGCTATAATGTGCTATTTGCACCTCCTATTTTTATTGCATTCAGCAGGACCAAGTGTGTGTGTGTGTGTATATAACATATATATACCCACTCCCTTACTGGCTTGGTTAACTCTGTTTATTATTATTATTATTATTATTATACATTAGTAAACTGTGCATTTCTTTAAAAGTGATTGAATTATGTTATTCTTATGTTCTAGTTAAGGTTTTATGCCTTTAGTTGATCTGCATGAAATGTAGAATTATCAGCAATTTCAAAGTTGAGCTAAGCCTAATGAGGTGGAATATGATCACATATAAAAAAACTATTGAATTAAGTTAGGTGGGGTACCAATTTCAGTGTCATTTTGCCCAGTGGGGCCAAGAGTTAACTTAAAATGATTATGCACTGAAAATTTTGTCTTTTTTCCTATTGGCTAAATTGCTTGCTTTTGCATAGAAACTGTAAATTTGCAAAAATTGTTTTTAACTGTATTTTCAGTTTAGGTGTTTTTGTATTTTACAGTTTTTAATGAAGATATTTTGAGTTTTTGTCTATTTTTGCTTTGCAATGATGTGAGAACTGAATTGATTGAATGAAAAATAGATCTCTAATCAAATTTGAGGAAATAAATTTAAATTAAATGCAGCAAAAATTTGTGCAATTTAATAGGCCGTACAAGGAAATCATATAGTGTCCACATCAAATATTTTTTAAAAGTGTAGCAGTCAGTAATCAGCATTATATTTTATTCAGAAAAAGTAAACAGAAAATGTATCATACTGTCACTGAGAGTATAGTTTCTATATTTCTCAAAATTTTGTTTTTAAATTAATGAAATATTTCACATATTGAATTTTAATCATTCAAAACTGTCTGAATCACAAAGTAAAATGTTTTTTTCATTTATGAAAAAGGGTGCTTTTAAGTTAAAGATTAATTTTCTGTTTCGTGAACTTATCAATATTTACTTTTTAAAAATACTTTTGAAATCTATTAAAATTACATTTTTATTTCATTTTCTATGTATAGTGAAAAAAGTGCTTAAAATACAAGTTTATATATATGTTTTTTTTTAAATTGAAAACATATTTAAACTGTATTTTATGCAATTTCAGTTGAAATGACACATTTTCAGCTATATTAACATTTTTTTCAGAGGAATATTCCATTCAATATTTTAAGTTTGTAAGAACGATAATTTACAGGGTCTTCACTTTATTAATCATTGGATAAATAATTTGAGGAAGAAACTTGTGAAAAAAAGTTTTTCAAAGGGACTTCATGCATGCATTAATTTTATAAACAACATATGTGTATGACTATATATAATAAATTAAGAATAAATAAATACATGTTTCTAATGTCTTTATTTACATGATACTATATACAGGAAATGTAGAAAGTTTTCTGTGCTACAAGTGCGACATATTTAAGTCCTGATGTCTTATGAGCAGCTCTTAATATACACAGAAATTTTACATTCTTGCCTAATCACTCAAGTTTATAAAGTATGAGTCTTAAGCAGTAGTTTCATTTTGACCAATAAAACTTGGGCAAAATGCTTCTTTCAGTTGATTATCAAAACTCATAAATGTTGTACCTATAAGAAAAGGCAAATTATGATCACAATAATAATAAAATAAAAATGCTACTTTAATAGTTACAAAGCAATAAAAGTAATTTATCTTTTTTTATCTATTATTAAATAATGAAGAATCTGTATATATGTATGTCTCTCCCATCCTAGAACCACCAAATTTTGAACACACATATTCCTCCACCTGAACATGTACACCTCAAAGCCCCAAAATTTTACTTTTAGATTTATTTATTTATTTAATTTATATTTGGTGCATAATTAATGAATTTTTAATAAACAAACTCAGTGACTTAAGCAATGTGTTTGCACTGTTTGAATTTTTTTTTTTTTTTTTTTTTTTTTTTTAAATCTTCTGTGCACCACTGTATTTCTATTTGGATACATATTGTTTAAGATATTTATCTTTTCTTTTTAATCAACAAACTCGGCTGTTTAAAAGCAAGGTGTTGCAATTTGCCAAACTACAAAATATTTAACTTTCAAATTTAATCTCTAATTGATTAACAAACTAAATGATTGAAAAGTATTAAATATAGTTCTTAATAATATTATTTTACATTTTAAATCATATTTCTGGTTGAGTTAAATAAAATTCATGTAATTTACATCTAATTAATCTAACTAATTATGGCACACTGAAATGGAATGATACTTTCCAATCATAAATATGCATTAAATTACAAAAATAATACTATCTGGAGATTTAAAAAATGGTTTACAAACATATTAAAAATAAATTTTGCTTAAATAAAAATATTAATTCTCACTATTTTGTAAAATTCTGGGAAATTATGTATCAGTTTACATAATGGTACATTATTTCAAAAAGTACTAAAAAGAACTATTATAAAATACAGGATTATGTAACATTCATCTAGTACTAAAACAAGGCTTCACCAAGTTCAGTACAAAGTCTGGGATTCGGGTTTGTTGGGGCTTCAATGATTCAAGATATGGGAATTTCCTGGATTTTTATATAATCAATTTAAAACTAATAAGATGACATGTAGAGATTACAAAATTAAACATGTGAAACAGTTGTTTATGAAATAATGAAGCATTTATGATCTTAAGAAAATCAAAATTAAAAAAAAAAGGGGTGGGGCTCAATATTTGTTTTCTGTATTAAAAATTTCTTTTACTGTAAGTTGTTTAAATTGCTTTTTTTTTTTTTTTTTTTTTTTTTTTTTGTATGAATACTTTCTCTTTACTTTTATAAATAGGCATAATTTCTTGTTCTGTTACAAAACCCTATAATTACCAGATCAGGAATTTCCACTAAATTGTCAATCAAAATCTTTCATTTTCAGCAACCTGTCTGTCACATTCTTCACTATTGGTACTAATGTTTTCTGGGTTTGAGACCATACTACTGATTTTAGAATCCATTAATTGATAGATTGTTCGGGCATTGTTATTAAAATACAATATTTCTGTTATATCATTTTTATTTATGATCACTTTTTTACGTTTCTTCGCAAATTACATTAATTGGAAAATTTAAATTTTTGTATGTGATATCCAAAAATTTTCAAATTGCAACTATCATCATAAAACTTAATCAGCATCCACTATACACTATGTAAGTATGATGATGTATCATAAGATTGGCAACTAAAGACATATTGTTCCACTAAAATTTGTCTCCTATTATGTGCTGTGGAAGTTAAACCTGAATTATATTAGTTTTGTTATTTATTATACTTATGCTTATTTCCTGCATCTATTTATCTGAGTCCTGATGAAGTAAGTTCCCACATATACTCAAGGGAATGCTTTTCCTTGCTGCACTTGCCACACATTTTGGTGAGTTTATTAATTGCAGATAATTTCTAGTTATAAGAATAGTTTACAGATTGCAAACACACACTGTGTGGCAGGTGAGGGCCTATCACCTGCCACATGGCAAAAAGCGTGTCAAGTGCATAATGGAAAGTACCCTTAAGATTTATTGGAACAAAAAATCAGTTATTCTTAGCTCAAATAGTGCTAAATGGCTGATGAATATCATTTACAAAATCTTTTTAAAAAAATTTCCTTAAATTTCTTCTCATCAACACACTTTGCAGCACAGTTGGCTAGTCTATAATCATTGTCAAGCATAATGCTTGTCATGCTAATCATTGTCAAGCATAATCATTGTTAATCAATTCTCTATTTACACAGTTTAGATATGACAACAACATGGTGTCCCCCACTCCCGAATGGCTGGCAACTGCCTGTAATGCCATTGGCCACAAGTGGTGGGCATTTTATTGTGGAGGCACCTAATAGGTGGCCACTGTTACCTCCTATGAAACGACAGACAATTTTACATTCATGCTGTCTCCAGGATTCGAACCGGGCCCTTTGGTAGGGCAGTCAGGTTCCCCTAACCACTATACAGGCTGGGTGGCTGATAACAACATTTTTGTGAGATACTTATGTTAAATTTGTTTAGAATAATAAAGCCTGAAACATAAGTAATATGCTTTTTAATTTATGAAAATGCTCATTTATCATTTTGATAGTTGTTTTAAATAAGATGATATTTTGGAGAGCATTATTCTTATTTTACATTTTATTTACTTATTAATTTTATTTCAATTCTTATTATTTTACATTAGCTTTCAATATATTTTTTTTCTTTAAATTCACATACAACCATTGGCATTTAAAACATACTTTCTATAGATACTGTTAGAGAGTGAGATCCGTCGAAAGAATGATGGATTGTAATCAATTATAATTTTTCATGAATGGAAAAGCAGCCACTGTGATACTTAGTTTCTTTGCTTATTCAGCAGTTTTTGTCTGTCACACATGCATACACATACATATTTAAGGTACATTGGAATCTTAGAAGCTGAGTATGTTGCCATTAGCCTGATTGTATTACCCCTGTTCAGGAATTAAATGTTCTTAATTCTTGTATAACAATGTTTTAATAAAAGAATGGAAAAGAAAACTATTACATTTTCAAATGTAAACTGATCTATATGTAAGCTAAAAGGTAAGATTTTGTTGGGAAAATTCAGCTGAAATTTATAACCCACGTATTAACTGAATTTAAAATTTAGTACAAATCTAGCTATATTTTGCTAAAAGTTGGAATAATTAATGAATGCCAAGTCCTTATCTTTTTTAAAAAATTTTATTTAAAAAAAAAAGTTCCTACGCTGTGAATGAGATTGAAAGTAATATTATCTGTGAGGCAGATAATAACAATATTAATTGTGAAATGGAGGACAGTGCCATTAACTTGCATTTGATGGTAGCAGACAGAAACTCCAAGAACTACTAGAAAATTTTGAATTATGTACAACAAAATTTGATTAATGCAGATTAGGATTAAATAAAATGAAGTACTTTTTAAATTAATTTTTGTTATAAATATTTTTCATTTATTTTCATACCCCCTTTTGCAAGGGGACTAGTAAGGGAAAAGTCATCTGAAGAATACAAAACTCTGTCAATACAATTTAAGTACAATAATATGTTTTTTAAACCTTTGAGTGGGAAAGAGAGGCCTCACTGACATTAAGGTTTTATAATTTTAAGAGCTATTATTTGTACAATACGGTCGTCAACCCTTAGAACTTAATGGAACACTATATATATAATTTTATATTTGGCGGACGACTAATATGAGAAAAAATCCCCCCTTAAATCATACCTTAAAAACAACATATGAATATGAAAAAACAATATTCAACTTTCCACTAAATGTAATTCTAATTTTTATTTGTTAATATAATTTTCGAAACATTTGGTGTTCAGCAGCATGCCTTTATGGAAATTCAGGCTACACCCCTGATTATGAGTAACAATTAAAGCACTATTAACATCTCACTGATACACATATTTCGTTCACATTGAAAAATTATATGAAAAGTACAAAAATCTTACCTTCTTGTACAGAAAGCTTCACATTTCCATATCACTGTAAAGGAACTTCACGAAAAGCAAGAACAAACTGGTAAACGCGAAGCAATATCAATAAACTGAAAGTGTTATGCTGCCAACTTTTAATTATTGTAAACAGGGTAATCATCGCTTACTCGGCAATGGCGCCATCCATCAACAGTTAAGACAAAATAAAAACAGAAACTTCCAGTGATGCAATTATAAACAAGAATGCAGATGGTTCTCATAAAAATCCATCAAGTTGCCTATTGACACGGAAAAAAACTGTGTTATTAACAACTACAATAACATACGTTTGTAATTCAAAAGAAAAGAGAATTCCAGTTTGCGCTATTATGGATAACAGCAGCATATCCATGGATGCCAACTCTCACTTTCAAACGTCGCTAGATACACCTGCAAAAGTAGCTAAAAAGTCGCTAAACTCAGAAGAGATTTCGCTAATAATAGTAACTAAAATTAAAAAAAGTATAATCCATATTCCTTAATAGGGTTTTGTTACTTGTCATTTTTTAAACTGAATCTTCATAAAAATATAAATAATGTCTCAAATTTTCTGCGGACCACCAAAACGTTTTCACGGACCACTGGTTGGCCTGCTGATATAAAGTGTTTGAACGCCATACAATGCATCTACAAAGTTTTAGGACTGAATTTGTTTCATCAGTTCTAGTTAAGTTGCACAACAGTACTTTGAGAAAATATTAACACATACAGATCTATTCCCATTAAAATATTGTCTATTTATGGGAATGTATGTAATTATTTGTTTGATTTTATGCACCTGATACCTGCCAATACAGATTTAGCAATGGAATTGAAAGAAGTTGGGAATTTCCTACAGCATAATGCAGCCAATGGCAAGTTCCCACCTTGCCTTGAAAATCACTAAAAACATTAAAAAAGCTGAGACCAAAGAGAGTTCCAAAAGTTGATTACAGCAAGCAATCCTGAAGTTCTGTGAGCAAGGTGAGTTATAGAAAGCTTGAAAATGGATGCACATAGAATGTTAAACAGTGTATAAGCTGTTTCTTTCATATTTTGATTGTATATGAATTTGATCTTAAAACTTTCTGATGCACTTTAGAACAGTGATTGCTAATTCACATTAATAAAATTAATTCTGCAGGTATTTTGTTTATCAATGATTATATATTTTGTGCTTTTAGAAAGACACATGTGTTAATAAAGAAAGTTGTTAATGGAGGGTTAATCTGTCTGAAAATTGATGGTTATTTAATAAAATATATAAAAATGAGAGCTTAGACTGTTTAAATAAGAAATTTTAAATATCATACCTTTATAGCTTTGTGCAACACATATCAAGATGTGGCTCATTTTCATGTGCAGATATCTGAGATATAGAGTGAAAATTTCTTTCTGATGCATCTGACTGTTGTCTTACAAAAGTTACAAACACCTAAAAAGTAATAAACATATTTTTAGATTTCTTAACCTGTCATTTTTAGATAATAGTTGGGTGATAAGATTTTATCTGCAGATTTTAAAATTAACTTATTCAGATAAATAAAATACACCACTGACAGCATTTAGAGTATACAAGAAAAGAAAATAATGAATATATAAATTTGACCCCTTTTAATAAGCAAGCGAATAGATTTCATTTCAGAAGCTTATTTTGAAATCAAAACATTTTCTATGAATTATAAATTTTTTTCAGTATTGAGAATTAAATTGGTAATTTATGATATTATTTTTCTGTATGAAATTGACATTAAATTATTATTGAGTTTAATTTATTATCACGAAGTTGTAGAACTTCTATTAGTTTACTTACTTTATCACATTGCATTATTTTATTAATTATAATTGTTCTTATTAAGTTAGTTAAAACATTTCAAACAATTTTAATCACATTAATTTTGATGTGATGTTTACTCTTTTAAGTAAATTAAAAAGTTTCAAACAATTTTAGTCACAATAATTTTTATCTGCAGTTTATATTCATATATTAATATCGTATATTACATTAAACAGTACTACTAAAAATGCTGTAAAGCTCTGTTGTAAATTAAGTGGATTGCTATGCTGAATGTAAAAATTAAACATTGACAAAACAAATTTTATAAATAAATGTACAAAGGAAATGGAGAAATTATATAAAGTTCAGACATCATTAATAATTGATAGATATTAACTTAAAAGTGTTGAAATATGCTGCAAATGTTACCTGATCAAGAGTTGTGGGATCAATTGCTAGATCTTCAATTCCAAAAAGTTTTGCACATTCTTCTAAATGGCAGAATAAGTTGGATAAATGGCAGAATAAGTTTTCATCAGGTAAAGTTATTTCTACTCTGCGTTTGCTTCGTACCTAATGTGAAGGATATTATTATATTAATATCTGGAATTAAAAAATTCAGATTTTTAGAAATGCATGTACAAGATTCTCTTAAATTTGTTATTATCCATAGGAACATAATTAAAACTGCATAAAAATAGAAATAATTTATTAAAATTTCAAAGTTGAAGTTGTTTGATAAGGAAACAATTAATAAGCCTCTGCAGTATCTTAACTTATAGGAAATACTACGGTGAATATTGATTCAACAACATATTTTCTACAGCAGTACTACTACTTTTGAATTGAGGAAGCTTTTAGAATTGTAGATAAAATCTATGTATTTCATTATTATTATTATTCATTATTTTTCTTCACTGAAAAATTTTGATAGACAACCCTAAAAATCAAGCGAATGCATTAAAGCATAGCTCTTTTACATGCTTCAATGTTAAGTTATAGGATAACTGTGTATTTTAATAATGTGTAAACAAAAAATTAAAAGTGGATGGATTGCTGGATTCATCAGTTGAAAAAAGCCTTTTTATGAAAGCTGTGGAGGAATAAGACAAGTCAAATTTCTGTTTAATTTGTAAATTTAATTTCTTAAGGATACCTTCCTAAATTAAAGCAGAGGAAAAACTGTTTGTTATATTTGCTGGTAACAAATCTTGCAAATTTACCTGAATGTGTGTAGTTGGCATTTCTTTATGTATGAAGTTAAGAAGGGAGGATAAATCTTCGCTGTCTTCTGGAATTCTAAAGGAAATTATGTAGCCAGTGCCCAACCTAAGGAGGAGTGATAATGATTTTAACAAATTTTTGATTATGTGTTTTACTTTTGCAGCAAAAAATGTACAAAAAATAAGTATTTTTTTTTTTTTTTTTTAAAGCTATAAATTGAGTATTACCTTGCTTTCAGTTTTGCTGGACTGTCTAAACAGGCTATTTTTCCATTAACCATAATGCCTAGTCTTGAACACAGGACATCACAGTCTTCAATGCTGTAAAAGTTAATAATAATATAAGTTAATAATAGATCTTATTAATTCAGATTAAGGAGTGATATTTATAAAGTATGTGAAATTTTAAAATAAAGCAAAAAAAAGCAATCTTAGATCGGTGTGGATTTTGAATAGACTGCAACAACAGAAAATTCTTGTTAAATATTTTTTTTTATGATTTTATAAATAATTTTCATAGATTTAAATTTATATATTTTTTAATAGAAAGAATTTATTAGAATTATTCAAATAAAACATTGGATAATATCATTATCTAATATTTTTGTAACTTACTTTTGTAATTGCATCTTGAGTTACTGCAATATGTTGAGCAATGATTCAGAGTTGCGATTTGAATGTAAAGGGGTGAGAACGTGTTGCCAGATCTCCCAGTTTTTCATCACGTCTCTCGGTAGATCACCAAATTTCACCAACCCCAGATTTTTTATTTTTAACCTTTATCAAAACTGTATTCCAGCAATAAATAAAATCTCTTGAATATGTAAAACTTAAAACAAATTCTATTTCTTACCTCTTATGATTTCCAGAATAATTTTTTGTATTCAATTTTATTTCAACCGAATTTTATTTTTTATTACATTTCATTGTCTTATTAAATTTCATTTGATTTGAATCGTCTTAATCTGAATGTTTCAAATCTATCTGTGATTTCTTTATGAAGATTCAAGCAGAGATTAACCTGTTAATATTTGTATTTTTGTTTATGTTAGTATATGGTGCATTATTAAGTTTAACCATATAAATATTATGTATATTAATTATTAATTTTATATTCATCACATTTAAAAGTACTTTGATAAATAAAAGCTTTCCTTCACATCTCAGGATTTTCTCAGTATAAAAGCGTAAAAACATTTTTTAAATGAATTTAGCTGAAGAACATAAAATTTTGAATTTACAATAAAATGCTAATACATTTTACATCAGAATTGAATTACAAATAGATTATTAATCATACATTATAAAGTGAATTAAAGTCAGTTTGTAATTCCTTTGAAATGGCGTTGCCGCGCAATGTGAAAATCTCCTAGATTTTAAGGTTGGCATCAATGGTGTTGAATGTTCATAAAAAGTGTCAATTATTTGAAGTGAGAAATTATATTAATTAGATTTATTATGAATTACATCAGCTTCATTAAAAATACAATAAAGACATAACAAATACATACATTGCTTTGGAGAATTGTTCTGTTATATATAATTAAAATTTGGAAGTTAAAAATCTTTTGTAGATTAAATGGAAAATACTGCTGAGAACTGGCAATTTGACAAGCTGCTCATTTCATAAATTTAAAATTTTATATCTCATGGAATGACACTGTTTACCAGGCAAAGTACCATTTGATGGTTGTATTAGGCAGCCGTGAAAGGTAATTTTTCTCTGGCTTTTCCTATATTTAAGCCCGGTGGTGCAGTGGCTAATACGTCGCACAGCAGCAGCATAGGTCCTGGGCTCAATCCCCGGGGTGGGCAAGGTTGTTCTTTGACTCAGCCTTTCATATTTTGAGTGCGTCAATATAATGAGTTCCAAGTTCACTTGGGGAATAAACACCTGGGGTCCTGCGACGAGCTGACCTCTTGGGGTATTTATTGCTCAGGCACTCCACAGTCAAGAAAGCAGATATCAGGGCACTGTATGCCATGGCTCACTAAAGGCTGTTGCACCACTAAATTAATTTTTAGTTTATTTCTATATTAAAAGTTCAAGCCTTAAATTATTAAACAATATGATGTTTTTATGCAATCTAATTCTCTTAAAACCCATAAAATTACCTTTCTGACATTACAACTTTTATAATCTTCTATTACAAAGATAAAGTGTGCATAGCATTTATACTATACAAATTCTCTTTAAAATGATATATACAAGTTTGCATTTTGCGAAACGTAACATTTTCTATGAGCATACAAAGTTCAAAAACATAAAAATTTCCAAAAGTGTCCACAATTTTGGCCACCACTGTACACATCACACTTGATTTATACCATAGTTCCACAACATAAGAACCACAGTATCAAATTTTCATCAAAATATGAATTGATATTCTAATCAGCATTAAATCATGAATAATTTTCAAATTAAGTATTAATTTCCAAATTATCATTATAATTTTCAAAAGAAGATATTCAGCAATATCAGCTATCTACCTGTGTGATGTGAGGATAACAGATCGCCCAGCTTCTGTAGCTTGTGAAATACTCCTCCAAACTAACCTTCTAGTTCCAGGATCCATCCCAGACGTAGGTTCATCCTAGATGTAAAAGCAGTTACATAAGATGCCATGTTAGATATGAAATAAGGATAATAAAAGTAGTTATGAAAATTAGCTGTTTTTTTGTGGGGGAGAAGATGTTAAATGATACCAAAATGCATAATATTTATAGCATCCAAAATGTCTTAATAATTACTATAATATTATAGATTTTTGTGAAAATTATACATTTGGTATTTTATGAATTAAATATATTTTAAAGTATATCAGTTCAATATATTACGAGGGTTGGTATTTATATTTCTGGCCTAATAAACAAATATTTATGATCAAAGTTGGTTTCATTGTTTTTCAAAATATTCTTCATGAAGATCAATACATTTTTGCATGTGTTTAAACCAATTTCCGAAGCATTTTGTCCACTCCCATTGAGATAACTACAAAACATGCGTTTTGAATGCATCAACCGCTTCTTCGGGTGTCGCAAATGGCTGACCATGTAATTTATTTTTGACGTGCGGGAATAGAAAAAACGTCATTGGATGCCAAATCAGGGCTGCACGGCAGATGACCTTCAATTCGATGTTTTGGCTCGTCAAAAATTCCTTTGTTTGAGCCGATGTGTGAAAGCTCGCATTGTCATGACGAAGAATGATTTGCTTCTTCTGCATTTTTCGAATTTCCCCGATGTCTTCTGGCAAACAAATGGTCGTGTATCATTCGGAATTGACCATCCTGCTTTGCTCTCACGCCGTTGTCACCACGTGACCGGTAATTCCGAAGAAACAGGCAACCATTTGCTTTGCTTCAATGTGCTTCTTCCGCGAACAACTTTTGCTGGATTTGCCTCGTCTCGGAAGACCCATATAGTCGACCGCTGTTTAGTTATGTTTTATTTCATAGTCACAGCTGGCCATAGCATTCTTCATCATGAACATTTGTCCCTCCACTCTTAAACTTTCAACTCTATTGATTCTATACTCTTCCAACATTGTTATGTATCATTGCCCATTACTCAGCACCATAAATTTTTATGATCTGAGGATGAATTTCGCATGCCTACGTTTTTGTAGCATATCAAAGCTCTCACTTTATTTCCAGTTCATTTTCATCTCTTCACATATAAAATCACTCGCACAGCTACTAGTATAATCTCTACTATGACAAAAATTTACAAAACAGTTCTCACCCATTGATTTATACTGGATGAATTTGATTGCCTCCTACTGCTTTTGCAGATACAGTATCCTGCTGATGGACTAGTGGTAGAAGTGTATGATGAATGTATAAAAGCTTGTCTCGAAGTAAGATAAATGCTTCACTGTCAGAGTACTTGTATGGGATGATAGTTCTAAAGTGGTATATGTATTCAAACTGGAAAGATGTTCTTCTTCAACTTCTTTCATTTTTTTAATTACCAAACAATACTACTTTTTTGATGTGACTTACGTATTATATTTTATCTATATATAATAAATTTTTGCTCAACTGTACCGAAAGAATTCCCTGCATAATTAATCTAAAAAACTCTTCTTACCAAAAGAACTAGCTCAGGATCTCCCATGGTGGCAATGGCAGTGCAGAGTTTTCTCTTGGTACCTCCACTGAGTGTTCGTACTGGGCAGTCAGCATGGATGCTTAGTTCTAGGCTTTGTAGGCTATGGTCAACCAACTGAAAACAAAGTTTTAAATTTTATTGTAAGTACTAGTATAAGAGAAATTGCAAAATAAGAAGTATTCATATATTAGAGAACAAGTTAAAAACAGAAAAATGATTAAAAAATGATTCAAATAAATAAACCTACTCCTTTTAGAGTTAAATCGTCACTCAGCGTTCAGGCCATTAAGATGTTCACAGTAACTTAACAGTTCATGTAAGGACTGTTAATTGCAATTATTAGCTGATTATTGTTTTTTTTTTTTTTTTTTTTTTTTTTTTTTTTGATAAAAGTATTTTACATTGTTTGATAAGGATATATAAAAATCTATGTTTTAATAAGAAAATTTTATATTGTTTTTGTTATTAAAAGCAAATAATAATTATAATAAATCAGACCTTTTGTGTTTGAGATGGATGTATGCCTCTTAGACCAGCATAAACTTCTAAATGCTGTCTAGCAGTGAGGAGGGGATCAAGAGCATCCTTCTGAGGACAGTAACCAAGGAAGCGGTGCTTCTCATATGCTTTTGATCTGGAAAGCATTATTTTATTAACTTAATATATTTCCAATACGTAATGAAATAATGAGTTGTCCAGAAACTACTTTCGTTTTTCTCAAAAGAGAGTTGTAGTATGACAGAAATTTTAATGTTATTTGAAATAAATCTTTGAGAATACATTATGGCAAGCAATACACAGGTATTAGCGGATAGTTTGAATAAAAATTATTGAAATCATAGAATATTTGCATCAGCATTTTATTCTTATGTATTGAGAATGAAAATTCACATTTTACTTTTTTATTTCTATAAAGAGCTGTAGATGTATACAAGTTTTTTTTTGGTGTGTATGGTGGTGATGCACTAACATAACGTATATGCCAGTAATTAGTTTACAGAATTTCATTCTAGTGATTTTTCAGTTCCAAATGGATTGCGTTCTAATAAACCAACTAATACTGATGATGACAAATTAAGAGCTGTGATTTATGCTGTCATATAATTGTATGTAAGCCTGCTGAGAGTCAAAAGTACATTCAAAACAACCATTTGAATACGTTTAGTTATATAAAAATGCTGGATGTTTGGATTCCGTATGAACTCAAAAGAAATTCATTTGCTACAACATAATGGCTATGTGATTTGCTTTTAAAATATTAAGAAATTGATCAATTTTTGAAACGATTAATAACTGGTAACGAAAAATGTTAACTGGTAATTTTTTACAGTAACACTGAATGCAAAAGATCATGGTCCTAACATTTATCAGAAGAAAATTATGTTTATATTCCGGAGGATTATAAAAGAATTATGTATTACCAAAGCTTGACCAAAATCATGAGCTTTTACCAAATACTGTCAATATACTGTCAACAACTAATAAAACTGAAACGTTCTTTTAAACAGAATTGTGACACATACAAATAATTCTGATACTGTGTTTCATAATTATAATGCCAAATTACATTATTACATTTGTATCTTTAGTCACTCATGAGAAATTATTGAAGCTTATTGGGAATGTATTATGACATCCACATAGCTACAACATTTCATCAATAGACTTATTCATTTTATGCTCTGCAAAACTTTGTTGAGTTAAAAAAAACCTTCATTTCAGTTAATAATATCAGCTATCAACAACTGGAAGTTTTTTTTTTTTTTTCTTAAAAAAATATATATATATATATTTATTTATTTATTTATTTATTTATTTTTTTTTGAAAGTGCAATCATTAAGTTTCTGAAAGATGGCAAATAGTTATTGACCAAAATATCAATACATTGCTATATGAAGTTATTTCTTTGTATAAAAACTTGTTTTTTTATTGTAATGTTTAAAGAAAAGGTCCCAGCAAAAGTAGTTTATGGACTCAATAGGTAATGAAATAACTTAAAAACAGAGAGCAATATAAATAAGTAATAAGAAACATTTTTATTATCATACTTAAATTTCGAAAGATTCTAGTACTATATTTATTACAATAAATATAATACTAGCCGACAGTTATCAGAAATATAAAACCAAAAGTTTCTTTTATTTATATCTTAAAACAAGAAAACTTGACAATTGAGTAGCAGAGCAGTATTTCTAAATGTGGACAATACTGGTTGCTTAAGGGTATTTGAATTATTTTGGTTAACTTTAGATATCAAGTGGTGACAGAGGTCTTGATATTATTATAATAAAATTCTTAAAAATTGAAATAAATTACGCGTAGGATACATATTATGTACTCTTTTCCATAAACAATATTGTTGTGTGCGTAATAGATTGAATGCACACAGTGACAACAATAACCTGATATATATATATCGAAAAACATAATTATATACATATATTATATATATAATCTATTTATTCCGGACAAAAGCTGGTACATCACATATATATATATTTTAACCAAAACGAACACTTTACATTCTCTGACCTTCCACAAAAACACTCATACAGCTCTTCTTAGTATCAGAGACCACAATCAGTACTACACTAAAAACGTTAAACAAAATGCAATGCAATGGACATCTAAAGAGCGAAATTCACATGAAGATATCTCAATACTCGACTCTGAACTGAGAAAGTGAGAGCTAGTGCTTTCTTCGGTCTTATATAGTTTTACCCCGGCCACTGAGAGATCTTTAGTACTTTCCATTTATTGAAATTACTGAAGAGCATATACGGTTAAAATTACATATAAGGGTCGGATACAATTACAATTACACATTGGGATCAATTACAGGACAAATTACAGTTACGAAGGAACGGGACCAAAATGGTCGCCAAAACTAATGCTAGCTTGGCGATATCTCGGCAATTCAGCGAGATAGCAATTTACCTCAATGTTAAACAGATTTCTCCCTGTAATCATGTTTTTCTGGCAGACATTCGACTCTTCAGATTTTCTTGGCACATTATACAAAATATACTATAATTTCAAAAATAACTTCATTCAGATTATTTACATATATACAAAAATTCGTAACATTAATTAGAGCTTTGTGCCATCTTTTGAAAGCGAGAAATTAGCTACAAGTGTCAAAAGTTGTGATTTATACCTTTTACTAACAAAGCATAATTTTAATAATTGATAACTATTAGATCTCTATCAACTTTATCCATTCTATTGATTTAATAATTAATGTTACTATTGCATTATAGTAAAAAATCGGGAAACGCCGTATACGTGAAAATTCCGGATATGGTTATGATTAACAGAATGGCAAAACTTATGGGGCTATCTGCCTAAAGGGTGGAGAACTTTCTAAGGGAAACTGGCTCGTATTCGCGTTACGTATGGCAAAAATCACGAACATTAACCATGCAGCCAGCCTGTTTGCGAGGGATCGAACCACCAGCATTCAGAGGTCTTAACCATTGGACTACTGGTGGTGCAAAATTGCCATACAGTTGAGCATATAAAAATGCAATTCACTGTAGAAAAGCTAAATGAATGTAAGAACTTTCTACTCCAAAATTACAAAAACAGCTTACTTGCTGTTAACTTAAACATTAAAAAGCTTTCATTCAAAATTATGCAAGATAATTGCATAATTATGCAAGATAATTGAATAATTATGCAAGATAATTGAATAATTCCCGGAGGGAGGGAGCATTTCAGATATAATAGCCGACAGATTTCATAGACCTTAAATATACGAAAATAAAACATCTTATATGATTATGAAATCCCGTCGACCATGAAAGAGATGTAGCCGAAATTGCGTCAATAATTTTTTCAGAAATTTAAAGAAATATATTGTTATTTCTTTAATAAGATGATGAACAGATACAAGATCAACAGATACAGATATAGCGTATACAAAACTTTATCGCATTATTTCGTGTTGCATAATCATTATTTACACTCATGTCCATAAATTAAGGATAATTCGGAGTCACGCGGAAATCGAACTCTAAAATAAATATATCACCTGTAAAATCACTACACACATCTTCAAGAATCATATGCAAATTTCAGGAAGTAACCAGATGACACCGATGGTACGTCACAATGACGAGAGTGATATATAAGGAATGCAGGCAAAGAAGTAAAATTGTTCGCAGGCGCTTTATAAGCATTTCAGTGCAATAACCGAATAGTTATGACACAAAGGACGCATTTGGATGATATTTTACGTAGTAGAATTATCGGCCGTCTGGAATGTGAGCGTACCCAACTGGAAGTATCAGACGAACTTGGAATTGCCCAGAGTGTTATCTCCAGGCTTTGGTAACGATTCCAAGATGATGGTAATGTGAGTAGACGTTACAGCACAGGCCGCCCCAGAGTTACAGCGCCGAATGAGGACCAGCATTTGGCAGTTACTGCCAAAAGAAACAGGCGGAGCACAACTTCAGACCTGTCTCGTCAGCTCTCTTCAGCCACTGGTACGACAATTTCAAGCCAGACCGTGTACAGACGCTTAGGGAAGATTGGTCTATATGCTCGTAAACCTGTCAGATGCGTTCCACTTACTGCAACTCACTGTCGCCTGCTGTTAGCCTGGAGTAGAGAGCATGCATTATGGACACCACAACAGTGGGCTTGTGTGATGTTTTCCGACGAGTCCAGGTTTAGCTTGCAGTCTGATTCTCGCCGGACTTTCATATGGAGAGCTCCAGGTACCCGTTACCACCAAGAAAACATCATTGAACGACACCGTTACGGTGGTGCCGGAGTGCTCGTTAGTGGTGGAATTATTCTGGGTTCCAGAACATGTTCAAATTGGAACCATGACAAGCCAAATCTATCGGGACGTCATTCTGGAACAACATGTACGTTTGTTTCGGGGCGCCATGGGCGCACAATTTGTGTTTATGGATGACAACGTCCGTCCTCATCGTGCAAACATCGTAAGCGAATGCCTTCAATCGGAGGATGTCACCCGTATGGACTCGCCAGCATTCTCACCGGACTTGAAGCCAGTAGTATTGTGTATTTATTTTCAAATGAAGTCGCCTGTTGTATCTATCAATGTACACTTTTCTACATGCCAGGATCCCGTAACTTTGAAAATACTGCACAGTATGCTATTTTGTTGAAGGTAGGTCCAAAAATTTAATCTTTTATTTTCGCCTAAAATGCAGGAGAGAAAAATAACAATTACGAGATATTACCTTCTTTACGAAAACTGGTGTTTTTCTGTTAACAGGCGCCACTCGCCAAATGTTTACATTCCTTCCTAATTCCCTTAATGAAGATTACATACTTCAATAATAAGAATTAGTATATAATTTTATAAACATAAAGAGAGTAAAATTTGCTTTTTTAACTTGTATACTTAGTAAAACTATTGTGATGCACGAATTAATCGGTTTTGTGTTATACTCTGCAGGTCTTTAAAATTGCTACCCCACGAAGTAAGAGGACAACAAACCTGAAGTTTGAAGGGAAAGGTCAAGGGTGGATGGTGCTATTGGAAATTCGAGAACTTCACGAGGTGCCGGAGCCCGTGGAGTCCCCTTGTTACGTGAAACTGATGATTTAAAAAATATGAAATATTAATCATAGCTGTTGAATTCCTGCAGTAAAAAACGATAAACTTATAGGATGTGGTTTGGTTTGATGTGATTACGACAAAGCCTCGAGAGCTATCTGCCTAAGGAAAGAGATGCCTCTGTGGAGGACTTTTTAAGAGAAACTGGCTCGTATACACGTTGCACATAGGGGTAACCATGAAAACGCCCATGCAGCCAGCCCGTTCGCGGGATGCGAACCTCGGACCGAACTACCACTGTTCAGTGACTTTACCGCTCGGCCACTGGTGAGCCACTATAAAATTATAGGAAGAAAATATAATGACACTCTTAAAAATCAAAAGATACATTAATGGTACCATAGTAAACTTGACCGGATAATGTTACTTAATCTGGTCTGGTTCACTTGATCTGGTAATATTAATTAATCTAACAACTCTAACAGGTGTGAAGGGAATTATCGCTATGTCTGAAGCATCTACAAAATCGTGAGTGGATTTAAATAACCTTTTCATTCAAACATAATTTAGAACATAAACTCACTCTCTTGTGCAATATCAGCCTCAGGTTGTGGTGATGCAACTAAATACAACAGTCAAATCAAACGTGGAACAGTAGTCAAAGACTACACAACTATCATTACATTACTATAAGCTGGTTCAGTAACCCTACCGGAGCGTCACTATTATTATATTACTATAAGCTGGTTCAGTAACTCTACCGGAACGTCAAAACATAAAAAAATAAAAATAAAAATAAAAATAAATAAATAAAAAAAATGTCGACAGCAATAGAATGCGAAGTTGAATAACTACGACTATCAGAGCATAGAAAAAAAAAACAAGAAAACAAGAAACTAACACATAGAGTGCACGCGAAGCGAGAAACACGTTCGGTCTCAGAAACCCAAAACCTCAGTTTAAATACTGGCTACCTCATTCTGGTGAGGAATGCGGAAAGGAGGTGTTATAGTAGAGACCGAAACCGTAATAATGGGTTAATTTAAAATAATGACTTTACAAACTCATCGTTTTAATTCTATCATCGTTAGCTCATCTCGAGATCCAGTGGATGTTATGAGAATTTGCAGTCTCTGAGTCCAAGAGGGCTACTCCGAGCAGTGTATGGTATTTCAACGGCCTCCACTCAACCAGCGCTTGAGACGACAGGCACCTTGTCTGTATCACTTTAGAGATTGTAGAACTCCATCACGTATCCTAGGCGATGAACCTGGGTATGTTATATTGCACCAAGTAAATCTGCATGTATGGTACGACGACATCCGCAGTGTTACGAACTATCAACAAGGTAACGATTACTTTGCTTCCGTTGATGTTACATCACCGGTATCAGCTGATGAATCCCGCTTTTACAGCATTATGAAAGCCTATAGGAACCGAGATTACATTATGATTGCCGAAAGGGAATCGTAATGTAATCTAATCGGGTGGAAAAAATGCGGGACGGGTACGAAGGCTGAATTGTTCATCATCATACCGGTCTAGCATCATGAGTATGGGATGCCATTGAGTACTCCTTCCTTATCCACATATCCAGTACTTTGACCAACTACTGCTATATAAGTGATGCTTCAATGTTCATGGCTGTGTCATATCTTCGGAGCTTTCGTTGCCTCACCTTTCAGCGGTGTAAGACGGCACTTTTAAGCATGCTGGTCTTTTTCCTCAATACACGGGATATTCGATATATTCGACCTGGGGCATTCTCTAGATCTCTGATCAAGTATTTTAACCTCAAATAAGCTTTTTAACTATAATGAAAACTCTAAATTTCGTCGAAAACGGTCTTATATACTTACTGATAACATTCATGAAAGGTTCTGAATTCAACTCACTTATATTAGAAAATATTGTTCTATATTTCTTGTATTCTGAATGACTTTTTAAGTTGACAATAATAGATAAATAAAGAAGAACTTTCATTGCATTTAAATATTGGAATAAATATAATTACTGATAATACTGACTGGGAACCAATGCGAAGTATTCTGCCAGATGTGGGACGAATTTCTCCGATCAGAAGACGAAATAATGTAGTTTTCCCGGCACCGTTTGCTCCAACCAGGCCAAAACACTAAAAAATAGCATAAAATGGATACGAAATTATTACGATCCGTAATATAATTTGAGCTTAAGTAATCGTACAAAAACTGTCCATTAGTAATATAATATTAAACTGATACTGATTTTATATGAGTAGTGATAAATTTGTGCTCATAAGTGAAAAGCTGGACTATTTAATTATTAGGTAGGTAATAACAGGAATATTATATTACTAATGAAAAAAAATTCGTGCTGAAAGACATAATATAAGTCAACAGAAACATCTGTTATTAATGAGAATAATGCTATAAATATTTGTAATATTTATAAGCTGAATATAATTAAAAATGAAATGTATTCTGAATCAGTAAATCATATTATTAAAAAGTATAATTTAAATTATTAAGAAGTATATTTATTACTTTCTCAGTTTGTTAAGCTTTATGATTATAGTTTGAAAGACAAATTGAAAGATCTGTCACATTGTACAGCATCACTATGCAAATTGGCTATGTATCAGGCAGCGCAGAGGATAAAAGTCTTACATCTCATCCATTTCCAATACTGGTTGCATGGATGGTAGCATGAAGTAACGAAACAGAAACATTTGTACGGATTTTTCTAAAGATGTTTCTAATGCTAAAATATACTTTTCACACTCTTTTTCATACAAATCCATACCATACGTACACATGAAGATACCTCAGAAATTTGAGAAAAATTTTGGTATGTTTCAAGTTAAAAGAAATTTACTTGATTGGTACGCCAAAAAATATTAACTGAAAAACCGAACATTAACTGAACATCGATACTGAACATTAACTGAAAACCGATATTGAGCATCTGTAAATATTTGTTCAGACAATGGAGGAAAAATTGCATTTTAACTTTCAGAACTTTGTGAAAAATATGAAAATATACAGAAAAATACAGGTCATATTTTTCAAATCCCTTCTATTAATAACGTACACATTTTAACTATGACGGATTAATACTTACTTCACCCACTGGTATGTTTAGACTTAAGTTATCAACAGCATATTTGTTTCCAGCTTTACTGGGGTATACCTGCAAAATTAGAAATTACGCTTATTATCTTCTGTAATTCAGAAAAAGAAAGGCACTATTATAATAAAAATTAATGACTAGTTTCAGATTTTCTTTTTTGAAAATAAATTTTCATACATTTCTAAAAAGTATATGAATTTTCATTTTAGCTTACTTTAAAATTTATATAATTGTTGGTAATGATTTCAAAAAAACTTTGTATAAAAGTTATACGAAAGATTAAATTTTAAAGTGAATTTAAGAAGGAATTGATAGAAGAGAGCACACTTTTACCTTTTTTTCTAACTTCAGATATACAGTGAAGCCTCAGTTTACGAAAACAATTCGTCCATAAAGGCCGTTCGTGAACTAAAGGGTTTGCAAACTGAAAATTGTTTTCCTTAGAAAATTTTTCTTTAGTTAATGTAAAATGGATTGATTAATCCATTCCTAGAGCACTGTTGAGTGCATATTTGAACGTTTACGACAGAAGCTTTGGCATAAATTTATAAAACAAAACCAACTGAGAATCATTAAATCTAAGACGGCAAAAAGGTAAACGCAATACAGAACATATAAAAATAGAAGAAAACTTAATTTAGTTTTAAAAAAGGAAGAAATATATTTGGAGAAGAATCTCTTTGGTAACACAGAGAGTCCCTCTGCCTTCGAGAGTCCCTCTCTCTTTTTTTTATCATTTAGGGCCAGCCAACTCTGTTTGGGACCTACTGGATCGTTGTCTGAAAACATATTTCCAGTATATTTTCTTAATGGTCTATATTTCAAAATGCTCCTAAAGTTAGATACGGCAGGATCTCTGCAAATGCTTATTCTGTGCTTTGCTACTACTTTATCAGAATGACATCGTTCCATGAAGCTTTGCATCTTACTCCATTTTGCAAAAATTTTGGGTACAAAAAACTAAGATCATCATCCCTTCCTTCCTCTTTCTTCAGAAAACATTTTCTTCACAGTTGGCTTTGTTGCTGCTTTTGAAACTGTCGCAATTTTTCCGCGCTGAGCTAATTTTTTTTTTTTTGTTCCATAGTCACTGATTTTATATAGAGAAACAATATTATGTCTAACAAATAAGTCCTCTGTATTAAAATCTTCAAAGTCAGTGTCTGCAGCACAGTTTGGCCATAATTTCCTCCAGGTTGAAGTCATGGTCACTTGTTGCTAGGCTTTGTTAATGAGAATTAAGTTATGGAGAATATCAAACTACACTGCATTTTGAAAAACTCGCTTATTACCAGACCAGACAAGTATCTCTTAATGCTGAGAATTAGGCAGCTGATTTTTAATGCTAAATTTTACATTATTCAATCATAAACCATTATTCCAACTGCGCTGTAGTATAAAACAAAGCGCTTTCACACTAGCCTATACACAAACAATGTTTAACTCCCAAACAAGTGTATTCAAGCCCTCTCCATTATTCTCAAGAATCGCACTTCATGTAGTTATTTACTTGTCCTAAAAGGTGCTTCTCAAAGGAAAATGTTTTTCTTACATTGAAGAAATGCACGAAATGATAAGAACGGCTTTTACAGCCATAATACAAAAGTGTTGTTTCTTTTATTATTCCATTATGCTGTTACTACTTGCATCGACATTAAAGGATCGTGGTGTCTACGACTATACTATTTTTTTAAATTGTTTATATTAACACATATTTTTAAAGTTATTATATATTTATTATTTGATTGCCACACTGAAACTGTTTATTTGCTAAAGTGTTCCCCAAGTATTAAAATAATGCTATCAAATGATGAATCTGATAAGGAAAGAGACTTCGTATTCAAAATTTATAATAACCGATCTTGTTGTATCCCTCCAAATCTGGGGTCCCCAACCTTTTTATTCCTAAGAACACATTCTAGAATATCTGCTGGACGGCGGGCACCATTTACTTTATCACACTAGTTAGAATTTATAGTTGGACAGAGTTAATAATACATGCACATGAAAAGAGAGAGAGAGATCGATTTCGCTTGAATAACTACAGGAAGTGCTGGTATCTGTGTTGGATGCAATTTCTATTTCATTAAGAATGAAAAAACGTTCGTATAGAATTTTATTGAAAACTAAAACATTTTTATCGTCATCGCACAGCGGTGGGCACACGTTAAACGATCGGCGGGACCTGGTGCCCACGGGCATAGGATTGGAAACCCCTCCTCTAAATTAATTTGGATAAAAATCTTTTTTTAACAAACAGAGTTGTTTTCCTCTCTGCGGGTGTCACAGCACATAAATATTTATACTAGGAAGATTAATTTTTATCTAAGCGAATAAATAGTAAATTAAATTATTTAAGTACATACATAAGCATACACACACACACACATATATATATATATAGTATATATATACATTTCTCTTAAAAATACATACTTGAGAAATATTTTGAATCTGTAGTAAAAACTTTGAATCATCTTCCGTAACAGTAGACATTACTGGCCTTTTGCTACCAAATATTAACCTGAAAAAATGTAATTTTATGTTCTCACATTCTCTTAAGAATTAAGAATAACACAGAAAATTAATGAATGAATTTGAACTGATATAAAAGGAAAAGAAAGAATTCTTATAATTAGTTAATATACTGGATTATGGCAAAGCATACTAAATATATCTATCTGTCTAATGGGAGGGATGTCTTCGTAAAGGACATTCTACAAGAAAGTGGTTTGTATCAAAATCTATCGAAGTGCTGATAGAGCGATCGCCAGCTGTCCAAATGGCATATAATAGTAGTATACTCAAACAATTTTACTATCCTTTATAGTCTATTTATATATTTATGATAACAGATTGATGACTTATGCATATCTCTTATAACTTCCATAGGAAAATCTTAAGACATGTATATCAGAAAATATATTTTTGTCTTTTAGAGAGTGCAAAATATTAAAAAACAGCCTAGATAATGCGTGTAAATGAAAAAGACGGCAAATTCGTGAGTTTAGTGTGGTGCTCATGGTACGTATTAAATATTTAAATAGATGTGCAATCCCTCTGAAATGTTTCTGTTTTTTCATTAAAGTCGTAAAGTTTGCAATACATTTTATGAAAAGGTGGGCTGTTTAAAACATATTCGATTAAAAATTTGAAATCTGCCACTTATACATTAACGTACTGTATCGTCATTTGTTAGAGAAATTGTTAAATTAGCTCAGAACCTATTATAAAACCTACACATTTTTGAGTTTATTAAATCTATAGAGGTGAGTTATAAAATTTCATAAATTAAGGCATTTACAAACAGCGCAATGACCAAAGTGGCCTCATTTACAAGGCAACCCAGCATTTTTTTAATATATGTCCCAAGGAAAAGAAAAAAAAAAAAAAAAAAAAAAAAAAAAAAAAAGAGGATTTGGCTATAACATAGCCTTATGAATTTGAGTTTGTTATATTGTTCTTCAAGAATTTTCATTGAAAATTGATAAATTCCGTACAGGTTAAGCAAATACATTTTTAATGCGAAATTTAAGGGATTAAAGTTCTTATTATATTTTTTAAATGTGGAATAAACATATGAAATAAATATCATATCAAAACGATTATTTTATGCTAGGTATGTAACATGCGTAACATGAACTTTTATTATATAATTATAGTATTTTCGGATATTAATTATTAAGAAGTAAGTTAACAGCATTTGAATATCCCAGTTTCTTATACAACTACAGTTATAATTTCAGTTATAATTTAATTATGCAATGTCAAATGGAAGCATTCTTGGATTTGGCTATTTGTGGGACGACGTGGAAAGTTTAAGTTAAAGATCTTATGTCTATTGGAATGACAACGCTTGCCAGGTCACAAGTGTCATAAATGCTTTTATAACTATAAAGTTATAATGTATTTTCTTCTGCCTTCGCGAAGTAATTGGATGCATACTTTGATGCGTATTCGAGAGGTCCAGGTTCGAGTTCCGGAGAGGCATTTCTCATTTTTCACGTTTCCTGCTTATATTATAAAAAAAAAAAAAAAAAAAAAAAAAAAAAAAAATTTAAAATTGGCGGTAACAAGTAAGAAGGAGAGGCCCTAACTGGTTTTCCCCATACGCTGAAGCACTGGCGATCCTTTCGTGGTGAACAAAGCATTAAGTGACTTACCATTAAGATCGATGGGTTTGAACACGATCGGATGTAAACATTTTGTAATTACGTCGTAAATATACATATAGATGTATATATTTTCTTTTTATATAATATTTCAGAGCCCTAAGTATGTAAAAAAAAAATTAAACAACATTTCATTCTGAACGGAATTAAATGCTATACTTTTCACAGAACAGTTTGCTCAGAACGGTTTAATTTGAATGAAATATTTTAACAAGTTTTCGTTAATTACATTAGAAAAAAAAATTAAGGTAATTCGATTTTATTCGGTAAAGGATTACAAAAATTAAGATTAAAGTAATAAAGTAGTAAAGTAATTTCAAAGTAATAAAGTAATTTTAATATTGCATTATTTCTTTTCTATTTATAGATCTTCTTCAAAAATACTCTCTCAAATATGACATGATTTTTTAGCTTCTGAGGCATCTTTTAAATCGAAAAATCGAAGTCAATTTATAATTATGCTCTATTCAGTTCATTTTAAATTAGAGCACATTTTGTTTTAATAGTGAAATACGTTAACTATTGGTGCTCATTTCTATGTACTTAACTTTCTCTAAATATTTCTAAACGGGAAAAAGGGGGATTTTATTTTAAATATTATTTAAAATTTGTAACTGAGTTATTATAAAATGTAAGGGGAATAATTCTTTTAATTATACTTATCAAATTTGTTTTATCCTTAATTTCAACAATACATATTTTAAAACTCTTCTTTATTACTTCCTTAAGTACGCATCTTATAGAATTTGCTTTACAATACTTTCTAGCAGATTGCTTTCCAGTACGAACAATTCCTGCTTAAATAGTTTTATAAACGTATTTGTCAACAGGATTTCAATTTATGTTCACGATTCATTATTAAGGTTATTATATATTTATAATCATTATAATTTACATTAATTTAATAATTATATTTATTTTATTTAAAACATTTTTGCGTTTGGAACATAAAATAAAAGTAGCGAATACTCTATCAAGTGTTTTCGAAAGACGTATGCAATTTTAAAGTACAGTAAGGTATTTTTCATTAAGCATAACATTTTTGCTAAAATCTATATTTTTTTAGTTCAACAGCTTATAATTTTATAAAACAAATTCATAATCAAAATCGCTGTTGTTAGTTATCGAAAAATAAACAAGATGCGATTTTTTGCGCAAATGTCACTAAACTATACAAATTGCTATTATTCGTCACACAATGAATGTTTCTTTTATACGAAAGGGCCCACCAGCGGCCGAGCGGTAAAGTCGCTGAACACTGGTAGTTCGGTCCGAGGTTCGAATCCCGCGAACGGGCTGGCTGCATGGGTGTTTTCGTGGTTTTCCCCATGTATAACGTGTATACGAGCCAGTTTCCCTTAAAAAGTCCTCCACGAAGACATCCCTTTCCTTAGGCAGATAGTCCTAGTGTGCTTTGCCATAATTAAATACACACACACTTTTAGGCGAAAGTGTCCCGTTTTTTTTTTTATTTGTATGGCCGAAGCAATGCGGAGTTGGCCCCTCCTTTCTTTCTTACCTCCATGGGAAAAAAAAAAAAAAAAAAAAAAAAAAAAAAACTAATGGCTTTACAAGTGGCGCCCGAATTAAAATAAAAGGCGGTGAACGATAATTAGTCACCAGCAGGATTTGGCGGTTGGATCCGCTCATCTCTAGTCGCCCTTTAAAAGGGAGGGTATAAAAGGTGATACTCTATATCAAATTGTGGAGTGCGAAATGTGCCCATGATCGTGTGTGATGAAGAATATATTTTTGATAATTAGTTCGTATCCACCAATAAAAGTGATATTCAATTCGGCCACGTCTGTCTACAAGTCTTCCCTTCGAGTGGCATCTTTCTGACTACGCGGTAAATTCTCACCAAGATTCAACGAAGAGAACCATAGTTAATCTGTTTCAGCAAGTTATCGTATTACATAGATATATATATAAACCCCGGTTCGTTGAGCGCAGTCTTTTACTCTTACATGTTGGCAAATTGTGCATTTTGCGCTTTAAAAGTGATTGAACAGCGTTTTCCCCATGTTCCGGTTAAGGCTTTTATGCGCCTAGTCAATCCGCATGCAAAAGTTGTAGAACCATCAACAATTTAAAAGTTTTTTTTGGCTTATTACGTGTTCCGCCCTTAGGCACTACACGGAAAGAGAGGGATGCCCCGTGGAGGTCTTTTTAGGGAAACTGGCTCGTATCCATGTTACACATGGGGAAAACCACGAAAACGCCCATGCAGCCAGCCCGTTCGCCGGGACTCGAACCCCGGACCGAACTACCAGTGTTCAGCGGCTTTTACCGCTCCGCCGCTGCTGGGCCTAATTTAAAAGTTTAAGCCGCCGTTTTTTTACATTTGAAACTCTAAGTAGAATCGTGAATTGAGTCCGTTTATGCATAAACTTTAGTATCTTTCCCCCGGGTTTCTGAGATACGACTACTATTTGATTTCTCTGTTTCAGTTCAATGTGGCAGAAAAAGGAGTCGTGGATGATTAAATATAAGTCAAACAATTAATCTAATGGTGATCAAAATTTTATACTGCAGCAACTTTCTCATATCAAACTGAAAAAATGACATAATTTCGCACTTGGAGACAAATGTAACCCTGAGTTTCTTAGCACATCTATGCAAATATAGTACTGTAAAGAGCGAAATTTACCATAGACTGCATTCCGAACTTTCCTCTCTATTAATTTTAAAGTTTCTCAGTTTTTATCTGGTCACGGTTTCGTTTCAGTCTATGATAAAATAATTTATGTGAATGTTAAAAAAATGCACCTCAAGATGTGAAACATTTAAGCTTTTCACGCTACCTTTAATGACCCTAAATTATGCTTGCAAAACAGTCTGAAAATGTTCGGCGGGACTTGGCCAGTGAACTTATCTGTTTTCGTGAAGTCCAGAGTGCTGTTTGTTCTCTGTTTTTGTTCGTTTTATTTATGCATGTAATATTTTATGTTTTATTTAACTTACTTTTGTAAGCCCGTGTTGTAAATCTGTGGTTCACGGGGAGATTGTAAGTGTTCAAAAAAGAAATGTGCTCTCGAAAATTGTATGTAAAGGGGAAAAAAACGCCCTATAGGCCGTTATATAAAACCTGAAAGCTTTCAGGATTTTAAAACAAATTTTTTCCCCTTTGTTTGCATTAACCATATTTCATTTTATGCTGCAATTTCAAAATTCGATGCAAGCTGAATTACGACTATATAGTTAAGTGTATGTATGATAATTTAATTTTAAATAAAAGTTTATTTTTAATTTCAGACTCCTTAATTTTATTTTTAATTAGAAAATTTCACTCATTCAAGTTACATTTCTTTTTAATATATAACGTGATCTTTTACAGCGAAAATTTAAAGCGTTATTATTAACAGGCGGCTTCTTTCCAAAAAGCTTAATTAGCTTGTAGAGTCATTAGGTTAATTTGAAGCAGTAGACAGGAAAACTGAGCAAAGCCCTCGCCAAGACTCGAACCTGGACCTCTAGAATATGCGCCGTGTGTGTTACACCACAAAGGCATGCTTCAGGAAGGGAGAAAATATCTTATATAGTCCTCCTTTTAAACGGCGACTGGAGATTAGAGGACCCACTTACCAAATCCTGATGGTGACGAATTATCGTGCACTACTTTTTAGTTCGAGCGCCATTGTAGAGTCTTTAGGTTATTTTGAAGCAGGAGGCATGAAGAATGAGCAGTGCCCTCGCCAGTGTGCGAACCTGGACCTCTCGAATACGCGTCGAGTGTGCTACGAAGGCATGCGGAAAGGAGAGAGAAAATACCTTAGCTTAAAGCACTTCCTAAATGCATCATACCCCTCCTTCAGCCACCGACTTTTATATGTGAGAAATAATTTTAAAAAAATCATGTATGGGTTTAAAAGACAGTCTTACATCCATCCTCTAATGAGAAAATTAAGACCCTTAATCACTTGCTAACTTTCAAATTGAAAACTTAACTCTCGTGTTATCTCTTATTGTAAAAATATGAAACTTACGCTCCAAAATCAAAACTAATATGTACTTCCTTGTTGGTGCTGGATTTATTTCGTTTAGTTTTGTATCTATCACGTCAGTTACGCTGGAGGTAAAGTGACATGTTGCCTGTTTATTGTTGGAAAAAATCTCCAACATATCAACAAACTAATATATTTCATGTTGGGAAAAAATTTCGTTTGGAAAAAGCAACGTATCAACACATTAATGCAGGATTATTCATAATTCTGCGAAACATTTTAAAAATTTATCCTAACTAAACTATACAACCAATAACAATTGTTTTTATATTGAAATGGAAAAAAATTCAGCAAGCACTTTAACATATTTCACAAACACTGAATATGTTCACATTTGCTGTGGTCTATGTGATAAACCGTTTCGTCTTACATGCGTGCCAGAATGGAAGGATCGAACGCAGTCATAGCGTCAGTGATACGAAATTTTCTTTTGCCAAGATGCAGGACATTACTGTAAACGGAGATAAAAAGGTCCTTGACAAACCTCCCTGACTCATGAAGTCTCATGGAAATTAAATTCGAAAACTAGGATGTCTATCAAATTAACGCATCATCTCCTCGTCTTGTGTGTCTTGTCTATCCTAGTGGAAAATTTTGATTGAGATACTTTCGCAAATCCAGCTTTCAGATGTGTCCAAATAAATCCTCCCAGTACTATACAGGTGTTGCCGAAACAGTAGAGGTGGGCACACTAAAAGTTTGAGAAATATGTTTTAAAAAAAAGTAATTTTTTCCCATTTTAGTGCAATAAAGTTTGGTTTCGGTTGTATAAATTATTTGATATGAATTTTAATTTTCTTTATGGATTTACGAACCCTGTATATTACATGTATTTTTATGTATAATACATAGAAAAATTAATAACATAATGGATGGAAGGCATTTTTTAGCACTTGTATTAAACGGTCATGTATTAAATCAGATTTCTTAATTTCTGACTGTATCCATATTAATAAAATCAGCTGTCCTTCTAAAGGCAGAATAGAAACCTGCTACTTTAGTTCCGTTACTTTCACATCAGCATTCCATTTACAAGACATATTTATGATTACGATTTTCTTACTCACCTTTGACACCAATGCTTTAAAGGTAGGATTTCCAAAAGGAGCGTAAGAAGGAAAAATAACAAGCCTTGGATAAACAATGAAACATAATTAGGTCCTAGAGAGTTCCAGCCGAAAGGCGACAAGTATACATCCTGGCCGAACTGGGCAAAAATTTCAGTCCGGATCTGATTCTCGTTGAGGTCAGTCAGGCCTCCTACCAAACTGTACTGAGGAAAAGCCAGGGATACTTTCTGCACGAGCTCCAAAGTGACGGCGATGTCCTAAAGAAAAGAAATTTCTAATAATTATGTTAGAAATGAATACCTGTTATAAGATTTCTTCAGAGTCTGGAGAACTTAACTTCAAAAGTTAGCTTGTTTATAATAATTTCTAGCCAATATATTTCTTGTATTTATCATTCATTACGTTGTGAAGTTTATTTGCCATTGCAACATTTTTTTGAGTGTCGTCTTTTGTTCTCTAAAAATTGCCGGACTCCAGCGCATGTTGGATGCAATACATATTCCCCTCTAATCTCTTTTCTGCGGTTATTATTAAGTCATTCTAAGCTCTCCTTTGAATATGGAAAGTTATTGTTTTTTTAAATATTATGATAATAATTCATTTTTGAAGTGAATTTCTGTGTTTCTTTTTAATTGCTGTTTCTAGATTGTAATGCTAGTGTGGGACAGATCTACGTCTCCCGTTCTACTGGGCCGATTGATGAAATTTAATATTTAACTTTTTCATATCTCGAAAGCTTGACTTGGAATATGTATTAGATTTTTATATAGCATTGCTCTAACATAGGTATTCTGACACAAAATCGGACTTTTTCTGAAAATGACATATCGATTTTTTTCCATGCTTCGATTCTACTACTCAAATTATGCCAAGTGTAAATATTGGACGAATAGATTTTAAAAAATTAGCTCTAAAAATTTGGCTCCTCAAAGTTTTTTTATAGAAAAGAAGAATTTGGTAGAAAAGAAAGAATTTCATACAAAAAAGATATATATATCTATATATCTTTTTTTTAATTAAACTTATTTCTTTTTTCACAGTTCGAAATCTAGGTTCAATTAAAATAAAATTCGTGGATATTTTCTTATTTATTTTTTAAATTTGTATTTTTTAGTAATTTTTATAAATTTTTCGAAACAAATATGAGTATACTTAACCAAAATTCGATGTGCTCACAATGCTTGGTGCTCCTGTATGATGCTCAAAGCTCTTGCCGACAGACGCAATCTGCCACGATGAAGTTCGTGGGCTTGTTCTGATGTTACTATCAGACAAGTGAGATAAGTCACAACAACAACGGACTTGGAATGTTTCATTTATAATAATCTGGTTCATTTTTGAATCTTTCTAGGAGTTGTATTCTGCTCTCTTTAAAAGCTGTATACTTCTTTGGAAAGAAACAATTCAGTAGATATGTAATAAAGTCTTACCTTCGATATGCTGATCATACGCAAGCTAACGAGCGCCATCATTATAACGAGTCCCACGAAGAGGTGACTTGTGAAAATAACCATGAAAGCTAGACTGCCCTCGTGGAAAAAACGGCTGCAGAGGTAAGTCAGAGGCGTTGTGGCCCATCTATGAGAAAAAACAGATAAAAGTCTGATCAGTAGCCAGTTTTGATTTTCAGAGATTTGAATGATATTTTAACTTCCTGGAAACACTAATACATTAAAAAACAGCATTATTTTCCTCTTTGTTTGGCTTTCCGCTCAATTCTCAGTAGAATATTCTTTTGCTCCAAACGAAACAGACATTTAAGACTGGAATTTAAGTCTGAAAGCAGAGGGATTTATATACTCGCAAAGTAAAGTTATTCTGCGTTCTCAAAAGCACGATAAATTTTATTTTCTGAATGGAATTATTGTGGTAATAAATATAAATTTTAAAAATTAGTACAGCAGAACTCCGTTCATCCGGATTCTAGTTATCTAGAATTTAAGTTATCTGGATATCTTATTGTTCTTTCTAGCCAAATAAAATTAACATAAAATTAACTTTGTTGATATTTTACGTGCCTGCTATTACTTTTTCCTTAACTTGTTCTTTCTAGCCAAATAAAATTAACTTTGTTGATATTTTACGTGCGTGCTATTACTTTTTCATTAACTTAAACATAATACAAAAGGATATCGTAGCATTATTTTACATCGGTTTAACATTATTTCTCACATATTATTATTTTATATTTATAAAAAAATAACTACTTATTTTAATTTCAATGAAGAGAAATAGGCTAGCGTTTTGTTTTACTCAAACAGGAAATAACGTTTTCCTTTCTTAAAAAAAATAAGTACAGAAAAAATAAGCTCAAAATTATTTATTTAGTCTTAAGATTCTACAAAAATAAAAAATCAATTTCACTATTTTATTTTGATTGAGCATATTTTATTTAGTGCCTCCCCCAAAAAGTGCGTTTTATATCATGTTTTATGGATATAACAATATTTAATTTTTTTTCCAAGAAAATCTTCATTTAAATAAAATATGATAAACGAAACCAACAAAATTTCTTTATTTGCATTACAATTAATCTCACAGATAAAAAGACAATCCAGTTTTTCGGATTTTTCTGTTATTTGGGTAGACTGTGATTTCAAATGATTCTATTCTGTAATTTATTCGTACAAATTTTTGCAAACACTTTACTAATTACCTGACATCATACGGGAGGATGGCTGATTTAGGTACATATTCACGTGATTTGCCCGATGACTAAAATAGAATTCATAGTGTTGTTCATAGGTGAATCCAATATGTTGGATACGAGGCATTATTCAATATGAAAAGAATTTGAAACGAACCGGCAGATTAAGATTCTTTAAAGAAACTGCTATGATTGTTATATTGGGGTAATTATAAGATTATAGAGTCATTAGCCTATTTTGAAGCAGAAGACGTGAAAAATGTGCAATACCCTCGCTGGGATTGGAACCTGGACCTCTCGAATATCCTTCGAGTATGCTTCCAGTTACATCACAATGCATTTCGAGAGGAGGGAGGAAATTCCTTATATACTTCCCCTTTTAAAGGGCGACTGTTGATTATGGGACGCAATCGCCAAATCCTGGTGGTGACGAATTATTATCCACCACCTTTTAATTCGGGCACCACTTGTAGAGTCATTTAGAATTTTTCGATGTCAGGAAAACTGAGGATATCCGCAGTGCGATCGCCGGACTCGAACCCTGTACTTATCAAATACGCGTCGAGTACGCCTCCAATTACACCACGAAGGCATGCGGAAAGGAGAGAGAAAATACCTTGGAAGGTAATCTAAGAGAGTTTGATATAATATTACCGAACTCTTTTAGATTCACAAAAACACATCTGCGTACGTGTTCTTCGTCATAAAAATAATGGCATTATTATGCGAGACATTCAGCGTTCAAAGCAGAAACGTACAAGAAGGCATCTTCCACATAAATATACCAGAACTTTTGTGAAGATCGATTTTAACTTAAAGAAAAGCAAGCTTCATAAAGGCACAAAACTATTTTGTTTCATTTTATGAATCAGCGAAGCAAATTAAAATTTTACATATCACAAGCATAACAGTTCCAGTACATCTATCATGGGGTGCTGCGTAACACCTCTACTTATGTGAGCTTACAAATGAAAACAAGTGTTAAAAAATTAGAGGTCATGGTGTAATGTTATTTTGAAGTAGAAAACATGAAAAATCAAAGATTCCTTCGCTGGGATTCAATTCCAGATCTTCCGACTTCTAACCGGACACCACGCAGGCACGCGGTTAGGAAGGAGAAAAGTCTTCACAATGGGACCTATAGGTAAGTATGTAGTTATGCAGCTTGAAGAGAAGAAATATCCATATTAACGAAATGATGCCTCTCACCTGCACTTAGTTGGAGTAATGAAGTAATACCTTTAAGAGAAGACTACATCTGGACATGGCTTGATTATCTCGATTTCTAGATTTAAATCTGTATGGATATGTCTTGTACATTTTGGAAAAATGATACTAACGTTAACCGCCAGCTGATAAGAACAAAGAACACATAACCTACCTAAGAAGGGGAAAACCGGTGTTAGGCTCTATGTTCTGGATCAAAATTCACTGCAGTATTTGAGTTCAGATGCTAGTTTAATTAAGCTGGACAACTTAAAGAAGTATAGACAATGATTTAAGTATACCATGTGCAGACTTTTTGCAAGTTTTTAGGAGTTCGGTATAATTGGAAGCCTTTCCTCTATACCAAATGCCGCTAGTAAATGAGTGACTGACAAATTATCAACTATTGGTATGCTCTGGTATTGCTTATGAAGTTTCGGTTTGTTTTGCAATGTTGATCGGAGTTATTATTTGATAAGAGTTTTGACTTCTATAGTGTCAGGACATGTCGTTTCACGATATGGTTCGATTATTTGACGTTAACCTTTAAGAATTTGGATACTCAAAGTTGGGTTTTTGAAAGAAAATGTTCAATAAAAGTTATTTATCTTAAAAGATATTATAAATCCATCTTTAAAGCTACTCAATTATTTCATATTCCTTCAAACCTTTGTAACCTTTTGTTCAAAAGGTTACAAAGGTTCGTTGTTATTTTTTGTTTCTTCAAACCTTTTGTTTATTATGATATTTCTGATTTTTTCTTAATTTAAGGAAACTGCTATTATTAATTGTCTACGGCAAAAACTTTATATTATTATCTTGTAGGAGGTTGTTAAAGTTAAATTAGACTTGAGAAAATAGTAAGTGTAAAGAAGCTTTTCGTAGCGAGCATTTTTTATAGGCGGCCACCTCTGAGAAAGTTACCATTATTTCTGAGACTATCAATAAATTTTGGTTCTGAACATGATGGCTCATAATGTTTTCTGATGTTTTCCATCTATACAAAAGCCTTTAAAACTGTTAGTGATTATTATAGAGAAGTTTTTCACATAGTATGTGATCTACCACTTTTAGTTTTAATTTATTTTTTAGATGGCTCAACTGAAATGCTATTTTTAAATTCGAAGGTGCGATGAAATGGCGGGGGAAAAACGATTAAAATAGCAATCAGTTTTAATGCCACGATCTGAAAAACTGAATAATATCTTAAAGTAGTAGATCGCATAATACATAACCACAGAAATTTTATTCAAAGTGGCAAGAATAGCTTAATTTTAATTAAAAGAACACTGGCTTACAATTTCCTTGTTTTTGATTTGTTTAAAATTAGAAGTATACCAGTCATCTGAAAAATGTACTAATAGTTTTCTAAATTCGTTCCTTGTATAACGGATTCTTATGCAATGCATCTATAAAATTTTAAGACAGATTTTTTTCTATTAATGTATATAGGTTCAAAAACAAAGCAATAGTAAATTTTCTTCACATATTCAGCTATCTTTTATCAGTTGATTCCTGAGAAATGTTTCAACTCTTCTTAATCATTCCCTAACTCCCTATCTTGGACCATTTCTTATCTTATTTTCGTTTCCTAAAATGAAAAATCGTTTTGAAGGATAGATTTTAAGAGATTTCAGAAATTCTAGAAGCACAACGAAAGAATGAAAGCCTGATTTTACCAGTGACTTGAGTCATCTAAAAGGACTGTAAACTTAATAAGATACACATATAATATATATATAATATTAGAAAGTTGGCTTGTTTGGTTTAGTTGATTTTGGCAAAGAACATTAAGGCTATCTGCCGAAGGGAATGGATGCCTTCGTGGAGGAATTTCTAAGGGAAATTGGTACATACATGTTACACATGGGGAAAACTACGAAAATACTCATGCACCTAGCCCATTTGCTTGGAATCGAGTATTAGAAAGAAAGCGTATAGAAGGCTCAATAGTGATAAAATTGTTTCCTTCAACAGTTATAAACTGTGTTCTAGAGCTTTGTAGATGCACTGTGTATATATCATAGCTTTCTTGGGGTAAGAAATTAAAATTTCAAAGATTCTTACCCATAAAGGAAGATCAGGGCATACACAGCTCTGAAGTTTTCTCGCTGGTAAAACGCCGGCAAGGCAAAAGCTCCCACAATGGCAGCCGATATAAGGCTGGTGACTAAAACAATAGTGAGATCCCACAGCAGAGCTGAGCCCCAGTACATCAAAGGGCCCAGGGCCCCAGTCACCATTTGTAGACGCTTTTGCTCCGATTCTCGCTCTCCGACGACGTAGACTGCAAACGTGGATGGGACCAGCGATAATCCAATGAGGAACACGAAGGCAATTCCAACTTCTCCAAGCCTTTGAAGCCTATTAAGCGAATGAGAGCATTTGATGATTCGAAATTGAGTTCAGAATTAGGTTGGTTTTTGTACAGACATAAAGACCGAAGTCGAATACTCACAAAGTTTCTCTGCCGAGTTGTTCCACGCTCAGTCGAAGTGGATGGCTCCATGTTCGAATATCTAGAAATATATTTTATTTCTCAAATCATTTATATTTCACAATGTATTGCATTATTTTGCATAATAAACGACACAACATTTAATTTTCATTAGCAATTTTAATGGGTATTTCAAGTCAACAAATATAATGTAGCGTTGTAGAATTCAGAGCGGGGAATAAAGTGAGGAAAATGAGACATTTGTCTCAGGAAAACATCTAGAACAGGCTCTAAATCAGCTATAAAAAGTTAGAAATTCACTATAAAATTTTGGTTGTTAATATTACACTTGAAACACAGCAACCAGAATGCATATTAAACCAGAATTTATTAACCAGAATTAAACCAGAATTAAACCAGAATGCATATTAAATTACAAATATAAGAACAAAGTTTTCGAAATAGTTACGAAAGAACTTTTGGCAGTAACTTCTGACTATCTGCAAACTGTTTCCCTCCAGCTGCTAAATTTACCCGAACTTATTCTGTAATTACATGAACCGTGTGAGCTATCAAGTTTACATAAGTTAATCGTGCTCTCTGAGATGTTCTTGAATGTTTGATGTCAAAGAAATAAAAAATTGCAGGTATAAAATTTTGAATTTTATTGTGGAAGAATTAAAACTCTGACGAATTCTAAGGTAACTGATAGCAGAGATAGCGAAAATACTGATTTTAGCCTATATCGAGTTTTCTTATATAAAGTAAAGAATTTATTGTAATCAGGAAAAAATCTGGGTATCGTATTTCAAAAGAAACATAAATTTTGACCGTCTCCGAATCCATATCGACGATTTTTTTTGAGTGACATCTTACGTACGCACAGAATAAAGGACTATTTTTTCCGAAACGAATTGTAAAAGGGATTTAAAATGAATCCAGAAGGGATTTTTTTTGTGACGTCTGTACATACGTATGTAGGCATGTATGCAACTTGCATAACTCAAAAACGATTAGCCAGAGTACGTTGAAGTTTTGTACAGTAAGACCCCGCTTAACGCTGTTTCGTTTAGCGCTGTTTCGGTTCAACGCTCTTTTATTTCAACCTCGGGATTCCCCGAAATTGCTCGCAACGTGAACTACGGGGATTCCTCGAAATTGTGCGTAGCGGTAGGTTTCCAAATAACATATCCGAAACTTTGTAGTTATGTTTCTTGTTTGGTGCGGTGAGGTGCTGTACGGAAGCATTTTTATCATTTGAAACATTTGTTGACATTATTGTAAGTATAAATTTACATAATACTATAACGATTAATACAGTGACAAATATTATGATCTTTAGTTTTTATCATGGGTGATAATAAAAAACAAGAAAAGAAAGCAACCAGAAAAAGCATTTCACTGGAAACTAAAATGCAAGTGATTAAAGATTAGATTCTGGTGAGAGTCAATCTCAAATTAGTGCTGTATTGAATTTGGCAACTTCAACAATAAGGACAATTCTTAAGAATAAAGAAAAAATACTGTCATCGGCAACTGCAACTACGTCAAGTTCTGCAACTAGAATTACCCGTTCTAGAAATAACATTATAGAGGAAGTGGAAAAACGACTGTCTATATGGATTGACGACGAAATTGAACGCAATATGCCATTAAGCCAATCTATCATAATGCCTTCTTGAAAAAAAAAAAGGCAGAAAATTGGAAACACAGAATAGACTGAATGATTTGACTGGCTTAGAATTTTATTTGTTTTTATAAATATATTCCTTTATATTGTTTTTATTTTTGTAAGAAATAAATGTTTGGTTTTATTTTTATTAAAAAAAACATTATTAAATTTAATACCTAACCAATTTTCTATCCATCTTCCCCTAACTACATTATTTACATGTTAAGATAGCCTCGTTTAGCGCTGTTTCGCATTACGCTCTACTTTGATGGAACGGATCCCCCGCGTTAAGCGGGGTCTTACTGCATATGGAATTGTTATAACATCTAGTTGCATGCCTCCTTTTTAATTGCAATCGGCAGGTATTAAACGTATATATATATCTCAAAATACTTCATTATTGGTATTTTCCTTTATAACTTTAATTTTAATTGCTAATTACTCAAGTTACCACTTAGTTGGTATTTCTTTTTGGACATTCTTCACTACTTTTGGTTTTGACTTTTACCCTTGCTGCATGAATGACGAAACACGAATTGAATGATTGAAGAGTTAGGTTAGGAGGCAACTTCCCCTTGATAAGTCTGTCTCCTGCCTGCTCAACAGTCATTCACTTATGCATTTAAAAAAAAATTTTAGATTAATTTTAATTTGCTAAATTGGTGAATTTATTTTCATATTTTGGTTTTGCACTTGATTTACTTACGCAATCTGAATTTAAATGATATTGTAAATTAGTTCGAAAATTAATTCTTTTATATGTTTGCACATTTTAACTTTAAATTTGCTTTTTTACGTATATATATATACACACACACACATATATATAAAACGTAATCAATTATAGACAAAAAAGTAATTTAGAACCAAATCCACATGAAAGAAATGAAATTAATAACAATAAAATCCAAATTTCTCCGTAACTATGTAAAATTCAACCAATAATCATAACTCAGAATATAACTCAGAATGCACAAAAATTATATCACCTGAAAACTTGTCTAATCGGTGCAACATATTCTATTCAAATACTATAATAAATATAAACGTTGTATAAAAGAAATTAAACAAATATAAAAGAAACAGTTTTTCAAAGACTATTCAGCGCCGCTTGCCTAATGCGCATGCGCTACTCGTAAACATTCTCTTCTGTCCGAGACAGACTGGCGACAATATTTGCTGCTAATATGAAACACTTTTATTTCCTTGAATTTCATTATAGATATACTTCTCGTTCAATTAATTCAGTTCTCGCTTCGCGGCAAGGCAAAAATATATAAAAACACAAACTATTTTCATTAAAAATTGAAAAATATAGAAAAACATAAAACACCACGTGCAGTTAAAACAATTAAAAAAATCATTTTTACAAAAATCAAAATTATAGAGTTTCTGCGTGAAAACAAGCAATTCAGGCAGCAGACAAGAAGATTTTTCGGTGCACAAAAATAAAAGTTTCCTCTTAGTCCCACTCGGCAAAAAGACACTGAAGGTGCAGAAAGAATTCATTCACTATTTACTATTCTGCTAAGTTTCAAATGTAAACAAATATGGCTGCTATGGTAAAAAAATTAGGCTCAGCCGCACTTAAACAATTTTTAAATTGTTCGTAATTCTACAAATATTGCATGCAAATTAACTAAAGGCATAAAATCTTACCCGAAAGATAAGAACAACATAATTCAATCATTTTTAAAGCAAAAAATGCGCAATTTACCAACATATAAGAATAAAAAAAACTGATCCAAGTAACAGAGTGGGTATATATATATATGTATGTGTGTGTGTGTGTGCAATGATTCCTAATGAGTAGAAAAAATTGGAATTTTTAACATCTTTCGATATTGCGTAGATGGCTGTGAAGACCATAGTGGCTTGAAGGTAGGACAGAGTGTAAAAGCATGATGACGCATTTAGCACAACTGAGCTCGAAGAATTACAATCTTTATTTTTTTACGTATATGCAACCATCTTTCTGCAGACAAGATATTTCTTAATTATAGTAGAATACAACAAAATTCATTTTAAAGTACGACATCATCTTTGGCAAATAAGCAGCAGCATCGAAAAGTAGCGTGTTGCTAGCAGGAAAGCGTAAACGAAAAAGGGAAGAGTGTCGCAGTTCTTCAGGGGTAGAAGGGAGGGAATCGGAAAAGTTTCAGTTCCGAGTTAGAGAAAGTTTTGGTTTACAATTATTTGATTGGGCAGAAGGTATCTGCATTGATACATTATGTAACATGGAAAGATCTCGAATTTGGGAGAACAGATGAATTTAGCAGAGGAGGCCCAATTTTTAATGTTAATTTTGAGGTTGTCACATATATACTTTTGGTGAGGCTGATTGCATCCAAAAAGGGAGGTGCACAACTACATGTTATAGCAGTCCTATATACACAATTTCAACGTTCTGAGACTACTCGTTTTTGAGTTGTGTGAGATACATTCGTACGTACATACGCGTACGTACAGACGCCACGGGAAACAAATCTCTTCTGAATCCATTTTAAATCATTTTTATAATTTGATTGGGGAAAAAGAGTCATTATTATGTCTTTACGTACAGATGTCAAGCAAAAACATTGTTAAATTGCATTCGATAGCGGTCAAAATGGATATTTTCGTTGAATTAGGATACCCGGAATTACAATACTTCCTTTACTTCATACAAGGAAATAAAAAGAGAAAAGGGTTCATTTCTGCATGTAGAATATTCGATAAAAATTATGCTATTTGAATGCCTTTAGTGTAAACTGTAATAAACTTCCTTTTAAGAATTATGAAAGTTCATAAAATATACCCAGAAAATGCCACTAATTAAATAAAAAAATTGAAACTCGAAAAGTGTTCCTTTTAGAATCCCTAATACGGTTTTTCAAGACATTATTTGTCAACAAAATAAAGTTCTGAATAATATAATAATAAGGAAATAATGTGAAAACTTTATATCTTAAGCAATGAGAACAAATGTAAAGATCATAAACAATGAATTAAATGAATTTTCAGTTTCTTTCTTTAAGTTTAAAAGCTGAAAAAGAAACATTTTGGAGAAAAATATTTTTATAGTAACCTGGTAAAAATTTTACTTAAATCTTTAAATTGAACTGTAAAACTGGACACTGAGCAAATAATTATTACTGCAGTTCAATGGAGCATATTTATTTTTAAATTTATTAAACTAAAATTTTTTTATTTACAAATAAAAATTCAAGTCACGGAAAGTAAAAAAAAAAATATTTTGAAACGCAGTCTATTGTTCCAGAATTGCAACATAAACTTGCAATGCAATGAAAACTAAAAAAGTAAGAAACCTATGTCAGGTTCTAACGAAAAACAGTAAGGTTCAATTCTAGTGGAATAATTGAATTGAAACTAAATCAAGATAATTAAATTATAGTAGCAAAGAATTAAGCATATAATATTTAAATTGTTATCATTGTTTAAAAAAATATTTAAAATGGGAACTATAAAATCTTAGCCTAAAAAAAATCTTAAATGCAGAATGCAAATTTCATTTCCCTTTTCAACATATAAGCGCTTTCCTAGAGTTTTTAAACTTCCCTCCCTTAAGTAATAAGTATTCCAAATAAAAACTCACTGAAGTCTTTTCCAGTGCTGTTCTTTAGTATGGCATTATTAAGAGTATTCAAATACGAAGGAGCTGAATGGTAGCCACTGTTTTCGAACCATACTTTCGTTATCACTTCATCACTTTCCTTTTTCATACTCCAGCCGCCATATCTGAAACATGAAACAAATGTTAATATGAGTTATCCTGAAATATATACCTGAAAATGTTAACACGAGTGTATCAACAAGATTACAAAACATCGATCACTTTTTATGTGCTACAGAGTTTTCAAAATCTGAAATAACCAAGCTAAATGAAGATAAAAAACTTAAAAATTCCTTCTTTCCGCTTGAGGGGTAATAGTTTTTAGATATGCCATGTGGAGAGGCTGAAAACGTTTTAGGGAAACTAAAAAAATAAGCCAAGGTTATCTCTAACCCATGTCGAATATGGCAAATTAAAAAATCGCTGTCAGGACAAATGACAAATCATGAATGTAATGAACTCAAACAACATACAGGCCTAAAACGAGGTTTAAAATTTATCAGCTGATTTGGCTCCTTTGTAGTCTCTTATTTATGCCATTTCTAAAAGGTGCACTTCCAGAATCTTCTACTAAGGTCTTGAAAATCTGTCGTGGAGGCTTCCAGATTTGCGTCGAGGCCCACTATGTATCTGTAGCTGATATTTCTGCTCTAAATTATTATTACAATTACAGTGCCATTTACAAACTAATAAAGTAAGTAAACGTTACAAATGCAGTTAAAAGCCAGAAATGAAATATTACATAAAACAAACAATACATGTACTTAAAATTACCATAATATATATTAAGTAAATGCATAAATCAATACAAACGAGTACAGAGGCATAGTAGATTAATATATAAATAAATAAGTGCAAATATTTGCATTAAAATGTATAACAATAGTTTTAGAATTAGGAGAAATTAAACAATAAATAATAAGATTAGCTGGCTTCCGAGGACATGGCTGTAATTAACGTAACTATCTGCGTTTATTTTATGCATATTTTATTGCATATTGAATTTGATATATTTTTAATTATTCTGAATTTAATTTTGTTTATGTTATTTTTCTTAGAATATTTTAATTGTGATCCTATGTTAATTCGTTGCTTATTTTGCTGTAATATTTAATAAATTGTTTTCATTGATTGCATTTGTTTTCTTATCTTTAGTACTTATGATTCTGCAAAAACAGACATCAATATTGTAAAAATAGCTTAAAGAGAAGCGCAAATAAAGATTTAACTTCTACTGATTCCTGGTGGCAAATTTTTGTCCCCAAGTTTGCGACACATGGCCATTTTTTACAAATTTCATAGCATTTTCGAAGCTTCCAGAAAACACGTATAGGACAGTATTTTCTAGAAAGCAATAATAGTACTGAAATGGTATAAAGAGTTGAAGAGTAGAAGAAAATTCGAGGCGTAGAATCGCTTTAGACATACAAATCGGAATAAAAATATATTTTCATCAATATTACAATATGGAATACCTTCTTTCATTGAACTGAAGGTAGCTATTAAGAAGATATCTGGGAACATCAAGCCCAGATACATTGTAGAGGGTTTGATCAGGAGCTAAGAGCGAGCTGCTGGGTTCTTGTCGATCCGTTGGACATTCAGCTTCACACAAGCATCTACTTCCTGGTGTAGCCATTGTAGATCTATCATATATATCACTATGCAGTCGGCATCTGCGAGAAAAATAAATGCATTTTTTAGCAACGTGCAGTACATACGTTCCTTAACTTAAGTATTTAAATACGGAAGAATTCTGTTATAAAATCATTCTCAAGGGCCAGAATGATAAATGAACTTGGCGGAAAGATTTATTTTCACAAGTTATGCTTTTCTCTTAGAATTCAGTCAGGAAATTTTCACAGGATTTATTGCAATTCCTAATAGATTTCGCGTCCACAAAATTAAAATTGCGTTTAAATATTTTACGTGTATGAAATTAAAGTGTTTTAGAAAGATTTTTATTTTGAACGAAATTATATTTTTCATTTAAACTGAAGTTAGTTTTGAAATAGACCATCTGCACAGAAAAGCCTGCATTAGACTGAGAGAAGACGGGAAATGTTTAAAACTTACATATCTACATATTTTTCTTCAAAGTCTAGTTCTTATGCGAAATAATTTAAAGAAAATTGAAATACATAGTCGCACAATTAACTTCTGGCAATAATATCTTTTTCCTATGCTGATGTTTTTTCCATTCACCTCTCGATGTTGTCCTAGAATTTTATTTTTGAAATTCTTTTGAACAGAAGTTTCGATTTTATTTAGCGGCTGTCTTGAGTACAAAATGATAATACCAAGCTAAGTGGCTTCGCGCATATCTAAATTGTTCTTAATTTATCTTCCTTGCAAATAGTCAGTTACCAGAGTCTTGTTATTCAGCGGAATGTAATATCATTAACTATTTTTCAAGTTTACTCACTTTGTAATTATTTAATAAGTTGAGAGATTTAAGAGATAAAGACGCTTATTTAGAAGTGTTTATTTATTTTTTATTAATTTATCCTTGATACATTGATTGATATAAAACGAATTATTAATAAATTTTTTATAAAACCAGTATTCTGTGGCACCCACGTCAGTCTTCAAATAACTGGCAATTAATAAATAAATAAAAAGTTGGAAGACATGAAGGATCTTACCTTAATTCCGTAAAAGTTTCTTGCTTTTCTAAGATCATATAAATTAATTTCGTCACTCGAATTTAGACAATTTTCGAAGCTGTTGGAATTATTTACAGAAGTTTTAGATTGGGTTTCCTACTCCAAATCGAAATAATAAGGCATAATTAGCAAATAAATGACATAATTAGCACATTATTAGTAAACTGCACATATTTGGTATTATATATTGGGTAATCGTTTTTCTATCAATAATGTAATACAGTTTTAAGTTTACTTTCTAAAACAATAGCTCAAATGAACGAAAACCAGTATAACTTAAAAGCATGCTGTCTAGGCAATGTCAAAGAGAGGCACTGAACGCGCACTTTCGAAAGCAATTAAAAATAATTGAAAAACCAGAAAACGTTTTTCGCAATCCATAATTTATTAGACTGCTTGTGTAGAAGTCGGCTATAATCACTGTCAACTACACAAAATGTAAAATGTGGGAAAACAAAGAAAGGAATGAAGAAAGTAAATGAAAACAAATAAGACCCCAAACCTTGTTCGAACAATGCATTGAAAAAAATATTTAACTAGTTAAGAGAGAAAGCTTATTAAAAGTAACCGGGAAGCTGGTGTTAAAAGTTACTATTAGCATTGTAGAAGAAACCTTTTTAACACTTCACCTATGATTTACCCATGAGTCTTCTCTGGGGTGAGATTCAGCAGTCGCAGATATGAATAGCTACTGTAAATAATTTATTAGATTTTAAAACACTGTATTTTTTAAAGTTTTAACATAATTGTTGTACACACACACATACACACATTTATATATATAGGATTGTTTTGGATATATTTGAATTGATCTTTCCAATAAAGTCATATATATGTATATAAACAAAAATCAACCGAATATTCATCAGGTTTTCTTTGCAAATGTTCTATGTCTTATTATGCAAATGTTCTATGTTTGTCCCACTAGTCACGTGATCCACATCCAAACGGTAGTCAAGTTCAATCCATACCTTTTGTAGCACAGAGCCCTCCTGATCTGTTGACGTCTTTCTTTGATAGTACGTTTTCCTTAGTTTTCGTTCACACTGCGATTGGCAACAACACTCGTTAGAGCTCAAACACATTAATGCTACTGTAATGACTACTTGGAGGAAAATGCTGTAGTCAGTTATTTTAAAATAGGCAATTTAAGGGTAATTTTTTTTTATCACCCAGCTTGCCTCGTAACCAGGTAACGTCGCTGCTATCGTTAACTGGTTTCAGTGGAAAAAAAAAATGTTTTCTTTTTTCACATCATTTTCGATCTAGCGTATTTCACTTCGCGAAAAGCGCACGAATAAAGACTGACTTGAACTACAGTCTCAAACGAGGTAGAGAAAATAACTGCCATGCAGTGATAATGATACGTGCTTCTCTAGCAAATGGGAGAGGGTTAGCAAAATCTTAAATTAAGCCAAAGGCCAACGATAGGCGCAATCTTGCTTTCTTGTCACGATGAATTTCGTGGGCTTGTTCTGGTATCAGGCAAGCGAGATTAGTCACAATAACAACATCAATCGAAAACCTCACGAAATATTCAAAAAATTTCATATTCTGGTTACATGAGTAAACACAGTTCCTATCGCTTGACAGTTAAATAAATAATCGACCAATCAATGGAAAATTTAATATTTCCTATTCGGAGAAAATGTGATCTTTAAAACATGATTTTATATACATATTTTCAATATTTAGTAAACGAGATTAATTTCATAAAATTATGTAGTTTTGGTATCGTGCAATTACATTCCATAGAAGAAGCAACTTAATGGGAAACTTCATATGGGGAAAAATGATTTGAGTTTTTCTGCTAAAATTTTGAAAACCAAATCTCTTAAAGGAGTAAACTTATGCGGGAACATATTATTCTGATCCAGCTTAATAAAAGTTAACTTCGAAAAACCAGTTGCAATAAAGATTTTTCTTAAATATTATATCTTTTAAGTTCGGTAAGAAGGCGTCATTATTCAATAATTACGGTCTTATGATATACATGCATATAAATAATTTGTTAAAATAAGCACAACTTACTCTGCGTGTTTTTGATTACAAATTTGCTTAGCGCTCATATTAACTTTCAACGCATCCAGAAGAACTGTCCCAAGGCGAGGTTGTTGTTCTTCGAACCTGCAAAAGTTAAAAGGAATTTATATTATTGAACGCATTAATCTTATGTAATATTGCCCGTATATATTTAATTAGACATTCAATTAAAGCAATAAGAATATTTCTAAGTTATATAATATTGAGTGTATATATTTCTGCACATATTAAACGAAGAAAAGACAAAATCGTTCGAGACTTATTATTTGTCCATCATTTGCATTAATGCCCATTATTTGCCCATTTTGTCCATCATTTGCATTGCTGAAAGCCAGTATATCTCGCAAGAGAAGTGGCAACATTCTCTATCTGGCAGGTATCAAATTCGTGCAATTAAAGCAATAAAAGCTGAGTTATTAAAAAATAAATCCGATGATCTGACAAATAGAATATATTAAATTTGAAAGTTATGTCCCTCCCGCAAACTATGCTAGTGATTCACAGCTTCCTGTTATCCGATCATTTAAAATGAGATATCAGAAGAATACTGAACGATTTATTGTAGAAACCGTATTACAGTATTAATATTCAATATTTTTGTTGCGTTTCTGGGATGTAATTTCAGAGTGGATGAGCTGTGACTTTTATCTAAAATCAGTGTTTATATAACTATATTCTGTTTATATACTGAAATTTCATCTTCGAGGAGCTTCATAAAACTGTCAAATATGATAACCTTAGATAAATTTTCATACATTTTTCAATATTACAGTGTTTATGTTAGTACAAAGTTTTATCATGATCTTGGTGCTTCGTTTTTTGATATAGATGAAAGCGTACGGGAAGGAGAATTATAGCAAAAGTCTCCTGAAAAAATATCCTTGCGTATCAAATCAATAATCATTCAGCTGATTTTTTACAAAAGGTGTGGACAACTACAAAAGTAATGGACATATTTTAATAAAATTTGATAAGGACATTAACTTAATGTCATACAAGAAGAAAAGAAAATGTACATTTAGAACATAAACACACTGCCTCAATAATGTCATAGTGTGCTGTTTACTATGCAAGTGCCTCCCAGAGCATTCATATCTCAGACTAAGAACGTTCGCCACATGCTCCATAAATGTGAAATTCATGGATATTGGTTAATGCGAGCGGCATGAAGTTTATATACCACACATTCAATATATCGTACATACAGCTAGTATGTTTTAATGCATAACTAATGCATTGCATTGAATGACTTATGTAGTTTATTGTATGGTTAGTGTATTGTATTATATATGATTAATATATTGCACTGCATGGGTAATGTATTGAATAGTAATATTTTTAATTACAAGATGAACAACAAACAGCATATTGTTTTATATACAAGGTTTGCTGTGTAAATTTAAGTATATCGGATTAGTAAACATGCTTTACATGGAGGTATATTGGCAAATTATTGTATATGAATTAGAAAATTAGTATTGGTTGTTAATTCGGTATACATGAAGCAGTAAATGAAATAGTACATTGTTACCTGTGCCAAGGTTCAGTGCAAAATAATGCATATATGCTAAAGGCGTAGAGAAAGCAGTCTATGTTCATTATTTGATGCTAAATGTAAGCATTGCATATCATAAAAAACCGCATACATCGTACACGTGGTTACTAGAAATTATTTCTCTGTTTCGCAACTATATCACATACCACCGCTGCACACACAGAAACAAAAGATAGTTCACACAGCATACAGTTCCATTTACCGCAATCAGATAACTCCATCGACTGGACCGTTCAGGTTGATATGCACCTATATTGTACCAGCTGTTCAACGAATCAAACGTAAAAATTATTTTTCCTTTATTGTAAAAGCTACTCTCTTCTCAATCTGAAATAAAGTTTTCAGTTATCTTCTTCATCTGATCTGTTTTTTTAAAGGAATCTTAACGAATCGTAGGACATAACAATAAAAACAACGCGGACGTATTGTGTACACATTTCGTTAATAATTTTAATACAGCAAAAGGCTGAAACATAATTAAAGCCAAGAAATCTAAACGTTTAATCATATATTTATTTACATTAGTAAACCACTACGCACATTATCTTGAAATCCTAATGCTGTGAAAATAAAAGCACATACTGCGTTTCGAAATGAATAAAAATTTTCTGTTAAAACGTATTTCAAATCTTTCAACAACAAGAGCTCGCTTGCTTGCGGAGAAGACCGAATGATTTAGAAAATCAGGGAGGACTTCGGATTCGGGTTTCTACAAAAGAGATTTTGATTTTGTGATGGTTTTGGAATTATAACCGGAGTATGGTTTATCGAGAAAGAAAAGAAAAGGGGAAAAAATAAATAATTTCGGGATAAAAAAATTTGGAAATAGATAACTAAAGACTTTTTAAAGTTATAAACAAGGAAAAAAATCAGTGTAGTTTTTTCTGTATGAAGTACTTGCCTTCGGTATGATTAAAAAACAAGCAATCGCTGTATTAAAAAAGAGCCTGTCATACTTACGCAAAAAATGAAACAGCTTTTTGTCCATGCGATGAATACAAGGAAGGCTTTAATTCAATGGAGGGATCAGGCTTCTTCTGAGGTTTCCCAACGGCCAGGGCCATTGCGAGTGCTATGAATAGGCAAGGCATCAGAATACTAGATGTCAAGGCCTTCCAGTTTCTTTTCGTGTGCCAGTACCTTTTCTTAACCAGGGATTTCAACTGACTGAATTTCAAAGCGGCGCCTTCAAGAAATTGTTCTTTCTCTGAGGATTTATCCTTTGCAGACATTTCAACAGAAAATGCTACGGAAATGTAAAGAGCGAAAAAGTGATCAACTGAACTGATGATTATTACTAGTAATATAATAAGCAATAATATTGCACAACGTTTTTAAATTATAAAAGATTTCAATGTTAGAAAATTCTAAAACTACGTCATAAAGTGTTTTTTTGTGTGTGTGTGGGGGGGGAAGAAGGTAAGAGTAAGCGACGTATCTTTTTCTGTCACATTTTCTTTTTGTTAAATATAATTATAACAGTCTACCAATCGATATAGTGGTTAGTATCTCTGACTGTCGTGCCGAAGGGCCTGGGTTCGAATGGCATGGATGACGAGAAGGCATGGATATTTGTAAATGTATTGTGTCCGTGCGGCATGGGGACACTCTAAATATGCGGCGAGCCGAAAGTCCTCTCTGGAGTTTGTGGTAGGGAAAGAAGGTGGGAGACGCTCGGTCCTGTCCTCCCCCGGTAGGCTCTTCCTCAAAATTGGGGGCGGAACTGAGCTAAATTGCACTGTTACCTGTAAGGTACTCAAGCATATTGCCAGCGACAAGCGTATCTTGCGCTCCTTGCCACAAAGAATTCCGTGCGCTTGGGCTGACTATAGGTCAGACAAATGAGCATTAGTCAACAACAACAATAATTATAACATCAGATATTTTTTTCCGGTAAATCTATGATCAAAACATGCAAGAGTGAAAACATACTTTTCCTAATCCTGTAATGTATAAAATTCGAACTAGCTGTAGAATTTCTCGATAGAATTGAATAGCAAAGGAACACGACATAGAGACCTCTGAAATCATTAACAATGTAAAAACTTTGTTATACAAAGCTTATCTATGCCTTGTTTCGACTCTTGCGTGCAAGACTTGCTACCATTATTTCCGGGAAGTGAGATGACATCGATTTCCATTTTGCCACGGGATAATACTCGCGTTCTAAAACAGTAACATTTTCTTACAGGCTTCTAAACTCAGGCGGATTTGGTTTTCTGACCAGGCGGATAATTGACAAAGTGGTGCGGCATGATAAATTACCAAAATGAGTATTTATTATATTTAAATCGGTCAGTTTGTTAAGCTTTTATAACTAGAATAAATTTGGTAAAAAAAAAAAATCAAACACCTCATATTTTTCCAAGCTATTTGCAAAGTCGTTTGATGTAGTGAAGAACTTATTATTATATATAAGATTATCCTATATTGAAGATTATGCGCGTAATGGCAATCAACTTTTCAAGTAGTACGAATGATAAATGGGAAGTAACGAAACTGCAATGTAACATAACGTAATAATCCAAAAATTTGAAAAGACTAGAAAATATCTTCGGAAAGATTTAGAAACAGTTTGTAAAGAGTACTTGGAGGTGGGACATCTCTAGTTAGAAACCTCTTTAGGAATCTTTTAAGATTAAATCCGAATCTTCGAACTTCTCGAATCCTTCATATAAGAATAACAATAAGAAGAAAAAAATAACAACAGATTTTAAGTAAAGCATAGTTTGAAAATGCTTTCAATGAAAAATAAGTTGAAGAATGCAGTTTTTTAAAAATGCAAATGTATTTTAGACACGAATAAAATTCAATAAATGAGGTTAATGATTAAATTTCTTGAATCGTGATATTCATTTTATCAATACAATTCGGTAAAAAATATTTGAATAGCAATTTAGTTTGTTATAGTTTACTCAGAATTTTTTAAACAATTGAAGCAAGTATAGAGAAGGAAAGATTTTTCGAGTTAATATAAATAAGCACTAAACAGGAACTCTAAATTCTCTCCAGATAATATAAAAATGTAACTCATGGCGGCCACAATATAATAAAGATGAGTCATTAAAAGTGCAACAATCATTTTCGTTTCTAATGAATAATTCTACTGGTTGTCAATAAAATAAATCTTTCAAATGTTTTGGTTAAAATGTTTAATGGTTTGGTTTTTGATTTTGAGGTCTGAATTCAAAAGACTCAAATGACGGGATGCTGGGGTGGCAGCGAAGATTCGAATGTCCCATGACTGTTTCTACTATCAACAATATATGAAAACTTACATGGAATTGCATAATATATATTTCAACAAATTGTATCAAGAATATAAACAGAAAATAAGCACACATATTTACATAAATGCCAACTATACTTACATGTGATACAATCTTTGTGGCATTCATCTTTGTTTAAACTGAAAGAAGGGATGTCATTTGGGTTCTTCAGGAAGAAAGGGCTGATGTCAGAGGCATAATCGGATTTGTGAGCTTCCTTTGCGTCTTCTAATCGGCAGAGAGTAAGAAAAACCTGCAAGAAGGTGATATCATATTTCTAGTACATTCATAGTTCTATCTGTACAATAATGACGTTACTCTAATATATTCCAAGCTCGTGCGCGGGTAATAACAAATGATATGTAAAACCGATGTTCTTGTAACATGTGTAAATGTGATAATTATTATGTCAATTGTAAAATGAATAAATAAAAGAAAACCAAAATATTCTGTACTGGGAATGTAATATAATGAGATAAAAGCATCCTTGTTAATTGCAAAAGGGCTGAAAATGTTCAAACAAATGATCAGTTTGGCCTATTAAAAATGAAATATATTTAAAAATTATAATTATAAATTTTATTAAAATATAAAGATATAAGTTATTAAGAATTGCATTTATTACTTTTAAATGTCTTCTTTGTTAAACAACTGTAAAGTAATTTAAGTTTAAATGACACGCCGAATAAAGATTATCGACTTCTCCAATAACTGTAAACTAGTAAACTAATTAAAATTGAAAGCTGAATTTAAGCTTTTTTGTCACATCGAGGCATAATAAGAAATTGGTATTAGAAGGACCGCGTGGAACGTGAATATTACACTTTCTTCAAGAACAGTATTTACCAAATTGCGTAAATAATAAATGCTTGGAAGCATAATATTGTTGTGTGCGTACGGGTTCGTTATGAAATGAATGCACAAGTCCGATGAAAAATGAACAAAAATTTATTATTATCACAACAGAAATGCTTAAATTTTCTCAAATTATCATGCAGTATCACAATATCTCACAGTAGTTATCTTTTAACTACTTAAATGTACAATAGAACGTAATTCAAAACAGCTAAAGAACGCTAATCCGCGAATTCGCTATAATCAACAACGGCAGTTTTCTAAACAACAACAAACTAAGCAACTACTACAAACTGAAATCGAAATCGAAATCGAGTCAATGGCTAGGCGGCAATTAGTAGCCAACCGCTACTTTAACCGTCTCTGTTGGTAAATTGCCCTAAGGCGTTGGTACTTAAGTTTTTAATTAAGGCGATTTACGCCGCGCCAACTAGGCGAAACTTGTCAAATTTTGGGAAATGTAGATGGAATAAGGGAGATGATTGGCAGGAGCCTGTCACGTGGGTGGTCACCAGCTTACGCGTACAATGAGAAATATTGGAAATATTAATAATTATCAAGTTTTGAAACAGGTTATCTAGATTGGAATAATTAAACTAATATCGCGATCTAAATGAAGACAAATGACACAACTAAGTGCAACAGATTAGCTAAACAAAATATTCAAATTCATCCTTTCTGTAAAACACAGGTTGGACAGTAGTAGTCACGTGGGAGTCACCCTCCCGTGAACTGTCCACAGCCCAATGCATCTTGAAATAGTAGATATCACAATTCAGTGAAGTCTTGGTCTGAGAAATTAAACACTAAAGTTCTTGTACAACACTGAGGCACATGAGTTACTGTAACTATACACTATGTACATATAGGGACGGCGGTATTTGAGCGAAGTGGCAAATGGTGAAAAACATTTTACACTAGCAATAAATAATCAGAGCTTTGAAGATCCAGGTACACGGATCATGTCCATAAGTCCACAATATTACAAAGTCTCTGATATAACAATAAGAAGATTACGAAAATGACAAATATAAGATCAGTGCTTTGAAGATCCAGGTACACGGATCATGTCCATAAGTCTATAAAGTTTCAAAGACACTGGTAAAATGACACAATGAAGATAAAATAAAGATAATAGTACTATGTACAATATATACACATTTCACCATTTGCTGATATGGAAGATGCCTCTTGGGCGCTTTGCTGCAATTTCTATAGTAGGATCATAATTTATCAGATTACGGATATGTTCGTATTGAGAAAGTTCTATTTTAGCATAGAAATTACTACAAACTGAGATGTTTTCCTCCTTTTATAAGATTTTAAAATCACGCGCTAGAATTTTCCAGTACTTTCTCGAAATCAAAAAGAGATATTTATTTATTTAACGCACGCGCTCTTGTATTTTTAATTTTTCCGGCTTAGCTTTCTTTTAATATTCGTCACGCGCTGCACTGCGCGAGAAATAAAACCATTTAATTTATAATTGAACTAACATTAGCTTTTTTTAAATACCAAATTCGTAACACTGCCCCCTTCCCAAGGACTGCACGTCCCGGGCAGTACAATCCCTGGACAGGAAGCTAAACTTACAACTGTGGCATAAATGCAACTGAGGCATAAACATTACATTACAATATCAAACAATATAAACAATAAATGCAATAACTAACTTAAACAAATCAAATGCTATCAAATACTAAATACAAAACAAATACTAAATACAAATCAAATACTAAATGCAAATCAATTATTAAATACAAATCAAATACTAAATACATATTTATAAACAAAAAGGACCATGGTCTGATACTATTTACAATTATTTACATTACGTACTATGGCCATAGTAATGAGCTAACCTGTCGTAATGAACGACTTTAGGTTTAGAGTTCGAAGACTTACGAATCCGAACCACGACGTCATTCAGCCTTTTTAGGACTGTATACGGGCCATCCCAAGGTGACTGTAATTTCGGACAAAGTCCTTTCCGTCGAGTCGGATTCCACAACCACACCTTGTCTCCTTCGTGGAACTGATGTTCAGTAGCTCTTGTGTCGTAGCGGGTCTTCATCTTCTCCGTCGCCAAGTTGACTCGCTCTCGTGCAAAGTTGTGCATCACTTCAAACCGGGCCTGGAGATCTTGAATATATTCCTCAGACGATGAAGGAGCATCCGGAGGGCGGCCAAACAATAGATCACAAGGCAGACGAAGGTCACGACCGAAGAGCATCTGTGATGGAGAATAGCCGGTAGTCTCGTGGACAGCACTGCGGTAAGCCAGTAAAAAGAGTGGTAATTTCTTGTCCCAGTCCTGTTGGTTTCTGGAAACCACTAATGAGAGGTTATTAAGGATGGTTCGATTGAACCTCTCTACCATGCCGTCCGACTGGGGATGCAATGGCGTCGTTTGAGTTTTGTCAATGCCGAGTAGTTTGCATAGTTCTTTGATTACTGCCGAGGCAAAATTCCTTCCCTGATCGGAATGTAACTGAAGAGGCACTCCGAACCTGGAAATCCAGTGCTGTATCATTACCTCAGTTACTGTGACAGCCTCTTGATCAGGAATAGGATAAGCTTCAGGCCACTTGGTGAAGTAATCAATGACAACGAGTATGTATTTGTTGCCATCAGCAGTTCGTGGCAGAGGTCCCAGGATGTCAAAGGCGATACGTTCAAAAGGCGCCCCTACGTTGTAACGTTGCAGCTTGCCTCGGCTGCGTCTCCTCGGTCCTTTCCGACCTGCACAGGCATCGCAAGATCGGCACCACTTTTGCACGTCATCCTTTGCATTATTCCAGTAAAAACGCTCACGAACTCTCTGCAAGGTCTTCATTATTCCAAAGTGACCTCCAGTAGGGGTGCTATGTAACTCTTTAAGGACATCAGGAATGCGGGATCTTGGAAGTATAAGTTGCCATCGGAACGTCTTCCCATCATCCGATTCGAATTTCCGGTATAAGACGCCGTTTCGAATGTGAAGTGAATCCCAGAGTGCCCAATATTGTTTGGTTGTAGGACTACAGATAGAAATGTCCTGCCAGGTAGGTTTTCTGTTTGATGACTCCATTAAAGCAATTATGGGTTTAATGTCGCGGTCTTCCAGCTGGTCTTTCCTGACTTCATCATCACTCCACGGTTCTCGATCAGCCGATGTTGATGTTGTAATTTGTCTTGCGACCGGAGTCAGCAGCTCGTATTTCACTTCCACCCTGGAACAATATCGGCAGCTTTCTTGGCAAGGTCTTCTAGACAGGGCGTCGGCGTTTCCGTGTGATGATCCCTTACGATGACGGATAGTGATGTCATATTCTTGGAGTCTCTGTATCCACCTGGCTATTTGACCCTCAGGATTCTTGAAATTTAAAAGCCAGGTCAATGATGCATGATCGGTGCGGAGCAGGAATTTTCTGCCGTATAGATAGTGATGGAACTGTTCTACAGCTTTGACTATGGCGAGCAACTCTTTCCTGGTGACACAATAATTCCTCTCCGGTTTAGACAGGCACTTGCTCCAGTATGCCACTACACGTTCTTGGCCGTCTATTTCTTGGGACAAAACAGCACCAACACTTTCATTACTCGCGTCGGTGTCGAGAATAAATGGTCGGTCAAGCTGAGGATACGTCAGGATTGGAGCAGATGTTAAAGCCTCCTTTAAGTTGTTAAATGCATCGTCGCATTCTTTTGTCCACAAGAACTTTTGGTTGCTCTCTGTCAGCTTGTGAAGGGGTCTTGCGATGGAAGAAAAGTCCTTCACGAATCTCCTATAGTAGGTGCAAAGCCCTAGGAAGCTTCTCAGCTGATGGACATTTTCGGGACGTTTCCAGGATTTAACGGCTGATACCTTTTCAGGATCCATGCGCACACCTTCTGCAGAGATGACATGTCCCAGGTAAGTCACTTCCTTTCGGAACAATTTGCATTTAGCGGGACTCAGCTTCAGATTGGCTTCTTTCAGTTTCTGAAGCACCTTCCTAAGATTTTCTAAATGTTCTTCAAAACTCTTTCCGACGATGATGATGTCGTCCAGGTATATGAGGCAGGCTTCGTAGGAAAGGCCTTTCAAAACAGTTTCCATAAGACGTTCGAATGTTGCCGGCGCATTACACAGTCCAAATGGCATCACCTTGAATTGCCAAAGCCCTTGTCCCGTAGTAAATGCCGTCTTTTCTCGGTCTTCAGGCTGTATTTCTACCTGCCAATACCCACTCTTTAAATCAAGTGTTGAGAACCACTTGCTGCCAGAAAGAGTGTCTAGAATGTCGTCAATTCTAGGAAGAGGGTAACTGTCTTTCTTCGTAACCTCATTCAACCGGCGATAGTCGACGCAAAATCTTGTTGAGCCGTCTTTCTTTCTGACTAGGACGATGGGAGATGCCCATGGACTTACTGAAGGCTCAATGGCATCGCTTTCTTTCATATCGTTTAACAGTGTTCGCACCTCTTCCTGTTTAGCAAACGGTAGACGTCTTGGATGTTGCTTGATCGGGGGATGATTGCCGGTATCTATTCTATGTTGTGTCAAACTAGTTCGACCCACGTCAGAAGACGAGCGGGAGAAAACAACTTGAAGATCTTTAATGACGCGATCGGCAGCATTCCTCTCTTTATCGTTTAATTGCGCATTCTGCAATAACTCCGATGTAATTCTCTCTGAGGACACGGATTCTTGGATGTTACTCTTTCTTTCAACGGTGGTTACTGGAGTACATGCTGCAACCACTTCACCTTTCCTAATAATTCTCCCCTTCTCAGTTACATTAGCGACTCTCACCGGGATAACCGTTCTGGATAGGTCGACGAGTGTTGAGGCTACTAGTACTCCTTTTGGGCTATTACAGTTATTGGGATATTCTATGATGCCGTAGCGGAAATTTCTGTTTTCGGCTATGGATCCAGGAAGTAAAATTTCTGTTCTTGCCGGTATTGTGATATTGTCTTGTGCTATGATTTTATGGACAGATTTAACTTCATCATTGACTCCAAATAACGCTATGTCCTCAGATGTAGAATGCAATTCGTTATTTTTAAAGTCCAAGGAAAAATTGTATTTCCTTAGAAAGTCCAATCCGAGTATGCAAGAATCAGTGATCTCTGCTACATATGCCGTGTGATGGTAAGCGGCACTTCCAAACGTGATGTTAGCATTTACTTTTCCATCGATGTTGATCTTCTCACCGGACACAGTCTGTAGGGTAACGCAGGGCGGCGTCCAGATAAGTTTGCTTCCCAGTTGTTGAGCCAAATCTTTTCGGATGATGGTAACGTTGGCTCCTGTATCTATCGTCATATTGCAGGGAACTCCATTAATATGTCCTATTATGAAAAGTCCATTACTGCCGCCTCTCACTGCAGAAATCTGAAGCGCTTTAAACTGGGGCCTTTCATGATCTGGCAACCTCCGCCCCGCGAGATGGCCACTAATTAGTTTCCCTGCTGTTTGTTAGGAGCGGTCTTAGCATCCGTGCCCTGGGGTGTTCTGCAGTTTCGTCGGATGTGTCCTTCAGCACCGCAGTTCCAGCACTTTACGGTCGGTTTCTTGTCACCAATATTCTGTCTCAAGGCGTTCAGTTGTCTAGTTAAATCGTCTAGACGAGCAGTGACTTGATCCCCTGGCTCCTGGACTTGAGCAGCTCTGACTGGATGGCGGTCTCGACGGGTGGCTTGCTGGGCTGCCTCAAATTTCATGGCATACACTAAAGCGCTTTTCAGATCTTTAACATCCGCCATTCGCAGTGCTTTCTGTATTTCAGGGTCCCGGATGCCATCGATGAAATATTGCAGGGACAGGATTTCCCTTGTTTCTGTCGGGCACTCCGAAAAGGCGTGATGTGACAGCCTTTCAACATCCGTGGCGAGCTCCTGAAGCGTTTCGGTGAGCTTCTGTTGACGAGATTTTAATTGGAGCCTGCTGTAGTCTTTTAAACATTTCTCGCCGAAGCGCAGCTCCAAAGCGCCGGATAGAGCTTCGAAATCTAGCCTTTGATTTTCGGGAAGCGTCTGCAGGATATCCGCTGCGGCGAGATGACAGGCCTTAGCTTGGGAATCCCATCCATTCGCATCCGCAACGATAGAAAATTGTGTCCTATACACCTGCCAGGAGGTCTTCCCATCATATGTAGATAGTTTCAGAACGGAACGAGCAGGCATCGATAAAAATTTGAAACCTTCAGAATTGTTTCCTACCGTCGCTATGCACTTCTTTAGGCTGTCAACTTCTTTGGCGACGGCAGCAGAAACCCTATCATCAATTTGTTGTTCGACGGCAGAAACTCTCTCTTCTATATGTTCTTTTACAGAAGAAATTCTTTCTTCTACTTGTTCTTTTACCGAAGAAACTCTTTCTTCTATTTGTCCAACTTTAGTTTCAACCGCGTCTATTCTGCCTTCCATAGCCTCAAATTTATTTTCTATTACGCAGGTAATTTCTCTTTTCATTTCGTTCTGACCTGCTTTCATCTCATTTTTAAGAGATTTCATCTCTTCCTTAACGGATTCCTGGCCCAATTTCATTTCTCCTTTAACGGATTCCTGGCCCAACTTCATTTGTTCCTGTGCCGCTTTCATTTCTTCCTTGAGGGATTCCTGGCCCAATTTCATTTCTTCTTTAAATGAGGCAAAGGCTGATATTAAATGCCTTAATTGCTCTTCCATCGCTCTTGTTATTGGCATTCAAATCCCACTTCTGACACCAAAAATTGTTGTGTGCGTACGGGTTCGTTATGAAATGAATGCACAAGTCCGATGAAAAATGAACAAAAATTTATTATTATCACAACAGAAATGCTTAAATGTTCTCAAATTATCATGCAGTATCACAATATCTCACAGTAGTTATCTTTTAACTACTTAAATGTACAATAGAACGTAATTCAAAACAGCTAAAGAACGCTAATCCGCGAATTCGCTATAATCAACAACGGCAGTTTCCTAAACAACAACAAACTAAGCAACTACTACAAACTGAGATGTTTTCCTCCTTTTATAAGATTTTAAAATCACGCGCTAGAATTTTCCAGTACTTTCTCGAAATCAAAAAGAGATATTTATTTATTTAACGCACGCGCTCTTGTATTTTTAATTTTTCCGGCTTAGCTTTCTTTTAATATTCGTCACGCGCTGCACTGCGCGAGAAATAAAACCATTTAATTTATAATTGAACTAACATTAGCTTTTTTTAAATACCAAATTCGTAACAATATAAATTAAAGAAAAATTCAACAGTTTGGACGTGGACCATGGAACATGAATATTGCACTTCCCTTTCAGTAACAAAATTTACAAAACTGCGTAAATGGTGAATGCTTGGCATCATAATGTAAAGAAAACCAAATTGAACAAAAGCAGAACATATTTCTGTCATATATTTTCATTATTTCCGAGGAGAAAAATAGACATTTACCTCTTCCAACGTTGCACTGGACAAGGAAGAATTTTGAAATCCCCATAAGTGAAGACATTTCTCCAGGTGAGCAAAGAATTCTGACAGAGGTTTCCTATTCAATGGCTCAACAGGAAGGCTTACCACTAGATGGCTCTCGTCATTTTCTAGAAGAGTGGCATCTGGCACATAAGACTGGATAAATTCCATCACACCGTCGCAATCCACTACAGACAAGAAAGTATATGTTGTATTATATGTTACATTTTGCTCTGGTATTTACATTATCCGAAGATGAATGAAAATGCAGTGGAATCTTGATCTACCGTTTTAAAAGTGTAATCGATGAATGCATAAAAACGATTAAAGCGAGGAAATTTTACACAATTTAAAGAAATAGCACTTTCAACTTCAATTTACTGCATTAAAAATACTTTTTTAACAAAAATATTTTATGTTTGGCTTTACTTAATGGTACACTTTGCCTCGTATGAAAATGCGATTTTTCGCGATTTAAACATTTTTAGGTCTTCATCGCTTCTATTTTACTCAGAGAAAAAAGCTTAATAACTACGCTTCTTAAGTTTCGATTAAATGAGACTACTCCTTCTTAATTGTCTTCTTCCTTACTACTTATAATTTAAAATTTTAAGTAATAAACTTATAAGGTATTTCTCCCACCGTCTTAGCGAGCCTTCGTGGTGTAGTGTTCTGCACGCTCAGCGCGTTTGAGAGGTTCGCGGTTTGATTCCCGTCGAAGGCGTTGCATATTTTTCATCTTGCCTGCTTCCAAAAAAATACCTAATGTCTCTACAATGGCGCCCGAACTAAAAGGGCGTTGGATGATGATTCTCCTCATCCAGGATTTGGCGATCGAGACTCCTAAAAGCCCCAATTGCCCTTTAAAAGGCGGAGTATATAAGGTATTTCTCCCGCCTTTTTAGCGAGCTTTCGTGTTGTAGTGGTCTGCACGCTCAGCGCGTTTGAGAGGTCAGCGGTTCGATTCCCGGGGAAGGCATTGCAAATTTTTCCTCTTGCCCGTTTCCAAAAATACCCAATGTGTCTACAAACTTATTGCTGCAAAATAACATGTGAAATGGGGCTAATTCAGTAAACTCTTGTATGACAAGCAACAGTTTTAAAGAACTTCAATTTCATAAACGAGGGATGTCTTTCTGTATAAGTAATACATGTATGCTTTGTCGACTGAATGTCACGAGTAGATTATTGGGAATCGTCTCCCACGCTCGATCTTAATTAACGTGCCTCACTAGTAAATTCAGCATAATACTTTGACCACGTTTTACAAGTAACCCTTTTCCATCTTTCAAATGTTTACAATTGTAGTAATTGTTCTTTAGTAACTATGCGAAAACAATGGTCTCTGGGGGGAGTTGAAAGTGAAAGCGATACGATTACAGTTATCATCGTTTATGGGTAGAACTTCAAATAATTTCCAGAAGTATTGAATATGTACATTTCATAAATGAACGTTTGCTTAATAATTCCAGATAATCAAATATTAATGATATTTTTTTCTAGTTAAAATCTCGTGAAAGTAAATTTCTGTATGTTTATAGTTATAGTAACATTAAATTACTTAAATTCACTTGATATTTTTCTCTTCGCTTAATGTTATCAAAATAGTCATGGCAAACGCGATCACATCAAACGGCACCGAGGCGGCATCAAGGCTACGTCCTTGAATCAACGTCATACAGAAAGATATGAAGCAAGTAAAATAAACTGCTAATACGGTACCGATCAGCAATAGCCTTACCATTAATAGGTTCCTCAAATTCAGTGATGGAAGAAGCGCGTCCAGAGTCTCTGTCTTCTCTTTCGGTTTTCTCGGCACCTACCAACAGGCTGAGACGATAACCGCTGCCAAAACGACTTTTCAGCTGTAGAGGGGATCCGTAGCATAACACACGACCCTGGATAAAAGATAAAATTTTCCTTGACTATATCAGAGACATTTCATTATAACACATAATTAACAGAAAAGAAAATTTCGTAAGATAAATTTTCTTTTCAGTCGCAGTGTTGGGTTAAAAAATAGTTTCTTGCAAAATTTTTGGACTGTTTAGCTACCGTGAATTAATAGTTTATATTAATTAATACGTGACTTAGCAAGTATCGCCACTCTATATACGAATAAAATATCGAATTTATCTTTCAAATCTAAACGATCTGTAATTATTTAATAAAGAAAGCAGTTTAAAATCTTAAACTTCTTAATAATTTAAGTCTTCATTTATTTACCTAAGAATGTATCTAATTAATGTAATTTAAAATGTATTTAATTTGCATTACAACCAATTACTCCTGCATTTATGTTTTAAAATAGTAACTGCTTATTATATATCTCTATTAACTGCGTCATTTTAAAATTAATCCATATGATAAGATTCTTGTACAGCACTAACGACGCAGATACTTACAGAACGCTTCAGTTAATAACGATTTAAAATTGGGGACCGAAACTTAATATTAAGCAATATGGATAAATCTAATCTGCCTAAATCATTCTGATCTAAACTTTCGTTTTAGACATGCAGCATTCTTTCTCTATAGCTTTACTATCGCCAGTATACTAACTCTTGCTACTGCTCCTGCCTTCGGATATATTTCAAAAATCTAAAATGTGAAAACGTAGTTTTTAAAGAATAGGCGCGCCTTTTGTGCTACGTTATTTGTGTTTGCGTATGTCAACAGTAAAATAAATGTTCAACTAATCATAATTACAGGTATGTCAGTCTTTTCTTCTAAATTATTGTGTGTATATGTATGTTACACCAATGAATATAGTATAAGCCATTAGGAAAATATTTTATTAATTAGAATAATGCTGCATGTGATCTAAGAATTGTCAGTTAAACGTATTATAAATTAAGTGTATTTAAAATTACGCCATTTAGACAAATGATTGAATTAAAATTAAAGCCAGCTGCCCAATCAATTCATTGGTCATATGCAATCTACGAGTTGGCACCCATCGGTGGTCGTAAATGGGCAATGCAATAATCTGTGCACTCATCAAGATGCGTGAATAATAAATACGTGGTATGGTGATGTAATATAACCTAACGTAACGTAAATTGTTTTTCAAAAATGCTCTCGAAGGATGTTTTTAATATCAGAAGCAAAACACAACTCAATACAAACAACTAACATTCAATGTTTAAGTAAAATTATAATAACATGAAAGCAGTTGCTCACTTTGTGTAATATTGCTACTCGATCACTCAGGATATCTGCTTCATCCAGATGGTGCGTCGTCAACAGGATAGTTCGGCCTATAAGAAAAAGCTAACGACAATATAAAATTACTAAAACGTATTGAAAAGAAACAGAGCCTCTTGTACTCAATAAAGCCTAATAAGGTCTGATTACTGCCTAAGCCACAACCTCCAAATCTCGGAATCATCCTATAACATGTAGTAACCCAGATTGCCCCTCACGAAAACAAGGAAAATGACCCGTAGAAGCTCATGGAAGATCTCTATGCCTAGGACCCCAAACTGTGTCAGTCGAAACCTTGAGTCCAACATTTTTTAAATTCATGAAAGCCCACGAGAATGTGGTGACATGGTAAAAATTCATGTGAGTTAAATTTCAAGCCAACACCATGAAATATAACTCACATACATTTTTATTTAAAAAAAGAGTAGAATGTTGCAGTGCCATATGTTTCATTAGTACATTCCTCACTTGAACCTCTTAGTTTTTTAAACAGAAGCTGACAAATTCCTTCAGAGCCTCAAACAAACTCCTTTCTCCTCAGAAACTTACAAACTGCTTCATATGCTTCATTGAGTCTACATAATTCGAAAAGTAATAAAAGAATTCATTACCTATGAATGTTGGAAAATTGTACCTAGATATCAACGTAGAAACAAAGTAGGCGGGATTTTATAACTTTTTTCCAAGATTTTCAGATATTTCCAATAGCATGAATTTAAATTCAATTTATTTAATTAGATTGATTTAAAAATCCAATATCAACGTGATTTAAAAGTTTTGGTGTACTGAATGAAAAATATTAAAACTTCTGTTTTAAAAAATTGACCACTGTCTGTAGTTGCACTAGCCTCTACTTCTCATCTATGCGATGGTGCAAAAAACTGAAATTCTGATTATTTGGTCAAGGCTGATATTGATCGTTAAAGAAGGATCGATGAGAAAATTTCAATACTAAGTTAAAATTCCCTACGTCAAAATTTTGAAGCAATACTATGGAACATTGTATCTAAAGCAAACATAAGTTAAAATTTCAAACGTAGAGTCGAAGATTAATTGCAAATTTTAGTTCAAAGAAACAAAGAGGGAAATTAAGCTAAATAAAGCTGTGTAAAAGTACCTTTCTTATATTTGAGAATCAGGTCCCATATGCTGCGGCGAGCAACGGGATCCACACTGCTGGTTGGCTCGTCAAGAATAATCACTTTGGAATCGCCGATGAAAGCGATGCCCACGCACAGTCGTCTTCGCTGGCCACCGGATAGGACTTCTGCTGGTTGATGCTGCTTTTCCTCTAAATTCAGACTTTGCAGCATTCTAAGGAAAAAACGAAAGAATTTAAGCCAGCGATATTTCTACAATATTTTACCAAAATTAAATTATATTGGGAAAATCTAAATTATTGTTTTCCTAAACTAAGCATGTCCTACCCTCAGTACTTATTGATGCAGTTCGTGTCACAGAACCGAACACAGAAGGAAGGAATTTGGAAAGGAGAGTTGCTTAAAGTGGTTTTTGCTGGATATAAATGGTTACTTCATTAAACCTGACACGCTCTTTTTCCAATCCAAGACAAAAACTAACTAATAAATGACGTTTGAAAAATTATGTTGTAGGAATTTATATTTAATTTTAATAACCAGTTAAATTTAAGTTTACTTTCATTCCTATAAGCCTTCATTGTCAATGCCAGAATATTTAAATTTGGTAGCGCGTGTGAAGTAATGCAAATTCTACTTTGAGGAGAAAAGTTTCAATACCGAGTTCTAGAAGGGAAAGTTAGAGAGTTTGGGCAAGCGCCTGTAGCTGTGTAGCGTGAGCTTCTTTTCTGCAGTTATTGCTGGTAAACGTGGAGTAATAGCTATTACTTTGCTGCCATTAGATTTTCGACGCGGTTTTAGATAACAGGATTATCTGAGCCCTGTAATTCTACTACTTGTTAAAATCTTCAAATTCTTAGTTTAGTTCTTGTTATTTGAGTTAGCTCCCGAGTCAGGCGTAGTGTATTAGCGTCAAATCGACGCATTGTGAATTTTAAAGAGTTAATAAAGGGATATTTTTACCCTTCTCCTGTGTGGTTTCTACACATACTGCAGCTATCACATCAGAAGATAAACGAGTAGATCTTACAATGTATTTGAAATTAATTTGATAGTGAAGAATTCTTGTATTAAATGCAACAACTTAACCCTTTGCACTCGAGAGTTGACTCTCAGTTACCACTTAATTTGATGCGGTAACTCGAGAGGTGACTCTCGACCACCCCTCGGTTTGATGCAATAATTCAAGTAGTACCGATGTTTGCTTGGGTTTTGTCGGGCAGTATAGCTTCATTGGGTATTCAACAATATGTGCGTATAAAGCAACGGCCAATATTTAATCGTAAATACGTTTTCACTTCTTTGTATGAAGTAAAAAGGAAGTATTGTAATCGCGAAAAGTTTCAGGCAGCATATTTGAACGAAAACATAAATTTTGACGGCTATCGAATGCAATTTAACGATGATTTTGCGTGGCATCTGTACGTAAGGACAGAATAAGACTCTTTTCCTTCAAAAAAATTATAAAACTGCTTTAAAATAAATTCTGAAGAGAAATATTCGTGACGTCTGTGCGTACGTACGTATCTCGCATAACTCAAAAAAGACTAGCTTCAGAACGTTGAAATTTTGTATATAGGACTGTTATAACATGTAGATGTGCACCTCGTATTTTGGTTGCAGTCGGCACCTCGAAACGTATATATATATATATATATCCACTCTGTTACCCGGCTTAGTGATCTCAGTTTCTTTCTCTTATATCTTTGTAAATTGTGCATTTTTTGCTTTAAAAATGATAGAATTATCTTGTTCTTATCTTCCGGTTAAGGGTTTTATGTCTTTAGGAAATCTGCAAGCAATATTTGTAGAATTATCAACAATTTAAAAGCTGTTTAAGTGCGGTTAAGCATAATTTTTAAATAACATGGCGGATATGTTTGTTTGCATTTGAAACAGCCGAATAATAGATTTGTAGCCAATCTAGAGAGACTAAGCTTTGCAACAACAAAGATAACGCCTTCATTTATTATTGCGGATTAAATCGTGTTTAATCCTTTTTGGAATTTCGTCGAGGAAATAAGTGTTTAAGATTTACTTCGTAATTTTTAATATAGATATTTTGAGTTTTTATATATTTTTGCCTTGTTGCGAAGGGAGAACTGAATTAATTGAATGAGAAATATTGAATCGTATGTGAAAAACTGTTTCTTTTTTGTTTTGTTTGCTTAATTTCTTTTAAACATCGTTCTGGATTTATTATAGTATTTGAATAGAACATGTGGCAACGATTAGATAATTCTTCAAATGATATAAATTTTGTGCATTCTGAGTTATAATGTGAATGAAATATAACGTTGTTAAGTGAACCTAGCGCCAGAGTGTCGCTATGGTAAAAATATATAGTGAATTTTAAAGAGTGCATTTATTCTATTGTGGTTTATGCACTATCGACGAAGTATATTTAATTCAATGCAATAAGTTTAAATGATTTGCACGAAACAATGCGTACAATTTAATATTCCGTACAAGGAAGTCGTATGGCGTACACATAAGATTTTTTAGTTTTATTGTCATATATGTGTCCTCCACGTTAATTCGAACTCGATAATTGTGGCACTAAGAATATCACTTTCCAAGTTACGTAGCGCAATAAGCAAAAATACGCTCAAGGAATCAGTTCAAGTAAATGTGAATTCCAGTTTTTGTTGATGAAGAACGAAATTACGTCTATTCCTAGACTGCTTGAAGATAGTCAGGAGGAAAGCAATGATGAAGACTGTGATGAGAAGCATTAGATTTCTTTAAATTTTGTGTGAAATCATTTTAAGTCAGTTGTAAGAAATTTACCAAATATGCGAAGAATCATTTCCATTTGATAGTTCGCCGGAACGAAAAAGGCTGCGAATGCAGAGGGTTAATATACTGAAATTATCTAAAAACGTTATGTAAACAGCGAATCATATATAGCACTGACTACCATTTTAGAGCAGTTAGAATAGATTTCGAGTTTTGAAATTTCAGAAAACACTAGTTGTATACCAGTAGATTTGCTATTTATTTCTCTATTGACATCAAACTTATCTGCGAACTTGAAATAGCATGCATAGAATTGCAGTGGAATATATAAAAGTTGTTTAAGCGGACTGTCTACCTAAAGAAACAGTCTACCTAAAGAAAAGGTTTCGCCAACATTTCCAATTCAGGATGCCTCTTTTAGAAAAGATGAATACACTGACTACCAATAAGTATTTGGACACCTGTGATAGAAAAGAAAAACTAACTTTATTCAAAATCAATAGTTGGTAGAGCCTCCACGAGAGGTAATTACAGCGTGGACCCTCCGGGGCATACTTTCCACAAGTCTTTGTATGACAGCTAGTGGTATTTTCTTCCACTCGGCTTGGAGAAGACATAGAAGTTCCTTCACCGATTTTGTACAGATAGTGCACCCCTGAATTCGGCGATGCAACTCGTCCCAGAGGTTCTCGATAGGGTTCAGGTCTGGTCTCTGGGCAGGCCAGTCAATTCGATGAACTCCATTGGCACCATACCAAGCCTTGGTTAACGTCGAAACATGACAACTGGCATTGTCGTCCTGAAAGTAACAGGGGTCCAACCCGTAAAACTGCCACAACGTAGGAAGCACATTGTCATCCAAAATAGTGCAGTAGGCATCGGAGTTGAGCTTACCATGAATGGGGACCAAGGGTCCCAGCCCATACCAGGAGAAACACCCCCAGATCATAATTCCATCTCCGCCAAACTTGAGTGTTGGCACAATGCATTCTAGCAGGAGACGTTCTCCAGGTAGATGCCAGACCCAGACCCTGCCATCCGAACGGTAAAGGGTGAACCTTGATTCGTCACTCCAAAGAACCCGTTTCCAATGATCTACGGTCCAATTTCGATATTCTTTGCACCACATTAACCGAGCAGCGCGGTTGAACTTTATGATCAAAAGCTTATGGGCAGCAGCACGACCATGAAAACCAAGCAGATGTGCTTTCTTACGAATGGTATTCAGTGAAACAATACTCCCGGATGCCTGTTTAAACTCCTCGCGGATGAGGGCCATCGGTTGGGTGCGGTTCTTCCGAATTTCTCTGGACAGCACTCGTCGGTCTCTATCTCCCAGTTTCGTTGGTCTGCCGACTCGGGGCACATTCCGACAATCACCGCTCACCTTCCACTTCTTAATCACATAGGCCACTGTCGAGTGTGTCACTGTTTGGGTACTTCAGATCGCTAGATATGTCCCTTAAGAATCGGCCACATTTGTGATACCCGATAATTATACCTTTCTCGAAATCAGAGAGCTCCGAACTGCGAGGCATCTTGCATGCGACTAAAGCCGATGCTGTTTCCTACACGATATATACCGGCGGAGTCCGTGGCGTACCTTGGGACCGCAGATATCGTCATTTGCATAGGTGTCCAAATACTTATTGGTAGTCAGTGTAGAAGCGAGCACATTTTTTCACCAAAAACGAAAAGAGCAACAATAATTTCATATGAACATACTGTTTTCTTAGTAATAGCAACTAGTTTTTCAAACTAGATATATAGTGCTTGAAGAAAATATGCATTTCAACAATAAACAAACCAAGAGGTTCACCTATAAAATTAACATGCATAAACGAGAAACAGCCTCTGATTGAAATTTTGTTGAAACTCAGTCCAATTTTGTGACAGCTTCACTGTTACCTGAACGCAGCGGAAGTTGTAGTACTTCATATGGAAATCAGAGGACGTGGGGTTTGGGTTTTCCAACAACTACTCAATTTTTCTCGTTAATTAACACATTCATTCCAATAACCGACAGGAATGGAATAAATGTGTTATTAAAAAGATTGCTATAAAGGAGAATTTCGGAAACTTTAAAACAGCCAGTTTCTTAAGCATCTTAATAAACATCTAAATTATCATTACGGTCGACTGTGGTGTTACTTCGCCAGTAAAACATAATGGTTGAAAGCATTATTTGCAGAACCGCGGTCTCTCAATGCGCTGTACGTTTTTCAAGAAATAGAAACGGAAATACGATTTGCAAACAGTCTTTGGGAAAAAACCTTGGTCGGTTCAACCCATGCAGGTAAGGGACTATGAGTAATCCTTTGCTGTACGATTAGTTAAAGTCTCCCTACAGGTAAGTTCTGCCTCACTTGTTTTTATCGCCCAGTCATATACACTCGTGTGCAAAAGTAAGAGAATTTACACATTATGTCGAATATTTGAAAAACTAATGGACGGACCTTTTATGAAATTTGATATGAATGTGCATTTATAACAGACAACGAAATGTGCCATTCGGAAGTCATTTTTGTGCGCATGATTATCAGAAAAGCTTTAAAATACAAGCTATGATATCAAACTGAAAATGAGTTTAATATGGGGTATGGTCCCTTCTCACAGCCAGACAGGTCACGTTGTCTGGCGGCATAGTGGACTGGAAGAAGTGGAGGAGTCCTTGGGGCGTCGATTCCTTTCCTGCAACAAGGGAATTTTCAACTCCGGAATGGTTCTCGAAGGGGGATGTCGAGATCAAATTGCCTTCCAAAACCGTCCCAGACATGCTGTACAAGGTCAAGGTCAGGAGATCATTCATATGCGGCTGATATCTTGTTTCACTTTCCAGGTAATCGTCGACTAGCTGAGCTCTATGTGGACGAGCGTTGTCGTTCATTAACAAGAACCCAGGACCAACTGCGCCCCTGAAAAATCGCACATAGGGTTCTAAGATCTCCTCTCTGTATCTCATAGCAGTCCGGGAACCTTTGTCAAATACGTTCAAGGGTGTGCGACTGTCCAACATAATGCCTGACCAAACCATTACACCTCCACCACTGTAATGACCCTTTTCCCTGATAAGAGGAGAGGTATCGTGTTCGAGGCTCTCTCCAGCTACAGGTATGCCAAGGATCAGTGTCGAAGATGAATCTCGACTCATCTGTAAAAAAAGGCACGGTGCTTCACGGAAGTCTGGTACAATATGCATGTTTTCTACACCATGATAAATGTGCTGGCTTTTGTGCTTCAGTAAGCTGGACACAAACAACGGGTCTTCTGGCATACATCCCTATCTCTTGAAGCCTTTCGGCAACTGTAGACCGTGAAACTCGAATTCCAGTGGCAGCACTGTATTAGTCCTGTGTCGCCGCCCTGAAAGTGCCAAATAACAATCTCATTCGTCGTTGTGGATCTTGTTGACCTTGTCCAGATCTTCTCTATAATGGATCCAGTGTCTTGAAACAGTTTTCATAAACTGCAGACGACACTAGGCGTTACATTAAGCTCTATAGCCACCTGCGCTTATAACTGGCTTGCCTGCAATCTACCGACAATTCTTCATCTCATTCTGTGATCCATATGCTCGTTGTTACTCATTTTACCTAATACTTTATAAAATTAACTCAACAGATACGACGAATGTCGTGAGGGAGTACAAGCCGGAAAATCATTCATGCGCTTATATCCTGCCCAAAATCAAAGCTCCGCAGACACACACATGTAGGCTTACGTATTCGGCTGTGTATAACTGAATAACTTTATCAAGAAAAAATAATTGAAGAAAATAGTAGATTGATTTCTGAGAATAAAATTTTTAAAATTATATTCTGCATTTAATGAAAAATACATAATAAATTACTTAACGACATATGATGAACAGAACTGATTTATAACTGAATTATAATAAAGAACATTAAGCAAAAAGGGCAAACAGATTTTTATATCAATAAGTCGAATTTTCTGCATGTAAAATACTTACTTTTCAACATCTTCATCGATGCTAGCGCTATCCAGAAGTCCTTTCAACTGAGCAAAGAGGTATAAATGTTCTCGAACAGTCAGCCTAAGAACATAGAAGTATATATAAAAAAATCGAATATACCGAAGAAAATGCTTTTAGCCAAATTCAAGCAAATACACTCTGTTAAAAATGTAATATTGTTCTATCTATGTAGGCACAGACAGGTATCCCGATAGATTTTAATACTTGGTGAAAATCTCAAAATTTCGTCCTCTAAATATCTTTATTTTTTTCTTACTTGTACTGTGAACCCACTTAGTCTTTTCACAGTTCCTCATATCAATGTTCAGTTTCCTTAACAAGCTGTCTTGACAAAACTTTTTTATCTTTTTATTAATATTTTGTGTATTTACTTTATTAAATATTATGTTCTTGGTGCTTACGCTACATAAAATTTGATTCAACAGCAAAATTTCAAAATATTTAAAAACTCCATATCTTTAGAAATTCCGATAGACAGCTCGCGCGCTGGTTATAAAAATGTTTTTTATTTTATTTATTTATTTTTCGTGTTGCCATTGCAGTCATTGAAATCTTTGAGTTTCTTAATCAAAAATTCCTTAAAGTTTTACAAAATATGAAATAAATAACAAAACACGTACGAAATTTGAAATTTCAGGCTTTCAGGTACCTATGTTCGGGTGAAAGACTACGTTATTCAGAATTTGATGGCTCTTTTTACCTTTGGGTTTTCACAATAAGGGAAACAAGCATGAATTCATGCATATTCTTCATCATTTAATTTCTTTAAATATATTTATATATATTTGAAGGCATTTGCTAATATTTGGAGGCAACAACACGGAAAGTGATACGCCGTTTATACTGATTCAACGTAAAATGCCGTCTTGAGACTAATATCCCATTCGGCTAAAAACAGAAAAACGTATGCCAACACTAAACGCTGCATCGGGTATTCTGAACGTATGTTGCTTTTGAAAATTTTATATTATTGATGTTAAATTGTGTACTGCATAAGTGGGAAGAAACTTACGCTTGATAATACAGTTAAAAGAGGAAAAGAAAAGGTAGGAGTGTGTGTCAGTAGACTGGTAAACTGTGAGCTAAGCGAGAGCGTGAAAAAAACTTAACAAACCCTTTTGGGCAACCGTTAAAAATGAAACCTTTCAGACGTTATGGTTGATTTTCTTCTGTTTACTTTGTCTTGTTTTCTTCTCGCTTACGCCCCATTGTTCAGCAAAAAATCAAAAAATTTTTTATAGTATTTTAGCTGCATATTAGCATATAGTTAGAATTTCCGATGCGGTGTTAAATGTTGGCATACATTTTTATATTTTTCAGGGATTTCACAGTTCATCGAATCAATATTCAGTTTTTTTAGTAAGGTTGGCTAACAAAATATTTTTTTTTAACAAAATATTTTTATGATTAAGTTTTGATGCGTTAACTTTATTTATTATATATCACGTTCTTCGCATTTACGTTACTTAAAACTCAATTCAACAGGGAAATCATAAAATATTTTAAAGTAGCGTAACTTTAGAATTCCCGATAGAGTGTTCGAGGTTGCTATGCATATTTTCATATTCAGTATATTATTTCTTTAAAAACTAGCCTCTAAAATAGATATTTAAAAAAAGAAAAAGTATATAATGATTTTAATTAGTCGGTATCGCAGCTAGCGGTCGCAGCAGTTCGGACCTTTGGAGAGGTTTAATCCTGGAGCCCTGTTTTAAATCATATTTTCTTCTCAGTGCTGGACACGAGAACAACAACAACGAATAAAGCTAGTGTAATTTCATAAAAATATTAAATATTTTTATTTGTATATCTAATGATTTTACTACATGTTTATTCAAACCTTAAAAAGTAGAAGAAAAATATTCTTAGGAACTTTGTTTATTGCTTTTACATCGCTTAGTTTATTACTCAGTATTCTTCCAGATTAAATATGAAACTATCTTAGGCTTTACTGAATGGCAACACACCGGCTCGTGGTAGATAAAATTATTCTGTTTCTGGCAGCGGCAAAACATTGCTTTCATCAAGCCAAGTTTGTCAATTAAATTCTTTGTAAATTAAAGATAAATTTCTTATATTTTCCCAAATGGGAAAGGTCTCGTGCGCTGGAGATAAAAATGTTTTATTCCGAATAGCGTTGCCACTACTCTTTTACAAATCGTTGAGTTTGTTAATCAAAAATTCATTAAAATTTTACAAATATGAAATAAATAATAAACAAATACGCAATTCAAAATTCAGGCTTCCATGTGCACATTTTCGGGTGCAGGACTATGTTATTCAAAATTTGGTGGTACAGTCGAATGTTCACAGTGCGAAGAGCATACAAACATTCAACAATTTGAAGAACGATACGCCGCTCATAGTGAATTAACGAAAATCCCATTTCGAGACTCAATACAATAGCTCCTTTGGGGCTTAAAAAAGTAAAAAAATCAAATTAGATTGTGTGACTGAATTTATATTATTGAATTTATATATTGTGTGACTGAATTATATATATATAAAACCCTGCAACTGTTCTTGTCCCAAAGGAAATGGTTCATTTGAGAACTTACTTGGCATACAGAGTATTGTTCTGTGGGCAGAATCCTATGAGCTTTCTCGCTTCCGCAATTTTCTCAGGGATAGGCAATCCATATACCGTCACGGATCCAGCTGTTGGGCTCATTCGACCAGTTAAAATCTTTCTGAAAAAGTAAAAAGATTTTAGTAAGAGACATAAAATTAGAAAGGTTATTTAAATACCTTTGACGAGCTTTCTTCTTTAAACTTTAGTTTTTACCTTTTATAGTAAACATTCGCTTGCTAAATGCGAAATATTGTATTGGTGGCAACAACTATATAACCATGGGCAGTCCATATTGTATAAACATATACTATTTATGGATGGCCCATAGGACGGGGTCCATCTGCAGTGTGAATAAAATAGTTTTACTAATCCATGTTAGCCGCTGATACGTAAACTTCTGTAAGACAATATGATGCTTAGAAGAAATGATTAGTTAATCAATACAAATCTCTGGTCTGAGTTACATTAGTGGGCTGTATAGTATGGTGAAAACATCTATGTTGATCCATGGTATTAAGACATGGTTTAAATATGAGCATTTATGGTTTATGCTATAGAGAAAGGACCCAGTTTTGTTGATTCAAGCTACCCGTCGACTAAGACATCAATACTTTTAAGAAAGTATGATAGTTGTTGTTCAAATGGTTAGACACTTGCAACTTAATGCATTCATCGAAAATAGCTGATACCCATCGGTGATTTTAGATTCACCGATAACATTGCTCAAGGTGCAACACAAAGTGCGGTCGATATTACACCCGGAGGGAGAAGGTCACACCTGTCTCAGTTTTAATGGAGTGCATAGCCCAGGAACAGATTCGGTGGTCACTCATCCGAGGGAACTTTTGATTCTCCAGTATTTTGACACACAGTCATTGTACATTTAACAAACATTCAAACCTTCCCCAGGATACGAGCCATGGAAAAAGCTAAAGAAGCAACAGTCAGCAGCGCTAACCACTAAACCGATTCAGAGCGGCAAAGTTATTATAATTAAGCCCCCAAAATGCTTAATACAATGCTGTAAAATAACTAACATTCTGCATAGCATTTATTTTGTTATGAAACTAGCATTTTATTGATGGAGAAGTTTATATGTGCTGTGAGGTTTATCAAAACATTTCTGATATGCAAATATTTGAAACAAATAAGAAAGAGCCTACAATGTATTTTTCTTAGGGATTTTTAAAGAAAACCAAAATTATTGTACTTTTTTGACATTACTTTTAACTCATGTAAAAGGAAGCAGATTTTTAATTGACATTTATTTTTTCAATTGTAATTTTAAAACATTAGATGATTTTATATTTACATTTTCGAGCATTTTAGTTATTACTAAGCAAAGCTTTTGTAAGTTGATTTTAGAACGTGTTCTGCCTACTTGATGTTATGTTGTTAATTTGACTTAATTTCAGTTTCATTCTGCAGCGTTGAGTGCTTTTAGCCGGCTTTTCTACAAACCAGAGCCTTTCCTGCGCGTTATTCTATCCTGTGAGCCTTTAGGCTAATCTAACTAAAATCAAAATGTAGTAAGCATTTTGATTTAAGCACAACATTACGTATTTAAGTTAAGCCAGAAGTGGTGGCTTGTGTAATCCCAAGTTAGGTCATTCTTACTTCTTCGTGTTCAAATAAAAGGGTCTCATATACTCTTCTTATTTTGTTTTCTTGTAATCACAAGATAATTCTTCTACAGTCTTTTAAAGTCGGTAGTTTATGCTTCCTAAGACTACCAGACTTTATAGTTGATTTAGTTATATATTTGTTTATTGTATTCTTGTTACGCACTGTGAAATCTCTTCATTTTCTTCTTTGGCTATATTAGAGTAATATCGGTAGTCGGGAAAATTTTCGAGTAAACAGCAATGTGTGGTATTTTAACGATATTTCACCTTTTATCCTGCGACTGCTCAGCGAATTTTAGGCTTTTTTCCAGCGATTAAATTGCTAACTTATGTATGTTATATTGTACTCACATAGTGGTTGTCTTCCCAGCACCATTGTGACCTAGAAGAGCAGTGATGTGATCTTCGCAGAGGTCCAAGTTCAGCCCACACAGCGCTTTCCATTCGTTAGAGCCTCGTTTCGTGTACAAACCATGCACGTTTTTGACACTAATTCCAACAATTTTCTTGACATTCTGTTCCCTCTGGCTGCTGCTGTCCCCTATCATTCAGAAATACAAGATCAAAATGCTTACAATCTGTAAGATTAAACATGGGAATAAACTTAGACTACCGTAGATTTTATATACAGCTGTATCGATTCCCAGGGCGACTCGCACAAGTCCCTTTTCTTCATCTGCAAAAAATATTTCGATAACGAAAAGGGACTTCAGGAGCAAAAAAATACTTTGGGTGAAACTATTTTTGTTCCTGAAATAAGAAACGTGTTAGTCTCCCTCAAATTCACGAAAACTTTTATGAAATGTATTCTAAGTGTTATGCTATTTTTTTACTCTTCAAGAAGACAGAATTGTGTAAGTCGCCCTCGAAATCGCTAAAACGATATATGCGGTACGATATGAATCTCAGTGTTTTGGGTGCCTATACTGAATACTAGTCTTAGATATATTCTTTTAAAATAATACTTTTCTTTTACTAAATGAATACTTTCTAAACGTAGCTCATAATAAAATGTCGCCGTATTTCATCAAGTATTTATTCCAAATAATTTTATGCACTGTTATTATTTTTCGAATTCACATTTTTAATAACATATCAAAATATAAATGAAGTTGTTTGTGATTTAAGGTGATCAGAGAATCAACTCCCATACACAATGTTACCTTCGTTTTTTCCTTTACTTTCAAAGCCATCACTATGATAAGCAGAATTTTTCTCTGGATACTTCTGTCCACTCATAAAAAAATACCATGTCAGTGGCTTCCTTTCTTTACTTCCTGGAAGAAAAAAACTCAAATAATACATAACAAAGCTTTTTATATTCAAATCATATTATATAAGTTTGAAAACAAAAACATAATTCATTATCTATGGTAAATGTATCCAAAGCTGTGATCAATATATGTCACGATGCAGAAATTTGCATTAACAGCAATCGACATTTACTTATGCTATCAAAAATACAAATGAACTTCTGAGATGGTCGTTTAAGGAAAGTAGGCCACCAGAAGTTTTACTATACTGTATATTTAATATTTATAATTCTCACAATCATCATGAACAGCAAAATATTACATATTTAAATATTTAAATTTTACTGAGCAAAGTTTTCGTAAGCTTTACTGACTTTCGAAGTTACTTCCGGTTTTCTGTTCTTAGCAAGAGAAAATCGATTTTTAAAAATACAATATTTAACATAGAAAGTGCTAGAACGAAAAGAATGTACTGTGAAACTCTGAGAATTGCAGAATACGTTTAGAGAAGAGAGCAAACATATGTTAAGAAAGCGAGAGCAGAAGATGAGAAATATAGATAAAGAACATTTTTTATTTGTATTTTTGGTTAAATGCATCGGAGAGCAGAAAATAATTATCACAATATATATGATTAAAAATAAAATCAGAGGCTTTTAAAAATTTGGATTTCAAACCCAAACTGAAGAGATATTTAAATGATCTGAATGTAAATTATTATTATAAGTGTTATTTCTATGCTACCATTTCAATTATTCTCGTATATTGCTTATGTACGCTGCACGCTTTTGGTTTTACCCACAGATAATCAACAGTATTGTGATAACTAAAAAACATTTTTATTGCATTTAAGCATAACAAGGTAATAACTTGAAAACTTTGTTTTAAATTTATATTTTATTTTATACCTTTTTTGTCCGTGAAAGGGAACAAATAATAAATTTTAAAAATCAGTTTCTCGATATATTTTATTTTATATCTTTTTTGTCCATGGAAGGGAACAAATAATAAATATTAAAAATCAGTGTCTCGATATATTTTATTTCATACCTTTTTTGTCCATGAAAGGGAACAAATAATATTGAAAATCAGTGTCTCGATATGTAAGAAAATTGCTCCTTTTAACCAGCATAGCAATAAGGTTCATAACATACCTTTATTTGGGGATCCACTGATCTATACAATGATGCAAAATTACATTCAATTGATTTGAATTTAATTTAATTTTTTATTTAAATACTCATCACTATTAACAGCTTCACATACAAGATTTCACGTTCCGTCTTTCGAATTTGGAAAAATCGCTAAAAATGGATAAGCTAAAGTTAGGGACTCCCCAAACCTTTATTCAAAAAATCATGCTCCGATAAAACTGAAGGTTTTAATATTAAAATTCAGCAATGATTTGTTTTATCGTCAAGCAAGGATATTTACCAAAAATTCACAAAGTAATTGTTTCAACATTAAATAAAAAATTATGTTGTTGTTGCAAAATGTTATATTAACATCGCAAATCTGTAACTGTAGAAATTCCAACCAAATCGGATCGACAGATGTGCGTCAATAATTGATTCCAACATTTGACCCCCACAGGAAACAAGCAAACCAACCTAAATAAAAAACTGGTAAAAACCATTATGGCTGCGTCAGAGGTCTCCATTGCTACATAAGTGCTTCTTTCTTACTCTTTGCTGCACCTAAATAAATTTTAGAGAAAAGTGCATTTATGCCGTTTGATATTAATGATCTCTACATATGCCCTAATTTCGGCACCACAGCCCTAATTTCTTGTAAAGGCCATGACTGTATTATGCAAATTAAGACAAAGCATTCGATGTCTATTTGCTTAACAGAAGCTAACCACCCCATATACTCAACGAGGTTTCGGAATCTGAACTTAGATTGAACTAAGAGACTTCGCGGATGTTTGCTGTCCAGCTCTTGTGAATCGAAAAGGCCAAGAAAAGATATGTTTCATTGAATATAATTCCAAAATTATCATGCAGTTTGTACTCGGCTTCTTGCTATTTCCTAAAGAGTTAAACGATATAATTTCTTTCCCATGTGAATCTTAATAGTTTATGTTTTGAAACGGACTACATCATACTTCAGTAGTTCGGCAATTAAAATTGCCAAAAGCTAGATTTTATATGATAAAAATAAAGTTTATGAAGTGTAAAAAATAGCTATTGATGTACATGATGCTTAATTTATATTATGAATTCTGTATATTTTAATTATATATATTCCTCTAAAGGTTGTGGGAGTCAAATTACTTATAAAAGATGGCTTTACAATTCGTTACATTCTAAAATTTCGGCCAGCTCTTGACAAGTCTGCTTTTGGGCTGGATGTACATTGGGAGCTGGATGTAAATTGGAAGTAAAGGATTCAAGGCACAAAATTACGGCGTTATTTTGGAATTATAATCAAGAAAATGTCACTTATTTATGGAATCTTAAAGATCTTTAGGATTTAAGGATGCTTTGAGGGATACATGTATAACAAATATATGAAGACAATTCCTGTTCAATGTAGTATATGAGTTAATTTTCTTCCGATATATTGCAGTGGTGTGCTGTCAATAGAATTGAGAAGATAAGAATTGAATAGAATAAAATTGAGTCAATAGAATTGATATCCGAACATTTAAAATAAAAACACTGATAAATAAACTTTCATCTAGCATTTTAAAACATTAAAAGAAACATCATTTTACTTCTTTTGAGAACATATGCCGAATCTACGCAATCGTATCGAATCCCAATCGCCAAGAATCGCAACCGCATCGAATACGCAATCGAATCTTTTCTCTATGTACTTGGGTTGCTTCGGCTGTATGCGAATAAGAACAAAATAGTTTTCACCTGTTCTACAAGTATATTCATCTGTTCACCTTAGACATGCTATTAATTACTTCCAACAGACTGTAGCATTTAATTTTCGCACGCTTTTTACACGCTAAATTAATTTAAATTTTAGTGCTATAGATTAATTAGTGTTTATGAATTTATTCTTGTGGCACATAACAGAATTAAGAGTACATTGCTATTTTGAGTTTAAAATTTGTAGCCGGGGATAGAACAAAGAATTAGTCCCCACACAAGAGATCATCAAGGAGCTTGCGCAATGAAGTTATGAACCTACTTTATTGGCAAGACATAGATCAGCTCTCAGTATCATAACCTTGTGGTCTCGATCGCCTGTGCGACATTCAGTTTGGAATATTATACCAAAGAAACGAGATATAATCATAAAAGTTAGATATAATCCATGTGTTCATGAAACATTATACCCGTCATTTCAAAGTGAAATGTTCTACAGTTTCGAAATGATTTAATGATATATAAGCTGAGAAGTAGTCTGTTTTTTTTGGCTTTGTGTTCCTTTGAGACAAAAAATAAATTACTTTTTTATGATATTCATCAGATTCAGAAAATATTATTCATTGGGCAGATCACTTCAGATTTCGCTTCCTCATCTGATTTTCACAAATTTACCTTAGCACATTATGCATTATTGTACTCATTATTTTCATATACAAAATGCAGCAAACCTTTTATGTTAATCTTCTGCCTAACACGACCATATGCGAAGGTGCCCAACAATTTTGAGAATGAAAAAAAGAAAAAAAATTTGGTACTGAACCTCACTTTTTCTTTAAACCTACTATCTCCACAGATAATTAGAATCATCAGTAAACGCTGGTAGTCATCTGGTCATCTTGGAGAGGAACACAAGTTTTTTTATACTTAGTCTTTTTCGTTTTAATCACGGTACGTCACTGATATACTGTCGTAATGGTTTCTATACATTTTAAGATGCATATATGTGTGCATACTTAGTATAGAGTATTAGGATAGATATTGATGAATATGGCCGGGCATAAATTTAAGTGAAGCAGATGCGTTTACCAAAGGTTTTGTTCTAAATCTATATGAAAGCGTTTCCATTTGTCAGAGCTATAGCATCTAATACACAAAGTAATACAGCAGCTATAGGTTGAATTTAGAGGCGAAAAGAACTACGTACGAAAAACAAGGAATTTAAAACAAGGAACCGATAGAAATTTAAATAGAAATAATTTTAAAATATGCACTCAGCGATACTAACCTGCCCATATTCTTGTGAAATACCACGATATTAAGAAATAACCCAGAGAGCACAGAACCATGGCCATAAGAGTGGTACCAAAATTCATGCGATCATCAGCCACGGGGCTGTGCCATAAGTTGGACCACTGCACACCTTGTCCCTGGTCTTCGTACCTGTTCAGATAGAGGCAACCAAAGCAGAAGGAGGTGGAAACTAGTGCGCACTGTTAAAGAAAATCAGTTTGTCAAACATTTAACAATAATCATGAACATTAAATTTCATAAATTGCTCTAAATCTTACAAAATCTCAGAGTTGTATATACTTACAGATAATAGCTTCTGCCAATACAGGAAATCTAACTCCCAGGTGACAAATAATAGAAAAGGGAAGAAAGACAAAACGTACAACAGCACGGACATCAAAGCAGCCGTTGTAGCTCTAGTGAAGAACGCACTCATCAATTGACTGAAAAATAAACAAACACAGGTTATTCACAAAATTTTGCGTTGGAAACTTCTTTAGCGAAAACGTTTCAAAACTTCCGGGCCGTTTCATTACTTTAAACTACCATGCATTTATCAATTACGCTAGTGGAAAGTTTGAAATGTAATATCTTTAATTTATCATCCTCCTGGTCCTGAAAATTAATACTTTCCAGAATACTCGAATTTGATGTGACATAAGATGTTTAATTTCTGCTTCAGATTGCAACTGCTTAAGAAATCGATTGATTTAGTCACGATCTAACGTCTTAAATTACATATCTAACTCATATTACAAAAAAAAACACGTTAATTGATTAGCTTTACTGTAATTAATAAGAGATGCTTAATAACGGAATACATTAAGTACTTTGATGAGGAATAATTTGTTATTTAACGCACTCTGTATTCTTTATCACGGTTAAGTAAAATTAAATTTGTCATTATTTTTAGAATATTTGTATTTAATAAAAAATTCTACTTGAATATGTTAATGTCTGAAATCGTATTGCAAAGTCTGACAAAATTTTAATTATGGCAATTAAGGGCCAAAAGATTATTTTGCCAAAAAAATATTTCATCTTACATTATTAACTCGAATAGCTCTTAAGACAATGTGAGACAAAAATTTAAGCATAATTTCAGAACTCTTAATTTCACGTATAATTAAGAAATTGTTTCTTTCAAGTTGGATCATATTCTGTTTTATTATAGTAAACTTTAATGCTTAATCGCTAACTGGCGGTTTCTTGGGAAACTGCTAGTTAATTAAAACATTTCTGACTGCCACATATTTCTCTTTTATTCACTGGCCTTATAAGAAATATCTAAAAATATTTATTCTGATGAGAAGAAGCCAAATTTTCTTTTAAACTGGCATAAGCAGTAGTTATATAATTTGATAAACCATTCCGCTGCAAAAAACATTGGACTACTTAGCTAATTTTCTGGTTACTAGATTGAAATCGTCCGTTTTCTAACGCTTGCTTTCACATACTAAACAAACTATCTGCAAATTGATAAATCTGATATGAGAGCGAGCTTCTTTTGTGTCTGAATTCAACTCAGTGTGATTTATATTTAACTACAATATGTTTAAAATAAAGAGGAATTAAAGAGTTCAAGGTTATCCTTCCAAAGGGAAGAGGATATTCTTCTGTATTGTGCGTCATATTAACGTACTACTCTGGTGCCAATTCAATGAAATTATAATTACATCCCAAATTTTAAGTACCTAGAAACATATAGGTTAAATTAACACACTTAACGATTAAGCAAACAGAGAGAATGCATAAGAGACAATGTTATTGAGCGTTTTTATGGCTACGGGTGTCTGCATTTCGACATATATGTATATCGTTACATTTCCGTGCTTTTCCAGATCTCTTCTATCGCTTTGCGAGCCCTAGTCAGAAAATGGGTTCGAAGGGTTAGACAAGCGAAGAGATCTGATAAATCGTAGTTGCATAATTTACCGCATTTTCTTGAACATAACTGTGTTAATTTGTTTTTCTATAACCAAATCTGTATAGGTGTGGCGGAGGGGGGGGCAGTGCTTCGACTGCAGCTGAATTAGTTGACGATTCTTGGATTTAAGCTAAACGGTGAGTTTTTAGGAAATACTCGTGTGTGGCAGTATTCCCTAGACCAGGATATTTCCGTTCTTCTTTCTTTCTTTACCCCCCTTCCGGAAGTTGAAATTTGAAGGCTGTTTGCGAAGATATATTTGATGGCCTCAAGTATAGCTTAGGGTTAGTATGATGTTGTAAAGTTTAGTCCATAGATACCTCAAAGACTGAAGCCTAGTTGTACTTGATAACTTTAATACGTTCCTGAAGTATAACTTGTTGAAGCTGGAGCTTAGTTTGTTGCATTTTTAGCAGCAGCTTTGTTGATTTTTTTTGTCAAAAAGGGAAATCAACTTGTAGGTATCTAACTAAATAGTTAGAATTGCCCAGGTCTCTTTCACAAAGCGACACCTTCAAGTTTTTTATTTTCAATTAATATTTTAAAATTCAACAAGATGTGTTTCAGATACATTCTTAGTTTAGTGGTATAGTTGTGTAATAAGTTCTTTATTCTTGTATAAGCGATAAATTGCTATTAAAACATTGCATGCCTCACCATAAAAATTATGTAAGCTTACCAGTAGGCTATCAGAAGTATTGCAAAATCGAGAACGAAAAGAAACAGGATGATGGGGTCTGAGTTTGGCGTGATTCCTCCCCATTTAAGGACCAAGACGATACCAATCACAGAAACCAGGAGCACGCAGACGCCCGTCACAAACCAGGCTAACCAACTAGCGCTACCCTTCAAGCCCATGACTCGAAGGGTCTGAAAAGAAAAGAAATTAAAACAAAGTAAAATAAACGCGCACAAGGAGAGAAATACAAAATACATAATTATGCAAAAGAATAAGGCTTAGATAGACATAGATTTTATATTAGATTTCTAAAGCAATTGACATAGGTTTCTCTTGAAGGGAAAGTACCTTTTGTTATTTTTATCATGCTATCAAAGTTTTTTCTTAATGATTTTTCTTACTCAAGGACTGAGTTTTTTAATGTTATTACTATTGGCAGAGACTTTCGTTACTCAGTTGTTGATAAAACCTTTAAAAAATCCTCTTCTTCCATCCCTAAAGACACTCCCTTGTTAGAAACAACCACATGAACCTTGTTCCAGCTAATTTCTTTTTTAGTCCAAAAGGGCTTTATCTCTGAAGGACTATTGTTTTCGTTTTCCGATTTTGCGTTAGTTCACTATAAATATCCGTTTCACTTTTCAAACTGTTGCCACCAAATGTTAGAGTCCTGCATTATATTTGAAGAAATTAAATAATGAAAAATCTGCATAAATGTATGTATATTTCTAGCATTGTGATAAAACAAGGGTACATAGAACCTTCGAGTTTTGAATGACGTAATCCTAACGGAAGCCCAAATTTGAAATTTGTTTTATTATCAATTTCATATTTTGTAAAACTTTGATTAACAAACTCAAGGATTTCAAAGTGAGCAATGGCAACGTCGTAGAGAAAAAAAAAATTTTTTATCTCCAGTGCGCGAGACTCTAGCGGAAATTCTAAAGATATGCTCAATTTAACTTTATTTTGCTATATTGCTCTTGAACTGAATTTTATGGTTTAAGTGCGAAGAACATGATATTTAATAAATAAGAGTAACAGACAAAATGTAAAAAAAAAAAAAAAAAAAAAAAAAAAAAAAAAAAAAAAATCTGAAATGTTTCAGATTTTAAATTACGTCCAAAGGGGCGTTTTTTTAACGTTTTGAGTGTTACCTTTATTTATTAAATATTATGTTCTTTGCACTTAAACCATAAAATTCAGTTCAAGAGCAATATCGCAAAATAATGTTAAATTAAGCATATCTTTAGAATTTCCGATATACACAGTCTCACGAGCTGGAGATAAAAGTATTTTTTTTTCTATATAACGTTGCCATTTCTCGCTTTTAAAGCATTGAGTTTGTAAATCAAAAATTCGTTAAAGTTTTACAAAATATAAAATCTATAATAAAACAAATTCCAAATTTGGGATTTCAGATGCCCATATTCGCAGTAGGATTTCGTCATTCAAAATTCGATGGCTCTATGTACCATTGTTTTATCACAATGCGAGAAATAGACAATCATTTATGCAGATTTTTCATTATTTAATTTCTTCAAATATAATGCAGGACTCTAACATTTTGTGGCAACAGTTTGAAAAGTGAACCGACGTTTATGAGTCCGACGCAAAATCGCAAAATGAAAACAATAGTCCTTCAGGGACAAAGCCCCTTTGGACTAAAAAAAAAAAAAAAAAAAAAAACGACCATTTTGACGTAATTTAAAGTTATTTTATTTAAAGTTATTTTATTTAAAGTTATTTTTAATTTTTTTTTTCTTTTCAGTTACAAGATTACTTATATTCTTAATAAATTCAACTTTCAGATTATTTTCTTACCTATTCATAAAGTTCGTTAAGTTCATTTTTTGGTCCCTAAAGACTTTTTTACTGAATTTTACTCTTAGGGAATTTATAGTATCCGTTTTCACTGTAACTTGACAATATAGCAGCCAAACTAAGAAAGTCTGAAAGTTTTAAAATTTTGCACTAAACAACAAAAATCTCGCAATTAAATTTTTTTCCAATAGCTAATCATAACCGATCCTTTAATAACAATTTTGACTTCCTTTCCTTTTATTATTGCAAGGTAATTTTCCCCTTCCTTACCCCATGCTTTTAGCAGTTGGGAGGTTCGGAGTTCTAATTCCGAGGAGGATATCGCTGATTTTTCCTGTTTCTTGTTTCGAAATAAATCTTAGCTTTACAAAGATTGGCGCACGAACGTGGTGAACGATAATAGTCCCTGCTTGGATTGGGTAATTAAGTCACCTCCTCCACAGTCGCCTTTTAAGTGGAAGAGTAAGGAATTTTATTCTTATAATATTTAGAAGCACTTGTGGCTAGCAGTCGGGAAGTCCGGAGGTCAAATCCCGGCAAAGGGCATCGCAGATTTTTCTATTTCCGATCTGAAATAAACCTGATGACTTTACAATATTACCCATCAAACTTCGAGTATTGCGAGCTGAGAAAAGTTGGTGAATTAAGATTTCTTTGAAGTTTTAAACATTATCAAAAACCTTCCTGTCTGAAATTAATGACATTAGTTCGAATGCGTTTTTCTCATATTTTCCAAAATTTTAATGTCTTAACTTTTATTTTTCCGTTTTATTTTTAAATTATGAATGGTCCTATGTTCATTTCTTCTTTGGCCTCTCCTATTCATTTGGGCTATTTATAGGATTCTTTACTCTGTCTCCACAACATTGTTTTCCTCTTCTGGAGAAGAGGGATTTATGTTAGCCGTTCTCGAAATAAGTAAAGTTTTATATAAAATCCCCGCCAATACAATTTTTTTTTGCGAAGTTTTACAGAATAAAATAATTATTAACAAATACATTTCAAAGGTTTTTCTTCTCAGTTGTAAATTAGTTTTTCTAATTAGATCCATGTTTACACGAATGCACACATGTACAGTAATAGGCTGATTAAGAATTTTGCTATTCCAGAATAAAACTCTTAAAGTGTAAACACCTCTTATTCGGATAGGAAGTTCCACTTAAAACATTTTGCCACCTAAGAACTTTAATTACATGGAGCGAAGAATGTGCACTTTTAGGAAATTCTGCCTATTTGGTAAGATTTTAATGATCGTATACAAAAATTTCATTTAAAACATTTTAATATTTTCTTCGATGAGGGAAAATTATATTAATTCTGAATAGGTTGAGAACAGTTCCTTTTGATGTCTAACTATCAACTATTGATATACATGAAAATAGTCTCTAACTCAAGTGACCTGAAGATGAAATGTTTGGATGATTTCGGGCGAAATTTCAATCAATATAGCCTGAACATTTAAGTGTTACTTATGCTACTTAATTAGCAGCTAAAAATCAGTCCATAAGCATTTGCTACTTTGTTTACACATCTGCTGCCTACTGATTCCAAAATCCAGGAGCCTCCTACTACAATGAGTTAGTTCTACCCAAAAGAAAACGACTGCCTGAATTAGCTTATGTTTGTAAACGTTCATAATTTTTCTTTTTGACGCTATTTCGAGGGGTGAGGGTAAGCTGTTCATTACCTATCCAATTTTTTTAATAACATTTTCCTTCTAATAAATCTTCCCACTTAAAATAGGAACCTTGAGCTTCTTAAAAACCTTCTTAACAGCATTTTGCTGCTAATCAAATTTACGCATTAATAAAGTGCACACTATAAGGTATTTCTTCCTTCCTTCCAGGACGCATTCACGGTATAACGGCAGCACACTCGTCGCATATTCGAGAGATCCAGGTTCGAGTCCCGGCAAAGGCATTGCATATTTTACACGTCTCTCGCTTCAGAAAACCTCATGACTCTATAGTGGCGCCCAAACTAAAGGGTAGCGAAAGTCGGCGCGTATTCGAGAGATCGAGGTTCGAGTCCCGGCGAGGACATTGCACAGTTTTCGCGTCTTCACCATTAAAAAGCTAATGATCCTACAGTGGCGCCCGAAATAAAAAGGTGATGAATGTTCCCCCCTTTTTAGTTCGTCACTATCAGGATTTGGCAACTGAGTCCTCTAATTTCCAGAATCATACCAATCCATGGGCTGTTAATATTTCTAAAGCAATTTATAGAATATCCGATGCGAAGTTTTTTTCTTAAGGAGTCCATTTTAATTTCCTTAAGGCATTTCTTTCTTTATCTTGTAATGTCTTTAGGTTATGTCTCTTGGTGTTAAATTTACAAACCTCATCATATTTCGTCTCAATTTTGAATCTGAACCTTGAATTAAAATCTATAATAATACATAAAAAAACGAGATCTACTGAATTTTTACTGAGATGCCTGACTTTATTAAAATTCATTCCATTCCGGGAACCCACTACACTACACAGGAATGTTTCAACTGGCCACTGGTGTCAAATACAACGAGAAGTTTCGGGCAGCTCTCCTTGTACTAGCCCAACGATGCTTATGAAAAATGTGATATTTAGTTATAAATGAGAAACTAAACCGTAGCTTGAAAGCATCGTTGACATTTGACTATGACCAAACATTTGATCCAAACCGAATATTTTGATGTACGGACACATTATCCACCATTTAGATACCTATGCACATGCATTGGTAGAATGAACATTTTATAACTGGACCAGAAATCGATAACTTACCTCATCTAATTCCAACTCTCTATCGAGCACCCTTTCACGCACCAGCAAAGCCACGATGAACACCCAAGAAATAGTCATGACAGCTGGCATAGAACCTTTCAGCAATGTACCAAACCTAAAAGAGAAAAAAACTTACTAAGGCAGCTGAAAATGTATCTTTTCAAGTACAGTTGTGGCCGCGTATCCACTCATTTGGTATACGCAATATATAGAGGAGCATCCTTTCCAGTCAACATTAATACTAAAATGCATTCTGAAGATTCTTCAGATTACATTCTAACACCTCAAAAAAATTTAGGATTAAAATTCTTAAAAATTTAAAAAATAGTTAAACATTTAAAAAAGGTAATAAAATGATACAAAAAAGAAATAAATCAGCTAACTTTTAATACCTGAAATAATTCTTAATTATGAGTCCCCAGAAACTCAAGATAAAAAACATAAAAATCATCCATTTAAAACGGCTGTTTTTGCTATGAAATTATGTCATCCTAAATGAATGCTACATGAAAATTTTTAACTAACGTAACAGAGGAAATAACTGCTAAAACGTAATTATGCATTTCCTTTTCTGGATCATATGCGTATGAAGTTTTGACCAATACCATTAATAAATAATGTGGCAACAGGTTCCATTTTGCCCAGGTGGAAAATTTGCGAAGTGAAAATAATAACACATTCTTCGAAGCTTTATTGTTTTCATCAGCTCTGAAATAATACATGTAACTTGATAATGGACCACAGTACATTGAATTACATAGCCAGTAGTAATAACGTTTACAGCTATCTTGAAAAATATTTCTCCTCAGACGCTATCATTCGTGTCAGTTTGTATTTATATTGTTACGAATTTGGTATTTAAAAAGCTAATGTTATTTCAATTATAAATTAAATGGTTTTATTTCTCGCGCAGTGCAGCGCGTGACGAATATTAAAAGAAAGCTAAGCCGGAAAATTGAAAATACAAGAGCGAGTGCATTAAATAAAGAAATATCTATTTTTGATTTCGAGAAAGTACTAGAAAATTCTAGCGCGTGATTTTTAAAATCTTATAAAAGGAGGAAAACATCTCAGTTCGTGGTAGTTGCATAGTTTGTTGTTGTTTAGAAAACTGCTCTTGTTGATTGTAGCGAATTCGCGGATTAGCTTTCTTTAGCTGTTTTGAATTACGTTCTATTGGACATTTGAGTAGTTAAAAAATAACTGCTGTGAGATATTGCAATACTGCATGATAATTTGAGAAAATTTAAGCATTTTTGTTGTGATAATAATAAATTTTTGTTCATTTTTAATCGGTCTTGTGCATTCATTTCATAACGAACCCGTACGAACGCAACAATTTTTTGGAGGCACCGACGACTTTCAAGAAGAGCAGTTTTCTAAACAAAAATCAACAAGAGAAGTTTTCTAAACAACAACAAACTAAACAACTACCATGAACTGGGATGTTTTCCTCCTTTTATAAGATTTTATAAATCACGCTCTAGAATTTTCTAGTACTTTCTCTAAATCAAAAAGAGATATTTATTTATTTAATGCACGCGCTCTTGTATTTTCAATTTTCCGGCTTAGCTTTCTTTTAATATTCGTCACGCGCTGCACTGCGCGAGAAATAAAACCATTTAATTTATAATCGAACTTACATTAGCTTTTTAAATAACAAATTCGTAACAATATAGTTTATACGGCTATTGTTATATGGTTTCAGATATAACTGTAGCGATAATGTAAAAACCACTTAATTAACACCCAGAATACCGTTATCATACTGCTGTTATTATACTGGTAAAATAAATTAAGAGAATTTGAATATTTTATAGAATTGCATGAAAAGAACTGAACTGAAGGAAAAACCATTGCTTCTAGATAAAATGCAAATCTTGTACCGCAAGTACGTAAGCGTACACGTGTGTGTAGGCTGAACCGTAGAAAAGCAGGCTTTATAAGCGCGTGGAGGGTAAGACGAATTGCGTTCGCTAACACACGTTTGCGAACTTCTTGGTGTTATCTTGCAGCAATCGATTAAATCCACATCGGAACAGTAAAAATGAGTAACCACCAATGTTTAGAAGATGGAATGAGGTAGCGAATTGTGGGGAGGCTAGAGGCAGGCTAATCGCAAGTCCAGATATGCAGAGAGTTTAATTTAACGCCCAGCGTCGTGTGTAACTTATGGAAACAGTTCCAGGATACTGGATCCATCGAGAGCAAGTCTGGGCAAAGTCGTCCAAGACCCATGACGGCCAGACAAGATTGTTATTTGTCCATTTTAGCGAGACGTAACAGAGGGGCTACAGCTTCTCAGCTCTCTCGGGACCTGTATGCAGCCACAGGAACCTGTGTAACAAGGGTGCCTGTTTCCAAAAGACTGAATGAGAGAGGGTTGTTTGCCAGAAGAGCGGCTATTTTGATCACGCTCACGTCTGCGGACAAGAGAGTCAGACTAGGATGGAGCAGGCAGCATAGAGATTGAAGCACGGAGCAATAGGCGACTGTTCTGTGCACCGACGAGTTCATCGACAACGGCAGTCACAATACTGGCGGGACCTTTGCCATTACATATTAGAGCAGCACAAGAAGCAGCAGTAACGACTGTTCTCCAATTACATCTCTGAACTACTTTTGGACCGTTATGCTATGATCCAGAGGAGTATGAAACAAAACGTCTCATAAATGCAACCCATCCTTCACACCATGGAAAAGGGGTTGTAGCACACACCACCTCTCAGCACAGCCTCCATTAAAAAATAAGGTCAGTAAATGTCATCCATTCGTCTAACTACGGAAAAGGAGTCGGCCCACACATCGTGGAAAGATGACTCTGACATAAAGGATCAATATTATGTTTATACGGATGGTTCAAAAGTTGACGGAGAAGTAGGCTGTGGCCTTATAGTAACTAAGAACAAGGAAACGCTGATAACATGGAAAGGTCATATGGGACAGGATAATTCAGTTTACCAGGCTGAAGCAATTGCGATTCGCAAAGCTATCGAGTTAACATGCCCCCAGTAGGATCCACTATTAATATTCTTACAGACAGCCTCTCGGTCATATATGCCTTGCGAAATCCCAGACATCCTTCTCCTATCATAGCGGAAATTCAGGACACGCTGAAGGAGCGTTCGTCGACAATGAATATCCTCATATCTTGGATAAAGGCACATTCAAGGTAATGAGGAAGCCGACAGGGTAGCAAAAGAAGCAGCTCACAATATCGATGCACAATGCGTAATTACCAAACTCCCGTGGTCTCACCTTAAAAAAGTGACAAGGACAGCAGCTCAGCACCAGTGGCAATGGGAATGGGACTCTACCGAACAAAGCAGGAAGACCTATGAATATTACCATAAAGTTTCGCTCGATCGTCTCGAGTCATCCCACAAATAACGAGATTTGTGACGGGGCACGGGCCTTTCCCCTCCTATTACTATGAGAGAGGAATTGCAAATACCGAAAGTTGTGTCTGTGGAGGCATTGGTAAACCAGACCATTACTTGACCCAATGCCCTCTAACCGCACAGTGGCATGTGCAGCTTCCAGAACAGGCAACTTCTCATAAGCGTTATCTGATCAAACAGCCAGCATTTCGCATCAAAATATGCAAGATAATGCAGAAACTTGAGGAATTGGGAACAGATTTTGCAGTGTGGAGTAGTTCCCTGTCAATCTCTCTTCTATCTCTTCTCTCTTTCTATCTTTTTTTTTTTTTTTTTTTTTTTTTTTTTTTTTTTTTTTTTTTACATTTTTATTGTATATATTATGAAACATGTATGTATTACGGCCCACTGTATATATTATGAAACATGTATGTACTATGGCCAATGAAAATTATTATGAACTATGTCTGAATTATGTAACAGGCTCAATATATTATGAAACATGTATGTACTATGGCCAATGAAAATTATTATGAACTATGTATCTATTATGTAACAGGCTCAATATATTATGAAACATGTATGTACTATGGCCAATGAAAATTATTATGAACTATGTATGTATTATGTAACAGGCTCAATATATTATGAACTATGTAAGCAAGTATGAACTATGTAAGCAACTATCCACTATGTAAGCATGTATATGTATGAACTATGTAAGCAAGTATTATGAAAGATCTATGTATTATGAACTTCTTGTATATAAGCATGTACTATGAACTATGTAACTATGTAAGCATATATTATGAACTATGTAACTATAAGCATATGTTATGAACTATGTAAGCATGTATACAGGACCAATGTATGCCCTTATACGCCCCATGAGGTGTTGCCCCGGATAGTTGCGGAACCTGGACTAGACTCGAATAGTCTTAGTAAGCCGCACGGGTGTCCAGATTCTGCACTCAACTCAACTCACCGACGAGTCCCGTTTTAGCCTAAACACCGATTCTCGCTGTACGTTCATATGGAGAGAGCCAGGGACACGCTACCTACTCTCCAATGTCCACGAAATCAACAATTATGACGTTGGCGGTGTAATGGTCTGGGCAGGCATCATGTTGGATGGCCGCACACCTCTCCACGTCTTTAACAGAGGCTCTGTGACTGGTGTGAGGTATAGGGATGAGGTCTTGGAGCCCTATGTTCGCCTTTTCCGGGGTGCAGTGGGCCCCGAGTTCATCTTACAGGACGATAAAGCGAGGCCACATAGAGCTCTTCTGGTGGTCGAATTTCTCGAGAGTAAGAATATTCGCCGGATGGATTGGCCAGCCAGGTCTCCAGACCTCAACGCTATACAGCATGTCTGAGACGCTCTGGGGAGGGCAATTGCAACTCGCAACCCCCTCCAAGAACTATTCAAGAACTGAAAACAGCGTTGTTGAATGAGTGGGACCAATTGCCACAGGCACTGATAAACTACCTTATTTCTAGTATGACATCACGCTGCGAGGCCTGTATGGATGTAAGAGGGGACCCTACCCCCTATTAACCCTTTTCTTTTGTGTCTTCTGCAACCGCTGCTTTAGACTTTCAGACTCCCATGAGTGTTACACACGAACATGTGTGTCTATTATAACTGTTGAATGTTTATTTTGTTTTTATTATATCAAACTATGTTCACACAAAATTTTATTAAAATCTCTCAAGTAGTTCTAGAGATCGTAGATCATATATGAAAATTCTTTAAATTTATTTTCAGAATGTATATGATAGGCCATTTTACACAGTCGTGATCATCTCGGAAAATATAACAAGCAATTACTGTAGCACAATTGTATTGTAAGGCATAGATTATAATTTGTTCTCATACTAGTGGCTAAGGCTGTTTCATTGAACATACTGAAAGAACCAAAGCCACGCAAAGAGATAATGCAGAAACAATCAACTTACTTGTCCCTCTGGTGACAAGGATAGGGAAATTGCTGCAAATATTTCTTCACATTTTGAGGACCATCCGAGTTCGTCTGTAATTGCATGATAGCAGTATCTACAGTGTCTTGCAACTGGAGAAAACCTCGGAAATAACGTAGGTCTTCAAAAAAGTCGTCGTAAGGATACGGTCGCCACCACCTAAAAGGAGTTACGTTTTTATTTATCTGATGTGGAGGTATGTTTAATATTTTATGGATACCGTTTGAAATGTTTTGGAAAAAATAACTGATTTAACGAATAAAATTCTTTATTTAGCACGTTAAACGAATGCAACAAACATTTGGAATAATTACATTATTCAATATCCTTCAGACCCTGCTACACTGAGAAGCGAATCCGTCTGAATTAATGTGACAAAGTCCCATGAGAAGGTTAAAGTAAACAGTTTACTAGTCCAAAGGGGCTTTGCCCCTGAAGGACTATTGTTTTCGTTTTGCGATTTTGCGTTGAATCGCTATAAATGTCCGTTTCACTTTTCAAACTGTGGCCACCAAATGTTAGAGTCTTGCATTATATTTGAAGAAATTAAATAATGAAAAATCTGCATAAATGTATGTTTATTTCTCGCACTGTGATAGAAGAACGGTACATAGAGCTAGGGAATTTTGAATGACGCAATCTTCCTACGAATATGGGCATGTGGAAGACCAAATTTGAAATTTGGAATTTGGTTTATTATCGATTTCATATTTTGTAAAACTTTAACGAATTTTTGAGTAACAAACTCAACGATTTAAAAGCGAGCAATGGCAACACTCTGCGGCGGGGGTGGGGGGAATCTTTTTATTTCCAGCGGGCGCGGAACTGTGTATCGGAAATTCTAAAGATAGGCTCATTTTAAAATTATTTTGCGACATTGCTACTGAACTGAATTTTTCGGTTTAAGTGCAAAGAACATGATCTTTAATAAATAAAAGTAACACACAAAACGTTAAAAAAAGCCCCTTTGGACGTAATTTAAAATCTGAAACCTTTCAGGTTTTTAAATCTTCAAATTAAACAGAAGGGACTACTAGTACGTATAAGTAACCTTTACCACTTTTATAAACTGAAAATAACAAAGTTGAAATTCAGAGTCAAGAATTTGCTTCCAGATTCATAAATTGGCTCATTTGAGCTGGCTCAGTATTTTTTATTGGCTAGCAAAATGGCTAAAGCTGAAATAATGTCTGGTAAAGCTGGAAATAGAACATAACCTGCAAACCAAGGTTTCGAATCATAATAATTGGTTAATTAACATAAAATACTTTTAAGAGTTTATTCCCCAGAAGTAAGAGATATAGAACATATACTGTAAATGAGCTATTTAAAATGACAGAGTGAAATCGAAGGCACAAGAATTGCTGGAATATTATTTTATCGCAAACAAAATAACGCAATATGGAGATCTGTTCATTATTTAATTTTAAAAAAAGGCATCGTCCTGCGCTTGCAAATTCCCATAAAGAAGCAATGCTTTAAATTTTGTTAGGACGCAAAATTCTCGTTGAAAATAATAAGAGATTTCGTTCGAAATGTTTAATTTAAATCATTCTTTACTAGCTACTTAAGATGCGACGTTAGAAACATCTTTCATTATAGACAATAAAGTTGCAAATATTTATAAAAATTATCTGTTGGGCATATATTATAAATTAAATGTACGTTAAGCAGTTAGTAACATTATTTAAAAAATAAAGATATATTTAAGTTATTAAGAAGTATTTTATTACTTTTAAATTAGATTACGATTGAATAATTCATCTTAAGGATTGCACTTCTTTCTCTCATTGGACAAATTCCAGCATGAACTTACAAGTAATCTACGTAATTATGACCTTACTGAAAATTACATATACAAAGACTAAGGACAATCTTTTACAGTGAGGGCATGGTCAGCACACAATTTTAAACAACGTGTCTGCCTTTCAGTAACCTTTAAGCATTTTTCTCTATATAAAATGAATAGGACGAACAATTAAAGGCAGTCTCGTCAGCGCAAGAGCTTAAACATTTCTCGTGACCACTGGCTTATGAATCTATAACAGAGCAATTAAATTTAAAATATAAGTTAAATGTCTCATGTTTTCCTAAATGACTATACTCTGAGATCTGGTTATGCGACATGGGTGTGGTAAATAAATTTAAAATCTTTTAAATTTTGCACGATGGCATCGATTGCTCCAGATTCTTCTCATTCTCCGTTCGTTCTTTTCTAGTTTCTTTCATAATTAATTCTATTAGTTTTATTTTGACAGGACTGAGTTCCTACAGTAACTGAAAATTGTACAGTTTCTTTGAATAGTAAAAAAAATGCTTAAATAGTAGTCGACATTTTATCTTCTCACGATCGTTAGCTGGTTACCGATTATAATGTTTCGAAGGACTTCGAAACTTTGTTTTATGTACGTATCAACATCAAATAAAAATTTTCTTAACATGCCCTCCGTGATTGAAATATAGATCAAATTTTTTTAGCAGTGAGCTTTCTCATTCCATTCTTCAGTTTTAGATTTCAAATGAGAACAGAAAGTATAAGTAAAAATATTTTCTTTTCTTTTAATGGGAACGGTCATCGTACTTACATACAGTTTTTACTGAAATTACGACAAAAAGATAATTGCATTGCTTTATTGAAATCTCCTGCAAGTTTAACATATTATACAATAAAAGGCAATAGTTTCTAAAATTAATTTTGGGATCAAAAAGGATAGCGTTTCTTTACATTTTACTGAAAAATGCCGAATTTCTAATATTTGGGTCTTGCACGGTGTTTTCTCAATGCAACATTTGCCTCTTTTATATATTGCTCTGTTACCTGAAAATTGGCCACAAAAAACTTCTCGCAGCATAAAAAAGCACGTGTTAAATCAATTAATTGCGTAAAGGGGGAAGACGTATCAATTGACTTTCAAATCTGAAACTAAATCGATGAATCGTATTAAATTATTATTATGCATATCGAATTAAAAATTAATATCTTTTAAATTTTCGAAATTTTCAGCTAATTAAATCGAAATTTTCAGCTGCTTGAAATTAGTTCCAAAGCATTATTTATAAGATCTACAAGATCTACACAAATATAATATGAAGTAAAACAATTAACGTTCCTTTCAAACAATTTCAAAGCATGCTGTTTGACCTATAAAATAAGCATTCTACTTAAGAGTGTTACTTTTTCTGTACTGAACATACACATAGTGGTCTCTTACATCTCAAAAATTCCTCTAGATAAGACAGTTAATTTTAAGGAAACTGTTCATGCAACAAAATATAAAATATGGATTTTAAATTGTTCTGTAATTGAGTCACTACAAGAATTTGAAAGAAATTTTTGAACGGTTTGTTATTAGAAAGAATACTTAAATGTTTTAGATTTGACTAATCGATAAATGACAATCGTAAAAACTATAGGAAAGTTTAAATATATTGTAATTTAGTTCGTGCAGCTTTGTTTTCGCCGATGCTACCATATTTTCTCGAAGAGAAATTGGGTAACACTGCTAGCAATATGTTGTAAGCATACCTGTACTTGATGTATTCGGTTGTTGGCACATTATCAATGTCCATACGGATCTTGTACAAAATGTCTTTGGGCATATCACTTCTGTATGGCTTGTCTGTCCATCTTTTCTTCAATTTAAACTCCCTTTCGTTCTGAAACACAATCGCTGGAAAGATATTTGTCTATTAGATGTTTAAAGTTTTCAATAATTACATTGATAAAAATGAAATACATTAAATATATGTTTTAAGATACATGTATTAGTTAAGTGTATTTTAAAAGGTAATTTTTTTATCACGACGTTCTTTGCCACCTTTGATAGAAAATAAAATCGTTGGATTGTTAACAGCCACAGACTTAAGAAAAAAATCTCATAAAATGATGTAGATGAATATAATGTGACCATTGGTATAAATGTTATTTCTATGCTATCACTTTTAACGGTTTCTTAAAATTCTTGAAGTATCGCAAAACGAAGTATGCAGAGGCTTCCTGTGATTACATATATGTTTCATATTTTTGAAGTTGGTTTTTATGACTTTTTCTAAGATTCAGTAGATATTTCTATATTTAACGTTGAAGTAATATTTTATGCACTTTTCGCACATATTCTTGCTTATTAGTCAAAAGAGAATCTAGACTTTAATCTAGACAGATAAAAAATGCTTTCAAAAGAAGTTTAGTCGTTATCTCTAATCTAATTTACAAATTTAAGATGATATTTGTAAAATCAGTCGATGATTTGTTAACAGCAGTGATTGGTAACAATGACAGATTTTTAAATCGAATTTAAATAAAATAAAATAATTAATTGCATGCTATCCTACTTAAGAGAAAATACAATTAATTGATTGTAATTAATTGTGTGTTCTCTTACGTAGGATAGATTGGAAAATTTTGATAGAAATATGACATCACGAGCGTCGTTGCTACTCTAACTGGCCACAAATTTTCTTACATTCAAAGGCCAAGATTTTTCTAATTCGTAGCTACTTGTTTAGAATAATGGTAATAGGAAGATTCTCATTAACACATATCGGGAGTTTGCGGGAGGTTTTGGCGCTGCGTGTCGCCACCATTTTGATTTTTTCATTTAATTTGCTTTATAACGTATGATCCAAGCTCAACTCTTTATAATATAATTCTGGCGTAAAATATACTAACATTTAGTAACGCAGTCTAAAACTTATGCCTTTCGTCAATTTCATTTTGTAATTTTCTAACCCTTTTATACCTGAAAATCACGAATAGGGAAGGAAAGCTTAAATTTATGAAAGTATTTATGAAAGTTTCGGGGGGAGGGAGAAACTTTAAATTTGAAGTTTCGTATTAAATGCGCTAAAACGTAAAAATTAACCTTTTTCGCTAACATGACATTCTTGGTTTTATGTGATTGCAAATAAAAACGTCTGGATACCATGATAGTAATTTATTGCGATATTAATGCAATGGAGGTAATGACATAGAAAGGACATGTATAAGAGTAATTACATTTAATTTATATCAGTCTTGTTTGCTTGTTTAAAATCGATAACTGTTGAAAACTTCACAATTTTATTTTTAATCACATATGATTAAGAATACTGTAAAAGGTTAAAAAATATTTATTTAAAAAAAATTGTAAATTTTTTGATATTTTAGAGCGCATTCAACTAAAAACGTCCAACTTCGAAATTCTTAGATATACAGAATTTTTAATTTTAAAAAAAAAATTCTATGTTAGTTTCAAAAGTTGATAAAATGCTTTGAGTTTCCAGTTTTGCATGCTTTCCTGAACAAAATATTACAAAATTCGTTCAAATTATTAGTAATGAATATTTTTGCTATATACATATTTTGCTCATAATTCGCAAGAGATTAACATACCCGCTATGAATTCTCTCCGATCGTGCAGGGTAGCAGCAGCAGCCTCCAGTTCCTCCTCTGTATCGAAACCAAGAAATCTGTTGAGGCTTATACACTGAGTCACGTTGCCTACTAATTCCACCAGATGCAATAAAGAGCGGCCGGTAGACTTTGGGGCCTCTAGCCAGGAGAGTGCAGCTCCCCAACTGGGAGATCCTAGAAGTTTTGATACTGGTTTGGAAGCTAGGAATTTCTGTGAAAAGGAAACAAAATTACTCACACAAGTAAACGCATTTTCAGAAGCTAACATTACAGAAAAGTTTGGCAAAGTTTCTTTGTTTTCAACTTTAATTGATTTTATAGTATTTTATAGTATTGTAACTTGGCATTCTTCGACAGGTCTTAGTATTGTTATATCGCACACACTGATCTAATTTTGTGTCTAATCTATAAAATGGATTATAATACAATCCAAAACTTTTAAATTTTAATGTTTAAGATTTTTATATCAACAAGAACAACACATTAGATTTTGGCTAAAATTGATAAAAAAGAAATGATATTTTTCTTAAAGTTCTGAACAGATTTTCGAGAAAAAATATTTTCTGATATAAACCAAAACTTCTCAGATTTAGTATTTAAAATTCGTATATGCATATATGATGCATCAATCATGATTTAGAAAACAGCGTATTAGATTCTGACTGTATATGATAAACCGAAAGTGTGCTTTATTTGGATTACTTAACAGATTTTCGCGGAAAAATATAGAATCACTATAATAAAAGTTTAGTCTAATTTAATGCAGCACATAATAAGGCTATTTCTATTAAGTTTAGACATGATATCTATATATATCAAGCCAAAAAAGACAATAATTTTTATAACAGCGTTTCATTAAGAAGAACCTTAAAGCTCGTGTAATGCAAACATGCTATCATAAAACGCACTTATTTATCTCTTGCATTGTTGATGATAATGTGGCACAAGAGCGAAGAGCAAATTCGATACCACCTACTACTTTACTTCTCACTGATCCTGAGACTACTGTAGTCACCGTTCATCTGAAATTCAGAAAATTAACTATCATTGTTTTCTGATACATAAATATCGCGACAATATACGTATCATGATTGACTGAGACAAACTGTTATTAATTCGCTGTTCTTTTAGTCGAGAGAGCCATCAACGTGATGTGATGATTGAATTTAAAAGAATCCGACAAGAAGAAAATTTAATTAAGCTTTACTGTATTACCTGTAATGAAATCAGCGTTTCATTCTTTCGCTGCAGATAGTGCAAACCCGTGGAACCCTCCGCTGCAGCTTTAACGAATCTCATCTGATCTTCGAGCAATTTCAGAGTTTCATTCACCTAAAAATTTTTATGAAAATAAAGAACTGAAAGCAATACTGTATCAAGTTAAAGAAAAAGTATTTTAGTCAATCAACATCGTGGCTTTCGGTTAATTTGATAGCTTATCAAAAATGCGTATCACATGTTTAATAATAATTTGAAAACATGTAATATTTCTCTATGGCTGAATGTTAATGCTCTCTAAGCATGTTGAACATACCAAGAACGTTGTCCTTGGTGCAGTACAAGAAGTGACTAGAATATCACCCGCACCCTTGGGGGTGGGGCGACGGAGACAAGCCTTCCGCACTTTTAGCCTCTCATGGCAGTCAGTTTTTGATAAGCACTCTAGGGAGATGCGTAGAAAAATTAACAAGATTAATAGGCATAAGTAGAGGACCAAGCGATCCAGATAGTTAGAATTCTAATATTGCTGTCAGCGTTTTTTCTTAGAAAAAAGGAACTGTTTCTCATAGCGTCTACTTTCTATTTGTAATAGCTAATAAAATATATGAAAAGCTAGAAGCAAAAGGAATATGTTTCTTCTTTTTTTTTCCTTTCCCCGACGCAAAAATGTTAATTTGTGTTTCACTCACTTTTTTTTTTAAATCGGTGCTACCAAATCCATAATTTTATTTTACCTCAAAAGAAAACTAATATTTTTTTTTGCGAAGAAAAACAACTTTGTGTTATGATACTCTTACTTATGTACAATCATTTTCGTGTGACATTTTGAAAAATATTATGTTTCTAACAGCTATATTTCTCAATGCAGAGCCTTCTGTGTTTATATTGTTCACCGCTTGATTTTACATTTCGAAATTTACTAATTAAAGTTTTAAAACAATAAACAATTTTTGTCCTGTTCCAGATACATCCATGTTTGAAAAAGAAGTGAAACCGCAGGAGTACATAAAACGTATTTTTGAAGGCTGAAAAAATGAACATGCATGGAACGGATTTTCCGCGCTCCCAGTGACAATAGAGAAGTAAATTACATATTTTAATAAAAGTAACAGACTAGAGTTACCTTAGAAATGATGGTAATCGCTGGAGGAAAATTCTTTGGAGAATACAATATTTTGCCTCTGAAAAGAGGTTTCAAAAAGCCCCACAAGATGGCACCTCCCCTCATCTTCATAATTTCTTTGTACCCATGGCGGCAAAATTCAGCTATTATTTTAAAAGAAAAGAAAAGATACCATTAATAAAAACCTTCCATGTTCCCCCAATAATTTCCTTATATTCAAATTTTTCACATGAGTCTGACTAGTAAAGATGCCCAAAAGGAATGGGAATACAATGCAAATTAAAAAAAAAAAAAAAACATACTTGGCAGTCTTAGCACTTCCTTCTCTTCGATTTTATTCTCAGTATCCTCAGGAGCCAACAAGGAAAATTTTCGACTCAGAGACGTCAGTGGTTTTCCACACAGAATTTGTCCTCCAATGGATAAAGCTTCAGGAGCTGAAAAAACACAAATTAATCTACTTAAAATAAAATACATTTGTATTAAAGTTTACCTTAGAGAAAATAAATTTATCCTTTTTCATATTTATAATTTGTGTGCTGCATTTGTTTAAGCAAAATGTCCATTAGTAAATACAGCTCAAAATTAAAATTTCCAACATCTATTATAAACCCTAATGCTGACGATTTATTGTTTTTGATTTGCTTCTAATCAGAAGAATTTCAGCGGCTATTCGCATGTGTCGTGGTCACACGGTCACACGACACAGCTAGTGGTCGCTATTCGCATGTGTCGTGTGCTACATTTCGTGCACTTCAAAATTTGTGAAGAAGAATGGATGATAAACGTATGGTAGCATAACGAAATATAATGCAGCGCTCCAAAAGTTTGGAAAAACTGCTTAAGGAAGTTTCTATCGTCACAGACAGAAACTTGAGTAGACTGGAAGAAATGCAACTAGTACAAATTATTTCAAATAGGATGATTTTTAATACAAAATGCTGACAATGTAAATAAGTCAAATTATTTTCGTGGCTAAAGGGAAATTCTACTCACTTGCCAACCAGTCGGTTCCTTCATCCAACTTCTGGAATAGTTCTCTCACTTCAGGATGCATCATCGTTGTAACAGTTTCCAAATGATTAGTTAGCTTATTAACCACTTCTGGTGCACTGGAGAGAACTTCTAGTGTCCTTTCAGCTTCTACAGAATTGACATCAGCCTCGCGAAGAACACCTTCCACTCCTAGGGATCCAAACTTTTCGGAAAAACAATATATTTATAGAATCATATCAGGAGTTTATTTAATAAAACAGAAAAGTGGTATATAAAATAAAAAGTGGTATATAAAAAGTGGTATATAAATACGTATATAAAATCCCCATTAAAAACACTTGATGGGGATTTTATATACGTAATATTTAATGCACTTGAGTAAACAGATACTGTTTCTGGCTTTAAGCAAATGATTAATCAACTAACACGATTTCTTTTTTTTAACTTTACACGAAATTTGTACTACTTATCCGCAAGAATAGTTTCTTGTAAATCTGGTAATCATTTTTGGGTAGTTTAGGAAAGAAAGAAAAGAAATTTGTAACAGGTATGTAATAAATAACGTTAGGAACATCTTTTTGTTAACAAACATGCTCATAAAAATTATCATTTGGACACACTGTAACAAAATGTATTTAAAATTTTATTAGTTAGTTAGATAACTAAAATGCAATTGAAAGGAAAGTGACCTGTCATCTGTGATCACCAGTGAACCTAATGCTTGACATTTATTGGAATGGGATGGTGCAATATAATTTTAAAATAATATTAAATAGAACGATATTGATTTTGCTCGTGCAAGTAGCCGACGATGGATAGCCCATGGTTGATAACAACATTAATGGTCAACCGTGTGAAGCAATGCAGTAAATTTAAAATGTATTTTTAAAGCAAAATTAAATTGATGAACACAGGTAAGTAGCAAAGCATTTGTCATCGATGATATGTAGGTTGACAGACACTGGCAATCAACCCACTAGTTACTGTTATAAGGTAGATCAATAAATTTGCAGTTCTTAAAACAGACATTAAAACAAAACACACTAGTGACCGTAAAATCCAAAGGCCACTGATGACCCGTGGCTTACTAAAAATTAATCCAAAGTTCAGCACTAGAGAAATTATCATTTGTTTTTGACGGTTTTGTTCAGTTGTGAATATTCTCAATTTTCTTAAGATAGTATCGAAAACATTGGACAATTGGGAATAATTTAGGAATAAGAAATCTGTGTATTAACTTCTGAAATTTATACAAACTCTGAAGATTGAGATCATAGAAATTTATGGCATGGCCAATTTTATTAATTAACGCGAAGTAATAAAATGTTTGAAAACAAATAATAAACAAGGTATTAAATTGAACAACTATAAATCTTTGAGTATTATGCGACTCAACCTTTAAATGTACTACAAAAGAAAGTTTGAAATATCACTTGGACTACCGAAATTGTGACAAATGACACCGACTCAAAAGAACTGGAAAATATTTTCGACTTTTCGAATTTTACTTAACATCTGTAGTAAATAGTATTTAATTGGTAATAAGGCAAAGAAATATTTGTTATTAAAATAAATACCTTATATTTTTGTTTTATAGAGCAGCAATGTATAGAGGAACTGATTTGTATGTATCTTTCGCATATATGTCTGCCGCCAGTACATTGAAAAATGCTTCAGTAAAGGATTTTCAGCCCAAAACCCCTTTAATTTTGGCAAAAGGAGATAACTGATGGAGGCAAGATCAGATGTTCTCACACCTTTTACTGTCACTGAAAGCGCTTTTCAATCAAGTAGAATAGAGGGATATTTACGAAAAAAAAAATTTTTTTTTTGTTCTAATGGCGGGCTCTAGCAGTTTATAGGTACTAGCCACTACTAAGGCCTTTATTGTGGCCACCGTTGTTTCCTATATTATGATATTATTATATCATTATATTGAGGTTGCTTCCTGTAAAGGGACGGACAAATTACATCCATGCCTTCTTCAGGATACGAACCTGTGTAATTCGGGGATAATATTCCCCACTAAAAGATTGATCATCCTTCGCGATAACACATAGTTGCACGTAGCTGCAACTACAAAACAGCTGTTTTAGATATCTCGATGGAAAGCTTGGGACTTCAGACGAGGCTTATATCTAATGATTACCATAATTTTTACAAAGTTAATAGAGTTTTTGATGAAAGGTAATTTACTGGAAATAAAGAATTCTAGGAAGAAGTAAATGCGTTTGTTTACGAAATTGTGGAAAAAGTATATGACAAGCATATGCAGGAAAGATAAGGGAGTGCCTCAATGTCATGGGTGTCTATATGGAATAATAACCACATTAATATAATTTCAAAACAACAAGATTTTATCCAACTAACTTATTTTTTTTCCTTCTTATTTCTTCAAGTGTCTAGATGGGCCTTGTAAACAAGCACAATATCTACGAAATGCAATAAAAACATGGTATGTCTTTACTGTTATTGTATGTATGCTTATGTTTCATCGTAGTGAAAATAAGAACACGTTTAGTTTCTCAGATCCTAGCAAAAAATTGAAACGTTTTAATAATGCAAATTTATTTGCCACAAACAGTCAGATGAATAAAATTAGTGGCTTACCGAAAACAGGAATCTCTGCAGTACCAAATCCTGTAAATATTCAACTGAAACAGAAGCTTGTCGGTAAGAGGACAGAACGCATGGAATACTCTGGTCAAGACTGTCTCTACAAAAGGTAACCAAGCTGGAATTCTTTTCGATCTTAGCCTGAAATAAGAATTAAATGTAGTTTTAATATGGGATACTTTTTTTGAAGTCAAAATGCAATAAAATATTTTACAGGCACAATGTATGTTAACTTACTTATAGGGCCCAGTTCAACCTAGTTTTTTACGTTAAAGAGTTTTGAAACAAAGCAAAACTAATTGCTAGCTGTGAACAAGCGATTATTCTGTATCGAAGTATATATTACATAACGTTTGAAATACTTTTTATGAATAGTAGAAATTCTGCAAATGTCATAAACATAAGCTGGATATACTGTAAATTAAATATATTTTAAATCAAGCCAATTAGATACATGATCAAAAAATAAAATAAAGATTTATATTACTAAAAAATTTATTTATCGCTTTTAAATATCTCAGTTTTTAAGAAGTTACACTTTGAAAGGTAAATTAAAGCTCTTGATCTTATGTCAAAACAAATTCTGGAAACTGGATAGCTTACAGCTAGCATAAAAGAAAAAACTAAAGATCTTATGTTTCGAGCAAAGGCAACATTTGTTAAGCTGCATGCTTGATAAATGCATGGTAGCCTAACAGAGCGTAATATAAAGATATCACATTCATGAAGTGCGGGCTTGCTATGGGTCTGATCATACCATTTTTTATTACAGAACCTGTTTCGCTAGATGTCACAAAAGTTTAATGTGCCAAACTGTAACTGATTATATTCTGTATCCGTATCAATATGAATGATTTTGATTCAAATAAACAAGTATTTTTTCAGGATCTAAAGTATAAGCATAAGATGAAAATTAAACAAATGTTACACTACTGCAGGGATATCGAAACAAATTTGTCCATATATAAAGAGCATGCCATTGTTAAAAAGATAGTTCAAAAAATAATTTAGCAGGTTTTATGAGGAGAAAATTGCCTTTCGCTTTGAACCTCATCGTTCTTTATAAGAGACGATTTAAAAATCTGATCCACCTTGAACCACGTCACATCATTTTCGAACTGGCCAAGGAAACGGCACTGATCAAGCAAGAGTCGCACGACATCTCGCACATATGAAAAGAGGTTTAAAAACTATTCGATGGCATTCATGCCCTCGAAAATTTTCTTTTAGCTTGTTTCCAAGTGCTGTTCTTTTTAATTCTCAGTTATTAGGAATTCTGTTAGTAACATCTGCCTTTTATTCTCACGCATTATTACAGGAGAGGAGAAATGGTATAACAACAATTTCAAACAGCGTATACAACAATGTATGTAACAAGACAACTTGTAGGGTTTATATTTATTTTAACTAACATTTATTTTAAGTTTAAACTATCTTTCCTGTCAAGCCTTACTTTTCCCTGGAACTGCCAATGCCAGAGTATGTAAATTTTAGTAGAACGCGCAAGGATTCAAATTATCAGCGGAAGTGTTCTGAGATAAATAGAAAGGAAACGAGTTCGAGGTGTGCTGTTCTTACTTCACGAGCGCGGAGGTAGTTAGCCAGAAATTGAAGAACCCCGCGTTTCGGCCTGTGTGCTTGCCTAGAAGAATTGTTAATCGTTCAAGTGATCTTCAAGTTTGCTGAATTAGCAGCGGTATTGTAAAACGCGGTGAGGTTAGTTACTTTTAGAGAGCCTCGTAGTTAGAGTCTTGTCTTTAGTTTCTTTTCAGGTTATTATTTTTATTTGACCGCCGAGTTGGCGCAGTTTGTGAGCGTCAAGAGCACGCACTTGTAATTTATTACGTTGAATAAAAAGAGACTTAAACCCTTAACAAGACTCTGTCATTTATCCAGTTTCAACAGTCACCTCTTCTTGGTTGCGTGCAAGTTGGAGGCGCGCAACGTTACAAACTATACAACAATTTTAAACAGAGGGATAAATGGTAAACATCATAAGAAGGGAATGTCATGTCTCAAACAGGATTTGCATCCTCAGAATATTCCCCGTGAAATGACGTCGAAAAATCGGTGCGTCACTCTTGCTCTGTATTGTAAGCAACTCCGCCGTGTTCGTGCAACGATTAAGAGAAAAGGCTAAATAAACAACATGATATAATCATCCACATTTATATCATGTTCACAGCAGATTACATATGGCAAACATAATTAAGTTACCATATAAAAACTTAACTAGAAGGTTCCTCCCTATCCGGCGTATTTCCCAGATGCGGCTCCTACAGATTTCCAACTTTTCCGAATATAGTGCTAAAAATTGCTACGATATTAATTTCTCCTAAACGAATGCACCAAGGATATTTTGATATTTATTTAATAAAGGAAATATTAATCAGGAAGGAACATTTCCTTTTTCACTAGGTTGCTTGCGCACGAGGCTTTCAAAAATATGTCACGCAAGCGAAGTGGCAAAATGTCTATTTTGCTAATATTAAAGGTTTATATAAGGAAATTATTGGGGTATTAGAAAGCAGGTAACATTTTAAAATGTTATCAAAGGATAATCAGACTCCAACTCTTTTATTTTGGGTTTATCATATTTGAAACTTCCAAAATAATAAAGGCGAATTTCAAACTGACAAATGCATGAAATGATAATAATGTGTCTGTCTAACCTGCTTAAGATCTACTTCGGATTCCATTAGCGATGAAACGGAACGAGGATCCATACGAAACCTCCTCGTCAGAATATCTCGAGCACCTTCTCCAAAGATGTCTTTCAAGGAATCTGTAAACAAGAATGATAATTAGTATGCTGTAAAAACAATCAAGAGATATAAAAGAACAACCATTTTATAGCAGAATACATTAATATAAAATTAGATATGCTTTTTGTGGACTACACTAAAGATGCAGTTCACAAAAGATTCCAAAGTAAAAGCGAAACTTTAGATTTCAGTTGAACACCTTAAAAATTTACCATTAACGCTTAAAAATTAAAAAAATATATTTATTTAAAAAATTAAAAAATGCAGAGTTCGTAAAATTGAAAACAAAAATCTAGTTAGATCTTGGTATGCAAATATAACATCTAAAAGACCTGTATAACACCTAAAAGGATTTTTAAATTTAGCAGTTACAACTGGTCTATCAATTTAAGATGCAATCCCCTTGATATTAAAAAGAGAGAACATGAAATTGTATATTTAAAATGAAGTGTTGAAAATAACAAAGTCAAATGGCAAAAATATACTTTGCTATCATTTCACTGCAAATTACCACTGTGGAAAGATTGTACATTTAATCATCAATGCAAAGACTTAATTGTTCAAGACGTGACTGTGGATTTATTTCATTGGATCACATTCGCATGAGGCTTGCAGCACATATTTTCTTCTTTACACCAGGATGCTTAATCCACGCACAGAAAACAATAAATGCATTTCAAAAGTTCCCTTCGAGGTGTTAAAAAACACCGTGTATTTATGAAAGACTAAAGCACTTTTGAAATTAATTTTAGAAATGTTAAAAATAATATTATACATAAATACTGGGAAGTTCAAAGTTTAATGAGAAATAACCAAAATGCCCATCATTGTAATAAATACATAAATTGAAAACATTAGATGTGCTCTTTAGAAATCATTCCTTTCTAGGTGAACAATAAATAGTGTTATAAACATTTTACATTGCTTAAAATGATGCTGCAGATGATCAATAAAACCTTTCACTGAATATTCCATTAATTAAGTGTATTTTAAGTTATATCAATAAAATAAATTATCGAAAAATAAAATAAAGATTTATAATTATCAAGAAATGCATCTGTTGCTTTTAAATCACTCATTTTATTAAGCAGTTATAGAATAGTTATTTCAGAGATAAATTAAAAATTTATATTAAACCAACGGCAATTGTATAAAAACTTACATGTGAAGCTGAAATTGGCGACTTGAGCCAAAGACACAAATGACTTCAAGCCATCCATCACTTGCTCCAGAGTGTCCAGTAAAGCACTTCCTGTGAAGACAGGATCTAACACTTCAATCAGCTTGCCGAAACTGAAACAACAGACTTGAAGATGTAATTGCAAAAGATTTAAAACAACATTTAAAATCTGAAGAAATATGAGATGATATAGTGTGTCCCATAAGTCAAGCCTCACAAAGAGTTTCACAATATCAGTCCAAAGCACACGAGAAAGTGAATGCTATGCTATGTAACCACGCCTTTTGAAGCTTGCTGTTTTCAAAACAATCTTTTAAATATAAAAAATTAAAATTTACCTTGCATCAAATATACAGGAGGAAATATTTAATATAAACGCAATACAAAAGCTGTTTAAAACACAGTTGTCTAACCTTCTTCAAGACCACATGGCCCAAAACTTGATATTTATGAAAGATCTCATTGTAACTTACTAACAGCACACGATGAAATCGCTGTAACTACACATGCTGTAAAAAACAAAACAAAAATGGAAATACTTGTGGAATACTGTCGAGTTCTCTTCAGGTAGATAACACATAGAACAGTTCATTTAAATAAATTTACTTTGCGCTGTGTGTACCTGACTGCAGTTCTACATATTATATTTGCAAATTTGCGGTTAAGTTCGATTGTAATTAAGAAAGCATTTATACTGCAATGCTGCAAATGTCTTCGCAAAATCTGAAATCAAAGCTTAATCTTGATATATTACAATTTTCTGAGCGAATGACCAATGCCACATATTTTTTGTTATTTATTACCTCACTCAAAGACGAATCAGCTAATTCACTAATTGTTTCATTTTAATTTTGAATGCTATTGTTCTATAGAATAGATAATAAATTTATTGTTACTTTGAGGCTATCACTGTTTATGGACGTATGCTTAGTTCATTTAAATAAACACTCATATCCTCTAAAATTTATCTAACTAATTCTAATTTTTAAATTCTCATGCGCTTACTGTTTGTTTTTAATTTTATGTTTTTCCGGCAGAAGGACTTTTAATGCCACTGTTGGACGCAGCTAATTCAAAGCATCATAAACATATATACTTGGGTGAAGAATATTTGCCCTGAATAGCAACCAAAATATGTAATCTAAACAATCGACCGGAAATGAGTTCTAAATACCGTAGCCCTAAGCGATTAATAAATGGCATCAAGACGAAACTCGTTAAAAAGTGAGGGAAAAGCTAAGTTTTTGGTTAAATATCAGATTTTAAGTTCAAAGATTTTAAAAATCCTTTGGGCTTTGTCAATCAAAATAATATGTAAGTACTTTTACTATAATTAGGTTAAATAGTATATTCTGTCAAAAAATTTTTCAGATACAAATGAAAGCATTTTTTATATTAAAATAATTTCTCCTTACCTCTCGGTTATACCTTGGACAACGTCTTGTTTTGTGAAAAGATGAAAAATGTCATAAATATTCAAAATATGAATTTCCTTTAGAGATGCTCCCAGATGTTCTACAACATGAACTAAGACATCTGATGAACCTATTAAGTGCTGAAGCCAACGACCGGAGAAAAACTCTTGTTCTTGAGCTTTAAGAATCTGCAAAATATCAAATTCAGTAATTGAAAATAACATCGAAATCTAAAAGTAAACTATAACCAGCAGTAACTGTAATTTTTCGAAAATTTTGCATCCTCAAGATTCGGTAAGCCCTGAGCTATTAATGAATTTATTTCTCAAGAATATGTTTCGAAAATTCTCAAAAATCTCGTCGAAAACATTTATTTAAAATCAAGAGCTATTTTGAAAATGGGAAAAAGATTTTGTACCAAGTACGTAACGACATAGCGTTAGAAATTCATTTTGTCAATTAAAATAATGCTAAAACATTGATAAAATTATAAGTTATACATACTGTAAATTAAATGTATCTGAAATTATGTCAGTGACATAGATTGTTAAAATAAATCTCATTTGAAGTTAACCGTCAAGCCTTTGGTCAATGGTGACCAAACGGGTTGTTGGCAACCAATACCGTAAAGCAAAATAAAGTATCGACATAAACTATATTTACTGCTTTCTGAAGTATTTTAAGCAATTTCGGACTGATTAATTTTGAAGAATTTATCAAGGAACTGATGCTGTGTCAAACGTCAACATTTTGAGAAGTGACTACTTTTGTGTTCACGTGGAAGATAAATTAAATAATGAATGCGAATAAATAACCGTATACAAAATTAATAGCGAAATTATTGAACCTGTACTTTTTTATGCATTTATGACCCACATCTTTGTTGTAAACGTAAAAATTTATGCGCCACTCAACCTCGTACATTATAAATAAAGTTACAAATAAAATTTCTCTCTTGTTAAAGTATTCTGTGCTTAACATTATTGTCTCTATAAGTTTGCAACGTAGAGCATACATGTAACAAATAAAAACACTCACTTTAGTTTTCATTATTTCTTGATCGATGTGGTCCATAATGTATTCTAAGGTACCATTCCGGCAAAGGAATTCCTCTGTTGCTGTTCGAATGGCGAGCGAAGTTCGGGGCGGGTAACGAAATACACTTCTGACGGAACTGCGAGCTCTGGGACCACAAAGCTTCTCTCTCAGAGCAGATGATGAAAATCCGTGGTAACGAAGCTGCGACAAATTTAAAATAATGAGAGTAATATTTAACAGTGTCTCGCAAAAGTGACTATACTTAAGCTCCTGAAAAGTTTTTCAGAAATTAAAAATTCCTTCGTTGAAATGAAATTCTATCTACTATATATATACTTTATGTCTTAATCTTTTCGAGACAGCGTTTTTGGTTAAGACGTTCCCTCGTGAGGGATGGGAGTTTTCCCATAGGCCGGAGATTTTGCGTCCGCTAAGCCTAACTTTAGAAAAATAAAACACAGGAAAAAGTTTACGTCCATAATTTTTGGTACTATTTTAGACTATTACTTAAGCTATCATATATATTAAAATTAGCTTTAATATTCTCTTTTACTTTACATGAAAATATATAAAAATATTTGCTTACTTTGAGAAATAATTTAAATGAACTTTTAATTGATAAAATACATTAATAACGTTTCATATTAAAAAAATAAAACAAAGACTGTTCAGAAGAAGTAACAAAATCTTTCACGGGAACTGGAAGGCAGACTCAGTGAGCTCAGGCTCTGACAAAATGTCCATATGCGAATCACTAGAAATATCGCTCTCTAACTCTTTAGAAAATGAATAAGCATACTCACTCATATCACTAATTGGCTGATTTATCATTTATGTGATAAATAAAGCTTGCTCGCCATAATAAACTGCAGTCAAGGCTTTTCGAAATAAAAGCAACGCAAAGCGTAATAGAACCTCACGTAGTAACCCTAAAGGACCTTACATAGTAGCAAAAGAAGAACCGAAACAAAAGTTTCGAAGCGATATAGAAACGCGAATGTTTATATCACGTTGCGAGTTAAAGAGACGAGCTCCATCTGTTTACATTAGACCTCCCGCAGCAGCTGACATCAAGGTTACACAGAATGTGATCAAATTGAAAGTTAAGATCCTAAAACTATATTCAATTGAATGGCAACGGACACAGGACGCCATCTAGTGGCCTTTATAACGTTTCAGGACACTAGCACAAATGTGTGACGTCCGGGGATGATCAAGAAATGGCTCTGGCACGCCAGCGTGCCGGCCTGGAAATGAATGCGTTTCTTGCTGGCAGGTATGCGAGATAATCGGTACGAAAGGGTTAAATCTATTTTCGAGAAGTAAGCTTATATGCGTAATTGAAAAATAAATTAATTGATCACAAAATTTTTCGAATACCATTGTAGCTGTAAACAAAGCCATTTGCAATGAATATACATACAGTGTCTCACAAAAGAGACAGAATACTTTTAAGTTTCAAAAGAAAAAATTTCAATTTGTAGGAGCATTATAATTGCAACTACAGAACTTTCACTAACTCTTAAACTAAATATCAACTCCCCGAAAAAAAAATGCTGAATTTTTAATTTAACATCTTTTCTTCAAACGAGAAAAATCATATCACAAAAGTTTACCGACTGCACTGAAATTTCAAGAAAATTCATTTGCAATGAATACGGTATACCAGTTCTTGGCATTATGTTGCAGAGAAACAACAAGCAGCCATATTCATTAAAGTGTCCTTGAAATTTGTGAGGGATTCCTACGCATTGTTACCACAGCTGTTTAAAGGAACCATATGCGATAAAAAGTTCATCAGTTAGCTCTTAATCTGCATATAAAAAAAGAAATTTATGAGAAAAATTGCTGAACTAGTTCATTTAAAGCATTTAATATTCTCACTTGCAAGATTCATTCTCACTTGGAATATGGTTATAAAGTCGGACCTTTTTTGGGAGCATAAACTAGTCCTAAGCTCTTAACGGACATAGAGCAAGTTATCGCTGTGACAACTGCAGAACAAACTCGAAACAAACTGCAGAATCTGAACAACTGGTTTTAGAATAACCTATTTATTAAAACAGAACTTGAACATAAACGTACTTTTTGTGCTTGACAAGATGAGCCAGCATTTGTGGTGATGTAACTGAAAGTTATAGTCAAATTCAAAATTAAAAAGCAGGCTATTAGTCAGCACCCACAATTAACTTTAATGTGTGTTAAATAAGTTATTAAATAAGCGTGTTAAATAAGTTGGCTCAGAACCTCTCATCGGCATAATAATCTAAGCGACTTCAGCTGTAATGCAAATTCGAATAAAATAGATCTTATCAGAGCTGGCAAAACTAAACAACGTGGTCTCGAGAGGCAGAAACACGCTCTGTCTTGCAATTCAAAAACTCAGTTTAATACTCTCTAACTCATTTACATTTCTGGTGAGGAAACGGAAAGCAGAAGGTATAGTAAAGCCTGGAATTATTAATAACTGGTTAATTTAAATAATAACATTCTAAGGTGATATTTACTGTCGAGACACAATATGACAAACTTAGGGAGGATTGTGAACTTTTAATTTAAAGAAAACTTGAAAAGAATTTCTAGAATCAAAATAAGTTGCAACAGTAGTACAAAAAGTTAATGACATGAAGAGAAGTTAATGACATGAAGGTACATGCCGCTCTTTCAAATTGGAATTTTTAACTTATTGGTGACTTAATGGATCAGTACAAACTTACCGATATTTTAAAATGAAATCTGAAGTCATTCACACAGAATTTAAACTAGAAAATAATTTCAAATTTTGGGAAGAAAAATACCCTAAACGTGCTGTAAACGCTGAACGTGTAAATGCAAATCTTTCGTTGCATTTAAGTTGTCTTGAAAGAATTAAAATTCATTCCCAGCGTCCAGATCAACTCTTTTTGGCAAGAAATGGAATGTAAAATAAAATAGTAAAATTGGTTACTCTTTCAAAACAAAACTTTAAAGCCACAACAAATTCAAAACAACAATTGAAAGTAATAATAAAAGATGAGTGCAGAGCGAAAGTAGGACAGAATCCACTAAAGTTCTAATTCGAAGTATACCAATGATAGTAACACCTAATACTTTTGTTTATATTTAACAAAATAATAATCATCTGATTACTTTCGTAAGCTACTTAAATTGAATTTGTATAGCATTGAATTCATATTTTAGTTTCCAATTTGAATTTAGAAAATGAAAAATTCTCTTAAAAATTTATAATATAAATATAAGTTGAATCTAAAGTTAAGTTAGTCCAAATTTTATTTTAAATTTTTACTTATTGTATTCTCTGTTATAATTCCACAACATTATTATTGTGAAGTAATCAAAGGCTTCATTTGATTTACTATTAATTTTTATACATATAATTTGAACTTAAGCCGTGTTTATGATAAAACAAATATTACCAGCTTTGGCATATTCAGACTATTAAAATTTAATACACATGAACTTAATTGCTGAAATTTATTATATAATATCCGTTACTTAATATCTTATTGAAACTTATATAATATGTCGTTTTTTTAATTTTATAGTCACCATCAAGAGCCCATTAAATAACACTCATAGCTAAAACAATAATAAAAATGTATCTAAAATAATAATTCACAACTCCTATCTAAATCAAATTTGCAATGATAAAAAAATGCAAATGATATTGAAGAGATTTTAAATTAAGAGCTTATGAAAATAAATTACCCAGTTAAAATTCATGGAAGACCGCAGTACAATATCCACTAATCGTTCGTCGTCAGTTTCAAGGTTTGGGAACAATAATAAAGTAACATTTTGAATGACTTCAGAAATTTCGAAGAAAGCTGTGAAGTAACAGAAGAAAAAAAAATTATTAGTTGTTTTTAATGGCATAAACTTCACTAAAAAAAAGAAAGAAGAATATAATAGTAAACTTTAAAAAGTTACAGGTAACAAACAGACTACAGATAATTGTTAAAGATTTGATGTATTTTTACCAGTTTAATGCATTGCAGTTTCAAATGCAAAATAATAGCAATAAAAAAGAAAGAAAAAATGAGATTAAATACCAACTATGTATTACATGGCGTTTAAAAATATTTCATTTATTGAAGTAACGCTACGTTTTTTCATACATACACAAATTCGATTAACTGATTACATTAATGACATGAAGAGAAGTTAATGATTACATTATAAGTTACATGCATTTTAAATTGGATGGGTTAGATACATTGTTATAAACGTAAACGGCTTTGTAATTAGTTGCGCATTATTTGGCGTTAAAAACATCATGAACTAATTAAAATTATGCTCCAAGTATTCATAAAAATTATCAGTTGGACAAATGATAAATTAAATGTATTTTGAATTATGTCACTTGGATATGTTAAACAAAAAGTAAAACAAAGATTTTAAATTCTTAAGAAGTACGGTTCTTGTTTTTAACTCTTTCAATTTGTTAACCGGTTACAGACTGGTTATGTCTGAAAGTTAAATCCAAGATATTATCTTTGCCGAATGATATACTCAGAGTTGGATACCTGTGAGAACAAGCTGAAGGTAAATTTTAGATACTTTTTTCTTATGTACTTGCCTCAGATTTTGGAACCTCTGAAAGAAAGACCGAATAATACATGCCGAGACGCAATGGTAGCACCATCTGGAGGCTATAATGTGTGTTCGTGTGTAAACTAGAATAATTAAACACACACATATTATTGCAATAGTACTGCCAAAATGCGTTGCAGTCGCGTAACGATACCACAATTAAAAACATTTGAGGTGGCTAACGTATCAACTCTTGCCAATTCCATGTTTTAGAAAGCAACAAGCTTTAATTGTCACTTCTAACCGATCGTTTGTGAGCTTCCAGCTGAGACAAATGCTTACTCTGATGACTCTCGCACATCTTCATTTGTCGAACATTTTATGCCAATTGCCAAGATAATTTATCTAGATTAATTTAAATACTTCTGAAAGCTCTCTCTAATAATGTGTACTTTCGCTATAGCTCTCTAACGTATTGTTCTTTTATATCACACTACTTTATAACAAAGCCTTCTTTATGAACGGAATAACTTGGATACCACTTATTCCAAAATTGGATTTAAAACAGTATATCGGCCACCTTTTTAAATTTAGAAGTAGCTGCAATGGTTAGTTATGCCACTTAGCTCGTTTCAACCGTATCTGAATAGTAGAAATGTCTTTAGAGCATATGTTTTTTGTATTGTTACATTAAGCTACAATACCATGACCACTTATTTGTTTTCATGTGATATGGCAGCCACTGCATTTGCCCAAGATGTAAGATCTTTATTTTCGAGTGGCCGGGGAAATGGACAGTTAGGCATTCGGCTTAACAAAGGTTCTCTGACTTATGTTTAAAATTAAAACTATATTGCTTAAAACCCTTTGTTGCTCAGTGTTCCACTGCACGGAACACTCAACTTGAATCGCTTCTGAAACCGTTAAATTCAACCGTAAATGGATAAAAATGCCTTTATAATATACTTCGAACTTCTCTTTTTAAATAGTAGATGGCAGCATATTACAAGGAGACCCAGAATTTGCATTTATGATGTGTTATTAAAATTCACTTATTTTCTAGTAATTTCCTATATATTGTTTTTTGTTTGAAAAAAAAAATTCCGTATAATTTTGATGGCTGTACTTTATATTATTTGTTATATATTTTTTTTACAAATTTTTGTTAGTAGTTTTCAGGCGAGAATTTTATCAGTAGCTCGAGTCATCTTTACTTAGGGGAGCTGGGCGAATTTTTTTGCTGTCGGTTTTTAGTCTCATCCCCATTTATTTACAATAATTGTGTAGATATTTTTTGTGTATGTATATCTTATAGCTTATTTTCTTTATTGTTAATAATCTTAATCGCAGTTAAATTTTATTATTAATTTTTCATAAATGGCACGGAGAGGTCTAACGTTTTCCGAAGCGCTAAAAGTGCTTCATGAATTACCTTCTGATTCTGAATCAGAGCATGAAAATAGCAGCGATACTGAGATATACGTTTCTGAACCACTTGTGTAATCCGATGATGATATATCGAATGAAACTCATTTATTTGATGAGAAGGTTGATAATACATCTCACCCAGGCCCCTCTACGCAGCCTAAAGATTTTAATTGGAATTCTAAACATATTGTTGCACGGAACAGAAGCCGCACAAAACAAGTTTTGTGTTCAAAACCTGCAAAGTTTATTTGCACTTCTATCAAAAAGATGTGATATGCTTTAAAAATTTCACGAAACTATAAAATCGAAAAATGTTTTTCATATTTTTGTATATAGGACTTCTGCATATACATATATCTATCTCATTTATCCATACATATTCAAGAAAGTTGTGTATATCCAGAAAAACATGTATACAGCTATAATACAGTGTTTTTTCATTACTATACATAAACTTCTACTCATTTCCGTGCTTCATCTGCTATCATGGGTCATTCGTAATATTGTTGCAGTAATCCCGTCAGATGTGTAAAGTACGGGCAATAACATCAAAGTAACCAATGCAACATGAAGCCAGAAGACAAGCCTAAATGTATGTATTTTCTGCGGACTCTGCCACGTCAGCAGCGAATATAAGAAACGATTCGAAAAGGAAAGCAGCTCTCCGCAGCCTAAAGCTCATGAATTCTCCAAAGAAAACTTCCCTAGCTCCAAGACTGCAGAAATCCCGGCGCAGAAAAACCCCAATCAAGCTACCTGCAGCGAGAAACTAAAAGATAAAATTACTCCACCCCCTAAAGATCTCAGCAACGCAATAAAATGGATTCAAGATGAAAGATTAACTCGTTCTTAACTTCTATCATCTCATATATTGGCAAAATCAGATCAGCAAAGAATTCTGCAGAAACCAACAGGCTTCCAAGCGGCTATGTTACTCATCAATTTCGCGGAATCCAAAGATTTAGCACTCCCTCTATGACGGACCAATAACAAAGCAGGAAATTCACATAACTATTTTTTGGACTTTATCTCTTCTACGTCTTATGCAGTCTACGTTCTTCTCCGAAGGTCTTATATGCAAGGCTCTTATCGTCGCAACATCTTTTGAGAATTCTTTTTAATTTATAATTCTCTGACAATACTTACTAATGTTATGGTAGGAAAGCTATGTCACTTCGCCATGCGTTATATACAGGATGAGGCTTTCAGCCTAGGCACTTCTCAATGTGCTTCGCACCTAAGACTTCCATGTTTCACTGCGATGTTCGCTTAGTCGCACTTTTAAGAGCTCTGGCGGCGCAGTGTTCCACCTCATGGAACTCCCACAGAATTGAAACGGTAGGTGCAATTTTTACAAAATTTTACCTGTATACTCCTTTAGGCCTAGATAGACTGCATACAATCATGTTGAAATACCGACTTTAAAGTATAGTGCACCACAAAGGGTTAAAGAACAATGATTAAAAAGTGTTAAATTAAAATTCCTTAACATTCTATGAATACGCTAATAAAATGTGTTTTTTTTAATGGACACTCAACACTTTTATTTTTAGTCACACATGACCAAAAATATTGTGCCGGGTAAAGAAACTATTTTTTTACTTGTCGGTACTTTTGAAAAAACACAGTAAGTTAAGAAGCTTTGTATTTTTTATTTTTATTTAGAAACAGAAATTAGTATAAAAATGAAACAAAATTGCTACTTTAACGCAGAATAGTTTATCCTTCTAATCAACACGACAACGAAATACATGACGTTACTTTTTTTTCAGTTTTTTCATCTATCTAATGGTAAGAGATTACGTAAATTATTTTTATGTCTTTTTGAAAATTTTGATTTTAGTAATTTATAATTGCTAGCAACCTCGTGATCCCTGGTAGAAGCTCATTCATCTGTTTCCTGAAATCTCTTGAACACTCACTAAAACGTATAATATAGGCAGCAGTCCCTTTCGTAGAATTTGTATCTAAGTTACACTACGACTATTCAGCGATCTTATTCTCTTAGATACTATTACAAATCCATGCAAAATAATAGACATGACTTACCAGGTAAATTTTGAGATATTTCTTGAATGATTTGTTCTTTCACATCCCTCCACTGCTTCGCAGGCGAAGACAAAGTAGACAAGAATTTTGCAGCTTGTTTCAAAAGACTGGAATGACTGAAATAAAAGTTGATGCAAATTGTTGTTAGGAATTCCAGGTAAAATCTCTCTTTAAATGATTAACTTACGCTTCATTGACAAAAACGTTCATAACATTGAAGATCAAAGTACATTTTTGTCTGCCTTCGAATGGCAGCAACATGTATTAATTTAAAATGTGATGTCACGCAAATTACAAATAATAACCCCCTTAAAAATTCTTTTTAAGGAAAACACCTTAGTATATAATAAGTAAACTTACGTTTTCAAGCTTACTACCAAAGGAGACTGGTTGATGTTCTCCAGGCATTTGTTCACTCGAGACAGAACTTCTTCTGACACATTACTGGAAATTTTGTTGTACAAAACTTCTGTATTGTCGATGACTTTAATAAGCCATGTGACAGAATGTGTGCAGTTCTCGCCTTCTTCAATTGCCTTTGCTATCTGCAAAATGTTAAGAAAGAAAATTGCTGTTAAAATACATAAAAGCCAACGATAATCTCTTACTATTTACTTACAGTTACTTCAAGGAATTCCAGATCGGTATACTTCTAATTACAAGAACTTATCATTAAAATTTAAAATTAAAAAATAATTTAAAATTATTAAGAAACTAAAAAATGAAAAAAGTCATAAAAATAAGAAACTAATTTAAATTAGTAAACTAGAAACATCTTCAAACTGCAATCCAGCAGCTCAAACAGTTTTAAAATAAGCAATTACGATAGGTTAGATCTAGTTTAAAAATAAATACCTGGAAATAGCTAGCATATAAAATTATATATTTTAAAATTAGTATTCAATGGAGCAGAGCTATATGGTGGAAAGCTACGGTATTATTACAACATAAACTACCAACACATGGAAGCTTTCGCACTCATTACAATTCAATACAATGTTGCTCATTTTATTTTCACTGGTCGCTTGCAACGAATATTTCTCGCAGGTAGAATGACGAAAATTTTTAATTTGTTACAATATGAAATTCAAATAAAAATAATAACATCTAATTTCAGGTGTTATAAGGTGTACATACCTTCTGGAAAGCGTCCTTCAGTCTGGATGATTTTGACATCCAAGAGTAAAAAGCGCTGATATTTTTGTTTAGTAAATGACACGTGATAAATTCAAGATCTAGTAAATGAAATAAATAGAAATACAGCCAATTAGTTAAAATCATAAGCGCTGCTGAATATTACATAATATGCTAAACGGAGTTTAAACACTTAGAGTGGTAATTTGTAATTTTCGCAAAAGTCTAATAATTTAATAACGAAAAAATAAAAAAAAAATTTATGTTTTCTGTTTAAATATAAAATTATAACTAGTTACGTTTTACGATAAACATATGATGAATACATACATAGACAGGGTACTCGTAAAAAGGAGCTACAGGCTATTCATATCGATCCTATGTGTGTGATTTCAGTTATAACGCTTTTCTATACGAGACACAGTGATTGATGGAGGCGAGGATAGAAATGATTTAAGATAAAAAATGCAAATTTTGATACAGCCTCTCTGCATAAAGCAAGACTTCATATCCATTATGCTTTATGAAGTTTTATTATGTATTATTAGCATCATACCTCGTACGTGCTATCGTGGTGTAAGTGGTGGAATGTCCCCTAGAATCTCGATGAGGGTATACATGATTTATCCCGTTTCCTGCTACGAAAGATCTAATGCATAGGCAAGACACGTTGCTTATTTTTATTTAAAAAATTTTTGATGTTTGAAAAGTGATCAAAGAAGGAAAAAGATATTAAAATTTGCTAATTTGATCGTTTTTCAAACTCATCTTTTTGAAAGGGTAAATACTTCATAAAGTTATATCTTATTCAGCAGCAATTAAATGAATGGAAATAATGAAAGAAACTCTGTAAGGTTGAACAACCATAGTTGTTAACGTATCCTTTTTGAAAGGGTTTAAATACTTCATAAAGTTATATCTTATTCAGCAGCAATTAAATGAATGGAAATAATGAAAGAAACTCTGTAAGGTTGAACAACCATAGTTGTTAACGTATCCTCAGCTAGACCTTTCGCTTTCCAAAACTATATGGTAGCTTGATTTTAGTCATCTACCTTTGGCCATTATGGCAGTAACACCTTTTTGGTTAGAATAACTGAAATTCTTTTCTTTATCTGACGTATGTATTATATTTTATAGTGTTTGTATGAAAATTACAGTAATATGTTCTAACTGGTCTAAAACAACAGCTTTCTCTTCAGTCGGAATGCATTTGCTGCTCAAAAACGCTGTTTTTATATAAAAAGTAATTTTAAAGAGTAGCAGGTAATATAACTACACTGGTGTGCAAAAATTAAGGACGAAGTCGAAAAATTAGCATATCAGCTGAACGAAGAGGCAGAGCGGATAGAAAGACCAATCAGGAGATTAAGTAAGGTGATGTACGGTAGCACATGCGCAGATATGCAGATAGACGTAATGGGGGAGTGTCTGAGTAGTATAAAGCATGTTGTCGGTGTAAGATCAGTATTTCTGGCAAAGAGATTGCACGCCGTATAGCAGTTAAAATCACACCGAGTTGCTGCCTCAGCGAGAAATGGCGGATAATCAATCTGTTAGACGACATCTGGATGCTTTTACCCGAGGTCGAATCATTGGGAAGTTGGAGGAAGGCCGCAGTGTGACAAGTGTGGCTGCAGAGTTCGGAATTGCTCACAGCATCGTTTCACGACTTTGGAGACAATTTAAAACTACAGGAACAGCTATCCGGGGGTTTAGTAGTGGTCGTTCACGAGGAATCACACCCGCAGATGACCGGTATATTGCCTTACAGGCCAGAAGAAACAGGCGGCAGACAGTGGGAGAAATCACTAGACACACGACACAAGCGGCTAGACGATCGATATCGCGTTTTACCGTGGCCAGAAGACTGCACGGTGGTGGTCTGTTTGCACGACGCCCTGTACGGTGTGTACCTCTAACGCCTGCCCATCGGAGAAGGCGTTCTCTGTGGTGCCGGGAACACCGGAATTGGAGAGACAATGAATGGGGACGAGCACTCTTTACAGATGAGAGCAGATTGAGTCTGAGTAGCGATTCTCATCGCATACTCATCTGCAGAGAGCGGGGAAGCCGCAATCATTCCTCGAACATCATTGAAAGAGACAGGTATGGAGGTGGCGGTGTTCTCGTTTGGGGAGGCATCATGCTTGGTAGTCGTACAGACCTTTACATCTTCGACAAAGGTTCAGTCAACGGGACCCGTTATTGTAACGAGATTCTTCTTCCATATGTGCGTCTTTTTAGAGGCGCTATGGGTCCGCAGTTCCTTTTCATGGACGACAATGCACCACAGTCATCGCACAGTAGCTGCCGAACAGCTCTTAGAAAGTGAGGATATTGAACGTATGGATTGGTCGGCAGGATCTCCGGATCTCAATCCCATCGAGCATGTATGGGATTTTCTAGGCAGACGCTTGGCAGCTCGTACCTTACTACCAGTAACAATTCCGGAGCTTCGATTGGCGCTGCAAGACGAATGGGCAGCAATGTCTCAACAACTCATTGACACCCTCATTCTCAGCATGGGCAGACGCTGTGAAACCTGCCTAGCAGTCAGGGGAGATCATATCCCTTATTAAAGACCAGATGTTTCTTGCTGGACACCCATCACAGGGATGTTTCGGCCTTCAGTCGCATTGCGCTCCATGCTACTTTTTCAAAAAAGCTTCTTTTTATCCCTCCGATTTATCTTTTAGTAAGTGTTGCTTACATTACTCATGTCCTTACGTATTGGGAATCTTAAGGTATTAAATGTGTTGATTTGGAAAGCTTTTGTACAAAGTTATATTGAAGAAACCGTCTAGTCCTTAATTTTTGCACACCAGTGTATACGAAGTCACTCTTTTAAAATAAATAAGATTTAAATTATAGAAAATACTCATTAATTATATAGGAATTATTTAACTTACATCTTTAATATTAAGTTTCTAACAAACAGTGATCGCAGTTCTTGAGACACAAACAATACTTCAGAAGTGCAGGTATTTGTATAACATTAAGCTCTTTACAAAAGATATTTCAAAGAATGAAATTCAATAAATATGCGTGACATATGATCAATCGAAGAGGGAACTTGCACAATTAAATATAAAAATAAAAGACGTGTCATAAAAGATAAAGCACAAATAATTCGAATGAATATAACGCATCTCACCTGGTATGGAACGAAACAACCGACGCGTTGATTCCTGAATAGCTACTTCTGCGCTTTTTGTAACACAGCCTATCTTCAGACTGAAAAAATATTTTTATTATTAGAAAACTATCTTACATATAAATACACGAAACCAATCAACCTCCAACCAAAAAGCTTACAGCCTAACCCATCGAACATGAAGTTAATTCATCATTTACCTCTCACAATTTACAATATACGTATAAATCCAAAAATAAGAAATATTGCGTAAGTAGTTTTGCTACTCCGTTTAAATTTAAAAAATGCTTACTGTTATGTCGAAAAATTAAACCTTTAACGTTAAATAAAACTAAAATTCAATTTAACTGGAAAAAACTCTGGTGTTTCTTTCTGCAAACGCTTTTAATATTAAACGGTATAAACAGAAAAATATCAAAATATCAACAAAAATGTATTATAGAACCTAAAACGTATCGTGGAACCTAAAAAGAATAAGAATAAACCTAAAATTTAACCATAGAAAAGCGTTCCATACAGCGACAAAATTCGCAAGGTTGTAAAGGACAATCGAATAACAAAGCAACAACAGGATATGTTTTGTTTGATAATATTCTTTAACTTTCTGAACAACAATACTACCTGAAGTTATTAGTATAAATATTGCAAAAATATCTATGATTTAAGAGAATTTTCTTTAAATTTCTTATAGAAAATAAACTGTACTTTTATGATTCTCAGATGTAACCTTAAATTTCAGTATCACTAGGGGGGAAAGGCAAAATATTAAAATAAATGAAATAAATGCTAAATTGCATCTATTGTTTTGTAATGATAAATTTTAGTTTTTTTATCAACAACACTAAATCTGCTCAAATTTATAAAAATAAATTCTTTCATAATTAGCAATTAGGAGAACAATTGTGATTCTACCATCCATCGATTCTAGAATGGGCACCTTTTTTGCGACGTTTATAGAAAGATACGTCTTAAAGTATACTTTTCGCTGAGGGAAATCAAATTGAGTCTGAATTGGTTGAGTTTATATTGAGGAAAATAAACGTTGTGAAAATATATATGCGAAAATAAAGTAGCAAAAATAAATGCAAAAATAAAGTAGCAAAAATAAAGTAGCAAAAGGAAAAATCAAATTTTTCATTTATATAACTAGACAACTAGATATTCGCATTCAGTAACATTTATTTCAACGTACATGTTCGGCAGTCTTTCTGGCACTGTTTGAAGAATGTCTTCAAGATTTTTGACCAAAGCTCTCATCAGCGAAAAATGGAAAGATGAGGTCTGAATGCTGGACCAGTCAGAAATGTCGACACCTGATTCCAAGGTTTCATTGATGGAATGGAGCAGCTCACTCTTCCTTTTTGCGAAATATAGCTCTCTAGTCTTATTTCTCACTTCATCGTTAAGAAATCCATCGATCTATCAAGAAATGTAAGTGATAACAAAAATTAAAGCAGAAGCAATAATCAAGAAATTTGCAATTTGATAATCACCTATGGGATATGAAACTACAGTTTATTATCCTAAAGAAGAGTCTACATTAAAACTATTTTAAAATATAAAAACTCATATATAAATTTCGCTTATCATCCTCATAAAAATAATATCCATAGTTGGCAAAATAAAAGCTAAAATTTTTACTTTTACATAAAGCTGAAATTCATCTTAAAAATCAATTTCAAGTGTGAATAATGCTTGTTTCTGTATTTCTGCTTTGAATCTAAGTTGTTATGAATGAAAAATATTAAAAAAAATTTACCGCTATTTCTGTATTTCTGCTTTGAATCTAAGTTGTTATGAATGAAAAATATTAAAAAAAATTTACCGCTATTTCTGTATTTCTGCTTTGAATCTAAGTTGTTATGAATGAAAAATATTAAAAAAAATTTACCGCTATTATTAGCAGTTTGAACGAAACTTAAAAACGAAGTATATAGAAAAATGTTTTCTTTGTGTTATTTCAAACCATTATCAGTATTGTTTGATTTTGGTGTGGACGCTGACTTGAATATATAAAATGTAGGGAAATTTTGCTATCAACTTGTTGTAGAGTTTTAGAAATGTCTTGTATATATTACACATTTAAAGCATAAAATTACACTTGTTAGAAAACGTTATAAAGAAGCACAGAAAAAATGGAATTTTAAACGGTTTTTTTCCCTTATTCTAGTGAGTAACATACTTGTACAGTATCGATGATAAATAATTATCTAGTTTAATATTTTACATCTAGTCGCTTGTGAAAACAGAATTGTGCCTTTGATCGCTATTTTAGTAGATAAAATTTTACTAGTAACTGAAATCAGTTACGCTTCTTTGAGGTATTAAAAAATACGAGAGAACTCCAGATATTCGGATCTTGGATAACAGTCAATCCGCATTACTAGAAGTGTCGCATAACTGAGTTGGTTGACTTTTTCCCCTCAGCGAAAAGTGTATTTATTCTAAAGCAAGCGAAATAATTTTGTCTTTCTGTGTTTAGTATATTATCCCAACAAATATTTCAGACAAAACACATTAGAAGAATTTAAACTATAAACAGTATTTTAATTTCTGTGAAACAAATATAAAACATACTGAATAAAATTAACGAAATTATTTTTTATTGAGTAAAATTAACGAAATTATTTTTTATTTAAGTAAGTATGCAATCCATTAAAATAACAACTAAGTTAAATTAAAAAATTTGCTATCGTTACATTTGTATACTAAATTAAAGAAGAAATCGTACATTATTTAGTAAAACAAAAAGTAAATTCTATTTATAATCAACTAAAAACTACATTTCCTTCCCGACATAAAGTCACGATCTCCTGACAGATAACGTAACCTGATACAAAATATTAACAAATATACTTTAAGTCAGCAGAAAAAATCTAAATAAATTAAAATTTTAATTATTAAAATTAAATAAATAATCTAAATAAATTAAAAAGATGACTTTTATTCGGTTAGAGAAATCAGCAAATGCTTCGCATAACTGAAGTTCTGGAAAATTCGAACCTCGATAAATGGAGTAATATTACATTATGTCAAAAGAAAATTCTTAATTCTTATAAATATAATTTCGCTCAAAGTTTAGACTGAATAACGTGGTCTTTCAGAATACACAATTTCAAAAATATAAATTATTTTTTGGTTGCAACAGCCTTTAGAGAAATTTCTCAAAAATACTTTTAATCGTTACGGGACATTATGCTAGCGAGTTTTTTAAAACATATCATTGCATCATACGCCTTATGAAAATATTTACTAGTATTTTAGATGGTACAGTCAGTATTTTAGACGGTAGAAATTTGGTAGTAAACGTTTTGGAACAACCAGAGCTTTATAATGTTGCAAAATTACAGAAGTTCATCATAGCAACCGTTGCGTTTCAATGACGGGCGTTGAGGTGGTAAATTTTTGTTGGGTGAATCAGGCAATTAGAGGTATAAGTTCGAAGTATTTAAACCCGCCTTTGTGAAAACGTTCGCCGGAGTGAAAGATAGGGCCAAAGAAGAAGCGGAATGTTTCTGGTAGATATCAAATTAAGTCTGAAGAATTGACTGAGTTTGTATTGATAAAAATATACGTTGTGAACTTATTGCATGGGAAAAAACTCGATGCGGAAGTTATCCAAATAGGCATAGCCCAGGTTTGTTGCCTCAGATTCAGGATTTTGTTGAGTTACTAAACCAGGGTATGCTAGAACAGTCATTCTAGTTAGCGGTGAAGTTCGAAAATAGGCGCGTGTCTATTAATACAAGCGCAGCGAAATGTTAGCAGGGGTCCAGCAGATATTTTTGTAGATCTGTTGTGTAAGGAAGCTGAAAGTTTGACGGCAGTAGACGTTTTGTAAACTAGAAAAAAGTTTCATCCGTTTATGGCGATCGCAAAAGAGGAAACTGGGGAAACATAATAAGCCTTTAAACTAGGCAGGGTTACTGACATACAAAGGATAATTACCCCGCAAGGAAGAAAATCCCTCTCATGTTCAATTAAATACAACGTTAATAAAAAATTTGTGCCTCCATTTCATTCACATTCTGATAAATAGTGTACTAGCAGTTTCATACTGGGGGGGGGGGAGTAAAGTAGTTTTATGGCAGAAAGAAAATTTTTTCAAGAAAATTTTAAACGGTATTGAGTGTTTGGTGTTGCGGGAACAAGCTAAATAGCCATCCAAGACGAACAGTGCAGAAGCGTAGGAAAGAAATCTTAAATGTATAAATGAAAAATGAACTCTACAAGGTGTTTTTTTAGAGAGAAATCTATAGGCTAATGTAATTTTGGGGACTGATTTTGTAAAGGCTGTGGGGGACGAAAATTAATTATCAGGAAGCTACTCTACAGTACATAGTGAACAAGCAGGTGGCTAAAGAAGTAAAGCTGCCAGCTTTGGACTTGAAGGAATTGAACACGGACGAGAGTGCAAAGCTGGAGCATTTGGTAAGACAATTTTTAGATTTATTTGATGATGCTCCATGGTTGACTCTGGAAAGTCACAAAATATAAAATACAAATCCCCAGGTTGAACAAAATTCTACGCTGTGATAAGTTTAAGGAAGAAATAATTGAACAACATACTGCCGAAATGCTAAAGAATAAAATTATAATCCCTATAAGTAACCCTTACCCGCTAGCCTTGTAGTATTGCGCCGAAAGGAAAATAATCTTACATTCACTGGTTTTAAAAGATCGCGTTTTGCTATTGACCACAAAAAATGACACAGCATAACAAAATATCCAGTACATTCCTTACCAATAGTTCAAGAAATAATTAAAAAATCAAGTCCTCAAGATACTTGATGACCTCACATCTGGATACTTTCAGATATGTATGAAACTAGAAGATGTGCCAGAAAACGCATTTATAACTAAATTAGGAGTTTATGCGATTCTTAGAATGCCATTTGACTCATGCAGAGCATCCATCATATTTCAAAGAACTGCGGATATTAAACTAAGACCTGTCCTCGGAAAAATCTACGCTTAGACGATATAATATTCACTAGCGATACACTTGATAAACATATTTGCGATTTACACGAAGTGTTTTCATTTCTAAATGAAGCTGGCGTAAAGCGGAATACGGTTAAATGTAAATTTGCCGTTACCTGGACTATAAGATATCTCAATGCGGAATTGAAACGGAAGACTCTTAAAATTTTAGCTATAAAAATTATACCGCCTAATATGGCAAAGCAGTTGGCCTCGTTTTGGAGCTTGTGCTCCTATTATATGGCTTTTATGAAAAAGTTTGCTCATATATCAAAGACACTTTTAAATTTAAAAAGAAAAAAAAATAGGTTCACTTTGTCGGCAGAAGCAAACACAGTGTTTGAACAGACTTAAAGCGACATTAAACCAAGCTTCCCCTTTGAAAGTTTTTGATACGGACGGCAAATTAGAATTTCTGGAGATGCATCGGATTTTGTGGTAGGGGCCCTGCTTATGCAAAATGGACAGCCGGCTGCATATTTTAGAAAAACACTTAACTAACAGAATTATACTGCTATCGAGAGGAAACATTAGCAGTCCTTTTGGTGGCACAGAAATTTCGAATTTATTTTGGGAAATACCTGTTACCATATACATTGCGGCTGTCGTTCGTTCGTATTCCGGCAAGAATTTAGCAACCAAACTCATACGATGGGTTCTTAAGTCTCAAGAATACAATTTAATATTTAATCCTGGAAAAGAAAATAGATTTTGTGTCAAGAATTAAACTAGATTAGGAGGGGAAATAAATTAACTATGTTAATGTTAACTTCAAACATTTTATATTCACGAGAAACAGGTATCTCAGTACTACAAGCAGACACTGAATTAAAACAAATTATGCGCATTTGAAAGATTCCGACCTCTCTGAGCATCAAGATATGAAAGATAAGCCCTCAATACTTTTATACTCAATAACCATTGAGATACATTAAGATGTTCCAACAAATTAGATAATACCCTAATCTGTATGTTTATGCAGTTCTTCAAAACAAATACGGACAAGAAAATAAAGTATATTTTGTAAAGTTTAAGTTCCGAACTCATTGTTTTGTAATGCTATTAGAAAATCCAATGGTTTAAATAACAAAACAATTAAATAAATAAAACATATAACTGCTATTTTAATAGGAATCATTGCTGATTATTGACCTGAGCCGATAATAAATTAAGGGAATCATTATACTTGTTTCTCCTTTGTATATTTTCAGAATTTAATGCGTATATGATAACTTACAGTTTTGTTGATCCAAAAATCGAAAGTATAAAAAATGCAATACCGCAAATTATAATGGTTTGTCAATATATTTTTATTCATATAAATCCGTGAGTTTTAACACCAGCGTCGTTAAACTGTATAATAACTTTCCTTTTGAAGAAATATTAAGAGCTAGGAATATCTTAAAGAAAATTATGAACTTCTATGTAAATAAGGATTCTAAGGATTCACTATATTTCAATTCACTCAGAGTATCACTGAAAGTAGTTTGGCAAACTTGCCATAGGTTGCCGATGCTCTGGTGTAAAAAACAACCTATTGCACATTTCCCTGTGTAACTACGTTTCCTGCAGACATTTGAGCTATGCAAAGAAACCACTTTTACAGATTCCACGAGGAAGAATTTTCAGTAATATTGATAGAATTAGTGATTGTACTAATAACAATTACCAGGGCGATATCAATCCAAATTCACTTCAAAATATTATTGGATATTTCCATCTATTTTCGTCATCTCAATGTGTGTACGAATAATTATCAGTTCGAAGATACTAAATAGACGAAGCGACATTTTTTGCACTAGCCATACTTTTTTAATTATTTTATATTATAAGCATGATAAATAAAACAGGTTTCCAATATTCTGTAACAGATTAATAGCGAAAAACTCATTATTTTTCTTCTATATTTCACTGTCATATGCATCCAAAATAAAATCTAATGATGGTAATATAACTAAAAAAGGATAATCCTCTCTTTGTAGTTTTTTCTTTCTTTTCCATTTCCTTTATTTATTTATTTTTTTTAATTTCCGCAAGATAGTAATCGGGATATTTTTCTATTTATTTCATTTTGAGTTCAAAAGTTTTATCTAGAAAGAAACGAAACAGTTAAAACTAATGTTTCTTTTAGATGTCAAGTTTTAATATTATTTAAAAGTAAAGATTCAGTTTCTAGAGTTGACAACTGCAGATGTAATTTTCATTTATAAAAAGATGAGAAATATTTCTGAGAATTTTATATATACAATTTTGAACATATTTTAAAAGTTTTTAATGGTGAACTTGTGGTCATTAGGTTTGTCCATCAGGAAACTTTGTAAATCAACGATGCCCTTAGCAGGATTCGAACTCCGAACCTTTCCAGTCACATTACGAAGGCACGCGAAAAGACGAGAGAAAATATCTTACAAAATTTTCTTAGAATGACTATAATAAAATTTGAAATTTTCCCATTGCAGTTTTTTTAATTGCGTTTTCGGATATTCAAAACCATTTCGACACTACGATTTGGAACAGCTCTCCAACGGTCTCTTAAAATTAACAGCATATGTAAAAGTTTATAGTAATTAGTTTATTAATTGATTTTAGTGATTCATGTTCGAGTACATACTAGTACTACTTCATGGTTGATAATTTTATAATACTTTTTCATTTCTGTAATATCTTATAGCATTATAAAATAAAAAAAACTGTCCTTCTATATTTCTCCCTTGCGGTTTGGGTTGAGTGTTAGAATCCCTTATTTTCACCTACGAGAGACAGAATATACAGAAGCGTAAAGTATACTTCACAATACTTTATTCAGTAGTATAGTATGTAACAGAGGATAATATCTAGCATACTTTATATTATTTTTATTTAATGTAAATTATATTTTAGAATGTTTTAACAATTAAAATTCGCTGTTTTGATTATTTTGTCTTAAACATCCGCTGTTTCATGAATCAGCAATCATCAGTAAGTGTTGAATAAGTGTTGAAGTGTACTCTTTGCTGACACGGAGCACTACAATAACACATTTTTTGTAATAAACCATGCTCTATATATCATTAAGAAGAACGATAAAATATGGTACTTTAATGCCTTAAGAAATAAGAAAAATGTTAAAAAATAAGAAAAATAAGAAAATTTTCAAAGGCCAGCGGATTAGGATTTTCTTAAGATGTATTATAAGTGAAAGCAATATGATAATTAGTGAACAATTCAGAAACCATGAAAGAGATGAGAAATTTTATAATGTTATAAAATAAATCTGTTGCATGAGTCAATCCTTTCAGTTTTAATAAAACTAATTAGTTGCAGAAAGAATCTCTTTAAGTGTGGATCATTTGTGCTTTTCGTTATAATCTGAAAGTTATAACGAAGTAGAACTACACAGTTAGTGCGGTGAAACTGTATCTGTACCCGCAATGGTGAAATTTTGGTGTCCGTCCCACTTGTACCTGTAACTATATTTATATGGTGCACGGGTTTGAAAGATTTCGATGGAAAACTTATGAACTCTCTGAAATTTTCTTCGTTTGGTCATATGAGTACAGACCAGTGTTGTAGCTAAAAAAGGAGAGGTCCGGCGCAGGTAGCACATTCTGGAGGAGGGCATATTTTGCGTGAAACCCTTATGGGGGTTAGTCAAGTGGATTACCAAGGCATATAAAGAATAATAAGATTCTGAATTACACACCAAATTAAATTGAGAGGAAAAATAGATTTTACTTGCAGTAAAGTGTTCAAAGAAACTTCCCCAAGAGATTTCCGCAACTACATAACCTTGTTATGATTTTTTACTTTTTTCGAAACTCTTGAATAACAATTACAAATACAAACTACATTATGATCATAAAGACATTAATAACGAGGAATTTATTGTTAAGAGAGAAGTATTTCAACCGTTTTATTTCCGATATTGGTAGGGAAAAAGTGGAAGGGAAGTCCTTTTAAATTTACGCAGTTTATTCTAAAATATAATCTCTAAAATAAATTCCTGAATGCTGTAAATACTCTTGCGAACTTTCCTCACAACTGCTGAAAGCGCAACTAGTTGTAAAAATATTTTTCTAAATAAAAATAATTTAGAAACTATTTTAGAACTATAAATGTTAATTTTGGATTTTAGAAGTATTGAAGAACAAAATTTGTTTGTTTTCCATTTAAGATGTATTCATTTAAGTTCTAAAATATTTATTTATCATTTAAATAATCTTTCTACACTGTCTACATTTCAGCAAATGGAGCAATCAAGTACAGCTCTACAACTTCATAAGTGATTTTAAGAAAACCCAATTTTTTAAAATGGAATTAAACATTTTCTTCAAAAATAAACATAGAGTTAAGTACGTCATTTTGACACATATATTGAATAAAGCTGCAAAAGTTCATAATTATTAAATGAATCTTTTGTAAAGTAAAGCCTTTCAAATTTCAGGATCACAGGAAGCCAGCTTGTGTAAATATGACAGGCAGTTAAAGATATGTCCTAGTTCTGCGGGTCGCATTGTATGCATTACTTGACTAATATTAAGAAGTACATTTCGAAAAAAATATTTGTCTCATATATATAAATTATTTCTTTATGTTTTATGTTTTTTTTACATAAATGAATTGTTTCCTTCAGAACGTTATGAAACAAATTTTAAGAAGTGATGGGATGCATGGAAACTAACAATTTTTATCACTTAATGCTCGATCGCACATTAAAAGGTTTAAGGCTGGCGGGGTTTTTTTCTGTTTACCCATAATACCGTCTTACGCAGTACAAAGGTATAGGACACATTCCCACCAGGCACGGTTCCCAGCAAATGTTTACAAGGATATCGTTCATGACTAAATGCTCGTCCCATATAGTCTTCCAGATTGTCTGGCTAAGAGGATATACTTTTTCTTCCAACAGGTATGCCGGAATTGATGGAGTATACTAAGAAATGTTGTTCCAAATAATTGAAGTGCCACTTCATTTCAAAGCTCATATTCAAAGCTTCATATTTGTCCTAAGTGGATCTACCATCCCCGTTCCTTCTCATACACACTTAACAGATCTGTTTGTTTTAGATTCCTTTTTATGAAAGCATCTTAAATGCGTAACGTACGAGATTCAGTTTCGACATCGACATCACAATCTCGATTTCAGCATCGTTGATTTCGACAAGAATGTAGTGTTTAGACTTTCAGTCGCTATATTTACCCCCTGGAGTGCAACTGGGTGGATTCTATATCTTGACAGAGTACTCCGGGGGAAAAGCATTAAGAGTTGGCGGTTCCAGAACCCCTGAGTCCAACCGTCTGTACGGTTGGACCAAGGGGGGTGGCTAAAGGCCACTCGGCAGGTGGTGTCGGTAGCGGCCTGGTACCGAGTTCCGAGTAAAGCTACGGTATTGGTAGCGGATAGGCAGTGGCCAGTCCACTGCGATTCTGGTGTTCCATGTCAAACCTTCTGTCTGGTGGACTGCCCGTGTAGTACTCATGGAGATAAGAAAGGACTTACTTCCTACCTCCATGGTAGTACTGGCGGGGGCGCAGTAACGACCAGTAGAGCGGCCAGGCTTAAAGTACCAGACCTCATGGTGGTCTCGGTTCGGGGGGAGTGGTGACCCCCGTCGACCCGTTCAGCCGTGAGGAGAGAGAGCCTTTTTGATCCGTCGCCCGTAAGTGTGGGTCGAGGCGGCGGTGTATCGTTACACTTTTTAAAGCTCTTTGTGGGCATTTTGTCTGATGACCACCTCCCGCCAAATACGGAGGCATTAAGGGGTTCAGACCCGGTAGTACGTTATATGACCCGGTAGTATATGTTAGACTGTGGAACCGGTAAAATTAAATGATCGTTTCAGTCGCTATAGAAGCCTAAAAACTTCTAATGGTTTTCCGAACCATATAACATCTTTGTACCAGGCAGTCACCCTTTTGAGCAGCGTTTGTAATTGCGATTAATTTTGTCATTTAATGTTCAGTCATTAATGTTTGTAAATTTGAAAAACTTTGCGAGTTCCTAAACTATTTGTAATTTTGATTTAGTGATTTCAAGCATTTGTTGATGTTCCATTTCCTCTACTTTATCTTAAATAAAGCTTCACGGTTATTTTTTATGCTTTTTCTGTATTTGATGTACAAAAGATGGTATAAATGGAAAGCGCCCTGCAGAACATAATTTCTTAACAAGCGATCCTGTATTTTATGATGAAAATTATTTGGTTTAGTGTATTCTCTAATTACTTAACGTTCGTTCCATTTGCTACGAAGTACTTTTTGTTTCCAGTATCTGCACATAAACTACTTAAAATTATTAGGCCCATTTTCGTCGGCGGTGTAAAAGGTTCAAACCGAGACACTTGAAATCGTCAATTGATTATCGAGCACACACTATGCTTAAATTTTTCAGACTAGCAATGTAATGTTAAACAATAGTGTAAGCTAAAATGCTTACTGAAAATATTTTGATATTTTTCAATCGTTATTGGATTATTATTAGCACCTGCTGTTGGAAAAAAGGGCTTTATTGTTATATATAAATATGAATACCGCAAATATTTTTATTTCTCTAACGATGTTTACATATAAATAAGGAGAATACACTCTATAAAATATGAAATTTTTAAAAGGAGATGGTTTGCATAATTGGAAAACTGCTATTTCTGACAAAACAGAAATATGTCTGTCATTCATTACCAAATACGGAAAATGGAAGTTTGCTAATGATATACAACATTTGAGCATCTGCTGTAATTCAGCATGTTTTAAAATAATAATTATTGTTTTGCTATGTATGTTATGACTGAGAAAAAAATCATGTAATGTACTGCTGAAACAATTTGCTGATGATTATCGTCAAATGTAGTGGTTAAGAATTGCTCTAAAGCTTTATAATAAATGTTATTAATTTGGCAGCATGTAGCCAGGTATCAACATTTGGCTACCTCTAAAAATAAGTTAAACATTTAAAATATTAAGAAGGACATTTATTGCTTTTAAATCGCTCAGTTTGTAATTAAATTTGGAAGGTGAAATAAATCCCATAAGCTTTACAGAACAATAAAGTTCTTTAGGTCGCATGGAAGGTAAATGAAAAACTATAGGTTTCTCACGAAAAGAACAATTGTCAAGTAGCATGAAGGAAAAATGACTGCCTACCTAACATCGCGCGTGACACTACAAAATTTTGCAAAATCTTCGCTAAAGACAATTACTAAAATTACAAAAACTTGGCTAATGACATGTTAGCGTCAAAAGTGTTTTGCAATAAATTGATTAATCCACTTACCTGTAACCACAATGCTGTTAGGTTATGCTTATTTTCAGTAAGGCTAATTGGAGACCATTCTAATGGCGGCTGTAAACACAGTTTTTTGATGATGTTGTCCGCAGTATAATATAATCTTTTGTTCTTCTGGTGCTCGTTACACAGTGTCTTAAGGATACTCAAATTTTCAAGCCTTGAAAAGTATTCTGCCTAAAATATCAGAAACATAAAAGTTATTGGCTTCTCAGATACCACAACAAATTAATTGACGTATTCGTATACATATACAGATTTTTGGAAGCATAAAGAATGTCAAAATGTTTGAAATCATAATCCTACAAAATTACACTTATTCAACATAAAGCTATATTAAGGTATGAATATAATATTTATTGGTTATGCACTGAAATAAACAAAAAAAAACTTGCGCTCTGAAAATTTTAGATTAAAGTTAAGAGTTGGCTCAAAAAGAATTTGCTGTTAAGAACTGAAAGAGAATCTAAAAGTTTAAAAACTCTAAATATTCAAAAAACCCTAAAAAATATTTATTTTCTCCTCTTAAATAATAAAGGTCTATCAGTTTAACACATGAAATATGATTTTTACATCAAATATATAATACAAAAATAATATGATTTTTACAACAAAATAAAATTCAAACTGTTGCTTCTTTGAATTTAGTAAAAATCTCAAATTTTCATCGATTGCAAAACTTCTACACCAAATGATAGAGAAATGATAAATAGATATATATAAATGATAGAGAAATGATACCAAATGATAGTTCCCTGTATTTTTGATTAAAATTCATTACTACATCTCTAGCGAGTAATTTTATCAGACATAAGAAAAAATGTGAATAATAATAATAATAATAATAAAGCAACCACTGTAATTAATTAAACATTTATCATTTCTGAAAGAACAGAAATGAATTCGGAACTTTTGTAATTCCAATGAGTGTGCACTCTGAAAATAAGTATATTTCACCTGAAAATGAAGAAGATTATCTTTCGTGTTACTAATTTTAGTTTGGCTAAAACAATTCAAATTTATGTAATAATAAGCAGTGTCTCTCTCTTAAATTGCCTCTCCCTTAAATTCATATGAACTAATTTATACGAATAAGTGACTGAGATATAGGGCGATAATAAAAGTTAATAAAAATTACGGACGGAATGACAAAATGACAGATAATGAAAAGTTTTTTTGTACTGTCTGTTCACTTCCTCCCAAATACAGATTTTACAGCAGTTCTTAACATAAAAATTTGACTTTACGGAAAAAGAAAAGTAATACTTTTTTCAACCGAATTTTTAGATAAAGAATTAAATTTTCTTAAATGAATTACCACTACCCTTTCGTTTACAGCTAAATATTCTGATTACTGAATTCACCAATTCAGTAAGTAATTCTAAATTTTAAGAAAGTGTGATAAATTAATAATTTTCCGGATTGATTACAAAATTAATAATCAGTACTAAATTCAGCTTTCCATAATAAGTAACTTTGTAGAGTTTGGTATTCTTTGGTAGCATAAACTAGCATCGAACTTCTAATAGACACTGAGCGAGTTACCGATTCGTTAACATTTAAAACAAACTTTACGTTAAATTAAAACATTAGCACAAACGTACGATTCGTGCTTTACCACAACTTGTGGTGAGGAAACTTAGAGTAACAGTCTAATTCAAATTTAAAACTAAACCCCAAAGTCAAAGACTATGTTGTTGATTTAATGCGAAGTTGTCTCAAAACTTCTCACCGGCGTAAGAATAAAATGTCATCAGAAATAACGCACAGCCGAAGAACTTCAATTTTATCAGAACTTGGAAAACCTAGTAACGAAGCATCGACAGGCAGTAACATGCTCTGTATTAAAATCTAGAATCCTAGATTTAAATACTCACAAACTGATTTGTATTCTAGCGAGGAAAAGGAAAGAAGTGATAGTAAAGGTCTAAATCACAATAGTTGGTTAATTAAAGTAATAAAAGTAGCCTTAAAACTTCATTAATCGACCTTCATTATAGCAGTTAACTGAAGTTTAGGGAGCATTTAAGGAATGCTGCCACTAAATCGGAAAATTTGTAAAGACATTAGGTATTTTTTAGAAGCAAGAGAGATGAAAAATATTCAACACCTTCGCCGGGAATCGAAGCGCGGACCTCTCAATTATGCGCCGAGCGTTCAGGCCACTACACCACGAAGGCTCGCTAAGAAGGCGGGAGAAATACCATATAAATTTACCTCCTAATTTTTATGAAAAGGATTCAGAGAATTTCACATTCAAAGTGTAGAGTTATTAGGGTATTTTTAAATATTGGAAACTGTAAATATCCAAAATGCCTTCTCCGGGACTCAAACCTGGACCTCTTGAACATGCGCCGAATGTGCTAACTATTACACCACGAAGACATGCTGGAAGGAAGGAGAAATACCTTATAAAAGTATACAACCATAATGAATAGTTTTCTAATTGGGCTTCTTGCTCTAAGGCCAATGCTGAAATTGTTCTCATGAATTTCTCTATCATTTTAGAGAAACATTCTGATTGAAAGCACATGTCTAGGATCAATAATAAAAGGGCACGTTAGCCCACTTTTACTAGTACTCTGTGCAATTAAGATTTGGAAAGGCAACAGCTGATACGGAGGGCATATAATACTACTATAATAATGTAGATGTAAAATTTCGTATCAAAGATCTTCCCACTCTGAAATCCTACAGCTAAATTTCGCACGTTGCGACTCAAGCTAGGCAATCGCATACGCAAATATCTTATCAGTTTGTTGGAGTAATTGTTATCCTTCTTCAGACTTCGGGATTTGTTTCTTTTACAAACCTTTTCCCATTAGTTTTCTTAAGAAAAATGATCCATTTCTATGAAACACCTTTTCTAAGAAGCTCCCAGATTATTTATTTCCTGAAAAATTTTATTTCCAGGCTATTTCAAAACTTCTGCTTTGAATGTTTTAAACGCGTACTGTATATATAGTTCCGTCTATTTATTTTCATTTATGTATTAAAAATAATTTTAATAACAGCTTTTCATTTTGACATTGCTTAAGTATGACAGTGATCAGAAATAAACTAAAGGTTTAACAATGTCAAATCGAATGGTACGGAATTTACCTATAGCATCACAAGGGAGTAATCATTTGCACTGAGGTCTGCATATATGAGTGCAGAATTTGGTTACGCCCAAGGATAAGGACATACTGTTTGGGATTTAATAAGGCATATAATCTAATTAGCAAAGTTATTTTAAGATTTCAAGTTAAAATGTCACATTACTAGCATACTTACTAAGATATCGATGTAGCTCTCCAGTTTCTTCCTTTCGGGATCATTTTGGAAAAGACTACTGAGAAGTCTTCGCGAATCTTTCTCATTTTCAAACACAGTTCGGAGATTGATGTGTCCACCTGTACATAAAATAATCAGATTTTCTATATCCAAAATCAGCCGATATTTTTTTATTCCTCATATCAATGGGAGAAGGTAACTACATTTCAGCATAATGCAATTAAGCAATTAAGAAAATTCTATTTGTGTGCATAGTTTTGTTTTACTGTACACTTTTTATTTTTTTATATTTAAGATCACAAAACAATAGTTCTGCCTTTAGATTTTAGACAAGTAAATATTGAATGACATAGACTGTGAGTGTTTGAGTTATACAAAATAAAACTAAGATTTACATTTAGCCCACAGGCCAAACACGTTTTCACAGGTATTCATCGAAAACGGCCGAACTCATTGATCATTTAACATCCCATCATTAAAAAGATTGCCCTGCCCAGAATTGTACCACGACAGTTGGGTCGCATATCTGCAGTGAGGAAGGAAGGGCAAACATATTCAGTCAAGCCTTACACGAGAGTCAAACCCATATTTTTGTCTCCATGCTAGCAATCAAAGCCCGATAACCATTATACAATCAAAAGCATTAAATTAAGTAATTAAAAATGCATTTATTGCTTTTAATTCTGTCGATTTTGTAACTGCGCAGTGAAAATTTGAAAGATAAATAACTATTTCACTAAACGTCTTTCAAAAGGGTTGCGTTAAAGGAAGAGGAGTAATGTATCCTTTCTCTTCCTAGGAGCTCCTCAGTCAATATTGGGATAGAACGTACTCAAATATCTCTTGCGCACTTTACCTAAATTAAATAATCGAGTATAACAGGGGTTCCTGACCTTTTTCAGTTGACGGCGCACTTAGAGGTTTAGTATTTTGTCACGGCGCCCTAATCGTGTTTAACGAAGTGTTGTACAAGGTTTGTGCCTTACAACCTGCTTACTACACAGTGTCATAACAAATCACAACACCTCATTAAATACGACTGTATATTGATATTAGTAACCAAGCACAGAAATGAAAACAACCACAATTTGAAGCTCATATAGGTATATATTGAACTGATACACAAGAATATTATATTATTATTATTAAAGAAAAATAGAAAAAATCAACGGGACGTGTGAGCTTGCTGATCTCCGCAAAAGGTTTAAAGCAATGGATAAGACTTGACACTGCCACTCTCATTTCTTGTCCCACGTTGATCTTTGAACGATATTTGCTCTTTATTAGAGCTACAGATGAAAATACGATTTAGCATAAATATGATGTTGCAGAAGGAATAAGAATCCTTAAAGCTTTTGAACTCAGAGTTGGATATTCATTTTTGATGATTATCCAAAACTCCGCCAAATTGAAACAAGCAATACTGTTTTCAGGCGATTGTCGCAAGAGAGTCCAATGAGACTCTTGTTTTCTTCTGAAATGAATTTTGATGGAGCTGAGCATGGTAAGGATTTTGGATATTTCTCAATATTTTCTTCCGCAAAGTATTTTGACAACCATTCAGTGAGCTTCGAAAGATGTTCCGTGAAAAGAGACAACAATTTTTGAGAGATAATGAGCTCATTAGAGCACACGTATTTATGCAATTCGGCAAAACAATCTGCACCGCCATCTTCATTAATTTTTCTTATCCACTACTGCAGTTTTCTTCTAAACGCGACAGTCTTCTCCCCTAGTTTCAAGATATGCATATTATTGACCTGTAGAGAAAAATTCAAGGCATTCAGTTTGTCAAATATATCGCACAGATATGCCAGATTTAGTAAAAACTTTGGTTCGGCAAAGTATCTGGAGTTTGCATGTCCTTCCTGTGGCAGAAAAAGGTGAATTTCTTGATGTAGCTTGAATGCACAGGATAAGACATTTCCATGTAAAAGCCATCGTAAACTGCAGTAATATAGCAGGGCTATGTGTTCAGCTCCCATGTCCATACAAAGGTTTTTGAATAGTTTGGCTTTCAGCGGCCTAGTTTTTACGTAGTTAACTTCGTCTATGATACGTTTCAATACCAAATTCAATTCACAGCTTCGATGCAAGTATTTCCTATTTCCCTATGGATATGCAATGAGTCCACATAGTATGCGATGCCATACTGCGAATAAGGTCTTTCAATCCGCAATATCTGCCAGACATTGATCTAGCACCGTCAGTACACACACTCATACAATTTTCCCAATCTAAATTATTTTCCATTATAAACTTGTCAAGAATTTTGAATACGTTTTTAGCCTTTGCGACTTCACTGATGCTTTTACAGAAAAGAAGGTCTTCAACAATTATATTATCATCTAGAAAGCGTACGTAACAAATAAGGCATGCATCTTTATTACTCTCAAGTTGTAGACCAAATTCCTTGTCTTTCATTTTCTTTACTAATTGGTCATTGAGATCCTCGGCTATATGATGGATTCTTCGACTAATAATGTTGTTTGATAAAGATACTTTTGTAATTAGTTTTTCCGTCGATTATTCAACCATAATATTAACCATATCGACAGCAGCCGATAAAATAAGTTTTTCTGAGATGGTGTGAAGTTTCTTGTACTTCTTCGCTACCCTGTATGCCACTTTGAAAGATACTAGCAGTACGTTGCTAAGTATTGAAGCTTCTTGAGTGAACACTTTTTTTTTTTTTTTTTTTTTTTTTTGCAACTTCCTACTAAAACATTCGTGCGATTTTTCAACCATGGTAGGGTGAATGATCTCCAGATGTCACTTCTTACTTGGGAATATACTCTCGGACGATAGAATTTTCAAACAGAGCACACATTGAGGTCTTTCTTCATTACATACTTCTGAAACAAAGCTATCATCGTATTTGCGATATTTCCGTTTTTTGCTCTCCAGCCACTTGTCGAAGCTTGATCACTCTGACTTGAACTATCGACTTGCTTATTTAATCAAAATCCTTCCATTTTGTGACTAACTTTTGACGAAAATACAAAACAGCACAACTAAAACAAAGCAATTAACTGCTCACTTAGATATGTTTAAATAGATATTATAACGTTTATCTGTCCTGGGTTCGTAAATCACAACCCTCTGTATCACTACCAAGAACACTTTATTACTACGTCTATTTAACTTGAAAATTTAACTGCTTGGGCTTACAATAAACTAACTTGGCAATGCGGCCTACGATACTACCACCGATGAGCGCTCGCGACAACTCCTGTTCATGCAGCGCGACGGTTGAATGCTGGCATCTGGAAATCTCTGGCATCTGCTAGCAAAGAATTCTGCGCTGCCCAACCCAACCTGAATTCCATATGCGGGTGGAGTTGTCGGTAGGGTGTTATTTTTCTACGCAATGAGCGATTTATGCAGCGCAAGCCATGGAGGTAGGAAGTAAGATGGAGTGTTCCTGGTTACGTGGCCAGAGCGGACGTGGCCAGAGCGGACAGTGGTTACAGCGGACACTGCGAAACTCATCGTGGTCAGAGCGGACACATTTTTTTCCCATCATGGAACAGATAAAGGGTGCAGATAAATAAGTAAATAAATACTTTTAAAAATTACAAATATAGTTTAAAACAGTATTTTAAGTGGCAAATCTCTTTCACGTGGGATAACGTTTTTTTCACCGAAGTTTTCTGTTTTTGCACTCGATTATCGAATTACAAGGATAAATACATTTCCCGTTCCCAAGATATTTCAAGAACTTTCAGAATTATATCAGAAAGGTTATGATTTCGTCACTAAAACACCGACATACTACAGTGCCAAGAGTAATTCCAGTGCCTCGTAATTCGATAATCGAATGCGAAAACAGAAATCTTCGGTAAAAAAAAAGTTATCCCACTTGAAAGAGATTTGCAACTTAAATTACTGTTTAAATTATATTATGGATTTTTAAAAATATTTATTTACTTATTTATCTGCACCCTTTGTCTGTTCTTGGGGAAAGAATGTGTCCGCTCTAACCACGATGAGTTTCGTAGTGTCCGCTCTGACCACGTCCGCTGCAGCCACACCACCGTGTTCCTAACCGGTTTCCCCCAAGATCAGTAAAATACTTCTTAGGTATTTTAGAAACCTTGGTTTCCCCCATACACTGCTTTGAACAGATCCCTTCGTGGTGACCAAAACATTGAGTCATCTACCATTAAGTTCAATGGGTTTTGACACGATCGGATGTAAATATTTTGTAATTGCGCTATAAATATACGTATAAATGCATATATTTTCCTTTTCTACAATATTTCAGAGTCCTAAGCATATGAAAAGAAAACATTTTTAAATAACATTTCATTCTGAACGGAATTAAAAATTAATTAATTTTTCACAGAACAGTTTTCTCAGAACGGTTTAATTTGAATGAAATATTTTCACAAGTTTTACTTAATTAGATTAGAAAAAAATTTAAGGTAATTCGATTTTATTCGGTTAAGGATTACAAAAATTAATATCAAAGTTTATTGTATTATCAATATTAAAATTATGCATTATTTCTTTTCTATATATAAAGCTTCTTCCTAAAATACTTTCTCCAATGCGACATGATTTTTTAGCTTCTGAGGAATCTTTTAAATCGAAAAATCGAAGTCAATTTACAATTAATGCTCTATTCGATCCATTTCAAATTAGAGCACATTTTATTTTAATAGCGAGATACGTTAAATAGTACTTAACTTTCTCTGAATATTTTTGAAATGGAATAAAAAAAGAATTTTTCTTAAATATTATTTAAATCCTGTAACTGAGTTGTTATAAAATGTAAGGGAAATAATTCTTTTAATTATACTTATGAGATTTTTTACCCTTAATTTCAACAATACATATTCTAAAACTCCTCCTTATTACTTTCTTAAGTATGCAAATCATAGAATTTGCTTTACAATACCTTTTAACAGATTGCTTTCCAGTACGAACAATCAGTAAGAAGACCATTCATGATCGGACCTCCTTTGGCAGGATAGACAAATATTTTCACTTCCGTCGATTACCCTATTTTCAAATTCTTACTAAGCTGTATTGATGATGTGACACGTTCACATGGTCACATCATCTTGACCGCACATGGTAGTCCCGGCGAATTCGCAAATGTAACCGTCTTCTATTCCACACATTTGTGTAAAATTGTACATAATTTTACACAAATATGTGGTTACAGATCAAGGAAAAGTTAACTTATCGGCATATGTATTCAGTTTGACGAAGATTGCAGCATTTGGTGGTAATTTTATTTTTTAATTAACCCAAATAAGTAAAACGTGTAAAGCCAAAGTGATTATTTTTATGTCATATAAAAATAAAACGATAAATTTAAAATGAGCAACTATAAAGCCTCTCCTCTAAAAATTTTTAAAAAGTACATGTCACATTAATATGTGGATGACAAAAAAATTTTATTTAAAAAATGTTGGCGTTTGGAACATAAAATAAAAGTAGCGAATACTCTATCAAGAATATCGAAAGAAGTATACAATTTTAAAGGCATCCTAAGGTACTTTTCATTCTTTAAGCCTAGCATTTTCGCTAAAATGTATATCTTTGTAGTTCAACAGCTTAAAATTTTATGAAACAAATTCATAATCAAAATCGCTGTTGTTAGTTATCGAAAAATAACCAAGATGTGATTTTTGCGCAAATGTCACTAAACTATACAAATTGCTATTATCCATCACACAAGAAATGTTTTCTTTATGCGGAAATGTCCCGTTTTTCGATTTGTATGGAACTGCCGTGTGTCGAAATACTATCGAAGCGCTGTCAAGACAGCTTCTGAGTATGGGACCGAAGCTTCGAAGCAGTGCTTCACTCTTAGTGCCGAACTGGCCACTCCTTCCTTTCTTATTTGAATTTAGATTCCGTGAAAAGGTAAACACGAGTGCCTCGCGGCGCGCCTTTTTACTCTTCATGGCGCCCCAGGGCGCCGCGGTGCACACTTTGGGAGCCCCTGAAGTATAATCCTATAAAATGCCAACTGACAACTCTGTAGAAATTGGCTATTTTTGAAATCACGTGGAAGATAAGGACCTTACATCTCCTGAAATGGAAATAAACTGCGTGGGCTATAAATGCTGTAGTAGCCTAGCGTGTAAATACGATTAAGCATTTACTTCTCTTCAGGAGACTTAAAAAATGTGCAGTGCCGTAGTCGGGATTTGAACTCCGGACATTTCGATTGCTAGTTTGACGTGTTTTCCAGTTACATCACGAAGGTGCATGGCAAGGAGGAAGAAAATACATTGCTTTGTCCTCCAGCCAAAAACGAACTTTCCTCCACCATCTTTTAGTTCAGGCGCCACAGTAGAGGACATTAGACATTTTCTTTTAGAGCAGGAGATGTGAAAATTGTACCTTGCCCCATCGAGATCGAACTCCGGGCATTCGGGCTGCTAGTCGGGCGTGCTATCCACGAAGGGAAGCGGTAAAGAGGATGAAAACACCTTACAAGTGTAGTTTTAGCATAACTGCCCAAAAATGTGTAGTTTGATTATTGTTTAATTTGAGCCAAACAAATAAAGACTGGCTATCTTTTTAAAGAAATACTTTTCTCATGCAAAATTTTATAAGAAAAACTCCGTTCTGTATAGGACATATTATTGTAATATACAGAAAACGAAAAAATAGAAATGTGACAGAAAAGTATGAAGATATCTTGCAGCTTCCCATTCTTCAGTTATTGAAACCGAATGAAACTGAGAATAACAAAAACTGAAAAATTCTGTTATAGACCTTGGAGTTCGAGGACTAAAATTAGAGTTTGGGAGTCTGAAGCAAGTTAGTTGCTATAGCCTAAAGTTAGAGGAGTGGGAGACGAAGAAGAAAATAAGTAAACCGAAGTAAATAAGTAAAAATTTGGCTTTTTAACATACAACATTCATTTTGTAGTAATAGAACTAATTCTAGTATCAAATATTTTAATTAAATAAAATATAAATAAAAAAAAACCTACCTGATTCAATGACATACGATGATATCTGTTGCATGACTTCCGGAACGGCACTGTCGAGAATAACCGAAGACAGCATACCGTCTGTCATTTTGTCCACCATGTTATAAGCTCGAAGAGTAGCATTCATTATCCTGCAACAGATGGCGCTGAATAAGTTCTAAAAATCTCATTCAATTTTTCTGTACAAAAACAAAACTATGTATGTATCAAATAATAGCAAATTTCAATGATTCCTTTTAGTTGCAAAAGAAATGAATTATGCATTTATGGAATAAAAAACATTCATCGCCTAGTGTTTCAAAAATTGCTTTGTACTGTGCTTTTCAAAAATAAAACTTTTTACAGTTTTAATTGTATAATCTTTGATGAAATGTAATGCAACATGGGGGTGGGACTAAAACGATTTTGTATTTAGGTATGAAATATGTAGTGTTATAAGCATATTTTTTGTACCAGTGCTCCAGACGTTATAATAAACTCAATGGCATTTATCATATATTACATGTTCTTACGTCGATCGTAAGTATTATTGAAACGTAAGTGAATCCATACCAAGGTACGTAATGTATGGCGTTTGAAATGTCTTACATACCAAGGTACGTAATGTATGGCGTTTGAAATACATTACAACAAAAGCGCGACGTTTCTTAATTTTCAGTTCGATGCATTTTTATTTATATTAATTCACTATACTTTTAAAATGAAATAATAATTTAAGTTTGTTACAAGGGTGTTTATTTTAGTGTTTTTAATCAAAAACAGATTGAATAAATTTGGAAACTAAATTAATAATCTTATTGTTTGTCGAATAACAACACTGTCAGAACTAGCTGTTTTCAAAGCTGCATGAATGTTAAGTAACAGATCTTACATCCTCCGCCCCCTACAATAGAACACTATCAGATAATATGAATGATAAATATGTGATACCACAATGTAACGGTGAAACTTTGGGCAGACTCTATTAAAGACATATCTAATATCAGAAGATTGACCCCAATAATGCATACCTCCTCTTTCATTATTTTTGTTTATTAAGCAGTTGGTATATAAGTCTGACATTTGTTTCAGTCAAAAATAATGGTAATTTCAGATCGGTTGAGTTTATTATTAAAATAGATTATAATATATGCTAGTGTGAAACCCCGAAATCTGGAGAATGTCGACTTTCACCGGGGAATGTCAACATTCACATAGTCGCTTGGTGTATGTCCAAAATATTTTCTAAATACTCTTATTTCTGACTTACACCGGCAACTGTCGACATTCACCATGTACTGATGGTGAATGTTGAACACATAAGAATATTGTATTTTCTTATCCATAATTCAGTCGCGAAAAAACGCACTTGAGATTTAAAATAAGAATATAAGAACTTAAAACATACAGTACATTCAAAATGAGAAAGGAAAATAATAGAAGTTAAAAACTTACTAAATTATGTGATTCAAATCTTATTTATTGCAACAACTTAAACTATTATGACACTTTGAATTGCACAAGAGGCCCTTGCTTTTACAACTGCATTTATTTGTGGAACACTTCCTTTTGTAATGACAGCGTGTACATATACTCCTCTCTTTTCGACCTACTCCAGAGCATATCTGTGATTGTCGACATGCATCGGTGAGGGTCCGAATGTACAAGAATGTAATGCAATATTCGATCTTTCGCCGACGTATTTTGTGAATGTTGACATTCTCCGGTGAAACTCGACTTTCTCCAATTTCGGTCTTTCACGGTAACATATACATGAGATATAACAATTTTACAGACAACCGCAAGACAGACGCCTTGCAAGACATAACTCATATAAATTTTATTTACTGTTATTTAGTTGCGTTTTCTTTATTTTTATTGTCTCGCCTGAGTATTCAAGTACTACAGGTTTCGAGACCATCCGATAAGCACAGAATTTAAATAATCAAAAGTTTAAATACTTAATATAAAACTGACTTGTTTTGGAAAATCTTGCGTTTTTCCATCGCCTCAAATGCTGCTGACAGTCCAGCTGTCTCATAGTGGTCCAACAAATCTAAATCAAGAACAAATTTCGCTATACGCTTGATCTCGGAAATATCAGCCAGTGTCTCCCAGAATCGTTGGGCAATATTTATCACGTCGAAACTTTGCATAGAGTTAGGTGAGGAAGCCTTGATGGTCTGGTTCAAATTCCTCACGACTTTCTTGGCAAATGACTCTTTGCTCATAGAGCATAACTCATGGTAAAGAGCAATTTCTTTATCTCGTGAGATGAAACTTTGCAAATGGGATGGTAGTTTGCTGGATGTATAATTGCAAAATACATGAAACATTCTATTTGTGACGATGTAGAGCAAAACGCTGGGATCCTGCGCTTTCGTGTAGATATTTATTCCCATTTTTTGCCATTTTGTTGGTGGCGGCAAAGCTGACAGGTCGGCTTTCCGTACCGCTGCTAACTCTTCCAGCAGATCTATGATATCGAGAAGATTCTCTTGCATATCTTCCCATGTTACTTCATCTGTGTTTCCAGCCTAAAAAATAAATGTAATTAAAGTTAAAACCTTACACAAAAAATAAAAGTTACTCATAATTAAGCAAATATGTAATAGATGACTATAAAAACATATGATATTAATCAAAATAATGTCGCAAAATTTTTATAAAAGCGATCAGTTGGACAGACTGTAAATTAAATGTGTTTAAATTTATAGCAATTAGACAGGACATTAAAATAAAATTAAACCTAAACAGATTGTCATAATCAATAGATGAAGATGACCTAGAATAGACATCTCCTGGTGTGACACAGCGCAGTGAATTGACATAAATTATTAAATTAATTAAACGGAATGATTTCGATGACCACCAACGCATTAATCATTGATTACGTAAATGGTTTTATTTTTAAATGCTAATTTTTTTCCAACCAGTGTAAACTAAAACGTTAAAGAAATCTGGTAAAATGAATGTTATCTGAAGAGGTTTCTTGGATTCGCAACATTCGCAACAATAACATTAGCATGCAAGAGTTTTATCTCGAGTCAGTTTTATCACGAAAGTAATTTATCACAAACTTTAAACAACGAATAGTTCTAAAAGAGTTTCCTTTGGGGCTTATAAAATGTACACTGTAAGAAATGTCGACCAACAGGAATAGTGGTTAATGACTCTGATTATTGTACTGTAAAAGGGTGGTAGCAAGGTTAAACAGAAGGGCTAGTTAATTCTTTTGTGCGACTCCATCGCGGTGGGAGAGCCTCGGACCCGTTTACCCTGGGCGCTCTCCTTCCAAGTTTGGGGCGGAACTAAGCTAAGTCGTACCAAAGATATTTTTTGGTCGTACTGTCACTTGTATGGTGTTCAAGCCTCTAGCCAACGACAGGCGCTATCTTGACTCCTTGCCACCATGAATTTCGGGCTTGCTCTGATGTCAGATAAGCGAGTTTAGTCACAGCAACATTTTCAGAAGTAAAATGAGGTAAAAAGTTTTTTCATAAAATGAACTTCGATCTGAAACTTACAAAGTAATTAATGAACTAAAGAAAAAATAATTTAGCCACAATTTCATAATAGCAAGAGTTTAAACAATTCTCTTTATAAAATTCCTTTATAATTTTATATCGCGAATATTAAAATCGTGAGGAGCACTTGAGTAATTTTCAAAGATAATGGCTTATACATTTCATAATGCAATTCAATTAATCGATTTCTTTATTTAGAAGTGCACGCTGCTTTTATGATACGTAATATAAAATTATAGAATAATTTTATTAAAAGAATTATTGAATCTCTCGTTTCCATGAAACTGTGAGATAAATTATTTTCTCCTTCTAGTTCATTATTTATATTATTTTGCGAGTTTTAAAACAAAGCTGATTTTATAAAAATATTTTTAACCTTATTTTATTTCATCTTATTAGTCTCAAAGGCACACTGTCAGTTAAATTATTGAATGGACAAATCATTTTTGAACAATAAAAAATCTCTCTTTTACTCCCAACAACTCTGTTATATCAAATAACCTATAAAATTGAGCAATTTTCAAAAATTCGAATAGAATTTTGAAGAAAATCGCTTTGCCCCATTGCATTGCCTCCGACAAATAGTGTGTGTATAAAATTTGAACTCATTAGCTTATCACAAATTAGGTCAATAATCAATGCCAAAATTCTGATGAACATCATGAGTCAAACATATATGATGTTTGACTCATGATATCATAACGTAAAATTAAATAAAAACGTACAACAAAATGCACTTGTGATTTAAAGGAAACGACGTTTTATTTATTTATTTTACTTACCTCGAATACTATTTCTTGTATATCTGGATCTTGGAAGATTTCTTCAAAGATATCATAGTAACTATGACGACAAAGTGCTCCACTAAGTTTCCTAAATCCTGCTTGGTCTAACGTAGGGTTATATAAATATCGACTCAGAGAAGAGTTGCACACAGCTGCCATGATCACAGAAATGTTTTTCTCGTTTGCTGACACTAAATTCAAAAGCTGTAAGAAAAAATTTCAAATACTTAAATATTTGAAATGTTATTCGAACCCTTCTACACTAAATCTTACATATTATTGTAAAAAAGAATTCAAAAATCAAATGACCAAGCTAGTGATATAATTCATAAATATTCTTATAAAACTATGCTAAAAATGTGCAATTTGGATAATTTTACAGTCTAACACCCCAAAGTACAATTTGTCATAAAAATGTAAAAAAATAAAAACTATTAGATGTATAAAATAAAAGCAATTATTTTGGTACCCTTCTTAAATAAGAATAATTTCTATAGTTGTCAAACCATGAAACTACTAATAACTTTGAATAAAATTAAAACTCAAATCAGAAAAAATTCCAACTGTAAAAGCTCCTGTATTTTTTCCTACATCTGATCCTGGAATGTAAAATAGTCTAAACCAGGAGTGAGCAAATACGTTTAACCACGGGTCAGTCAATTTAGTAAAGTCAATTTTAGAGCTCCATGAGGTCAGAGCCGTGACGATTTTTTGTGGTGCCCAATTGTTTTCAGGACGCGACAATTTAATTTATATATATGGATACATAGCGTAAACTTTTGCTAAATATACAAAACTGGGGGATCATATAAAAATGGACTTTGTATATTAAAAAAATTATTGAAATTTAGAAAATACTTAATAACTTAACTTAATTTATATGCATATAGTTCACGGTTGCGAATATAAAAGCAGCACAAGCATTTGTATAGACACGGTATATAAAAATGATCGTCATGAATGGTGGGACAAATGAAGAAAAAAGTATCAGATGAGATCTAGAAATGCTGCCATTATCTTTGTGCCTAGATAACATAAAGATAAGTTGGCCTTTAATTTTTATACGCGTTTGTGTGTGATTATGACAAAGCCTCGCGGTCTATCTGCCTAAGGAAAGGGATGCCTTCGTGGAGAACTTTCTAAGGGAAACTGGCTCGTATATACGTTACACATAAGGAAAACCACGAAAACACCCATGCAACCAGCCCGTTCGCGAGATTCGAATTTTTATACGCATAGACCAGGAAAATTTGTTTCAATAAAAAGCAGTTGCTCAATCTCTGTTCAAGCAACAACAACAAAAAGGTGCATTCATAAAGGGGCAAAAATATCTTTGGATAAAGTATGAAGTTGAATCAAATGCTTGGCGAATTCAATATAAGGGGAACTTGCGATGTCGGGAGCGAAATTTGGACTTGCAGGTTTTGGGTAAAAAAAAAGCATCCCAGTATATGAAAGGTGTCCGCCGATAACATCGCGGAGAAAACAACGCAAGGCAAAAACGTCGTGCTACAAAACATCGTGGGAGAAAACATCGTGGTACAAAACAACGTCATCGAAAATAAAGCGGTTCAAAAACTTCGCAGTTTAAAAACACCGTCATCGAAAATATCGTGGCAAAAAATAAAGTGTTTACAAATCATCGCATGACTATAACATCGCAGACATGCTTTTTTCAGGTTTTAATAACTGTAAATGGATATTCCCATAATGATTTGTGAGCGCAAGATGTGAAGAAGGATAATTTTTACTTTCACATTTTTTTATTAATTAATAAATTTTTGCTTAAAAAAGTAAGAAGGAAACTTAAGCATAGAAAATTAAATGCAACTTATAGATTATACTTTTAATGAAAAATTACCAGTAAAAACTTTATAAAAAATTATTTATTAATGGTATTTTTTAGTTAACTATGTCGGTTTAAAATTCTATTAAGTGCTATAAGTTGCATTTTCTCAGCAAAAATTTATGTTTATAAAAAAGTGTGAAAGTAAAAATTATCCTTCTTCACATCTTGCGCTCACAAATCATAATGGGAATATCCATTTACAGTTATTAAAACCTGAAGAAAGCATGTCTGCCATGTCATCGTCATGCGATGATTTGTAGACACTTTATTTTTTACCACGGTATTTTCGACGACGATATTTTTAAAAAGTTTTTGAACCGCTTTATTTTCGACGACGATGTTTTGTACCACGATGTTTTAGAACTGCGATGTTTTCTCTTTGTGATGTTTTCTCCCCCGATGTTTTGTAGCACGACGTTTTAGCCTTGCGTTGTTTTCTCCGCGACGTTTTCGTCAGCGATGTTTTTGCCGCGATGTTTTCGGCTGTAACCATATGAAATTATTTACTAAAGTCGTTTATGTGGCAAAATTAACAAACTAGGACTAAAATTAAGCAAATTATCATCATGACAAGTTGCTCTGACAGAACACTTTTATTCCTCCATTTATGCCAATATTTAAAAAAAAATTTAAAAAAATGAAATCAGAATATACTCTCTACTTCTTTACAAACAAGAGAAATGCCTAAATGAAGTAAATTTTCTTTTTGATCTGAAAAAAGAAATTCTAATTTCTTTAAGCAATTACTTGCATTTGACACTACGTGCCTAGAAGATGAGCTTTCAGTCAGAAGTTTTCTTCTACAGTTCGCATTTCTAACACAGGTTATTGAAAGAAACTCACCTTTATCAAATTAAGAGAAACGTACAGTTGATATTCGACCTTATTGAATATATGAATGGGTTTGGACTAAAATGGAGTTTTTTGTGTTCGTCATAGTGTCGTCGAAAATATAACTCCATTACTCAATCATCCGTCACTTAATTAATCGACAAAATCAAAAATTATGTACTCGTTAATTTATATCTATCTGCCAAATAATTGTATCTTACACCTTTGAAAATTGTTAAACTGAGACAAATTTTACATTTCTATATTAAGAAAGCGCCTCCTACAACGGACTGGTTCTACCAAAACTAAAAATACAAACTTAATTCAATAAATTCATTATAAATCGTTGTAAAAATTTTCAGGTTGTCTCCAAAGAAGTTGGATTTTGAGTTAGTAAAGAGACAGTATTTAAAAGAAAGAGGGCAGAATTAGAACGTGTTCCGTGTATTGAAAGCCACGTTTGCTAATTTATTCTTTTGAGAACAGTATATCTACGGCATTGCGTTATTCTCGCTATTAGACTTGACACTCCAATATTTGATCTGAGCCATCTTGCGTGTTTTGTGTCTGTGTAGCCCTTCAGCTAACTTAAGTCAATTTGAATTTCGTTTTCTTCTGATTTAAGCCACACATGCTGGCTGTTTCTGTAGGCGCGAGCAGTGTCTTCTGTTAAACTTTTTATCTGAGTTAAATAAAAGGGTTTTTTAAACCTTTCGTACGTTTCTGTCGCAATTTCAAAGACACAGTGATAAGTCACATACGTCTCGAGAGTGCTTCCCTATTTCAATGCTACTAAAGAAGACGAAACTCTATAAAAATAATGATCATATTACTCTAAATACAATTTCCTCTTAATAAATATTCCTGCATAAGTTGCCAACACTGTGGCTTCTGAAAAATATCTTAACATAATTTTAGTTTATCCTTTTTATGCCCGAGTTTTATACATCAGTTCAAAATATAAATCAATTTTTAAAATTTTTTTTATCGGTCAAATTTTATAGATGCATAATTCCAAGAAAAAAAAAAAGAATTAATGTTACTTCTCCAGGTGCCAAAACAGTCCACAAAAAAGTTGAAGTCACTTCCGGCAATAAAGGAAGAAGATTACTCGCTAATTCTTGAGTCAACGGCGAATCAGGGAATACATTTTGTATCTGTACTACAGATGCTAAAAAGAGAACAAATAATAAATAATAAACATACATGATCGAAATTATTCCTTTTAAATGTGTGAAACTGAACACCAACCCTTTGCAGTTCTTAACATATAGATGAAACTCTGAAAGGAGTTAAAGTGCTTTTCCAAAATTTTTGGACTTTTATATAAAGTCCATTATTAACAAAATACGTGCATTTATTAACAACTATGCATTTATTAACAAAATACGCTTTCAGATGCTGCTATTGAGAGAAACAGTATTTTTAGCTTATCTTCCACGCAAAGTTGCGAAGATCCAGATCTCGCAGTTCTGCCAAATACACAGGATAATTAATTAAAATTTAATCAGTTTATAACTCGTTAATAAATTACTCGCTCCTTATAACATAAGTCTTTATTTTTAATTTTAATTCTTTATCTAACTAATAATTAGAAATACATTTTACTTAAAATATCTAAAAGGTTTCGAACGATCGTCGAAAAGGGTTTGTTAAAGTTTTTTTACGCTCTCGCAGTCTACTTAATCTTCTGTTGCACTCACTCTTGCTGACCCCTGCTTTTGCCTTTTTAGCCTCATTATTAAGCATCATTTTCATCGCACTTACGCCATATACAGTTCAACAGCAAATTCACAAAATGTTTATTTAATTTAATAAAATTTTTAATTCTGATGCAGTGTTAAGTGTTGGCGTATATTTTTCCCTCTTTTCTCAGTTTCTCGGATAAGTTTTTAGTTTTCTAAGTAAGATGGCTAGATAAAAATGTTTTTTAGTCTTTTTATTATTAACATGAGTTAACTTTATTTATTAACTATCTTAACTATCTATCTTCGTATTTACGCCACATAAAATTCAATTCAATAGTAAAATCACCAGATATTTAAAAACAGCATGTCTTTAGGATTTTTGATAGACACTCTCGCGCTCTGGTGATAAAAACGTTTTATTCCTTATAGTGTTGCCACTGCTTGCTTTGAGATCTTTGAGTTTGTTAATCAAAAATACATTAAGGTTTACAAAATATAAAATAGGTAACAAAACCAATTCTTTAAATTTAAAATTCTGGCTTCCAAGTGCCCGTGTTTGGGTGGAGGGCTACGTTGAAATACCTAGAGCCTTCAAATAGGCTTTAGGTACCATCGTTTCTTTACATTGCGAAAATCATTCATACAGTCATGCAGATTCTTCATCACCTTATTTCTTCAAAAATAATACAGGGTGATAATGACTGGTGGCAACAAGTGATACGCCATTTATAGTGATTCAACGCAAAATCCTATTTTCCAGACTAACAGTGCATTTGGGCTAACGCCTCTTTTGAGCTAATAATGTATACAAATAATTTTTGTCGATATTTGTGGTCTGTAGTGTTGTTTCTAAATCCATATATAATGTACATTAGTACAGAATCATTTAGAGGTTTTGTACTGTAGCTATTTGATGCAATTTTAATTGCATAATTAAGAATAAATTGATCCTTTATAATCATTAATATCATTTCTGTAACCAACAACAGATTTTTTGAGTATAGTACATTGCGTGCCTTGCCACGGAAGTTTGGGTTCGCCTCCTGACATTAAAGATTAAGCAAAAGTTTTCAGATTTCAAAAAACTTATTACATTACATTATCCAAATTACATTTTGGAGTAATTAACTCATATCTTTCTATAGCTCCAAATTACATTTTGGAGCTATAGAAACATAGCTGAGCTAATTACTAAACATTTATGCAGAATTTTAAAAAGTTGCATTTTCAATATTCATTGTTGACAGATGAAAAAGAAAAACTTACTTTCATTGTACATCGCAGCATCTGACACTCTGTTTTTTAACAGACTGATAAGGGAATTTGCCACGTGTAAGGCAGGTCTTAGAGTGTGCTCTTCTCCTCCAAATGATTCTAGCAGACGAACTCCAGAAACAACGCTGCAATGAAACTCAAAATTAATTGGAATAAACCCGTTTGAGAGAAAGAAAAATTTCTCATTTAAAAAAAATACTTAATTTCTCTAGAAATGAGAAACTTTTCAAAAAATATTCTAAAAAATACGAAATTACACATACACTCGCGAAAGTGAAAATTGCTTCATAGAAAAATTTCACGGGCGAGCGAGCGAGATGATTAAGTTTCTGGAAGTTATCTTGGCAAATATCAGTTAAGTTCATTCGTAATAAAAGATCTTACAGAATCTTTAAATATCAGCTTCTTAAATAAATATGGGCTCAGAATGAAATCAGTGACAAATTTGCTACAAACTCACATAATCAGAATGTATGGCTTTTTACACACCACATCGCAGACGCCTCAAATACGGAAGTTCTGGGCATTTATTGCTCCTGATAGTGTAAATTATGTGTACTGAGTTCGTAAAGTGATCCAGAGTCACATTTTATTACTAATCATTCTCGCGAGAAATCGGTAGCAAAACTTGCAAGCTTTTCGAATTTTGTGTTTCACCTCTTACACCATGTGAAATTTGCGCCATACCAGAGTAAAATAGATCACAATATCTTTCGAAGCAAAAAAGAGAAATCTTTCCACTACTTGAAAATTGAGAACAAGAAATTTTATCAACCGCAAAAACATCCTTTCCTTAACACCATCTTACGGGATGGACGACCATTCCCTTCCTAGAGTCACACTCAAATCATGAGTTCTTTTCTGTGTCCTCGCCATCTTTCTTGGTACATGCATTATTTTGCAGTCCTAAGACTTTCTTACAGTGAAGATGAGGCACTACTACCGTGTTCAAAATAGTTTGAGCAGAGCTCATTATTTCTTCTCTGATGGCATGCTAGTTCAAACAGAATATTCATACAAGAGAATATTTTTTAAATTCTCACAAAAGATGGGTAACTTAAATTTTGAATAAAATTTTCATTGTCCAACACTAATTAGTGTCGAAAATTGGAACTGTTTTTATTTCTATAAAGATGAATGTTCAATTATAAAGTCCTTCTTCAGAGGTAAAAATTGCATTGAGAATGGAGTAAAGAGCCGGGTAAATATTAGATAGCAGCCGAATAGGTAGAACCAAAACCGAATAATAAGATAAGTAATTTTTGAAATTTTAGGGAAAAACAAGATTGGAATAATGTCAATAACTAATTTTTTTGCATGTGAAATGCCTCAAGGATATCTAGTTCATCACCTCAAGATAATTTTAGATAAATTTAAAGAAACTAAAGTCAAATTTGCGATTAAGGGAACAACCAAAATTAACCATTTAATACGTATTCACTTCTTTCTAACATAGGGTTTTTAATCTTTAATCTTAACACTCTTTTAATCTAACATTTATGTTTGCAAAATGTGGTTAAGCTGAGAATAGATGTTATGAATTCCCCTTATCGCAAAATTTATTGAGAAATCAGGCTGGACAATGAATTTTATTGATAGACGAGTAAATTAATCTCTTTTTGAACTTATGAAGAATGCGAGAAATGTGTTAAAGGACAAAACGAAAGATTGTGATCACAAAATATTTTGTGATTGTCTTCACTGAATTTCATAATGCAGTTTCTCTTGTAATCGTTTTGTGAATGGATTAAAAATCAGCACTTCCGTATATTTCACTATTATAGCAATCTGTATTTGGTCCTCAAAAGGTGCGATGTTTTCTTGTCATTTCCCAGAATTAGCCTTCCCTTGGTTTTTATATTTGAAAGTTTATCTTTTGTAATCCATACACCCTACAACGCGTGCTGCGCAGTGAGGTTCTTGTTTATATAATAGTTTTAACTTTTCTTCCTACTATAATTTGTGTTTTACCGGCCTTTTGCTTAAGAATATATACATATCCTCATTTTAATAAACTGCAATAGCGAGTTGCCCACCGTTAGGTTGTAAAGTGCTTTATAAAAATCCGGTCTAGCTCTCAAAAATCTACTTTTTGGTTTTAATAGCTTAAACCTCCTGTTCTTCTTAAGCCGTTTTCATAAGAAACACAGAAGAAAGAAAAAAAAATGAAATTTCAGAAGAAATTGTGGGCAGAAAGCACACAATAAACAAACATAAAACCATCATACAAATATACTAGATAAATAAAATATAGTATGAAATACCCAGAAATACCAAACAGACGAGTAAAACTAGCGAAATGAAAAGCAAATTAACACACATATTTACATAACAAATTTATAACAATATGTTGCTTTCTTGAAAGCAAAAACTTACAGTCTTACAATATCCCTGTCATCCGTGTAGTTGTTGGAAGCTGTTGAATGAGCAGTATCCACAAAGAGGTTATATGCTTCTAAAATATTTTCATTCAGAGTGAAGTACGGTCTCAGTTCCTGAAAAATAAACAAGTTAAAATTTTTGAAACAGTTCTGATGTTAATTATTTATGTATTGAGAAAATTAACCTTGCAAAACATTTTCAATTCTTTTTTGGATTGCATTATAACAACAATCTTTGGTTAACCAAGATGAATCAGAAGGATTCGAATAATGCACATAGTGCAGTAATTATTATTTGAATAATGAACCATCCGATTAAAATATGATTTTGCACAAGTATGCGATATATAATAGAAGCATGTTCTATTAATTAGAATATTCAGACAATTAATTAGAATATTCATAAAATTAATTCGAATATTCATTAAATAGAATATTCATTAAATATTCATAAAATTTATTATAGGATGTATTGTAAAATAACTGCATTTTAAATCATATTAATTGAGCAAATTATTTAAATAAAATAAAGACGAAGGTGATAATCAAAACCAAGGTCAGTAGAAAAAGTTAGGCTCTTTCCAATGCTAGAGTACAATGACGTCATTTAGCTTATAGACGTGGGAGACGTAAGGAGTAGGGAGTAGTAGTTTTTCAGAAGACTGTATATTGGTGATGTCAGACGCTCAAAGCTTTCTGAGCGGGAAGAAGAAACCTTGTAATACAATAACCTTCGTCACAGATGATTAACTTGATCACACATGACCTGCCAGTTGCCGTCACTGACTTGAATTAAGTTATCAAGAAATTCGTTTTCTCCCCTTAAACAGATCAGTTTTTTAACCAATCAGAGATTAATTATGCTTCAGCAATAAATTAAAGATCTTTAGCTTTCGCGAAAAAGCTAACTTTCTGACAATGAGTGACTTGTCAATCACTTAAAACAAAAATTTAAGAAGGTGATGCTTCGTCTAATGATAATATTTGGTAACAAGGAAGTGAAATCGATGTAACATAATGTAACATGTGTAACAGTGCAAAAAATTAGGAAAGATTTTGCTAAAGATGTTTCTAATATCAAATTTAAGCAGGCCAGGTATGACTCTCAAGTTATTGGTTACTCACAGGCTGACGGCAAGCGGTGTGCAACAAAGTAGTAAATTAAGATCGATCAGTAAGAAATGTAAAATAGAACGATACCCAATTCCATGTAAGCTCACTAGTCACCCATGATTTTTATAGGTCACTGGAGTCAGCCCATGAGGGAACAGTGTGGAGTGGTACAGTATAGTTAGTTAAATAATTAAAATAAAAATAAAACGAAGGTTATAAGAGACTTCTATTCTGTGCCAAGTATAAGCAGTGACTGTAGAAAGACAGTTACTGGTGTAGAACAATGCAATGTTCCCCGTGGTGACAATACTTCAAAGGCATATAGGTGAACGATAAATAGATAATACGTAATGTTACGTTACAAATTTATAACGTAATATAGTGTTTAAAGATTTTGGAAATACTTCACGGAAGACATTTCTAATGATAAAAAAATTGTTAAATATAGAAGAGTGGTAATTTTTGTTAATTTTAAATATATCGGTTTAAAAAGTCCACGTTTTAAAAATATTCTGTTACAACGGAGTTATAAAATGTGCATTTTCTCACATTTATAACATTATCTTCGGTATCAGCACTGTCATTATCCATTATACTTTTCACATTCTGCAATCGGCTCAAGAAGCATATTTTCTTCAACACGACATCATCGTTACCGCAAGTATTTTCGCAACCGGGCACTTCTTTTAAAATTTTGGCCATGACTTTGAATACTGATCCAATACTGGATGATAATTCCAACAAAATTCGAGCAAGAGTTTGAGAATCGAATTTCGTTCTGGTATTCCAATTCGAGCTCGTATATTTGGTAAAATTGACCTAGAATAAAAGGAATGTAATTATTAATAAAATTATAATCAGAATTATAATAAAGTTTATAATTATGATAATGAAGAGCTTACAAAAAATAATTAAACATCATTAATAATTCATAAGCAAATGCGCGTTAAGTGAAATTTCATAAAAATTTATATAATAAATACTAGGAATAATTATAATTCATCCGTCATTCAAAATTAACCTTGAAAACATTTTGTGAGCTATATTAGAAAAATCAAAATCAAATGTCTGTATTTTTGCTTGCTTTCCTGAATGTCTGTTTCAGGCACATTTAGAACAAAATTGCAGTCTCAAAAACTTATGATTAAAACATAATACCTTAAGGAAAAGTCTTTCATTATACACTTATACAAATGAAAAATATTAAAAAGTTTAAATAAAGAAAATTATAAAATTTCAAATTAATTTTCATATTCTGATCCTAGTTTAACACAGGATAGGGTGTTTAGCTTATTATTAGTTTCGACAGATCTCTCTGTTTAAGAAAATACCTCCAAGAATTTCAATATAAAGAACATAAAAATATGATCTATTGGAAAACAGCTGCTCGATATAGCAATGCAGAACGGAAGGGGAAATACTTGGTATGATATTATTCCATCGTTAACACCATAAGAAGATTTTATGATCTTAATAAAAGAAAATCTTCGTTATTAAAGTCGTAATGTTCATTTTGCTCCACTGGCAATCTTGCGCAAGAATTTTGCAATCTATATTTCCCTCAATTGAACAATAATTTCTGCTATGCTGAATACAAAATTGGCAGAGTGTAAACATAATTTTCAAGGTGTTCGAAAAGTAACCGAAGTTATTTTGCAGTTAGCATTTTATTCTAGTCGAGCTTCAGTTTGAGAGTAGATTGCGAAATATAAATAAGCTTAATTCGTTTCAAAAAGAAAGACTGGGCGTTTCTTATAAAGCGTTAACTCTCGTCTTTAATCAAACTGTGTAACAAATGGGAATTTTACTATTTATTAAAATCCAATGCAGATTTTAACAAATTTAATGGAATGTACAAAACTGTGCTTCAATTAGGTGTGTCATTTAAACATTTTCTTAAAGAATGATCATATATCATAAATATTGACGCTCGCGTAGTCATTTTCAGGGCGATAGTAATTCGTTTTCTTATTTTTACTTCTTTATAAGAAGTAAAGGAAATATTTTACTTATTTGTACAAAGTAAAAGAAGTATTGGAATCTTGAAAATTTCGGGTATCGCATTTCAACGAAAATATCCATTTTGACTGCCCGTGATTCCATTTAAACAATGTTTTTGCATTACATCTCTACGTACGGACAGAATAAACAACTGTTTTCCCCAAAATGAATTGCGAAATGGATTTAAAATGGATTCAGAAGCGATTTTTTTTCGCGACGTTTGTCCGTAGTGCGTATGTATGTATCTCTCATAACTGAGTAGCCTCAGAACGGCGGAAAATGAGTAGCCTCAGAACTTTGAAATTTTGTATATAGGACTGCTATAACATGTAGATGCGGACTTCCGTTTTTGGTTGCAATCGGCGGCACCGAAAGTACATATATATATATATACATATATATATACCCCTCTGGTACTCGGCTTAGTGAGCTCTGTTTTTTTTTATTATTATTATTATTATTATTCTTATATGTTCGTAAATTGTGCAGTTTTTGCTTTAAAAAGATTGAATTATGTTCTTCTTATGTTCCGGTTAAGGTTTTTATGCCTTTAGTTAATCTGCATGCAATAGTTGTAGAATTATAAAAAAAATTCAAAGTTGCTTAAGTTCCATTAAGCCTAAGGACGCCGCCATTTGTTTACATTTAAAACTTAGTAGCATAGTGAATTAAGTCAGTTTCTGCACCAACTTCAGGTGTCTTTTTGCCAAGTGGTGTCAAACGTTTCCCGTCGAAAACGAAAAATATGTCATTCTGCTTAACTTTAATAATTTAAGCTCTAATTGTAATTGTAAAAAATTTAACGGCTTTTAACTCTGTTTGGTGCTTTAGGTTTTTCCGTATTTTACAATTTTTAATGAAGCTGTTTTGAGTTTTTATGTACTTTTACTTGCTGCATCTTATTGACTGAATGAGAAATATATCTCTAATGAAATTCGAGGAAATAAGTTTAAATCAAAAGCAGCAACGTAAAGAAATCGTTATAACGGGTTCGGGTAACCTAAATAAACTGACTGAACTGCTTAATCACTCATATAAATGGGTAAATAGTATCATTTTAACCGGTCAAAATTTTCAGCTATTCAGTTTTCAACTAGTTTCCAAATAAAGTTTTTTAACAGGTCAAACTATCAAGCTAACAAATATATGCTGCAACGATAAAAGTTTATACTGGCAGTCTAAGAAATGTAATTCCATGACACCAAGAATCTGTAATTATATGAAATTTTGCTATTTTATTTCAATTTTTAAAGACATATATGTCTTTAAAAATTGAATAAATATTATATATATATATATATATATATATATATATTTAAAAATTGAATATATATATATATATATAAATTTGGAATCTTCAATTCCCATGAAAAGAAGAATCACTGAATTTCAATCAGTGGACCTGTCTTTTACCAACCAAGGTATCAATATATATCCTGGTGCAAATAATCCTATTAACGTGACCGAAAATGAGAGTTTCAGAAGATTTTACTGTCCATATAGCCGGGCACTGCCAGATAATAAAGGGATAACTAGCGCATTAAGAAGCTGTTAAGATCAATCAATACATACTCATTAGCGTGTGCTACATACGTCTGAGGATTACAGAATCCTACACCCCAGAAAATTACTAGAATTATAGTAAGTTAAATGGAGAATAATAAGGTGGCTTATCCCACAGGAATTCATTCTACTAAAATTGAAAACATCGTTTTTCTTAATAAATTTATTCCAGGTTGTTCTATAAATTTGTAAATTGTCTCCTTAGACTCTGTCTGGGGATTTTAAACTTGTTAGCTAATTATCCCAGTACTTTTATATACTTGTTGCTTTCCATGACATTTCTCGTCTCATTTAAAAAAGTCCTAATCACGTGGCCTTGCGATACTTCCGAACATAGTTCTGCAGGTTTCCTAATAATCCCGAAGACATAGTTCAAGCATTTGCATATTTTCTTATCTCAGAATATTCGCCAGAAAGCAATTCCTTGAGGTTAGTTTCAAAATCATGAGCTAATTCATACAAGCAATCGATGTTTTGGACGTATCAGTGCTTGATTTAAGTAAAATCAGAGATTTGCATTCATTGAACATTACCTGTTTCTTTACAGATTCTCTCGGTAAGTATAATTTGAAAGCCGAAGTGTCTTTCTCGCACAACATTCCTTTCCAATGAATTTCTGCTGAACGTGAGACGGAAATGCAGAAGTTCTTGCTAACGTCTGTTTTGGTGAAGTCTTCTGCCTGTGGAAAGAATGCTTATGTTAACTTTACCTAATTATATTTCTAGAGCTTCAAATACAACTACATGCAATGAATACAGTGAACAGTGTTTAATTTATTTCGATAATGCACTATATATGAAGCACATTTATTTGCTTAATTCTGCGAACATGCTTTATTCTCTTAAGATTTTATACAATAAATTTTATACATAATAAACGACTGTTATACAATAATAAACGACTGTTATACAATAATAAACGACTCTTATACAATAATAAACAGAATACATATTATTCTGTCGACCGTGAAAGTTGATTCCAGTTGAACAAAAAAGTTAAGGGAGATCTCGTCAAAGTTGCGCCAATCGTTCCTGGAGAATTTTGATAGAACTGTCGCCTGTTTATTTAATGTATAATCAGTATTCGACCTGCTACATTTTTGCGTTTTTTAAACCCCACTTTTGTCGATTTCTGCTATTTTGTTAGGTCCTCCGATTTTACCGGAAGCTTTGTTTAGAACACTATGACTACAAACTTCCCGCAAGTAATTGTTCCATGTATTACCATTTTGTTGGCCCTATTCAGCTGACCATATATAGAGCTCATTAATACACACTTTTTTAATGACAGAATCCCATAACTTTAAAAATAATTCACTGCTTACTTTCTAAAGAAATTAGATCCCAAATTTTAGTCATTCTATTTTGAAAATGTATGAAAACATACAGTAGTAGCAATTAGTTTACATCTTTGTATTCATGAAAATAAAACATGGCTTATTAAGAATCAATCAAGGTTACATTAACTAAAAACGCAGATATTATGAATGTGTTGCTTCGCTACGCTTATGCATAACTGGCGCTAAATCTCACTGTTTGGCGATAGTTTTCACTATCGATGGGATAATATGTAAGTACACTGAGAAAAAAAAATGGGACAGTTTTATATTTCCCGTTCTACTGGGCCGATTGACAAAATTCAAATTGCGTTTTTCATATCTCGAAAGCGTGACTTAAGATATATATTAGATTTATATATAGCATTGTTCTAAGATAGGTATTTTGATACAAAATCGGACTTTTTCTGAAATAACATACCATTTTTGTTTTCATTTTTCGATTCTACAACTCAAATTATGCCTAGTTAAATTTTGTGAAATTTAGCGCGAAATTTAAGGAGAAATTCGAAAATTTATCTCGGCGCAATTTTTTAAGTTTGCGCCAAGAATAATTCACTTGGCGAACTTCTTAATATATGGCAACCTATTTTCCTTACCCTTCCATTATGCCAGAAAGGAAAAAAGGCACCTCGTTCGTATTATTTTACATTGTAGATGAGTGGGGAAAATGTCACATCGTTCTTATCTTCAAATAATTTTAACAAAGAGCGTAAACCACGTTTTCGTTATTATCGCTTTCAACAAATATGCCAAATTTGAAAATGCACTAATATATAAATGAAATTTCGAATAAAATGCTCTAATATTTGGCAGGTATGCTTAAAAATACATCTATTTTAAGATGCTTTTAAAACTTTTATAGGTTATAATTGAAACATTTTTTCGAAAAATTTAGAAGCATTATTTAAAAGTAAATCTTAAAAATGGGTGAATGTTTCTTCGAATGAAATTACATTTCGAATTGTGTAAGAAGGAATCAAATAAGTTTAATAAAAAAAAAGAGAGATTAATGAATACATACCAAATTGAATTAACATGGAGGAGCTAAAATTTTGAGAGCTAATTTTTTAAAAACTACTCGTGCGATTTTTACAAAACTTGGTAGTTTGGCGTAATTTGAATCGTAGAATCGAAATATGGAAAAACACTGGCATGTAATTTCAGAAAAAGGTTCAATTTTGTGTCAAAATACCTATGTTAGAACAATGCTATATATAAATCTAATATATATCCCAAGTCGAGCTTTCGAGATATGAAAAACGCAACGCAATTTGAAGTTTGTCAATCGGCCCAGTAGAACGGGAGATATAAACTGTCCCATTTTTTCTCGCATAGTACCTAATAAACATTTATACATGTATAGCATAGTATATATCATATTCAATTTGAAACAATCGCCTTGTGTTGCTATGTATTATAACCCTGTCAAAAATATATAAATACATAATATCAAGTACATATAATTAATTGCGAAGATTAAAAATTAAAGGATTGGGAACTTGATTCTTCTCAAAATATTCAGTAACGCAAAAAATTTATAACTGGAATGAAAACATTGAAATGAATATTTGGACAGTTTATTCAAATACATGCAGAAGCTGGAAGGAATTCTTTACAAATTATAGACATTTCTGGTCTTGTGTTAAAATTATTTCCAAAGTGCATGTGAGTGTTATAATTTCATCCGAAAATTCATATTTTGCAACAGTACGAAACTGCGAAAAGCTTACCGCATTTAATATAGTTTATTGTGTTGATTAATTTTAGCACATCTAAATTATGTGAAAATGTTTTTTATTAGTGATAAGTATTTTTTTCCTTCCTAATGATCAATATTTTATGGATTTAATCTTAGAATTAATTTATTTAAAGTCTGCTATATCATATATCGACCCTGATGAATTTCTGACCAGTCCCCTTTTTTGATCATACGGCCGGCTTGTGCCGGCAATGAGGATCGCGGCTCTGCCCTTATAATGATAACGATAATATGACATTTAAGTATGATGTATTATTACTGTAATAATATTTTTTCCTCGTCATCAGTATAACGAAATGTGATTGAAATAATGCCATAATATAATAGTTACATACTGCATAAAAACATATTGCTTAAAAATTATGCTTCTTTTATGATTTCTAAGAATGATAAAACTTTTAAAAATACACAAAATAAAAAAAATAAAGAATAATGAAGAACTGATATCTCTATGTAGCACAAGAGTAAAGAGATCTAATTTTAATCTGTGGAAAAAAGTTTGTTCCTCTGTAAAGCTTACATTACTCTATAGGGTGAGCTAAATGCGTATTTCGCGTTTAAAGTGAATTCACTGAAATATTATCACATATTATGAAAGGAAATAGTGAATGATGTATTAAATTTGAAACCTCATTTTTTTATTCCAAATAAGATTCCCAAGTTCGAGCTTGTATCATTAGTAGAGAAGCCGCTGAATATGAAAGAGCAAGCTGTAATTACAAAATGAGTGTTTGGCGTTTGTAGTTGCTCCTATATTGGGACTAATTACTACCCAAAACATTCTATGAAATTATCTGACTAATTAATGATTATTGCCTAGAATGACCCAGGCCGTAAGGCAGGAAAGACGTGATTTTAATGCAGCATTTTCCTGTATCAAATTATGAGACAGGTAAACCAACTCCTCCCCCCCCCCAAAAAAAAAATTGCTTACGACCGAAACACCCAGAAAAACAATGCCAAAAGTAAAACTCGACTGTCCGTTAATTGTGAATGTCTACCATACAAATATATTTCTGCTATCCTTCTACGGTTTAAAGTAAACTGAACTGGATTACAGGCAATGCTCTTTAGATTCCTGTGAATAGCCCACCTCTGGCTTTTCATTGTCTGTATTCAGAATGATTTAATTGTTTTCCCTTTATTTCTTACTGAAAAGTTTGTTTTGTATACTTTCAATCAAAAGTCCAAGGTTACGGACCGGATTAATAACGTATTCCAAGGAACCGCTATATATCTATGAGTAAGGTATAATTTACTCTCGTCAGCTTAAGTATTTTATTTCATAAAGTCTCTGCGATAAAGCATCTAACTATTTATAATTCAGCCCAAAAATTTAAATGCAGAGCAACTGTTTTTTTCTCTCTACAATGATTTCATTTAGATTATTTTTGATATGTTAATTTAATTTTTTCCTGAAGATTCGTTTTGTTCAAATATCAGTAATGGTTCTAAAAAAAAAAAAAAAAAAAAAACTTAAATTGGAGTAGATATTAAATAAAACTATGTGTTTTGTTAAAATTTGAGTTTCTTTTTTAACTTAAGCTAATCGAAAGCTGATTTTTTCCTAAATATAAATGACAAGGAGCACAATAACCTTTCGGTAATAATTATATTAATTTTTGCATCTTGTTCACAAAAACAAAAGGTGGCTTATCTAGAATCAGACGGGGTTACATCGAACGAAAATATTGATGTTATTATTGTGTTATTAGGGCAAACCTAATTGGCGCTAAAATCGCCGTGCTTAATGGTCGACAGGATAAATTCCTTTTTTTTTCCATATAAAAAAAAAAAAAAACTTTTTATTTCAAACTGAAATGTTCCCCCCCCTTTTGATCTGAAAGATTTTGAAGGAACAAAAAAGGTTTAACAACAGTATTATAAAATGTAACAGAGAAATTACACGTAAAAGAGATTAAAGATTTCCTGGCGATTAATGGCATGGTTCGAGTTATTTTATAACATGTGTCAATCGCATGGTTCCAATTATTTTATATTATACAATGTTTTAAAATATTATATAATATTTGCGGAATTATTTTATAATATTTATACTTATATAACACCAATAGTATTTGCATACATTTGCAAAACATAGTCATATACGCATCAGAAATTCCAGATAATCAACTATATTCTTCGCATTTATAAATATTTACGCTGCATTTTAAGATGTTCTAAAATGCCTTCATAACCTTAAATTATTGTTTTAAACATGAATGAGAAATGCTTACATTATCAGGTGAAATAGATTTCCAAACCAAAGGTTCCAAATCATCTACGAAGGCTGATATTAGATTTGGGATTCCATTGATCAAAGTGGCATCTAGAAAATATAAATCAATTAAACAAATCTATTTTGTACCTACATACGTAATATATAGCATTGAACCAACATTTATTCATTAGAATAATTCTAGAAACATTCATAAAAACTGTCCATTTAGACATTTAAATTAAACATACTGAGGTTAAAAGCGCTCTTTTCGATGCTCCTTTGCTAAATATTTAGTTTCTAGGTTTTAAGCTTTATTAGATAATAACACTTACACTTACAAAAAAAGTTAAAAGCATTTCTTCTAGGTATTTACTCATGGTTTCTTTTGATATAAAAGCAATTTTTACCAATGTTCCAATGGAAGGTACATTAAGATGATTAGAAATCAGACTTTGTGATTTTCATTTCTTCTGCATCGAAATTGACGAGCTAATTTCCTTTACTCAACTCTGTTTGAAACAAACACATTTTGTTTTCCAAAATAAGTATTACAAGAAAACTGAGGGATTAGCCACGGGAAGCTCTCTTAGTCTTATCCTCGTCTTATCTACAAGCATTATTATAAATCAAAATTATTTTAAACTTCAAACTTCCCGGTGTGGTTGGTTCCGCTACGTAGACGATACTTCTACTCTGTTTGGCGGTAATGAAGATCATTTAAATAAAGTTTTTTTTTCAATAATGAATCCATTAATCCTGCTACTCAGTTCACTTTTGAACTTGAGACATCATATGCCCTTCCGTTTCTTGACATTTTAGTCATACGTAATATATCCAACTTCAGTACTACTGTTTAATGTAAGCCTTCATCGGTTTACCTTCCACCACACTTCAAATCATATCATTCGACTAAACAGAAGTTATCTTCACTTTATTCCTTTGCTTTATGTGCACTTCAAGTTTACTTCTCGAAAGTGGCTTTTGATCAAGAACTTACTGATTACTTTAAAGCACTTGCTATTGACAGGGGCTTTTCGCCCAACATTATTAACCAAGCGGTTAAAAAATTCTGAATTCTATACATAAAAGACCCTCTGTCGTTTTAGATGATTATAAGAATTCTGCTGTTATTCCTTTCTTTCCACCGATTAGCTATAAAATTGAACGTATTTTACAGAAATTTAACTTTCGGGTCGTTTTTTCTTCTTCAATAAAAGTGCCTGGGGTATTTACAGGATTCCTTGCCAGTGGGTTTAATTTATATTGGTCAAACTAACAGAGCCTTAAAATTTCGCGTTAAAGAATACGAAGCATACGTTAGGAAAAAGGAAACACTGAAATCCTCAGTTTCCCAGCACTGTTGGTCCGAAAATCCCACTTTCCTTTTTTTTCGGGGGGGGGGAGGCTGCCACAATTATTTAAGAAAAATCTTTCATTGGTCTAGAGGGGTTTGCCATTAAAAACAAATCTTTCTTTTTTAGTTAACGACCCTAATTCCAATCCATCTTTATCCTCAGCCTTTAAGGAAGTTATGCTTTAGTTTCCTTATTTCATCAATAGATGGCGCTAATAGCTTGAATTCTTTCCAGTCAATCTTATTTTCTCCCCATATTTTATCTCGTTCATTTGCACTTAGGCAGCTGATGCAGATGGTTCTGTATTTGAGCCATGGAAACTAGTCCTGCAAAATTTATAAACATTACACTGATTCTTGTTGTTTAATTTCTTCAATAACATAAACCTGTATTTATTTTTTAATATTTAATTATTATCATTTTAATTATATTCAATTCATAGCTTATCCAACTGATAACTTATTGTAGACGTTTCAAGAATTATTCTAATTAGTAAAAATGTTTCTAACGGCATATATTATGTAGTTGGCACAGAGTACTTTAGAATTTAATGAATAACTAATTAGAATTATTTTGAAAAATAAATTAAAATTATTAAGAATTTTTTTTTATTATTTTTAAACTGTTTAGTGTTAAGTAGTTATAAACTGATTAAATTTGAAAATTGATTTGATGATACTTTCCTTTGTGATGAATGATAACATTCTGAAAAATGGCTACTTGGAAAGCCGTAAGGAAAGTAAATTAAACATCTTATGTTTCACAAAACGATGAAGATCTTTTTTATACAACCAGGCAACAAATATCAGCACCTTTTAGCAATTCAATGCTCATAATATTAGTATCTTTTGCTTATAGAATGTTAAGTGTGCAGGAACTAAAGCCGTATCTGTAAACCACTCGTGTTTCAATGAAAGTGAAGGTTAGATTAAGTTCGGTAGCTGGAATGAAAAAGTACACGAGGGCTATCTGTCAACGGAAAACAAGGCCTTCATGGAAGATGCTCTCAGAAAAACTGGCTCACATTTACGGTAAACATGGAGAAAACCATAAAAGCCAATCATGCAGCCGGCCAGTTCTGTCGGGATAGAGCCCGGGTCGAGCTGCCAATATTCAGCAGTATTATTTCATTGGTACGGTGAATGAGAGTGAAAGGTTCATCAATGGAAAAATCAGAAATTTAAATTTGTCTCTTTTCGTTAGTTTTTAATAGGGCATATTTTCACGAAGACTGTTTTTTTCTACAAATCAAGTCTCTATTGTCATTTCCAGGAAAATGCACAATGCATAATCTACTGTAATAAAACATAAATATTACTTCTACCTATAACTATAGCAAAATTAAAAAATATATAGTCTCAAAACTGCAGAGTATAGTCTAACACCTCAAAGAAGATTGCATTTTTATGCAGGTTAACAAACATAAATTAAAAATTTTTATTAAAAAAAAAAAATTTTTTTTAATGAAATCTCATTTTACTGTTCAGGTTCCAATCCTGAAATAGTTTTAAGCTAAACACTATCAAAAAGCCTAGTAGTTTAAAACTGAATCCGTCAGAAATCCCAAACTTAAAAATTGGCATATATTTAAAATGAGTTATTCGTAATAGCAGTGGTAAATGATAAGTTAGTTTGTATGCTTACGGCACAGCACGAAAGGGCTATCCACCTAAGGGGATAGATGTCTTCTTGGAGGACTTCCTAAGAGGAAATGACCTTATATCTACTTTAAGCAGTGGGAAAACCACAAAAGCGCCCGTGCATCTACCCGCTCACTGGGATTTGTGTGCTCACTGGCTGTGCTATAGTTTGATTTTATTTGATTATGGCAAAGTTCGCGAGTGCTATCTGTCTTTGTGGAAGAATTTCTAAGGAAAACTAGTTCTTATTCAAGTTGCACAGAAGAAAACTATAAAAATGACCATGCATCCATCCCCATAAGAATCACACCCAAGTCGAAATACCATTCTTCAGCGACTTTACCGCTCAGCCCTTGGTGAGCCCTGACAAATGATAGGAAAAGGAAGTTATGATATTAGTATTATTTTCTTAAACATCTCCTCTAAGACAGTCTTAGTTAATAGCACCTGATTTAATAAAAAAGGCACAATTTCACTTTATCGGTATACTATGCGTAATAAGAGGTAGATGACTAATGGCTATATGTATAAGTGGACGAAGCAACGCCATCAATTAATAAATAACGGACATACTGAAATAATTATCAATGAATTACTTATATGAAAATTTACGAATTTAAATAGGATGATTTTGGCAACTGCCAGACTAATAGACGTTACTCTAGCGGCTCATGAATTTCTTATAATCTGGCAAAACACAATGATTGTATCTTGAAATTGACACTTTGGTGTATTTTGCAAAGATATTAATAATTCGCAACAGGATTTGGTATAACGTGCATAAATTTCAAAAAGACTATAGTTTCGAAAGTTAAACAGAATTTTCTTCTTCAGTTACAGAAGCGTAAATATTGACAACAGAGAAAAGTGCTTACACAATAACAACTGACGAAAATTTCAAGATAATTCCACCTAAAAGACAGCAAAACAAAACCACTTATTCCACCTAAAATCTGAATTAAAAGCAACTAGCAAATAATTTTCTGTAAAGCTACTGATAAAGGAGGATTAAAACTGGAATCATTAACCAGAACCGAAAAATTCTTATGAATGTGACCAGCAATGCCTACCATTTAAAAACACATCTTCTCGTTTGATAAATTAGATTTCCTGGAAAAGTTTTCCATTCATAAAAACCTATCGGTTCTGATTAATGATCCCAGTTTCAATGCCTCATTACTATCAGCTTGGCTTTTGTCAGTAGATAGCTCCAGTGACTTTGATTTCCACGTCTCTTTAACTGGAACTTTCTCAAACTTTTTGTCCTTTGGTATCAGGTCATCATTTTCACTCCTACAGCTGAGAAAAGAGGTTCTATTTTACCTTCAAAACTATAGTCCCGAAAATTTATTCAAGTTAGGGTGACTCTTGTTGCTAATTATTACTGTCTTTAAAATTTGTTCTTCGGCCTGTTGTTTTTGTGATAACATTAATTAATAGATGTTGCATCGGCAAATTACAAATTATTTATATTTTAGTGCGTCGTAGCGACAGCTCTGCTTTTCTCTAAAATTTAATGTTAATTACAGGCAGTTTCATATGCTGTTAAAATTGTGTCGTATAAATGAGACATTAATTTAAAATAAGCTTACTTACTTTTAAACTGAAAGTAATTTTTGTAAAATAGCATGATCGTTTAATCAAATTAAAACTGAACTTTAATTCGGAATTAACTAATTTAATTCGGAATTCATTCAAGTTAAAATAATTTTTGAGCCAAATTGCTTCCTAAATACGAATTTATATCGAAACTTTAGTTGAACTATTTTACTCAGTGTGGGCTACGAAAAAATAATCCGTTTTCAATACCGGCGCCAGGTCTTTGGAGGCAGGACTTAGAGCCCTTGTTCTACGTCCACCGATTGTCCATCTGTCCAGTAACTTGATATCGTTAAATAAAGCAATATTCTAGCTTTATTTTGTCTTCCTATTCATCCCCTACTCTGAGAAATTTCGTATTCATTTTGTCATACTATCGCTGAAGGTGGACTATTTTTTACGTGGCCTAAGCTGTAGTATTCAGATAGGAAGTATAGATTCAAAACCTGGCTTAGAAGGATTAAATAAAATAACAATGAAATTTTTATTATTAAATTCAAGTTTGGAAATGAAAAAAATATACAAAGCGTCTTAGAATAAGAAAGAAGAGGAAACACTTACTAGTGTTCAATTCACGGGACACAAACAAAAATGCTGGCAATAACCTCACGAGCTCATTAGCCGTAGCAGAGACACCAGCAGGGTTATGTGCAGTGGCTTTATTCAGCATGCTGTACACTGTAGATAACCTTAAAATAATGTAAAATCGATTATAAACCGATAATATTTAACAATGCAAACGATTCCTTATTAAGTAAATAATGTATGAAGGTAGAAACATATTTTATTTAATCAAAATAATACCGAAAATAGTCATAAGCTATCATTCAAGCGTGTTATAAATAAAATATTTTAAAAATTATCTCACTTACGTAGGTTGTTAAAATAAAATTAAAACAAATTCGATCGATAAAACAAATTCATCGTTAGTGATTTGCGAGCTGAAGGTCATCGGTGGGGAAGGGTAGGTCGGTAAACATAAATAGATTATTTATAACTAAAGGGCATTAGTGACCTTAGATTTTGAGTAATGCGATATTTTGTGTAGTAGCAACACTAATCAAATTACTAATAAATGTTGATGAAACGTAACACAACAGCCCAAATATTTTTCAAAAACTCCAATAAAGACATTTCTAATATATGTAATAAGAAAATATCTCGTATAAATAATATTAGCGTATCGATGTAGCGATTACATTAAAAAATGCCAATAATTCCGCCCCAAACTGATATTTTATAAATCAAAAATGCACCAGGAGATTTTTTAATAAAAAACACAAGTATAATCAGCTAAGGAATCTGCTAAGGAATATTATTTAATTTTTATCTTCCGTCAGTCTGTCTATCTAATTTAATTATTTTCATAACTAAATTATATTTTTTAGGTTGATCAAACGAAAATTTCGAATATTTAATTAAATTATGTTTGTTTAGAAGGATCAATCGAAATATTTCAAATATTATTCCTTGACTACGAAAATTTGCGAAATTTCGTGAGTTTTCTCTAGATAGCTATGTAAATTATTTTATAATGCTTTTCAAGATAAAAACACTGCACGACATATAATCCGTTTCTAAATTTATGAAACTAATCCTGAACGAATCAACTGTGCAGAAAAGCTGAAATGCGACTAATATAGTAATCATTTATTAGTCGCTTCTTTAATTGATAGTACATAAGATAACTTTCACAGTACCCAAATCCTTTATTGTGAAATTAACCGCCAGCATTAAAGAAATAGACACTTACATTTTTTGCAAATCAAAATTGGATAAGTTCATCTGCATAAGAGGACTCCCTCTGAAATCCTTTGCCACTTCCTTTACCCGAGAAATCGAAGTAAGCACCCACTTTTCTTTTAGCTAATTAAAATAAAACAGAGAAAAATTCGTCAAATTACTCTTATTAAAAAGTATAAAATGTCAAAAACACAAAAGAATAACTAAATTTATAAAAACTTACGTCATCAGCTTGTTTAGATACATCTTCCGAAACCTTTAAAGTATTTTCATTCGTCGAGTTTGATCCATTATCAACTTGCACCAGAATATCTGAGAAGGGGAAAAAAGATTCAACAGATTCTGTACCTAGTCCTGTACTATATGGCACTATATAAACTTTTTATCACTCACAATAACATTACAAATGAACATAAAATTTATGAATTAAATAGCCTATAAATAACATTTATTAGATAAAAATATTCTATTTTATTTTAAGTCAAATTTAATTAAACAGCGTTAGAAATTATTAAAATTAAATTATTTAAATTATGAAACGCGAACTAATTATTTTTAAAATGCTTCCTTTGTTAAGCATTTGCAGACTGATGAAATGAAAAATAAAAGAATTATTTTTATGCTTTACCAAATGGCAACACTTCATGCGCAAAGATGAGAGGAAGAAATATGAAACAGCTTCTTTCGCGCAGTGACAATACTTGCCTAAATGAGTTGATGATTTATGGCATAGTGCGTAGTATGCTGTGTAGTTTTAAATCATCACTATTTCAAACGTATATAGCATTAAAAAACAATATCTGAAATTTTATTTGGTATGATGGATTTCGATTGGTTGAGCGGATATGCCGCTCAACCAATCGAAATGAAATATCGAGGAAGTTTCTTACGACCACCCTGATATATATTACAGTTACATATTTCATGCAGAACTTCAATTATCAATCGGTCTCGAAAGCGCCGTTGTGATAGATAAAAGAAAGACCAATAATAGAAACTTCTGCTACTGTCACCTAGAGGTATACAGACAATTGAATAATGCATTATTCAATTATAATGCATAATTACCATTATTCACTTATATGGTTACCATTATTCAATTATAATGCATAAGGTATCGAATAATGCATTCTATAACACGAATACAAATTAAGATACGATTTAAAAATTGGTGACATAATAGCCTCTTATTAAGTACAGTAAAATAAGTTTAAAACAAATCTAAATCAGTATGGTAAATATCAAATACCTACAACGCTGTTTAATTAAATTTGACTTAAAATAAAATATATCAGGATCTTTTTTTATTTATTGTAAAAACCGACAAATATATAATTCTCTTTGTCCAAACTATTGGCGGAAGTAGCATTTCACGGGCATAAAACTTGCAATAATTGAATTTGGCTGCTAGAAATCATTAGCGTATTTTGTACAAAAGATACAAATCGAAAAGAGTTCACTCGGAGCAGCGTTCGTTGTGTTGTAGTGCCAAAAGAACTACAAAATTTTCCTGTCATTAGGCGCAATATCACATTTTTGAGCAAAGCGAGTTTGACGAAAGCAGTTTTGGTTTCTGTGACCGCCACAGCTCCCAGATTTCTCGACTCCGATTTTTCTCTTATCAAGCAAGCTGTCCGAAACAACGCGGCAGCCAGCTTATTACCGATCCAAAAAAAAAAAAAAGAATTCTACCAATGCTTCTAAGAATATCGAGAGTTTTTAAGCAAGTGTGTGTGTGTTCCAAAAAACTTTGGAAATACAAAGATAACAATTTTCCATATTTCAAACGGAACAGATTCACAATTATTTTAGGCTAAATATTTTACTTTATGAAAATGTATACGATGCAAGGCCTAGCCTATAAAACATTTTTTTTCGATTAGTTAATGCTATGTGTCATTAAAAAAGCAGTACACAAATAAAATGTATTTTCCGAATTTATAAACCAATGAATATGTAATATCCGAATGTATAGACTTACGTTAACTGCCTTTTCAGATTGTATAAACTGCATTTTTATGAAAAGCCTGTTATCCGGCGATTACCAAAATTGCAAGCTCATTTATAATAAAAAAATATTCGCAATGCAATATTGCATTCTTTAATACAGCAGGTTGAACCTTTCAGTGATAAAACAAACTTTTTTGCTGCGTAATTCACCTTTTATCTTGTTATTATGTGTTTGGATTCATTTATCTAGAGGAATTTGTATTGTTTCAGTGGCCTGACTGGATATACAGACTGACTGTTAAATGAATGATGGTTAATTTTACACAGTATATAGAAAAATACCAGTTCTTCATGAAATTGATGGAAATTCTGAATAAATATTTTTCCGAATGTGCAAAATATTTTTATTTAGTAATCTAATTATCAGTGTTTTCACAACTTATGGAAGGGGCGTAAAAATATTTTACCATTATTATATTCCTAGTAATTCTTGTCCACATAGGACCTTGACCATTCAATAACTAAGAGCAGAAATTACGCATATATCGGTTTTATGAAGAATTTTAAAATTAAAACTAAAATTATTTGGATTATCTCTCTCCTGCTTATAAACCGAAGCAAATACCCCAGTGTAAGCATGAAAAGAAATAAAACAATGATCCTTCCAGTGCCTTCGGGAGATAATAAGAAATAATATAATCATAAAAATTTCAAATATTATCATATTAAATTATCGATCCCTTCCATTACCTAATTTTGCTCTGCTTTCTAAACAGCATTTCGTCATTCACGAAAAAGCATGCTTTCTCATCTATGAAAGTCTAAAAATTCATTAATATAATTCATTTGACATCCTTTCATTTAATTGTATCAAATATATTTGATACAATTAAATGTATGAAAACAATCAAATATAAGAAATCATTGACGATGTTTCATCACCAGATTCGAGCAGTACCAATAATTAATTGCATATTTCAAACTTTGGCTAAAATTTTCGGACCAATGCTAAAAGTAGCAGAATTCTTCCTAACTTTAGCTTTGTTGTTATTGACTTTGTTGTTTTTCTTCTACAGAAGATAATAGACTACCGAGGGATCTAATCAACGAGCCGTAAACTGTATTTATTTACTCGCACCATAAACGTGACAATATATACATACGTGCAAGTCAAATACTCAGATTAATTAATATATCCGTTGTCTGTTTACCTTTTAGTCCTTGAATTGCACATTCAGCCGCAGATATTAAGTCGTCGACACTTGTTTCATTCTCTGTTTGATGCGGGCTTAATAAACCAGTTCGCCTCGGATTTGATACACTAATTAAAAATAAATAAATAAATAAAAACAATAAAAGTGTTTGGGAGAAGAAAAATCATTAAATAAGTAAGTAAACCTTAATTCTAAAAATCTCCAACTGCGGTCTAACATCTCAGGGATTATTTTGAAATTTTGTCATTAAATAAGCAAAAAAAAAAAAAAAAAAAAAAAAAAAAAAACAATATCTAGTGTTGTTAACTAAAAATTAACACTATATAACTTCCTTGTACGGTCTGTTAAATTATCTACATTTCTTACTGCACTTCACTGAAATTCGTTTCCTCAAATTATTCTAACGTCAACTCAAGCTGACTCGATCCCTCAAGCCAAAGTTAAAATGGCATAAAAAATTACAAGTTTTGAAATCAAATATCCCAGTCAACTTTTGTCGTACGGGAGTCGATTTCTTGTATTTATGTATTTTTATAATGACTAAATATTAACAAACAAAAACATTCTCAGATATTAGTATAGGAACCGGGAGATCAAATTAAAAGTTTTGGATTGATTTCGTTATTTGTCAAAAATTAATTTTTGTTAAAAATTTAACACTCAGAATATGAATATTTTTTGTCATTTTAAACACTTCTGTAAATGGAAGCAAATGACTAGTCCAATGATTGAGAAATTATAGGCCGAGTAAGGGGGTGGAAAATCCTTTTTGCACCTATTTTACAATCCATTTTGGGATAAAGAGTCCTTTCTTTATTCTGTACATATATGTTTTCAAACGTCACTCAAAAATAATCTTCAAGATGGATTTAGGAATGGCCAGAATGGGTATTTCCATTGAAATATGATACCCGAAATTTTTCGCGGTTACTGTACTTCCTTTACTTTTAACAAGGAAATAAAAGTTAAATCTTTGTTCTTAAAAGAAACAAATGTCATCTTTAAAAAAAAAAGAAGAGTGGAGAGAGAGAATTTCGATGTTAAATGCTACGATGTTTGTTTCTGCATTTTATTTCTTTAAAATTATATAAATATTTAAGTAAGGAAATTCTGAGGAGTTCCCTTCCATTTGAAAAGGACAGAGGGAGTACTTCGCATTTTCCACATCTTCAAGTAATCAAATAACCTAATAACTCTTCAATATTATGTACCCTGATTCTTCAATATTATGTACAGTATTCCTTCTAATGTCATTAGTGATGCTTTAACCATTTTACTGTTAATTAAGACACAATAACACGCCGAATAAATACTAATTCAAAAGTCAAACAACAAAAATCAGCGTTATATTGTTTTAGGAGATTATAAAAATTCTGTTGTCATTCCCTTCTTTCCATCAATTAGCTATAAAGTTGCACATATTTTGCAGAAATTTAACTTTCAGGTTGTTTATTCTCCCATCAATAAAATTCCGAGTTCCATACTCAAGGACCCCATTCCGGATATGAATTCCTTGGGTATTTATAGGATTCCTTGCCAGTGTGGTTTAATTTACATTGGCCAAACTAAGACAGCCTTAAAACTTCGCGTCAAGGAACATGAGGCATATGTTAGAAAAAAGGAAACACAGAAGTCTTCTGTTGCTCAACATTGTTGGTCCGAAAATCACACGTTCAATTTTTCTGCTGCCCAAATTATTTAAAAAACATCTTCCATTGGAGAACTGGATTTTCTAGAGGCATTTCACATTCATAAAAATCTTTCTGTTCTAGTTAACGATCCTAACTCCAATCCAATTTGCCTGCGGCCTTTAAAGAAATTATGTTTTAGTTCTGGTTTCACCAAAAGATGGCGCCACTTGCTTATTCTTGTCCAGGCTTTCTTATCTTATCTAATCATTATTTCCTATCTTGTTCATTTGCGGTTTTGCAGCTGAGGATGGTGGTTCGGTAAAACCATCGAAACTAGTCCTGTGATAATTTTGTAAATATAACGCTGATTTTTGTTGTTTGACTTCTGAATTAGCATTTTACTGCTGTTCATTGGTGTGCTGGAAGAGGAATTTATTTCTATCATCCCCCATTATATTCAAAGCTTAAATTCAGTCAGATACCGGCTGATTTATTTCTTAGTTTTTGTTTTAATTACATCCAGAAGTCAGGATACAGTATTTTATTATTTACTATTTATTGAATTACTTATTAAATTTTTATTTATCTCTTTACATTTTATGAAATTTTAATTATTTCATTATCCGAATCGTCAATTAGTTAATTATTTTAATAATTAAATTTTAATTTTTTTCAACTATTAATGATTTTATGAGTCATTTTATTTATACATTTATTTTTTCCTCTTTCCTGATGGTCTTCGATAAGGCTCCGGCATTTCTAATTTTAGAAATTAAGCCCTGATGAAGATATTAAGTCGTTCTTACTACGAACTGTTATTAATTACTACATTTTATGTTGATAATTTGTCAATGAACTGAATGGAAAATAAAATACATTATTATTATTATTATTTTCATATGGATAATATCAAATTGATCTCAACAGCATATATTGAAAGTTCTTGAAATGCTTACAATCTTGATCACAAGATGGCAGCACTAAAAATGCTTACTTTAAATGCCTTCCTTTTAAATGGCGATCAAATAATTTCACTAGAAAGTATACTACGCATTGCTATACGTATTTTTAATTCTCTTAGAGAAATAAAATTTATCAAAAAATTGTTTCCATTAATTAGTCTTTCCCGTGCACTATTGAAAAATAAAATCATTATTCACAAAAGCTTTGTTCTTTTAATTATAACTAAAGCCAAAACATGGCAGCACGATCTCAAAATTTTTAAAGGCTCTGTACACAGACTGCTAAGATTTCAAAGAAAATAAATAATTTATGAAGACATCATCGGAGCGCCACACTTAAAATTTTCTTTTATATTTGGATTTTAGATACTTTTATTTTAATTATTAAACATATCATTTGATGGAAACGAGGAGGTTTTTCAAAATTTGAAGACAGGCCCGATGAAAATGTAAATATTCTTTGATTGGAAGTTATTGGTTGAGGTACAGGTACAAATTATTTTCTAACATGTTTTATTATTCATTTTGTATCTATTACTATATTTATAAAATCCTTATTCATTTTAATTCAGTACACCACCACAAAATAGGCTATTACGAGTTCGTAACTAATGACGTGTGACGTCAGTAATCCTGTTTAGTTTGCCAGTTATACACGTTTACTATTCGATGGTCTTTTTTAATGTGCTTCAATTGCTTCAAAAATGTGCTTCAAATTTTCCATGATTCTCTGGAAATTTTGAAGCACATTTTTGAAATATCTAGTCTGCAATATCTTTCCAAATGGTATTATTTTAGTAGTGCTTCAATTTGAAGACTAATTAAAGTACCTATAACAAAGCAACGCAAATAACAGCACTTTCTACTTTATGCACTAATTTTCAAAATACCTTTGCTAGAGGCACACACGATATCTATCAAATGCCTTATAATACCAGCGAAAAATAAAGTATAATATTAATATAAAATTAATATAAATATAAATTATACAGATTTATTTTTCGATTATCTTTTTCAGTTGTCCAATAAAACATTTTCATGAATCTCTAGAAATTTGAAGCACATTTTGGAAATATCTGGTGGGCAATGTCTTTCCAAATGGTATTATGTTAGTAATGCTTCAGGTTGAAGATTACCTATAACAAATCAACGCAAATAAAAGCACTTGGTATTTTAAGCACTAATTTTCAAAATTTTCGAAATGCCTTTGCTAGAGGCACACACGATCAAATGCCTTATATCACTATTGACACTATCAAATGCCTTATAATACCAGCGCAAAATAAAGTGAGGTTAGGAAGCATAAGGTATGATTTCATCGGTTCAGATATTTTGTTGAGTGAATCTACGCTAGTGAATAATGGGCTTATTAAATTTTGTAATATCAAAAGCATCCAACAAATTTCTCGGGAAACATGTGACATTTTACTTACATGGAAAATTTTATTTGAAGGTAAAAAATATTACCATAATAAATAAGCCAGTCCTAAGGAAGCTGAAATAATCCTTTTAACAAATTTACACATGGATTCCCGACTGGAGATAGCAGCTTAACTACTTAAGCAGAGTTCAAAGAAAGATGCGGCTGATATGAGTAACATTAACTTTTTCAGAATCTTCAGGATAGAAATAAATTGCCTGACATTTGAACAGAAAGTTCTGTACAGTGGTGTTACTATTATTTATAAAAATCGGTCATGTAGTTATTTATAGTATATCCTTCTAGTTTATTCACAGGAATCTTAATTAAAGAAAGGTTTGTAATTTCGGTTAAATAAATAAATAAATAAAAAAATATGTAGCCGCAGATCTCGCAGTGATGAACGTCAAACTTTCAGCAAAGATTCCGAAGAACTCGTTAACGACGAGTCATTGACCCTTGACTGCTGTTAGAAACGACGTATCATTGACATGATACAGTGCACCTACCATCAGCAGCGGAAATAAAATCTGATGGTTATGTATCTATGAGAACTAAAGACATGAATTTTACAATTGACCTGTTATGTAGTGTATACAAGAAGCAGAGTTAGAAATAATGGCGTTGACTTCTTATATGCGTAAACAATTTATTTTATTTATGTTATTCTTTATATAAAAAACTCTTGTAATAACACTATAATAACTATTTATAGAACACTTATATAAAATAACAATTACACAAGTACAGATAAATGAACTTTTAAAAGATTAATTTAAGCTGATTAACTTAGGTTATGATACTTATTAAATAATTAGATTGCACTGAGAAGATCAATTTTAAATCATCGAGGATAAATAAAGAAATTTTGCATCACTGAACGGCAACAATGTGTATTTGTGTAAATATGATTTTATCGTTAAGTGAAAGCAATAAGACCTGCAATCCATTTAAGTTTCTTCAAAAAATAAAAAAGAAATATATTAAATTATGCAATGCGTTAAGTAAATCACTGTCATTCAACTTACTTGTCTTCGTTTTCCCATCTCTTGATATTGTGCTGAATTTCGGAACTCGTTCGCTGACTGAATATTCGTCGAATTTTGTCAGAGGGAAACTGCCATTCATCACCTTCATAACCACTTGATCTTCGCTAAAAAAGAAAAAAAAAAAAAAAAAAAAAAGAAAAGAAAAAAGAAAGTTGATATAACGTTTTAATGTTTGATTTTCTGAAACGTACTGAATCACAAAAGCAATTTGTATTAGTATCGGATAATTTTGCGGATGATATTATTTTAATTTAAGCAAGAAAATTCAAGTTACCCATATATTGGAAAAGTTGAAAGTCCTTGTCTAGAAAGAGAATTTTACTTTGAACAGTGAAAATGAATGAGGACATTAGAAGAGCAAAATAAAAGATTAAATAATCTTTGCTGTTGCCAAATGACAAAGCCAAATTTTTACCGCTTTATAAAAATAGAAGAGAAGAATCCTAGTTTTAAAAACTCCAGTATTTGTTCAGAATTTCGTTTTTTAAGTTAAAATGTTATAAATTTGTAAATATCAAAACATTAGAAAAGTGTATTTCTATTACATATATACATAGAAAGAGAGGAAAGCTTGCAAATTATTTGTTACCGAAAACATTTATAATCGGTAAATTCTATTTTTAGATGTTGATAAAAGTGTAAACAAGAAGCGGAGTTAGAAGTTTTTGTAAATCGATCTTTTATAGATGCTAGAAACCTATTTTATTTACAACGCTAATTATATAAAATAATACTTACAATAAAATATTATTAAGCGCTTCTGATAAAATGAATTTTTTCGATAATTCCTTTATACTGTAGTCAGCAATGAACTTTTAAAATACCGAAGATAAATTATGATCCTAAGCACCGTCGATTAATAGCAGCATGTAGCGTTGTACAACGAAAAACATTTTAACGCAGCCAAACAAGTCTCAGAAAATATTTACATGATATTTCTTTAATATAGAATATAAAGCAGTTAATAGCTGCAAGAATTTTTCGAGTTATCCAGTCTGAAAAACAAGTACTAAAAAATGACAAATGTGCACTTTCAACGCTTAAATTTGCACATATTTTGCATTCATGATCAAAATTCTTTACCCTTAAAAGAATTATATAAAGGGTCTAAATATATATCTGCCATCTGAAAATAGAGAAACGTCTTAAGTGATGTAAGATTAAGATAGACCTCATTTATCAGTTGCACCTGATGTTTAAGGTATTAATTCCAGGTAAACAATACTTTGGAAATAAAAAATTTGGATTCCAAGTAAACAATAAAAAGTCCTTCTTCAAAAAAAAAAAAAAAAAAAAAAAAAAAAAAAAAAAAAAAAAGATATTGTGTTGGTTGCTTAATAACATATTTTGTGAAAAGAAAGAAAATGCCTTCACTAGATATTATTGAATTTCAATGAGCTGAATTTGAAGGAAGCAAAATAATTTCCAGTTAGAAAGATTTCCGCCAAATTGTGCTTGAAGCACACATAGGCATACGTGCAACTAATGTAAACAAAGATTATTATTTATTAGGGAAAAATGCTGCTTTCAGTGGTCCATTAATAAAATACTTTCTTTTTATTTACTAAATATTAAATTTTGTACTCGTATTCGCCATTTTTTGCTTTTATTTCAGCGTCATCTTTACGTATTCGTCGAAGCAAACTAAAGATATTCTTAATATTATCTCAGCACGATTTTATTTTCAATATAAACCTCGAATCTAACGAGATCTGACATGAAACGAGTTCACATTTCACGAGGTCTGTTATCATTCGTTCTATTAATAGCATCTTCCTCTTACTTTTAAAAAGCGAGATTTACAGACTGGTTTTGTGGATCATTTTCCCGCAGTGCCGAAGGCAAAGAAGTGACATAGAAAGTTGAAAGGAGTTCTTTCCTTCTTGAAAGAATAACAAATGAGTTTTCGATTCTTTAAAAACATAATAAATCATAATGAGTAACAGTAACAAATGATATAATCATCTGTACCTTAGAGATGCTAACAAGAAGATAAATAATAAAACTTTTTATTATTAACGCTAGAGTTTTCATCAGAAGATAAGAAAAAGAAACCAGTTTTGAGGCCATAGCCCTTGACTGCATGGTGATACATTTGACTGTATGGCCTTTTAACACCTCAAAGACTTGTTATTATTTTCAATTAGCAAAAAAGTCCAGTACATTTAGAAAGAGCCAGACAATGCATAAATTTTTCATTTATTTTCTATATTATAAAAGTGCTTGCCTTATCATGATTGCAAAACTGATTACTTAAAAAGTCGTGTTCTTTAACAACATTTTGCAACAACTGTTATTTTATATCCTCAGTATCATAAATAAAATGGATTTTTAACTCTTACAATTTTTCTGATAGTAAAATTTCGAAATCTATTTCTCTTGTGTATAACTATCGTTTGCTTCCAAAATAAATTCCATTGGTTAGTAGGAAATTTTATTTTACATTTTTGGTTTCAAATAGTAGAATACTCTGTGATTATTATGATAGATTTCTCTTTATAGCATTTTGTAGAATGATTAGGTTTGTTTGGAGAAAGACACATGAAAAATGAGCAGTTCTGTCACCGGATTCAAATTCCTAAGCTTTTGATTGTCAGCCAGACGTTCTTTCGATTACACTACGAAGGCAGGCTGTGAGGAGAGAGAAATTACCTTATATTATGTACCTCCACTTAAAGAGCAACTGGGGAGGAGGGAACTCAGTCATCAAGCCCACGCGGTGAAGAATTATCGTCTATGGACGCCATTAACTCATTGGTTTATTTTGGAGCAGGAAATATGTAAAATCTGCTGTGCCCTCCCCAAGATTCGTGCCAGCCTGACATGCTTCGAGTTACACTACGAAGTTACGCAGTAAGGAGGGGAAAAGTTATTGATATAAAAACTGATACCTATTTATTGTTCAATGCCGCAACAGAACAAACTGCAAGGAACAGACGTCAATCTCACTGAAGTTAGAACGGTTGATGCTTATCTTCGATTTATTGTTGTTGTTGTTACCAGTCTCCCTTGTCTGACAGAAGGTTCCCGACTTACCGCTTAAAGTTACGCTCCCAGCTTTGAGAAAGGTCATACCGAGTGGAAGGTCCAAGGTCTCTCCCCCCTCTTTCTCGACCACAAACTCTCGAGAGGACGTTCTGCTCACCGCATATTTAGACTGCTCGCAGAAACACTATGCATTTAAAAACATCCATGCTTTATCCGGGATACGAACCCGGACCTTTTTGGTACCACAATCACCGTCGCTGACCCCTATCCTGGTTGGGCGGCTATCTTCGGTTTTCATTCTAAAATTAATTTATTTATATCGACACTGAATGGAAAAGAATTTGGTAATTTAATAATACCGTTCGTTATTAAAAAGGATTGTATTTCCTCAGAAGATATATTGTTATATACAAGTCACTTGTAAAATTTAAAAGAAAATTTTAATATTCTCTTCCAAACATCGAAAATTTGAATGTGTCAGCATCTTATACAACCGCTGAACTACGATATATCTGACCTTCATTATTACTATGCAAGAAGAGTTGATTGCATAGTAAAGAAGAAGATTAAAGAACAATGCTCAAGTATGAGTCTTACTTAAAATTAAAACACATGAGTACGCTAAGTTTTCGATTCTGAAAGTCATCTGCGAGAAACATCCCAAAATAAAATTTTTTATCAAACCAACATGATTGCTATCTCCGTCTTCTTATCTATCGAAAGCAGGCTTTTATGAAGCGAATAATTTCTATTAATAAATAAATTAATTAAATAAATAAAAAAGTTGAATATTTTATAACAATGTGATTTAAAAATTAAATTAAGCATTTTTGCCTCAAATATTTTTTTAAAAAATTACAGCCATACATAAAACGCAGACAACGCATTAATTTAAATCGAATATTTGTGCAATTAGAATCTGCGATTTAGTTTTTGAAAACTATTTTAGATTCGAAAATTATTAATCATAATAATACAAAAAATAATAAAATAGAAATCTAATAAAAATTTTTTTTTCAAAACTTTTATTTATATTCTTATTATTTTTAGCTTAACATTATTTGTGTGAAAATATTTGTATTATGATTACAAGGTATGCAGTATATTATGAAGAAAAAGGTAAGGGTTTCAATGAAGAAAAGTATTCTTTTAAAGGGGGTCGATACAAAAAAGGGTTGAGAATCCTTGCTGTATTACACAAAAATGGTAATGCCATACCTGAGCTATCACCTTTGAAATCCTGCAAGCGTAATTTTGCAAAGCTTTAGTATTTTTCCAGTCGGCAGTGCTGATATTCTTCAAAAAATATTCAGGATCGCACAGTCTTCGACCACTTGGTTGCCGATTCACATTTTTGCCAGTCTGGGATGCACAAACAAAAAGGACACGTCAAAAATTTAAAAAGTACGATAACAAAAGACTTCAGACCATTTCGTGTTATTTAAATCATTTTAAAATTTTTATTATTTAAATAAGTGTTTAAAAAATATAATGTAATTAATAAATTCGACAAACAAAACGCGATAAATATATAAGATCATCGAAAAGGCTAACGTTTGAGAAACTAAAAAATCTGTATTAAGGTATAGTAGTATGATGTGAGAAACATTTTTATAAATTGCAATAATATGGCAAACGCTCTTGAAAATTATCGATTAGATACGTTCAATTGGAAATAATAAGCATTTTTTATTGTGTTACTGTTAAATATATTATTAAATATAAGAAAGAATTATGTTATTTGAAAATTATGTTACTTTATTAAGAAATACATTTATTCATTCAGTCAGTTCGTTAATTAACAGAAATATTATCTGAAACAAAAGTTAAAGTTATTGCATCACGTCGTCATTTAAAGTTATTACATCACGTCGAGTGGCAATGCTCTGGAATCGAAATATTTGCCAGGCCGCATGCAAAATGATAAATGCCCGTTCTTAAGTTTTTTTTTCAACGCCAACACTCAGTGTAAAGTGGCATGGATGAAAGAAGCATCACAGCATATTAATCACCATTAAGCATTAAACAGCAGTAACCATCTCCGCACCTTTTGGAACGCTTTTAATGACATTTGTAAAACTCAAACCGAAGGAAACAGGTGATTGCTGATTCCATTGGTCACCGGTGTGTGACAAATCAATAGTCTGGGCAATGCAATGTTTCATGCAGTAGCACGTGAATGATAAATACATGGTAGCGTAACGTAATACGACGGAACGAAAATCTCTTTCAGAACTAATGATATTTCTAATCTCAAAAACCACGAGGTTTGAAATCTAGTAATTAGAGACCTTTCGCACTGAAATTGATCGCTGTAACTGCATTTTACTAGAAATGTGAAAATAAGATAGAAGAGGTATCGGATGATGCAGCATCCAGCATGAATATTACAGAATTCATTGCTTGTTTTTTTTTTTTTTTTTTTTTTTTTTTTTTTTTTTTTTAAGATTGAGCGTAATACTCTTTCGACATAATATTGACTTTTGGGAGTGAGAATTTAAAAGCAGAACCATATATCTCGAGGCAAAACATTTTGTCTAGCAGATGTAATAATTTGCAATAATTAAAGTAATATATGCCATAATTTGCATATATTACTTCACTTTATTACCCTCTACAAATTCACTCATACACTTCTTTAAATTTAGTTTGGTTTGGTTTATTTAATTACGGCAAAGCACACTAGGGCTATCTGCCTAAGGGAAGGGATGCCTTCGTGGAAGATTTTCTAAGGGAAATTGGCTCAAGGAAAACCACGAAAACGCTCATGCAGCCAGACCGTTCGTGGGATTCGAACCTCGGACCGAACTGCCAGTTCTCAGCGACTTTACCGCTCGGCCGCTGGTGGGCTTCTTTAAAATTAACTGATTTTTTATTCCTCCTGTACTTAACATAGTATTTGAACACAGCTATACACTTATTGTACAATAAAGTACAATATTGTATAATAAATACTTTATTGTACAATAAAGTGAATATGCAAAAAATATGCAAACATTTTTTTTTAATTAATTTGAAAGCTTTCAGATTTTATATTACGCCCGAAGAGGCGTTTTTTAACGTTTTTGTGCTATCTTTATTTATTAAATATAATGTTTTACGTACTCATACCATAAATTTCAGTTCAACAGCAATATCGCAAAATAATTTTAAAATGAGCATATCTTAGAATTTCCGATACCCAGTCTCGCGCGCTGGAGAGAATTTCTTTTCCGTGCAGTGTTCCATTGCTCGCTTTTAAATTGTTGAGCTTGTTAATCAAAAATTCCTTAAATTTTTACAAAATATGAAATCGATAATAAAATAAATTTCAAATTCCAAATTCGGGCTTCCAGAGGACCGTATTCCGTGGAAGATTACGTTATTCATAATTTGACGGCTCTAGGTACCGTTGCTTTATCACAATGCGATAAACATACATACATTTATGCAGTTTCTTCATTATTTAATTTCTTTAAATATTACACAGGGGCCTAATATTTGGCGGCAACAATTTGAAAAGTGAACCGACATTTATAGTGAACCAACGCAAAATGTCAAGACGAAATTGTCCAAATTGCCCTTTGGGACTCATTCTCACAATTTTTGGTATGAATTACGTAATGACTAAAAGTAGAAAAAATGTATTGCTAGTTGTTCTGCAATTCTACCTTCCGTCATTTATAAGTAGCTTTTGAGTCAAGGAAAAGTGTACATATTCCACTTCTACGTCATGGTAGGGCGTTTACTAACAAGGAAGGATTATCAGCGTTGAATTCTCAATATCTTTCGAAAACAAGCTGCATGAATCTGCTCTTCTAGTGATAAAAAATTAGCTACAAACTGCTGTAACTAAGTAAAGAAAAATTATTGAAATATATCAAAAATTTTCGTTGCAGCGCTGCTTAACTGTCTACTAAGATTTTAAAATGTTATTTTCCACGTCTCCAAATTACCGATTCTTGTAACAATTAGGATTGCTTAGATAAGTACTCGCGAGCCGTCTGCTTAACGGTATGGATGTCTTTGTGGAGGACGTTTTCACGGAACTGACTCGTATCCATGTTACACATGAAGAAAACCACTAAAATTCCTTTTCATAGGAAATATAAAATAAACGGCTGGAAAGAAAGTAATTTTAGCTTTTTAGTCTGAAATAAAACTCAATTTTTTCCACAAAAAAATTAACTTTAATGAGCCCTTCCAGTCTGTTCGATGACCATTTTTCATTCTTCTGATAACTTTATAAGGTATTTCTCCGCCTTCTTAGTATGCCTTCGTGGTGTGGTGGTCTGCACGCTGGGCGCTTATTTCAGAGGTCCGCGGTTCGATTTCTGGCAAAGACGCTGCTAATTTTTCATGAATCCTTCATGATTCCGCGCTCATAGAAATTCTAATCTTCATCAGCAAAAAAACTCAGTGAAGTGCGATTTGAGGTCATCGTTATTACTTAAATTTCTACCATTTCAGAAATTATATAAACTGAAAATAAATGGATTCCGATGGTGGTAAGTCGTGGCCTTTATGCGGAATGACATCATTTCCCAACTAAGTCCAATAATTTCGTACATATGGTTGAAAATGTGTGAGGCCTCGCATTACCGAGGTGGAACGCGATTCCTTTGCGATTTGCCAATTGAAGCCTTTTCCCTTTGTTTCCTGCAATTGCATAAGTTATTGGCAGCAAACACCTGAGTTAGTTGGCCACTTAGTTGCTTTGGAGCAGCTCAAAATACACAACACATTTCTAATCCCACCAAACTGACGGCATGATCTTTTTCTGACGCAATTTGGCTTTCGATATGATTTGTGCTAATTCATCATGCTTGGATCATGATCTTTTTCAATTGTTGTTATAGTAGACTATCAATTTTTCATCACCAGTGATAATTCGTTTCAGAAAAAGGGTCGATTGCGCCACGTTTGAAATGCGTAATATAAATACTCTGTTGTGTTCAGAGAACTTCACATTAACATAAAACAATTTTATCGCATTTTAAAATTCGTTAAGTGAATTTCTTTCAATTCCTGCGGAACCCAAATATCGAGCTTCTTAACAAGTCCAAGACATCTTGCGAGATTTTTAGTTGCTGTCTGTGGTACATTTAATCTTTAGGAATCTGAGAAACTGATGCAGAAACCGTGGGAATATTCTATCAAATATATAACACATTCATATTTGATAATCTAAACAGAAATATTTTAGGTAATTGTTCGACAAGAAGGCAAATGAATCAATTTTGGTAATGAATTTTCAGGCTTTTTTCACCTGGGAGAACATTTTATTAAACGATGATATGTTGACGGAACAATTGGAAAAGGTTAAGCATAAGCACAGTGCAGGATTTATGTGTAAGCTACACAAGCTATAGATTAGGGCCCCCACTTTCTTGGGGGCCCCACAAAAAAATTAAAACATAGTATAGGTATAGTACAACAGATTTATAAAGGGCCCCATATCTCAAACAGCTTAGGTATAGCAACCTTATCAAGTCTAAATCCAGTTCTGCATAAGCGTCGTGTAAACAGCAAAATTATTATGATTATTCATAACTAAATGCGGTGTTACTAAATTAATAATTGCGGTGTTTTTTCGCAGTGAAAACGAAATTGTTACAAGTAAACAAATTAAAGTACATTTTTATGACAGGATACTATTTGCTAGCTGTACTTGGAATTAATAGTTACAAGTTATAGAGACATTAGATTATTTTGATGCAGGAAACGTGAAAAATGTGTAATGCCCTCGTCGGGACTCGAACCTGGACCTCTCGAATGAGTGGGCTACCGTTACACCACGAAGATATGCAGAAAGGACGGAGAAAATAGCTTTTAAAGTTATTTCGAATACTTTTTTTATTCTCAAAAAAGTATTAAAGGAAGCTTTTCAGTTTTATTCCCGACTTGCAGCAATACTGGTATGAACTTTGTACACACGTAGATAATTTTAGTGAAATTACATGTGAAATTTTAGTTATTTTTTTGTATAATGCACCATGAAAATCTAAAGAGACGATGTTTTGCCGAAAAAGCAAGAATACAAGGGCAAGTCTATTTAGCATTGAGTAAAGGTCTATCTCGTTAAATCGGCGAGATATCCCAAAGCTGGGAACAGTTTCTGGGACTGTTGTCGCCACATTTGTCGAGAAATCGCCAAAATCACTAAACTTGGCGAACATTTGGAGACATTTTGGTCCGGTTCCTCTATAACTGCAATTGGTATTGCAATTGAGCAATAGTAATCGATGCTCTGCGTAACTGTAACCGTATCCGACCCTCATATTCTTTCCAGTAATTTTAAGAAGTAGTAGAGATTTCCCGGCGGCCGGGGAAAATCTATATAAGACCATGCAGAGCATTAGAGTAGTAGTTTGTATTTCAGAATTGAGTTCAGTGTACCGAAATATCCGTATTAGCTTTGTTCTTTAAATGCGCTTTGCATTGAGATTGTATTTAACCCTTCTTAACAATTTCAAGAGTAGTTTTTGATTATATTTTGTGAAAAGTTGTACGAGTACTTTTGTGGAAAAATTCCAGAACTGTGAAATGTTACTTTTGACAAAATAAAGTTTAGGAAGCTTTAATCAATTCTGTATGCATTCAGTCTATTACGAACGCGCACGCGCAACAATAGTACATTTGTTTGTCTCCGTAGATAAGAAAGAATTGCTTTTCTGATAAAAAATAGATTAGCAAAATTTTTACCTTTAGTTGCTGATTTTCTAAAATGGTCAGTATCCATAAGAAGAAAGTATTAGTAAATTATTTCTACGTTATTTCAATGAGCTAAACAAAATATTTATATTTGTATTATTAAACCTGAATGATCATTCGTCAGGTTTAATAACCAATTCAATGAACCATTCATCAGATTCATGAATTAAATTATTATAAATTTTAGTCTGATCATGTTGATATTTTGATTTGGTCATAGAATTTCGAAGCATTCGATTTATAGAGTTACTTACCGGTGTTGCTTCTTGAGCCACATTGAGAAGTACGGCTCCTAAAACATCGCTTAGATGGTCAATGAAATTTGATGAGGTTTCGATTTCCAGTGATCTGGTCAATTCTGTAAGATAAGAATTGTATACATGTGAAATTTTTACATAAATGTTACTTAACTTTTAACTTTGCAGCCAGTATTGCCGCTTGCGCAGCGTAAAATATGCTTGATACTCTAGAAACATCCACAGTAGATTCTTTCGAATTGTTTTAAGGCATTACATTACAATACAGTATATTATACTTTCCTTTATCAACCGTATGTGTCGGAAAATTTTACTAGAATACAAAATTCTACAATGCCACCGCGCTGTTGACTATGAACTCACAAGGCAAAGGTGTTCTCTATAGAATTTAATTGTGGATATTTATTGAACTTTACTACACCATCTCATAAAGGTAACCAAGGATCTTTTCCATCAGCTTTGATTTAATTTTATTTAAATAATCTATCAAAATGATATCATTTCAGATACATTTATATGCTTAATATCAACAATTAATAAAATAAAATTATTTGATCCTAAACAAGCTCTTCACAATAAGAGAGAGGACAATACGAAAACTGTTCAATGTTTTCAATGTGAGTGATCTATAAGTATTAAATCTAAATTCGATCGATCACTGATGACCGAATGGGCATGTGGCGTTCCGACAGATACTTCAACTTCTATTCATGAGATGGCGCCACGTGTAAATCCAGTTCTTAATCGGAGCAGCAAAGCGACATCTTTATTCACTCAGACTTCTCGTCACACAACTGTACGCGAAGGTAGCATGAACTGTGTTCCGAGCCCTGTGTTGATCTCTGCAATGTAATTTAAATTGTAATTTAGTATTTAATATATTCTTTTGTTATAGGAGATTGTCTACTCTTATTTCCTTTAGTTATATCATGCATTAAGCACACACGACCACCAAAGGCACAATACTTGGTGCACAATAAAGACAAAAATTGTTAATGTAAATGGGTGATATATGAGTGGTAACGTAAGGTTCTGAAACTTTGAAAAGTCCCATTTAAGATGTTTCCAACATAAAAGCGTAAACAATCCCTCTTATCTTGATCGATTTGAGAGTTTCTCATGATTGGTCAGTACTTAAATTTATATTGGATATCCCCCCTCCGAGTTGCAGTATTAAATGCATTTTTTAACCTATGCTTAGCTGGTTATATTTTTAAATAATAATGCAGTACTCACCATCGACTATTTCGACAAGAACCGTGAAATATTTGAGAGCACTCTGAATATGTTGAACCTTCTGATGTGGCATCAATCGAACGACGTCCACTCCCGTCTCGGCCACTTCCAGTACTGTATCCCTGAACGAAATATTATGACTCAATATTGTAAATCGTGTAAAAGAAAAGCAAAAAATATTTTATACTGAATATTATTACACTATAATCTCGATTTTGCATCATTAACCAACTAAGGACCAAAGCGTTTTCCCCCTCCTCACGTGCACCTTTATCGTAAACTTACAATAACCTCCCCATCATCGAAATAGAAAGTTAACATAGTTAAGAGTGAACGAACTTCAAAAACACTCCTAGGAATTAAAAGAAAAGAAATTGGATAAGGAGTCCCAGTACGGACAGAAAATGTGGTTTCCATATAGTGATTGCTTTGTTGTTATCATCATCCTTGAATTCTGATCGGGACAGACAAGATAACAGACGAATTTTAAAAATTCCTCACACCACAGCCCCCTTCAGATACGGGCAGCGCGATTAACATAGATTCTTTATTAGCTTAGTATATAGCACAGATAATAATGATGATTAAAATTGAAAACTGGTCGTACTGAAGTTACTCAGCTTGCTTATTATTACTCGCATTACAAAATTAATGTAAATAAATTCTCAGCAGTATCTAACTGCAATACGATAAATATGAAGCATTTTTAACATGAACTACTGGCATCGATTTTCCTTAATTTCTATTTTCTTGCATGGAGAGACTGTTTGATTTTTTATTGTCTTACATGGATATAACTTTCTGCTAAAGTTCTACCTAATAGTACAGGAAATTAAAAAAGCTACCAAGAAAATTATTATTGTCTTACATGGATATAACTTTCTGCTAAAGTTCTATGTACTAAGACAGGAAATTTAAAATGCTACCAAGATAAGTATTCAAAATTAACATGAAATTCTGTCATTATTGAACTTGGGCAGTAAATTTTAATGGAAATATTTTTTGTCTAGTTCTAAATATTTGTATTATGCTGTATGCCTTGAAATAGTATTTTAACTTTTTATTGTAAATATAGTAACAAACCAATCATATTTTATTCTATAGTATGGTATTTTTTAAAACCAAAAAGTTTTAATTAGGGTTATAATTTTTATTTGGATTTTGTTTTAGTTATTTATTTTTTAATTTGCATTTTGCTTAATTCATTCTGCCCACTGGATTCTTTCAGTGGCTGAAAGATAACGTAAACTTTTTTTAGGACTCGTCTTTCATTTATTTGCAACTGAAGAAAGCGAGAATTTTCAGTTGCTAAAATAAAACTGAACCCCAACAACATACTGTTTTATTTGTACTCAGTAAATTGTGAGGGATAATTTCGTTCCCATTGTATATAGTTTTAGACAGAAAATTATGATCATAATTGTTTTCATATTTAATTAAATATTATGCACATTTTATGTCTGGTGAATTAATTAATTAAAATATCTAAACTACATCTGTTATAAAAAAGATCACTGAAATAATTCTGTCCTCCTGTTATTGTTAGAATTATGATGAGAAGCAAATGAAACAAAAAATGCTGCATAAATGGAAATGGATATGAATTATATAATGATTATTATTATTTTCAGAAAACGTACGTATATTCTTCTTTTTACTTGTTTATGAAGAAAGAAAAACGAATGATGAATTTACTTAAATTTCTGAAAATCTTTTTAAATCACAAGCGTTTTCAGTCTATTTTAGAGTTCATATAATTCTCATTAAAACAAATTATTAAAAGTACTCTTAAAGTGGAAAGGCTTGTCAATTATTTACAATTCATAGAGTGTTCCTAACAATAACAAATGAAAAATATCATACTTTTTTTAAATAATTAAGTACATATTCAGCCCCATTCTGTCTCGATAGCAAATGAATAATTTAATTATGCGCAAACATGGCACATCTGTTAAATTCTCATTTATGTAAAAACGAGGGCTTTTGAACGATCACAAGAGATAGTAATTAGCAATCTTTTTTATTATTTCCGGAAATATAATGTAAATACATCTATTATTACAGTTTCTGGTTATCTCAAAATTATTTACTTTACTCAATATTATTTACCTAAATCTACTCAAATTATTGACTTAAAATTACTTCCTTTGCTGAAATTCAGACTATTATACTTACAATATATTTGAAGAATTCTGGTTAGAATTCTTGGCAGCTGTAATTTTGTTTACATTCTGAAAAGAAAAAATGATTGATTTGATAAAAATAATGATTGTTCATGAAAAATATAATATAATATATACATGTATACGTATTTATGTACGTATCTTAGAGTGGACTGAAAAACACTTTTTTTTCTATTGCTGTACCCAGGAAAAGCTGCCTACCGCCTATCCAAGTAAAATCAAATAAATAAATAAAATTACATTTTCCTTCGTGCATCACACTCAAAAGTTTGGAAAAATGGTGAAATTTTGATGTTTTGTGTCAATTGTTTATAGTTACTAAACTCACTACTACCGAAATGCTGTAGGTCGTAATGTGAAGTTTAGCATTTGAGGAACACATACATACACGCAAAACATAAAACTTGTAACTTCAAATTATTTATTGTTTACGCAAAAAGTTCAGCAACGCAATTTTTTGTAAAACTAATAATATTTCGTAGTTTTTTTTTTTTTTTTTTTTTACAAAATATTTTAAACTGTGACTAAATTTGTTCTTTAAGTGTGCTGTGATAACTGATTCACACAGTTCTCACGTCATTGACAAAGATAAAATGACAAGAGGAAAACTCGTAACAGAAACGATTTGTAGAATCAGGCTATTAAAGAAACATTACATTGTCTATACTTTTATGGAAGAAAAGATGACACAATAGATAGTGTTACCTCAAGGCCTAAATTCTTCAATGGACCAGCCCGGAAAACCTCGCTGACTGTGAAAATCATCCACTGATTCGCTTTGAACGTGTTGAATGCTCTATTCCTCAAGTTGACAGAAGAGTGCTCGGCAAGGATAAATTGTACTTCCTTGATATTTTTGCTACCATTTTTGATATTCATGCTGCCATCAGGTTCAGTTTTAGATCTGGCAGCACTTGGTCCTGGACCATTTCACACTGAAGTTGGCTCGCACGATAACAAATTGTATTTTCAGATTATACGTGTGCTTAGAAAAACCTACTGATGAAATTAGGCAATTGATGCATCTTATTTTGAACTGTTGCATGTATTTATGGTTCCAAATCAAATCCATTAAAAGTTTCACAGACAATCCAAGGCAGTATTTTATACCATCAGAACATGATGATATACAATACCTAACTCAAAATTTACTGCAAGTCATTAGCCCAGTAATTCAGTGGATGCTTTCTTTGTTCATCTCGAAACCTTGATCCTTGCAATGATGTAGATGAAAGAAAGACACATCGGAGAACTACTAGGGCTGCATATATTGTTGAAAGCTCGATCATTTTCCAAAGAAAACTGTTCAGAACTTCACCGTGCCAAAACTCAACTTTGACGCATTAGACTACGTCCAACATCATTTAGTGTCTTAGTTCCAATATCTCTCCTTCTCCATTCTTAAGGAAACATTACAGATGAGGATATCAAAAATTTATTAAAGGCTGGCACATCGCTGCAACTGAATTTCCAAAGCTTCGTTGGTCACATCCAGGCTGTAGAACTGTGTGTCAAACTTGTGATTGAAACGTTTAAAAATGTGCGTGGCGCTGACACAATAGACGGCTTGATTAGGCTGAATCTGCTATGAAGATGCGTTATGCCAGAATTTACCAAAACATTAACTTAATTAAGGTACACTCTTTCGAATAAAAACTTTAAAATGATAAATATATTCACGGTTTGTTGCTTAAATGAAACATATATATATATATATTGACAAAAAAAACCCAAATTTCTTCTGAGGGCGATGCGTGAACGTAAGATATATTTTTATATGAAAACCCTTTTTCTTTTTTCATACATAGGCAACTTTTCCGGGGTATAGTTATAGAACAAAAATAATATTTTCTTCCTTCCTAATCTAAGTACACATGTATTGTGTTTACAAAAGATTTTAGATTATGCAAATATTCGTGTTTTTACATTTCTAAAAATATATAAATTTTTTAAAAATTTCAAAATCTGACCTTTTGCACTGTCTCTTAGTCCCTATTCTTATATTTAAGAAAATTTTACACTTTTTATAAAAATAAAAAAGAGCAAAATATTTCACTCCTGTACAACAAAATTTGACCGAAATATATAATTTCAAAATTTTGGATATTTTACGTCATTATCAACTTTTTTTTAGGAGTCGGTAATAAATAAATTAGAATTATTTGAGCTCTATTTTTTCCTTAAAATACCATTAAATGATATTTTTTGTGATTTACTAGTGTGTATCATTCTATCTTGTATTAACGCAGCAATACACGAAACTGGGTCAAACTACCAAAGTTTATTCGTCTTATTTATTTGTCTTTTGGTTCGCTGAAAGTTCTTGAATGGGTGTCGGAAAAATTCAAAATTTAAAATTTAAAATAATCAGTAATAACTTTCTTAATCACGTTGTAGAGATTTATGGATAAGAAAGGCGATCAGTTTATTGGTGATAGGGTATGTGATTGAATGACAGATTTGGATCTGTTCCCACTAAAGAACAGACACTTTTTTTATAAACACCTCCTTCGCATGGAACTTTTGGATTTTTTTCTGTATAAAAGTGAGTTTTTTTAATGAGTTTTTAATGAAGATATCGCTTGTTGTAGGGAAGATGGCTCTGACTTGCTTTGCATATTAACGAATCTAGTACAACTCAACCAAGGATGACAAAAAAAAGGTACATATATTTTCATTCTTATGATAAATTGTATTTTCCCTTTATTTGAATAATAATGGAGTAGAAAATAATATTATAAGTATAACTGAGTTATAACACCATTAAAGAATTTTCTACTCTGGAAAGGCTAAGTGAATTCGTATGAAAAAAAGAATAATGAAAGAAAAGTAACTGTTGTTGTTATTTTTTTAAATAACATATGAATTCATAACATATTAAGTAACTGTTAAAGCCATTGTGTACTAGGGCATATCTTTTATTCCAATGTTCCAATATCAAAAACCTTCCTTCTTGTGTGCTCCTTATTCAGCCTTAATAAAAAGTCACAATATAATTTGTGAAAACAAAACGCTTAATGCAAATTCAATATATGGTAATCAATGTGCGTCATAATCAATCGAATAAGACAACATGTTACAAACCGCGGTATATCTTGCTGTCAAGTGAGAGGTAAAAAATTACTCCTACCTAAAAACTGTGATATAGTTTGAAATATGTAAGTCTAATATAGTTTGAATCTGTAAATCAAAGACAGGTTTCAGAATAATTTGAATAATTTACAGACCTCACTATACGCTAAAGAAATTTTATTTGATGTTGAACCTGATATAGAACGAACCTTCGGAGTCGGCCGAGAGTGACTGCCAAATATTCGACTCTTTTTTCATCACAGCACGACATGATGAAACAAATGACAAATACTATTCAAACACTTTATTAAATTTTATTTATTTTATTCGATTTACGTTGCTGTGCGAAAAAAAAAGTTAAATTAAATGGAATAAACAAACTCTCCCCCCCCCCAAATTTTGAATGATAGAACAATTGTAATTATGCCTACAGCGTAACGGGACTCCTTGAAACGCGTGATTTCATGGATTAATTAGTCACGTTAACGAAATTTTCTGGACTGATATAAAAAATAATGTTTAATTTAAAAGCATATATACTACTTTGGAAGGGAACAGCAAATGACTCGGAACAACGTATAATGGTTGAACGAGTGTCAATGATGCCCAAGAGTGCGATAATATTGTGATATATATCAGCATTTGAAATGATAAATTTTCGATGGTGCAACGTGATCACGTTCTTAGGTCTTAAACAGTTATATTTGGGGCTACGATAAAGATAAACCATTTACAATTAAATACTAATGCGTTGCTTTCCAGAATGATTGTTATTCAATGCTGAAGTTGTTCCAGATAACTTTGCGGCCAATCTAGCAGTAACTTCATTTGTAGTAGTTTCATATTTACTGCAAGCAGTTAAAGTTAATTTAAAATTTTGAATATAATTTCAACTTCTAACACAATGAATAAAATTAAAATGCGTCAAATAAAATGTAAACTTCAAGTATTAATCTTAATTTAGTCTATAAAAAAATCTCTTATCGTCAGTTATTTTTTTTCCTTGCATACAATGTTAGGTGGATACAATTTGCTCTAGTTTGCAGTGAGAGAGTTTCAAAAGTGTAGTCAAGTAATCTGCATTGGTACTGGAATTTATAAACGCCCTACAATGGAATTCTGCCCATCGGCTGAAGAAACTTTCGGCAGTGTTCGAACTCTGGGCAAACTGTCTTATTCGTTTGACAATCAGTGAACCAATAATTTTTAATATTAATTTTATTTTCTATTACTTTCAGTATATGGGAAGAGTCACACAGGCTCTATGCGTAAATGAAATAAAATGTAAAAATATAATGCAATAGGCATGATGCATATGGTGCTGTTTAGAGTGGGAAATGTACTTCCATTCGGAGACGGCAGGGTGTTTTAGGTTTCATGAAAGGTATTATTATTAATTTGAATTACTGCAAGCCACACGAGAGCTATCTATTTAAGGGGAAGGGACGACTTCGTGGAGGATTTTTTAAGAGATACTCAACATTATACATACATGAAACACGAAAACACCCGTGTATCCAGCCCATGTGCTAAGATTTGAACCCAGATAACTATTAGCGTTTAGCGCTTGAACGCTACCACAGTTTAAAACCGGAAATAAAACTTGTACTAATTTAATAAATATGCAATAATGCAATTAGACATAATTTAACAGATAACTTGAATAAAATTAAGTACAGATTGGCGGTGATTTTTCTTATCCTTCCCCCACAATACCATTTTTAACCTCATATTTAGACGAATGAGGATTTTAATATTGTGTGTCCGCTTTTGGCAAAACAAAGGTATCGCCTGCAAATTATTGGACATGAGGATCTATGAGAAATATTGATAGGCTGTTAATTTTTCACGAAGCTCATTCGTTCCACTTATTACGTATACTACTGTAAACCTAACAATATTTCACTTTATTGTCTTTATAATTTTGTGATTGTACGCGTATGTAATTCTAATTTTTATTTTGAAGAAATAAAAAAAATATTCTTCTACTTATTATTCATATTTGGAATTTTATACAAGAAAAATATTTAATGCTAAAAAATCAGTCTTTTATAATATCATTCATTAGACTATATTTTATTTAAATATAGTTATGTATTATTATTTATTAAATTATATGGGCAGAGATATATGCACACACAATTTAATGTGCAATACAATATATATGTGTGTGTGTGCACATATAGCTTTATTTTTTTTTTATTATTCTTTTTGAAACTATAATTTTGCACTTATGGCACTGTTTACTTTGTCCTGTAGGGGATGGGTGCTAAAGACAAGGATTGTTTTGACTGTTTTTCTAAGATTATTTCAAAATTTTAACTTTGAGTCATTGTCGGTTCAGAGGAGGACTTATTGATTTACTTCTTTCGTTGCACTAATCTTTTGATAATAATACAGCGAAAGATGTAAATTTCATTTTCATTTCTGTTTTGGCATGTTTTGCCCCCTTTTTTTCTTGAAGTTTGCTACTGTGCTTTTGTTCTCTTGTTTTTTGCCTGTGGTTTATTCCGAATTGAATATGGGATGAATTTGAAACGTACTTTTTATTTTATTTTATTTTGCACTGCAATTATATATATATATATAATTGCAGTGCAAAATAAAAAATATATATATATATATATATATATATATACTATTTAAATATGCGACAAACGGCATTGTCAAAAAATGCTTTGAACCGAAAGAAAGATGACGCAAGTAATTTGAACACCGACCAAGTGTAACGAATTTCACTTGCTTTTGCTTATGAGAATTAACACTGGAAACCAAAATTCAGTGCTTGAAAAAATAAATGCTGTTTAAAATTCTGAAGCAGTATCGTAAAATTAAAAAAAAAGGATTTATTCTTACCTGACTTTGGCTCCACCTGGTGTGCATATTATCGGGCAAATCCATTCGCCTATTACCTATGAATAATGCAATGCAAATAAAATATTAATGAATAATAATAAAATGAATATCAAATTTCCGCAAGAATTGATAGTAACTTTTAACAAGGAAAGATATGTACAAAAGCATTTACAAATCCTAAAGAATGTTTTGTCATTTATATGTTATCGGGGATAAAATAATTTATGCATTCACATATAATGATATTACCAATAGATCAAAGTTACGAAACGAAGTAACCCTATAAAAAATTGCAGACTTCAAGAAATAGTTTAGTATGAGAAACTGAACTGTGGAAACGTGGAATAACTATAAGAATAAAATACCTGTAGCGTGATTAAAGAAACATGAATTTAAGGAGGGGGGAGTAAGGCCAGATACGTAAGGTATGGCGTTAAAAACAATGCTCATTAGTTCAAATGATGCTGTAAATGTTCATGAAATTTATCACTTGAGTATATTACAAACAAAAAGTATTTAAAATTGCATCAGATCGATGATTAAATCAGTGATGACCTTTAAGACAGCTGCTCACCATTGTTCTGCAGGATCGAGACCACGAAAGTATATAGATTATTAAAATTGAAATAAAATTTACCCTCAAGGCCATTCTTCAGCGATGGTTCACAGATTTACTTTCATTATAAAGACATATTACAAAAAATATTTTAAATGATTTTGTTGATATTAAATCCCTCATTTGCGAAGCACTTACAAACTGATTAAATTCTTTATATCTTTTCTAGAGGAACTCTTACATAGAATAAGTTAAGACATTAACTTTGCGTTAAGATGACTAATAGAATTTTAATTTACAGCTGCAAGCATAGATAGTGTGTACGCATATTTTGTATGTAGAAAGATTCGTGTTAAAGCGAACTAAACAAAATTTGAACTTCTCTAATCAAAATGTGATACTTTAATTTCCTGAATGCCCATGAAATGTCATTTGCAACATAATTACGTTCAAATCACTTAAGTTTTTGAGGAATGTGTAAATTAATATATGCACTGATTACAGGCTAATGCAGACATGTGTTCATTTGTTTATTATTATCGAAAGTGGATTTGGACATAAAACTGAGCGATCGAAATTTACTGCAGTAAATTAATGTAACATTTTGTATAAAAATTGGAAAATACGCAACTGAAACTATTAAACGGGGTATACGCTGAAGATACTACGAAAACGAAAAGTGTATTTCACTGGCGAGATATTCATAAATTAGTGAGAAAAAGAGAACGCATGATCTTGGAAGTGAACAGTAAGAACTGAAAAATATGGATATTAATATTAACAAAGTTTGAGATTCAGTATGGCCCGACAAATGTTTAAATGTGAGACTAATACCTAAAATATTACTTATTAATCCAGAAACAATTAAGCTAATTTTAAGTGAAAGACTGAATATGAGAAAGTTTCCAAAGTGGATTGTAAATCAATCACTATGACAGAAGTGTGACTAAGCTACAAAAAATGTCTTTTGCCCAGAATAGAGATAATACAATCAGATCATCCTATCTGTTCATCTGACTTCGCTGCCTGTGATTTCTGAATATTTCCGAAACTAACAACTCAGCCGATGTAACTAAGAATTTCTAATTCCCCAGAATACGAAACAGGTTCTCCATAGTATTATGAAAATAAGCTAGATATCATTTTCTAGGTATGAGTACATTTCTAGAAATTGGATATAAATGCACAAGCGAAGGACATTTAAAGCGAAAGTATCCATTTCTGTACAATTTCATATGCAATTTTTTACGCAGATGCATTCGAAAACTTAAAACCTCTAGATGAGGAATGGAACAGACATAACGTTCTCCGAACTTAATTTTTACGATATATATTTTATTTTCATAAATGTCTCACATATGTGATTATCGTTTTTAGTATCGAATACTTATGCACCCTATTATTAGCTAGAACTGAATCTCATCTCTCTCTCCAAGCACATATTAATGACTCTAATCAAGTTAAAATATAGAGATCTTTACTAAATTTTTTAAAAAAAAAAACTTTATTTAATTGAAATTTAGATGAAATAATGGCGGCTTTTCGCCAGTTACTCTTTTGTAATATTTTAACAAAATATATTTAGCAATTAGAATTAGAACCTAGCTGCAGTAATGGAATTTCGGAGTATTTGCTATTTAAAAAAATCACATTTTCAATAAACCTATGAATCTACTTACATATCATAAGTAAATTTTACTATCTAAATTCATGTGGTATAGGGTCTTTTTTAAATTTTCATTATACTACTCTAAAATTCAGAATAGATAAGTAAATTTTAATTCTAGTAATTAGCTTCAAGTAATCAAATGATTTTTATGCGTATTTTAGGTACATTTTGCATGAACAACAAGCTTATTATGTATTTCAGTTATTCTTGCAAACATAGAATCAAATATAATTGACAATATTAAAATTAAGTAACTAATAAAACTAAATATACAAAAGCATTAATAGTAAGTAAATAACTAAAATGTGTATAAATGTTACACTTGCTAAATATTCTAGTTACTAGAATCTAGTATTTAAAATTTTCTTTTGCCATTAAACATCAATTTTAGTAAATTCTGTTTCCAAAAGCGACATGAAGTGTAAATATAAATTCATAGATTTTCATAACATTCATTTATGCTTCATTTAAACAAAAATAGTATTACAAAAAATTAATATGATGAATTGAAACTAATTTAAGCAATAAATTATGCGAGGAATTTGATAAACATAATAAAAAAGAAGTACTTGGAATGTTAGCTGTTGAATCAGCTGCATTAAACTTCAGATCTTTCAGAACATTTATTAAATCCGCCCATTGGCTATGCCTGTATAGGGGCTCCAAGTCGTCAATCAAAAGGGATATCCTGAAAAATAAACAAGGAAATAAATAAACTTGCAAATTTTGAAAACCTCACAATATAGGCTAATGTCTCAAAGACGAGTTTTAAAGTTCTTTGAAGAGAAAAAAAGGCAAAAGAATCATACAAATATTTTGCTAAATTGTATGCATTGCATTGTTGCGAAATTCCCAGCTGCCTTTCCCGCAAAGCGGAGTTAGGGTAGAAACGGCAAGGAAAGGCGGGGTTGCGAGATCTGGCGCGAAATCACCGATTAGGCGATATCTGGAGACAAAATTGGCGACGAAGCGAGAACATTCTAGAACGCATCCTTGGCGGTTTTCCTCGGGAATGTTCTCGAAGTTAGAATAAAGCTATATATACCCAGCCTGTACGCGGAGAAAGTAATATCTTGAAAGTAGTAGTAGCATCTTGATTTCAGTGGTGTAGAGTGACTTGAGTTCAGAGATTAGCTTGAAAGTAATCGAACGAATCAGGAGCTGTACTTTAGAGATTTGCCGTGAAACTATCTTCACTGTTATAGCCTGATAACCCGAAGGCTGTGTTGCTGATTGTTTCAGCGTGTTTGGCGTAGGTTTTCGACGAACGTAACGTGTCTTTGGAACTTTTCTGTGTAATACTGGAGAATAAATTGTGTTTTGATTCTTTATCAAGTGCTATCATCAATTAGCCCAAATCCATGAGCTGGTAGAGCGCAGCTTGATTAGGTAAGGCACGCTATTCACTTTTTAATCATGAGCGAGTAAACTGCTGCATACACGACTCAAATTTTTAAAAATTACAACTAGTTTGATATTTAAAACATCATTTTAATTTTTGAACAGGATTAATTCTTTAAAGACACAATTTTTCTTAACAAGTATACCACTAGGGGTGCTAAACGATCCCCACTATTTTATATACGCAGTTACATTTTAAACAATAGAGAATGCAAATAAACGGAGCAATACGGGTTACTGAAGGCAGAGCAAGCGGCAAAAGAGAGAGAGTATATCGTCAGTGGTATTTATAACCTTGTCTCCATTGTTTAATCCTGAATGACGACTGAGCAAGAGCTTTTGCAATGCGGAATACTGCAGGCGTCAATGCATATGCGAAGGGGGATTGTATTTATATTTAGAATCATAAATTTAAAGGTCTGTTGTTAAAATTTTGTTAGTGATTGTCTTTAACATTTTACATTTTACACAAACACATACTATATATGTGTGTGTGTGTGTGTGTGTGTGTTTTCAATATGTAGTCTACTACAAAACTTCAGCGTTAGTATTAAATTTTACTCTGGAGCAAATAACTGATAGCAAATACAAGAAGTAAATTCTTTGACAACAAAAATTGGTGACAGCAGAAATTTTACAGTCGGCCAGTTATACGGTGTTAAAAACCGATTTCATTTATACCATTATGGTCATAAGATATCACTTATTACAAAACGTTGTTAATAAGTCTAAGTAAAATTACATTTTAAATCATTAACTTAATACTGTGCTCGACAGATAAATAATAAATCTTATGCGTCATGGACTGACAGCAATGTCTGCTTATGACAGACGGTAAATAATGACAACTTTCCGGAATTCAAAAATAAACCATTAGATTTGTAGCTTATTACATATAACAATGAAAAAGGTAAATCATTACACCACTTCAGAAAGAATCACCACTGACAAAGTTGCTTCTTAAAGTTCATATTTTCGAATACTTATTTTTGTGGTACATTTTTAGAGAAATAGTATCTAAGGAGTATTGGCAGGAATGATGCAAAACTACCTACATTAAAGGGGATTATCCAACTAGAATCGAAAATATTTGCTCTAGAAGAACGCGTTTCTGGATGCTATTTTGATTCTAAAATGGATGCAAATCCTAGACTCTTTAAACTTTTAACTACTTGACTGTTCAGTTAATAAATCTTTCAAAAATAGAATTCAAAGATTCTATTAAAAATATGACATTGGATGGCCACAGCATGACGAGATGCAAATACAAATAAAAAATACAGTTTTCGAATTTCAAGAAAAAATGGACTTTGGAGGCATAGAAAAATTTATTTCATTGAAAATATCTGGTAAGACCGAGTTTTCAAGGTTAGGAGCATTCTCGTCATGATTCAACTTGCAGGTTCATGAAAATGATGACGTCTATAACCCGAAGCGTAGGCGAGAGAAACTCATTAATATTTTGATTTAATATTGCGAACACTAAAACTTATCATCCATTTGTTGAATTCTAATGGTTTCTTCTTATTTTTTGTTTACAAAAAAAAAAAAAAAATTGTATTGTTTTGAATACGTGTGTTATGTATACATTAAATACCTCTAATAAAATCATGATGGGCGAATGGGATAGCAGCCAAATGATAAAAAATGCTGAACACTGGTGGGATATCCGGGTTACAACTGCAGCGAACTGACTGATGAACTAAGACTTTTCGTGGACTTTCCTAATGATATACGTGAATACAAGTATATTTCCATTAAAAGTCTCTCCACGAAGGCATCGCTCTTCTTAGGTAGATAGCTCTCGAGTCCTCTCTACATAATTCGAATTCGAAAACCATGAGTTTTTTGGCTAATCAAGTTAACTATTAAAATAAATAATAGCATTATAACAGCCTTCGAAAAAGGCGAAACTACAGTTTTTCGTAAGGATATTTTTTTTACATATTTTTATATATATCGTATTCAATAGATACGGATGCATTTAAAAAAATCCTATAAAATACGCAAACTGGAGTATCAAAGCGCGGTTTTCACATTAATACCTTATTTGGGAGAATTCCCCCCCCTCTCCCATAAAGTGCATTATAGTTTAAACTGCTACCAATAGATGACAATATTAGTATAAAAAACGGAGGGGAGAAAATAAGGATCATACAACATTTATTTGCTTGCATTTGCGAGCATAGTACAATAAGACTAATAATGCAACAACCCATAATGAAGTCTCAGATGCAAATTTTCTTTTAAAGAATTTTAAATTTGCACGTTTTAGCAAACTTAAAAACACAGCACAATTCTTTGAAGAACATTTTATCTGATATAAGTGCCATACTCAAAAATACCTACCTTTCTAAGCCGTTCGGTGAAAACTGCACTCTAATACTCTATTTTGCTGATTTTGTATGCTTTTTTAAAGTCTGCCCACATTTATAGGACATTCTGCATGTTTTTTAAATAATTTAATTTTTGTTGGTATTTTTGTATGATAAACTTTTCTCAATCATTTGATGGTTATCAACGAGCTCAGCTGGCATTCTAATTACGCGCCACAGTGGGCGCAAGAGAACACAGCTCGCATTACAGATAAGGAATGACAGATACGGCGCCAGTTTGGGAAGAAAGAATTGCCTAATGTCGCAACCACCGAAGGGTTAAATTTTTAAACTGTAAATTGAATTTTGTGATTGCAATTTTTAAAAAACTAAAATGACCGTTACGAAACCCCGTTTAACTGTATCTATTGAAGATACTCACGCTTCAGTATCTATTTCTTCGAAATGAATCTCTTCCATAACCGTAGCTAGCATAGTCAGCAAGTCAGCCGAAAGTATATCCGAAGACTGGACACTGCTCAGGAAACTTGCTATGTTTTCGAGAATCTCGCTCACATCCAATCGGCCAAGTTCAGACATGGCTAATCCCATCTGAAAATTATGAAAGGAGCATTTAATTTTACAACATTCTCTATTAATTTTCAAATGAAAACATTTGATCAATATTTAACTAATTTGTATTTCAGAAGTTATTCAAGAATTTACAATAAAATATTCTACGTCAGCATTTCTCAATTAAATTATAAATTGACTTTATGGTTTTGATAGAACTAACTTATCCTAAAAGGAACATTTTTATTGAGTATATTTTTAACAGTCCCAACAATATTTATATTGTCTAGAATTCAGAACTCGATATATATATATTTATATATGTGTGTGTAGACTGTAATACTCTGTTACAGATTGATTTTGTATTGATTAATTTTATCAATTTATTTTTATTGCTTAATTTTATCAATTTATCATTTATTGAAATGAACAGTTCATTATTGTGGAAACTGTATCGGTTATGTTAATCAAAAACCACATATAATCCTACTAAAATTCTAAAATTCGATCAAATGGTTACGTAAGAAGGGCCTGTTCACATCGTAGCACGACAGGTCAGTATAAAAAAGAATCATTCTACGATTGAAACACGAATGTAAGAGAGCTTCTCGTTGGTAACTTGTTGATCGGACAACGAGAATTTTGGGTTTTACACGCATACTCTTGGTGCCGTAGAACCAGACTTAAACAGGAGAAACTTCATACCACAGGGAAATGTGTACAGAGTCTGAATATGATTTTGGAATATTTAAAATCAGGCTTTTTAGAAGAGAAAATCTCTTATGCAATTACTTCACATATGTGTTCTACTGTATTTAAAATTTTTTTATAAATATAGCCGTATTTATAATAAAAGAAGAAGCTCTTACCGTCTGTACTATATTCCTAACGTCCAAATGATTTCTTAGCTGTCGAAAAAAATCGTTTCTACTAGCATCGTCAATTGTGCACAGAGATCGTCTGAGAATACCAACAGAATCTAACTTTCCACTCACCGAAGTCGGCGCTGCTTCGCAGAAACTTCTCTGACTAGTAATTTCCAAAATCTGGAAAATATGAAAAGTTCGATTGGCGCAATTTTTTTTACCAACAAAAATCTAAATAAAGAAATATTTCATTAATTAATATATAAAGAAGCAATAATAAACATTCTCTCTTCTGTTTTCTAACAAAAACTAAATTAGAATAAATCCTTATGTGTTATCAAAAAATGAAATACATGTAAACTTAAAATAATACTATTGTTTTTATTTTCGGATAAAAACGATTTTTTTAGTAAAACTTAACAAGAATTTAGTTTTGGTTTTATCTAAGCACACAGAACCCATTTCTACTTAATATTAGATAAGGAAATCACTTTCTATTTACGTAAGATATAAAAAAAACACATAACCGTGCCTCTATTTTTATTGAATGAGATGAAACAGCTAACCAACATTAAACTAACTTCTTACTTCCATTTATTAACCTTGGTTTCTCTGGTTTGTTCATTAGTTTGATCGGGTCACGTTTTGTAACTGATTTTTCACCCATATCCACAGAAACGATTTTATTGCAGTTTTGAATACGTACCTACTATTTGACAATAGAGTGAAATTTTTCTAGAATTTGTATTAGATGCTTTTATATTTAATGTTAATATTTTTTGCATAATTTAATGATGTTGCTAAAAAATCAAATTAATCATCACAGAATTTAAGTTTTTGCACCACCACATAAATCAGAAATAATCTTCCAAATGAAGGTTTTTCGAAAGTTTTAGATTAATTTACAGACTTTTGCAGATTCTTCAAAAGTTGGTATTTAGTTTAATTATAGTACTGCTGCTATCAAAAGACTGATTTTTTAAGCCAAAAGCCTTCGTTGCTAAATTTCCTTTATAACCTTTCATTCTCCAAGATTTCAAGTGACGATGTGCTTAACTTTTAAATTAAATAGAAAATTTATGAATTTAATTTACTCTCATGCCAATGATTACATTGGGAGATTTTAAAGGTCAAGTTAACGCCACATACCAGAGACAGTGATAATACGATTGATGATAGATCAGAGACAGCGATAATTTTTCTTAATTATTTTCCACAATTCTAAATATTCTGAGGTAAAGTACATATAAAAATGTTTAGGGTTATCCTAGTTTGGTAAAACGCACTGAACAATAAAAGTAATTTTTACCTATCGTAAAATCCTTTGTCATACCTAACTCACATTTTTTTATTTGTGAGTTTAAAACTTTATTGACTGAGAATAACTGAGAAATACTCAACTGAGAACTGAGAATTTAAACTGAGAATTTTATTTTTGACTGAGAATTTTATTTTATTTTAAACTGAGAATTTTATTTTTAAGGGGTCAATGAGCCCTCAAAAATAAAATTCCCAATTCTATACATATTATAAAACTTTGCTTTTATTTCCTTAATGGTTGTTTAGACTGTATCTAGACAGTTATAAAAAGTAAAATACCTGTGGTAATTGTATGGACGAGTTTAAAATGATATCCATTTCTCTCTTGGTGATATTTATATGACGCAGCAACTCTCTTGTCTGATTTGTATCTTTCAGAAGATTTTTAACAGGAAAACCATCACCTGTAAAAGCAAAATATAAAAGACATCAACAAATTAGATTTTCTTTCATTAGTTCAGACTTCACTGAAATTATAGCAAATAGTTCCACTATTTACTTGTTAGTGAAACTGTAACGCAATTTCAAGGCAAACACTTAGAAAATTCCAAAATAGTATGATTTTTAGGAACGAAATCAATGTAAGGCTTAAAGATGCACTTCTGTGTTGTCAACACAGAAACGCAACTAAAATAAAACTACATTGGTAAAATGTAGAAGTTTAATGACATTGCTGGAAAGCAATAAATTTTTAAAATAGCAGTTAACATTTAACATTGTTTAATAAAAACTGTGTTAAATTTAAACAGCTGCAAAACGTTATTAAAACAATATCATTTTGCAAAATTAAAACATATTTGTAACACTGAAACAAAACTACATTAAGTAGCTTTATTTTACATTTCGTACTACATTATGCAAGTTTTTATTTTTTATTTTCTTATGTGTAAAATTTGAGAATATTTTCCCAACGTCTGACGCAAATCATATATTTTCCCTGAAGCATGCGGTTTTAGGTATCACCGTTAGCCTTACCGTCTTGGAGAGCAGATAAACTCATAGTATTATGTTGTTGTATTTAATAATATTTGATTTAGAATATTACATTTATAACACTATATCTGTCATTTGATACGTTATTATATAATTTACTTATTACATTGTTGCCATCAATTATTAATAAATCTCAAAGAAAATGATATTTTCTTCACCACAAGAACTTCTAGTCTGAGCAAAATAGAAAGGGTTGCCATTTATCTTACTATAAAGAGTATCTGTTGCAGACCTTGTGCGTAAGTGATCCAGTCGAAAAAATCGTACTTAAAATGTTAAATTTTTTCTTTGAAAAACGTCTTTATATGAATGCATTTATGATGGAATAATTTGATAGTATTCTTTTCTTTTCTGCCTGATAGGATGCACTATAACGCACGTAATGGTAGGGTATTTTATAACGTAACCATACTGTAATGTAACGTAACATTTCAAAACTTTTGAGAGGCTCCGCTAAGAGCATTTTTGGCATCAATGCTATGCATAAGAGCATTATACATTACGTCAGTATTAAGCATAACTCTCAAACTACCGTCGTTTTATAGTTGCATGTGTACATACTTTTCATTACTAACAAAAACTATACCTAGGAACATTTTCTTATGAATATCTTGACTAAAACCCATATTCTGCTCAGTTCCAGCATTAGCTAACTGATATGGCTAAGTCCCAAAATGTACATACTTCGGAATTTAGCCGGCTACTTCTAGATTTGGTCAGAAGCAAGGGCCAAAATTACAAATTTTTTTTCCCTTTTTTTAAGTGATTTTTTACAAAATTTATCTTTTTGCCGGCTAAGAAATATATTTTCTGTTTAATGTCTGTACTAACATCATTAGTACATAAATAAAAATATTTATGATGGCTTCGCAAATGTATAATGAATGACAAAATACAAAAATATTGAAATATGAAAATTTAATGTATTCATCTAACATCACGTCAAGTTTATTACTGTGGTTTCAAAAAACTAAGTTTCGCAAAAATCGAAGATATAGGACCTAAAGTCATACATTTTAAAAAAAAACTCTTCTTCAGTTTCTTAATAAAAAAGAAATATAGTTATTTAAAAAGTTCTGCAGCCTTTTCTTTGTCTAGATCTTTTACACGTTAGAACTGGAACAAATATTTCGGCTAATATTTTTGGTTTGCCAGGATGACAAAGCGAAAATAATAAACGCATCGAAAATGCTTGTTTCACGGTATTTAATAAATGAATATATGAAACTAAATAAATAAAAATATGTTTCTCATGGATGTGAAAATTACCAAAAAAAAAAAAAAAACAGATTAAAAATATGACGATCTTAATATTATGATAGGTATTTCATATTTCGTTGATTGTGACAGAAGAAAAGTATAGAAAGGTTGTAGCATTTTATGCTAATTAACTGCTAATTAACTTATGATTAATTAATTAGCTTAATTAATTATAATTCAGTTCTTATAAACTGAAACTATTATAACTTTATCTTTCCGTAGTCTTCACCAGAATGCAAATTAATTTTATATTTAAGTGTGGGGCCTTATGGACGTAGGTTTCTTCATGTGTAACATGATTGTGAGCTTTAAAAATTCTCCACGAAAGCATTCCTTCCTTTCGAACATATAGTCCTGAAAGCCTACCCTTAGGTGCTTTAACCTTTAGGTAGTGCACCTTGCTATAGCCAAATAATACGGTTCAAACGCTTTGTGAAATATGAATATGAAGGCGTTTTCGACAGGAAATCATCCCGAAGGCGTTTTGTAGTAAGTAATTAAAGCTATGAATGAACAATTTAGTTCAGTTTTCATTATTTTAACGGGACAAGGAAATCTACGATATTTCTTCATCTACATTATGCGATTCTCGAATGAGCTTTTAATTTTTCAACTGAAAAGTTCAGATGAGCTTTTCAATTTTATGTATGCTAACTGTATGAACTGACAAATCTGTATGATTATACTAATGAAAAAGTCAGCGTTTAATTATTATTTTATTATAGTTCAGTTACATTGTGTCAGGTGTCTTTGGGTCCCGATTTGAATTCTAGAGAACGCGTAGGTATTTTTAATTTTTCCTCTTCCAACGTATGTAATACAGGTGTATCTTGGGCAGTGCTGTCGGTGATAAGGCAGCGGCTAAATGACCAGTAGGTTTGATCGCCCTCCGTGAATGCACAATAAGCAAGTATTCGGCAAATGAAAAAAAAAAATTACACATTTAAATAGAAAACATACTTTTCATTCTCGAAGGTCGTGAACATTGTGAGGAATCATCAAAAGCGAAATAAAAATAGCTCCTAATTTTGACCAGATGTTTCCAGCTAAACTTAAAACCGATGGTCCGAAGTAACGGCAAATTCTTGTATTTCAGAGAACAGCTAATGTTAGAAATAGCCAACTTCAGGCTTTGTTTGTAATATAAACAGCACATACGTTAAGTTACATATGAGCTTACCATACATCAGAACGTTCAGTTACATTTATCACATATATTCATCACTTAACTCCGTAAGGTTTATTTTAGTTAACTGTTATCTCATTACTTTAAAATCTGAATTATACTTCTACTGTTTCACTTACTTCATCAGAATATGTAAATGAGAGAAGTTTTAAAAAGATTTAAGACTATTAAGTTTAAGAAAGACAAGTGACGAATCCAGCCGGTCATAATTTGAATATTAAGTAATAGTTCATGAAATTAATTCAGCTAGGTTCTACAACTAAAACGTATGAACTGTAAAATTATTTGAATTCCGTGTTGTATCTTATTCTCGCTATACAGGGAAATTAACTTGTGTTCATTAATGGTAGAAACAATTTTAATTGTTTTATTTCTGCTGTATTATGTTCTGACACTGCAGTAAAAGCAGGAACGAAGATTCGTTTTTCCGCTAGAAACCTAGACAGTTTCATATTAAGTCAAATAGACATTAATTCAAATTGAATTTAATCTTATAATTCTTAACACAAAATGCAAACATAAAGGAAATGAAATATAGCAAGCATTCAGCTTCAAAGATTAAATGTCATCTACCTAACAATGCCGAGAGATCGGGTCCAGACAGTGCATCCACCGCTGCTCGCATGAGGCGTATGCCTTTGGGCAAGGCTCCTACTAGTTCTGTTATATTTTGATCCATGATCAGCGGCATCGTATTCTCTACCAGCTCTCTTACACTAGAAGAGAACGATATTTGTAATAAATTTATGCAGAAAAGAAAAACAAGGTAACAGTATCACATAAATATGGAATATATCACACAATAATTGCATTTAACGTATATGCATAATGTCATTTCCCATGATTGAAATGATTTTAACAAAATTCTACAAATACTATGAACTCCTTCTAAAACGAGCACGCACATTTGAAACTGATCTTCCGTATAAGACGGTAGTCTTGCAAAGGAAATATTGAATACTGATATTTATTTATATTCCTAAAAATGGTGGTCGCTTCAGAATCTGTTGCATTAAGAACGTGATCATTACGAAAGGGTTCACTGTATAAGGTGCAGCAAAGAATTATGTGTTTTCAAGGTCAATAAAAATGTTTATAACCATTATAATCAATTTTTTAATTTTACGAAGGTGTGTGATTTAGCTTTTCTGTTTCCGCGGTTACCAGTGCATTTGTCATCAGACCATCAGCCAAAATTAACATGCCATGAGATATTTTATATTTCGCTTATCATCCACGCGATTTAATGTACTTATCATTCTTTATACCAATACATGTTAAGAATTCAGTGGTACCTCGGTACACGTTCACTCCGGAATACGCCCTGTTTGGACGCGAAAATTTTTGTTTGGTATACGACATTTGTTTGGAATATGATTCGAATTCCAGGAATCACTTCCCATGAGTCAATACACCTATTGCTAATATTCAATAAACAGTCAACGCTATAACTCAAGTGATTTTCAAGTATTTCGCATTTTTAGCCAAACTATTTCGTTAATTCATTAACAATGAATTTTAGGAAAATGAATGAAAAGAAGTAAGCTACGAAGAAAATAGTAGTACCATCACGCAGGGGAAAAAACAGATTGCTGAAAAGTATGGCGATGGTGTGCGTATCCAAGACATATTGCGTACAGTATGCCGAGTAAAATCGTGTCTTACACTGTGAAGACCAAAGACGCTAATAAATCGGCTAACGTTACGAAGAAGGTGAAATCAATTACCAAACAAAGATCACAAGTGCTAGAGCATGTTAAAAAATTTTCTTTGATCTGGATAGCAGAAAATCGCGTAGGTATAGTATCATGCGCCATTCTTCATTTACGCACAGTATATATTTCACCAGCCGTATTTGTATTTCAGAATTAAACAATGTTATAATGACACCTAGAGGAGTTTTTTAAAAGAATGGATGAATTATTGGAAACGTTATAAAGTATCTCTCCCGCCTTCGTGATGTGGTGGTCTGCACGCTGGGCACGTATTCCAGAGGTCCGCGGTTCGATTCCCGGCAAAGGCGTTGCCTATGTTTCATCTTTCCTGCTTCTAAAAAAACCCTAATGTCTCTACAGTAGTCGCCCTTTAAAATGGGGAGCATATGAGGTATTTTTCTCCCGCCTTCTTCGCATGCCTTCGTGGTGTGGTGGTCTGCACGCTGGGCGCGTATTGCGGTTCGATTCCCGGCAAATGCTTTGCTAATTTTTCTTCTCTCCGGCCTAAAAAATACCTAATGCCTCTACAGTGGCGCCCTAACTAAAAGGGTGGTGGATGATGAATCTCCACACCCAGGATTTGGCGATTGGGTCCCCTAAAAACCCCAATCACACTTTAAAAGGAGTAGTATATAAATTATTTCTCCCGTCGTCGTTGTGTGGTGGTCTGCACGCTGGGCGCGTATTCCAGAGGTCCGCGATTCGATTCCCGGCGAAAGCGTTGCTAATTTTTCATTTTCTCCTGCTTCCAAAAAATACCTAATGTCTCTACAACGTTCATTTGGGATACGTTCAAATGTCTTAAACGGGTTAATGACGTATACCGATGTACTACTGTATATTATTACAATTTATATTTGTGCATTACAGCTAACCTAAACTTTTACTTAATTAAATAATCAGCGTCACCATCGCAGGTTTATTTACTAAAGTGCCACTAAATTATTCAAACCTCGATTACTTGCCCGTCAATAAATATTGTTACACGGAAATGCCTCTGATTTGGATTTTGCGGAAATGCCGTGTGAAGAAGTGCCATTAAACCTTTTTCTTTCGTGTTTTAAAATTTATTTTTATTTATTCTCCTTCCTTCAGATTATAAAACTACAAATCTTGGAGATCGTAGTAAATTCAGCTTAATTTCTTGCAAAATCGTAGGCAAATTTTTAGACAGCAACTAATTTCGAAAGGATCCGAAATGGAATTTCCTAGACCATCCCCAGATTTAACAGGCATTAAAGCTAGAATTATTTAAAAGAAAAATCACCTCCAACCCGACAACAGTTTAATGCAATATTCTGACCTGAGATCTACCTCTTGCCGATAACGATTAGAATTTGTATGCTGTCTTCTACAGCCAACAGAAAGTTAAAATAGTGTAATACTTCTTTGGCGATATGAAGCAACTCCAATGATGGAACACAGCAATAACTTTTATTTAACACTCAAAAAAATGGCGACATACAAACAAGAAGAGAAAACATATTCTATCATTTAAAAATAAATTACATTCTTCGTGCGAGAGTCGCACGAGGCACTCGAGTCTGGTGCCATTCACAAATACCTTAATGTTCATCTATTTAAATTATTTAAACTACAAGATTTTAATATTATTTAAATCTGTTACAACCTCTCCCCCAACGGAGAGACTTTTACCGAAGGGAAAAGTTCTGTAAATTTCGAAAGTTTATAAGCTCAGCTTGCTCAATTGCTTAAAGAGAAAAGATAACTTCTCTCATAAGTTTCCAAATTTTCAGGCCGAAAATTTTAAGTTTTAAACAAATATTTTTACACTACATTTAAATAGGAAGAAAAAAATGGAGAACGTTCAAATACATCAGTTGAGTATACATCAAATAAATAAATAAATCCTGAACGTGGTTACATACACTAAGAGTTATTACATTACTTAATTCTACTCAGAACATCTACGTTCTTGTGCAAAGATCCTTTGCGATGAATGACCTTAAAATTATAAGGTTGTAATGAGAGTGCCCAGCGCATCAATCTAGAGTTACATTTGGCGTTGGATTGTAGCCAGACCAAAGGATTATGATCAGTCTGAATCAAGAATTCTTGCTGACCATCCAGATAAAGATGCAGTTTCTTGATAGCGTAGATGATAGCAGCGCACTCCTTTTCAGTAGTACAATAATTCTTTTCAAACTTAGTAAATTTTTTGCTTATATACAAGATAGGATGTTCACGTTGTTCATCATCTAATTGGCATAGTACTATACCCATGCCATTGTCTGAGGCATCGGTTTGTATAATAAACCTTTTATCAAAATCGGGAGCATACAGAATTGGTTTCTTGCATAGCAACTCTTTTAAATTTTTAAAAGCTTTGTCACATATTTCAGACCATTGTATATTTCCTTTTTTTGTTACCCCCTTCAAAGCGTCCGTGAGGGGTGAAGCAATTTCCGAAAATCTCGGTATGTACTGGCGATAATACCCTACCAGTCCTAAGAAAGCACGTACTTCTGCTTTGGTTTTAGGTGTAGGATACTCCTTTACAGCCAGGATCTTTACTTCATCCGGGGTTCGTTGTCCTTGTCCCACAACATGGCCTAGGTATCTCACTTGATCTTGTGCAAATTTACATTTTGATGGTTTTAGTCGTAAATTTGCTTTTTGTATTCTCTCTAGAACAGAAGTTAAGTTTTTAAGGTGCTCTTCCCAGTTTTCTGAGTAAATGGCAATGTCATCCAGGTATGGTACAGCGAAACCTTCGCATCCAGCCAGGACTTTAATCATAACTTTGCTAAAAAAATATGGGACATTTTTTAATCCAAAGGGTAAACGTAGAGGCCTGAAACTTCCAAAACTAGTTACAAATGTTGCATATCTTTGGGCTCTTTCTGTTAACGGAATTTGCCAGTAGCCTCTAGATAAATCTAATAGGGTAATATATTTTGCTTTTGCTACAGTTTCGATACGTTCTTCAATATTAGGCAAAGGATAGTATTCAGTTTTAGTAACAGCATTGAGTTTACGATAATCAATACAAGGCCGAGGATCCTTTGATGAAGATTCTATCAAAATCATGGGAGATGTATAGTCCGATTCTCCCGGCTCTATAATTTTAAGATCGAGCATTTTCTGTATTTCCTTTTTGAGAATTTCAGTCTGTCGGGGTGACAGTCTGTATGGCTTTATTTGTATTGGTTCGTTATTTAATAGCTCAATATCGTGACAAACTAAGTTTGTTAGTCCAGGATTATTTGAAAAACAACCAGAATATTTCCATAAAATCTTTCGTAAATCTTCTATTTCCTCGGATTTCAACCTTTTCTCGAGTTCATTCTCCTCTATGATATCCGAGAAATTTAACATACTTGGATTGGAAGGTAAACGAGGAATGTCCATTTCTAAGTCTCCTTCCACTTCAGTTATCATATTAATCATTTCTGGTCTTTTGTAGTATGATTTAAGCATGTTAATGTGATATACTTGATTTGGCTCATTTTGTTCCTCAAAACTTACAATATAATTGGTTTCTGAAATTTTCTGCTCTATTTTTCCAGGTCCTTTCCACTGTACTTCTAGTTTATTTTGACGATTCGTTGATAAAACAAGAACTAAATCTCCTCTAGCAAATTCTCTTTTCACTGCGTTTCGCTCGTACCATGTTTTCCTCCGTTGTTGAGCTTCTTTCATGTTTTCTACGGCAAGTTCTTGGCATTTCTTCATTCGATTAATAAGTTCAAAAACGTAACTGACAACATTATTACTTTCTTCAATCGGTTCTAGCCACTGCTCATAAAGTAAAGTGATTGGCGTTCGTAGGTTTTTGCCATGAACTAATTCTGCTGGTGTAAAACCAGTGCTTTCGTGTGTGACTGTTCTGAAAGCAAAAAGAACTGATGGTAGATAATTCTCCCAATCCGAAGTCGCTCCTATACATACGACTCTTAACACCCTTTTTAGCGTTCTATGGAATCGCTCAACGGGATTACTCTGCGGATGATACACAGAGCTTGTTACATGTTTAATTCCGAAACGCTCCAAAAATTCCTCTGTCAAAGCACTGACGAAAAGGTCCCCTGATCTGTTTGGATCACTTTTGGGAAACCCATACGACTGAAAATCTGTAAGAAAGCATCAATCACAGATGGCGAAGAAATGTCTGTCACCGCAACAGCATCTGGATATTTGGACGACATACACAGAGCTGTAATAATATATTTTTTCCAGTCTTTGAAATAGGTAGCGGACCAACGGCATCGGCATTTATTTTAGTGAATATTTCGGAAATTACTGGTACTAATGTCATTGGAGCCTTCTTTTTGTCATTTCCTTTTCCAGCGCGCTGACAAGCATCACAGGTTCTTACAAAATCTTCAGTTCTTTGTAACACCTCGTCCAGTAAAAATATCTAGCAAGTCTTCCTTTGGTCTTTTTGACACCCAAATGACCAGAAGTTTCTTCGTGGCACATCTTTATAATTGACGGCTTGAGTTTTTCAGGTATAACGACAAGCTGTCTTTCAAAGCCCATTTTATCCGTCGTTTTTTTAACTAAAAGTTCTTTTCCTATCAGACTATAGTTCTCATTTTTGCATGTACCTTCTTTAACTTCTTGGATGATTTTAGACAGTTCCTTATCAGCAAGCTGAAGTTGTGCAATTTCTTCTGAGTCAATGTTTACCAGTTTCATGAGAGTTTCATCTTCCGAATTTAGCTCCGGTAAATTATCTTCTTCTTCAAAAACATCTCTGGATGCTTTATTTTCTTCCTTCATCGGTTCTAAGATCTTCTCTTCGGCTATTTCTCTTTTCTTTTAAGCTCTAGTAGAGACAGCATTAACCTGGTGAGGACAACTATCAGGTTCCTTTCCTTGTTTATTCAACAGTGCAAAAGTTCGATTGCCTAATAAATACCTTCCTTTGTCGAGTTCATTTCTAATAATGGCAGCCTTAGTTATTACTCGTCCAAGATCGCAATTTAGTTCGATCTCAGCCAATGGTAAACAGGTTGGATTCAAATCTAATGGCTGTTGCACCCACACATTTTCACCTGTCAGCATTTCCAGCGTGATGTATTTGCGACAAACTATATCAATACTAGCACCTGATACCCTTAATATAGGAATTTTATGACCATTTACGTAACCCATACTAGTATAAGGTAATAGAAATTTATCCTCTGGTTTTGCACTAATTCTGTTAAGATTAGCAGGAGATTCAGTACTATTCTTAAGTTTTGGACATTGGGGTCTTAAATGTTGATAGGACCCACACTGATAGCATTGTGGCGTTTTTCGTTTTTCATATTTATCATCTGGACGTGGACTTCTAGGTCTATGAAACCAGCTTTGCGAATTAAATCCTGATGACAATTTTTTTTTCAGTTTTATTTTTATTATCTGAACTCAATTTACCATGAGTTAGTGCATTGTATCTTTCTTTCTGCCGATCGACTACAGGCCTTTTTTGAAAGTTTCCGCAAACGTTTTCATAGGCATCAAGTTTTTTTTCAGCTAATTTTTTCGATGAAATCATCTCTACCCATTCATCAAGAAAATGATCTCGAATTTCAGGAGGAACTCGACGTTTAAGTTGGTCAAGCACCATCAAATCTAGCAACTGATCAAAAGTCTTAACTCCTAGACCAGTCACCCATTCTTTGCAATAATTTTCTATTTCATAATTGAAATCCACCCATGTGGATTCGGTACTTTTTTGATGTTTCATAAATTTCTGCCTAAACTTTTCCGGGCTTAATTTAAACCGTCTTAACAATAAATGTTTCACGTGTTCATAGTCTTTAGCTTTATCGGAGGGTTCTCTAGCTATTAACTGGGTTACATTGTAAGGAAGTAGTCCTAGTAATTGAGATACAAATTCTTCTTTATCAATTTTAACCCATTCTGCTTTCCTTTCAAACAATAGCAAATATAGACTGATATCTCCTTTCTTGTCATCGAATTTCTGCATAAGGTGACGCAGCTCCGTTTTCGGCTGGATCTGTCCGGTATTTTGAGACTTTGTCTCTGCTTCAAGTCTTAATCTCTCTAATTCATACTGTTCGTTTCTTCTCCGCTCTTCTGCTTCTTCCTGTCTCCTACGTTCTTCTCTTTCCTCCCTCTCTTTCCGTTCTTCTCTTTCCTCCCTCTCTTTCCGTTCTTCTCTTTCCTCCCTCTCTTTCCTTTCTTCTCTTTCCCTTTCCTCCCTCTCTTTCCTTTCTTCTCTTTCCCTTTCCTCCCTCTCTTTCCGTTCTTCTATTAATTTGTCTAAAACTCCTTTGACGAAGACTTCATCATAATCTCTACTTTCAACAATTTTCTGTTTTAAATCAACTATTTTCAAATCTGCAGTCACATGAACTCCCAGTTCAGCTGCGAGATTTTGCAAATCTTCCTTACGAGCTCTTCCTAAGTAAGACATTGTTTCTATGTTTAAAATTAACGAACACTGTGTTCCTTATTTTTCCTCAAAATAGCTCAAAAATGAAATATTTAAATTATATGAAGTTCATTCTCTGGACCACATTAATTGTGATTAAAATAAGAATAATAACATAGAGCAATATATATATCTACCGTCTGGACAACTAAAATGAATATTAAATATAATATCAAATACGGTAATAAAATAAGACAATTTATTATTAACAGGAAGTAATAATCTGGTGTTACTAATATTATGTCTCAGTGATGAACTAATAAAATAAAAATACGCACGATTATTCGATCTTGGTCGGTGCCTCCAAAATAATTATGACTGTAATACTTCTTTGGCGATATGAAGCAACTCCAATGATGGAACACAGCAATAACTTTTATTTAACACTCAAAAAAATGGCGACATACAAACAAGAAGAGAAAACATATTCTATCATTTAAAAATAAATTACATTCTTCGTGCGAGAGTCGCACGAGGCACTCGAGTCTGGTTTGAAATATTGCCATTCACAAATACCTTAATGTTCATCTATTTAAATTATTTAAACTACAAGATTTTAATATTATTTAAACCTGTTACAATAGGAAGCGTTCAAGTGATTGTTTCTTCAGCTCGATGTTAAATAAATTATTCTTTGTAAATTTGTTGTAATTACAATGCCCGAGAAGTTGCAATAAATAGTTCTATTCCTAGTTCACCTTTAGTGTTGCAGTTTGGACTAAAATCATTTTGGAACACATTATATATGAATAAATCCAATAAATTCCGCATATTACATTAATTCATGCTTACTTTACATATAAGAAAGTTCGTATACGCCGAAGTTTGATATTTCAAATATTGTGTAAATGTGCATTAAGGAACATATAAGTTTAAAAACATAAAGAAAATGTTCTGAGACAGATACGTAATATAAGGTAATGCGTATTAAGGAACATATAAGTTTAAAAAATAAGGAAAAAATTCTGAGACAGATACGTAATATAACGTCTCAAAATACGTCTCAAAATTAACGTAATATTTAATTTGCGTGGCATTTTTTCCCTTTGGGTTGACAATGCTCCCTGAAGCACGCGTTGCATAATTACATTCCCGTTAGTAATAAGTTAGTCGTAATGGAAAAATACACGATGCACTTTCCAAAACTCGAAAAGGAATTTTTTCTAAAGTTAGATGACTTTTTATCAGATTTAATAACTTAGACAACAAAAATTGCATAAAATGTTGATAAATATCAAAACGTAACAAAAGTAATTTTTTATATTCGTAAATTAAAAAGCTAAATACTTAACAAATAAATAAAAAGATGACCGCATTCTCCCCCCCCTCTGAAACTAAGAAATTCCCTCAAAGGAGTGATTTTCACATTGGTTCGGGAGCCCCTGGTGTACCTTACTGCGAGATGACCACAGTACTTTTATGGCCTCAGTTTAAAGCCGTGAATTTTGCTCTATGTTTGATGCTCTATGTTTGCTCTATGAGATCTTCTCCCAGCAGGATGGTACCACATGTCATGCTGTTAAAAGCAGAAATTTTGAGGGCGGTTGATTTCGCACAATAGTAATCACAATTAGGCACCAATGTTTTGCAATCTTGATTCTTATATCTGGAAGTTTATAAAGTCCAAAATTTACAGCAAATAAATGCCAACCATTTTTAAACTGTGCTACATGTGGTTATATATAGGGAATCCTATTCTTAGAAACAACCTATTATCAGTTAAAATATTGTGACGATTATACGTAAACATTTTTAATTAAATATATTAAGATTGAGTACATTTAAAATTATATCAAATAAATTCTTTTAATGAAACATAGTCGAAGGTAACTGACAATGCCACCGATCTACAGGTTGAGGGTCAATATCTTGGGATTGGGCGTTAAATTAAAATTGACAAATAAAGTTAAGCACAGACAGCTAATGGGTGGATAGATATCGATGAAAGCTAATGTAGTATACAGGGTGTTTGAAAAGGTCGCTGCAAACTTAACATGCTGGTCTTTCATACCATGACAAAGAAAATTTACATAGGAACCGTAAATGAGAACGGCGACAGTTAGAAGGCAATGTTCGCAGGCTTATGGAAAGTGGAAAGGTTAGGACGTTCCATGAGAAGGATGAATCGGTTCACTAACTCAATTCTTTATGGATATTGTGTGACATTTTGTGGAAAGAATGTTGCCGAATCTCATGGTTGACGTTCCAGCAGCTACACGCTGAAACATCTAGTTTCAGCTGAAACATCTAGTTTCTAAAATATGCAGGCTCTTCATCATGCTGAAACTAGATGTTTCAGCATGATGAAGAGCCTGCATATTTTAGCAGCACTGTGAAGGAGTACCTGGATAGGACATATCCTGATTGCTCGATTGTTATAGACGACCAGTCGCATGGTAACCGCGATATCCCGACCTGACTCCCTTGAATTTCTACCTGTGGGGATGCATGAAGTCCGTGTTGGAAGTGGCGCTACCTGACCATGACACGCCTGCCTATTTTGAATGGGTCCGTGAATCCATGCTTCAACGTTGTGAACCATGCATTGTGAGGACATGGGCTTCGTTGCCAGGATATTGGAAGTGGCGGCAGGTTACCATGACACGCCTGCTCATTTTGAATGGGTCCGTGAATCCACGCTTCGACGTTGTGAAGCATGCATCGTAGGGAATGGAAGGAATTTTGAATAGCTGCTATGATTTAACCATGTTCTTTAATAAAAGACACTTTAACACCTCTTTTGACATCTTTTCTTTCTTCCCCTCTACGCTCAAGAACATTGCCCTCTAGTGGTCGCCGTTTTCGGACACAAGTTCCTATGTAAATCTTCTTTATCATGGTATGACAGACTAGTATGTTAAGTTTGTAAACGACCTTTTAAGACACTCTGTTAAAATGCGGTAGCAAAACTTATTAAACTCCCTCTATGTTAAGTTCATGATACTGTAAGATAGCGTTATGTAAAAGATCCAAAAATTTTGGAATGTTTCAAAAGTGATAAAAATATGTATACAATAGACTACCAGATAAAATAATGTATACGATAAAAATATGTGCTTAAAATATGTATTTTTATTTCATCAACTTTTAAAACAAGAACATATTTTCTGCACTAATATTAAAAAACCGAATGCTTTATTACCTGGATCCAGGATATGATGGAATATCTTCGTACTGAGTCTCATTTTGGCAATCATCTATATTGCATATCATGGACTGCACGAATGGAATGACTCCTGCGGATGGTAACGCCCATGCTTTGTAGTAACCTTAGAGCAAAAGAAAGAAAGATATCATATTAAAACACATTCAGTAAACAGAACCTCATAAAGAAAGAAACATTTAACTTTAACATCCTATAATTCTCTAGTTTAAAAACGGCAGCTGAAAATACGTAAGGATAGATCGTATTACCGTCAAGCAATTAACTGCTGAAAAAAAAAAATAACAGACGATTCTGGACCATATGCGTTGTAAGAAAACTTTGATTTCAATAATGTTGCATGCGTTCAAAAGAAATATTAGTTGCATACATTGTAAATTAAATGCATTTTGATTAACTTCATGGTATAGGTTATTAAAATAAAATTAAAGTATCGTCTGAGGCATCGCAGATTGATTGTTTTCGGCAGTCAACAGGTATGTCAACATTGTAAAACTTTGCAATAAATTTAGGTAAACTATGAAAATAATATCAAACCGAAAGGCATTAATGCGTGGTCGATAAATGCATAGTAGAGTTAATATAGGTAACAATATGTCCAAAAAGTCTCGAAATACTTTGCTAAGGACGCTTTTACTGTAAAAATTCCATAGCTACTGCTGTAAATTTATGAAAGTGTTTTAAATGTTTTCTTAGTTTGCAGAAATACTCCGAACTTAACATTGTAGTTTATTTCTATGCAGATGACGGAAATGGAGATTATTGTTTCCATAAACGACAACGAAAAATTAGGGGTGTCGTGTTAGACAATTTGAGAAAATCTCTAAGCCCACGATGAAGCTAATAAAAATATCTCTTATCTTAGAAGCTCCTCACAGTAGATGAGTACGCTTTTATTTCTTTTTTGTTTGTTCTACTGGCTGCACAATGTCTTTTTTCATGAACTTTCATCTCAGTTCTAACATTTAAGTTTCATTTAAATTCGAAACTATCGTAATTGTTCTGTGTATTTATACGTTTAGACAGCAAGCACTATCATTTCATATAGTCACCGGTAATGAGACTTACATCCTTACCCCAGGTAGATAAATTTTCTTTACCTCCTCATATACTCTTGCTGTTTATGCTTTGAAAATGCAGCTACTGTTTGTTGCAACTCTTCGTTACAAAGCGCTCGTCACCTAATAACCCGACTCACCTGATTAATTAAAGATGTGTTCTGACATACTTATATGACTTGTACCTGAAATTAAATTATGAAGTAAATGCTTCCGATAATGCTTTAAGGTAACGTCTTATATTTGAAAGTGTAGCTCCTGGTGTTGTCACCAAATACAGAATCCAGTCTTTGTTTTACGTTTTGCCATTCTCTACGTATGCTATTAGTGCACTAAATAAACTATAACGAAAACTTCAGTATTGTCCTTCAGTATGTCGCTGATGATCATCTTAAAAAATACAGATGATCCTCGATTACACGGGAAGTTAGTGTTTAGTTTGTAAAATCGCTAGGATTTTTTGAAGAGTGAGACCTTCAAGCCTTCTGCTTCAAAAAATGAGAAATGCCCTCGCCTAGACTCGAACTTGGACCTCTCGAATACGTGATGAGTGGGCTAACGTTACACCACGAAGGCAATCTTGAAGGAGGGAGAAAATGCCTCATAAGGTATTCGTGCATTTGCAGATCTTTTATACAATTTTAGCCTCTCCATAAACTTAATCTTTAATAATGTGTTACTGACCAACAGCTTAAGGAAAAATAAAGAATAAGCATATTTTACTTGTTTATATGCATTTTCTGTTGCAATCTTACAAAATTATTTACTGATGCAAAAATTCAGACATCGGTAACAAAACGGTGACATTTGATTGGGGAAAGTAAGGGAAATAGATACACTGTTTTCTGGTAGTCTATCGTATACATTATTTAATCCTAATAATCTTCATAAACTATTAAAATACTCATCACGTATCGTATGATAATTATATTCAATAATAGAAACCAAGAAGAGCATAGCTTTTAAAGCATCTTCAGAACATATCAAGTAATTTTAATTCTTCAAGTGCCATACTCTTCTCAACATCTCAAGTTTAGTTTTATCATAATTAGAAGCACCTCACATATAATTTATCAGTACCCTTCTTAGGAAACTAAGGAAAAACAGGATGTATTTATATTACGCATAGGAAAAACGATAAAACGCCCATGCAGGTATTCAAATGCATGTCAAACTACCTCTGCTGTCTTATTCATTTAGAACGTGAATGATTTCTAAGTTGAAATGAAAATAAAAATTATAAGCAGATGTCTCTAATCTGCCCTATCCACAATGAAAAACTGCCCGACAAATACACTTTTAAAACAGATACACGGTTTTCGATTTATATCTAAAATCAATATCAAATGCGAAAATAAAATTCTAAAATAAAAATTAATTTTCTTTCATGAAATACTAAAATCATCTTTTAAAAAAATTCAAAAAGTAGTTTGAATTATTTTAAAATAATTGTAGAATTAGTTTTAAATAATTCAAATTCAATTTTTTAAATATTTAGAAGCTATGTGCTTTCAATGCTAATCCGCCTGAGCTGAAAAGGCAAAAATACACTCTTTTCAAAATTTTATTAAAAACTGCATTTTAAATCTTAAAAACATAACGTTAACAACAAGTAATAATAATAATATTAAAAAGCTTACAAGTAGGTTGAGCAACTGGTGGAATGGCATTTCTAGCAACCATAACGACAAGGAATATCACAACTGGCCAAAAGAGTTCTAAAGCTAAAACAACCTGCAGAAAGAAATTAACATAATTATTTAAAAAAGGATTCCATACATTAAAAACGTTTTATTTAATGATAATAATGTTGCAAATACAAATAAATATTATCATTGGAATGTTGTAAATTAAGTGCATTTAAAACTATAGCAATTAGATTAATCATTAATTAAATCAAGGTGACCTTCAAGGCCATTTTACTGTTGGGTTGATGTTTACTGAAGTAATTCGTGCATTATTTTTACACAATTTAAGTAAAATATGTAATAAATGCATGGTGACATAACGTATGGTAGATGTAATGTAACAAAATGAAACGATCCAAAAATTTTGAAAGAGCAGTAAAAGTCCGATAATCCGACATTCAGTTGTTTGAGGCATTCAGCAATATCCCCTTTCACCCCTTGGTACCCCTTTCACCAACATCCCTTTAATACAGTGGCATTACTGTAAGTTCACTTGGCAAGACTCGAGTGACTTAGTAGTTGTTGCACTTTTTTGTCACTTATGTTAATCTGTTTAAAACTTCGCATTTATGTATCGTTTCCTTTTTTAATCATTATTTATTTAAAATGTTTTCAAACTTGATAAGTAGGTTGATAATAAAATGAAAAGGAAACATGTGATTTTAAAAATTCACTAAAACCTGTATATTAATAACTATTATGTACTCGGCCAGATAGCTTTTTGTACCGACGCCATAGTTTCAATAAAACTTTTTTATTCATTTCGTAGTGTATGCGTGCTATTCATTTTTTACTACTGTACTTTCTTCATCCTTAAGTACTATTTTGTGCCTCTGTAGTATGAATTTCATGTCTCCCAGTTCATTTTTGCTGAATTACCACCAAAATCATAAAAGGTGCTTAAACTGTGCACACTAGTGTAATTGAAATGAAAATGATATTACCGCCTAAATCGATTCTTTTATAATGCTTATTAATACAGTGTTAAATCAAAAAGGCAAATTAGATGCATTATACAAAAATACGCAAGCCACTTTCTTTTCGTATTAAACGAAATAAAAGAAGACATTCAAATCTTATTACTACCCTACATGTCGTTTCTTCATTATTCTCATAGAAAAACTCTTCCTGGATCATTTTATATCCTGGATATGTCCACTGCATTCACATCCAGCATGTGATTCATAATTCTTCAAAAGACAATCAGGAAATGTGAATGTTTAATAAATAGACACCAAGCAGTACCTTCGGCTTACAAAATGTGTATTGTTAGGGATTAGGAATATTATCTTCAGCTCTCAGGAAGCAAATACTTCCTAATTCGCTATTATCTTTTTAATTCTTTCCTTAAAATACCCATCACAATTTGTAAAGACTTTTAAGTGGTTATACTGGAAGCAGAACAAGACGACGACGAAGTTCCTTAAAGTTCGTATCGTTTCTGAGATAGTGTTAGTTAAATGAAAAAAAAAAATCTTGTTCCATTTTTCATACTTCTTTAATATCTTGTTTAAATTCAAAAATTGTAATTTGCGAATTTCAAATTGCAATCTTAACATCTCGATGAAGTTTAGTTGATTGGTTGCATGAATTTGGTAAATATAGCAAGGTATCTATCTATATTTTTGATTTCCCGCCCCATTCATTGAAGAACACTACTGGGATACAGAAATGTACGCCCTCCTGGAGAACTTTCTCAGGAAAGCTGGCTGATATTGACGGTACAAATGAGGTAAACCAGAAAAAGACATATGTAGCCAGCTCACTTAATTGGATTTTAACCTGCATGGAACTAAAATTCGGTATTTGATTCATCGGTATTTGAGATGCTCGATTAGTAGCCAAGTGCATAACTTGACACTGTTGAGTCATTTCAAATAAACAATTACCGCTTATTTTAATTAATTAAAAAATATAAAAATATATCATAGCAAGCTTTAGCATCTTTTTTAAAGAATAATATCATCTGCTTTTAACTCGCAAAACTAAATCGCTTGAATAGCATTAAAACTGAACTTGTAGTGGCGTATATTGGAGTAAAATGGCTAAACATTTGGTCTTCAGTCGAAAAACGAAATCCGGCAAAGCGATCTGTTATTATAATATTTTTGGGAGCATAAGAAAACGAATGTTTTAAATCCCATAATTGAGTAACCCCTGTTACATAATTGAGTTACCGTTGTTACTGTTGCGCAGAACTCCTAGTCGAGGCTTTTGAAAGCTGACTTTGAACTCAGATCGTTCTTGTACTTTGATTTCATTTAATTCTTTTTCACTGTAGTTATTAAGTCAGGTACGTATGTTTTAATACATTTATGGTATTATGCAAAATATAACAAGACTTTTGAATAATAGATCTTAAAAGTCTATTAAGTTTAAAAAGTTCTTCATAAATAGTGAGAACAAAAGTAAGAACACTTTTAATTTAGTTCCAGGTACGATCGGGCGCTTCTGGTTAGGAAGCTAATAAAATAAATTTGTCTAATTAATATGATAGGTTTTAACGCTTTTACGATTTTGGATAATTTAGGGGGGTTAAAAATTGCGATAATTATAAAACATATATATAATTAACTGCAAATGAATTTTAAACCTTCTTTATTTTAGGAGCCAACTCAAATAATACATAAATGACGAAGAAAAAATATTTCAACATCTTAAAAATTTGTGGTCAGAACACACTTAAAAAAATTATTTTTAAGAATATACGTTACAGAAGTAACTGGTTTCACTGTCTTCCAGACTAAACAGCAAAAACTGCAAACCATCCCGTTTTTATTCTGAATTTAAATACAAATGCTTTGTTGTAAGATGCTTAGAAAATATAATTTTAAAGAAAAATCTCTGTTGGTCGAATACTTAAAATTCTTTCAGCGCTGTATGTATTTAAAAATGGAAGAATGGGGATGCACTACTGTAGATTTGCTAGAGAGCTGTGAATAGAACAGAGAGAAGAAATAAAAAAAAGGAACAAATGATTAAAACGAAGCGTATAAATCTCTTCTTTAAAAATAAAATGTTCATATATATGAATATATATTTACTAATGTATTATTTAGTATATTATCTCTTTTGATAAAGGCAGTTAGAATTCTATTAAAATGAAGTATCTTATAAGCATATTTAAAAAATGAATCTTGAAAATTTTTTTTTAAATGGAAACATCAAAAATGAATCAAGAAAAAATTGTAAATGGAAATTTTTAAAAAGGTATAATTAAAATTTAAAATGTAATCAATAAACCAATAAATTATCGTCATTTACTGGAAATTAGTTGACTTTTCAAGAGGAACAAACAACCTCCGATCAATTAATGATAACAAATGCGAAAGTGTTTCACCTTTTATTCAAGTAAGAATTATAATGCCAAAAAGGTATTTTAGCAAGATGAGTTTAAGCTAAGTAAGTAGTGGTTTAAGACGAATTTAAGTAAAATCACTGTATAGAATTTAGTAAGAGAGTGGCTGTTCCATCAAGTTTAAAAATAAATTCCAAAATCGTGAGATATTATTGTGAGAGTGAGTAGAAGTATTTTCTTACTTGAGTAAAATGCCCCCGACATCTTAGCCTTTAATCACGTGAACTCAATGTAAATTCGTAATTATAATGAACAAAATGCAGTCTTTGCGAAAACAATTAAACAAGCAAGAAAAGTTTAAAAAAATTATACTTGCATAAGACTTATATATGAGGGCTTAAGAGCACCTGTAAATACTAAGGCTTCCTAATTATTTCATCACCCCACCCTCTCCAACACGGAACAAGCAAATATAAAAAGACTTAGCCAAGTGCTTACAGAAATGCTGTCTCCTGATAATAGGTAAGGATACTCTACTCTGAGTCTACAACGGTGATATTAGTTCGGAGCCAGCTACGCGGTAAACTTCTCTGTGCAGCTTAGGCTGTTTTTTCTACTTATCCTTAGTTTAATTTACATTTTCTATTTTTAGTTCAAGCTAAAAGTGTTGGCTTCTTGTCTTAAGCGGGACCATCTGTGAAGCTATTTGAGTTCAAATAAAATGGTATTTTAACGCTTCTTCGGAGCTGTTATTTACGCACCAGAATTTAGAGAATAGTCGCTACGCAATTCGCCGAAGTTCTAGCAGTTAAAAGACTTTATTTTAATTAGAACACTATATATTGTTTGAAATAATAATATTGACGTTAGGAAAATGGTTCTTAGCAAACTCTTTCCAATTTTCAGAGCATTTCGTTACTTTACGTTTTGCTACGATGCATTTAAGAACCATGCGCCATGGCAGATGTAGCTATTAAAAAAAACATTGCACTGTCCCATACCGTTAATGATTAACCACCCATGACAAATGATAAATGGCGTTGAGGGTGACAAGTATACTTCAATTTAATTTTATTTCAATGGTCAAAATTGACTAAGATGTCGCATACAGGTGACCGTTAACCTGTAGTTCAGGAATGACGGTCAAATTTTAGATAATTTTATTTTTATAATTTACCATATTGATGTAAATTAGAATTCAGTTAACTTATAATACATCAAACTGATAATATTTGACAACATTTATATTTAATAATATTTGGTAAAGTAATTTTGATTGATAAAAGATGTTTTCAACGCCATGCAGTATAAATTTTTTGCAGTATCGTTTAGCTTCTTTTTAATGCTTGAATCTTTTTCTAAAGTCTCCAATTATATCTTGTCCCAGACTTCCTGTATAAAACACCAGTCACGTTAACCTAGTAATAAATCTCGGTTATACGAGACCATGAAAAAACGTGCTGGTGTGGCCATTATGCGCGAGTCACTGTTCTCTAGAAGTATAGGCATTTCTGGTACTCATTGACTGGAGTGTCCGAGCAGATTATTACACTCTTTCCCCATCGGTCTTATGGATGTTTGATGTCTTTCTGCTAAGTAATAGATATCGCACAACCTCACTGAAGTTTTCTGAATATTTTATTGCGTGATCTACATGTTATTCGTGTATCTGATTGTAGTACATGAAGTTAACGAAATTTCCTATTATTTCTTTGCGTGTGTACGAGTGCCGCAATTACATCTCTAGCTCTGCATGTGATGGCAAAATCTAGTGAGGAAAATCAGTTTGAAAGTACGAGCTTCCGCAAAGGAAGAAAAAACAAAGCATTAGGCGTAAGAGCGGTACTCCTTAATATCTTCGAGGTAAAAACAATTTTAATGAATCTATGATCCCGACCTTAATTTATCATGGGATCTCCATATGGCACATATTAAAAATGATTCGGTGCCTAAATTTTAGCTTTATTTCTTGATATGATTTCTAAGATATTTCATTTCTTGATTATGAGTTTTTTACTGTCAAGTCGATAAGAAGTTCTTCACTTTATTGACATGTTGCTGTTAAGTAGCGACTTGGTTACAATATCCTGAAACATTACATTTTTATTTCTAAAATTTGCTGAAACGTTCATGAGGGATTTTTATTCAAATATGATAGAATGATTTTTGAAGTTTCTGCCATAAGGGAATGCGTGAGTCCTGCTGCTACTGTTACAGCAGCAAAGCTCTTTCAAAGCACAAGTCTAATAGCAAGAGTCTTCGGTATAAAACATATAAGACTAAATCCGTATTGCAATCAAAGAGGACGTCTTTCTATCTCCTATATTCAGATTGCAGGCAAGCAAAATCCTACTTTAAGATAGAACCCATTTAGAAATCTCCATCCGTCGTCGACGAGGACGATTTGTGCAATGTTCTGAGAGCGAGGCTGAATACCATTATTCATAAAGTGGCATCTGCTTTTTTAATAACATGGGGGGGAGGGGGAATTTCGAAAGGTCCTGACTAAGGAAGAAAGTAAATCCTTTGCTTGAAATGTTATCTCAAGTTTTTCTAACTCACATGAAGCTACGAAAAGTGTTCCTCCCAGGAACAGTACCATAAGGAATCCGGTTCCATCTCCCCAGTGTATCTGTAATGCATTATGGTAGAAATTAAAGTAAAGTACTCGAGGACAGCATTTTTAAATAAAGTAGTCAAAAAAGCTTCATGGAAGAATAAGAAAGACAAATAATGCCAAATATAGATGCTGATAAAAAAAGCATTTATTTTCATACGGCGTATTGTTTCCGAACGAACTGAAAGCTGATTTTCAAGAAGTTTTTTTCTATTGCTGCTGGATTGGCAAGGAATACTTTGTTACGAACTGCTGGGCACTAGTAATATGCTGATTGTTTCGCTCTGCTGAAATGACCTTAAGAACCTAACCGATGTTATGCTTTAAAACCATTCAAAACGAAAAAATGTTATTTTCTGTGCGGCGATACTCTTCAAAGATGAAGACAATTCTGGAACACGGATATTTACGCCAGTGTATTCTCCGCAACTAGTCGCCATTTGCTCTGAAGAAGCATTAAAAAATTCAATGATCACTATTAACTGCAAACTAAGATCTAATTCATTCTTCTCTTCGCAAGCCTCCTTAATCTTGCGAAGAAGCATAAAAAAACTGTCCAATAAATAGGCCGAGATAAAAGGAGAAAATTAAGAACATATCATTGATAGACTGTAGGGACATTAGGTTATTTCGAAGCAGGAGAGATGAAAAATTAGCAACGTCTTTGCTGGGGCTCGAACCACGGCCCTCTCGAATACGCGACGAGCGCTCTGACCACTACACTACGAAGGCATGCTAAGAAGGCAGGAGAAATACCTTATATATTTCCCCCTTTAAAGGGCGACTGAGGTTTTAGGGGACCGAATCACCAAATCGTAGTGGTGAAAAATCATCATTCGCCACCTTTTTAGTTCGGGCGCCACTGTAGAGACATTAGATTATTATGAAAGCATGAGAGATGAAAAATGAGCAACGCCTTCACCGGGACTCGAGCCACAGGCCTCTGGAATACGCGCCGAAAATGCTGACCACTACATTACGAAGGCATGCTAAGAAGGAAATACCTTATAAGACTTTGTAATTTAATAACTAGTGCTAGTAGTAAGTCAGCTAAAATATAAAAATTATCGTATTTAATTATGATTTAATAAATGTCTGCCAAAATAATTTTATATGTGTGAAAATAGAGATTGATGATTCATCAAAATCTAGTGTATGCCTTCATTCTTCTTCGTTTTCAATGATAAATAGGTCCCCCCTTTTTGTTGCTGTTATTGTTGTTGAAATCACGTAAACGTACACATTATCAAGAATCAGAATGCATTTCCATTTATCTTCTGCGAAATAAATTTCATCTAGGGTTCTTTCTGCGTTGAGCCATATGACTCGGCTAAAGCTGGTGAATATTATTATTTTTTTTTAATCTTTTGAACGTTGGTTAATTATTTTATTTATTGTTGCTTCAAATATATTTAAAGACTTTTACAAATAATTTTTATGTGTCTGCAGATTTTCTCTTTTTACTAATAATTAACTTTAGAAACATTAGAAAACAGTATGTGTGTGGTTTCTTTCTTTTTTTTTTTTTTTTTTTTTTTTTGTGTGTGTGTGTGTGTGTGTGTGTGTGTCTGTATTTGCTTGGAGTCTTCTTTCCACGTAGAAGTCATGACTGAAGATTTTTCTCTTTCTAATTAATAGTGTTTTACATTTCGGACTTCTAATTTTAATACTATGAATTCCCAACGTTTCTGAATTATAGAATAGGAATATTTATTTCTCTTCGGAAAGCGTGAAAACATAAACTTCAATCCCCAGCTTGTTTAAATGCGAGATTTTGGAAGAAGAATAAATTTAAACATAGCAGACAATATTTCTTATTTCAAATAATAAGCTATTGCCAGAAAATTTCATTCCAACACATTTGTTTTTTTCAATTCTTTATCGAAATCGTTTTAAAAACATGTAAACATGCTCCGTATGTGAATAATATTTTAAAATAAGGAAAACACGTCTCATGTATGAATTGAAATACGTAAATTAATTAATTTTTCAAAAATCAATGAAACATCTTTAGATAATGAATTTTGTTTGTTTAATAATTTTAAAAACACTCACAAATAAGCCTATTCGGCTTTCTCTTTACTTACTTCGTAAATATCAATCCCGCTGTTATTATCAATATCTGCTTATACATTTCTGCTAATTTTTTCGTGACAGACTGACAACAGGATCTTCACGACCTTTTAAATTCTGTTTCTCAATTTAGTGCTTTAACTCTTTGTTTTCTAAATATCTTAATTTAAATTTACTGAAATATTTGAATGCAAAATCAACCACTTAAAATTTACGAAAGTTAAAAAAGTTATATGAAGGCTCAAACACACTGAACTGTCTACTTCGAAATAAATACCACCGATTTTCGGAAACGCCAAAAATATGAAATGCTTTAGCATCAGCTTAGCCTTATGTTGAAACTTCACACAAAGACATGAAAAAAATTCATACAAATAACTTATGCCATGCAATGAATCATTTAAAAAGCACTAGATCAAAATCGTTGAATCAAATTTGCTAATTACTTTACAGTAGAAATATGCTATATAATTACTATTACTACTACTTTCTTACTTACTACATAATTACTTTACTCTGAAGGATAAAATTTATAATTAAAAAATGAATAACTTCGTTTTTCATAGCAATAGTTTAGTAAGAGCTGGGGATGTAGCATGTTAATTTTTTCAATTTTAAAAATATTTAAATTGGATACTGGAGTTAGATATTTTGGCGGTCGCTTTAAGAGATATTTGATGGTATCGGTCGAATTAGGAAACAAAAGTCTTAGTGAATGAGAATATAATAATCAATACCAAAGTTTATTTATGACCTTAGAAAAATCGTAATTTAACTACTACTTCTCAATTGGTATACAAGAACATGTAAACCGATGTTATGGCTACGAGAAAGTTCATTATGTACGTATAGAATTATTATGCATTATTATGCATGATGTAGGATTACAAGCCTAATCCTTCATCATGCATCGTGTTAAAACACAGATTAAGAAAGCATATCCAATATGAAATTGACATCATCACTAAACTAGCAGACATTTTTCTAGCAAGAAAGGAAAATAGTGTAAATTAATAAATAAATATGTCACAAGTGCCAATTTAGTACTTACTGGTTGCCTTAGACGTAATGCAACATTTCGCCTCAGGAGCAATTGTACTTGTTTAATTTCTTCCATGACGATGCTTCTTTCAAACAGAAAAGAGAACCCTGACCTCCTCAGTCTTCGTCCACGAGTGGCAACATCTGAAACAGAGAAGATTGTTTAGTTAGTAGAAGAAACAGGAAGATAACGATTAAAAGTTTACAGGTAACTTCAAGTTTCTTGAAAATGAAGTAAGTAGAATATTTACGATTGTAGAAAAATCATTTTCAGTATACTTTGCTTTCATTTTAGCTGGTGGCGCTGAATAATTTTATTATGCTTTTTATACCAAAATTATGAATATTATTTAATTATTTTTTCCTGTCTTGAAAAAGCTGTATTATTTTCACCTCCATCGAGATGGAAAAGAAAGAGAAATTTAAATAACTAAGTTAATAAGCATGAATTCCTAGCCTGGCAAAATTAATTCTATAGATGCGATCCTGCTCCAGAAATTAATGGACAAGAATAATGGAAAGAATCTGGAATCAGTCCTTGCTAAGTTTAGTTTCAAGGTCTTTGATAGCACTTTTGTCGCCCGCTGCGATCTCGATGAACCTACATTCTGCCATACCGTGTTTTCCTTAATTCTGCAAATTTTGCCTCCTAGTGCGACTTCACCAGTTGGACTGATTCTGTGGCTGCCCTTGGCATTGGCCACTGTGGGAAACATACCTTTAATATATTTTCCGTGCGCCCTCCTGCACAGCTGATTCTGAGAGTGTTCCCATTAGCAAAGCATATCATTAATTTAGCTTTCATATTTAATGAATCAGTTATTGGTTAACTAACTGAGTGACTGAAAAACAACAAGCGCATCTCTTGATAATTTTAATTTTTCTTCAATTTGTAAACTTACTGCATGGTCTAATTAATGTAAGTTATGTTACATTTAATTTATAATATATCCAAAATTAGTAAATTTCATTAACATTTGCAGCTTTCTTGTAATTAATAATAGATATTTCTAAATCTATATACTACCAATTGGTACAAAATAATTTTCTTTTCAATGTTTTGGATGCTTTAAAATTTTTTAATATTTTTAGAAATTTCTTTAAGTTTTTAAACAAATTTGAACTCTTCTTCAAAATTTTCGGTTTGCAGATTTTTGTCTTGTTAATTTATCTGTAAAAAACTTTTGGTTATTTGCATAAAAACCTTAACCTTCTACATGATAATTTTCCAAACAAAATGTTTTACCTCAAAATTTCAAAGTAAAGAAATGTAGGCAAGTCTTCTTTTTTTTTCAGATATAAAGTTTTTTCTTATTTAATTTTGTAGCCTAAGAAGTTTGATTCCTTGACACAACAAAAGGTGTGATCTTTTATTACGATGTTTTCCTCGAAAAATAAAAATCATTTAAGTTTCCACCCATTGAACGATCATTTTCTGTACAACTATCCAGTCAGCCATATAAGCCACGAAGCGAAAAGTCATTGTATAAGTCAGCAACAGACGAAAGTTAGAGTTTTTACTTAATATTCCAAATACAGCTTAGACAGTATTTTAGTTAGACCATAAAATAAAGAATTTACGGGTTAATGTAATTATTATTTACACATATTTACAGAGTACGGAATCCAAATTGCCGAAACTGTGGTAAATATTTTTAAAAAGGTTTTTTCTATAATGAGATTTTTCGACCAAACTCAAAAATATTGATTTATTTAATAGATTTATTCTATATCATCGGAAAATTATGTAATTCATCTCTTTTGATTTTCCTGGTAGTTTTTAAACATTTTATTAACTTTAATATTACTTTCTTTCTTAATATGTTTTCTCGGTTAAGATGTTCCTAAACCCTTGAAAAACTTCTTAAAAGTTATTTTTGTATAGGGACCCTATTCCGGGGTTAAGCCCTTACCACAGAATAAAAGAACTCCTTGTGGTAAATGAACTGTGCCCAATTAAAACTAACTGGATGATATGAGATTACATAATTAAATTTGAAAATTCAACTGGACAATACTTGACATAAGGTTAAACTGAAACTATATCATGGACTCTGAGAATATTACATTCAACAATAAAAAATCGTAATGAAGAAATTTAAAACATGAATCAAAAACTGAAACCAATCTGTAAGACGCTAGTGCTACGAATGTTAAAAAAGCCTCAGTTATTCATGGTATAATTAAACGTATTTCATGTAAATTTTTGTGCGTCATATATTATTAAGCAAAATTAAACCAGAGGTCATTGGTAATCTATGGCTTATTTTATTGCTGGTTTAGGACGGAGTGATATTTCCTGCAGTTTCAACCTTTACTAAAGTGATAAAGGTTTGGTATTGTAAGGTCAAAATATTTCGTGAAAACTAAAACGTGAAACAAAAAGGTCATTATACACGTATGCAAAAAAAAAGATTTTTAATTATACATTGACTGCTTTAAATTCGAGAAATGCCAAATACCAAATTTTATTAGAGATTCCAGTTCCTCTGTAGTCAACACTTAAAGATTTTTGAGAGATTAAGCTAATATTAGATAGCTAAGTAGTTTTTACATATTGTTTGAAACTAAGTAGTTTTTACTAACAGCTACGTAGTTTTTACATATTGTCTGAAGCGAAGGCTGGATTTCGGTACTCTTTGCATTTGTCAGTTTCGAATACCTTGTTCTGCACTGTTTTCTTTTTTTCTTTAGGCAAAAATACTCAATTATTTGAAATGCAGCTTTTAAATTTCCACTCTGGCGCTATATTCTATGATTGATTTGTACCTGTATCCCATCAGCCGTTACTAAATTCTAATTAATACGTTAGTAAATTGTAAATCGTTGCTAAATTAATCCGTTACTAAATTCTTAACTTGTGTTCTAACGTGGGTTGTATTGCAGCAACGATTGTTCATGACTGCTGGGATTCGACTGCAAAATTTAATTACCTGATTTTATCATATTTGCTGAAGTATCAGCATTATACATTGATTTCAGTACTGCTTCGAATTACAGAAGAAAGAAAAGAATGCTTAGCATAAGTTATGCACATATAAAGGAAGGGGAAAGGGAAAGAAACGAAAGCACGGAAGTAAAAGATGAAAGAAGCAAAAGGAAATTACTACAAAGTATGTTTCAATTACAACATATAACAGCAGCTTGAAACACAAAGAATGAAAAATCATAATTATTCATTGATAAGAAATCAGGCCCACATTTTCTCACAGAAGGTAATCATGCATTAAGAAAGAAACCCAACAGCATTCGCTTTGAGGAAAACGTTAAAGAAGAATGAACGTTTATTTGTTTAAATGCGTAGTAATGACATATATACAAACTAATGCTTATCGCATATATACACTGAACAATTTTGGATTGTATTATACAAAAAATAATCTGTTTAAGATGTCAAAAATAATTATTTTTATTCAAATTTAAATTGCTTGCTTTAATAACTGGTTAACAGAGATTTTTTCTCATAACGAGTTCAGCCTAACCCATTGAAAGATACCGGTGACCTGCAAAGACAACGGATAATTTTCCCCCTTTTTTCTTTTCGTTTTTTTATAAACGTATGGCATTAATAAGGATTTTTTCATGCTGAATTGTTTAATGGTATCCATTAACTCCATTGAACTAAGACTGAAAATATCTCACAAATAAAGAATGGATACGAAAATAGAGAAGACAGTATATCCAATGTAGACTTTCACTGATAACCAAAAGGAAAACGTTCCTAATCATTGCAGAAAAGAGATGAAAATATTTCAGAATATAGTTTTTCGTACAGAACAAATACGAAAATATATTAAAAAATACCTTCATATGGAAAACGAGAAGATACCACAAATTATAACAAAATTATCACTGACTAAGAATGAAAATACCTAAAAATACAGTTTTTCCCCATGTACAACGAAAATAAAATACATAATACCAATTTCTGCATAGAATCACCCCATACGGAGATTATTATACCTCAAAATACAGTTTTTCGCAGAGAACAGAGAGGAGAATGTCTGAAAATATTGACTTTCAGACATAACAGGGAGGAAAATGTTTTGAATTACCACAAAACAGCTATGAAAATGTCTCATAGAGATATTCACGCAATACAAATGAGAATTATCTGGAAATACACACTTTCATACATAAGCGAGAAGAAACTATCAACACAATAGCATCGTTAAAGAACAGGAATGAAAATACCTCAAACCTTTTCACCAAAAAACAGTGATAGATGTGACAGAATCCAAATCACAAACGGAGTCCTCAAAGATCAGAACTGAAAATATTTCAAATATAGTTTTCCAACAGAACAGAGCGGAAAATTCTTTAAAGCATAATCTTTCAAAGACAACAAAAAAACATAAAATTACTGAAAAACACAGGTAAAGCGTCTCATAATACAGTTTTTCACATATGTTAGAAAGGAAAATACCTCAAATCATCACAACGCGGAAATGAAAATTTTAAAGTACAGTTTTTAAAATGAAGAGAGGGACTAGTTTATTGGTAGAGTTTTTTTTTCTCTCGGGAACTCATACGTATTATTTTGAGCCATATAATTTTTAGCAAGGCAATACAATTTAAAACATTAAACATACGATAAAATTCAAGTACGAAATTTCTTTAAAACAACAAAAGAGAGAAACTATAACTTATAATATAGATTTTTTAATCAGGAAACAGATATGAAATAGCTCAAATATAAGTTTTTTAAGGATGAGGAGTTTTTAAGATAAAGATGCAAATATTTTAAGATATAGATTTTCATAGAAAACAGAGAAGGAAAACTTCAAATCATCCCAGAATAGCAATGAATACGCCTCAAAATAAGAATCATCACATCCTCAGAATGAGTGTTTAGATCAGTGTTTCAGCGCTGATGAGAAAAAATCATTCTGATGATAAAAAGAGGATTTTTTAAGATTACTAAGGAAAAAACAGTAATATCGTTAATGAAAAAATGTAAACAGTTTAAAGCAAATTAGATTATAATTTGTTCAGGTTTCAGAAGCAGCATGGTAATTTATTCAACCGAAAAAAAATTTCGGTAGATATGTAAGGGTCTTAAGTTTTACTAACGTTTATTTTATTTTAAAACTGTACTATCACTTCTTATTTTCCACTTCCGGCCAGAATTAAATGTGTTAACTTGTTTATGCAAACTGTACTTGCTAACGCCCAAGTATTTAAGTTGTGTCTTTTTGAAAGTTTTGTTGTGAGAGAGTTTTAAGTTTTGTTGTGAGAGAGTTTTAAGTTTTGTTGTTAAAGTTTTAAGTTTTGTTGTGAGAGAGGTAGGAAGTGAGTCGCCTTGCCTTTGCATTACACGCGAGTTTTCAATCAGTTGCTGCTTGCCTTTAAGGCCAGAGGTTTATTCCTCTTGATATTTAAAACGTATTGCAGTTTCGGCAGTTTGCGTACTACATATGTAATCTTTTAAAAGGCTGGTCTTAGTGTTAGGCATTTGTAAACTAATTCAAAGTTAACTCCTTACTTAGAATTTTAGTTAGTAGTTTTATATTTTTACGTTTAGACCACAAGTGGTTGGTCTCTGTATCCCGAAGTGCGGGAGCTCCTGTGATCTTATAGAGAATAAAGGGTAATGTCAACCCTTCCTGCGGGTGTTGTCTATTCCACATATATTTGAACATAACTTGAGTAAGCTCCCTGTTTCTGTTCGGGACACAGCATATTTCGAAAGCAAATAAAAAGACATACAAGTTCTGACAAATAAACCAAATGTAAAATCATATTTCCTCTACTAAACGTTGAATAAAATATAATTTTACACATCTTGTACAATTACATACTATTCTGAAAGTGTTAACTAATGGTAACAAACATTTAAAATACTAATAATAAATGTTTAGCGAATTTTAAATATTTGAAAATAAACCACAACCAGCAGTCCATAATTAGTTTTCGGACTAAGCCGTAAAGTCGCGTTGAATCATGTCCCACTTCCGGCAGTTGATAGCTACTGTTCATCTCCGAGGTCTCCTTCATGTGTATTGTAAATGCAAAAATACTACAGTCTCACTTAAAACAAATCTGGGAGTCGAGAATCGAATCTGAGAACAGGTTTCTTCAGATCTGAGCACTTCTGCGTGAGGATAACCACTATTAAGGTTTCATATTTTAGGATTACACGTAAAATATGTCTTTATTGATTGCAGTATAGGGTGTTGCGAATCACACAAAAAATAGTGGTAGCAAAGTAGGTTTGGGGTTTGTTATTTATCATGCTACGTTTAGACTATGTACACAAAAGCAGCATAGTTTTCGAGCTTAGTTCATGTAAAGTCCATTCGATGGAGTAAGTTCCATGAAGGCAGTTTCCAGATAATACATATTTTAGAGCACAATAATGGCGTTTATGTAATTCTTTAAAATAAGGGTGGGAGAGTACTGCAATTAGCTAAAAAAGTCATTGTCAAAGGCATATTTGGCCTATGAAAAGTAACAAAAGCAATGGCCGTGTTGTCCATAAAATACAATCAGCTGTCTTAACCGGTCACCTTCTCTTTCTTCTATGGGGAAACGGATTTCAAATTAGAGCACCTAGATATTGCTCTAGGATGACAAAACTAAAACTGTGAAGACATCTTCCTCCCAACGTCATGTGCTTGAGTTTTGTTCCAAGTACCCCGCTAATTTGTAACTAGTAGTTGGTGCAGCTTAGTATAAACTTCGATTGGTACACTCTCTTCTTTTCAGGTAGGTCTATTTCGTACTTTATGATGTCTGAGATCATCAAAATCTCTAAACTAAAGGACATTCCAAATTCCGCCGACCATTTGTTGAACTTCACAGACATGAGATATTGCAATTTTATGTGCCCGAAGGTCTAGAATTTTGAAATTATGGAGTAAAATTCTTAGGTGAGAAATTCTCATGTCGACAGGAAATGCTTGTTAAAGGAGTCCTTATAGTTAAGTTCTTCTCTTGTTTGATGTGATTCGGAAATAGAGGCATACTTTATATTTTAGGGGAAAAAGTCATATAAAAATTTCTTTAAGACTCAGACTGGTAAACTAAAGGATTGGGTAGGGATACAAAAATTGTATACTGATGGAAATAGCTGAATATGTTTCAAGAGAGAAATGGAAGAAAAACAATTCAAACTTGAGGTGTGGAATGCTCTGGCGTTCAAACTTAAGAGAATTTTCACACTTGGACGACTATCTCCATAACTGGTATACATATTTTAATAAAATATGTTAGTGAGATAGGTTGCTATAATGCAAAATAATATATCATTACATACTGTCGTCAAGGCTCATCGGCGCAGGAAGTTTTAAAACAGAGGTTGCAGTATTGAACAACAAAACAAAACAAAAACAAAAAAAAACAAAAAAAAAAAATGCTTATTAATTGTAACAGTCATACAACTCTTCGTACAGGGAATGAGGTAGTTTATGAGCTCTGTGGCATTATGTCCTATTTCTGCAAGAACCCTATTTTTAGATTCTGTAGGTTTCTGGGATCGGAAGGCGAAGTGCAGATGCTCTCTCAAAAGGGTACCAGACATATTCGAGATCTGGAGATCTGTGTGGCCAATCATCCTTCTAACACACTCACTTTCCATAAAAACCATCTACCTGATTAGCCCTATACGGGCGAGCGTTGTTGTTCGTAAAAATAAATCGAAGGACCAATATACCCCTACAAAGGCGAAGCTACATACTATATATATCTCGTAATATTTGCATAGCTCCTAAGAAACATAAAAATGCCATTCTACCTGAAGAAAAACTTGAAGAAATGAATTTTCAAATGTTTCATTTGTTACAAACCTTTTCATTTCTTAGGCCTCCCTCCTCATGCCCGTTCATTTTCTTACATTTAGTGTTAGTATCACGCATAATATCGATAGTGTTTTTAATGTATTGGACTCTAATATTGTAAATACTAGCAAAACGCCAAGTCATCTTGTAAACAGATAATATAAAATTTTCATTTTTATATTTAGTATTAGTAATGCAACAGTTAGTAATACCCAGTCGGATAACCCTCACAGTTTTGAAAATCTGGTGTCTAATGTTAATGCAGATGCGGAGAAAAAGGCAATTCATTTTGCGAATAGACAGTATAAAATTAAGGGATGGAGGAATATACAATGTAGTTCCACTGATGCGTTGTTCTCTTTCATCCGTTTACTCTCAAATTATTTTTCGCAGAAAAATTTTCTTTTGTGTAAGTTATATTGTTGAAGGAAAGGATATATAATATATCATAAACAAATACATATTAAATTTATTAGTTAACGTATTATGCCATAGGAAAGATTCCTAGTCAGCATCGAGTTTTTGCGTTTTTGAGAAGATAAAAATTATAGGTAAATTTTAAATCGAGTCGGATATCCGCGTTCCTAACCTCTGCGTACCTTAAACTTCAACTATGTTTTAAAAAATAGAGCTTTACATTTACCAGTTATAACTGGTAAAATAAGTTAAATATCTTACGCAGTGCTGAATTGTAAGAATCTGGATAATGGATGCAAGCGAGACAATTCAAAATTTAATTAAAGCTCTTTGCCAAATGGTAACATTGTGAGAACTGCCTGTTTGAGAGTCCGCATGAAATACAAAATAATAGTCTAGTACTTTATGCAATGACAAAGTTTTTCATATCGTGTGTTTGATAAAAGCAAGAAAATATAAAGAGCCAAAAATTTTAGAAAGATTCTTTCTTTTAAAGACTCTTTGAACATTAAAAAGAATCACCAGATAAAATATAATTCCAGTTGTATGAAACTAAAGACTTTCTTTTACTGTAACCTTCTAGTATAGCACATTTAGCTAGCAATTTGAAAGGTTATAGATTTAATTCCAGACGAGAACACATTGACTTTATCAAGATTTAAAAAGGTTAAAAAAATCATGATTCACAAATTCTTCAAGCATTCCTAACTATTTTTAACTATTGTAACTATAAACTATGAGAAGATTTTTCTAATAATTATCACTGTATATAATTAATCTAAATACTAAATCGTGTCGTGGTTAATCAGAGATATAATGTTTTAGCATTACCAGGAAATCTAATTGTTATTCTACCTTATGAGAACAAAAATTTGAGGAAGTGTAAACGAATACGTCTTTCTTTTTCCCAGTTTAACTGAGTCCGAATTCCATCAACTTCACGCATTCGTCCATTAGTTTCGTGGGCTCTAGCGATTTTATTTGATTGCTGGATTCTGCATTGTTCAGCAGGTTTTCGAAACCTTGAAGCGAAAGTGCGTTTCGCTTGTGAACAGTTTCTCCAGATATAGGAGGGCATTCTACTATAAATGTAGATAGGCTTTTTGCCTTCGCCCTATAAGAAGCATAAGGCACTTATTAATGATTATTACTGCTATTCACTTATTTTTGAAGAATTCTGGACTTCAAACATCTTTCTTCGGCAGCACATTATGAAATACACGTGTTTTTCAAATAAAAGGTGAACCAATACTACACATCACGCTCTTGCACGTGATTGTTCTTCGCTGACTGAAGTTATAAACCTTTTCTCCTATTCGGTAAGGTCAAGGTTGTATTGGAAAACGGATGACAGTTCTGTATATCGTGCGACTGGGAGGACCCTTGCTGCCTTTCCATTTGATGAACCCGTATAAAATATTTATTAAACATTCATAAGTTAAATGCAAAAGCCTTAAAGTTTATTTTAACCCTTTTAGTTAATTTTTCAGTGCTTATAGCTCATTATTTTCACTGCTCGAAATTCAATAGTTTTCGCTCTCACACACAAAGTTAAACAAGTTGAAATCTTTTAACCGATTACCAAACAAAAGTTGCTGCTGTTACATATAGTAGACAAATCTGCTTGTATCAGATTACAAGTTTCGAAATATAATGTTCGATACATGAAGTGATTCAATATATAAAACAACAGTAACAGCATGCATATTTAGAAAATTTTGAGTTTTTATCGCATATAAAATTAGTATACAAATTTTCATTAAGCTGATGAGGATGATTTAAGAGCTGAAAATATTAGATACAAAATTATGTTTACAAATTAAGGCTAGTATTTATACGTATAAATTAAGCAAAAACGCTTATTAGGTTAATTACCATCATTTTTACCGACCATTTCTATAGACACATAATAACTGAATTATACCAATTAGATGGTTATTAAAAATAACTATTTAAATTATTTAAAAATGCGTCTCTTGTTTACAAACCGCTCATTTTATTAAGACAAATTTTTAAAATAAATCACAGTTTTTCTGTACAATTTATTAGATTTTCGAGTGGGAAATGTAAAAAATTAACTATGACCTTACCAGGAATCCAGCAATGAATCTTCCAACTGCTACCTGGATAGCCACTAGATTACAACCGTACACATGACAGAATTGTCTTAATTACTTAAAATCTTACGTTAATTGGCCCAACAGCGGCCGAGCGGTAAAGTCGTTGAACACTGGTAGTTCGGTCCGAGGTTCGAATCCCGCGAACGGGCTGGCTGCATGGGCGTTTTCGTGGTTTTCCCCACGTGTAACGTGTATACGAGCCAATTTCCTTAGAAAGTTCTCCGTAGGCATCCCTGCCCTTAGGCAGATAACCCTTGAGGCTTTGCCATAATCGCACATACACACTCTTACGTTAATTTATTTTAAATTAAAAAAATTTCAACGCTTTGAATATAATTTTACTCTATCGAACTGATTTAAAAAGCTTGAATTTAGCATGTTATGTACTTCATTGTTACCCTAGTTGAAAAGAAGAATTTTCCTAAGTTCAGTGATTTTTTTCCTTCACTACTCTTTCTCCTTCTACTAATTAAAATGTATAAAATAAAACGCATAAAAAGGCTCTTTAAAGTACGTGTTTTAGTTAAATACTGTTAGACAAAAGTAAAATGAAAATAAATTTTTTAATTAACCCAGTTTTATTTATCGTAAGTGACTAAAAATCGTAGTGCAGTCATATAAATAATGTATTGGAGCATTATCAGAATTTCTAGGAACAACAAAATTAGCAATATAGAAATGGCATACAATTACATTCAATTCATTCAGATTTCTTTTCCAGATGGAGTCTTTAACTATATATATTAAAACGTTCAAAAACATTTTAGCTATCATAATATTCTTAGACATATGAGACTATGCTTGAACATTGCACAGTTTTTAACTACGCATTCAAATTAAATCTTCGAAGAGAATATAAATTAAATTTTTAAAGAGAAATTTAAATAATCTTAACATTATTATTCTTTTAACCTGCCATTTCTCAATATTCTGCCATTTCAATGTGTTATACGCCATTTTTATACATTACTTCCTTAAATGTATTATTGGTATATATTACATGTAATTATTGTACGGGTTCCCTATCGATTTTTAGTCATGTAGGAGAAAAATACTGAGAAAGCTAAAAATACTTTTTGACAAATAAATAGTATACTATTTGACAAAACTTAAAATATTTCTTTCACACAGCTTATTTTTCAAAGTAAATATAAACTACGTATAATACAAAATATACAAAAGGAACAAAATTTATGTTTATTTGTTAGCAAAAAGATATAGGAAGAAAAAATTATATGAAATAGGAATGGGGTATGCAGGTCACCTATCAAGTCATAAATCCTTCGAAAACAATCAAATACCTCCTCGAATTCAGAAATTGCTACTGACCCAGACAGAGAAAGATAAATTTGGGGAAATATAAATTTAGGTTAAATTTATATACTCAGCGCTCCCAATGTCCTCCCTGACTCGAGGGTAACATACAAAGGAAGTTCATTGTAATACATGCAGATATAATTTGTTGCATATAACGCATCTTGTTATAAAAATAATCTTACCATTCTTTTGTTTTAAATTTACTGTAAACTGCTAGCGTTGTGCAAAAACTAAAGCGAAACAATCAATTGTGAAATTGTTCGATAAACAGTTTCCACAAGAAGACTTCATTATGCAAACAAAGCTTATTTAATTGAAAGAAATAATCTTTAGGTGTATTCGAAATGTTTACATTGCTTTTTCAATAAAAAAATTAATTTTATTACAAGACTGAATACATTTTCAAGGTAATCAGCACTATTTATTAATTGTACCTCAGTTTCATTTACATCAATTAAATTCTCGATTTAACTACTTAATAACTTTAATTTACTCATTTTTTCTAATTGAATATACTTGTAATTTCTCAAATGTAACATTTCCACTTGTTAACGCAATATCAGTTTTAGAAGTAATCTTTGTAGCATTTCTTCTGCCAGCAGTACGTTCTTGTTTGAGTTTTACAACGTTTTCATCAGAAATCCTTTTATTTTCATGTAAAAGAAATGAAACGCATAAAAATGCTCATAATCAAAGCGATAAAATCAAAGCATAAAATCAAAGCGATTTAAAAAACAAACCAAATTTGTCAGTTCTAAAAGTAAAATGCTTCCTTTTATGAAACTTTTAGAAACTCTTGATTGTTATTTATTTTTACAAAATATTTGCTTTTTCCAGAAGCAAAGAATACTTATTTTCCAACACTCTATTTACAAAATTTATGTATTCCAGTTCAAAAACATAAGTCGTACCGTGTTTTTCATTCCAAAATAATTCACCTTCATTTTCCGTTTGCCATTCAATTACACCATAACAAAGATTAAACAATTAGCTGCCTAGACGGTATAATGGTTAGGAGAATTTGCTGCGATGTCAAAGAGCCTGGGTTCCAATCTCGGAGAAGGCATGGTTGCAACTGTCCGTCCCTTCATAGGAGGCAACAGGGGCCGCTTGTTAAGTGCCTCCACAATAAAATGGCCACCACTTCTAGTCTGAGAAGTGGCCAATGCTGAATAGGCAAGTGCCCGCCATTGATTTTTAAAAAAAAATTAAATAATGATCTGTTTACGGGATAGCTTACATATAACATTCTTATGGCATACTGTAAAAATAGACATTTCTTAACAAACGTTTCAATAAAAATTTCTCAGAATTTATGTTAAACTTTTGAATATAAAAATAAGGTAACATTTGCTCACTCAGATTAATTTAATTTTACCTTGTCTTGCTTTGGATAATTCTCTTTCTACATCCTTATACGAAGTAAAAAGGTGTGGTGTGTATTTAATTATGGCAAAGCACACTAGGGCTATCTGCCTAAGAGGAGGGATGCCTTTCGTGGAGGACTTTCTAAGGGAAACTGGCTCGTATACACGTTACACATGGGGAAAACCACGAAAACACCCATGCAGCCAGCCCGTTCGCGGGATTCGAACCTCGGGCCGAACTACCAGTGTTCAGCGACTTTACCGCTCGGCCGCTGGTGGGCTCGAAGTAAAAAGAAAGTATTATAATCGCGAAAAGTTTCAGGCAGCATATTTTAACGAAAATATCCATTTTGACCGCTATCGAATGCAATTTAACGATGTATTTGCGTGATATCTGTACGTAAGGACAGAATAAAAGACTCTTTTCCCCCATAAAAAATTATAAAACTGATTTAAAATGAATTCTAAAGAGAATTTTTCATGGCGTCTGTGCGTACGTATCTCGCGTAACTCAAAAACGAGTAGCCTCATAACGTTAAAATTTTGTATATATGATTGCTATAACATGTAGATGTGCACCTCGTATTTCGGTTGCTATCGGCCGCACCAAACATATATAAATATACGTATATATCCACTCTGTTACCCGGCTTAGTGATCTCAGTTTCTTTACTCTTACATGTTTGTAAATTGTACATTTTTTTCTTTAAAAATGATTGAATTATGTTGTTCTTATCTTCCGGTTAAGGTTTTTATGCTTTTAGTAAATCTGTATGTAATATTTTTAGAATTATCAAAAATTTTAAAGTTGTTTAAGTTCCGCTAAGACTAATAATTTTTTGGTGGCGGCCATTGCTTGTTTACATTTGAAACAGCAGAATAGTGGATTTGTTGCCAATCTAGAGAAACTTAGCTTCGCAACAAGAAAGATAACGCCTTCATTTATTATTGCCAATTAAATCATGCTTAATCCTTTCTGAAATTTTTTCGAGGAAATAAGTGTTTAAGATTTACTTTGTAATTTTTAATACAGTTATTTTGAGTTTTTATGTACTTTTGCCTTGTCGCGAAGTAAGAACTGAATTAATTGAATGAGAAATACTCAATCGTCTGTGAAAAACCGTTTCTTTTTTGTTTTGTTTGCTTAATTTCTTTTATACATCGTTCTAGATTTATTATAGTATTTGAATAGAACATGTGGCAACGATTAGATAATTCTTCAAATGATATAAATTTTGTGCATTCTGAGTCATAATATGAACGAAATATAACGCTGTTAAGTGAACCTAGCGCCAGGGTGTCGCTATGGTAAACAAATATAGTGAATTTTAAATAGTGCATTTATTCTATTGTGGTTTATGCACTATCCAAGAAGTAGATTTAATTCAATCCAATAAGTTTAAATGAAATGCAAGAAAAAATGCGTATAATTTAATATTGCGTACAAGGAAATGGGGTGTACACATCAGATTTTTTACTATGAAGATCTAGAAAGCTTAAAACACTGAACTTAAACCAATAATAGAACATAGCGGAGAAGTTACTAGTCAGAGATCTCTATGCCACGATTGAAATTAATTTTAATTCATTGATGATGTAATACATAATCACAGAAAATATTGATATTTTAAATTCAAATTTGGAATCCTGCAGGCTAAGGTTTCTAACTTTAATCTGTAAGATTATTCCAAATTATATCAAAATAATGATAGGCCAAGATTCGGCAACGAACATATGTCTCTGGCTTGCGTGTCTTGAAATATTCAAAACATCCTTCTTAGTGTTCAGATTTAAATCCTGTCAAGCATATTTGTAATGTAAAATTCGAAAGCATAATATTTCTTTAAGACATGACAAACTTGTATGACTTAAGTGATGAAATCAAATTCAACCTGTGATAAAAAAGATTAAAACTTCATCTTAAAATCCAATGAAAATTAAACAAAATCTTGGCCAAAAAATTTTAGAAATATATCTATAAGCATAGATCCCCTAATTATTTATATAATAAAACTGGAAGTGTCTGATCACTTTTGTTACAGGAATTTTCTGCTCGAAAGTGAGTTTATTAAATATTAAGCTCAATATTTTATTTTAGAGGGAAAATATTCAATGCAAGAACAAGACTACTATTAGCCAAACTGTCTCAAAAAACATGCATTTCATAATTTAAATTTAATGCATTTAAAAATCGAAATTATTTTCGAAAATAAAAATTTTGACCATTTTTGTGAGATATTGTACTAGCACGACATAGCAGAAAAAAATAAGATTTAAGAAAATGTGGAAAACATATTTCTATTCTTCTAGATTAAATATAAGCATTTTTTTAAATTCGAAATCGCAAATAAAGAAAGGAACGGTTGACGTTGAAAAAAAAAAAAAAAAAAAAAAAAAAAAAAAATTCGATGATCGAAAGCGTTCTTGAGCACTTAAAGAATTAAAAAGAAAAGAAAAACTATATGGCTTTCATCCATACGGTATAATAAACAAATTATTTATATACAAATTATTCTACACCAGGTAATGTAGTACAGGCGTTAGAAAAGTCTTTGTTTAATTACATTAATACTGCCTATGTTTGTTAAAATATCAGCTAAAGAGCGTGTGTGTATTTAATTATGGCAAAGCTCACTAGGGATATCTGCCTAAGGGGGAGGGATGCCTTCCTGGAGGACTTTCTAAGGGAAACTGGCTCGTATACACGTTACACATGGGGAAAACCACGAAAACACCCATGCAGCCAGCCCGTTCGCGGGATTCGAACCTCGAATCGAACTACCAGTGTTCAGCGACGTTACCGCTCGGCCGCTGGTGGGCCTATCAGCTGAAAACATTTTAAAATAATGTATTTAAAATTATAACAGTTAGGCACATCATTAAAAGGAAATGAATCCAAAGAACCTGTCAATCCAAAGAAACACAATCACCAGTATAGGGCATGACAATAAATTTATCTAACACTATTTAAATAAATTCAACCGAAGTTTACCAGAGATCAACAAGGCTTTCTTTCGTCGTTAACCTTGAGTTCACTAAACATAACATTCTTCCAAATTGACTATTCAAAAATGCTTTTGAGTAGTCAATTTGGCACAATGTTATGTTTTATTGTTTTGTTTTTTCAAGTGCTTCGAAAGCGTGTAGGGAAAATTTTGGTCCATTTTTCGTTATACCAGAATTTTAATGTCTTAAATGAAGATTTAATTGAATCATTTTTCGGTTTTTGATCTTAAATGGACCAAGAGAACGAAACATATTAATCGACTTTTATGAAGCTTTAATTCATTTTCCCTTCATAAATTCTGAATTGGAGTTTCAGTAAAAGGAGATTAATTTTAATATGTTTATAATTTTGTATGTTTTCCCTTTTGCAATTTTATTTTTTGAGTTTGTTTTACTATGAATTCTTATTTTAATTTGTTTAGATATTGTGTTAAACCTCTTATGCACAGTTGCAATTTTTAATATTGTTGAGGAATTGCCTTTTTTTTTATTACAATTTAATATTTACTTTAGATGCTTTCAGTTTATTTTATTTCAGTCCTGCAGCTATAGCGCAGGATGGGTTTAAAAAGAATTTGCTTTTAAATTTTTAGCCTATTATTGTGTTTGTTTTTGTATATTATATATACATATATAATATTAAAAGTTTGTAAGATTCTAGCTTAATTAATTAAACCTATTAAATAAATTTTACTTTGTTATCTAGATCTTTACTTGAACTGTGAAACGACTATTCGCTAAGTTCAAATTGTATCAATGACAAAACGTGAGAAGGGTGAAAAGACCTTTTTACTTAACTCAAAAAGAATTTGTAGCCGGCACTCTATGGCAGTAAAGTATCAAGCTTAAATCAGCGAAACAACGTGGCCAAACGGCATAACACGCTCTGTCTGAAGTAACTCAAACACCAGCTTAAATATTATCTTTCTATCGTACTTTGCATATCACGCGAAACTGAAACAACATTCTGGCAGGAAACAGAAATGAGGGAAAACAGAAAAGATAAGTAACTGAACAAAGCTTGTTAGTTTAAAACTAAAATAACATTTCTTACAAGTTAATTCCTTTTAAATCGCTCTGTTTTCTAAGCTATTTTAATTATGATTTGAAAAATAAGGATCTCAGGAAATACGAATAACAACTTTCTGAGTACCATGTGTTAAAGAAAAATGTAATGACGATATTATAAGCCACTGCTACGGCAACTCTTACCAAATAGAATGCAAGGTAAACTCACACTAAGTTTAACTTAACATTCCACAAAAGTTGTGTAACATCCCACAAAGGCATCATTATATGCGTTTCTAATCTCAGTAGCACGTAATTTTTTGGCAAATCGTATTCTTTAAATCTGAACTGTTTCAAAATAATTCGACATAAATCCTAAGATATAAAAGTTTGTAATTTCCTCATGTCGGATAACAGTGGATTATTAAACACAATATGTTATAATAAAACGAAAAATATTTGCATTCGAGCTTGAAAGAAAAAAAAAGAATCTGATTTACTCCCAGAACTAGGACACCAGATGCTTTTGTTTTATGTCATTTAGCTTGAAAATTTGATGCACGGATGCATTTCGAATCGGCGAAGAGAAATGCGTGTCGTTTCACTTTTGCCCATCGGCGACGTGAAGTTTGAAAAGAAATGAAATCCGTTACAGATGGATGACATACCTTACGGATAGAACGTATCAAATTTTATTACTTTCTAACAGCAAATCTTTTGGCATTATGCCATAGTTTTCTAAGTGCTCTAAAGTGTTTTGTCTTTATAAATGTCCTCGGTAGTCTCCAAACATTTTGAAGCGTTTGGGTGCAGTTTCACGTATTTAACAAACACGAGAAGATTCGGTTCATTTTATTTTAATAATCTATCTTGATATAATTACTTATAATTTTTACTACGTCAAACAGATAAATTTGTTAACGTTTTAAGAATTAATGTAATTCGTAAAATCAATGCTTATAATGTCATACATTATGTACTCCAGCACAAATTTGCTTATTATTTATAATTCTTTGACTATAATAGAGGGGTGATTTAATTTACACAAATTAAAAATTAAAAATCTTGCTTCTTTGATACTCAAAAAGCCAGCATTATTCTAGTTAACGTTATCATCAAATTTCTTCAAGCAAATATTGCTACTGTTACAAAAATTTATTGCTTAAACTGTCACTGAATAACTGTTTATAACAATCTTTAGTCGAACTGGAATTGCTGATAATGCAGTTGGAACCCAGAATACAAGTATAACTATACCTCCGGTTTTATCAAATTTTATCGCACCGTTATAACTCTTATTAATGTCCGCAATAACTTTTGAAAAATGTAGAACAACGTATTATGTATAGCGTTTTAATAAAGTGAAAATAACATAAAGAGCAACATACGAGACGACACGCGTTACTACGTTACCCTTCAGCAATCTGACGAATTCAATTAGTATATATATATATATGAACGATGCAAACGTTTAAAACATGGGTATTTGTAAATACACTAAATTTAAGTCCGGGCAAACAACGAACGGCAAGTTTATGTACTGTAAGAAAAAGGCTATTTTTTCCATTCCAGAAATGTTGTTTTCCTGTTTTAAAATCTATCAAACTTTGCATAATATAGAACTCTTTCATGCTTGTTTTACATCAATAAAATTAATGGGCGTTCATTCATACTCATCTTCCAAAGCGGAAATGCAATCAGAAACAAACAAATTTGAAAAGTCTTCTGAAAGGACCGATGACTTCGGTTGCAAAATAAAATCTATTGCAGTAGAACCTCGATTTTTCAATCACGCATACATCGTTCACTTTTCGAACGAAGTTTAATTAGAAAAAACGTTATTTATTTCGAGTACCTCGTCACTTGGATCGATCATTTTCCCTCATTAATCACTTACAAATCACACTCCCTGTAGAGCATTTTTCACATAGATCGTTTGAAAAAAATTTGAAATGAAGTACTATTAATTATTTGCGTTAGTTTTTCTTTGACCAACAAATCTGTCAACACGATAACACAGTAACATTTCGCATGCGGCCCCTCAGCTAGGCTAGCATCACTTCCGCGTGTTGTTTGTTTCGAATTCAAATAAGTTTATTACTGTTAGCTTGCATTAGTTTATTCTTGTTCGATTTCAATTAAGGTGTGTAAAAATACAAAGGAAGAATGGTAAAATGACAAAAATGAAAGAGAGAAAGCGGCGAGCATCTTCTGAAATTTAACAAAGTTACAACAAAAAGTTAAAGCTTTTTTCTATCCTCAAAATGGAAGTGACATCGCTCGTGAAAACGCATGTTCCAAAGTCGTATTTTCAGATGCGACAAATCTGAGCTAAGACTCGAAAGACAGTATCTAACTATTTTATTAAAAAGTATTTTTTCATATAATATATTCATATGAAATTAATAAGCACTATTTATTTACTACATGTTATTCATTTACGGTATTCCTCATTTCTTTCTTCTTTATTCTTGAAAAACGATAGATCATAGCCTAGTGGGCATGTTTTGGTAATGTTTGCGGCTGGCTAACTACAGTCATGCTTTAAATTTGTATATAATGATGCTTTAACACGTTGGCTTGGAAACCCAGCTTATAGCAGATTAGGTCTACAAAAAGTGTGCAATTCTTGTTTTTCATTCCTTACTCCGAAAGAAACAGGAATAACTTGCAAAATTTGTTTTGCAAAAATTATAACTATTACATCATTAACTAATTTAACTAGAAAAAAACTTAAAGAATTTGAATATTAAAAACGAATTCAAAAGCTATAATAGCGTTTGTAAAATGCTAAAAGAAACGTCTAGAATCCACGAATTTACTTGACAATGCAATAAAAACTTGATATTTTGAGAAATCTCGAAAAATTCCATAAAATTCGCAAAAAACTTCGTGTGGCAATAAAATACTATCAGATTTATAATTAAACAGAATGTGAACGAAAACGCAAATCCAAGATCGTGCTTTCTCTTTGCAAAACAAACTTTTAACAACACCTTCAAAACACGTATACTTGAAGAAAGCATTCTCAACTGCTCTCGTTTTCTATTTTTTCATAACTATGCGTATTTCTTTCTCTTTTTTATTTGTTCGAATTTAATTTGTTAACCTGATATCTTGAATAATATTAACTAATAGTTACTAAACAAGTTCCTTTTCCTTTTTTAAAACGAACTTCTTTAGCAATCACGTAAAAATTCTTAAAGTTGTGCATTTTAACTTAGAGGTAGAAAATGAATCGTGAAGTCACGCTTCTCTCAACCGAGTCGTTTTCACTACCGAAATTGAAAGAAATAAAAATATTCGCAATAAAAGTCCTAATCTTCTCCGATCGACTCTCCGCTCGCGATCGACGTGATCCCAATGCCAATAAATTGGGCAAAATGTTTTGTTCCGCAAATGGAATTCAGGTCAAAGAGCCGGTGGTAAACTTTTTTTCCCTGATCTTTTTCTCGTCCTTTTCCTACTTAAAAAAAAAAAGAGAGTGAAGAAGAAGAAATGTCTTGAGCGAAAAGCGAGTGGCGGTTAGACCCAAGAATTCAGATGTGGGTTAAAAATTATTGCCCAGAGGGCGTGCGTGCAAGTTTATCACGTGGATTGCGTAAATAGGACCACGTTATGATACAATTACTAACAGAGAAAAGTTAAACGATTATGTAGCCAGCTACGTAACATACGGCGTTAAGAAACATCTTTTAAAAGCTAAGAAACGTTGTAAATATTCATAAAAGTTCTAAGTCGCACCTGTTTTTTTTTTTTTTTTTTTTTTTTTCATACAAACGTGATTATAAGCGGATGAGTCTTAGAACCGTTGGCGTCATAAATTTTCAGAATTTTTTTAATACTAAATATTCTTAAGTAACTGGTATCGGTTCGAAAATAATAAATTGGTATCCTATTTTTGTTAATAAATTAAAAACAATGATCAAAAAAATATTTCCTAAATGTATTTGAACGCTTTACTCCATTTATTCTATTTCTTTGAGTCAAAAAGAACTATTTGTTCAGCTGCTGGTACTGAAATTTAAGGATACATCTTAGAAATGATGACTTATTTGAATCGATGAAATACGGTATTTAAAAGTGCTTTTGCTATTTTGACTAATTTAGTTTTGAGCAGTTACGAGCTTTTTAAATTTGAAAGGTAGAATGACTTATAATCTGCCGAATGACAACAATCTGAGTTCTTCTATTCCCTGATTCACAAGGATGATAAATTAAAAAGATTAATATGCAAGGCAAGAGTTGACAAGTTGTATCATGATATTATAGCTCAAAGTAACGTATTATAACAATCCCAAAACGGCGCTTCACTTTCCAAATTGTTGCCTCCGAATATTATGTATTATACTTAAATAAATTAAATAATGAAGAATCTGCATGAATGTATGTGTGTTTCTCACACTGTGAAAAAACAACGGTACCTAGAGACATGAAATTTTGAATAATGTAGTCCTCTACTCTAATAGGGGCATCTGGAAGCCCCATTTGGAATTTGGAATTTGTTTTATTATTTATTTCATATCTTGTATAACTTAAACGAATTTATGATTAACAAACTCAAAGATTTCAAAGTGAGCAATGGCAACACTGTACGAAAAAAAAAATTATCTCCCAGAGGGCGAGACTGTATACCAGAAATTCTAAAGATATGCTCGTTTTAAATAGTTTGTGATATTACTATTGAACTGAATCGTATGACTTAAGTGCAAAGAACAGGATATTTAATAAATAAGGGTAACACACAAAACGTTAAAAAAAAACCTTTGGACGCAATAAAAAATCTAAAAGCTTTCAGAATTATTTTATTTTGTTATAGTTCTAGCAAATATCAAGAATGAGAACAGAATGAGTTTTGACGAATATCAAAGACTGAGAAAGATTTGAAATTCGAAAACTCGTATCCTTACTCTTTTCTCGTCATTCAAATATTTTCGACTCTAATCTAAGAAACAATAAAATATTTTAGCTAAAATCTTTCGAAAAATTAATTTTATTAGCATCCAATAGAATACCTTTTCTAATGAATACAACAGCTTCTTCACTTTTAAACTTTAAGGTAAATCTGGGTGCTGTACAGTATATAATTACAGAAGTCGTACTCCTAAATGTGTCGATGTAGAAACACTTTTTGTTCATTTCAAACCAAATACCAATCTTAGAAATAATTTTCTATCCAGCACCAGAAAGAAGTAGAATAAATGGAGTAAAGCGTTCAAGTGCATTTAGGAAATATTTTTGATCACTGCTTTTAATTTATTAATAAAAACAGGATATCAGTTTAATGTTTTCGAACACATGCAATTTACTTCAGAATATTTAGTGCTCGGAAAACTCTGCAGTTCTAGAATGTCATCGAATCTAAAAAGCAAGCCCGCTTACGATCACTTTGATATCAATAAATAGGAGCGAACAACACCATTTATGCTGTACAAAACTTTTAATATTAACCTAACAGGAAGTGTAAGGATTATGTTAATTTATCTAACAGTCAAATTTTGAGCTAAAGTTACTTTTCTACCTCTTCTTAATTTCAAGCTTAGAACTTCCGGACAGAACGTATTTTCAGAATCGCGTTTGAATGCAAATGAGGAGAAGTATTTAACTGTGAAGTTCTACTGACTTCGTTAGAGAGCCATAGATTCTGACTAGCACGCTTTTGCCTTTTCAGGCTACTTTCTCTCTTAAGCTGTTATTACGCTCGGGCGCACTTTAGGCCCTTGATACTTTCGTCGTTATTAGCATTAAGGGACCAACTCTGTTAAAATCATGATAGCTTCGGTTATATCTTTTTAGTTAAGATTAGTTAAGTTTTAGTTCTTCGTTTCCCAAGTTCAAGCCCGAGTGAAGGCTTTATTGTAACTTCAAGAAGGGAGTCATCTGTTAAACTTTTTTGGAATAGTAAAGGAACAATTCAATCCAATTCAATTTTTTTGGAACAATTCAATCCTTCCCACGTTTGTTCTCTGTCTCACGAACATAAGCGATTATTCGCTTATCAGTTCTTAAGGTCCCTCAACTTAAGCTATAGATTAAAACTCTTAGGAATCTTACAGAGGTAAGCCCAAATGGGCTATTAGTCTCGAAACGGGATTTTGCGTCGGTTAACTATAAACGATGTATCACTTTTCAAATTGTTGCCACCAAATATTTTCGACCTATTTTATTTGTAAAGAAATTAAATAATGAAGAATCGATTGCATTGTGAAAAAATGGCGGCACCTAGAGACATCAAATTTCGAATAATGTAGTCCTACACCCGAACACATGCACCTGGAAGCCTGAATTTTGAACTTCGAATTTATTATTTATTTAAATTTATTTTATAGTTTATTATTTGTTATTTATTTATTATTATTATTTATTTCACATTTTGTAAAACTTTAATGAATTTTTGATTAACAAACTCAACGATTTAAAAGCGAGCAGTGGCGAAACTGGTCTAAGTAAAGCATTTTTGTGACCAGCGTGCGAGACAATCTATCAGAAATTCTAAAGATATGCTGTTTTTAAATATTTTGGGATTTTGCTGTTGAGCTGAATTTCATGTGCGAAGTTAGTGCGAAGAACGTAGTATTTAATAAATAGTTAACGCACGAAACCTTAATAATAATAATAATAATAATAAAGGTTTTATATGAAAACTGAGCATTGATAGGATGAACTGAGAAAGGACTGAAAAAAATAGAAAAATGTATGCCAACGTTTAGCTCTACATTGGGAATTCCAAACATATGCTGCTATGCTGCTTTTAAAATTTTTATGATTTTGCTGTTGGATTGCATATAGAGTACGTGCGAAGAAAACTATGCTTGCTTAATAATAAAGCTAAAAAGAGAAAAAAAATTGCTTAGCAGAAGTGAGTTCAACACCAGACTGATAGACTATGAGCTCAGAGAGAGCGTTAAAGTCCTTAACAAACCCTTTTGGGCAACCGTTATATCTGAAACCTTTCATATTATTTTTTACTTTATTTTATTTTTATTTATTTATTTATTTTAACATTTTTTTATTATTATGTCGATTCCTTGGAAGACATTTAGTGTTTAAGCAATTTAATACTTAAAGTTATTCTCCGCCGTCTTTTGGTTTGATTTCGCTGGGAAAATATAAAAAATCTGCATTGTTACTTAGATACATTTTGTTAAATTATATTTAGGAAATGTGCAAGATCCAGAGTTTTAAATGAGTTCTTCGTTTAGTAAATTTTCCTTCTTACCTTTGTAATATATGTAGGTATATTTTTTAGAAATGTTTTATTAAATTTGCTTTTTATTAAAAGCGGGTACATAGTCTATTTCAATTATAAATTTGGGACATTAGATAAATATTTATATGCAAGTTAAGTTATAATATTTGTACTTAACTCTTATTTTCGTCTAAATTGTTTCACTTATTTTTCTACCTTATTTTACTTATTGTTTCTATATGTATTTAGTGAATTTTTACGCCATTTCTTTTTGTTTGTTTTTTGTTTGCACAAACTTTTCAAAATAAGGCCACTAATAAATCATGAAACTACATTCTTTAAAGGAAGTAGTCTTTTAATAGAAATAATTGTTTATTCTAGCATAATTTTTATAATATATACTACCGTTAGAATTAATTATAGATATAATATTATAAAAAATGTACAAGGCTAATATTAATATAATAATTAAATAATTATGTATTATAGTACAAGAGTAATTATTTATTGCACTTTACCATAACATTATGTAAATTCTATATATGCAGTAATTTAAGAACGCGGTATAGAAAATACATCTAATTTTAATCATGGCCAATGGCTGTAGATGGTGCTGGCCTACAGCATGAGCAATTGCTTAATAAAAGGATGGAACTTGCAGACAAACGTAGCTGTAGATTCAATACATTTTATTTCTGGATAAAATAATTTTTGGCACACATATTCTGATTCGCGCAACATCGTGGGTGCAATCTACGCTCCGTATTTTTGGAAGTTTACTGCATCTTAACACACTATGGATAATGCAGAGAAATGAACCATCATGTGTTACTCGGAAACAAGTAAGCGAGAGAGTGCGATGTATTCAAAAGACACCTTGGGGGAGTAGATTTTGGTTCTCAAGAAGTTTTGATTTCAATTGAAATATTATTCGCAGATTGGCTAAAACGTATCTGCATTGCAACGTTATGCAAGATCATATGATATGGATTAATTTGAAATAACGCAGTTTAGAGTGATATATTAAAGTAAGTTACTGTTTTTAAGGCAGAAAGAAGAACTATTCAAATTAAAATGAAGAATAAATAATCTCGCGAATTAAAATCAGAAGTTCACAGAATTTTATCTTACATGCAGATACATATATATATATGCATAGCAGAACTGAATTTCGAGCACAGTCATATTTTTACTGATACATAAATAAATAAATCAAGGAATACACAAATTTAAACTATTTGTACTCAAGTCAAATTATAATCTCCACAGTACACATATCAAGTTAAATTACTAAAAAATAATTTTTTGCCTTTTTAACTCTTCTCTTTAAATGATATGCGAAGTAAACCGGGAAGAAATAAGAACGAAAAATATCATAATTGATGTATCCACCATAGTTCATAAATATATAGATCGGTCTTCATACAGCAAGCGTGTTGGTATCCGTGCCTGTGGAGGTCGAACACGAAATTTTCGTTAAAAATAAAAGTTTAAAGGTCGTTAGAACTTCGATTATTTTCCAATCCGTGTAAGTTATTTTTCAGTAGCCTTACTAACGCTATATTTCAAGAGGCTATTATTATACTTTCGCTGATTTGAATAGCTTGACAGATACTGAATGATAAGTGATGTAAATAAAAAATAAATCCTAGAAACCCAAATTTACCGGTGAAACCACTATTATATATCAGCAATGACCTTAGCTAACTAGAACTGGGTGAAAGCTTTGAGAATTGAGATTCACTTCTAAGCAAGCATGGACCAATTAAAGAGCAAGTCTATGACCTGTTTTGGGGTTGAAGTGCAAATAAATTTTGAAGCTTTTTTTTTTTTTTTTTTTTTTTTTTTTTGGAAGCCAAACGAATGCTGGAAGATGCAGAAATCCAACCGATCAGTTGAAATGAAATAAATATGTACACAAACAAGCCGTTTCTTACTTTATTAACTGCATGCAGGTTATTAAGTACAATTTACTTAAGTAAGAAATAAATGGCTTCACGTAAGAGTTAAGCTTATGTTTTTGTAGCATTTATATTACTTTGCTAACAAAAGCCGGTTATTACGAAATTGTGGTGTCTCTTCTCGCTAATTGGGTCAAGTTCTCGCAAGCTCTACCCATGATTTCGCAACAGTGTACTTTATTACTATCATCGAACTGTTATATATTATGTATTCTTTAAACCGCGATATTTCTTCAGGAATAGAAGCAACAAAAAAAAAAAAAAAAATATTTTGCTTTCGTTTTATTTAGACAGTGACACGATTAAAACACAAAACAAACTGCAATCTGAAAATCATACAGTAAGCTTTAACACTTAAAAAAAGTACTTTTTAAAAGTTGAAAAATTTTTAAAGTGTAGAAAATTTTTAATATAAAAAATATAACAAATTTTTTTAATAATTATTTACCATTTACGTAACTTACTTCTTTTATTAATGACAGGAAAGCTACCAAATGTTCATAAAAATAACAATAATAACTGTAATAAATTAAATGTATTTAATCCACATCCTTTAAATACACTGCTAAAAAAGTAAAACAGAAATCTAAATCATGAAGGGGCAGTTTTATTGCTTTTAAGTCATTGAATCTGCTAACTGATAAGAGAGTTCGAAATTCGAAAAACAAATTAAGGATCTTCTGCTTTGCGCAAAGCCAACAGTGTGCAGATTGATTATGCAATTTTTTTGGGGGGGGAGTGGGGGAGTTTTACTTGATTAAGGCAAAGTACAAGAGAACATGCAAGAAGCCCGTTCATCAGGATTAGCACCCGGATCGAACTACCTCTGTTCAGCGACTTTACGCTCGCCCAGTGGTCGTCCTTCGTTATGCAAGAGATGCATGAAAAACTTATTAAAGATGGTTACATTTTGCGCAGTGGCAACACTTGCAAAGACTTCTTCTACAATCTTTCCATTCTTTTCGTCGTTTTCATTAGAAACTTCATTAGGAAACTATCGTGTGTATTGATTTTATTTTGCCAGAATGGGATTTTACATGCTCGCTGAAAATTATATCTTTCCTTTGAGCTAGAAGATGCATTGCTAAGTTGAAGTTTAAAATGTTCGTAAATTATAATGTTTAAGACTTAATGATTCCAAAACGTTTTTGGCTTAAAACGCTTTTAACGTATCAGGATTTTTAAATGGAACCTGAAGTCAGGATACAAGCATACTTAATATTTACTTAGCGCGGTAGATTTATTAACTTGAAAAAAAATGCATGAAATAGCAGAACCTTTAGGAACTTTTCCAAACTCAAGAAGTTAAAAAGTTCGTAAACGAGAAAGTTTTTAAGTGAAAAAAATGACTTAAAGCGATAAGACAGTTAGTGAGAAACTCAAGAATTGAGGATACCATCCGAAGAGGTAACTTAAAAATTACAATGACATAGACATAATTTAATGAATAAACGGCATATTTTCGGTTCTGAGAAAAAAAATCACTCTAGAAGCATTTTTGGGGCATCACATAACATTTTTGGGGCGTAGAATTAAACAGCCATTATGCAGCCATGTATGTATATTAACATTTGTATTATCGCCCAGACGGTATAGTTATTAGGGGAGCCTACTACGGTAACTAAGGGTTCGGGCTCGAATCCTGGAGAAGACATGGATGTTTGTAAATGTATAGTACGCAACAAGTGTTGGTGTAGCACTGGTGTGCCTGGGTTATAGATCCTACCCCCAATCGAAAATAAGCTACTTCGAATTATAACACAAAACATAACTAAAAAGATATATGAATATGTAAAAATGACTTAGCTTGTTTTTTAAATTTAACTAATGAGCTTAGTAAATGAGGTTAAGGTGAATATTAACAAATTAAAGTGTACCAGAATCTATAAAAGTGAAAATGCTATCCAGAGAAAGCTGCAGAAGCCCGTCGAGCCATTGAGAACACAATGACTAAAAACATGTAATTGTCATAAAATCAGGAAAATGCGAAACCTAGTGTGCAATATTATACGAAAATACATGCATAAGTTATAATGAGTTGAGGGAAGTGAACTAGATAAGTACAAATAAAACAATAATACAGATAGAAAGACCAGGGTATACTGTGTTATTTCTCGGGAAGGTTATATCAAGTTCTAACTGGGTAAGTTCTCAGCCATAACATGATGTGTGAGTTCAAACATTCAATGATCAGGAATTTATATATTATAAGGTGAGCTAAAAATTTCTTTAAACATATAAAACAATATAAATAACTTGTCGATTGCGTGCTCTGCATTTCTTAACTCAAGTACTTTTTCAGAAATTTTCCGTAGCACATTACTAATGGAGAACCCTTTAAATATGTTACATATTTCTTTATATACTTTGTAAATATCAGTAAGATCATTAAAACTAAAGTCAACATTTTTATGATCATTATTTTTAACATTAGCATCTGATTGGGACGAATTGGTGTCCGCCGAAAAAAAAGCGGCAAAATCATCGCGGACGAAAACGTCGTGATACAAAACATCGTGGGAGAAAATTATGCAAGAAAATCGTCGTTGAAAATATCGAGGTAAAAATTAAAGTACGTAAAAATCATCGCATTATAACATCGCAAACATGCGTTTTCAGGTTTTTGAAAGCTGTAAATGTATGTTCGCATAATGATTTGGGAGCGCAAGAAGGAAAGAGGAATTCTTTTACTTCCATATTTCGCATTTTTGAATGAACTAATAAATCTTTGCTGAAAAAAAAAAAAAAAAAGAAGGAAACTTAAAAATTGAAAATGAGTAGAAAACTAATGCAACTCATAGAGCTTAATAGAATTTGAAATTTTCATAGTTAATTAGCAAAGGTCAATAATAAATTAACCTTTTTTATAAAGTTTTCTATTCATAATTTTTATGAAAAATATAGTCTAAAAATGCTTAGAAAAAGGAAGTTAAATAACTGCATAAGGTAATCTCTATAAAAATTGCTTAGTTAATTATCAAATTATTTTCTTTCGCATTTGTCAGTCTGATATTGTTTTAATGAAAATTACATTTTGTGTTGTTTTCGTTTATTCTTAACATGTCAACATTTTCATGTATCGCAGGCAATAAATTTTTTGGATGTGGATTTGTTAGTTACGATGAAATTCAGTTACATAATAAGCCAGTATGGGATTTGAAAAACGCATGTGTGTGATGTTATCGTCATACAATGATTTGTAGGTACTTTATTCTTTAACACGATATTTTCGACGACTATGTTTTTAAACTGTGAAGTTTTTAAACCGCTTTATTTTCGACCACGATATTTTTTATCACTATGTTTTAGAATTGCGATATTTTCTCTTTGCTTTATTTTCTTCCACGATGTTTTGTACCACGACGTTTTCGTCTTGCGTTGTTTTCTCCACGAAGTTTTCGTCTTGCGTTGTTTTCTCCACGACGTCTGCGATGTTGTTGCCGCGATATTTTCGACTGTAACCGGCCGAATTACCCCGATTACCGGGTTTATTCGATCTGCCTTTAGAAGCGCTGGCATAACTTACACCATTTTTAACATTAGAGATATTTTTAACATGTTTTGTAGTAGTCTTTGGCATAATATTATGATCAGTAGGAGGTTTAACAGAATTAACATTGTCGTTCACATTTCGAAAATTAGTATTTCTATATATTTTAGGAAATTTGGGACACCCACGATAGTTCGAAGTATATCCCACTGCAAGGCAGTTCCAGCATATAACATTAGTTAAACGCTTAGCTGTATGTGTCAGTAAATGTATAGTGTCGGTACCGCATGGCGCCGATCTTAAATATGCTTAGATACACTCTAAAAATGTTTAGAGCTACTCTAAATATGCTTAAAGTCCTCTCGTGTGGATTGGGGGAAGGGAAGAGGGGTGAAAGACCCCCGGATCCCCCCCAGGATGCTTTCCGTCAAAATAGGGGTTAGAAAATAGAAGTCCAACCTCTCTTTGGAGTAGGTCCTGGCAACCATTGTTCCGTGTAATATGGACAAGATAACAGCAACAACTTTTGTATTTTGATTGATTTTATAGGCTAATTTGCAAATGTAGTTAATACAGGACTATCTTTATCGAGTATATGTACTCGAACAAGGATCTTCCAATACTCATCTGGATATACTACTATAGTTCACCCACCTGTTGAGTTCTTCTTGGAAGCATACTTTCCATTTTAGAAAATTATTGAAGAAAGGAATGTTATTAAGATTTATCTTTCAGTATATAGAAGACGTTCTTTCTTTACTATTTACTGGAAACTTTCCGACTAAAATTTTTTCCGTGTGCGTCTGTGTGCGGGCGTATGTGCGGGAGCACTTTATGGTTGTATATGTACTACGTAATATTTAAAACACGAAAGACTGCAGCAAGAGACTACCAAAACATGATATGAACCGACGCAGCTCAACAAACCTCACTACCTTTTTTATAAATTGATTAATATTTTTGTCCATGCTCTAAAATTTCGCAAGAATCAGCTTAACTTGGATGAACCACTCACATCACAAAGAAGAGCAAGGTAAAATGCTCTAATTTTCTACATCGCCCCATACATGAAGAACGACTGGGAAGGAGAAGGAGACCCAGTTGCCAATTCCAGGTTATGAGGAATTATCGGCGAACACAATTTAATTGATCCGTCTTCAGAGAGATTGAGTTTCCAGAAGCAGGAAACCTGAAAAATCGGTTGTTCCTTCTCTCAGATTCGAACTACGAAATTATCAATTGCTAGCCGGATGTGCTATTGCATACACTACGCAAAGGAATGTAATAGTTCCTTATATTGTGATTACTTACAATGCGGTATATAGTAATATTTCGGTATAAGATATCGTTCGGTGGATTGGAAACTTAAAAGACTTTCCATGCTCGAAGGAAATAAAATTTTGATTTTTTTGCAAACTTTAAAAATTTACTAAATTTAAAATGTTTCATAAACAGAATTAGACTTTTAGGCGAGAAGCTCTAATAACAGAAAACTTTATATCCGAATAAAGTAAATGCGCACTTCCTGAGTTTTATTTCTGAAATATAAAAAACAAAATAAACTTCTTAGAAAGGAAAATTTCTTACGTAAAAACTTTTAATTCGTCTTTTACTGTGCATCAGCACTAAATTCACAAAAAAAAATATATACATTATTTATGAATGTACACAAATGAGAGTTTAAATGTACACAAATGAGTATGAATTTTGAACTGAATAAGTAGTTCTTACGGTTGAGATGAGCAGCTTCTTGATCACTGCAGAATCTTGGAATAAACTGGAGAGAGAGAGCTTCCCTTATTTTCGGATCCCACATTGATTTCCTCAAGATAAATACCAAGTACACATTTTGATGGGGATCATTTACTGCACATATTAAATATAACACCCTATTTTTATGGTAACTACTAAGAAAGTTATTTGGAACCCACAGCAGCTGTTACATTGTGCTTTGCTATATTGCTTTAGATTGCCATATATTTATCATCCATGCAATTTGACAAGTACTATATCGATAAGTGAAACAACATTTTAAGCTACCTTTTAAAACTTTTTTTCAAACGCCAGGAGTAAACGTCAAACAGCAATTCATTGCTTTCTCTAATATAGGAGACGGACACACCATTGTGAAAAAATACTAAATAAACAACATGAAAAAAACAAAGGCTTAACATTTATGGTTAGCTTTAAAATTAAAGGCTTTTCTCATATCCTTTTACCAACAGTGATGGAAGAAAAGAACTATAGCTGAAACCGCCTTCAGTTGTTTGCATTTTGAAGTAAAGGTAAATGTTGTCAATGATGAAGCACTTTTTATATTCTTTAATATGAGTGCTGAAACTCTTAAAAGCAAAGATTTGTTTCTTCCTTACTTTCCCTTCTACATTATGTCTCTCTTCCTCTTTTCTCATAGAAGAAAATTTTTTTATCTAAACTTCATTTAGAATTGAACAAAATTAAACTAGAAAAGAGGAAACCTTTCTATGTCAAATAAAAGAAATTAAAACTTAAAAAAGTGCACTGCTTTCCAACGTTACAAATTTCATCATTTTAAATGTCATTTCATCTGCAGTTTTTAAAATTTAAGCAAAGACGTGTGTAACACCGTATAATAAATTGACAGCAACATTTTTAACTTCACTACTTCTACAGATTGTCATTTCTATCTGAAATAAAGCAAAACGGAGAAAATATCCGACATTTCATCACTAGAGTTATGATGAAATTTCGTAGTAATACACTGTTTTCATAAAAGATCATATCCGTCCTTTATTTTCGCAACCGTTGGTCGTAAACATATACTTCTAGTTGCAAAAATATTTTAAGCGATAAAGATATTCATGTTTGGGTATTTTTAACTTTAAAAACTGTCAGTTCTTAAAAAATTGCAAAATCTAATTCCCTGGTCCGCATACTTACGTTTAGGAAAATACTCATTATAACAAAATAGAATATAAAAAGTGTGACCCCCCGAGACAAAAATTGACCAAGTTAAATCATTTTAAAGTTGAAATTTACATTTACGTTCCATACGCAAACTAATGAGCGAAATGTTTGCATTTGTACGTAATTAAAAGTAAAACATCAGTTTTGAAAATCGCTTATGATGTCAATAAATTAAGAGAATTTCTGTGTAAATTATCGAGGAAAACTATTTATGAGTATGATGTTTTTCAAAAGGAGATTTTGTTTACACTATCTTATAAAAGTTATATTTTAGAGAGCACTGGCAGGCTTTAGTATTCGCGCGTAGCCAACTCGTAAATATTTTTAGTTTAATGAGTTTCTCTTTATGATTATTACATTATAATTCCAATGTAACAAAACTGCGTGTGAGTCGTAATAAATATTTTTAGAGTCGGTAATTTATAAAGTAACTGTGCGAAAATTCTCTCGGCATACCAGTTGTAAAAAATAATAAATTAAAGAATGTTACACACTAGACGTCAATCTCGAATACTTCAAATTTATTTATTAACCGACCGCTTGTATAAGTTGATGTCAAAAATCGCAAATTTTGAAATTAAATAACTCGCTCAATTTTTGTCGTACAGGTTTTAAACATTATTGCATTTTATTTTTTATAATGAGGGATCGGGAAAACGCATAAAATATTTGATTTTGTAATTTGTCCAAAATTGACTTTTTAAAATTTGAGTTCGCTAGAACATGAACATTTGGGCCATTTAAAACATTTTTGTAATTAGAAGTACATGTCTGCAATAAACCTAATGAATTTTCGAAAGGAAATTGGCTTGCATTCGCGTTAGCACATGAAGAAAACCAAAACAGCCATGCAGGCAGTCGGTTGTCATTCAGAATCGGTCAAATAACCGATGTTCAAGCACCATCCATTCGACCACCGTGAGGTCTTGTCCACTGTTTGTAGTACCAAAATGTTATTAACAATTCAATGATAATATCAAAATGTTATTAACAATTCAATGATAAATATGTTATATTGACATTAATGATACAATTGTGCTGTAAACTTTTACTCTTTCCTACCTGTACTATATAGTAAGCATTATGTCTTTTTCACGATAAAATATGTTAACAGTTGTAGGGTTTATATTTATTTTAACTAACATTTATTTTAAGTTTAAACTATCTTTCCTGTCAAGCCTTACTTTCCCCTGGAACTGCCAATGCCAGAATATGTAAATTTGAGTAGAACGCGCAAGGATTCAAATTATCAGCGGAAGTATTATGATTTAAATAGAGAGGAAACAAGTTCGGTGTGTGATATTCTTACTTAGCGAGCGCGGAGGTAGTTAACGAGAATTGAAGAACCCCGCGTTGCGGCCTATGTGCCTGGCGGGAAGTAGTGGCAATTGTTCCAGTGAGCTTCAAGTCTGCTGAATTAGCAGCGGTATTGTAAAACGCGGTGAGTTAGTTATTTTAGAGAGCCTCGTAGTTAGAATCTTGTCTTTACTTTCTTTTCAGGTTATTATTTTTATTTTGACTGCCAAGTTGGCACAGTTTGTAAGCGTCAAGAGGACGCAATTGTAATTTATTACGTTGAATAAAAAGGGACTTAAACCCTTTACAAGACTCTGTGGTTTATACAAGCTTTCACAGTCACCCTTGGTTGCGTGCAAGTTGGAGGCGCGCAACGTTATATTGGCGCCCGAACACTTATCGAACTGAAATGGCCGAAAATTGGATGGAAGCCGCTGGACAACACCAAGAAATGACAACGCAGTTAGAAGGATTTGGATACCTGGTCCAGACTTTGAGAGCATCAATCAAGCCAAACGTCTATTTCGACGGAAAAAATTCGGTGTCCGTATTTTTAGAAGGTATAGAAAACCACTTTCAGCTATACCCTGTGCCTGAAAGACAAAAAGTTGCCATCGCCACATCAGCACTAAGAGGACAGGCCGCGCTATGGTGGGAAAATATAGGCAAATTTCTTCTAGGTGAATTTGGAAGCCCGACGTATACATTTGAAAATTTCAAAAAATCGTTAGTGAAGGCCTTCCCCATAGTGAAAGATCGCGCACGGCTGGAAGCCGAGCTATATAGTTTCTATCAACGGGATACAGCAGATTTGACGGACTTTATTTTACGAAAAATCAAGCTAACGGATATGCTGTATGGGAAAAAACCCGATGCGGAGATTATTGAAATAATATTACCAAGATTGTTACCCGCTGTCCAAGACTACTTTGAAATTAGAAACCCAAACACATTGCAGGAACTTTTCGAATTGGCGGTGAAGTTTCAAAATCGCAGAATAGCGGAAAAAGCGAGAGGGGAAACATATTCTCAACATACCCGAAGGAAGGAGGAAACCAGAAATGGAAATCGCTCATATGGGGGAAAGAACTATCAAGCTAACGCATCGAAACTCGAAGGTCAAGGCCCAAAAAGAAAATTTGAAAATAAGCATCCGCGTACCCAGAAGACACAGATTGAAAGGAAAGCTTTAAACGACTAGAGGGGCCTGTGAAAGGGAGGGTCCAGACCCCGGAAGTTTTAAAAAAACCCTCAAATAGACATTTAAATACAGTCATCGTAAAAAACTCACAGCTACCAATTATACAAGTCCTGGTTGGCGATGTACCAGTAGAAGCCCTCATCGATACAGGAGCAGAAGGAAATTTCATGAGTGAAAAGTTCTTCAAAAAGAATTTTTATAGGATACGACTCTTTAAAACCAGAAATACGGAAATTATAGCGGCGCAAGGAAAAACATGTCACTGCATCGGGAAAGTATCATTAAACGTACAGGTAAAAGAGGAAAATCTCAAAGTATTAATTTTTGTGGTGAAACACCTGCAACACTCTCTTATTTTAGGTATGGACTTTTTAAGGGCCGCGAGGGCCAAATTAAATTTTCAAGATAGTTCCGTGGTGCTGGAGATGGACCAGAGGGTGGTGGAACCTGTGGAGACACCTGAATTGGACCTTAGCCATTTGAATGACCAGGAAAGTAAAGCAATACAGCAAGTGGTGAGTAATTTTTCTCATTTGTTTTCAGAAAAACCAGGAAACTGTCAAATCGTGACTCAGAAGATTCAATTAAATGCCGAAAACCTTTGTAGGACTAAACCATATCGCTATGATAAACAAAAAGACTTAATCATCGAAGAACATATTCAGGAGATGTTAAAGAATAAAATAATAACGCCCATAAATAGTGAGTACGCGAGTCCAGTCGTACTATGTAGGAAAAAGAACGAGTTTCCTCCTTCGGATAAAAGGGCTTGGAGGTTTGCTATCGATTACAGAAAACTAAATAGCATTACTAAATTTCCAGTTTACCCTTTGCCGGTTATAGACGAGATCATTAGACAGATTAAATCGACAAGATATATGTCTACTTTGGACTTAACGTCTGGCTACTATCAAATAGCTATGAGACCCGAAGATATACATAAAACCGCGTTTATAACAAAATCGGGCACTTATGCATTTTTACGCATGCCTTTTGGGTTGTGTGGGGCCCCATCAACATTCCAGAGAGCTATGGACATTGTTCCAAAGCCTGTCCTAGGAAAATCAACTTTAATTTATCTAGATGATATAATTATAACGAGTAGTACGTTGGAACAACACATTAATGACCTCGTTTTAAAAATTAAAAGTTTTTAAAGTTTTTAAATTATTAAAAGAGGCCGGTCTTACAATTAACGCCTCAAAATGCAAGTTCGCAACTAAAGAACTTAAATATCTCGGTTATAAAATTTCGCAAAAGGGTATAGAAACGCAAGATTCAAAAATAAAAGCTATTAAGAATTTCCCACCGCCCAACACCGCCAAGAAACTTTCGTCTTTCCTTGGATTATGTTCTTACTATCGATCTTTCATAAAAGATTTCGCTAATATTGTTGAACCACTCTTAGTAATCAAAAGAAAAAAGAGTAAATTTACGTGGACAGCGGAAGCTAACACAGCTTTTGAAAGATTAAAAGAAGCGCTTATTAATGCCCCTGTTTTAAAATTCCCTGAGGGGGACGAAAACCTGGAAATTGCGGCAGATGCGTCAGACTATGCGGTGGGTGCGGTTCTTATGCAAAATAACCATCCGCTGGCATTTTTTAGTAAAACATTGAATCAGACACAAAGGAATTATACAGCTACAGAAAGAGAAACATTAGCCGTATTAATGGCTATACACAAATTTCGAGTTTATTTCGGCAAATCGCCAGTAACAGTCTTTTCGGATCATGCGGCTGTTGGTAGACTTTACTCGGGTAAAAACCTAACACCCAGGTTAATAAGATGGGCTTTAAAACTCCAAGAATATAATATCACAATAAAATATAAACCGGGTAAGGAAAACAATGTAGCTGACGCACTTTCTCGTATAAAACTGGACGACGAAGGAAATGAACTTAAATGCGCTGTGTTGACTTCAAAAATTTTAGATTCTAGAGATACGGTTATTACTGAACTGAAAGCTGATCCTGAATTTGGAAATATCTATGCTTATTTGAAAGACCCCGAAAGCTTTGAGCACACGGATATCGATGCGATAAGAAATAGAGCAAAAAACTATGAAATAATAGATAATTTATTATTCTATACGAAAACAACAAACGAAAATCTTGAGTATAAGCCAGTCATCCCAGCCTCGCTTCGATTAAGCATTTTGAGGGAGTTGCACGAAAAAAAAACAGCGGGCCACCTCGGGGTCAGAAAGACTATAAAAAGGGTACGCGAGGCGGTATATTTCCGCAATTATACAAAATAGTAACGGCGTATGTCAGGTCCTGCAATCAATGTCAGTTAATAAATGATATTAATTACAGCCCGGCCGGATACTTAAATAGCATTCGCGCTACATTTCCGAATGAAATTTTAGGCATAGATCTCCTTGGTCCCTTCCCCCAGAGCGAGTTAAATAAAAATCGTTTTCTTTTAGTAATAGTAGATCATTTTTCAAAATGGATAGAAATTGTTCCACTTAAACGCGCGTCAGCCAAAACAGTCGCAGATGCATTCTTACACAGATACATTTTAAAATACGGTGCACCGATAAAAGTCATTAGCGATAACGGAAAACAATTCATTAGTCAAGTATTTGAAAACATATGCAATGGACTTGGCATACGCCATATCAAAATGGTTCCGTATAGACCACAGGCTAACATAGCAGAAAGAGTTAATAAAAACATAGTAAAAATAATTCGCAGTTACGTGAGCACACATCACAAGCGCTGGGATGGCTACATAAATGAATTAGCTTATGCTTTAAGAACGGCACATCATGATACTACGGGAAAAACTCCAGCAGAATTATTTTTAGGCAGAAAGTTAATTACGCCTTTAGATAAATTATTCTTTGTGCAACAAAGAGAGCAGGAGTTTAAACAACAAGATGTGCAAAAGTTGATTGATCAGGCACTTAAAACCTCGGATACGGCAAGAAATAGACAAAAGTTATATTATGATAGAAAACGCCGTGAAGCAGATTTTAAAGTTGGGGATAAAGTATTGAAGCGGAAATTTTCTTTATCAAGTGCCCCAGACAATCTTATGGCAAAGCTAGCTCCAAAGTTTGAAGGCCCCTATGTAATTCAGGAAATCAAAGGGGTAGTATTATATCTTAAGAACGACAGAGGGGAAATCTGTAAAGCAAGTCCCGACCAGGTGAAAAAATACTATAATCCAAATGATTTTGAAATCCTTAAAAGTTTCTTGCAGGACTCAAGTCTAAACGAAATAGAAGGGCCAGAGACTGCAACAACTATTCCACCACCCAAGAAACGGAGAACTGAAGAGAGACCTAGCACTTCTACAACCCGGACGTCGGTATCAAAAAGAAAAAATGATTTTCAAACTCCGGCGTTTAAGAAAAACAAAAATACAGATGAACCGGGTAAAGAAACCGTGGTAAAGACGAAAACACCACCTACAAAGGATGGCAGGAGAAATTACACATCAAGGAGAACGCGCACACGGCCACAGAGTCAGGTGCCAGCAAGGCCGCCGTTCCGGAAACTGAAACGCCAGCAGGAGGCACAAAAATACGAGGAACAGAAGAAATTCAAGAAGGACTCCAGACCGGAGGACGTCGAGACCAGCCGTCGCAGGCAGAAACGCAAAGGCCAGACGATTACTCCGTCAAGAGGCCAGCATGTAGAGGACGCAAAAGAAAGAGCAACGTGGACGACACTCGGAGATCAATAAGGAGAAGATTGACATCCATGAAACCTCTAACTTGGGATCAATTTTGCCAAAAACGGATGACGGAGTTTCAAGCATCGAAAACTCAAAGATAAATTAAAACCTTCTATAAATTTTTTCTCTTTTGTTCCGAAATGTTATGCATAAGTACGAAGTTCTATGTTTTGACGAAAGTCAATATGTCTCGGTTGAGACTTAGTTTTGTTTTACTTTATTTAGCTAAGGCAAAAGTATTATTTTCTTTAAGTGTAAAAGCTAAAAACAAGCATTTTCTGTTGGTCGAAAGACTAATTCTGTTATGTTAAAGCCAAAATTTGGCCGAAGATAAAAATAACTTCGTATTCTTGTATTAATAAGAATTTTAGTTTCAGTGCCGCCAGTTTGGCGAAGAATGACTAAAGTAAAAATTTATTTTCTCTTATTCATTTTATGGTAAATTGTAAAAAGCATATGTATTAAAATTTTGTAAATGTACATACTTGAATGTTATCTAAAAGTAGAATTTAGTCTAGAAGCATAAAATTGTAGATGCTAAAAGTGAATGCTTAAAAGCAATGAAGTCAAAATTTAAGTAGTAAATTGTAGATAAAGTCATGCTTTAGAGCGAAAGCCTGTATGTTTAAAGATGAATGAGGGGGAAGTTAGAATGAATGTGTTTTGTAGGGTTCTCCACCTACATTTGAATTTTTAAGACTATTAAAGTAGCTCATTGAGTTGTAGAATGTCGAGTAAGGTGTGTCTATTTGGTCGTTGAATTCTAACAAATCATGGTGGTTAGGGGAAGTGTTGTAAGACTAAAACACGAATATTCCCGTTTGACACCACACACGGTGGAGAGCCAGAGTAAAGTTAAATTAATGCTTGAAAAATTGAATGAATGTGAAGTAAGCAATAACTAAGAAAAACGAATCGTTTAAAAAGAAAAATTTATTGTGTCAAGAAAGTGTAAATTATAATGTATGTAGAAAGATACTGAGACTTATTCCTTCCAGATGCTGGAAGGAAAGACCAAGATTGATTGATGAAGTCCAGGAAAAGTTGCTGTAAGAAGAAAGCTTTGTAACGAGCAACAGAATTTTAGTATAATTGTTACATAAGATTTTTTTTTTGTGTGTAAACGAGGCTTTCGCCAGTTAGTTCAGAATTAGAGAAACTTACAACAGGTCGTTTGTAGGACCTGCTTCCAAGTTTTCCAAATTCTGGCAGCGGCAAATGTAGGGTTTATATTTATTTTAACTAACATTTATTTTAAGTTTAAACTATCTTTCCTGTCAAGCCTTACTTTCCCCTGGAACTGCCAATGCCAGAATATGTAAATTTGAGTAGAACGCGCAAGGATTCAAATTATCACGGAAGTATTATGATTTAAATAGAGAGGAAACAAGTTCGGTGTGTGATATTCTTACTTAGCGAGCGCGGAGGTAGTTAACGAGAATTGAAGAACCCCGCGTTGCGGCCTATGTGCCTGGCGGGAAGTAGTGGCAATTGTTCCAGTGAGCTTCAAGTCTGCTGAATTAGCAGCGGTATTGTAAAACGCGGTGAGTTAGTTATTTTAGAGAGCCTCGTAGTTAGAATCTTGTCTTTACTTTCTTTTCAGGTTATTATTTTTATTTTGACTGCCAAGTTGGCACAGTTTGTAAGCGTCAAGAGGACGCAATTGTAATTTATTACGTTGAATAAAAAGGGACTTAAACCCTTTACAAGACTCTGTGGTTTATACAAGCTTTCACAGTCACCCTTGGTTGCGTGCAAGTTGGAGGCGCGCAACGTTATATTGGCGCCCGAACACTTATCGAACTGAAATGGCCGAAAATTGGATGGAAGCCGCTGGACAACACCAAGAAATGACAACGCAGTTAGAAGGATTTGGATACCTGGTCCAGACTTTGAGAGCATCAATCAAGCCAAACGTCTATTTCGACGGAAAAAATTCGGTGTCCGTATTTTTAGAAGGTATAGAAAACCACTTTCAGCTATACCCTGTGCCTGAAAGACAAAAAGTTGCCATCGCCACATCAGCACTAAGAGGACAGGCCGCGCTATGGTGGGAAAATATAGGCAAATTTCTTCTAGGTGAATTTGGAAGCCCGACGTATACATTTGAAAATTTCAAAAAATCGTTAGTGAAGGCCTTCCCCATAGTGAAAGATCGCGCACGGCTGGAAGCCGAGCTATATAGTTTCTATCAACGGGATACAGCAGATTTGACGGACTTTATTTTACGAAAAATCAAGCTAACGGATATGCTGTATGGGAAAAAACCCGATGCGGAGATTATTGAAATAATATTACCAAGATTGTTACCCGCTGTCCAAGACTACTTTGAAATTAGAAACCCAAACACATTGCAGGAACTTTTCGAATTGGCGGTGAAGTTTCAAAATCGCAGAATAGCGGAAAAAGCGAGAGGGGAAACATATTCTCAACATACCCGAAGGAAGGAGGAAACCAGAAATGGAAATCGCTCATATGGGGGAAAGAACTATCAAGCTAACGCATCGAAACTCGAAGGTCAAGGCCCAAAAAGAAAATTTGAAAATAAGCATCCGCGTACCCAGAAGACACAGATTGAAAGGAAAGCTTTAAACGACTAGAGGGGCCTGTGAAAGGGAGGGTCCAGACCCCGGAAGTTTTAAAAAAACCCTCAAATAGACATTTAAATACAGTCATCGTAAAAAACTCACAGCTACCAATTATACAAGTCCTGGTTGGCGATGTACCAGTAGAAGCCCTCATCGATACAGGAGCAGAAGGAAATTTCATGAGTGAAAAGTTCTTCAAAAAGAATTTTTATAGGATACGACTCTTTAAAACCAGAAATACGGAAATTATAGCGGCGCAAGGAAAAACATGTCACTGCATCGGGAAAGTATCATTAAACGTACAGGTAAAAGAGGAAAATCTCAAAGTATTAATTTTTGTGGTGAAACACCTGCAACACTCTCTTATTTTAGGTATGGACTTTTTAAGGGCCGCGAGGGCCAAATTAAATTTTCAAGATAGTTCCGTGGTGCTGGAGATGGACCAGAGGGTGGTGGAACCTGTGGAGACACCTGAATTGGACCTTAGCCATTTGAATGACCAGGAAAGTAAAGCAATACAGCAAGTGGTGAGTAATTTTTCTCATTTGTTTTCAGAAAAACCAGGAAACTGTCAAATCGTGACTCAGAAGATTCAATTAAATGCCGAAAACCTTTGTAGGACTAAACCATATCGCTATGATAAACAAAAAGACTTAATCATCGAAGAACATATTCAGGAGATGTTAAAGAATAAAATAATAACGCCCATAAATAGTGAGTACGCGAGTCCAGTCGTACTATGTAGGAAAAAGAACGAGTTTCCTCCTTCGGATAAAAGGGCTTGGAGGTTTGCTATCGATTACAGAAAACTAAATAGCATTACTAAATTTCCAGTTTACCCTTTGCCGGTTATAGACGAGATCATTAGACAGATTAAATCGACAAGATATATGTCTACTTTGGACTTAACGTCTGGCTACTATCAAATAGCTATGAGACCCGAAGATATACATAAAACCGCGTTTATAACAAAATCGGGCACTTATGCATTTTTACGCATGCCTTTTGGGTTGTGTGGGGCCCCATCAACATTCCAGAGAGCTATGGACATTGTTCCAAAGCCTGTCCTAGGAAAATCAACTTTAATTTATCTAGATGATATAATTATAACGAGTAGTACGTTGGAACAACACATTAATGACCTCGTTTTAAAAATTAAAAGTTTTTAAAGTTTTTAAATTATTAAAAGAGGCCGGTCTTACAATTAACGCCTCAAAATGCAAGTTCGCAACTAAAGAACTTAAATATCTCGGTTATAAAATTTCGCAAAAGGGTATAGAAACGCAAGATTCAAAAATAAAAGCTATTAAGAATTTCCCACCGCCCAACACCGCCAAGAAACTTTCGTCTTTCCTTGGATTATGTTCTTACTATCGATCTTTCATAAAAGATTTCGCTAATATTGTTGAACCACTCTTAGTAATCAAAAGAAAAAAGAGTAAATTTACGTGGACAGCGGAAGCTAACACAGCTTTTGAAAGATTAAAAGAAGCGCTTATTAATGCCCCTGTTTTAAAATTCCCTGAGGGGGACGAAAACCTGGAAATTGCGGCAGATGCGTCAGACTATGCGGTGGGTGCGGTTCTTATGCAAAATAACCATCCGCTGGCATTTTTTAGTAAAACATTGAATCAGACACAAAGGAATTATACAGCTACAGAAAGAGAAACATTAGCCGTATTAATGGCTATACACAAATTTCGAGTTTATTTCGGCAAATCGCCAGTAACAGTCTTTTCGGATCATGCGGCTGTTGGTAGACTTTACTCGGGTAAAAACCTAACACCCAGGTTAATAAGATGGGCTTTAAAACTCCAAGAATATAATATCACAATAAAATATAAACCGGGTAAGGAAAACAATGTAGCTGACGCACTTTCTCGTATAAAACTGGACGACGAAGGAAATGAACTTAAATGCGCTGTGTTGACTTCAAAAATTTTAGATTCTAGAGATACGGTTATTACTGAACTGAAAGCTGATCCTGAATTTGGAAATATCTATGCTTATTTGAAAGACCCCGAAAGCTTTGAGCACACGGATATCGATGCGATAAGAAATAGAGCAAAAAACTATGAAATAATAGATAATTTATTATTCTATACGAAAACAACAAACGAAAATCTTGAGTATAAGCCAGTCATCCCAGCCTCGCTTCGATTAAGCATTTTGAGGGAGTTGCACGAAAAAAAAACAGCGGGCCACCTCGGGGTCAGAAAGACTATAAAAAGGGTACGCGAGGCGGTATATTTCCGCAATTATACAAAATAGTAACGGCGTATGTCAGGTCCTGCAATCAATGTCAGTTAATAAATGATATTAATTACAGCCCGGCCGGATACTTAAATAGCATTCGCGCTACATTTCCGAATGAAATTTTAGGCATAGATCTCCTTGGTCCCTTCCCCCAGAGCGAGTTAAATAAAAATCGTTTTCTTTTAGTAATAGTAGATCATTTTTCAAAATGGATAGAAATTGTTCCACTTAAACGCGCGTCAGCCAAAACAGTCGCAGATGCATTCTTACACAGATACATTTTAAAATACGGTGCACCGATAAAAGTCATTAGCGATAACGGAAAACAATTCATTAGTCAAGTATTTGAAAACATATGCAATGGACTTGGCATACGCCATATCAAAATGGTTCCGTATAGACCACAGGCTAACATAGCAGAAAGAGTTAATAAAAACATAGTAAAAATAATTCGCAGTTACGTGAGCACACATCACAAGCGCTGGGATGGCTACATAAATGAATTAGCTTATGCTTTAAGAACGGCACATCATGATACTACGGGAAAAACTCCAGCAGAATTATTTTTAGGCAGAAAGTTAATTACGCCTTTAGATAAATTATTCTTTGTGCAACAAAGAGAGCAGGAGTTTAAACAACAAGATGTGCAAAAGTTGATTGATCAGGCACTTAAAACCTCGGATACGGCAAGAAATAGACAAAAGTTATATTATGATAGAAAACGCCGTGAAGCAGATTTTAAAGTTGGGGATAAAGTATTGAAGCGGAAATTTTCTTTATCAAGTGCCCCAGACAATCTTATGGCAAAGCTAGCTCCAAAGTTTGAAGGCCCCTATGTAATTCAGGAAATCAAAGGGGTAGTATTATATCTTAAGAACGACAGAGGGGAAATCTGTAAAGCAAGTCCCGACCAGGTGAAAAAATACTATAATCCAAATGATTTTGAAATCCTTAAAAGTTTCTTGCAGGACTCAAGTCTAAACGAAATAGAAGGGCCAGAGACTGCAACAACTATTCCACCACCCAAGAAACGGAGAACTGAAGAGAGACCTAGCACTTCTACAACCCGGACGTCGGTATCAAAAAGAAAAAATGATTTTCAAACTCCGGCGTTTAAGAAAAACAAAAATACAGATGAACCGGGTAAAGAAACCGTGGTAAAGACGAAAACACCACCTACAAAGGATGGCAGGAGAAATTACACATCAAGGAGAACGCGCACACGGCCACAGAGTCAGGTGCCAGCAAGGCCGCCGTTCCGGAAACTGAAACGCCAGCAGGAGGCACAAAAATACGAGGAACAGAAGAAATTCAAGAAGGACTCCAGACCGGAGGACGTCGAGACCAGCCGTCGCAGGCAGAAACGCAAAGGCCAGACGATTACTCCGTCAAGAGGCCAGCATGTAGAGGACGCAAAAGAAAGAGCAACGTGGACGACACTCGGAGATCAATAAGGAGAAGATTGACATCCATGAAACCTCTAACTTGGGATCAATTTTGCCAAAAACGGATGACGGAGTTTCAAGCATCGAAAACTCAAAGATAAATTAAAACCTTCTATAAATTTTTTCTCTTTTGTTCCGAAATGTTATGCATAAGTACGAAGTTCTATGTTTTGACGAAAGTCAATATGTCTCGGTTGAGACTTAGTTTTGTTTTACTTTATTTAGCTAAGGCAAAAGTATTATTTTCTTTAAGTGTAAAAGCTAAAAACAAGCATTTTCTGTTGGTCGAAAGACTAATTCTGTTATGTTAAAGCCAAAATTTGGCCGAAGATAAAAATAACTTCGTATTCTTGTATTAATAAGAATTTTAGTTTCAGTGCCGCCAGTTTGGCGAAGAATGACTAAAGTAAAAATTTATTTTCTCTTATTCATTTTATGGTAAATTGTAAAAAGCATATGTATTAAAATTTTGTAAATGTACATACTTGAATGTTATCTAAAAGTAGAATTTAGTCTAGAAGCATAAAATTGTAGATGCTAAAAGTGAATGCTTAAAAGCAATGAAGTCAAAATTTAAGTAGTAAATTGTAGATAAAGTCATGCTTTAGAGCGAAAGCCTGTATGTTTAAAGATGAATGAGGGGGAAGTTAGAATGAATGTGTTTTGTAGGGTTCTCCACCTACATTTGAATTTTTAAGACTATTAAAGTAGCTCATTGAGTTGTAGAATGTCGAGTAAGGTGTGTCTATTTGGTCGTTGAATTCTAACAAATCATGGTGGTTAGGGGAAGTGTTGTAAGACTAAAACACGAATATTCCCGTTTGACACCACACACGGTGGAGAGCCAGAGTAAAGTTAAATTAATGCTTGAAAAATTGAATGAATGTGAAGTAAGCAATAACTAAGAAAAACGAATCGTTTAAAAAGAAAAATTTATTGTGTCAAGAAAGTGTAAATTATAATGTATGTAGAAAGATACTGAGACTTATTCCTTCCAGATGCTGGAAGGAAAGACCAAGATTGATTGATGAAGTCCAGGAAAAGTTGCTGTAAGAAGAAAGCTTTGTAACGAGCAACAGAATTTTAGTATAATTGTTACATAAGATTTTTTTTTTGTGTGTAAACGAGGCTTTCGCCAGTTAGTTCAGAATTAGAGAAACTTACAACAGGTCGTTTGTAGGACCTGCTTCCAAGTTTTCCAAATTCTGGCAGCGGCAAATGTAGGGTTTATATTTATTTTAACTAACATTTATTTTAAGTTTAAACTATCTTTCCTGTCAAGCCTTACTTTCCCCTGGAACTGCCAATGCCAGAATATGTAAATTTGAGTAGAACGCGCAAGGATTCAAATTATCACGGAAGTATTATGATTTAAATAGAGAGGAAACAAGTTCGGTGTGTGATATTCTTACTTAGCGAGCGCGGAGGTAGTTAACGAGAATTGAAGAACCCCGCGTTGCGGCCTATGTGCCTGGCGGGAAGTAGTGGCAATTGTTCCAGTGAGCTTCAAGTCTGCTGAATTAGCAGCGGTATTGTAAAACGCGGTGAGTTAGTTATTTTAGAGAGCCTCGTAGTTAGAATCTTGTCTTTACTTTCTTTTCAGGTTATTATTTTTATTTTGACTGCCAAGTTGGCACAGTTTGTAAGCGTCAAGAGGACGCAATTGTAATTTATTACGTTGAATAAAAAGGGACTTAAACCCTTTACAAGACTCTGTGGTTTATACAAGCTTTCACAGTCACCCTTGGTTGCGTGCAAGTTGGAGGCGCGCAACGTTATACAGTATAAGCCTTTTAAGATCGATAGATGAATATTTTAAAAACAAAGGAGTCCGAAAAAAGTTAAAAGTATGGCGAATACTTTCTGATTATCCCCATCCCTATGAAAAGTTGCCAGCTCATTGGTGGCTTTGTGAACTGGTGATAAATATTTTTTTGGCTATCTTTACGGCTCACTGGTAGTGTTCTTTTCGTAAATAATAATAAAAAGAATTATTTAATAAGAAACAAGAAATTTTATGAAAAAAAATCTATATATCAATACTTTTACATCAGATGGGATGCCGTTAGCGAAATGACTGTTAGATCCGAGATAAAGCGTGAAAATTCGCATCTGCTCAAACACATATGTAACATATGCACATATGTGTTTTGTGGGCTATTTATATTTATTGTTCCGTGCATCTTAGAAAATATGCAAACATTGGCGCTTTTATTGAAATTTAAAATCGCGAGTGAGGATAGTCAAAAAGAACTGTTTTGTGCAAGATAAAGTAAGTTTGATCGCATTCGTTTCATTTTGAAATGAAATTTTTACTTTTTGTCTCGTTTATTGACTGTGTCTGCTATTGCTTCTTTTCTTAGATCTCGCTCAAAATAACGCGTCAAAAAATATTCGTTTAAATGTTCTAATTTCAAATTACATTTCCAGACTATTTATTACTCTTCTGATACTTTGAAATAACTAAATTGTTCTCAATCAAAAGACTATATTTTCTTGTACAATCTGATGGGGGGGGGGGGGAAATGCATCTTTCAAATAAGAAAAAATCATAATCAGATAAGAGGAAATAGTTTATTTGCAGTTGGGAGTACGAAGCTGGCTCTAGAGAGTGTGCGTGACAGTTGGACATTATTTGTGACCAGGTTCTTCTTGAAATATAGAATCAAGCTACCTCATTTCCTTAATTACGATTTTCACAAATATCGTCAAATATATATTTTGCTTAAAAGTTACCATCATCGTGCATGCAACTGAAATTTAACCACGATTTCCTTAGAGTTCTCAAGTTTTTTTTGAGAGCTTTACTTGAGAAACTGGAATATCAGAGTGGTATATATTTTGTTAACACTGCAATGTTAATACAATATATACCACTCTGTAATTAGATGAGAAAAACCACCTTGCTTGAAGGTTTTCTCGTCTAATTTAACACAGTCTCATATTTTGCTCCCCAATAAATATTTGGCTGCGACAAAATGAATCGATGATAAAAAAAACAGTTATAAAACCAAAACAGTTATAAAAAAACAAGGTTTAAATTCGTAACAATTTGGACTACGAAAAGATCAAGGAAAAAACAGCAGATGCTTAGGTAGATATTATAACAGAATTAAAGGCACGAAGATTTACTGAAAATCAAAAGTATACAAATTTTTCGCAAATACATATTCAGTATAATATAGTATTTTTTAAAGGATTTAAAATTTTGCTTGTTTATTTAATCGAATACAGCAAAGTATACGAGATCTGTCTGCTTCAGCGGAAAGGAGGCCTCGGTGGAGGACCGTCATGTTTAAAATTTAGGAGGCCATATCTCTTTCCAAGCAAGAAATACTTCGAATACGATTATCTTTAAACATGATTTATTTTCTTAGAAACGTATTTTGTATGCATGATTTAATACTGAATTTTTAAAAGTACGTTTTATTAAAATTCAGTTTTATGTGACAAGATTTTTCTATATCCTCATGGTTTCGCAAAACAGGACTTACTTGGAGGAAAGGTACAACTTCTTTGCTTTGTTTTGTATATCTGAACTTTTTTTCACACTTCAAATATTGTATAGAAACAATCAAATCTTAATCGTTTAAAATATTTCTAGTATAAGGATAACAAGCCTTCAGTCACTCTCGCGAAAATAATAATTTCTTCATTCGCATTCAAAACAGACGAAACCTCTCTACAAAAGAAAGCAAAATTGTAAAATCTTCCACTCTGAAAACTTCTGTTTACAATCTATCACCTTTAAAAAGGATTTAATATTTAAAAATTTTAGAAAATGTTTTTAAAATTTATAAAAAAATTGCAAGGAACAATACAAATATTTCACTTCTTTCCTTAAATAAAAGAAATATTTATTATAAAAACCTTAACCGGAACATAAGAACCACATAATTCTATCCCTTTCAAAGCAAAAAATTGAACAATTAACCAACATATAAAAAGAATAAAAAAAACTAAGCTCACCGAGCCGTGTCACAGAGTGGTGTCACAGAGAGAGTTCAACGTTTTGAGGATACTCGTTTTTGAGTTGTGCAAGACACATACATACATACGAACCTAAGTACAGACGTAATAAAATATCTCTTATAAATCCATTTTACTATCCGTTTTGGGAAAAACAGTCCTTTATTCTGCCAGTACATACAGATGTCATGCAAAAACATTGTTAAAATGGATTCGAGAGTGGTTCAAAATGGTTATTTTCGTTGAAATATGATACATGAAATTTTTCGTGATTACAATACTTCCTTTACTTCGTTCAAGGAAGTAAAAAGATAAGAAAAACTTTGCAGTCGACCCTATACTGGCTGTCAGAAAATTAATTTATTTTTGACATCTCTGGTACGAAACATTACCGAGAAATCTTGATGAAAGCAAATTTATAATGCTTAAGAGGCTTTTCTTCGCAGCATTTCAATAAATGGTACTGAAGGGTTACCGTATTTTTGCGATGATTATACTAATAGAAAAGTCATCTCCACTCGAAGTAAAAAGAGACATTACGTCATGAGAATTATTCTTGCAAATATAGAAATAACACTCTACGGGATACTTGAGCAGGATGACTCTTATTTATTAGTCATTAATTCGTCATTATTAAATATATTATTACTTACTGAAATATCCAAGCAATCTTTGTCAGGAAGAAGGAAAGTATAGTGCGGCTGTCCAATCCAAAGCCTGTAATCAAAGTGCTCTCACAAGAGAAGCGAGTCAATGTATTTTAATTGTGGGAAAAGTCTGATGGATAAATAACAAGCGTTCTTAAGAGAAGACCTTGTTTGAAACGCCTTAACAGTTTCTGCAATCAGCTCACTGAGTGAAGCAACATAGGGGATGCGATAATGTTGGGAAAGCCAATGAGCATCGCTGCTCTATTATTGTTACTGTTTTTTTAACTCTTTTCCTCGAATATGACATTAAAGCAGGGTAAAAATAATTCTTTAAACCACATTGCAAAATTATAACTAAAAACCAGAGAGGAAAACAAGGGCTAATACATAAAAATATTTCTGTGCAGAAGTATGTAAAACATAGCATTAGAAATGTTTTTCATTCATTATATTAAATATTTTAAAAATTATATCAATTAGCTGAAATATTAGAAAATTACTGTCTCCATATCGTGGTGTATGGATTTAATTTTTTTAAACTCTAAGTGCAATGTATAATTATCAAATGTACATATTACCGGTAATGTATAAAAGAGGCATTCAACAGAATAGTTAGGCATTTTATAGAATGCCAAAAAGTGACCGGCAATGTATGAAAAGATTAACATTTCATACACTTCTTAGGCATTCTATAGAAGACCAAATAACAAACCGGCAAAACATGAAATACATCTCCGATATTCATACATTAAATAAATTCATACATAATCCATACATTCATTCCATTATTCCACACATTTTCATACATTATTTTTTAATACAAAAATTCATAAATTTTGTTTTGTACAACTTTCATTTTTCTTTAAATGTTTTGAATAAAATTTTTTTAATGGCGCTCTTCCGTTATTTTTTTTTCAAAATAAATAACATTTGTATTTTTGAAGAATGCAGGTCTTTTAAATAATAACATTATTATGACCATTTTTCATACTTTGCCTAAATAGCATTTGTCAGTCTATAGAATGTCTAAGTATATACAATGCCTAGAGAAGGTATATAATAATTCTCGTATTTCATATTTTGCCTAAAATAAATACAATACTTCAGTAAATACCATACGTCAGTTTACCAAAAAAAGTAATTACTATTTAGTATACTTAAACTAAATATCTTATGCGACATCGAATGACAACTCTCCAGAATGTGAGTAATTGTCAGGCCCGTGAAAGATGAACAAAAAATCTTATCTTTTGTGAAATGCCAATATTTACTAAGTGGCGTGTTAATAAATGCACATCAGCGTAACGTAATGCTTTTATTTTTAAAAACATTTTAGTGCTTTTAAAACTCGTGGTTAGTTAAGCAGTTACACACAAATTCAACGGGAAGGGTAAATTAAAGTTTTTATGTCACATCGAAAAGCAGTCTTTTAGAAATCAGAAGTCTGATATGCCGCGGGGAAGCATAAATTAAAGAACGTATATTTGATGTAATGGCCGCAGTTTTAAAATCATACTAAGGACAGAAAAGGGCTCACGAAATGTAACATCTCGTAACGGTCCAAATAAACTTTGAAAAGACATCGCTAAAGATGCTCGTAACATCAACGATTCGGTGTACTCATTTTTTACGTCATTTGTTAAATTTTAATTCTACAAAAATGCTCATTATCAAAGAACTTGGCCAGAAAAAAAGGAAAGGAGATATACGGTTGATTAAATTCCAAACAAAGCCGATGGCATTACCAAAAAAAAAAAAAAAATGCTTACTGTATCGTTGAACTTGAAACCTTCACAATCTCAGTATTTTTTTAAATGGTATCCCAGCTCACTGTCCTCAAAAGAATACAAATTCCACCAAAATCAATGTCACGAATCATTTATGCAACGCTCTATTAACTTGTGAGAGGACGCAACGTACGTAATTCAATTTCACCTCGGTGGTATCTGTCTGTCCGTATGCCGCCCGCATCGGAATACCGAACTACAAGGATCTGTAAATCATCCTTGACTCTACAGACAGACAATTCTCTGGTTAATCGCCCTAACATCCATGAAACAATAAGAATAGTCTCACCATCATTTGTAGGATTAATGTTCATCTGAAAAAAATATTTGGACCTTTTAATAATCTACCTAACCTAAATAATGAGTGAGGATTATTTACATTCGACAGAGTTAAAAAATACCAAACGATTCTTTGCCAAGTGTGTAATAAAAATGACGTTCGAGACATATTTTAGTAATTACCACAAAAATTATCATATGGCTATATTCTAAATTAAAAATATTTAAAATTATCATATAAGTAAAAATTTATGTAATTATAAACATTTAAATTTACGTCAGATATATAAGTTATTAAAAATGAAGTTTTATATTATTAAGAATTACGCTTGTTGTTTTACATTACTCCATCTGTTAACCAGTTTTAGACAGATTAAACCTGTAAATTAAATTCAAGATCTCATGTTTATCTAAAGGGCGACACTTGAGAACATGTTAGGCAGTGCTGAAAATAAAATAATAATCTTAAGTTTCGCACAACAGCAACATTTGTAAAATTACGTGGAAGCCTTAAGCATGATTTAAGTATGGTTTGTAACCTAACGTAATTAACCAAAATTTTATGGAAAACTTTGTTAAAGGCAATGCCAAAGTCAAAAATCTAGTACATGCGCTATACACTACTATAAAAATATGGAATATAGTAATTCCTTTTTTTTTTTTTTTTTTTTTTTTTTTTTTTGTAAATGTTGTCTTTGTCGAACAATTCGATAAAAATGCTTAAATGGTGCATTTACAAAGGTTTTCGGAATTTTATCTCCTCACTGTGGTACACCTGTGCTGCGATTTATCGGCAAAAATTTCCAGCTCTTTCTGTAGCGCGCACAAACAAGCGATGGAGAAAATTTTTATAAATTTCAATAGAAGAATTTGTAAACAAATTTACGTGCATTTGACTAATTATTATAACAACTGTTAAGATGAATATTGTTTTCAGGAAACATCTTAATATTTTAGTTTAAGTATTTTGTTTACACTTTTTATAATTTTTTGAAGCCACGCTGCTAGAGTTCAAAAAGCATAAAAGAAATAAAATATATTGCTTAAGTGTAATGAATAAATTGATTAAAAGAATAATACAAAAGATATATTTTGTAGAGTATGTTGTTGTTATTTTAAACCCTTCAGTCAGATTGCTAAATAATGATTGCTATAATATAAGCCTAAAAATACCAATCTACTTGGAATCGAAAGAGTTGCCAAATGCGGTGACTTGGGGAGTGCTGTGGCTGCATATCGTAATGTAACGTAAAGTAAAAAGCTAAATTATTCGCTAACAATTATGGGATATGTGTAGATATATTCAATGGTGAGCTATGAAATTTTTAATAAAGTACTCGCACTTTGCCTTTTAAAAACTAATTCTAATTAAATGTTTTACTTTTTACGAAAACAAAAAGCACAAACAATTGGGCAACAACAAGAAAATAAAAGAAATCTAAAAATGTCATAGGAATTTCATAACTTATGAGTAAATTTAACTATATGGCACAATCTATGCCATATGTTGCCATACATCATTTTCTTCTTTCACATCAGCAATTCTTGTATGAGTTTAAGGTCGAATCATTCGTCGATCTTAACTCATAGACGATTTACTGATGTAATATAACATCGATGATTAAAATGTTTTACATAAGGTTTCGAATTAAGTTCTCTTTAAAGGTTTTCATTTAAAGAGATTTATATTAAATATTTATCTGTGTTAAATGTAAAGGAACCTAATGAACTAAGTAGCGACTTATCTCGGAGTTCGAGTATTTGACGACAGAGTCTACAGAAGGATTAAAATACCCTTTTATTCACTCAAAGAAATAATAACAGATTGCTCTTTCTCGGGCTTACAAGAAAACCTCTCGGGCTTTTAAATCAGAATAAGAAAATAAGAAACTAATCTAATATTAAACTAAACAGACTTAGCCGAAGCTAGACACAAGTACCTAATGTATCTGGCCCTTTAATTTAAACTAGCCGGCGATTATCAGTAGATACTTACAATACGGCAGAGCGCAGTAGATTTAAGAACGAAGTAGCCAGACGGCAAACGCGCCACCGAGGAATCTCAGGCTTTCTCTCTCTCGAAGTAGATCGCAGATCATCACTTGTGTAAAAGGCGTACGGCCTGTGAAGACCCTTACCAATCTAAGTTACTTTGGGTCATAATGGCATAAAAGAAGAGAGACCAAGAGTAATTGTAATAACTTACAATCTCATGGCGCAGTTTCGTCCATTTTTGGTCGGGACCAAAAATGGCGGACGTGAGTTGGGCTAGGCCTGAACCCACGATATGAAGGTCTGTAAGCTGTGACTATATACGCTCGGCAATGATGGTTTACGCTTCATCTGGAAATTTTAAAAGTAATTCTACCACTTGGAAAGCTATGATCATCTTTTTGTGGTTGATTTTGCATATTTAATCTCCTTAAATAATCGGGTGATGTTATTCAGAAAATGAAAAACTTTAAGATCTTGAGATATTGAAAATATATTTGTAAATATCTTCTGCTGGTGGGATATTCATTTTTAATTCCTTACTGGAAGTTTTAGTTTCTTTTAGTTTCTGTAATTTTCTTTATTGGTTCTGGCTTGGTTAATTCATAGAATTCTATTTTTTTGGGGGGGGGCTGGAACTTTATTCTCTGATTTGTTGAATCTCAGCTGATACGCTTTGCAACGTCGGTACGAACTTACGTGATTTTCTGTGGAGAATAGGCATTTTGGCTTTTCATTTGGTTTAAGTTGGCAAGTGTTTGATCTATGGTTTCTTCCGCATTTGATGCATCAAAGCAATTGTTTGGGGACTGACCGTATTCCTGAAAATTATAGCACTGCATAGGACGTTTTCTCGGACTATATTTTTCAATTAAAACGTTAAAGCTGAATATCTTTACTCTGTGTATGGCTTCGCCGGCGGAATTTCGTTTTAAGCTCGAGAAAAAGATGGGAAGACGAATGATTTAGTCTTCTTAATTCTTTGTAAAGTGTTTGACTTTTATGATTGGAAATTTTCGATGTCTTAAAAAATTGCTCCGCTGTTGAATTTGGAATACTCTTGAGGATGACCTTTACAGTAGATTCAGAGTTTAGTTGGTAGATCTCTCGAAGTAAGTCGAACCTTCCATAAGTACTCTTTCTAACTCATTTGCATAAAATACGATACTGAAAACTCATTCTGGTAGGGAATAGCAGCTGAGAAACGAGAATAGACAGTAAAGCATGTTTAAACTTGAAATAACTGTTAGAAATCTAAGGTAAACTCTTCAACTGGAAACATAGTATCTCAAATATCCGGACGACATACCTTTTGTGTAAATCCACGTCAGATTTATCACGTGAATTGATAAAAAAAGTAATAGGAAGCCGCGATTTTCGATTCTTCTAAATCATTTCATTCAACTTCCTTTTGCACTTTCTATTACTTTCTGCGTTCTTTTCGATAACAAGACTTTCTTTTAACTTACTTCATTTTGTTGCTCTTTTTATTTCTCTTAATATTTCGAACACTTCCTTTTCTTATCTTTCGTGCACTTCCTAATTTCATTTAACTCATTTTGCTTCTTTTCCTTGGATTTATCTTAGCGATTGTGCTCAAGAATTCTCTAGCAAGAAATCTTGAAATTTTTAACAAGTATGGATTCTAAATTTTTGAGAATTTTTGTTCTGCAAATTCAGGAATTTTAAATTTTCGGGACAAATTGTATTAAAACTACGGAATTTAAAACCTAAACAGTTCTATATTAGGATAATATACAGTATGAAAAGCATTTTTTACTCATTTCAACAACGTTGCAATTTTTTTAAGAATTGAAAAAATTGTATTAATTAGACATGCTATCAAATAAATAAATAAATATTTAAATTTTTATGTAATTTATGTACTTCATCTTTGGTTCAAAAATACAGCATTTCCGAATAAACGATGTATGAGTATCAGTGAGAGAGTTGTCCACCAATCATTAAAAAATTAAATGGCAGTACAACTGCAAGATGAAGACAGTACAACCGCAAGAATTTTTTCAAATTCTGAACTGGCTTAGGATATCTCGAAGGAAGATGTTGATTCAGTTAAATTAATGAATGTGATTTAATAATTGCATCCAACACTCGATCAATTAACATAATATGCTTATAGATATTTCATATGGGAAAATATTCATATTACTGTATACCATACTCAATATGCGGTATATTCATACGTCTATACACCACATCACTTATTCACGGATCTTAAATAATGTCTGGCTTTGTTTCTGAGTTAACAATAATGAACAAAACAGGTACAAGAATTAAGTTGTAACGATTCCGTAACACATCTTGAACATAATTATAAAAAGGAATCTGAAATAATGCCAACGAAACTACTTTTTATTTTTAATAAGCTTTGATCCTATTACAACAAGCAAAAAAAAAAAAAAAAAAAAAGTTCATAGAAAATCTGAAAGGATTCAGATTTTAACGATCGCCCAAAAGAGTTATAGCACAGGTGGAAACATTTAATATGCTATTAAAGTAACATAGGGGCATTACATCTCATTTGTATATTTAAAAAGTGAAAAAAAAATTTAATGTAATTCTGTCGAAATAGTTAATGTTTTTAATTAGATATATCTAAAATTAAATGGGTTTATATTTAAATCAATCAGACTAAAAAAAAAATTTAAAAATAATATTCTTAAAAATATCTTAATTACTTTTAAACTGTTTAGTTTTTTTTAATTAATAACATGCAGTTTAAACATGAAGGAATAACTTACGTTTTTCCAAATGGCAACAGACTCGAATGAAAAGTGGAATACGGAACATTAAAATGAAACCACACATGTTAAATTAAAGTGAAACAACGCAAAGTAGTATTTCGAGAATAATATCTCTTTTGGGCTTTAAAAAAAAATCAAAAAGAAAATCCGAGAATTTAATGAAAAGACAATATTTTAAAATGTGTTTATTTAATTTTTTTTGTGAATAAAATATCATTTGAAGTAACTTTAATAGCATTATTATATTAGGGTATTGTTACGGTTCCTAGTAATTAAGGCCCAGTTTTAGAAAATGCGTAAAATGAAAAATTGGTTGCTTTGCTGGCCTATGCTCTTTCTGTGAGAGATCTATTTTAATCATTACGTCATTATTATGATCTATTTTAATCATTACGTCATTATTATGATCTATTTTAATCATTACGTCATTATTATGATCCGTCAAATTTAAAAAAATTAATCGTTCATTTATTGAAGATACTTTTATATTTCCTCTTCTTTCACAGACATCCACAACTTTATTAGAGCATCTGAAGCAGTTATTGTTCTTGTCTTTTATAAGCAAAATGTATAAAATCTATTTTGAAAAAAAATCTCCACAATTATTCTCCGCTGGACAAGACAACACAGCAAGCCCTTGATATTTGTAATAAAAAATTCAGGCTCCGTAAATTCCACATGTTTATAAAAAATCGATTTGCAACTTTGATTTACATAAATTTCGATATTCTGAGATTATGTATTTTAAAGCATTAATAGTAAAACTAACTATAGCGGTTCATTATTATTAAATTTTGTTTTTCTTGATACACCACTCTGCCACGCAATCTGGAACTTTTCACCGTTTGCAGATTGCTTTAAATGAAGACCAGTTAAGGTTACATTCAGATTGAATTGTAATAATTAACAGAAAGCCGAATTCTAGATTTTTAAATAAGTTTCATTTTATTTCAATTAAATTGAGTAATAACCTAGAAATATACATATGAAACGCTTGATTTCCTATTATAAAACCTCATTTAACTTACATACTTGCAGACAGTCACAAAGAATCTCATCGGGGAAGAGATAATCATACGGACTCAGAAGATGAATTTGGGCACATTATTTCCGCTATAAGATCAAATTTGAAATTTTTAATGATGACTTGACTTCCGCTTATGACAACAAGATAAAGGAAACGAAAAAACACTACTCTGTCAGGAAAGAACAACATATGCTGACCCATATTATTATGTGCCTATTACACGAAGAAGCGTGTTCTTAAATTCGTTTCGATGAGATGATCGGAGGATTTTTATTCATATCCTAATTCTTTTGTGACCAGAAGTTTGATGTAATTGCCCAGGGAGATAGCTGTCATTTTATAATGAAATATATTAGCATAGAGTCCTGTTCGCATTAGAAACGTGTTTAGGGGAGTTGTTCTAAAGTCTTTCGAACTTTATATTATTACTTACAATGCCATAGAGTTTAATATCCAATCAGTGCAAAAGCATTGGGGCAATTTTAACATCTTGTGCAGAAGAAAAGGTTATTACTGCAAGAGACAGATCTTCAATTGATTTTCTATGGAGCTTCGCAAGTAGCCAGTCTCAGAATACTGCCATTCGGCGAAGTATAAGATCTTTATCAAATGCATCTTTGCAAAGACATGACAATTTTTTAAAGCATTAATACTAAAATTAATGGAAAGTGAATAAATTAATTACGTATAGTGACAAAGCAAAATTAATTATCTTAATGTGCTGTACTTCAGGTTATGATAATTAAACATTCATAAAACGTCTTTGCATGTAGATCAGATTGCATGGTTTTCTGTCTTGTGTAAATTAAAAGTAAACAAGGTTGCTTTCAGACGTATTCCATGACTTAAGTTTACTCCTAAGGTAACGTATCGTTATGGTTTTGCCACATTGAAATCCCACTATCTATCAGAACTTCTAACCAAGGAAATTGCATTCGCCATGCTTCTACTATTGACTAAGCGCAGATGAGGCTAGTACCTCTGTAGTATTACTGTATTATATATGTAAATACTTTACATAGTATTATGTAATTAATTTATTTAGCCTAGAAATGCAAATCTAGGTTTTGAGTGTTGGCTACGTTACAAAGAATATGAATACGAAAAGGCTCATTCTATATTAAATCACTATATAAAGTATTTCTCCCGCTTTCCTAGTGTGCCTTCGTGGTGTAGAGGTCTGCACGCTGGGCCGGTATTCCAGAGGTCCGTGGTTCGATTCCCGACGAAGGCGGTTGCTAATTTTTCATCTAATCTGCTTCCAAATAATACCTAATGTCTCTACATCTTTAATCAATGTGTATGATTAATTATTCCGAAAAATATCTATCAGTTACCAAGCAGTGTAGAACTACAGTTCTCATCCCTCATATCTCTCTTATTCCTTTAGGGTACCGGACACAGTTGAACTTTGATAAGCTGAAAATGAAGGACTTCTTGAGGCAAAGTTCACGAGAGCTATTTTAAGAGGAGGAATGTCTTTGTGGAGGACTTTTAAGCAAAACACTCATATCGAAAATCGCCGAGAACCATCGAAAAGTTAAAAAAGCGGAGAAGATTTTCAGTGTTGTAAAACTCGAATTAATCAGATTTTCTTCACATTGTGAGAGTGTCAACAATGACAGATTGGGAAACAGTTTGAATTTAATGTCTGTACAACTAAATTTCATTTACACTGGAATATTGCTAAGCCCTAAATAATCCGAGATGTGTTCTGCCAAAACCTGATGTTCGTGGCATTTGGTGCAGGTGTCGAAGACTTTTCTGTCTCCATACAAAGAGAGGCACTTGATTTGACCATTTGCTAGTCATGAAAGTGCAGTCCGCAAGCCCCATTCACCTAAAATTGTTAGCGCCATTCCCGCCCTGCTACCTAGGATTTAGGATTTAGGAACGGGGAAGACGGGCACCACGCCTTTACCATTTGGTTAATTGGTTTAGCGCCGTTTCCCCACTACGTGATCCCAGCCGTTTATTGATATTAGCAAACAGATACATAATTTTAAATGAATATAAAATTTGCAATGATACATAATTGAAATGAATACATAATTTGAAATTAATACATAATTTGCAATGATACACAGTTTGGAATGTAAAAAAAAATTGAAGCATAATGTATAAGATAGCATAATTATAAACGTACAGAATTTTGAATGTAATACAAAAATTTTTAACATAATATATGACATGACTCTTTAAAATATGTGCGGAATTTTGAATATAATATGCGACGAAAAGAAATAGTAGTGATGAAGAGTAGTTTGTAGTTCCAACAAAAGTCTATAGTCAGAATTCACAGTTCAAAGTCTATAGTCCATATTCTATAGATGTAGTACAAAATCTATAGATCAAAGTCTGCAAGTTAAATATTTTGTTTATCTAATTCATGTATACTGCTCAAATTTGCCCTGCTACCTAGATACAAGTAATATGTAGGCGGCGCCAACAACTCTACCATATTTTGTGATTTTTTTCACGAACTGTAGCTCCAAAATAAGGTAAGGCCGACGGAGAAGGGAGTAAAATGAGCACAGCCTTCCTTTTCCACTTTGTCCGCTCTTTCTTTGCCGTAAATGCCTACACGAGATGGACATCATAATATAGTGAAAATCATGTTTGAGCTTTAAGTTATGTAGAATCGAAACGCTGGTTTATCTTCCCCTGAGATCTAGTTGCTAAGATGATTATGGAACTACAGAAATCAGATGAAATTCATAGATCGCTAAATTAATTTTCGGATAGAATAGCTTTGAGACCACCCAACTAGAATACTGGTTAGCGACGCTGACTACCGATCGAAGGGCCCGGATCCGAATCCCAGAGAAAGCATGGATGTTTATAAATGTATAGTGTCTGTGCAGCATAGGGGCACTCTAAATATGCGGTGAGCAGAAAGTTCCCTCGAGGGGTTGTGGTAGGGCAAGAGGGAGGAGAGACCCTCGGATCCATCTCCCACGGGGTGTTCTTCATCAAAATTGTGGACGGAACTAAGCAAAGCTGTACTGTCACCTGTATAGTGCTCAAGGCTCTTGCCAACGACAGGCCCCAATCTTACACTCCTCGCCACGATGAATTCCGTTGGCTTGTTCTGATGTTACTGTCAGACAAGTAAGAAAAGTCACGCCAATAACAGCAACATAGCTTCGAGCCCTACGTGTTGGCAAAAGATCTGTTTTTTCCCGAGAGGTCTCAATATAAATGCTGCTGCCTACATTGTCAGCAATTTTGCTTCCATCAAGGAAGATCTTGATGGTATTTTTTGGTATGTGTTTATGATTTCTAGGGCCAACTGTTTGAGGTAAGCGATGATAAAAATCTTTCTTGTTAACAGGAAAAAAAACGATTAAAGTGGAAATGGATCCCTGAAAGTCCTTCCGACGGATTCAAACGATAGTGTAGAAAATGGGGCTCAACGTTACAAAATAAGTACTGAAACGACATTTCTGCAGCTCCTGTTCTCACTTAAGGTAAATATCATGCATGAAAATATTCGCTCGCACTTATAAGTTGAACTGAAGGGGACAAAAATGGCAAAGATTGTTTTTTGGAATTATAGATTACAGATAGCCGTAGCGAAATTTATCGATTTCTCCTCTGAATCGTATTATAGTTTTTAAAAATGCATGTTCGTTACTGCAACGTTGTGATAAAATAAAAGAGTTATTATCGAAGTTTATTTTGAGTTTATTTTTTAGATATTCTTCAATTTTTCATTTCAATTCATATTTATGTTTTATAATTTATTTTTCGGTACTCAAGTAGGTTACTTGAATTTATGAAATAGGTCACAGGTTGCGGAGGCCTGGTTTAAATAGAGGAGTTTAAATGTGGAGGCCTAGTTTAAACAGGTTGGAGGCCTGGCCAACTTAATAAAATATTTACGTTACCTGAAGCCACAACATCCAGAAAACTGGTTACCTGCCACACCGTGCAATATAATAGTATTAACGTTTTGTCCAATAACGTAATACTATTGTATTGCATTATTTACTTACAATATAATACTATTATAATGCTATTATTATATAATACTATTATATTGTAATTAAAAAATAAGAGATAAATAAATAAATAGTACGGAAATTGACTTGATGTACTACATACTGATTTCAGACTAATGCTTATCAGCATACATCCAAGCATAGAACAGTTTTTACAGAATCATTCATCGCATTAATGTGACTTAATATAATAAGATATCACCAATATGACTCTTTATTTTATAATATTACTTTGCCAACAAATTGTACCAATATTTATTCTTTAGTTATCCAAACTCTAATAGCTTTCAATTATTGAAATTGAATATAAATTTCCTTCTATTAGCTTAATTACTTAATACCAATGCAAAATTAAATTAATCATAATTATTTGTATTTAAAAATATATGTATACTTTAGTAGCATATCCTTAAAAAAAGCTCATGTGGACAACACATGACTTCCTTGTACGGCCTATTAAATTATACACATGCTTTGCTACACCTCATTTAAACTTATTTCCTCGAATTTCATTACAGATATATTTCTCATTCAATCAATTCACTTCTTACTTAGTGGCAAGGCAAAAATACATAAAAACTCAAAACATCTTTATAAAAAATTGTAAAGAACAGAAAATCCCAAAACACCAAATACATTTAAAAGCAGTTTAAGGAAAACAATTTTTCAATAAAAATTAGAGTTTACATGGAAAAACAAGCAATTCGGGCAGCGGAAAGAAAGACAGAATTTCAGTGCACAAAACGGAAGCTTTGGTTTTACTGAGCAACTTAACTTTTGTCTCACTAAGCAAAAAACTCTGAAATTGGTGCACAACTCAGTTAATTCATTATTCTACTAAGATTGGATTGGATTGGATTACTTAATTATGGCAAAGCACACGAGGGCTATCTGCCTAAAGGGAGGGATGCCTTCGTGGAGGACTTTCTAAGGGAAACTGGCTCGTATACACGTTACACATGGGGAAAACCACGAAAACGCCCATGCAGCCAGCCCGTTCGCAGGATTCGAACCTCGGACCGAACTACCAGTGTTCAGCGTCTTTGCCGCTCGGCCGCTGGTGGGCTCCATTATTCTACAAAGAGTTTCAAATGCAAACGAACAGAGGTCTCGTTAACCTAGCACCACTTAAACTTTTAAATTGTTGATAGTTCTACAACTATTGCATGCATATTAATTAAGGATATAAAAACCTTAACTGCAACATGAAAACAACATAATTCAATCACTTTTAAAGCAAATAAAAGAGCAATTTACAATCATATAAGAATGAAAACATAGAGCCGAGTAAGCCGAGTAAGAAGGTGTATTTATATGTACATATTTGGTGCGAGAAAAGGGTAGGTGCACAGTTAGATGTTACAAGTCCCATATACAAAATACAAGATACATACATACGTACAAAAGTACGTACAGACGACACAAAAGAAAAAAAAACCCTTCTGTATCCATTTTAAATCCTTTCTTCAATTCGTTTTGGAAAAAAAATAGTCCTTTATTCTGTTCGTACGTACAGATAACACGTGAAGAAATCGTTCAAATACGATAACAGATTTTCGCGATTACAGCACTTATTTTACTTCGTACAAGAAAGTAAAAATTGCTTTCGAAGGGGACAAAAACGTTCTAATTAAAAAAAAAAACTGTCTCCGCTTAAAAGAAACTCGAGGAAAGGCTGCATTTGTTGATAAGAATAAAATGGATTTTATCGGGAATATTTGAAAATTTTGAAGCATGAAAATATTTTTGGAAAAACATACACTACTTTTAACTGAAATCACTCTAAACTATCAACTAAATAACTACTGCAGTAGGATAATGTGGTTTGTTCTACAACAATTTTCTAATGAAAAAGTTCTTTCTTCCTTCTGTATTTAAAATGATGGATATTGCGATTAAAATTTTTCTCCATTTGAAACGCGGAAGAATTGAAGTAAACAATTATCAATGCAAAGTTTAGCTACTGAGGAAAAAGGAAGTGCGGTCACAGCGTTTGAAGATTATTCGAAACGGAAATAAAGTTCGTATACTAGAGGGCATTCTTCTGTAAAATAGTAATCAATCGAAATTAAGAATTTTTATTTTCAATCTGTTTTCTGTCTAATTTTGATGGATTTTGTCGAAATTTTTTCAACAGCGTTTTAAAAAGTCGAATTAAAAAATTGTACTTTCAAAGCTTTCATCGTATTCTTTCAAAGCTTTCGTTTAGTTTTTAATCCGCAATTAAGGCTAATGTAACCTAATGTGATAATCAATATAAGTTATTTTTCTCTCTTTCGTGAAGTTTGTTTATTTGAATATGGTAAAGCATATACGGTAGGAAGTGGGCAAAAGTCAGCCCGCGGGTGGTTTGCGGCTCTTTTAATTGCCGAATTCGACCCGTTATGAAATTGTGTGCAGTTATATTCTCATCTTTTTCGTGCACGATTCTTTACGCACGCTATCGGAATCAGGTGCGAGTGTGCAGTTACTATAAGAATGAATATGAGCATATATAAGCATGATTATCTGAAGGTCAACCTCAGCCAAAAACACTAACATGTTGCGGGAGTACGGGTTCGTAATCGAATGAATGCATACACAGCCGATGTTAGCTTGATAAAATTTATTTAATCAAAAGGAGCATTTTATAGTTTTGGAATTTGCTATAAAAATATTCCTATAGCTCTTTTCAATGTCACAGAGCATAGTCGACTCTGAACTAAGAAAGTGAAAGCTGATGCTCTCTTAAGTCTTATATAGTTTTACTCCGGCCACCGAGAAATCTATAGTACCTTCGACTTCTTGAAATTACTGGAGGGCGTATGAAGCCGGATACGGTTACATTTACATATAGGGATCAATTGCATTTATTCAATTACACTACCAATTACAGTCATACAGGGATCCACAAAAATGTCGCCAAATGCTCACCAACTTTGCCGAGTTTTTGCGATTTCTCACCATATTTGTCGATAAAGGTATATTTAATTATGGCAAAGCACACTAGGGCTATCTGCCTAAGAGGAGGGATGCCTTTCGTGGAGGACTTTCTAAGAGAAACTGGCTCGTATACACGTTACACATGGGGAAAACCACGAAAACACCCATGCAGCCAGCCCGTTCACGGGATTCGAACCTCGGACCGAACTACCAGTGTTCAGCGACTTTACCGCTTGGCCGCTGGTGGGCCTATTTGTCGATAAAAATTAGTCTCTCAAACCATCGCCAGCTTGGCGATACAATATACCGAGACAGCTATTTGTTAATTAGGCTTGCCTCTGTAATCTTATTTTTCTGGCAGAGCTTTGTCTCTTTGAAGCATTTCATGTTACATTATACAAAAAATACAATTTCACATAGAACTTATTTACATACTTCTTTACATATAAAGTTATTTGCATACATACAAAATTTCGTAACAATAAGCTAGAAAGCAAGTGCATCGGCCAAAGACTATAGCTCTATTACTTGTAGCTTAATTCAGAAATTAAGAAATAATGTATGGATATTCTTGGGATAAAACGATTGATGAGAAAAAAGAGCTTAGGAAAAGGATGTTTCACGCCTAAATTTTTGTTTAAAGCAGTTTATATATATATATATATATAATTTAATAATCAATAGAAACAGATTTCGTTTCTGGAAAATTTGTATTCGGTATTAAAGATTGCTACAAGTGAGCTGGAACCTAATTTTTTATGAAATAATCCCGAACGAACATTCGAAACGTAGCGTCTCACATTAAGCATATATTAATTCATAATTATTTTTACAACAGAGCAATTGTAAGAAATAAAAGTGTGTATACAAAGCTATGAATTTATGAAAATGTTTGATTAATCATCGATACTTGTTTTTTTGCTTTATATTAATTGAAATTTAAGTATACATTTAATATTTCATTGGGCGTTCCGCGTGCAGGGCCATCGTGACCCTGTGTTCACCGTCAGGGGCTTATTTAAAGCAAAAAATATGAAATTAAATGTCTAAAATGTTATTTTAAATTGTAATTAAAAAATGTTCTACCGGGGAGCGGTGTTCCCCTCTTACCACCGCATTCTCGCAAACGATACGGACACTGAAAAAGGATTGTCACACAAGCATTACCGCAACTTTCTATGGCCCTGTCCACATGATGCTCTAGAAAAGACCTTTTTGACTCATAGTTAAAACCCACCACTGATATAAGGGTTACATTCCTAAAGGAAAGGAACCTCGTTTGGGCTTTTTACAGACTCTCGGTTAAATCTTATGATCTGATTTGGAATGTGATTGAAAGCATAGTTGGGTAGAATGTTATTGCAGTTGCATTATGGTTGTAACTAGACTGCGCACTTGATTTGAAATTGCAATTAATTACAAAATATACAAAGTGCACAGTTATGCAATTAATTTTCTTACTTTTCTGTACGAAATAATTGCATGATCTAACCGCAATCTAACTGTAATTGCGATTATATAATCTAAGAACAATTAAATTTCAATTCCAATAACAATATAATTGCAATTACGATAGTTTTTATAGTACGTAATTAAGAGGCGTTAATTGCGCTTTATGAACGTAATTAAGAGAACAATTTCCACCTGACAGTTATAATTACACAGCTATAATGCGATTTTATTTAAAAGTTACAGTAAAATTTAGTATATCTGAACTGGATAGCCATTTTGAATAACAAGTTGTTAAATAATACGAAGCGATGATGAGCTGTTAGATTAGATTAGTTTTCACAGATTACGGTAAAGCACGCTAGGACTAATTGCCTAAAAGGAAGTATGCCTTCATGAAGTAGTTTCGGAAAGAAAGAGAGTTCGTAATTACTCTACACACGGTGTAAACCACGAAAATCCCTATGTTAGAATGAAAAATGTTACTTTTTCCACCTGGAATCATCCTGCTTAACTTCTGCACGTATTGCGGCTTGTAGCAGCGACATAAATTATCAGCTAGTATTTTATTAAGTACTATAACATAATTTACTACCGATAATAAATTAGTAACAAAATGCATTTGCAGGAACTAATTTCGACGTTTCTAATAGAAGTAAGTGCGTGTAACTTTGTTAAGCAAAAATGTGTATTTACTATGCTCGATGATGAAAAAGATTATGGAAAGCATACAAAGTCTGTACACCAATAATGACAAAATGCATTCGTGGAGAACTCGTTAAGTGAAACTGAGCCTTTTTTTCATAAAACAGAAACCGTTATATACTTCCAAGCGAATGCACATGCAAAAACTATTTTCCTATAGCTTCAAGTAGAAATAAACAAACGTAATAATGCCTGCAAATGAATGTTGCCAGTAGAAAAATGGTTTCATTTTTTAGCTTAAACTATCCTGCCTAATTGTTGAGTGAGCTCCAACATGTAACAAATGGTTTTAACTGTTAATTGGATCTTTATTGGATACAAAGCATACTTTCAATAAATAATTACAATAAAATTCTCTTTATATGCAGGGAATATATCTGATAAAAGTACGTTTTAAATTGTTAAGCAAAAGTATGAATGGATTGTTTGCTGAACTGAACACAGTAAATCACCTAAGGGTAAAAATGCCATTGTAGTGAACTGTCTAAGGGAAGGTGATTTGTATTCTTGTTACACATGGGAAAACCCACGAGGATACACAAAAATCCAAATTAATTGCCGGGATTTTATCTTATCTTAAACAAAATACCACTATTCGACAAGCAATCTCATTAATTTGCTCCTTGCAGAACCAAGATGTAATTATTGCTGCAGGCATATTGTAACCATAATAAATGCAATCGTTGTTTGTATTATAATCAAATTAACTATGGTTTTAATTGAAAAGTAACATTAAATGTCAAAGATAAATTAAGGATCTTCGCTTGGCCTTATGGATATACTCGGAAAATCTTCAATACTTCCTTATTATTAGGGCTCTCGTTATTTAAATAATGTCAAGATTACCGAAATACTGCCAACCTGTGTTACGAAATGTTCGGCAGTCCTAACGGTCACTTATATTCTGCCCATCACGAAGAAAACCTTTTAGTAGGCCGCGTGTATTGTATTTCAGTTGCATTTTCTGTCTTTTTCTAAAAACCTTAACACTTGTTGACTTTCGAAGGAGGGAGGAAAAAGTGCTAAGAACTCTCTGCCGTTTGGTGAAGGTATGCGACATATTCTAAACAGTTTATCAATAATCTAGACGCCGTTAAATTAACGGAAGCAATAAAATAAAGAATTACAGAGTTCTCTAGATGCGAGGAAAAGGTGAAAGATAAATTAAAGTCTTATATGTCTTCCGCAGTGTCAACAGTACTCGAGGACTGCTTCTAGAATATACTTCTTCTTCTCATATGTCGATTTCCGAAGCATGATGGTGTCTATGAATTTTACAACATACTTTAAAATCCAAAAGCATCACACACCAAACAAGAAATTCGTATCCGTCACTATTCCGGATGGAAAAAACATGTCTGTCATTCTGCATTATAATGAACGCAGAATATCTTCGATTAAATGCAAAATATATTACTACGTAATAAGTTTCCTATCTTTATAAGGTATTTCTCCCGCCTTCTTAGCGATCCTTCGTGGTGTAGTGGTCTGCACGCTCAGCGCGTAATTGAGAGGTTCACGGTTCGATTCCCGGCGAAGGCGTTTGTTTGATCATCTCTCCGGCTTTTCCAATTAACCTAATGTCTACAGTGGTGCTCGAAGTAAAAGGGTGTTGGATGATGATTCTGCTCACCCAAGATTTGGCGACAGGGTCCCGTAAAAAACCCAGTCGCCCTTTAAAAAGAGGGAGTATATAAGGTATTTCTCCCGCTTTCCTAGTGTGCCTTCGTGGTGTAGAGGTCTGCACGCTGGGCCGGTATTCCAGAGGTCCGTGGTTTGATTCCCGACGAAGGCGTTGCTCATTTTTCACTTCTCCTGCTTCCGAAAAAATACCTAATGTCTCTACAGTGGTGCCCGAATTAAAAGGGTCTTTGATTATCATCAAAGACCCTTTTAATTCGGTTAAGAAAAGTTCACGAGAGCTATTTTTAATTCGGTTAAAGACCCTTTTAACCCTGGGTGTAGAGTCTCCACACCCAGGGTTTGGTGACTGTGTCTCCTAAAACTCCAGTCGCCCTTTATAGGGGGTTATATAAGGTATTTCTCCCGCTTTCTTAGCAAGCCTTCGTGGTGTAGTGGTCTGCACGCTCAGAGTGTAATTGATAGGGCAGCGGTTCGATTCCCGGCGAAGGCGTTGCTAATTTTTCACATCTCCTGCTTCCAAAAAATATACCTAATGTCTCTACATCTTTAATCAATGTGTATGATTAATTATTCTGAAACGTATCTCTGTTTCTTAGCAGTTGCCAAGCACTGTATAACTACAGTTCTAATCCCTCATATCTCTCTTATTCGTTTAGGGTACCGGACACAATTGAACTTCGATAAGCTTAAAATGAAGGACTGCTTGAGGCAAAGTTCACGAGAGCTATTTTAAGATGAATGCCTTTGTGGAGGACTTCTAAGCAAAACACTCATATTCAAAATCGCCGAGAAGAACTATCGAAAAGTTAAGAAAGCGAAGAAGATTTTCAGTGTTGTAAAACACGAATTAATCAGATTTTCTTCATATTGTGAAATAGTTTGAATTTTACGCTTCAGTGACGGGACTAGAAGGAATAGATCAGTCCTCTAACATTTTAGATAATAACACTCTAAAGTAAATTTTTACTTAACATTTAAAAGCATTAAAAAGAACATCATTTTACCTCTTTCGAAAATGTACGACTGTCGTGGCATTTAATAAGCGCAAATCTGCGTCGCCTCTGCTTGAAAAAGGACTTAACTTTCACCTATTCCCATAACCACCTTAGACATGGAGTGAACTACTGGTCGCAAGGCGTAAGAAATTAAAATTTTCTCATGACTCTTAAAAGTAAACCTAGTTTATGTTTTACTCCTATATTTTAGTTTGTGTTCATGGAAATGTTTTAGTGAGACATGAGAGAATACAAAGTGAAATACACTGTCGCAGTGACTTCGAGTTAAATATTTGGACAAGGAAGCGCTGAGTTAAAGCGAATCCCAGTACAGGTAGTCATTATGAAACATGCGCAAGGTAAGCTATGAAGCCGCATTACGTTAACGCACTGATCAGCTGTCAGTACTAGTCTCGATTGCCTACCTATCATATTCTTTGGTATATTAAATTCCGAAAGACACAAGAAATAAACTTGAATGTTTTATCTAATCTCACTTATTCTTATTTGTAAAAACATAGAATATTATACCCATCATTTCAATGTGGAATATTAATAGAGTTTCAAAATAATTAATGATATACAAACTCTAAAAGTAATCTGTTTTTCTGACCTTGTATTTTTTTTAGGTAAAAATATTTTTAATTATTTATTTTTGTGACATCCATCAAATTAAAAAATTATCTATTTAACATGGCATTACCACTTTGAACTCCTCTCTTCATCTGATTTTCACAAATTGATCACAGCATAGTATTCGTTATTGTGTTCATTAGTCTCCATATTTAAAATACAACAAACCCTAAAGTCAAGGCAATCTCTCTAAAGTGACTACTTCTAAACGAGATCGGTATTTTGGATAGCGTAAATAAACACTGTTACTAAACCTCCTTTGTCTAAGAATCACCTCTATTGAAGACCAAAATCATATGAAACCTCCCGATGGTCGTCTTAGAGACGACTACAGTTTTTCTTCATGCTTAGTCCTCTTTAATGAAAACCACATGGCGTCATTGCTTCTAGTAATTGCTATTTATGCAATTGCCTCATGCATTTTATGTTTGTGCATAAAGTAATTTTATATCTAATTTTCATGGCAATTTTTTATTTATTTACTACTTATATTTCGTAAAGTTATTTTCCTTGAAATAATGGAAATTTGAACCGAATCCTGGTAAGCTGAAATTAAAGACAGAAAAGGAAATTTTCGAGTATTCGAAAATTTGATTTGACCAGACTTTCAGTAAACTTTGACTAAACGTGGAATATTAGTAGGAGCCAACTTTCCAGCTAAGAAAAGCTATGCCTCCACGAAGGAGCCTCCCAGTAACGAACAGTAAAGTTGCTAAACGCGGATAGTTCAATACGTGTTTGAATCCTGGCAAACGGGCTGGCTGCATGCGCAACGCCGAAACCAGAGTCTCTTAAAAGTCCTCCACAAAAGCATCCCTCCCGATGGGCAAATATCCCTTGATTTTCTCAATCAATTAACACAACAGTTTCTATGAAGGGAGCATATAAATTTAAGTAGATATGTATTTAAAGCTACGAAACAGAAATAATACAAGAATTGTTTCGACATATGAGAAATGTTGAAACGTATGTAAAATCAAGAAATATGTTTTTAAATGGAATTCTGCAATGTACAGTAGGATTATCTGACTAATGAGAGCGATGCGTTCATAGAAAACTTTCTGCGGGAAACTGGCTCGTATTTACTTGGCAAAATCACGAAAATCCCACGCGGGAAAGTCCATTCTCCGGGATTTGCACTCTCGTCGAGCTAGTAGTGTTCGATAATCATAACGACACGGCAACCGGTGGTACCGTAAGGAAATAGAAGCAAATTTATGGGCAGTTAAGACAAAGAGCATTAAGGTTATAAATATAAAGGATATATTCATAGAGGACTTCTTTAGGGAAAATAGTTCGTATTCACATAGCATATAAGGAAAACTATGAAATTTATGCTGCCTTAAAGATTCAATCAGGATTCGAATCCGGGTCAAAACTACCATTGTTCAGTGACCTTATCCTTTGGGCTACTGGTGGACCAAGGATGGTATAAAGTTGTATGGTTCTGATGGAAAATTAGAAAGGAAATTAATAATTTTAGCACCATTTGATAGTAAAGCAGGCTCGCATTTTTCCACTTTACGAACTATGAATGATTGTGATAGTTCCAAAAAATATTTATGGTTTTCTTAATACTACTTCTGTTTCACAAATTAGTATGAGGCACATACCTTAACTCTATCGTAAGTACAGCAATAATTTTATCTGACAAAATTTCTTCGAAGTATGTAAAGTCATCAGGTTTAAAATAGAAGAAGTGAAAAATGAGCAATGCCCTCGCCGGGACTCAAACCTGGACCTCTCGAAAACGCGCCAAGAGTGCCACCGTTACACCACGAAGGCATGGAGAAAGGAGAAAGAAAATACCATGTATGCTCCCCATTTTAAAGGGCCACTGGGAATTAGGGAACCCAGTCGTCCTTCAAATCCTGGTGGTGAAGAATCATCATCCACCAACTTTTAGTTCGAGCGCCACGTAGAGTCATTAGGTTATTTTGGAACAGAAGAAGTGAAAAATTAGTAATGTCCTCGCCGAGACTCGAACCTGAAACTCTCGAATACGAGCCAAGTGTGCTACCATTACACCGCTAAGGCATGCAGAAAAAAAGGAGAAGTTTTAGACTGTTCGAGATTTTGCACAGTAACAATATCTCAAATTTCAGGTATTTTTCCATCATTTTCTTATTTTTATTGTAATTACTGGATTATATTTCGTAATTAAATAATTAAAATAATTAATTGTTATTAAGCAATGGTAATATTCCATCAGAATTTACAGAAAATTTTATAACGCAGCATTCAAGCTAACAAACATTTTTCGCCTGCATTGTTCTCGCATGAAAGAAATTAAAAGCATTACTTTTGTCAGCCAGCTAGAAACTTCAAAAGACGTAACAAGTGCGATCTGTTAAGCTTAAGCTCTCGGTTCTTTTAGATGTCAAATGAAGATTAATTGATTTTAAGTTATTTTTCTCTGTTAAAATACAACACATGTGAGTTTCCTTCGTTTAAAAAGTGTGAAAGGATTCCATACTATGCGTAATTCAATAGATTTTTAGATTACAAAAAAAACGGTTATATTTCTAACCTGCACACAATTGTCATCTGTTATTTACACAAGTAGTACTAATACAAAATGCTGCTTTTGAAATTTAGAAGTATATTAATATATTACATTATAGTACACATTTCCCTGAAATGGAAAAATTCTGTACGTAAAATGTCATTTCTCAAAATGCTGTCGCCTTAAAAATAAAAGACTTGATCTCAACTTGTACTTTAAAATGCGCCCCCAACCGAAGAAACCGATCTGCCGAGGTAAATTTTGAGATCCATAGTCCTTCCGCTTTTCCTTATTGGACTCAGATCAGCGGTCCATGATCATGACTAAGAGACGGTCGAAGAATCAAACACTTGCACTGAAGAAACAACGTAGCCCCAAAAGTGTGGTTACAATATTTTTGTTACCTTGGCCATTTTAGAAAAATTAGAGAAAGTATTTGGTTACGATATTTTTGGAAAATTTCACAACTGAATCCTTGATGCTGCTGTCTCTTTTATCCGGGATAAAGTTACTGATATAACTACAAGCGTTCTAGTCCTTTTATAGTTCAGGTATATCTAATCCTTCTATCTAGTACTCACGCCCAAGCCCCAGCAGTACCCAAGCGCCAGTGTTGAGCAAAGCCGATCAACACTGAGAATTCGACCTAGATCAATGCCACGAAAATGAGCAGGCTATTTTTCAAGTTTTTCCAATGTGTAAAGTGAACACTAGTCAGTTTTCCTTAGAACGCCCTTTAAGAAAGCATCTATCCCTTCAAACGGATAACACCTCGTGTGCTTTTGCCTTATACAAACAATCTAACCTAACCTATACTCACATCCACAACTAGACACTACGACTGCAAGTTTGCTACTATTACATTATAATATATTATAATGGACACTGACTCCCAAGAGAAGACAACTGTGAACAGCAAGAAATGTTCCCTAGCGCATGATAATTTTCTATCCCAGACGATATGCCGTTCATGCAGCAAGAAATAATTACTATTATACGAAATCCACTAAACAATAGGGCATACTGTCCAAACAGCATCCACTACAAAATCATCAAAATAGCATATCAAGCTAGTCCAGAATTCTTCCATAGACTCTTTCAATAAATTTTTAAAAGCGAATCTCTAAGGCATTCAAAGTCGGACAAGTCATCTTCTTTTCAAAAAAGGCACCGAGTCATTTCGTCCGATATGCCTACTGTATCAGCGCCTGGGAAAGCTTATAAAAATAAGTCACCAGTCTACTTAAGCATCACCTTAGCAAGAAACTTCTCTCCAGCCATGTCAGTACGGCTTTCGCATAGGCAAATCGACAGTTCAAACTTTGGCAGTTATAAAAGACCCACTATGTATAACATATACAATGGACACTTAGGAGCAGTAATCAGCCTTGACCTTAAAAACGCTTTCGATACTCTGAGATAAGTCGACTGTAAACCAAGCATTGAGAAACACCATCCGTCTTGGAAATTTAAAAAGTACCAAAGCAAATTATTTAATGATTGAAAACTATTAGTTGTACACAACAGAGGTGGCATATTAAGAGAACAAAAACTAGAGGCTACGCTAAAACAGTAACAACTCCAATATTCAAAATATTCCACTACCGCTTTCTTATCTCTCAAGTATCAACTCACAGCAAAACTTGTAGCCTTTAGCAAGAATTGAACACCTTCGAACAAAGCAAACGCATACATTACCACATACAAAAACTAAATGTACACCAGAAGATCTCTATTCTACAATCAACATGTTACATTAAGGGCCACAAACCTTTGAAGAATGCATTTCTACAAATTCAGGATTTCAGATACTGACCTTTGTGTCCTTGGCGAGCAAGGTACATAGAAGCAATACTTTACAAATTTCCAAATAACAGACTGATTTGATACAGTAATAAACTCTTCTATTAATAATAAATCCTTCTACTTGACGAATAACTATCATCAAGCAATTAAGAAATAACACGGATATGTTCAACCTGCCCAAAGGGAACTAACATTATAATCAGCGAATACATTACTAATACTCTACATAACATTATAATCAGCGCATAACAGATATAGCAACATCTATTTTGCAGCATAACAGTACTTCTATACGCTAATGAATGCTATGCTCCTTGTGGGGCATTCTTCCACTAGATAGTTCCGGACTTAGGAGATAATTGAATAATCTATGGTACATAGTGTCCCCGTCTTCTCTCAATAGTGTCCCCGTCTTCTTTCAATAGTGTCCCCGTCTTCTTTCAATAGTGTCCCCGTCTTCTTTCAATAGTGTCCTCGTCTTCTTTCAACAATCAACAATAGTCCTTGCATATTATCTATGCCAATCGGCTTCCTGAATTAAACACCTGAATACTGGTAATTTAACCCTGATTTAAATCGCAACGAACAAACTAATTTCTCAACTTCTTTCTAGTGGCATCCCGCTCTTAGGTAAACAGTCCTCCTGCGCTTTGTCTTAGCCTAATAGCAAATGAACCCATGTTATCTATCATGAATCATTTGAAATTTAACTGATGATTTCGACTCAAAAAGTTTTTCATGATGATCGGCTGGTCTAAAGTCTGCCATGCGAATAATATCTGTTCATAAGATCGGAAAAGAAAGCTTCCGAAAACCTTTTGCAGTTTTCATTTGATACCCGATATTGCTCGGATAATAAATTTGCTGGTATTATTAGTTTATTAATCAATACAATCAATTAATACATATAAATTGTAATATAATGCAATTTGAATTTCATCTGTCGTATACTGAACCTTAAATTTTAGAAAATTGCTCGATCAGAAGTAAATTCTATGTACTATAGTAAGGAGATTTCGTCTGCAGAGCGAAAAGCAAAATTGTGCCACAGCTCAAAAAGTAAAATATAGACTTAACCTAATAAATTTGTTATGTGCTGTAATGTTCCAACTACAATTTACAGCGTTTAAAGTGTGGAACCTTAAGAACTGGTAAGCGAATAATCGCTTAGTTCAGAAATATACGTATGAAGGGTTAATTACCCTTTATTATTCAAAATAAATTTAACAGTTGACTCCTTCTTGGAGTTCACAACAAAGCCTCCACTTGGGCTTGAGCTGAGGAAAACTAAGAATAAAACTTAACTAAGCTTAATTAAAGAGATATAGCCGAAGCTATCAAGATTCTACAAGAGTTGGCCCCTTAACGTTAACTAAACGGCGAAACTGTCAAGGGCCTGAAGTACGGCCGAGAGTAGCCTAAAAGTTTCTACTCGCGCGCTACTCAGAATCTCTGGCGCTCTTACGAAGTCAGTAAAACTTCATTGTTAAATACTTGCTTTTCATTCATTTTCATTTAACCGCGATTCTGGAAACACGTTCTGGCAGAAAATTGTAAGCTGAAATTAAAATGATAGGAAAGTGACTTTAACTCAAAATTAACTGTTAAAAACTTAAAATAAACCTTACAGCGCCATTGTGAAAGTTTACCTGTTTGTTTCTTTAAACGCTCTGAGCGTTTTTTACGTTGTTGAATAGGTTGGTTATAAAAAACTTCCCCGATATATGAACGCCTAGCGTTCATATATCGCCTAGCGTTCATATATATCTAGCGTTCATATATTCTATTGTTTGAGTGGATAGGCCTAGCGGCCTATCCACTCAAACAATAGAAATCAAATTTCACATAATGTTATTTGATGGTATGCGCTTGAAATTTTGAGCTCGAGCATGCTCGAGAGTATGAGGATTTAAAACAAAATAGCTTCTCACGGCATTACAGGGAAAGCATTTCGAAACGTTCAAATGGCAACACTTACATTTTTCTTGCACAAATTGATCAGTGCACCGAAAACATAAATGGCGTTGGAACGCTACACGTTTGGTAAAAACTGCCGGCTTAAAACATTTGCAAAGGAGAGCAAGTAAAGAGCCAATGAAACCACAAGAGAAAAGACAGGACAAAACTTTTATTAGAATTATAAGTTACGAATCTTTGGTTCTAGGTTATCTGAAATCTAAGAAGTACACATCAAATGCAGGAGATTTATCAGAACTGATAGATGCCATAAGACGGAATTCCTACAGAATTCCTACTGCAGAATTCCTACTGCTATGTTACGTTCGTCATTGTTGTCAGCAATTTCTGGGATGCAATGCATTATCGTCTGTCGGGGGGAGCGCATGCTGAAAACTTGTAATTCCAATAAAAGTTTTTCTCCCTTTCCTCTCTGATGCTGTCATTTGTCTTTTACAGTGTTTCCTGTCGTCAATTTTTGTCATGCGTGTATCTTTCTAATGTCATTTATGGTTTTCCATTGCATTGATCAATTTCCGTGGAAAAAAGTGGGGGCTGCCATTCGAAAATTCCGAAATGTTTTCACTGTAATCATAACCGCGAGAGCTCTATCATTTTAAATCATCACACTTTCGAGAGCCCATACCTTCAAATAGCAATATCTGGAATTTCATTTTCTTGGTTGAACTTAAAGGACGCCACGGTTTCATATATCGGTGAAGTTTTTTTATGACCACCTGTAAATTAAGGGCGGCTTTGATATTGTTGATTTCAAATTTCTAAAATTTCCGATGTCAATGTTTTCATACAGCCGTAAGAATCATACACAGTTGTCAGTTTCGAGATTTCTCCTGTAGCTCATCAGACAATCAAGTTATGTTTATGTGTGCGATATGCAAAAATGATCGGTTAATTGATTATGGCAAAGCATACGCAGGTTACGTCTTAGAAAGGATTATATTTGATAGAAGTCTTCCTGATCAAATGTAGCTGACATTCATCTTACATATACAAAATCTACGAAAATCTCCATCTTGCGAACTGCCTGCCTGGAAATTGAAGCCAGGGCAAATTATCAGTGTTAAATGGTCTTATTCAATCGGAAAGTCTATGTAAGAAAAATGTAGCTTATGAAACTGCCAATGCTAAATAAATAAATGTAAATTATTTTAACAAAACTCAAATGACTTTACTCCAGATATAAAATCTATAATGTTAAATAATATCTTTTATTAATTACATTATGTTACAAATACTTGTCAGTTGGATGTGTCAAAAGCCAGGCCTCTGTAAACGATAATACTGTGAATGAAATATATTTTGACCTATTAGATATATTATTAAAATATCAAGTTATTCTGAACTGACATATGTGTAACAGTTAGCGCTAAAAATCTTTTGTTTGTTAAAATGATGTTAAAAATGACCCTACGTATTTTTGCAGACTGCTGCAAAAGTTTTGAAAAAAAAAAAGGAAACCGAACAATTTTCGATTGAAGTGATAAAGCTTTACAAACATCTCTTAGTTATAATAATGCTGCTAATTTCAGCAAAATCATCAAAAGAATGCGTTGAGACATAAGCGTAAAAAATAATATGAATATTTAAATTATTAAATTTCGTTGTTCCATTAAATTTCTGAGTTGCTTAAGCAGCTAGCTACAATCTGAAACTTATAGTATTAAATATCTTATGTCATATCCTGTTACAGCCTTGTGGGAATGAGCAATTCATTTATCAAGTAGAGGATAAATTAAAGCTCTTAGCTCTACAGCGATGGGAACACTTAGATATTGTACAGATGATAAATGACATAGTAACGCAATGTAACGACTGAAAACATACTGAAATGTTCCGCTAAATATATTTCTAACGTCAAAATGGGTTCTTAGTTTTCAAACGCAAATATGATTCAAAACATACAAAGAATGCTGCCAGTCTCCAAATTTTGCTTAAAACAAAATAACAGTAATAATACTCTAGAATCGTTCTTCATGCTTGGAGGTATCGAGCTGTAACCGTAATATGCAAAGTTACAATTGCTTGCTAAATTCTGAGAATACTAAATAAATGTCATTCAATTTCCATATTCTAAATAGGAATTAAAAAAGAATTTGTTCAGTTGCTGCACATATTATATAATAATTTTTTTCATTCCAATTTATACGATTTTCTTGCACCCACAGTTAGTATTTTGCTAGATATTTGTTTTAATGATTGTCTAGAACCAAAATGCCAACATAATTCTAACCAGGAAGTGAGTGACTTTTAGACGATTGCTGCTAAAGAGGAAAGCAATCATTTATATAGAGCATTTGCATTAATGCGAACAATAAAAAAAAATTAATTTTTTTTACATGTTCAATTTTTTTTCATATCTGAAAACAGAGTAATCCATAGAATTTGTTCCAAAATGTTAAGAAATATTTATCAGATAAAGAAGAATTAGAAAAAAAAGAAATGGCTTTCTGATCTTTATATATAAGAAATTATCATATATAAAGATCATAAAACCATTTTCCTTAACCTTTGACATATTAATAAGCAAGTAATATTTAAAATAGACAACAGAAATCTTCAGAACTGAGAAAAACATAGCATTTCTGTTCACACAAATTCATCGCTTTTGCGACCAATAAATATCAGTAAATATGTACTTCAGAAATAATTACACGTTATTAACATTAGAAACTCTTTATTTTCTTTAAGTATTTAAATTTTTTTTCGGACCATTACGTTAAGCAACAATAGCATTTATCATGCACCAACGAAGCAATATGGGATCTTCAAACTAATTTTCAGGCGGCTACAAAATAACGAAAGGGATACGAAGCGTCAGTCTTAAAACAATTACATACAAAAGAAAACTGTGCCTTTCTTCTATTAAGTCGATGAATTACACTGTTCTTGAATAAACTTGTTCTTATAGAATAGATGAGCTTTCTGATCAATTTAGATTTTGCTTCTCTTGAAACTTGCCTTAAAAATGTTGATATTTTTTCAAATGTTTTGGCCATTCAATAATGGAATTTTTAAGTATACAAACATTTTTACTTGACTAACCATTTTGATATTGTCCGATTAATAAACTCTTTATTAAAGTTGCTAAGACGAGTACTGTAAGTGTCATATGTAAAATAAATCCTAAATTACCTCCTCATGTATCGAATATAAAATTGAAGTTTTAATAACTGCGAGCGAAATTATTATTTTCAAGACAAATAAGCGCGTGTGACTGATTTTGAGCAACAATCTGTACTCTGTAAACTTTCGACTTTTCATTGAATCATTCAAACTAAATTTAAAACCAGTTTTACATTCCAGTATGAATGAATTACCTTAAGCTCCCGTAGCTTACTCTCTAACTACGGAATTATCATCAACACAACATTACCTCAAAATGTACACTGCGAAGATGATCAATAGAATCTCAGAACTGACACTTGCTGCAAGTGTATTTCACCAAATTTTCAGGCAACGGGCTGGCTGCATGGTAGCTTTCGTACCCTTCCTCATGGGTAATATAAATAAAGCCATTTTCTTGCAGAAAGTTATTGAAGAACGTATACCTTAATTAAATAGCCTTCATGTACTTTTCTACAATCAGTTCATGCAATCCATCAGAAGCGTAAAGATATTCATAGAATTACCAAAAGGAGAAGATCTCATTAGTAAAAAGATGAAAAAGATTTCACATTAAAATGAAGTACTGAATTGGATTAAATTATCTGTATTACATGAAAGCACATCAAGGCTATCCTTCTAAGGTTAGGAATATCTAAAAGAATGTGGCCTTTCTAAGAGAAACTGGATGGTATTTCTTCTCACATGAGGACAATTACGAAAACTTTTACGAAGCAAACTCTTCCTCCTGCACTCGAAACCCAATCGAACTGCTAGTTTTTTTTTAAACCCCTCGATGGTTGGTGAGTTAGAAATGTTAGAAAAGTTAGAAAGGTAGAAATATTACTCCGTATACCAAATAGCTCCTTTCTGAAAAACATTCCACCTTGTTCGTTCAGGGTTAGAAAATTAAATCATAAAGTTTAAATTCAAATCCCTATTTTTGACTTTAATAACAGAATAAAACTAAAATTTTAACACTTTTAAAACTTAAACACTACTTCGGCCGTAAACTTCTCCAGTCTTATTTTCATTGCAACTTAACTCTTTGACTACGAATTTAAAAAAAAAATGAAAATATGAAAACTTCCAGGTTTTACATTACTCCCAAAAAGGCCTTTTTTTAACGTTTTATATGTTACCTTTATTTATTAAATATCATGTCCTTCATACCAGAAACCAGAAACCAGAAAATTCAGTTCAATAGCAATACCGCAAAATAATTTTAAAATGAGCATTTCCTTAGAATTTCCTATACACAGTCTCGCGCGCTGGAGATAAAAAGATTTTTCCCCGTAGAGTGTTGCCATTTCTCGCTTTGAAATCATTTAGTTTGTTAATCAAAAATTCGTTTTATAAACTCTAGGTACCGTTGTTTTATCATAATGCGAAAAACATTCATACATTTATGCAGATTCTTCATAATTTAATTTCTTTAAATATAATGAAGGGCTCTAATATTCGGTGGCAACAATTTCAAAAGTGAACCGACATTCACAGTGAACCAACGCGTAATGCCAAAACGAATTTCTGAGCAAATTGCCCCCTTTGGACTAAAAATTTTAATGGCATTTGGCGGGAAAATATTTTGCGTCAACTGGATGTTGACGCAAACCAGTTGTTCTTGATGGAACATGAACAACTGGTTTGATTCTACGACTGGGATACGTTACAGCCAGTTTCTAAGTACTTTTTAACCCAGCAGTAATTTTTAAACTTTTAATGAGACATATATGTTCCGTTAGTAGTAAAAGGATTAAGGAGATGTATATAATATCCAGAAATGACAATAGAAGAGCGTGCTAAATTTCGTATTTAATAATTCGTACCGCAAGCTGAAGTTGTTAATACTCTACTAATGACTGCATTCAATCGGAAGGAAAAATATAGTGAGGGAAAAAAACTGAGATAATTAAAAAGAAATCATAACACAATCATTTCTTGCAAAAACTTGTTTCATTGCCATAATTGCTCTTGTAGCCTTATTTGCAAGGTATAAAAAAATATAAAATTACTATAAAGTGAAATAACTTCATGAATCCATATATATATATATATATATAAACTTATTCTAAAAGGTTTATTTACATTTAAAAAATGAAATACGAGCCATATGTAAAATATAATTAAAATATGAATAAACACAGTCTTATAAAATTAACGTCAGTTATGAAATGAAAAGATTATTTGGTCCAACTGAACACTGAATCTACGTTGAAACTTAGCCCAGTTTTTTAAATAAAATACTAAGGTGCTCATAAACGTATATAATTATAAAATGGAAAAAGAAGCCAGCAACTCCAGTTAACCTGTTAACCTTATAACGGTAAGTATCTTCCTAACTACCTCTAAAATTGACCAGTGTTTCTATATAATAAATGTCGGCACTAAAGGTTAACCTCTCTAAGACGACCACCTCCAAAGAAGTTCAAAATCATTTGAAATCATGCGTGATCTTCTTAAAGAAGTTTCATTGTAAGTCTGAATGCCAGGCCTTTTAAATTCCTTCGATATAGACACTACATTTAAAATATAAAACGCATCTGGAAAATACAAGATTTAAAAATAAAAATAATTAAATCTAAAAATCTATCCTGAAAAAGATAATAATATTGCATATAATAATTAAAATTAGTACTATCCACTTTTAAAATCAAATGCTAAGAAACATGTACCTTTAATTTCAGAAGAATATTTATCCAATAAATTATTTTAAACGCCAATCAGCTTTTAATTTCTGTTGATATTTACATACTAAATCGGAATTTGAAAAATACATCAAGAAAATATGAGGTTAATAAAATGAAATAGACACTAAATTTTAAGTCTATAGTGCCAAAATAATAGTAGCATTAATATTTCGTATAATAAGAAAATTAAGAAAATCAACTACTAAATGAAATGCTGCAAAGAACAGTGCACTTACATAAAATGGCTCATAAAGGAAGAGACTAATATATTGGCAAATAACATTTTACAGCAAGAACGAAATAAACACTCAAAGCAGAATCTCATGAATTTTCTCTTTGTTTTAAATCATAAACGGTATGGAAAAATGTCACTTAATTTATACTTTTTTATCATTCTTGTTTTGGAAGAAGTTGAAGAGCTTGATCTGTAATCTGTGAAAATTTCAAACTTTTATAGCGGAACGTACTTTTGGCTCCTGAAAGTTTTATAGAACGGAAGTGTAATGGTCGAAATATTCAAATGTTTTTTTTTTTTTTTTTTTTTTTTTTTTTTTCCCGGAAAATTAGGGAAAGATCTCAGATAAGCTATATTTAAAATACCTTTAATTTGAAAGATAAATTAAATTAATGATTTTATATCTAGTAGATGGCAACATACTAGTAACTAGCAAGTCGGAAAACTGCATAGACGATAAATTAAAGACCTTAAGTTTCTCATAGTGGCAATACTCTGAAAGTCGCGCGGATGATTAATGCTTAGTAATGTAACGTAACGTAACTGTCCACAAAAAGTTGGGAAAACTCCGTTAAAAGCAATTTTAGCATTAACAAATTTAAATAAAATATTATATAAGTTTACATTATTAAAAATAGAGTAAAGATTTACATTATTATCCCTTTTCTGCTTAGTTTGTTAGGCAACTGCAGATTGATTGGACATGAAAGACAGACTGAAAACCTTACATATTACCAACCGCCGCCAACAGTCTTAAGAATACCCATTTGCGAGGCCGCATTCAAGGAATCTTAATGTCTGTTAAAATACCAGAAGTTTACCATTCGTGAGCAGAACAAATAGCACAGCAGTGTAACATAGCATTACAGCCCGAAATATATTGAAAGACTTCATCGAAGACGAGAGACGTTTACCTACATTTTGTAAACTTTTAACGATTCTTCGACCTAAAGCAGTGCATACTACATTAATCAACCACCACGAGATCATGCTACTCATCCAGCATTAAAGCACCCATCCAGAGACCCTACGGTATCCGTCAAGGTACGGTAAGATTCTGTATGGGCGATTACTCTGAAAAGTTAGTATCCATCATATCATCTGGACATGAGGGAGAGTACTCACATAGAAGAGTATCCAGGTTAAATGCGAAGTATGCGTTAATTCAAAGGAAGTAAAGTTTACCCTATATGTTGATGGTCAAGCTCTATTTAACCAATATTTGTAATCAAGAACCATTAGGGTGCAATCAACCAGGTTAATCATTAGTTCACTAACCGAAAACTAATGATAAATTCCGTTTAAGTTGTTGTCTTACATTGGAACAGCACTAAAAACAATTTTGATGATATTTATGTAAGTGGTGAAATGTTTTCTCATAATTCTAACGTAAAACAATTTAAAATTATGTTGTCTGAACAATTGACCTTTAAAAAACTCATATTCAAAGAAGAGATGAGACACTCTTAAGGTGCGCAGCAGGAGCCAAGCGCGAATCAGAGTCATGAGAAGGGGCTGGTTGTGTGGTAGTTTCCGTGTTTTTCCCTAATGTTTCCGAGTAAGTGAATACAGACCAGTTTCTCTTAAAAAGTCTCGTATTCCCTAAAAGAATTCTAATCAAGGCATTCCTTTCCTTAGGCAATATTAGCCTTTGCGTGTTTTGCCGAAATTCAAGCGAAGCGCACAAAGCACTGATGAATGTATACCTGTTACCGTGAAAGACCGAAATTGGAGAATGTCGACTTTCACCGGAGAATATCAACATTCACCAAATACGTCGGTGAAAGACCGAATATTTCACTACATTCTTGTATATTCAGACCCTCACCGGTGTATGTCGACAATCACAGATATGCTCTGGTGAAAGTCGAAATGAGAGATCATAAAGCGCCATAATAGTTTAAGTTGTTGCAATAAATAAGATTTGCATCACATAATTTAGTAAGTTTTTTATTACTGTTATTTCATTTTCTCATTTAGAACGTACTGTATTGTAAGGTTTATATTTATTTTAACTAAAATTTATTTTAAGCTATCTTTCCTGTCAAGCCTTTACTTTCCCCTAGAATTGCCAATGCCAGAGTATGTAAATCGTAGTAGAACGCGCAGAGTATTCAAATTTTTAGCAGAAGTAAATTGAGTTTAAATAGAAGGGAAACGAGATTGTAACTGTGCTTCTTGAATCGCGAGCGTGAAGGTTGCTAGGTAGAAATTTAAGAACCGCGCGTTTCGGCCTGTGTGCCTATTTCGGCAGTTCGTTGAATCTTTCAACTTCTTAATCAGTAAGTTTGCTGAATCTCAGCTGTATCTTAGAACGCGGTTAAGTTAGTTACGATTATAGAGCCTCGTAGGTAGTGACCCCGTTATTTATTCATCCTGTCAGTTATTTTTAGTTGTATTTTTCTATTTTGTTACACCGTCGGGTCGGCGTAGTTTGTGAGCGTCAAGTGAACGCATCTGTGATTTCTAAAGTGAAATAAGAAGGGATTTAAACCCTTCTTACGAGTTTGTGTAATTTACAGTTCATAGCAGTCACTACTACTGTTGCTGACAAGTTGGCCACGCAACATTATATTGGCGCCGAACACCTTACGAACTGAGATGGCCGAAAACTGGATGGGAGCTCCTGTACAACTCCAACAACAAGAAATGGCGAACCAGTTAGAAGGATTTGGATACCTGGTACAAACGATGAGAGCATCTACCAAGCCAAACGTCAATTTCGACGGAAAAAATTCGGTGGCGATATTCTTAGAAGGCCTCGAAAATCATTTCCAGTTATACCCTGTGCCTGAAAGACAAAAAGTTGCCATTGCCACGTCTGCACTAAGAGGACAGGCCTCACTATGGTGGAAGAGTATAGGGAAATTTTTATTAGGAGAATTCGGAGGCCAAACATATACCTTTGAAAATTTCAAAATATCATTATTAAAGACCTTCCCCATAGTGAAAGACCGAGCAAAGCTAGAAGTCGAGAGTGTATAGTTTTTATCAACGGAATATAGAAGAGTTGACGGACTTTATTCTGCGAAAGGTTAAGCTGACGGATATGCTGTATAGAAAGAAACCTGACACGGAGATAATTGAAATAATCTTACCAAGATTGCTACCTGCTGTCCAAGATTACTTCGAAATTCGAAATCCAAGCACCTTGCAGGAACTCTTCGAATTGTGGTCAAGTTCCAAAACCGCAGAATAGCGGAAAATCTAGAGGGGCATCGTATTCTCAAGGTCACCGAAGACAATCTTCAAATCAACAGACTAGAAACACAAATCGCTCTTATGGGGAAAAGAGCTATGAAGCCAACTCATCGAAGCTCGAAGGTCAAGGCCCAAAAAGGAAATTTGAAAACAACCGTCCGCGTACCCAGAAGACTGAAGTTGAAAGGAAAGCTTTAAACAAGTAGAGGGGCCTGTAAAAGCGAGGGTCCAGACCCCGGAAGTTTCGAAAAAACCCTCAAGAAGATACCTAAATACGGTTGTGGTAAAGAATTCACAATTACCGATTATACAAGTCCTGGTTGGCGATGTACCAGTAGAAGCCCTCATTGATACAGGGGCAGAAAGTAATTTTATGAGTGATACATTTTTCAAGATTAATTTTAATAGGTTACGATTATTTAAAAATAAAAACACAGAAATTATAGCGGCGCAAGGAAAAACCTGTCAATGTATCGGGAAATTATCATTAAAAATACAGGTAAAAGATGAGAGCCTCAAAGTATTAATTTTTGTGGTGAAAAATTTGCAGAGTCCAGTCATCTTAGGCATAGAGTTTCTAAAGGCCGCGAAAGCCAAACTAAATTTTCAGGAAAATTCGATTATGCTGGAAATGGATCGGAGGGTGGTGGAGCCAGTGAAACAACCGCAGGTAGACCTTAGCCATTTGAATGACCATGAAAGCCAAGCCATCCAGCAAGTGGTTAGTACTTTTTCAAACTTGTTTTCAGAACGGCCTGGTAATTGTCAAATTGTAACGCATGATATACAACTAACGGCCGATAAACAATGTAGGACTAAACCCTACTGGTATGATAAACAGAAAGAACAACGGTATGATAAACAGAAAGAACAAATAATTGAGGAACACATTCAGGAAATGCTGCACAACCAGATAATAACGCCCATAAATAGTGGGTACGTGAGTCCAGTCGTACTATGTAGGAAAAAGAATGATTTCCATCCTTTGGATAAAAGGGCTTGGAGGTTTGCTATCGATTACAGAAAGCTTAATAGTGTTACTAAGTTCCCAGTTTACCCTTTGCCGGTTATAAAGGAAATTAGTAGAAAGATTAAGTCTACGAGATACATGATTACGTTGGACTTAACGTCTGGCTACTTTCAAATAGCTATGAGACCCGAAAACATACATAAAGCCGTGTTTATCACAAAATCGGGCACTTATGCATTTTTACGTATGCCCTTTGGGTTGTGTGGGGTCCCGTCAACATTCCAGAGAGCTATGGACATTGTTCTAAAGCCAGTCCTAGGAAAATCGACTTTAATCTATCTAGATGATATAATTATAACGAGTAGTACGTTGGAACAACACATTAAAGACTTAAAAGAGGTTTTTAAATTATTAAAAGAGGCCGGTCTTACAATTAACGCATCAAAATACAAGTTCGTGACTAAAGAAGTTAAATATCTGGGTTATAAAATTTCGCAAAAGGGTATAGAAACTTAGGATTCAAAAATAAAAGCCATCAAGAATTTCCCACCTCCCAACACCGCCAAGAAACTTTTTCTTTCCTTGGGTTATGTTCTTATTATCGGTCGTTCATAAAAGATTCTGCGAACATTGTTGAACCGTTGTTAGTAATTAAAAGAAAGAAAAGTAAGTTTACGTGGACAGCAGAGGCAAATACTGCATTTGAAAGGTTAAAAGAAGCACTCATCAATGCCCCTATTTTGAAATTCCCGGAAGGGGACGAAAACCTGGAAATTGCAGCACATGCGTCGGACTATGCCGTAGGTGCGGTTCTCATGCAGAATGGCCATCCTTTGACATTTTTTAGTAAAACTTTAAATTCTACGCAAAGGAATTATACAGCTACAGAGAGAGAAACATTAGCCGTATTAATGGCTGTACACAAATTTCGAGTTTATTTCGGCAAAGCGCCAGTAACAGTCTTTTCGGATCATGCGGCTGTTGGTAGACTTTACGCGGGGAAAAACCTAACGCCCAGGTTAATAAGATGGGATTTAAAACTTCAAGAATATAATCTAATAATTAAATATAAACCGGGTAAGGAAAACAATGTTGCTGACGCACTATCTCGAATAAAACTGGACGATGAAGGAAATGAACTTAAATGCGCTGTGTTGACTTCAAAAATTTTAGATTCTAGAGAAACAATTATTGCTGAATTGAAAGCTGATCCTGAATTTGGAAGTATCTATGCGTATTTGAAAGACCCCGAAAGCTTTGAGCACACAGATATCGATGCAATAAGAAGTAGAGCAGAAAACTACGAAATAATAGATAATTTATTGTTTTATACGAAAGCAACAAACGAAAATTTCGAACATAGACCAGTCATCCCAGCCTCGCTTCGATTAAGCATTTTGAAGGAATTACACGACGCGAAAACAGCGGGTCATTTAGGGGTCAGAAAAACTATAAAAAGGATACGCGAGGCGGTATATTTCCCGCAATTATACAAAATAGTAACTGCGTATGTCAGGTTCTGCAATCAATGTCAATTAATAAATGATATTAATTACAGCTCGGCAGGGTACTTAAATAGCATTCGCGCTACATTTCCGAATGAAATTTTAGGCATAGATCTTCTCTGGTCCTTTCCCCCAGAGTGATTTAAATAAAAATCTTTTTTTTTTAGTAATTGTAGATCATTTTTCAAAATGGACAGAAATTGTTCCACTTAAACGCGCGTCAGCCAAAACAGTCGCAGATGCATTCTTACACAGATACATTTTAAAATACGGTGCACCGATAAAAGTCATTAGCGATAACGGTAAACAATTTGTTAACCAAATTTTTGAAAACATTTGCACTGGACTTGGCATACACCATATCAAAATGGTTCCGTATAGACCACAGGCAAACATCGCAGAAAGAGTTAATAAAAATATTGCAAAAATAATTCGAAGCTATGTTAGCACACAATCACAAGCGCTGGGATGGCTACATAAATGAGTTAGCTTATGCTTTAAGAACAGCAAATCATGATACTACGGGAAAAACTCCAGCAGAATTATTTTTAGGACGTAAGTTAATTACGCCACTAGATAAATTATTTTTTGTGCAACAAAGAGAAGAAGAATTCAAACAAAAAGATATACAGAAACTTATTGATCAGGCGGTTAAAAGTTCGGATACGGCAAGAAATAGACAGAAACTTTACTATGACAGAAAACGCCGTGAAGCAGATTTTAAAGTAGGGGATAAAGTGTTAAAGCGGAAATTTTCTTTATCAAGTGCTCCAGATAATTTCACTGCGAAATTGGCTCCAAAATTTGAAGTCCCCTATGTAATACAGGAAATCAAGGGAGTCATATTGTACCTTAAGAACGAGAGAGGGGGAACCTGTAAAGCAAGTCCCGACCAGGTGAAAAAATGTTATAATCAAAAGGATTTTGAAATCCTTAAAAGTTTCTTGCAGGACTCAAGCGCAAAAGAAGTGGAAATTCCAGAATTAACGCCACCCGCTCCACCACCCAAGAAGCAGAGAACAGAATAGGAACCTAGCCCTTCTACAAGTCATTCTAGGGTCCCGAAAAGTAGGAAGGAAAATGGTGAGACTCCAGTATTCAAGAAGTGCAGGAAATCAACGCCGCCGCGTAAAGAATCTTTGGTAAATAGGAAAAGACCAAGATACAACTTTCCACGGTAAAAATTCTGCGTCAAGGAAATCACTTCCAGGGCCAGATAGTCAGGAGCAAACAAGGCCGCCGTTCACGAGAAGAAAAAGACAGAAGGAGGAACGAAAAGATTGGCACCAACAGAAAAACTTCAAGCAAGAATCCAGACCGGAGGCCGCCAAGACCAGCCGTCCAGGGGCCAAACGGAAAAGACAGGAACCCGAAGACTACCACCCCAAGAGGACGGAGTACAGAGGGCGAAAAAGAAAGGTCACCATGGAGGAAACTCGAAGAACCCAAAGACGGAGATTGACTTCCATGAATTCTATAACTTGGGATCAATCTTGCCAGAAGAGGATGTCGCAGTTCCAAGCATCGAAAAGTCAAAGGTAAGTTAAAATCTCCTATATTTTTTTTTCTTTTGTTCTGAAATGTTATGCGTAAATACGAAGTTCTATGTGTTGTGTCGGAAGTCAATTTGTCTCGGTTGAGACTTAGTTTTGTTTTACTTTATTTAGCTAAGGCAAAAGCATTATTTTCTTTAAGTGTGAAATCTAACAGCAAGCAGTTCGTGTTGGTCGAAAGACTGGTTCTGTTATGTTAAGCCAGAATTTGGCCGAAAGTAAAATAACTTCGTATTCTTGTATTAATGAAAAATTTAGTTTCAGTGCCGCCAGCTTGGCGAAGAAAGCGTGAAGTAAAACTTTATTTTTATCTTATTCATTTTATGGTAAATTGTAAAAGTCATATGTGTTAGAATTTTGTAAATATAGGTAAATACTTGAAAGTTATGTAAAAGTAGAATTTAGTCTAGAAGCATAAAATTTTAGATGCTAAAAGTAAATGCTCAAAAGAAACGAATTCAAATCTAAGTATTAAACTGTAGATAAAATCATGCTTTAGAGCGAAAGCCTGCATGTCTAAACATGAATGAGGGGGAATTTAGAATGAATGTTTTTTGTAGGGTTCTCCACCTACACTTGAGTTTTAAGAATGTTAAACATAGCTCATTGAGTTTCAGTATGTTCGATTAAGGTGTGTCATATTTGGTCGTTGAATTCTAACAAATCATTGTGGTTAGGGGAAGTGTTGTAATACAAAAACACGAAGATTCCCGTTTGACACCACACATGGTGGAGAACCAGGGTAAAGTTAAATTCATGTTTTAATATTTGAATGAATGTGAATGTAAGCAGTTAATTAAGGGAAAAAAAGGATCGAAAACGAAAATGTATCGAGTGTTAAGAAAGTGTAAATCATAATGTATTTCGAATATACTGATACTTATTCCTTCCAGATGCTGGAAGGAAGAGAAAAGATTGCTTGATGAAGACCAAATTCCAGAAAGGATCCTGTAAGAAGATGTGGTAATTTAACATATACAGAAATGAGTATAATTGTTTTAGGAAACAGTTTGTTTTATGTAAACGGAGCTCTTGAGTTTTAGGTCAGAATATGGAAACTTTTTCAACCTGTCGTTTCTAGGACCTGCTTCCAAGTTTACCAAATTCTGGAAGCGGCAAATGTAGGGTTTATATTTATTTTAACTAACATTTATTTTAAGCTATCTTTCCTGTCAAGCCTTTACTTTCCCCTAGAATTGCCAATGCCAGAGTATGTAAATCGTAGTAGAACGCGCAGAGTATTCAAATTTTTAGCAGAAGTAAATTGAGTTTAAATAGAAGGAAAACGAGATTGTAAGTGTGCTTCTTGAATCGTGAGTGTGAAGGTTGCTAGGTAGAAATTTAAGAACCACGCGTTTCGGCCTGCGTGCCTATTTCGGCAGTTCGTTGAATCTTTCAACTTCTTAATCAGTAAGTTTGCTGAATCTCAGCTGTATCTTAGAACGCGGTTAAGTTAGTTACGATTATAGAGCCTCGTAGGTAGTGACCTCGGTATTTATTCTTCCTGTCAGTTATTTTTAGTTGTATTTTTCTATTTTGTTACACCGCCGGGTCGGCGTAGTTTGTGAGAGTCAAGTGAACGCATCTGTGATTTCTAAAGTGAAATAAAAAGGTATTTAAACCCTTCTTACGAGTTTGTGTAATTTACAGTTCATAGCAGTCATTACTACTGTTGCTGACAAGTTGGGGCCACGCAACATTATAGTATAATTAAGTAAATTTTTAACTTCTATTATTTTCCTTTCTCATTTTGAATGTATTATGTGTTTTAGGTTCTCATGTTCTTAAGTTCTTATTTTAAGTCTCAAGTGCATTTATTCGCGACTGAGTTACGGAGAAGAAAATATAATATTGTTATATGTTCAACATTCTCCATTAGTACATGGTGAATGTCGACATTGACCGGTGTAAGTCAGAAATAAGAGTATTTGGAAAATATTTCGGACATACACCAAGAGACTATGTGAATGTTGACATTCACCGGTGAAAGTCGACATTCTCCAGATTTTGGTGTTTCACCGTAACATACCCACTAAATCGGATGGATCTCTAATCTGAAAACTGAAATACCTAAAAAGACTACTTTCAATGGTAAAGCCAATATTCATGTCGCTGTATCTATCTGGATAACGGTAAAGCTCCAAAAATAAGGGAAGTTAATAAAAGGGGGAAGGAAGTTTGTTCAGAACTTGGTGTAATTTTTAATGCTCTTTGGGTTATGTAGAATATGACTCAATAATCTGAGTAGAAAATTACACTATTAAACATGTAAATTCTCACTGCAATATCAAATTTCTACGAAAACTGTAAGAACAGCTGCTTTGTATTCATTTAAAATAGAGAAAATTACGATAAAATTACGATTTTTTCACCTAGGGGCATTCTCAACGCGAATTATACGATTAGTATACCTTTATTTAATGCTTCAGGTGACACCGCACTTATATACAAACAAGCAAAGTCTTATTCTAAGCAATTGCTTGTTAAAGGAGACTGATCTAATGACCTATGATCAAAGGTAATCTATATTTGATGTAAACAAATCCAGAAGCGACATCAAAGACGGTTTCCATTGCTAGACGGTTTCTGCTAATTGTACCGTGATCCATAACTTGGATTAAGATTATTTGATTATGGTAAGTCTACTAGGGCTTTCTGCATAAAGGAAGAGTTGTTTTGTGGAGTATCACATAGGGGAAACTGGTTAGTAGTCGTGTTAGGCATGGCGAAACCATGGAAACGCCCATACAGTCAGTTATTTATTCGCTTGAGCTTTATTGCTGGATCGAACTATGGAAATTAAACAGTCTTATCCACTGGGCCACTAAAGGGCTTTGTTGATTTTGGAACACAGCTAACGCAAATTCGTTATCCGCAATAATTCGTTGGTGAAATGCTGTGAAACTCGTTAGCTCGAGTGATTAATCAACTGCTTTGATTTTTTTACGTTAAGTCAAATTTTTATCTCTGACATATAATACAGTAAATTTGTTTTCAAGAAATTCTTCCCTACATCGCCATTCATCATATGTAACCGAGAATTTACAACAAGATAAGCATTTCTCACTTTAAGGAGCAGATTTAGAGACTACATCGTTCGTATGATTCAAACATATCAGGTTACGGTGAAATATAAAATTGGTTACTTTGAAACAGGTGGATTGAAACAAAGAGTAAATATTTTTTGTATTCAACAGCGTACAATTTATAACAAACACTTAAAAATGTTATAGGGAGTTAGTGTATTTCCGAATGCAGAACAATGTTATTAAAAATACCCACAGCTAAGTCATTCATTATTCCAAAGAAAAATGCTAAGTTATTTTTACATCAATGCAGCTTTTTGATCTTTTATGAGATATTCATTTTCAAAACGCGTCATTAATACGAAAGGGAAACGAAAAATACTTCTGGATTATATAAATACTTCCTAAATTTTAAATCCGATGAAACTTTGTCGGCCATTCGCTTTAGAGAAACTTTCATTTATGATCTCCATTTAACCCGAGACAAGTATTATTAAACTGCAGCTGCTTGTGCAGCGTGTAAACGTGTTCTGCTATTTTTTCTTTAATTCAGCCCACAGGGCATTTTGCCTAAGTTCGGGGAAAATAATTACTTCAAACCACTTTTCCTGCTTCTTGTTTATCTCTTTTGTAAAGCGGAAAATGTCTGCTGTGCAACTCAGCCCGATGTCTCTTAGAAGAAGCTTATGTTGCAAGATAATTTCGCATTCTCTATAGAAAGAACAAATGTTTTTGCATATTAACAACGTTCCCAACAGAGCTTCTTTAAATGTGTCAAAATTCATATTCTCTAAATTCTAAAATAAAGGGCGATGCACTGGCAACACATTCCACATGATATGGATGATAAATACATGACTAGCGTAAAGCAAACGTAACAATGCAAAACTTTTGAAACGTTCTTCAAAAAGATGCATCTATTATTCACTTTTTTCAATTAAGAAATTAAAAATTTAAAAAAAAAATTAAATCTGAAAGCTTTCAGATTTTACATTACGCCCAAAAAAAGCGTTTTTTTAACGTTTTGTGTATTACCTTTATTTATTAAATATCATGCTCTTCGCACTTAAACCATAAAATTCAATTGAACAGCAATATCTCAAAATAATTTTAAAATGAGCATATCTTTAAAATTTCCGATACACAATCTCGAGCGCTTTTTTTTTTGGGGGGGGGTCGTACAGTGTTGTCATTGCTCGCTTTGAAATCGTTGAATTTGTTAATCAAAAATTCGCTAAAGTTTTACAATATGTGAAATCGATAATAAAAAAAATTTTAAATTCCAAATTAGGCTTCCAGATGCGTTAATTCCATATTCAGTGGAAGATTACATTATTCAAAATTTGATGGCTGCAGGTACCATTGTTTCATAGCAATGCGAGAAACATATATACATTTATGCAGATTCTTGATTATTTAATGTGTTTAAATATAACACAGGACTGTAATATTTGGTGGCAAAAGTTTGAAAAGTGAATCAATGCAGAAAGTGAATCGACGCAAAATACCAAAACGAAATCAATAGCCCTTCAGAGCTAATGCTGCTTTGGGCTAATAAATCAGAATTATCGTTTGTGTTCTTTCTCACTGGAAAATAACTTCAAAAAACTCTGTATAATTTTATTTACATATTGTTTTCATTTGTTTAATTGACTGCGGGAAAGCAAACGAAGGCTATCTGTCTAAAGGATTCTTTGGCATACATAATTGCAAATATATTGCAAATGGAAATTGCTTCGTTTTAAGTACATTGTCTTTAAATTTTAAAACCTTATTGTATGCTATTCACCTTCACAGAGAAAATATTTTTAAACAATTATAGAGATATGTTTATAAATAAACTTTCTCTCACGACTTGATAATCATTTTGTTATTTTTTTCTCTTTAAATTAAAAATTAAAATAATATGCAGGAATAATCAGTTTTAAGATTTATCAATATTGTCACTTTTTATTACCAAAGACAAGTATACTTATCTAAAGTATTATAGTTCCCCAGTCATTCTAATATTCAAGCTTTTTATCCAAAACAGACTTATTTGAAACTGGGAAATCATTTAAAATCACTTTGCATTATTAACATTATTACTCTACATTAATAAATGTCATTCATTAACTTAATGCAATGGCTTATTTTAATACTATTAAATAAAAGTTTATTATACATTTTGTTTGAAATAAATAAAATTTTTTTTTTAATCTAAAGCTTTCAGATTTTACATTACGCTCAAAGGGGCATTTTTTTAACGTTTTGTGCGTTACCTTTATTTATTAAATATCATGGTCTTCGCACTTAAACCATAAAATTCAGTTCAACAGCAATATTGGAAAATAATTTTAAAATGAACATAGCTTTAATTTTCGATACACAGTCTCGCGCGCTGGAAATAAAAATGTTCCCCCCCCCCCGTAAAGTGTTGCTATTTTTCGTTTTGAAATCGTTGAGTTTCTTAATCAAAAATTCTTTAATATCTAACAAAATATGAAATAGATAATAAAAGAAATTCCAAATTAGGGCTTCCAGATGCCCATATTCTCTGGAGGATTACGTTATTCAAAATTTGATGGCTCTAGGGTAGCGTTGCTTTATCACAATGCGAGAAACATATATACATTTATGTAGATTCTTCATTATTTAATTTCTTTAAATATAATACAGGGATGTAATAGTTGGTGGCATCAGTCTGAAAAGGGAATCAACATGCAAAATGCCAAAACGAAATTAATAGCCCTTCTGGGAAAATTGCCCCTTTGGGCTTATAATTTTCCTATTTAATTACATTAAAGCTGAAAACAGGATTATGTGTTTACTTTCAGAATCTCTGTGAACTAAAATCTATTTTATTATTTTATTTCAATTGAAATGGATATGAATTGTATGCTCAACGAAATAAAAACAATTTCATCGCTTAATTCTGCATGAAGAAAAGAGGTAAAGTTTGCAGATAGAAAATATTTAAATTTTTAATTGCATAATTGCCGGTGAACATCACGTATTTCAAACAAATTGTTTTAAGTAATAGTGTTAAACTGTAGGAACGAAATTTTTTTAAAATTTTATTCCATAATAAACAAATACTATGAAAAGACTTTTTTATTTATTTAATAAAGAAAATATCAGATCGCTTGCGTACACATTTTTTACCGGACCGCTCGAGCACGAGACTTATGATAAATAATTTCTGCAAATGAAGCAGCAACAATATATGTTTTTCCCCAAGTACGCAAAATTTATGAAAATTAATTTATAATGAAAACTAAAACATCTTCTATGATAGGCTAAAAAGAAAAGTCTAAGGCAGTGAATCTCAACCACCTACCGCGGCACTTTTGTGTGCCGCCAAATTCTCAAAGTGTGCCCCCAAATTTTAGAAATGCATCTAGTAAAAATTATAATAGGTTTAATCCTTGTATACGGTACACATGAGAATCAGCGAAATTAAGACAATAATAAGCGCTCCACTTATCGTATTCAAGCCGATTTTGGTGCAGAATACTTCTGCATTTGAATTAAATTTGAACGAAGAGGAAAAACTAATTTCTCTTTCTAATAATCGATATTTAATTTTAAAATATTCGGAAGAATCAATTAATTCATTTTGGATTAACATTAGATGCGATTAGTCCATGATGGTCAAAAAAGCTTTAAAAATATTATTACACTTTTCTACATCTTATTTGTGTGAATTTGTATTTTCAGTATTAACCAACATAAAAACGTAAAAATGATGTCAAATGTAGAAGACGATATGAGAGTAGCGTTGCAATTTTGACGACAAAATAAAAATGAAATTATCAAAAACATCAAGCTCAAATTTTTAACTATTTTACACAGTGTATTTTAGGTAAGTAAACAACTTTTAAACTTATCTTTTTTTGTGTGTGTGCCGCCAAATTTTAAAATCGTTAAAATTGTGCAACGACAAAAAAAAAAAAGGTTGAGAATTACTGTTCTAAGGTCTAAGACGTAGTCTTTGTCTTTACTTTGAAGAAGGTAACATTTCTTTTCCCAATAAATGATGTTTATATATATTTCAAAAATTTGTTGACACTGAGTGTCATATTTTCTTAATATTAACGAACGGTTACTATAAGCAAAATCTCAGTAGCAAACCTGCATTCAAATGCGTTTAATCGATAGCAGCAAATTTTTGGTTTCAAATTCGATCCTAATCTTCCGACAAAAGCAAAAGCAAAGAAGAAAAACAAATGAACGTTCTTACCTGGCAATAGAAATCCGTTCTCTAAACTCGCGGAGGAAAAATTGCTGAGCGTCCCAAATTTATCTTTCGATAAGTTAGTAAGAAGGGCATGGCAACGGCGGAGTATTGCGGCTGCGCAAAACTCCTTTCGGAAAGGCGGCAATAGGTTGGCTAAATAGGCCACTTTCGCTCTGGCCCTATTTTTAAGATTGGAAGAGAGAGGTCGCTGTCCGTCCATCCACCTGTCATATTCCAGAAGATGAATCTTCATTCAGTGAAATGAATAATGTCTTGCCATTGAAATTTTATTTGCATTGCAAAAGTAAGTTCAAGGATTTGATTAGGAATAATTTTCTCACGAGGATTCCACTGTGAGATAGTACGAAAGAGAATGGTATATCATCTTTTATTATAGAAAGAAAAGAATAAAGGGCAGTGCTTCCCCATATAAATTACAGATGTTAAATTCTTTTCAAACAATATATAGATGTTTGCTTTTGCATTTCATTTTTGGAATGTAAAATTCAGCAACAGCATTCAAAAATTGGAATATGGTGAAAATGTATTTTAATTAATTTTCAAATTCTTAAACTTGTTGCTCTAGCGAATAGATTGAAAAAAAGTTATTATGTATAATTACAATTTTAACTTTTACTAGGACTTTGGTTTTTTGACTTTTTGTGAGATCCTAACATACATTAAAGAAGGATTTCCCCATCACCAAATGGTCGAACGTTGACTGATAAAACTGCCATATATTAACAATAAATCTCATTGGTGTAGCTGAATAATACGAAAAATCAAAAATAATTCAAGCATTTATTGTACCGAAAACGGATTTTCAAGAAGCATTAAAATGATTATTTATAAAAATTCCAACAGAATGTATCCAGATTCGTCTACTGACCTGAGAAAACTGCTTTAGGTTAAAATGGATATCTCTAAAAAATCCGGAAACGTTAAATACCAAATATGCTCCTATAAAAAAGAAAAAAAAATTGTTTTGGTATATAATAATACATGTATAGATAATAACCATCTTTTAATATATGTAATATGTAGATATATATTCATTGTTTTTTTTTTTTTTTAAATTTTTACAATTTATTGTCATTACAGACAACACGGTCTTTAAATCATCAGAATTCGTATTAATGTCATTGTATCCAGTATTCAGTTGAAACTACCTTTATCGATTATATCAATTTAAATTCACGCTTTTCTTACTGATTTATCTGAAAATGAATAAATTACCAATAAAAGGAAACCATCCAATATTATAATTTTGCAATTCATCCCAACTAAATTTTTACATTTCTGTTAAAAACGGCGCGCTTTCGCCGACAAAAAAAATTAAAGGAAATTTGCCCCAAGAGCTGCTTATTTTAAATCATTCCATTAAGTTTCAGACATTTTATAAGCCCATTATGTGATTTAAAAAAAAAACGAAACAAAAAGGAAACCTGTTGTCTAAATACATCAGATTACAGGCTAACACCTCAAAGAACAGTTTGCTCTTAAAAATTTTAAAGTATTTCAGAACTTAATGCATAATCATAAAAACTAAAATAATATATAATTCTCTATCAATTACGAAACTGATGATATTATAAAATCTTTTATTAGTTATAACAAAGCTGCAACTATTCATAAAAGTTATCAGTTAGATATACAATCGTGCCTCGCCCCTCCTCTCCAATTCACTAATTCGGTTATCCGCAGGGAAAGTGAAAAAGAAAGTGAAGAATGAAGGAATGAGAAATTGCCGCAATTCAATAAAATTTCAGTTTTGAGATTCAAGCGAAGAGTAACGCGTTTGAAACCACAGCTTCCAATATTGTTTTCTCCTGTTTCTGCAAACCCCCTTGTTGTTGTTGTCGTGTTCACATTACATGGAACAATGGTTGCCACAGCTTACTCCGAAGAGAAGTCTGCAAGCCTGTTTTGGATCGAAATAACTAAATACGGGAAGCGGAAATGATCTTCTCTTCTTTTCAGAATCTTAAAAGTTTAACAAAATCTCTCAAATTCTGAACTCGGACCCAGTGGCGTAGCTAGAAGTTTTGGATCCTTAGATAAAACTTAAAATAAGTGTGTATTTACTGTATATATAATGCAATAATGCATATATGCAGCATATTAGCATAGATAATTATGAGTTGAAAATCCATTTTACTATTCAATTAATTGAATTTTATTTAATGTTTTTAAACAGTTCAAGCCTACTTTACTAATAAATAAAATTCATTACAACAAAACCACGCAAAAGCAATCTTAATAAATTTAACAAACACACACACACACAAAAAAAAAAAAAAAAAAAAAGAGTAGGTAACATTCGCATAAATAATTCGATTGGATTATTTATTTATGGCAAAGCACACGAGGGCTGTCTGCCTAAAGGCAGGAATGCCTTCGTGGAGGAATTTCTAAGGGAAACTGGCTCGTATACACGTTACATATGGGAAAACCACGAAAACGCCCATGCAGCCAGCCCGCTTGCGGGATTCGAACCTCGGACCGAACTACCAGTGTTCAGCGTCTTTACCGCTCGGCCGCTGGTGGGCCAATTATAATTGGACTTATGAAGGACACAGTAGGCAGAGTAGTCATTTCTTTTGATATAGTAGTCACAGTAGTCAGAGTTATCATTTGGGCTTTAGTTGAAGCAAAGGGATCTATTATATTTTTCAAGTCTATTTTACTTGCCTCTTCATGCTCCACGGCAAGAAGAGAAAGATAATTTAATCGTGCTTGTCCAGTAGTATTTCTTTTGTAATCCTTAATCATTTTTAGCTTTGAAAACGATCTTTCGACTGTAGTAACAGTTACAGGAGTCAATAAAAAGAAGCAAGAAAACTGTAAATATGTTGTTGCTGTGATTTATTTCATTGTCTGACAGTAACATCAGAACAACCCCACGAAATTCATCGTGGAAAGGAGTGCAAGACTGCGTCTGTCGTTAGCAAGAGCACATTATAGGTGACCGTACGACTCTGCTCAGTTCCGCTCCCAGTTTTGATGTAGAGCACCAAGAGGGAAACGGTCTGAGCGTCTTCCAACCCTCTTCCCCTACCACCAACCTCTCGACAGGACTTTCTACTTGCAGCATATTTAGAGTGCTCCCATGCCGCACAGATGTTATGCATTTACGAACATCCATGCTTTCTGCGGGATTCGAGCCCTTCGGTACGGCAATCAGCGTCGCTAAACACTATCCCGTCACTGTATACATGTCACAGAAGTAAGTCCAGTGAGCGGTATTTTCACTTCCTTGTACGAAGTAAAGGAAGTATTGCAAACGCGAAAAATTTTAGGTATCAAACTTGAACGAAAATATCATCTATTAAAATGTCACACTGTTTTATTAATTCAATTTCCTTATCATGCATTATACAGCGTGGTTTGTAAAACGAAAACTGATCTCTCACATCTGTGACGCTAATAAATCGATAATCTATTTGCTTTAAAATGTTTTCTGAAACGCAATAAAATATTAATAATAAAAAAGACTTTAAAATATTCTTGGCAGGATTAAAATTTATAATGTGCCGAAAACTTGTAGTGACATTAGGTATTTTTGGAAAAAGGCAAGAGGAAAAATTAGCAACGCCTTAGCCGGGAATCGAACCGCGGACCTCTCAATTACGTGCTGAGCGTGCAGACCACTACACCACGAAGGATCGCTAAGAAGGCGGGAGAAACGCCTTATAAACTCATTAAATTGACTTTTTTTGGGGGGGTCTCTTAGGAATTCTAAGGTCGTAATATTCTCCCCTTTTTTGTGGGGGTTGGGGGGGATTATTTTAATTCTGTAAAAATAGGTTCAAATTCGTGTCGTAGATTCCTCGTACTTATGCAGGCATTAAACCATTGCATAGCTTCATTTAGACATATATCAGTTTTCTGTAATATTTTGTTAATGTAATTTATTTCATTTAATATTTCATGCATAAATATACAAATAACAGTAAATTCAGATTTGACTGTTTTCCTTTTCATCTACAGCGCTTCTTTCCGTTCGTCTTTTTGATTGCTTTCAAGGTGGATTTCAGTTAAAACTTCCACAATGTCACCATAACACAATTTTACGCATTTAGCAAAGTAGTCTGCCTGACGAACGAGTCGGGTTAAGTGTTTTCAAAGATAATTTTAGTTCGGCTGTAAAATTTGTTAACAAATCCCATCGATTATGCTTTTCCCACAAAATAAATACATATTTTGAAATATATATATATATACAAAGGATGTAATTTCTTTACAACCACTTACAGCGTCATTGATGACCAGGTAAGTTGTGAGACGAGTAGTGTTCATAATTCGACATTTGGCTGAATAGTTTTTATCTTTTGCTGCTGGAGGCCATTACAGACATTACTAGTAACATATGAGCCGTCAATATCCTTGTCAATAGTGCATTTTAATTGAAAATTTATTTTTCTTTCAAGAAATTGAGAATAAGTTCTTTCAGTCCTTTGGAAGAACGATCTTTTATGGCATGAAATCCGGAAATTGTTTCTTAAATCATAGAATGTATGGGTTCTGAATTATCAGTTCTTGCAGTATGAACATGTCTTAAAACTATAATGATGTGATCTGTCTTCGATATATCTTGAGCAGTGTCTGACAATAAAGCATAAAACGGGGATGCATTTATCTGGTTCACCGAAATTTGTTCTAAAATATGACCAGTACATTGAATTAATTCATTTTGTATAGTAGAGCTCAAATATCGTACAATTCCTACTGGTATTGCAAAAACTTGTTTCATAAAATTGTCACATTTACTTAATAATTTAACCTATGATAAAAAAAAATTACCGTTATAACCAGCATTTATATCTTCACTATACCTAACGCATTTTTTGACACCAAAGTGTAATAGCATCCAATAACTTAATTAGAAACCTTCTTATATCATCAGTAATATTTTTACCTACACATTTACCTATATCTGCTGATGTGCATGTGTCTGTTTCTTCTATATGTTTATTGTCAGTTTTGTTCAATTTGTTCAATCTCATTTGCAGAAACGATAGCTACTGAAGAATTATTTTTTGGGTATGATGTTTTACTAACAAAGCTGTCTAATTTGGGGAGCTAAATACTTTTTCCTGCCTGTTCTTCTTTTCATTTTGTTTTTGTGCCCCATTGTTAGTCCATTAGTTTTTTATTATTATTATTTATTTATTTATTATTTTTTTTTTTAAGTTTTTTTTCTTATCAGTTTCAACTGCTAATATGTAGAGTATTTTACCAATCACTATAAATGTTTTAATATTTCTTACCTTGAAATTTTGTTAGCAGTTCTTAAGAGTTTGCAGAACTCAATGTAGCATACAAACTACTATAGGAAGTGTTACAGTACCTCCTGTTGAAAAAGGGATTGGCACTTAGCTATTCTGGTTGCCCCTTTCATCAAATGCGCATATCCAAGCTAACCAAAACTTGCCTATTTGGTTTGTGATAGCATTTTTTGGCCATGCTTCAATACTTTTTAAGCTCATATATAAAAAACGCAATAAAAACAAATGCAAAATGATTATCACAAACAAATCAATCTAGTTTTGCAATCTATACATGCGCAATTAATGACACTGCTATTGCAGACGGGCCAATACGTGTAAACAAAAGCATTCATTATGCCGCATTGGAATTAGCAGCTAAAACGATAAGTTGCTGTAGCATTCAATTTTAATTTAATTTTTATATTATTCGAAAAAAATATATAAACTCTTTAATATTATAAACATAATTTATTCACAAAATTTTAAATTAATAAATTTGCAAGTATAAATTATCAGAGATTAGATTCGGGAACAGATTTATTAATCTATTATTACTCTACGAATATTCAGAAATAAAAATGTAATGGTCCCTTAAAACGCATGGATGCTTAGGCGTTGCCTAATCTTGCCCACTGCTCAAACTACAACTTGATGAAAATCTCAGTTAGGGTGGTCAGAAGTGTTTAATTTATCTTTGTTTTCATTTAAATTTATTTTCATTTTTGCTTCCTATATTTCTTCTTTTTTCATTAGTTTTATCTTAAATAACTTAATTACCCCAATGAGGGTCCCGAAACTTTATAGCAGTGGTGTTGCTATACTGCTGTAATTGCTAGTGGGTTATTATTGCTAGGAAAATAAAGGATTAATTTATGATCATTTGAAACATATATTATGCTACATTCGAGACCCATCAGTTGTTGAAAGTCGTTGAATACTAGTAGTTCAGACCGGGGGCTCGAATCTCAGCGAACGGGCTGGCAGTATGAGCGCTTTCGTGGTTTTCCCACATGTAACGTGTATACGAGCCAGTTTCCTTCAAAAAATCCTCCACGAAGGCAATCATCTCCTTAAACAGATAGTCCTTTTGTGCTTTGCCCGTAACTAACCAAACCATTATGCTATTACGCTACACTGCATTTCTTCATTTTTGTGTCGTCTAAGTTAAAATGTTAAACAACTTTTAATTTGATAGGTGCGAAAGAGAAAATACTTATAAGGTTGCTATTAATCTAGAAGCTGAAGTTAAGTCCTGCAGACAAGTTACAGTCCATTCTTCTTGCCCGTTAGTTTACGAGGCATAATCGTATTATGAATTTTATTTTGAAAAGACAAGATATGATATATTAAATGAAATTATTATACCAACTTCGAGGCATAAGAAATTAAAGACAAAATTTGGGAATGCAGCTTAATCTATCTATTGAAAAATAACATTGTTCTTGAAAATAAGAAGCGCATAAACAAGCCATTTTGTTTAAACAAAATAAGTCTGACTATTCATAACAAGCAATACTGAAAAACTTGGGAACTCGTATCTAAAAAAAATTTTTGCTTACATCAACATCAAGGGCCAATTTGCCCAGAAGGGCTATTAATTTCGTTTTGGCATTTTACGTTGATTCACTATAAACGACGAATCACTTTTTAAATTGTTGCCGCCAAATATTAGAGTCCTGTATTATATTTGAGCAAATGAGATACATTCCGATGACATCAGAGATCACGTGATTTATGCGTAGCTAATGTAAACAAACAATGCAGATGACCTCAGAGATCACATAATTTATGTATAGCTAATGTAAACAACAAGGTCATTCTTCCTCTTCTTCTCTTGCGGAATGTATCTCATTAAATGATGAAAAATCTGCATAAATGTGTGTTTCTCGCATTGTAATAAAACAACGGTACCTAGAGCCATCAAACTTTGAATAACGTACGTCTCCACCCGAATATAGGCATCTGGAAGCCCAAATCTGAAATTGGAATTTATTTTATTATCTATTTCATATTTTCTAAAGTGTTTATGAGTTTTTGATTAAAAAACTCAACGATTTCAAAGCGAGCAATGGCAACACTGTACGAAAAAAAAAAAAACTTTTTTATCTCTAGGTACCTAGAGCCATCAAATTTTGAATAACGTAATCTTTCACCGAATATGGACATCTGGAAACCCTAATTTGAATTTTTTTTAATTATCGATATCACATTTTGTGAAACTTTAACGAATTTTTGATCAACAAACTCAAGGATTTCAAAGGGAGAAATTGCAACACTGTACGGGGGGGGGGGACATTTTTATCAACAGCGCGCGAGACTGCGTATTGAAATTCTAAACATATGCTCATTTTAAAATTATTTTGCGATATTGCTGTTGAATTGAATTTTATGGTTCAAGTGCGAAGAACATGATATTTAATAAATAAAAGTAGCACACAAAACGTTAAAAAAGTCCCTTTGGGCGCAATATAAAATCTGAAAATCATTCAGATTTTTTTTTTTTTTTTTTTTCCCTTGTGTGTGTGTGTGTGTGTGTTGTTTTTGCATCGCAATTTTTGCAGCATTGTTGTTAGATTTCGGGTTCAAAGAACTTGTACTTTTAGTACCGGAATCTCATACTACAAATATTACATGGCTTGATTTTCAACTGCTAATGAAGAAAAATGGCTAAGATTAATTACTTTTTAAGGCTGAAGCACTTTTATCATTTCTCAGTCGCTCAGTTTGTTAAACAGATACCTCGTTTCAATTTGAAAAGTAAATGAAAGTTCACTTTAATTACAACAATGAACAAAATAATTTCTGAGCGCCATAATTTGCGTATGAGGAATCGTTTCATCATTTTCATGTAGAATACTTGTTAGATTTCTAACGCTTTAAGATTTTGTTCATTTTTGTTTTTCATACACAGAACCGGTCACCTCATATCTTACTTGAACAATCTTTTCTAGGATTTTTAGGAAAACGACTTACGTACTAAGTTATAATGCTGCCATCTAGTGGCTTTTTAAAAAACTAAAACAAATATACGGTATACGAACGAATATACGAAAACAAACGGTATATTTTGCGAAAATAAGTAACACAGATGGACCAGCCGACTCTTGTGAATTTTAAAACCTAAAACTTCAAACATCGTTAAGCGTTTTAGTTCCAAATTTTATAAATTTGTATTCGCATCCAATAGAAGAGTTCATCAAACACGGACCATGAATGGTGCATTTTAATGAGATCTGGATCGCCAATACAGATAATATGAGAAAATTCCAATAATAGGAGACCTTTTGAAGGAATACCTCTTCTAAAAGATGTCATATTATCCACATTTTCGTAATTATCTAAAATGAGTTGTCGATGTTTGTAAAATGAGACAACTATCCATTTAATATGAGAAATCTATTGCAGTAGTGTAAAAATAATTTCATTTTATCATTTTTAAATCATAAACTTAATTTGTGAGAAAAGATAAAAAGCCAACTTTTGAAAATTAGCCTAGCTCATGCGTTTTTCTGGGATACTCCTGTTGATATCCTGTGGTTGTGGACTGTATATGATTTCACAAAAGTCAAGTTAAAAAACTTAGCAACATTTATCCTCACACATAATAATGCCTCTTAAAATGAGCAAAGGCGTGAGTAAGGATTACAGTTTAATTAGTATAATAACTGGCTGCCCTTTTGACCTGCCAGAGAAAAAGGTGAATCGGTGTGGCCCGAGTGCGTGCTTATGGCTTACGGGTTAGTACTAGCTTCTCGCCACTGACATTACGTGGCGCTGCAGTCGTTACACTAGTACAAATACATAAAATATTCTAACCGGGATGGAACAACTCTAAGAGAGCTTTATGTGCAAAATTCGAAAATCTGAGTGAAAGGTCTGCTTTCAGAAGATTAATTTATCTAACGTTTCCAAAAGCTTCAGTTGCGGAAGAGCTGCCAATTACAACTGTTCCTATTCCAAGGAATTGTTCTTTTTCCTTCCTAACAGATTTCAGAGGATGGCAAGTGATTTAAACTACGGATAAAATGCTTCAAAATTTTTAAAGAAGTATGTACAGTTAATATTTGCGTAATTGGAAACATCTGGCTTTAACAATTGCTTGTGAGTTTTTCTATATAAATCGCTTCATTCTGAAGCTGTTCATATCAAGGTGAACTACAAAACTGTAACATAGGTTCCATAGAGTATAAAATGGAGTTTTGACGTCAAAAGTGTCCTTACCTGTCTAGGTTTTGGGAACTCTATGTTGCATTTCTGTTACATTACGTTATGTTACTCTGAATTTATCATTCACGTGCTTTGTCAAGTGTTGCCATTGCCGTAATAAATACAATGCATCATACAAATGATTGTCAATTCTTAGGTCATCTAGTGGCCAATATTATGGGTGGTCACTAATGCCCTCTGGTTTTACTTTGTTTCAATAATCTACTTTACACCCCATATTTCCGACTAACAGCCTTAACGATCACTGGTGATTTTCAGTTTAATTTTAATTTTGCAATCTACCGAAATTTACCATGTCATTCCACACCATTACTCAGCAGTCTTGATGATCATCTTAAGTTTAATTTTATTACCTCCTGCCAACCGATATACATAGGTTAGGAAGGTAATCTTTTCTGTCCAAAAATTCGGTAGTGAGTTACTTTGAACAAGCACAACACGTTTTTACTATTTTTACAATGATATTTGTCAGGCTGTATGTATGTGTGAGACGATTTTTCACTTACTATAACTCTTATATGAAACTTCAAAAATTTATATTTTCCGTATGTGAGCTTTCTACGTCCATATGAAGAGTTGATCACATCTAGGGTAAAACTGTACAACCAGTTATCCTTAATTGGAAGCCCATAACAATCCTGAAAGGACAACTGGAAGTGTACTTGAAGTCTATAACAGTTTTCAATGAAAAATTATGTTAAAATATAATCAAAAACTTTTCAATTTTAATATTTAAGTAAGTTTTTAAGACTTGCTTAAATATTAAAATCAATGGAATATATTGCAATGGAAACAGATTTTAACTAAAACTGATAAACCGGAAGTTATACTCTAGATGAAGCTCTGAACAGACTTTCTTAAAAAATATGTGTAATGAGATAATTCCCAGAAACTTCTCAAATTTGGTATTTAAAATAGGTACGTGATTAAGAACAACATATGACATTTATAAGCACTAAACGTATTCCTGAAATTATCTAAATGCAGCGAGAATAAACTAATTATGTAAAGAATATCTCGTTATGATTTAAATCAGTCCTCAGCTTTGTGCCCGTTTCACTTTTGTGTCGAATCAGCTTTCAAATGTAAAGGTGTTGCCACCAAATGTTATCGTTACGTATTATCTTTAAAGGAATAATATAGCAAATGTAAATAAAAATCCAAGTCGGTATCAAGAAATAAGTTGCAGTAATGTTCACCAAGAAGCATTAACTAAACAATAAGCTCAAATGCTTCAGAATTCCTCTAGCCTGGATTAAACAAGTCACTTACCTGCTGATGTTGCTCCCAAACTCGTTAAAACGGATCCCACAAGTTGCATCTATTATCAATAAGTTTCGAAAGTTTAAAGCTAAGCACTTCCCCTTAATTGTTCGAAATAGCCTAGTTACTTATTTGTATATACATTCTGCGTCCCATGCTGTATTATGCTTGTCCTGTATGCTTATATTCATATAGAACTAATGGAAAAGCTTTGCAAACTGCGACAAATTGTAAACGCTCCATGGTATATAAGAAATCAGAGCTTAAATTGCGCAGGAGCCCGTCTGCGGTACTTCTTAGTTTTTGGGATAGATCCTAATTCTAGGACGGAGAGCACCGGAGCCCTAAATAAGAAGGCTGTGGCCCTTCTTTAATTAACTGGGCAACAATTTCGGCAGAAATATGATGTCGAAAATTTTATTTTTCTATTTTTAATATTTTAAAATTATATTTAAAATCGATTCTAACTTGTAACTTCTTCGATTCTAACTATGCATGCTTCTCTTTCCTTAGGAAACAAATTCTTGGATGGAGGTTGAGACTTTTAAGGAAACGGAAGCCCCTACTCGTATGTGAAAGGTTTATTCACCAGAAAATACATTGGAATGATGTAACCAAAGACGGAAGGATTAAAACTGTCACTTGTTACTTTTTTGCAGCTAAGACTCAGATTCGGTGAAAATTTGTTCTTTTTTCCTATTCTGCTTGATAACTAAAATTATACTGAGAGGAGACAGTGGTTGGAAAATGTTGGATTCTTCGCTTTTTGTTTTCATATCTACAAGTCATACGCTAAAATTTTCTCCATATTGTCTTACTGTTTATAGCATTCTCTATATTTTCATTAGTGACGTTTTAACCTAGTTAACGTTTTTTATTGGTTGTGCTGGAAAAAGAATGGTCTTTATTTCTATCACCCCTTGAACTATCACATTATAAAAAGAGCTTATATTAAACCGAAGACCGATTGAGCTATTTCTTATTTTTTATGTGAAATATGATTCCAGCCGAAACCCCAAATAAGTCAAGGTCCAATACTTTATTTTAATATTTAATTATTTACCATTTATTTAATAACTTATTATGTTTTTATTTAGCTCTGTGCATTTTATTAAATTTTAAGATTAATTGTTTAATTCTGTTAATCATTTTTATAATTAATTGATTAACTGTATAATTATTAATAATTTTACTAGCCATTTTATTTATTTATTTAATTTCTCTTCTTTCCTGAAAATCTTCCATAGGGCTCCGGCACTTCTAATTTTAGAAATTAAGTCCTGTAAGAAATAAAAGAATTAACGAAGAATTAAATATTGCGTAACTCCCTACCATTTAATATACCCTGACTCAAAATTTTCACAGCAGTCGACGTATTATTACTAATGAAGCAATTAGAATTTGCAATTATGATGTCAATGACCCTATTAACATCAAAAGACCTAAATATATTTTACCTGTCACCTATCTCCACCTAATTACTATACTACTATTAATATTATCTAAAAAATTATATATATGTATATATATGCGTGCGGGTGAGTGTGTATAGTTTAGCACCATATAATCGCACTTTCTGTACTGTTTATTTAGCTTTCTATTCAACATAGTAAAGAATAAATTATTTTGCCATAAACTTTTGAAGAGTACATTTAATCGATAAGTGTATAAAAACTTTATTTTGTACTAATCAATTAATCAACTTTAAGAAACTTTCCTTTCTCTTCTGATTTCAATTTCCTGCCAGAATGCAAATTTAAATGTCGCGTAGGCAAATATCATTGAGTTCATAAATAGTATTTAAGTAAAAGAATTTTAGATTTCGCAGTAGATTCACTTAGGCATTTATGTCCTTGCATCGCTATATGAAGCAACGAAATGAAGATAGCCGGTATACAGCTTGCAGCTTTGTAAGCTAGACGCGACAATGGCAAACGGAACAGAAGTTCGCAATAGAAAAGTTAGTTACGAGCTTATGTCGCGTGTCTGCAAGTAGCTCTGTTGCTGAATATTTTGTACTAGCCACTTACTTTATATTATATTGATATTCTAGACTCGGATTTGCTGTGTGCAGCCGACAAAGCGGATTTAGATTGAAGTAGGAGCCAGTCGTGTAGCTAAAACTTAGTTCCTTTTTAGGATAAGGTTCGGAGAACAGCCTTGGTTGCTTCAACTTGGCTCCTTTAAGGATATGGGCGACATTTTATTATGCCAACGGAAGTAAATATCATGTGGGGAATAGGTGCTTGGGAGAAAAGGAAAATACATGGGGAAAAACGGAATTACGATGTGTTTATATTTGTTTGGCATCTGAATCCTAATTTTGTTCTGTTATGTTGCTAAATTAGCATTAAAAGTCGAGTAATGTGCGTCTATTGCGAAAACGCAGGGCAATTACTTTTCGATCCGATTTTATACATGTTTTAATATATCACATTCCTGCTCATTTGATCTACATATGTATCAGATAACTAGCTACTTTTGACACTTATTTCTGGATGTGTATTATTTTATAACATTTTCTGCTTTGAAAACCCAAGTATTGAAACATTATGTGTATGCTTGTGAAAATATTATTTCAGATATTCTCGTATAACTAACTATACTATAATCTCATATTATTCAGTTCTGATATAACTACGATAGAAATATGCTTAGCCTTAAGTGGTGGATAAATTGTGAGCGCCGAGTGAGTGCATGTTCTGTTTAGTTACTTAAAATAAAAAAAGGTTGTTATAACTTTCATCGGAAGTAATCTTTTTTTTTTTCCAAAACATAGCAAGAATGCATTAATTCGTCCTCAGTATCATCCATGAACCTTCCGGCTCCTTTCGAAGGGCGCCTGGACTGAAGAGTCCTATCCCTATCGATGCTGAGTCTCTTTTCGAACGTTGAATCCATAAGTGCGTTCCGGCAGAGTGACAGTAGGCAGAAAAAAGATGTCCGTAAGCAAAAAATATGGCATAGAGTTCAGTCGATAGTGAGTTGGTGACACATGCACTTGGGGAGAAGTATTCGGAGGCTAATTCCCAGGAATCAGGTCGATGCGATGAGGTGTAGAGTTGTAGGCGGCGTCGATGGACGGAGAGAAGGCTTGATAATCTTCAGGTCAGGTGGGTTGTATTAGCCAATGGTTGAGAAAGTGGTTATTTTTGGTAAGAGAGCTGAGGGGCCTCATGCAAGCAGTGTATAAAGTTTCAAAATTTATGATTTTTTTTCCCATTATTTAATTAAAGATGTTTGATTCCTCACATATATTAAATAAAATTAATAGTTTTTCCATAGGTGTATCCACTGATTTTAGTTGGTCTAAATTATTTTTAAGAATGGAAAAGAATTTTAAGATATTATTGTTACCGAAAATATTGTTGAGTTCTTTTAGCGTGGAAAATATGTCAATGAAAGTGTTCGTGTTGGATGTAATGTTAGTATTCTGGTTTCTGGTGCCTTGTGTGTTGTTGGATGTAACTTGTGCGTATGTTCTGCCTTGTGTGGATGTAGGTATGTTTGAAGTGGTGTTGTTTGGGGTGAAAGTGTAATTTGGTGAATTGTTTGTGTTTCTGTTTTTAGGGAATTTCTCGCAACCGCGATAGGAAGCTGGATGATTTTTGTGGCAATTTGCGCAGATGGGATTATCAATTTTTCCTTGTGTAGGGCAGTCTGTTGTTTTATGTTGTTGTGCGCATTTAACACACCTAGGTAGAAAGAAACAATTATCTGAAGAGTGGTTGAAGCGTTGACAATTATGGCATTGTGGTGTAATGTTTTTGTTGATGTATTTTTCGACTGTAATGATGAACATACCTAGGTGTGTTTCACTGTAGATTTTGTCAATGTTGGTTACGCTGGAGGAAGTTCTGAAGTATGGGTTTATACAAACGAGCTATACTTATCACATTCGTCTTCAGTGGGGTCTACATTTAATGATGCCTAAGCGACTCTATAGGTGTGGTGCTTTCTGCACTGGCAGTCTGGTGCTGCACCATTCAACCTGATACAGCAAATATAAATAATATAGCGATCATTAAAAAATACTGTATGCCTACGCTTCACACAGTATTTGAAATTGTACTGTATTTGTGCTATTTTTAAAGATTTTGTGATTTTGTTGTTGAATTTTATGCTGCGTAAGTGCGAAGAAAGTGATGTTCAATCAATTATTGAACACAAGGAGGTTAGAATTAACCTCCTTGTGTTCAATAAATAAATCTCAAAAGACAAATAAAAGAATTGGTCATCTTACTGAGGAAACTAAACACTGATACCATAAACTGAGAAAAGACTGAAAAATACATGTTTAGCAATAATTAACATTCTATCTGGAATTATAAAGATATGATGCTTAGGAAATTTCTGAGATTGGTAAGTCATTGATCTGTAAATCCAGCAGTTAAAAAAAAAAAAAAAAAAAAAAAAAAACCAGAAGATGACAAGAAGATATACTAAGATCGATGCGATATTTTGAAATCAAAGCATGAGAAGGGATGTGCATATAAGACCGTATATTTATCCTTGTACATTGTACAAAATAATAGAACAATAAAAAGCGAATGGTGTTTGTAATAAACATTGAGACTAAACAAAGTACTCTCTGAACCTTATCCGATTTTATTTACAAATGATCAACGGAAGTAATATTTAACTTAAAAGCTCATTGCTATTCTGCCAATTTCATGTCTTAACATAGAACTGGCAGGCAGAAGGATGCTGGACATATCATATTTTTTAATAAGCTTTCAAACAGTAGGTACAGGACATTTTAGCTACATTAATTATCTTTGCAATTAATAATTTTTTATCAATTTGTTCAACAGATAATAGATTTCTTTACAGATAATAGGACACTTGGAAAAAAAAGAATATGCAAGAGTAAAAACAATAAGGAAAAGATCAGCGATTAGGAGCGATCAGCGATTATTAAAACGATTAGGAGAAAAAGTTTTAAAAAATTTGGAAGAAAGGGTTAAATTTTTATTTCATTTATTTATTTCACTTATTTTATTGAATAATGTTCTTTTAACATGAATAAAATGGCAACAATAAAAATGTACACAATTTGAATTTCGTTTGATTTATATTTTAATAATTGTTCTTTAATGTTGGATGAATAATTTATCCTATTTTTTTAATTATACTTTGATAATCGCGAAAATTATTTTTTATATTAATATAGTATGATTATAAACATGTATCAACATTTACAATTATTTATCATGAGAAAAATTAAACTCACAAATATATAGCAGTTCTTAAAACTGAGTTAGTAATTCTTTTTTTCAGAATCAATTTCTGAATTTGTATTCTGAGCATATGAAACTAATTTTTAGGTTGAATTTATTTACTAATAGTGTAATTTACTTTCAGAACTTCCATTTCTTCATGTCGGTGCTTATTCGTATATTAACCTTTATCCTATCTTGCCATTTACTTTTACAATTTTTTAAATCTAATTAAGTATTATTCAGAAAATTTTCCGTCACAGAGCAAACGGTTCCGTTTTTGTACATATTTGATTCAAATGAAACTTAATTGCACCTAATTTTTATATTTAATGCAAATAATTAAAGAAGGTGAAGGAAATTGTTTTCTAATACATTAATAGTAAGTTAAATTAAATGAAAATAAAGTATTAAGAGAGTTTTGATTGTTTCCTACTCTTTTATTGAACACGAACAAAAAAAAAAAAAAAAAAGAATGAATAAAATTTTTAGAACAGGCATCATTTTTAAGACTTATATATAAAAGCAAATTGAAATTATATTTATCATTAATTCTGCTGTTTTTAATTCAGAAAATATATTGAGTGATTAATGTATGATTTTTTATACTTAACAACATTCAAATATGATTTTACATGCAGGGGTGTAGCTAGAGGGGGGCATCTGTCCCCGGGCGCAGAATCCAACGGGCGCCAAATTGATGTTACAACATTTTAGAATTAAATGTTTTCCATCCTTGACAAGCATTAGGGGGCGCGAAATCTTCAGTTGCCCCTGGGCACTGAAAACCCTAGCTACAACCCTGTTTACATGTAATATACTGATATATATAATTGCATCATTTATTCTGTATGGTTTTTATGTCTTTTAATATGTATTTCTGTCACATTCTGCAAAAGTTAAAAAATAAGGTATATTAAACTGATCACTCATGAGCTGTGGTTATATGTCCTACCGAGGAGGGGGGAATATATGTTTTTACTTGTGCATTATGTCAGTCTTCAGTTAAGTGCTCTATGGCATTTGTCGTAAGAAGTGCCTTCTGTGAAAATCACTAAACTAGATTGCATCTGTTACAGAGAAGATATAACTTCCATTCATAATGAAATATTATTTTTATAATTATCAATCAAATAAGGGTAAAAATTTATCATGTGGTACCCTTTGCCGAATCATTTCTTTTTTGACGTCAGGAAGGCACAATTTCAAGATGGCCATGCGCAAAACCAAAATAAGAAGACTTACATAAACTCGATGTCTATTTGCACATCGATTTAGTTTCACTTTAAAAAAAAATCAGAGAAATGCACAAACTAGGCATTGTGCACTGCTTTAACTTTGCCCATGTACATGTCGATCTATTTTCACTTAAAAATCAGGAAGCTAAAACAAAACTATCATGGTAACCAGTAGTTTTGCTAACATTATCAACATTAAGGTTCGCGAAAAACCTACTTTGCGTGACGGGCTTCCAGATTTGACAAACAACCAATACCCCTTGCCGATTTTTTTTGGGGGAAAAAACCAAGGGGTACCGTAGAATAAAGATTAGCCCAAATAAGCATTTTAACAAAATTTGCCAACCTTCTGTCTCCAGCTGATGATTAACTGCATATTTCGATTAATGTAGATGAGAGTAAGTTATAGTTATAAAAATTCAATGAACTTTATTTAGAAATTTAGTTTCACTTTCACACTTAAATTGGTTTTTACATTCGTGAATCTTTGTATTGTACTGCCTAGCTTATATGTATCTTTTGAGTGATTTATGCTATCTCTTGCATATATTTATGATATTAGTTAGATTTCAATATACCACTTAAATCTGTAAGTGAAATTGCATCCTATCTAATATGAAGAACCTATTGCGTGTGACTGAATCCTGAATATCTGAGATATCATTTTTATTAGTTTTCAAAATTTGTATTTTTTAGTTAAAAAAGTCAAAAATATCATGTATATTTAACAAAGACAATAAGTTTATGTTGAGTACTTCTTTTATTAGGATGTTAATGTATTTAGTTAGAAGAGGGGAGTAGTGTTTTAATACTTTTTCATGTCTTGTAGGTTTCATGATTAAATATGGAATCTTATCTTTTGGATATTTGCAGTCGAGAACAGGGATTACTCTTGCAAAACAAAACATTTGTTCCTTTGAATGGGTATGCTTTCTTCCCCTAATATTTTGGTATTTTTTTAATATTTGTATGCATTAAATATCATGTATGCTTCTTTAATATTTGTGTGCACAGTTATTTAAGCTGTGAATGATTTTTTATGTATGATTATGTCAAGATAAAATATTTGCATAGAAATATAAATATAAAGAGAAAAGCTTATGGAAGGTTTATTAAAATATGCATAGGTTGTTCACTAAAAAATATTATTTTTTATAAAAAAAAGTATTAAAGCAGTTTAGTAAAACAGTGTTACAGATTTGATATTTAAATAGTTAATGTTAGTAGAATTATAAATAAATTGTTTTATTCCCTGTGCAGTGCTGTGCGTGGTTAGTATTAAAAGAAAGCTAAGCCTGAAAATTAAAAATACAAGAGCATGTGCACTTAACATTTAATAATTAAATATCTCTTTTTGATTTCGAGAAATTGCTAGAACAATCTCACGTGTGATTTAAAAAGCTTATAAAAAGGAGGAAGCTTTCTCTAGCTTTTTTGAATAAAATTCTGTTGAATGTTTGAGTAGTTAAAAGATAACTACTGTGAGATATTGTAATACTTACTTATAAGATTACTTATATATTGATAATGTATGAATATCTGAGGAAATTTAAGCATTTTGTTTTATTTTTTGTGATAATAATAAATTTTGTTAATTTTTCATGGGAGTTGTACATTCAATTCATAATGAACTCATACACACACAACAATATAATAAAGTTGGTGTATTTGGTGTGAAAACTAATTAGAAAGAGAAAAAAAAAAAAAAAACACGAAGGTATATTACTCAGTTTAGATTATACTTCAATGTCATAAATCTACAGTGTTTCATTAAACTATCAGATTCTAATAACTATAAAGATAAATTACATATTTACAATTGAAAAATGGACAATAAATTAAAGCTTTTGGATGTAACTTTTAATTTTGGAAGCAGTTCACACATTTGTGTGCATACAAAAATCATTTAGCCTAGATCGAATGAAAGAGAGTTATTCCTGAACAATTCAACTACTTAAGTTTCACTTTCATAGCAGAATGTATGAAGTCAGGGTTGGCACCAAAGCCAGTATAACTGCACTGAGCAGCAAAATATTTTAAATTTAGTGGTAGAATTTAAGAGTCACAGAGAGTGGCAAAAAGCTAGTGCAACCCATGTATAGAGTTGTGCTGTTGATTCGAAATCTCCTTTCAGATGATCATAAATTCATATTGATCCATCAAATAAACTTAGGATTATACTTTAAACATTCGCCATATATCTTTGATCATGCTGTATTGTTAGAACTCAGTCTCTTTTTGAAACTGTATTCTCTCCTTGCTGCTATAAATTAACAAGGATTTATTGCATTCCCCGATGTATTCTTTCTTGGTGTAAGTAGTAGCATGTCCAGCTAACAATGAGACATTCTGTGTTTAAACCCCTGCAAGGACATAATTAATTTCTTGTTTTAAAAAAACCTAGTACAGTCAAAAGTCATTAATCCGGACTCGTCGGGACTTCGTCGATTCCGGATTATAGATCACCAGTTTAAATCTGGTAAGATGGCATGCAGAAATTATAAAATTAAAAATATTAAACCGTAATTTATGAAATAAAGAGCAATTATAATCTAAAGGGTATCAAAATTTAAAAAAAAAAAACCTTAATATTTATTTGTTTACTTTATTAAACATTTCTTTCAACGCGCACATGCTTAAAGCATACATTACGCATAGTCGAAATAAGAAAATTGCAACCAGAAAACGATTTGTATTTGTGATATTTATAATGACGAGGAATTTGATTTAAATCATATCAAAGACGGAGTACATCGAGATGAAATACTACATTTAGTAAGGAATTATAAGCCAAATAAAATAAAAACATCTGCCCTGAAGATAAGGCCCCACTCCTCCGCAGAGCAGCGTGAAATTGATAAACAGATTTCAGAATGGTTAGAGAAGCAAAGGATATGCCTTTATCCATTTTTTGCAGCAATTCCACTTTTTGTTTGATGGACATTGAAACATGCTTTCGCTTTGTAGATCCTTTGAAATTCTATTTGACATAATCGAAAGTTCAAACTTACTTTTATAAAATTGCTCTAACAGTCTGCAAAAAATAATAAGCCGAATCCAATTCGAAGATTAAGGAACAACGCAATCTGCAACATTAACTGAAATAGATAATTAGATAATTTTAGCTTAGCTTATACCAACCGTTATACATTAAACGCGTATGCGTAAACGTATTATGCGCATGTGCACATGCATATGCACTTGCATAAAAGTTTTATGCGCATGTGTGGACGAATTATGCATTGACACATGCGCAGAAAGTTTGTAGCTTTGAGGTCCGTATTATGGGTGTCCAGATTAACGACTTTTGACTGTACAGTAGAAGTCCAGAAATCCGCAAAGTTGGGACCAGAGGTTGTGCGGATTTTAAGATTTGGCGGATTTCAGGACAGAAAAGATAAATCGTAATATTCGGACTAAAAGTGCAAAATAAATAAAATTTAATTATTAGATACATTTAAGTAAATTTTTATATGCATTATTACATGCATTAAATTATTATTACATATATAAATTGATTATATTATATTATTCATTGTATTATATGTACAAGACAGCATCAAGGTTTGCTGATTTCACCTCATGCAAAGATTTCCAGTGTTAGAATCACTGTTGCTGTAAAATTTCAACAGCTTTTCCTTATTTTTCCATACATCTTATAGATCGACCGTCTATTGCGAAGCCTCCGTTGGCATTTTGCCAAAACACATAGAATCGTCCAAAAGGGGCATCAGTTAAATGCTGTGAGGTGAGAGGTCATGTGAAAGTTCTTTCTTTGTTGGTAAAAGGGAATTTATATGATCGAGTTAGGCAAAATCCTTATGTCATCAGATGATGATGTTGCATCGTCATTCGCGCCTTTAGTTTTTTTTCTTTTTTTTTTTTTTTTCTTTTTTTTTTCGATTTGTAGAAAAATATGAATAAATTTTTAAAAATTACAAAAGAAGCTTATGAAAGCATAACGATAGAAAAATGGAAGAAGTACTGCACTCATGTAGAATTAATAGAAAACGACTACTGGAAAAAAGATGGTTTTGATTGAAGATTTATGTGAATCTTTGATTATTTTCGCTGATGAAGAGGAAGAGAACTTGAATATCTGTAGTGACTGTGATACAGAATAATAAGTACTGGGGTAGCTCCCCAGTACATGTACAATACTGCATATAGCTTTCAGCGCAAAAATCAGAACGATATAATATTTATTTATTATAACAACTATAATTACTCAATAAATATAATAATTATTTATCACTGTATAATCATTATAATTAATTAATAGGAATTTTTTTCAGTGTGTAATAATGTAGATAGATCGTAGCTCGAAGATAAAAAAGATAAACTAATTATCAATTGCAACGTAATTATAATAATTATTATTGCCATATAATTGTTATAATTAATTATAATAATTATTAGAATTTATTGTAATAATAATATAATAATCAAAATCATAAATAAAATATAATAATTGAATAATTATAATAAAATTTATTTATTATGTTTTTTTATAAAATAATGTTATATTGCAAAACTAATTTTGGAAAACACTTGTATTTTTAAGAATATATACATAAATGCTTAATATTAAACACAATTTAATAAAACAGCTAATAATAAATGATGATCAGCATATCAGCTTAGATTACTTAAAAGTAATTTTGTCTTCTTATGTCTGTGCCCTTTGAACGCTGTGGAAATAAGCAGGGAAAAGTAAAACGGACAAAATCCCTACTACATTATTCCACCCTGATTCCATTCATCCCATTTTGAGAATAAATCGGTCCAAATGGCGCATGCGTGTTTGCGCTCATGTTCGCCGGTAAGACGGTCGAACTATACACAGTCCGTGTCGCAATTCCATACGATTCTGCTATAAACCGATGAGTAGCACCTGCCTCCATCTTTTGCAGAATTTCCACTTTTTGCATTACCGTCAATGCAACGTGTTTATGTTTTTCAACGCTGCAAGCAGTAAAATCATGAGTACATTTCTTGTCTGTCACTGTATTAAAAAGCACTGAAATTAAAAATATTCTTAATTTATCCACAAAATATCAGTATAAAAAAAAAACAGCAGCACTAAACAATCTCTTGAAATAACAAAGCTCAGAAAATACATAAACATGAACTTGAAAGAAGAGTTAAGTGAATCGTCTGCTCTTTTACCTCGATGCAGATTGAAAACTTTTATCATGATGTCAATAATTTGGTATTTCCGTTATGACTCATTATTATTTGGTAATTATGACGTCATTATTCATTAAGTATTTTTTCTTTGATATTTCGCACTCCATGTTGCGGTTTCCGGAACCTATAAACTGAATGTTTATATTTTGAGAGGCAACGCAAATTTCAGGTCAGCGGATTTTTGGTGTTTGACTATATGTCAATTAGTTAATCATACCGACCACAGATATTAAATTAGCTTTTAACAGCAAATATTATCTTATTCAATTTATTTATTTAAACTGAATTAGTGTTCAGAATTTGTATTTTTCATTAAATTTTTAAGAAGGAAAGTTGAAGTTTTCTATTCTTTTACTGGCATAGAATTTTCTCTTGTTGTCAACAATAATGAGTAAACATCTATTTTTGTTGCTTTCACTTTTTGGGTAGAGCCTAACAAATCTATTCCTATTAATTCATTTTGAAAAGTAGCCCTTATCCTATTTAGATACTCGGCCAGGATCTTATTTACATCGTTGAGTAATTGGCACATATGGCAGGACCTGACATATTCAGTAAAAAATTTTTGTTGCATAAAAAAAACTGCCTTGTGTACTCTTTGTGCCATTTTTCTAATGCCAAAATGTCCTGCTCTAGGTGCATCATGTAATTCTTGCAAACTGACTGAGATAACCGGTCTTAATTCAATATTCTCATTTTTTGTTTTAGCATAAAATAAGAGATTATCAATTATTTCATAACTTTCTGCCCTGTTTATAATGGCCAGTATATCTGGATATTCAAAATTTTCTGAATGTTTTAAATCTGCTGAGATATGACTAAATTCTGGATCAGTTTGTAATTTAGTAATGATAGTTTCACAAGCGTCCAAGATTTTCAACGTTAATATAGAAAATTTTATTCTTGATAAAGCATTGGCCACAACATTGTCTTTTCCAGGTGTATGTTTAATTATTAAGTTGTATTGTAATTTTAATCCTCATCTGACTAACCACGGGGACAAATTTTTCCCGATGTATAATCAACCCATAGTATGATCTGAATATACAGTTATCAATGCCTTGCCAAAATATACTCTAAATTTCTGCACTACTAAAAGTACAGCTAATGTTTCTCTCTCTCTAATCATGTAATTATGCTTTGTTTGATTGAGAATTTTGGAAAAATAAGCCACAGGCTGACCAGTGTGCATCAAGACAATGCCTACAGCGTAATTTGAGGTGTCCACTGATATTTCGATGCCTTCAAGTCCAGCACTTGTATTAACACAGCTGACCAAGGAATCCGTGCTTTCATTTTAACAGCGGTTTGGCTGTCTGTGCCAGGTCCTTTATCAACGTTCAATGGTAAGAACATGTGCCCAAAAATGAGTATAATTCCTTTGCTGTATTTGGCAGCAGCTTGTACTTTATTGCAATTATTTTCAAATATTCAGTTTTTATGTCTCTCTGAGAAATTTAAATCTAGGCGCCTAAGCCCTTTTGCCACAAATTTACATTTGGCCACTTCCACTTTTAAACATGCTCTCTTAATAATGTGAAAACTTCATATAAATCTTTAATATTGTTACGAAATGTTTCTGACACCAGTTGCTATGTTATTTTTTCCCTTCACATTCGTACTGGGTTCGTATGTATTTGGAGTGAATAATGACGACAGCACTTAAGGAAGTATCAAAAGACACTTTATTGGCCAGAATTCTCAGGACAGCTCCAAAACTCTTTTACACAGTCTTTGAAGAACTACAATAAACATGCTGACATGCGACACAGCCTTTACACTATCAGGCTGTAACGGTGGAGACAGCTTCACAGCAAAGCACCAGAGTACAGCTCCTGATTCTCCTCTGTCGTTCTCGGAATTCCATGACTCTCGAGACTCTCCATGCTACACCTCGAGATGCACTCGACGATACACAAGAGCACAGCTTCCGACTCTTCGGTTCAGTCATTCCCAGAGCTCAACACAGTCTCTCGACAATGCACTAACTACGATACACTAAGAGACTCTTTTGGTGCACTCGACGACCCACTCAGTACTCGCTGACCGCCTGTCAACTCGATCGACTCCGCATGGACTAACTAACTGACTCGATACTAATTCGCTCTTGACCATTAATCATTTGAGAAAGGACACTTTCGTTGCTTGCATCTGTGTCTAATATAAATTGTTTGTCAGTCAGGGGATAAGCAAGCACAGGCGTAGATGTTAATGCTGCCTTCAACTGATTAAAGGACTTTTCGCACTCCTCAGTCCACACGAATTTTTGCTTACTCTCAGTTAATTTATGCAGAGGCCTTGTGATGTTGGAGAACCCCTTCACGAATCTTCTGTAATAGGTACAGAGTCCCAGGAAGCTCTGTAGTTGATGAATATCCACTGGGCATTTCCAGCCCCTAACTGCTTACACCTTTTCTGGATCTGTGCAGACACCTTCGGCAGAGATGACGTTCCCGAGATAGGTAACTTCACTGCGGAACAACTTGCATTTCAAAGGACTCTGCTTGAGGTTGGCATCTCTCAATTTCTGGAACACCTTCCTGATATTTTCTAGATGTTCCTCGAAAGTACGGCCCAATATAATGATGTCATCTAGGTAGACCAGACGGGATTCATAAAATAGGCCACTAAGCACTGTCTCCATCAGACGTTCAAAAGTTGCAGGGGCGTTACAGAGTCCAAATGGCATAACTTTAAACTTCCAGAATCCTTGACTGGTAGTGAACACAGTTTTCTCTATCATCAGCATGAATTTCCACTTGCCAGTATCCACTCTTGGGGTCCAGAGTGGAAAACTACTTGTGTCCTGATAGGGTGTCTAGAGTATCATCTATCCTTGGAAGAGGGTAACTGTCTTTCTTAATGGCATTATTTAGTCTCCGGTAGTTGACACAAAATCTTGTTGAGCCGTCTTTCTTTCGGGAGAGAACTATAGGAGATGCCCATGAATTTTTTTGGATGGTTCAATGATATCATTTTCTTGCATCTCCTTCAGAAGATTTCCAACCTCTTCCTGTTTTGCGAATGGTAAACGTCTGGGATGCTGCTTTATCGGAGAGTGATCCCCCGTATCAATTCGATGTTGTGTCAGTTTTGTGTGGCCAACATCTCTGGGTGTTACATAAAATATATTTTCAAATGCTTTAATTGTTTTCTCTGCCACATGACCTCGTTCACGGGTTAAATTTGCACTCTGCAGAAGTTCTTTCATTAATTCCCTAGTTGCCTCAGTCGGAATTTCAAGTGAGGCAAGTAACTGGAATGCATGCTGCTAGCACTTCAGCTTTTGGATGCATCTCAGTCTGTGGCTAACATTCACCACTCTCACAGGGATGAAATCTTTCGAAAGGTGTATTAATGAAGAGGCCACTAATACCTCTCGTGGGCTATTTTCAGGGTATTCAATTAGTCCAAATCTGAAGCTATTCTTTTCTATGGAGCCGGCTATTAATAATTCTGTCATCGGAGGGATGGTGACATCTGTTGTTGTTACTTTGTGAATTGAAGGAATGCTGTTCTTCATTTCGAACACAGTTATATATTCTTTTGCAGAGCGCAAGGTGCGGTAAGATAGCTTCCCTGCAAAGCAGGTTTAGGGTTGCCATTTCATGGCAAGTGAAGGCAGGGTTGCCACATTTGGCGACAAAATTGGTGATACACCATGGACGGAGGGTGAACCTTCTGGAACGAATTCTTACCAGTTTAGCCCAGAATGTTCTAAAACACAAGCCAAAAGCTATATGAACCCTGCTGGTATGCAGGGAATTAAATAGTGCGAGTCAATTGGTCCATGCAGAGTCCATCGAGTTGATAGTCGGTCAGTGAGTGCCGAGTTTGTCGTCAAGTGCACCAAAAGAGTCAGTGCATCATTGAGAGAGTGTGTTGAGCTCTGTGAACGACTGAACCAAAGAGTCAGGAGCTGTGCTCTGTGTGTCGTTGATTGCATCGCGAGTTGTAGCTTGGAGAGTCTCGAGAGTACTGTGAGTTCCGAGAACGACTGAGCAGAGTCAGGAGCTGTACTCTGGTGCTTTGCAGTGAAGCTGTCTCCACTGTTATAGCTGTTATATGTGTTGCTGAGTTATATGTTATGACTATGTAAATGTGATTTTGGAGCTGTCCTGAGAACACTGGCCAATTTAAAAAAAGTGTGTTTCGATACTTCATCCAGTGTATCATCGTTATTCACTCCAAATCCACACGAACAACAAACGTACGTGAAGAAGAAAATAACATAACAATATGTTCATCGATATTTATCACTAGTTACTATTATGTCGTTGAGGTAAATAAATGTCACTTTTCCAAGAACAGGTTTTAATACAATGTCCATTGTCATGCACATACTCGGTAAGAGGATGCTACCAACCAAGCGCGTGAAAAAACAGTTTATCTGAAAGGAGAAGGAAAAATATCTGGCAACGGGAAGAAGAAACGTGCTTGATGCGAGAAGGACGGCATGCTCGTGTGAAAAAACAGTTTATCTGAAAGGAGAGGAAAAAATATCTGGCAACGGGAAGAAGAAACATGCTTGATGCGAGAAGAACGGCATGCTCGTGAGAAAAAATTTGAAAATGAGTTTGGCTGTATTCCGAGAGTGGAGTTTTTCTTCTTTTTTTTTGTTAAGAACTGAGAGATGCAATGTATTACTTGTGCGTTTGATGTAAATGTGAATAAAAGCAATACTTTGTGAAAAGTTAATGTGTATTTACAAAATTAAAATATAGCTCATGTTATTGTTAAACCTGTTTAAGTGTCCCAGTTTATTTCTTGCAAATAGAGTTGACTAATACCGTTCATAAGTGGATGGAAACGAACCGACAAAGATGAATTGATCAAAGAATCGATGTATGACATCCATGATACACTGGAAGGTAGGTAGGGCTCCACACAAACCAAAAGGCATTCTAAGAAAGGCATAAGTGCCTGATTTTATTATAAAGGCAGTTTTTTTTTTTTTTTTTTTTTTTTTTTTTTTTTACATCCTTGGCTTTTATAGCTATTTGAAAATACCTTGAGGTAAGATGTAGTGTGGTCATAAATTTAGTTGATTTAAGTTTCGGTATAATTTCTTCGATTGTAGGCAGTGGATAAATGGGATATTTGGATAAACATTTTAGCTTTCTATAGTCAATATGAAATTACCACTCTGAAATTCAGAGTGGTAATTTCAATTAGAATCTAAATCATATCTAAATAGCAGTACCAAAAGTTTTAAAAGAAAAATATTACTGTATTTCATTATAAATTAATACTACATGGGAACTTTTGAGAAAGAAGATAATTAGTATGTTGAATGTGGCTTTGCCTATACATGTTTAAATGTGTAAAAAAAAAAAAAAAAAAAAAAAAAAATTGCTTGCACCCTTGTGTCTAAAAAAGCCCTCTGTAGTCATGTATTAGTCTGCAATAATGGCCTGATTATGTATATATTAATATACATGAATGTAGTAAATCTTTGCAATTTAAGTCATCATGGTAATGATGTAGTATATGGTCTACCACGTGTAATTAATCATTTGTTTCTTAGATAGTGCAGCTAAGATGCTGTTTTTAATTCAAACATATGATAAAATGGTGGGAAAAAGAATAATTAAAACAATAACCAATGTTAGTGCCACCATTTAAAGAATAAATGATTGATTAAAACTGGAAGATCTCATTATACATGATTACACTCATCATTCTTTTACTTCTGTAAAAAATTCTTGAATTGTTCCAGTGGGGTTACACTAATAAGCAAGTAGAAAACTTTAAAATATAAAAAATTATATCAGTTAAAAAAATTGCAATCTGACTTCTGTCTTCAGTTTAACCAGTAAAATCTGAAATATATTTAAGGTATTTTTAAGCTAATTAGCTACTATAAATCTAATAGATTAAGAATTAGTTTCAAGATGTAGAATCTAAATCATATCTAAATAGCAGTACCAAAAGTTTTAAAAGAAAAATATTACTGTATTTCATTATAAATTAATACTACATGGGAACTTTTGAGAAAGAAGATAATTAGTATTCAAGACATAGTACTCAAAATATATGTTATATTACCTGAAATTCTTTTTCCTCTTCCTTCACTTTTGGCTTATGATTATGTAACTCTGAAAATGTTCCAGCAAAGACAGTTACACAATGGGAGGTTGTTTTTAAAGACAGGTATATCTTATAAAAAGAGACAAGGAATTTTGCAAAAAAATTCTGAGCAATTATTATTTTGCAATGTAATTTTAACAATTTTGGAAATGATAGAAACATACGAATCCACAATAAAGAAGATTTGAAATGTTTTATTAACTTCTAAAATGAAGGAATTTGGGTTGGAAGAAAGTGTTTTGATTTGTTATTTTTAGTTAAAAAATATTTTTCCATATTATTTTAAAGTAATAGATAATCAATGCAAGCCTTGACATTTAAGGAGGGGAAAGTGAGATTTTTAAAAATATTTATTTAATTTGTTAGTTATTCGACCGGTTATTTTTATTGTCTGCCTGTTATCAAATATTCAGTATTTGGGTCAAATATGAATGTCTTCTGGATGCGCTTTGCTTTCCTCACTACGTTATTAGTTTTTTGTTTGTTTGTTTGCTTTCAATTGCTTCTTTAAAATTTACAATTTAAATTGAAAATTTATGAAATGTGTTGAACGACATATTTAATTCTCTGTTTGTGTACTGATAAAAAAATTAATGTTATTTTGTTATCAATTTGGTGTTAATTTTGCCTAAAATAACAGAAAAATAAAATGTCATTTTTTAAAATTTACAGGCCTCTTTTATCCATATCTAACAGTTCACATAACAAGATTGTTAGTTTTGTTCATGCAGCATGGGACAAATCAAGTTCAAAAATTGTTGCTGGAGATAGTTTTGGCAACATATATATGTTTTATCTTCAAAAAAATAAGTAAGTAACTGTTGTGCATTATGTGATGATTTAGATGCTTATAAAACAATGTTTTAATAAAAAATATGTTTATGCACTTCATCCCCTTCAACAATCATGGCTCCATAGACACACCTGTATATGCTCATGAATTTGACTCTGAATATTTGCATAATTCTTTGGTGGGATAATTAGTACCTTTGGTTCAGTATTTTTTGTAAAAATAGACATAACTGGCAAATTCTCTTAATTTTGCACATGAATGTATATACAGGGTGATTCACTACCAGACTGACAAACTTGCAGGATGTGCAGAGATGACTCAGAATCACATAGGAATGCAGGATCACAAATGCTGTAGTTGCAAGCTATGGTGCAAAGAAGCATAGAAAAAGAACAGAAACAGCAACACATTAATGGGGAAGAAAACATATTATTGAAAGGTTGTACTACAATAGGTGTTCAAAATTACAACCAGAAGTTGTTTGGCAGGCCTGAAAGCGGTGCTGCATGGAATTCTTTATGTTCTGGAATATTCCTAGCATGTCATGTATCCTCCCAGCAGTTATAGATATTTGAGCAACGAGGTCTTCAACTGTCTATGGAAGTCTTGTACACCAAACATCCTAGAAGTCTTGTATGCATGAGATCCCAGAAGAAGAAGTCCATGCATGATAGGTTCGGTGTAAGTCCATGTACTACCAACATGATGGGGCTCCTCCACATTAGACGACTGATTCCGCCAAAACCTAGTCATAACCTTTGGACAGCGGTGTTTTGTAGTTGCCAACTCACTTAGTTTTACATCACATCTCCTGAGCTTCTGGTAGATCACTGAATCTCCTGGTTTTTAATATTTTAATGTTTCTTAAAGAAAATGTTTTCCAAAAAGTAAAATTTATTGAATTAATGAAACTTAAATTAAATATTAACATTTATTGAATTAATTGACTTTATTTTAACCTTTTATTGAAAGATTTATTTTGTTCTTTTATTGAATTCTTGAGATTGATTAAAAATTGACTTTTATTGAATTAATGAAACTTAACTTTTATTCCCTCACTTCTGATGATTTTCTGAATAATTTTTCTTAAAATTTTGTTTCATCTGTACCCTCCCTTGCTATCATCATATAAATTGCTTTTGAAGTAGTCATATACTCTGTAGCAAACAGTGTCTTGTCTTTGTTTCATTTGGTATGTATTTCATTCTTTCACAGCCTGCATTAACCGATTTTTTTTATGCCTTCAGCCATATCATCAATGTGACATTTCATAGTGTTATCAGCAAGTGGTATTTGTGAAAGTTTTTATTTAATTTCTTGTCCAAGAAACCCTGCTTTCAGACAGGGTTTGACAAATGTTTCTCCGATAATAGGACTTTTCTTGGCCTCTGCAATGAATAGCAATACTACGAAGATTCAAGTGGTTTTCAGATGACTGAACTGAAAAACCACTTGAACTGATTTCTGATAACTGAAGTGATAACTTGCACTTTTACAGTAAAAAACTCCTTTGGCTTGTCTATTAAAGTGCTGTGTTTTGTCAACAAATGTCACTCCAAACAATGCATCTCATGGCATCATTGCTCAGTATAAATACACAAATAACACATTGCTGCCGTTTGGCATAATGTTTTTGTGTCACAACAAAACCTTACTTAATATAATCATAATTTTGTTTGCGTTTTTTTCAAATGAAGTTAAAAAAAAAGTCAAATTTATTTTCATGTCAAAAGTAAATATAAAGAGCCATTCACACTGGGGTTTATCTGTGACATAGTCAACGCATCTCCAAAACCAGTTTGGCCCCATAGCGCAGCAAGTTGAAAAATCTGAACTGCATGTATAGTGGAGCTAGTAGACACATGGAACTGACTCCGTTAGCTCAGATAAACCCCAGTGTGAATGGCCCTTAAGAGCACTGTTTATGTGATTGTTACTGACCAAATTGATTGCTATGCTGACTGAATCATTATTGATTGAATTGAGCACAATGTAGTTGAGTGGTGTGGTGCATGCAGGTGGCTGAGTATCATTCGCTGCACCTACAATGCTATGCTCGGTTATATAATGAATGTGTATAGATTGCAGAAGTGAGATAATATTTATAGTCTATAAATTTATAAAGCTCTTCAAATATTTTATTTTATTTATTTATTTAGATTTGTTTTGTTATACCATTGGCATAATGCATGCTGTACTTTCTTGACATTTTCGCCTGACAAGAGGCAAGAAGTTATTGTAGCTTTGTCTGACTGCTCTGTTGTATCATTAAATTCAGGTACACTTTTATTTTTATTTTAATTTATTAGTTTGTGCAGTTTGCTGTTTCAAGAAATTCTTATTTTTAGAAAATATTTTGTACTTTCCAATTAGCAGGCCACTTTAGAAAGGCTTTTGTCCCAAAACTCAAAACATCATGAAATTTGAGTATTAATCAGATGGAAAGACTGTTAAATGCAATTTTCATGTAACATTTTGCTACTTTTGGTAGTGTTTATTGCTACCGCTTTTTAAATTTACTTTCATCAGTTGTTAATTGCTGTAAATTGCATATATATGTTGATGTTTTACAGTATGTAACTGAAAATTTTCAAGTGTCTATTTAGAAGACTGAAATATATTTCAAAATAAATACACTTTATAACAACAAAATGAATACACCAAGAAAGAATCCTGCGATTTCTTTGAAATTTCGTATGCATAAATGTTTTGACCAGATATGCAGATGATTAAAATTTGGTGTCCAATGAATGAATAGTGCGATCTCCAGCGCATCGGAACTGTGCATCCAGCAGATGTATATAAGCAGCTGTTCTTGAACTGTTGTTAAAAATTTCTGTTGCATTGTGATTTAGAATACCTTTCAATGACCGAATAAATGTCTTGTCGCAGGATTTGAGCTCATTACAAGCAACTGTCAGAGTTTGAAAGAGGTCGTATCATTAGATTGAAAGTAGCAGGTTGGGCAAATCGGAGAATCGCTCGTCATGTGAGTTGAAGCGATTAGAAGATGCTGGCAAGAATGGGTGGACAAGGCAGATTTCAGCACCATGATCGTAACGGTTGACCTAGGGCCACAGCAGATCGGGAGGACAGAATGATTGTCAGATCAGCTGTCACAGCGCCTGATTCATTGCTCTCAATCATCAGACATGCAAGTCGCACACGAGTGTCCACCAGGACCATTCACAGCTGATAGAGCAAAATCAACGCTCGTACTGACTGTTACGCCACTTGCCACTCACGCCTGTATCTTGTGGAGCCAGACTGCAGTGGTGCTTGCCTCGATTTGGTTGGAATGATGCTGACTGGGGACGTATAGTCTTTAGCGATAAATCCTGCTTTCAACTGTGTTGTGACGATCATCAAAGACGTGTCTGGAGGTACCCAAAGCAGCATGTCAATCCTGCTTTCACTATTACACACCATACAGGCCTTCATCCAAGCGTGGTCTGGCATGCCATTTCTCTTGATAGCCGGACACCTTTCATCATCATTAGAGGCACACTTACAGCACAGCAGTACGTCAACGACATTCTGAGACCTGTTTTGCTACCATTCCTTTTGCAGATGATTAAATATGGCCTTATTTTTCAGCAAGAGGTAAAAATATATTCATTGCAAACTGCTGCCTTGGCGGAAATTGGTGATTTTTGGCATTACATGGATGCCGAGTTTGTTCAGTTCTTTGACTTGTTATTTTGGCTTGTGTGGCGGCAATTTTTGGCAAAAATCGTTGCCACACAAGCCAAAATATCTACACAAGCCAAAAAAACAAGTCGAAAAATTGCACAAATTTGGTATGCATGTGCACAACGACCTATTTTCACTTCAAAAAACATCAGAGAATTGCACAAACTTGGCATTGCACACTCCCTTGACTTTATCCATGTACACATCGACCTATTTTCTCTTTAAAAAATATCAGAGAATTCAACAAACTAGGCATTGCACACATTTTTGACTTTGTCTATGTGCACATCGAACTATATTCACTTAAAACGTCAAAGAGCAGACAACAAAAAAATATGTAATCTCAATAAACTACATTTTAAATTAAGCAATGAAATAACATAAAAAAGGAAATTCACCTTTGCACTACACAAAGGAAATATCCACTTACCTTATTTACGAATTAACATGTCTTGAGTCAAACAAAATTTCTTAACAGCATCTAAAAACTTCCTAAAATTATCTGAATTGGAATCTGTATAGTGGCGTTAGCACATAAATTCACAAAATAAGAGCAAAAAATATCCTCCGTAGTGCTGTTTATTGTCCGACGTTCGACCATAAGCATTTCCTTCGTACAAACAGGACACTACTAAGTAAACCTTCATTTACACACCAGTCAAGTAATGCTCTTTTCCCTTTTCTTTCCAAATCGTACAGAAACTTCAAATTAATCTTACCATATTCAGCCATTTTACCGTCTAAACCACAAAACAGGCGATATACTTCCTAACCAGCACACACACAAGCCCTTACGAATTTACCGCAATCATGCAACCAATTACGTCATAATAGGCTTTTTATAACATTCAACTACTCAGGCTATCATAAATGAATCAACAATTTGGTGATAAAGGAAACAACAACTTCACGATAATACAAGGGGTTCCCTTCTCTCTACTCTAACCCAGCAAGATAACGCCAGACTACATACGGTACGTGTTGCTATGAACTTTCTTGGCCCGCCAGATCTCTCTCCCATTGAGTGTATCTCGGATATGGTGGGAAGATGTCAGCATCTACCAGGGAATGTTGATGACCTAGCCCGATAATTGGAGCAAATTTGGCAAGAAATACTGCAGGAGACTATCTGGGAGCTTTATCAGTCTATGCCACACTATGTGGCAGCTTGCATCCAGGCTAGAGGTGGGTCAACACCTTATTGAGCTCATTACTTTGTAACTGTGTAACTCTGAAATAAATCATTCAATTGTTCTGAAATTTTAATTATTTTCTATTCTGTACATAATCTTCCTGTCTACCAATTTTTGTCTTCATCAGACATCTCCTTCTTGGTGCATTGTTTTTTTTTTATTGTTATAGAGTGTATATATAATACATGTGATAATAAAATATTTGTAATGATAACTACAGTAAAATCTGCTAAGAAGCTTAGAAAAGTAATACTAGAATAGCAAAGAATAGGATTAAAGAATAGCAACTGATACAGCTGTCTTTTTTTTTTCACACTTTAAAATGGTGAAAAAATACGTTATGTTAATTAATAATTGTAGTAACTCATCTAATGCCACAAAAAGCACCAAAATGACTACTTACAAATTTTTATAAAAAAATGTATAGTAAATTTACTGTAGTAACTCCACATGGAAAAATAAATACATGGCATATTTAGCATCTGAGTCCAGACAACACTTTTAGTCTAGTTACTAAAATACTTGCTTCTATATTAAAAAGTCTATGATTCAAAACCCTAATGTGGCCACTATAGTATACCGGGGGGGGAGAGTGGACAATTCTATATCTCTTATTCCACTGGGCCGATTGACGAAATTTAACTTAAGTTTTTCATGTCTCGAAAGCACGACTTCGGATATATATTAGATTTATATATAGCATTCTAATATAGGTATTTTAGCACAAAATCAGACTTTTTCTGAAATAACATACCAGTTTTTTTCCATATTTCGTTTCTACGTGTCAAATTACACCAGATTGCAAAGTTATGTGAAAATCCCACGAGTAGTTTTTAAAAATTAGCTTCCAAAATTTTAGCTCCTCAATTTTATTTGAATTTGATAAATATTTATTAATATCTCTTTGTTTATCAAACTTATTTTATTTTTCTTTTCACATTTCAAAATTTAAGTTCATTCTAAATAAAATTCACCCATTTTTTATGATTTATTTTTTAAATTTGTATTTTTAAGTAATTTTTGTAAATTTTTTGAATTATAACCTATAAAAATTTTAACCATCATCTTAAAGTAGATGTATTTCTAAGCATGCCTGCAAAAAATTACGATTTTTTATTCAAAATTTCCTAAGATATGTGTGATTTGGAGCCCTTTGAAATTTGGCATATTTGTTATAGGCAATAATAACTCCAAATGTGGTTTACACACTTTGTTAAAATTATTTGAAAGTAGGAACAATGACTTTTCTTTCTGCTCCTGTACAATGAAAAAAAAAAGGAAAGGAAAATAGGTTGCTATAAATTAATAAGTTTCGCAAGTGAATTATTCTTGGTTGAAACTTAAAAAAATGCGGCAAGACAAATTTTTGAATTTCTCCATTAATTTCTCACAAAATTTCATATTTAGACATGATTTGAGTCGTAGAATCAAAATATGAAAAAAAAATTGCCATTTCAGTAAAAGTTCAATTTTGTGTCAAAGTACCTATATTAGAAAGATGCTATATATAAATATAATACATATTCTAAGTGGTGCTTTCGAGACATAAAAAAACGCAATTTGAATTTCATCAATCAACCCAATAGAACAGGAGCTATGGAACTGTCCCCCTTTTTTTTTTTTTTTTTTTTTTTTAAATTTTGCGCAGTGTGCATCAAACTTTCATCAATAAATGGTGCCGCTACTTTAATCTACAAGGCCTGTCCTGAAATTAATGCGCCCCATTTTCTTCTGCCGCGACTATTCGTCACAAAGTGTTGCCGCTTGCACGGAAGGGTGGGTGGAGTCTTGGGAACACAGCACGACCAGCAGCAGTCGGTTCCGAGCTCATGTTTCAGTGAACCCTTGTGTGAGTGCTCAGACAAAAAAGATGGGAAAAACTCTCAAGCAGCAATATGTCATTAAGTTTTGTTTCAAACTTTAGAAAATGCCGTTGGAGACTTTTGCGTTGCATCAGAAGCATTTGTCTCCTCCTGACTTCTTTTTGTTTTCAAAGATTAAGAAATCTCTCAGAGGACAGCGTTTGGGGACCCTGGAGAACAGCAGGTGTCTACAACAAAATTTAAAGCACATTCCTGTGATGGAATTCCAGGATGCGTTTAGGCATGGAAATCACATTAGAACAAGTGCAGGAGGGATGTATTTTGAAGAATATTGAGTAATTGTACAAATCGGTTCAATAAATTCCATTAAAAAAAATGGGCGCATTACTTTCAGGACAGAGCTTCTATTATTGAAAAACTAAATAGCTAGTTTATAACAGTTTGGTAACAATGGATATGAGGTAAACTACTCTTTTAAAGCTCTGTTCCTACTTTGCATATTTCAGTACATGAGGCTCATTTATATTGCCTTCAGTTTATCAAAAATCTCATATGTATTGTAATAACCTTAGAAGCTTGGAAAAATATTTCTTAATTCAACAGCCTTAATTGCACTACAACATTACCTACAAATATCATGCATGTATATCCACTAACAGAAAACTCTGTAGTGATTCTGCTTGCTAATCAAAGAGACATAAAAAAAAAAAAAAAAAGCATTTCATGCAAATAAAGTTTCCCTGTATTGTTTACATATAACAGATCCTTTTCTCAGGGGTTACTAACATACACTTCCACTTTTCCATTTGAAAGTTATAATTACATTACTACTAATTACATACATAAAAATATATTTTCTGGCATTCTTTTCTTTAATTTTACAATTTAAAATCTTGCATAGGCAAATTTAGTATTCAGACTCAAATATTTCAGTGACTAGGCATGCTTTTAGTCTATTCACTGAAATATTTCCTCACAATCTTTGGTTTGTGATCATTTTATGGCACCACCATATAAAGTAGGTTAATACATTCTTAAATAAAGCTATGCTTTTGACTTTGATGAAGTATTTCTTAGGAAAAGTCTGTTGAACTTAGTGCAAGTAACTTTCTGCAGCTGCAGTTGTTTTCTGGGCTGGGAAACTTTTGTGTTCCAGTCATGAGAATTGAGTATGATCATTTTTCATATTCAAAAGAAATAAAAATGAGAAAAGTGCATTTTTGTGCAGGTATTATAGAGTCAAGCAGTTAAACTTAGGTGTGAAAACTGATAAGCAGGAATTTCATATCGGGGGTAAACTACTAGATCTGAAGTTTTATTTTGTAATTTTAAAAATCAGATTTATACTGGAAAACTGATTATACCTGGACTTCTTATCTGTGTTCTAATATATTTGAAAGCATACAAAAGTATTATGAACTCTTGTACCTAGGGATTACATCATTTATGCATGAGCATGTAAAATATGTAAAAAGGTATATATGGGCTAGCTTGTACTTTTAAACATCACTGGGTACAAATGTATTATAAATAATCCCTAAGTACATAAGTATTATGAACTTTTGTACCTAAGGATTACATCATTTATTCATGAGCATGTAAATATGTGAAAAGATATATATAGGGAAGCTTGTACTTTTAAAACTTTTAATTCATGTTATATTCTAAAAATTATTTTGGTTTATTTTTAGATTCAAAAACCATAGAAAATCAATTTAACCATCACATTTCCTGCGTAAGTTACATTTCTTTTGACAAAAGTGGCCGAAGGGTTCTGTCTTGCTCTAAAGATCAAGCTATACTGTGGAATTTGAACACATTCCAAATTCTTCGGTATCTTACACTCAGAAAAAGTATTGATATTGTGAAGGTATATAAAGTTTTATTTTCATTTTGTCTTTTTTTAATACATTCGATTTTATTAAATTTAGATATTGTACTTTGACGTAAAATAATCCACCTGCTTTTGTAATCTGTTTCTTTTGACATTTTGAACAAGGTATATTTTTCATTCTGTTGATTTCATGTCTTAGCAAAATAGAAACTGCTGCCATTTCACTTACAAGAAGTATTTGTTGCTTGCCTTGTGAACATGTTATCCCTTGAAAATAATTTGCAGCTATATATAATTTTTTAAATTTATTAATTGAATGAAAATATACTCATGTGGTGTGAATTTAGGGTAAAATAATATCATATCTAGTTTCTATTTCTATCATTTGGCATACATCAGATCATTTCAGAGAGAGGAATTTGTTCAACTTTTCAAATGTGAAACTGAAATCAAAATATGACCAGATTTCAGTTTTTTAAAAAAAGAAATCATATTTAGGGGTCAAACTGTGTTCTAAAGTTTCCTGATTTCAGTTTTCCAAATTTTTTTGGGTGGAGGGTATATGTGTCTAATTCTATAAGTGATCGGTTTATATTTCCTGTATGAATGTCATTAAAATCTCTCTTTCTCTCTATATAGATATATAAATACACTAAACTTTCTCTCTCTCTCTCTATATATATATATGTAATAACAGAACAATTTTGGAAGCTCTGGATATAAGAACACTGATGTAGATGCGCAGAAATACCGATGGCATAGATACGTGATGCTTCCATATTTATTTAAATTTAATTTCCACAATTCACTTGGCACTCCAGAATTTCCAGAATAATTTTGATACTATTTCGATAGAAGCAAACATAGAAGATTGCTGCAGTGTCTTAACAGGAAGAAAGCGTAAGCGAGAAGAAAGTGAGTGTCGCAGCAATAATGCAGAGGAAGAAAGAAGGAAGTCAAGTTCAAGTTAGTTTTGGTTTACAATTATTTTGATTGGGCAAGAGATATCTGCATTAAGCGTTACGTAAGATCGCATGATTAATTTGAATGACGTGTTTAGACTTATGGCGCTATTTCTAAGACAAAGAGAGGAAGTTCCCAAATTAAATAAAACTAAAAGAGATTATAGCCAATTAAATTTAGAAGTTTTGTTTCATATTTTTTATCTTACATATATATGTATATATGTGCATGTATTTGTGAGAAATTTTCTATACTGATTTGTACTTCAAAATATATTAAATAAAGTGTTGGTTTTTTTATATTTTTCACTGCCTTTTTCATTTTCTGTGGGATATGAAAATATTAAACATTTATCAATAAAGTAATTTTATAACAATTAATTACATTGTAATATTATGCAGCATGATATTTAAATTGTTATTCTAACCAATGGAAAAATTATATGATGACTGACTGATTCTCATGAAAAATATATACTACTATATCAGCATTTTGTAAAGCATAGGTTTTAATTATTCTTTATCTTTTGGTGTCATAGAATTTGTGTCTGTAGAGCAAAATGTGTTAAGGGAAAATTACCTTTTTTACTCTATAGATATGGATGCATATATGTGAACTAAATTATAATATTTGAGTAATCAGTTCTGGACAGATGAGTAATTTGAATATTTCATTTCACAGGTCAAAGAATTCTTCTGCAGTTCCATCCATAAATTTTATTTCGAGCTGCAAATAAATTGCTCGTTTCTTGGTTTCCATCATGAAACTCTCTTAATGTGGAATTATTCAGGAGTAAAAAGATATCTCAGGTGAAAAAACTGTTAGAGGGAATTGGGTTAGAAAGTGTTTGATCTTTTGACAAATAAGATGTATTTTATTTTCAAGTCACTTTTTGGAAATAAAAGTATTTATACATCTTTAATCTATTTATCGAAATTATAAAATACTGTAATTTTCACACAGTAGATGTTTAAAATGTGTTAAAATATTCAGATGCAAATGATAAAAACAATATTGTTAACCATGTGAATGCTTTTATCATCTTTTCTTCTAGAAACCGAGAAATTTGCTTCTATGCTTGACAATTCATTACTTAAAATTCAAGAAATTTAACCATGACTGTTTTTAAACAAGTTATCATTCACAAAAACTATCAACAACATTGCTAATTCCTCATTTCTTAAGTGATTTAATGACAGTTTCTCATTTTATTGCATCCATAATATTTTTAATTAAGTCTCATATTATTGAACTGCTACAGTTTTTCCTGTTCTGCTGACTGTTGTTGAAAGTGATAGTTACACAGTAGAACTTTTGTGCACCAAACAAAAAAACTGGATGTAAGTGATACGAAAGGTTTTAATTGGTGTGTCTTTAGCCTTAACAGAATATGTAAACACTGCATGTCAACATATAATATATGTGTATATATATATATATTAAAAAAGGTGATATAGGTGGTGATAACTTGACATAAATGTTATATCTATCAGATCTACTTTGCATTATATCCATCATGAGGTACTTAAAATTTTATCTCCAGCATGCAGAACTGGGTATCGGAAATTCTAAAGATATGCTCATTTTAAAATTATTTTGTGACATTGATATTGAACTGAATTTTATGGCTTAAGTGCAAAGAACATGATATTTAATAAATAAAGGCATTAAAACAAAGCATTAAAAAAACGCCCCTTTGGACGTAATTTAAAATCTGAAACCTTTCAGTTTCCCCCTCCCCCACAGTGTACATCTCCAGTGGACTTCTGAGGCCCATAATCTTTCCTATTAACGAGTTGTTGAAAATGATGGTAATGTAGTAAGACATTTTTGAACCAAAGGGAGAATGCTGGATTTAAGTGATATGAAAAAAGGTTTTTAATTGGTCTTTCCATAGCCTTAATAGAACAGTCATTGCATGTCAGCTTATGACATTTGGAAAAAAAAAAAGCAAGATAAGTTAACAGGTGATAATTTGGCATGATAACTTCTGTGTCATATCTATTAGATCTGCTTGGCATTTAATCCATCATTATGTACTACTTGCCAGTGCATTTCTTGATAGTAGATATTACCTGGACTGGAATCTCACAATTTAAGTTTGCCTTTCCTGTTTTTCAGAGCTAAATCCGTATCAGGATTTTGTGCATCATATTGCCAGATTATGATAGAGGGGACCACAGCTACACCCGTAATGAAATTCAATACTATAACCACACAGATAGGCCCTAAAATGGCACCTTAAACAATACATAGCTCTGACTCCTATATACATACATTAATATAGTTTCAATTTTCATTGTTTTTAGCACTGTGGAGATGCAACGGGAAATGCAAATTTCTAACAGATGTGAATTAAAATTTGGAAACTGCATTCTTCCCAAGTTTATTTCCTGGAATGACATTTGAGTTTTAACTTTTTAGAATTACTGCTAATTTAATTTTTATTAATGAAATGTACACATATGAAAAAATTATGACTTTATACAATTTCACTTCAATAATCACTTAATTCCAGAACGTGAGGAATGAATTCTGCTGTAAAACCATTGGGGGGGAAAGAAGAAGAAGAGTGGGATCAGTTATATGAAAAGGAAATAAAATTTATTCTAAAATATTCCAAAAAAAAAATTTATCCTGTCTTATAGTCAAGTATTTGTGGATACAAAATCTTTTGTTTCCTTAGGTATTCTTTCATCCTAGTGAAGATATTATTATCTTGGCTTTCAAAGATAGCTCTGTATTTCTATGGAGCTCTGAGAATTTCATTTGCACAAATCGGTTTATATGTACTAGTGAAGATGTGCCTTTAAACATCAAGTGTATTGACATTTCAAGGTATGTATTTTGAAACTGAAGTAATTTCTAACTTTCCATGCTTAAATTCGTGTGTATCTAATTTTTTGATTTATTATATATCTAACTTGAATTTTCTTCTTGTGCCTTTTATATAAAGGTTCTCCTAACCTACAAAGTTAATTTTCTGATAATGTTGTATCATATGTGGTATTTTTCTTATATAGTGATTGGTAATATACTGCTGAAATTGGTTCATTACCATTTAATCTATATAGTAGAGAGTCAAGACAAATTCTACATCACTGGGTCAGTATTCAAATCAGTAGTGAGGCATGATTATTACTGTCATGTCCGTACCAAGTAAGGAATATATGGGCCACAACAACAAAGCCAGTTTGTAGCTGTTGTTTCTAACAAGACATATCTAAAATTGTGAAAATTTAGTAAATTCAAAGATACAAAACAAACTTCATTGGAAGATTATATCCCAATTTATCAAATGGTACAGAGATTAAAATTCTGTGGTAATTAATTTAATTGCTAAGTAAGGGTATGAACAAACTTTCCTTCATTATTAAAGAAGAGTATCCATATTGTTCTTGTTGTTATTTCTAATGGCTTTATTTGTAAATCAGTTCATTTACATCAGGCCACTTGCCAAAAATAAAACATTAAACTCAAAATATTAAAAACACCTAAAAATTACAGCACTGAAATTAAAGTCTTTACCAAAAAAATCAAGTCATTAAAATTTTCACAATTAATCAATCACAATCTTAAAAGTCTTCAGTGATTAGAGGCGAAGCAACCATGTGCTCCGGACATTAGATCCCTGGTCATCCAGTACACAGAAGAACACCATATTGTATCCTGCGGGAGGGAAAAGAAAGTAGTGGGATATTGTATAATATGTGAAATGGTGTTTTAAAATATGCTTAGTGAGTCAAAAACATTGTGATCAAGATAAATAAAAAAAAAAAAAAAAAAATGGACAGCATTGCATGAAAATGCAATATTTAGTCTTGTGAGGTGATCCCAATCCTGTTTTGGAAAGTATATTCAAAACAGAAAAACAGACTAAAGAATCTTTAAGAGGCCTTACATGCTTATGTAAATTTAAAGACCTTATTTTGACAAATTTTGGGAATTCCAAATACAGATTTACTTTAAAAGAGAAATATTTTCTATAATAAAGATGATTGTAATTCAAAACCTAAATTGACTGTGCTGCTAGTTTTCGAATTGAATGCTTGAGAATCAAAAACATATTGGTTAAGCTCTTAAAGAATTTTCATAGATGTTAAATATAGTACTTAAAGGTGTTTTTTTTTTTTTTTTTTTTTTTTTTTTTTTTTTTTTTTTTTTAATATTCTTGAGTTTTATAATACATTTAATTATTTAAAAGTGTTACACATTTACAGTGGTGGACAAAATTGTGGACACTTTTGGAAATTTTTATGTTTTTGAACTTTGTATGCTTATAGAAAATGTTACATTTCGCAAAATGCAAACTTGTATATATCATTTTAAAGAGAATTTATTATTGAATTCAATACAAAACACAAAATTAAATTATTTGCAATAAAAAAAAGTTATATATACTTTAATATAAATAAAAAACACAGTTATTAAGTGGGTTGTAATGTCTAGCTTTCCTGGCTAATCACTGTTCTTGTTCTGAGAATCAATAAAATGTTAGTAACTGGCAGTAGAAGCTGACATCATGTTTACACTTGAAACAATTCATTATTTTGCTTTGTTCTGTAGAAGGAGGACCTGTTTCTTATACACTGCAATTACAAGTAGGAATTTTTGTAAAAATTTTTAATATTTATTCAAGAAGCAATGACATCAAATAAAAGAGTAGATTGGACACCTAGAAAGAGATGTAATATTATTGTGTTACGAGAAAATGGTCTTTCCTATGCTGAAATTGCAAGACAGATGAGTGGTTCAGTGACTACATCTGGAGTCTGAAAGTTTTGTTTACGATATCAGGAGACAAATTCAATAAAAAACAAAGAAGGAAAAGGCCGAAAAAGGTACACCACATCTATTGATGACAGAAGAATAAAAAGACTATGTTTCCAAGATAGAAAAATGTCATCAGCGGCCATCAGAAGTGATCTGAATGGTGCTGGTGTTTCTGTCAGTTCAAGAACAATCAGGAGAAGATTAACAGATGTTGGACTGAGAGGTAGAATTCCACTAAAAAACCCTTATCTTAATTTTCAGCAACGAAACAAAAGACTACATTTTGCAAAAGAACACATTAATTGGACAGATGATCAGTGGTCACAAAATATATGGAGTGATGAAACTAAGATATCGTTATTCGGTAGTGATGGGCGAAAATATGTAAGATGTAGAATAGGAGAAGAACTGCATACTGACTGCATTGAAGCAACTGTGAAGAACCAGGTTAGTGTTATGATTTGGTCATGCATGTCAGCAGATGGTATTGGTGTCGCCTTCATGTCATCGATGGGACACTGAATTCCAGAAAATACACTGACACTATTCTAGAACCAAAACTTCTACCTTCCATCAGAGATCTTTTTCCTAACAATGCTTCGTTTTTTTTTTTCAGCAGGATTCTGCTCCTTGCTACACGGCCAAAATATCAAAAGAGTGGTTTTGTACAAAGAGCATTAAATTGTTGTCATGGCCAGGAAACAGTCCTGACCTTAATCCTATCGAAAATTTGTGGCACCGTTTGAAAACTCTTGTCCAAATGAGGCGCCCATCAAATAAAAGGGAACTAATTGAGGCTATAATTGTTTCCTGGCATCATATAATAATGAAAGAAGAGCTTAAAACTCTTGTCAGCTCAGTGAAATGTTGATGTGAAGCTGTAATCAAAAATAAAGGGTACTGCATTCATCACTATCTAATGTATATTGATAACTATTATCGTTTAACTTTTTTTATTGCAAATAATTTAATTTTGTGTTTTGTATTGAATTCAGTAATAAATTCTCTTTAAAATGATATATATACAAATTTGCATTCTGTGAAACGTAACGTTTTCTATAAGCATACAAAGTTCAAAAACATAAAAATTTCCAAAAGTGTCCACAATTTTGGCCACCACTGTATACTCTTAAACTAGATACATTTGCATTCTAGTGACAGAAATATTAATCATATTAAAATAGAAATGATGGTGGAAAACATGTGTACACATTTTACATCTGACCACTGAAATCATATTCAGTATTATTTCCATTAAAATCAAGTACTTTCAGAATGCACTTCAGAATGTTAAAGTATATTTTTGATGAAAATCTACGGAACAGATGGAGTAGAATAAAATATGCGTTTGTGCAAAATGCTTCTATTTGAAGCAAACTTCATGCCAATGAACTGTCTCTATGGAAAATCTGCAGAGATGAGAATTTATGGTACAAACCTAACAACAGTCAATGAAATGAAAGATGATTTATTTATATTTATCTTTAACCTAAGTTTAGATATGTCCTAATAAATAATTCATTAATAATCTTTCAAAGTGTTATGCATTTTTTGCAATTTTCTATTTGTTAGTGTAGCTAATTATATTAATGCTGCAGTATATAATTACATAATTGCCTTTTAGCGATGGAAAACTCCTTGCCTGTGCTGGAAAAGCTAATTGGTTTACTATATGGAGCACAGAAGAGAATAAGAAGTTGTATAATATTTTGCTTCCATCCAACGTGATTGTGGTCAAGCAGATATATTTTTTAACATGCTTGCAAGGATTAACTGAAGGCTATGTGAGTAAATGTGGTTAGTATTTTGATCACAACAAAAATGATGTTGAATTTGTTTTTCTGTAAAATGTTTTTAAAAGAAGTTGTATGTTTTTCATACCATTATTTCAGTATTAAAGGTGTATATTTAATATTGTCTTGACCCAAGCTATAAATTGGATTCTTCTTCGTAAACATGTGATATTTGTAAGACATGTATTCTTATATTGATTTAAACAAATATTTGAAAGGTAGTTCCAGTATTTTTCGAAGACAGGTTACTGCATTAGTTTGATTAGAAAATAATTTCCATTGCATAATAATATGAGAGCTCACATATACAAAATTTCTTCTACATAACTACCAACTTTATACATATTATTAGTGTATACATTTTGCGGGGCCATGCCATAACTTTTCACGAGAAATAATTAAAAAGAAATCTTTCTTAGTGCATCTAGCAAGAGACCTTCTTTAACATTTTGTAATACTGTAAAAAGTTCAGGTCATATTTTTATCTAGTTAACATCAATTTTGAGAGGGGGAAGCTCAACCACACATCTTATTCCTTCTTTCAAGTCTCATCCACAATTTCTATAAATCAGTCAGTATCTCAGTCTGTTATTATTGTGATAGGAAATAGTGACATCCTCTGTGTTATACATTTTATATAACGCAGTAGGTGCTAGCAGAATGAACTCCTTGGTTTTAATTTTGCATGTTGCAATAGTAGTGATTTGTATGACATTCATGTTTTGCAGGCTTGGTACAATCCTTAAAAAGTCTTTACTTTTGAAAAAAATTTTCAAACCATCTTTAATTTTTTTTTTTTTTTTTTTTTTTTCATTTGACATTTTCATCTGTTTTTTGTGACTTTTGTTTGGTGTGAAAATTAACATTTTGAATGAATATAGACTCAAACTATGTGGCATATAATGGAACCATTGCAAAGTGATATTATAAACAATGGGAAACAATCAGTTACCCCAAAATGAAAGTTTTCATTTCTTTTTTTTTTTCGCGTAATTTTTTTCTTGCAGCATATATATTGTTTGAGACATAATTTTGTCAATAATAAAGGAATATTAAAAGTTTAAAAGCATTGTCTCAAACTGTTTACAAGGCAAAATTAGAAAATGCTTTAAATGACATATTTCATTAACTAGAACACAATTAAATACAGTTTTTACTAGTCCTAAGAAAGCACGTACTTCCGTTTTGGTTTTAGGTGTAGGATACTCCTTTACAGCCAGGATCTTTACTTCACCCGGGGTTCGTTGTCCTTGTCCCACAACATGGCCTAGGTATCTCACTTGATCTTGTGCAAATTTACATTTTGATTAGTCGTAAGTTTGCTTTCTGTATTCTCTCTAGAACAGAAGTTAAGTTTTTAAGGTCTCTTCCGAGTTTTCTGAGTAAATGGCAATGCCATCCAGGTATGGTACAGCGAATCCTTCGCATCCAGCCAGGACTTTAGTCATAAAAAAATATGGGGCATTTTTTAATCCAAAGGGTAAACGTAGAGGCCTGAAACTTCCAAAACTAGTTACAAATATTGCATATCTTTGGGCTCTTTCTGTTAACGGAATTTGCCAGTAGCCTCTAGATAAATCTAATAGAGTAATATATTTTGCTACAGTTTCGTTATGTTCTTCAATATTAGGCAAAGGATAGTATTCAGTTTTAGTAACAGCATTGTGTTTACGATAATCAATACAAGGCCGAGGATCCTTTGATGAAGATTCTATCAAAATCATGGGAGATGTATAGTCCCATTCTCCCGGCTCTTTAATTTTAAGATCAAGCATTTTCTGGATTTCCTCAATATCGGGACAAACTAAGTTTGTTAGTCCAGGATTATTTGAAAAACAACCAGAATATTTCCATAAAATCTTTCGTAAATCTTCTATTTGCTCGGGTTTCAACCTTTTCTTGAGTTCATTCTCCTCTATGATGTCCGAGAAATTTAATATACTTGGATTGGAAGGTAAATGAGGAATGCCTATTTTTAAGTCTCCTTCCACTTCAGTTATCATATTAATCATTTCTGTCTTTTGCAATATGTTTTAAGCATGTTAATGTGATATACTTGATTTGGCTCATTTTGTTCCTCGAAACTTACAATATAATTGGTTTCTGAAATTTTCTGCTGTATTTTTCCAGGTCCTTTCCATGGACTGCTAGTTTACTTCGATGATTCGTTGATAAAACAAAAACTAAATCTCCTCTAGCAAATTCTCTTTTCACTGTATTTCGATCGTACCATGTTTTCCTCCGTTGTTGAGCTTCTTTCATATTTTCTACGGCAAGTTCTTGGCATTTCTTCATTTGATTAATAAGTTCAAAAACATAACTGACAACATTATCACTTTTTTCAATCAGTTCTAGCCACTGCTCATAAAGTAAAGTGACTGGCATTCGTAGGTTTTAGCCATGAACTAATTCTGCTGGTGTAAAACCAGTGCTTTCGTGTGTGACTGTTCTGAGAGCAAAAAGAACTGATGGTAGATAATTCTCCCAATTAGAAGTCGCTCCTATACATACGACTCTTAACAACCTTTTTAGCTTTCTCTAGAATCGCTCAATGGGATTACTCTGTGGATGATACACAGAGCTTCTTACATGTTTAATTCCAAAAAGGCTCCAAAAATTCCTCTGTCAAAGCACTGACGACGGAGATCCCCTGATCTGTTTGAATCACTTTTGGGAAACCCATACGACTGAAAATCTGTAAGAAAGCATCAATCACAGATGGCAAAAAAATGTCTGTAACCGCAACAGCACTTGGATATTTGGACGACATACACAGAGCTGTATTAATATATTTTTTTTCAGTCTTTGAAATAGGTAGTGGACCAACAGCATCGACATTTATTTTAGTGAATATTTTGGAAATTACTAGTACTAATGTCATTGGAGCCTTTTTTTTTTTTTTTTCATTTCCTTTTGCAGCATGCTGACAAGCATCACAGGTTCTTACAAAATCTTCAGTTTCTTTGTGTAACACCTCGTCCAGTAAAAATATCTAGGAAGTCTGTCTTTGGTCTTTTTGACACCCAAATGACCAGAAGTTTCTTTGTGGCACATCTTTATAATTGATGGCTTGAGTTTTTCAGCTATAACTACAAGTTGTCTTTAAAAGCCCATTTTATCCGTATTTTTTTTAACTAAAAGCTCTTTTCTTGTCAAACTATAGTTCTCATTTTTGCATGTACCTTTCTTACCTTCTTGGATGATTTTAGACAGTTCCTTATCAGTAAGCTGAAGTTGTGCAACTTCTTTTGAGTCAATGTTGACCAGTTTCATAAGAGCTTCATCTTCCGTATTTAGTTCCAGTAAATTAGCTTCTTCTTCAAAAATATCTCTGTATGCTTTATTTTCTTCCTTCATCAGTTCCAAGATCTTCTCTTCAGCTATTTCTCTTTTCCTTTGAGCTCTAGTAGAGACAGCATTAACCTGGTGAGGACGACTATCAGGTTCCTTTCCTTGTTTATTCAACAGTGCAAAAGTTCGATTGCCTAATAAATACCTTCCTTTGTCGAATTCATTTCTAATAATGGCAGCCTTAGTTATTACTCGCCCAAGATTGCAATTTATTTCGATCTCAGCCAACGGTAAACAGGTTGGATTCAAATCTAATGGCTGTTGCACCCACATATTTTCATCTGTCAGCATTTCTGGCGGGATGTATTTGCGACAAACTATATCAATACTAGCACCTTAATCCCTTAATATAGGAATTTTATGACCATTTACGTAACCCATACTAGTATAAGGTAATAGAAATTTATCCTCTGGTTTTGCACTAATTCTGTTAAGATTAGCAGGAGATTCAGTACTAATTTTAAGTTTTGGACATTGGGGTCTTAAATGTTGATAGGACTCACACTGATAGCATTGTGGCATCTTTCGTTTTTCATATTTATCATCTGGACGTGGACTTCTAGGTCTATGAAACCAGCTTTGCAAATTAAATCCTGATGACAATTTTTTTTTTTTTTTTTTTTTTTTTTTTTCCAGTTTTATTTTTATTATCTGAACTCAATTTACCTTGAGTTAGTGCATTGTATCTTTTTTTTCTGCCTATCCACTACAGGCCTTTTTTAAAAGTTTCCGCAAACGTTTTCATAGGCATCAAGTTTTTCAGCTAATTTTTTAGATGAAATCATCTCAAAAGCAAAGGAGACACTCATCAAGAAAATGATCTCGAATTTCAGGAGGAACTCGACACTTAAGTTGGTCAATCACCATCAAATCTACCAACTGATCAAAAGTCTTAACTCCTAGACCAGTCACCCATTCTTTGCAATAATTTTCTGTTTCATAATTGAAATCCACCCATGTGGATTCTGTACTCTTTTGATGTTTCATAAATTTCTGCCTAAACTTTTTTGGGCTTAGTTTAAATTGTCTTAACAATAAATTCTTCACGTGTTCATAGCCTTTAGCTTTATCAGAGAGTTCTCTAGCTATTAACTGGGTTACTTCGTAAGTAGTCCTAGTAAATGAGATACAAATTCTTCTTTATCAATTTCAGCCCTTTCTGCTTGCCTTTCAAACAATAGCAAATATAGACTGATATCTCCTTTCTTGTCATTGAATTTCTGCATAAGGTGACGCAGCTCCGTTTTCGGCCGGATCTGTCTGGTATTTTGAGACTTTGTCTCTGTTTCAAGTCTCAATCTCTCTAATTCATACTGTTCTTTCCTTCTCCGCTCTTCCGCTTCTTCCTGTCTTCTATGTTCTTCTCTTTCCTCCCTCTCTTTCCATTCTTCTATTATTGTGTCTAAGACTCCTTTGACGAATACTTCCTCATAATCTCTACTTTCAGCAATTTTCTGTTTTAAATCGACTATTTTCAAATCTGCAGTCACATGAACTCCCAGTTCAGCCGCGAGATTTTGCAAATCTTCCTTACGAGCTCTCCCTAAGTAAGACATTGTTTCTATGTTTAAAATTAACGAACACTGTGTTCTTTATAATTCCTCAAAATAGCTCAATTCAATATTTTAATTAATTAATGCAGTCAGGAATCACAAAATTAAATGCATTCTGTTAAATATGTATACCTCAAAAATGAAGTATTTTAATTATATGAAGTTCGTACTCTCTACCGCATTAATTGTGACTAAAATAAGAACAAGAACATAGAGCAATATATATATCTACCGTCTGGACAACTAAAATGAATATTAAAAATAATATCCAATATGGTAATAAAATAAGACAATTCAATATTAACAGGAAGTAATAATCTAGTATCACTAATATTATGTTCAGTGATGAACTAATAAAATAAAAATATGCACGATTATTCGATCTCGGCTGGTGCCTCTAAAATAATTATGACTGTGATACTTCTTTGGCAATATGAAGCAACTCCAATGATGGAACACAGAAAAAACTTTATTAAGCACTCAAATGGCAACATACAAAACAAGAAGAAGAAAAAAAAAAAAACGAATTCTAACATTTTAAAAAATAAATTGCATTCTTCGTGCGAGAGTCACATGTGGCACTTGAGCCTGGTTTCAAATATTGCCATTCACAAATACCTTAATGTTCATCTATTTAAATTATTTAAACTACCAGATTTTAATAATATTTAAAGCTGTTACACACTATACCAAGAAGGCATACTAGGAAAATGGGAGAAATACCTTATATACTCCCCTTTTTAAAGGGTAACTGGGGTTTTTAGGAGACCCAATTGCCAATTCCTGGGTATGGGGAATCCTCATCCAACACCCTTTATTAGTTCGAGTGCCACTGTAGAGACATTAGGTTAATTGGAAAAGCCGGAGGATGAAAAATTAACAATGCCTTTGCCGGGAATCGAACCGCGGACCTCTGGAATATTGGCCCAGCATGCAGAACCACTACACCACAAAGGCACGCTAACAAAGGTGGGAAAAATACCTTATATACTTTTCCTTTTAAAGGGCGGCTGGAGATTTTAGGGGACCCAATCGACAAATCATCATCTACCTCCCTTTTAGTTCGGGCGCCACTATAGAGACATTAGGTATTTTTGGAAGCAGGAAAGATGAAAAATAGCATCCGCCTTTGCCGGGAATCGAACCATGGACCTCTGGAATATCTGCCCAGCGTGCAGAACCACTGCACCACAAAGGCACAATAGGAAAGTGGGAGAAATACCTTTTCTACTCTTCATTCTAGCTCTCTTTATTTTTTAATTTTATTTTGTGATTTTTTCCCCTTATTCATAAGTATTTAAAATTGAAAGGAATTTCTATTTTAATAAAGATATTGAAAATCTATAATTTAAAAGATTTATATTAGCTATCTGAATGCTTACCATATAACTGTATAAAGTTATCCTCAACAATGAAAGGATTAAAGAATTAAGATTAAGCATCTTCTTCTGTGCATTCTAGACACATGCAGTTTTTTAGAACAACAAAAATTTGTAATTAAATTTAAAGATGAAGAAAAAAATTATTATTGAGGGGGAAAATTGATTACATAAAATAAAAATAATTTTTTCATCTAATTGATAATTAAAAATGGTTCAGAAACTAATGGAAACACTGATTCATTCATTGGAATAAATGAACTTCTAATAAATAAAGGGAAGGAAATACAGAAGTGAAAATACCCAGAAAAACTTCAGGTTAGAATGGCATAAGTTTTTTTGTAGTGTTATAGTTGTTTTGCATCTTTTAATGCATTAATCTAATATCTTTTCAAAACCTACGCAATGAAATATATATTTAACTGTCTGTTACTTTAAACTACAAAAGTTCATTTGGTTGAGATTCCATCAATGATATATTTAATGAGCACTTTTTAAAACTTTTAATAGGAGCGATATAATTTTAAGAGTGACCATGTTACTTATATGTTAATATGGTAAGTTTTCCTGTTTTCAATATGTTTAGTATTATATATATGTTATGAGTTTCATTGGTTTTGTATTATGAACTTACATGCAAAGTACTATTTTCTGAGCAATCATTTGGAGTTTGGAAACAAATTAATCCTGCATTGTAAATTAACTGGTACTGTAATTTATTAGTAGTATATGTTATTGAGGAAAAAATACTTTAGTTACTTTTTAGTTTAAATTTGAAATTTGTATTTCTTTAAAAACCTATTTTTCTGCAAGAAAACTGTGAAACTCATACTCTAAAATTTTCAAACATGTAGGTTATGCACTTAGTGTATGCTGAATTAATTTTTCCAGAAATTAAGAAAATTTGAACTGTCCACAATATATGTTTCATATTAAGAATACTTCATTATTTTAGGTTATATTGCACATGCTCTACATCTGAATCAAAAATCCTCGAGAAAATTGAGCATTTTATGCTTGCTTGGATTTGAGAAAACTGAGTTATAATTTTTTCCACGTTAACTCTAATGTAATCATCTCATATAAATGTGTTTTTTTTAACAGTATAAAACATTGAAAAATAACAGAAAACAAGTATACAAAAAAACAGTAAAAAATGCAGATCTGTGATTTAATATGAAACCTCAATGTATATTTCTAAATTGTTACCTAAAATTATTATTAATATTGCTGCTACTATATTTTTTAATGTGTAATGTGGATGCAAGTCATTTTCTCTTTAAAAAGATCTCCATGAAGGCATCACCACCCATTCCAGATAGCCTCGAGTTGCTTTGCTGCCAGCCAACCTAACCTTATTATTATTGCTGCTGCTTCTAGTACTTTGGACGATCATAAAATGCTAGTGAGATTAAACTTTGATGTCCCATAATTTTAATATGTGTTTCTTTTCAGATTCTCTCAATGCTTAGTCATGATGGAGAAGTTCTAATATATGACATTAAAGACATGGAGCTTTTGTATAAACTCTCGTGCATAAATGGAAAAACTATCTCTTATGTGCCATCTATGACCAGTTTTCAGATACTTATGATTTCCCTCAATGGCAATCTGGAATTATATGATTTAGAGGAATTTATTGCAGTTAAAAGCAGGGCAAGTATAATTCACATGATTTATTGCAGTATATTATATAAGAGTATATAGTGTTAAAAATGCATAGCTTGAATTTTTTTTAAAACCAAACAGTTCTGTTTGGAATAGATCCTTTTTCACTTATATTTATAAACTGACTCACAAAAGTAGTTTGCTGTATATTCGTAAAGGAGAAACCGCAAGATGTCAAGAAGAAACCTCAGCAAAGACATCAGAGAGCATCAAAACTACCAAGAAGGAAAGCTGAAGCTGTAAAACAGGTAGAATTTATTCTTCGATTAATAAAGATTATGATGCCATTAACTGAAAAGAGTAATGAGATAAGAACATAGCCACAATGGATGGAATGTCAGAATGTGCTTTGTTGATTACTTGCCCTCTACCATTTTTGAAGTGATTGAAAATCTGAAGCACTGCTGTGTGTTGCATCCAGTATTGCCAGATTATGCAGTTTTTTTGGGAATTTGCTACTTTTGAGAAACTATGCTACTAAAATTCATATATGTGGAACTTTGTAAATTTACTGCGAGTCCATTATTTTTTTTTTTTTTTGCTACTTAAAGAATTTGTTGATATGCTGTAAAATGTGTATATATTAAAATAATGTTATCTATTGAAATTAATGTATAATAAAAAATAATAATTTATATTAACAAATTTAACAGTGAAAGAGCATAGCTTTTATTCGTAATCAAAATCTAGTGAATTGAAAAAAGTTCAACAATCAGAAAAAAAAAAAAAAAATACTGAAAATCATTAGCAACTAAAGGAAAACAAGAAACAGTGAATTTAAAAAATAATTAACTATCAACTTCTAAGAATTATACAACACCATTAACAATCTAAACAGGAGGAAGCACCTGACAATGGATATGAAAATCTAAACTAAAAAACAGCAACTTCAAATTAATCCAGAATTAATTAAGACAAGAAATGGAGATTTAAACAGTGGAAAATTAGCAATGTGGCAATTAGCAATCATAATCTTTTTATTACTTTTGTGAAAATTAACAGACCTGCAAGAGTTGAATTACTGGCTGTAAATTACGGAGACTGAATTCCTAATGTAAGAAGTTATGTGAGTTCATATATTAGCGACACTGCAAAAAAATCACGATTGCTGATGTCACATGCTACTTTTCAATTCTTTTCCTGTTACTACAGCTAAAAAATTTTTGGCAGCTCCGTTTCAATACCATATAAATGATATTTTAAGCATTTCATTACAGCTCTTCCCAAGTTTAATGCAAAATTTAATCTCACCTATGCCTCCTTTTTTTTTTTTTGTCCAAGCATACCTTTGCCAAAACAAAACATATCTGATACTTCTGCTCACTGTGGGTAAATATTGAAGGTCAGACAAATTGACACTGACTTCCACATTATACCCATATATAAGTTTTGCCAATGAATAAAGGTATATAATGATAAATAAAGGTAATTTTAAAATTATCAATCATTTCTTATATGTTTACTATACTATTAAAGAACAGTTTTAAATGAAAATACATCAATATTTGCACTTAAAGCAGGTGTACATAAAAAGATTCCTTTCTAATTATAAAAAGACTTTTTTGCAAACTGATTACTAAAACTTGTGATTAAAACTAAAACAATTGTTTTAAATTTGGTGGTTTGTAATAAAATATGTGTCTAATTATGATAACTATTCATGTAATATTCAAAAACAAGTTTCGCAATGTAATTCTGGATCAAGCTAAAAAATAGAAAACTTCAGTAGCTAGCTGAGGCTAAAAAAACTTTGCAAGCTAGTCCTGGATCAAGCTAAAAGCAGAAAACAAAAAATTAGTCCCATATCAAGTTGAACAAAAATTTTTATGTGCTATACCCATATCAAACTGATCTGCAGGATAAGCAACCAAAATTTAATCAAGCAGTCATTTCATGTTCAGTTTAATTTCATGTTCATTTTTATATGTCACCTTTGTGTTCATCTTTATACATAAAAAATTAAAAATTAGGAGCTTCAGAATGTGTGATATTTAATGAAAAATTGCAGTAAATTCTTGACATCCCAAATTTTATTCTTTTACATTTTTACTTAAATTACTATTTTGTAAATTTTGACATTGTCTTTTAATAATTAGTAGAAAAATATTTATACTGAATTGCATTTCATCTAAAATCAAATTTTGTATTCTGTACTTTTTGGCATCATATCATATCTTATCCTGAATCTTTAAATGTTATTAAGCTCATATTTATCATGGTTAATTAATGGTTGCATTTCTTATTGCATAAAAAATAGTATATTAATATCTTAATAAGAAAACCAACTATACATCATGTGTGTTTATACCTATGCAGTGCTGAATTTGTTAATTTTATAGGATAGTCTATCTCTTAATAAGAAGAAACTTCTGTCAGTTGTCAAAAACTTTGGAGAATACCCAGAGAAACACAGGTAACTAACTATTTTATTCATATACTGAAAGAAGTTAAGCAGTTGTAAAGTAATATACCTTTCAAACCTGCTATAGCGAACTTCAAAGGACCAGATGTTTAATTTGTTGTATGATATCCAGTAAAAAAATTAAATTATCTTACAAAAAAGGTGTAAAAATGAACTAATAAATACCCTCCCCCAAAAAAATGCTAACTCTAAATGTAGAAAAGTTCATATTTATATTAATTACAATAATATGCAATTATTAAATTTTCTTTTTGTTCTTTTCTGGTTTCATCATACAATAGTAATTTTACATGCAGTATAAAAAGTCATAGCTCAGACTTTTACCTCTAAATATGTATCTCCCTTTAATTCTTTCAGGATGGGTGTGACACATATGCATCGGCTGCCAATTATATCTCAAAATGAGTTCTATCATATATTAATTGCCATTTAAATCCACTCTTAGGATGGGTGCATATTTAATTAGAATCTTTTTTTACAACTAGTCCTGTGTCTGTTATGATCGAATTTTTTGAGACTGTGGAATGTTAACCTTCCTATTCTAGTATTTTGTTTCAGAATCAAGATGGAAATCATGGATTGAGTAATGTAAATAAACAGAGCTGCCTATTGATTGCATCAGCTGATATGGAGATGTTTTTAATGCTTCCAAATACTTTTGTTTTTATTTTTGGCAATATGGGAATATATGTCCTATTGTTTTAGAGGTTTTCATTCATTGCTGTTACAGCTTGGGTGGAATTGAAGTGAATATTTTTTATTCTTCAGATGGCAAGGAAAATTTATTTCTATCATTATTTTTTCCTTACCCTCACCTTTTATTTTTAGTTTTTAAATTAATTCTGACAATTACCTGAGTGTTTCTTTCATAATGTGCCAAAAATTAGAACAGATGAACCGCAAATTTAATTTATGTGAATTTTTTAAAGTTAGGCTAAACAGCCAAAATTGCCCAACCAATTTTCTTATCTGCACTTTGGTAGGCCAGGGTGTTGAAAACAATTTCAGATAGCTGATTCTGTAACAAATCACAAATTCTTTCTAGCATTAACAGTGAAATGTTTATAACCCATTTGTTTGTCATTTTTCTCCAAATTACTTAAAATGAGCTGTTTTCTGTAAAGATACTTCAAGTTCATGATCACTTCTTGGTAAGTTATAGAATCGAAGTTGCATCTGGAGTTAAGAAAATAATCTTTACTCATTTTAAGTTTTTGACACCTTTGTATGCATTACTGTTCTCAGTTAAGAGTAGAAGCTTTTAGTTTTGTGGAAGGGGGAATTGTTCCTTTCATTTTCGTAGCTCTTCTTGAAACAGTTTCAGTATCATCCATACCTTACAATTAGCTTTATAGAAACAAGAATTATCACACATTTTAAATTATCTTAGCTTTTGAGATTTTTCTAGTCACCAAACGCCTCTGATATAAAATACCATCCATAATGGCACACGCAAGAACTTCAATTCATACTTTTGGCAGTTTTTCCCCATGCATATTCAGTCTTTAAGTTTTAATGCTTGATTTGGCATTATCTTATAGAATAGCCTAGCTTCATTAGTGTTGAAAATGCCTTTTTCTTTGTAGAAGCAAGAGACATGAGATTAAATTTTGAATTACACTATGCTTCTCTGATGAATTTTCCTCATGGGTGATGTTTTCTTGTTTCCATATGCATTTTTACAATTTTTTTTTTTTTTTTTAACTTAGTAAAACCAATTTTTCTTTCATGATTTATTTATTTTACAATAAAGGGCAAAAGCATTATATGGTAATATATCTAAAGCACAACAACTAGCTGATGATTTGTCTTTTATTTTGCAATATATGTAATTACAGTTTTATCCAGCTGATTCTCTTTTAGTTTTATTATAATCTATGATAACCAATGATTTTTGTTTTCAACACTTTGTTAATTTTTTCATCTCTATGCAGTGTACTTTGGAGAATAACCCATTTATTTTTCTTTGAACTGTTATGTCTTTAATAAAGGCAAAAGTTGGACAGTATAATTTTGTTTATCAGTTGTGTGCAAAATTTCTGAAAGTGTGGACATTTTATTTTTTTATCGTGTGTTAATCATTGTAGTATTCCTTCTGAGTAGCATTTGACCCAAATCATAAGATGTAAAGAATTTGTCATAATAATATTATGTCCTCATAAATTATACCATAAATCTAAAACCATTCTCAATCCTTAATTCTTTCTTGGGGCAGATCCTGGCAGTTTTCCTGAATATGGTTGGATATTCCATGCATAGCAGTGTCACGTTACACAAAATCCAGAATTTTATATACTTAGCAGGTTTGCTAGGCATGTATATTCTGAAATGACACTTTTCCCTAAAAGCAATAAGTTGTCTATCAGCCATTACATATGCTTGTGAATTAAAAAGATTTTGTAAAATTTCTACATATTTATCTCACAATTCTATGATTGTGGTAAGTTTGACATTTGAACTTCTTTGTCCTTAAATTAAATAACTTTAAATTTTTAATTTTTTGACAGACACAATCATTCTAAATAAGTGTCTATCCTCACATTCATCCCAGAGACATGTTGTTGATTATGTGTTTTGTATATACCTGCTAGGAAGAAAAGACCTTTGTACACTTTCAAATCTACAATATTTATATCTGCTCAATTTTCTGCATATACACATTTATCTTCTACTTTTGAATAATTTACAATCAAAGTTTTTAAATTACAAAGGAAAAGCAGTATCTTCATCTTCTACTTATTTTGTTGAAAACCAACTAGGACCAAGGTTAAGAATGTATTCATAATGCTTTATTTTGCCATTCTAATTTTCCATTTTCTGACGTCAACGAACACAAAAAATGCATACAGCTGTTTTTTTAGACAGAAATATTGAGAAAATTTCTAAAGGACACATCGCTGTTTCTAACTGATTGAACATACTAGACAAAATAATTTTCACTATCATTTCATACCAAAATGTCTCATAAATTCCTTCCCTCCCATATAATGTTTTCCTTCTCTGCCTCACATCTGAAACTATATGTCACAAACACAGATGAAATCAAACTTTCCAATAATGAATAGCATCGGTTATCAGATCTTTTGTGCATTATGAGAAGTGTTAGCTCTTAGTAACATACACAATCATTTTATTTCAAGATAACTGGGTATTTAGAAACTGTTCATAAAAGGAAGTAGCTGTTAGTGGAAGTTTTACTGAATTAAAAGTTCTTTTATTAAATTAAGTAAGCAATATTTTGTTCTTGGGTATAAAAGGCCAATGAGCTCATTAGCATGCTTTTTTTCATACAGTAAAACTAAAAGCTGAAATGATTTGAAAATTTAGTATGCGATAGCTTTTAAGGAAAGAGAAAAAGTCAGAAAGCTCATAGAAATCATTACAAACAGTTTTTGATATACAGATGTTAAAAAATTGTGTATGGGTAAAAAAAAAAAATATGCAAGGAGCTTTTGAGGGTTCAAATTAATTAAAATTGAAATTTGGCTTTAATATCTAGTTTTCTATATTGTTGATTTCTTCTATAAAACCAGCATCAATATATAGGACTGAATTTTAAATAATTAAAAATCTGTGCAATATTTTATGCAAGGGAGTTATAGCTTTACAGTTGTCCTTTGACATACTAAGGATTTGCGGAGGGACAAAAAAATTTATTAACAGTTGATTCATTATTTTGAAATAATTTAAATGTGTTATGTTTATTTGCATCATTAGGAGAAATTTTCTTTGCTGTATAACCCTGTCAAGTGATACCAGATTCTCTAAATAATTAGTTTTCCACCTCCAAAACTTTTTATTTCAAGACATTAATTAATGTATTATGCTACCTTGTTTTACTGTTGCCATTTATGTCATCTGTTTATTATCATCAGACTTTCAGCCTTGCCTGAATTTTTTTTTTTTTTATTCTATGTATATCTTTCTTTGTACTTTTAGATTCTTTATATGGTCTCAGTTGTTGGAACTACCAAATAATAAAGATGCTTTCAATGTGCTGCATCAGGAATCTTTACAAATTACTTCTTTTAGTAAAAATTATTCATTTATGAATCCTGGTGTTCAGAAAACATTTGAAAGGTAATTTATTTTTTTTAGATACATCTGTAATTTGATATACCGTATTTGACAGCATATAAGACGCACTTTTTTCTCCTAAATGTGGTCTCAAAAAAGTTACCTGCGTCTTATACGTGAAGGTAATTGCATTCAATAATTGTTTATTTGGCTTTTACGAAACGTGAGAACTAAAAGAAACCACGCTATTGAAACTTTGTTTCCTTGTGTGTGGCCGTCTAAATTAGAGTGCGTCTTATATGCCAGTGCTTCTTATATGCCGTCAAATATGGTATTTGAGTTGTACTTAAAAAATAGTTCATGGCTGAATTTTGTACTTTGTTTAGTACATATATAAAAATGCAAGATAGAAATATATTCAGATGGTAAAGCTAGGCAAATTTTTGGCCTATTACTGTATATCATTTGTTTTTAGCTTTTAGAATAAAAAAACAAATATGTTTGTTTGGTTTTTATCTGAAGCTGTGATTTTTTAAACCTTTTCTCAAGTTTATTTTAGCCGTCACACATGGCTGGCCTATACCTAGTCTGCCATATCAAGCATTTGTGTCTGTATAGTAAATAAATTCTCTGTAGCAATTGGCTTTTGATCAATTTATGCTTATTTTAGTTTCTCACTTATTTAATATGTGATATGCAATGATATAAATTTTCTTTGTACATAATATTTGGTCTATTTTTGTGTATATTTCATTAATTTGGATAATTTTTGGAAAGATTTTGAAGAAGATATCCAGAAATATTTAATATTTTATATATATATATATATATATATATATATATAGTGTTACTGTGATAAATTTTAAAATATTGCATCTTACTTTTATGTTAAAATGTCTATAATATAGATTCATGACTACCAGATATTTTATGACTCTATATTTATTTTATGTTTTATCTCAGAATGAGCTTTTGGCTTCATTTAATGTTATAAAAAGTGTGCATCTTTCTTTTAATTTCTTTCATAGGATTATGTCCATGCTTGTGTGTTGGCATCCCATTATACAAGAAATTGAGTACTATCAGTGCATAGCATTTCCTTTTATAAAAGTATTGCATAAAAGTCCTGTTAGATGTTTTGAAACCCTTGTTACACTAATAGGTAAACTGCATTTTATATATTTAATATGTGTATTATGGTTATCTAACATGTTTGCTTGCAAACTTTGATGAGGTTGTGAAGTTCTTGATTTTAAATATAATATAGAATTAAAATTAAATAACTAAAAAAGTTAGCCTTACATAAACCTTCATTATGTGCAACATAAGTTTTTAAAAATTGTGGTTCTTATTAATAGCTGTTCTGGTTATTAAGCTTTAATTGAGGACTTGTTTTAATTGTGTAAAACATTTATTCAAGTACCTTTAAAATGATGGGTTACTTACAAAAAGTTATATAAAATAATTTGCCATAATTTTATTGCATGTTTGAATCCAAAATAATTTATATATATATACATATATATGTATGCAACAAAGAGCACCAAGCAAATATTTGTTTGAAATTTCAGCTAAATTTCAGAAATGTAAAATGTAGTTTTTAGCTTACAGTTTAAAACCTTTAAAAAGTGTTTGGCATTTAAAAATTTCAAAAAAATTAGTACATGAATGTGAACAAAATCTGATGTGTACACCACATGACTTTCTTGTATGGAATATTAAATTACATGCATTTTTTCCTGCATTTCATTTAAACTTATTGAATTGAATTAAATTTACTTTGTCGATAGCACTAACCACAATAGAATAAATGCACAGTATTTATTAAAGAAAAAATTGCACTGTGAACTGCACAGTATACATTAAAAAATTATTTGCATATTTTAGTCAATTTTCAAATAAAGAGAAGGGAAGAAAATTCCTGCGTTCAAAGATAGTGATTTCTTTTAATATATCTCTTCAGGTAAATAGTTATGATAGGCGTATTAATTTAAAATTCAAGATGTTCAGAATACAGAAATCAAACTAGCAGTGCCAAATAATAAGGGAAAACTGGCTATGACATTGCTTTATTCTAAATTAATGTCACATGAAATTTTTGCATATAAAGAAAATAATTCTTATTCAGAATATAATATATCCATGCACTTTTCTCACCATATCATTAATGTGTGAGACTTGTAGCCTGTATTTCCTAAACGTGAAGTAGCAGTTTCTATTTTGCCAAGATATAAAATTTAAATCTTGAAAGCAGTAACCCTTGATTTGAGGTATTAAAAGTCGTTGTCTTTTTTTTTTACTCCAGGAAGTATTGAGTTTTATTTTTATTTGTTTATTTATTTTGCTGTTGCAAGTCTATAACAGTTTTCATTTGAAGGTTAAAAAATATTAGTAGTGTAAAATTTTTTTGTAGCTTAGCTGAAATATATCTTTATCGATTTTAGTTTTTAATTATGTAAATGTTGAAAACATGTTTTATCTTTCTAGGCAGCTGGTGCCAAAATTGGTTTCTGTTTTGTCCCTTCCCTCCTTTCAATATTCTCTGTGTTATTGAAAATATTATTTCTTATCATGATCAGAAGTTGATGAGACATTTCATGCAACTGAATATTTCTGCAGAGGTGTGTTTTTCTATTTTTCCCTTTTAAAACTTTTTTTTACGTGTTATTTTTACAGCAGTCTTATGAAAACTGTTATTTGAATTTTTGATTAAATCAAAAAGAGTTTCGAACTCTAGAGCTGCAGCAAGACCTGCAAAGGGAAAGCATGTTTTAATGCCTATTAAGCAAAAAAAAAAAAAAAAAGTGTACAAAAGTGCTATTAAGCAAAAAAAGTGTACCATTTCAAAATTATGAGTTGTATGACATGAAAAAAGGAAAGAAATTTATGGATTCTGGTATCCCACTCACTATGAATAATAGAAAAATCATTCACTTTGCTAGAAGTGGTGATTGAATGAGTAAGACAGCATTGTAGGAGGGATATGACATTGATGAGTCCAATGCTAATAGCTCAAACCAGAATATTTCATGTGGAAATAGACTTTAAAACTGAGTGCACATATTCGATAGGTAGGTTAACCAAACAATTTCGGGTGAAATGCTTCAACCCATGCTGAAGCATCTGAAATTCATTGAACTCATCAATGATGAAAATTTATCTCCAGAACATATTTACATGATGAAACTATGCAGACGAAATTGGTCTTTTCTGACAATGCATACCGTAATACATCTTGGCAATCTCTGCAGAAAAGTCTCCAACACAGATTCCAAAGCAAGACTACCAATTTTAGCATGTGCAAATACTGCAGAAATGCACAATGTGAACTTATAGTAATCAGAAGAAAAAAAAAAATACTCAGCCTTGGAGATTTAAAAGATCAAAGATTTACCCCATTATTTATCGATCAAATAAAAGAGCATTAGTGGTGCAGACATTAATGAATGATTGGTTTAAAAATCATTTCATACCCGATGCTTGACAACATTTGACATTGGTTGGTTTACTGAATGATGCAAAAAATTTTCTGATCATAGACAGCTTTTTGGCTCATTCTTAAGAGTTTTAGTAAAAGATATATCTCCTCCATATTATTGTTTCTTCTAAATTGTACATTCATCATTCAGCCTATGAATACTGCAATACTGCATATGCTGAAATGCAAATATAAAATGCCCTCTTTAAAAGCTATGCTAAATTTTCTGAAAAGTGAGAAGACGAATTCAAGAATTGTTCAGTACTTTTAACATAAAATCTGATATGTGGAGCATTGCAAGGTCATGGGAAAATGTCTGCAGATATTTTTTAAAAATTGCTTGACTTATTTTAGCCAACAACCATACCCCATTATGATGATGATAGTTGCAAATTCATATTTTTCTGAAAAAAAAAAAAAAAATTCTGAAAGCTTTCAAATTTTTCATTATGTCCAAAGGGGTGTTTTTTTAAGGTTTTGTGGGTTACCGTTGTTTATTAAATAACATATTCTTCGCACTTAAACTATAAAATTCAATTCAACAGCGACATCACAAAATAATTTTAAATCTTTAGCATTTCCGATACACAGTCTCGTACGCTAGAGATAATTTTTTTTTTTTTTCCCCCCCATACAGTGCTGCCATTGCTCACTCTGAAATCATTGAGTTTGTTAATAAAAAATTCATTAAAGTGTTACAAAATATGAAATCGATAATAAAACAAATTCCAAATTAGGGCTTCCAGATGCCCATATTCGGTGGAGGATTAGGTTATTCAAAAATTTGATGGCTCTAGGTACCATTGTTTTTTATCACAATGCAAGAAACATGCATACATTTATGCACATTCTTCATTATTTAATTTCTTTAAATATAACACAGGGTGATAATATGTGGCAACAATTTGAAAAGTGAAACTGACATTTAGAATTTTCGACGCAAAATGCCAAAATAAAATTAATAGCGCTTCTGGGGTAATGCCGTTTGGGCTAAAAGGGGGTGGGGTTGAAATATTCCAATGAATGGAATTTGTAGGGAAGTGGTAATAAACAAAGTTGGTGTAACAAAAGTTTTCCATTGCGGAGATGATGCCACAGCCATCAGTCAACTAAAACACAACAAAATCTGTAATATGATTCTAAAAATATCACAACTCATAGCGAAGAAAGTGATGGAGAAGTTTTTTTTAGAATAAAAGTGTTTCTACTGAAAATTTAGTGAAGATTTTCTACACAGTAATTATAGAGCTTGAAAGTAAATCTTTGTAATTGAACAAGAAATTATACCTGTCTGTAAAACTGAAGAGAAAGTATTAGCTCAAAAAATGAAACAAATTAAATATTTGCATTTAAAAGACATGTATAATAAAGAAAATAAATAAGTATCCTTCCCCCCTTTTTTTAGTACATTTTGATTTTTTTAAGATTATATATGCTTCATTGTTAATTTTGCAAATTAACAATTTCATAAACACAGAGTTCGTATGGTCCTTAAGAGTCCTTAAAAGGCCTCAAATTTTTTGGAATCGATTTTTGGTCCTTAAAAGTCCTTGATTTTTGCCAAAATCAGCAAAAGGTCCTTAATTTTAATCATCTGAAATTTCTGTCTGTTTTTATGACTGCCATTTTAAGTGTGAACTAGCATTTTGGAGGAATATTTTTGGCGATTCATTGACATATATGGTTATCTTTTGAATGGCTTTCATGGGTTATAAATTGTATCTATTTCTAATATAAATGATGGGATACTCCAGTTTCTAAGCAAGAAGTGAAACATAAGCATTTGGAAATTCATTTTTCCTAATAAAGAGCTCTTAAACAAGTTTTCGCTTTTGAGGATGTGAGTTCTTTTATTAAACAGTTCTAAATTTGGCGACTTGTTAACATTTTGGCGATTTTAAGATCAGTTTCTATAGAAAATTTTTAATTCTGAGATCTGAAAATTTGTCGACGATTTTTTTTAAAACATCATAACATTGATAAATTTCATTAAAATAATAGTAATAACATATTGAAATTATATTTAAAAATAACATTAAAATAAAACATTTTTATTTTTTGCTGTCATATTATAAAGTTTCATTTTGGCAACTTATACAATAATTTGAATCTGAAAAATACACAAGGCATAATGCTATAAAGCCTAATTTACGAAACAGCTTTTAGCAAAAGCAAAATTAACTGTGTAATTAATTAAAAATGTCTTCTTTTTAATTTTTTCGTAGTAAGCGTTTTTTCTATGTAATTGTCTCAGAATATTCAGAATTCTCAGAAAATGCATCAGCTTTCTCTATAAAATTAATTTTACACTTTTTCCCTCCCCCCTTTTTTTTTTTTTTTTTTTTTTTTTTTTTTCCCACCCAAAATATTTCTGGCTTTTTGCTGTTACAGAATTGGTAGGGATAATTTTTCTTAAGTATTTTAGACATTGCAGCTTGGAAAGTTTAGAAGGATTTGAAGGCAAGATTTATAGACCCACGATTCTAGAAGATTCGAGAAATATGTGACAAAATGAAAAATATCTCCATGGTATCAACACATAATGGATGCATTTTACAAAAAGTTTGTGATAAATTTCTTATTTTTTGGAGGTCTGGAAGAACAATGAAAACATAATATTTGAATGTTTTACTCCTGATACTAGAATCTTTTTCTTAGCATGTTTATCTTCCCTTTATTTTCTCTACTTTTCACTAGACATAAGCATTTAAAATATCAAAAATGCTTCTAATCTTATCATTTGGGCAGCCATTAGAGAAAGGGATTTTTTTATTAATAAAGAAATTGAAAACTTACAATTTAAAAGATTCATCTAATATGTCTTAATGCATCATACACAGAGCGGGCACTAGGGATTTTCCACAAATAGAATTCTTTTTCTACTTTTGAATTTAGTATTACTTATTGATGTAACAAAATTTTAAAAATTGAATAATAAATTATCATTTTTGAACCCAAAAATATTACTGTAGTATCAAATTTACTTTTAACATAATTATTGTAATTTAAATCTCAAACTTATTATGAAATGTAATAAAGGTATAATAAGACACTGTTTTTCTAAATATATAAAAAGCAATCTCTGTGGATCCTAAATTCTGCTGCCTAGTGCCTTTTTAAATTCTGCTTCCAATGTCTGCTCTAAATTCTAAGAGTTTTGCCATTTCTAGATTTTGTTGTTCCATGTGTCACTAAATTCTAAAGATTCTGCCACACCAGCTCTGTAACCGGCCTTTACCATATATATTTCATATTTTTTCTGAATAATCATATTACTAAAGAAATAAAATTAGCCACTCTTTCTATATATTCTAAGTGCATTTAGTGTTTTTTAGAATAAGAGAAATCCTTAATTAAATCCCAAAATTCTAAAATGAAAAGGAAACGTGTTGAAGAAAGAAACTGAATACTTAAAGAAAATTATTCTTCAAAGATATGTGCAGTTATTATTATGTAATAATGTCTATTTTCTCAAATGATAGAGTTACTGAGCCAGATTAAATTTAAATTAAATTGTATAATCTTTGACCACTAGTCCACATTTTGATTTTGAATTTGACTGCTCTTATTTAATTACATCACCGTGAGCTGTAATTGATTTTGTTAGCATCAGAACATGCCTTTATGTTCTAAGCTCTTTTTAAATAAGAAGCTTTTTAAATAAAAAATTCTTTTTAAACCTTTGTCTGATATTGTAATTACTTTCAGACATAGCGATAATTTGCTTCATTTCTGTCTGAGGCTTGGGACTATTTAACTTTTACCAGATCAATTAAACCCTCATAGGTACTTTGTGGAGAGGTTGATAAGTTGGGAGATAAGCCCGCAGAAACTAGCGAGAGCATTGGTTTGCATATTGAGACAAATCTCTCATTGTTAGAGAAGATGCTTAATATAAAGTATCGAAATGTTTGGGAAGGCTTCAAATTAAAATGACGGATAAACATTTTGTTGAGTATTGTTGTTACAAAACATTAATTTTTTGTAACTTTTAATGTGTAATTAATCTAATATCGTTTAAGAATCAGTGTCATAAATTACATGTATTTTAAACTGTGCAATTTTATCAGATTTTGATTTTAATAGGGCTTTTTTAACAAATATTGTTAAAAAATAAAATTTAATAGTGGCCATGTAAATGCATAATGACTAAGGTTACCTATTTACCTAATTTAATTATTTATAACTAACTGCTTACCCTTAGAAATTATCTCTACATATTAAGGCGAGTTATTGCCTTTCATTAATACTCACTGTGGTCACAATATAAAACACAAAAATGCAGAAATTCAGGTAAAACTTATACTTTGCATCTAGTGAGACTTTAAATAATACAAAACAACTTATCACCTCTGGTTGCTTTAATGGCTTATTGGAACCTGAAAGTATATGAACTGGGTTGCAACCCCTGGAATTTTACACAAAGCTATGACACTAACTGCATCAAACAGAGCCTGACTAAATTTCAACACTTGCCAACCATGCCTTCATCAGGCCTTTCAGGTTTGTTCGAATCAGCATGTCTCTCTCTGGACAAACAGCAGCGGTGACAGCATTAAGTATTTTGTTATGAATCATGTTGATTATGATCTTACTTCTCATTTTAACCTATTCCGCTTGACATAAAATCTAATACCTGCTATTTACTAAACCTCTAGACTGACCAAGTATGTGACAAAATGAGATAAAAAAATCAGCATAAAGCTAACTATTAGTAAAACGTAAATGTCACTTATCTTCTTTCAAATATGCACAACTATTATTAAGTGTAAAATATTTAATGCTACTTGATAAATTGCATAAAGTTTATTTTATTCTCAAACTTATTAATAATTATGTTAATTAATTCATGTTTAGTAATAATGCGTACTACTTAGGGATCTATTTTATTTTTAGGATGGTATTACAAAAGTGAAATTCAGGCATAGAATAATATTTTTAATTGAATTTATTCAGTTCCCATTTGCTCATAGGTCCTTAATTTTTTCCATTAATGGTCCTTAAAAGTCCTTAAAAGTACTTAATTTCCATGTGCAGAAATGTGTACAAACCCTGTAAACAACTGTTTCAAATTTTTAATTTTATAATATGCTTTATATAATATGCTTTATAATATGCTATATGACTTGATTAAACTATGATCTAATCTAGAAAATTTGGAAATCCACAAACTTTGAAATTCCAGTGTGTCCAGGTCTCGGACTTTGTACTGTACTGAACAGTTTTTTCGATTAAGACTTAAAATAACGCACACACACCAAAAAAAAAAAAAAAAAAGATTTAAGTATTTGAATCTTGGATTATTCTTTTTTCTTTCTTTCTTTCTTTTCCCAAAATCTGTGGGATTTGAGGATTTAAATATACTAACTCTAATTACAAGCATCATTACAGAGACAGGTACAAAACCATATTAGTATTAACAGTACAGGAAAATAGATTGAATTTATAAATTTTAAGCAAATGATATCTCAAATTTACTAGTTATTATTAAAACTTTATGGGATGTGACAGGTTGCTAGACATGTTTCATACGTGTTTAGGTTGAACAATTAAATTTTAAACAAATACATATGTCTTATTTATTGGCTTATAATAGAAGTTAATTTACTGTAAGCTAAGGAAAATATTGAATTAAATATGTACTCATTTTTTATTTCAGTATATGGCATCTCATATCAGTCATACTTGTCATCTGGCAAACATGCAGCTTTTAAACATTAGTAATAAAATGTAATTACATATTGTAATTTATACATACTTCTTTGTTTATTTTGTAAAACATTAAGAATTTATTTTTGTCTCTCTCCTTTAAAAATATACTATATACTAGTTACAATGAGCATTGAATTTAAGCGACTTTTTTAGTTTAATAAAAATGTATTATGTATTTATTTAAGCAAATAGAAAGTAATTCTTTCTTTGCTTTCATCTTAAAGCAATAAAATTTTCAAAAATTTCAATTTGTTTTATGGCTTCCATAAATAAAAATTATTTTTATCATTTTATTGCAGTTGAAATACAAATAAACTATGAGATTAAACAATAAAAAACTTTCATTGTTTAATGTCAAAATTAACAGGTTTTGCATTTTATTTAACAAATAAAAATATTTTATTGTTTTTTAAATGTATAATTTTTGCTGGAGTTAAATGGGATTAAATAAAGCAAAATCCTCACTTTTGCATTGAAATAAGCATGTTTGGTATACAGACATAAATTAACAAATTACTGTAAATTTTCAGTTTGATTGCAGTCAATCTTGATATTTAAAATGATACTGTATTTAGAAAATTATAAAAAAATTAAAATATGTTACATATATAAACACATAAATTTATTTTACAGATATATGGGTGGAATCTCCTACAGACATCATTTTCAGAAGTATTTAATAAAAGACAGTGGCTTAAATTGTGGGACAATATATTTTCTAATCGTATGGGATTTCTTATGTATTGTGCCGCTGCTTTTAATATTGTCATGCGAGATGTGTTATTGCGTTGTAAAACTCTGGAACAATTTAAGGTTAGTAAAGTCATTCTGAATAGCACTATAGTTTTCTTTCTTTAGAGAATCTAAATTCAATTAAATGTATTCTATTGTAATAGATTTGTCACTCTACTGAGTTCATTTGTTTTTGCATTCAAGTAAATTGCTCCCCTTGGTTGTTGCCATATTTAGGTAAATGCTGTTCATTTCCTGTGAATATTTTTGAATTCATTTTTATCATTATTATATTTTTATTTTTTTAATAAAGCAGATCTGGCAAGCTTCTACCAAAGTGGTTAAAATCACTGGTTGTAACCTGTTAAAACCAGCATAAAGTGGCAGTAACTAACAGATTCTCATGAAATAACTGAAACTTATTATAGAATTGTAAGCAGTAGAGAGAAATGTATTTTAAAATTAAACAAGTTCAGCCACAGCATTTATAATATTTATTCAAAGATAATATAGCATCGCATTCGAGAAAGTAGCTCATAGCATAAGGCCAATTTCACTGTTGTTTCAAAGTCCAAAGAAATTCTTAATTTATTAAGAATAAATGAAAAGCAGGAGAATGTTCTTTGAATCCCTTGCGCTTGTGGGAAAATGTCATCATTAGGCAAGTAAGGGTTTTTAAACTTCATTTAGGTTATTTTAAATTAGACCACCATGTAGAAGTTGGATCAATTTGTGACTTTTACAGAAAAGAGCTGATTTTGCATGAAAAGCTTTGGCATAAAATTTGGGTTTATGTCATGATAGTCCTAGTACTTTCTTCCTACTCATTTTGATAATTTAGATTTCTTGTACTGTAGATGAATCAGCAAGCATTTGATGTTAAGGTACTGCCTGATCAAAAACTATTTTTTATTTGTTTTTCAGAAGATTTTTAAAGATTATCTTCAGCCATTAGTGTTGTCCAAATTTAACTAACATAGCAGAGCTCTTAGTTTTTGATCGCATCTTGTGAAACAGTTGGGCAAAACTTCTGCAATTACTGGCTTGGTGTTAACAACTGTTACAAGAATTTTACTCCTTATATAATCACAATTTATACTGATACCTGTACAATTTATATTGATTTACAATAATATTTAACATTACTTTGTCATCAGTATCATTACCATTTTAAAGTATCTAATAGTGTGATGTGAACAGTTTCTTATGAATGATTCCAAGCTATCTGTCAGATTATTCTACCTTATATTTTTGGATTTTTGTGGTTTCATGTCATTACAGTAAACCAAGTATTTTATTTATGATCATTATTTAACAGACAGGACTTTCTTCATAAGATTATAATACTAAGCAAAACATTCATTAATTGTATGAAGAAAATGTCTTATTTCATGAACCTCCCTTCTCAATTACACTCATTACTTGTCATCATAATAGCTTTTTCTTTATATCTACTTTTCTTTTCTTCTACTGTTACTACTGTCCTGGCTACTTGCAGTTTTGCTCTCATAGATTTAAAGAAAATACATTCAATTACCAGCATGAATAGCTTTGTTACCAATACGGTCACTATGGATGTAATTCAACCATCTTGAATCCCTACAACTGTTTTACCACAGTTTTTCTTTTCAGTATTCAGTTTGATTCTACTGTGTACTTTGTCTACCATTATGAACTTTAATCATTTAGCTCAATATTTCTGATTTTGAAGATTATCCAGTCACATGTTTTCTCTTAGGAAATATGTAACTGGTCTTAATATATTGGTCATACTTTTAAAGAATGGATGTTTGCTGTCAGAGAATGGAATATTACAACTGTAAAATAACTATGTTGTTACTACATCAAAGATTTTGTTTTTATTTATAAAGTATCTCATACTGGCCTGATATAATAAAAGTCTGTTTATCTTAAGGTTCTTTTCTCAATCCTGCTCTAATTTCTTTTCAACTTTATTAACTTTAAAAGCTGATTTATTTAGTAAATGTTGAGATACTTCCATAATTTCCATGTCAGAAAGCATACGTACATATTGCTTATTTTTACCGCTGAAGTCATTGGAGCACTTTTCCTGGTGCTGTCCTTGCAAGGTTTAACTCTGACAATATTTTTTAAACTAACATGTTTTCCTGTAATCTTCTTATTAATTTCTTTTAGCTTATAAAACCTTTAAATTCATTCTCTTAATCTCTCGAAGTAGGCATAATAGCATTGGCAATGCCATTAAATTACATTCAAACTTCTTTTAAACAAAATTTTCAAACAAAATTGAACATGAAACTACTACTTAAATTTGTAAGATAAGGTGTGATTGGTGACTCGTTTATAATTCATTAGCTTCAGTGTCTCAGCTTCTATGATTCCTGAACTCAGACAGGTCAATGAGAAAATTATTCATTTTTATCAGTTTATTTGCCACTTTTATTTCCATGTTTAGTCAGTAAAACATGGGAAAGTTGCCTGATTTAGGAAAGGGATGTGTCCTATTTTTTATTACAAATTAATTTAAGCCCATGTTGTTGAAGTACAGTGATATAAGTAAGAAAAGCTGAATATATTTATCCTTTTTCTATTATTAGAATTACAGGCTATTTAAAGCAATAATTAATTATTTTTGTAATTAATATGCATAACTTTCTATGTATTGATTTTAATTTAGTGAATTAATAAATATTATTAATCAATAAAATATTTTAAGTGTTTTTATTAGTTTCTTCCAATTTTTTTTGGCCTTGGTAAGACATAAACTATTTTATGTCAGCCCTGTAATAAAGTAATCCAGAATTTTTCAATCTCCATCACTGTTGTGTTTAGATATTCTTTATATATTGCCTTACACAATGTATGAATTTCTTCACACTGAAAGTTTAATGTAATCAAATATATTTTTATAATATAAAAATAAAATCGAACTGTATTTTTTCCTGATTACAGTTTTATATTTGAAATCTTTTCAGAATTTTTGAACTTACCATATAAAACTGTTGATAATTTTAACATTATTGATTTCAGGGATGTTATAGGAAACACGGAATTTCAGCATCCATCTTAATTCAAAAAGCATATGATTTGCAACAGTCATCCCCACCTGAAATTGATCCTGAACCTGTGGTTGGCTCATTTGCTTCCATTCCTAAGGGTGCTTATCCTACATTTTTTCAGATGTCTCAGATGAATATTGACCTGCAGGTGATTAGGATATTTCTTTTGCTTATTTCTTAAGTTCCTTAGACATTAGCCTTATTTTGCGTATAAGAATTGAATTATTTTTCATTTCTATTTGTGATTTTTCTATTACTATTTATGGTTAATGGATTCTGTTAAATTTTAGGTTAGAAGTTGATTAGTTTTAAATTTCATAAATAAAAATATTTGAAAAATGTGCTCGAAGTGGAATTTTAAGTTCTTTATGTGTTGAATTTGTTTTGAGTATTATTGTACTTGCAAACACTTTTATAAAGATATTATATAATTATTATCTTGAAACATTCCATAGTTATAAATGAAAAATGTGCTCTTAATTATTGATTAAAACATATTATGCATTCACAGGCCAAGATGTCTTATATTGGTTCTGTCATGTGTAGAATTTAGGCAATGTAGTGGTTTAAAAAGTTTGCTACATATGTAGCCCTAAACATTAATGAAAATACAGTTTTATACGCTAGTATGTTTGCTGTTTATTAAGTATTTCAACAGTCCGTGCAGAATTGTAAAAGGTTTTTACCAAAAATAGACTAAACAAAGAATAATAGCAGTTCCCTCTTTTCACAGTTTATGTCTTTGAATATACAGTATTTATGGGTAAATCTTCTTTGTTTAAAGTGAGGTTTTGAAAAAAAAATATGTGTTTAGTTTCATTGTCTATAACTATAGAAATTTATCTAATTTTTTATATAATTATATTAGCATACATTACAGTTTTATATGAATTAAAATACAATATTTAACTGTATAAGTTTATCTAGAAAAGAGTATTTCATTTTAGCCTCGTAAAAATATTTGAATTGTATTATTTTTGTTTAAATAATTGATAATAAGCAAAACAATAAAACGTCATGATTTCTATGAACAGAAAAATAGCCATACAAAAGTGTTTTACTAATTTACAAACTTGGCAGTTAAGTTGAAGACTTTCTATGGAGTGGTTAATCAGGAAGTACCTAGAAAATTATCCAAATAAGCTGTGATTGTTATCAGTCTGCAGGTCTTCTCTGCTTCAAAATTGCCATAGAAAATACTTTTAAATTGCGATAAATTTTTTAGATCTGGAAAATATATAATATTTCCTTTTAACACTATTTCTTTATTAAATATGCAAAAGAATATTCATTATATATTGAGTTAGAAATATAGAACAAATTATAGGTTCGTATGTAGAATATTTGTGATTATCCACACACCTGTTGAAAAGTCGCCAATTTGTTGTCGACTTTGGAGAGAAACATTTGTTTGGATATCTTTACATCTGTTTCAACAATGCATTTAGCGCTGGCCATATTTTAGAATCTTCTTTTTTCATGCAAGCCATGCACACTTCTCATCAGATTTTACTGCACTATTGTTCCCATGATATACAGTGATCTGATTTTGCTGAAAAAAACATCAGAGAATGGCACTCTCAGCATTGTGCTTGACTTCAGCACTGTGCACAACCAAAATGCTAAACAGAGATGGAAAAAAGCTACATAACACCTTTAAGCAAGCCATATTGTGCTGTATGTGTGCAGAAAGCTAATTACGAAAATTTGCCATTTAACACCAGTAGATAAGACTGCCAAATACTGTAGTTGAACCTGTTTTGGGTTTAACCGCAAGGTTATTTTCTTGTGTTTCTCCATGTGAAACATGAATATGAGCCAATTTCCATCAGAAAGTCTTCAATGAAAGCATCCTTCTACTTAATCACTTAGCCTTTGTGGCTTTACCATATTCAAATAACCTAAAACTGAGATTTTGTTGAATATGATTAAAACTATATTAGATATATATAAGTTCTATTTTTTTCCTCACATTTTGAAAAAAATTTTAATATTTGGGAATGCATGGAGTATTTTCAAAGTTAAAAAATCTGGGCATCAGGAAAAAAACCACAATACATGACTTTGAAAATAGATAAACAATGGCGATGTAATGTGAAAATTGTAAATAAGAGATTTAATTTTTTTTGTATATTATATATTATAATATCACTAATATGTATTTCTTTATTATCTAACTAAATAGTTCTATTCCTTTCCACCAACTTGCATGTTGGAGGAGATTTCGTAACAGTTGAAGTACATTGTCTTTTATGACTGAAATGCGTTATCTTTTTTTTTTTTTTTTTTTTTTTTTTTTTTTTGAAATCATATATGATTTCAAATGTAGGCTTTTGATATTCAAGTTAATAGCGAACAAAATGATTGTTTTTGCAATTTTAAAGCAGAAATTTTTCCCATTGATTTGGCTTTTCTAATGTTAATTCCATTTTTTATATGCTCAGTTATCTGGAATTTTCATGTGTCCTGAATTTTGCATTTCCCAAGCTTTTCGGATAGTAGAACTTTTACTTTATATGTATACATAAACAGTAAAAGTTCCAGTTATGATAGATTTACTAGTTAAGAACTAATTGTTTGAAAATTAAAGTTATAAAAACATTTAAATCTTGCGTTTTAAAATCTGATGTGTACACCATATGACTTCCTTATACGGAATATTAAATTATACACATTTTTTCTTGCATTTCATTTAAACTTATCGGATTGAATTAAATCTACTTCATTGATAATGCATAAATATAGAATAATGCTATAGAATAAATGTTCTCTTTAAAATTCACCATATTTGTTTATCATAGTGACACTTTGGCACTAGGTTCACTTAACAGCGTTACATTTCATTCATTTTATAACTCAGAATGCACAAAATTTATATCGTCTGAAAAATTATCTAATTGTTGTCACATGTTCTATTCAAATACTATAATAAATCTAAAATGCTATATAAAAGAAATTAAACAAAAACAAAAAAAAAAAAAAAGAAAAGAAAAGAAAAAAAGAAACAGTTTTTCACAGACGATTCAGTATTTCTTACTTAATTAATTCAGTTCTCACTTCACAACAAGGCAAAAATACATAAAAACTCAAAATATCTGTATTAAAAATTACGAAGTAAATCTTAAACACTTATTTCCTCGAATGAATTCCAGAATGGATCAAGCATGATTTAATTCAGAATGATAAATGAAGGTGTTATCTTTGTTGTTGCAAAGCTTAGTTTTTCTAGATTGGCAACAAATCCACTATTCTGCTAAGTTTCAAATGTAAACAAACATGGCCACCATGGTAGTCAAAAAGTAGGCTTAGCTGCACTTAAAAAACTTTTCTATTGTTCATAATACGAGGGCTATCCAGAAAGTAGATTACGTTTTGGAATAAAAAAATAAACAAAGTATAGGAAACAAATTTTATTATATACAGATGAAAGCCACACTCAAATACTACTTTTCTACATAGTCACCATACAAATTAAGGCATTTATCGTAGCGATGTACGAGCTTGGAAATTCCTTCGTCGAAAAATTCGGCCGCCTGCGCCTTCAACCACTTCGTTACCTCTTCTTGCAGCTGTGCGTCGTCATCAAAACGCATTGATTGCAATTTCGTTTCACAGTTCACATGTTTCACCCATGTTTCGTCACCAGTAACGATGCGATCGAGTAAAGAGTCACCATCCTTATGGTAAGCGTCCAAAAAGTTCAACGCTGCAGCCATTCGCTGATTTTTGTGGTCCTCTGTCAAGATTTTTGGAATCCATCTTGCACAAAACTTGTGGTAACCAAGCTTTTCGCTGATGATTTCGTGCAACAAACTTCGCGAAATTTATGGAAAACTCAAAGAAAGTTCCGTTATTGTGAAATTTCGATTTTCACGGACTTTAGCATCGACTTTTTCGAGAAGTTCGGCGGTCACTATGCTGGGTCTCCCACTTCGATCTTCGTCGTGAACATTGGTTCGGCCATTTTGAAATCTTATGACCCACTGACGCACTCCACCTTCAGTGATAATGTTGTCCCCATACACTTCACGAAGCTGCCGATAGATTTCTATCGGTTTACAGTTTTTTGCAGTCAGAAACCTTATTACTGAGCGCACCTCGCAGCTCGCGGGATTTTCAATTAACGCAGACATTTCAAACCGTCACAGTATCTGAACGGAGCACAGCACGAACCTCTCACTAGCACGGCTAGATGCAGACTGAGCTGCGCAACGCTCTGACCCCAAGATGGCCGCGCTAGCCCCGCCCCTAGCGGACACAGACGGAAACGTAATCTACTTCCTGGATGGCCCTCGTACCATAATTAATGCATGCAGGTTACCTAAAGGCATAAAAATCTTAACCAGAACAACATAATTCCATTATTTCTAAAGCAAAAAATGCACAATTTACAAACATATAAGAATAAAGAAACTGAGCTCACTGAGCCGAGTAACTGAGTGGATATATATACTTCTGGTGCGGCTGATTGCAAGCAAAATATGAGGTGCACATCTACATGTTGTAGCAGTCCTACATACAAAATTTCAATGTACTGAAGCTACTCGTTTTTGAGTTATGTGAGATATGTATGCACAGATGCCACAAAAAATTCTCTTCAGAATTCAGTCCTTTATTCTGTCTTTATGTGCAGATGTCATTCAAAAACTTCTTAAATTGCATTCGATAGCTGTCACAATGGATATTTTCATTGAAATATGATACCCAAAATTTTTTGTGATTACAATACTTTTTTTTACTTCATACAAGGAAGTCAAAATGAGTTGTTTAAAACAGCAGTGATGAATGACAAGAAGAAAAACCACTTATTATTTCATCATAAAGTATTGCCTCATGGAGAATTACGCTCTTATTTTGTAACATACTTAGTTACTCAAAATGTAGAAATTTGCATTTATTTTAAGAGTCGCTTGCACACAATGCTGTAAGTGGCAGTGCTTTCTAATTTCCTCAAAAAATGCAATATTTTACTGTTAAATAAAAATTACCATGAAAGTTTGGTAATGACGGATATTATATTCTTTATAAGTAATTTATTGAGCAGTTTATAAGAATTCATATACTAATCCATGAAACTTCAACAAGAAAGTTTCTCCATATGTAATTATGACTTTTATTGTAATCTGAAATATAACACAGTATCTGAAATAACATAGAATTGCTTTGTTACATTAGCAGTAGTCTCAAACTGGTATCCCCCAAAGCAATTTTATGCAGCCTGCAAATATGTTTTAGTTATGTACTCATTACATATATGGCATCAAATGTTCGCAGATGGCTAAGGTTATTGAAACAATAACTAAAACAGTAAACTTTATTCGTGGATGAGTTGTGAATCATCTAGTTTGTTGCATCGCTTGAAGAAGTTGAAAGTGAATTCAGAGAAATAATTTAGTACAGAGTGATGAGGTAGTTATATTGAGGAGATATATTAAAATAGTTTTTTGTTTTAATAAATGAAATCAAAATTTCCTTGATATAAAAATAAATAAATACATAAATCCAGCAACCAGCAGTATAGTGATAACAAGTAACAAGTTAGCATTTGTTGCTGACAGACATTTAAATGTTTTCAGTAATGAGCTACAAAGAAAGAATAAACTTATTGACATCTGTGTCTTATATTAAATCTTTTAAATTCTAATTATGGAAAATGCAACTTGAATTAGAATATTTCATACATTTCCAAATTCTTGAACACTTTTTTATTATTTTAAATTAAAAGTTTAAAAAATAATTGAGAAAAATAGCATTATTGCAATAAAAACTGGAAGAAAAATGTAATGATTTGTAGTCAGTTTTACATTATTTCCATAACTATTAAAATGGATGTAAATAAACTACCAGAAGATCTACAATGCTAATTACTTAAGCAATGTGATGAAAATCTTATTCAAAGATTTGAAGATATAGAATTAAAAAATTTGTATTCAAACTTGTCAGAAGTTATGAATTTTATATCAAAAATAATTGCTTAGTTTGGGAGTAAATTTAATATGTGAAAGGGTTTTTCTGTAGTTGAAAATTAATGACAAAGAACATCATTGGCTGATGAGAAGATAATTTCTAGCAGTTTTTCTCTGAGGCTATAAATTTTATTTGAATCAAAATTCCATCAAATGTCAAGATATGGTAAGAAATAAAGAAGTTTATAATTGTTTGCATACAAATATATGTATTTTTTCTTCACATATCAAAGAAAACTTTAATACATAAAAGAAATTAGGTTGTAATTACTTTTTCTCACGCTTTTGTCCCTCTTCAAAAGTTTTCTCTGGAGATTTGGAAAGTTTTCATAAAATTTGTTTATTTTTAGTTTAATAAGTTCTTTATGGTTAATTCAACATATCAGAATTATTTGAAATAAATGACAGAAAATTTAACACTTAGCTGTCAGTACATTTGAACTGTGAAGTATAACCAAGAGTAATTTCTTATTGGTCCATAATTTGGACATTGAATTAGAAATAAATATAAATTTGAATTTTTTCCTTTGCATTATTATTAGCATAAAAGGGATATTAGTCCCGAATGGGAATTGGTTGTGAATCACTATAAATGGTATATCACTTTTCATAATTACTGTTTATTATGCTTTGATAAATATCTGTAAGAGATTAGGCACCTAAAGGAAACAAAAACAAACAAAAAAACAAAACAAAAAAACAAAACAAAAAAACAAAAAAAAAAAAAGAAATTCAGCTGAGATAAAGAAAGGTCTCATAATTTTAGTCAGGAAGAGAAGAGAAAAGTTTTAAAAGTAAAAAGTACATATAGAGAAAAACATTGTAAAAAGTACAGTTGAATATTATTAAAATAAATTTCGAATTAAACTGTGTAATATTAAAAATACAGTTTCAAAAGGTATAAACTTAATACAACATACCACGCATATGCCACATTACATGTAACATCAGGTTATAAAGAGATATCAATACTTAAAGAGTATATACAGCACAATATATATTATATATATATACACACTCACTTCCAAAAGTTAAGCACGAAGATGTAAAATGCAAAAAAAAAAAGACAACAAATATTGCTTTGATTGACACAAAATTCAGCAGGAAAGTAGCATATATATTTATGCATAAAACAAAATCAATAATTATATACAGAAATGAAAACAATATAAAATTTTTCTAAGTTATTAGATAATGACATACTGGAGACTTAAACAGAATTATGTATAAAGTGAAAATAAACAGCATAAAATGAAAAAAAGGTCATTAATAGGGTATATGATTCCCCGCTCATCTGTATATAAAGTTTACACACCTTGTGACCATGCTTTCAATTAGGTGGTCAACCACCGTAGAATTAAGCAATCGCCATTCTTCTTGTAGAGCAGTTTCCAGCTTAATAAGAGTGGCTGGAGGTGGGAAACATGAAGATACAGCACGACCGAGAGCATACCAAAGATTTTCAATGGGATTAAGGTCATGTGAATATGCTGGCCACGCCATACATGCAATCCTTTCACTCTCCAGGTAGTCATCGACGATGCCAGCTCTATGGGGACATGCGTTATTGTCCATTAAAACAAAAGTAGGCCCAACTGCTGCAGCGTACAATCTCACAATGGGTTCTAGGACTTCATCTTGATACCGGACAGCCATCAAAGAACCCCGTTTAAAGATGTGCAAGTCGGTGCGGTATCCTAATGAAATCCCTACCCACACCATAATGCTTCTGCCTCGAAATGTGTGATGTTTTGGGACTGATTATGTGTTCGTTGTTTATGCCATATCCTTATACGCTTGTCATCTGGCTCCAGAGCAAATCTTGACTCATCAGTAAATATGACATTGCCCCAGTCAGACTCGTTCCAGTTGGTTCCCGGCACCACTGTAATCGTGCCCCTCTTGATTGGACGGATAGAGGAACACAAACTTGAGGTACCCAGGTGTACAGTCCACTCATATGTAATCTTCGGCATACAGTAACTGCAGATATCGCCTTACCAATGGACGCTGTAACCATAGATGTCACACGTGTGGAGGTCGCTCTGCGATTCTGCTTGGCTACAATAGCAATATATCGATCTTCTACGCAGGTTATAACTCTTGGGCGACCGGCTATGGGCCTTTGAACAACTGTTTGTGTAGTTTGGAATTCTTTCCACAAACGTGAAATTGCAGAATGATGAACGCCGAAGAAAAGAGCAACATCTGGGATCGACTGTCCTGCTTCAATGCGCCCCACAGCACGCCAGCGCTCAGAATCTTCTATTTGTCTTCTGGAAGTCATAGAAACGCATATGTCTTGAAAACAAATTTTACGAAAGTTTTAAACACCTTCTATCAGCACTTACAAATCAACTTCTGTAACCCTTCATAAAGCTGGTTTCTTATAAGACTGCCTTTTTTGCATATTTCTTGACATGAAAGTGCGATTGGCTGTTACCTAACATATTTGCATACTTCCATATACCTCTGCAGAGAATTGCATCAATTCTGATTAGCTTCCGGAAATTAGAATTTTCCTCTCCATGCTTAACTTTTGGAAGTGAGTGTATTATATATATATATATATATACATGTACGTATATATACCCACATCAAGCATAACATCAGGTTTTGAAGAAGTAATATAAATATAGCATATATATACAGGATGGTTATAATTAAAGCTCCACTTTGAAAAGTCATTAAAAGGAAAAATACTGGACCAAATGTTATCAAACTTGGTAATCGTATAAAGAAGGTCATGGGAATTTACTTTTTATAGAAAAAAAAGGTAAAAAACTCACTACTGGGGGGGAATGATGCTGTATGCAATATTGTTAAAGGAAATAATACATGAAAACATCAATTTAAAATAGGTTTAATCGTTTCTGAAATGTGTTACAAAGCATGTTCAATGTGGTGTTCACTACTTTCCGAAAGCAAGTTAAATAGTATATCCGCATTCTCAACAGCAGCTCTTAGCATATCAGGAAGAATGTTATGAACATGTAGGTGTATCACATCTTTCATTTCCACCAAATTATATGGATTATCACCATAAACAGTGCTTTTAATCCATAGCCAGTAGTCGCAGGGGTTGAGGCCTGGTGACCGGTATGGCCAAGAAATGGGGGAAATGTCGGTCTATAATCTGTTCATTCATGAAATTGTGACACATGTGCCGGGTGGGGCTCAGTCCTGCGTAAAAATTATAGTGTCTAAAATGCCATTTTGGTGCAGTTCAGGTGTCACAAAATGTCTTAACATTGATGCTAAGTGAACTGCAGTCACAGTGCATGTAAAAGACCAGCTGTCGACTGCTCTTCAAAGAAAAATGGTTCAATTGTGCAACTAGCTGTCATGCCACACCAAGCGGTGACTTTTGGAGAATGCAATAGAACTTGTTAGATAGCATGAGTGATTTATTTGGCGCAAATCCTGCAGTTATGGGTGTTGACATCGCCATTTAGATAAAAATGGGCCTCATCTGTCCGCAAAATGTTCCATGGCCAATGCAATGTTCATCCACTTCCATTCATGCAAGGAATTCCAAAGCGAAAGATTCTCTTGCAGCAGAATTGTTAAGTTCAAATTCGTGAACATGTCTGATTTTATTATGGGTAGAACAGCAGCATTTTATGGCAGTTTTGTACATCATACTCCATGGTGCATCCATTCGATGTGTGACAGCATACAAGCTGCATGTACCATGTGTGCTTTCCATTATTGTTTCCTCCACTGCTAATGGAACAACCTCGCTGGTTTCCTTCACCTTCCAGGTGCAATAGATAACAAACCCATGGCTTCAAAATTACTATCATTTTCCTCAGACCCTGCAGTGTCATTGGCCCTTGGCATATTCCTCTTACTGAAAAATACCTTTGCAAAGCAGGCAGTTCATAGCTATCACATTCATGATAACACTTCATGGGAAAAGCATAGTCTTGCATGGTTAGAGACATTTTCGATTAGTAACAAAGAGAACTCTTACAAATACGCTCACTTTTATCTGAAAAATCCAATGACGTGTAAAGCACATTTCTATAAATCACTTGCTTTTTCCTGCCATAAGCCAATTACAAGCTATTGCTACTTTGCATAACCCCACGAACAGTTTCGTTTTAGAAACGATTGAAAACATTTTAAATGTATATATAAATACAATTTCAGGCTTCAAATATCACAAATTAGCAATCTGCAAGAAAACAATTTCTGGAATGTGCACGCTTTTGCGAGTGAAATGCGATCTTACATTTTCTAATCACTAATATGTAACGAAAGGTTAAGTTCGATTCTGACCCTTATTTTGTTTAACAATATTGCATACAGTTTCATTTCCCCCTTGGTGGTGAGTTTTTTAACTTTTTTTTCCACTGAAAATAAATTCCCATGACCTCCTTTACACGATTTCCAAGTTTGATAACACTTGGTCTGGTAGTTTTTCTTTTATGACCATTTCAAAGTGGAACTTTAATTATGACCATCCTGTATATACAGTACAAAGTTCAAAATTCAGACTAGTCTGGACTTCGGCGTTTACGAATTTGGGATTTTTCCGGATATTAGATCATCAGTTTAAATCTAGTAAGATGGCATGTAGAAATTATAAAATTAAAAATATGAAATCATGATTTATGAAATAATGAAGCATTTATTATCTAAAGAGTAGCAAAATTTACAAAAAAAAAGCTTAATATTTATTTGTTTACCTTATTAAACATTTTTTTCAATTTAAGTTGTGTAAGTTGCTTCATTTTTTGTGCTAATACTTTCTCTTTAATTCTGTAGACTGACATAATCTCTTGTTCAGTTACATTGTTTAAGTCCTGTAGCTGCTGTTTCAAGAATTCCAATTAACTTGTCAATCAAAATTTTCTCATTTTCAGTAATTTCTGTGTCACTTTCTTCACTATCGGCATCGGTATTTTCTGGATATAGAACCATACTACAGATTTTGCCATTCATTAATTGATTGATGATTAAGATGCATTGTCATCACAATGAAAAACTTCTTTTATATCATCTTTATTTATTACCGCTTCTCCACATTTCTGTTAATTGTAAAATTTCACCTTTGTTTGGTGATTATCCGAAAACCTTTAAAATTATCGGCTATCATCATCAAATTTAGCTGTTCTTCACTATACATATTTGGCTATGCATCGTGAGCTTGGCGACTAACGGCAAGTTGTTCCATTAAATTTTATCTTGCTTCTATTGCACACTGAGACAATTAAGCCTGAATTGTATTACTTAAGTTATTTATTATATTTGTGTCTATTTCTTGCACATGCTTAAGGCTTATCAAAGTTCTGAATAAATAAATTATCACCATATACTTATTGAGGGCCAGCGCTTTGAACCTAATGCAGTTTCTGTGGGTCCTAAATTCTGCAACTCAGTGCGGCCAAATGAGCCCTGGTGATGGTTCTGCGTTTATGTGAATAACAAATCAGTTATTCTTAATTCAAATAGCTCTAAATGTAATCTTTGGGTATCATCAAAAAAACCTATTTTTAGCATATGGCAAGAAATTTTTGGTAAATTCTTCCTCATCAACATTTTTTAGTGCATTTAACTAAAATCTGTAATCATCACCAAGCGTGATGTCAACAGAAAAGGTTACCACACTCCTTTATTATTCAATTACTAACATAAAAAAATTGTTTAGTCATCGCTATATAAGTCATTACTCAATTTGTCATGTTTTAATAAACATGCGGTGATGAAAGGAAAGTATAATAAATAATGATTTGTCAGTTTGGCGTCAGATCAATTATGTATCTATTTGTAATGTTTCAGTTTGAGATGTGTGCCAAAGAGATACGCAGCAACGGAACCAAATTACTGATCGTAAAAATTTATGTAAAATGATTATTTCTTCAATAATAAGGTATTTTATTTAGTGTCGAAGCGAAATTAAGAATCAGGACTCTTCAGATGTTTTATTATGTGGGAAGGGGGGGGAATCAACTGTACATGCATAAAGTCTACCAGAAAACACTGTTGGAGTTTTTGAGGTCCGGATTTTGGACCATTTCGGATAATGGACGTCCGGATTTCGAACTTTGTACTGTCTCACTTCTTCAAACCTCAGGGGTAATTTTTTGTATATCTTTTGAAATTGTAATACGTAGTATATGCAGTACAGATATTATTTTTAATTAGTTGAAAATTAAAACACCATAGGAAAATTAAATATATATTTGATATTCATCATTCATTACAGCTAGAAATTGTGTGGGATTTATTTCAGATATAATATATTTATTATAATAATAAGCAAACTAAAAGCTGTAATGAGGCCAGTTTTATTCTCCACTACCACCGATAACTAATTACATGGAGTCTTCGCATCATATGTCATATGCTACAAATAAAAATAAAGATTAAGATCATCTTAGTAGTGAAATTGTGAAGAATTAGTACAGCCCTCTAAAAAAAAATCTGAAAGGTTTCAGATTTTAAATTACATCTAAAGGAGCGTTTTTTTAATGTTTTGTGTGCTACCTTTACTTAGTAAATGTCATGTTTGCACTTAACCATAAAATTCAGTTCAATAGCAATGTCGCAAAAGAATTTTAAAATGAGTATATCTTTAAAATTTCTGATACAGTCAAAAGTCGTTAATCCGGACTCGTCGGGACTTCGGCGATTCCGGATTATCGATTTTTCCGGATTATAGATCATCAGTTTAAATTTCGTAAGATGGCATGCAGAAATTCTAAAATTAAAAATATGAAACCGTAATTTATGAAATAAAGAACAATTATGATCTAAAGGGTATCAAAATTTACAAAAAAAAAAAAAAAGCTTCATATTTATTTGTTTACTTTATTAAACATTTCTTTCAATGTAAGTTGTTTCGTTTTATGTGATAATACTTTCTCTTTAATTCTATAAACAGACATAATTTCTTGTTCAGTTACAAAGCTCCGCTGTTCAAGTCCCGTTAATTGCTGTGCCGAGAATACCGACTAACTTGTCAATCGAAATTTTTTCGTTTTCACTAACCTCTCTGTCACATTCTTCATGTCTTTATCAATTTTTTGCAGCAATTCCACTTTTTGTTTGTTGGACATCGGAACATACTTTCGTTTTGTAGATCCTTTGGAAGTTCCAGCATCGGAAATTCTATTTGACATAATCGAAAGTTCAAGTTTACTTTTATAAAATTGCTCTTACAGTCTGCAAAAAATAATAAGCGCGATCCAATTCGAAGATTAACGAACAACACAATCATTAACATTAACTGAAATAGATAATTAGATAATTTTAGCTTACACCGTCCGTTATACATTAAATGCGCAGGCGAAAACGTATTCTGCACTTGCGCCACGCATATGCGCAGTAGTCAAGGTCTTACGCGCACGCCAACGCGGCGCATGCGCAGAAAGTTTTTAGCTTTGAGGTCCGGATTATAGATCATTCCGGATTATGGGTGTCCGAATTAACGACTTTTGACTGGAAACAGTTTCGCGTGCTGGAGATAAAAAGGTTTTTAGCCCTGTAGAGTGTTGCCATTGCTCGCTTTTAAACTGTTGAGTTTGTTACTCAAAAATTTGTTAAAGTTTTACAAAATATGAAATCGATAATAAAACAAATTCCAAATTTCAAATTTGGTCTTCCACAGGCCCATATTCTCTGTAGGATTACATCATTCAAAATTTGATGGCTCTATGTACCATTGTTTTATTACAATGAAAGAAATATACATACATTTATGCAGATTTTTCATTATTTAATTTCTTCAAATATAATGCAGTACTCTGACATTTAATGGCAACAGTTTGAAAAGTGAAACAGACATTTATAGCGATTCTACGCAAAATCGCAAAATGAAAACAATAGTCGTTCAGGGACAAAGACCCTTTGGACTAATAAAATTTTCAGGAGCTTCAGTAAGACTCCAGTTCTTTTTTTAAACATACAGTTCACAAGTTAAAAAAATTAACTAATAAAACAGCAATGAAGAAAAGCTTAAAAAGCCAAGTTAAAATAATAACAATTAGAAACTCTATTTTTGCAAAAATTCTTTGCTCTATAAAATTTGCTTTTATAGTTAAATATATCCAGTTATTGGGGTTTTGGCCATCACTGTTAATTAATATTTTTCTATTATTTATAAATAACACTTTTTTAACTAAGCAAATATGCATTATTCTCTAATAGAGTTGATTTTCTTATCTTTTATATCAGAGTTTCCTAGACCTGCAGCAAGGGGGTCACCAAAACTTTTAGCAGTTTTGATATTTCTTTAACTTATTATAATAATTTTACAAATACTAAATATTTTTACACAATGTATCTGAAAATAGATGCAGAGATAAGACAAAGAAAAACCAAAAACTTTTTGTAATATAAACATTCATTTTCCTTGCTTTGCACGTGACGCTGTCATTTCATCTATTACTTATTTAAAATTTTCACATTATGTTTAAAATTAGAAATTAAAGTTGATAATCTAAAATTGCAATACTATATTACAGTACAAATGAAAAAAAATGGCAGTTTCACTCATGTGTGTGCCGGATTTGCGCAATGCTTATGAGGTCTCAGAAAATTTTTGTAAATATTATGGGGTCCTGGGTTTGGGAAAAAAATCTCAGTGATAAAAAGGGGTTGCGACTGAAAAAAGTTTAAGAAGCTCTGTTTTATATTATAGTATGTTGTATAGTACCAGAGCCTACAGACTCTCTTTCTCTGAAACTGATTAAAATAAAAAAAAGTGCACCATACCATGAGAAATAATGGGAAACTTATTTCAAGGCTGAAGTAAGAAGATGGGATTGTGGGAAAAACTTTTAACTGTACATAGGCATGTTGTGAAATTATGGAGCAGTATAGAGTAAAAGCTGTGTCACACCTAACTGTTATCAAATAGCATCAACAATTCAAACACTGGCAGAGATTTGACTGATGCTGGATGGCAAAAAACCAGTTTGTGTTGCAGGTTGATGAATAGTTTACAGCAGTTGTAGGGTGACAATCTTAAAAACTCTACAGGTGTTCACATCTGAATGAGCAGCAATCTGCTAACAATTAATAGAAATAAACATTGGTTCATAATGGTCAATTAACTCTATAATGGTTTTATGACTGAGGATTAGGTTTCTATTGTCAGGGAATAGAATTCACTGTTGTATATTCATTTAAGTATTTACTCAGTCTGGGTGGATATGTTGAAAAATAGTGTTATGTATATCTATTGTATTGCATTATTATAACTGCTAACTCTCCTATTTTTACCAAGAGACTCGTGGTTTTTCATTACATCTCTCATTCTCTCGGTACAGCACCAAAATCTCCTGTTTTTTAATTTTTTAGGCAAACTACCAGTGTTTCCTAAGAATAAATTATATTTGTTGAATTAATAAAACTTAAATTGTGCAAAATTGATTCCCAACCCCTGGTGATTTTTAGCATGATTTTTCTTATTATAACTTATTTGATCTGAATTGTTTTAATCTATGGTAGATGTCTGTAAAACATTTTGTGAAGATTCAAGCAATAATCAGTTAATTTACAGATTTTTATCAGTTAATATTTATATATAATTTTGTTTTATATCAGTTTGGGGGACTTTACTAAGTTTATCTGCACAGTAATTGGTGCTTTAATTATTAATTTTATTTTCATCATACTTAAAGTTTCATCATATTAATTTGATAAATAAAAGCTTTCCTTCCCTACTCAAGATTTTCACAGTATAAAAGTGTAAGAATAGTATAAAAGAGGTTTGGAGTTCCAATAAGATAGCATCACTGCTCAATGAAAAACTTCCTAGAAACTCTAGGTTTTGTGCAAGAACCTCTTAAGGTTTTCCCATACTTTAAGATTTGCAGCTATGTATTATAGCATACTGCAAAATAAAATTTTATTGTCCTACAATAATCAAGTTTGAATTACTTTTTGAATCCTACTTGTACGAAAACTAATATAAATCAGTAAAATAATATAATGCATTTTGCAAAAGATTTTATTAATATCTTATATATTCAAATAAATGTGAGTTAGTTTCATTCAAAATTATTTATTTCAGACTCTTACAAGAAAAAGAATAATTGATCAAGAAGTACATTTCATGCAACGAAGGTAATTAATCGTGTGTTCATATTTATTTTGCTTTGTTTTTTTTTTATTTCTGTTGATATTCATATAAATAAGTATACTGCAAAATTTTACTACTGATGTTATACTTACATTGATAATTTAATATGATTCTGGATAGACTTGATAGCACTATAAAATGCACTAAACATAGCCAGCCAATTGTGAAATTTTCATAATAGATTTATATGTAAAATTTATTTTTGTTAAATGTTCATTTTTTCTGAAAATGCCAATAAATCTAGTCTAAACATCAAATCAATTCAGTCAAGCTTGTATTCATCAAATTAATCTTAACATCAAATCGATTTCAGTGTGAACTCTTGGTGGACATTTGGATTACCATCTGAATACTTCCATCTTATTGTACTGAAAAGTAGTTCTTCTGTTGCCAAATTAACAACATATAATAGAGGCATTCCCTTTCACCTGAATTCTTCCACTGTGCATTGCAAAATTTAGTAGTTTAATTAAAGTGACTGTAATGTATTAACCTCTTCCTGGTTTAGCTAAGTTACCTTGAGAAAACGATCAAGTAGTGATTACATGTGATTAGCCAAGCACTAGAAATAAATACCTTTAATTTTCACTGCAAAGCATATTGTCCTTTTCTTCATCAAAATGACTACATGTAGTCAATGCTACAAAAGAAGTAACCACAGGAATTTTCATCTTCAGGAAGTTCTTTTGATGAACAAACTGCCCCTCTCTTCTTCAGATGTTTTACAGTTCCCCCCCCGCCAATGTTGTGCACTTGTTATTAACAGCATTGGCTATTCTTAAGACAAAAGTGGAGGGCATTTTCTTGTGAAGGCACCTAATAGGTGACCACCACTACCTCCTATGAAGGGACAAACAATTTTACATCCAATGCCTTCTCCGGGATTCGAACCCAGACCCTCCAGTATTGCAATCAGGCTTCTCTAACCACTATACTGTCTGGGCAGCCTTTGCAGTTTATTCGGATGTTGAAACTGCAAGGTGTCAGTTTAACACAGTAGGTATCCTACTGCACAGAAAGGGAATGCAGTGTCAGGCAGGGAAACTAGCTATATTTGAAGCAGACAATAAAATTTTTCAGACCATTTTTTACTGTGACTGCTTATTACAGCAGAATGATATTCATTTCTTTGAGCTACCATTTAACGAGTTAAAGTTATATCCCACTTGTGTGTTTTAAAACATCTTTTATCATTTTCAGATGTCTAAATTGTCAAATTTAAACTCAGAAACTAATATTATGAAGCAAAATGTCAAATTCCCTTTCTAATACAGAGGAAGTAATAGCCACATATACATTGTTCAGATTCTCTATACTTTCAAATTACACATGAACTGTCAAATTATTTTCTATCAGTAAAATTCACCTATCAGTAAAATTCATTATTTGATTCTTAAAGATCTCTTTTTGTGAGTGATGCAGTCACCAGAGCACCTGGTTCTAGGAACTAACTCCATTGAAAAATCGGTTATTTGCTAACATATCACAACAGAGTAACTGAGGTGCTTCACAGATGTTAAATAAATCAATAGTAATGCATATAGAGAAATGTGCTCACATAAAAATTTCTCTCGCAAAAGTAAAAAAGATGCAAAGCTGTCGAGTTGGTGAGTGTAAAATAAGAATAGTTACATAATACTATCAATCAGAATTCAATGGTGAAGGAAAGTAACAGTATATACAAAAGAACAATATCATTACTATCGAACAGTATAAGCATCAAAGAAAATGTATATCTAAAGTTTTTGAAATCGTACAAAGTATAGAAAATTCCACTAAGGATAAATATGAGATTAAATATATCTATAAAGAATTCCTCTGTTAAAGATTTCTTCAAGAATGTTAAAAACTATAATGATTTTTATCTATATATGTGAGGGCTTGTGTGATTTTTATCTAATCCCTCTTCTATGATTTGTAATATGTGAAGAATAAAAAAATCACCAGTAGAAGAATTGATAGAATTTGATGTCTGAATTTTTTCACTCGGGAGTTGTTTCCTTGAAATTTAGCAAATATTAATGCATGGTAAAGCCTGGCTCCTTACCACATGGTCTGGAATTTGAATGTACAGAGGCCATATTTTTTTTTTCCTCAAAATTTCTATTTTTAATATTGATAGGATTTTTAGGACATTTTGAAAAATTTGCTGCAGATTGCCCACCACATTTGCAACAAGTAAGCTCTGAAATACATTTAGCCTGGAAGTGTGCGGAATTGCATACTTGATACACCTTGGAGCTAGTTTACACTCATTTGAAGAGCGATAGAAATATTGACAGTTGTGGCATTGGGCTTTACCTCCTTAGAATTTGTATCGTTCTATGGAGACTGTGAAATATAATAAATTTGTAATTTTATTAATATGTTCTGCCCTAGATTTTTTCACTAATTGAATCTAGTCTTAAAGATGTCATCTCTGATTTTAATCCTTGCAGAATTTTAGCATGTTATATCAATGTGGGTGATCCGATATAGCAGAAGCACATATAGCAGAAGCCTGCCCAGAGAAAGAAACACAATGGCAAATACTCACACAGATGAAAACGCACACAAATAGAAGACCACATTGATATGAGCTGACGCTGACAAATGCCTTCACAGATGTATATGCCATGTAGAAAATAATAAAATCCTCTTTATTTTCAGTTTATTCAGGACGGGAATATGAAAAAAGAGTTAAGAAAACAGAAAAAAATATTTAATTAAATTAAAATAAAGGAACACATTTTATTTTAGGCTCCAGCTGAATTTAAGCCCTGTTATATATTGGACCATCTAGAAAGTTTTTGTTGTATGATTTTTTGCCATCTTTTTTCTGCAGCTGGAAAATTCCTTTTATAGAAAGTCATTAGGTTTATTTGTAGAAAAGTTATCAAGGGGCTGTTTGACATTCTCCAAAGAAATTAACTCCAAGCCATTAGCAGAATTTTGAAGTTGCTTAAAGAGATGAAAATCCAAGGGAGGAAAGGTCTGGTAAATAGGGAGGGGCCGACATGGAATATTCTAGCCATACTCAGTAAGTCGTTATCTGACATTCATCAAAATGTGAGGTCGAGCGTTGTCATGATGGAAGACAATATCTTGGTGGTTGATCAGTTCCCACTATTTTCAGTTTATTCACTTTGCTTTGAATTCTGCTTTTAAAACTGCCATTTGGTAACAATATATTTTAAAATTTGTTGTCTGATTTGGTAGCAGCAGTATACAGTTTCTTTGTAATCTCACTATAGACAAAGCATTACTTTTTTGGAGCAAACCTCCTCTCGATGTCATTAAAAAAGTTCTTTTGGCTTATTCTGCCATCTTTTTCTCATAATATTATTGTATAGCGTCCAGTTCTCATCTTCAGTAATGAGGGGTTTCAAAAAAGAAGTTTCTTTATTTCTTTTCAGTAAAATATCGCATGCCCAAGCTTGAAGGATATTCTGCTCTGTTAAAGAATGGGATATCCATATATCATAGCAGCTTATATATCAAGTCTTCTTCAAATGATCATGTATTGTACTTTTTGGAATATTTAGTCTATCTTATAGCTTCTGACCTGTTTCACAGGAATTTTCAGTAGCTTCTTTTAATAGGTTTTTCTTACAGAGTATGGTCGTATAGAGAGGGCATCATCTTCAAGGCTAGAATTTCTATACTTAAACTTGTAGGGTTTATATTTATTTTAACTAACATTTATTTTAAGTTTAAACTATCTTTCCTGTCAAGCCTTACTTTCCCCTGGAACTGCCAATGCCAGAATATGTAAGTTTTAGTAGAACGCGCAAGGATTCAAATTATCAGCGGAAGTATTATGATTTAAATAGAAGGAAACAAGTTCGGTGTGATATTCTTACTTAGCGAGCGCGGAGGTAGATAGCGAGAATTTGAAGAACCCCGCATTGCGGCCTATGTGCTTGGCGGGAAATAGTGGTAATCGTTCCAGTGAGCTTCAAGTCTGCTGAATTAGCAGCGGTATTGTAAAACGCGGTGAGTTAGTTATTTTAGAGAGCCTCGTAGTTAGAATCTTGTCTTTACTTTCTTTTCAGGTTATTATTCTTATTTTGACTGCCAAGTTGGCACAGTCTGTGAGCGTCAAGAGCACGCAATTGTAATTTTATTACGTTGAATAAAAAGGGACTTAAACCCTTCACAAGGCTCTATCTTTTATACAAGTTTTCACAGTCACCTCTTGGTTGCGTGCAAGTTGGAGGCGCGCAACGTTATATTGGCGCCCGAACAATTATCGAACTGAAATGGCCGAAAACTGGATGGAAGCCGCTGGACAACACCAAGAAATGACAAGTCAGTTAGAAGGATTTCGATACCTGGTCCAGACTTTGAGAGCATCAATCAAGCCAAACGTCCATTTCGACACAAAAAATTCGGTGGCGGTATTTCTCGAAGGTCTAGAAAACCACTTTCAGCTCTACCCGGTGCCTGAAAGACAAAAAGTTGCCATCAGCACTAAGAGGACAGGCCGTGCTATGGTGGCAGAACATAGGCAAATTTCTATTAGGGGAATTTCGAAGCCCGACATATACATTTGAAAATTTCAAAAAATCATTAGTAAAGGCCTTCCCCATAGTGAAAGATCGCGCACGGCTGGAAGCCGAACTATATAGTTTCTATCAACGGGATACAGCAGAATTGACGGACTTTATTTTACGAAAAATCAAGCTAACGGATATGCTGTATGGGAAAAAAACCGATGCGGAGATAATTGAAATAATATTACCAAGATTGTTACCCGCTGTTCAAGACTACTTTGAAATTAGAAACCCAAGCATATTGCAGGAACTTTTCGAATTGGCGGTGAAGTTTCAAAATCGCAGAATAGCGGAAAAAGCGAGAGGGGAACATATTCTCAACATACCCGAAGGAAGGAGGAAACCAGAAATGGAAATCGCTCATATGGGGGAAAGAACTATCAAGCTAACGCATCGAAACTCGAAGGTCAAGGCCCAAAAATAAAATTTGAAAATAAACATCCGCGTACCCAGAAGACACAGATTAAAAGGAAGGCTTTAAACGAATAGAGGGGCCTGTGAAAGGGAGGGTCCAGACCCCGGAAGTTTTAGAAAAACCCTCAAATAGACATTTAAACACGGTCATCGTAAAAAACTCACAGCTACCAATTATACAAGTCCTGGTTGGCGATGTACCAGTAGAAGCCCTCATCGATACAGGAGCAGAAGGAAATTTTATGAGTGAAAAGTTCTTCAAAAAGAATTTTTATAGGATACGACTATTTAAAACCAGAAATACGGAAATTATAGCGGCTCAAGGAAAAACATGTCACTGCATCGGGAAATTATCATTAAACTTACAGGTAAAAGAGGAAAATCTCAAAGTATTAATTTTTGTGGTGAAAGACCTACAACACTCTCTTATTTTAGGTATGGACTTTTTAAGGGCCGCGAGGGCCAAATTAAATTTTCAAGATAGTTCCGTGGTGTTGGAGATGGACCAGAGGGTGGTGGAACCTGTGGAGACACCTGAATTGGACCTTAGCCATCTGAATGACCATGAAAGTAAAGCAAAACAGCAAGTGGTGAGTATTTTTTCTCATTTGTTTTCAGAAAAACCAGGAAACTGCCAAATCGTGACTCACAAGATTCAATTAAATGCCGAAAACCTTTGTAGGACTAAACCGTATCGCTATGATAAACAAAAAGACTTAATCATCGAAGAACATATTCAGGAGATGTTAAAGAATAAAATAATAACGCCCATAAATAGTGAGTACGCGAGTCCAGTCGCACTATGTAGAAAAAAGAACGAGTTTCCTCCTTCGGATAAAAGGGCTTGGAGGTTTGCTATCGATTACAGAAAACTAAATAGTATTACTAAATTTCCAGTTTACCCTTTGTCAGTTATAGACGAGATCATTAGACAGATCAAATCGACAAGATATATGTCTACTTTGGACTTAACGTCTGGCTACTATCAAATAGCTATGAGACCCGAAGATATACATAAAACCGCGTTTATAACGAAATCGGGCACTTATGCATTTTTACGCATGCCCTTTGGGTTGTGTGGGGCCCCATCAACATTCCAGAGAGCTATGGACATTGTTCTAAAGCCTGTCCTAGGAAAATCAACTTTAATTTATCTAGATGATATAATTATAACAAGTAGTACGTTGGAACAACACATTAATGACCTCGAACAAGTTTTTAAATTATTAAAAGAGGCCGGTCTTACAATTAATGCCTCAAAATGCAAGTTCGCAACTAAAGAACTTAAATATCTCGGTTATAAAATTTCGCAAAAGGGTATAGAAACGCAAGATTCAAAAATAAAAGCTATTAAGAATTTCCCACCGCCCAACACCGCCAAGAAACTTTCTTCGTTCCTTGGGTTATGTTCTTACTATCAATCTTTCATAAAAGATTTCGCTAATATTGTTGAAGCACTCTTAGTAATCAAAAGAAAAAAGAGTAAATTTACGTGGACAGCGGAAGCTAACACAGCTTTTGAAAGATTAAAAGAAGCGCTTATTAATGCCCCTGTTTTAAAATTCCCTGAGGGGGACGAGAACCTAGAAATTGCGGCAGATGCGTCAGACTATGCGGTGGGTGCGGTTCTTATGCAAAATAACCATCCGCTGGCATTTTTTAGTAAAACGTTGAATCAGACACAAAGGAATTATACAGCTACAGAAAGAGAAACATTAGCCGTATTAATGGCTGTACACAAATTTCGAGTTTATTTCAGCAAATCGCCAGTAACAGTCTTTTCGGATCATGCGGCTGTTGGTAGACTTTACTCGGGAAAAAACCTAACGCCCAGGTTAATAAGATGGGCTTTAAAACTCCAAGAATATAATATCACAATAAAATATAAACCGGGTAAGGAAAACAATGTGGCTGACGCACTTTCTCGTATAAAACTGGACGATGAAGGAAATGAACTTAAATGCGCTGTGTTGACTTCAAAAATTTTAGATTCTAGAGATACGGTTATTACTGAACTGAAAGCTGATCCTGAATTTGGAAATATCTATGCTTATTTGAAAGACCCCGAAAGCTTTGAGCATACAGATATCGATGCGATAAGAAATAGAGCAAAAAACTATGAAATAATAGATAATTTATTATTTTATACGAAAACAACAAACGAAAATCTTGAGTATAAGCCAGTCATCCCAGCCTCGCTTCGATTAAGCATTTTGAAGGAGTTGCACGAAGAAAAAACAGCGGGCCACCTCGGGGTCAGAAAGACTATAAAAAGGGTACGCGAGGCGGTATATTTCCCGCAATTATACAAAATAGTAACGGCGTATGTCAGGTCCTGCAATCAATGTCAGTTAATAAATGATATTAATTACAGCCCGGCCGGGTACTTAAATAGCATTCGCGCTACATTTCCGAATGAAATTTTAGGCATAGATCTCCTTGGTCCCTTCCCCCAGAGCGAGTTAAATAAAAATCGTTTTCTTTTAGTAATAGTAGACCATTTTTCAAAATGGATAGAAATTGTTCCACTTAAACGCGCGTCAGCCAAAACAGTCGCAGATGCATTCTTACACAGATACATTTTAAAATATGGTGCACCGATGAAAGTCATTAGCAATAACGGAAAACAATTCATTAGTCAAATATTTGAAAACATATGCAATTGACTTGGCATACGCCATATCAAAATGGTTCCGTATAGACCACAGGCTAACATAGCAGAAAGAGTTAATAAAAACATAGTAAAAATAATTCGCAGTTACGTGAGCACACATCACAAGCGCTGGGATGGCTACATAAATGAATTAGCTTATGCTTTAAGAACGGCACATCATGATACTACGGGAAAAACTCCAGCAGAATTATTTTTAGGCAGAAAGTTAATTACGCCTTTAGATAAATTATTCTTTGTGCAACAAAGAGAGCAGGAGTTTAAACAACAAGATGTGCAAAAGTTGATTGATCAGGCACTTAAAACCTCGGATACGGCAAGAAATAGACAAAAGTTATATTATGATAGAAAACGCCGTGAAGCAGATTTTAAAGTTGGGGATAAAGTATTGAAGCGGAAATTTTCTTTATCAAGTGCCCCAGACAATTTTATGGCAAAGCTAGCTCCAAAGTTTGAAGGCCCCTATGTAATTCAGGAAATCAAAGGAGTAGTCTTATATCTTAAGAACGAGAGAGGGGAAATCTGTAAAGCAAGTCCCGACCAGGTGAAAAAATACTATAATCCAAATGATTTTGAAATCCTTAAAAGTTTCTTGCAGGACTCAAGTCTAAACGAAGGTTCAGAGACTACAACAACTATTCCACCACCCAAGAAACAGAGAACTGAAGAGAGACCTAGCACTTCTACAACCCGTACGTCGGTATCAAAAAGAAAAAATAATTTTCAAACTCCAGCGTTTAAGAAAAACAAAAATACAGATGCACCGGGTAAAGAAACCATGGTAAAGAGAAAAACACCACCTACAAAGGATAGCAGGAGAAATTACACATCAAGGAAAACGCGCACACGGCCACAGAGTCAGGTGCCAGCAAGGCCGCCGTTCCGGAAACTGAAACGCCAGCAGGAGGCACAAAAATACGAGGAACAGAAGAAATTCAAAAAGGACTCCAGACCGGAGGACGTCAAGACCAGCCGTCCCAGGCAGAAACGGAAAGGCCAACAACCAGACGATTACTCCGTCAAGAGGCCAGCATGTAGAGGACGCAAAAGAAAAAGCAACGTGGACGACACTCGGAGATCAATAAGGAGAAGATTGACATCCATGAAACCTCTAACTTGGGATCAATTTTGCCAAAAACGGATGACGGAGTTTCAAGCATCGAAAACTCAAAGATAAGTTAAAACCTTCTATAAATTTTTTTCTCTTTTGTTCCGAAATGTTATGCATAAGTACGAAGTTCTATGTTTTGACGAAAGTCAATATGTCTCGGTTGAGACTTAGTTTTGTTTAACTTTATTTAGCTAAGGCAAAAGTATTATTTTCTTTAAGTGTAAAAGCTAAAAACAAGCATTTTCTGTTGGTCGAAAGACTAATTCTGTTATGTTAAACCCAAAATTTGGCCGAAGATAAAAATAACTTCGTATTCTTGTACTAATAAGAATTTTAGTTTCAGTGCCGCCAGCTTGGCGAAGAATGAGTAAAGTAAAAATTTATTTTCTCTTATTCATTTTATGGTAAATTGTAAAAAGCATATGTATTAAAAATTTGTAAATGTATGTAAATACTTGAAGGTTATGTAAAAGTAGAATTTAGTCTAGAAGCATAAAATTGTAGATGCTAAAAGTGAATGCTTAAAAGCAATGAAGTCAAAATTTAAGTATTAAACTGTAAAGTCATGCTTTAGAGCGAAAGCCTGCATGTTTAAAGATGAATGAGGGGGAAGTTAGAATGAATGTGTTTTGTAGGGTTCTCCACCTACATTTGAATTTTTAAGAATATTAAAGTAGCTCATTGAGTTGTAGAATGTCGAGTAAGGTGTGTCTATTTGGTCGTTGAATTCTAACAAATCATGGTGGTTAGGGGAAGTGTTGTAAGACTAAAACACGAATATTCCCGTTTGACACCACACACGGTGGAGAGCCAGGGTAAAGTTAAATTAATGCTTGAAAAATTGAATGAATGTGAAGTAAGCAATAACTAAGAAAAACGAATCGTTTAAAAAGAAAAATTTATTGTGTCAAGAAAGTGTAAATTATAATGTATTTAGAAAGATACTGATACTTATTCCTTCCAGATGCTGGAAGGAAAGACCAAGATTGATTGATGAAGTCCAGGAAAAGTTGCTGTAAGAAGAAAGTTATAACGAGCAACAGAATTTTAGTATATAATTGTTACATAAGATTTTTTTTTTTTTTTTTTTTGTGTGTGTGTGTGTGTGTGTGTGTGTGTGTGTGTGTGTGTGTGTGTGTGTGTGTGTGTGTGTGTGTGTGTGTGTGTGTGTGTGTAAACGAGGTTCTCGCCAGTTAGTTCAGAATTAGAGAAACTTACAACAGGTCGTTTGTAGGACCTGCTTCCAAGTTTTCCAAATTCTGGCAGCGGCAAATGTAGGGTTTATATTTATTTTAACTAACATTTATTTTAAGTTTAAACTATCTTTCCTGTCAAGCCTTACTTTCCCCTGGAACTGCCAATGCCAGAATATGTAAATTTTAGTAGAACGTGCAAGGATTCAAATTATCAGCGGAAGTATTATGATTTAAATAGAAGGAAACAAGTTCGGTGTGATATTCTTACTTAGCGAGCGCGGAGGTAGATAGCGAGAATTTGAAGAACCCCGCGTTGCGGCCTATGTGCTTGGCGGGAAGTAGTGGTAATCGTTCCAGTGAGCTTCAAGTCTGCTGAATTAGCAGCGGTATTGTAAAACGCGGTGAGTTAGTTATTTTAGAGAGCCTCGTAGTTAGAATCTTGTCTTTACTTTCTTTTCAGGTTATTATTTTTATTTTGACTGCCAAGTTGGCACAGTCTGTGAGCGTCAAGAGCACGCAATTGTAATTTTATTACGTTGAATAAAAAGGGACTTAAACCCTTCACAAGGCTCTATCTTTTATACAAGTTTTCACAGTCACCTCTTGGTTGCGTGCAAGTTGGAGGCACGCAACGTTATAAACTACTTAAACCAACTTCAAACTGTGTCATCAGAAACAACATGTTTCTCCTAACATATCACATATTTTATAACCAGTCTGACTAGAATTTTTTTTCTTTTTCTTTTCTTTGAAAAAAAGAACATAATATGATGAAAATAAACTTTTCAGTTGTCCATTCTTAGCACCACACGGAAACAAAATTTATACCACAATGCATGCTAGAGTTATGCAGCATGAGCAGAATAGAACATATTTAAACTTTGATCAATGTCACTATTTATTAGCATTTACAAAATAATTAGAAGAAAGCACAGAACATTTTGGTTGACCCAGTATGTTCATGCAAAGGAAATGAAATGGTCTACTAGATTGCATGGATCATATATAAATGTAAATAAACAAATTACAATAAGAATGATTTTTACATGTGAAGTATTCTTTTGGTTTTACTGGTATCATTTAAAAACTTCTTATTTAAATGAAAACGATTCTAGAGAGGGAGAATAAGAAAATAATTCATTGGCTTATATATCTGAAAATGTCTTGCGAAAACTCTTTTGATTTGATGTTTGATGAGAAAAACGGACTGAGCAACATACAGTCTGAAATTAAAAGTTTGAAAAAGTAATAATAATTAAAAACTTACATATAAATAAATCAAAAGTTAATATTCTAAAATAAATTAAAAGAAAATTCTTAGTAGCACTAATAAAATTTTGCTTTTAAAAATGTCCCATCAGAAATGAAAGCAATTCTTACATTCACCTTCATTTATAGTCAATAAGCACACCTAGTATTTTCAAGATGATAATTTATTAATACCCTGTGGTACCAAATGTTGAATTAAGATCATAATTTTTAAACTTATGGTAAAGTTCCTAAAGGAGAATATTTCTTTTCTTTTGAAGACCATAATTTTTTATTCTAGTTGTATGACAGTATTATTTGCAAATTCGTTGGATTTAATTTAAGTAGAGTTATTTTTTTATATGTTACATTCTTTTCAAATTACGTATGTGCTTGCTGTTTGAAAATTTGATATTCTGAGCGTAGTTTTAAGTTAACGTAGCGTAGTGTTAAGTTAGCGTGGTGTTAGTTAACTATGTCATCTAAATTTCTTAAAAAGTAAGTATCTGATTTGGGTAATTCTCAGATGTAGTGAAGACCTCTAATGTGCATTAAAATTATGAATATTTCATTGTTTCTTTTTCTTTTAAAAATTATGAAAAATAGCAGCTAATAATATATAGACAGATGTGTGTATATATACAGATAGATAGATATATATTCAAAGTGAAATTTTAAAACAGAAAAAAAAAAAAAATTAAGGTATATCAGCAGAAAAATATAAGTGTAATTATGATTAAAGTTATAAAGAAATGATATTGTGTGTTTAGATGTTAAGGTTATTGTAATTTCAGATTCCATAATCTAAGACAACATAACGTTACTTTTCTGTCTAATTTTAAAATCTGTGCTCTGTGTAGCATTAAATAAAGACTGAAATGTGGTACTTGTCCATAAACCTTCTTGCTGTGTACTCTGGAAATGGCATTTTGTCAGATAAATGTGGACAAATTTTACTGAAACATTTGTCACGTGTTTTTGTTTAACCCTTCCAGACAAGCGTTCCGTATACAAACAGGACTGAAGGGCTGGTTCTTCAGCTTCTGGCAGCTGAAACTGAAAGATAAGACTAATGACATGACGTAGTTTGGCTCACTTGCTGTTATTTCTATGAAGCAAGGTGTTTGCTCTAGAGTGCAGAAAACTAGATTTGGAAGGAAAAAAGTGTAATTTGGTATTTAAATATCTTCTTCCTTAACACATCAAGGTTTTGCAGATGCAAATATTGCAGTTTGCATGTTTATCATTTCCTTTTCTGAAAAAAGAAAAGAAAAATCTAGAGATTTTGTGAAAGGGAGAGAGTCCATTTGCTCCCAAAGTCTGGAGTGTTAGTTCTGAATACTTCATTCTGCATCCTTCCATTTATTTCTCCCTACTTTCCTTCGGATAGAACTTTGAAATCTTGAGAAAGATTGCTGGTGTGAGTGCAAACATTACTGTGCAACGGAGAAAGACTTCTCACAAAAGGAAGATGACGTCACTACTCTCATTGAAAGCCAAGAAAAGAGCTGGCTTTACAATTTCTACTCAGAAAAAGAGTGAAATATGTCGAACAATGTGCAGTTACCAAAATTAACTGACCACTAGATGTAACTTAAGTATTGATCAAATAATATAATTTAAATATTCTCAACCGATGTGATTACAATGTTATGCTGTAAATTGTTGCCAATTCGAAGTTAGTCTCGTTGAGAATATTTTACCAGAGAGAGGGCTTACAAGGAGAAATTTAATTTAATTAAATTTTCCTGAAAATTGTCATGAATTTATAATTTGCAGTTTGAAGCGTATGTTGAGATATTTCTAATCGCATTCTTACTGGTTAAAAGGAAGTATAGCTTTCTGTCACGTCCAATGCATACATTAGCTTTCAGTTAGGTCCGAATTATTCTGCAACTTAATCCCATTCTTTATGTTATTTTTGATTGGTTATTTATTGTGGCTTGTTTATGATTTGTTAAACCATGATCTGTTCTAAAGTTATATATATAACCTCTGTAAACTTTTTCACTGTCTGCTTGCTTGTATTTCTCTGCATTGTAACTCTGCATATCTCAGTAATAAATATTTGTTTTGCAAACCACGGCATTTTCTATCTTTAACAGCGTATGAATTGATTAACAAATCCAAATCTAAATTTCTTACAGCTAGAAATGTTTACTCATATGTTTATAAAGATGCATGAATTGAGTTGGAGTTGTGAACAATTCAGGCTCTAAAATTTGAAGTTTTGCTGTTATAGAATCAATATATTATTAGAATATTTATATTTCACTGAGTTTACGGCTTATTTGCAAATAGAATATCAATTGCAGACCAGTAAATTGAAACGCAAACTATGAGATGATCGTACAGATGTTTTCCTTTTTAAATTAATAGTTGACATTTAATCAAGGAAAAACAAAACTTGGTCATTTCACTAAAAATTATATTTGTAAGATTACAATCTGCATAACGCTTCACAATTATTATCATTATTAGCCCAAAGGGTTAGTTCTTAAACATCCATTCATAATTAAAGCAGTTCTGTTACACATAATATAGCTTCATAGGATGCTGCTATATTTTTTTGATAGCATGGTGTAATTATTTTCCTTATATTTGCACAAGAAATGTTAACACATTCGTTGTGTAAATATTCTTTACGTAAATTGCCCTTCTTAAAGTTATACCAAATATGCTGTGGGATATGTGGCAAGAAACAGATTTCAGATGCTATATCTGCAAAATTACTGGAGACGGTCATACAAGATTTCCATTCTAAACTATCCATTTTGAAACTTTACATCTTATATTACATTTGTACATTAATAAAGTAAACTGTATCAGTATTTACTTTTTGCTACCTTGCAATATTTTATATCACCCTTTTCTACTATGGTGTATTTTTCTTTCATGCTGTGTTATAATTTTATAATGTAATTTTTTTTTAAATTATTCTAATCAAATTTTCCTTTTATCTGTCTAAACTCAGAGTTAGTTTTAAATTTTAGGCTTCTGAATCACTAATTGCACTATATAAAAAAGATTATTTTCACTTAAGATCTATGATTGAATTTGTGTGTGTATATATAATAAATTTTAGGCTTCTGAATCACTAATTGCACTATATAAAAAAGATTATTTTCACTTAAAATCTATGATTGAATTTGTGTGTGTATATATAATTTTTATGTATTAGTTTTTATCAACACTTCATACTTTTCAGAGAGGATGCTCTAGAAATTACACATAATTATTTGAAAGAGCTCCAGGACTTGCAGCTATTAAGAAGAAAATTGCTTCTTGAGTGCATTGATTGGACAGTAAGAAAAACATACTTTCTAGAAATTTAAAATGTTTATTAATATTTCTAAACTAATGATTTTTTTTTATTATAGGATGTAGATGCACTGGAAGTGTTACATAAGAAATTGATAAAAGTCCAAAATTTAATACAGAGTAACCTTACAGATCAGGTATAGTAATGTATTGCAAGCATCTTTAAAAGTTATTGAAATGTACATTTTCTTTTAAGCATTAGTTAATTTTATAATTTTACATTTGACAATTCTGTATTTTAGACCCTTCCCACTTATAACTGATTCATAATTAGAATTCTTATTTTCTATTCAATAAATACTGAATCTGATCTTTTGTTAATTTGTTGTTACAAATACATTATGTAGTTATTGTGCTTTTTTTATACTTTTTAAATTTTTTTTAATATAATTTTCTTTTTCTGTTTTAGTACCTTTCTCCCTGCTATCATTTGAATACTGATAAAGTAGAATCTTTAAAAAATAAAAATTGTTCGTTCTGGCGACTTGATATTAAGGTTACATGGGCATGTTCTATGTTACAAATAACTTCAATATTTATGCATTTATTAATATTTTACAGAAAGCTTAGTAATCATTAATAACAATATAAAGAACATCAACAACTTAAGTTAGCAACCAGGTATTATTTGCATCAAAACAATCACACAAGTTAATGGGTTTTCGGAGCTAAGTATAGTTAGTTATCTTTATTTTCTGAAGATAGAATTCTTGCTCATAAAAATTTTTAAGAGAGCTCTCTAGCTTAAAGTTTCAGAAACATGCTGTATAGAAAAAATCTTTCACAATATATGTAACCCTAGTGGCCTATCCATCCGCTCAACTAATCAATATGAAATTTCAGATGTTGTTATTTGAAGATATGTGCTTGAACTTGTGATGATTTAAAACAATAGAACTTTCATAGTTATGATTTTAAAAGTGAAAAATTTTGAAATTTTCAAAAGTCAACACCCACTTTTTCGTGTGCAAATTGATTCGTGCATTGAATAACCATAAATGGCACTTGAACAATGTATGTATGATGAAAATTGCTGATGTAAAACGTTTGCAAACCAGAGCATTGAAAAGGACCAATTATAACTCAAGATAGGAGAGGGAAAATAACTTTTATTCCAATTACAAGTTTTCAATGTGCCCACCTTTGCAAATGATAGCGCATTGCATGTGAGAGATTGTTGACAACAATGTCAAATGTAACATCTCAGGAGGAGTCTATATAACTTCATGTTTTATGGCATCTTTCAAGTAAGACAAATCTTTTGGATTTGATATATACACCTTAGATTTCAGATAACCCCAGAACCAGAACTCCATTGGAGTGCCTCAAAACTGTGAAGTTATGGGAGATGACTATCTTAAAACATAGTATACACTGAAAACTTGTAATTCCAATGAAAGTTTCCCCTCCCCTCTTCTCTTGTGTTGTAAATGGCCCTTTACAATGCTCATCAAACATGAATTGTTCTAATGCGATTTATTGTTTTTCAGTGCACTCATGAATTTACGCAAATTAAACATGGGTGTTGCCATTCGAATATTTCAAAATTTTCTCTCTGTAATCATCATGAGAGCTCTTTTAAATCACCACACTTTCATGAACATACCTTCAAATAAGAATACCTGAAATTTCATTTCAATTGATTGAGGGAATAGGTCACTAGAGGTTCATATATCAAAAAAGTTTTTTAATGAGCACCCTATTGTTATTGAACAACGTAAAATCTACTATGAGCATTTAGAGCATTATAGGCTACGATTTGTCAAATGCTTCATAAACCAATATATATATCTTGAATATTAATTTAAATTAATTGAATAGCTTCTTTAAAATATATATTGTACTATATTAACCTTATATTACGTAAATCATCTAAAAAGGGAAATGAATAAATAAATTAAAAACAAGCTTAATTTTACACAGCCTTTTACACACACACACAAAAAAAAAGAATTCTAATTTTCTGTTGTCCAGTTATTTGATATTCTCATATGCTTTTAATACAATAAATAAAATGGCTTTTATATATTTTCTTTAAAACAATTATTTCCTTGTGATTGACTTGATTCTGAAAAAGCAAAAGTAGGCTGAAAGGTACTACAGTTTTACTCGCTCTAATTTCTATCATGAATAATAACTTTCTACTGCTAATGAATGAAGAAATTACTTTAAAAGAGCATAAGTATTTTAAAACTGAACTCGAGGTTCATACGGACCTTAAGAGTCCTTAGGTTTTTTGGAATCAATTTTTGGTCCTTAAGTCCTTAATTTTGGCCAAAATCGGCAGAAGGTCCTAAATTTTAATCGTTTCAAATTTCTGTCTGTTTTTAAGACTGCCATTTTGAGTGTCTTTGGAGGAATATTTTTGGCGATTCACTAACAAATATGGTTTATCTTTTGAATGGGTTCATAGGCTATAATTTGTTCCTATTTCTAATATGGATGGCTATAATTTTTTCATAGGCTATAATTTGTTCCTATTTCTAATATTTCTTATGTTTTACTTCTTGCTCAGAAACTCGAGTATCCAAGATACTCGAGTTTCTGAGCAAGAAGTAAAACATAAGCATTTCGAAATCATTTAATTGTTTCTAATGAAGAGCTCTTAAACAACTTTTCTCTTTTAGGGATGTGAATTCTTTTATTAAACAGTTCTAAATTTAATGACTTAAGGACATTTTGGTGGTTTTAAGATCGGTTTCTATACAAAATATTTAATTCTAAGATCTGGGAATTTTTCAACGATTTTTTTTAAAACATTGTAACATTGATAAATTTCATTAAAATAATGGTAATGTATTGAAATTATATTTAAAAAATAACATTAAAATAAAATATTTTATTTTTTGCTGTCATATATAAAGTTCCATTTTGGCCATTTATTATATTATGCAGGGATGGGTAAACTACGGCCCGCGGATAGAATTTTAATTTGCCGGTTCGAGGCAAATTAAAAGAAATACATATTTATATATTATAAATCCATCTCCTTTTCTACTTTGTTTAAATATTATTTTTTTTTCCCTTCCTCTTTTTCAAAGGACTGATGATCTTTTTACTTTCTCTATTTTTGTTCTACAAAACATAAATTGCAGGAAATAGCAAGCACAGACAGCTTTCAATCAGTAACATATTAAAAGCGAAAGTTCTTTGTTAGTTATAGCTGTAGATTGGCGTGAACAAGCGTTATCTTTTTCTTGGGGAGCAGACATATGGGTATCCAATATAGGTGAATTAGACCTCACATGTGGTAGACTGCACATTTTAAGATCCAGCCAGCGGCTTTTTCTTTTGACGCAAGTTCAATTATAATTTGTTGCATATGGAAAGAGTGTAGACATATGGCATCATTGTGAACGGAGGTGAAATTATTAAAAGTGTAGTGTAGCTAGTGCTTGTTTAGGTTATTCGTAAAATATTTCACCCCAAAATGGCTACTGAAAACAAAGTTGATTCAGAGTGCCATGCTTTTAATGATAAATGGACCTGGAAATCTGGAAATATATATATATTTTTTTACAGTTGTAAAAGATAAACCAGTGTGTCTCATCTGCAATGAAGCTGTAGCAGTTTTAAAAAAATGTAACATTTCTCCTCATTTCACAACTAAGCATAAGAATTCCAATTATGAAGCAATGTCCGAATATGAAAAAAAAATTGCAGGAAGTCTTTGTAAAAAATTATGAGGCCGACAAAATTTTTTCAAGAATGTAAACAGTATCCAAGACGCAGTTACATTGTAGAATAAAATATTGCTAAAAATAATACAACTCTCAGTGATGGGAAGTTCGTTAAACAATGCATGCTCCAAGTTTGTGATGTTTTATGTTCAGACAATGAAAATAATTTTGAGACTGTAAGCTTATCTTGAAAAACGATGACTTCTAGAATTGAAGACATCGATAAAAATTTCACATCACAATTAGAGTCAAAGATTAGCCAGTTTAAATTTTACTGTATAGCTATGGATGAAAGCACTGATATAAATGATACTGCTCAATTAGTATTATTTATCAGAGGTGTTGATAAGAACTTTGAAATTACTGAGTAACTGGCGTACATGCATTCTTTAAAAGAACTATAACAGGATGTGATATTTTTCATGAATTTCAGGAAGGGCTTTAAACTTAACAAATATATATAATATTATGACTGATGGAGCACCAAATATGACAGGAAAAACATCTGGATTTCATGGACTCTTTAATTAAAACTATCTAAGGAACAATGTTGTTTTTCTACATTTCATACATCAGGATGCTCTGTGTAAATGTGCACTGAACATGAAATCCATGCTTGATGCAGTCGTGAAGCTTGCAAATACTATTCTCGTGGGCTTACTCACAGGCAATTTCAAGATTTTCTTCGGTCTATGCGACCTGAATACTCTGATGTACTGTTTTACACTAGGTGGTTGCAGCTGTAACAGTGTTCTGAGGAGTGCGAAATGTTATGAATGAAAATGGTTTTGGACTTTGCATTTTTCACAGATCTTCTTTGTCATATGAGCAATTTGAATGTCAAGATGCAAAGGAAAAATCAATTTATCGACGATATCTGGGCCCATTTCAAATCTCTTAAAATAAAACTTAATGCGTTTGCTGGGCAGCTAGCTGAGAATGACTTGTCTCATTTTTCGAGGTTAAATTCAACACCCTTAGCAAATGAAGAGAAGCTTTAAGAATTATGAACATGGCTTGATAAATTTGCATTTTGAGTTTGAATGCAGATTTCAAGATTTCAGTGCCATTCAGACAGAATTGGATATTTTTACCATGCCTTTCAGCGTAAATTATGAAGCAGTGAGGTCAAATTTGCAGCTTGAATTAATTGAGTTGCAATCTAACAATCATCACAAGCAGTTGTTTCTAAATATGCCAAAGTTCAAAAGTGAGTTTCCCAAATATAATATCTCACCCCCCAGAAAATCAATGCTATGTTTGCTTCATCTTATATATGTGAATAATTGTTTTCAACTATGAACCTTAAAAAGAATTATATTAGAAGTAGACTGACAGATGAGTATTTCACCTTGTTCCTTAGAATCAGTACATCTCACTTCGAATCTCAATATAAGGAACTTTTAAAAATGAAATTGCAATTTCATTCATCTCATTAACATATTTAAATTGTAATACTTGTATATTGTTTTTAAAATTTTTATCTCGGCCCACCAAATCCTCCTGATTTTTTGCTTGTGACTGAAAAAGTTTGACCATCCCTGGTATAATGTTTTCAATTTGAAAAATAAACAAAGTATAATGCTGTGCACAATTTACGAAACAGTTCTTAGCAAAAGGAAAATATGTAATTAATTAAAAATGTCTTTGGTTTAATTTTTTCTTAGCAAGAGTTTTTTCCATATAGTTATCTCAGAATATTCAGAATTCTGAGAATATGCATCATTTTTCTCTGTAAAATTAATTTTACACTTTTTCCCTCAGTTTTCTCCCCAAAATATTCCTGCTTTTTTTGCTGTTACAGAATGGGTAGGGGTAATTTTTCATTAGGATTTTAGATATTGCAGCTTGGAAAGTTTAGAAGGATTTGAAAGCAAGATTTATAGACTCACAATTCTAGAAAATTCCAGAAAAATGTGACAAAAAATGTCTCCATGATAATGACGCGTAATGGATATATTTTGCAGAAAGTTTACGATGAATTTCTTACTTTTTGGAGAACATCTGGAAGAACAATGAGAACATAATATTTGAATGCTTTACTTCTGATACTAGAACCTTTATCTTAACATGTTTATCTTCCTTTTATTTTCTGTACTTTTCACTAGACACAAGCATGGAAAATGTCAAGAATGCTTTTAAACTTATCACATGGACAGGCATCATAGAAAGGAATTTTTTTTATTACTAAAGAAATAAAATTAGCAGCTTTTTCTATACATTCTAAATGCATTTAGTTTTTTTTTTTTTTTTTTTTTTTTTTTTTTAGAATAACGTTAATTAAATCCAAAAATTCTAAAATGAAAAGGAGACGTGTTGAGGAAAGAAACTGAATACGTGAAGAGAATCAAAATTATTCTTCAAAAGTACGGACAGTTATTATTATGTAAATTACCCAGTTGTTTATAATTTCAGTTTACTATAATTTTCCATTTCTATTTCCTCACCAGAATCCAAATTATTGACAGTTTTTAAACTGAGGTTTTTGGAGTATAAGACTGTGTTTTTGCTTGCTTGATGTGTTATTTGTTGGCAGCTCTGATAATTTGTAATTATTCGTCTTTGCATTATCGATGCCAACATTAGAATTTGTTATGATGATATAGTTACTGAGCCAGCTTAAATTAAAATTAAATTGTATAGTCTTTGACGACTAGTCCACAATATTAGTTTGAATTTGGATTGTTCTTGTTTAATTGCATCACCACGAACTGTAATTGATTTTGTTAGCATCAGAACATGCCTTTATTTTCTAAGTTCATTTCAAATAAGTCCATTTAAACCTTTGTCTGAATTAGTGGTTACTTTCAGACATGCGATAATTTGCTTCACGTCTGTCAGGGAGTTTTGGACTCTTAACTTTTACCAGATCAAGAAAATCCTCATAAATACATTGTGGAGAGGTTGACAAGTCAGGAGATAAAGCATGCAAAGACTAGTGAGAACAATTTCTAATTGTTAGAAAAGGTGCTTAAAGAAAGAGAAATGTCTGGAAAGGCTTCAAATTAAAAAGACGCATAAATATTTTGTTAAGTGTTGTTACTACAAAACATAAATTTTTGTAGCTTTTAAAAATGTGTAATTATCCTAATATCATTTAGGAATCAGTGTCATAAATTACATGTATTTTAAACTGTGGAAATTTATTAGATTTTGATTTTAATAGTGCTTTTTTTAACAAATATTGTTTAAAAAATAAATAAAATTTAATAGTGGCCATGTAAATTTTTTAATTTTATTTTTTAAATTTAAAATTCTAGTAGTTAGTAGTTTTAAATAATGACTAAGGTTATCTAACTACCTAATTTAATTACTTATAACTAACTACTTACCCTTAAAAATTATCTATTCACATTAAAGCAAGTTATTGCCTTTCATTCTTACTGTGGTCACAAGGTAAAACACAAAAATGTAAGAATTCATGTAAAACTTATTCTTCGTATTTAGTGAGACTTAAAATAATGCAAAACATTTCATCACCTCCAGCACTTTAGTTGCTTATTGGAACCTTAAAGTATATTAACTGGATTACAAGCCCTGGAATTCTACACAAAGCTACAACACACAAAACTGTACCAGACAGAGCCCAACTAACCTTCAAAACTTTTCAACCGTGCCTAGATCAAGCCTTTCTGGTTTGTTCTGATCAGCAGATCTCTCTCTAGGCAAGCAGCAGAGGTGACAGCAGCCAGGCTTTTGTTATGAATCATTCTGATTTTGATTTTGCTTCTCATTTTAACCTATGCCGCTTGACATAAAATCTTACCTGCTATTTATTAAACCTCTATACTGAGAAAGTATGTGACAAAATGAGACATAAAAAAAAAATCAACATAAAGCTAACTGTTAGTAAAACGAAAATAAAATGCCACTTATCTTCTTTCAAATATGTCCAACTATTATAAGCTTATAATATTTAATGCTATTTGATAAATTTCATAAAGTTTATTTATTCTCAAACTTATTAATAATTATGTTAATTTATGTTTAATAATAATGCAGCCTACTTACGGATCTATTTTTTTTAAGATGTTATTACAAAAGTGAAATTCAGGCATACATAATATTTTTAATTGAAATTATTCATTTCCATTTGCTCATAGGTCCTTAATATTTTTCATTTATAGTCCTTAAAAGTACTTAATTTTCATCTTCAGAAATGTGTACAAACCCTGTAAACTCCATCCTAATAGTTAAATTTAGTTTTTTCAGAATGTTTTCTCTTTTTATAAAAGAACTGTATAAATAGCAACGGAATGGTACTTTTTTGCAGTTGAATTAATTCGTACATACCGGGGACAATATGTAACTTGCCCCAGAATTACCCATAAACATAGTATGGCCCATAATTTAAATTCTTATTAAAATACCTCAACTGAAAAAGTTGACTAAAAAAATATGAAAGAAAAATTATCATATCATACTTTGAAGATAAATATGGGACATAGGTTTTTATCTATCATCAGGAAGTGTTCATTAAGTGGGATTTCATTAGTCTTCTGTTTTGAGTGTTCAAGAATTCAGGAACTGTGAATGAATGGGGAATGTCCAGTAATGGAAATTCAATTTGATTGTGTCTACAGAATTTCGAGGTGGATATTTTTGGCTCTAACAGTAATTCCTAAATGTGTGTCAAAGTATTCTATTGTGGTCTGTAATTCAACTGCTTGTGAAAGAAATCTGAAAATGTTCCCCACTCCTTTTACAAATTTTTTAAACAATTTAGGACAAGCCTTTGCTTCTAAGATGCATTGTTCAAAGGAATCCAGAGCAGATTTTATGCTGAAGAGTAAGGTAACCAGTTTTGTGCTCTAAGAAAATTTGAAAAATGTATCTTTTATCATTTTTGATTACCTTTAGTACCCTGTTGTTACAAAGTTTTGCCCATTTTTACTTTCCAGAATGTTTTTATTACCAAGAAGTACACACAAAGAGCAATTTTTCTTCTCTAGCTGAGCCCTCCCCTATCTGCCATGAATTTATGTCATTACTTAATGCTGAAAAGCCCATGGATATCCACTAATTTAATTCTGTCATTATAGTTTTTTTATGAATTTGTTCATTGATGAAAAGTTTCCTGTCAAAAGAATGCATGTTTTCTGTTTTTCATCTACAACCTTCCTCATTAAATATGGCTCGCATATTTGTTTTCATGCATTAATTTCTGGGCTTTTTTGAGTTGTAAGACGAAGATGAAGATGCAGTTTCCTTCTCCTTTCCAAACAATCAACTAAGTTGTTCCTTAATTGACCTGATACTTGGATAATTTTTCTTATCAGAACTTTTTTTTTTCCTAGATCTGTGTATGTTCTCTGAACTATAATTGCTTTAATGACTGTCTGCTGTACACTTTCAATGATCAGACATTGCCTATACCCATAGTGCATATGTGAATCCAGAATTTCCATTCCCTTGTTAATCATGATAAATAAAAGGAGTGGCTGAAACAAGAGTTAAGCTAATGTAAAAGAACTTATACTCAACACAAACAAGTTTAAAACTTTAAAGGTAAATCTAAGAAATCCTTTTAAACATCCTACAAGTTATTTCTTATAGCCCATGTAATAAACCTTGCAATTGAAAGAAATTTTATTCTTGTTGTGTTCATGATAGTTAATATCAGTAGCATTTTAATGATTTTATTATTTGATGTTTTATGTTATCTATAAAAATAAGTTATTACTTTTTCCTTATCTAGTTCTAAAACCAAGTTCTGGTTTTCATTCTAAATCATTCTATCTAATTCTAAAATCTATCAATTTTCAACTGCATATTCTAAACTAATTTTAAAAATTTATAAGTATTTGAGACAGAGATGGAAATGATGGAAAAGGAAACAATTATTAAGTAAAGATGTATTTTGATATTTATTTGTAGGTAGCAATGTTAAAAGGACTGCTTGGTGAAAATATCTTCAGTGATGGCAAGGAGGTATGAATATTTTGAATATAAGGGTATTCAAGAAAAGTAGCTGTAGATTGTATTTCCTTAAATATTAATTTTAGATGTGCAAGGGAAGTTGGGGCAGAACTAGATAGCAGAGTATGCTAGAAATTTCTTCTGTTTATTTTAAGGTGCTGAAAATCTAGTAAAAAGGACTGAAACTACTATTGTCTGTTAATGTGTGGATTTGGATTTATTTTTCATTTCTGTCATAAAATTGTTACTATCTAATTTTTGATCAATTTGTAATATCTGATGATTTTACCCTCAACGTAAGCCCCCCAACCCTTTTGTTTGCATTAATAACCATTAGAGGTTTAAAGCATCTTTTATTTAGTTCAGTGAAGTTGTCCAGCTTATTTACCGCGTTTTGTTAGTAAATCTTTAATTCAGTTTTAAACATTGTAACTAAACTGAAGCAAAATAAAGGTTATAAATGACAATATTTTTTTTAAACTAACTAATGGCTGAATAAAAATTCTTCCTCCCATCCCCCTCCTTTTCTTAAGATAGTGAGATATATTAAAAAAACAAATGGTCAATTGAAGGTATAAATAATTCAGTAAAAATGGTTATCACCTGTCAGGTGGACATATTTTATTGCTTCAGATCAATTTAATTTATTATAACTAACTGCGTATTTATTTTATGTATGGTGAAGGAATCCGTAGTATGAAATATTTAAAATTCAAACTAAGTATTGATATGTATTTATTATATGCCCAATAACCTGTTTAGCTGTATGCTATGGGGAAAATATAAAACTTTCAAAATTAAATTTTAATTTACTTTAGCGATGAATTACTTTTCTTATTTTTGCAAACTGTTCATTAAAGAACAAATTGTGCTTTAGTATTGCAACAGTTTTTTTACTCTAATTTCTATCTTAGGATTAGTTTTAAACTTCTTCCCCTGTTCTGTCCCACCTACTTCTAATTTCTATTATAAAATTTTTCAAAATCAGATAAAATTTTATGAATACAGTTGTGATATCTAAATGAGGTTACATTAAATATAAAATGTAAATGAGAACGAAATACAGTGAACCCTCCATATGGTGAACAGCCATGATTCTAGATGATTTTGGTCTTCTGAGAAGTGGTCATTTCAAGAAGCTGACTATCGGTGATATCATTTATTCATTTGCATAATGGCTTTAACCTATAATGAGAAACTTTTAAAACAAAACTCAAATTCAAATCTTATGAATCTTCATTTTTATTTTATTTTTAATAACTGCTACAGTAACGCAAAAAAAAAAATATTTTTCATAGGCTGTTTTGCAACTGTGCAGATACTATCACAGAGCATGCTGTCGTGCATCACAATACAAATACATAAATTTTAAACACCCCCACCTATTCTCTGTAAGAGTACACTAAATATAAACAAGAGATCAAATACAATACAAATTAATAAGTATAACACAAATACAAAATATCATAATACAAATGGGATGTCGTCACTACTGTGGGACTGTTAGTTTACCACTGTGTCGAATGGCGGTAGGTAACGCATCTGATTCCTTATAATGAATTGGGTACGTTTATATACGTATATCATTTATTTGTGAGGTTGCCTAATTCATACAGCATTATTGAACTCAAAACATATTTATTACAATTATGAGAAGCTGTTTACAAATATGTATATAAATCAGGGATAGCATAGACAGTTATTGAAATGAATTATAATCCTCGTAGTATGAGGAGTCTGCTAATGAGAGTCTCTCCAATCGAGAGTTCCGGACCTTCTAATGTATTACTCCAGTGGAAAAAATCTTCAGACTGAATTAGTCTCGCTTCCTTATTTTTTCAGTAGTATTTTACATCCTGTGATTCATTATATCTGGAACAATATCAGAGAAAGAATCAGATCATTGGTTCGTCACCCCCCCCCTGAAATTGAGAGGCTTTGACAACAGACATGATGTAGAACATTAAAATCTCCTGTCACTAGTCATGAAGTTATGTCTCTTGCACTGTCAACTGGAACAAATGATTGCATCTGCGATGTCAGAAACATGTTGTGGGGCACATTGTAAAGGCTTGGAAGCTTATCTCTGCGTGGTTTGCCACACAAATATTAGCATACACTATACTTAATGATATTTGTAATGCATAACACAGTATTAAAGAACAAATATTAAATTATTTCAAGTGAATAAATTAACTGAATTGTCCCTTGTCAGTTCGAATAAGGCACGAACGTATGTATCGTTCATGACCAGTAAAAACCTCTTCAACAATATCAAGTGGACACAGAAGTTTTGATTTAGCTGTCCCTTCAAGCAAAATTACATCTTCTCTTTTAAGATTCTTTCTTGGTGGTGGATTTACAAAATTCTATGTATTTCTCAATTGCATCAAATAATTATCTTTCCATTTCATCCAGAGCTGACATAAAAGTTTAGGTTACTATAATTAAAGAGTGCCGTAACCTCAGAATAATAGAAATGAAATAATTTTCAACAAGTCAAATTTTCCTTTGTAGAAAGACGATTGCCAAAAATTTCAAGAAAATGTATAATAAAGCTAATATTCCCTTGACCAGGAAGCAGAAAAAGGGCTGGAATAAGAGATTTGGGTTCATCTAATTCATTGCTTATGTAAATAAGGGGTCTATGATTTGATACTAATTTGTTTTTGGCAAGAATGCTTATCATTTCCTCAAAGCTAAGACAAGCCTTTCTAAGGTTTTTCCTTAAAGGGTCTTTTATACTCCTTATGAGTCTTTAGTAGAACCCACCCCACCATGGAGCAGAAAGGACAATAAACTGCGATATTATTTCATGTATAGCAACAATTTTTTTTAAGTCTGAATCTGCCAAAATTTGGGAAAGTCAAAATGTTGACTGCGGTCTTAAAACTCTGAGCATTATCGGAAATGAACACCTTACAATTCGAAAAAATGAGTACCAAGTTTGCTTGGGGACTAAACACCGGGGGAGGGTCCTGTGACAAGCTGACTACTTGCCCAGGGCATATGTTGATGTACTTTGGGGGCCCAAAGTCAAGAAAGCAGATTTCGAGGCACTGTAGGCCGGGGCCCACTAGAGCTGTTGTGCCACTGAGTTTAGTTAGGTTACTATAGTTATTCAAATCTCAAATAAATTGAGAATTTTCCACTGTGCATTTATTTTGTGTTATATTCCTTTCGTAATTCTAAATCCTTTGTGAGATTTTCAATTTTGATCGTAGGGCTGACTCAACCAAGGGGGTCTATGCCACCACAAAGAATCTTCAGCTAAGTGTAAGGCTGAAATACCCCTGGAAAGGATGTCTGTAGGATTTTCCTTCCCAGGACAATCAGCCCACTTGTTAGGATGAGTAAGATTTTGAATTTCATCTACTCTTTCTTCACAGTGGGTTTATATTTACAGGCCTCACTCTTTATCCAAAACAGACATATTTTGGAATCAGTCTAGAAGTAGCAATTTACATAAAATTCCAAATATTTACTTACTTGTTTAGTAAGCCTAGAAGATAATAAACATCCTAGCAGTTCCAAATGCAGGAGTGTGATAGATTTGATAGGGGCAACTTTACTTTTGGAGCATATGAAACTACAGTCAAAAGTCTTTAATCCGGACTCGTCTGGACTTCCAGATTATCATTTTTTCCGGATTATAGATCATCAGTTTAAATCTGGTAAGATGGCATGCAGAAATTATAAAATTAAAAATATTAAACCGTAATTTATGAAATAAAGAGCAATTATGACCTAAAGGGTATCAAAATTTACAAAAAAAAAAAAAGCTTAATATTTATTTGTTTACTTTATTAAACATTTCTTTCAACGCGCGTATGCGCAAAGCATACATTACACATAGTCGAAATTAGAAAATTGCAACCAGAAAACTATTTGATGTGTACTCGTGATATTTATAATGATGAGGAATTTGATTTAAATCATATCAAAGACGGAATACATCGAGATGAAATACTACATTTAGTAAGGAATTATAAGCTGAATAAAATAAAAACATCTGCCCTGAAGATAAGGATAGTGCTGACAGATCAACTTCCAGTTCATTGCACGCTGCATTCCCCCTGACCCGCAGAGCAGCGTGAAATTGATAAACAGATTTCGGAATGGTTAGAGAAACAAAGGATATGCCTTTATCCATTTTTTGCAACAATTCCACTTTTTGTTTGATGGACATCGAAACATACTTTCGCTTTGTAGATCCTTTGGCAGCTCCAGCATCGGAAATTCTATTTGACATAATCGAAAGTTCAAGCTTACTTTTATAAAATTGCTGTAACAGTCTGCAAAAAAAAAATAATAATAATAAGCCGGATCCAATTCGAAGATTAAGGAACAATGCAATCTGCAACATTAACTGAAATAGATAATTCGATAATTTTAGCTTAACTTATACTATTTGTTATACATTAAACGTGCATGCGTACACATATTATGCGCATGCGCACACGCATATGTGCATGCGTAAAAGTATTACGTGCATGCGTGAGTGCATTATGCGTGAACGCATTATGCGTTGATGCATGCGCAGAAAGTTTGTAGCTTTGAGGTCCGGATTAACGACTTTTGACTGTAGTAATAACTCTATTGTCTTGAGTAGCACTTTCAAATGTATCACTGACCCATATGCCATCACAGATGCATCTGAAAAAGAATGAATATCAAGTGAAACAAATTCACGTAAATTAAATTCAGAAACATGATATTTAGGAACTGCAATGTTGTTCAAGTGTTCAGCTTCGCTACGCCATGTCTGTTATTTGTAGTCCAATAAAGATGGGAATTCATCATCCCAATCCATGCCAGCTGGCTTAAGTCAAACTAAGAAAGGTTCGATGGATCCAATTCGGTCAAAGATACAACCAATATTTGGAAGGCGAAGTACTTTGCACTGGATCTGTTGGGAAGAATATTCATCAAATTTTTTACATCAAAAAAAGTCAAGTCCTTGTTTGTGTTCCAGACTACTCCTTAGAACTTTCGATGGCATACTATATCCAGTGATGGCTTCATCAGTATCATAAGTTTCTATACCTACCTTCTTCCATTAATTGTGAAGTTCGACAGAATTAGTCTGCCATTTTCTCAGTACTATTCCAGCATTTTTAAGAATTTCACTGCTTTTGTTGCTGGTTTTCGGAGCTATCTCTACTTTCTCAGTTTTGGCAGCGAAATTGTAAACCCAGAAAGAATTTAGTAGAAATTCACAGGTTTCTGGATCCGAATTTTGATAATTTTCAAAATGGAATTTTAGTGTAACTGTGAGCAAGTAAGGACTTTGTGTAAGTCTAAATAAAACATGAGTAAAATTAAGTGCAATATATTTGTTAGGACTTGATCATCAGTACAGAAAAATTTAGCATATCAATGATCTTCTAGATCAATTTTAATTTGTAGAAAGGTCTGCTATATGTCTGAGGTATACACTACAGCATTTTGTCTAAATTTTGATAACAGTTCAAACAAATTAGGATACAAGATCATTCCAATATGGAGACAGTCACTGGGCAAAAATTCTCCTTTTTCATGAGCTGCACCACCAAACACAATTCGCAGACAGCTGCTGACTTTGTCTTCTTGAACAACAGCATGGTGGGGTAAATAAAATAATTCATCCTTTGGTAAATCAGAAAATCTTTCAACTATTTCTTCTTTAAGGCAACTATCAACAACCTCTCACTATTCCTTATATAACGACAGATCTGTCTTGAATCTCCAAACCAAATATTAAAACGTTTAAATGTGACCTCTCTATAACTTCCTAATTAATTATGTATGCATGCTATCCACGACAACTTCACACTGTACCTGCCATTTATAAATTGAATCAATTTGTTAAACTCCTTTAGAATTTCCATATTTAAAGATTAAAGATTTCTTCTTGTACATTTTTATTATTAAAAAAATATCGCTTTTGCTGAGAAAATTCTCCTACTTTCTTAAAAAATCTCTCAACAAAAAAGGGATTTTTTAAAATTTGATAGCTGTTGTTGCAAGAGGGTTCACTGTATCTCTTTTCTTGCAAAATTAATCAAGATATTTTTGAGCAAATTTATTGAATTAGGTTACTTTATAGTGCCAATTACTGATCACTACAAAGTTTTAAGCGACAGATTTCAAGATTCTCCCCCCCTCCCAGATTGAAAACCAAATACGTGAAATAAAAGTTTTTTGCTTTCTGATCAGTAGTTCTGTGTTGGGTGAAACAGCATTTATTGTTAAATTATCCTTAATAATTTTAATTATATTACTACTAATTACATATTTTGCTAATCTAGCTTTCTGTTGTATACAAGCTATGAAAAAATTTAGATTTTATATGTGCAAAATCCCCCGCCAGTATTAACTCTTGTTATAAAATTCTTTACATAATTTTGAGAAACTTCATGTATGGAACTAGTATATGTCTAGAATTAATATTTATAGAGATAAAACTTGTATCCACCAATTCTTAACATTTTGAGTAGTTCTTTTCAGGTTATAATGGGAATGTGAAAACTAATTCAATGCATATACATTTGCAGGATGCTCAAACTCAGTATTTTCGCTTTAAAGAATATGTGAAGAAACTGAAAGTTAAAACTGAGTGAATTTCCTTCCATTATAATGTATTATTGATTTTAGTTTTTATGATGTATATATTTTTCTAAAAACTTAACACATTCAGAAAGTAAAAATAAATATTTGAAAATAGTAACTCAATTCTTTTTTTAAAAAAAAACATTATTAATTAAAAATCGGAAGCAACATTCATAAGAAAGGAATGGTAAAAATCAGTGTAAGAATTATTATGTACTGTTATTTTTAAAAAATATTATGTTTTTGGTAAGTTCTATAAGGCAAAGTGCAAGAGAACTATCCGCAGAAGGGAAAGAATGCCTTTAAAGAGGACTTTGTAGAGAAAATAGCTCATATTTACATTATATATGGAGAAAAATGTAGCTTATCCATTTGTCAAGAGAAAAAACTAAAAAGATATAGAAAAGTGATTAATTTTGAAAGTAGCTCATAATGCATAACCGAGAATATAAAATTCATATATGTATGTATGTATATATATATATATATATATGCACAAATTTTTACAATAAATACTGTAACTAAAAATTTCCTAATTTATCAAATGTTTAGTTTTATCATTTAGCTATCCAAGCTGGATAATTGTTTAGTAATAAAAACATATAAACTGCAAAGTAAAATGCCAGATATTTCAGAAGTTTAAAAAATGTTTAATGATTACGAAAATTAATCATTTTGCAGTAAAGGAATAACTATAATTTTCAAGTGATTCTTGTTAATGATAATTTATAAACAGCTATTAGCCACCATAATATGTTATTTTGAATGTTGCTTCATAGCTCGTTGGATTAAAAAGTTGTGGAAACTTTATTAAAGAAATATCACAGATATCAAATACACAGGCATAAAATTTGTTATGAAAGTATATATTATTAAGAATTAATCACATATGCAGAATTAAAAAAAAAAAAAAAAAAAAAAAAACAAGCAAACAGAAGGATAGAATTTCCCATTTAACAATATTTTATCATCCTTGGTAAAGTGCCATGGTTGAAAATTAAGATCATCTTACTGCACAGTTCTTGCTCATATTGGTTAAGATTTTTTGACTGTAATAAGAATCTGCAACTGATGTGTCTAGGAGAGCCTCCCAGAGCAACATACCACATATTCTGATGAAGCCTTCCTTTTCTTATAGCATCATGATGCCTATATCTGTGTATAGAGATAACGATGGAATCGAACATTAAAATGAATCGAAGATTGGAATCAGTGTTCTTCATTATCATATTAGCCCAGCCCTCGGTGCCTTGTGGTGTACATCTTATTCACTTTTAATCCACATCTGGTGTATCTGGTACTAATATCTGGTACTTCGACTAGCCAAATTTAATTTTTGAGATTTTAATGCCTACGACTCTGCCATATCTTTGGAATCTCTGCTGTTCTATCTTTCAACAGGACAATGCAAGACTGCTTGTTATCCGCCTTGTCTTATGTTTCTTTGATACACAAGGTGTTCCAATCCTGCCTTAGTCAACACATTCTATAGATCTCTCCTGAGACAATCTAATTAATGTTTGCATAGAGAATGGCACAGTAACTTCTGCTAGCCACCATGACAAAAGGATTTTAGCTTAGACTGTAATAACCTATAACTACCTACGAAGTCTGTTAGCTCCATTCTCTGCCATATAACAGATGCTGTTTTTGCAGATGTCCTCAAAATTACCTGAAATTTCAATTATTTCATCCTTCTATTGTAATGTATTTGCACAAGATAAATGTGATTCTGCTAACTTCTTTTCTTCGTGGTGTAGCATTTTAACAGCCAACAATGTACTTATGGTGTTTTTAACCACACATTTATTCACACTATGTACAGCGTAATTTTATAATTTCAAAGATAAATTATCTTCTGCCACAAAATTGAAAAAAGTCTTAAAATTGGTATTTTGTCAAGAAAGGACATCTGCTAGTAGCATAACTGCCATGAAATATGCTCCAGCATATGCTGGTTGAAATATAAAATCTAGGAGTTTCTGGAAGGTTTTTGTGTTACGTAGTGTTTCAAGAGAACTCTGAACTGATTCAAATTCACTTTAAAATGCATGATTTAGGTCAATGACTATTTATAATGTGGTTCTGATGTAATACGTAATTAGATATTCTAAATTTTATGTTCTTTGCCTAACTTCATTTTGCAATTTTCTTACACTTTATATTGAAGTCACTAAAATCCTGAGTAAATAATTTCTTATTTATCAAAGTACTTTTAAATACAATGAAAATAAAACTAATAATTAATTGTAGAATCATTAGGTTCATTCAAACTAGGACCTCCCGAATGCACGTCGAGTATGCATTCAGTTACACCACATAGGCATGTGAAAAGGAGGGAGAAAATACCTTATATATTCTCCCCTTTTATAGAGTGACTTGGTATTAGGGGACCCAATCCCCAAATTCTGATGGTGACAAATTATTGTTTGCCACCTTTTTGTTCAAAGGCCATTTATAGAGTCTTTTAGACTTTTTCAATGTCAGGAAACAAGAAATCCACAATGCCATCGCCGGGATTTTAACTTCAGACTTTCCGAATATGCATTGAGCCTCCTTTCAGTTATACCATGAACCCTCCAATCTTATCTCAGTCAAAAATAAATCAAACTGTATTTTATATATTATATATCTGGTAGTTTTTATAAAAATTTCCACCCTTAGTCCAATTACACTATATATTATATACTTAATGACTGAAGAGTCATCATCTGTAGCTCTCTGTGGTGAGTTTGCTACATTTTAAATATAACTATTATCATAAGTAATAATCAGTTAAGATAATTTCTGAAACATGCCTAAAGTTGTTTCCTGAAACGTGTGCCTCATTTTCAGTTGTTATCTTGATATATGACTATATGAATGCCATATTAATGTCTATATGAATGTGGAGTAACTCAAATATCCTAGACTCAATTTAAAGTCAATATGCACAGAATTTTAAATTGTCAAAGGAGAAATTCCCAAAATACAGAGTAACCCTGTGGCATTCTGCATGTTCTATAGGAAAAAACTTACAGAAAATTCTTTGTAGAGTATACTACTGTGTACTGCTTCATGTCTTCACAGTTATATAGGGTGATTTTAAAACATCTTGTAAAAACTGTAAAAGCAGGTAGACTACACTGAAATAAGCAGATTTTCTGATAAAATATCTGTGAAGTAACATGTTTAAGTGCTGGTATGTAGATTTCATTAAACTATCATCAACTGAACCATTGCTACATAAATAAGTAGAAAGTTGTTCCTTTGAGACCTTAAATCCTGCAGTTGATCTGTCATTTCAAGACAGATATGTCATACGTGGCATTTCTTTCTTTCTTTCTTTCTTTCTTTTTTTTTTTTTCTTTAAATCTAGAACAGATCTGTCTTGTCACTTGATCCAGGGTATAAGAACCTTCACCAGTTATTTTGAAGAACTTTCTCATCAGCTGAGGCCGTTTCTCTTGTTACTTTAACATTATCTAAGGAATTATTTTCCTTACATACCATCAAAATAACAGTCTTTCTAAATTTCTCGAACCAACCTTTGCTTCGTGAAATCTCTGTTGTTTGATTTGAAGTTGATAGTTGTTTGGCTTTGATGCTGTTAAAAATTATCATTGTCTTATTCCTTATGATGTTACTGTCTGTAGACATTTGCTTTTGAATGTTAGCTTTTATCTAAAAAGCATTTCCCATTAACTCCATATCTGTATCTTTGACGTAGTAAAGTTGAAGTAGGTTTTAAATTTACAGAAGATCCAGCTGCTACAATCAATGTAATATTTTCAACTTTTTTTTTTTTTTTTTTTTTTTTTTTTCCGGGGTAGTTATAACTCTCACTTCATTTAATTGAAAATGTCTTGCCACTAAAGTTGAACCTTCTTCTTTTTTATCTTTCTGATATTCCAATCTTTATTTCCAAAGTAATTGTGTTTTCTTCAAGCTTTGTTTTCTAGGAGCCATTATAAAGACTAAATTGATGCAAACAAACACCTGAAAAGAATTTACAAAATATGAGAATAGAAATTCGTATTTTGTTATGTTTATAAAATTTAGAGAATTTATGTTGCTATGCTCTTGAACCTGGAAGCCTACTAAGGCTGGGAGCATAGAGCATGGTGTAAAAATACATACGTATATACCATGAATGACATAATTGCTTCATATATAAGCTGTATGTATACATATTTCAAAGTTATGCTGTATGCACACAGATTAGAATAATAATGAGTCAAATTTCCAATCCTGCAGAACTGAATTTTCTTGCTCTCCTACATTTACGAATATGATTCACCACATAAATATATCTTTCTTTTCTTTTCTGTCTTGTTTTGTTTGTTTGTTTTAGCTTCTGTTTATCCCAAAGGAGCATTAACTGAGAAGTGCTAATAGTCTCGAAATGAGATTTTGCATTAAATCACTGTAAAAGGCTGTATCACTTTCCAGATTGTTTCCACCAAATATTACCGTCCTGTATTATTTTAAAAGAAATTAAATAAAGGAGAATATGCATGGCTATAGGTATGTTTCTCACAGTGTGAAAAAAACGACGGTACCTAGAGTCATCAAATTTTGAATAACGTAATCCTGCACCGAACATGAGCACCTGGAATCCCAAATCTTGAATTTTGAATTTGTTTTATTTTCTATTTCACATTTTGTAAAACTTTAACGAATTTCTGATTAACAAACTCAATGATTGCATAGTGAGCAATGGCAACACTGTACAGAAAAAGAACATTTTTATCTCCAGTGTGCAAGTCTGTCTATTGGAAATTCTAAAGACATGCTGTTTTTAAATATTTTGTGATATTGCTGTTGAATTGAATTTTATGTAGTTTAAGTGCAAAGACATGATATTTAATAAGAAAAGGTTACACACACAAAACGTTAAAAAAAGGTGTCTTTGGACATAATATAAAATTTGAAAGCTTTCAGGTTTTTAGCCAAAGGGTTATTAATTTCGTTTTGGCATTTTGCATTGAAAACTTTAAATGCCCATTTCACTTTTCCAATTGTTGCCACCAAATATTATCGCTCTGTGTTATATTTAAAGAAATTAAATAATGAAGAATCGTCACAAGTGTATGTATGTTTCTCGCATTGTAATAAAACAAAGGTACACTGCTTAAAAAAAAGGGGGGACAGTTCTATATTTCGCGTTCTACTGGGCTGATTCACGAAATTCAAATTGCGTTCTTCATGTCTCGAAAGCACGACTTAAGATTTATATTAGATTTATATAAAGCAGTCTTCTAACATAGGTATTCTAACACGAAATCGAACTTTTTCTGAAATAACATACCAATTTTTTTACATATTTCGATTATATGACTCAAATTATGCCTAAATATTAAATTTTGTAAAATTTGGTGCGAAATTTAAGGAGAAATTCAACAATTTATTTTGCCGGTTTTTATTCAGTTTGTGCCAAAATTAGTTCACTTGGCGAACTACTTAATATGTGGCAACCTATTTTCATTTCCATTTTTACATAGTGCATGCGAAGGAAAAAAGACTCAAGTGTTCCTTCTTTCAAATAATGTTCTTTATATTATGTTTTTAATTATAATTGTTATTAATTTTAAGCAATTTTTTTCCTCTTTCGAATTTCATTTTAATTGTTTATGTTGCATAGTTTCTTTCGAATAACTATTTTAAAAATTTCTATTTACTCATTCAAAATGCGTAGTTTAAATCAAAGGTGCATCGTTTATTTATTTATTTATTTTTTCCAAATAGTTTTCTTTATACTATATTTTTAGTCATAGTTACTATTTTAGGTAATTTTTAAATTTTTAGACTTTTATTTTAATTGTTAGTGTTGTATTGTCTCTTCAGATAATTATCTAAAAATTTCCTATTTATTAATTTGAAATGAGCATTTTAAATACATTTATTATTATAAATTTTCGAGAATTGGATTTTATTTATTTGAATTGCATTTCTTTCAGAAGAATACTTTGTAACCCCGACTACAATGCATTTAAAAACTGCATATATTAAAAGAGAAAATACAGTAAAGCACACTTAACACGCCTTTCAATGTTCCATTCAGAAAAGATATATAAATAAGAGAGATGTATAACCGGCATTTTAACTTAGGATGACTTGCATGCACTGCTTTAAACAGTTTCTCTTCAGGCAATCTGCAAGTATATTAAAAAGCATCCAGTTTTTCGAAACATCTTGGTATTTCTGATAATCATTTTAAATAAAGTTATCGCCTTCCATTTCATAAAGGATAACAAACGGCCGAGCGGTAAAGTCACTGAACACTGGTAGTTCACTCCGGGGTTCGAATCCCGGTAAACGGGCTGGTTGCATGGGCGTTTTCATGGATTTTCTCATGTATAACGTGTATGTCAGCTGGTTTCCCTTAGAAAGTTCGTCACGAAGGCATCCTTCCTTTTAGGCGGATAGCCCTGCTTTGCCGTAACTTAATAATCCAATTCAATCCATTTTATCAGTATTTAAGTCAGAGCCTTTATTAATCTTTAGAGGTTAGCATTTTGAAAGTATTAGATGAACGGAAAGGCTGGTTTCATAAAGAGGTTTTGGTTTATTTAATTATGGCAAAGCACACTAGGGCTATCTGCCTAAGGGAAGGGATGCCTTCGTGAAGGACTTTCTAAGGGAGAGTGGTTCATGTACACGTTGCACATGAGAAAAACCACAAAAACGCCCATGCAGCCAACCCGTTCGCGGGATTCGAACCTCGGACCGAACTACCAGTCTAAAAACGAACCATATAGTCTAAAACCAGTCGCTCTTCACTTTAATGTGCAATGATATCGTTTTTGTCTTTTCTGTTAACATGAGCTGAATTGATGGTATTTGCTGGGGTACACGTCCAAGTGTTTTCTCTTTGAACACCTAAATTCTTTAAAGTATCCTGAAAGTATATTCAAAAGCGTCCAACTTTTTGAAACATCTTTGGGGGGAAAGAGTTCAAAAACTCGCCACCAGGGGAAAAATGGCACTGTATGCGATATTGTTAAATGAAATAAGACATGAAAACATCGATTTAAAATGTGTTTAATCGTTTCCGAAACGTGTTGCAAAGCATGTTCAAAGTAGCCTCCAGCATTTTGCGAAAGCAAGTTAAATCCTGTTACCACATTCTCAATAGCAGCTCTTAGCATATCAGGAGGAATGTTACTAACATGTCGGTGTATTACATTTTTCATTTCTGCCAAATAGTTTAGATTTGGCAGAAAGATTATTTTAGGTATAGTTTTGATAAAAAAAACTTTCCTAATATTCCTAATCTTGATGTTCTCCCAGAACTTTCGTCTGACCATCTACAAAAGTTAATTGGTATATGGTTACCGAACAGCTAAATTCTGTAAACTGCAGAGCCACACTTCGTTATGACTGCGATATTGAGCTGGAAATCACCAGATTAAACTCCAAAATTCAAAACGCTATCAATAATGCTACCTATACAGTCAAGAATAAAAATCAATATAACATCCCAGAAGAAATTAAATCCCTTATACAAGAAAGAAATAGACTTCGAAAAAGATGGCATATTATTCGCAATCCTACTGAAAAACGTCATATTAATTATTTAAACTGAAAAATAAAAGAAGACATCGCCACCCATCGATCAAATTCGTGGGAAAATTTCCTAGAAAACATGGATCTTACCCATACTCTGTTTGGAAAGTATCTAAATCACTCAGAAATGTTTCACCAAATCAAATTCACCCCCTGTATCACATGGGTAAATTTCACCACTTCGAAGACTCCATTGCTGAAATTCATGCAAAAGAATTAGAAAATATTTTTAAACAACATGAAAATAATAATTCTGATCACGAAAAAGATATTAATTGCTCTGTTAATAGCATCCTCAACAGTCCCAGCATTATTTTTTTTACGCCTGCATCTCCAAACGAAGTTAAGCAAATTATTAAAAAAATTAAAGAAGCGCAAAGCTAAAGGATATGACATGATTTCTAATGAAGCGTTGCAAGCTTTACCTAGAAGATGCATAGTCTTAATTACAAATATTTTTAGTGCTTGTATTAGACTCAGCTACTTTCGATCGCATTGGAAACACTCGATCATTGTTACCATCTCGAAACCAGGAAAAGATCCAAAGCTAGCAAAAAATTAAAGACTCATGAGTCTTCTGCCAGCGCTTGGAAAAGTTTTCGAACAAGTACTTAGTGCTCGGCTCACCAATCATCTAGAACGCCTTAATCTAATAGACAAGCATTAATTTGGATTCCGCAAAGGCCACAATACCACCCATCAAATATTAAATTTAGTTGAATTTATTGTCAAGCTTATGCATTCTTATTTTAAACATCGTACTTTTCAAGTGCGCTGTGTGTTTTGAAGAGATGCGCTGTGCAAAATTTACAATGGAGTAGCTCAAGGCAGCGTTTTAGGACCGAAGCTTTTTATAATATTCATAAATGATATGCCTCTACCTTTTCATTCTAATATACTCAAATATGCCGACGACACAGTCATCCTCACCAGTTCACGAAGTCCAAGTAATTCTTTAGAGAAACTTCAGCTCCAAGTCAACATTATTAACAAATTTTGTCAAAATTGGAAAATCAAACTAAATACTGATAAATGCTGCGTAGTTCTCTTCCGTAGATACAGGAAAAATATCCGACTCAATAACCAAGATATTCCTGTTGCCTACTCCTATAAATACTTAGGTGTCTATATTGACAAAACTCTAAATTTCAAAGATCATATTCAATATGTTACAAATAAGGCTAACGCTGCTTTCATTGCTCTCTACTCATTAATTGGAAGAAACTCTAAGTTAAACCTCCGTACCAAGAAAAATATCTACATCTCACTTATTCGCCCAATAATCCTCTATGCAGTTCCAGCCTGGGCTACTGCCCGAAAAATAGACAGACAAAAATTAAATGTTCTTCAAAACCAAATCTTACGTAGCATAGTGAACGCACCCTGCTTCGTGCGAAATTCTCAAATGACCTGGATATCAAACCAATTCACGACCAAATCCTAATTTTTGCACACAACTTCTTTGAAGATATGAGAAATTCTCCCTATGATGCTATTAAATCGCTTACAGACTATTATGACCCCAGGGCTAAAGGGCTAGTTCATCAGCTTCTCGCGGCTGAAACCGAAAGAAGAGACTGATGACGTAGTTGGGTTCGCTTGGTCAGTTCTGCTGTTCAGTTTCTTAAGCATTTGCTTGAGAATCAAAACGCTTTGAAAAATAGTTTAATAACCAGTATGAGCCGAGATTTTAGCTCATGAAATTGCAATATACATGCATTTATATATGAACTAGAAATGTATTTACGTTAAACTCTAATATGCGTAAAACGTAAGTAAAACATGCATAAACATAACTATTTTTTAATTAACACATATGCGTAAACATAACTAATTTTTTAGGTCGAATGTACCCTAAATGTAGTAATTCTTTTTCATAATCATCTTTTTAAATATATGTAAATAATAACCCACCGATAACATACGTAAATTTCTACATTTACGAAGAATTCTTTTTGTGTTAAAATATAAGTTAGTCGCAAAGTAATTTGCATTATAGAAATATTAAATAAAAATATGCAAATACATTTTGAGAATACATGCTAAAGACATTACACATCTATCTAATTAAAAATTAGTTAATGCTAATAATAGATTTTATAACACATTAAAACGAAACAAATTTCACTTCTTCCATTTTTGCTTTTCAATTAGCGTTGATAATGAGTAGTAGAATTTTGTAAGCTTTTGCAATGTCTATTATGAAAGCATTATTATGGAATATCAGTATTAGTATTATTATTTAACGTCAATTACTCAAAAAATAATGAAAATATTTTAAAATAGTATTTATATATTTTGGAATAATAGCATGTATTCTTACATTTTAAAAGTATATGCTCTGATACTAATTTATGTTTATTCAGAATTTCATGGTTTATTTTATATAGTAAAATTTAGCAGTCTAAATTAGTATATAATAAATATAATATTTTATATAGTAGTCCAAATAATTAACTGAAACGTGCATAAATTAGGTCACAAATTAAGTGAATAATAAAGTAATGATTCAAATTATTATTTTTGGTAGGAATAATATGAATCAACTTACATGATTTTTTTCCTATATAGTTTGGTTCGATAATCCTCTATTACTCTTTATCCATATATTTGCTTTCTGGTCAGCTTTTCTTGCCGATACAAGGGTTGCATTCCTATTCAAGTGCCGAACCCTTATAAATGTTCGTAAACGGCAAAATAAACGAATTGCACTCTTATTCACGGAGGGAAAACGTTTCTCAAGTTCAGAAATGAGATTCTGAATTACACCTCTACCTTTTCGAAAAGAACGGAAAGCATTTTCCATTTTCATCATCGTTTCCATCCAAACTGGTGATGGTACAGTTAATCCTCCTTTAGATAATAAAAATATCCAATTTGAGTCGTTAGGAATATCTACGAATTTTTTTGATGTTTCACCCAAAGTAGGATCTTTATCTTTCACACGATATGCAATATAACCTGCCACATAAGCGAGCGATTCTTGTTCATATGCAGATATATCTTTCGTTGAATCATAAATTTCGGTTTCCCAAGGAAGTGACGTACATTCATCATAGATGTCTTCGTAATTAATTAAATCATCTTCGTATAAGGAAGACTCAAACATTTGTGCCTTTTCATTTGAAGAAAAAGCTGTTTCCAACAGCTCTTTTGTCAAATATGCTTCAACTTTCTTCATATCTTCACAGTCATTAGCATTTGTCTTTAACGACAATTTAGGCAATTTGTTTGCCAATAGCAACCTTTTCAGACGAATTATTACGTCTGATGGAGACGGATGGTCATTAAAACGACCTAGACCCCGAATCTGGCTGAACAAGCTTTCTAATACATCTTGAGTCAGTCTTGATGTTAAAATATATTTCACATTTATAGATTTTACGTCGTCAAATAAACCGAAAAGCGAATTTATCGATATGATAATACCTTTCTGAAAAGGTAGCATTGTCTTATTTCCGCATACTCTGAGATCAAAAATCATTTGCTTAATCTCATTTAATTTTTCTTTTTGTACTTCATAATAGCTTTCTAGGCCGAAAGCAGCTTTTAAAGGCTTATTGCTAGGGGGTAATGGTACACTACTATTCATAATGTCAAAAAAATCATTAACCATTGAAAAAAAATTACTTGTTGCAGCATTACCAGTCAAATGCATAATTGCTTTAGCCGTTGTGGAGGAAAATAATGCTTTTGCTGGTGCTACTTTCTGTCTCTCGTTGCCTTTTACAGATAAAAATTGAGGTTTCAGTTTATAGCACAGTTTTGTTTATAACTGTACCATTTCCGAGCATAAAACCTTTATCAAGAAAATGGTTTCTCAAAAGCTTTATGCAATGCGGCATATCAGCGAAAACCCATATTTTGGTGCTGAACTTGGGACTGTAAAAGAAAAATTTATCTGTTGAAATTTGTAATTCTTTCCAAAGGGTCTGACTACCTCCCATGTCAGATACAATTGCTTTGACTCGAAGCCCAGACGATTCAAGTGCAAACAAAATGGAAGACAGAAGATTTTCCTTCATTTGACGATCAAAATCAAAATAAATGGGCTGTTTCCATTGCGAAATGAGTCCTCGAACCAATACAAATTGAGTCTTTTTAAAAGGACCTAATATCTGATCCAATTTTGAATCATAACAGAGTCTTGAATCTATATGAATTTCATCGAAACTTAATACGCATAATCTTTCTTCGTCAGTTGCATTTTGGCAAGTTTTTTTAATCAATAACAGTACATCATTTAAAATTCCAGGAATGCAACTGAATCTTGAGCACCATCTTTTCAGTGTACTTGCACTTGGAAGCGGAATACCCGTTTTTTCTTTCCAGAAGTCGTATGACTTTACGGATAACGATCTGATTACTATAACGATCTGCTTTTTGAAATGTCGTCTGGTGACCATTTAATTCGCTTTTTTTTTTTTTTTTTTTTTTCCATTAATGCATTTATTTAAGTTTCGGTAAATATGTTTTGAATATACGTTTTCGTTTTTCTTAGTTTTTCATTTTCTTGATTCACTTTTTTAATGTCTTTCCTCAGTTTCTGAACTTCTTCTAATATTAGTTTTCTATTCCTTTTAAATCTTTTTCTTTGCTGGGAGATAGTTTTTAAATGCTGCTTTCTCTCAGTCTGTAAAACAGAAACCTTATTCTCAAGAGCTGATAATTTTGTGATTAAATCATTCACATTTTTCTGGAGGTTGGAACAGTTACAACATTGCTGAGTAATATTATTTTCAGTGAGCTCCTCATAGCTATTACTGTTATCGTTTTGAAGTTCCAGACATGCCTTTTTAGGACTTAAATTCTGAATTCTTTCAAATGCACTTTGTAAATTATTTCTTTTTTGTTGCCTTTGCTGCCTTGGTGTATTCTGATAAATAACCAAGTCAGGAATACAAGCAGTTGGAATAGCAGTTGACTTCAGTATCTTTTTTGTCCGTAATCCTAGCAACCTATTTTTCATATCATCCTCATAATCAGATTCAGTGAAGTGAATGCTGCATATTCGAGCACTCTTTGTGTTAACAATATCCGCTCTTCGACACCTATGCAACCATTCTTTCGTTAACTGAATATTTTTGTACGGAAATCTATGAAATACCACGCTATTTTTATTTAATATTTCTATAATGCAAATTACTTTGCGACTAACTTATATTTTAACGCAAAAAGGATTCTTCGTAAATGTAGAAATTTACGTATGTTATCGGTGGGTTATTATTTACATATACTTAAAAAGATGATTATGAAAAAGAATTACTACATTTAGGGTACACTCGACCTAAAAAATTAGTTATGTTTACACATATGTGTTAATTAAAAAATAGTTATGTTTATGCATGTTTTACTTACGTTTTACGCATATTAGAGTTTAACGTAAATACATTTCTAGTTCATATATAAATGCATGTATATTGCAATTTCATGAGCTAAAATCTCGGCTCATACTGGTTATTAAACTATTTTTCAAAGCGTTTTGATTCTCAAGCAAATGCTTAAGAAACTGAACAGCAGAACTGACCAAGCGAACCCAACTACGTCATCAGTCTCTTCTTTCGGTTTCAGCCGCGAGAAGCTGATGAACTAGCCCTTTAGCCCTGGGTTCGTGTCGGCATTGTTCTTCTCAAAGGGATGACCCAGCCCTTCTCTTTCTTTAGCCCTGCTATGACCTTACTATTGAGCACGTAGTGAAAAGACTTTGAACGATCCACCACAATTCTAAGTGGTGGTAGCGTATATAATGTTAAAAAAAAAAAAAAAAAAAAATAGTTTTTAGAAAGATGAACTTTGCAAAGTTAGGACTTTATTTTTCATCGATGAATTCTTAGTTTTACTACTTATTTAACCAAGATTTTTACTATTTCGCATCGTGTGTTTTAAAATCAAAGTTCGTGGTAACACCAAGTGCTTACTCTCACTCGTTAGCCCTAGTGAGCTACATGACCTCATTTTCGCCTTTTACAGTTTCCTATTCATTTAATGATTATATTGCAAGTTTAGAAGATTTTCAAGTGTTTCAAAAGATATAGGACTTTTAAATTCACAGATAGATGTTGCTTTTACTATGTTTGAACTTTATTTATTTATAAAAACTACAAAAAACTTCATTTTTCGAACTCTGACTCCTTGACTAATCTAAATGCCGGACGCTGATCACGTGTTTCTGCTCTTCTAGACTCACCCAGAAGTTTAGACTTTCATTTCGCCTCTCGCCGCCATTCACATATAATCACCCATACTACGCCATGATATGCAATTTAGCAAAACTTAATTATGAGTTCTCTCATTTATTGATCTCGCCTTCGGGCGCGGTGTATTTTTAAATACACCTCTTAAATTTTTAACTGTATGGCCTATGGTATAATGATAATATACTGGTAAGAGTTCCTAATAGCTAAAGCCAGCAGTAAAGATATGATCCAAGATCGATTTTTTTTTGCTGCTGAAGCGGATCCTGGGTTGCTGTCGTCTCTTCTTGATGTTCACGATAAGTGTGTTTACATTATTCTTTTCGCCATTAGGTTAAAAGTTAGAATTCATGCATATCATGGACAAAGAGCCGATCGAAAACCGTATCAAATCTGTGTGTAATCACAGAAATCTGGAAGTTACCAGCTAAGAAAAGCTTAGGCAACTTATGCTTTCTGAGTTTCATGCTTATCAAAATTCATTTAATTCAAATAATGCGACTGAATTTCACTTAGCTCACGTCAACGCTATGGAAAAGGATATACAAATCTTAGAATTATATATACATTAATGAAATTAAACAAAAAGAAACCCTAAATAATCCAACACAGGAAACAAGTCAATCTGATATTACTGCTAGTCAAAAATCTAGAATCAAAAAGAAAACCACAATAGATAAAGAAGGATACATAACTCCTAGAATAACTCATAAGAGAACTCTATCAAATTCCAAAATAGAAGAACCAGCTCAAAAAAATAAATTCGAGGAATTAAACCCTGAAGACAATATGGAAGCAGAGGAAGGTGAATTTATTACACCCAACAAAAAAGCAGGACACATTCCCCCTATAGTCTTAGTAATTCAGTAATATTAATAGCCTTAGTAAATAGTAATATTTTTCTATGCAAATATTTCTAATTTTACATTAATCAAGATTGCATATGATATTATTTATTTCCACTTCAATTCTTACCGTCAGCTCTAGTAGAAGTTACAAATCAATTATATTTAATTAAGGAATGACCATCTAAGTTTAGAAACAGCGTACCGTAACAGCAATTCAATTATTGGCGCCGTATCTTTCATGTTACTCCTGATTGGCAAGCTAACATGATTTTTAATGAGTATTCGGGTTTTGCTAATAACTTCACTTGGAAATCGCGCTTAAACTAGGTGAGTTGGTTATTTGAACATAGAAAGAACATGGGAGCTATTTGGTTAAGATGCTTTCATAGAGGACCTTTGTAAAGAGAACCTAGAAAACTATGAAAAACAACCATGCAGCTTGGATTAGACTTCGCAAGAAACAATTAGTATTTAACAATCTTCAAATGCTAGGCAACTGGTAAGGCTCCAATTAAATCTCCAATTTAATATTTTACTTGTAAATATTTAAAATATTGTTGTATTCTTAGACACAAAAAGCAGAATTTAAGTTTTGTTAACTCGTTAGTAAACTACCGAGCCTTAGTGCAAATGAATATTCAATTTCTTTTGCAATAATTGTATTCACTTAATATTCTTGGAATATGAGCTAAAGAAGGAATATTCTCGGAAGATTAAAGAAGTGTTTAAATCCAGTGATATTAGGTTTGTCTTGCAAGCACAGGTTTCAAAAAGATTCTGCAATTGCCCGAGTAGTTGACTTGTAAATGGCTGTGAATTAAGCAGATGACTTTTAATCTTACGTTTTTCAGTCAGAAAACGTATTCCAAATGTTTTGTACTGCATGACAATGCATCTTTTCATTATTCAATAACCAATTGGAGAACCGCTTGCATTCCGAAAATAAATATGTGTACTCAATGATCCTGCATATTCTTCAAATTCTTCTTGTGATTTTTTTCTCTCCCAAAAACTAAAGTTTTATCTCAAAGGAAAGTTTTTTGACATTGAAGAGACAAAAGGAGTATGACATCTACTTTTAGAGGCATGTCAAAAACAGATCTCTACAAACCTTCTCTTCCATTACATGTTATGCATTCAGACAAAAAGTTGCATCAGCGTAAGTTCTATGATCTATTTTTATTACACTCTGATTACTTTATTAACATACAGTGAATATATACTAAACCTTTTACTTCAGCTTCAGTAATTCGGAATTATTGATGGAACTGTTATCGGAACTAGGACTCAGAAGAGAAGTCAAATTGAATGTATCGATAATCTAATAAGTTCAAGGTCGAATTTTTAATATTTTATTTTCGGAGGGAGGGGAAATTTTTTTTCAGTTTTGGTCCATTATCCTAAGTATATTTGCTTCGATTCTTTATTTTTTCCATAAAATCGAAAATCTTACACCTGGTATAGGCATACCTTCAAATTAAAATTTAATAATATACAGGGTGGTTATAATTAAAGTTCCACTTTGAAATGGTCATAAAAGGAAAACTACTGGATCAAATGTTATCAAACTTGGTAACCGTGTAAAGGAGGTCATAGGAATTTATTTTCCGCGAAAAAAAGAAAGTTCGAAACCTCAACACCAAGGGGAAAATGCCGCTGTATGCAATATTGTTAAACGAAATATGGGTCGGAATCTAACTTAACCTTTTGTTACACGGGTTTAATATGTTGTATACCCTTAAGAAACTTTGAAGTAAGCAAATTATCATTTAAAGGCGTTAAAGTCGATGAAAGTCGAGTGCGCCATCCGTGTAAGGGAGAAATTCGTCCGTGAAAATCACGAATTAGCGATTAGAAAATGTGAGATCGCAAATCACTCGCATAAGTGCGTACGATCTGGAAATCGTTTTCTTACAGATCGCTAGTTCGTAATTTTTGAAGCCCCCTAAAACATGAAGATACTGATTCAAAACGCTTTTAATCGATTTGGGCCAAAGAAATTCCTCATGTTATCTACCTAGTTCGCGGATGTCTGCAGTTAGGGTATGTATGAATTTCGGGATTCAACCTCTGTGACTTATGGCTATGGGGGTTATCTCAAAAGCACTGTTTATGGTGATAATCTAAACAATTTGGCAGAAATGAAAAATGTGATACACCGGCATGTCCGTAACATTCCTCCTGATATGCTAAGAGCATTCTCCTACTGCATTCCATTGCATAGCAGTCATTCCACACCGTTTGGAGTGGAATGACAGCTAGTTTCATAACTGAACCATTTTTCTCTGAAGAGCAGTCGACAGGTGGACCACTGTGATTGCAGCTCGTTTAGAGTCAGTGTGTTAAAATGTTTCGTGATACATGAACTGCAGTAACGTGGCATTTTAGATACTAGGATTTTTACGCAGGGCTGGGCCCCACCTCAGATGTGTCGCACAGTTACTTAGGCAACATTTCATGAATGAACGTCTTAGAAGCCGACACTTCCCATCTTCCCACCAGACCTCAACCTCTGTGAATTTTAGCTATGGGGTTATCTCAAAAGCACTGTTTATGGTGATAATCTAAACAATTTGGCAGAAATGAAAAATGTGATACACCGACATGTCCGTAACATTCCTCCTGATTTGCTAAGAGCTGCTGTTGAGAATGTGGTAACAGGATTTAACTTGCTTTCGGAAAATGCTGGTGGCTACTTTGAACATGCTTTGTAACACGTTTCGGAAACGATTAAGCACATTTTAAAGCGATGTTTTCATGTCTTATTTCATTTAACAATATCGCATACAGTGTCATTTTTCCCCTGGTGGCGAGTTTTTGAATTCTTCCCCTTCCCAAAGATGTTTCAAAAAGTTGGACGCTTTTGAATATACTTTCAGAATACTTTAAAGAATTTAGGTGTTCAAAGAGAAAACACTTGGACATGTACCCCAGCAAATACCATCAATTCAGCTCATGTTAACAGAAAAGACAAAAACGATATCATTGCACATTAAAGTGAAGAGCGACTGGTTTTAGACTATATGGTTCGTTTTTAGACTGGTAGTTTGGTCCGAGGTTCGAATCCCGCGAACGGGTTGGCTGCATGAGCGTTTTCGTGGTTTTTCCCATGTGCAACGTGTACATGAACCAGTCCTCCACGAAGGCAATCCTCCCCTTAGGCAGATAGCCCTGATGTGCTTTGCCATAATTAAATAAACCAAAACCTCTTTATGAAACCAGCCTTTCCGTTCATCTAATACTTTCAAAATGCTAATCTCTAAAGATTAATAAAGGCTCTGACTTCAGTACTGATGAAATGGATTGAACTGGATTACGGCAAAGCAGGGCTATCCGCCTAAAAGGAAGGATGCCTTCGCGAAGAACTTTCTAAGGTAAACCAGCTGGCATACACGTTATACATGAGAAAATCCATGCAACCAGCCCGTCTGCCGAGATTCGAACCCCGGAGTGAACTACCAGTGTTCAGTGACTTTACCGCTCGGCCGTTTGTTATCCTTTATGAAATGGAAGGCGATAACTTTATTTAAAATGATTATCAGAAATACCAAGATGTTTCGAAAAACTGGATGCTTTTTAATATACTTGCAGATTGCCTGAAGAAAAACTGTTTAAAGCAGTGCATGCAAGTCATCCTAAGTTAAAATGCCGGTTATACATCTCTCTTATTTATATATCTTTTCTGAATGGAACATTGAAAGGCGTGTTAAGTGTGCTTTACTGTATTTTCTCTTTTAATATATGCAGTTTTTAAATGCATTGTAGTCGGGGTTACAAAGTATTCTTCTGAAAGAAATGCAATTCAAATAAATAAAATCCAATTCTCGAAAATTTATAATAATAAATGTATTTAAAATGCTCATTTCAAATTAATAAATAGGAAATTTTTAGATAATTATCTGAAGAGACAATACAACACTAACAATTAAAATAAAAGTCTAAAAATTTAAAAATTACCTAAAATAGTAACTATGACTAAAAATATAGTATAAAGAAAACTATTTGGAAAAAATAAATAAATAAATAAACGATGCACCTTTGATTTAAACTACGCATTTTGAATGAGTAAATAGAAATTTTTAAAATAGTTATTCGAAAGAAACAATGCAACGTAAACAATTAAAATGAAATTCGAAAGAGGAAAAAAATTGCTTAAAATTAATAACAATTATAATTAAAAACATAATATAAAGAACATTATTTGAAAGAAGGAACGCTTGAGTCTTTTTTCCTTCGCACGCACTATGTAAAAATGAAAACGAAAATAGGTTGCCACATATTAAGTAGTTCGCCAAGTGAACTCTAATTTTGGCACAAACTGAATAAAACCGGCAACATAAATTGTTGAATTTCTCCGTAAATTTCGCACCAAATTTTACAAAATTTAATATTTAGGCATAATTTGAGTCGTATAATCGAAATATGTAAAAAAATTGGTATGTTATTTCAGAAAAAGTTCGATTTTGTCTCAGAATACCTATGTTAGAATAGTGCTATATATAAATCTAATATACATCCTAAGTCGCACTTTCGAGACATGAAGAACGCAATTTGAATTTCGTGAATCAGCCCAGTAGAACGCGAAATACAGAACTGTCCTCTTTTTTTTTTTTTTTTTTTTTTTTTTTTTGAGCAGTGTACTTAGAGCCATCAAATTTTTAATAACGTACGTGTCCACCAGGATATTGGCATTTGGAAGCCTAAATATGGAATTTGTTTTATTATTTATTTCATATTTTGTAAAGCATTTGTGAGTTTTTGATTAAGAAGCTCAACGATTTCAAAGCGAGCAATAGGAACACTGTACGGGGGGGGGGGGAACATTTTCATTTCTAATGCGTGAGACTGTGTATCGGAAGTTCTAAAGATATGCTCTTTTTTATATAATTTATGGTATTGCTGTTGAATTAAATTTTATGGTTTAATTGCGAAGAACATGATATTTAATAAATAAAGGTAACACACGAAACGTTAATTTAAAAAAAGAAAATTTGTTTTAAATAAATCTTTTTTTAGAAGTGTGTATTGTTATAATTCAATTATAACAATACACACTTCTAAAAAAAATATTACCTATTTGGTGGTAGTAATAATTTTTTTCATTTCTGCAGCTCGATCGTGTTTAATGTAAAATTCAGTTTGTTCATACTATAGTCACAATACTTCAATTTCATCGAGGTTAGATAGATTCATGGAGTTATGCATGCATCCCACGTGCATGCATAACTATTTCTCGGAGTGCGGTCATCAGCCAGAAGTGCGCTGATGATAGGAAACTAAAGACGATGCTTTGATCATGAATACAAAATAATTATGAGTAAGTAAATCGCAAAATTGTGCAATGATTTCCAGCATCACTAAATTCTTTAATTGGTGATGAACGTCACATCAAGAAATAAATCAGACAAACTGATATTGGCGATTGGATAAAAGCAGAACAACCTTCAACAGTTTCACTATATTGCCTTCTTAACCTCCAACTTAAAAAGCAGAAGCACACTCAGAATAATACTTGGGGGGAAAAAAAAAAAAAAAAAAACGAGAATTTTCTCGTAGTTAATAACTCTACAATATAGAAAAAACTAAGGAAGGGGGTGGACTCTCAGTCCCATCAGAGGATAAAAATTAGATCGATCATGTAAGCAAATCAGGAATTTGTCTGAATAGATTCTTGGATTCTACTGATTATCATATTTGATTTGAATAAATTTATATATAGTTGTTAAAATAAAATTAATTTACCATACACTGTTTCTAGTCATATACCCTTTTTAAAAGTGAAAAAAAGTTTTAATTTTATTTTAAATAACATAAATAGAAATATGCAAACTAGTCAGTTTTAGCTCTTTAATTTTTATTTCTTCAAATAGTCAGGGGGAAAGAAAATAAGTTTTGACATGTTAATAGTAAAGAACGTTCCCATTCTGTCCAAAAGTTTTGCTACTCTTCTGCTATCAAGGCCAAATTAAGAAATGTATGTATCTTTAACACAAGGGTTCCATTTCGTTAAGTTTATCGCTGTTCCCCTTATTTTTGTATTGCGTATATATGTATGCGTGTATATACATTCATACATACGTAAGTACATATATACATGCATACATTTCTGAATCCGGTCCCGGTAACAAAGCCGTACCTTAAATAGTCATGTATTAAGAGATGAAACGTGAAAGTAAAGTTATGTTCACTAGGTAGAATCGAACTTAACTTTTGACTTAGTTACGTACACGGACGAAGAAATTCGATCGAAATGTATGTTTTGATCAACAGCTGTTACAAACTACAGAAATCGCCAATGACAAAATTACGGATGTTTTAATTTAATCATATGAAATCTGTGTTACTAATTAAGAAATTTACTACAACAGTTTTTGAGTTGTAATATTTTATTATGCGTGATCTTGACCGCGAAAGCATGTGCTAAATACGTACTTGACAGGAAATAAACATGTCGTAAAAGTAAAGCATTTGGTGCTGCCATCTACCATTTCGAATAACAACTAAATATTGCCATTGGGGGTGTGGAATGAAAATTAACAAAAGTAAATACCATTGTTTTTTATGACGATTTTTAAGAAGTAAGAAAATGAAAAAATAAATTTTTAATATCTTTTAAACCCTAAACCCTATTTTTAAAAACTAAGAGCAAGCAATATGAAAATAATTAAGGTTGTACATTAAAGAAGTTCTCTTAAATGTTGCCGTCTTATAAATAATTTTGTAGAGCAAAAGTTGCTTAATATGTATTTATCTCTTATCGAAGACTAGCTCGGTCTTTTTATTTTTCTCCCCCCCCCCCCGGGATTTTTTCCCTGTAAATGTAGTTCTATTCCTACATTCAGAATATTCTTTAAAATATCATTCTATTATTTAGTATATCCTCAATTGCGTTGTCCTAAAATTCTAAGTCCATTACAAAAAGGCCGAATCTGAGAATATGGTTCTGTCAATGGAAGATTAAAGGATTTCGACAGATTTCACTGTCGAAAACAAATGTTTTTGTTATTATTATTATTATTATTGCAGCGTTCCTTTCTTCGAAAATATATTTAAGAAGCTCTGATATTTACAAACATGTTGCCGTCTTAAGCTTAGTAAACGAATGAATAATATTCATTTACTTTTGTTTCAGGCATAATATATATTGTGACTGATTTTATTCGGTATATCATGTCTAGCTCAAAAATATGAAATACAGGCAGAATACGTATGAAGAATGGCAGTTAGTCTTTGTAACGTTTTAAAGTAGGCACTATGACCGAACATCCAATCTGATGCGTTACTACCAACCACTAATAGCTTATTTGGATTGCGTAAGTTATTAAATCACGCTGAAGAAACTTAAACTTAAAAGAATGTAGTAAGATTACCAATTTAAATCTATGAAATACCGCAAAATGTTTGAAAAATTTTATAAAATGATTGGTTATTTGAAATAACAGTGTCTAGGAGATAAATACCATGTTCATTTATAATTGCTTTTATAATGGTGTTATTTAATGTCACAGAAAATGAAAACAATCAGCAGATCTTGAATTAAAATGTTTTAGATTTGAATAAATTTGCGAGGTCAAAATGTATTTCTTACTAATAGTGTTTATTTTAAATTAATTTATGTATTCCACAAGTTATGAATACATCTTATACATCTAGGTAAAAATTCTTGGTGTATAAGACCAAGAAGAAATATTTTTATAGTACATGGAGAAATTCGCTTGCCTTAATATTGATTCTGAAAGCAAAAGTACATTTTCAGTGAAATAAACATGGATTGTTATACAAGAAAAGAACCATTTTTTCGAACACTATTGTTCATTTTTTGTTTAATAAATAATAATAATGATTAATGCTCCAACTTGTACAAAAGCAAATTCATAATTATAAATGGCGTATGTTTGAGAAGAACAAAATATCTTTCGGATTGGGTTTACCGTTACTGAAAAGATCATATCTGTATATCAGATTTACAACAGCAACAACAAAAAAATTTACGCTTTACGTCATCAAGTGATATCTGACAGCAGCGACACATCACATCCACGATGGTATGTAAGAAAAGTGAAGATATTAAACATACCTTATTTCATTAAGCATTTCAATTTTGTAATGAAGTTTTTGAATTTTGCATGTAATGGATATGAAAACCTATTTTAAATTGAAAATAAAAAATATCCATTCCTTTAACTTTTCGAAGATGTAACTTTTAACAAAAATCTAAACAAAGTTCAGTATGAAAAGAGAAAAATTACCGCAAATCGAGAAATTAAATTATCTCTTGGAAATAATTGCCTTAACTTGCAATACTGTGCAGCTCTACGAAGCTGAATTGTTTGCTGGTTTAAACTTTAGTAACCTTGAAATGCTTTCCTAATTTAAAGTAACCGAAAAATTATTCCTATGAATTTATTTCGCTTGTGTGTTTTAAATTCATGTTTAAGATTTTTGTTAAGTAATTTAAAATTTTGGAGAACCTGAAATAGTTGATTTTTATCAGGGAAGAAAGACTATTTAATGAATTGAAAATAATAAAAGTTTACAACTGCTTGAAATTAAACTGATTGATTGGATCATTCGTTGAGACATCCATCACCTTGAAAACAATTTCTTACTTTAAATGAGAGAAAATGCTGATAAATGTTTAACTAACTGGTGCTTATTACTGGAGCGTATGCAAACTGAATTACTAAATATGAAATGTTGAGGTGAATTTTTAATTTTCGCACGTAAATAGCCAAGATAAAATGTTGCTAAATTAAACTGTGTTTACAAAATATTTATAGACGTGATTTCGATGTATCTTGATGGTATTTAGAGCTCTAAATACTGGGTATCGTGATACCAGCAACAGAGATGCAACAACAACCTCATTCCAGCTTCCAGCGTAGTTACTTTCGTCCAATATGGCTGCCAACGTCAGCGATTCGTGCACGACCTCCTCGTTGGAGGTTGGTGGCAATTGCAGCTGCCTCTGCGCTGTTGCGAGTCGATATCAGGACAAGGGTAGAGGTAGAGACGGCAGAAGAACAACCTTCGCGGAAAGCCGGCGAAGTGGTTTATCGTGAAATTCTTTCTTTGCTTGCACTGTTTCTCGCATGAAAAGATGTTGGCGTTCGATGGGTTCTTTTCTCTTGGTTTGAGGTCACCGGATTTTGATCTTTGGATTATGTGGCGGTTGTCGTGGTATCGTTTCTGCGGATTTCTGCAACAATGGCGTCTTACAGACTTGATTGCGTGGGCGTGAATTTAAGTTGAGGATTTTAGACAGAAAGCAGACAGATGAAATAATTGTTTATTTATTTAAAAAAGAAATAAGCGAAAGGTTGAGATATTAATTCATTTATCAGAATTCTTATAACTTCTCCCAAATATCTGCAAATTGCGTTGTTAAATCTTTCATCGATCAGAGATTTAAATGCTTTAGATTGCGCAAGAATGGCGAAAGTCTGGCGCTGGATTGCGGTAATCGAACTTGAAATTAAACTGTTACATCGGTTTTTTTTGCAAACCGGATGTTGATGAAACTGCGTAAAAGACATCCGAGTTACAAGTCTCGTAACCAGTGAACCGCGGTTTCACGCTTAAATTTTGATTTTTCGTTTTAGCTGCGAATTTTTTATTTGGTGGCTAATAAATTATGAGCATTAAATTGGAAAGACGCTAGCTAATGTACGCACCTATAAGAATGAACTGAAATCCCTTTTACAAGTAAGTGGATTTCGATTCCGCTTAATAAATCTTGTGGGCAGACTGCGGCCAAACGAATACCACATTTAACATTGCGGAAGGTCTTGAGTTCGAGTCTCAGAGTTGGTTATGCTTGTTTCATGGACCTCTCGTGTTCTTTCTCGTTGCACAGTGATGCTTTTGTGAAAGATATTCGAAAGGAAATAGCCTCCAGCGGCCAAGCGCTAAAATCGTTGAACACTGTTAGTTCTGACATGGGTTCGATTCTAGGCGAACGGGCTGGCTGCAATGGCGCTTTCGTGATATTCCCCGTGTGTAACGTGTATACGAGCCAGTTTCCCTTTGGTAATCCACAAAGACATTTCTTTCCTTAGGCAGATAACCCTAGTATGCTTTGCCGTAATCAACTAGAATGAACCAACCTCTTGTAAAGGAGATTTGCTGGGCTACATCAGGAGAAAATTCAGTACTCAGTCAAGCCTGTCCCCCGACAAACAAACCGAGACAAGTTATTCGAGACATTCGAGGGAAGGAGCTGGTGTTCAAGCTAAGCGTTAAGGAGAATTATGAAAATTCAATGCAATGAGCCCATTGTTTAGAAATCGAAATCAGGGCAAATTACCAGTGCTCAGGAGCGTTATCCCCACTCGGCTGTTGGTTTCGGTTTCTAAAAAATTAAAATTTAGGTTTTTTTTTTTTTTTTTAATAAGTTAGGACCACTGAACATTGGTAGTATGCCTCGTGTTCGAGTTCCATCTGTTCAATGGCCTTTTACCAATAAAAGTTTAAGCTTTCTCATTAATGACGCATTTTTTATGTAAATACAAGTCAATTCCCTTTAGAAACTCTCTAGAAACCATCCTTTCTCTTGGGCAGCCCACCAGTGATCGAGTAGTGAGTTTCTGAAAACTAATAGTTCGACATGGTTTCAAGTCCAGACGGACGGGCTGCCTGGATGGGTGTTTCCGTGGTTTTTATCATGTGTAACTTGGATGCGAGCCAGTTCTCTTAGAAAGTCCTCCACGAAGGTATCCCTTCTCTTAGGCAGATAGCCCTAGAGTGCTTTTGCCATGATCAACTAAACCAAACTCTTTTTTTAGGCAGGTTGTAGAGACATTAGGTTATTTTTTTTAAAGTCGGAAAGATGAAAAATGAGCAACGCCCTCGTGGGGAATCGAACCACGAACCTCTGGAATACGCGCCCAGGGTGCTGACCATTACACTACGAAGGCATGCTAGAAGACGGAAGAAAGAATTTATATACTCCCCCTTTTAAAGGGCGACTGGGGTTTTTAGGGAACCCAGTCGCCAAATCCTGGTTGTGGAGAATCACCATCCATCTCCCTTTTAGTTCGGGCGTCATTGTAGAGACATTAGGTTATTTTTTCAAAGCCGGAAAATTGAAAAATGAGCAACGCCCTCGCCGGGAATCGTAACACGGACCTCTGAAATACGCGCCAAGCGTGCTGACCACTACACTATGAAGGCATGCTAAGATGGCGGGATAAATACCTTATAAGGTAACCATAGTCTGCTTTGTCATATTCATTGTTCCCCCGAAGTTGCAATCGCGAAAAGCCCTGCATACCGATATTTAATTTTAAAATAAATGAATAAGCATATCATGTGTCTTAAAATAAATGGCCCCAAAATGTTGCAGTGTGGTGTGCTCCAACTTCACATATCACTGATTCTTTTTTTTTTTTTTTTTTTTTTTTTTTTTTTTTTAATACTCTTATGCCGGGCTATCGCTGTAGAGCACGCGACGTTGCCGACTCTATGACTTAAGTATCCCAGTAGGACACAAGACGTTGAACAGTCTGGTCGGGCAGTGAGAAAGCATCGGAAATGGGAAAAGGGGAGTGACCAGCGTCACAAGAAGAAAGAAAATCAAGAAAGCCGCTCGCATGGAGAGGCTACATACAAGTGTGTGTCTGGTAGTGTTCTTTCATGATAAGTGGGTGGTTAAGACATGAGAATAAGTCTGAAAAAGTTTTATTATCTAAATCAGATATCGTAAGATATAACATACAATACAAATACAAGACACATAAAAAAGATACAAATGATAGAATATAACATATATACACTATATACAAATCACGCTATTTACAGGAAAATCCGTGAAAGCGAACTATGTAGTGAAATTATCGTCACGGGTGAGGTGAGCCGCGTAAGGTCTGTGTCGGCTTACTCTATGAAGCTTTAAGGGGGGAGGGACTAATTTGTATTTATGTATTTGGGATATTCACGGGTTATCCACGTATCTTTGACATATTTTTGATATTACAAATATGGCATATATGTTGCGAGTAGTGGTGTTGAAATGCCAAGAATTTTTCCTTCTGTCACTGGAGCAGGTTTAAAAGTATTATTATAAGCTTATTGTAAATAAATGGTCTTGTAGATGGTTGCTAAAGTAAACTTTAGATTCAGTATGAGACTGTCATATTGCTTAAATGTTTTTTAAACATATTTTATATGTCACTGTAAAAATTACTGAAAACCTTCTATGAAATAAATTTTAAAAATATTTAATTATTCCAAAGTTTCACACTGAGCGTTTTGACATCATCAAGCGGATCATGCAATATAGTAAAAAGTTTGGCTCGGCGTTTTAAGCCATTTCAAAAATATGTTTAAAATTATGTATACATGTGTATTTTTAAAATACTGAAAAAAAATTATCTATCGAATCATACAAATATATCGCCTCTTTTCTTAGTGAATAGTAATATGTGCTGTTGCCACTCATAAACTAAATCTAAAACTGAGTTCAAACAGAATTTCTTGTCGTGGCTGACAATCAGATCAAGTCCATGAGACCTGAAATGTTCCAGAATCAAATCTTGACTGGAGTAAATTTGGTTATTTTAATACATCGAGATTAAAGAATTTCAGTTTTAAAAATCCCGTCTAAAATCTAAATTTATTACTTCTGCACCTTTTTTCCTTTAAAATGGTAGAAACAAAAAAGGTAAAAATATGGGTGTCGATGTAGTATGTAATCTACCGCTTTTGCGATCGTATCCTGCGATTATCGAACTGCTAACCACCAAAAAACTTCGCGAATCCTGCAAACGGTGTAATAATCAGCTGAGTCGTGGTGGGGGATTTTCGAGCTAAACCTTCCACTCGACATATCGAATTCCACATCGTAAATACTTGTACATTATTTCGCAGAAGCATGGTGGATATCCGTTAATAAAAGCAATGAGTTATTTTCTGCACGACATTGATTGTGTATACGGCTGAATGACTTATAAAAATGGTCCTTTTAAGAGCCACTGCGACAACAATCTTACTGCATCGTACGTATTTAAATCTTTTTTTAATGTCCATAGAATGATAACCAGAACTTTGTGTTGCCATTTCTTAGTAAATATTCTGTCTAATAACAATAAATAATTTACAATCATGCCTACAGTCGACCAGAACTTTGTGTTGCCATTTCTTAGTAAATATTCTGTCTAATAACAATAAATAATTTACAATCATGCCTACAGTCGACCAGAACTTTGTGTTGCCATTTCTTAGTAAATATTCTGTCTAATAACAATAAATAATTTACAATCATGCCTACAGTCGACCTTTCGATTGCCCTCAGTTGAATAAGCAAACTAGGTGATAATGTTATTTAAAATTTTAAGAGTAAAATATTTCCTTGGCATATGAAACTAATTTCATTAAAAAGGTGCCAAGCTTTAGTTACTCCGTTTAGTTCGCGAGAATTTCTTAAGTTCAAAGTTCCTTTAATGTAAAAGAGCCCACCAGCGGCCTAGTGGTAAAGTCGCTAAACACTGGTAGTTCGGTTCGAGGTTCGAATCCCGCGAACGGGCTGGCTGCATAGGCGTTTTCGTGGTTTTCCTTATGTGTAACGTGTATACGAGCCAGTTTCCCTTAGAAAGTCCTCCACGAAGGCATCCCTCCCCGTAGGCAGATAGCCCTAGTGTGCTTTGCCATAATTAAATACACCAAATACACACCTTTAATGTAAAACGAGCCTTTAGATTCGAAGTCATGATGTCGCGACTGGCTGGACAACAAATAACCATTCGTATGTCGCGACATGGTCTTTTGGGTCATCATTTGTTTGGCAAAGGCAGGCCGTAGCAAGACTGTCATTGCTACGGCCTGCCTGCTGTAGTATAATACAGGTATGTGCTGCAGTATTGTGATAAACGGCGAGTATGGACGCATGAATAGAATGAAATTGTCCTCTCAGATTAATCACGCTTTTGCATGTAACACCATGATGACCGCGTCGATATGTAGGGATGGACCGTATACTAATCGAAACCTTAGTATATGAAATGAGATGCATTTGGTATACGAGATCCACTGGTCGCCATTCGAGTTGGCCTCCGAACGGGATGTTAGCTATACGGAGTTTAGATGCCAGCTTGTCGGAAAGTACTAGGTGAGATGGGTATTGATGAGCTGAATACATGTAGCTTGGAACTTATTAAAAGGTAACAGCACACTTTGTTTTGCAGAAGACTTGAGCACACGAGTCACTTTGAGTAATCGGCGAGAGGCAAAACTATAACGGCACTGTATGTACAAGGTTAAATTGCAGCTGAGCATAACTAATGCAGGAGGACATATCATTTAAAGTTGATAATCAAATTTGAAATATAGATATTAATACTGAATTATATACAGAGTTAAATATAGTCAACAGCGTTGAGTATGGGGGAAGTGTGCCCACAGTACTCTTATGGCTGCAGGAAACTTACGTTGTGAACCTGTTTGAGGCACGTTGCATGAGTAGGCAGTGGCACAATATGTAATGACTGAGGCAATTTTATTTTATGCAGATCTGTTACTGCTAATGTTAGCGGCCCACGTTGACAAATTTGTGGAAGCTGGTTTTTTAAGGCGGTGAAGCAGCATTTTTTGCTGGTAATGAATGGATAATATTATCTATCTCAGATGTCGAAGGCAGGGGAACAAAGACCGGCTGTTTATGCAAAATAGCAGTGACAATATCACTGTTGGTGCGAGCATATGGCAATAAAGAGGCTTTGAAAGAAGTGGGCCGGAAGAGCTTGTTGCACTCAGTTTTTAAACACTGCTCCGTAGGTGTGAGTAGTACAAGAACAGAACTGACGTCAGGAGGTTAATTTGGCATCTTTTATGTTGCGCTTATACTCAGCTCTCGCTCGACGATATGCTAACATGCGAGAATTTCTCAGCATTTTTTCTGTCGCTGCCTGTACCCTTCTCCTAAAAGCTTTCACACAACTACACTCAGCCGTGAGAGCTGGGGACCTATTAGAAGACCTATCAGGTGGTTAACATGCGGCCTCAGATTTCTATAGAATTGTGTATGTCCTCCGTAGGAAGTTTTCAAGTGACGTTTTATTAGATACGGGTTGGTGTTACCTGCTGAGAAAGAAATAATCTTGTGGTCACTAAAAGATGGGTTTTCAGGAACTGATCAATCTCGAATAAATTAAATGAAGGGCCCTTCTATTAAGAAAAAAGAATTGGAGTCTTATATCCTACAATACCAAAGTATTATTATGAATCTGTTTTTCTCTATGCCCGGCTGTGTTGCAGCAATGATGTGTGCTAAGTGTTTTTGTGCCGTACGTTTCATCGCGGAGTTGTAACGTATCGCTTTAATTTTAATCACTTCATACAACTATGTTTTCCTATCTTAAAGATGTCTTTCAAGATGCTGTGGTTTTATTAGCTAGCAATTTATTTGACCAGTGTACTTTTAATTAAAATGTCTAAACTATGATATTTAGCTATTTCATATTCTCACAAAATAAATTATGATGGCAAAGTAAATTTATAGAGATCCGTCAAATGTGATGGTCGTGTTACTTTAAGATTGCAATGAGGTAAGAAGAGGTAAACAAAACCGCGTTCACAGCACAGTCCAGCATTTACGCGTTTTTACGATTGCCCTTTAGTAATAATTCGGACGTTTCAGCAGGCCATGCATATCCTCCTCCGTTCTCTGGTAGGCAAAACTTTTTCATCTATATCATTGCAATAATTGTAGCGTGGAATTCACTAGAAAAACACATAAAACTTCCCTGAAGTATTTTTTTAGTACGGAACGCAGGACTTTTGGTTAATATTGACAAATATGAGTTTGCGTGTCAAACGCTAAAATGCTTAAGTTTTTTTACTAAAGCAGAAGGGAATGAAGGCCAATGAGTCGAAAATTCTGAAGTTAAATATTTTCCTACTTCCAATAATTCAAAAGTGTTCTGAAATTATGTTCATATTATTCGAGTTTCATAAGAAATTTTGTAGAACCTTTGTTGTAGTTGAAGAGGAAGATGGTTCGAGGAGGCGAAGAAAGCATTTAAAGCACTACAGCAAGCTTTAATTTCGGCGGCCAGTATTGAATGAGCCAGATCGCGAAAAGTCATTGTAGCTTTATACTGGCGCTTCAGATTAATCAATGAGATTGGAAATACAGTCAACATTGAATTGGATTATTAAATTATGGCAAAGCCCACGAGGGCTATCTGCCTAAAGGGAGGGATGCCTTCCTGGAGGATTTTCTAATGGAAACTGGCTCGTATACACGTTACACATGGGGAAAACCACGAAACGCCCATGCAGCCAGCCCGTTCGCGTAATCGATGAGAACTCTTTTAATGCAGGATGGATTTACGGTAGGCTATTTTAGTCCTAATAATGAACCCTACAAAAAGATATTATTTTGTTATAGATTGCGAGGTGTTGATATGTATCAATACGCTTAAAAAGTTTATGAAAAGCAGTGACGATTTTTACGGATCCTGTAATACTTACGCGGTTGTGTATGGAAAAAAATTTTTCGCTACGAATAATTAAGTGGGCTTAAAAAACTTCAGGAATATAACTTAAAATTCGAGCATCTTCCACTGAAACAAAATATAGAGTTACAGATGCGTTGTTGAGAATCAAGATTTATGAGGAGGGGACTAAAGTCAGTTGTAATATACACTGGTCAGAACAATTAGCGGATATTGTCAGTTCGGTAGGAAATAAGCATACAATACACAATTTTTTTAACAAAAATGAAATAGAAGAGGTTGGAAAGAAAAATTATAACGTTTACAGTGTTAGGAATATGCGACTTTTGTCTGTGAAGTCGAAAACTACACATTTTAGATAAGGGATGAAAAGCGACTTGCAACATTCTTTCTGTAGGAGAAGATTAAAAACAACTGACATGTGCTGAATGTTTGAACGCGTTGAATGAATGAACAATGTTCTAGGATCTCCCATACCTCTTTCCGTATCACTAATCATCTGAGAGAATTCGGTTTGCCATATATTTTAAGTGGCCCTGAGTCTCACAGACAGTATATGATTACAAATATCCATGCTTTATTTGCATTGGTTAGTAATTTGAGCACGTGTGCCCTTCGGTACGGCAGTCAGCGTCATCAAACACTATACCATCTGAGCGGTATGGAGGTATACAAAAGGATCCTGGGTTTGGGAAGAAATTTTACAAGTACTTAAAATATCTAGATAATTTTGAAGAAGTAAATGCAACAATAAATGGAAGGGCTGAACATTATGAAGTTATCGATGATATTTCATTTTACGGGGGAAAATGACTGCTAATATTAAATTAACGCTGGGTATCCTATTAGCTGTTGTAAGACTAGAAGTTTGGCGCAAGTTACATGATAAACCGATTGCGATGTCTTTCGGGGTGAGATAAACAATACAGAGGGTCGAGACGGTGTTTTTTCTCCGAAGTTACAAAAAATTACGTGGGATTATGTAAAAAGCTAGTCTAGAAGGCATGTTCCAGGCAGACCAAGAGTTACAACACCTGCGGGAGACCGTTATTTAACTCTTTTTGGCTCGAAAAAGCAGCAACATTACTGTGCCTCAGCTCATGGCAGATCATTTATTGGCAACAGGAACACGAATCTCAGCTACTACAGCTCGCAGACGACAAGTTGTTTGTGTCCTTTTGACTTTAGGACACAGAGATGCCCGTTTATGTTGGGCAAGAGAGCACGTCTCTTGGACCCGTCAACAATGGGCGTGTGTTCTCTTCACAGACGTGTTCATGTTCACATTGGAGACGGACTAAGGTCGTCAGCTGATCTGAAGGAAACAACGCACCAGATACAACCAATCTCACATTGCGGAAAGACACAGTTATAGAAATGGTAGAATAATGGTTTGGGATCTTTCTCGGTGGTCACACTGACCTACATGTGTTCCATGGAGGAAATTTGACCAGTGTGAGATATCGAGACGAGATCCTTGATCAATATGTTCACCCATATACCGTTGCTATTGGTCCTGTATTTCTTCTACGACGGCACCAAGTTCGGGTTTCTGAATCTTGAGGTTTCTTATCTTAATATCTTGAGGTTCAACGGTATGGAGCGAATGAAAAGGCCAGCTCAATCTTCAGACCTGAATCCGATAGAGGATCTTTCGGACTACCTTGGGAGGCAGGTTGCTGCTTTAAGTCCTCTTCCAAGGTCGTTAGATGAACTTGAACAAGGATTTCTCTGTGTCTGATCGTTGCTTCCCATTTTATTGACCGACAATTTAATTGACAGCATGAAAAGTTGCTGCACCCAATGTATTGCAGCTAGAGGTGGACATATTTCTTATTAGAGTACATTTTTTTTAGTGTTACCACCACATTTTTCCTCAAAATATTGTGATGTACTGTTTCTCCAAGACTGGATTTCTCTGCAAAGAGTGTAATCTTTTGTTGTAATTTATGTTTGTGCTGAATTTTATATTCATTCTATGTCGCATTAATTGAAGAACTATTTAGTGAACATATCCTTTAAATTTCTTGTTTCTATGTTGCTTCATTCTCAAATTAGACACAAGAAACATATTGTTCCTTAACTTTTGGAGGGCAGTGTATTTTTAAACAGATACGTGTGAAAATTTGAGTTCCAACTGGAAAGCATATCAGACCGCAATTTAATTGTAATATATTTAAGAAGCTGTGCGCAGACCTGGACATAAAAAACTTTAAAATGTCCCCTTACAGACTTTGCTGAGCGCATAAATAACAATATAAAATAGATAGTCCGTTTTTGTCTGAGAAAGTATGACAACTTCTATATTAGAGGATTTGGCGTGTGCGTTACGATAAGCAAAGTGCGAGAGACTTTGCACAACACCAGTGGAATTATTTTTATGTCCGAAAATTAATATTATGACACTCTTTGAAAAATATTTTTCTTACAAAAAAGAGAGTCGGAATCTAAACAAAATGATGTTCTTACTATGTCCATTAACAACACTGATTACCTTGGACAAGCATAAACTTTACTACAATAAAAGACGCTGGAAAGTTGATCTGAAAATCGAGGATAAAGGTCTAAAAATAAAGCATACTCTTACGTCTACGGATAAGCAGGAAATAAGTAAAATTAACCATAAGTTTGAAGGACCCTACCATAGTAACAACGGAATGTAGTTGTAATGAAGAACAAAGAGTAGCAAAAAATCTCTTCAAATGTGGATCAGGGAAAATGGTATTTCATTGTTGGAAGGAATGGGAATTCATGCAGAATTGGTGATTTGAGCTCAGGAAAATGTTCCTCAGAGGAGTGCAACGATAGACGCGAAAGCGTCTGCTAAGGAATCTGCGGAAGTGGGTCGTCCTGTTAGTGTGAACAAGGAAGATGAGCAGCAAGAGGGAGTGAATAGTCCTTAATTGCAAAAGGAAGAAAAAGTACAGTTGTAAGCAATCAGATTGATGATCAGTGTGTTTAGCGGGTACCTAATGGTGGAAGAATGTCAGTAAAGAGCCGCCGTGGAGCAAAGAACATCGTGGAACATGTTAGGATCTGTTAGGATGTAAGTAGAAACATGTTCAGAATAGGAGTCTAGTTACTGTGCTGTTGCTTGACTAGAGTTCCATGAAAATATGAGCCCCGAACATCTTGTAGGTTAATTAGGTTTATTTCAGAGCAGGAAACATGAAAAATCTAAACTGTCCTCACAGTTATTCGAACTCCGGACACCTCTATTTGCGAGCTGGACGTGCTTTTAGTTACAACGCGAAGGCACATGGTAAGATAGCCTAACTTTGATCATGTTGGGTAAGTGTTAAAAGTTAGCTGCATAGTCCCTTCGACCCGATAGTGTTGTAGCTTCGTGTAGGGTATTTGTTTGTAATTGTAAACTAGCTAATACGTTCGTGTGAAAAACTAAGAGAATTTGCAAACTATGTCTTTTTTTTACGAAAAGTTTTGAACCAAAGGTACTAATTATGCCGTCGAAGAATTATACATATATTCATAGTCGAATACATAAACGTACGCGTCCGTGTTTGCAGAGCTGTGTTTGTGGAGGTGACATAAGCGAACGAAGTATTTTACAGATGAGTCGAGATTCAACCAGGACACTGATTCTCGACGTACTTTTATCTGAAGAGATTTTCCTTCCTCCCTTATGAGGGAATAGGATCATTCCGGTGGTGGAGATGAAATGGTTTGGGCGGGCATTATGCTAGATGGCCGCACACCCTTGCGTGTGTCTGACAATGACCTCCCTGACTGCTCTCTATGAAAGGAAAGTTTAAAACCCTTGTTCGACTTTTCAGGGGCATAGTTGGTCCTGGATTCTTGTTAATAGACGACAACTCTCGTGCACATAGAGCTCAGCTGGTTAACCTGGTAATGGTAGAGGATATTCGTTGCGTGTATTGCCAGCCAGATATCTTGACTTTAACCCTGTATAGCATGTCTGAGACACTGTTGGAAAGGAATTTCATCTCGCCATCTCGTTCCGAGAACCATCCCGCAGTTGAAAACTGGCACAGGGACTCCTCAGCTGCCTCCTGTCCAGTATGCTGCCGTACTGCGCGACCTTTCTGGTTGTGAGAAAGGACCATACCCCATATTAGGCTCATTTTCAGTTCAATATCACAACGTGGATTTTGGACATCCCTGTACTGTGCGCTTTATGATAATCATGCGTACGTAAATGACTTTTGAATGGTTTTTCTGTTATAAATATTCAACAAAACGTACAAATTCTCTTCATTTTACGCTTGAGTGTATATTGTAGAACATCAGCGTGTTCTTGTCAACGAGAAGTTGATTTTTTTATTTATTTATTTATTTCAATTGTAACCCCAGAAGTCATAAGAAAAAAAGATTTTATGTTAACTTTTACCTTTTGAGTTGTGTATTATCCATAGTTAACACTAAGAGTTAACATAACTTGCCAACTAGTAAAGCGCACTTCTGAAAGTTAGCCGTTAGGTGCAAACTAGTACCTCAGTTTAAGTAGTAGTCAGATACTTTTAATAATTACAAAGAGAATGTAGTCTAATGAAGTGTAGAGAATCTAGTCACTTTATGCCAGCTAGGTGGTCATTTGGTGTTCTACGGCAAGGCTAATGAAATTCGTTATTATTACAGTTGATCGCAGGTCTCCTGGTGCATGCATGTTTGCTTTCTTATTTATTTATTTCCCTCCCCCTACCTCATGAATTCATGAAGTGTGACTTTTCAGAGCAGAACGACACCATTCATTCGGAACGTGATCTGTAAAATGACCCTTTCCTTCGATTAAGGAGATAAACGGCTAGCGATGCTTAGGAAAGGGGGGGCACTAGGCACGACAACATGTCCACTGGACGCTTGATCAGTGGAGGGCTGTTCTCTTTACGGATGAGTCCAAGTTTAGTCTAGAAAGCGATAGTAGGCGTTATTTGATATGGAGAGAAAATGGAACCCGTTATCATCCATCAAACATCCGTTAAAGAGATGCATACGGAAGAGGCAGTGTCTGTGTTTGGGGTAGCATCTTTTTGGGTGGACGCACAGACCTCCATGTCTTTCCAACGGAAATCGTGAATGCTCCGGTTTATAGAGATGACATCCTTGATGCTTATGTGCGCCCATGTGCCGGGGCAATAGGTGATGCTTTCCTGTTACAGGACGATAACTCAAGACCACACAGGGATCATTATCGTAGATCATTATCTTCAACAGGAAACAATTATGCGCATGGAGTGGCCAGCTCAATCCCGGACTTGAATCCTATCTAGCACGTTTGAAATGATTTAGAGAGATGTCTAGCTGCTTTCAGTCTGCCCCTCAGACCCTTGCCGCGCTTGCAACAGTTTTGCAAGATCAATGGCTCTCGCTTCTTATTGAACTGATAGACCGCATAATTGAAAGCATCATGCATCACTGTATGTGCTGTATTGCTTCTAGAGGCGACCGTATTCCCTATTGAAGGTACTTTTCCTATAGAAAACTGACACCTTCGATTTGTTCATTTTATACATGTGCTAATTTCTATACTACCATAATTGTCTGGTAATTTATTTTTATGTTATTTGATACCTTACTATGTGTTGTATATTGTGGGTAAGTTTCATAAAATTCTACATGTAACTTTTTTCAGTAATCGTGATTTTTCCTTAATTTATGATAACTATTTCCTTAATTTATGATTTAGGATCATTGTGGTTCGCTGCGAACCGATGAAATAAGATATGTATATTTAGATATGGATATCTAAATTTATAAATCTTGCGAAGATTTAAAGGTTAATATGATATTTCGGATATTATTATCGGATTCTCATTCCACGGAAAATATGCTTATTGTAACAAACAAAAACAAAAAAAAGTCAGTTAATAAAATCAAAGTATTATAGATTTTTTTAATCTGTAGTAAAGTCGCCAAGGTAGAAAGGAAACCACCATATAAGGTCAAAATAGAGTATAGAAAATGCCATATAACAGAGACATGTCGCTATGTTGAATATTAAGTCGCCAAGCGTCCTAATTACTTCCTGGTACGAAGTAAAGAAAGTATTGTAATCGCGAAAAATTTCGGGTATCATATATTAACGAAAATATCCATTTTGACAGCTCCCCAATCCATCTGAACGATGTTTTTGCGTGATATCTGTATGTACGGACACAGAATAAAGGTATCTTTTTTTCAAAACGGATTTAAAATAGATTCAGAAGAAATTTTTTTGTGTGTCGTCTGTACGTACGTATGTGTGTATCTCGCATGACTCAAAAACGAGCAGCCTCAGAACGTTGAAATTGTGTATATGGGACTGCTATAACATGCAGTTATATATATATATATACCTATTTTGTTACTCGCCTCGATGAGCTCAGTTTTTTTTAGACTTATATGTTGATAAATTGTGCATTTTTTGCTTTAGAAGTGATTGAATTCGTAGTTCTTATGCTTCGGTTAAAGTTTTTATGCCTTTAGTTAATCTGTATGCAATAGTTGTAGAATTATCAAGAATTAAAAATTTAATTAAGACACAATAACACGCCGAATAAATACTAATTCAGAAGACAAACAACAAAAATCAGCGTTATATTTACAAAATTTCCACAGGACTAGTTTCGATGGTTTTACCGAACCACCATCCTCAGCTGCAAAACCGCAAATGAACAAGATAGGAAAAAATGATTAGATAAGAAAGCCTGGACAAGAATAAGCAAGTGGCGCCGTCTGTTGGTGAAACCAGAACTAAAACATAATTTCTTTAAAGGCCGAAGGCAAATTTGGATTGGAATTAGGATCGTTAACTAGAACAGAAAAATTTTTATGAATGTGAAATGCCTCTAGAAAATCCAGTTCTCCAATGGAAGATGTTTTTTGAATAATTTTGGCAGCAGAAAAATTGAAAGTGTGATTTTCGGACCAACAATGTTGCGCAACAGAAGACTTCTGTGTTTCCTTTTTTCTAACATATGCCTCATGTTCTTTGACGCGAAATTTTAAGGCTCTCTTAGTTTGGCCAATGTAAATTAAACCACACTGGCAAGGAATCCTATAAATACCCCAGGAATTCATATCCGGAATGGGGTCCTTAAGTATGGAACTCGGAATTTTATTGATGGGAGAATATGCAACCCGAAAGTTAAATTTCTGCAAAATATGTGCAACTTTATAGCTAACTGATGGAAAGAAGGGAATGACAACAGAATTTTTATAATCTCCTAAAAGAAGAGTGTGCCTTTTAGTGTGTTGAGATGAGAATTTTTTAACTGCTTGATTAATAATGTTGGGTGAAAAGCCCCTGTCAATAGCTATTGCTTTTAAATAATTTAGTTCTTCATCAAGGGCTAGTTTGGAGGAGCAAACTTGAAGAGCACGGAAAACATAGGAATAAAATGAAGCTAACTTTTGCTTAGTCGGATGACATGATTTAAAGTGTGGTGGAAGGCAAACCGATGAAGGTTTACGGTAAACTGTAGTACTGAAGTTGGATGTGTTACGTGTGACCAGAATGTCGAGAAACGGAAGAGAATTGCAAGTCTCAAGTTCAAAAGTGAACTGAATAGCAGGATCAATAGAATTCATTGTCGAAAGAACTTTATTTAAATCATTTTTATTACCTTCAAACAGGGTAAAAGTATCGTCTACGTAACGGAACCATGCCGGGAAGTTTAAAGTTTCAAACAATTTTGATTCATAATAATGCATGTAGATATCAGCCAGGATGGGACTGAGGGGGCTTCCCATGGCTAATCCCTCAGTTTGCTTGTAATATTTATTTTGGAAAACAAAATGTGTTTGTTTCAAACAGAGTTGAGTGAGAGAAATTAGCTCATCAATTTCGATGCAAGAGAAATGAAATTCGCGAAGTCTGGCTTCTAGACATCTTAATGCACCCTCCACCGGGACAATGGTGAATAATGATTTTACATCAAAAGAAACCATGAGTAAATTACTGGGAGAAATGTTTTTAACCTTTTTTACAAACTCTATTGAATTTTTTATGGTGTAAATGTTATTGTCTAAGAGAGTGGAAAATCTAGAAACCAAATATTTAGCTAATGGATACGAGGCAGTACCTAAATTTGATACAATAAGGCGGAAAGGAATACCACTTTTATGAATTTTGGGAAGAGCATATAATCTGGCACAATTCGCAACAGATAAGCGAATGTTTTAAGTTGCTTGAAATGATTTGCGAAGATTTGATCGCAGTTTTTATTTTTGACAAGTCGGAAGGTGAAGGATCTTTAGGAATCGGATTATATGGTCCTTCGTTTAAGAGTTTAGTGACACCATCGATGTAAGTGTTCTTATCCATGACGACTATCTGGCCACCTTTGTCGGCCTTTGAAATGATAATATCCGGGTTAGAATGAATTTCGCGCATTGTAGCTCTTTCTCTCGCAGTTAGGTTTGGTTTCAAAGGTTTATTATTGAATTTCACATTATGAGCGATAAGATGCCTAATCATTTCTTTCTGTGAATCTGAAACTTTACTGAACTTGAAAGCTTTTTCGATAGGAGCCAAAATCTTTGGAATCGAGGGTTTACAGGTTTGTGAGAAGTTAAAATTATATTTTAGAATTCTCTCTTGTTCTTCTGAAAGACTAACATTAGAAATATTAACTATTGGCTTGATGTTTACAATGGGAAGATTTTTTGAACTACTTGAACTGGAAGACTGTAAAAGGAGTTTTTCGAATTTAACTGCAAGGGTGTTTTTATGACGGTTAACTGCATTCTCCGTTCTAGACCAAGACTTTTGTTCAAGGGCAGTGAATTTTAGATATGATTTAGCGAGTTCCAGATGAAGCTTATAGAGTTCATGTTCAATTTTGGACAATTGTTGACGTGTATCCCTTATGACGGACCGAAGTAAGGCAAGCTTGCAATTTAACAGAATTCTTGAAACGCGACTCGAAGGTTTTTGATTAGATTTGATTTGAATAAAATTGGGGATCAATTTTTTACATTTACATTTAAGTAAAAAGTCAAGATGATTCAGGAATTTTTGCCGTTTCAGGCGTAATTTAGTGAAACGATTAACGGATGAGGGCATGATAAACAATGCAGAAAAATCAAACTAAATTAACTAAGCAATAATAAAGCACACACAAAACAGCAGAAAAATCCCTCACTGAAATGAATAGAAAACAAAACGTTTGTAAGCAAAATATCCAAATATACAAAATATAAACATAACTTGAAAATTGCAAAAAAGTACTTACCGAAACTCATGCAATCACAAAATGGCGGCCACACCACGTGCAAAAAAGAAAGCAAAAAGTAAGCCTATTTGGGGCTTCAATAATTGTTTGTCTTCTGAATTAGTATTTATTCGGCGTGTTATTGTGTCTTAATTATTTATTTAACTTACTATTAATTTACATTACTTTACTTATTAATTTATATTGGCCAAACTAAGAGAGCCTTAAAATTTCGTGTCAAAGAACATGAGGCATATGTTAGAAAAAAGGAAACACAGAAGTCTTCTGTTGCGCAACATTGTCGGTCCGAAAATCACACTTTCAATTTTTCTGCTGCCAAAATTATTTAAAAAACATCTTCCATTGGACAACTGGATTTTCTAGAGGCATTTCACATTCATAAAAATCTTTCTGTTCTAGTTAACGATCCTAATTCCAATCCAAATTTGCCTTCGGCCTTTAAAGAAATTATGTTTTAGTTCTGGTTTCACCAACAGATGGCGCCACTTGCTTATTCTTGTCCAGGCTTTCTTATCTAATCATTTTTTCCTATCTTGTTCATTTGCGGTTTTGCAGCTGAAGATGGTGGTTCGGTAAAACCATCGAAACTAGTCCTGTGGAAATTTTGTAAATATAACGCTGATTTTTGTTGTTTGTCTTCTGAATTAGAATTAAAAATTTGTTTAAATGAGACTAATCCTAACGGATCGGTCATTTGTTTACATTTGAAACTTAGCAGAATAGTGAATTAAGTCAGTTTCTGCACTTTCAGTGTCTTTTTGCCGAGTGGGACCAAAAGTAAACTTTCAGTTTCGTGCACCGAAAAAAATCTGCCTTTATGCCCGCTGGCCGAATTGCTTATTTTTGCGTAGAAACTCTAATTTTAATTGTAAAAATTGTTTTTTAACTGTATTTGGTGTTTTATGTTTTTCTATATTTTTTAATTTTATTAAAAATATTCTAAGATTTTTATGTATTTTTGCCTTGCTGCGAAGTGAGAACTGAATTAATTGGATGAGAGATATATCTCTAATGAAATTCGAGGAAATAAGTTTAAATTAAATGCAGCAAAAAATGTGTATAATTTAAGAGGCCGCACAAGGAAGTCATGTGGTGTCCACATCAGATATTTTTTTAAATATCTGACCTGTAAATGTTGAATTTAGAAATACCTTATAGGTATTAAGAGCAGGGGTACAGCGTGGAACAAATAAATTCGAGAAATATTATGAATGTAAGCAGTTCATAAATTAACTTTTCGTAATAATTGTAGACAATGGCTTTTTGTTGATAGATAATGCTTTTTATTAATTGTAGACAATAACCTTTTTCCATAATTTAAGTGCTGTTAAAATAAACATTTTATTAAATTAGCTAAATTGCGTTGACATTTTGTAGGATATTTTTTTCATCTCTTAAGACTATCGTTTAGTTAATGTTATCGAAATAGTCATGAACAAATGTGATCATAATTAAGCAGTACCTAATGTATTTAAATCTGAACTAAATGGGAGCGCACACGAGTGCTTTTCAAGACTATAGACCACTGTGACCTACCCATTTCGGATCACTTTGGAATAGCCAAACCGGAACAAGGCAGCACAATAAATTTAGACTTAATTCGAAGCACAGTTACATTTAACAAAGCTGGTGATCACTAGTTAACTACTGGTTGAAGATCACTTGGAGTCAACAAATGGGTGACCGGTGTGCTGCAAGAAAATTAAAATTAAATGGAACCATACAAGCGCCCGTCAAGGTCCCCACTGGCATAATGGTTGATAGTCACTTGTGAGGATATACATGTTGTCAATAATCGTCCTACACCAGTAAGAGGTAGTGCCGCAAATCTAGATGGATTTTAAAGTTGAGATGAAAATAATGTCTGAGTGTGAAGCAGTTGAACAAGTTTAAATAAATTTTAAAATTAAACGAAATTATGCGGGTGCCTGTCAAACCAATTTGTCACTAGTAACCTACAAGTTAATAATACGGCCATGTGATCAAGCGATCACATGGCTGATTGATGATCATCAGTGTCTAAGTTTTTTTGGTTGCTTTAATAGGCTGTTAGTCACTAGGAAATAACTGCCCGTTAAAACAGGCGGTCACAGGTATCTTATGGTTACTGGTAGTCAGCCCACATGCTCACTGGTAGCAATGCAGTGTATTTAAAAAGTGTTAAAATTAGATGAAGGTGAAAGATGCCATTAACTAAATCTGAAGAACACCTGTGACCATTAAACTCACAGTCATCAATGACCGTTATAGCCCTTGCTCGCTGGTGATGTGCCCGAGTTTTCAATCACTAGTGCAGTGTTATCGCAGTAGCAAACTTGGGAAAGCTGTGAGTGATCGGTATAACATAATGTATTGCAGCGCTTCAAAAATTTAGGAGATTCCGTTAAAGACGTTCTTGTTATAGAAAATAGACTTTTCTGAAGAATGCAAGTTGAAATTTGAACTTTGTTAATGTAAAAGTGGAATCTTTTTTTTTTTTTAATGTAACAAAATTCGAATTATTTTATTCATTTTATGCCGGGGAAGTTAATTTAATGTCCTAAAATTGCACCTGGAAAATATGAGTTTGCAAAAACATCATTGACTGTTTTTCTGTAATAAAATGCCAAAATTATTACTGCAAAGTATAACTAATATTTCTAGCCTTTTCCTTACAAAAGCATCCCATACAAAACAAAAGGCTTATTACTGTGCCTTACTACAACAACTTTTCTCATCTATTGAAAATAATGATATTTGCTTTTATTTACAATAATCCAGAAATACCTGCTATTGTCAATCCATTTAAATTGTTTTGAATATAAACGCGTAAAATGAAAAGATCAGATGCAAGGGTCTTTTTATTTTATAAAATATTTTTTATATGGGAAATAAAATACCTATCTCAATATCTTATAATTTTTCAAGTAAAATTTGAGCGCATTTTTATCATAATTTAATTAATAATCACTTTTGTAAATAACTAATTACCCATTTGAAACTATGGAAAAAAGTACAATTTTGTTTACATGTCCATGGCGACCCAAACAGCTTAATTACAGACTAAATTTTCACCATACTGCTTAAAACTTGAATATAATCTCCCATTTTAATACTTCGAAGAGATGTTATTATTATTATTATTATTTTGAATTAACAACAAATTCTTGTACTTTATAGATAAAGATAAACAATACAAAAGTACGAATTGCTAGTTTGCGATACATAAAATATTTATTTCAATTTTTTCCGAGATTATAAAAATACTTTGCTCATCAGCATAAGAAACTGAATCCTTTAGTAAGTTTCCTTGCAAGGATTTAATGTTAATTAACTAATTAAGATTTTAGCCTTTGCTATAACTTCTTTCTATAGTCCTCACCAGAATGCAAGTTAGTTGGAGTATTTATATCAAGGGATTTGAATACTTTAGAATTAGAGGTTTGGGCAGCCTCGCTCGCAGTTACATCCTGTTCCCAGCACTGCCAAGGACTTTTCTGGCTTTAGCCATTTTGCTGCCTGACGTTGAAAGCGCGCCGTTAAATATTTGAGCCAGCTCAAGTCGAACAGTTTGCACAGTCTCCGACTATGATACTTAAATTTGAATTTAAACTTATGTTACTTGAAATACTCGCGAGTGGCGGAGTTTTTGTTCGTAAGCACAAGTGGTACCTTCTGTTAAAATTAAAAACGTTAATAAAAAGTTTATTTTAACTTTCGTAGGACTTCGTCATCTTAACTCAGACTGGAGTGATAACCCGCTTATCAGTCTAGTAAAGTTTAAAAGATATTGATTTAAGCTTTTACACAAGTAAAACCTGATAACTTTGTCTATACTTATTACAAAGATTCTTTGACAAGCCTTATTTTACATCATTAATGTGATAAAGAAAATATGTTTATATATACTGTAATATATTAATCTCAAAATCTCTAATCCTATTTCTTTTTTACATTACTGTCTGCAACCAGGGATGATGATGATGAAATTTTATAGCAACATTTGATTGCAAGCCTTTTAGATATTTTATATATTTTGATTTATTATCTACTTGATATATTATTATAACTATTACATTACCTTGCGTTTTTCTGGTTATACAATTTTACGTTCAAAATGGTAACTACAAATAAACACCTGAGATTTTGACAGAATTCATTTTGGTTCATGTTTTAATTTTATTCATCAGCAATAATTTGTGAAGAAAAGTTGAATATTTTCGTAATTGCTTATGCTTTTTTTTATTAAAAGGGAATTTAATGTTAAATTCTCCGAACTTTTATTTTGTTGAAGTATACAGATTACAAAATTATTATAATTTTTTGAAGTTCTTTCATACGGTCCTATTCTCTATGCTGATCTTGTTCACAAGATATGGTGGTTTTTCCCATGTGTAACGTATATACATGCCGGTTTCCCTTAGAAAAGACTCCACGAAGGCATCTCTCCCCTTAGGCAGATAGCCCTAGTGGGCTTTGCCTTAATAAACTAAACCAAACCAAACCAAAACAAAACAATCACAATTGGTGGTAGGAACACTGTAAAAGGTTTTGGGGTAAGTCGCTAAGTTGCCAACAGTACTACTGATTAATTAGTGAATCTAGTTTTTCATCCTTAATTGCTTTAAAAAATAACTATGGAAGAAAACCAATTACGGGAAAAGGCTGTCTTATTTAGAAGAAAACATTTTAAGGATAAATCACTCGCACACAGAAGATGAAGATGAACGTTGAAAATGACTTTAGGTTCTATCTTAATAAGATAATACCAGTTTTATTGATGAGAGCTGCTAAGTACAAAAACCTAGTAATCACCAAGTAAAATGTTGATAAAGATGTAAAGAAACTTCGCACTTGAACAACAAAACTCAGATAAAAGATCACCCTGTGTAGTCTTAAAAGTAAATTCTGCACCATTCAATCCGATTTCATTATACCTATAATTAAATTCCATTCCGACAAAGACACTCTTTAAAAAAAAATAACATTTGAAAGAAGTTTTTGAATTAGTAAAAGATCACTGAATAAATAGGTGAATGAACTTAATGCATGCAACAGAATTAACGAGCATGTTTGAAATATTCCAAATTCAAATTTCGAAACTTAATGAAATGAAAATTTTCAGTAACTGTAAATTTAATAAAAACTTCAAGGATGAAAGATTTCGTAATTTCTTAGCAATGAATATGTCTTAGAAAAAGAACGCTGTCCTTAAGCAAAGTATCAAAACGAAGAGTGAAAGGGAAAAAAAAATCATGTTAAAATAAAATAAAGGATACTGCAAAAATCACTCGAAAGCTCCTCTTTCCGAATTTGCCTATGCGATTTCTGGACTTGAAAGGCCCGGTGCGGAATTTTCTCATACGATTTAATAAAATGGGGAAGGAGATCATTTGTGCGAGACTTGACATCTCCATACTGATCATTTTAAAAATTTGTTTAACTATCTGTAGCTAAGTTCGCTCTCGCTTTATAAAGACGATTTTCTATTTAAATTTCTCGTTAGCATTTTGATGTAAAGATTTAGCATTTTCAATGTAATCATCTGCTATGTTTTGTTTTGATTAGAATACAGAATAAGGGATATATTTTGGAAGTAGTTCCTAAAATTCATAGATGGCTGGAAGATTTCATAATCGCCCTTACCTAGGAAAAATATTCGTATCAACAAATTGCAAAGCGACGTTAAAAATAGAGATTATTGCGATTCAAAGACAGTTATTCTTAATTGTTAAATATGAAAAGGAAAAGACGTCTAGCTGAAAGAAAAATTTAAAAAAAACCGCATTCTAGAACTATCTGAACGCGGATGAGTACAAAAAAAGTGAGGTCTCTGATCCTGGAAGAAAATCCATTAACTCAATGATCCATTGCATTGGAATTGGAAATCCTTGTGGCACTGTAAGTGAAATCATACATAAAGATTTGAAGTTAAAAAAGATGTATAAATCTAAAGTTCATTTGCTTTTGCCAAAGTATATAATGGAAAGAAATGCAAATTTTAGAAAAATATATGAAAAACACCTACCTATTGATAAATGGAAATTTGTGGTAACACCTGAGGCAGCCAATAAATTTGAGGCATGGGTGTTTTTAAGTAATTGTAATAAAAATAAAAATGAGATAAATAAATTAAAATTAAATTTTAAAAAAAGATAAATTTTTCTATTGCTCATCTGAAGAAAATGACCATACGAAACGGCTTTGGCAGTGCATAAAAATGTTTCCAACGGGATTCATGATAATTACATAATTTTGTTACAACAATAAATTAAAATTCAAAAAATCTCAAGTAAGGTTTAAATTAATTCACTGTACTATCAGCAGAATATTTTAAAATCAATTTTTAAAAAAGAGATTCCAGCATTATTGGAAAAGAATGCCAATAAATTTGAGCTTCATATGGACAAGGCCTTTAGTTACACATCTGAGTCAAATACCACTTATTTAGCCAAGAAAGAATCAGAAACAGGAATGAAATGTATCTCATTTAATGAAATACCTGTAAAATCACTTGACGCTCTTTCTATGGACTTTTAAGTTTGCGGTTTGTTAAACGGAGCCTTAGGAAAACGGCATCTAAGAACACTCACTGAACAGACTCTGGGAAACAACTCGAGAAGTGGGAAAAAATTGATATGAAAGTGCTAAGAAAAACTTTACTTTCATAGAAAATTTGAGCTGTACCCAAGAATCAAGGCTATTGGTTAGAAGCAAACCGCCAAAAGAAACACGCCTTTTATACATAAAAATTAATTTAATTATCAAAATCGTTTTCATGAACTGTGAACGATCTTCTGTATTTCTCGAATAAGTACGTGCGTATTCGAGTGTTAAGAAAACTTTTATTATTGCTACTCTGAAAAATCGAAATTTCATTATTTCGCGAATGCTGCCACATTTCAAACTTACTGCGAGTTTACTGAATACATTGAAGTGTGAGTGATCGATCAGTTTAGTTTGACATTTAAAATCAAATAAAGCGTAGGTGCTTCTAGAGAAAAGTTCTATTCAGATGCAAGGAGGTTCGGCAATAGGGATAGGGAATTTCACTGAAACTCGTTACGACAGAGTCCTTTGTGTTCAAACATTACAACATATATATTTATTATCATTAGAATAGCAGTTTTATAGAGGAAAGAAACAGCAAACTTCACCGACCCGTCGGAGGGGAAATAGCAAAATTTCTCAGCTTCGAATTTACATTAATTATGTATTTCTCGAAAAACTTCGCAGTCGGAGATTTACAGTAGCATTTTTGTTCTTTCCGATACGAAGTAATAACACAAATTATTAGCATGTAATTATACAAGCATTATATTATGTTTTTCTAAAATTGAAATTTACATTTCTAGGTCATCAAGCTAAATCTACGAATATGCAAAATCATGGTTTCAAGGAAAACACACCCAAAGGTCTGGCAATTGTTTGGTTTTGAAACAAATTGACTTAAGATTTCTGCGCAAATCTTTTCATGTAATTACTTCATTAAACATGCATTTCTTTCTTTTAGTATTATATAAAATATCGGAAATGCCCATAGAAATGGATGTTCGAATCCTGGAAAAGGTATGGATGTTTATAAAATATAGTGTCTTTGCTGTATGAGACATTCCAAATATGTGGCCGAAAGTCATCTCGTGTGGTTTGGTGGTAGGGAAAGAGAAGTGGGAGACCCTTTGGACCATCCTTTTTCTATCAAAGCTGGGGGGGGGAACTGGGTAAAATCGTAATGTCACCTATATGATGCCCAAGGCTCTTGCCAGTGACAGACGTAAACTTTCACTCCTTGCCACGATAGACTTCGTGGACTTGTTCTGATGATGAGATCAGACGAATGAGATTAGTCACAACAGTAACAGATGATTCAAAATTTTTCCATTGTATTGGTGCCATTTTCTGGGTTTTTGTTTATGATGAATATATTTCTTGTATATAAATCTGAATTGGCTACTTATGTTTAAGTCTGACAAGCAGAGATGATTTTAGCTATTTATGGAGCGGTATTCTTGATTATGTATCAAGATATGCAAGATGAGGTCAATCAAGCTGTACTGAAGGCAATAAATGGATATTATTTGAAATGTACAATCTTTATTGAAATGAAATCTGTAATGGAAGTAAATTTTTTCTTCTTTTTTTATGATTACGGGAATTAAAGAAAATGAACAATTTTGACTTTGTTGCCAAGAATGCTGTCTCAAATCAATCTTGTTTATCGAGTTATTAAAATAACTAAGAAGATCACAAAGTACCTTTTAAAGAAAAATTGTATTAATATATTTCAAAAACGATATTTACGACATGATAAAGGTATTAGCTGTAAAAGCATCAGTCTGATTTTTTTCGAGTCAATAAGACATTTATTTGTTTTTAAAATGAAAGAAAAATTTATTAAAAGTATTTTCCAAATATGAGTACACTCTTTTTCGGGTGTATAAAGGACATCTGTTTGTTTTCAAAGTTCAGGAAAGATTTATTTACAGTATTTTCCAAATATGAGTCTTTGTTTATTTATTTATTCAAAGTATTTTCTATTAAAAACTACAACATTTATCCATTTGTCTAGCAACAAATTTGATTCCGTGAACCAAAGTCTGCTTGTTTTGAAACAATCCAGTCATCAAGCTTGTTTTTATATCGTCATAATGAAAGTGTTCTTCATAAAATCCGCTTTGTCGATCGACACAAATAATATTCACTAACGGCGAATACGGCGAGAAGGCCATGCATTTCAGTGAAGTACTTCTAGAGTTTAAAATGGGCGAACACTGTCATGTTGGAAAATACTCTTGTGTATTTCGGGAAATTCTGGAACTTTCTGCTAAAAAAATGCATTCAAACTGATGAACTGTTGTTTATAATATCCAGCATTATTGTCTGACTCTTCTGAAACAGGGGCCCACCAGCGGCCGAGCGGTAAAGTCGCTGAACACTGGTAGTTCGGTCCGAGGTTCGAATCCCGCGAACGGGCTGGCTGCATGGGTGTTTTCGTGGTTTTCCCCATGTGTAACGTGTATACGAGCCAGTTTCCCTTAGAAAGTCCTCCACGAAGGCATCCCTCCTCTTAGGCAGATAGCCCTCGAGGCTTTGCCATAATCACACACACACACTTCTGAAACAGCTAAAACGTTTTATGGTAGTTTTCTGTGCTCTTTGTTAAGTGTTTCAAAATCTTATTAAGTGATCGGAATTTCTGTTTGTAAATTTTAATCGATGAGCTATGTAACTGTAAAATTCCAGATCAAACGCTTCTTTGCAATAGATACAATTTGAGAATAAACGAAGCAGTTTAATATAGGCGAAACAATTTAACAATTTAATACTTAGTAATGATTTTAAAATAAATAACATTAATTTTCTCTTGTAGTAATATTCTTAATTTCTTATTCTTTAATGTAGTATGTTTACTTTTTAATGTATTTCTTGTTGGAATGAATTTTATTGAATATTTATTACATTAATAACTAAAAATGTATTATTTCCTTAATACGTTATGTATGACAACATTATTAATTAGCCAGCATTTTTATGTTGAAAAAAATTAAACTAACAAAGCAGTAACTGATTTTCAACATTAGTACTTAAAAATATTATCGCCATGCAAATAATATGCTTGTAATAAAATTTTAGATTGTAGCTTGAAATTTTAGCTTGCAATGAAATTTTACTATCATTAGTAATGCGCATTGGGAGGAGATGTTCAATACTTCAGTCATCATTCTACTCTTTATGATATTTTTTCTACTTCATTCTGCTTCTAATAGCTGGTTTGGATATAAACATTTATGCATTGCTAAAAAGAGTAATTATCTCTCTTGTGCCTAAATTCGCATTTTTCCCTTAATTATATACAGGGTATATCAGTACAGCGGTGACAATCTTTCAGGAGAGATAGAGTACACCTAGACAATGGGAAATCACATTGCATGGTCGAAAACGCTTTCCTGGCGCTGTAGGGAAGACACAAAAGTCAAGAAAGCAAGGACACTAACAGGCTGAGAAAGCATGTTTATTATTCGGAGAACAACAAAAACAAAGAAAAAACAATATAAACAGGCAACGATCATCACGAAAGAAGATGTTCGAAATTACGACCCTGACCGTGATGCAGGAAACGTGCGCCATGCATCTTCCATGGGATCTTCCATTCATGATGGAGATCTTCCATACGCCAGAGAAGTGAGGCCTGCATCACGGTTTGCTATGTGATTTCCATTTGTCTAGTTGTACTCTATCTCTCCTGAAAGTTTGTCACCGTTGTACTGATACACCCTGTATAATTTATAAAAATCGACCAAAGCGGTTCCTTAAATGTTGATTTCAAAATTTCTTGAACCTATAAATTTTGTTTCTAACTATTCTGGAGTTACATTCATCGCGTAAACAAATGTAACCAATTGAGATAAATAAATATTTTATTGCTGAGGCAAATTGTGGGTCCTGTTGTACCGGCGGCGGTACAACAGTGTAAGTATGATGTAAATGTATGATTATTTTGTACTAGTCATCTAAACGATGTCGTCAAATGGAATAATTATGTTAACCTCTTTCCCGTGTGTAACGTAAAAACAAATCGGTTTCTCGTCGAGTCTTTCATGAAGACATATTTCTCTGTTAGGCAAACATCACTGACGTACTTACCGTTAAACGATTATTTAGCGGAATTTTAGTCTCATATAGATGATAGGTGCATTCTTTTAATTAAACGACGGAAAGCTATTTCTTTTATTAATATATAAATTATAGAAATGCCTTTTTACAACTAAATTGCTATTAGTACTAGGAAGTTTTACGATTTATAAATTATTTCAGATATTTGTTTGATTCCAAAGCTATCAAAAAGAAAAATTTTCTTTTCCTCGTTTTTCCTCCTCCTGTGCTTACAGTAGTAAATTTGCGTTGGTTTGAGGGGGTTATTCCAAGTAATAAATTTGAGATAACTTCATGTGTTCCCATTTCTTCATGAAGAAATAGTTATATGTGATTTTACTCATAGTCCTTAATTCTTGATGAGCTGAAGTCCGAAGTAGTTAACAACAGTTAGAAGCAGGTGCTAGTAAATTATTTCTACATCCTTTCTATAATTTATATAAATTATGGATATTATAATTATAAATGAATAATTATAATTATAAATGATATTATAATTATAAATGAAATAAATATATCATTATTATTTTCCATAATTTATATAATCATATCTAAATTACTCATTGCGAATATTTTACATATTCTATAAAATATTTATACGGATTCTCCATCAGATTCAGAATTACTGATATTTAAGGCTTTGGCCAGCCCATGTTTTACGAAGTTCAAAAGGGACAGAGTTTGACCGTAGCATATGCATAAAGTAAAATGTCGAGAATATTCGGATAACGACAAAAAATGTGAAAGAAGATTGAGTTGGGTAGACAGGTTCACTAAAATTAAGAGATTTTAGCAAGATGTTTAAACTGCAATTTTCTTTCGGCTGTTTAAACCTCCAATTACCTTTCCAGCGTAATTAAACGGAATACTTTACCTATCCCTTATTCCATAACTATTGTTGGAACAATAATAATTCTTAAGCTAGAATATCTGTTTTACGATTCCTTTACAAAATTTCTACTTTGCTAAAATAAAGAAAAAATAAAAATAAAAAAAAAAAAAAAAAAAAAAAAAAAAAACGTCCTATGCTATTTATTTCTTTAATTCATGCCTGAGGATTCAGACCTCTTGGAAGACTTGTAACAAATTTGGTCGAAAACAAACGAGGCGAAAGTATGCAAATATATTTGTTCATAGTAAAATATATGACTTGTAATTGGTTATTTATTCACCATTTATTACGAAGAAAAGATATAAACAAAGAGCTCTTAAAAGCTTATCAGCAACATACTTAGAGATAAGTTCATCGGTTTAACATGCTGTGTAATTTAAGCATCTAGATGAGGAATAATTCTTTTCGATCGGTAATAAAATTCTGACCGTTACAAATAAGGGCCGATTGACGGTGCATGACACTTTTCATTTATCTTCTGTAAGTGTTTTGCTCAATGAATGCATCATAATTAATCATTTCGAAGCCATTTTATCTAGATGTTTTAGCAATATTTGCGACGGGTGTTATTTTATGACATAAGTGACTCAAATGAAATAGTTTGATACACAAGACAATAAGCCGATTGCAAAATTTCCAACTTCCTGTGTACATTATCAGCTACATACACAATAAAACCTACAGGCTATGACGAAGTTTTTATGTAGCATAATAGGCTGCAAGTATCTTACCATGTTTATTTTATTTTATTTTGTTCAAATGGTAATATTGTACTTTTTAATGTTTATAGCATCTTATGTTAAAAACAATTGACCTTTAAGAGTGAAATGATTTTGACTTAAGTACTAATTTTATTCAACGAAACAAATTCAGCTTTATGAATTGTCAAGACTAAAGATTATTTTTATTAAAAAAGTAAAATATTTGTATGATTTCATTTATATTTTAATTTAAAAAAATCTTTTAATGGTAAACTCTGTAACGACATTTTAGGCTAAAAGTTGAAGTTTTCAGGTTTTTCATATGAATAAGTGTTCAAAGTTGTTTTATTTGGTCTTTAGCGCAAAAACGTATTCTCTATTTTTATCAGTCTACCGCTTTCTTGTCTAGTGTCATTTAATGAAGCACAAGCTTAGAATCACCGATAACAAATATGGTGTCATTTCTGGAAAGCTTGCTCCTTTTATCGCATTTCATTATCTGAGTATTGCTGTGAGTCTGGGCGCAACTACAGCACTGAGGTAAAGTAATCCATTATTCACATTTAAGCTCCAGGATCCAAATATCTGTCTGCAATGATACGATACTGAGTTTGAAATTTGCAGGACGGTCGATTCCTGGGAAAAGTGGAAATCGATAGGAATTGCCTTTATCGAAGATGCTGTGCTGCCATACATTTCAGCGTCTGAATTTAATGTAACAAAGATGCAAAAGCATACATTTACAGTGAACATCATTATGCGAAGTATTTTGTAGAGGCCTTTTTACTTGTTTTGTATTACATATTTAATCGTTAGATTCAGTGAATATATCGTGGTAAAGCACTCGAGGGTTAACTGCTTTTAGGGAAAGGCTGCTTTCATGGGAAGTATCCATTCTAAGGCCTTTCTTAATCCCTTTCAAGGAAATTGGCTCATTATGCATGACGGAAATCTCGTACATTTAGTTCGTTCGCTAGAGGGTGAATCCAGATTGAACTACGACAGTCAATCGATCACATTTATTAACTGTTTAATATTAAAGCCTTAAAAGTTGTTTAACCTTTAGAGTGCCACAAGGAAAATAAATTTATAATCCAAACTTCTTTAACAACTTGGAAAAAAAAAACGTACTATTATTTCACATTCAAAATTGTTATTCCTTTATTTTACAGGAAATAAAGATCCTTTATTTATTTTCTGTTGTTGAATTCATGTTGCCTCCTTTTGAAAATACTGATCTAAAACTTTTGATATTTGATTAAAATTTCAATAAAATGGTTTAGGCTTGAAACACAATATGCTTAAAATATAAAGGAGGAGTGTCAAACCTTTCGAAGCTTCTGGGCCTCATAGCCCAATAAAATTATTCCAAGGGCTGTACTGCCCGACAAAAGTGCGTATGACGAAGGTATCCAGGTAGGATAAATAGCTCAGGGACATGGATGCCTATGCAGAAAAATAGCCCAAATTCAGGTATTTTGAAAATAGAGGTTTTCAGTTCTTTCGTTTTTCCTTTCTTTTCCTTTTTTTTTTTTTTTTTTTTTTTTTTTTTTTTTTTTGTTTCTTTAATTATCAAATGGGGCAGATAGTACTTTTTGAAATTACTGCGCATTTCAAGCCCAATCACGCTTACTGGCGGAACTTAGTGAATTCATCCCATATCTCATCATTTTATTAAAAATCCCGCATATTTTGTCTTTTTTTATAATCTTTTAAACATACTTAATTGCCTGTCAGTAGTCACGCATAAAGAAGTTTGTGTGAATTATCGTTTTTCCGTAATATTGTTCATTCTGTGGTATTATTAAAATCAAATCCACATAATTTTTAGTCATCCTTTTACTCGTATATAGATATTTTGTAACTGGACCCGATATTCCTTATTCCTCAGTTCTATAACTGCATCTCTACCAATTTTTGTATATATCTTCAATGCACATAATGTCATTTCTAATATCTCAATACTATTATGAATTCAATGTGCGTCAACTGCAGCAACTAGGCTACACATATTTTATCTCACAGGTTTCTCCATATACTTGCTTACGTGTTCTCGTGTTGATTATTTGTGTATAAATATTGACATTGGTGCATATTGCTTTTTTTTTTTCTCTCTATCCCTTTCATTTTGGTCTGAAAGTTTTTTTCCTTTATTCTCATTATGTGCGTGAAAGTGTAAGAGAACCTCTGTTAGAATTAAGAATATGGAGAACCTATGACTTGTGTAAATTAACGCGTACTTTAGCGCATATTTTCAGAGCTCCACTGCAATTACTGTTAATTACAGATAGTCACAATTCGTAAAATGTTTTTCTCACTGGCATCGTACATGTATTTGTCGCTAAAGCTCAGAATCACTATAATATTCGCTTTCCACATGTTGCCCTGCCTGAACCGTGTATAAAGCAATACGAAGCATCTCGAAGTGTGACGTTATTCATTAAAAACATCTCAAGTTCTCTCAGCATTAATTTCACATTTTGTGCATTCGTGCTACATCCACATATTCATTACTGTGATTCCACAGATCACTACACCTTAGAGTTCACGTCACAAATAACAGGTTTTTGCTACCATCCGCTGCGACAGAGCCTTAATTCCGAATGGCTCAATTTTTAGGCGAGAGCCATGCCGATATCACAAAGTATCAATTGCACCTGAGAAATAACGCTACTCGGAATTGATGAGAAAGGTGGAAATAGTACGTGCCTCTAGCACACTATTCTATTAATTTTTGCCTAGTGTGCTTGCTCTTTGCAGCATTTACATGCAATGCGCTTTTCGGTTATGATTTGCATTTTTTGCCCTTTTATTTTTGGCACAAATTGAAAATGAATTTTTTTTCTGCTACGAACAACATGTAGCGTTACAGAAAATCTAGGTTTCAGCTGTCAAATCAATAAAAGCTAATTGTCATGCAAAATTGTAACGTGCATTTAAAATTCGTTGAGTAAAGCAAGCTCTTCTAGAAAATGCGCGGGGAAAACGGTGACATAGCAGTGAAAATATGCAGCCTCCTATTTAATGTAGAAACTTTTATGTGGGTTTTTCTAAAGACTAATTTAAATTTCACTGTTTTCATGTAATATCATAACAGCGTTTAAAAATTCCATATTCTTTATGAAATCCACTTTCTACGTCGTTTCTGATAAAATTACGATCAGCTTAAATTTAAGCGAAGAATGCTGTTTTCAATTTTGAGATGCAACTCGTAGCAACTATCACTAACAACATTGAATATATCCACGCCAGAATTTCTTAACCTCATTCTTTCTCTCCAATTGAAGAGACAGACTGATAATGTATGATAACAGGAGGCCTGACTCTTCTTTAATACCCGCTGAATTATGTGGACGAGAAGGAGGTTGAAGCATCTTAGTGCAGTACATCTACCTTCTCTTCGCGCAATCGCCTATCTTACGGCAGTCGACAAATACTCCAAGGCAAAAACTTCCGTTTCCATGGCAACAAGCAATCTGAAGTGATCTTGCCAGTTCCTCCTGGCTGGCTGCTGTTGTTACTGCTAAAGAGTTCTTTCCAGTTGAAACGTTTCTTTTGTTTCAGAGAGAAGCTGTGGTCTTTAACTTGCCTTGAACTTATTATACGTTTCGGTTAGCCTTCTTTAATAGCCTTCATGAATGCGTATTGTTAACAATTATATTCGATAAATAGAGATCCTAACGAGTTTGACTCGCAGAAGTTAAATTTCACTATGCAAGTGCATGTATGTATTTTGGCTTCTAGGCGATGAATGCTCATGGGATGTTGCCAAAATGAAATAGTTTTTTTAGACAGACTTTAATCTTTAAAATCTTTTCTAATTGAGTGTTCGCGTTAAATTCCGAAGTAAGAGTATGATTATAATTTATTTTTTAAAAAACTCTACAAGACCTGGTATAAAATGAACAAACTTTTTCTTAACCAAGCCAGGACAAGACAATTTCATTGACTTTAAACGAAGGAAAAGAAAAATACTATTTACAAATAACATCTCTTTTTATTGTACCAAAATCTCATTACACAAAATAACAAAAAATGCAGGTACCTAATAACTAATATATTCTTAAGGAATGTTATTTGATGATGATCCTCTTCCATGTATTTTCTTCAAAATTTTTTTCGCAAGAATCTTTCGTCTTAATTTCAGTTTTAGCCTTTGTTTAATTTTTAGTGTTTACGCTTCTGAATGTAATATTTCGTGAATTTTTTTTTTTTAATCAGATAAATTTTCTTGCACTATTTAAGCTTTATTTTACTATTTTATATCGCGAAATATTTTTCAAAGTGATACGTTTAAAATTCTGTAGATGCTTTAATTAGTCTATCCATTTTTCCAGCTACGAAGTACAGTTGAATTAAAAATCCATGAGAGAGTTTTGAGAGTTCCCTAAAACTCTCTAAAAGTTGTGTAAGACACATAATTTGACCAATAAACGTAATTCTATTTTAGTTCCACAAAAAGATGTACAATATTATATGGAGTGGCACTAACAAAATTCATGTCCACTATTTAAATAATCTGAAAATATTTAGCGAATGAGGATATTCACAGAAGCATAATTAAATTGTGATGTAAGACATTTGCCAACGCTCGATTAAGAAAATCCGAGGCTTAAATATAGCATTGTTTTAAGAACCCTGAACACCCACTTTCATTCTTTTTGTAAGGGAAAAATAGGGTCATGATTGATTTAGAGTTCCTTTTAAAATCCGTGGCCCAAAGCCTGGGTGTTATGGTATATACCAAAGCCAGGTAGTAATCAGGCCCTGAACACTTTTCTAAACTCTACGGCTGTTCCACACAATCCTATATGGCTTGATAATTTTAAATTACAAGCATTTTACACTAATTTAATGAATCTTTCGAAATGGCTCTAAATATGTTCGAAACTTTTGAGGTAAACAAACACGTCGTATCAAAATACGTTTGCATTAGAAAGCCATTTATCCGAACCTGTTTATAATTTCTATAGCATGTTTTTTTAAAAAATCCCTGGGGATTTTTAAATAACTAAAGGTAATAATTAATCTGTTTGCCATTATTTAGCAAAGGTATCACCAACATCCATATCAGAAACACGGATTTAAAGGTTTTGCTGTTTTCAATTACATGCATTTGCTGTTTTCACTTATATGCATTTCTATGTTGTATTTTGATAAATTAAATTATACTAAAACAGCAAGTACACTTTCTATGAGATTAATATTTTCGAATTATAGTGCAGAAATAATAATTTTTTTTTTTTTTTTTTTTTTCCCTTTAAACCAAGTATATGTAAAAGCTTTAGCTGTGATTTCCTCGAAACAACGATTATGCAGATTTATTCCTTTACATGATGCGAAGATAGTGCACATCTGTACTTTTATACAAAGTCGAATTATATGTCTCTGTATGTTTGGGGCGTGTACCATTTAGTGTCCTTCCACCAACTATGTTATGAATACCCTTCAACATTAGAACTAATATTGTGGAGGTTCCTGAGTACCTTTAAGGAAGCTGAGAAATATTCGAAAAGCTATACAAATAATGCTATTAATAATGATCATAAATCTTTAACAATGACAAGTGCCACATTCTTCACGTTTAATGTAGAGCGAATTGAAACATATGAAACATTAATAATATTTAAATAACGACATTACTTAGGCAAAAAATAACAAAAGGCATATCATCTTCATCAATCATTGATTTCCTGCTTCAAAAAACTAAATGAGTTTACTAAGGTTCCTGAACTAAAATCTGATGGATGATAATTCACCAGTTTGAAATTGGGCAATTAAATCTCATCTCCTTCTCTTCTCCCTAGTCGCTCTTTTAAGTGATAGGGAAGAGAAATATAGGAAATTAAAGATCTTAGCGAGAGCACAATTGATTTTAAAATTTTTTTTGTTACGAACAAGTGACGTTTCTGAAAAGTCAGGTATTTGTGGATATTGATAACTTCCTCTGTGACGAATAAGTTCCATCAACTAGCCACGGTTCAATAGAATGTACAACTTCATTTTATCTTCATTTCCTCTGAAAACTAGGTATGTTTTTTTTTTTTTTTTTTTTTTTTTTTTAAATTCATTATGAAGATCAGAATATTCTTTACGGGTCACTGACATATGGGGTGACATTTGTTGATGGGGACCTTTGTATAAGATTTTGGATATGCTGATACAGTCTTTCGAAGTTGATACCCTCACTGTAACTCAGCATTTAAATCTGAAAGTTACTTATTGCTGACTATTAAAAATATCATAATCCAAAGTCATTGTTCGAGATTTAACAAGAACTAACCGTTCTCCTTTCTCCTAATAAACTTAAAATAAAATAACTTTACATATAAAATTCTACAGCGTCATATTTATTTTCAGAATCCATAGAACTGCAACAAAGATCAGATGGTTGCCACTCTTACAGTGATAAACTATGAAAAGAAAAATAACAACTGAGGCTGGGTTTTAACAATACTCCCACCTTTTGATTGATGACATATACTTAATCAATCAAAACAAAATATATAAAAAAATACTGTCCATACAAATATTAAGGCTAAATAATAAACAAAAGAAAAAATTAAGTTCTTAAATTTCTACTCTAAAATAACTCAAGTAGTGTTCAAGTTAGAAATCTAGATGGAATTTTAATTTGTCGTCCACTTCTAGTCACGGCAGTCTTAATGTCCTTTGATAAATCTGCAGCTGAATTATTCTTTGGTAATTTTGAGACTAGACTGTCTTCACCCTGCGTCTCAGTTTCATTTGCCTCATCTGACTCCAAAGATGAAGGTATTTCGAGAGGGAATATTCTCTGGATTGGTCGAACTAATTCTCCAGACATGGTTTTGACACGAACTACTCGAATGTTGCCGTCCTTTCCTGGATATAGTTCAATTACTTTTTCTAGAGGCCACAATACCTTGCGTTTGTCATCACATTCGATAAGAACTATATCCCCGATTTTTATCTGTTGAGAAATCGGCACTGTAGATGGACGTTGCACTAGCAGGCCGAGATATTCTTTTCTAAATCTCTTTCTCAAGAGCTCTCGTAAATTCTGTAAATGTCTCAGTCTCTTGTTGAAATCAATTTTATCAAGATGATCCAAGTCAGGAACTCCAAAGACTGGAATTTCCCCTAAAAACAAGGATGGTGTCAAAGGGGTGAGATCATCAGAGTCCTCTGACACATAAGTGAGTGGTCTGGCATTCACAGTTGCTTCGCAGTCGCACAGCACACTCATCAATTCTTCATAATTCAGACATGGCTGCCCTAGGACTCGACGCAAAAGCTTCTTAATCATTTGAACAAGTCGTTCCCAAAAGCCAACCCACCATGGTGCTGCGGGTGGACTGAACTTCCAGTCGATCTTGTTTGTGGCGGCTTCTATCTCAATGGTATTCTAATTAATCGATCTCAAGAGATTATTGGATCCGACAAAATTGCTTCCCTTATCGCTATAAATTATCGATGGCCTCTCTCTACGAGCAATAAATCTTCTAAGACCAAGTAAAAACGTATGCAAACTAAAAGATTGTCCTTCTGTCAATGAAAGTAGTCTGGGAATCTTCACAGAGGATAACAGGGCAATTCTTTGACCCACTTCAAGAATTTTCTTTTAATATCTTCAGGTAGCTCTGCATCCCAGCTCAATTTAGTTTCCCAGCTCTTTTGCAAGTACAACTTTGGAAGGAGTGTAAAAGGGCATGTGAAACCTATTGGGTCAAAAACTCTCTGTACAATTGATAGTACGTTTCGTCTTGTCACTGACAGATCAGTCAAGTTGATATTAGGGATGTCACAAAACAAAGAATCTTCATATTTTTCCCACAGAAGACCAAGTACTTTCAATGGTTCGCTCATTGTATATTTTCCACTGTTCAGTTCTGTTTGCTCCTACCCTCTTAAGTCAAAGTTAGCACTTGCCATTAACTGAGTTAATTTTGCAATAAAGTATTCTGCTTCTTCATTCGAATTCGCTGAAGTGACACAGTTGTCAACATAGAAGGAATTTTTCAATTTTGTAGCCACTTCCTTCAAAGAAGGTTCACATTGGTCTAAATGAGAGTTGATCACTGCTCCTAAAAGAAACGGACTGCATTTTAGTCCAAAGACTACTCTGCAATGGCGAAATTTTCTTATTTCCTTTTGTTCCGAGTTTTTTCACCATAGGAATCTTAGGAAATCACGTTTAGATCTTTGAACAGATATTTGAAGAAAAGCTCTTTTAATATCTGAGATAATCCCTATTTTTCCTTGCCTAAATTCAAGAAGCAATCTAGGTATTAATTCAATTAAATTTTGACCTTTTGCTAAACAGTCATTAAGTGACAGGAAATCTTTTTGCTTGCACGAAGCGTCAAATACAGGCCTTACTGCTGTTGTACAGTTATCTTTGAAGACCGGTCTGTGGGGAAGATAATGATTGTTAACTCGTTCCTCTTCTTCTGTTACTCCAGATTCGAGCCATTCTTCGAACACTGCATTGTATGTTTCAAATTTATCTTTCAACATGAGCTTCTTTGTCGTGGAAATCAATCGCTTTTCAGCAACTTCTCTGTTACTTGGTAAAGCTTCTTTATCGTTGATCCAAGGTAAACTGACTTCATAGCGATCATCCACCCTCTTCAGAGTCTTGTGAAAGTGATCCCACACTGCTTCTTCTAACTCTGAGTCAGTTTTACTTTCTTTGGCATCTGTAATTTCCAGTGCTTCTAGCTTCCAGAAGTTTTCTATGTCACTGCTGTGAGTCAGCATCGACGTTATGGTTGAAGACATGGACAAGGAGTTTCTTTCTGAAACGTTATCTTTTATCTTTCCCATGATTGTCCATCCAAGTACTGATTCCACAGCAGTCAGCCTATTTTCTAATTTCTGAATTCTTCCGGTTAACAGAACTCCTGCGACGTCAGCTCCAATAAGACCTTCTATTTTCAAATCCTTTTTTCCTACATCAGATGCATGGATATTCTTCTGTCTTAGTTCTTCTATCCATGGTCCAGGCTGTAAACTGACTACTGGTCCACAAATCTTCGACTGTTCCAACAAGATTAGTCGTCTAGAAAAATCACCTCTTAGGCTTCTAACGTTCACTTCATAGCGTTTGTGAATTTCTCTCTTTGTTGTTACTCCTCCAAAAAGTGCATGGATTAAAGATTCAGATCCAATTGCGTGGCACCTTATGTCTACAGCAGTTTCCTTTAATATGTATGAACGTTGCGATCCTGTATCGATAAGTGCTCTTACTGTCTTCTGCTTTTTGTTTGCGTCTATATTAATTAATAGTGTTTCAAGAAACACTTCATCTAGGAAATTAGTGCTCGCAAGTGATACGTTTTGTGTTTCTTCTTCTTTATTCTTTTCAACATCATTGCTCTTTTGGTGGGCAAATACGGACACATGACACCCCAATGTCTTTTCCAGCATATCAAACATCGTACATTTGTCTTGCATTGCTTGGCCCTGTGCCCAGTTTTGAGGCAGAGGAAGCACCCCTTCTTTTTCTTAATTTCATCATTCTTTTGACTCAGAGGCATCTTCTGAGCAACAAAGCAATCTCGACTTTCATGAAATTTTTCACAAAATATGCAAGAATTCTTCTCACTATAATTCGTTGCTTTATTTTGGCCTGAGAATAAATCATTTGCTGTAGGCACGAAATGTTCACTCTGGTACTTTTTATCTTTTCTACTTTCTCTCTTGGCACTCGAATCAATTAATTTAAATCCAGCTTTTGCCAAAGAAATTCTCTGCTCTCCTTCCACTTCATTCTCTAAAAACAATAATAATTGTTTCAATTTATCAGAGTGAGAATTTTCTGCTGTAATTATTAATGCATAATTTCTAATCCAAACTCGTAAAATTTCCTCTGGAATGCAAGATTCCACGAGCGGAAACAGCATTGCAGCGTATTTATCGCTTGTCATTCCTATTGACTCCAACGAACGCAAATACGACTCTAACTTGTCATACAATTCTGATATTCTGTATTTTCCCTTTTGATCAGTGACATTTTTAATAATCAAACCTAATAATTCCCGAATATAGAATTCTACCAACAATTCTTCCCTGCCGAACCTATTTTTTAAGCTTTCTATAACTTTTTCATAATTTTCGGCAGTTGCAGGGAAGCTGTTTTTACAATATCCCGTGGTCTCGTACCGGGTACGGTCGCTTGAACGAGATAATGCATCTTATCCTCGTTTTGAATTTCTTTATCTTCATGTATTCGCCGAAATCGGCCCCCAAAACGGTAACCAATCTTTAATTTCGCCACCGAATTGTTTTAACTCAATTTTAGGTAATTTCAGTTTCCGTTTGTTCGAATTCGGCGGAACACTGCCTATGGATAATGTCGTTTGGCGATTGAAGAATAATTCCATTTCTACTCGTATTAAATCTAATTTTTCTTTGTATTCTTCAATTTTCGCCCATTCACTTTCAAACTATCATTTGAAGAAAATTCCGAATTTAATATTTGAGTATCAAATGCATTAAGTTCAACAGATAGACGTTCTAAAGTAACAAGTTTCGTTTTTACAGATTTTGCATCAGGAATTTCCTTTTCTAATTCTTGCAAAATTGCATTAATTGTTCTCGTAAAAGGCGCTGTGACAGGTTTTCGTTTCTCAATTAACGATTCCATTTCAATAAAAATAAATTCAATAAAATCAAATAGAATTAAATTCGATAAAACCAACAAAATTACCTTGACTTGTTTTACCGATCACTTCCGTCGTCACCAAAATTGTTCGAGATTTGCAAGAACGAACCGTTCTCCTTTCTCCTAATAAACTTAATATAAAATAACTTTACATATAAAATTCTACAGCGTCATATTTATTTTCAAAATCCATAGAATTGCAACAAACTACAACAAAGATCAGATGGTTGCCACTCTTACAGTGATAAACTATGAAAAGAAAAATAACAACTGAGGCTGGGTTCTAACAGTCATTCAACCATTTTCTTCGTAAAGCCCACATCTTCAAGCAACGTCTAAAATTTGGCCATTTGCTGTGGTTCAACCCGTTAAATCTTAGGCAAAAATTGTAAAAAAAAACTTCAGGTTGCATACTTATTACACCGTTACTTTTCAGGAATGATGAAATGATATATGATAGTATTAAACACTTGACGTCGACATTAAGTTTGCAAATCTTATTACATCTACTTTCAGTTGCTAGGACTCCATCTCTCGCTATTCTTCGGTCCCCCCCCCTGAAAGTTAAATCCAAGACACATTTTAAATCATTAAAGTGTAATTTGCTAAGTTCAATTAGAAGTTCTCTGGAAATGTCAAATTCATATGCGCACTATTGTCAAGCATGATTCGGAATTAATAAAGCTCCAGAATTGGTAGGATTTCAAAATGTTTAATTAGTGTTTCCAGAGCTGTTTATTAAGTCATATATTCTTCTAGCAACTCTTTGATGTGAGAGATATAGTTCCGTTATCATTGATTCTTTTTTTTAACAAGGCATGCAGCAAATGCCAATTAATATAAAAACTTTTTGTGCGTGATATTTTCATATTGCTATTATAAGCGTTAAAAAATTCTGGCTTTATTTTAGTTTCTTTTTGCATTTTGCTGCAAACATGATAAAACGCAGTTTGTGATTAACAGATGATCGAATTCAGGCTGTCAAAATACATACTACCCCTACACTATAAGAATGAGCTCACCGGAATGACACAAAAACATGAAACAAGTGAGAAAGTTATTTAATCGCTGGTCAGGGATATTGAGGCATTGTTTTGTCAATTATGGGTGCGTGTAAAGCGACTCTGATAAAGGCCAGACGCGATAAAGTGAAAGCTAGGAAACAGTATCGCTTGAAACGGACTGCTTATCTGTGCGCGCGAGCTGTTATGGTTGTCTTGTTTGATATGCTATAACTAGAGAGTAACTAACAAGCAATAGATGCGAAGACTGGCCTTATAATCCATAACCAAAGCGTATAATACTGAACGGATAGCAACTTTACATGTCCTTTCTTGAGTTTCGTCAATGTACATTTATAAGTTGAAATGGAAAGAAAATTGTATTTTTCTTTTCATAGATATAAAAATATTACTGTCAAAGACATTGAAATAAGAAGCAACAATAAAAATTCTAGAAACATAAATGAATTTCTACATCCAACAAAGATTAAGACTTTCGAATGGACTATAATGATCCATATAGTCAAGGATATGAACTTTTTATTGATAGTAATGCTATGTGACAAAAATTATTTAGACTTCAGATTTTCAAGCACCATCAGGCGCTACAAAGGATGCTTTCACCTTGATACTTATTACTCTAGAAATTTTTCACGATAATGATACTGCTAAAGTTTTTAGTGACAGTCGAAGCGTTTCGAAAGCTCTAGAATCTTATAAAAAGAGGAAGTATAGTATCTTTGTGGTTAAAATTATTTTCGCATCGCTTCAGGTAAAAACTGATGTAAAATTTTCTGGATATTCCGACATTTTGGGTAATAATTCATTTGCGAAATCTGCAGCGCTTTTGTACGATATCGTCAATACTACTCTCTTTTATACAGAATCACCAGAAGTTTACTTCGAAACGAATTCAAAGAAAAAGTCAAGGAGATTGGGACAATGGAGAAACGAGAAGGAAAACATATAACATGTTCATACGCGTTTCGAAATTTCATACATGGTCAATCGTTTCTGCAAAGTGCATGTGCGATGTAAATGTAGTAAACTAAATGAAGAAGCCGATATTAACCATTATGTTTCGAAAGAATAGTTCTTTGGTAAAATCTTTTCTAATACCAATAAATTATTATTTGCATTTCAAATATGAGACTGGTTTACATAAATTAATGTTTCTCATTCTAAAGCAGTCGATATTGTTATATATATATGTTAATGGCGAGGGCTATCATTTTTTTAACCTCATTTTGCTGAACAGTGTTTTGCAGAATATGTCTTGCAAGATTTTTGTTTGTTTGTTTGCTTTTGTTTTTGTTTATGTTACGCAATTTTATAACTGTAAAGGCTATTTTGTGTGTGTGTGTGTGTGCTAATGCTGTGTATATTTCTTATCGTGGTACGCTTTATTGGAAATGTTGTTATTTTCCACGTTACAAATCTCTAAATTTGGTGATACCAATGCCCCCCTTTTTTTCCCTAATGGACAATTCTTGTCTTTCTATTTCTTGGTCGAGTGTCATTTTGTCTTGCTATCATACCTGAAGTGCTAGATTTTCGCGGAAAAGGCCTTGATTTTTCTTAGTTAATTAGTATATGTGAAAAATAGAAGAAAGACGATGAAACTGTTGAATAGTTGGATGATTCTCATCAAAAAAAGCGATGATCAGTGACTGCCCGTTTCATGAAGACGAACAGGCAGCTCTTGGTTTTCTAAGCTGACAGTTAAATACAATAAAGGCCCAACTACATAGTATATCTGAGCTCACAATTCATTGGTCTATGTTGGTTACAGGATACCAGCAGACGCCCTTCCCGTGTGCATAATGGCAGACCGCACGTTCAGTTGATCAATGTTAAACAAATTTTGCATAATGCGCATGCCCGAAAGTGAATTTGGTACAATTTTAAAAGACGAGTCTGTTTTCTGCGCATAAACATTTCGGGGTTTTAAGACTTGTTAGGTTGTAAGTTGCTTCATTATCAGAGTGTAAATATCGATTGTACACTACGAAAAGTTTCATTACAAGAAACATTACAAGTTAAACATTACAAACAGTAAACATTACAAGACATATTACCTGAATATTTATTGATTATACTTGCGAGAAATAAAAGCAATTGAATATTTACCATTCGTTCCATTCGTATATACCTTAACAAATTAAGGAACAAATCCAGTTTAAATTACTGAATTAAAGTCAAAGAAATTATTTTAAATAACTGATATTAAATGTAATGTTTATGAACAATCTAAAACAAAATTAAATGAAACAGAAGCAAATGCAGTAAGCACAAAACAAATTTCCGTAGTACTGCAATTGTAAGCTATAAGATCTACATCACTTGTGTTGGGTTAACAGGCTTGTGTTGGGTTAACAGGCTTGTGTTGGGTTGCTTATGGTAAGTCGCTAGTATTTCCTCCCACGCCAACTGTACACTACTGAGCATGCATAGTGAGCGAAATTCGTTAACATTAATCAACTCAGTGTGCGGTTTGCCATTACGCTTCCCGTATGACCTGTTAACTACGACCGATGTTCACGATTAGAGTGGGCTCGTGAATATCATGATTTGATTAACCAACAATGGAAAAGGTTGCTGTCGGTTGAATCTCGATTTCTTATAGTACATCACATCGATAGACAGGTCAAGATACATAGTCTTCCAGTCTAATAATTGATTAACGTATATACCTGAGAACTTAAACAGGCCGACCATGGAGGTATTCTTCTTTGAGAGACGTTCGCATGGGCTTCAGTGCAAATCCATATTCGTCGTAGAATAACCACATTTGCGGATTATATGAATACCACTGTTGACCAATTACATTTTTTTATGGTTTCTGTCTTCCCCACTGGAAATGAACTCTTCCAGCAGGACAACGCTTCTTGTCACTAAGCGAGATTGAGACACTGATTTGAACATGCTGATGAACTCCAATTGATGGCCTGGCCGAATATTAATCCCGCTGAGTGCATGTGAGATGTTATGAAGCTCGAGCTCACAGCTCACTAACAGGGTTTTCATAATCTATGGAAATGACTTGAGCTCTGCTAGCAAATCTGCTGCAAGCTTCCTCCGGAAAATTATCAGAGATCTGTGACATTCATGGTCCAATAGGTTGCACCTTGTGTATAAAAGCCAGAACAACACGGTGTTAGGAAATTCGTCATAATGTTTTAGCTGTTCAATATAGAACTCTATTACTCTGATGGAAATAATTATGGCATTGATATTGATCCAGGATATTATCCTAACGTCGAAATTTATTTCAATCTTAGTGAATTAAACAGATAACAATTTCTTGTATTGCGAAAAAGCAACATATAGACAACATCAGATTAAATCTCACTCTGATTACATTTAGACAGTAAAAATGAAAATAACATTTCAAGCATTGTTTAGAGTAATTGCATGAAATTTGTCATGTTGACTGCTAGCTCTAGATGCTGTATTTTTAGTGTAATGTGTTTAATTTGTGCAAGATTCATATATGATGTTTTTCATTTTAAAATAAAAATAAAAATATATAATTTTTATGCATAAAGAGGCTATAGCTATATATAATAAGAAAATAAATAAATAAAGCTGATTTCATAAATGGGCGTGAATTTACGTAGCTGCAATTATAACACCATATTTATATACCTTAATGTTTTAGAGTTAAATAATAAAGGCATTTAAACAGGATGATTTATAAAGAATGGTGCATGAATAAAAATCTCTAGCGAGAGTATTGAAAATGAAAAGCGCCCGGTCAGAGGAGAAATCAAAAGTACAATGCTATAAGGTTTTGTAATCTCAGATATACTAGCTCAAGCTTGTTGGAATTTGCTCGTTACAGTGCAGCCGCACTTTCAAACTAAATTCGTTAAGTAAGCATCCCATACAAACTGTACGTATCACTGGGTGAAGTAATTGTATCTACCGTGGCTTATGCACTGCAAAGAGATCGGGACGCCCTCAGAAGAGATGCATTATGTCCAGCCGATTTTCTTGAAAGTGTACAGGATTAGGGCCATGTTCGATTGGAATCCAAGGAAGTTAATAAAGGACGGAAAGTAGAGAATGCAAGTGCCACAACCCATAGTTGAAAATATCCCTACGAAAGGGTCTTCTTCATGTTTCATACAAGTTATAGCTCCTATAAGAAGTAATACTGTCCGACATGAAAAAATATTGTAGAACTCAATTCGAGAATGGGAGCTACTTTACATTCTCATCATAATATTACGTTTGGGTATTCTGTCCCATGCCTAACGTCATCATGGTGTATAGGAGGAACTCGTCAACTCGTTTTGTGCAGTGCGAAAATACAAAATCTATGGTCCTTTCTTCTTTTCTGAACTTACTGTTATTGGCCACTCTTTTCTGACATGTGAACAAAGTAGCTAATGCCTCAACTGAAGGAAGAATCAACGTAGTCTTCCAAATTGATGGTACTTTTTCCATTTATTTTCGTTTAGACTATCATTCTTATTTGAATGTCATTTTAGCGGGGCGTTAGATAGTAAAGGATCAATCCTAAATTTAAACTCTATACCATTCATGCATTTCGAAAAATTAAAATCAGATTTTGATACATAAACGGCGTCTTTAATGACTGGCATACAAAAGGAGGATAGGCAATATTTAAAATTTTTGTGGTAGAATGCTGACATTGGGAGCTTTAAAATCTTGCCAATGAATTAAATATTGTTTGGATGTAAATGTTCACTGTTTTGACAGTAACGATTAAATATTTTTAGGAAATATCCAGAAACGAATAAAGAATGTTTCGAGACGTTAAACAGCTTATTGTATGCAGATGATTTCTGCCGTGGAGCGGAAAGTATTGAGTTACCTTTCAGTCTTTCATCAGAAGCGGTATCTGTTTTAGGAGACACAAGTTTTAATTTGAGAAAGCTAAACACTAATTATAAAAATATGTATGGTTTGTAGTAGGTTTTATAAATACTTAAAGTATTTATACTTAAAGTAGGTTTTATAAAGGAAATAGGCTGCAGAGAGATGGTAAGTTAAAACTGTTAGGCCTGGCATGAATTTAGAAAAGGATGCTCTAAAGATGTTACATTATCGCTGAGTAGTTTTGAATCTCAGCAAAAAAATCAGTGTTGAGTACAGCTGTTAAGGTGCTTGTCCAATGCGATTTATTTCTCTATTTGTGGTACGAATTGAGAGATTTATGCTGAAAATAGGGCGGATGGATTTGAACTGGTATTCAGAGTTTGCCTGAAGTTTTGCAGTACAAATGGATAAAATGGTGCATGGAAATTAAGGAATTAAATGAATTGAAAATAGAAAGTATATTCGGGTAAGTAAGTCTGTGAGGAAGTTTTATATAAAGGTCATTCGTTTGAAATTCATATTTTCTGTGACGCATCAGTTTTAGCATATGAAGTAGTGACATATGTAAGATTTGAGAATGAGAAAGGAAAAAATGTTTACTTCGCTTATAATGTAGAAAAACAGAATAGCTCCGTTAAAGAAGCTATCACTCCTTAGGGTCAAATTAATAGGTGCGATAGTAGCGGCAAGATTGTAGTAGTATTTATTAGGTGTTCGAAAGTTTGTTTGATAAAATGCTTGATAACAGCTTATGAGTTGCTAAAGCATAATGTTTGGTAGCACACTCTAGCATGGTTAAAGAGCTCTAAGAATTATTGGTCCCAGCAAAAATTTAAACCATAAACTAGCAATCAAAAATTGGAATATCTGAGCGCTTATATTCATGTAACTGATCTAGTAGCAGAAACTGCATTAAATGTTATATTGTTCTTCAGGTTGGGAAAAGTACTATGAGTCACAGATCGGGTGAAGCGTTTTATCACTAAGCTGAAAAAAAGAATGTGAAGAATTTCCTTTTACTATTATGAAGTTTCAATAAGCTAAGGAGTACTGGATGAAATAGATATATAGAGAGAATTATTTCTAGGAGATTCGACAACTAAAAATAATCAAATAGCGCCTATTCAGAACTTTACAATTTAGTGTCATATCTTGGCAATAGAAGTATTATACGTACCAGAGGGCATTTGGAACAAACAAAATTAACGGAGGACCAAAATCAACCTATTATACTGCCTAAGTTCTCAGAACTAGCGATATGTAGTAAATCTCCAACATTAATTAAAATATTTAAGGTTTATATTTAAGTCGAAATATGGAAAGTTTATCGCTGAGCATTCCCCTTCGTGGGAAGGATTTTGGAACGTTCATTGAAAAAGTATTAAAGAAGTTTTAAAGAAAATCTTAGGAAGAGCTTTTTTGACATCTTAAAGTTAACAACTATATTGAGTCAAATACAGTATGTCTTAAATTACAGACCCTTATCTTATGAGTGTTAAGAATTGAGTGACTATCGCCTTCTCACACCACAGGACTTTTTAAATCCTGGAAGTGTCGATATAGTTTTTTTTTTTTTTTTTTTACATTTTATGGAAATGTTCAACAAAGCGTCTCATTGAAAAACCTTAACGAAACGAGAACTGTATCAGTCGAGGCTTCTCAAACAAATAATGAATCTCAATATAAATAAACTAAATGAAGCTATCAATATTCTCTATCAACTGATATATAATCAACTGAGAAATGCTTGTCATTTCTTAAAGCCTTCTTCTGAGTATAGCCTTAAAAAAGAAGATGTTCTTGTAGAACGGTCAATAAAAAGAAAACTACTTTGGAACACGGGTAATGTTGAAAATGTGCTAACAGACAAAGATGGATATGCACGAGTCTCCATTGTTCGTACACGCAAAGGACAGGTTAGAAATTTCATTCAATTTTTATATCCTTTTTGAAATTTAATTGTAACTTCATTATTTATTCAAGAGAAGTAATTCATTTATAGCATTTTTTTAATTTACTGATAGCAAATTTTATGTTTATCAATGTTACTAATGATAGCTAATTTTACTATTTCATTTCAATAATAATATAAAATATTTTTCTATATATTAAAAATTATTTAAATTTTTTACCTATGTTTATGAATATCACTGTTCGTGCTACTGCTGGTTTATTATTGCAGTGCAAAAGATATTAACGTTTCTATTGCAGTAAAAATAATGTTAATTGATTATTCTTTGACTTTATTATGTAAATTTCTGCACTCTTTAACAAAAGTACAGGTAGGGAGTACTTACGTACTTACTTACCACCAGCTAAGTTGCTGTAATGCCTGTTATATGACTATCAGCATTTGTACTCAATTGGTGGAGCATTCTATTGTCGCTAGGCCTAGCAAAAATTCTCTATAGAATATTAAAATTTGTAGCGGAATTTATAAAGTTACTTCCGAAGATAGGTATTTGCGACCTGTGGTTATTAAAGAGACTCTGTCAAGACTTTGACTGTGCTGAATGGTATTTTTAAATTTTAGATTGTTTTGAATTTTCGCACTTCATTGCCAGGTAGTCTATGAGAATTTTTTTAAAGTTTGCTTTGTAGTAGAAGGAGTATTCTTTTGGAGTTGTTTCAGCCATACCTGGCATTTTCAGCTGTATACGACCGGAAATGTAGGTCTTTGGTGATTTCGCACTCGAACATATAGTGATCGATGGTACCTGTTGAGCCGCATATGCATCTGTGTGGTACAATCTGAAGCGAAACAGATAGGCTGCAAAAAACCCATGCGCTGTCCTTGCTCTGCCTGTAGTGGTTACTTCCCTTGAGGGTACCGGGAGGAATTAAAATGTCCTCCTGACTGTTAGTTCATTTAACTTCCTCTTGCTGCTCTCAAGGGAATTAACCACTACAAGCAGAGCAATGGCATATTTCCTGACGGCGCATGGCCCTTTTATGTCAGTTAAATGCCCTCCTGTCTATTAGCTCCAGAGCAGAAAAAGCACTCAGCTATCATCTTCCTAGATCTAAAGGCAGCCTTCAACTCCCTATGGTGGCCTGCTTTCAAGCAGGCACTAAGGGGTACCCAGAGTCCAGCTAATCTGTTCAAGACCTTTTGCAATTATCTTCTTATCTCTACTGTTGCGTTTTTCTTTTCTTCTGACACCAGTTGTTACGTTATTTTCTTCCTTCACGTTCGTACGGGGTTTGTGTAGATTTGGAGTGAATAATGACGACACTTTATGAAGTATCGAAACACACTTTATTTAGCCAATACTAATCAGGACAGCTCCAATAACACTTTTTACAGTCGTCGAAGATCTACTATAAACACGCTGACACAATCAGCGACACAGCCTTCACACTATCAGGCTATAACGGTGGAGAAAGCTTCCTACAAAGCACTCGACTCTGCTTTCCGGAGTACAGCTCCCGACTCTGCTTGGTCGTTCTCGGAACTCCACGTACTCTCGAGACTCTTCACGCTACAACTCGCGATGCACTCTACGACACACAGAGCACAGCTCCTGACTCTCGGTTCAGTCGTTTCCGGAGCTCAGCACGCTTTCTCGACGATGCACTAACCGCGATACACTAACAGACTCCTTCGGTGAACTCGACGACCCACTCGGTACTCGCTGCCCGGCTGTCAACTCGATCGACTCCGCAGGGATTGACTCGCTAGACGAGACACCAACTCGATACTGACTAACTCGCACTCTAGACGAGGCACACACACATACTAACTGACTGCGGACCAGCAGGGTTTATATAGCTTTCGGCTTGTGTTCGAGAACCTTCTGGGCTAAATCGGTAAGAATTCATTCCAGAAGGTTCTCCAACCGTCCATGGTATGTTGACAATTTTGTCGCCAAATGGGCGATATCTCGCCAAATGTGGCAACCCTGCCTTGCCTTGTCATTTTATGGCAACCCTAAAACTGCTTTGCGGGGAAGCCATCTTACCACGCCTTGACATTTCGTAACACTACCAACAGTGGCATCATACGACAACCACAAGTCGAGGCTGCCCTGAAGGTTCATGTGCAGGCCCAGTAATCTGAAACCTCACATTCAAACAAGTGATCAGGAATCCCTGGCCTTCGTATGCAAAACTATTAGTATATGCAGATGACGCCACCTTTGTCATTAGCGGGAATACACGAAAAGAAATTGAACAACGTGGTACGGAAGTATGCAACATCTTCGTAAATGTGTGCCACAGTATTAAATTAACAATCTCCGAGACCAAATGCACAGCATTGCTCATTCCTAAAAAGGGGAAGAATCCTGTCAGGAACCCATGTATTTCTGTCAATGGGAAAAACATAAAATTTCGCAATGAAGTCAGATTCCTAGGGCTTGTGTGGGATAAAGGACTTACCTGGCTATCTCACATAGCATACCTTAAAACAAAACCTCAAGCCACTGCAAACAAAATACGTCAACTGCAGGGCGCCACTTGGGTAGGAACCCTCACTTCCAAAAATTAATATATGAAACAGTAATTGGAAAAATGGTTACCTACGCCGCTGCCATCTGGGCGTCACCAATCAGCAGACAGAGGAAATGGCATCAGAGTCATACTGACACAGCACAGTGACTCAGAGCCGACCTCAGCCATCTTCACAGATGGCTCAAAATCTGATGCAGGTGTAGGAAATGCCCTAGTTCTTCTCATTAACTCTGTACAGACATATCACTGGAAGGGGCACCTCGCGGAACATAACAGCCTTGGAGCAAGCAGTTTACTATGTCATTACACAGAATCTCCGGAATATACAAATAATGTCAGCCAGCCAATCTGCGCTCCAAGCGATCCGCAGTCTTTCACGTTCCTCACAACCAATTAAATCCGTACAACAATTACTTCGCAACAACACGCTCCATTGGACCAAGGCACATGCAGGATATGCGGCGAATGAGCTTGCTGATTCTCTAGCCAAAGAAGCGACTTCTAATATAGGGCAACCCAATGCCATCTCCCGGCACCAAGATCTTGTCTTATGCGCCGTATTCTAAATATTTCCCTACAAAAATGGCAAACGGAATGGAACAATAGCGACAAAGGGCGTCGTACGCACGATTTTCTCCCCAAAGTCTGCATAAATAGACTTTACTCTGCCTCACAGCTTACTAGATATATCAGTGGACATGGCCCATTCCCTGAGTATTTCTTCACTCGAGCTATCATGATCACGGACCTTTGCATTTGCGGAGCACAAGGAAGCCCTGACCACTATGTCACGGAATGTCCACTAACAGAAAAGTTCCACGTCAAAATGTCTTCCACCAACATCAATCCATTCAGACCGTTTATATTGAGAACTCCAGCCCTACGACACAGAATCTAGAACATCATGAACCTTCTAATGTCATCAAGACTGGATATTGTGATCACGAACTAAGTAAAATCTCTGTCAGTTTTCTTCCTGAAACGTCCGTACGAACTGTCCGTACGAGCAAATGTATATGATATTCTCTACCACCAACCACAGTGCTAACGAGTGCCACTAGTGCCAGAATTGCAGCAGTAATAAAATAGGTAATTAATTAAGTATTCAAGCAATAGGATGTAAGTATTCAAGCAATAGCATATAAGTATTCAAGTAATAGCATATAAGTATTCAAGCAATAGCATATAAGTATTCAAGTAATAGCATATAAGTATTCAAGCAATAGCATATAAGTATTCAAGCTATATAATTTTATGTATTCAATGTAAACTATGATACGTAGGTACTTTATGCATCCAAGAATTATTGTATATATTGTGCGTTGCTACCCTACCAACATAATTCCACTAAGAAATGTAAATTACCGCAGACGATTATCCGCAGACAATGCGCGCGCTAAAAAAGAGTTTTTCAGTTATTCTGTAAGTTTTGACTAATAAAGTTGGTTGTTGATTCAAAAATGGCGAGAGTTCTTTAAAACTTCATTACAAACGTATACAGGAATAAATATGTGGTGGCAGCAGTGAGACTGAAAGGTGAAACCAGTGTTTATTTAAAACCAAAAGAAAATGCAGTGCTCGTGAGTATAACTTTCAATGAATACTCTTCCATTTTGTATGAAAATGTTGCATCTTATTATTGAATTCAACTAATAGAACGATATTCTAAGTTTAAGCTTTTGGATTAAAGTGTCAAAATGTTTAATGTTCTTTTAAAATTTGAGCTTTTGGATTAAAGTGGCAAATTTATTATGTTGATATTAGAATATTTCTATTATGAAATTTGAGCTCTTGTATTAGAGTCGCAAATTTATTACGTTAATATTAGAATATTGCTATTATAAAATTTGAGCATTTGTATTAAAGTGGCAAATTTACTACGTTAATATTAGAATGTTTCTATTATGAAATTTGAGCTCTTGTATTATAATCGCAAATCAAAAATTTTGTTGTGTGAATCAAGTTATAGGCTTGAATTCTTTTTTATTTATTTTAGCATAATTTATCAAGAGCAAGCTTCGCAGATTTTTGTTTATCGGAAAGCACACAAGTTTTATTGCATTAAGTGTTTCAGAAAAAAAAAAAATATATGTAGTGTCATACTTGAATTTCTAATTAAAAAAAGGCTAGATTGAGCACGTTGATTTGAATTTTTGAGTATTGACAAAAAGCCTTTTAAAATTAATTTTGAAACACTGAAGAGTTTTTCCATTTCTGAACATGTCATTTCTTGCCTAGGCTAGAAAACAAGATTTAATAGAAGTAGCCGAAGAATTAGGTGAGAAAGGGCCGCTAAGTAGTAAGGTCCCAGAAATTGAAAAAATAATCAATGAAAGTCAGTTTTACGACGAGGAAGTTAAATTAATTCTAGACCGAATAATTGCAAAGCGTCTGGCTCGAGAAGGGCAAATGAATTGGAAATAAAGCGGCTTGAAATTGAAAATCAAGTAATACGAGCTAGAGAATCAACAGCGAATATAAAATCGAGCAACAAAATCCAATTGTCACAAATTACTCCAAAGTTTGACGAAAAAAGAGATGAAATGGGACTATATTTGATAAATTTTGAGAGAAAAGCTGAAATGGCTCAGGTTCCTAAGAAAGATTGGGTGGCTTACCTTTTAGGTGTTTTACCCACCGAAATCTCCAATATGTTAGCCAGAGAACCATCTGAAGATGCGACTAAGTCTTAAGAAAATATAGTAAACTTAACAGTGAAAAGCTGAAACAGGGCTTTTATCGACATAAAAAAACTCCTGAAAAATCTTGGTGGAATTATGCTCATGAATTTTATAGTTATTTTTGGAGGGAATTGCGGATTTAGAAATTAAGACATTTGAGAATCTGAAAAATTTAATAGTTCCGAAGCAAAGACATCTTTTTACCCCTTTATTACTCGCTTTTTCTTCTTTGGACTAAGTTAAAGGGAAGATATGAAATAAACTTTAGCAGTTACCAGTTTGTATATTACATGCTTTTAGTCAATTGACTGAAAAGTAAAATATAAATTTAGTTCTTGCATTATTCTTGGTCTCATATGTCTTAGAAGTAAACTCTTGTGGACGCACATACGCTAACTGTATAATAGAATTTTAAGAAACACTGAAAACGACAGCCAAGATGGATCATACATGAGAAAAATTTCAATCTATTCAATAAATTTTTTTGACAATTTTAATTTTAAAATCCGTCATTGTTAAAACCCATACAATTTTTAGTGATATATGACAAAAAATACTGTGACAGCTAAAAAAAATATTTTGTTTTTTACGTTTATATAAATTATTCTCATATGTCTTAGAAGTAAACTCTTGTGGACGCACATACGCTAACTGTATAATAGAATTTTAAGAAACACTGAAAACGACAGCCAAGATGGATCATACATGAGAAAAATTTCAATCTATTCAATAAATTTTTTTGACAATTTTAATTTTAAAATCCGTCATTGTTAAAACCCATACAATTTTTAGTGATATATGACAAAAAATACTGTGACAGCTAAAAAAAATATTTTGTTTTTTACGTTTATATAAATTATTCTTGAAGATGCTTTTAAACATATTTCACTGTTGTACCTTAACAGTAAAATAGTTACAATACAATATTTCAGCAAAGTTTTATTAGAAATACTATTATTATTATATACAATATTTGAATAAAATACTGTTATGCGAGTATTTTTTTTTAAATACCGTTTTCCATTTGTATCACATAGCTACAAATTTTCGTTTAATTGCAACAATCATAATATTCGTGTCTGTTTTTTCCGCCTAGGCTTTCCTGTACTTAATTGTCTAATTAAGACGAGAAAATATTGTAAGTTTTCAAAGGCTAATATCATTATTGAAGTTGCTGTATTCGAACAAAACACTGTTATGGAAGTGTTCTCGAATCTTCTCTTCTGTCTCACAACTTTAGATTTTTATTAAATGTAAATTATTAAAACACTTATATTTTTCCACTTGAATAAGGATTACTGTACTCTTGATTTTCTTACTAAGACCTGGAAAATATGGTAAATTTTCCAAGTTTCCTTTGGAGAGTTGAGTTTCAATAGAAATATCCTTTGTAGAAAGTTATAAAATATGTGACATTAGGTTTCAGAAAAGAAACTTTGCTGCTTAAGAATTAGCATTTTTGTAGCAAAAGTTCAATAAAAATCGCTTAACTTCCTTTCAAGTGAATGCTTCATCTTCATTTCTAAAATGAGTTTGGATCTAGTGATTATATCGAAAGAAATTAAATTGTATTAAATTTATTTCGGAATTACTGCAATTATTATTAACAAATCTGATATATTCTGCCTTTTGAGTAAAAGCTCTTATAACGTAATAAACATGATTAACAGCTGGGAAGCGTGATTAATAATGTACTTGTCTGAAGCTAAAATTGAATTAAATTTAGGTTGTGTTTCTGCAGTATATTCTACGTTATTCTACGTTAACTGATTCAATGCTCAGATATTTTGTTATTTTAATAAAGGAATTGGTACATAAAAGTCATTTTGAATGTAGTGTAAATATGGTATTTACATAGGGTTGAAATTAAATAATGAGACTGCTTTAAGAAATCCCTGTAAAGCTGCCGAATGAAAATCACATTCCATCTTGAAAAGCTTTTGATCACTTCGCCAATGCTGAGAACTAACTCATCAATTAATTTTTAATATGTAGTGTTTAAAATCAATTAGCCCAAAACTCGTTTTTCCAAAAACACTGAAAAAAACCAAGTTTACATCGGTTAGTAATTTCTGGCCCGAAACAAGTATGTGTTCTAAAGAATCCCTCCTATTCTTCAAATTCGTCCCCTAATAACTACATTGTTTCCCTAAAGCTAAAACACTCCATCAAGTGACCGAGTGGTTTAAAATTGTTGAATACTGGTAACTCGATCAAAGCTCAAATTCCGGCGGAAGGGCTCGTTGCATGTGCGTTTTCGTTGTTTTCCCCATGGAAACTTTTCTATTAACATTGACGAAATTCAAAGAATTCTGACGTCAATGCTTACGGATAAATCAAAGCCAGACCTGTACAAGTATTATTTCATTATCGGATCATGCCGCTTTTCATTCATTTCACTGTCGGATCATGCACTAATGCAGGATGATCATTATTGAGAATAACATGTATCACAACCTTATGTTCAACGATTTTTAATTTGTGTAAATTTTATATAATATAAAACAATTCGTTGTTTAATTACTTCACTGCATGCAATGATTCGTTTATGAGAATTTTGCTGCAGATGAAAACGTGCAGCTAGTTTTATGGGCGTAGAGTTTATTTCATATAACCATACTATATTTTTGTACCTACGTCTCGGATTTTTTTACCATTTTTTATTAATGGAAAACGTAGTGATAAAAGATACGCAAATATTTTTTTAAAGTAAAGAACTAGATATTATTATTACATAGTATCTTAATTAATAAAAATAGTTTTGATTTTATACATGTAGTTAATATGTTAGAATTTGCTCTATATGTTTCTAACAATTTAATATTTTAATACACTATATAAGTATTTCATTTTTACTAGGTGCGAATATCTTAAGAGAAATTTTACAGTATGCAATTGAATAACTAATTGCCTACAAAACAGTTCCACACCAGTTAATTCACTCTGCTTTCAAGCGGAATAATTAATTCTGCTATTTGCTGCAGTAAATCGAAATATTAACGAAATGCTAATTTCCTTGGTCTGATATCTTCCTGGTCTTCCTTGGTCTTGATTTTCTTCTCTGGTGCCACTGATCCATAGATGTTGTCATTTTCATCATTTTGGCCAGATTAGAATGATCTTTGGCACTGGAAATTTTAGTTTTCTTAGAATTGCTCTCAATTGTTTTTGAAATTTATTTCTATGTCTCAAACCTTGAATCATAATCTTATCTTTTCATCCTAACTTGAGCGGCTTCTTCACTTCTGTATTTAAATATTCAAGTCTAATGTTCTAGTAATGTTTTCCGTGTAAAATATATGCAAAAATTATTTTTCTCGAAAGTATCTATGAAAATAAAGGTGGAAATGATATGCCGTGACTGACAATTTGTGCACAAATACGGTACATGCAGTTAGCATGCTTCAGAATGTTCTGCGCTTATTGGCAGGATAATGCCCCAGTTGGGCCTCAAGCATTGGCTTCAGAATGATTTGCGCTTATTGGCAGGATAATGCCCCAATTGGGCCTCCAGCATTGCTAGGTTATCGAGCGCGAAGAAGCAAGCCACTGAGTCACCAGTAGATGGATGATAGGATGTTATATATCAATCGATAATGTTAAGCTTCGCTTTCTGTAAAGACTTTGCCCCGGAATATTACCAGATGTTCAACAGATTCGATATTATAGAATAAGAAATTATCCTTTCTTGAAAGAAATTCAGGTGCTTCAATTTACGTATGATAAAAGTTCGCTTTGATGAAACCATATATATATATATAATGTTTCAAATGCAATTCCATATGATTAGCCGTAGCACTGCTTTCGTTACGAATTTTTACCGCCAATTCGTACGGAAAAACAGATACTTTATATTGCAACTCTTTGTTAACGAAAAGCTCTTTCTGCCAAACTCATGCGCGACAAAACTAAGCCAATAAGCACTGCACAAAACTCCGAAATTTTCAGTGACAGATTTGTCAACACTCAGCCTGCAACTCTGATCTTGAGGCAAGAAATTATCATCTTCTTACATAGTTAAAGCAGTTTTGAGTGGAAAACGCCTTGTTAGCAACGAAGACCTGAAGAAAACTGTAACTACATTTCTCATGAGATCTGGTGGCAGAAAAATATTAAAAGGATGCTAAAAAACTATGTCCCAACGCGATAAGCGCCACTGTGCCGTGAGTCTGAAATAAAATAATAAATAAAAATGTAAAGTATGTCAAAGTAAAAATGTTTTCAAAAATTTTACTCAATTAATTTAGTTTTGTTCCTTTTTACCGAGCAAATACTTGAAAAAAATACTTTCTGAATATGCTACGTACAAGATGTATTTAATTAAATGTTAAATAAAAATGGATGCTAAGACGTAGTTAAAGGGGATTCTCCTCCTCTCCAATCCACTCATGAAACGAAGTATTCAAAAATTCCATGAAAGTTGATAAAATTTTTAAAAAATCAAGATTTAAAATTCGAAATAGCATTCTTACTGAATTTCTATGCATGAAGTATGTCTTGGTAGTGTTGATCAATCAATCACTGTAATCCTGATGGCTCATGGAAGATAGTAACGTATGAATGAACAATACATTTTTTCGTTATGCAGTTCAGTGTAAAAAATCCTAATAGCATTACAGCCTTTAATCATATATGCTCGAAATATCAGAACGTAAATGTCTAAGCAAGAAAAGGATCAATATTCAAAACTCTTAATTAACGATTTCTGCTGTGTTCATGGGTGCGTTTCGCTTTTAACGCCACATAAAGTCGAAAATTTGTAAGTCGAATCGTTATGAGAAGAGGACTGCTTATACTTGAAATCAGGAAGATTAGTAAAGTAGTTATTTTATTTAAAAAAATAAAGCGAAGAAAAACAAATAGCAAATGGGTAACTACTAATCGCGTTGAAAATAAAGCTGGCGAGAATCAAACCCGTGCTTTCGGTATTAAATAGTTCATGCTGTTACACTTCTAATTCACCCTCTACTTTCCTATTTTCAATTCGATAAAGCGACAACTATAACAGAGATACAGATAGTACGCATATTTTTTTATTATTATTTAAAAATAAAGAGGTCATCACTGGAAGACAAGGACTGGATAACTTCATTTAACATGACAGGGAAATGAAGAGATAAGACAAAAATGTCTTCCATATCAAAAGAATGTAAGAGTTCTTGCGACGCTTGAGAATTGGCTAATGTCCAACCTTGAGGAAATACAATAAACAGAGCCGCTATCCTGTAACTTTGAATACAAAGGAAAGTACTTTGCGAATTTGTTAACATATAGAAGGAAACTCGTACGGTTAGAAACATCCGTCATTTTTGTAAGACGATGATTAAAGCCAAAATCGCTGGAAGAAAGGTATTTAAGCTAGCCGTTACATTGCGGGGAGAAAAATGGCAAAAGTCGTGGAATAGTTGTTTGTTAAATTATAAAATTCTTTGCGAAGAGATTTGCGTCAATACAAAGTAGTTACTGGAAACCGGTTCATAAGATTTATAAATGAGCTTAGTTTACTGTACGATATGTAACTTTTCTGACGTATAAAAATACCAATATTTTTACTGATTAAAAAAATACAGCAGACATGTGTGAAAAGCAAGGCCCCTACCTCCTAGCTGTGGCTATAGTACATTGTACCCGATATCAAACAGTAACGTTACTGCATAATTAAATAGTAGCATTGCTGTTCAACACTTGGTAGACACTCTTTCCTTGTAAGAAAAAAAAAAAAAAAATAGATTAAGAACTAAACGCTGTTCAACTCCTTACATCATTTTCTCGACCTTGTAACTAAACAATAATAAAACTGGTTTAAATCTGAGGATATTAATGAGAGAAGCATTTAGTGCTGCATGGAGATTTGAAAGTGCCCATTCTTTGAAACGGGGTACTTCCAGTTTACCCCGTGCTCTGATATACACAGAATAGCATCAAGACCGACGGACTTTCAAGTACTTAAAAGATTTTGGTATCCCCATACAATGTCTAATTCAAATGGTAAAAAACTAGCAAAATAAAATTTGATTTATTAAGATAAAACAAAATCTACTATACTGTTGAGATGAAACAAAACTTCTGATATAGTAAAGATTCGATTAAGTGAAATATCGAAATTTTAAATGATTTGGAATGAGATCTCAGATTGTCACGTTCAATATTTTCAATAAATGAGTTTTGAAAGATATTTGTGGTATCAAGTGACATTAGAAATAATCAACAATTGCTCTAAAAAGAAGATTGAATTTCATTAAAAACTGCAATCGAATGCTGTTTTGTTTACCATATGTATTACTCAAAAATGCAAAGCAAACACCGGAGTGAAATGCTTTAGATTTGTTTTCCATTTCCATTTGCAATGCTTTCCATCTTCAAACTGTAGTTTAACTTATGTTTCTGTGTTTATGCTGCTACAAGATTTTATCGCGATAAGATTCTATTTTTAGATAATACCACAACTTTTTAAATATGTAAAACAAACTTCAGTTTTTTAAATATGTAAAATTCAAAGAAATAATTTATGTATTACACGTTTTTCCAGTTTCCCCTTCCGCGCAAGTTCTTAGCTATTATTTCAGTCGGAATTTTCGGATGCAAAGTAAAAATGCTTAATGATTCATTGAAAAATTTGTTTTTGCGTGCTGAGGTTAAAAATTCATATGTTGAAAGTTTGACTGAATCAGTCATTAAGTGAAACAAGATGTTCGTGTGTTCGGGAGACATATATCTCACCATTCTAAAGGTTCAAAATTCACTTTTTGTGTGCGTGTGAGATCAGGAAAGAATTATGAACAGCAACTATACCAAATCTTAAAGAACTGTGAGAATTATTAATTTAGTTTGACTTTTCTACAATAGCTTGGTCTAAAGAAGAATATTCCGAATTCTAGACTGTTTTGATCTTTGGATTTAGTTAAAGAACATGGTTATCAATGATATTAAATGCAGTTCTTAACATTTCCAAAAAAGTGTTTATGTGTGTGTGTGATTAGGGCAAAGCCTCGAGGGCTATCTGCCTAAGGGAAGGGATGCCTTCGTGGAGGACTTTCTAAGGGAACTGGCTCGTATACACGTTACACATGGGGAAAACCACGAAAACGCCCATGCAGCCAGCCCGTTCGCAGTGTTTATGATAAATGAAAATAAATGAAAATATTATGTAAATTAATAATAAACTATAAATGGAAATAAATAAGAGCTCGAAGAGGTGCTATTTGTTTTCATTCGACGGTAAAACCTTGTTCCTTAGAAATACAAACCAGAAACAGAAAAGCACGGTGTTTCAATCGATTTGTAAAATTCTGGTTCAAACAGCATTATAATAAAAATGCTGTATTTGTTTCTTTTCTACTGTTGCTGTTGTTGCTTATGATCACTTGTCTGACGTAGTCAGCAGAAGCCCACGAAATTCCACTTGGCAAGGAGCGCTAGCAACAGCCCTGAGCACCATTCAGGTGACAGCGCGATTTAGCTCAGTTCCGCCCCCAATTCTGACGGACAGCACCCCTTGGGGACGAGTCAGAAGGTTTCCCTGCCCTCTCCCCTTCAACCAAACCACACGAGAGGACTTTCGGCTCGTCGCATATTTAGAGTGCCGCCATGCTGCACCGTCACTATACATTTACAAATATCCATGCCTTCTCCGGGATGCGTAATGGCAAACCGCACATTCAGTTGATCTATGTTAACGAATTTCTCGTATTGCGCATGCTCATTGGTGTACCGTCGGTGTGGGAGGAAATACTTTCGACTGAGCATAAACAACCCTACACGAGCCTGTTAGTCATGCAGGTCTTATCGACTGTTTACAATTGCAGTACTACGAATATTTGTGTGTGCTTATTGCATGTAATTCTGCTTAGTTTTATTTTTGTTCATAAACGTTATATTTAATATCAGCTACTTATAATAATTTCTTTGACTTAATTTCTTTGATTTAAACTGGATTTATTCCTTGTTAAAGTATATACGAATGTAACGTATGGTAAATATTCAACTGCTTTTACTCATCAGAAGTACAATCAATAAACATTCAGCTAATATACCTTGTAATAATGTTTTCCGTTTTGAAATCCTTCTTAAAAGAAAATTTGCGTAGTTTACAATCGATATTTACACTCTAAGTAATGAAGCAACTTAAAAGCTAGCAAGTTTTTAAACCCCGAACTGTTTACGATCAGATAACACAATATCAACCACATACCGTATTTATCTTCTTTTAAAATTGCGCGAAAGTCGTAATTGCGCCAAATTCGCTTCTGGGCATGTGCAGTAAGCGAAATTTGTTTACCACTGATCAACTCAATGTGCGGTTTGCCATTACGCCTCCGAGATTCAAGCCCAGGCCTTTCAGCACGACAATCTGCGACGCTAACCAGTATACCGGCTGCGCGTCTATGAGCAATCCCGGTTTAGTATTGTCGAAGCCAATCCATAAAGATGTAAAATTGAGACAGTGTTACCCTTAAGATATCAGCTAGCTGAAATTTCTGCTCATTGCATGAAATTAGGAATTACGATAACCTTAATTAAAAAGGACAATAGGATGAAAAATTTAGAAATTTGAAAACTTAGCGCCGGGTTTTAAACTCGAATAGCTTGGAAATGGTTTACAAAATTATTGTAAAATTTGGATTTGCGCATATTAAGGCGTAGAATCAAACTGTGGAAAAAGTCGCCATTTTTTTTCCGTTATATGTTATATATAGCTATGTTATATATAAATTGAATTCATATCCTAACTCGCATTTGCAGGATAAGAAAAAAATGTAATTTAAAATTTGTCAGCCCGCCAACTAGAATGGGGGGGAATACAGAATTTTTTTGTTCGACGCACGCACTGTGCATGTACGTTCTAACATTACAATTTCAGAAAAGCTGGCTGATTTGTTCAGCAAGAAAAGCTATACAAAATGAGCAGATCAGTAAGACGTTGATTTACCTTTAGTCTGGACACAAGCTGTTACGGGCATGGAGCCTGGCACTGATTCATAAAATTGGCGGATAATATCTGAATAACAGAAATAATTTCGATGAAATTGAGGACTAAGATTAAAAAAATTAAATTGGCGAAGACATTAGATTCTATAAATTCTGGTGTAAATAACGGAAACTTTTAAAATAATGATTTTGAAGTAATAAAATACAGAGAATCGATTCTTACCTAAATACAGTCGAATCCGGTTAATTGGACCACCGGAAAATTGGACCAGCCGCTTTTTCGAACCAAATCCTAAAGAACTGAAACAAATCCTATGTACATAAACCTAATATTATTTGCTTATTTGGACCAAAATTCCGTTTAATCGGACTAAAAAACGTGAGAGCGAATAAGAAACAGAAGCCACAAGTCGGCCGCGTACTACGGATGTACAGGTGGTCCGCGACATATGGGAGGATCTGTAGTTGCGGCTCCCCAGGAAAATGCTTTATCAAAGGTCAGAAATTCCTTAAAGTGCATAACAAAAGCAAAACCGGCGGGAGGTGAACACGCGCACCATTTTCTTTGACCTTTCTTTGACCTGCTCCTCCGAGTTTCGAGGAAATGAACAATAGAGTGTTTGGCTCCATCTGAAAGGAATTCCTGCCTGTCAAACATGATTAAAGTTTACACCAGAAAGCTATCATTTCATCACCTTTTTGGGATTATTTTTAGTGCCAAAGCTTTGAATGGCGAGCATTTTATCTCCCTCTTGACCTCAACATCTTGAACTCGAAACACCAAGGTTTCTTCAAACCACTTTAGTTAGTGAACTGTGCGCGTGTTTTGTCTCCCCTGCCAGAATGCCACGACGGGAATTGACGTTAGCTGAAAAAAATTGGTTTCCTGGATAAGATCAAGCAACAACCACGAAACACTAGTCAGCGCCTGTTGGTGGAAATAACCGGATTGGCAAAAACTACAATTTCGCGCTTGATAAAACAAGAGAATGAGCTGCGAGTAGAATGGGTACAATGTGAACGACGAGGAGAAACTTCCAAAAAACGGAAGCGTGAAGGCAAGGACCCAGATGTCGATGAGGCCCTTAATGAATGGTTTGCCATTGTTACTGGACGATCTGTGCGAGTAAGCGGTTCAATGTTAAAATGCAAAGCAGAAGAACTCGCTAAAAAGCTGGGCCACGATGACTTTAAAACTACGGACGGTTGTCTAGATGGAAATCTAGACATGACATAAATTTCAAGAAAGCACATGGCTAGAAAGAAAGTGCTGATAGAGCAAATGCTGAAGAATGGAAATCAGCAAAACTTTTCCGAGCTTCTTGAAAATATTTCAGCAGATCATATCTACAATGCTGATGAGATTGGGCTATATTATCGGGCTACACCGGACGGCTCGTTAAGTTACAAACATGTTGCACTCTTTGGCTCCAAAAAAGCGATGGATTGCGTAACTGTCTTGTGCTACTCAAACATGTCAGGAACGGACAAAAGGAAGCTGTTGGTTATAAGAAAAAGCACTAAGCCTCGCCGCTTTGAAGGACTTAGGATGGAGAGTTTACCATTTGTGTATCGTCCGAACAAAAATGCGTGGATGACCTCTGAACTTTTTAAAAAAATGGTTGAAGGAATGGGACAGAGAGCTGCAAGGTCAGTCGATAAAAGTGCTGCTTCTTCTTGACAATTGTGCAGCACATCCTCATTTAGATTGCTTGATGAACGTCCAATTGGAATTTCTACCTCCCAGGACCACAGCTTTGGTCCAGCCAATGGATGGGAAAAAATTTGAAAAACCTTTATCGTGCAAGGTTGGTTAATTACATCTTTGAAGCAATGGAAGAAAGTTTGCTGACCTCATCGTCAAAAGCCAGCGAAGTCAGTGAAAAGATCAACATCTTACAAGCAATTACATTTGTGGCCGACAGCTTGCGAAAAATGAGCATTGAGACAATTCAGAACTGTTTTTCTCACTGTGGCTTTAAGCACTTGGTTTTGGAGATGGATGTGGACATTTCATGGATGTTCATTGAAGTGAAAATGATGATTTACATTTCTTCAACAGTGTGGAACTTCAACAGGTACAAAAATGCGAAAAAATTTTATTCATTGACAAAGAGCTTCAATGCTACGATGAAAATGAAGATTACGACGCTGCAATCGTTGCTCGAGTTGCAGCAAAACACACGACAGCATCGAAAGACCAAGAAAGTGATGAAGATGATGCCGCTATAATAAGTTGGTGCAAGTGACAATACAGGATGCGAGGAAATGCATTAAAACTTTGCGTCGGTATTTCATGCAGGAGGGAAGTGAAGGCAGTCCCATTGCTGCGTTAGATGTTTGTGGCGATTTCGTTCACGTGCAATCTGTCAAGAGAACGCGTCAGATCACATTGGATAAGTTCTTCAAATGTTGACTGGAACTTGGTAAGAAATTGTTTTTATTGTGCTCGCATGTTGGGTATCGTGGAGATTGTTTCTTTAGATTTAATTTTCTCAATGAAAAAAAATTTCGACTGTATTTCTTGTTTGTACATGTATGTTCGCCATACGTGTGTACCGCACCATAAAGTTCATAATTACATTTTAGTACATGATTTACATGTGCATTTACTATTTGCTACATATAGCACTTCCCGTCTTACAACATAGGACATGTTCGTGTAATCGGACCAGCCGGTTATTAGGACCAAAACGATCGCTTCTTGATGTGGTCCGATTAATCGGAATCGACTGTACTTTACACATGGTACAATCAAATTCTATGAAAATAAAGATAGGTGAAGCATCAAAATATCCCAAAAATCATTAACAGAAAAAGGCAGCATAATTTTAAAAATGTAAAAGAAGAAAGTGATGAGTTCCATTGATAATAGGTTCAAATGCTCGTTGCCATAGTTTAATTAACTTTACGTTAGAACTTTTACGTTAGAACTTTTTTGATGATTAAAATTTGTGAATGAAAATTTCTCATATATTTAAAAATTTGATATAAATTTTACAGATAATGAATTTAAATCATTGTTTTGTATAATTTTAGCATTATCAAGGCTAAAACTTGCTTGTTGGTACTTTGTTCTTAAATCTTTAATTTATATGTATATTCTGACGTTGCACTGAAATTCCTGCTTGATGAAATTATAAATAAAAATGTAATATTAAGTAATGAAATTAAGAATGTTTTGATACATTATATAAAAGAATTATTTCTTCTAAATATTTTGCAATATTGTTTTGGTACTGATCCATAAAAAAAAAAATTAAAATCATGAAAAAAAAAAAAAAAAAGAAAGAAAAAAGAAACAGTTAATGAAGCTAAGTTCGCAATTACGAAGGAAATCGTAAACTTGATTAAACTCATATATAAGAACAAAAGAGATGCTATTGAATTGCTAGAAATAAGATGTAACTCTGCTTCCAAAAATTCTCTAAATCATAAACATCCCCATTGCTACATTATCAATGATGTCATTAAACATCTCACTGATACATTACCAATGAAGAAAAAACTTCAATTCCCGTTAAAGACCAAAACCGAAGTATTCATTAAGGAACCAGTTCTGATCAAAAAGTGAAATAAAAACTGTAAATAAAATCTTAATAATAGTAATAATAATATTAATAATAATCTGCCTGAGAAAATAAAAAAATAAATACATTCAAAATTACAAGATTACGAATGACTTCTAACACTATAAACGCGGAATCCGAGAAATTTTGAGCGATTAGCTTATTTTGTTCAAAAATTGGATCTTATTAAAAAAACAGAATTTGATAAATTATTATCCTCTACCCTTGTTTTTTTTTTTTTTTTTTTTTTTTTTTTTTTTTTTAAACAACTAATAAATAAAAGAAAAACAGATAACTACACATGTGAAAAATTTGTTTAGTGTTTGCATGATAAAGTTCTGTGCTACTTTACACAATTAAAAATTTGTTTAGTGTTTGCATGTTAAAGTTCTGTGCTACTTTACACAATTAAAAATTATTTTGAATTATTTTTTATTCTTTCGTTACATCATTTTATACTTATAATCAGGACACATCTTTTATTTTCATACAAACTCTACATTGCCTTCTAAATTTTGCAAAATAAATTATTGCTTGTATTATTCACTCTTATATTTTAAATATTTTTATTAAAAAAAATAATATTCAGCTATGGATAAAACGATTTTAACTTAACTTACGGAATTGCTGGTAACTGATAAAAGTCGATAAATTTTACAATTCCTGTTCAGAACCTTAAAGCATACAAGCCGTTATTTTATCTGTATGTAGATTTTTAGAACTTCAGGAGCATATACCACTCGTTACTTTATGAACGCGTTCTGAGCATCAAGGGACATATACCGTTAAGTTTACTTAAATATTTTGTCTTCGAAATATTAAATTTCAGATGATTGGCTGCTGATGAGTTAAAACAACATGTTAACATTTGTTTTCCACGTATTCACGTAACGATGGTTTATGCCATTATGTCGCTTATGGTCTTTTATTAGCGACTCTATGTCATTTACATGTAAATAAATTGAGAATCTCTAACAGCATTACAATAATTTAGTAAAATGAGAAAGATTAGGGGTATTTTTTTCATACTGATTACTTAGGATACTATTTTAGTACTTAAAATTGAATTTATTTATGATCAAACTACGCAGAGGTGACAGCCCTACTAGCTTTGGTTGCTTAGTGCATTAGTAATTATATCATGTATAAAGCTCTATGACTCTATGAAAATAAGATGAATTAAAAATGATTGCGATAGGTACCACGTTACAATGGAAGGATTAGAGTTAAATATTTATGAATTTTAAATGGAAATATTTGGTAACATACACATCACTGAAGAAATGATGAATGACGAAGTGTATGTGATATGTTTGTCTTTATTCGGTTACCAAAAGTTACAAGACAGTGAAAATGCAGATAACATATGAATTTGGACCATCTGAACTTTCCATGGTAATAACTTAACAAAGTTTTTGATAAAATAGAATTCATGTCAGATGGGGAAAAGGATGGCAGAAAAATCAAATTAGCTCGAAAGTAAATAAAGAGCTTTCGCTGCATGAACTGAATCCTCCGCCACAAAAATCAAAATCGCAATGACTGTTGAGACAGTTGAACATTTCAAGATGGTTTTTACAAACTATTAGTTTATTATACTAAAAACTATTAGTTTATTATAAATTATTAGTTTATTATAGACATTATTAAAACACCTCCATCCCTATCATTTCCACCATTCCGAATAAGAACCAGCTCATTAATAAATTAAGTTCCGAACAAATAAATCTAATTCACTGAAGTAGATTGATAAGCTTAACAATGATGTTTATTTGGAAGAAAAGTGCTGTAGACGAACGAAGCAATATTGCATATGTCTGGAAATGCTAATGAACATGGTTCATTGGAGTAGTGAAAATTCAAAAGTGACAGTTAAAATGAATGACTGCAGGCGAAATATGATGATTTGGGCTGAAATTACGTGTCATGAAATGATAGGCTCGCTCATTTTTGATTGATATGTGACAGAGGGAAATTACTTCGATCTTCTTGAAAAGCAATGTTTATTTCATCATTTAACACTAGAGTATTTTGCAGACATGTGGAACAGAAGGGTAGAGACCCACTTCATTACACATTCTACGTTGCTCATAAATAATAATATAATACATTTTTCACTAGCCCCCATCTTTGGATAGGAAGACTCGGCCTAGTAGAATGGCCGACACTCTGTTCTGATCTAACACTAGGTTTCTTCTTGATGTTACTTTGAAGATAAGTTTTCCGCTTAACATAAGCGCTCTAAGAAGAATTCCTCAGCATTCCAAATGAACTCTATTCCGATCCAAGCAAACACTTTGTGTATCATTTTTAAATATGCCTGCATTTTGTGGGCGGAGGGGTTGATCATTTCATAAAAAATATGTGTCCAGTCATGTATTCAGGTCCAGGGCTAGACTTTTCGCTGCCCGGTGCAAACGCTGCGAATCCAAAATTCTTCCGCCCGATTCTTATCTAAATTCTAACAATTTTGCTGCCCCTAAATTGTGCCACTGTGTGAAGTCGCAGCTATTGCATACGCTTTAGAGCCGGCTCTGCATGTATTTATGCAATCTACACTCTATAACGAAAAATATCCCTCGGTATTTCTTGCCAAATCTGCTCCAACTGTCGGGTTAGGTCATCAACATTCGCTGATAGATGCAGTCGCCTTCCCATCATATCCCAGACATGTTCGATGGGAGAGAGATCTGGCGATCTGTTTGGCCAGAGAGAAGTGTTTGACAAGCTGTAAGATAGTTCATAGCAACACGTGCCGTATGTGGTCTGCCATTATCTTGCTGAAAAATAAGGCCACGGTACTGAAAAGAAACGGTAGCAAAATTGGTCTCGGAATGTCGTCGACGTACCGCGTAAGTGTGCCTCTAATGACCACCAAAGGGGTCTGACTATCAACGAAATGGCACCCCAGACCATTACACCTGGTTGAAGATCTGTGTGGCGTGCAATAGTGAAAGCAGGATAGGCACGCTGCTGTGGGGGTCTCCAGACACGTCTTCGATGATCGTCACGACACAGTTGGAAGCAGGATTCGTTGATAAAGTCTATACGTTCCCAGTAAGTATCATTCCAACCTGATCGAATAAGAACCACTGTAATATGGCTCGACAGTGCGCAGGCGTGAGTGGTAGGTGGCGTAACGGTCGGTACGGGCGTAGATTTCGCTCTATCAGCCATCTATGAATGGTCATAGTGGACACACGTGTGCGAGCCGCACCTCTGATGGTTGATAGCGATGAATCAGACGCTGTGATAGCAGATATGACAATCATTCTGTCCTCCCGATATGTTGTGGCCCTAGGTCGACCGCTACCATCATGACGCTGAAATCTCCTACTGTCCACTCATTCACTGCCAGCATCTTCTAATCGCCGCATTGCTTCGACTCATATGATGACCGATTCTCCGATTGTCCCAATCTGCCTACGATCCAATGATACGACTTCTTTCAAACTCTAACAGTTGCTCGTAATGAACTCGTATCCTACGGCGATTCATTTTTTCGATCGTTGAAAAGTATCCTAAATCGTAATGCAAAAGAAATTTTTAACAACAGTGGATCTTGGATTAGGATGGTGTTGACCGGCATTTAGCTTTGCAGCTTTTACCGGTTATCATGAAAAAGGGAAAACTAAGGCGCTGGTGTTGATTTTATGCTGACACAAGCGACTAGTGCTTCGCTAAAAACCGATACTTTGGTGTTTTTCCTGGCATTCAGCAGGATGATTCGTTCCTGCTCTTGCCAGTATCCTCAGAATATCTCGACTGGGCCTGACATATGATGAAGTCCGAAGGTGATAGTTCTTCCTACGAGGTAAAACTGAAGAGGGGATACAAGAAAAAGCCTTTTGCTTCGATGTTTTAAAAGAAACGCGTGAGACTGGTCACGTGGGGGTGGTGAGTCCGAAACTCCTAACTTGACAACTACTGTACAGAGTAAAACATACAGGATACAAACAGTAAAAGAAGAATAAAGTTCACTATTTACATTATATTACAAGTCAAGAGAGTCAGCTCTTGAACAGCAGAAATAAATATCTGCAAATTTGTAGGCATATGGGGCCAGGAGCTACCTAGCCAATCAGCGGCAGTTACAAAGTCCAGAGTTCGAAAAGACAGAAATAGCATATAAGGTATCTCTCCCGCTTTCCTAGCGTGTCTTCGTGGTGTAGTGGTGGTGGTGGTGGTGGTGGTATATTTAATTATGGCAAAGTACACTAGGGCTATCTGCCTAAGAGGAGGGATGCCTTTCGTGGAGGACTTTCTAAGGGAAACTGGCTCGTATACACGTTACACATGGGGAAAACCACGAAAACACCCATGCAGCCATCCCGTTCGCGGGATTCGAACCTCGGACCGAACTACCAGTGTTCAGCGACTTTACCGCTCGGCCGGTGTAGTGGTGGTTCTGCATGCTGGGCCGGTATTCCAGAGGTCCGGGCTTCGATTCCCGGGCTGGGCAAGGTCGACTCAGCCTTTCATCCTTTGTATCGATAAAATGCAGCTTTAACCTGGCACTTTAAAATTCCACTTCAGTATAACGCCTTTATGTAGGCTACTCAAGAACTTTACTATCGTCCTCACACAGCCCGATAACGTAATAAATATTTACATATTCACACAAAAGATTATTTTCGTACTGTAATAATCAAATTTACGTTTTCTCTAAAATATGCAGTTTTGCAATATTTGCAACAATAATTAACCATACTAATGGAAAGTAATTCAGTACTAAATACTTAAGCAGTTCAGCACAGTACTAAAAATAGAAACGGCACATTACTAATAATAGCTTAAACGAATACATTTGAGTTACAAATCACTAATGCAATGAATAATTAAATTCATTTTTTTCAATAACATGCTTAAATAAGTAAGTCCTACGTTCAGTCATATATGCTCTCGAAATAAAAATAATCTTTAGTTACAAAGAATAGATTACATAAGTTGGGACAGTAGATGAGTTGATTAATTACGTAACTAACTATCATTAGCTATACATAACAAAACGAGCTACTGCTGAAAGGAAAAAGTTAGTATTTGTACTTTTTTTCATAATTCTTATTTCATTAATAATTTTACCTAACCCTCTTAAAATATTACGGGTTTAAAATGTTACTCTACGTGCCTTTTGTTCTGCAAATAAATCTATGGCATCGTCATAATTAACTTGATGTGCTATTTGATTTTCGATTGCCAGAATTGAGAGACTTGATAAACGCTATGATCGCAGCTAGTTTTTAATAAGTTTTAATTTGCTAAAACTTCGCTCACAGCTTGCGGATGTAATCGGAAGCGTAGAGTAAATCCGCAGGGCAATACAAATATTGTAAAAGGCATTCTGAAAATCATAGGTGTAGATCTGTTGCAAAGAGGCAGAATGCTCCAGCCTTTTTTATGTCGACGAATAACATTGGGGCTTTTTCTTTAAAAACGCCAATTTCCTGGCAGAACTCAAATGCGTTTAGATCTCGCTCATATTTTCTTACAAGATCTGTTCCCTTCTTTTGCAATACAGTTGGCATATTCAATATTTCGCGAGCATTGAAAAATGCGAAATTTGAATTTAGTGTAATAGCGCAGTTTCCCCTCGTTTTAATTTTTGATAAGATTCGATCAAATATAATTTCCATTGCATTAGAAAATAGCTGAACAGGATGAAGTGTTCGTGGTTCGTTCTTGCACAATTCATTAAATTTCTTTTTGCACCTTAGAATTAATTAGTTTATTTGTCAGAATGGGTTCAACCTAAATTTTTTCGGCTGCTGCCGTAGATTCTTCTATCCAATATTCCATAGGAATTTCTCTCATTTTTTTGTAAAGGTGATCGCCGCAAGGTGATAGTCCGACCTTCCATTAATGTGACGGAACGTGCAAGAATATCTTCCTTTTGAATTTCAATACTTATTCGATTGATTTGTCGAAGAATATTAGCCCAAACTGTCAGGTTGATAATAAATTCAAATTTTTTTACAACATGTAGCATATTTCCTGCTTCGTACTTTTTTAGGTGTTCTAACTGGTACTTAAGAGTTGAGTTATGTTCGGCTAGCAGAGTCATTAAATTAAAAAAATTGCCTTGACTAGGCCGGGGACACTTTGTGAGCAGACTGCTAGGTGTTTCATCAGGCCCCCCATGGAAAGAAAGACAGTTTTTTGAAACATACAATACAGCATCCATAATTATCTGTAAGATCTCTGCAAGATTATCTGTAAGATGTCTCTTGATTAGTTTTAAAATTTAAAATTAAATATTTTTAGAAATGATACATACTGTTTAAGCAAAATACAGTTAAAACGTTAGACGTTAAGCCTTGAATGTCTGTTTATAACTGAAATAATTATCTCATTTGTATCTACAGAATTCCAAAACATCATTTTTCATGTTTTTTTCTCTTCTTAAAATTCTATGAAAATGAATTCAATATTAAGCGCAAAGGGCAAGCATGTAAGTTAGTAATTTTTCTCTTTTTCATGCTCAAAAATTCTGCTAAGAGAAATTATATATATATATATATAAAGATGATACATGTAATTTCAAAACTTTATACTAAACATATTGTAAAAAGCAATGTCTATTCGTACTGTTTATCTTTGTGTGAAGAGCAATTTAAAAATTTTTTTTCTTTGGACTCATGAAGAAAAGATTATATTGTGTTACTGATAGGCAGGCGAATAACGTAAAAATTAATGCAATAAAAGGTAAAATATTGCAAAAGAGTGTAAAACAGAGCTATGCACCTTAATACTAATATTGAGGATTTCATTTCTTTACAAATTTTAGTTCTTAAGTCAGTTTTTCCTACAATTGTATATCTGGTAGTTCGGTCCGAGGTTCGAATCCCGCGAACGGGCTGGCTGCATGGGTGTTTTCGTGGTTTTCCCCATGTGTAACGTGTATACGAGCCAGTTTCCCTTAGAAAGTCCTCCACAAAGGCATCCCTCCCCTTAGGCAGATAGCCCTAGTGTGCTTTGCCATAATTAAATACACCAACACCAATCCTACAATTGTATGATAATAACAAAGTGAATTATAGCATCAGCGCCATATTACTGAAGCAGAGAAAGAAATGAAATGCATCATCCTAACTATTAATTGCTAAGAACTAAACAATTGAGATGACTTAAAAATCAAAGCAAAATCAATTTTCTATATAACAACACAAGAAAATTTAACTATGGAAAAGCGGAGATTTTAGTCAGAATATGATAAATTAACTAAGTGAAACACCCAGAACGAACATTTCACTGAAAAGCATTTACAATTAAAATAAAGCAAAAAATTAATGAATTAGAAAAATGAACTGCGGATAAAAAAAAAAAAAATAAGTATGAAAGCGCTAACGATCGAAACTTGAGAAAGCATTTAACAATGGATATGAACAAATGAATTTTAAAATAAAAGCCTAAACAAACTGAGATTTAATCAAGCATTAAATAAATTGCAGGTTTCCCAAAACAACTACTTACGAAAAATCACAGGAGCCCCCTGATTCGTTCGCAATGAACAGCTACAAAGAGACCTTAAACTCGAAAGTCTGGCGTTATTCATCAATAAATCAAACAATAATTTTTTCAACAAAGCCATCACCAACGCGGAGGTAAATTATTCAGACAATTTTAAATACGAGCTTCTAGAAATTGACATCAATTTAAGGCCCTATGCAACCCACATTTATCGGAATCCCCCATAAATAATCTTAACTTCTTCCAGCTAATTTCGAAGTATCAAAGTATGACATTTGTATTTACACTGGCCTGGGCCACGTCTATTCAATCTTCCTGCAGTTCCTTGTCAAGGTATTCCTGCGAAGCACTCTATGTTATGTATCCCCTAACCGGGGTTATTTGAGGTGCCTGTAATAGCGGGATATAATTCCTGCTGAAACAGGCATATCAAAAGTATCAAAGATTTAATCAAGCGAAAAAAAAATGAGTCCTTAAACAAGGTATAATTAGTAATATGGTTTTAAAATTTCGACAAAAATCGAGTTACATGCCATAACTTATGGAACCAATGGAGACTAAATTTTAATGACGTCAGAGGTCATGTGAACATACGTAACTATGATATGATGTCGCCAGAATCATGTGATCTCTGACATCATGTGTTACTTTTTACGTCTTCTCCTGTTACTTTAGTTGAAAAAATTCTGGCAGCATTGGACAGCTGATTTAGGCGATGGGAGAAAAGAAAAAGACATTGTTTACAAATGCATTCATGGCGAAGAAAGCGGTTTCACCAAGTTTCAAACGCGACAAACTTAAGCGTTGCAAAGGGCTCCCAAATCATTAATTAATTTTTAAAAAATAGTAAACATACCCTGTGATTTAAGATGAGGAACTCCCAAAACTTCAAATGAAATGGCTCATAATTAATCATTATATTTTTGTATGATTCGAGTAGGCAGACTAATCCCATCGACAGATATTTAGCTGGATTTGATACTGTGTACATCACTGCTGAAGTTTCAGAATTATATTTTCCAAAGCATGTACTTCTAAAATTCTGCTGTTTCCTTAATATGAAATTTCTTCAGTATTTTAAATGTGCTTTTATTACGCGATCACTATTAGACAGTGAATATTTCTTCTACTACTATATCATTCATTGCCTGTAATTAATTAATTCTTAATCTCTTTAAAAGTGTTTTGTGGAAACTTGTTGAATTGGCGAATTGTTTATTTGTATGTATCATTATGATTGGAAGGAGGCTCTTTAATGCGCAATCTGATGTTGCGGACGGTTCCTTTATATTTTTATTTCTAACTTAGATTTGTAAAAGTGAGTTGTAAAGTTTAATAAATTTTTTTATGGTTTTTAGCTAAATGAATGAGTGTGACATGTGGCACAGGTATGATTACTATAATATTCTCATTTTTCCAGACATAACCTGATTTCATGGTCCACGAGAAATTGCCAAAATCAGCACGAATATCCAAAGGTTGGACGTGACGATTTTAGAAATTTTTTAGAAATGTTTGGTTTTTATCCAACGAGACTTAGAATCTACAGCAAGCCAGGTAGATAAAGATATGGAAAAGAGTAAGCATTTCCTAAATGCGCCAAAATTCTGCACAACGATTGTCTAGAATACTTGGATATGTGGAATGATCCATTTAAGGAGCTTTCTTGATTTAAATGATGAAATCTTAAAACATCTGGCGTACAGAAACTGAGTCATCTACCACAAACATGAAATCAAAGCAAAGGAATGAACAATGGGGACACTTTAACCAGTCTTATAGTCTAAAGAAATTCAGAGCTTATTACAAAAATTAAAGACCTAAGTCAACTTCATTTCATTCTGAACTTTAGAAACAGTTTTTCATTGCCACTCCTGCTCATGATAAGAATCTGGAAAGACTATTTATTAGCTCGAAAGATTCCAGTAACGAATAGTGCCATGTCAGAACTAGCCCAGCTGCCCGAAAAATTAGGGAACAGATGTCAAACTAAAAAACAAGTTAACTCTCTTTCTAATGATTTCTAGCTACAATAGCTTTGGCCTTTAAAACAATTAACCACGAAAGCTCCCATAAGAGGACCACTCAAGCCTCCAAATCACTTTATTTTTCTGAGGGTGTGGTCACATAAGAAAACATAGTTCTGGGTAATATGGAATACCAATATTTATATTCTCGGAAATGTTGGTTACTTTCCAGGGTGGTCTTCTTAAAGGTTTATCGCAGGAGGTTTACTGTATTTTGCAAGCATGTCTGCTGTCTTTAAAATGCTTATTTCTCTGTGAGATTTTATACAGATTATCTGAGATAATACCATGAGTCAGACATATATATATATATATATATGGTTCTTGAGTGAAAGCGTTTTTGACGAACTCTTTGGAAACAATATTTATATACATATATGTTGAAATCAAAATGATCATGTGATCTTTAAAAATGGTGCGTTTGCAATCGTCTGATATCTTTTTCTCGGCGGGCCTCGCAAGAAAAGTTTACATAAAACAAATCTTTAGAATTCTGAATGTAACATATTTTTTTGCTTACTAAGTTTAGTTTATTCTTTTTCTCGGATTACCTGATTAATTATACTTGGTTCATAATTCAGTCTAATATGTTTATGTATGAGATGTGCTATGAATTAAAATTAGAAAAACTTGAACAACATGGTCTTCATGCGAGAATCTCGTTTATTTGTTTAGTGTAATATAATATTTTTTTTTTTTCAGGGCGCCACGAAACCCGGAAGCCTAGGACTATTGGTTTCGAAGTGTTCCAGGATAATTTTCGAACACTCATATTGCAAGCACTGTAATTCTGTAATTTAACAGTTTATTCATCACTTGAATTGTTATCACTTTAATTTTTATTGCGTGTGTGAAAACTTTTGTAAGTTGAAATCCAAGAGGAAAGTCATTAGAAGTGCTTGCATGAAATTAATAGAACTGACTCTTAAAATAAGAGTTTTATAGAGATATAAGAAGGAACGGTCTTGATATTAATAAAGATGAATTCGTTCAGGAGAATTTGTCGGAGTTTTTGTTAAGTTTAGAAGAAAAGCAGAATGAACTTCTGACTTTAAACTTGAAAATAGAAGACCTAACTTATGATAGTTCAATGTTCGAAACAGAAATTCAAAGTTCACTCGAATATAATGAATCTATAAGTAATGCTAAATTAAAAAACAAAACAAGATTAAAAGGGTATGAAACTGAACATTTTAAATCTTCTAAAAATGCTAACGTTCCTAAATCGAATGTTCGTAACACATCATCTTCTCAATTTGCATAAATTACGTATTCCCACTTTTAATGGTGATTCTATTTTATATCAAGAGTTTTTTAATAGTTTCTCAAGTGCAATTGGCTTTATTGAGTCACTAAGTAGTGTGAAAAGCTTATGTATCTAAAATCTTTTCTTTCGGACTATCCTTACAAAATTGTTTTGGGATTCACGCTTACCGAAGAAAATTATAAATCCTGTTTGAATGTGTTAAAGGAGCGATACGGTAAACAAGAATACTTGATTAGTTGTTTCATGAACAAACTACTGGAAATTGAACCAGTTAAGTTTTCTTCGAATCTCTTCAGACTTAGAAAATTGTATGAAGAAAGTGAAATTACTAGAAGAAATTTAAATTCTATGGGAGTTGCATCCGGAAATTACGTTCATTTGCTAATACCAATTTTTTTAAAACAATTAACTCAGGATTTAGTAATAGAATTTTATCGCAAGGAAGATCCTAAAAATTTTAGTGATATAAATCAGCTGATGAATTTTATCAAACTTGAAATTGAATGCAGTCCCGTGTCTTTAAAACAGCCCAGAAAGAACTGCATCTGGGCTGTTTTAAAGACACGGGGACCTTCAAAAAGAAAGCCTCAAACTAGATTTAAAACCAATATTCCAACATAAGCTGCATTAAATACGGTAGTGAAGAATACGTGCAACTTTTTGTAATTCTAATTCTCATCCAGATTAAAGTGCAAAACATTCACCAATGAACAAAAGCGATAGAAACTAAAAAAAGAGGGGCATTGTTATAAATGTTTTGTTAATAAACATTTAATTTCTCAGTGTAAAGTAAGAATAAAACCTTGCAAAATTTACCAGAGCTTACAGTATGATTCGTTATTCTGTCCCACTGCAAGGAATAAAAATACACTGGAAATTAAGATGTCAGAAAAAGCCGAATTTATTCAAAGTTCTGATAAACAAGCTGGGATGTCTTCTGTATTTAAGTCACAAATTGTGTACAAAATTACACTGTTTTACTTCCAAGCGTAAAATGACTCTAAACGGTCCAAGCGGAAAATGATTCTAAACGGTCCAAGCGGAAAATGATTCTAAACGGTCAAGTGAATTGATGCTATTTTGATTCGGGCTTGCAGAAATCATTTATTAGAAAAGATTTAGCAAAAGCTTTGAAAGTGCAACCCTGAAGAAAGAAAGGCTCTTAGTTTATAAAATTTTGAAAAGTAGCGTTTATGAGAAGGATTTTGAAGTCGTTAATATCAGTCTTAGAAGCAAATATCCCCCTAATTCTAGCATAAATATTCAAGCTTTAGTAACTGTTGAAATCAGCGGAATTCAGATACATTTGAATATCAAGCTTGAGTAATTAAAAGATTTAATTCTAAACGGTTCTGAATCATTACAAGATAACAGATCCGTCCAGGTAATCTTAAGCGCCGATTTTATGTGTTCGACGCTAAGGGAAGTTAAAAAAATAACTCATACATTCAACAGACACTATTCGGTGATACAAACCGGGGCAGATACCAGAAAATCGTCTGTTTGGTTATATTTCTTGTTTCAAGATTGTATGTACTTTGATACAAAATTATTTGAAATGTTTGTGGACTTCTGAATCATATTTGCTTGAACATGAAAAAGAGAAAATCTCGGATAATATTACAGAAATCGAAACACAATTACGGTTTATGAATGAAAGGTATGAGTAGCCAGTCTTATGAAAGTCTGAGACTTTACGAGAAAATTTGTGTAGTATGACTGTGGTGTGTGGTGACTTTGTGTGTGGTGACTCGCGGCAAAAAGATTTGCTGCATTAGAAAAAAACGTTTAAAGGGTGAGGAGTTATTATTTGAGAGATATAATGCAGTTTGGAGAGAAAAATTAAATGAAAGGATTAGTGAAATATGGAACAATTGTTTCACTGGATATGCAATGCCTGATAGAGAAGCTTTCAGGGAAGATTCTGTACTAAAATTAGGATAGTTTATGATGCGAGTAAGTAAACAAGGAAGTTATAATAGTCTTAATGAATGTCTTCTTCCGGAAAGAATTTAAATGCTAATCCTTTAGATATTATTTTTTAAATTAATAGAATATAAAATTGGATTGTATGGAGATATCGTACGGGCATTTCTATAAATTCAAGTCACGTGAGGTGAGCGAAATTATTTATGTTTTCTGTATTATAAAAACTGCTACAAAACCCAACCATAAACCATGCATCATTTTAATAGACGTTGTTTCGGCATCACTTGTTCTCCTTACATTTTGGTTGCAAAAATTAAAACTCATATGAATGCTTACAAGAATACATACCCTCTCGCGTATGAAATGTTAAATAGTTCTATTTATGTGGATGATTTTTTTTTCATGCAAGTTCCACTGTTCATGAAGGCTTATCAGTTATCTTTTGATGCTGTTTTGATTTTAAAGGACGCAAACGTTAATATGAGAAAATTTGACACTAGTTCTAAAAACCTGAAAGATTTATGGAAGAATTCCAATTCATTAATCAACACATATGAAAATTCTGATTCACATTTCAAAGTATTAGGATTCAGTTGGAATAATATTGAAGACACATTAAGTCTAGACTTAAAGTCATTGTTATCTACGATGGGAATGTACTAAACGAAACGTACTGCACACAGCCGCAAAAATCTTTGGTCCATCTGGGCTTATCTCACCGTTTCTAGTTCCAGTGAAGTGCTTTTTAGAAGAGTTATGTCAGTTTGGTGTAGAGTCTGATGAGGTGTTTTCCGGAGAAATTAAAGAAAAATGGCAAGCATGGTGTAGTGAAATTAAAGAATTTCAAAAATTGAAGATTCCTCGAGATTATTTTTCTGGCACAAATCTGAAAGGAGAAGAAAATTTACAGATTCATATATTCTCCGATGCTTCATTAAAAGCTTTTGGAGTGGTGGCATACTTTAGATACAAGACATAACATAGCACTTTTAAAACTAGCTTCATAATTTCGAAATCACGAATTGCGCCAATTAAAAGATTGATTAAACATTGCCCTGACTAGAATTAATGGGTGCAGTAATTGCAGCAAGATTAGCCATATTGTTAGATCTTTCTAAAAATTTAGAAAAGATTATTCTGTGGAATGATTCAACAATTGTGGAACACTGGATAAAAGGTATGGTATTTACTAAGTGGAAACAATTTGTTATTGCAGATCCCAGTGCATGGAGACATTATATAGGTAAAAATAATCCTGCGGACTTCTTAACAAGAGGATTAACTAGTAAAAATTTGCTAACTTAAAAAAAATAATAATAATGGCTTGCCCAAAAAGGTTATTGTACCCGGAGAATACTTGGCCCCAGCCGAAGAGATTTGAATATGGTTTAATAAACCAGGAGATTGAAGCTGAATGTAAAGCTCATGCTATAATTAGTATATATGATGTTGGGGATGTTAATTATAGCTCATGACATAATTAATATCCCCACCCATTGCAAATGACTTCGATGAACTACATTCCTTAACTCCAGCACATTTCCTTTCTGGTAAAAGAATATCATCTTTGCCTTGTGTGAGACTTCATCTTGATTCAAATTTTTCTTCCAAAAAGTCTTTTATAAAGGCTTATAATTATCTTGAAACATTAATGAATTCCTTTTGGTCTAAGAGGGAAAAAAAGTATTTGTTGAATTTAAGATCTGGCCCATTCGAGCTTGGTTAACAATAATGTTCTCGAATTTAAAGTTAATGATATAATTTTAGTTAAGAAGGAGCATTTACCGTGAAATTTTTGGAGACTGGGAGAATCTTTGAGTTATTTCTTGGCAGAGATGGCAAGGTGAGGGATTGCTAGGTAAAAACCGAGTTATCGGCTATTAGATATCCTATACAATATTTTTACAATTTAGAACTTCATAACTAAAGTTTTATAATCAGCGTTAATTTACAAATATGTATTGTGTGTATACCTTTTTATGGTTGTTTGTTATTTTTTGAATAACTCTGTAAACATTTGTAATTCTAGTAGCTTCTTCCATACTTAATTTAATAATTTAAAACATGCTTTTAGGAATCATAGAACAATCTCCTAAAAAATGGGATTTTTTTTAGTTTAGTAATGTTATAATTTAAATTATTTGATATTCCATTTAATTTCGCAGTTATTTGATGAGATATATTTTTTCTTTTGTCTAGAACTCGACTTTTTTGTAGTATGAATCTATACTGCTTATATAGAAATTTGATGAACCCCCTGTGGTTCAATGGGGGGCAGGTTGTTGAAAATAAAATGATCATGTGATCTTTGGCGATCGTGCGTTTGCAATCGTTAATATGTTTATGTATGAGATGTGTTATGAATTAAAATTCGAAAAACTTCAACAACATGGTTTTCATGCGAGAATCTCGTTTATTTCTTTAGTGTAATATAATACCTATTTGATTAGACAATATTTATAGTTGGCATATACATGTAATACAAATTTGAAGTTCCAAGCATCTTAACGATGTCTTTTTAATTTCTTAGAACTTTAACTATGCCACTACGCATTTTGCCATTGCACAAAATACTACACTCTATCCGTTGGTTTATTTAAAGAATTTATTAAATTTAATTCGCTCCTCGCGCCAATGATCGTCAGTCATACCGGTAACCGTGACTTTGATTGTTACTGACATCTGGTTGAAATTTTAAATTAGAGATGTCCTTATCATTTTTTCTAAGATTTTTGGATTCTGACACAACATACGACTTCGCAAGCGTTCCCATTGAGCAAAACTATAATTTAATAACTTTAATTTAAATTCTACAGATAGAGTATTGCTGTTTTGAAAAACATCAATCTTAATTTATTTTTTACATCTGATCAATTTGTAATTGCTTCACATAATTATTTAATGCCAATGAACATCTCCTGCTAATTTATTACGTAACTAATTTACTGCTAATTTATAACTGCTGTATTTCAGCAGTTATGATCAAACAATGTGAACAAAAGAGTCTTAACAATCGATGCATTTTTCGGTTTAATTATATTTTCACAATCTGTCTTAATTTCTCGTGGTGACCCATGTCAATAATAACAAACTTGACGGTCTTCTTCTATTTAATTTCATTTTGATAATTTATCCAATCCATTTAACTTAGTTAATTTATAACATGTTCTTTAATTTTTCTGAACACTTGAAACAATATTTCGATTACTGAAAAGTATTTTAATTTCAATGTATTTCGTACTTATGAAGGAGTTGTTTGATTTGAATTACACATGTGCAGTATGCCTAAATTTTGCATAAATGCATTCGAAATTTATATTTAAGATTTCAATAGTATCAGAATAAATACTAAACCCTAGCTTGAGATGCTTCTTCATGTGTAAATGTTTATTAATAAAACTAAAACTAAACTTTCAACAACATCTTGTTTTTTGGTGGTGGGGATAGTTTCTTTTGAGATTAATTATTGTGTTTACAGAGCACTTTCTATGTACCCATCATCTAAAAATTACTACTGTTCAAATAATTATAATACACTGTTTAAAATTATTGAGTTTGTTATGCCATAGTTAAATGATATTTATGAAAGTAAAATGCATTTCGAGTAAAATAAAATGTATCTTTTTATCCTTTTTTAATGACAGCTTTGGTGGCTACTGAAGATATTTATAATGATACAGTTTTCACTCTAATAAGGAGGATATTGGAATTTTTCGATGCCAGTCCTGGAAATAATAACTTTAACGGGTTTTTCTAAAAAGCGAAAAAGCACTTTCGGACAGAACTATATCTTATTTCAAAAAAGTAACATGCCAGTTCTCCTCCCATCAACCTTTCATCGCGGAAAATAAAACACTTACATGTATTGGCTTAAGATTTATCCAACGGGCTTACTTTTCGAATGATTTTGTTAGAATGTACTTTTGTAATTGTCTTAGTCTTTTAGAATACTGATACGATAGGTGCCGCTTACTATGACAGCATTTATCATTGGTACTTTGATAACATTAATCGAATAACATTAAACGATGGGAAAAAATATCTTTCAGAATAGCAATGGAATTTCTCTAATTTAATATAATTATAACTAAAAACACATAAATAGATACTTCCACAGCATTTTAATTAAGGAATTGCAAAAGATATTTTTATGAACTGTTCTTTGTATCTTTAATGCAAAAATTTATTTATAAAATGTTCGTAACGTTTCTGAAAATTATTTGTATCCCTAGCCTTAATACTCGGAGAGCATCTCTCATTTGAAGAGAGGATGTCAACGTATAATATAAATTTATTTTAAAATAACACGCGAATAACGATTATTAGAGATATTAAAGCAACAAGAATCAGTACCTACACTAAAATCGAAAATTAGGCAAAGAAAGCAACCTTAGATGTTTTCAAGGATTTTTTTTTTTTTTTTTTTCCAAGGCGTAAGAAATACTGTAGATTTTTTTCCCTCTTGAAGAAGAGGGACCTGTGTCTAGTCGCACTTAGTGGGACCATTCGATAGAGTTATTCAGAACCTACAGTGTCTCACAAAAGTGAAGGGATGCTTGTGCTTTACAAAAGGAAACTGTAGTAAAATAAATTAAAATAACATGTAAAATTTTTTGTGGGTGTGTTTCATACTTAAATTTAGTAACAATTATTACATAACATACATTTTCTCAGAATATTAAAATATTAATTTAATAAAAATACAATTGTTTAGCACGGAGCAAAAAATGGCTCACATAAGTGATGAGACATTTACTTTTCCATCAAATATTTATCAAAAAATTTTACTTTTTAAAAGATTTTAATATTTTGTTGGATTTCCTTTTACTTTTAAAACATGATTTAATCTTCTTGGGATGGATTCGACTAAATTTTTTTTTATTCCTGGAGTGATTTTACTCCATTCTTCTTGAAGCACCGATTTTAATTGTTGTTTTGAAGAAATGGCGTGTTTGCGAATTCTTGATTCCAATCCTTGCCAAATATTCTCTATGGGATTTCAGTCTGGAGATTTGTGGTGGTGTTTTTATTATTTCAGGATAGTTATACAGCTGCCAGAGTCTAACGTTCAAAGCAGTGAGCTTGGGGTCATTGTCTTGGCAGAATTTAAAATCGTTATGAAGGTTCAATTTTCGTGCTGAAGATTTCAAATTTTGATTTAAAATGTCAATATACTTGTACAGATCCATTATACTGTCAATAAAAACAAGATTACCAACTTCAGCGGACGACATACACTCCCCATACCATAACTCCTCCTTGCGAAATTCTTCCCTGGGTTTTCTCCACACCAAGCTTCTAACGTCAGAACCAAATATATTAAATTTACTCTCATCAGCAAATATAACTTGATTCCAGTAATCAGAATTCCTATTTATGCTTGATTTTGTGAAAGCCAGTCTGAGTTTTCTATTTATTTCACTTACGAAGAATTTTTTCCTGTTTGCTCTACCGTGATATCCAGCAGATCGAATTACTCTTCTAATAGTCTCAGGATTAACAATTACTCCATATAATGCTTGTAAATCAGCAGCAACTTTAGGAGCACTCATTCTTGGATTTTTTTTTTAATATTTCGAAAGATAATTCGCTTTATTCCATTGGATAGCTTTGATGGTCGGCCAGGTCTTCTTTTATCCTGAAACATATGATTCTTTTTATATTGTTTAATGATATTGAAAACTGTTGAATGACTCAAGTTAACTGTTTCAGCAGTTTCTCTAATAGATTTTCCACGTTCAATATGCAAATTAATAACTAATTTTCGAATTTCAGGCAAAGTTTATTTTCGTTTAGCATTCATGGCTGCACAGAGCTAAAAAACACAAAAATTCCAAAACAAACTGGAGAGAAATACTGCAGACGAATTATTGCCAATTGCTTTTGAGTAAAAATAAAAACCCCAAAAATATTTTTATTGTAGTACGTAGTAGTATCTAATGGTGTCCCATCACCTATGTGAGCCATTTTTTGCTCCGTTCTAAACAATTGTATTTTTATTAAATTAATATTTTAATATTTTGAGAAAATGTATGTTGTGTAATAATTGTTACTAAATTTAAGTATGAAACACACAAAAAAGTTTTACATGTTTCTTTAATTTATTTTATTACAGTTTCCTTTGGTAAAGCACAAGTGTCCCATCACTTTTGTGAGACACTGTACTTCAAACTAAAGTTGCTTTTTTGCCGAATTTTAAATGGCTGACTGAAATCGAAATCAAGCTGTTTGGCGGCTTAATCTCATTATTCCCATTTCTCTGTTATTTAGCGAATTTGCAATCTATTTTGATCTTATTTAGAGATTTTGTATTTTATTTGGTGACTGTACCTCAGTTTAAAAATTTATTCTACAGTAATTTGATCACATTAACCGCATTTCTAGATCATAATAAATGACGTATTTTCCATGTTTTCGCATACAAACAGGCGTGACATCGGCAGTTTGATAACAATATCCTAGTAGCAATATTAACCACGATCACATTAAACGGTATCTACTGTATGTATTTGTTTCCCTCAGGTATCTATTACTTATTATGGAAAACGGATAATTTATTGCTAGGGTGACCATATTTCGAAAACACCAAAACCAGGTCACTTAAAAAAAAAAAAAAAAAAAAAAAAAAAAAACGCATCAGTCTCAATATTTGAATCAATACAATTATATCTAAATCACAGAAATATATGCACTTGTGTTTATACATATAATAAGTACATAAATGGATAGAATTATCATGTTCTAATGGTTTATGCAAAATAAAATAAATTATAAATCGTCAATTATAAATTATAAATAATGTGTCACTTATTTACATTTTTTGGTTGACCCGACTTGTCCTTTTTCAGAAACATGCAATTGACTATGAATAAACTATAGAGAGCCTTCACTCAAGGGATTAGAGATAAATATCAACAAGGTTTTCGTAGCTCTTTCCTCAGAAAGAAAAAAACTTTGCATTCCCTCAACAAATTTTTAGTATCCTTTGTACTGCAGGAAGCAATGAGAGCCAACGTGTGCCTGAATGGGACAACACATTTTGATATTGGACTCCCACGAAATCGCAAAATTCTTTTAGTCTTTCAGTTCTCACAGTATAAATTGAAAAATGTGTAAATATTTTAACGACTACGGCCTCACTATCACAAGAAAGTCTATCCGCGGCTATTCGTATAAAAAGTATTATGCACGATATGCTCCGGGCAACCGATACCCTCTATAATTTCATTTATTTTATTCAATTTATAATAAATATTGCGCGTTCCTTTTCTTCGAATAACTCCGAAGTTCGTATTAGCATTATCACCGCAAAAAGCTACGCATTTACTTATGTCCAATTTAAATTATTTTAACATGTCAATGCAAAATTTGGTGATCGTCTCGGCTGTTTTATTTGGCAAAGAAGTGAGTCTTAACAATTTATATTGTATTCCTTTATACATGTCAAAATACTGGATTCCAAAAGGAAACATTTTTGTCAATTTATGATTGCTAGCGTCTGTAGTGAATCCGTAAAAATTATTTTTTTCAATAATGATATTAATATTTTGAAGAGAATGTGGATTTAATTAATGCAGTCGTCTTGGTTTGTGCTGACGAAAATTTACTTGCAATTACTGAATCTGAGTATAAAACTTTTAACTTATTATTGCAATCTGTACTGCGAAATGTATAATGATGTTTAATTGTATGATATGAAGTAGTCAATTCAGCTGCATTTATTTAATGTTCTTCATCGGAACTAGGTTTGCTAAAAAAAAAAGAAGCTATTGTTCGTGAAGAACTTGCAGTTGATATGTTACAAATATGCTTTTCCGATTCTAAGTGGTCCTTAATATCTGCTTGACCGCCATGCCTAATACTTATAAAGGACATACGTATTGTACATTCTACTTCCTCTACGTGTCTACCTTATCTTATAAACTTCCATTCTTTCCAGGAATCTTTTTTATACGTACATTTAGGCTTCGGCATTTCAAGAGATCTAAAATCAAAATAGTAATTAATGAAATTTAATTTTATATTAATTTTCCAACTTATTTAATATACAAACGAATTATCAAATTACAAAATAGAGAACACATAATTTTAATGTGGATAGAACGAACTTGATTTTTAAAAATTGGGTTAAATTGAAAAATTATTTAAAAAAGGAAAAAACATACTACCTTATTTTTTACGCTGTGGGTCGAAAAACTAACATTTCGAGTCTTGAGCAAACAGTGTACTCTCAAAAGATACAAAGCTTGAACCAAAGCGCTGTTATCTGTACGAAAGTGTTCAGCAAAGTGAAAACAAAAGAAACACAGGTTCATTACCCCCACTACTATATGGCCAGCGCCACAAGAAAAATGTAAACAAGTACGTCAGTGTGCTTAAGCTTACAACCATTTACATCTGTTTCGTAAAACGAGTGAGCTGCTTGCTCACGAATAACAGTATTTTTTTTTTTTTTTTTTTGAATACGATTTTTGTAAAATATGTAAATTAGACCGTCCTGATTTTTCGGGACGCCGGAACAGGGTACCTAAAACTGAGACAATCCCGAAAAACCGGACGTTTGGTCACCCTATTGATTGCTGTATTTATTCCTGGTGAACACCTTCACAATGTAAGTCTTTTATCAATTTCATAAATTCAAAAGAAATTTCATTCAAAAAGCGAAAAAAAGTTTCGATTTATTGCAAATTATTCTCGAATCACTTTTGATGTTTTTCAACTATTAATAAATCATATCAGTACGATATTTCATCGAATAATTTGTTAGCTTAAAATTATCTAGTTAAAATATTTTCTTCTCATATTTCCTTTTTTTTTTTCTTTCTAATAACTCTTTTCCTTTATAATAAAATTCACATTGCATTGAAATATTTCAAAAACTGAGATTATTATACTATAGGACAAATACAGAAGTTATCCACTACACTTAATCCATACCTCTGGTGATCTGAAATTGTAATGAGCTTTAGGTCTCAGTTATAATAACAGCCCAGTTTGCCTATATGAAACTCAAATCGAATCTTGAGAGAGCGATTTAAAATTGTGTTTGGTAATTTTAAAAAAAATTCGAAAAACGATAGTTGAAAAAGTTCTCTGAAAGCCATAAAAACAGGAAGAAAAAAAAAATTGTTACGAAAACGAGTATTTCCTTTTGCTATTGAAAAATTGCTTTTACCTCTTTTGATTGCGATTACATCAAATATTTTTAAATCGTTAATTTGTGTATTAATAAATTTTATGAACATTCATTAGGTTAATAAAGTCAATTGGAATGCATAATTTTGGAATTACAAATAATATTTCTAAGGATCCACTTTTCTAACGTTCAGGAAAATACCTTGAACGCCTTGTTCTCGGTTTATTTTCAGTCAAATTTGTTTTCGAGTATTTAGAAATTATATGGTGAACAAACAAATTGCTTGAATTGAATAGTCAGCTATTTTTCTCAGACCATTTTCGCCGATTCCAATAAAAAATTGTTTTCTGCCATAAAAATAAATCTCACAATTTTTTCGACACATGGGCCTAAAATGGCTCCTCAGGCTTAAATTTTATCTTTTTCAGGTTTAAATTTTTCTTCCAGTTGTTTTACCTGAAAAACTTACAAGCAGTTGTAAGTCTGGCAGAATTAGCTTTATTTTTTTTTTTACCGCAACACCCCGTTTCTTTTTTTTAATCTTAGTTTCGTATTTAAAGTGAAAGAATTTAAAATATCTCATTTATTAGTGTTATCTAATTTTATTTAGCACTGTAGAATTAGCACGGTATTTACACACAGAAAACAATAAAAAAATACTTAATTTTGGAATAATAATAATAACTGAAATTTCATCACTAAATATTTTCCGTGCTCCAATACTTTTCAAGGTATACTCCAACTGCGCTAATTATAATTTCTTCCTTCCATCTGGGTGAGTCACTGTATTTATTTATTTATTTTTGTGTCATAAAGCTGAAAGAGGAAATATGGTTGAATTGTGTTCATCTGTACAGTAATAATTTACCGCGATGCAAATTCCCGCGATTATTTTTGAGAAATGTCACTGTTTTTTAAAACTTTCATGACTGTTACAGAAGTTGTGCAAATTTAACATATTTTTAGGTTCTTTTGTAATTGATAGATAATGTTCCATGTTTCATTTGAGTAGTACCTGTTTCATTTGAGTTTACAAGGAAAAATATAAGCAATAAAAAAAGTAACCCTATGCCAAAATCTGAACTAAAATTTAATACTTTGAAATTACGTCTTGCGATTTCATATTACGTTCAAATCCAGGAATATTTGGTAGACTTCTGGAATGCAGAATTTTCTAAATACCTAACGTTATCTGCCATTTGTCTTTAGCAAGTGTTGATGCTAGATAACTTTTTCATAAATTTAAAAAGGTTTTACATGATGGAAGACACTGCTTTAAAGAAAATAATCTTTTCCGTGACACCTTCTATCTCTTAAAATCTAGAATTTTGTTCCACGATAAAATTATTTACTCTAACCATCTGTAACACTGCCGATTTGTCTTAAAATCTAGTTTCATCCTCAAGCTGCTAAACATCGGTTACAAAAGTCTTTTTTTTTTTTTCCTTATTATCAAAAAACACCAAGAATTCGGCATCAACATTTAATAATTAATCGGATATATGCGTATGTATGGCTTTAAATGTCAACTGAACGACTATCGCATACGAGTATTTTGAGTTTATCTTGCCCACAAGTACCGCCTTACTTTGTTATTCATAACAGCATTTGAACTTAATTCAATATGTAAAAGCAAACTTTAACTGCAACACTTTTACGTCAACTAATTTTTGTAAACTAAAATCATCGCGAAGGGATACGAACCAAAGATCGTAAAACCTAATCTACCTAGCAGACTTTTTCGGCGGAAGATTTGCTTCAGGGAAGACTAGTTGGAGAATTCCGATTCAAGGATTACGGGATATTGATTTGAAAAGGAATTTTTAGAAAATAAAAATTTTGTCAAACATAGTATTTCAGAGTGCTGATAATTTATGTATGACAACAATTATTTTCACTGTTAGCATTTTCCAGCAGGCCTAAGAAAATGATGGAACTATTAGCAACTCATGTGATTTGTAGCAAGTGTGAACTTTAACGGACTTTTTATTTATGTAAATATTTGTAATTGACAGATAATGCATTATGTAAATATTTTCAACTACCTATTAAAACATCCTCATCATTGCTTTGATGATAACTGTAAATTTAATTTTGCTTTTTGCTGACCAATTTTCAACAGTCATTGAGCATATGGAATTCATCCTAAAAACAATGCGAACGGCGCCACCATAGAGAGGCAGACATTGACATGTGCTGAAGAATAAAAATGGCTATCATTTGACAGTCGGAGCCTGGAACGATGGTCGACAGAAGTGCTTTGCTATATCCTGCTTACAAAGAACGTGGCGCGAGGCAGGAAAGAAGAACGAAAAAGCAAAATCGAACAACCCCCTCCGAAAGCGAAATGAGCCAGTCCCGTCTGATGCAACTCATTCACTTCAGCAACGGTTGAAAAACAGTCTGGGCAATGCGCGTCGGTGGCTTTCGAGGCTGTGTGACTTTTTTTCCAGTTATGGAAAGCTAGCAGCCCAATAGTGGAGGAAAAACCTCCTCACGAAAGCTTAACGACATTCGTGATTCGCCTGGAACTCTTCTGATATGCCAAATGCTGAACGATTCAGCTGAATAAATATCGGTTTTTTCATAATTTCGTTTGCTGGATTCCTCTTAACGATTATTAAAGATCAGTGTCATACAATGACCAATATATATGAAATATATCTTGCTTATATATTTGCTGTACTGAAGAATTAACTTTATCCACTACAAATTACTTAACTTCAATTAATAAATACACGCTAAATATTAGTGTTCGATACCTTGCTTTCCCTGCTTGAACGAAAATTTGTTGTTTAGTTAGATTATTTACTGTAAAAAGTCATTCAAGGGGCGATGCATCTTGGAAGAAATGTCTTCAAGAGTGACTTTCAGTGGAAAATCTACTTAGTACAATCATCGGTATTTGGTCTTTTTTTTTTTTTTTTTTTTTTTTTTTTTTTTTTTTTTGTATATTGATATTAATTAATCGCTTAAGTTATGCTATATACTATACTGTGGCAATACAATCTGCCAAAGAACACAGCTGTGGAGAACTTTTAAAGGGAAGCTAACACATATTTACATTACATATAAGGAAAGTCCATTGAAACTGTAGAACTAACCAGTTGATGTATCGGGAACCGAACTCGGGTCCAACAAGCAATGTTTAATTCTCTTATCTACCGAGTTATAGGCGGATGCACTTGAATTTGTTGTTTGAACAAGCAGAGATTACCCGAACTACAGTCAATTCTTAATCTCCTTGATTAACTTTACTTCTTTTAATTCTTTATGTTAATCTTTCTGTGCCGATAATGGATTTTTTCCTGCGACATAATTATTATTTGCCAACTCAGTGCTGTATATCGCTACTATCTGTAGATATTCGCTTTTGCTGTTTGTTACTGGTTTAAAAAGAAGTTTGTATGTAATACATGCCGTGCGTGTTCCTTAAAACTATTGTTAAACTAATTGATTCACTCAGAATATTATTGTTGTGAACATCAAAAGTATGAATTGGGAAACCACATACTAGTTTATTAGGTCCTGAAAATCACATCAAGTTTTTGCTGTTGGAACCGGACATCACGTGTACGGTTTTATTTTTCTTGATTTCTCTGTTTGTTTGCTTGCTTGAAATAATTTTTGGCTGCCTTCTGCCCTACCTATTTTCTTAAAATTTTTACCACGTGTATTTGCAATGACAATAGAATATCCTACAAAGTCCATGCCCTAAATTTGATGTAGACATTTTTAATTTTTATTTTTATTTAGTGTTTCTATGGTTTCGCATATCATTTGCATACTTATCAAGTTAATCACAGCATAATTTTTTTTTTAAAAAAAAAATGGATCTTCGTTTATTTTCGGTTGGGGTTGGGGTTATTTTACGGCGCTATATAGTGATGGATTTTTAAATCAATATTTAATCTATAACTGTCAGTAGCCTTGACATTTTCAGTGATGACGGATTTTCAAATAAAATAGAAACTTAAGTGATTAGAATGTAATGTCAGGCAATCAAGACATATCAGAAAACTTTGAAAGAAATGTGATATCATATATGCTGTTGCCATGCTTAGAATTTTTATTTTTATGTGGGAAGGGGAGAGTCAGAGGCAGTAATTTTTTGGGGGTGTGTGTGCTTGTTTGGACTTAAACCATAAAATAAAATATACGTAAAATAACATTTTAACTTACTTGGTTTCAGTTAAATTATCTAAAATAAAATAAAATTTTAAATATATAAAACTATGGAGTGTGCCCATACGAGAATTTTGTCCAAACATTACATTTAACAACATATTAATATATAAGTTTAAGAGACAGTCGAAGTAATGGTTGCACTCATTCCTCTTTGACAATTTTGATTTAAAATCAGACAATTCAAAGTGCAAAGATAAAAAAAAAATCTCCAATGATCATTTAATATGCGCTAAAGCAGCAACAAAATAAGCCTGTGTTAATTAAAATAAACCCGTGTTAATTAAAATAAGATCTAGACTGTAAAAACTTCTATATATACTTCAGATAGTCAACACAATATTCATAAGACATGCCGAATCGGGTAAAAAATCATAACTCTAAAAATACTGTAAAACAACAATTTCTGCAGAGAACAAACAACACGCAATGAGAAAATCACATAAAAACGGAAAGACGACGAGTTTTGATGGAAGATGGATACTGTCAGCATTTCCATCATGTTCCGCTCGTTTTCCTGAAACTACTACTGGGCGAATTTTAATTAAATCGAATTAATTGCTTTAAATGTTGTACAAAACCATAAGTAAAAATTTAGTTTATTGTCCATTCAGAGCTAGCTTTGTTCCTGAAGCGATCAACACAACCTTTAACTGGTATGATGAGATCCTATGGATGGACCCAGGAAAGAAAAACAAAACAAAAAAAAAAAAAAAAAAAAAACATTTGATTTCATTCACGATACAATCAATTATTTAAAGATGTGCGATTACTATTTTTATTTTAAAATGCATGCCGTTACTTTTATTCAAAATGAAGATTTCCAGGTACACATAAGTATTTTTCAAGTAAACAAAAAATAAACTTAGGTAAGTGAGCTTAGTTTTTCGATTGTGGATTCCTTCTCCTCTTAGTTCAAGAAACTAGAAATTTGCTACAAGCTTTTCCTACCCAATATAACAGTTAGCTGGCACCAATATTCTAGTGTTTTCCCGTTATTTTATGTGCTAATTTTCAAAGTGAATGTCTTGTTATTAAATACGAATTTTATAACTGTAAAAGAAATCTACAATCTAGTTAAAATAACCAGCTTTTTTCGAAACTCATCTGCAGTCCGGGAACGACATATCTAACAATTGGGGAGAGGCTGGGGAATAGCAATCTGAAAATTTCAGATTACAGCCTAACACTTCCAAAAAGACGTTATGAATTAATTTTAAACATGTGAAATTAAAAATCATTAAAAAATTACGCTTTTCCTTTTAAATAAAAATTACTATCAGCATTTGGCAACTCATAAAGCTAAATCTTTACTGTTGAATAAAATTAAACTAAACAGGAATTCAGTTTTAAAATCTTTGCGGTTTTTCTCCTCCGTTTCTGTTTGATTCCAAAAAACGTATAAGCAAAAAATTATCGTCATACTTAAAACGAATATTACAGTTTGAATAAAATTTTGAAAAATGTACAGTGAGATAATGTGTAACCATTAGATTTTAATCTCAATGCAGACCGTACCCAACGTAAGCAGTAGAATTTGAAATTATGCAATCAATCGATTAGAAGTTTTTAAAAAACCTATCTTATGGATGATATTCGTGATATAAAATAACACGTGTTGCAAAATATTGTTAAGAAGACCAGGTAATATGGTATCTTAAATATTTAACTAAACGCTGTGCTGAACAACGTAATTTTATAAAATCGAAATTAAATGCATTGTCGACTAGCAGCTGCTCCTATTTATCGACGACCTGATTTTATTGCAAACTAGAAAAATAAATACCTTGGAAATATTTTTTCAAAATATTTAAAATATTAGAGAGTATTATTATTTTAAAAATGATTGCGACACTTTTTATCTTATCAGCATTTTTCTATACAAGGAAATAAAACAAAGTACTCAAAAGTCATTATGTTCTAAAAGATTTTACTTAATACTTTCTCCCGTTTCGCACATCCATCATTTCTTTTATTAACGCCCTGAGTACTTCGTACAATTCTGCAATATCATGCTAGTGATTGACGTTAAGATAAGTTTTTTCCCCCAGCTTATAACGTATTATTAATGGTCATAATACACGCTTAGTTGCTGTATTTATTCTCAGTAAGCGAATTCAGTTGTTGACATCACATATATGAAAGAAATGGGATATGACAAAAATCTCAGACCATTTCCTCTCAATTCCACTTTTATACTGGGTCCATTGTATTTTCTACCGCTACGCTTTTTTCTCAATGCAATAAATCCTTTAAATGTAATAATTAAAGCATTTACGATTATTAATTATTTACAATTATTATTTTACAATTATTAAAGGTAATAATTTGTTATCCGAATAACTATTTCTCATCAAAATACTTTCTTTAAAAATTAAGCTTTCTTTCAGATTTTCTGGTTCTACAATATTTTAAAGAGGATCCATTTAAAATTTTGCAGATAATTTAATATCATTATCTAAGTACGGAACGCAAATGGAATGGAAACTCAAAATTTCCTCAGAAATCATTCTTTTTGCGGGCGAGTTTCCTAAAAGGAATATTTGGAACGTACGGTTATACTTGTCTGTGTTAAACATTTATTCTTTTCCCATAAAAATACATTCATCACTATGCTAAACGAACGACATTAGAAAAATTACTAAAGATGGCTATTTACTCGGCTATTTACTAAAGATGGAAATATTTACAGAATCTGGAATGTATCCCGAAATTGGACACGACACTAAAGCGGCTATACGTGACGTCTGGTTATTTTATAATCAGTTATTCATAGAAATAATCAATAATTTATGAAAGAAAGAAATGTATTCAGTGTTTTTACTCATATACATAATATTAACCTCGAGAAAAAAAAAGAAAAGAAAAAGGGGAAAAAAACAGTTAGTCTGAGTGTGCAAGTTTGGCTTCCATGTCATGCATGTAAGAATGTGACATTTGAATCCTGCGAATTCTGGAAATCATTTGAGGCTCGAGTCCTCAAATTTCGCGTTTTTTCCAATCGTGTTCGCTTTATTATGTAGGCACCTAATATGTGAGCCATCGTTGCCTTCTATGAAACGACAGGCAATTTACATCCATATCATCCGGGATTCGAAGCTGGGGCCCATCGGTACAGCAGCCAGAGTCACTAACCACTTTCCGTCTGGGCGGCATCTTTCCAGTCTTTCGAATAAAAATCTTAAATAAATAAATAAAATGTTTTATCGCAAAATTTTGAAAGGATTAATTTCATTGATGTTGGATAGAACCCTCATTAATTAAAGAAAATCCAATTATTAGCAGCTTCAACGACATTTGGATCACTTCATAGATTGAATTTCATCATTTGGATCACCTTTCTCCTCGTAGAGACCCTAAAGGCAGCCATCTAATAAAATCTCACGAAATTTCAGCAAGCTGTAACGTCGGAACACCCGTGTTGGGTGAAAAGAAAAGAGCAGTTGTCTTTTAAATATTTATTTTAAAACCGTAATAAGAATTTCTTGATTACTAATAAATAAAATAAACGAACCATTTTTCAGTATGTGATAATCTCTCAGTTTTAACCCCACGCCTGGTCCAGAACTACTACACTTGACCTCAAAATAAACATGTACCTTTAATTTGGCATTAAACATCAGAAAAAATTACTTCATTACATGCTTGGGATTTATATAGTTCAGTAAGAGTTTGCACTGTAATAATTTCGACAAGCATTTTTAAGGAATTTGATGCCTTCTTAAAGTTTTTTATCTGCATAATAATCATAAATCATGTAATAAAACTAAGTTATTTTGGATCGTGCTGAACTGAAGAGAAAAATGAGATGGATGTCAGTTTCTAATTTTCATGAATTATATCTGAAGCTACCTTTTATTCGATGAAGTAAAATATTTTGGTCAGCCTGTAATTTATTTATATTGATAATAATGGTTAACTGCTAGAAGGCTAGAATAACTGAAAAAATGGTTCTTCATAACTGGGATGTGAAGTAAAAAATGAAAATAAACTTCTAAAATGAAAAAAATACATGTGTTTTTCTATATTCTGTCACACACGTTATCAGATAATTAGAAGTTAAATCCCTGTATATGTTTTTCAAAACAACGAGACGTTTACAGCAATTTAACGGATTCTTATTTCAAATTAACACCAAAGATGAATGCTGAACGTTACTGTGAAAACAGTGCAGAAACTGAGGTCCCGAAACTAAGCATTTCGCGTCATTCAGAACAAATGCAGCCAAATGATTAGTGTCGACCCAGTATAAGCCATAGTTGAACTCTAATATCTAACAATGAAATCACGGCTACTAACATGGCGGACAGTTGTTTATACTGGAGGTTTTTCCAGCTCGAGTAGCGAATGAGAGTACCCATACGGTTAACTTAAACTCTGAATTCCATTTTCGAATTGGCCTCCCTTAACAATCGAACTGCGCTCTTGTGGGGTATTTGCCCCACCTTGGGAAACACTGATCTAGAGCATCTACATCATTATTGTAACAGTGCTACTGCTCTTCCAAGTTTCATGTTTTTTGAACAACAGGTTTCTTAAAATGTTCTTCATGAAGAATCTGACGATTTTTTTCACCAGTATAATTGGTAGTACTACAGATCTTGGGACGGTGAAGTTCCAGAAAGATAAAATTACATTCTTCCAAAGAATCCAAACTTTGCTCAGCAAATATTTCCCGACTGAGCACATGATTTTCGAAAAGAGGAAACTCTCCATGAGCAGCTTTTTCTTCAGACCCCTGAGTATGCGTCTACTTTCTGTGGAGCTATCTGAAGTCTCAAGCGGACATTAATAAATCTGAAAACAGTGACAAAATATAACAGGAAAAGCTACAATTGTTCCAGTCAACGTAGTCTAAAGAGCGATGCAAAACCTGAATGGTAGATTGTAGGAATACTGCACGAATGGCAGAGGAGAATATTTAAAAAATCTGTTGCTAACAAAATAAATAATAATAAAAAAAATCTGAAAGCTTTCAGATTTTATATTAAGGGCAAAAGGGGCGTTTTTTAAACTTTTTGTGTGTTACTTTTATTGATTAAAGATCATATTCTTCGCACTTAAACCACAAAATTGAATTCAACAATATCATAAAATATTTAAAAGAGCATATCTTTAGAATTTCCGATACACAATCTCGCGCTCTGGAGATAAAAAAGTGCTTTTTTTTTTTTTTTTTTTTTTTTTTTCCCGTACAGTGTTGCCATTGCTCGCTTTGAAATCCTTGAGTTTGTTAATCCAAAAATTATGAAAATAAAAATAATATGTTATAAAATAAAATATAAAATTTTATAATATAAAATATGTTATAAAAAATAAAAATAAAATATGTTTTATGTTATAATATAAAATGTTATAAAATATGAAATATATAATAAAACAAATTTCATATTCCAAATTTGGGGTTCCAGACGCCCATATTCTTGTGAAGACGTACGTTATACAAACTTTGATGGCTGTAGGTATCGTTGTTTTATCACAGTGCGAGAAACATACATACATTTAAGCAGATTCTTCATTATTTAATTTATTTAAATATAATACAGAGCTTTAAATATAATTTGGTGGCAACAATTTGTAGAGACATTAGGCATTTGGAAGCAGGAAACATGAAAAATGAGCAATGCCCTTGCTGGGACTCGAACTACGGACGGACCTCTCGAATACGCTTCGAGCATGCTGACCACTAAACCACGAAGGCATGTTAAGAAAGCGGAAGAAATATCTTATAAATTAAAAAAGTGACTCGCTGTTCATAGTGAATTAACGCAAAATGCCAAAGCGAAATTAATAGCCCTTCCTCGCAAATTTACGCTTTGGGTTAATAAATAAATAAAAGTAAAAAAATAAATAAGAGGCTGAAGAGGTGATTGGCATCGTTACAATAAATGACACTGTATATCCTATTATTTTATAAAATAATAATAAAATATATAAGTGTATATTTTATAAAATAATGGTATATACTAAAACCAAATAGCTATTACCGTTAAATTTTCATTTGGTATGCACAAATTGGAGTTACCTGCGACTGTCTAACTGGTTAAGCGATCCTGTTTATAAAATATAATTTAGGTATGTTACTGTTCTGATCATTTTTTCACTGTTATGCTACATAACTTATTCATCAGTGTATCTATTGTAACATGAAATATTTGTTGTTCGTATCGCGAAAAACTATGAAACATTGTCCTAAAACCAGAATGTTTTTCTGATTTTGATGGATTCTTGCTGCATATTTCCAAGCCTTAGATTTACTTCTTTCTAGATTAGCATATCGAGTTACATATTAAGTTAGTGTTCGCTGGCACAAAGAATGTTACTTTTTCCATGAATTGTAAAAGCGGTTGGGAAATGAACATAAACATATTGGAGAATAAATTCATAAATAATAAAATGATGAATGAACCGAGAAATAATACATATCTGTAAATTAATATTACGTGTAAAATATTTTTTACTTCTGGAACCGAATTTTTTATTTTAGCTAAATAAAGTTGTGGTATTGCGGGAAATACGTGTTGAAAACCTTGGACGCAACTGATGCAAAGAGAATTGTGGAAGCTACTCTATCTTGAACAATTAAATCTTATTCTTCCCCCTCTAATAAATTCAAAAGTCTCCTTGTGGAGTTCAATTCATGGTGTAATACTAGTAATACCATGATAAGTATTTTTTTTTCATACTTTTACTCTGCTATTTTGAAAAGTTCATTCTAAACACCTGATTTGGTATTATATATCATGAATTTCTGAAGGTTAATTTTTAATTTTCCCTAAGAAAGGCTCATCGTTAGGATTGAACTTAGAAGTATTAACCTGGGATCTGAAATCTAAGATTAGAATGCATTTTTTAATTTTATTTTTTTTAGACTTAAAATATGCTTTTTTATGTTTAAAATATTTTTTCTTCAAATTTTTAAGAAGTCTTTTTTGAAATTTTAAACTGTAATATAGATTTCATTTTTATGTTTTTTTCGTTAGCAGATTTGTATCTGGAGCAGATGAAACAGCAATTTGAAATTTTGAGAAAGCCACAAAACAGCGCTTTCTTTCCCAATTTCATTACATTTTGAACTGTCTATCTACAGCATTTTAGATGTTAATTTTTTTTAACAATAGTTCCAGTTTAGTAGATGCATTTCTTCAGAATCATTATCCATGAAAGCACCTTTTTTGTAAACATCAAATATAATAGAGGCTTCGAAAACATAACTCATTGTATGTATAAAAAACATTCATTCGAGGCTTTATATGAAAATCGAGTTTTACGCCCTCGACACACGTGAATAATATATGTGATATGTGAAATCCATGCAATTATTTTATGTTAAAAGGTAACTTAGACCAGTAATGTCTTACTAAAAATCGATGGAGGGTCGCCATATTATAAAGATTACATATTTGGCCCAAATTTTCATTTATATTTTGATTAACATAATTTAGTTTTTGAAAACAGTTTGACATGTTATCTAATATAAAAACCACTTCCATTTCTGATGATGCAATCTTGGAAATATCTGACATTGTCGCGTTGGTTAATCTGATTCAGAATAACAATTGCACTAACTTCGGACTAGTCAACTGCAAAAAAAGTTGCTTAAAGCCTATTTTCTCAAAAATGGACACCGAGCTTATAGATGTAGTTTTCCATAATTGACATAAATTCCATAATTGACAAATTCCTTTCGAAATCATCCGGATTCTTTTTATATGAAAGCAAGCTTACAGAATATATGGAAAATAATTTCTAGACTTAAGGTAGGTCAAAATTATGCATGAATGCTAAATTCATCTCTAGAAAATGAATAATGTCGGAATACAGTTTACTTTAAAAGTTCATAAAAGCGCACTTATTTGGCATTCGGAGCTGTCCCGAGTTGTGCAGGTAACATTGAAACTGCAACAACTGTACTCTTTTTTTAAATGAGCATTTCTATTGGACTGCAGTCTTTTAATTCAAGACTTTAGAGTGACATTAGGCAATTTTTGGAAGCAGAAGAGATAAGCAATAAGTGATGGGGGACGTGGGCACTGTCCCTTTACCATATTGGTTAATCAGTACAGCACCACGCCCACCATTATTTAGAGAACATCATTAACATATGTAACTAGTATTACAAATAAAGCATGTACAATGTACATAGCAGGAGTAAACCAACGCTTTCGCCGGGAATCGAATCGCGGACCTCTGAAATACCGGCTCAGTGTGCTGACCATTACACCACGAAGGCACGCTAGGAAGGCGGGAGAAATACCTTACAACTTTACACAAAAGTTTTTAATTTTAAAAAAATCAAAGTGGTTTTTTTTAATTAAGATTTGAAAAATTAAAAAAAAAAAAAAAAAAGCGCACAGATTTGTGCTTTCGAATCTCGAATATTCTTTAAGATTCGTGGGATTTGAAGATTCATATTTCATCGCTAATAATGAATTTTCTAACTCATATTACAACTAGGCGTACTGAAATTGGAGATCATACCCAAATAAGATCATAAGGTCTATTTTTATACCAGGTGGAGCGGGTCGTATTCCTCTCATTTGTATTTTATAAGCTAAAAATTTTAAACTATGAACAGTTTTTCCACTTATGCTTGTCAAAATGTTTTTTTGACAAATAAAATTAATGAGCATAAGACATTAGAATTAATACTTATTGTCACATGTGAACCTTTTATATGCTGTCTAAGCTGAGGACGAAAAATTAATTTCAGCTATCAGCATTAGATTCTCAGTCGCGGGAATTTATTCAAAATGTACCAAAACTGTTTTGTCAACCTAGATATGCAATGATGGCAACAGGATTATTCTTTACCAACTAAAAGTTGCTTAATTAGAATTTGTTTTCTATTTTTTGATCGGATGGATGGATACTTTTCTCTTTTTAACTCCAGTGACTTTCTTTCTCTATTTCCTCATATAAGAGAACAAGAATATTTTGCGGATTTATTTGTTGATCAAGGAGAAATTTCATCACTTATAGATCTACATAAGTTACTTATATTGGTTAATATTTTTTTATACTTTCTGGGATTAAGATTTTGTCTCCCGCGTTTTTTTAATGCTGACAGAAAACTAAATAGAATTCGTCTACTTTGTTATCATTGTGGGAAAAAAAAAAAGATATCTTAAACTCGCATTGGTATCTGAGTTGGTTATTATGGACCAAATCGTCGACGCTACGTGGACACATACCTTATCATAAAAGATTGTCATTATCCCTTATTTCCAAAATTAAAGTTGATGCGGACAAACAGATGCGATTTTTAAATTCAATATCTAATACAAATCCTAGAATAAGATTACTCTTCGAAGCACTAATGGCGGATATTTTTAACACATTAAAAAGGTACTGTTGTTTGGAATAAATTCCAGTGTGCTATAAATAGACATTTTTGTTAATCGACAATGCATAAAATGTTTCTTTATCTTCGATATTATAATAATTTTATCTAGACTTCTTAACATTTTGCAACAAGTATTATTTTATAATATAAATATGAGGAATTAAATATGCTTCTAGCAATCTATAATATGGGGACTGTCAAAATTTCTAACCGTAGTTCTCTTGTTCACCATTTACTGTCAGCGTCCAAAATAAAATCTTTTGTTTTTGGATATGTTAAAATTTTATAGCAATAATAAAGTTGCAAAATTCTACCATATGATTCTTTTTTTCTTTCCTTTTTTTCCTTTCTCCTGCACACTTCCTTTTAAATCATGTTTAAACGGTAATACACTTTATTAATATTTTGATATTTTCTACTTGCACCATTTCATATTCTGGAGCAAACGCGGGAATAAACATGGTTATATTTAAAATTAAAGTTCCTTTTATTTATTCATATAAATATTTAATGTTAGGGTTGGCGATGGCACATATTATTTAACGTTATGTTTTTTCTTCCACTGTTTCTGTTCAAGATAACATTCAGTTGTTCGACAAAACTAAAGAAATATCAACTTCTTTAATAGGTACTGCACCGAAACTTCCTTTTTGTCAGTCTCTTAAAAATAAAAATAATAGCTGCGACAATATTTAGTGTTGCTTCCAACTGTTTTCGTGTTTCAAACTGTTTTCGTGTTTCAATATTTTTCAGAAAACTAAACAGTATACTTTATTTGATTTGAATATAAGTGTTCAAATATTGACTTTCTTTCCACATCGTTTGAGAGTCTTATAAAATAAATATCTTGCAGCAATTTTAATTAATGTAAAATTGTATTTAAACGTTCTAAGTGAATGTGGAAAAACACAATTCTAAGAAAGAGGAAAAATGAGTTTTGAAAACTGTAGAACGATAAAATTATATTTATTTTCGTCTTCATTTGAAAACATTTATAATTTTTAAACTATAATTTTTCGATGTGTTAAGTTGTAATCTGAAATTTTCAAATTACATGTTTTATTTTGAATGCCTTAACGAAGTTTTCAGTTTCAGTTTCCATAGAATCGCACAAAAGTGCATAAAAGATATTGGGAATGGACGCTGAGTAACATTTTTCATTTATTTTCGATATTATAAAAATGTGTTTTTGAATATATCGCAAAATTAGCATATAAAAATTTCCAATAACTGGACTTCATAGCAATATTTATAATAACTGTTATTTTATGCTATGAGTATTATGCATGAAATAAGTTTGCAGCACTTTTATTTCTTTTTCCATTGCCAAATGTTTAGCTAATTCTCGTATATTGGGGTCTACAGTAAAAGTAAAATCTAGAAATTACGATGAACTTTACAGTGACAAATAAATTCCTCGCTTTAATATGTATTTATTTCCCCACACACAAAAGGTAGTTTACTAATTTAATATTTTGAAATATTTCTGCTCATGTCATTCTATGTTCTAAAATGAGAGGAAGAAACAAATGGAGTTTTTAATATGAAAATTCTTTCTGAGTTGCGTTTGAATGTTAATCAAGAGCAAAAACTTATATTTATGAATTAGCAGCAATAGATATTATTTTTATTTAAAAAGAGAGATGTTATTTTTTTTATTTTGAAAAATATTTCACATACTTCATTTTCTTAATAGCTTGTCGCTAGTACTGTTATTGTGAACAAACAGTACTGTAAGTATTTTGAGCAGTACTTTTCAGAACTGATCATTTATTGAAAGCCTTATTGACAACATAAACAATTAGTTATTTCCATTTCTAGCTATCATGCGTTGAGCATTCTATTGCCGTGTTAAAGGAAGCAATAAAAAAGAAAATACTTTTACAATTACTAATATACTTTATTTATCAATGCTCATATTTATGTCTGTCATTAACTCGCTGAAAATGTGGAAAATAGCCAAAAACCCAAAATTTCAATGCTTTTATTTATTTATTTATTTTTAAAAAAGGTTATATATCCTTGGACGCTCACAGTTCGAAACGTCGTTCAAGAATTAACTTTACCCTTCTTCCAATGGCCTTGTTTATTGTTTATCGAGCGTATTGCCATTACGATGACATAGTTTCTGATGTATGTCAGGGCATTCTGAGATTTCTTTTTCATCTGTCATCTTCCTCTGGGGAAATAATGCAATAACATGGTAATAAGCAGTCCTAATATTCCAGATCTAAAGTTTTTGACAAAATAAAATAAAATTTTAAGGACTATGTCTTAAATTTTTCGTTCATATTTCAAATTTCTTAATTTCTCTACTTAATGCACCAAAGGTTTTTAAATGTTCGAGAACCCCTTTCACGTGAAGTGCACTTTTCCGTATTCTAAACAATTAACTTCATATTTTGCATAGTAAAAGGTTAAGAATATATTTTTATACCTAAATGCTGTTTTATTTTTCACTACAAAAATTATTTAATTTGCAATCTATAAATTATAAAATCTAAAATTTAATTTGCAAATTAGCTAAAAATGTTTTTAGGAAATCGAAACACTTTTTTAGGAAAAATAATATTTTTTTTAATTTCTATTTCCTGTTTGAAGGATAGGGCTATTTCTTTGCTATCAGGGGTTACTATTTGACTCGAGGTTTGAAATGACGATGTGAGTGGTTCTAAAGAGTTATCATATTATACTAAGTTTGTTTTTGTGAGGTAAGTGATTCATCCAGCTAACAATCTGTATATCCATGGTTCGAATACTGACGAGGGTTAGTTGATTTTCATGTTTCCAGCTCTCAAAGTCTAACAGTATGTACAGTTGTGTAAAAAATAAAATGTGATGGCATATCTGCATTTGTTTGGCTGAGTTTCGTACCATACTCCAGTCACCATTTTATGTGTGTGGGGGAAGAAATGATTAGCAAATCCACTTGACAATGGAGTGGAGGTTGTTGCTTTTATTGCCTCTTTCTGTATTTGGTACTTTAAAATAGGCACTTCAACGCCGTTGTTAGCCCACCTCTATATTTGCGATCATAACTCGTGTTATCATCATTGCACAGCATTTATTTTCTCCACGTTATTTGAGATTGTAGTTTTAAGTCAGCCTTTATTCCCCTGCTTTTTATAAAGCGAAAACACTAAACAGAAATGAAATGGGGGGAAAAAAAAGTTGACCATTTTTCTCCGTAGCAGTTGTTTTCATGGTTACGAGTCAAATCGAGCGGAGAAAAATAATTTCCTACTTTATAGTAAAAGACTGTAGCAGATTTTGCAGCGCATACTCTGTGGATTTTACTTTTCAAAACCGATACTATTCTGGTTGCTTATGTGCCGAGATCTCTAAGTGGCAATTTAGACGTGCAAGTCCAATTTTCCTGAAGCACCTTATTAACCGAGGCGAAAAGATTCACTGGTCTGTTGGATTTTTCTCAGTTTTGAGAAAGAAGACTATAAGGTATTTTCTCCCTCCTTCCAGCTTGCCTTTTTGGTGTAACGGTGGCACACTCGGCGCGTATTCGAGAGGTCCAAGTTCGAGCTCTGGCGAAGGGGCCTTTTTTTTCACGTTTCCTGCTTCAGAAAAATAACCTTATGTCTCTACAAAACTTCTTTCGAAGTTTTCGTAGCCTGCGAGAAGTGTCTAATTCTCGAGTATGGTTTGGATAGAGAAGTAATTCTAAGAAGCTTCTTTATATGGCCTTTATGATTTCTTCATCTGTTTCAGGCCCAGGTAAGTTCTTACCCACCGTAACCTGAATTATGGTTCTTCGCTAGTTCTTCGTGTGAAAGGTTAGGCTTCTTTATGCTAAAACAAGTCCATTGTTTCTCGTGGAATTTTACTTTGGTTGTGCTTTTTATATCATCATCCAGCTCCAGGTTATCCAGCGAGAAAGTCTCATTCTTGTAGTGTCCTGTGGATTGACTTGTCGTGTCCTGTGGATTGACTTGTCGTGTCCTGTGGATTGACTTGTCGTGTCCTGTGGATCGATGGCTTCTAAGAGTTCTAACACACAAAACCACGCATTATTTTGCTCCATGACATAGTTTTGTTTGACATTAATGCAGTAACTTTGCCGAGCTTACTTTATTTGTTTTTATATACGATCTAGCATTCCTGTAGAAGATGATAATTTTCCTACTACTTTTCCTGCTAGAAGACCCTCTTTTTTCTGCTTGTGCATTTCTCCTAATTAGTGCTATTCTGTTTTAGTCATTGGTGAGTTTTGTGCTTTATCAGGAGAAAGAGTTTTTTCCCTTTACTTTATAGGCTACTTTGGGTGTCATTAATCAGATTAACGAAATACATATTTTTAAGACTGGGCGATGAGTCAACTGCAGTACAATGCATGGTAATTAAACTCTGTAGGAATTCTCTGAATTTTGCACGTTCTCTAAAACTGGTTTTAAACCTTTGTTTGATTACTTGTATTATATGGATATCAACTGTATGGTTTATTGGACTTAGACCATTCAGTAACTGCAAGTCACTAACTGTCTGTTTATGTACACATGTGACCAGCACAAGGGAGGCTAGATTAAGGTCAGGCCATCTTTTGGCTCTGCTAATACTGGAGGTTGGAAGGGATTTGGGATAGTTAATGATTAAGCTAGTTGTAGGTATAAAGTCTTGAAGTATGAAGCCCTTTCTTTGCAAGGTATCAGAAGCTTCTTTATTCTGGTCGGAAGAACTTGTATTACTATAACTTCTAAGTGTTGAGGCCTGATACTAGTCACTAACTGTTCTTTAATGTTGTCCAGATAGCGACTACAGTCTCTGGCCTTTATCAGCAGATAGGCTGTGGTAAGAGTTCGGATGTAGTTTTCTTTTCCCTTTTGTGGCCGGTGATTTCTCTTTCCTGCGTAAGGTAGTTGTAAAGCTGCGTAAGGTACTTCACTGTCTTTTCTTGTATCTTGAGCACTGAAATTCCGAATAGGAATCAAATCTAAGAATATATATCAGTAAGGTCTGTTGCCAGATTGATGGAATTTTGCATCGATGCAAAACTAGATCCTTTGAACTAGAGTTTTAACTACATGGAAGTCAAATAGTCTTGTATTTATTTTTAAATGCAGTAATTTAATTAACAAATACAAGAGTAATAGTCTTGTATTTATTATTAAAAGTGCAAGACTGTTCTGGATGAAATGATATGCGTAAACTTAAATTATTATACTTAACTTATGGGGTCCTAGTTGTGTAGATTTAACTCAAAATTCTTCAGACCCTATTAGATGGCATGAGAATTATCGCTCCTTCTAAGATAAATTTCCTTCTTTAAGAAAGTTCAATGCATTTCACAAAAATCTTCGTAACACCCACCATGCTCACATTTTTCACGAAAAGAACTTTTTCATGAGTAATGAATAATGCAGCGCAGTGCCGGACAGATAGGTTTAGTAAGTGAAACTTGTTTTCTTGCCAAAGAATTGAAATATTTTTCATGGATAAGGCGTTGACATTCGTCTGTGAAGGTAGTGTTTATGTGGAGTAGATGGACTTACGTAGAATTCACATTATGATATCAAATGTAGAAAAAGCAAAAAATTTGTTACTACGCAATGAGGTATCGCCGTGGCACTAAATGTGGAGTAAGTTATTTGGTTTCAATGTTCTAAGCTTTCAATTTTATGCTAAGATTCTAATTTTTTTAAGGTACTTAAATGGGTAGAGTTTCTCATGTTTTATGCTGCCCTCATTTTAAGACATCATTCGAGACTTTAAATACATAAATGCAATAGTTTCCTTTGGGGGCAATTGCGATCATTTTTTTTAAAGAAAAGCATTTTTCAACTAATAACAGTTAAAACAGCAAAATAATGTGCGGGATGCAGAAACCCTTCAGACAAATTTCTTGATATGAGATTCAGTCTCCTGAGCTATCAAAACTGACAATTTATTCTGTCTTTTGTTTGTGAGATCGTCAAATTGTAATTATCAGAAAAGACATGACAATTACAATTTGACGAAGCTTTAAGCTATAAGCACTGCAATCGTCTATTGACCACAATGGTTCAAACAACAGCGAAAATGTAGACCTTCTTTGATAAAAAAAATAACTTGTTAAGCTTGCTATGACGTTCATTAGTGGCCAGATAGTTACGAAATTCTTAGGTAAGAAGATTTATTAAGAAATTAAGCATATTTAAAAGCAATATGATACTTAGTTAAAAACTCAAAATATCACTAGAAGCATTAAGAGACATTTTTCATATTTACTTTGATCTATCATAAATTTATTATACTAGCCTAAAATAATTATTTTAAAAAGGAAAAAATGCGTATCAATTTAATGAATCAGCTAATGTGATTTTACGGATTCAGCTTGTAATTAATAATAATTGATATCAATCTGTGTATAATGCTTTTAAATGGTTTGATCTGTTAATTAATAGCAGAACAAATTTGAAAGAAAAATTATGTTTATTACTCTTTGCTGAATGATAGCACATTGCCGTGAGTGGTAACAGACTTCTTTTATATTACCGAGTTTTCTGATTAAATTTGAAATATATCTTCCGTTTTGCCGGGTGGCAACACGAAGCTTTTAAATCTTTGAGTTTTTAATTAAAAGTTGCTTAAATTCGCACAAAATACGAAATAATTATAAAATAAATCCGAAATTCAAAATTCTGGCTTCGAGACGTATGCGTTTGGGCGGAGGCGTATGTGTACTGAAAATCTGATGGCTGGGGGTAGATGATGTCGATTTCCCACAGTGCGAGGAAAATACATAAACACATACATTTTGTTTTCGATTTTTGCTGAATTCACCTTAGAAGGTTCAAGAAATAAGTAATAATTATCACCAGTATGTGGCAGAATTAAGCAATAAGAGCGTCACATGCATGAAGTTGAAGTCGTGTCCATGCTGTTCAATGGAAATAATTTCGTTGTAATTGCAGTGATGGCGCGTCAACTGTAAGGTAGAGGACAAGGATCTGTGAGATTTTTTAGAACAATTCGTCTCAGCTGTACTGATATTTTATTGTAAAATTACAAAGTTTTATGGAAGCGAATGCGATGTCTCAGCCAGCAGTGGTTCGAATATTGCAGAAGTTGGTACTTTGTTAAAAGTACGTAAAGGCGAAGTAGCTTTCCAACATTTTAGTTTAATAACTATGTTTCAGGCATAATCTGTCTATGTTTCGACTATGTTTCAGGCATATACACCATCTATGCTGCGGGCATAATTGCCAAAACTTCAAACACTGTAACACAGATGTGCGTTATGCTGATCGGCCAAAATCATCAATCACAGAAGGCATTGTGCTCTAAGCTAATGAAATAATTCGCAGAATGACAATGTCGGAACTGCACGGGAAGGGACTCTAGGTCCTCAAAGATAAAGGTTATATAATGGTTGCATGATTCAGCAGCAGATTTCTGGCGTCAGGGAATATAACATTTAGTTGAATGTTAAGACAAGAGTTAAAGACTGGATGATTATATTGTGAAATAATGTGATGTACTTGTGTCATATCATATTTTAGTATACTCAAGTACTCGGTCAAGTTTTTCTGACCTTTAATAACCAAGAATAACGTAGCTTTTAAATCCATTTCGAAAGAAGAGTCCTCATTACTACAGGAAAGTTAACTTACTGCTGTTACAATGAGTCTCAATAACGTAGGATTCAGTAGTCACAGATGTACGCAGATTTTAATATACTTTGACAGGTATACATAGATCAATTTTATCAGCCAATTAACTGTTGTAACTAACACATTATTGTTCAGGCTTTAGCTGTTCCATCCACTGAAATCAGCAAAATAATCAAAAATCAGCACCTTATCCTGCATAGTAGAGATCTACCTGATCAAGGCACACATTGTCAACTCGAAACAAGCAGTCAGTCGAACTGAAATTTGAACGACTTTTGAAATTCGAAGGAATTAAAGCTTTGAATATGCAATTATTATAAATAGGGTTTCAAAAACTTAACTAAACAATTAAAATTTCGCAAAATGTATGAAATTAGACTTTTAGGCGAGAAAACTGAGCAATCGGGAAATTTATATCCGAGAAAAGTATGTACACATCATTTTAACTTTACTTTGGGAAAATTGGAAACTTCTTATTCATGTTTTACAGGGTATGTTGTATGAAAATTTTAAAAACTATATCGAATATCATAAAAAAGGGCTTACACAATATCAGAAGACAGCAGAAAACCTAAAAGTGAATTTAGGTAGAGTAGGCGATGCATTTTATAAAATAGATTGCTTATAAAGTATTGAAAAAGGTAAAAAATTGAACGAATTTCATATGTGATTTTTTTTTCATATTATGGAAAAGTACTTTTGGCTTTCTAAAAATAAATATCTTTTGGTTGTCCCATACAATAGAAGTAAAGCATGCTTTTGCCTACTAAAAACTAAGATATGGTGAAGGAAGAGGAGAGAAAAATTAGATTATTTAAAGGTAACCAAGGAGCTGCTATAAAACTGTTCTAAGAATAAGTGTGTTCTTAATGCCTGTATTTTTAAAATTACAGTAGAATTTATTTCATTTAGAGGGAACTTCAGTAATTCAGGAGCTTTGTCTGAGAACACAGAATAAAAGTTAGAAATTCAATGCAAGTTTAATTCAGCTTTGCTACATCGTTTCAGACAAGTATTACAATCATTCTCTAGTAACAAAGGATATTTTAGTACAATATAACCCCATTTATCCGAATTAATTAGGGCAGAGAGGTTTAGGATTCTTTTTATTTATTTATTTAGTCGCGCTTGTTTTCGTAAAGTACAGAAATTGTTCATTTTTGAAGCTATCCTTTAATATGATAATGTTACTTATTCATTATATTTAGAAAAGAAAATAAAAACAGAGTCCGATTGAAGCTAATTTTTATCGTTTCAGTTACACAAAGGAAACAATATAGGACTGTAATTGTGAATAATAATAAGAAGAAATAGAAGAAATGGTGTTAAATTTTTAGGGCAGGTCTCTGAGAAATGACACTTGTCAAACTTTTTCAGTCTATCATCTTAGAAGGCAAAAAAGCGTTATTCCTTATAAAATGGCAAAAAATTTACTGCAAAAGTTTCTCCAAAATTTATTTAAAGTTTTGATACTTTCGTTTTTTAGTATTTTATTCTCTAAATCTGAATCCTGTTATCATTTTTATTACACTAAAATTAATCAAAGAAAACACTTTTTATTTGCTTAAATAAAATAAAAATAAATTGTGTACTATAATTCTTTTATATTAAAATGAAACTAAAACATCGTTTTTATTAATATGAAACTAAAAACATTTTTTCTTTTAAAGTTTGTCCCAAATTTCTGATTTTAATGAAAAAATTAATAAAAGATTTTTATCCAGATTACTTTTAACAGCTTCTTAAATATATATTTGCATAGTAATTTTATTCATATTATTTAAATCAAGGACTAAAGATTTAAAAAAATAAAATAAATTAACAAACTTTATTTGTCTTTTAGGAAAAATAAAACCGACGAGAATATTTCGAGCTTCAGGATAGTTAAAGTCTGATGAATAACCAGCGATTCCACTGTATCTGTCAATATCGAGCGTTTCCGATTTCAAAAGGTAAGTGAAATAATGTAATTAATGTAAACTGGAAGATAAATTTAAAATCTTAACGTCACATCGAATGATAGTCTTCTGACAACAGATTATTTATCAAATTCTGTGGAAACTGAATTCAACTTCTCATGTTTCGTTCAGTAGCAATACTTGCAAAGTTGCGTGGATGATAAATGCGTGACAGCTTAGCCTAATATAAAATGACATAGTGTGTATGGTATAAAAATTTTCCTATAAATATATTTAATTCCTCTAAATATATTTTAATATCATTGTTAAAGTAAAATTTGAATCCCTTTTTAAAATAAGAGAAACTTTTAAACTACTTAGTAAATGTGCCAAAAGTCTTTAAAGTTGAGGTCTCATTTCATGCTTATCAACCATTTCCTGTTTGAAATCATAAGCTTTGTATATCATAGCAAGAACATCTAATCATTTGAAATCAACTTCACCTTTCCTTCAGCCCTCATTGTAAAGCATATAACCACACGTACATGGAGTGAGGTTGGTGCATTTGATGTGCTTGTTTGCTGCGATCAAAGACAGTATCGATTAATTTCGTCGAGGGGTAATTTTCTGTCTTGCTTGGCTGTGGCACTTCAATGGCTTCTCAATACACGTCCGCCTTTCCCGATTCATGGTCGATAATAATAATCAGATACGATGGCGCTCTTGGAGCAGCAGATGGGAGCTGGAAAAGTTCCGCTTCAGCCGGTTCTGTAAATTTCTCAGGAGGTTGAAATATAAAGAACAAGCCAGTTTCCCTCAAGAATTGCTTCATAAAGGCATTCATCCAAGACGAATGTCTTAGCCTACTGCTTTTGCTTTTCTAAAAACTACCTACATAGCTTTTAATGTTTAATCAATTGTGTCTTAATTCACTGCGCAATGAATTTTCACGTTTTGCAGTTTTTAAATTTTACAGTTTCAGTTTTTTATTGCAAATTTCGTTTTTCTGAAACTGCAATAAACTTAGAATTTGGCAAAATTTAATCACTGATTGATGCTGATTTGAAAGAATGTTTCCTTGCATTCTGAGAGAAGTTTGATGCTGATACTATATTTTCAAGGTACAGAAAGATTCTGAGTTACTTTGTAGAATATATGTTAGTTAAGATATGAAATAAAAATAAATAATGAATGAAAAGAAAACAAATGCTGCGCTGTCTGCTGAATAAATTATAAATAAAAAAAGTACAATACATTAAAACTTTTATAATCTTTTCACAAAGAAAATTCTGACTGGCAAGTTCATATTTAATTTAAATTTCAGAATTTGTTAAGCAGCTACAGACTGATTAAATTCGAAATTTTATTCTTTGAAAAATAGCTTTCAGAACTATCTACACGTAAGCGAATGTGGAAGATAAATCAATGCTTTCGCGTTGTGGTACTGCGCGATGTTAGCGTAATATACACATATGAAAAATTCTGGAAAACTTCAGCTAAGAGCTTCACAAATATCGATACAAAACAAATTTCCTCTTAAGTACCAATGCTAAGTAATACCACGAAATCAGTTAATACCTGATATATCATACAGGTATGTCAACGTTATATTAAAAAGTATGTAGATATTATAGATGTAAAAGTTGATTCGGTGTTTCTAAATAAACTTCAAAAGAGATCTTACCGTTTTTAAAGTTCATAATAATTGCTCTCTCTATTTCGTCTAACTCGGTGTACATTTTCATTTTTTCCCCTTGGGAATTTTGATCTCTATGCTTATATCTCAGAACATTATAATAATAGACGATTTAATTCCAGTATAAGACATTTGAATGCGATTTTCTTATGCCATTATTCAGTTTATAATGCTAGCCGTCTAAAGCATTTATCATTATATCTTTTTGTCGTAACAATTTCAAATGCTTTCCGTAAATTCGTTGTCAAATCACTTTTGCATCACGTAATTGTTAAATCTCTCACTTTGGTCGGACATAGGAGAATCGTCCGCTAATTTTAGTCAACACTCATCAATGCTTTATGGAGGTAAATAAGGTAAGGGAAATGCACATACGAATGTCATTTCACACTTTCGTTTTTGCCACGCTGACTAGTCAGAGATATGCGTTGTATTTCTCTCCATAAACACTTTTTAAAATGGAAATTAAACATTTAATTAGAGTTTTGTGAAACATACTTCTGTTACAGCCAGTTCAGAATCAGTTTTCTAAGTTTCTGGTTCCTCAAATAGTATTTTCATCTCAAAAGCCCAAAATATTTTTTATAAGCTAATTGCATTTTATCAAGCAGAAGAGCTTATATCGGGTTTTAACGAAAGCTTTCCGTCACAGAAAATATCGTCTGTACAAACAGTTCGCGTTGGCATGTTTAATAATATTTTGTCCAACGATTAATAACATTTGAAAGAAAGAGACTTGCATGGAAGACTATGTTGTGACATTAAAAAAATATCATTACCATTAAATACAATGTGTCTGATATGGAACTATCACGCTACGAGATTGGAACCATCCTTTACTACCACTTCTGTTGAAAAAAGGCAGCTACGGAATGCCACCAAATCATGTGTACAGCTTTAGGTACTAATATTATATCATATGACACTGTGAAGGTTTGGTATCGAAAGTTCAAAAATAAGGACTATGACATTCAAGAAGTAGAGCACTCTGGCCGACCTACTGATGTTGATGAATCCCGCCTGCGAGAACTTGTGAAAGAAGATCATTATGAAACCACTAGAGAGCTTGCTATATTTTGAAACCCTATTTATACGTTAGTGCCATGTTCATTAGTGGCTCTATACATCGCATAATCTTGACGATAAAGTTCAGTCACTGGGTAGCGCATGAGCTGACACTAGCAGATAAGGACGCACGTGTTCGAGCCTGCACTAATCTGTCCGAATATCAATACAAGAATAGAATTCCAGACCGGATCGTCGCTTGTGATGAAAATTGGATTTACTTCAACAACACAGGCCGAAAAGCGGGTTGGAATGCACCCGGTGAGCCTGTCGGCAGCGTCGCAAAGCGCAATTTGACTAACAAAAAGATCATGCTTTGTATCTGGTGAGGTTGCCGTGATATTACTCACAAAAAATATCCGGAAAAAGGTAAAACCCTCGACAGTAAGGTGTACAGCGAAATGCTAGTCCATGTTGACGTTGCTATCAAGGAAAAATGTCGAACTGAGTTCTGGCGCAAAAAGTTAATGTTCCATCAAGATAATGTAAGACCATATGTGTCGGCATTCACCAGCTGGACTCTGTACAGACTCGAATGGGATCTTTTGCCACACACACCATACAGCTCCCACATCGCTCTTTCGGACATTAGCTTTTTTCACACCTGCAGCTACATCTTGGTGTTATATTCTAGTCTGTACAGGACCTCAAATGAGGTTGAATTATTTTTGGACTCGCGGCCACCAAGTTTCTGTGCCGAAGGCTTTGAAAACTACCAAAACGTTGGCAGGAAATCATAGATTTGGGTGGTGATTACTACCCACTTAACTAAAGATTACTACCCACTTACACTAAAGGTACAACTTTCATGTTTTTTTTCCTCTTAACTGTATTAAGAACGTTTTTTGGCGGGTTTTTTTCCGTTACAACTAGCTACGAAAAGATACACTGCTGTTCATATCGAGTTCTTCCGCGATCAATATAAATACTGTATACTCGTTTAAACTGAAGACAACAAAATTTAAAAGTTTCATCACCAAAGCAATATTTGCGTTTTCCTATAAACTCACTCTTTTTTCGTTGCTAATAATAATAATATTTTGTCCTCCTCTCTCCGTCTGAATAAGAAAATTTTCTGCACGGCTACTCGGTAATAAAATTTTTTCTCTAGTTTGCGATATTGTTGAGAATCCTAAAACTTTGTGTCTTTCTCTGCAGAGAGATAACTTCAAAGATCTGTATTCCGGCACTTCTGGTGCGAAATCTAATCCGGAAACCATAGGTTGGGAAAACGACTACTTATAAATTTTCGATACAGAGCTCAATTATGCACAAGGACTATCTTTGCATAGATGAACGCATTTTGGAACTTCAGTTTAGCAGTATCCGAGCACACAGATGTTTACTCTTCTTTAATATGATATTGCTTTAACTGAATAGCAAACTTTCGAAACAATTTGATTTTCAATATCTCGACCTTAAGTTTATATTTTTAAAACGATGTTTATATCTCTTTAACGCTACAGATCGTTTACTGCTTGAAATTTCCAAAAAGTTCATTTAGCCATTTTCATGGGAAAAAGCGCGTTTCCTTAACAGATATGCTTAAAAAAGAGCACAATCCTAAATGAAATGATAATATATGCTTTATTTAGTACACTCCCTTTCTTTTAATACTTACTTTCTCTATCCTCCCTCAAATATCTTTTCACCAACTATAATAAAAGATTAATTAAAAACGGAAAGGCTAAAATGCCACGATTTTTTAAATTGTATCCCATTTCAGACTATCCCAGTTGAAGCTTTTTTTTTTTTTTTTTTGTTTTGTTTTTGTTTTGGAAGTCATGTCATTTTAGCCTCTTTTTCTATGGGATAGGTAAGAAGGCTCTCATTTCAGCCTTTCCTTTCAAGATCAAGACAAAATACAAAAGCGCGGTATAAGGTGACGTGACAATGAAATATTTATGAAGTGATGTGACAATGATGTTCCGCTCTTTAAATTTCGAGTTCAGGTACTGTTTATACAAAACATTTATGTCATTGGCAATTATACCTGCTATAAAGAGCAAGAATTTTTTTATTTGATTGCATTTCAGTGCTGTTATTATTTTAATACATGACCATGTCGATTTCTAGAGAATAATCGCTGCTAAAATATTTTGAGAATTCTACGTCTTAAATGAAAGCAAAAAATGAAAACTTTTGAAGATTTGTGTAGCAGCATTAAATCTGTATTAAAATATAATGCTCCAAAAATTCATGAAAATTATGAATAACACTGCTATCATAGTTTTTAATAAGAATTTATTACTTTATAGAGTTTAAAAAATGTAATTTTAATCGTGGAGGAGAATATTAAACCATTTATAGGGAAATGGACCTTTTTATGATTACCTATTGAATTAAGTTATATACTATAAAGTGTTTACTCAGAGGTCTATGATTATTTATTTTTTGATCCTTATCAACGCTATTAGTGTTCCGTTAAATTTATTTTACGACCATCATAGCATTGAAAGCAATAATAGATTTCCAAAATCATGTTTCTTAATAATGACAATTTACAAATATATGCATAAATGTGTGCATATTTAAGCCGAAAAAGGAACCGAAAAGACATTATATAACCTAACATTTAATAACTAATTTTTGTGGTCTGAACTTTTAGAAATTAAATTTTTTATGATACTTTTTAAGATACATTTTATGATACTTTTTAAGATACATTTTATGATACTTTTCATGATATTTATTTACTTCTAAAGAAAAATAGGATTAATATGTTTCATTTGTGTTTCAAATTGATTTCAATCTGTTCTCTTTCCAGAAATTTTCATCTTCGCTCTACATCTCAGAGTATCATTATGATATTTTTCATCTCTTAACTTTAGTGTGATTTCCAAGATATTTGCATGCGGATTTGTTATGTTATTATTCACTTTATGATGCCAGCCTTTAAAAGCATTTGTTGTTCTATCTTTTCCGCTGTAGTAACTCCAAATGTCTTCCCTAGATTCGTTATCTGACTACTACTGCACTATTTAATCGTTAAATCTCTCAATTTGGTCGGATATAAGAGAATCCCTCATTGTCTTAAGCGAATTATCATCAATGTTTTGTGGAGATTAGTAGGCTCAGGAAGCACACATAAAACTATACCTTTTTTACATTTTCGTTTTCTCTATACTGAGTAGACAAACCTAAGAGTTCTACTTCTCTCCATAAGTACGTATTAAAATAGTAATTAAAACTTTAACTAGACTTTCAGAATCAATTTTCGAAGTTTCTGATTCCCCAAAGGGGATTTCCTTTTTCAAAGAGCCTCCTTTTCTCGTAAGTTAATAATAAATTGATGTTTCAAGTAGAACTTACAGAAGAATGCACTGCTGTTTCATCAGTTGGTGTTTCCGCAAACTCGTGTTTCATTGCATTTAATAATATCATTTTGTCTGACCCTTCCTCGTTACTGACGAGCAAATTTTTCGTGTAGGTCAAAATAAGTAATACAAGATTTTCTTTTGTTTGCAACATAGTCAAGAATCCTAAAACTTAGCGTCTTTTTACTGTAGAGAGATGACTTCAAACATCCGATTCCGAACTGTCTGTTACGAAATCTACTCCGTAATCTAGAACTATAAAACTAGAGTCTATAAATTTGCGATGCAAAGGTCAATTCAGTTCGGGTATGTTTCTAAGATATATCAGCGTATTTTAGAACTTTCAATTTAGTAATCCTGGCCACAGAAATGATCATACAATAACATTATAACAGGGTGCTTATTTTCATTGAGTAGCAAACTTCCTCCTCATTGGAACGATGCTTGCTACACCAGGGTGCCTGAGCCTAGGCTCTACCCCTTGCAGAATAAATTTGGTAACTTCTAATGTTAATAAAAGATAACGATTCAATTAAGCATTTAGGCAACTAAAAATTATGATAATGCAATTTTTTATATTAATTAATTTCAAGAAACTGTCTTGAATAAGTTTTCTAAATTATTAATTGTCTTTTTAGGTAATTTTGGGAAAATTGATAAGCTGTAAGATGGATTGGCACAGAACAGTCGAACTGGTGATGCTGGGATAAATACATGGTAAGTTTTAATGCAAATACTCAGTAACCTGAATCCTTGTAAATAATAAGCTACAAAATAATATATAACATGTGAAATGTATACAATGAGCACAATTACAAATAACATATATACAAACAGGATGCAGAAGATACTTAGATACATAAAAATCATGGCACATGTAAACAATTGGTACTTAACAACAGGGTGTTACATAATAGTGGTGTTCAGTTGGGCCAAGGGCCTATACATATTGTCTAAGTTATTGTAGATAATAAGTACACATTTTAATACTGGGGTTATCAATTGTATTTTGTTTTGCATGAATTTTTTTTCTATTTTGTAATGATGGGTTCTAAGTAACTCTACACATAATAATGGTCTGAGAATGGACTTGTAAATAAGTAACTTATTGCCTACAGATAATACACTGTTTCGAGCAATTAAGGGATAGAGTTGTGCTTTACGAACCAGGAACTTCTGGATAATAGAAGTGATATGTGAGAACCATGTAAGAGTATTATTGAGGATCACCCCAAGATATAGGATTTGCTTGGCCCGTGGAATACTTTGGTCGTAGAATTGCAGGTTGTTTCGAATTTTGGTCTTTGCTTAACAATTTGGTTTTCAGCATACGCATCTCGAGTTTATAGACAAATGGTTTTCCTTAATAGGATAGGTATTTCCCTAACGAGTTTATAGAAAAATGCTTTTCCTTAATAGGATTGGTATTTCCCTAACACACTACAGATAGTTTACCTTTTCATAAATTCAGTTTTAGCCATTTGTATAAAAAATATGTTTTTTTTTTTTCTTCACGTAGATATACTTAAAACAGAGTGCAGTTTTATATGAACTGATTCCTGATTTGTTTTGTACAGCCTTTTTTTTTAAATATGTGCTCTTTAAACATCTTTTCTTTAAATATCTTTCTTAAAACAGCCATTTTCAAAACTCCCCACCATACTTAAAAATAAAAAGGTTATTATATTTCTTAAAAACAAAAAGTCTCAAATGGTACAATTTTTGATATTCTCATCCAGAACACTTTAGCTTGAAGTGGCGATTTTTGTTGCCACCGCCAGAAAGCCTATTTTATTTGCTTTAAATTGGATAACAAGATTCCTAAACTTGGGGAGTACAATCAATATATGTATATATAACCGACAGTTTTATTAAATTTACAAGCACTGCAGGACAAGACAAATGAACTAGTATTAAACATAAAAAGAACTTTATTTTGATCTCCTGCGCAGGCATATAATTAATCCGAAATGGGTAAAAGCATACGAGTAATGGGTAAAACATATTTTAATTGGAAATTAGGAGGTGGGCGCATTGGCCAAAGAGGCTATTATACCATGTAGAGTTTATATTTATTTTAACTAACATTTATTTTAAGTTTAAACTATCTTTCCTGTCAAGCCTTACTTTCCCCTGGAACTGCCAATGCCAGAGTATGTAAATTTTAGTAGAACACGCAAGGATTCAAATTATCAGCGGAAGTATTCTGAGTTAAATAGAAAGGAAACGAGTTCGAGGTGTGCTGTTCTTACTTCACGAGCGCGGAGGTAGTTAGCCAGAAATTGAAGAACCCCGCGTTTCGGCCTGTGTGCTTGCCTGGAAGTATTGTTAATCGTTCAACGTGATCTTCAAGTTTGCTGAATTAGCAGCGGTATTGTAAAACGCGGTGAGGGTAGTTACTTTTAGAGAGCCTCGTAGTTAGAGTCTTGTCTTTAGTTGCTTTTCAGGTTATTATTTTTATTTTACCGCCGAGTTGGCGTAGTTTGTGAGCGTCAAGAGCACGCACTTGTAATTTATTACGTTGAATAAAAAGGGACTTAAACCCTTAACTAGACTCTGTCTTTTATCCAGTTTCAACAGTCACCTCTTGGTTGCGTGCAAGTTGGAGGCGCGCAACGCTACAACCAAATGAAACTGAAATCATTGAGCTGCAGGGGTTGAAGAGGAAGGCCATGATCCTTGAGAAGAATTATATCTACAAATTAAGAAAATATCCGATAAAAATGAAAACTATACGAGACTGGTAACAATAAAAAAACATATAATGACATAAATTTAAATAAAATTTTAACGGCTGTTTCCCTGCGTACTTTAAAAGATTTAACCTTCAGAACTCCGACCTCTGAGGCAGCTGCAATGAAACTAGAGATGCTAAACACTTCGCGAAGACCTAACAACTTTTAAAAGTTACAATCATAGATCTTATTACAAACGGAACTTTTAACGCTGAATGGATTTTATCAAATTTTCACAAGAAGTCTATCAAAAAAAAGATTTTGAATTACATCAATAATAACAGGTCAACCGTGAGAGTTCTGTGTTTATGCTGTTTTTGTGCTTATAACTGGGACAGTCAATTTAAGTCATAGGTCACTTATGGTCAGTTGGATGGGCTGGTCTCCACAAACAAGCAAACATCCCGGTCATCTCTTGCTCGCAAAGCTGGTAATGTGAACAGCCATCGTTGCATTTCTGACGTGTTAAGACCAGTGGCTGTGACCTTTCTTTGAGAGCTGCGTGACGCTATTTTTCTGCAATATAATGCACCACAGCATGTTTCCGTCTCTGGCCTGACCTTCCTCGATATAGGGGATGTTAGACTCTTGCCCTGGCCAGCAGGTTCTCCAGATTTTCATCCTCTGAAAACATTTGTTCATGGGTTACCGGACCACCTCTCGCCAGCCACCACGATTGATGATCTCTGGCGCACAGTTGAAGTCACATGAAATCAAGTACGAGTATCTCTCATCCAAACTCAGTGAGACTCGATGCCCAACCGGATCTTCGCTGTTGTTGCTGCAAGAGGTAGCAGCTCTGTGTACTGAATTCTACATTTTTCTTAACACAAACCACCTATGTATTTAATCATATTTTCCTCCCACTACTCTGTACATGTAAAATAAATTAGATTTTGCTATTCGCTTTCCTTTTTGGTGCAACAATTTTAATGGCCAACAGTGTATATAGGTCATAAAACTGATTATAGCTTTGATGTGTGTCGACTTATGGGAGATGCACACATAAGTGATAAATGACGGGGGACGTGGGCACTGTCCCTTTACCATAGGGATGCACACATAGAATATCTGACTTAGGAAAGCTTCTTTTCCTTGTAAGTGATGTCTGACATATTTTTTGTATCGTAAAAAAGTAATATTTTTAAAGGCGTGTAAAATCTACGCCTTCTTTTTCAAATGCTCTCCACTATTGAGTTTTTCCCTTATTTTTATGCGCTAGGCCATTTAGGAAAATAAATAACAAGGATCCTGTTATTTAGAAATAATACTGAAATCGCTGTTTACCTGACAACATTTTATTAAATGCATATTGAAATCACTGTTCAGCTGACAGCTTTTTATTAAATGCATTGTTTCCATTGAAAAGCATCAAAATGTAAATATTAAACATACTTTCTGGCATTACGATTAAGCGTTATATCATTATACTAGTATAATTATAACATAATAATTGATGCATATCCATATATATTATATGAATGAATGGGTGATGCGAAGATAAAGCGACATAACTTTTAATACTGTTATTTACTTCCGATCTTCAAAAAATTGTCTCTAATCGACCGTTTTAAAATCATTGAAACCATAGCATAATGCAATCAGCAACTGGATATGGATAATTTGCAAATTCTCTTTCAAACCCCTAATAAACTGTTATTAATTTCGCTGACGACAAGCATTGCTTGTATTGGTGGTATGCGTTAATAACCCGTATTTACTACTTTAAACTCAGCTTATATTGGTATCCACCTGAAAAATTTAAGTTACTGAATAACTAACTGAATTAAGAACTTGTGTTTCCGTATTTTTCATGAAATTTCCTTGCTTTGTCATTATTTTTGTTTCCTTTTCCCATCTGCCTATTTTTGACGAGACTGTAGAAGGTACCATATGTTAAAATTGATAACTGTAAGCCATCTGGCCTAAATCGTAAACCGATTATTAAGAGCAAACAGCTGTTTTTCAATGTCATATGAAAGATCGATGAAGTTAAAAGAATACGAAAGGATGGTAATTTAAAAGACAAATGGCTTTTGGTCATTATAATTTAAAAATTCATTTGAAAAAATGTGATATTTTCCCACATTTAATTTTACAAGACATTGATATTTTTATTGTTTAACTACATGTATTTGCTACCAATGAAAGACTTTTTAAATCAAAAACCATAATCCTTCATTATTAGCAGTCTTTGATTTTGAGTAATGATGAAATTCGATTCCTGAATCAAATAAAAATTTAAATATAGTTTGGTGCAAATGTTTTGTAATGCCTCTTTAAAACACTCTTTTTGTATTCTAAACATATTCTCAAATAAATATCAAACAATATATTTTCAAAACTAACTGCTATCCCAGACTTAACAAATTATGCATCAAAGATAATTTTCTCTTTAATTAAAAAGAAAAGTTTTACTGCTTTAAAAAAGCAGCATTATTTCAAAAGTTTTGAAAGAAAGAATGGCTCATAAAAAAGTGCAATTAACCAATAAAAATTTAAATGCTTCATTCGAATTCTCTCTGTTGGAAGAATAATTATCGCTTTTAAAATTTTTGACATCGAGAACTCAGTGTTACAATTTCGAATTTCTTTATATTAGTTTAAAGATTATCTTTGCAAATAAAGTAATTAAGCATATTAAAGTTATGACACTGTAGAATGAAGCATTATATTGCCGTAAGAATGCTGTGGAATCTGCTTGCCATCTTTTGACAGTTAGTAGATGCATTGATAACTTCAATTTAATAGAAATTTCGTTGATTTGCATAGAAAGCCAAGGAAAAGTAAGATGCAAAATAACCAAGGTCTTATTCACTGAGGTTTCATTCGCTTGATAGCGAATAAGACTTTGTAATATTTGTTTTGGTAATTGTGAAAAATTGAGGCATAAGTGTAAAAGGAACTTTTCAGGTAATGTTTCCGAGTGAAATACTTATTTTACTTAAGCCAGTGCCAGCCTTCAGCAGTTCTTCCATTCAGCGACGAACTTCCTACTACACTACCGGACATTGAAAATGCAGCACCCGAAAATTATGCAAATTTCAGGGTGGACTCAAGTCACCGAGGCATGCGAATGATGTGAAATGCGCAGCTGTCCAGCGCACACTGAAGAAGATATAAGGAAGGAACCTACAGAATGTTCAATTGACTCCTGTCGTAACTGCCGCCGACCTACGACGTTTCAAGCCACACCCACTGGGAACTCATTGCAATTTAGCCTGGCAAGTGCCATTTGATTTAAATTATGAAATTCAAAGTATTAGTGGTTTAATTATGATTGTTCATCATTAGTTTACTACATAACTTAATATATTTTCATATTTTGTTCCCAGCTCTAACAGTTTTCCCAGATGCGCTTCTAAATTTTAAATTTCATTGTGTATTCATGTACTATTCTAGCTCCGCCTATAGAGGCGCGGCGGTTACCGCCTTATTCTCATTTTTCCAAGCCTTAGGGCAATACCATGACAGGCAGTTAAAGCAGTGGGCTGCTAAATGCTGTCTAAATCAGATAACTGAACTGAACTGGACTGAATGTTCAATTTTCGTGCCGTTATTTCCGCTAGGGAAATCATTGTAGAAAATTTGTTCTTGTCTCAAACGATGCGCGCAATAGCAGAGAATGCCAGGCCGTCGTCAAGGTAGGCAGTTCAAGCAGATAGACGATTTTACGAGCGATCGGACTGAGAAGGGCAGGTTGGTCCATACGGCAAATCTCAGCTGACACACACCTGGACGCGTCCAACAGTGCACCGGCTGTGGCGATGATGGTTGGAAAGAGGAAATGTGGCAAGTTCGATGGGTGCCGGTGCAGCCAGAGTGATGTCAGCAAGCATGGATCGACACATTCGCCAGCAAGCGGTGGCGCACCCACAAGCCACTTCTACCTGGTGTTTCCAGACCAGAACCATTTGCCGCCGCTTGGCGGCTAGTAGCTTGCACTCGTAGCCTTCTTCAAGAAGACTGCCATTGACCCTCACATCATAGAGCCAATGTCTGCAATGGTGCAGTGCTCGAGCGATGTGGGCGACAGAATGGCGCAGGGTCATGTTCTCAGAAGAGTCACGTTTATGTTTCTCTAATGGTATTCGCTGCGTACGAGTGTGGCGTCGATGATCAATCCGGCAGCAATAGTGGCACGCCCCATCGCGCGACTACGCGGCATCATGGTTTGGGGCGCAATTGCGTACGATTCCAGGTCACCTCTGTTTCACTATGACGGCTCATCGATACGTGAATGATTTACTTTGGCCGGTAACCCTCCCCTACCTTCAGGAGGTGCCCAGTGCCCTTTATCAGCAGGATAATGCCCGACCACACTCTGCTTGCGTCAACCAACGTGCTCTGCAAGGTGTACTGATGCTTCCCTAGCCACCGTTCTCTCCTGATCTCTCACCAATCGGGATGCGATTGGACGCCGTTTTCAGACCCTGCCATTGTCACGTTCAGAAGACGAACTGTGGCAAATGGTTGACAGGGAATAGAGGACACCATCTGTAGTCTCATTGATTTCGTATCTAGACGTGTTGCTTCCTGTATCGCCGTCCATTGTGGTCCTACAACTTTCTGAGCTGACGCTTTTCTTCCTATGTATTATGCATATCATTTCGAAATAAAGATCACTTATTGTTCGCTGCTCTCTCTCTTTGTTTGCCGAGTTTCATCATTTTCTGGCCACTCCTTCTTGGTGTTGCATTTTCAATGTCGGGTAGTGTATATAGGATGTAACTTCCTACGAAGTCTATGTGTTGGCAAGCTCACTGCAGCTTCACAAATACTTTCCGTCCATTCTTCCATCCTGACAAAATAGGCGAGCGGCGCTGTTCGCTAGATCAGCATTCGTCAAACCATAGAACTTCACAGACCACTACATATATAATTTTATATTTGGCGGACCACTAATATGAATTAAGAAAAGGTAAATACATTTATAAAATAATAATCACACTGAAAATACTATAAAACTATAAAATACACACTATAAAATAATAATCATACTACACATATTTCGTTCACACTGAAAAATTGCATGAAAAGTACAAAAGTTTTACCTTCTTGTACAGAAAGCTTCACATGTTCATATCACTGAAATGGAACTTCACAAAAAGCAAGAAAAACTGGCAAGTGAAAGCAATATCAATAAACTGACGGTGTTATGCCGCAAATTTTTAATTATAGTAAACATAATAATAATCGCTTACTCAGCAATGGTGATATCCATCAACAGTTAGACAAAACAAAAACGGAAACTTCCAGTAAATGCAATTACAAACATTGCAGATGGTTCTCATAAAAATCCATCAAGATGCATATTATACTGAGAAAAACTGTACTATTAACGACCACAATAGCATATGTTTGTAATTCCAAAGGAATCGCACTATTATTAATAACAGTAGCATATCCATGGATGCCAACTTTCACTTTCAAATGTCGGTAGCTGCACCTGCAAAAGTAGCTAAAATGTCGCTAAATTCAGAAGAGAATTTTCTAAAAGTAGTAGCTAAAATTAAAAAAGTATAATCCATATTCCATAATAGGTTTTGTTACTCGTCATATTTTAAACTGAATCTTCATAAAAATATAAATAATGTCCCAATTTTTCTGCGGACCATCAAAACGTTTTCGCGGTCCACCGGTTGCCAACCGCTGGCGCTAGACCAAAACGGTGCAAGTGGGTTTGGATAGATATGTATCCTAATGAATTTATGATATGAGTTTATAGCTCAGTACATGCGTGTGTGGAATTCACATCTTGGAAAAAAGTTAATGCGTCCAAATATATTTACATTCTTGAAACAGAAACGCTTCCTTCAGTTATTACTATGCCTCCAGTCAATATTTGTGTCTTTCAGGATAGCAATGCACCAAGCCATGCAGCACGAACAGTAGACACATTTTTTCTTCTGAATCTCTATTATTAAATATTGAAGAATCTGTATATACAGGGTGTTCGGAATAAATTTGACAGTTTCGTAAGGAAAAAAAAAAAAAAATCCGCTTGTACACTGACTAACAATAAGTATTTCGACACCTATGCAAATGACGATATCTGCGCTCCTAAGGTACGTCACGGACTCCGCCGGTATATATCGTATAGGAAACAGCATCGGCCTTAGTCGCATGCAAGATGCCTCGCAGTTCGGAGCTCTCTGATTTCGAGAAAGGTATAATTATCGGGTATCACAAATGTGGCCGATCCTTAAGGGACATATCTAGCGATCTGAAGTACCCAAAATCGAGAGTGGCCTATGTGATTAAGAAGTGGAAGGTGAGCGGTGATTGTTGGAATGTGCCCCAAGTCGGCAGACCAACGAAACTGGGAGATAGAGACCGACGAGGGCTGTCCAGAGAAATTCGGAAGAACCGCACCCAACCGATGGCCCTCATCCGCGAGGAGTTTCAACAGGCATCCGGGAGTATTGTTTCAATGAATACCATCCGTAAGGAAGCACATCTGCTTGGTTTTCACGGTCGTGTTGCTGCCCATAAGCCTTTGATCACAAAGTCCAACCGCGTTGCTCGGTTAATGTGATGCAAAGCACATCGAAATTGGACCGTAGATTAGTGGAAACGGGTTGTTTGGAGTAACGAATCAAGGTTCATCCTTTACCGTTCGGATGGCAGGGTCTGGCATCTACCTGGAGAACGTCTCCTGCCAGAATGCATTGTGCCAACAGTCAAGTTCGGCGGAGGTGGAATTATGGTCTGGGGGTGTTTCTCCTGGTATGGGCTGGGACCCTTGGTCCCCATTCATGGTAAGCTCAACTCCGATGCCTTCTGCACTATTCTGGATGACAATGTGCTTCCTACGTAGTGGCAGTTTTACGGGTTGGACCCCTGTTACTTTCAGGACGACAATGCCAGTTGTCATGTTTCGACGTTAACCAAGGCTTGGTATGGTGCCAATGGAATTCATCGAATGGACTGGCCTGCCCAGAGTCCAGACCTGAACCCTATCGAGAACCTCTGGGACGAGTTGCATCCCGAACACCCTGTATATGTGTTCCTCGTGTTATGGAAAAACGGGCCATCTAGAGCCGCCATTTTTTTTTACACAGTCCTCCATCCAAAAATGTGCACCCGAATTTTGAATTTCAAATATTTTCTCTTTTATATCACATTTTGTGCGAATTTACTAACGTTTCATTAACAGTCAGCTGTTTAAAAGCAGTGGGTTGCTACTAGGGCGAAACGTAGGCCATTTAAGATTTAATCAGAAAACTCAGCGAATTAAAAGAAATATGTTGCCATTGCCTGAAATAAAATATTTATATCTTCTGATCACCCAAGTGTTGCTATTCGGAAACGCGACCCCAAATGTTTAACTTTTCTCTCAAATTTAATCCATTTGCTACTGATTAACTAACTAAGCGATTTAAAAAGAACAAATGCAGTTCTTCGGTATGATTACTAATTTCTAGATGGACCCGTGAAATTATACTAATTAAAATCATTAAAATCGTTATATATCTTACCTTTCTTTATTATTAATATAACTGTTTTTAAGAGGTTGGTTGCTCAAGCGGCTAGTGAATAAAAAATTTGCAATGGCCTGCAAGACGATTTTAAAAATTGTCACATCTCAATGCAGAGGAAAATATTTGGACAACAGTGAAATGGATAATCAGTTTAAAGACTGCAATGATGTATAATTAATAAATGATGTAACTTCCTGTTGAAATGATAAATAATGGCTCAAAAGTGCATTGGGGTATAAGAGGTTTTCAAATATTTAAATGACAAAAATTCAGCTGTGATTCCAAAACTAAACATTTTGTTATCATTTTCGGTATCCAAATACCATGCTAAATCTTTATGATGAATAAATTAATAAATAAATGAGATCTTTTAAATATCGTGAAAATACGAAATTGAGTTTAAAAAATTATATTGGGGCATTGAGGTAATAAATAAGATAAAATAATTTCTATCAGAGTTTTCTTGTTAAATGCCTGGAAGAAAGATTTTAAATCTGTAAACGGTTAAAATTTACGATTAAAGAACTGCTTTGTTAACAGGGATCGAAATCATTCTGTTTTTTCCTTTCACGCAAGGAAATGTATTACTTTTCATTGGAATTGTAGAATATCTGAGAGGAAAAGAGGTGAACTGTTGAATAATTTCAAAATAACGTAAAACAAATCTGATTGATAACAAACCGCAAACTGGGCGTTCAAAGCGTTTTACTGAATGCAAAGAAAAGTGGGTCGTTAGAAATGTTATTTGTGATCTGAAATCCAGATCAGACAACTTCAGAAAACTCAAAAAATATTTAAAAAGTCTCTACTAATAAAGAAAATAATCCAAATAATTTAAGAAAATATAATTTTCATTGTTAAAGAATTATTTCATAGTTAATAGCTGACAGAAAACCATTAATTTGTAAGACGAATCGAACAGTAAAATTACGATTCGCTAAGAGCTATAAAAAAATCCTCAATATGTTTGGGATTCGATTATGTTTGTAGATGAACGTAAATTCAGTGCTTTGGGGAGTGAAGGAAAGCAAACAATATTACAAAATGCAATACTGAACTTCAGTGAAGAATCTTCCCTCTTCAGTAAAACATAGTGCAGGTAGCCAGATAGTCTGGTGCTGTATGAGTGCTTGCTCCATTTGAAATCGTTATTTTATTGATGGCAAAATGGATAAATTTGTGTACTTCCATATTTTAAAACAAAATCTGAAACACAGAGCTAAATGAAATGAGCATATTGTCGCATTACAAATCTTATCAGGACAATGATACCAAGTATAATGCTCCTATTTGCAAACTTTTCGTGGACTTTGTATTACTGTCCAATTGTAATCCAAACGTCTCCATAGTGCCTAGACCTCACTTTTTTTGAGCTTATTTGAAATCACTTACTGGAGAGAATTAATAAATTTAAAATTTCCATCATAAATGAACTTTTACCGCACAATGGAGAAAATAGATGGAAATCTCTGTCAAAATCTTATTAAATCTATGCCTAGAAGACTCACTAAAGCCATAAAAAGAAAAAGAGCACACACTAAAGTACTTTTTTAGAGGTTTATTCTTTAATATGTTTGCGTGCCCCAGTACTTTTGTCTTTTATTCTCTCGTTGCACATAAGGCATATATAATTTAATATTTATTTAACATTATTTTTTATTAATTTTAAGCCTTTAGATATGGCATATAAGAAATGTATTATGTTTAAATTCAATATTTAATTATTCTTTAAAAATGTTTGAAAGCTTATGCCCCAATACTTTCTTAACTCACTGTAATTACAGCTCATGACGTTCGAAGCTTGTGAATAGTTCGCTCAAGAAATGTGCATTAGTAATTAAAAAACGAAGATTTTCTTAATAAAATATTAATATTTATGTAACTTAAAACACGTTTAAAATTCGTTGATCAATGCAAAATATTTGGTAATTTATTATTTTCTTTTAAACTTTAAACTAATTTGTGGTTTACTAAAATTCCTTTAAAAAAGTGTATTTATTAATTTTAAAGTTTATTTCTATTTTCTCATGCATAATATTTATAACAGCATTAGTATTTTAAATCTTAAAAATCTTCTCAATTCTCTACAAAATTCTCTTTAAATTGATATAATGTTTATTAAAATCAGTGTTTAAATTAATTTTTAAAACATAGTTAAATGAATAAAATATATGCTTTCAAGAGATCTTGCAGAATGTTTGGGAATCTGAAGTCCTCAGGATCGGATTAAATAAACACGAAATTTTCTGCTATGCTGATTAGAAAGAATAAAATTCGACATTCAAAGGCATTTCTGACATTCAAAGGCAGTAATATTCTCTTTATTATTTCCACCTATTTTATAGATTAAAAAGTGCAACTTAAACTATGTGAAAACAACTTTTTAAGTTCCGTGGTTTAAGTTACAAGCAGTAAAACGCGAAAAATAATTTTATGAACTACTATAATATTCTTGATCATACACGACTGACACCAAACTCGTACAACGCCCGTATACGATTTGTATTAGGATATTTTGAATTAAAAAATTTGTCAATGTTAACAAAATGACATTTCCATTTTTAGTTTCATATAACCAAAATTATAATTGATAGGTAAAAATTATTCTTAACTTTTTAATGCATTTAACTAAAACTGTGAACCTCGAAATATGTCTCATATATTTTATTAAAACACAAAGTATTTCGCTTTTGAATGAACCGCTATAATTATTTTATTACTTATTACCTATATTTATAACTTTTATTGGTGTTCCTTGCTAAAAATTTCTAAAAATATCCATTTGATGTAAGATTTTTAAATAAGATTTCTTATAATAAGCATGCAAGTGCATTAAAACTGGGTTTCAGTGAGCTTAAGAAGCAGATTAACTGATTTAAGCAATTGCTGAATCTCTGCAAGAAGATTACGTTACGAAAGAAACGGCATTCCTTGACATGAAAGTTTTTTTATCATTGGATGACCTCATTTGTGGTAAGGATCCTAAATAGATCAGAATGATAGATGGTAAGTAATGTTCTAGTTGTAAGTAAAGCATGTGGCAGTCCAAATTTTTAGCTCTGAATTTTTTACCTCTCAGACAATGCTTGAGCCTGTTTTCTTAGATTATTTAAATTCTTTAGATTTCATACTGCGTTTAACCTAGTGGCCTGCCTTAGGCTGTCTAAGTGTCAAGAGGAAGTTGACATCAGCACAAGAACTTACACAACTAAATTGACAAAATATTACTGGAATTTTAACTTGGAACTTAAAATAATGTGCACCGAATCAATTTTTCTCATGAGGTGAACATCCACCAGTAGCCGAGCAGATGAGACCGTTAAATACTTGTAGTTCGATCAGAATTTGCATACCTATGTACAAACTGGTTACATAAGCGTTTTCGTGATTTTGCCTCTGCGATATGAATATGAACCTCTTTCGTATAGAAAGTCTTCCATGAAAGCATCTCTTCCCTTAAGCAGGTATGACCCACGTATATGGCGAAAAGTAAAATTGCTAAACTCTGGTAGTTCGTTCCGGTTTCAAATCTTGGCGAATGGTCTGACTATATAGGAGCTTCATGTTTTTCAGTATGTTTAAGTTGAATACGAGCCTGTTCTCTTGAAAAAATGCTCCACGAAAGCATTAGTTCTTTTTGGCAGAGAATTCTTAATGGGCTTCACTCAAACTCAAATAATCCAATCCAGACTTTATGATAGCTTTCGTATGCTTTGCCATAGTTGACAAAACATACCATTAAATGAACTCAGGAAATCGCCTAGGGTTTGTTTGTGGGGATGATTAAGTGATGCAAATATCCACGGAATTGTAACTTTTAAGGTTTCTTTGTACTAGGACTTCCGTGACTACGTGATAATACCAGACTACGGATCATCAAAAAAGAAATACAAGCAAATAATTTCTGCTTTATTCTTAAATGCAATATATCAAAAAATTCGGATAATCATGTTAAAGACGTTTGACTTATCAAGAAAAATTAAAGTTAAATTTTAATGCATTTCAGTGAAAGGAAGTATTCAGCTCGAGTAATAGAAATTTTGACGTATATAATTAAGTCATAATATAAAAATTGTAGTAAGCTCGCCTAAAAGTTCTTTTGGAGCAGCAGCTCTTGGTAACTTTTAGGCGATCTTACTACAATTTTTATATTTTACTTATTTTGCAGCATATTGCGCAAGATGTTTTCTAGACCAAAATTGTTTTTTTTTTTTTTTTAAATTATAATTGCTACTTTGCTTGATATATTAAGTCATAATAGAAATATTAATTGTATTTGTTAAGCAATTAAAAACGGAGAATTAATGAAATAACAAAACCTTTCAATTAGTGTAAACCTTATTATTAAATGGATTTCCTTTTACATATAAATAAAAGAAGTTTTAGTGGCTAGTCCTCAAAGTGTTAAACTAGAAGGTCGGTAGAAATGGCCTACCATTTGGTCTGAGAAACTGAAAAAGCAAAACTTTTGTGAAAATTAATTCCATGTTTGTAAATAGCATACATATTCTGTCTACAAGTGTGTGATGTCAAGTGAAGAGAAAGTTTAATTTCATAGTGTCATTGCTGAAAGAACGAGATGAGTTAGAGATACTATGCAATCTGTGAAAATTTATAACAGGAATTTTATAGAAAGTTTATTTTAAGACACCTTTTATTATTCACAATAAACGTGCAAAGGTTCGCAAAAGTTATTGGTTACTCATAATAAAAATTGTATGCATTTTGAATTACACCAGTTAGATATATCATTAAAAATAACAGAAAAGACTTCAACTACGAAGAAATGCATTTACTACTTTAAAATCCCGCAGCTTTTATAAATCAATTACAAACTGATAAAATTGGCAAGATTATCTTACACTTCATATGCTTACGATTGCAAAGCGTTTTCCCAATTTTCTCCATATGTAGAATTGATACAAGCCAATTTCCCTTAGACAGTTCTTCACAAAGACATCCCTTTTCCTTAGGCTTTATTTCAAATTGACTGAAGAAACAAATAAGCATTTTATCGTGTGATAGCAAGTCACTAGCAAGTCATGTGGATGATAAATACTTAGGGAAGTAACGTAAGGATTAAAAATTTTGAGGATTCTGCTAATTACGATTCTAAGACCAAAATGTGAAAAAAAAATTTAGCAAAATTTTAACTGTAACTGAATCTAGTAGAAAACAGAAGAATGGTTTTTCTCTCCCTATTAAATTTGAAAATGGCCCAGTGGACTTAACCGTTTGAATATATGACTCTGTTAAACAAATTTCAACAATTAAATATATCCAAATGTTTTAAATTCATCTGTCCATTCTATTCCACCACAGAAATATTCCTGTGATTTCTACTTAGTCTAGCTACTAGAGATTGGGAACAATGTATGGTCGATAGAAGGACACCTATCGTAGCGATAAGCAAGAGAGAGTGCAAAAGCCTGTATCATTTCCGGGCAAAACAGAACAGCCTGTCCTGGTCATTGATCTTGGTGAATGACTGACAAGGCTGTGGAGGAAGCACGTTGCTGCGGCTCGCATTCCTGACGTCATGCATTCGACGAGGTTTTCCAGGCATGGTTTGATGGCGACGGACAAGGAAAGTGGGTCGCACAAGTTTCTTTTCGCTGAAGAAGAAAGCCTGCATTGAGTTTTGTTTTTTATCGTTACGGGGACTGAAGCAAGTTCCATTTCTTCCGCTCATGAAGAAACAGAATTCGCCGCTTTGTTAAAAGATTTCGACAAGTGCGTCTCGCTTTCTTGCGAGGTAGCTTTCTGCTATTGATAAATACCAGCTAGCTAAATAAATGTCTCTGAAGTGCTGAAGATTCATTGCAGTTCTGAACTTCAATTTTGCCAACTTGATATTAACCTAACGGCATACTTTAGGTATTCGTGTCAAGGCGAGTTACTGCCGGAACAAGATTAAAGAACTTACAGCACAACTAAATTAACAATACCATAAAGTTTATTGAAACCAGACTCTTTACAACGTAACTCAAATAACGTACAACATTAAAGCTAGAAGATTAATTATCTTGCAAACAAATACAAGAGTAGGCGTCAAGCCGCAAACAATTTATAATTGTAACTAGTTGATATCTAAACGTATACTAACGCCCTAATTTCCACTTCCATTTAATCAGGTCTACCAGTAGAAGAAGATTGGATAAGACCGCTGAAAACTGATAATTCGACTATTAAGTGTTCAGTACTCTGGTTTATCTGCATACAGCATCCCGTTTATCCGCGTTCAAATATCCATGAAGAGGCTGGCTATATGGTTGTTTTTGTAGTTTTCCAAAGATTTGTTTTCAATGTGATCCACAATATAAAGTCTTCCGCTAAGTGTTCCTTCCCCTTAGGCACATAGCCCTTGCGTTCATTGAAATAATTAATTAAACAAACAAAGTACCTTTTACCTCAAAAAAGGTTGTTAAAAGCACGGCCAATTAGCAACGTACGAAGTTTCACCAAAAGGGAAGAACATTTCTTCAGTTGGAAGGAATTTCATCTGACTTCTGTAAATATCAATGTAGTTTTCAAACCTAAGAATCATAAATAATTATGAACAAAACAAGATTAATAAATGTTAACATCGCAAAATAAAGGACATCACACTGAGGAAGTAATCAGGTCACAGAACTGCAAAATATCTTTAAATTGAAATAAATTGTGCAATACATATGTTGTTGTTGTCTTGTCCATGAATTTTATGGAAGAATGTTTGCCAGAACCCCAAAGAGATTGGACTTCTATTTCCACACGAATTTCGAGGAAAAGCACCCGGGCGGGTGTCCGAGGTTCTCCCACCCGCCTCCCCTTCCCCAAACCACACGAGAGGACTTTCGGCTCGCCATATATTTAGAGTGCCTCCATGCCGCAAAAACACTATACATTTACAAACATCCATGCCTTCTCTGGGATACGAAGCCGGGCCCTTCGGTACCGCCGTAAGCTCTCTTAACCACTACACAGTCTGGGAGGCTTAATACATATCTTATTATTATCATAATTCATAATTACATTAATATAATTCAAAACCGAACTTTCTAATCCTTTGCGGTCAAAAGTTAACTAGTAGCTAAACTGTATCTTGTCAAATTTAAATAGTTCGCACTTCAGTGTAAGTTGCATTAAGAAACTTGAAAGCTTAAACTTATTCGCTTTTGACAGAAATTTATTAAAACATCTGAATTGGACGAATTGTTTTGACGGAAGCCAAGAAAAATAGAGCAATGAAAAAAACTTTAGATTTGATTGTTAGGGAGCTGACATACAGGTAAGTCACTACATAGTTATTGGATAGTGGAAAAAATAATTTTCGTCTCAGCTTCAGAGGTTTTCAACACAATAAGTATCACTAAAGTGGATTACATACAGCAAGTCATGAAATAACCTGGTAATTTAATATTTTTCCATTTGAAGATATTTAAGGAAAAATTATTTCATCTTCTTGGTATGTTTTGTTTCCATAGCTTCAGTTTGTTTATTTTTGATGATTTCCATAGCTTCAGTTTGTTTAATATTGAAGTAAAGCATGTATTGCTGTGTTAAATAAAATCTTAATTATTTTATTTTAAGGTTTTAAACCAATTAAGATGTCATATTTAAGTATTTTAAACCAGTTTTCATATTATATCTCCTCCTGGTGTTAACGAAGACAGAAAAGAGGATTCAAAAGCTGTTATTAAAGTGCATAAGTTCAGCTTAAATCTCTTAGAGATATTATTTCTTTGTGACTGTTTATTTAACTTAATACAGGCGACGTTAAAAATAATTTTCATGGTGTCTCTGCATATGCAAAAGCTTTTACCGCAGCACACTCGCTATGTATTGGTAATTCTTTGTTAAATAAACCTGACTTTTTAACTATAAATTGCATTTAGGAATTGAGGCTTCATTAAAAGACATTACTCAACAATGAGAAAACGAGATAACAATTTTTGTCTGTTTTTTGAAAGACATAAAAACTGAAATATCAAACTTAAAATTTTGTTCTTGCTTCTCTTCTACACTTTTTAAAATATACAATTAAAAATTTTGCTTAATTTATATGTAAAAGAAATATTTGGTATTTTTCTCTAAAGCCCTGAGCACATGTTCAGTTTTTCCTGTATAAGTCAGACACTGTGGATGGATAATGTATGCGATAAATCACATTTCATTCCTTGTATCTGTAATAGCACTATCAGATTCTTGTATACTAGAACAACGATCTAAGCTATTTTGATCTGCCTTATGGAACAGCCTCATTTACTTTTGTTATCTAATTATTACAGTTTTGATTTAATATGCTATAGGGCAGCGTCTCAAAATCTGAGTATTAATGTACAAGAAGCACTTTAGTCACTCATTTCTTAGAATGCTTTTCTTAAATCGCTACATTTATTGAAAACTATTAGCATTTAGCTGTGTCTTCAAAATCACACAAATTCAAACTCCACTTTTCTTCTATGAAGCATTTTATAGGAAAAGAAGTAAAAGAAAACTCTAATTATAATAATAATTTATAACCGATTATTTCATGTTTTATTAAATTCTGTAGATATATACATCTGAAATACAGTTTTATCAAAACATGTACTTCAGAACGTATGCTTCAAGAAGAAAACCTGGAAATTAAAATATGCAGAAAACTAATATTTGAAATCCCTTAATCAAATATGACTAATAATTTGCTGAGACAATTTTCAAAATTTATATTTTCTCATATTAGTTTTGGGCAGGAAATATAAAGAAATTATGATTTCAATTCTCTATTTTGTGCCAGTACCGCAAGCTTTCAAAAGTCTTTTCTACTCTAACTGTAAAAGCATGTAATTGCCTATATATTTTAATTATAGTTATTTCTATACACATGTTACTTCAAGAAAAAGCTGTTTATCAGCATCACTTTATGCACAACTGGAAACAATATAAGCACAGCATCTAACTGCCGAATAATTTTTGGCCTTTCTGTTGCAAATATTTTAAGGACCTTTTTTCCCCTACTTTCTAGAGACCACCATTGGCTGAGAAGATAAAACCCCGCATTGGAAGTTTACTTTTAGAAAGGAGGTAATTGAATGCATTGAGAGAGCCAAATATGAAAACGCTGTGACAGTTAACTGATGCTATTGTAGTTTAAAATGTATTGAATGCGCTGGTAGCAAAGGAAACGGAAAGTAACGTATATGCATATTCAACAAAGATTGCTTAAAATAAGGCTGGTGAAGCATTAAAAACATTTATGAAATTAGTCTATATATATTAGCATTGGACAAATAATGAATACTCATATTCTGCGGAGTGATGTTTTTGAAAAAAAAAAAAAAAAAGAGCGGAATATGTGAAGCGAATAGACGTTTAAACTTTATTTGGAATGATTTCATATGTTGGCAGTAACGATGATTTCAAAGGACAAATTAATTAAGTATACTTAACTGTGAATAAGTTTATTTACTAATATGTTCTACTACTAAATATGTTTCCAGAATAAATGCATGCAGTTTTTTTCTTTTCTCAATACATTCGGCAACCCCGAAAAAAATAATCGGTTTGCGACATTATAAAGTTTTAATCCGATAATTCGCTATTGCAAAATCCAGAATTTCTTGAAATCCATTTTTAATACATAGGAATATTCTAAAACAAAAAGAACATTATTGTGCCGGTAAAAATCGATTAGAAACTGCTAAATAAAATAAAATCTACTGTTTGCGACATAGAATCAAAATATTAATGAATTCATATTTTTTTATCTGATGACCTGCTGTTCATACCCGGTGCAGTGAATTCATATACATCGTCCATGTTAGCGTTTTGTCAGATTAAATCATAATCGGAATAATCTCTCTAATTACTTAGTACAGATTAATTTATAATCACAAACATATGTGATACTGAAAATTCCTTTTCTCTTAAAATTTTCTCATTTATTGTCTGTGGAATTGATTTCCTTAGCTCCATAATTTATTCACATATTGGTTTCAAACTCGACTACTGCATTTCACTTTCAGGCGTCACGCTACAATTACCTCCAGCCATTTATTTTGCTAAAACCTCTAAATTACAAGTCTGAAAGGTTTATTATCAAAACGTCAAGGGGAATAATATTGAAGTAAAGCATGTAGTAATTCCAGGCATAACTTTTAATTCTTCTTGAACAATCTCCTCAAGTCTTTTGTGTAGATTAACATTTGTGTACATTTCATGTACCTACTATTTTAAGCAAAAAATGCTTAGAACTTTTTTTTTTTTTCAAAAATAATAAATAATGAAATGAGAATGAAAAAAATAAATAATTTGGTAGCAAGACATTAAGCACTCATTCATTCCTTTTGATAGTCAAGATTTCATATAATTTTTCATTGAAAACATTCATTGGTTGCAAAATGTAGTACAATAAAATGTCAAAATGTTATTGGCTGAAAAAAATATTGAATTAAACCGAAGGATACCCATGATCACAAGGCCATTGATCTGCAATGACCAGTGAATTGACAGGCACCGGCAGTCAACCCACAGGTAACCGGTGTGAAGTAATAGAATAAATTTAGATATATTTAGTACATAAATTGAAGGCCTTGTATGCTCGTTGTGTCATTGTCCTGTCATTAGACCACTTCCTGAGATTTTCCTGTAGTATAAGTTTCATATACCTACACCGCTATAAGTACAATTGCTTCTTCATTAAATTTTGCACATCAACGTATTTTTGATCTACAGAAATGTTTGAAACAAAAATTTCATTCTTTTTAACAATTCAAAAGAAAACGCTTCCAAAAATTTCACTCTAATTTGGTTTTGTTCCTACCGTACAATTCACTTGGAAAAGTTTCATCTTTATCGGTAAACTGGTGTTTTCGGTTACATTGATAACTTCTGGCCAAATTAGTAGCCTACTAACTAGTCGGATTTTCATAGTAATTTACCAGTTTGAATATTTAAACTCCGGTCCCGATTACTGAAAGTTCGGGACAAAATCTGTTTTGGAGCCCGCTATTTTTTTTTTTAACTAAGAACATGTCATTGATGGAAATCGTATTTCACGTAAAGTACATTTGATATACAATATTCGTGAAATCATCTTACAACTCAATGTTTTTAGTTTCAAATCATTTAAAAAAATTAATTTTTAATGAGAAATGCCTATACGTTAAAAAGAGACGTTGTTGCCGTTTAGTGCTGCATACGAGCTTTTTTTTATTTTCGGTACAAGAGAAGTCAGTAGATCTTCAGTATAATAAAATTAATAATTTAAAATGTGCTTTTGCTTGCTTGAACTTCTGAACAGCATTTTACAACAAGTGTTATTTAAAATTTTTAATTATATATTTCTTCGCGAAATTTTAATGATAAATTTTTATTAAACTTTTGAGTCGTAAACCCTTTTTCAAGATGACAGACTTAAGTGTCATAAATAAAATACGTTTCCAACGCCATGCTTTCTCACAGCTTGACTGCAAAATTTCTAACTTTATTCCTTCTGCTCACTGCGTTTGAAGCCCTAATGAAATGATGATGAAATATTTATGATGAAATTTTGTAGCAAAGTATAGACTGCAAGATTAGTATGTATTTATTTTTAAAACTTCGTTTAAATGATAATGTGCCAGGAGCATTTTGATATTTTTCTGTATACACCATGTAATATTCCAAAAAGAAATACAAAAGTCGGAGCTTTTTTAAAATTGGATTTTTTAAGGGAAGTTTTAATTTTATTCAGTGGCAAAGACTCATATACACATTATTGTTATAAGGACAAAAGCAAGGCATTTTTATATTTATTTTTAAAAAAATTTACACTTAAATTTTTCTATGTATTCAATGATAAATTCTTCTTCGATGTGTTAGACTGTAATCTGAAACTTTCAGATGATTTCAGCATGTAAATAACACAGATTCTAATACGTAACACATACAAATAAATCTGTTATTGTCTGCGCTCTACGGACTTTTGTCATAAAATTAGCTCCTTTCAGCCACCGAACAGTCTGAAAACTCGTAGTTCTAGTCTAGTTTAAATTTTGGTGACGAGGCTGGTTGCTTGTGAGTTTTTGTAGCTTTTTTTTAATGTGTACCATGAATATGAGCCAATTTCCCTTAAAAAGCGCTTCATGAAAGCATCCCGTACTCTCTGCAGATAGCCCTCGTGTCTTTGTCGTAATTCAAGCAATCCAGTTTAATCTTTTCACAAAAATAGCTTCTTTAATCAGTAGTTGTTTTAGGTATCATCATGCCAACTGTTTTGGTGTAAGCTTCCTGTTTATATCAAGAATGCACATTCTGATTCCATATAATAACACTTCGCTTAACCGAAATCATGTTTAATGAAACGGTGGAGAATGAATGAGCATGTCCAGTTTTTGACGTTAGACACACCTTCACGATGCCGTTCAAAAAACTTTCAAATTTTTAGTTACTTAACTTTACGGTTTCATTATGTCACATTAGGTAACGCTACCAAGCATTTAGCATCCACTCTGTTTGGCAAATGTGCACGAAACATCATACTGCCTAACATCGGTGACTTAAGCAACTGATCAGTGGCCTTCACAGTCATCGGTGACTAATGACCTTGACGACATTGGTGTCTTCAGTTTAATTTTATTTCAAAACTCTATCAAAATTTACTGAAGCGTCCCCCACCAGTGACCTTCGACATAACTGCCAGTATTCGTCAAATCGTAGGTCACCAATGATCAAGTGATTTGACGGACTACAGGCCTCTTCGGTTTAATTATATTGTAAAGTAATTTATCTAAACTTATTGCACGGCCCCATTTCAGTGTCTCTCAACTCACAGGCTTTCAGAACAATGTCCTTGATATCACTTTAGGTTAATTTCCTTTTAATAATCTATCTAATTAGTATAATTTTAAATACATTAAATTTATAATATTTATGAGCATTTTAATCATTATTTTAACTATAACAAGAACATTTCTAACTCCGTGTATTATGTGCCTGATATAGAATTTTTGCTTTTGAAGTTTGAAACTTTTTCTTAAATTCGAAATTTTCAAAATTTTTAGACCGTTGCGTTGGTTACACATCCATGCGCACACACCACTCGTCAAATGATACCATTAAGCAAGACATAAATATCTTATTTTTAACGCGACGTGGTAAAACAGTAATGAATTCCTAGTTTTCTTGGTGTGGTGCAGTATCTCCTTGCTTGAAGCTGTGGATTCATTGATATAATTATTTTCAGTATCTATCCAGATTAAATCATATTCATAATCATTTTTGTTCTTGAAATTCCGGTTTTCTTAAAACTTTTCTGTATTATAATAAACTCAAATAATAGACAATTTCTCTTGGAAAATTCTTCTAAAAATGGCAACCTTTTTTTTCCGGCAAATAGCCCCTGTCTTTTTTGCCATATTGAATTGCTGCATATTTCCGATGAGAAGTCTATATGCAGATAAGGCGAGATATAAATTTGCGTCAAAGTTTTAGCATATATCTGTCCTATAAGACCACTCCAACCTATCAATGGCCTATGAATTTAGTTTAGATCAGCGATTATCATCTGGAACTTTTATTTTCTTGCACCAGGCAGCACTGCCTATAGGAGCACGTGCCGAATCGCGAACTCACATATACCTGTAACAATTGTCTTTGTAGCAATTATCCAACAATTTTCGTGCGTTCAAACAATTTGTACTGTAAGTGCAATTATTGTAAAATTTGTAAAGTGTGGGCAAAATCATGGAACGCACGAAAAGAAGGAAATATAATGCAAGCTTCATGTTAAAAGTTATAAAACATGCTAAAGAATCGAACAACTGTACTGCTGCAAGGGCTTTCGGTATAGCAGAGAAGATGGGAAGAGACTAGATAAAGAATGGAGATGGGTTAAGAAAATGGCAATAAAAAATTTTCAGTGAGGAGAGGTATAGCTATGGAATGGGCACAACAACAGAGGCAGAATTGCTATGTTGCTACATGAAATATAATTAGGGGTTGTGAATTGAAGTGATCAGGGACCAATTCAGAACAGGCAAATAATTTAAAGTCACAGTTGGTTGATGCAGTCGCTTCATGAACAGAAAAAATCTCGTAGTACGATAGAAAAAAAAATTGCGCAGAAATTGCCACAAAATCTAGATCACAAAGTGACAATTATTCACAAGTATATTACTGCTATGAGGCAAAAATAGAACTTCCAGTATCTAATATTGGAAATTTGCATGAAACACCGACGAACTTGATAAACAATAGAGCTGTGGAAACAAAAGATTAAATCTGGTCAAATTAGAAATACAGGCCATGAATAAAGCCCATGTTTACAGTAGTAATTAACATGCATAGCAGATGGAACAAAGTTAAAAACCTATGGCTATTTTCAATAGGAAAACTACTAAAATAAAATACATCCTAGTTGTCACTGATTATTTCACCAAGTGGCCTGAAGCATATCCTATTCCGGATCAAGAAGCTGTCACAGTAGCAGAGGTAGTGATACAGCTCTGGACTTCTAGGTTCGAAGTACCTCACATTCCGATCAAAAACGAAATTTTACTTCTGTAAAAGTAATTAAGGAACTCGGTAACTTCTGTAAAAGTAATTAAGGAACTCTGTAACTTCTGTAAAAGTAATTAAGGAACTCTGTAACTTCTGTAAAAGTAATTAAGGAACTCTGGAATCTACTCGCATCATGAAAACCCAAATGACCTTAGAGTCAGCTATATGAGGACTCATACATTTCCCCAAAAAGGTTAGGAAGGAACATTAAAACATTCGGGGTAGTGGGTATCTCATACCCTACGTGAGAAGTAAATAACCTATAAGGGCGCACGCTTTCTTTACTTACAAAGCTTTTCTCTAAATCCGGTGCTGTGATGTCGTTTATAGTTCGAGATATTGTTTCCCATGTTGATCGACGATCTTTTTCATTTCTACCCCGTTTCAAGTATCATATTTCCTTTTTCTATCCATATTTTTGGTCTTCTTGGTTTTCGATCACCTCGGAAGTTCGGACACATTTTTTCACAAAAGCGGGTTAGCTCAACGGAAGACTGTATTTCCATTTATTGTCTGTGTAGTATAAATTTCACTCGGTGCACTGTAAAATATTATTGCTGTTTTCGTAGACAAATTTTCAATTTTGAAGTATAGTGTTCGCAGTAACCCCCAGGTACTTGCAGAATACGTTTCATACCTTCATTACTTCAAAATGCTGTATTATAGAGATTTCAGCTGGACTCTTGTCTTTGTTTCAGATATTCAGTTGTAATTTGTAAAATTTGCAAATGTATACAACTGGTCCCACCATCAACGCTTACCAAAAATTAAGACAATATTTTTTATACGGTATATCTAAGTACATCTCCGAAATTGATCGGATGATTTGTGGTGGCGCTTTCAAATCTGAAAACTACTTGGTCCAGCGCCAAAGAGACTTACACAGAAAGGTATGGCATAGCGTGTAAAAAAATTACATAACAGGGAAAAATTGGAAATCTAGTAAAAGGCATATTCCTTATGTATAAACGGCAGAATTGTTCAACTGAAACAACTAATGAGTAACATAGATGACATTTAATTACGCTTGACAATTTTCCTATTTAGTCCACACTGTAAATTTTTATGGGGTCATTGGTGATAATTTGAAAATGAGTGGATTTCAGAATGATATTAGTAATATCAGCATCTAGTCTACAGAAAAGACATGTACAATATTTATCTCTCGTAATATATCGGAAAATACCCGTCATTAGTAAAAGATTGATTAAGATATCTCTCTGAAATACAACGTCTATAAGAAATTTTGATAGGAATTTAGGATGAATCTTCCTTTGCACAGCTAATAATCCTAATCTATTATATTTTTCAGTTAAATCTAGTCCATGAAACTTTGTTTTTATTGTGTTTGACTCTCCTACATCTACTGGCATTACGATGATGTATCTCAAATTTTCCAAAGAAATATTATGATTATGTATAATTTTTAATTTGCATTGGAAAACGCTAAATGTAAGTCGAATCCTGAATTCCTTCGAATTTGAATTCGAATATTGAGATTTCTGAATTTAGCGAATATCAATTCTCTCAAATCTTTCAAATAAAAATAAGATGAAAAAAGAAAAAGAATTATTTAATTTAAGTTTTTAAATAAAGTAGTTTAAAATCTGCATTTAATGCAAAAAGGTTTAAGAATGCATTTTTTAAAAATCCAATTATGTTTATTAAAAAGATGCGAATGAAATTTAGTAAATGAAATTATTAAAATCTTGAGCTCATTCTCTCAACATACTTTGATAAACATACTTGATTAGCAGCTCAAATTTTAATGAACGGTTCCAAATTCAGCAACCAAGCCTGAATAATCAAATTCATATCAAAGCATTACTATATCAAACCTTGCAAACAGCAAGAGCTATTTGCAGTAGGTTATCTACATGCAGAATTATCGAGACGATGTGAGAGTTGTTTTCAAGAAATTTCGAGAATGCGTCGATTTATTTTAGTGAGAATTTTGAAAGGTTCTTTTCGTATGCTATGCTGAAACAGTGTGGTACTCAGGGCCGTCACAGGGTAAATTTAGTGAATCAGATGCCATTGAAATTTCTACCATCGCGTACATTATTTATTGAATTAAAATGTGTAGATCTCCCTTTTCCAAATTTTCAGTTAAAATGTTTGGTAATTATTTTTGCTCAGGCTTAAATATTTGGATTAAGAAACAGCGCTAAGTTCCGAATTTTGGAAATTTAAATCCTTCTCTTCAGAAGAGCGAGATTTGAGAAATATAACTAATGTTTTTATCCTTATTTAAAAAATAACATCTAAATGTTTTATCCTCATTTAAAAAATAAAATGCAACTCCAGTTCGCATCAATTATTTGATGCTGTTTAGATCGAAGGATGTCGGTTCTCGTGTTAGTTGTACAAGAAAAACTAAATTATGATTTTTGTATAGAATCCTAAAAACATTTATAGGTTATTTCAAAGAGGTTACATTTCTTTTTCAAACAGCGTATTTATGAGGCAGTTTCAGATGGAAAGTCTTTATTAGAAGGTACCTCTCTCTTTAGGCATATAGCCAATTTTTGCTTTAATAACCAAAGTCGAACAAACCTTTCTTGATTATCACTATACCATTTCACACATTTTACGCTTTCCGGGCGAACGCATGATAGTGAAAATTTAAGAAAAATCTCTGGATCAATTTAAAAAATTGTTGCTTTATTCTTCCCTCAGATGAAAAGATTTTACGTTTTGGTACTCTCAAAGATCATTACAAATAATTCTGTTCATGTTAGCACATTTCTGCTAAGACCATTCAACAGTTATAACCAGAAGGGGAAAGAAATGAAAACAGGAAGAAAATGCTTAATTTTCTGTCCGAAATGTACATTTGCGTCGTCCGCTAGTTTCACAGCTGTATATCATAGAAACAAATTTTTCTGCATATAACACCGAGAGAAATGAAAGTTCTTATTTATATGCAACCATATTAATTACATAAAAAATGCGAAATTCTCATTAACTTACTTCAAACATTTCTTTTTACAAAAATCTGTTGCATTACTTTTAAAGTGATTTAAGTAAGGAATTGTGACTTTAAGATATCTAATTGCGATTCTCATAGTTTCTTGAATCCTAACATGCGGCTCGTACTTTCCTGAAGTTTCGCCTCCCCCTAATATGTATAGAAAGGAAATAACATTTTTTTATATTTTTTTATAGAACTTATGTTTCTCTCTGAGAATATTTTTCATTAATTTAAAAATAAACTTTGATTTCAGCTTAATATTAAGCATGTAGTCAGTTAATTATTAAATAAAATTATCTAAATATTCATGAAAATTACCCAAGCTAAAGGAACTATGCTAATCTCTGTTAAGCTGTACCATGTATGGAGAGCTTCTAAATACATTAAATATTAAGTTAAATATGAATTATTCGATTCAAAAAAATCTATCGGAACCTTTCATTTTTTAGAAAAACCTACAGTGCTTATCTGTATAGGTGAATGCTTAATTTTTAACTTTTCTCTGATTTTGGAAACAGATATCTATGTATCTTGTTCGTATGACAGGCTCATTAGTATATCAATCGATACTTTTTATAACGACTATACAATGGCTAGTATAAAAAGCCTCCAACTGCATATTAAAGCAATTTTTGCTTTAATAGCCACAGAATTTTAGACAGAATGAAATGCAATTTAAAACGGTTTACTTGTTTTTTAATGGTATTCAATATTATACTACATGAGAGCAAGATACATTAACTAATACATTAAATAATTTAATTTGTAACTATACATTAAATAATTTAATTTGTAACTAAACGGATATGTAGCCAACGCTGTCCTCAGAAGCTTTGTGAACGTTTTAACCCTTAAAACTAACTCCATTTTGCGCATGGAAAAACATTTGATTATATGGCAATAAAGCAGAAACATTTCTTGGATTTCTTTGGGACATCTAATGAATTACAGAGGGTCCTGATATCGTGTAATGGCGTTTTCGCATCATGTCTCCAGAAACTGGAAAATTATTTTCACAGTAAGTCTGAAATGTAAAATTGTCAGTAATGCAGAATAATCACTGATGGTCTTTATCATTAACGATTTGAAAGTGTTCGGGTTGCAGGAAAATTGAACGAGGAAGCGGCTCAAACGAAAGACGCTTAGGGGGCCTCTATTGCCTCTGTCCGTGGAGATAAGAATACATTTGTGTAGTTTCGTTTTTGTGCAGCTCCTGGCGTTGCCTATTTGGAACTATGCAAAAACGAAGCTGGAACGAAGATTACAGGACTTATTAAACTAAAGAAGCTTTAGTGGCTCCTTATTCACATATCTATAACGACACGAAATTCTGCTTTGGCTTCTGTAAAAACATTATATACATATGTTTTTGTGGAAGAAAAAATACCAGTATAGTATATTTCTATTTTCGTTCTAAATTTAAAATTTGCATCTAATTCAGCAGAACACCTAAGGCTGTGGTGGCAAACTAACCGCACGTGGGTCGCATGCAGCTCTCGAAGCAATTTTATTCATTATTATTATTTTTTTTAATTTATGACCCGCAAATGTATTTCAGTTATGCGTTTGTTGAAAATATGATGTTGTGTAAATTTCAAAAATTTTGTTATTTGAAGTTAGAGTTTACATTGTTTTCTTTAAGAATTTAACGTGACTATGGCACCCGAAAATCTATAAATGGAGTTAATTAATTTACAACGTGATATAAATCTTATGCAGTGATTTGAAGATACAGATTTAATTAACTTTTATCCGCATCTGTCAAAAAGTAAATAAGTTGTGTTACGATTATTTTCACACAAAGCTGAAAAATGTTTCATTTGAAAATTAATAAGACTCCGATTGACCGATGGGCATCTATAATCCATAATGAAGGTAATTGGCCGCCCAGACAGTATTTAGGGAAGCCGACTGAGATAACGAAGAGCCCGGTTCTTGCTCTCCTTTCCCACGATGATACTGTAAGGAATTCTGATGTTACTGTAAGGAAAATGAGATAAGTCACAACAGACAACACAAGATGAAGATAATTTTTAGTAATTCCTCTCCCAGACTAAAGCCTTTATCAGAATCGAAACGTCATTAAGTATCAGGCTGTAGTAAGGGATAAAGAAGTTTATAATTAGAATTTACATACAATTACATGTATTTTTCTCGCATGCACCGAAGAAAATAAATACAAGAAAGGTTAATAGGTTGTCATTATTGATTCTCAACTTTTGTCTCACTTGAAAGGTTTTTGTAATTTCTTTAGATTTAGTATAAGGGAGTTCTTTATTGACTAATTAAACACACAGAATTTTTTTTAATAAATGTCCGTCTAAATATGTAATATTTAGCTATTATTAGCTTTGTATTAAAATCTGTAACCAGCGGAAATTTCTTGCAAACCTTTAAGTTTCAGACAGAAAATAAATTCAAATTGGAATTTTTTCCTTTGCGTTATTATCATTACTGTTTATTTGCGTTTCGTTTAATATTTAAAAAATAAAATTTTTTAATTTAATTAACAAGTGTGTTTTGTTAAAAACAAGTTTTTTCAGTTTGGAAAGGGGGAAGGAATCTGGTCATTCAGTTGCTTTCCGATCGTATATTTTCGGCCTGCATGCTATTTGATACTGAGACCACTGAAAAGCCCTCAACAGCTCTGGACCGCTGCGTGGCTGCAAAAATTAAATGCTTTTTTTTTAAAAATGTGCGTTTGTTTATGATTTCAACTTCTGTTTTAATTGCAGAGTTGTTTGAGGATTTTCAAAGCAAACGACTCCTGCTGTGATATCCTACTGGCAAAAAAGTTGCTCGCTTCTAGCTTAAAATGTGTCTAAACGTATGTAAGTCGAAGAATGCGTCCTTATTTTTCTCTTTTTTCATAACCGAACTCGTGTTTGGGGTTCTTGGCATAAAAAAAAAATATTTTTGTGAATATATTAATGCGTCATTTCTTGTGCGTGCTCAGAATAAATATATGAAGCGAAAGAAGGGCGCAACATACTGAACAGTATGCAGTATATGTTTTTCAGAAATCTGATTTTCATGCAAATTTTGGAACCATATGGTTGAAAATTCTGTAATAACTAGAACTTTGCAATGAATTTAATTAAACTAGTATAATTTTAAAAGTTTATATGCATATGAAAGAGATGGTTGGTATTAATCTCTTGGTTGATATTAATTCTATATAGTTTCTTTCTTTTTTAACTAATTAATTTCGCAACATTTTATGCGACATTACTAGTATTTATTGATTTAATATTCTTCAGTTTTTTACTTATAGAACTTCGAAATAGAATTTTGTTGTTTCGAATAAATACTTGGTATACACAGTGGATAAAAAAAAGCATTGGCAATTGCCTATAATTGATCATATTAGCTAGCAAAGGAAATCCTTGAGAATTTTAGCTGGACATAACGAACACAGGACGAAATATACACACAAATCTAATGCAACGTTCATTTTAATATGCCTTTTACACAAAATATTCAACGCAAACGTAAATTTGCATGTCAAAAAAGTATTGGCAAAATTCTAACTGCTATGCACTTTTTTTTTTTTTTTTTTTTTTTTTTAAATGTTGAATTCACGTGTTTAGACTGATATGAAACCCTGTTAGTATAAAGTCTGGATGCTACTTCAAAACTTTTAACACGCTATTTTGCTAATACTGTGATAAAAGGGCTTTGAAGTCGAGGGAGTTGGATGTTGATGTTAAAAACATGATTATTCAGCTCACAAATGAGGGTTTAACTTATCGTGCTATAGGAATATAACTTAGCTAGAAGTTGTATTCCTATAGCACGATAGTATAATATTAATTGATTCATTGCTAGAAGTGTTGTAAAAATGTTCAACGAGACAGGATCGACGTAAAATAATATTACAAGTGGACATTTTCAGATACTTTCTGCAAGGGAAAACGGGCTTTATCAAAGAGGTTAGGAAACCCCCAAAAATAAGTGCGCTGCAGTTAGCCAAAGGTGTTGCTAATACTTCGCATAAATCTTTCAGTGTACAAACTATACGGAATGTTATACCTGAAGGGAGTTATTATGGAAGGGCAGCTAGAAAGAATCCTTTCATTTCAGAAATAAACTGGAGAAAAAGGTTAGATTTTGCAAAATCTCATGTTAATTTATCAGACGAGTTTTGGAACACAGTTATTTTCTCCGACGAATCGAAGTTTAACATTTAAGGGGGTGGTGAACGACAATATGTGTGGAGAAATCCAAACACCGAACTTGAAAAAGAACGTTTAATACTGACTGTGAAATATGGTTGAAGGAGCGTGGTAGTTTGGGGCTGTAATGGCAGCAAACGGAGTTGGTAACCTGTGCTTCATCGATGGTATTATGACAGCAAGTACTTACACTGACATATTGAGCTATAACTTGAATTTCAGTGCCCAAAAACTTGGCTTAGGAACATCATTCGTGTCTCAACAGGACAATAACCCTAAGTTTGCAGAGAACCTCACACTTGAGAAGTTACTCTATAACGTTTCTCGTCAGTTAAAGACACCACCTCAATCCCCTGACATAAATCCAATTGAGAATTTATGGCACAAATTGGACCTAGAAGTCCGGAAATGTAAAATTTCTTGTAAAGCTGAACTTAAGCGTATACTCCTGCAATAATGGCACAAAATTCCCAATAGTACAACCAAGACGTTGGTTTTTCTCTATGAGAAATAGATTACAAGCTGTTATAAATGCAAGAGGTATGAATACAAAGTATGTATTAAATTTTTGTTCTCACATTTTGCTGTATGATCTTGCCAATACTTTTTTGACATGTAAATTTACGTTTTTGTTGTATATTTTGTGCTAAAGGCATATTAAAACGAAAGTTTCATTAGATTTGCGTGTTTATTACCTTCTGTGTTCATTGTGTTCACCTAAATTTGTCAAGCATTTTCTTTGCTAGCTAATATGATCAATTATAGGCAATTTCCAATACTTTTTTTACCCACTGTAAGACGATTACTACTTGTTTGCTTATAAGTCATTTAGGGATGTCTTTCAGATTGCGGACAATGTGCAGTGACGCCATTATAAGGATAGAAATCTTTGTCCTTTTTAGAAATGAATTTTTTGTCTCTTTTGTATACTATCATATTTACTGACGATGTTAATGACATTTTCGCATTTATCCAAAAAAATTTTAAACAAAGCTTGGCATGCCATTGTTAATAGAAGTAATTTTTAGGAACTAATGAATCATAGATTTTCCGAGAAATCGTTAGGAAAATCTGGAACTTTTATTCTGGAAAATTTGTGACTTATTTCTGCGATTTTTGGTGGAAGCTGCCGGTACAGGAGCAGCATAGAGCAAAATCGGTAATGATGATATTTAAACTGTCTGTTGGAATCAGTATTCCGATTGGAGCTGCGCCTTATTAGTAAGTATTCATATTTGCTTTATGACTTTTGTCTCTAGAATAGAGTATGCTCAGTGCAATAGAAATGCGATGTGAATTCAAATTTGAAAATGTGAGCTTTTCGTCTAAAATGTTTAACAGGACAGCAGAGGTGCATTGGACTTCCATTCGTGAAACTCTTATCTGTTTCATGTATATAATTGGTTTTATGTTTTTAAAAAACTATTAGTGTCCTTTCTATGACATTTATTGCATTCATATTTGGAATTATTTTATAATAAAGGGAATTTTGTTCTTGAAAATACTGTAACTACATTTTTGGACTTCAACTATTTGACAACAACTTCCATATCTCCAGCTTATTGCACAGTTGTGATACTGTTTGAATTTTTCAAAAATCTTCTGTACGAAAACGGTATTAAACTGGGCCCAAAGTGAAAATTTTGAGATGCGATAGATATAAATAGTTAGTAGAATTCTAACCAATTTTCATTCTTACACTAAATAATTACAGACAGTTTTGATGATAACCAGATGACAACTTCAAACGATGAATTTAAAAAGAAAGTCACAGTGGCATACTTTATCAAACTTTTTTTTTTCCAGGTACAAACGAGGGCTGCTTTTTGTTAGAAAATGCATCTTTTCCTGTAAATCGAAGAATTAGGTGTGCGTCAAAATAAGTTGGTGTAAATGGAAGTTAATGTAAAAAAATGTGTTCTGTTCTTAAATTAGCTTATTTGAATACAGCAAAGTATATGAGGGCATCTACCTTAAGGGAAGGGATACATTCGTGGATTATTTTCTAAGTTAAACTAGCTTGTATTCACGTTACGCATAAGGAAGACTACGAAAATTAACCATGCATCCAGTCCGTTCGCCTGGATTCAAACCAAAGTCAGATTACTAGTATTCAGCTATCTTAAGCCCGCTGCCAAAGTGGGGCCCTGTTCTTTTCGGTCGAATACTGCAGCCATGGATAGAAGCAGACTTGTAGATCTGTTTGAAGGATCTTTACCGTCTTTACATGGCTTTAGACAAAAGCTGTTTTCGAGATGGGTAGATGTTTAAGTTTGGGTAGATGTTTATGGGTTTGCTTGAGAGTCAGACAGGGAGTCATTTTAAAATCTGGCTAATCTTTGAAATGATCTGCCTGTATTCCCCTTATTTCTGTTTAATAATACAATATTTATATGAATTTCTTGAAATTGTAATAATGCTTTCTGACGTAAGTTTATTCACAAGAGGAATCTTAGAATGACCTGAATTTTGAATAAAAACTCTGATGGCTTCGAAGGTGATCAGACATACAGTTAGTCACAAAAGTCTGCGTACAGACTAAATTTTAAATTAAAAAACACTTAAAGCATAGAAAAATGTATTTTAATCATTGCATTTTTTTTTTCTATTAGCTAAAATTGTAAGCTTAAATAAAAAGTAAATAATATCAGTGTAATACTTTTTACATTTTTTCAAAAATATATTTTGTCAAAAAAACTCAGAAATTTACTCCAATAAGTCTGCGTACACTTTTAAAAAAAAAGTAAAATATAAGTTTTTACATTACTTCAATATTTTGTAGGATATCCTTTATTCTTCAAAACACCTTGCAGACGTCTGGGCATTGACTGAACTAGTTTTTCAGTGTCATCCGACGTAAATTTCGCCCATTCTTCCTGCAATTTACTAATTAGCTTATTTAGCGACGTAATACTGTGTTTTCGAATTCGTTTCTCCAATTTTGCCCACAAATGTTCGATTGGATTGAGGTCTGGTGACTGTGGAGGAGTACGTAACTGTCTTGGAGTGTGATAGAGGAGATATTCCTTCACAGTTTTAGCTGTATGTTTCGGGTCGTTGTCTTGTTGGAAAATAAAGGTATTAGAAAAGTTTAAATTTCGGGCACTGTCTCGTAGATTTTTCTTCAGAATATCCAGATAAACATACTTATCCATGACTTTATCAATAATGTGAAAATTTCCAACTCCTTTCGACGACATACACCCCCATATCGTCACACCGCCAACTCCATGTTTGACAGTTGGATTTAAATTTCTCAGATTCAGTTCTGTTCCTGGTTTTCTCCATACAATAGGGTGGCCATTAACTTTAAATATTGTAAATTTACTTTCATCTTATCAGGTTCAATGTTTCTTCTAACCTTCTTCGGAAACATACAATGACCTGACTAGGAACAGAGAGCTTACTAAAGCTATGTTCACTAATTGTAGTAAGTAGACAGGATACAGACGAAGGGTATACAAAAGCCTTTATTTTTCTCTATATACAATGACTTCCGTACTTCGGAATACAATGACCCTCCACTCGGGGTCTAACGTAAAAGGTATAAAAAATAAAACTAAACTCTAATTTAACTTTAGAATAACACACGTGGAAGATTGGCCTTATAATAACAGGAAGCGTATGTAGCACAGAGACTGTGAACACTACAATACGTTTAATTTATTAAGAGGATTAAAACCTCTGGCCTGGAAGGCAAATAGCAACTGCGTAACTTCTAAGGTAAGCGGCCTGCTTCGAACTCACTGCTTCCTCTCTTTCGCTTGGCAAAAAGGCCACACTTAAATACTTGGCGTTCGCCAGACAAACTTTGCATAAAAACCTTCACGCTTATAATTCTGGCCGGAAGTAGAAAATAAGAAGTGATAGTAAAGATTTAAAATAAAATAAACGTTAGTAAAACTTAAGATCCTTACAATCTGACCAAATTACATTGTTCCAGAAGTCCTGCGAAGAGTTTAAATATGTTTTGGCAAAAGCAATTCTTTTCTTTCCATTTGTCTCGGAAATGTATGGCTTAGACCTAGGTTTGCGTCCATGATAATCGGACTTTCGCAGCACTTTTCGTACAGTTTCAGGAGAAATTTCCTTGTTGCTAGTTAAAAAAATTTCTTTTTCAATGCTTGCAGCAGAAAGTTTAGGATTTTGTTTAATTCGTAAAAGAATTTTTCTTTCTTCTCTCTACGTTAGCTTCTTCGGTCTCCCACATCTTGGTTTTACAGCAAGACTACCAGTGTCAAGATAGTTTTGAATAACTCTTTGCACACTATAAAATGATTTTCCAATGGTTTTACCAATATAACGAAGAGTTTTACCTTCATCTCTCAATTTGATAATTAGTTGTCTCGTAACTAAAAGAATTTCTTTGTTGGTTGTCATTTTCGTCAAAGAAAATAGAAATAGCAACTTCTAATCAACGTGAAATTTTCCTTCGGAAGTCAATGACCTTGAAAGTGTAACCTTCTTTGCATTTTCAAGTTTGAAATTTAAAAGTTAGATAAGAAATCCCCCGCCTCCTTCGCATCGTACGCAAACTTTATTGGCTTTGATTTCTGGCCACTTATCTTTTAAAAATTAGTGTGCATAAATTATTAGATATGAAAATATTACAGTTAAATAATTTCAAAGTCCCTTATTGAAACTAAATATTAAAAAAATAAAACTTGAAAACTACCCTTTTCGCACCTTAAAATTTGAATTTGATATTACTTTTCTTTATGTACGCAGACTTTATTGACTAACTGTATATCGCTGTTAATCAGGAGGGGGAAAAAGTATTTGCAGAGGATAAAGGAGCTGTAACCATTTTATATGGAACCAAATGGGCGGAAGAAGGTGAAAACGAACGTATCCTGTTGGGGAAAATAGTAATGAAACGTTAAAAGGGTAAGGTATAGAGGCTGTTCGCACATTTTTTAGACGATTTTGCTTTGCCGTAAAGAAATTCTTCTGTTAGAATTTGTTCTTTTAACAGCAGCTATATTTCTGAAAGTATGAATTATCGTCTGCTCTTTTCTGGTTTCATGAAAAATTTCGCTTTAAAGAAGCACTGGATGGAGGGCTAAGTAAATGTTCTTTTCGAAGTAAATTATTCGCATCTATTTTTTTCTCCAATATCTAAAGCTACGATAGGTAATGATGTGAACAACAGAGGGAAAAAACGTCAAAATTTAGCTTCAAGTGGAACAATTGTTCAAATACGCATCCAACGAAAAAAATTAAATGTTCTGAATGTTCCAAAAGAAAGATATTTAACGTTAAAAGAAAATCCGCCAACTGAAAGGAAAGTTGCAAAATCTTTAAAAATCTCATGTCAACTGTAAACAAAATGATTGATGCTGATTTGAATCATACAGAGGCAAAAAAACCATAATTTGCATTGTCGTAGTCTTTCTCCACGACATATTTCCGAATGTAGAATGCGCTGCAAAATTCTTTATGAGAAACATTTATCTGGACAGAAATGGAAAAATGTTGTTACAATAGATGAACCTTAGGTGTACACTGCACAAAAAAAGATGGGGGGGGGACAACTCTATATCTCTCGTTCTATTGAACCGATTGACGAAATTCAACTTGCGTTTTTCATGTCTCGAAAGCGCGGCTTAGTATATGTATTAGATTTATATATAGCATTGTTTTAATATAGGTATTTTGAAACAAAACCGGACTTTTCCTGAAATAACATAGCAATTTTTTTCCATATTTCAATTCTACAATTCAAATTACACCAAGCTACCAATTTTTGTAAAAATCGCACGAGTAGTTTTTAAAAAAAATAGATCTCAGAATTTTAGGTACTCATTGTTAATTGAGTTTGGTATATATTTATTAATTTCTCTTTTTTTATTGAACTTATTTGATTCTTCCTTTCACATTTCGAAATTCAGGTTCGCTCCATATGAAATTCGCACATTTTTTATGATTTATTTTTTACATTTGTATTAAATAATTTTTATAAATTTTTCAAAAAAATTCTGAATTATAACTTACAAAAATTTTACAACCATCTTAAAGTAGATGTATTTCTAAGCTTACCTGAAAAAAATTACAATTTATTATTCAAAATTTCCAAAGATATACGTGAATTTATATATTGGCGCGTTTTGAAATTTGGCGTATTTGTTGAAAGCGATAAAACTTCAAATGTGTTTAGACACTTTGCTAAAATTATTTGAAAACAAGAACGATGTAACTTTTTCCCAATCACATGCACAATGTAAAAAGGTAGGAACGAGGTGCCTTTTTTTCCGCTCCAGCATAATGGAAGGGAAAGGAAAATTGGTTGCCATATATTAAGAAGTTTGCCAAGTGAATTATACTTGGCACTTGGCGCAAACTGAAAAAATTGTGGGAAGATAACTTTTTTAATTTCTCCATAAATTTCGTTCCAAATTTTACAAAAGTTATTAACTAGGCATAATTTGAGTCGTAGAATCGAAATATGGAAAAAATTGATATATTATTTCAGAAAAAGTGCGATTTTGTGTCAAACTACCTATGTTAGAACAAGAGACATTTCCAATTTGAAGTTTTTTGTTTTGAATTTGAAGTTCCAATTTGAAGCTCAAAAATCGTCCATGTATTTTATTCAGTTGCTAGGACAAGTTTTGTTTCAGGCATTTTAAAACACTTCAAATTTGAAAAGTCTAGAAGCTAAAAATCTTAATGTTTTGAAACTAAATTTAATTTTTACTTTACCTGGTTCCTCATTCAAGTTAAAACTGCCGTTGATTGGTATATTTATTCAAAACATTTCATTACTTAAAATTTGGCTTATGACAATTACTACGACAGCACAATTTGATGTATAATCAGTACAATCAAAACACCGAAATCAGTACAAAATAAATTTTCTTAGGATAATATTGGCGAATATGTTCTCATTTGTTTTCATCCTTGTGTAAAATTTGACGGCCTTTGTTGTATTTATAAGATTTTCTTGCTTTTACGTGTGTGCGGCCGCATGTGTTATTTTGTACAAGAGCCACACACAAGGAGACAAAGAGCCACGGTTTGCCAACCACTGTGCTAATGGAAGCATTTTGGAAGAGGGAAATGAAGCTATTCACAATAAAATCGAAATTATTGGTCTTCATCTCCTACATGATATAACATTAATGTCTGTAGTGAAGTTCTTGACATTCCTCGTCTAAAAAAATGCTACGCAAATTCCTCATCCGGAAGTCTTCTGATCATTTGCTTGTTCTATTTGTTTTCTCTGGCATGTATCCTCCCAATGCATCTCAGTGCAAAAGAGTTAATTGGATGAAGTTTAAAGATCTTTAATCTCATATCAATACAAATGCTTTTCTACATAATATTGCAGATATTGAATATGCTACATTATTACCTCACTACTACTGTATTACCATACTCAGTCATAGAATTCCAGAAACAATTATTCAGTCTCGACAACTATTCCGTCGACTTCTTATACTTTCCTGCCTAATCATATTTTGGAAGTCATTAAAGAAAAAAATCGCCCTTTCAAACGTTGGAAAGTTTCAAGGAATCCAATCACTAAGCATCAACTTAATGCTAAACAACAGGAAATTTCCTTTCTAATTACAGATTAGCGTTCCTATTAATGAGATAATTTGATATACAATATGGAAGTTTAACCAGATACAGTGTGGGTGATTGTACCTTTTTCCTGTATGGCAAATGAAAGATTAATTATGTTGCCGAGAAATGACTGAAGTGTCTTTATTTAAAATGGTGTGCATAGACAGAGGTCATTTCTGATTACCAAACTTTATTAAGATTGTCCATGCAGAATGCATTGAATATTGTAAAATAATTCAACTAAATTTCGTTATCAACAGGCATTACTTGCTATTGTTGAAATTATATACTCATGCGATATACTGCACTATATATTCAACTTATGTTTTCTCCGATCTTTTATAACTTAAAAAATTCCTTTAGATCTTGTTTGGATACTACAATCGACCCGCTATTAATGAATTTTAAGGGACTGAAAATTTAATTCGTTATAACTGGCAATTCGCTGTATCTCATCCGATGAGAAAAAATTATTGTCTCAGGAAAAGTGTAAAAATCTCGGATGAATCATAAAAAATTGATTAACATTGTCGCATTTAATAAGAGAAGTAAATAATAATTCTAATTAAAATAATCATATTATGGGTTGATTGCAATTACCATTACGCACAATTATTAAAGTAGTTTTTCGGAACTTAGTTTTCTGTTCATTTTCAGTTTCCCAATATGTTAATAATTTTACACGATAAATTGTTTAGCTTAAGATCAATGGTTGAGACTCTTCCTCGAATTACACATCTCCATTTAAAATATAAATTTATTATTATGAATAATCATTTTCTCCAGAAAAATTAAAGAATGTTAACAATAAATAACAAAAATTATTTTGGGATTTACCTTTAACTTAATTTCTAAGTACGGAAATAATATATATATTGTCTGCTGGCGTGATGCAGACTGAAGAAAAAATTTATCCATACGTTCGTCAAAAAATTGGAAAGACTACATTTGCTTTCGGTTCTATAGTTTGTGTGAATAAAAATTTTGTAACGGCACGCATCGCAGCTTTGGAATTCCCTGTAGTAAGAAGTTCGCTTTCCATGCATGAACTTTCATAAAGTTCGCTTTCCATCCTTCAATATTATCATCAGCAGCAGAAGAATTTTCAAAAACAGCATTTCTCATTTTAATTTCCGTCACAATATCTTCATGGGGCGTATCTTCACGTGTAGCATCATCAACGTACGTTTAGAAAAATTCCGTATCATGTTATGAAAATATTGATGTACCATTTTCTTTTCCTAGCCACTTAGCGTTAGGCAGATACTTGTATCGTCTTCCTCTTTAAACGCCTTTTACTACACCAGTATAAAGAAAAGTTTCGGATAATTGATTTCGCAATAAGTCTCCAATACTTTTCTAGCATTATCCTTGCACTAACAAGTGAAACGTTATAATCTACTTGACTGTCGTACTTCTCTAAAATGCCTTTCTGACCACGCCTTGGCCCACAGGTTGCAACATTAAAGTTGCATTCGGAGTGCCTACCAGTGTTGCCTTTGCATGAGACATAATATTCTCAGTTGATCTTGAATATGACCAAGCAAATAGCTATTTTACGGAATGTTATCATTAAACATAACATAAAATTTTCGATTTATCTTTCAAAATGTAAATGTGTTACATAAAAAATTCGCGATTTAGAACCAATGAAAAAGTTTCTTCAAAATTTAAATGTTTTTTAGAGATACATCTAAATACAGAAATTAAAATGCATTTACATTATAGGACTTATAACACCGAGTATTTATTGCATTTTTATTATTAATAAAATATTATTTTTAACGATATATACTAAGTACTTAACGACAAATCTTTATTTTAATAATTTAAACTGAAGGCTATATTTTATAGTAGTTTTAATTTATTAACAACCGTAATTTATAAAAATAACGCATTTAGCATTACTATTATTAATACAACATATTTCTAACTTTAGATATTGCATACTTTGTGACAAAATAAATTGTGTATAACAGGTTAAATTAGTTAATCAGGTATAATCATGACTCTATAGTAGATGAGAATAGAAAAACGTTAGTAACTCGTTACAAGCAATAGAAACATTTCAGGGAACTTTTAGTGGAAATTCTGAGCAGTTATTAATACACTAATATCACCAGACGTTATGCCAGATGTAAAATTGCCTGTTAGTTTATGTTTGATTACCATAGCAACGGAAACAAAACTTTTGGGCTCTTAAAAAATCTGCTTTTACTTTGAGCTGTTTATTTGAAATGTTAGTTGTACGTTGATGTTCGAAATTAAGAGAATTAGAGGAGTTTTAATCACTAAGTTCTCATTTTCATCGATTTATCACTTAGATGATGGCATTAAAGTTTTTTAAGGCATCTTGTATCCGATGTATTTTGTACTGAGTTGAAAATTAATAGAATGTTCACATTTCATCAATTATCTCCAGAACTGATGGACATATTTTAAAGAAATCTGCTTAGACATGGGTTGATTTAATACAAAAAAAAAAAAAAAAATGCACCACACTCTAGCATGGTATACATGATCATGCGTAAGGCTCGTCGGCGCAGAAAAGTCTGAAACAACGTTGCGAGATCGAACAAAAGAAAGGAGGGTAATAGGAGGTATTGTCCCCTCTAAGTGCCTAAAAACCCAGTCCTAAAACAGCCTTAGCAGTTTTCTTCCCAAATGAAGCTTAGAGAGAGATATTCAGTATTTTTATTCCCAACTGATGCTGATCGGGGGATATCACCTCATTTTATTTGTAATACAGTCTTTTTACCCCATCTTCTTTAAATACGAGAACGTAAAGTCCGAGATTTAAACGGAGCAAAACATTTTTTATTAGGATTTATCTTGTTAAGAACATAAAGTCGAGTTTTCGACGGCTCAACACTTTTTCTAATAGGATTTATCTTGTTGTAATATAATTATATACGAAAATATATATGTAGACTTGCAATTGTTATTAGATGTGCATCAATAAATAGTTCAAAAGTCAGTGAATAACTTTGCAGTCATGCTTCTGTAAATGACACGAGTAAAGGTACTGATAATTTTTTTGGCAAGTACAAAAGTTTACTAATTTAAAAAATGGGCAAGCACTGGATTTAAAAATTCAGCTGTTTTCCATAGCAACTGATGATGCTCCAGCATGAGAGGGAAAAACCTGTTAGATTTGTAAAACTAATGGAAAATGAACTTAACTGGTCACTTTTATCGTTTCATTACATCATACTTGCAGAAAATTTCTTTGAAGAGGTATTCAAGCAACAGCTTAAAAGATGTAATGGTAAATTTGCTAAGATCGTAAATACGATAGCATTTGTACACAGGTGTTTAAAAGCTATTTTGATGAAAATTCAATCGAAATATGTAGATTTGCTGTTACGTTCGAAAGGTTAAACTGTTGCAAAGATTTATAGAATGTTTTCATGAAGTAAAGGTATTTCTTTATGAAATCAGTGAACATGAAGACAGACTGAATGATAAAGAATGATTCTTAAGACTTGTGTTCATAGCAAACATAATGAACCATTATAATGATTTTAGCCGACGACTCCAAGGAAATAGTCACACAATTTAAAAAACACACGAGGAATGAAAGAGTTTTGTTTCGAAATTAATATTGCTTGAAACAGACATAAAAAAGATAGAAATCATTTTTTTTTTCCTTTTGAACGCAGAAAAGTACTAGAACTTGGCGGCGGGTTAAGAACTATTTAAGGCTGAAGAGAGAGCATCTGCTATCAGTTGTTTAGTTAACTCCTTTGCGAGTTGTTATTTCAGCGTGAGATCGAATTAGCTTTCCCTTTAGATGCGCTTTGCATTGTGTTGTGTTTAAAGTTCTTAGTAGCTTGAAGCATCTATACTGATTGTACTTTGTGATACTGTAAACACCTGTACGAGTATTTCTGCGGAAACTTCCAGAACTTTGAATTGTTCCTGTTAATAAAATAAATTTTATTAATTGTCATCGGACCTATGTGCATTCATACGAACCCATACGCACGCAACAATTTTTGGTGGCAGCGATGGGATTGAATGTCGGTGACAAGAGCAATGGATGAGCAACTGAGACAGCTGGTGACTGTCTTTGCAGCATTCTAAGAAAAGATGGAAGGGACTGTAAAATTCGTCAAGGAAGAAATGAAAGCGCGCCAAGAAAAATGGAAGGTGTCGTCAACTCAGTCAAAATGGAAATGAAATCATGCCAAGAATCCGTTAAAAAAGAGATGAAACTCTTCAAGACGGATTGAAGCAGATCAAGAGGAAATGAAAAGAGAAATTACCTGCATAATAGAAAACAAATTTGAGGGTATGGAAAGCAGAATAGAGGCAGTTAAACATAAAGTTGGATAAACTGAAGAAAGAGTGTCTTCTGTCCAAGAACAAACAGAAGAGAGAGTTTCTGCCGTGGAACAACAAATCGATTACAGAGTTTCTTCTGTCAAAGAACAAATAGGAGACAGAGTTTCTAGCATGAAACAAAAAATCGATTACAGTTTCTGCTATTACCAAAGAAGTTGACATCTTAAAATAATTCAAAGCGACAGCAGGAAGCAATTCTTATGGTTTAAATTTTTAGCCATGCCTTCTTGTCCCTCTCTGAAGCTATCCTCATATGATGGTAAGACTTTCTGGCAAGTGTATAAGACACAATTGTCTATAGTGGCGGAAGTGAATGGATGGGATTCCCGAGCCAAGGCTTGTCATATTGCCGCTTCTGTGAGAGCAGACGCAGCGGATATCTTTCAGACTCTTCCTGAAAACCAAAGACTAGACTTCGAAGCTCTATCCGGCGAGTTGGAGCTGCGCCTTGGGGAGAAATGTTTTAAAGAACTATAGTAGGATTCAATTAAAATCTCGTCAACAGAAAAACACGAAAACATTCCAAAAGTAGCCACAGATGTTGAAAGGCTGTCTCACCTCGCTTTTTTTGAGGGCTGGACGGAAACAAGGGAAATCCTCTCCCTCCAATACTTCATCGATGGCATCCGGGATCCTGAAATACAGAAGGCTTTACGGATAGCGGATGCCAAGGATTTAAAATATGCTCTGGTGTACGCATGAAATTTGATGCAGGCAGCAGGCATCTCGTAGAGATCGCCACCCAGTCAGAGCTGATCAAGTGCAGGAGCCAGTGGATCAAGTCACTTCTCGTCTAAACGATTCAACCAAACAAGACAATGCCTTAACACAAAGTAGGAGTAACAACAAACCGATTCTAAAGTGTAGGAAATGTGATGGTGAAGGCCACGTACAAAGGAACTGTAGAACACCCCAAACAGAAAAATAAGACAGATGATTTAACTAGACAAATCAATGCCATAATAGGGAATAGGAGTGATAAGAAACCAACCCTAAAGTGCTGAAACTGCGGTGTTGAAGAACACGTACGGAGGAATTGCAGAACATCATACGGCACGGAAAATAAAACCATTTCCCAGCAACGAGGAAAGAAACAAACAAGTGGCCATCCCTCGGAGCAGTGTTTGCAACATAATGAGAGGCTATATTTTAACGAGCTTCAGATTTCTGCAGGGAGTGGCAGCAGTAATGGACTCTTCACCAATGGCCATATCAATGGAATTCCTTGCAATATGACCATCGGCACAGGAGCCAATGTTACCATCATTCGGAAAGATTTAGCTCAACAGTTTAAAGCTGAACTCATTTGGACGTTATTCTGTGTTACCCATTAGACAGCGTCTGGCGATATAATCGAAACTGATGAAAAGTTAAACGTAAAAATGACGTTTGGAAATGCCGTCTACCATCACATGGCATATGTAACAGATATTGCGGATACTTGCATGATCGGATTGGACTTTCTAAGGAAACATAATTTTTCCTTAGACTTTAAAAATAACGGACTGCATTCAGTCTCTGAAAGCGTAACTATACATCATTAAAAGGAATCCTTTCCTAAAAACGCTCGAGTCTTTACTAGAAGATTTTGCTCAGAATGCTGCCGATATTGTTCCAGAGTAGAAGAGAAATACGAGCTGCTTAGTCAGGTTGTACGACAAGTTACAGCGTCAACATCGGCTGATCGAGACGCATGGGGTGACAAAAAGTCAGGAAAGACAAGTTGGAAGACAGCTACAGTAAACTCATGATTGACTTAATGGAGCATTCAAACGGAAAACCTACCTGGCAGGACGTTTTGATCTATAGTCCTACAACAAAGCAAAATTGGGATCACTGGGACTCATTCCATATTCGAAACGACGTCTTGTACCGGAAATTCGAATCGGATGATGGAAAGTCTTTCCGATGGCAGCTGATACTTCCAAGATCCCGGATGTCCTTAAAGAACTACGGGAGGCCACTTCGGAATAATGAAGACTTTGCAGAGAGTTCGTTAGCGCTTCTACTGAAGTAATGCAAAGGATGACGTACAAAAGTGGTGCCAATTTTGCAATGTCTGTGCGGGTCAGAAAGGATCGACGGCAAGGGAAGCTACAAGGTTGCAGTGTAGGAACGCCTTTCGAACATATATCGCCTTTGACATTCTGAGAACTCTACCACAAACTATTGATGGCATCAAATACATCCTTGTCATTGATTATTTCTCCAAGTCGCCTGAAGCGTATCCTGTTCCTGATCAAGAGGCTGTCACAGTTGCAGAGTGGATGATACAGCATTGGATTTTCAGATTTGGAGTGCGTCTTCAGTTACATTGTGATCAAAGAAGAAAATTTACATCGGCTCTAAGTAAAGATCTCTGCAAACTTCTCGGCATTGACAAAACCCAAATGACACCTTTACATCTCCAGTCAGACGGCATGGTAGAGAGGTTTAACCGAACAATCCTTAATAACCTCTCATTGATGGTTTCCCAAAACCAACAGGACTGGGACAAGAAGTTACCACTGTTTTTACTGACTTACTACAGTGCTGACCACGAAATAACCGGCTATTCTCCATCCCAGATGTTCTTCTGTCGCGACCTTCGTCCGCCTTGCGATCTCTTATTTGGTCGCCCTCCGAATGCAACTTCTTCGCCTGAGGAGTACATCCAAGATGTCCAGGCCCGGTTTTAAGTAATGCATAGATTTGGCAATGCTTGACGACGGAGACGTTGAAGATCTGATATGACACGAGAGCTTCTGAACATCGATTCAGCGAAGGAGATAAATTATAGTTGTGGAATGCAAATTCGATGGAAAGGAGTCTCTCCTAAACTACAGTCATCTTGGAATAGTCATGATACAGTCTTAAACAAGTTGAACGACGTCTGGATTCGGATCCGTAACTGATCAAATTCCAAGCTTACAGTCGTTCATTACGACAGGCTAGCTCATTACTATGACCAAAGTACGTAGTTATATAATATAAATAATATAAGACCATGGTTATATTTGTTTCTGAATTTTTAAATTTGTCACTCATTTACTGATTTAGTATTTGATTTGTTTTATGTTATTTATTATTTAAGCAGTGCATTGATTTTCTTTTGTTGTAAATATGGCTTCCTGTCCAGGGACTGTACTGCCCGGGACTTGTAGTCCTTGGGAGGGGGGCAATGTTACGAATTTTGTACTTAGAGATAGTAATTTTAGTAGAATTATAATTACTGGCTAACTACCAGCTAGAGCAGTTTGGCTGAGAGCCAAGATGTGTCAGTTTAATTGAAGGGATGTGGGTGAAAAGCATGGGATTTTTCCCTCTCGGAGGTCGTAGCGGTTGTAAAGCTTTAACATCGTTATTTAATCTCTCGTGCATTTGAAATAGATGAATAATAAATAATGTACAAGTTACTGGCGATATTGAAACACAGGCTCGAGAGCCGCATGCATTTTCTCGCACGAAGCATGTAATTATTTTTTTAATAAGTTTTTATACCTTTTCGTCTCTTGTTTGTATGTCGCCATTTTTTTTAGTGTAAAATAAAAGTTATTGCTGTGTTCCATCATTGGAGTTTACTTCAAATTGTTTAAGATGTATCACAGGGTGTGGGTATTTTTTCCTCTCGGAGTTCGCGGGTCATTTAGTGCTTTTTCTTACATTCGTTGAGCATAGCTGTTACTGACCTTCTTTTACTTTCAAATACTCATTTTTACGATGAGTTCTAGTGATCCAGAAAGCTCTAGAAATAAACCTTTCCGCAGCGATTTTAAGAGATTAGTGTATAACGTGATTAAAGTTTGTGATGAAAAATCACAATTAGGAAGACTGACCATCCCAGCTACGCAGCAAAAAATGTAAAGGTGGAAAAAAGGTATGGCATGTCTAATTAAAACTAAAATAATTTTTATGCAACCTCTTTTCATTAAATTTCTATATTTTATTTATAAAATATTGATTATATTAATAAATGTAATTTATTAAAGAATATTTAACAGATAAAAGTTTTTCATTAAATATTAAAAGATGCATTTAAAATATTAAAATATGCATTGTCTACATATTTAATTGTTATCTATTAAATATTATTATTAAATTAATATTACCTATTAAAATATTTATAAACTAATGATGAATTGTATTAAGACAAATAGTTTACTATTACAGTTCTTTTAATGGTATTTCTTTGAAATGTCCCGATCTGATGTTTCTATGCATTTTAATTTAATTCTATAATTTTAAAATTTCATGGTACATTAGCTTAAAATGTATAAAGCGCCGACAAAAATTTTCTGTTGCGCAGTACTCGAAAGATAGAGCCTGAAATGAAAGAACCATTTAAATCTGACCGGGCTACTGCACGCATCCCTACATCAGTGACAGATATGCCCACTTCCACCCCCAAAACCGGATGTTTGCATAAATCGGGAATACATGGTCGGACAGTAAAATTGTTGTATTTAGTTCGTAATTTGAAAAATCTGAAGAGAAGCTACGCTGAAGAATTAAGAATATAGAAGCAAGTACATTTAACATTGAGTAAATGGATATCTCGGTAATTTGGCGAGATATCGCCAAGCTGACAACGGTTTTGGGGACTTATTTTGTAACCCAAATTGGCGAGAAATCGCCAAAAGTCTTCAAATTTTGCGACATTTTGGTTTTGTCCCTGTATTACTGTAATATGTATTGAAATTGAATAAATGTAATATAGCACTATGTTAGCTGTAACCGTAATTCCACTTTCGTATTGCTTTCCAGTAATTTCGAGAAGGATTCTTCAATCGCCTGCTGCGCCAAGGTGAAGACTCCCAAGGTCAGGCTGTGGCTTCTGCGTAGACTGTATTGGGCGAGAGCATTGGCTTAACGGTACCCGTACCGTGTGGTGACTGCACTCGGCCAAGGACACTCAGCTATCAGGGTTGCAGTTATCATATAGGACGATGGAGGTGGGATCTTGGAAGAGCTCCTGAATTTTCAAAGGTGTTTTCCGGAAAATCTTCATTTATTTAAGAAAATTTTCGCGAATATCCTCTGCATTGTCTCGTTCTCAAGGCCGGGAGTTCTCCTGTACCTGGGGGTCTTGTCTTCCTTGCAATCTTTTGCAGCACCAAGACGGAGCGTTCAGATAAGTAGAACTTCTTTTCTCTAAGCCAAATCAAATATCTGTCACTAAAGAACCTTTAAATTCATTTATTTATTATGATCATTATTATTATGCTCATTTTATTATGTTCTGGCATTAAATACTTAGTAATTGCTTTAAACCATGTGGTTCTTTTTTGGTTACCATCTCGTAGGGAGGCTATCCTTATCAGTAGCCCATATCAGTAGTGTAGTCTGTTAGCGCTACCCTTTGGAGCCCCTTTGAGGAATTTCTCGAGAGGGAAACACGATCTTGTGCCTCAATGAATGTATAGAGTTGTAGTTTTTGCTCCTTTAATCTATATTTCCTATCTATTTAAATTAAAAGCATATATTAATACAGTGTGCCTCAAATTGATAAAATAGTGCACATATAATTAATTATGACCATTAACTTAATAAATAAATAAAATGCTTATTTAAAAAAATTAATTAATATTAAAATTAAAAAAAACTTCGTAATTTATTTACTTATTTATTTTTGCTGTTATGTTCTCGTCTTGTTTTGGATTTATGATTTTATCTGATGATGTTTTCTGAGTATATGAATATGTTGGAAACCGCAATAGATGATGTTACTTAGTTAATGTATAACTTTGCATGATATTATATGTATCTTGATCTTATGTGTCTTCTGTTACTGTGTCTCAAGGTAGAGGCTAATATTGGTTCCCATGTTAAAAAATAAATGTTTAAATTTAAAAATTTTTAAATTTTAGTTTCCCTGTTATAGCAAAAGTTAGCTGCTAAACTAGACTTATACTGTTATGTGACTGGACCCCCAATATTTATTATTTTATTATTAATTTTGCCCCATCTTTACAAAACACACTCATTACACACACCTGGAAGACTCTACTTAATGTAAATGATAACAACTTTGACTACACTCATGAACACAATCGTGGTTTTTTTTTTTTTTTTTTTTTTTAACAAAATTCTTTTACTTCCTTTCCTTTTCTTTTTTCTTTCTATAGGCCCTTTTTTTTTAATTATAAATATTTTTTTTTTCCTCACCATTACTTTTGGGCCATTTATTTTTTACTTTATTTTGTCCCATCTTTTTTTCCTGGCCTTTCGAACTCGCATAAAATATACGAAGTTCCTTTTTACTCTCCTCTGAAATACGAAATTGCCCCCCTTTCTATATACCTGTCCTTCGCACCTATGCTTGATTTTTCGCCCATCGGTGCAGAAAGACTTAGCGGGTGCAACAAAAGACATCATCTGTCTACTTTGTCTGTCTGTCTATCTAATTTCGAGAAGCAGAAAGTATTAGAAATATCTCGGCGGCCGGTTGAAAATTATTTAAGGCCGAAATCAGAGCATGTGCTCTCTATTGTTTAGTTAGCTGTTGTTGTTATTGTTACAAGTTGTTAGTTCAACGTGAGATTGGATTAGCTTTCTCCTTAAATTGTATTGTGTTTAACGTTCTTAGTTGTTAGAAGCGTAACTACTGATTGTATTTGATGATACTTTACGAGTATTTCTGTTGAAAATTCTAGAACTTTGAAGCGTTTCTGCTGATAAAATAAATTTTATTAACCTCTCATCGGAAAGGTGTGCATTCAATTTTTTACGAACCCGTATGCAAGCAACATTATTATTCATTAAAAAGGACTCTTTCGAAATGAAAATACCACTGAAGCGAAACATATTCTTAATATACACATTTTGGTTGATCCACGGACAAAAACGGTTGTCGATGCCCGAATAAAGGTATCTCAGTTTAATGATGTTCATTTGTTTGCGAAGAATGAAATTTCGTCTCTTTTGCCACACTTTCCAAGCCGTAGGCTGTGGAATTTGAAGTTCAAATCATGTTGTTGCCAATTTCCTTGAATTCTGTTGGAAGGTGTGCGACTTGTTTTCAGATATGCGAAGTCACATAAGCCATTTTATCTTTACACAAATAGTCCATAATTTTAAATTTTTGTATCAATAATAAAAAAAAATATGTAGCTTTTTTTTGTTGTATAGCGTAATATCATATGAAAATAGAAATTGATAACTATTAGCTTCTCAGTACTTTTGAAATGCAGAGGATATCTTTAATTTTCAGGTGAGATCAGTTTTATTTTATTCCGATTTCTGATTTGAAAAGGGAATTTCGGGAGGTGAATTTACGTTGAAACAAAGTTATGGATTCCATTTTCTGAAAGCACAAAAAGCCTTCATCACTGGTGATATTTTCATTTTGTCTACCGGAGTACGTAATCCATGGCTCTCTCGTACTTCAGTGCAGTGGAATATTGGATATAAAACTTCGGTATTTGCATGCGCATATCCCTCAAAATTGCAATGCGATATTTTTCACAGTACGCGTTTTATAAGTTATTGAATGCTGCATAAATTATAAAACGTGGTTATACTTTTGTAATAATCGTATACTTTCGCTTTTGACCACTTGACTATTTTTCTAAATGAAAGAATTTGCATTCATTTTAAAAGTTCTTGACAAAATCTACAATTTCAATTCCATCATAAAATCTGTGTATTAATCTGTGTATTAAATATTTACTTCCTAATGAATATGTCTATTTCCAAAATTATTTTAAAATATCAAGAATTTTCTTCCTTTAGTTCTTTTTTATTATTGTAAAATATAATACTGTGTGAAATAAGAATTTTAGATTGTTTAAAATGCCGAAGATATTTTTATTCTTAAGGTAAGAACCGGCTTCATTTTATTCATTTACTTACTATAATAGCCAGTTTCTCAAATATTACAGTTCCAAGGAATATAGATCGTTAATTTATTTTTAAGTTGTAATTTCTTAACAGACTCAACGATTTAAATCAATAAATGCATTACGTCATGGTTTAATTCTTTGGTTCTATTCCGTTAGAGCGGTGTCAGTTCAAATCCGCCGCTTTTTTTTTTTTTTTTTTCTGCAACCATTGGTTCCCAAATATACAATTATGAAATAATAATAGAATTCAAAAGACTAAAATTAATTTTGTAAAAAGTAAATTTTTTAAAAATTTCTTAAAGAAAGTATATTTTTCTTTTTAATTTTTAATGTAGAATAGACATAAATAAAGAATAACAAAACAAAACGAAATTCAATCTAAACAGATCGCATAAAATTACAAATATCATTCAATATTGCATAAAAATTTTCAGTTTTCGAATGTAATCGACACCACATACATTCTATCAAATATGACTCTAAATGGTGGCGAGCAGTGCCCCGCTGACGTTTATTTCTCCATTTAAAGCACAACTCCACAGTTTGAGTATGGCATCCAGTTTCGGGGCCTGTAAAATTATAACTGCGATTCACAGTTTATATCCAGCATTTCTGAATTCCTCTTTTTTACATCCTTGCCAGCAGCCTGAAAATATAATTCTGCCAGCCGCGTTGTTTTTCCGGCATAAACACCGAATACCCATTGTTCCGGAAGAACACATCCAACGTTGTTTTTTCTTTTTGTGAAAAGACTTTAAAGTAGCTATTCCAATATTATGGTTGATTTCTAACTGAAGTTGTCAATTCTTAATACCACAGAGAGATAAAACGAATGGCATTGAGGAAAGGGAGACGCGAGTCTTCAAACCATGTTTTGGTTCTCAATATTTTTTTTTTTTTTTTTTTTTTTTTTTTTTTTATAGCGAGAACGTACAGTGGATGGACAAAAATATGGAAACACCTTGTGAAATGCATGTTTGAAAAGAAAGATTGATTTTAATGAAATATGTAGGTAGCGCTGGCGTTTTTGACTACTGACGCCACCTATACAACTTCGTAAATGTGCTAAACAGTTCAGTTGTTGTCGGAGTACTGTTATGTGAGGTTGTCATTACATTATGTCAGAGTTAACAGACTTCGAACGTGGGCAAATTGTTGGAGCACGTATGGTAGGTGCTTCCGTAAGCAAGGTAGCCGAGGTTTTTAATGTTTCAAGAGGTACTGTATCGAAGATTTATTCCACATATTTGAAAAGCGGAAAAACATCATCTGCTAAATCACAGCGCGGACGAAATTGTGTCCTGAGTGATCGTGACAGACGATCATTAAGGGAAATTGTGACGAAAAATAAGACCACAGCTGCAAAAGTTACTGCTGAAATGAATGTTGTGTTACCGAACCCTGTGAGTACCAAAACAATTAGAAGGGAGCTTCATAAACAGGGAATTGCTGGCCGTGCTGCAATTGAGAAGCCACTCATCAGTGATGCTAATGCCCGTAACAGGAAAAGGTGGTGTTTAAGTCATAAAGCCTGGACTATAGAGCAGTGGAAGCGAGTAATATGGTCTGACGAGTCTTCTTTCATATTGTTTCCCACTTTTGGCCGAGGTTACGTCTGGAGAACGCCATCTCAAGCCTATAATACATACTGCTTGTTGCCAAGAGTGAAACATGGCGGGGGTTCTGTTATGGTTTGGGCAGCCATATCGTCGTTCCCTGCTAGCTCCATGTTAACTGTGTCAGGGCACATGACTGCCAAGACTTATGTGAACATTTTGGCCGATCAAGTTCATCCCATGGTGCAAACTTTGTTCTCCGATGGTGATGGTGTCTTCCAAAACGACAAAGCCCCTGTTCTCACATTGTCCAGGACTGGTTTTCTGAGCACGAGGATGAGTTGTCCCATCTCCCCTGGCCACCACAGTCACCAGACCTGAATATTATCGAACCTTTGTGGTCCACATTGGAACGGAAAGTGCGTTCTCGTTATCCACCGCCAACATCGTTATCTGAACTTGCCACCGTTTTGGAGGAAGAATGGTATAATATTCCATTGGCAAACATACAGGAACTGTATTTATTCATTCCGAGAAGACTGCAAGCTGTTTTGGATGCCAACGGGTTTCCTACACAATATTAAGCAAAGAAACATGTTTTTTTAAAGGTGTTTCCATATTTTTGTCCAACCCCTGTACATAACAACACCATATAGGAGCTTTGTTTGAGTCAAACTTCATCAGATGAATTTGAGAACAAGGTCTATTGCTATGAATTATTCCCTTGTCCTGAAAGAATCTTACGACAGCCTTTTGGTCATTAGGTAATTGTCAAATTTTGTAATCCATCGTACTAAAAAAATGGCGAAATAAGGCAAAAAAATAACGAGTGATGGTATTTCAAACGAGAACTAGAAATCTTGAGCCACGATATTTCAAACGTTAAATTTTTTAACCACGATATTTGGCGTGTAATTGTAGCATTGTTTTCTTCTTATTTTTTCTTCATTTTTAACTGACGCCTCTCTAACGGAATAGTACCAAATTTTTTGGTAATAATCTGAAACATATTATTATGATATAAATTAAAATTTGTTTAATTTTTGATACATTCTATTGATAATTTTTATGAAGTATATTCGCAGAGTTATTTTATTAACAATAGATGTTCGAAACACTATATGTAACATTTCAAGTTAGAGAATTATTTAATTTTTATTTGCAATTACTCGAAAAATACTTATAATATAACTCTAACAATAATATTAATAAGTATAATAAATTTGGGGATAATTGTATGTTGTATTTTCGTCTTATATGCAGTTCGGAATATCCATGTCTGTCGTATACAATAGTACCGCACATTAATCTAAATTCTAAAAATAAATGCACAGATTTTGTTTGTAAAATACCTTTGAGTAACAACTGAGCACAGTAAAATGACATACAACGAGACTAATTAGAATTGCACCCCATTCGGATAACCAGATTATTTTTCTGAAATTTGAAAGTTGACGAAACTTTGTACTTGCATCCTTGCAATGTGAACCGTGCAAACCAAATAAAAAAGTGAATTTTTTAATAAATGGTAATATCTACCTGTAAATTGTATGTCGTATGTAAACTAAATCTGAAATCGACCTTTTTCACGATGGAAAATATTTATTGTTGTTTATTTCCCAATGAGCAAACAAAACAGGAATCGTAAAAGTTCCTATTTTATCGAATCAAATTTTACTGAAATACATATCAGAAGGAAATCATGCAAATATTCATTTTCTGTGTTTCCATAAAATTAATATTTACTGCCCCTATTTAACCAAATCGAATTACTTTTAAAGAAATTAAACGTTTTATAAACTTGAGGGTTTTTTTCCGAGAGGGTTTCAGTTTTTTAATCCTTGTGCTAATAAGTTTATTAATAAATGAAAAGAGCTAATTAATGTTTTAATAATTTAACTATTGGAAAAAGAAGTAAATTTTTTAAATTTTGCATTTGCAGCAAACATTACAGAGAACGTGTGCTGTTCAGAAATACACAATTCTGAAAATTTGCAATTAAATGTATACACAGAATTTTCATGTTCCTCCCACATTTAAATTAAGTACAACTTTGCAGCCAACAGAGACATTTTGATGAAATAAAGTAAATATTGCTCAGTAATCTTTTAATTTTTGCTTGATAACACTGTACGCTGAGATAATCATGTGGCAAGGAGTTATCCCATAATTTAAAGACAACGTTGATTTCAGAGAAGGCGCAATGTATGTTGTGGTATAAAGACCGAATTAGCGTGCTTGCATCAAAAAACGTCCGGACGTAAAAAGCATCTAGAAGTGGCATACAAAGTTTTTTTCGCGAAAAGTGTCGAAGAAGCTGGCTGAGTTAACAGAGCGAGCACAATATTGCAATGTTGGGCACAAATGCACAATCATTAACTAGTAGGATTTCGAATAAATACGATTTAGTAGGATCCTGAAGAGCGCGGATTGCGGCACATGTAAATCTAAGAAAGAATCTTTGCGGAATGGACTGCTGTCTCTTCGCAATAGTATCTCTCACCTAGCCAACCATGCCTTTGCTTGTCCTCAAGTGTCCACTTCGCGATAAATTCTTTGAATGCATCCAGAAGTTTTGCATGTGACTTACAGATGCTTTTACGTCAAAATCCTTTTTTTTTTTTTTTAAATCCATAGTGCTCAACTTTCGACATAGAAGAAGATATAGTTTCACCTCTCCATGTTCCAGAATACTCTGCGCCTTCTCTGAAATCGGCACTATCTTGGAATCGCATGATTGCTCCCAATCTCATAACCTCTTTCATCGTGCAGAGTTGCCTTCTGGGCAATGAATTAATGTTTTTTATGATTCTTGATTTTAGTCTTTTCAGACTCTCTAATAGTCTCACTCAACGCAAAATTTATTTTAAAGTCAATTTTCTGCATCCGCAGTTTGACAATATTCATTTCTCAAGAATCATCAGAGATTGTAAAGATTACTTCCCCGCAGTTGACACTATACCAATGATTGCATTTAAATATCAAAGGACCTTAAGCAACTTGCTTACTAACCGCCATGAAATAGATGAAACTGCAGAATGACATTGTAAGACACCAATTTACAGCAATTACGTAGATTCTCATCACCAGCACATAATTACTGGCAACCTGAATATCATACAAAACCATCAACTAAAAACACTAATGAGTTATGGTACAAAATTTAGACCAGTCAGAAACATGACTACAAATTACTGTTACAAGACTTTCGAAAACAACATCAACGAATTTATAGTTAAAGCAAGCTATCAACTGAATTTTCCCATAGATACCTTCTTAAAATGGAAAGCTAAAATTCTTCAACGCATATCCACAGAAATCAGTCACCTCAAATTTAAAAGTACACTGAACTGCTCGCAACTTACATCTGATATTAGTAAATTAAAACAGCTTTTTACTATTACAAAAATAGATAAAGCAACTAATAACTTTAGCATTATATGAAAACAATTCTACACTGAGATTATTCATAAAGAACTTCTCAACGCAACTACTTATCAATCAGCCAACCTTACAGAAACATCTATAATAAACAGGATTAAAACTTTTCATAAGAAACTCAATATTACTTTCAATGCAAACTACAACAGATTTACTAATCTTTATGCGATTCCCAAATTCCATAAAACACCATTAAAATTTAGATTTATAGCTAATGGAACTAATAATTACAAGAAAAATATAGACTATTATTTTTCAATTCAACTTAATAAAATCTGTAAATTTATTTTCAATGATTGTAACACTAATCATAACTATTGCTGGATCATTCATAATAACACTCCTGTCATTAATACCATTCATACCATTAACATCCAAAACATTAACTGCTATGATTTTGAAAACTTATATACCTCACTTCCTCTAGAAGAAATCTATACCAGTCTACTTGATCTACCAAAACTTTTCCCTAATATACTCAATATCATGACTCTTGACAAATGGAAAACCTACCTAAAATGCACACTTTTTCATAACTACATCAAGTTTCAAAATCAACTTTTTAAACAAGTCAGAGGATTGCCAATGGGCTTACATTCCAGCACCTCGATCTGTAATATCTTTTTATTTGTCAAAGAATTTAACTTCCAAAAAAATCTACAACCACAAGAGTTAAATTACTACAAACACACCTACAGATTTATTGATGACCTTATTACAATTAATAATTTTGGTAAAATTGAAAACTCCGACATTTATCCGAATTGTCTTAAACTTAATAAAACTAATAATTCACAAAATAACATAGACTTTCTAGATCTTCAAATCATTAACTACAAAAAAATTTTACTTTTTGACAAAACAAGAAACTTCAATTTCAATACTAACAAATTAATAAATTGGAACTCCAACATATCCAAAAAAGTAATTAACAATACTATAATTAATCAAATACAACGAATTAAAACTATATGCACAGATACAATAGATTTACAACGCGAAATTTTGATCCTTATCAAAATTCTCAAAAATAATCTAATTCCCTTTCAATTTATCAACCATTGCCTTAAAAGAGCAGGCGTTAAATACTCACTCTAAATCATTTAACTGATAGGGATATGATAATTTATTCCTAAACCTGAGAAGGCGGTATAAGTTGGATGACTGTCAGTTGAAAGATTTGTATATAGTGTAATTACTCAATTGTATATATTGTAAAAAGCTAATTGTCTTCAGACATATACTGTTACTATACTGTTACTAAAAAAATGGGCCTATTTCCTGCCTTTAGACTGTCTACTAGCTCTTGGATAGCGAAAATGCTTTTTCCTTTCTTAAATTCTTAATCATTGCGACACGACAATTCGCCAGAAATTAATTAATTTCCATTCACTAGTATTTTTAAAAAAATCTTAACAGACGGTCTCTCTCAGATAAGAACTCCACAAAATACATCCCTCAAGAATTCCAAGTCCCACCCACTACCATAAATTTCTTCACCCAAGTCTTACCGACTGATATAATTCAAAGCCCCTACTGCCGCTAAGAATTTTCGGACACCCTACACTTCTGAGTCAGACACGAAGAGAACACACTGCCAACTCCCCCACTAGAAAGAATGTAAGTTACTTAATACCTTTCTGGCCTTTATATCTTCATGTACATTCACTGATCTTATTTATATTATTTTCTATTTTATTTTTATATTATTTTTATATTATTTTCATGTTCTCTTTGATTTGTTTTTGCAAAGTTTGCATTATTTATCTTTTTTATAATCTTCTATGTTTATTTCAACTTTACTTTGATTTCGATTTCATAATGACAATTTCCAATGTTTAATTTCTACAAATAATATAGTACTCAAATACATAAAGATGATAGTGTCGGGGACGATTACTCGAGTTTTACAAGATTTCTCTACAGTAATTGATTTTTACTCCAAATTGAATTGACTAAAATGCTTCATGAGAATCAGTTCTTTGAGTAACAACTATTCGCGGAAATATTTGGCCTGACTAGAATTGCCGGTTTGGCTTTAACTTATAACTCGAGTAAAGACGAAACACTTTCATATTTACGTATTTCTATCAATTATTGATCATTGAACGGGAGTTGGTTTGTTCCCCTTGAAAAGTCAACTAATTTCCGATCAATGACAATAATTACATGTTTTAATTTTTACTTTTACAATTGTAATATTATTCTTCGTGATGATTTAACTCCAGTCCCCGTTAAAACATTATTAACATTTTGCTTTCAAATTACTTCAAAACATCTTTCAAAATATAACTTACCAGTATGGATGCACACTTTTAAAATAATTCTACTTTAATTAAACTTAGGAGATAATATAATCAATTAATCAATACTGTTTAGGAAATAAATTATTATTAACTAACTTTGCAGCAATTGCGCAAGTAATAATAACTTGTATTCGCACTAAATGGATTTAAGTTCATACAACATTATATATATATATAATGCTGTTTCGTTTCTAAACTATGCCCGAATATGTTGTGTCCAATTTTAGTGAAAAAGAAGGTATTCAGTTTACGACCAATATGTTTGAAAACTCCTAACTCCAATACACGCATCAAATCATGTACACTGCGCACAAAAAAGAAAAGAAAAAAGGACAGCTCTATATCTCCCGTTCTACTGGGCCGATTGACGAAATTCAAATTGCGTTTTTCATGTCTCGAAAGCACGACTTGGGATATATATTATATTTATATATAGCGCTATTCTAACATAGGTATTTTGACACAAAATCGGACTTTTTCTGAAATAACATACCAATTACTTTACATACTTCGATTCTACGACTCAAATTATGCCTAAATATTAAATTTTGTAAAATTTGGTGCGAAATTTACGGAGAAATTCAAAAATTTATATTGGCGCATTTTTTCAGTTGCGCCAAGAATAGTTCACTTGGCAAACTTCTTAATATATGGCAACCTATTTTCCTTTTCCTTTTTACATCGTGCGTGAGCGGAAAAAACGTCACATCGTTCTTTCTTTCAAATAATGTTCTTTATAATATATTTTTATGTTATTGTTTTAAATATTTTTTTTTCCGAATTCCATTTAATTATTTAAGTTACATGGTTTCTTTCAAATAACTATTTTTAAAATTTCTATTTACTCTTTCGAACAGCGTAGTTTCAATAAAAGGTGCATCGTTTATTATTATTATTTTTTTTTTCAAATAGTGTTCCTTGTACTCTATTTTTTAGTCATAGTTATTATTTTAGGTAAATTTTGAATTTTTAAACTTTTATTTTAATTTTTTGTGTTGCATTGTATTTTCAAATAATTGTTTTAAAATTTTTATTTGAAGTGCGTTTCTTTCGGAAGAATACTTCGTGACCCAGACTACGATGCGTTTGAAAACTGCATATATTAAAAGAGAAAATACAGTAAAGCAAAGTTAAAACGCCTTTCAGTGTTCCATTCAGAAAAGATATATAAATAAGAGAGAAATATATCCGACATTTTAATTTAGGATGACTTGTATACATTGCTTTAAACAGTTTTATCATTGTGCCCATTGTTTTACACAATTTTATCATCCTATATTTAATTTCTTAAAATGTTATTCATATTTTAGTCAAATATTTTATTTTTGAACAAGAACCAAATATCATAAAGTTAAGAAAAAATTAATTAAAAAATACTAAATTTTATGAAAAATGTTTTTTTTTTTTTATTCTTAATGGCTTGCTCTTTTTTTTTTTTTTTTTCAGGCATTCTGCAAGTATATTAAAAATCATCCAACTTTTCGAAACATATCGGTATTTCTGACATTAATTTTAAATAAATTTATCGCCATCCATTTCAGAAGGGCCCGAAACGGCTGAGCGGTAAAGTCGCTGAGTACTGGTAGTTCGCTGCGGAGTTCGAATCCCGGGGGGAACGGGCTGGTTGCATGGGTGTTTTCGTGGTTTTTCTCATGTGTAACGTGTATACGAGCTAGTTTCGCTTAGAAAGTTCTTCACGAAGGCATCCCTCCTTTAAGGCAGATAGCCCGGCTTTGCCGTAGCTTAATAATCCAAATCAATCCATTCATCAGTATTTGGTCAAAGTTTTTATCAGTCTTTACAGGCTAAGCATTTTAAAGGCGTGAGATGAAAGGAAAGACTGGTTTCATCAAGAGGGAAAACATCTTTAGCTGATATCTATATAAGTCACTGGATAAATTCCGGAATTTTTAAATAATTCGACTGAGAAATCATGGGATGCTCCGTTTATGATACGATATGATGTTCTATGAAGTAAATTAAATTTATACAACCATATAGTCGAAAACCAGTCGCTCTTCACTTTAATCTGCAATAATATCGTTTTTAACTCAATTGCTGCTATTTACTGGTGTACACGTCCAAGTGTTTTCTCTTTGAAGACCCATCTTCCTTGAAGAAGATTTCCCCTTTAAATTTTTGCTTCCCTCAGTTTCCTTCTATATTTATTTTCAGTGCTGACACAAGAAAATTAAAATTTTTAGATTGTTACACTTCCATAAATTTTGCATTCTACTAAATTTTTTTTAAAATATCAGTTGTATTAAATTCATTTCAGACTTTTCTTAAATGAGAAAGAAATAAACCACTCCAGCAGCGCTTATCCTGTACCACCAAGTGACCCAATTCTTATATCGGGTGCAAAAAAATCTTAATCATATTATTTAGAGTTTTTAAGTCTAAAAATTTATATATTAAAGTAGATGTTTTTTATATAATCTACAACTCGAGAGAAAATTACTGCTTAAAACTTCTTTCTAAGAGGATTAATGTAAAAATTTATGTTTAAAGATATGTTTTTTATAGCTAAGACATGACCCAAAAGACATGACCAAAAGATGACAAAAAGCTAAGACATGACCAAAAGTGTCAACGTCTTTGCTTAAAAACATTGTGAAAATAAGCATCAAACGATTTTTTCTCAGTTTTAGACAATTAAATTTAAATGAAGTTAAAGTAAAGTAGCAGACAATAACACGGCGAAGGTAAAAATTTACTCTTAAAAATATTTTTTAAAAAAATGAAAAAAGAAAGAAATTTTTGAAAAAAGTTAAAAATTTGAATATTATCATCTATGATTTTAAAAAAATAGTATTAATAAATACTTATTACCCACCATCGAGGGAAAAAAATTCATATAATTAATTCTCCGTAAAAATTTATTTGAAATTTAAGGTTAAAAATAGCTGTGGCAATTAACTATAACAAAACCCATAAACCACATTTGGTATTATTATCGCTCAAAAAAAAGATTCCAAATTTCAAACCGCGCAACTATGTAAATTCGGGTATATCGTAGTAAATTTTGAATAAAAAAGTCTAATTTTTTGCAGGTATGCTTAAAAATACACCTACTTTAAGATGATAGTAAAATTTTTATAGGTTATAATTCGAAATTTTTTTCGAAACATTTATAAAAATTATTTAAAAATACGAATTTAAAAAATAAGTCATAAAAAATGACCGAATTTTATTTGAAATGAACCTAAATTTCGAAATGTGAAAGTAAGAATAAAAAAAGTTTAATAAAAATGAGGTATTAATAAATATATACCAAATTCAATTAACATAGAGAAGCTAAAATTTTGAGAGCTATTTTTTTAAAAACTACTCATGCGATTTTTTCAAATCTTGGTAGTCTAGCATAATTTGAGTCATAAAATCGAAATATGGAAAAAATGGCATGTCATTTCAGAAAAAGTTCGATTTTGTGTCAAAATACCTATGTTAGAATAGTGCTATATATAAATCTAATATATATCCTAACTCGTGCTTTCGAGACATGAAAAGCGCAATTTGAATTTCGTCAATCGATCTAGTAGAACGGGAAATATAGAACTGTCCTTTTTTTTCTTCCCCCCCCCCCCGTGTACATGAATTGGTGGAAATTTCATTAAATTTTCTGTAGAAATTGTTCATTCTTTATGTATGAGGTTAATCGTAACTGCAAATAATTTTGCATTTTACAAAGGATGCATTACTACCAAGTCCGTCTCCCTCCCGAATTTCATTAAAAGGAAAAGAATAAAAAAGCAAGAAAGTTTAAAAGGGAAAGAAAGAGGTGAATAGCAGTCAGAGAGCAAAAAGAAATTAAATAACGTTCTCTAAAAATAAAATATCATCTATACGATTAGCTTTCAGAGCAAGATTTTTTTAGACATTCATTTGACTATAATAAAGAAAAAAAATTAGTTTTCAAGAGATTATGAATAAATCATCGCAAAAATTTCAAAATCAGTAAAGATTAAAGCTTTAAAAAGAATTCCATGTTTGTTTATTGCTAAAGAAAATACAAAATCTCTATTCTTACGAATTTTGTACATATACGGATAATTGCAGTGAAATTATATGTAAAATTTTTGTATTTATTTGGACAATGTAACATAAGAATCTAGAGGGAGGATGCTCTGCCGGAAAATTAAGAATACAGGAGTAAGTCTATTTAACAGGAGTAAATAACTATCTCACTAAATTGGCGAGACATCGCCAAGCTGGCAACGGTTTTGGTGACTAATTGTATCCCCAAATTCGGCAATAAATCGCAAAAGGTCACCAAGCTTGGCGATCAGTTGGCGATAATGTGGTCCGGCCCTTCTGTCTCAATAATAAGTATTGTAATTGAATAAATGTAATTCATGACTATATTAGCTGCAACCGTATCTGGCTTCATATGCCTTCCAGTAATTTCGAGAAATAGAAAGTACTAGAAATATCTCGGTGGCGGGTGAAAACTATATACGGTTGAAGAGAGCATTTACCCACAGTATTTGTTGTAGTTGTTAGCCCAGAACGACTTTGGAGGGCTTCGCCTTTTGGATGAACTTTGCATTCTATTGTGATTAAAGTTCCTAGTACTTTGAAGTGTAACTGCTGATTGTGCTCCGTGATACTGTTAAGAGCTTTACCAATATTTTTGTAGAAATTTCAGAACTCTGAAGTGCTTCTTTACGTAAAATAAAAATTTTATTAGCGTATAATCAGGCCTGTCTGCATTCAGTTATGAGCCCGTACGCGCGCAGCAATTTTTAATGTCAGAAGTGGGATTGAATACCGTTGACAAGAGCGAAGGAGGAGCAACTAAGACAGCTCGTGATTGCTTTTGCTACATTTCCAGAGGAGATGAAAGGAGCTGTCAACTCAGTTAAAGGAGATATGAAAGCTTGCCAAGAATCAACTAAAGCAGAGATGAAAACTGGCCAAGATTCCGTTAAAGAAGAGATGGAAGTTAGAAAAGATCCAGTTGAGGAAATGAAAGCTGTTCAAAAAAGGATTGAAGCAGCTCAAGACGAAATGAAAAGAGAAATTACCTGCATAATAGAAAACAAATATGAGGCTATGGGAGGCAGAATAGATGCAGTTGAAAACAAAGTTGCAAAAACTGAAGGACGAGTTTCTTCTATCAAAAAACAAACTAACTAGCAAAACTGAAGAAAGAGTTTCTGCTATCAAAAAACAAACAGAAGAGGGAGATTCTGCAGAGGAAGAGCAAGTCGATTACAGAATTTTTGCTGTTGCCAAAGAATTTGACACCTTAAAAAAACTGCCGCAGCAGAAACATTCTGAGGGTTTTAAATTTTTATACATGCGTTCTCGTCCGTTTCCAAAGCTATCCACATATGATGATATGACGCCTGGCTTGTGTCAAAGACCCAATTTTCTATAGTTTCCGCTGTGCGCTTTGGAGAGAAGTGTTAAAAGATTCTAGCAGGCTTCAGTTAAAATCTTGCGAAGAGAAGCCCAAATAAAACCTTTCAGAGATCAAAGATTAGATTTAAAGAAACACTCCAGGAGCTCGACACGGATGTTGAAAGGCTATGTCATCTCGCTTTTTCGCACTGCCCGACAGAAACAAGAGCAATACTGTCCCTGCAATACTTCATCGATGGCATCCGCGATCCTAAGATACAGAAAAACCTGGGATTGGTCTTTCTGTATCTTAGGATCTTGGGAAGGATTAAAAAAAAACGCTTTAACGCTGAGTTTAGAGGCAGCATAGCAAGACAGCCACAAATCAGATCATCTTTTTTGTAAAGACAGCCACCCAATCGCCAAGACAACAACCCAATAACTGCTCGCCTAGACAAGTTAACCAAACAAGTAAGATTCTTGAGGGACAAGAAACCAACTCTAAAGTGCTGGAAATGCGGTGCTGAAGGCCACGTGCGAAGGAACTGCAGAAAACCCCAGGGGACGTAAAATAAGACAACACCCCAACAACGACGCTGGAAACAAATTAATAGTCATCGCGCGGAGCAGAGTTTGCTAGATAATGATAAGCTCCATTTTAAAGCTCTTCAGATTTCTGCAGTGAGTGGCGGCAGTAATGTATTTTTCATCATGACACATATGAATGGAGTTCCCTGGAATATTACGATTGATACAGGAACCAACGTTATCATCATCCGAAAAGATATGGTTCAACAACTGGAAGGTAAACACATCTGGACCCCTCCCTGCGTTATCCTCCGGACTGTGCCCAGGAAGAAGATTCACCTCGATGGAAAATTAAATATAACCATTACGTCTGGAAGTGCCGCCTGTCTTCACACGGCATATGTGGCAAATATTACCAATCCTTGCATACTTGGATTAGACTTTCTACGGAAATAATATTTTTCCTTGGACTTGGAAAAAAAATAATGAACTGCATTTTGCTTCTGAGGGCACAACTTCCGAAAAGATGAAGTGGTTGCAGCATGTACGCCAGTGACCTATTTTAAAAGAAACAATAACCCTTTCAGAATATGTGTCTTCCATTTTGCAATAATACCCCAACATTTGTATTATTGCAAAATGCGCAACTAAGCGATCAATTAGGCAGAATCGAAGACGTCTACTGATTGCTAAGCAGAAAGAGGTAGGAAAACTTCTAAAAGGCATACAAGAAAGCGACGTCGAACCTTCAGCAAGTCCATAGGCTTCCATGGACAAACCCATTTCCTGGATCTGACTAGCGCTAGATCCAGGAAGGAAATGGTTTTCAACGTTTGATTTAAAGCGTAGATAATGAGAGGTAGATATACATTTTGATGACCGAGAAAAGACGGCTTTTACTACCGGGCAATGACTTTGGTAGTTCAAAGTGATGCCGTTTAGAATATGTAGTGCCCCGGCAACATTCAAACACCTCATAGAGGCAGTGTCGTAAGGTCTTTCCTACGAAGCCTGATCAATAGATGACATCATCATCGTCGGCAAGAGTTTTGAATAATATCTAGAAATATCTTGAAATAGTACTTCAGAAATTGAAAGAAGCAAATCTGAAGTTGAGTCTCGCTAAAGGCAAAGTATTCAGACAGGAAGTGACTTACCTTGGACATGTCATCTTTGCTGAAGGTGTGTGTACAGATTCGGCAATGAAAGACTAGAGACGCCCGGAAAATATCCATCAGCTAAGAAGTTTCTTGGGGCTTTGCACCTATTATAGGAAATTTGTGAAGGACGTTTCTTCCATCACAAGATCTCTTCATAAGCTGACAGCAAGCAAAGGTACTTGTTGCTGAAATAATGTAAGGTTGCAATTAACAATCTGAAAGAGACGTTAATATCTCTTCCAAGATGTTAAAGCCTACTCCAAGATCTACCCAATCCTGAAATACCCTTAGCTCGACAAACTATTTATTCTCGACACGGATGCGAGCAATCAGAATGTCGGTGCTGTTTTGTCCCAAGAAATAAACTGTCAAACACGTGCCATGGCCTACTGGAGCAAGAGTCTCTCTAAACCAGAGAAGAATTACTGTGTCACCAGCAAAGTGTTGCTCGCCATAGTTAAAACCGTAAAACATTTTCATCACTATCTCCGCGGCAGAAAACTCGTACTCCCGACACATCATGAATTGTTGATCTGGCTATTAAATTGAAAGAATCCCGAATGTCAAATAGCCAGGTGGTTACAAAGACTTCAGGAATATGACATAACTATCCGTTATGGGAAGGGTTCATCATATGGAAGTACCGACACCCTGCCTAGAAGACTGCCCAGAAAGCGGCCAATTTTGTTCCACGGTTGAAGCGAAATAAGAGCTACTTAATCCGATCGGCACGACAAGTTAAAACTTCAACATCGGCTGATCCAGATTCATACAATGATGAAGTTAGGAAAGACTAGTTGAAAGATGGCGAAATTAAACTTATCAGGTTCAGTGTTCCGCCTTACTTGCTTGGGGAACATTCATGAACCTGACTCGGAACAGGGAGCTTACTAAAGCTATGTTCAATAAATGTGGGAAGTAGACAAGATACACAGGAAGGGTATACGAAACCCTTTATTTTTCACTCTTTACAATAATTTCCGTACTTCGGAATACAGAGACCAACTACTTGTGGTCTGAACGTAAGAATATAAAAAATATTAACTAAACTCTAACTTAACTTTGGAATAATAAACAAGGGCCTACGTGGAAGATTGGCCGTCTATTAACAGGAAGCCGTATGTAGTACAGAGAACTGTTAACACTACAATACGTTTAAAATTATCAAGAGGATTAAACCTCTGGCCTGGAAGGCAACCAGCAACCGAGTAAAACTGCTAAGGCAAGCGGCCTGCTTCGACTAACTCCTTCCTCTCTTTCGCTTGGCAAAAAGCCACAACTTAAGTACTTGGCGTTCGCCAAACAAATTTGCATAAATAAGTTAAAGCTTTTAATTCTGGACGGAAGTAGAAAATAAGAAGTGATAGTAAAGATTTAAAATAAAATAAACGTTAGTAAAACTTAAGATTCTTACAAACTCATAATTAATTTAGTCGAATCTTCAAACAGGAAACCTACCTAGCAGGACTTTTCTATCTATAGTCTTACGACAAAACAATATTAGACTCTCTGGCACTCACTCCATATTCAAAACGGCGTCTTGTACCACAGGCTCGAATCGGCTGATGGAAACGCTTTCCAATGGCACCTGATACTTTCAAAATCCCGGATCTCGGACGTCCTTAAAGAATAACCCTAGGGAAGGCCACTTGAATAATTAAGACTCTGCATAGAGTTGGAGAGGTCTTCGACTGGATTAATGCAATGGTTGACGTGCAAAAGCGGTGCCAATCATGCGATGCTTGTGTGGGCCAGAAAGGCAGAAGAAACGCAGCTGACGGAAGCTATAACGTTAAAATGTCTGAGTGTCTTGAACTATTGCCTTTGACATCCTGGGACCTCTGCCACGAGCTGCTGATTGCAACAAATAAATACTCGTTATCATTGGATACTTAACTAAGTGGCCTGAAACATATCCTACTCCTGATTAAGAGGCTGCCACAGTAGCAGAGATAATGAATGATACAGCATTGGATTTCCAGGTTTCAAGTGCTTCTTCCGGTCAAGGAAGTAATTTTACCTCGTTTGTAATTAAAGAACTCTCTAAGCTACTCGCCATCATGAAAACCCAAATAACACTTTTATATCTCCAGTCAGACGGCACGGTACAGAGGTTCAATCAAACCACCCTTAATAACCTCTTGTCGGTGGTTCCCAGAAATCAACAGGAATGGGACAAGAAGTTATCTCTGTTTTTACTGACCTATCGCAGTGCTGTCCACGATACTACTGTCTATTCCCCATATCGCAGTGCTGTCCACGATACTACTGTCTGTTGTCCTTCGGTCGTGACCTTCGTCTGCTCTGTGATCTCTTGTTTGGTTGCCCTCCGGATGCTCCTTCATAGCCTGAGAAGTAAGTACATCCCAGATGTCCAGGCACGGTTTGAAGTGATGCATAATTTTGCACGAGAGCGAGAAGGCGACGGGGAAAATGAGGGCTCAATACGATACGATAACTACGAAATGAAGGTGACAACGATTCAACGAAGTGAACACGACACGACAGCTGCGAAACAAAGGTGAACGATTCAACGAAGGTGACAAGGTGTTGTTGTGGAATGCAATTCAACGGAAAGGATTCTGTCCTTACTACAGTCACCTTGGGATGGTCTTTACACAGTCATAAACAGGCCAAACGGTTTCGTAGTAGTTCAGATCCGTGTCATCGAATTCTAAGCCTTAAGTTGTTGATTAGGCTAGTCACTATGGCCATAGTACCTAGTCCCGATAGTGTATATAATGTAAATAGTGTACCATGGTTTCATTTGTATTTGAATGTGTAAATTTACGCATTTATTTATTGGTTTAGCTTTTGATTTGACTTATATCATCTATTGCAATTATTGTTTAAGTTTTGCATTGATTTGCCTTAGTTGTAATTATGGCTTCCTGTCCAGGGACTGTACTACCCGCGACGTGCTGTCCTTGAGAAGAGGGCAGTGTAACGAATTTAGTGCATATACGAAAAATTTTATTGAAATTATACTTAAAATTGTTGTATTTGTCTGTTTAATGTAATATAAAAATCTAGAGAAAGGATGCTCTGCCGGAAAAATAACAATACAGGGGCAAGTCTATTTAACATTGAGTAAATGAGTATCTCGCTAAATAGGCGATACATCGGCAAGCTGGCAACGGTTTTGGCGACTTATATCTCCAAATTTCTCGAGAAATCGCCCAAAAGTCGGCAAACGGCGACTATTTGGCGACATTTTTGTTCAGTCGTTGTATCTCCATAATAGGTATTATGATTAAATAAACGTATTTGGTGACTGTATTAGCTGTAACCGTATCTGGGCCTCATATGCCTCCAGTAATCTCGAGAAGCAGAAGGTACTAGAAATATCTCGGCTGTTGTCACTCGGCGGCCGGGTGAAAACTATATAATTCTGGAAACAACATCTGCCCTCAGTATATGTTGTAGTTGTTAGTTCAGAACGACTTTGGAGAGCTCCGAAAGATGCACTTTGCATTAGATGCATTTTACATTCTGTAGTGTTTAACGTTCCTATTAGTTTGCAGAGTATTTACTGATTGTACTCCGTGATATTGTAAAGAGGTGTGCTAATATTTTTGTGAAATTTCCAGAACTCTGGAGTGTTTCTTTCTATAAAATAAATCTTATTAACCTATTATCAGACCTCTGTGCATTCCATTACGAATCCGTACGCACGCAACAATATTGAAAAATTGTTACTAGTTTTCTAAAATGTATTTTGAATCGTGGAAAGTAAGTACAAATGCTTATATGAAATAAATGTTGATAAAGAAAGTTTTTGAATAAATTTGTTGCTTAAAACATATATTTCCTGTTCGAAGTATTCGAAATATCGCTGTATGTTATATTACAAAAATTCCTATAGCTGTGGTTTTAATTAATATAGCTACAGATCTGTGGATTTATTTAATAGATAATGACATATTGTTTGACATAAAACTAGAAAATTAAGATTTTTGACTGAAAAGAACATTTGAACGAAGTCGGATATGTTAAAATTCAACTAGAAAACTATTTGTAGATGTACTAACATTTGCTATTTGCTTTTTCATTTCTTTCTGGAAAATAAAAGGTCATATACAGATGGGAAATCATCACAATAATATGAAGAAGTACATAAGTGTTTGAATAACATTTAAAAAGAAATATGTAAATTGTGTCAAACCATAATTTGCTAAGTCATGCTCCGAAAAAGTTGTTACTTGACACGATGTCTTTGAAGCAAGATATTGTCCAGTTTCCTTCCGTTAGAGACCGCTACTATCGCCGTTCTCTTTTATCTTGACGAATCTTGAAGTAAGCGAATTCTGTGATCTTAGTAGATTCAGCTGATTACAGTATTGTGAAAATGCTTTTCCAAACTGAGATATTCTACTCTTATTGTTGGGTAACATTTATCAGATTTAAAGTGAGTCTTGTTTTAAGAGCGACGTTCTTCTATCACACTGGACGTTTTTAGTGAATTGCTTTTTGAGGAAGGAATAACTTTCGAATTTCTGTCAGCAATAAATAGTTAGTATGGACACAAAGTTGTCTTCTAATACTTAAAAAGTAGATCACCGTCAAAACTGATTACTTTCGGTTCCCCTTTGAGTTAAAACATTGTGTATTTTTGTTGGTACATAAAGTTAATGTGCGCCATTTTTGCAGAAATCAGTCATCGAAAATCTGAAGAAATACTTTTGACAAAGCGCATGTCGATCTTCCGGAAATTACAAAAAGCAAAGAATTTTACTTTTTGGATTCAGAATAATAATTTTTGATTTAGATTAGAATAATATTTGATATTGATTGAAATATGGTATCAAAATAACATTCTGGGCTTAATTAATATTCAAGGATAAAATGCTCGACAATCAGTTAAGTATAAATTTCACATCAGTGTAATCAGTATTCGAAGTTTAAAAAACTCTAATCAGTGTTAACGAATAATCATTTTGATCTGATAGATTTCCTAAAATATGCTCAGAGGCCAGTGATTCTTTAAATCTGATTCTCGAACTCTTAGGCATCAGAAGTTAATACTAGTGGGTATACAAATAAATTTTAAAACTAAAATTTGATGAAAGAATTTTTGAAGCTTTCCCCATTTAGGAAATAAGTTATCGAACTTTTTGAAAAATTTTCAGCGATCCTTTTACTTAAAGGAATGACACGGGCAAAATAAATTACTCAGATTTTTCAAAGGACTTTTTTTTTCGTCATTACTCAGAGGTAAACACTCATTTCGTAATGTCAGAAAGCTATTGTAATAACTTTTGCTTGCAAAACTAGTGGACTTTAAAATCTTTGTTCTGAGAATATTAATTAGAACGAGAATATCCTTTGAAAATCTACATTCATCGACAAATTATCACAAAAATTTGCGCTATACTAGTAGATTTCTCCGCAGTGAATGAATTACCACAAACTGAATCACCAGTTTAATAAATTATATTAAAAAAAATCATTGCATCTTACATGAAGTTCTGCCATTTAAAAAAAAAAAAATACTGCAATTCTTTGACATCTAAGAATATATGCTATTTTTCATTAATTTAAATTAGAAAAAAAAAATTAATGGAAAATTTTTATCACGGTGATTGCGCCCTTCAAATGAATTCTTTAATAATGATTCGAGATTTCGTTTTTGGATGTTGTTTATTAATAAAAGCGCAGTATAATATATAATGCATAGCGACTGAGAATCTAAAGGATTCGACTTGCTACACGATCCTTACCACGCTCAACAATGGTTCTGCCCTCCAAATCTGAAGATTTGTTTTAGAATACAAATCGCCATGGTTGGCGTAAGCACAATTAAAAATTATTGAGTTATCAAAAAAAGCAAGAGAAAGTTTTTTGAAATTCCTAGGATGCTACGCCCCATTAAGTATGGTTAAATGTGGCTTTTACAAACTTGTTTTGCTTCTACAATCTTGTTGTTGTGAAATACTGGTCATGTCTGTTCTTATCATTCTTAACTAAAGTATTTTTAATCAACACTTTTCAAACATTCACTAGTTTTTCATGGAAAATTTAATAATTTCTTCACTTTAAAGTAAAATATGATTAGTATTTTTCCCAGAATGAGAACGGTATGGAAATATACATGACATTAATCCAGAGAAGAAACAAAAAAAAATAATAATAATAATAATAAGAAGAAGAAGAAGAAGAAGAAGAAAAGTTCTTCTTTAACACCTGAAATAGTTTCTTTTAACTTGAGATAGGTCTACTGGTTGAAAGATGAATCCCCGGAAATTCAAGAAACGGAGAGTAAAATTATTAGCATTGAAAATTAGCTGTTCAAAATGGCAGTGCTTTACGGTAGAAAAATACACTCGCTATTTTTCCGTCATAAATTAATGACACGTAGAGACCACGAACTTAATGAGAGAGGGCTTAAAACTTTTAAGATGTAATTACGCATTTTTTCTACCGGAATCCTTGCTCAGAAGACTTGCAACAAAAAATCTCGCAAAGGAAGTGCCAATTTCGCTAGAACATGAAATTTAGCGTAGTAATAACAATAACGTTTAATTCAAGGTGTTAAGTTTTGAAACCTTGTAGCCAAGGGTAGAACCCGCCAAAAGACTTTTTTTTTTTTTTTTTTCTTTTTGAAATTGTTTTGGATTTAAATCAAACTTTTAATGTGGCAGTATTACATATGCCGCAAATGTTGCTTCAATTTCTGCATGAAAGATTTCTTTTTTATCTTTTGCTTTTTCAAGCACTTGTGTTTAAAATATTCAAGCAATGAATGCATGGAGTATTGTATTCTATAGTAGAAAATTTCAAACCTATCCGAGTTTCTTACGAAGACACTCTTGAAATTGCTAATGTGGCTTAAGGAAAAGAAAAGTGCGCGGAAACAGAGAGAAACAGCAGCGAAGTTGAAGAGCGCATTTTCGAGAAAGACCTTGAGTAAGCTTGGAAAACATGTTATCTCTCTTCGCATTTATTTTCGCAGAAATCGTCTTCAGAATCACATGTTTGGCTCTCATATACAGCATATATAAAAAAAAGAAAGTATAGCTCTTTTATTTCACTGGTGTTAATATAGTGGAATCTTCCATCTCTATTTTTACAAATTATTTCTATATATGATTTTCAGATATCTTGTCGTAGTTTCATCGAGTATGCAAAAATACTAATTTCAATGAAAGAATAATTATTTGCATTCTTCAAGAACAGTGGTTCCCAAGTTTAGGTTGTGACCCACCATGACCACGCGGTGGAAAACAATATAGTGGATGGCGGAAAGTTTTAAAGTAGTTTTTAAAGTAAATATGTGTAATTATTAATTAATTTATAATTACAAAATAACTTCTGATGATTACGTACGTCTACTTATTATTTCTTCATTCTTAACAATATTTACTTTTATGAATCTCCATTTCGTATTTTCTTTTTTTCTTCTTTTTCTTTTTTTTAGAAAAATATGCATGTGGATAGTGAAAGTAAATCTTTGGAGGACTTTTCCAGATGTCTGGGTAGCCGTGACTGTGCTACATATTAAGTGACTATCCGAAGCTAGTCCGAGGCCAAAAAATTTTGAAACCAAAATTTCTTTTAAACGTAACATTAATAATTTAAATAGTTACAAATTATGAATCCATCAGCATTTCTCTATGCAAAACAATAAGACATTCAATTTCTTTATTAACTTGCTGAAAAGTTTGCGCAATTCAACTGCATTACATATTCTGATTACCATAAAATTCAAAATATTGATGATGTCACCCCCCTCAGCTGCCCACATAAGATTTATTATCCAAAACACGTTCAGATTTTTGTCCTCTATAAATAAGGTTCAATTACGAGTTAAAAAGAATACAGCTGCTCTAAAAAAATGTAAAACATTTCGCCTTAATTTCAGTTTTATATCCGAACTTTGTTTAATTTACAGCTACTGTACATCTTTCTAAATGCAATATTTAATTGAAAATTGTTCTCTTAAGCAATTCTTATTCTTCGAAACATTTTCTGAAAAACTCAAAAAGTTTTTGACAAAGTTTTTTTTTAATTATTAAAAATTTACAAAGTAATCTATCCATTTAAAACTCTGCTTCTGATTGAATTACACTTTCTATTTTTCCAAAAAGAAAACATATTGTAATAGGAAACCAAAAATTCTTTCATAACCCATTCATTTTGGCGAACTCCTTAAAACGTAATCTTAAACATATGATTATTTAACTAATGAATGTATTTCCAGTCTGATTCTACAAAAATACTCCCATGACTATATAGAAAAAAATTCACGTCAGCTGCTAACAAAATTTGGAAATATTTTCAAAATCCGAGATATTTTTTTAGGCTTGTCCTGAAGCAGGACTTTCAAAAAAAATCTCGGTTCTGCTCTCCGGATACTAAGCACTCATAATCTTATTTCGATGCAGCTAGTAGGGCAGCCAAAGAATCTCAAAACACAGTTTCACTTTAAATACTCGCAATCCAGTGAGATTGCAAGAAGAAACAAGACACGCAGATAGTTTAATAGTTGCCAAATTAATGCATATTTGAAAGAACAGAGTAGCATATAATAATACGTAATAGTATAACCTGAATTAATATCGAATTAACTAATTATTTGACGAGCAAACACTAACACGGGATCATTTTTGCAAAACGCACGACCGCAACGCAAAGAGAAATTAATATCGCCCTGTATTGGCAAGAAAATAGCAACTTAGATATCAAAATTAGGACTTGAGCAGTGCTTAAATTGCGCCGGAGCCCACCGGAGCCGGCTTCTTAATTTTTAAGATAAATTACAATATTAACCGGAGCGCACCGGAGCCCTAAATAAGATGAGCTCTGGTACTTCTTTTTATAAAACTGAACCACAATTTAAAGGGAAAAAAATTTAGAATTCCTAACGTTTTACTTTAACAATAAGCAGACCTTGCAATACTCTATTTCCCTAGAAATACGAACTCATGAGAACATGAGACGTTCAAATAAAGTCCACTCACTCACATGCGGAAACCTTTCAATTTAAGAAAAGCAATGAATTTGGGGGAGTTTTTCTAGGAACGCGTAAATTTCTCGCCATGCCATCGTATCTAGTGTACTGTTATCGATGCTCACAGTTAGTTATCCTTGCAGGAAGGAAAATTTGTGTTTTTAAATGTGCGTTAAGTGACATGGAATATAATAAGAGTGAAATACTGAGATAAACTGCTCAAGCACGTCCTACATATATCGTCTTCCCACAGTATCCTCTAATGGGGGGAAAGCGTAATCAGCAACTTTACATTCATCCTTAGGAGTCAGATTCAGGACTCATTTTACGCCTGACATACATCTGCTTGATGGTTATAATTATATCAGCAGAGAGCCGCAGTCAAAGAGAACGTACTCTCTCACTAAGATTCCCCTCATTTTCTGTTTCCACCCACTCATACCCTCATTCTGTTTCGCCCTAGAATTTTCATCAGCTATACTTTAAGTATATTAAAATTTTGTGATGATAAAAGAACTCCCCTTCCCCACGATCAGAGCTTAGGCTGGGCCGGAGCCCACCGGATCTCGACTTCGGTGATCCTTAGTTTTTATAATAAATCATAATTCTAGGCGGAACGCACTGGAGCCCTGAATAAGAAGGCTGCGGCACTTCTTTTATGTAAATAAGACAATTTCAGTAGAAATTTTATTTTAACAATAAAATTATATTAAAAAAATCCCGTATTGAATTTCAGTTTATCTCTTTATATTTTATTTGATTTTAATTATATAATTACTTTAATATTTGGTTATTTCAATAAATAATCATTAATTAATACAATAATATTTTAATACAATATTTAATTATTTCAATAAATAATAATTAATTATATAATAAATATTGATTAAATAACAATTTATAGACATTAATTAAATAGCTATTAATTAATTTGATAATAATTAATTATTTAATTTTAAAATTATTAATGAGTTTAATAGTAATTTTATTTATTTATTTACTCTTGTTCCTCTTTGCTGACGGTCTTCCATAGGGCTCCGGCACTTCTAATCTTAGAAATTAAGCCCTGGACTTGAGTAGGCTTAAATTCTACCTTCAGTAAAAGAAACTTAATGTACAGTTTTCAAAAGAAAACATGTCTCAAATTAGATCAATAAAATATGATTGTCTGAATCAGCAAAAGTGCTTTGTTTTGGAAAATCTTATTTTATTAAATCGAAGTAACTACATAGATTTGATATGAAAAGCTCATAAAAATAAATAAATAAATAAAAATAAAGTAGAAAATTCCGGATTTTAATCACAGCCTTATATGAGGAATTTAAACAAAAAATTAGAAAAACAAGTTGTTTGTTTAACAGTGTTAATGGCTTGTGAGTTAATAATGCCAAAAATTATACAAATTTATTTAGGAGACGAATTACGGATATGTTCATTTCAGCACCTATTCATGGTTGTTTTATTTTATTCGAGAACTAAATATCCATCTTTCAAGGTCTCCAAAAGTTCTCATATTTTAAATTCTTAGATCTATAGTTTTGAGCATTAGCAAGATAGCATTCCTCATATTTAAAGAGGATTATTCAAATGGAACTTCAAAAAATTTTGTCCTGTAATATCCATTAATTCCATCTGCGAGTTATCACCCGAATCGATCAAGTGCAGCTGAAACATCTTTAGGAGTGAATTGTGTTTCTCTCTCTCTCTCACACACACACACACACACACAGAGGGAAAAAAAAATTTCCAAGTAGTCCGCGTATTGTATTGTTCAATCAAAATTGTATAATTCTCAGTTCGTTTTCCTTAACGATTTCTTTATATTTTCTTCGTTCATTACTTTGTTACGCCAGGAAGTCATCCAGAAAGTTTTTATCTTCTCAGGTATAGGTGACGAATATCAAGATTTTCAAGAATAGTTATGTTTTGGGAAGTGTGCGTATTTAAACCACAAATCATACAGATCTTATGCACTTATTTGTTTATTAAAGCGTAAGTAAAACTATATTCTGCAAGGAAAAAATATATATCTGATTCAGAATAGACAAAATATGTTTTAAAGTCTCTGAGTTTGATTCCATGACGTCAGATTAAAAAAAAAAAAATCCAAATTTGACCATGATTAGATGAAAGGCACATCTGGTACCGGAGTGTTCCAATTTTCCCATACCTTGTCTAATAACACTTAGAAGAGCAACTCTAATTTCATGATTATCTGTAACACTGCTTCCTTGCCTTCTCCCCTTTTTTTTTATCATCTCAAAAAGCAATTGTGTTTTAAATATTCGATAAAATCATCTTACAAACGATAATTATCGATAAAATTCGATAAAATCATCTTACAAACAGGCATTGTCGCTAATCGAACGCTGCATAAAGATCTTTCAGTTATCTTCGGTTTCATAAAAGTACGTTGATCAACACAGAAAAAGTTAAATCATTTGAAGTCATTTTATCTGGACTTCTTAAGAATATTGTGCGACAAATACTATTTTAGACCATGAACAAACACCCCAATAAAATAGGTTTCTTTTTAACATCTTAAAATAGACCAATTATATTTGTGTATGTTAACGACTGAATCCTAAATAAAATCTAATGGAGATGATGAAATCTTATGGCAATACATGACTGCATGCCTCATTTTCTCTATTTTTAAAAATTTTGTTCAGCTGGACATATGCATTTTTAATATTTTGATATTTCTTTCTTTATCTCATTCGACGTTCAAAAAAGAAATGCAAAAACAATCGCGGGAGATTTTCATACTGAAATCAACTTTTTAAATTTAAGTTTAATTTAATTTGACGTAAAAGATTTAGATCATATGTTCCCAACAACAGGTATTATTTTTATTAGAAAAGACGAGTAAAATATTTGCATAATTTGTTACGTTTTAAATTTTTACATTATTTCATTTAGAAATGTGAAGTTTTCAGATCCCCCTTTCGTTGACAAGTCAATTTGACACTGAATAATATTTTCCATATTTCATAGAAAAATGTGATGAGTATTACATCTCAGTGTCGTTAAATTCATCCACAGTTTGCGCTAGCACATCAAGTTGTTTTTCGAATGGGTTAATTAATTTAATTCTGATGCGGAAGTTTATTGTTTTTTTTATTTAATTTAATTTTTACGATTATTACCTGTAACTTATATACATTTTCAGACTAGAATGTATGGTTTTAAGGCGACAGCTTATGCAACTTTCTTCAATTCCTTGGTGACAGTGTTAACTAAAAATTCAATCTTCCAGAAAAAGAATCTAAAGCATGGAATTTGTAATCAGTTCAAAACAGAATGACCAAGAACTGGTTTAATAATTTGATTTAATACAATTGGAAATTGCATGGTATTCAAACCTCAAATTTACAATCCTTTCTCTTGAAATCCGCTTTTCGAAATACGAGGAATTACTTTTATATGGTATCGCTGTCCAAAGAATCAGAATTAAGTTTTAGAAAATCTGAAGGACCTTAGTGCAATTAGTCAACCCGAACGAGAGTGTTTTCCCACAGGTCTAAATGAATCAAACGTCCTAGTCGATCTTCCTCGCCTAACAAGCTGTTATAGTCTAGTGTCTCTATAAGTCAGATTTCTCTTTTAGAGGCCTTCAACACCCACTTTCCTTGCTTTTATGAGGAAAAATAAATAAATAAATAAAAATAAGGTTATATGAAAATACGCCATGATTCAGGCGCTCCGCAAACATCAAAGTTTCAGGACCCAGCTCTTGCGGGCTTAGGCGATAATCAGTCCTGTTTCGGATACATCCTGGACTTTGCAAACAATTGACATGATTTGTTAATACCCTTCCATGTAACCATAAATGTATTTTCCGAGACTGAAAGAAAAATTCATCAAAGAATGTTGCTTTCTTGATTTACGTTTTAGGAAATTCGTACTGTTTACAAAAAGATTGGTTTAAGGAAAAATATTTCGATTTCTAATCTATGTTCAGTACTTAGAAGAACGGAAAATGCAATTAAATCATCTATACAATTTTGAATGGATTGCTTTATAGAAAATACTGTAAAACGGAAAAAAAAAAAAAAAAAGTTTAAAATTTTGATAGAAAACATTTTGAAGAAGAATAGATAACTGATAACAAATCATACTGTATACTCTATTAAATTATACCTGTGTATAGCTATTACAGTGTATTTAAAAGTTGCACGACAGCTGAAAATAACTATAGTCCGAGCAATTGGAAAATGAGACGAAAGGTATCGAAAATTTTTCCTATTTACAGAGTAGTCATGTATCTTTCAGATCTGTAACTTTATAATTCAGTAGTAAATAATAAATGGGCAGCAAAAAAAAAAAAAAAAAAAAAAAAAAAACCCTCCCAAACGAGAACAGTCTGAAATCTACAATAATAATAAAAAAAAAAGTTAGATTACTGCACGTGCGAAGCGTTCAGCTAGTCGATAAGGGAAACGAGGAATTCTTGGAGTACTTAAGTGGATTTACGAATATGTAAAATATTTTACACTATAATACTTTTTAATATCTGTTGTTTTTTATTCTGCGTGAGGAACTGCTGATGGAATAAGAATTATTATGCTACATGTTCTTAATAATGCGAGATGTCCTAAACAAATGTATACCCACACCGAATTTCGTTACAAAATTATTTTTATGAGCGTATATGTGACACACTACGTTGTGGCAAATGCAACTACGCAATAAAAAGAAAAGTGTCACTAATTGTATCACACAAATCGAATTAGCATGCTTTTAGTCTGGGTCTGTTATACCTTTATTTAAAACACTCTGAATAAGCTTAATCATTCCCCCCCCCCCGTTTTTTAACCCTAAGAATTACTTTTTTTCCAGATTGGCTTCAGGAAAATCTGGCTACTTCAGTTCCGGCTTAGCGTCGCGGTTTTTTCTAATAAATTTCAGATACAAAATGATGTATTGTTGATAAAGAAATAACAAACGTGATTAACTGATCCTGAAAAGACAAATTACGGCGTCTCTTTGGGAGAATACTTAAGTGGAGAAGTTTCTCGGATAAACTAATTCACCTTCATGTTACACATAAGACAAATTCAGGAAGCTAATTCGTTTGGTAAGGAATCGAACCCTGAGTAAAATTTCTTTAGTGTGGTTTCAGTCTTTTCAAACACTACCGAACTAGAGCACTTTTCAGTTTTTAACATCAAATTTTCGAATTCTACTTTTAGTAATAGGACTTAATTACAGACTTTCTGTCATTAATGTCATCGTGAATATACTTAACATATATCGACAGAAACCTTATAATTCTGACAACTCCGTTCAGCGTTAAGACTTTAATCGAGCTGGCTGCACAGCGATTTCCTCATACATAAAAAACGCAAGTGAGAAACTTTAGAAAGTTCTCTCTAATAGGAAAGCACCTCTGTCTAACTTACACCTTCAATTTGCTTTCCTCGAATAAATAATCGACCATATCCATGTGCGCAACTTCCCTCAAGCCTAATTGCCCTATAATGCAGATCTTGAAACCTTATTATAAGTTTGAAAAATGCTTGGCGATAATTAAAAGTTCTTTGTTCTCAGAGTCGACCTTTTGTTCCGATTTTGTGAACTGCCAACGAGTGCTGGCTTTTCGCTTGTCTAAAAGAACTCAACGACAAGCTGACACAAGTGCCTATTGATCAATTGCAAAAGAGAAGAAGGATTTGGCTGCAGTCCTTATTCGCTACGCGAGAGGAGGAAAGTAAAAAGAGATTTCCATCAAAGGTGACCTTGTGTGTTCCGCCTGCGGAGTTTCTTCAGCGGCAGTAGGTGCTTCGCACACACTCACACATATCACCACCGGCTGTCTGGGCGAATCCATTCGCCAAGCAAAGGGAAAGCGGAAGACCTTTGCTCTTGTTATATCGTAGGATGGAGGCCATTTGCAATAAGTACCTGGACTTTCCACCATGGGTGAATGCGTCTGAAACTCGTAAACAAGGTATTGAGTAAAATCTGCAATAATCGCATTTGTGACCACGGTATGCCCTCTCGCGTTATCTATCCTCGGAGCTTTGCTCTCAAAAATAAATCGGAGGGAATAAAACTACTAGAAACTACGCACATTTTTTGCAAGCAAGGTCAAAAGGAGAGACTCAAAAAGCAGTTAATTGCCGCTTTCAAAGCTGGTTGATTAGATTTATATTTTTATGGCAGAGTATTCAAGGGCTCTCTGCCTAAAGGGAAGGATGCCTTCGCGGAGGACTTTCAAAGCGAAATTAGCTCACATATGTACTTTCAAAAGTGGAAATTGCGAACTGGTATTTTATGAGAAATAACTGTAAAAATTTTCATATTTTCTTCCACAGCATACTTTATTATAATCATCTGCGAGTATCTGGTATTGTTCAGGCTTTGGAAGAGGGAAAAGTGATAAGAATTTTTTGCATCCAGTCCAGGCAAGATAGTTTTGAAAAAAATTTTAAATGAAAACTATTATTTCAAGTAATTCATAAACTAGATCAACAAGTCATTCTGTAGGCATTTCAATATGAAAAATATCACATCAATCAAATATTCAAAAATCTTTAATACGTTGAAGGATTTCATCTAATATTACCCGCTCCGAATATTTTCTTCAAGATTGCCCTTTATCGATTACTGGCGCTTTCATATTTCAAAATGTTGCATATCGGATCGGGATTATCGTAGATTTCGGTGTTGTTGGATTTTTTTCCGCTTGTCCGCGCATTTTTATAATCAAAATATATGCTGTATTTTTTCATTTATACACTGCGAGCACAATTATTAATGCTACAGATTTTAAAGAAACATGAATACTCTCAAAACGAAAGTGAGGGGCTGGTTCATCGATTTTAATTTTACTTTCGAACCGTTTGCCTTAGTTTCATTATGTTTGGACCACTATTTTAATTTGTTACACATTTGAATAATCTGTTATCAAATAACTCTCCTTCCACAATTCTTGTTGCAAAATTTTCTACTTTTTGCCCGTTCTTTAATTCTACAATAATTTTGAAGTAACTGATCTTGTTAAAACTATAAATGTTAATTCATTGTCCTATTTCCTTCTCCAAGGATGCAAAATGGTTGAAATAAAAATTCCAAATTCTTTCACAAATTAATCTTGATGTGGATCGCTCAAATTCCGTAAAATGTGTGTATCTAGAACGCATAATTACTTGACTATTGAATATATTTCTACTCTGATACAGGAAAACTATCTTCATGACTTCATGAAACAGCACAGAAAAATTCATGTGGGCTGTTTAAATGCGGAATATTTCCCAGGATTTATGAAACGAAATGTGATCTGCATAATCCGGGTCGTTTGGTCACACTAGCGTTAGGTGGAAAAGTGCTGTTTGCACTTTGCACAGTATTTTGTAAGTAGCTGGAAGTGATTAAATAAAAATATTAAATTAATTATCCCAACAGGTTTAATACAAAATACAGTTTTATTCATCATGTTGAATGAACAACAGGTTGAATAAAAAATACAGTTACGTTCATCATGCTGAAATGGAAAGCAACATTACTACAGTAACTACTGAGTAGATTAAAAAATACGTCAAACATTCCAAAATCTACTATGTATATTCTAAGAATCTGTAGTCATTCCAATATCTCATAACTAATTTCTCATTAATACTTCATTATAACTTCATTATATAACATTTTTAGTAATCTTAGCTTCTTGTCTCACGTTTTCGTTTGCTCGAATAAAAACTATATGGTTCCTATGCACACAAATATCATCTAAAAGTTCTTAAAAAAACTGCTATACTTAATACCTAGAAATATTTATATACAAGAATGTGCTAGTGACAGCAAAGTCAAATTTCAAAAACAAAATTAAGATGTACTTGCAAATCAATCTAAATTTTGAGGTTGTTACTCATCGATCGCTAAAGTCTTCCTTTATAGTTCTGCAATTGTTCTTTTTAGATCACTTAATATAAAAGTACACTTTTTGGATTCAAAATATTTCCAAAATAGATAGTTTAAAATCTATAAGTGAATGAATCTCAACTAGAATTTTAGATGTCTTCGATAATTTGAAAAAGCGTCTCTTTCAAAATTAGTAGTTTAAACTTCATATTATATGAAAGTCGAAAGGCATGTTTAACAAGTCATTTTCAAATTTGTTATGCGGGTAGAGAGAAAGGGAGTATGTAGTATTTGGAACTGGAATGAACACTTCTGAGTGGCTCAGATATTTTGATGCTGAAGATAAATGCGAAAATTATTATTTGAGAATGAGAATTAGATGCATAAAGGAAGGAACCCCAGGTGCCTGCCAAATCTTCCCCGAAATCTATGGTCATAATTCGACGTGAATTTTGAAATTTTTTTAAAATTTCATTTCATTGTAGCCGGAAATCTAAATGCTAGTGTAAGTGTTGTATTATTCGGCTGAACACTTTAAATTCCATTCTGGGATATAAAAAGCCAGGAATTATTTACTTGGGATTTCAAATTAATCGAGGGAGTATCAAGCGCGCCATATTTACATCATTGGAGATAGCATACGAAAGACATAAAGTTCCGGTATAATCCCGGCTGAAGAACCGATACTTTAGGTTCGATTCTGTCGCCAATTGTTTTCATTAACAGGAATTAGTTGTTGGTCCTTTCTGATGAATCCTAGATTAGGCTGCAGTCGAATGCACGCATCGATGAAAGTTTGTAGTTTATCCTGATCTTCAGCGGTCTAGCTGCTTGAAAATTTCGAAGTTTGTTTAAATTTTCGGGTTTGTGTGTTACTTAAATACAAACCCGTTTCTTTTAAATAAGCATCCATGAGGGTGTACCATCTCATATGGATAAGCTGATAGTTAAGTTTCCTGAACCAAAAGAAATATTGTTAGTATCTGAGCCACAAAGCACTCCTAGCAAGAAAAATGTTTTTATGTGAGTAAGAAAAATAAAAAATTTTGGTTTCTACAGTAGAAAAATCTTTAGCGGAGTGTTTTAAAACTTTTTGGAGCTTTTCATTACGTTACCTACCAAGTGTTACCACTGAGATCATATTTCACTGCGCTATATTAATGACAGAAAACCCATAAGTCATGGTAACAAATGGCCTTTGATTGTCACAGCAGTGCCTTTCGACCAATTGAGGCAAACTCTATCGCTTTCTTTTGTGACAATTTCTTTTTGAATTCGTTTCCTTGAACATTTTTAAATCGCAGCATTTCAACATTGACTAAATCTTGCTTTGTCAAGAATCATCTTATCTTTTCAGATTCCGGTTTGATATCATAAACAAACTTTTGTTCACTCTGTTAGACCAGTTATCTTATGCAGACGTTAGACCAGTTATCTTATGTATTTACTCAAAATCAGTAGCGATTTGCTCTCGGATCTCATTTCACATGACAACTGCGTGACAGTTAACCGTCTTTCCTTTTCAATGTTTTTATAGCAACAATATTTAACACAACATTTAACGTCTGGAGCCAGACTGGACCATTCTACCACAGTCCGTTTGACAGGATTGAATATGCTTTATTACCTCACGTAATACTTACCTACTGGATTTTGTTTTCCTGTACCAAATCCAGTTCTGGGGATCCGATTTTTGTTGGATATCTACAAAGCGATTGAAACGAATTGTTTCCAGTCTCGAGCACAGCCTCTGATCTAGTATAAGTGTGTTTGCAAATCAGTCCAAAAACATATATCACTGGGTTTAGGAAACGTATATCTGGATGCTACACAGCTTGATTCAAAACTAGAGAAACAAACTTCTGCGGGGTAGAGTATATACCTAGACGACTCGGAATCCGATAGCAATGCAAGGCGGAAATGTAATCCTAACAAGATAGAAATGTTAGGGACGGTAACAGGAAAACCGTCGACAGACATCCGTATAGATGTTAGGATGGAAAATATGAATACATCGTAATAGCAGTTTGATATTTAAAGACCATAAGCTTAAAATAAATCATGACCTTTCCGATAATAAAGTTGCCCAAGTTTTGTGGCTACGTGCCTCGTTCTTATCATTACAGTTTTGCACGTTTCAAGGCGCTGTTTGCCAGAGCTACAGCTGGAATGCAGAGTTAGTCATTTCAAGTTTCGATTGCTATGAAGAGCATGGAACTATACATGCTTACGGAAATAGTGGACATGCACATTATGTATGGTAAAGTTGACTGCAACGGAAGTGCTGCGGCGCAGTTGTTTGCTAGACGGTACCCCAACAGACGTGAACCGGAATGCCAAATGTTTGTGAATTTGCACCGTAATCTGTGAGAATACGAAACATTCTGCAAGAGTAAGCATGATACAGAGCATCCTCGAATGAGACGTGCACCTGCCTTAAAAGACGACATATAGCGTCGAGTGGACGAAGTTCCGGTGGCGCATATTACACAGGGAGCGTTTACATCCATATCATTTGCAGCAAGTCCAGTCATTGCAGAATGAGGATTATCCTCGAAGCTTGAAATTCGCGTGGTGCTACAGGGACAAGTGCAACCAGAACCCGGTATTTTCATCCTGCTTTCTTTTTACGGAAGAAGCCGTTTTCTGTGGTGAAGGGATCTTCAGTCAGTATAATGTCCATGTGTGGAGCCACGACAACCCACGAAGTATGCATCCACATGCTGCCCAACGACGGTTTTCCGTCTATGTGTGGGCTGGTGTTATTGTTTGTAAGGCATATTTTAATTTTATAACAGTTATTTTAATTTCAATGTGCTTTCCTATCTATTCTTGTTTCCACTTACAACTCCCTACCAGAATGAGTTTTTAGAATCGTGTCGAATGAGTTAGAAGTAGTATTTAAGGAAGTTTCAATTTACTTAGTGAGAGAGAGGTAAGAATCTTGAGTAACGCGTTTTTTGCCTTCGGGCTAAATCTCTCTTGAAACTCTTACGCTTGGCCGTATTGTTACTTTCTTTTGCTATTCGCGGGCTATTTTAAATTAATGGCTAACTACGTTAGATTTGTGTTAGCTTCTAATTTAGTTCTAATTTCTTATTCTGAATTTAAGTCCAAGTGGAGGCTTTGTTGTAAGCCCGAGAAAGGGGCCAACTGTTCATCTTATTTTGAGTGAAATAAAAGGTAGTTAACTCTTCTCGAGTCTACGTTTTTAGTTGTTTGAATTCAGCGATAAATGGTTAACAAGTTCACTAGGTTCCTCAGCGTTCATTTTAGTACAAAAAGAGTGAGGAAATCTACATGTTGATTATTTAATCGAGCCATATATCTTAATACTCTTAATTGACGGTCGAAACTACCTCTTTTTTTGGAGTAGGTACTGCCACAATTACTCGATAATTTTCTTACGTTTGTTAGGCGTGTAATGTGGCACCGATCACCGCGGTAGGGGCTTCCGACCTAAGGTTATACCTATCAGAATAATGCCCATACAGAGGAAACAGAACTCCATTACGCAGCTCGGGAACGCATAAAAAAATCTTAAAAATGTTACAGAGTCACAATTTTTGTATACATAAACGTCTTTGCACTTTCGTGCTACAATGTGCACTCAGAAGTTACAGAACATGATTGCATAATGTAATGGTGGATCATTAAACATAAGTACTTGATTAGGTATAATAGTAGTGGATAAGTAAAGCTGACATTAGTACAAACCGTGTATAATCAAGTGCAGTGATTAGATATAATATTCAAAACAATCTGTACAAAGCTATTTGTGCATACATTATAATCAGAAAGTAGTGATAAATGTTAGTGGTAAGTAATTACATAATTACATATAGTAAAGTACCGTGTGCATACAATTGTAGAGAGTAATTACAAAATTACATATAGTACAGTACCGTGTGCAAACAAGCGTAGAGAGTAGATACAATATTCGATACAAACTGTATATTGCTATTTGTGCTTACAGTACAATCCGTAGATGGTAGTATATTAGTGGTGAGTAGTTACATACAGAGAAATGCCGTGTGTGATCCGATGCAGAGGGTATATACAATATTCGAAACAATCCGTACATAGCTTTTCGTGCATACAGTCAGTAAATGGTTATACGCGTTAGTAGTAGATAATTACATGAAGTCACCAGTATTCCAACGCGTCTGCCATTGGACCATAAGTTGTTCCATCGTTTGTTTTTTGGAAAAGAGTAGTGAGTGGGTTTTCAGACAGTGACGTGCCTCCTGCAGCTTGCCTTGCTAGTCTGTCAGCCATTTCGTTTCCCGTGATCCCAGTGTGGGCCAGGACCCAGAGAAGGATCGGTCGCAGAGTCAATGACAGATGAAGAAGGAGTCTCTGGATCTCTTTCACTAGGGGGCTTCTGCAGGTAGTACCTCGTAGCGCTTGTAGGCTAGATTGCGAGTCACTGCATATGATGATGCGATTCGCGAAGTGGTAGGAGAGGAGAATTGCCTTCTTAATGGCCACCAGCTCAGCTTGGAAGATGAAATTATTGGCATGGAGCCTGCGTCGCTATGTATATATGCAGTTGTTGTTATCCATTTTGCAGAGGCTACAGCCTGTGCCAGTGTCCATACGTGAACCAGCAATGCTTTTCATCCGTAAGAGGGGCGTAGGAGAGACGTAGGAGTATTATCTAGGTCGAAATGTGATGGGCGTGTGACCTGATCCGTGTTCTGGATTTCGTACTGCTCTGGGGAGTAGGCAGTGTTCCAGAGCCGGGAACATTGGTGGAGCCGGAGGGAAAGTGAGATCGTGGCTTCACGCTCAGCGATTAGGTCAAGAGGCGGAATACCAGTGATGACTTGTAGGGCTGCCGTCGATGTTGTTCGGTAGCCTATACTAATGAGAAGCAGCTGTTGACGCTGAATTGTAGCAAGCAGGCGATGGTCATGGCATCTACGTTTGGAAGCCCAGGTGCTTGCTCCATACAGCACGATTCTTTCTGCTACGGTCTTATACCATACCTTGAGCCTTGTTGTTGACAATCTCCATGTCTTGCCGGCTGTTCTCTTCATGTAGTTCGTCAGGTGTCCTATTTTAGTGTTTATATACTTTAAGTGCGGTATCCAGGAGTTGCCAGTGTCAATGATAATCCCAAGGTATTTGATTTGTTTTACAGCCTGGATTCTTGATCCCTGCAGTCTAAGAACAGGCTTTTGGCGTAGAGGACGTGACGCCCCAATTATCATTGCTTGCGTTTTTTGTGCGGATATTGTGATTTTGTGCCTTCGGGCCCAATCTCCAAAGATATCTAGACAATATTGAGCATCTGATTCTATTTTTGATCTGCCCCTAACAATGAGGACGAAGTCATCGGCGTAAGCTATAATTTTTCAATTTGAGATTGTTTTGAATTTGAGTAACAGGGAATTGGCTACAATGATCCAGAGTATGGGGCCCAGGCATGATCCTTGTGGATAACCACGTTGAGTGTCGTGCGAAACTATTGTTGAGTCTGATGTTACCTTTAGAGATCTATCCTGAAGGTAGCTTCTGATAAGGCCAACTAGGTCCCCAGGACACCCCATGGCTACCAGGGCATCTATGATGTCCGGCCACCACAGGGAATCGAAGGCTCCAGGAAAGTCTAGGATAATTAAGAGTGAGTGCTGTTTGTTCTTTCTGTTTTCTCTTATTGCTGCTGTAACTTGGGTGATGGCGTGTTCCGTAGATTTCCCCGGAAGGAAGCCTAATTGAGTAGGTTCATGTACTTTGTTGGATGAAAGAAAGAATTGGAGACGTTCAAGAATGACTCTCTCCGGCAGTTTGCCTAGTGCCGGAAGGAGGCAGATCGGCCTGTATGACGTGGGTGTCAAGGGATCTTTGTTGTCCTTCAGGAACAGGACCACCTCTGCTCTCTTTGTGGAAGTGGGAAAATGGCGGAGACGCCAGCATGTGACTATGAAAGGTTCTATTAGAGCTGGGCTGATGTGGAAGAGCATTTGGATAACCATATTGTCGATACCATCCGGCTCTGGAGCCTTCTTTGGAGTTAACTTGCGGATGATTGGGGCAAGCTCTTGAGAGCTTGGGCGACGTTCTATGTTGTGCAAGGCGGGAGAGAAGTTGATAAAGCTGCGTCTGATGTGGACTTGTTCCTGGGTGTCTTCCGCATCCAGGTCGTCAAGGAAAAGAGAGGAGAGAACATATTTGATGGTATCACATGGGGAGGATGCGGAGGGTAGAATTTCTGAAGGAAGAAGTGTAGGGCGGAAAACTTTGTTCGTTGCGATCTTAAAGACTTTTCCGAAGGTTTCCATGCTTCTGAAGCAGTAGGTTCTCCATGAATCAAGTTTCGCTGTTGCGATTTTCCGCTTGTCATCAGCCTGCATTTTCTTATACGCGTTGAACATATTCTGTCTGATGCTTGGAGTGCTTTGCGCCTGTGTAATGTGGCACCAGCACGATAGGGCTGCAGCTTATTTTGCACATGCCGTACGGTATTACTTGAACAATAACGTTTGCGCAGCATTGAACTGGGCGTTGAGGACCCGTCCCATGGCCACCACGATCACCAGATTTATCTAGCCTGGATTTTCATTGGGGAGGGGATCCTGAAAGCCATGATCATCGTTACGCACTGTGATCGTAACACCAATCTCCTAGCAAGAATTTCCATGGCAGCTGCAAACATCGGCGACATGCTGGGTATTTTTTAAATGTTTTGTAAGTCTATGCATCAACACTGCTAAGCCTGCATAACGGTGAATGGTCAGAACTTTGAGTACTTGTTGCGAAACTGAAAGTGTACACTTATTATAAATTATCGCTAAATAAAGAATTTTTCCACCCATTATAGACTCGTGATTTCTGCAACTTTGTTTATGCTCTAACTCATCAAAGGTAGTTGGAAAAAAAAATTGTTGGAATTCTTCGTGATTCCAAACTGGCATTTAAAGAACATAAAAATGAGTCCTGACTTTCCTCATGATGAAGGTCTCCAACATTTCCTAAAAGTCGTAAGGCAGGGAACCTCGGACATTTGAAATGGCGCTTCTTCCTGGCTATCATGAAAATCCGACGAATGCTCGGCGTATTTCAAAACATTCGAGATTCCCTGCGGTGCCTCACCTTACGAAATTTCGGGCAATTTCATTATCAGGAAATTCGTGACTTCAGTGTCAGGAAAGTCATGTTACTTTAAGCTTACGGTCTTTAAATGTAAATTTGCGATCAAGATGCATTCATATTTTCCATCCTAATATCTTTGCAGCTGGCTCTGGACGGTTTTCCTGCGACAGTCTCAAACAACACCCTCTCTCATTAGGCTTGCATTTCTGACCCTGCACTGCTATGAGATTCCGAGTCGTCTAAGTGTACTCTACCCTACTAGAAGTTTGTTCTTGTAGTTTTGAATCACCATGTATAGTTTTGAGTCTTTTTACTATTACAACTGCTTGAAGTTGTAGTCGCGGAAGGGTTATGCATTTAATTAGTAGCAATCGAGACTTGGTTAAAATGAAACCCGTGCTCTGTCCTGTTCTGGATAAAATTTTAAAGTAACGCTCATAAGTCCATATGCTCTCAAGCTACGCTCAGAGAGAGATCTTGTGCACTTGTATATCCTTAGATTTAAAATAATCGATGTTAGGGTCTTTTTTAGACCAAATCTTTCAGCTGGTTGATTTCCATATACAACTCCCTCCGTTGCACCATCAAATTAAGATTTATCTCAAACAAATCCTTTTCTCAATCAGATTGGAACGAAAGTTTTACTCGGAACGTAAATGGTGCAGTTAAACTGATGGAGTCGAAAACTTTGTCATAGGTAATGAGCCCGACACATTTCGTAGCTTGCGTTTCTCAACCTTCTTTGAAACGCTGGACAAATAGTTTTTAAGATGTCTTCTTCGTTATTCCATATTAATTCCAACACCTTCAATGGTATATTTGAATTTATATGCCAGCTGACGGTCAACATTTTTCTTTCCCCATATAGCTTTCAATCCATCAGATTTCATGCCAAATTTATGTACTGCTGGATAACAAAAGTAATAAATCGAATTATCAAGTACGTAAAGTTAATATGCGTCTATAATAAATTCATTTAGCTGCTCCTTCAAAATTTCTTCACATCCCTGAAATAACTTCTAAATTTATTTCCAAGACTAAGGAGTCGAAACCTAGCAAACTCATAATTATTTCCTAAATTCTTATGATATATTTTCCTAAGTATCGCAGTGTTTCTTACCTTTTATCTTTGTAGGCCTTTAATAATTTCGAATGACATTGGATTGTTAATTTCAACTTCAGGTTTAATTACTTTTAGTTCCCATAAGAATTTTAAGTGCTCAGAAATATATTCTAGTTAATTATAATAGTACTTACACACACAGTATAAGACCTTGAAGCGTTAAATGTTTTTCCTTGAGCTACGAAGCCGAAAACGCTGTTGGTAGCAATTAATCTTCCTCTTAGTCTTACTGATTAATATAAAATTCTCATACAAATAATTGACTCTTATTAAAACATCAACATCTGTATGTGTTCCAATATCTGCTAGTTCAAAGTCTTTGGCGAGGGCCTTTCGTTTCACCTGCGTAATTGGAACTTTTGTTAGCAAAATTGTAATTTCCTTCGTAACAAATCTTCATCTCTAATCTGTAATGCCGAATTAAATTTGTTATGTAGATTCTAACGAGCTACGTCGTTAACCGAGTGAAGTGACACTTGCACACATAGCAGTTCCACATAAGTTGCATTTATGCACATTATATCCCTGAAGGAACGTGAAATTTTCTAATAGGGGTAACCAACTATAAACAACAATTGAACTTCCGCATACCCTGTCAGAAATAATCAGCCGTATGATTTTAGTGACATGATTTTTTTTAAATGTCCATTCCTGCTCTTAATATTTCTTATGCATTATTAGTATTTTTACGATATCTTTTTAGAACATTTATGTAAAATGAATTTCATATTTATTGAAACATTTAAAGGCAATCTATAACCACTATCGGTACACATGAAATATTGTTTAAATGTATAATTATACATATTTACAAATTTTTAATCATAAGTACATTTTTATATTTTTTGTAAGAATATAACATGAATTTACAGGATTTGAAGATAATTATATCTTTAAATTAAAATTTCTAATAACTATGATTTTCTTGCTTGCGTGCACGATTTCTCCGAAATCATTGGTCTGAATTTCAAAAACATTTGGCCAACTGTATAAACCTTAAATAAGCTTAAAATGAGCAACTAAATATGCCTCTCGCCTAAAAATTTCAGAAGTTATTTTAAATTATGTTAACAAATAATCGATTTTGGAGTTAAAAAAATACAAAAAAATTTTAAAATGTCAGTTTTTAACAAGTAATTTTAATTGTGCATTATTTTTCTATTTTGGCGGAAAAAGGTCAGCTAAAAATACTGATATCTTTATGTAATGCTGCATGCAATCCGTATTACAATATTATGTGGATAGCAAAAAAGGTATTTTATTTAAAATATATTTATATTTGGAATATAAAATAAAAGTATCAAATACATTATTAAGGATATCTAAATAAGTATGCAAAATTTCACACTTATAAATCCGTTGTGAAGATATTGAGCTTTAAAATATTTTGTATTTTAGGATATTTTGACATTTAAAGGTACCTGGACTCCTTAAAAGGTATTTATCAGTCTTTACATGTTAACAGATATCTAATTCTGTTCTGTATGTATTATATAATAATAAGTGTATAGTAATAAGTATTATGTGTGTGTTATGTATGTTAACACGTATATAATACACACATAACAAATACATAGATATTTTATTAAAAATTTGTACATTCCAGTAGCTTTAATGATGTCGCTGTTCCAAGTTATCGAAAGACAATCAAGAAGACGTGGTTTTGTGCGAAACTGCCACTAAACTATACAAACTACTAATGCCCATCCAGTAATGCGTTTTTCTTGCTTGCAAGTGTCCCTGCTTTTCGGTTTGTGTACAAGTGTCATCCATGAAAGTGCCACTAAACCGTTAAACGTAAATTAATTACTTCCAAATACATACATTCGGATATTTTCTTTTCGGACTAATCTACCGCTAAGCGTCTGCAATTTCTTTCTTTAAAAAGCAGCACTGAATTTCAGATTCATCTAAAATTCTCATTAGTTACCGTTTTCTTCCTGGTTTAAAAATGGCATTTCTAATTTGAAGTTTGTTTCCTTGAGTAATTTAAATTACACTCACTGGCTTCGAAAGTTAAACAAGCGATGCAAATTAGCAAATTTGGAAAGCGGAGCTGAATTTGAGCAGTTGAAAATTGCTGCGAATAAGATGACAAAACGCAAATATCCTATGCTGCAGCCAATCCCAGTTGACCATCAGAACTAATTAGGCAGTCATTGATTACGCTAGCATTCTGAACGGTTTGATGAAGTTCATTTAAATGCTGATACGAAGAGTTTATAACTATCGTAGATTATTTTTTGATCATGTTCGTGTTCTTATGGTTGAAAAAAGCCTTAAGGCAGATACTGTGCGCTAGCGTGCATTCGGATGCATTGAAGCAGAACAGTCAATTGAAGATTCGACTCTGATTATTTGGTAAGTTTCCGAAGATAGAAATAATTCCAAACAATCCAAACAGTTGTCCAGAGCCTATGCTCGTCGACCCAAGGTTACAACCCTTCTGAAAATCGGTACTCTGCTATTGCACAGCTACTACATACATAGTTCCAGAGTCATTTGGTAAGTAAGGCAAAGTCTCCTAGTATTGTGGTTTTCACACGAAGGGACGATATGCCCGAGTGCCAAAAGAGTTTATGTTCCACTAACAGCCTAGTCCAGAGAGGTAAGACTGAAGTTGGTGTCATCAATATCTCAAATTGGCGCAAGGTCCTGCTCACGGAAGAGTCCAGATTTGCTCTGGAATCAGATGATAAGCATATAAGGATCTGGAGAGAACGAGGCACATGGAATTAGGCCTCGAACATCATCGAAAATTACGCATTAAATTTTGGCAGCAATATGATGTTGGCTGGAATTACAATTGGAAATCGCACCAAGGTGCACATCTTTAAGGACAGCTCTGTAACGGCTGCGTGGTATATGGATGAAGTCCTACACCCTATTATTAAACTCTACGTTGCAGCAGTTGGTTTTAATTTCGTGCTTACGGACGATAATAGAGCAAACCTTATAGAGCAAACGTTCTTAACGAGAACCTGGTGAGTCGGGGTGGTCATATACGTTGGTAAAGTAAGTGGCTTAAATGTGATGTCATCATATAATTTACGAAAATTAAATATTTTCATCTTTGTATATAATGCTTGTTTTCTTTTTCATAACGCATTTGCTACCTTCAAGTGAAATTTGATGTTAATAAATGAATTGCTTTCCCATTTTTTCTGATTTTATAATCACTTGCTTTGGAAGGCAGTGTACAAACCAAAGCTGATATATTTCAACCTGAGGTACGCACTCATTGTTTGTGATAATGAGTTCCATAATTAATAACTATTAAAAGGTTTACCTTGAAAAAGTCTGAATTATAGACGTATAGCTACCTGGAAACACTTTTATATAAATAAATAAGATTTAGACTTTAAATGCACTATTAGAATTTTTTACATGTTGAACATTTTCAAGGAATACTGAATTTTTGTATCTTTTTTTTATATATATATATATATATATATATATCTGTTACACAAAAATAAAATTAACTTAAAAATACATACGCAGTAAAACATCTGGCATGAGGACAGCGTCACCTATATAGAAAAGGATAAAATGAGACATAAAAATATTTTGAAATTTAATGCTCAATCTTTCTTAACTACCTCATCGCAAATTAAATAATTATGCGTCTGATTACATAGTTACAAGTTGCCCTCCGCCAGTACTTCTTAGCGATGTGCTTACATCTCAAACACCGGAAACATAATCTTTCAAATTTTACTGCTTGTTTTCTATTCGGAATGGCTAATGAGAAATTGCCTTAAGAGCTTTCTTGCAATGAGTTTGTTAATGCGGCTGCACTTGCAATGTTTCTTTTCGAGAGCGAATTTCAGCTTAGCACTTTTCTCCTTACTCCACTGTTAACGTTTCTAGAATTAATTAGAAAACTAGACGCTGTTGTATGTTTCAATCATCTATTATGAATGTTTCAGTTCGATTAAATTAAATAACGTAAATAACGTGAAGCTGATTCGCGTTCCTCTTGTATTCGAAATTTAGGCTTTCTGGCAATTTTTGTAAAATTATGGAACTTAGAACATTTTCACAACTACCTGGTGTGACATTAGGAGATTGCCGACTTCGTAACTACGCTTGGCATTCGTCATATACTTTTTCGACGCTTTTACATTATGGCAGTGTTTTACTGCCTGAATAGCTAATAATTTATTTATCTGAAAACTTATTACTAAATCATTTCGATCAAACCCCTCTTTAAGCAGTGCTATGCAACAGTCATAATTCTCACTGCTCAGTGAAAAACACGGAAACCTCAAAGCATTTTCCGTTAACTAATATCTTAAGTAATTGAATTTCTCATTTTTATTTCAGACGTCATTTGAAACTCAAACGAATTCAACTTATGAAATATTTTTAATTAGCCTTAATACAAAAAAAATTAGCAGAATCATAACCTTTTAAGTCAGCAAGAAAAAGATCCAAACAGCGTTACCATGTAATAAAATTCAGAGTTATACAAGAAGAAAAAGGAGTTTTGAAATACTCTTTTCGAAAAAAAAAAAAAAAAAAAAGAAGAAGAAGAAGCACCAAGAAGGACTTATCCGGTTGGGACAAAATTGCGTATATCCATACTTTAAGATAGCATATGCAGATGATTAACTTTAGGTTACCAGTAACTGAATAACTGGAGTTGCAGCACATTGCAAGAAAGCGTCCGGATGGTGTATAACACAGAGTACATTCTCATAAACCCATAGCTTCCAAGCGAATGTGTTTCTGTTGACCCACGTGATTGTAACAATGACTCACAGATAAGTTCACATACAGTGCAAACATGCCCCCATTTGAGACAGGACGTTCATTTGGATTAAACGAAGTTGAATAGTCATATCTCAGAATCGCTAGGCATTTGGATTGAAGCGATGCCACCATTCCACGATGTTGCCAGGGAGGGTTTAAACCATGGCAGTACACATCGTAGAGAAGGTTATATAATGCAATGGAATATACGAGTGTTCTGCAACAATCCTGGCTGATAATAATTGGCCTTATGGTTAAAGCAGCACACCCAACACAGACAAACGAAAATACAGTTGACAGATGAAAACAGAAATACAGTTAAAAAACATCAAACCTAAATTCCCAGTACTGTTCTGTTGCCATTTATAAGGTTCATAAAATACTTTGCAAATCTGAACTCTTTATTGCGGCTGTAGAATTCCGCTATGTTACCATGTGTTTCCATAACATGTCACAATAACACGCAGTCTTCGACGAAATTGTCTTGCATTGACTATTTATTATCTTGTAAATTAAATCTTTTCAGGTACGCCGGGAAGCGACCTGTGTCCAGTAATTATTTGATTGCAATCAAAATCACACATAATTCTCATAATTTTAGAAATTTCAAAGTTTGACAAATCTTTCGTTTCTCCCGAAATGTTCCATTTCTCTTTATCGTAATAGAAATCCTTGATTTTACCAATAACAATTTTTGTATGTTTGATTATCGAATGCATCCTCCCGACGTTACCCATAACAGCATATTTGGCCAGCATGTCGGCCTTCTCATTGCCTATAACACCAGTATGAGCTTTCACGCAGTTCATTTTCACTACATATAATTTCTCAACTTTTACAAGGAAATCTTTTATATATGAGACCAAAATATTGTTGGAAGCTCCGCCTTTCCAGAGGCTATAAAAGGACTCGCAAAAGAATATCGGGGCTTTTCTTTAATGTAATGATGCAGTAAATTTCATACAAAAAGTTATTAGTAATTCTTTTTATTTACTCCGGATATCTGATTTTGTAACTGGTATTACTCTTGAATAATAATAAATGGATCTTGTTTTTTAAACTTATCGTCTGATAATTTAAGCTACGACTACATCTATGATTCCTCACAAATATATTTATTCCGGACAAAAGCTGGTACATCACATATATATATGTGTATGTAAGAAAAAGGATATGTAAAATATTAAATTTAGCAGCGTAAATTAATTTCCCTTCACTATTCTAAAAATAGTAACCCCGCTGTGCACTGCGTCATTTCGAGAAAAATCCATGTCATATGACTCCTACATAATTCTGATGATGTAAACGGAACTAAAACTCTGAACAGCCAATAATAATTTTACAGCAATATTAACCATCCAATCAGAATGCTTTAAAAACCAAAACTAACTCAGTCTGACTTGAGATTTCATCCTGAACATTACGCACTTTCTCTCTACGCTTTGCCTTGGCTACACTTCTGTCTGTCTGCCTCTTCTTTTTTGCTACAAAGTTATCGAAAACGTAAGCCTTTTGGAACAGCCACATTTAAAGTGCCGACGTGTGTAGACGTAACATGTTGCGGAAAATAAAACTCTAGGTCTTCAAATTCTACTCGTCAGTACTTATAAGTTTGTTCCAGCTTTTGAATCAATTACATATCTATATATATATTAATATATGTTTTTACAGTCAGGTTTTCATCACTCCATAAGAGCAAATATGATAGCAGCCAATTCGGCTTGAAAAACCGAATTCTAAGGTTTAAGTCTAATTTTGCACTAGTCTATTTCTGTACCAAGCAAGTAAACCACATATGCTAGACCAATTTCATTGTCATAGCCCGAACCGTTATTAAATTATGTCCATTTCTCCTACGCAACCTCTCAGGGGCTCACATTTTGTGAGTACGGGTGTGGCAATCCCGAGGTCCTTAACCCTTCAGGGGATCACCTTATTGGTGAGACGGTCGTCACGATCCTGGAGCCGCAGTGATCTATGCTTTTTTCTGTTTCCTCTCCTCTAAGCCAAAGAATCTCTATTCCTTAGAGATTCTTTGTCTAAGCTGGTACTTTTTTCCTTCCATTCTCCCCTTGGTTTACCTCTTCGGTGGTTGGGGCTCGTCATGAAAACTGGAACAGTCCTTGTCTGTAGTTTGCGGGTGGCGAGAAAACTGCGCACGTGTTTGCCGTGCGTGGAGACTCATGTCGTTGGAAAGGAGGGTCCTTGTGTCAGTGGCTTGGGAATAAGCTCTCCGGATTACCTGCTTTCAGGAAAGCCGACTGTGGGGCTTCAGTTTGCGTATAGGTCTGGCTAGCCCTAACACGGATGTCTGTTTTCTCTTGTTGGGCTCCGTGATGGGCGGGCTGTTGATCCCGAATCTTTTGCTCTCTCTAATTTTCAAACTTCAAGAGAACACAATTATATCTCAAAAAAGTGAAAACAAATGAAAATGCCAATCCTATTCAATCCAAGATTCAACCTCGTTTTGCTGTAATTAACGATCCATAGGCGAACTGAAAAAAAAAATGTCACTGTTTTTAATAAACAAATATATTCAAAGAACTGCTGGAGAACCAAAGTTTATGAAGCGGCTACGATCCGGTGGTATATTTCGTAAGTGCACATCTGCAAAGCCACCTAGGGAGTGGCTTCTAAAACGGACCAAAGGGCTTCTAGTAATATTTCTGTCATTTTACATGACCTTTGTCGCGCTTTGAGGAAGGTGGTTGCAAATGTTTTGCCACGCAATTTCTTGTAAGAAATAATTAATGCATTGCGGATTTTTTGTGAAAATTTTCATTGCGAAGTTAGATCAAATCCTAGCATAATTATATATGTAAATTATAGAAGTCTTAGCAATTTTTATTGCATTCGATATGAAAAGTATGTTCTATAATAATAGCTAACGCACAGCTTTATTCAAAGTTAATTTTTCCTAATTTGAATTCCTACATATTTAGTGTGTTTGGATGTACCTTATCTACAACGAATATTTTTAATCTATTCGTAGAAACTTTAAATGTTAACAATAAGTATAATCAGATCATTCACAATATGTATTTTGGATCTTACACTTTCAAAAACAAAAAAATGCAAGCACTGTGAGAAGAAAATGCTAGATTCATTGTAACACTTCCAGTTACTCTCAATAAAAAAATTGCACACTTGAATTTGCTTAATCCACAGGTGTTAGAAAACGAGTAGCAGCATTTATACGCCATGCATATATAACTGCGACACGAAAAGTAAACAATAACATGAGCATCACCAGTTTCAAAGATTCAGCGTCACAAGAGCAACAGAAGCTCATTCGCCCATTATTGAAACCCCTCCTGGCGATACTGATGTGCACTTGTGAATTATGCGATCCGGTGACCTTTTAATAGAAACTATATCTCATATTCAGGCTGTAACACTTCTTGGCATAACCAAACTTGAAAACCTAGATGTTAGCGCTTTAGCACACAAAACTCTAAATCACCGTTGCGGAGTTATCTCGGAAGTGGATCTTCTCTGTGTTTCAGAGAAAGAATTCGTCGCAGAAGTCTCCAGTCAGAATGTCTGTGCTGCTAATCGGATTAAGATGCTTAAAGAGGGTCAGTTGATAGATACCAAACATGTCATCCTGACCTTCAGTTCGCCCGATCTGCTCAAAATTGTCAAGGCTGGGTATCTTCATTGCCCAAAGTAAGACCGTACATCCCGAACCCCATGCGATGTTTCTAGCACTTTGGCCACTCCCAAATGTCCTGTCGAGGTAAGCCCACATGTGCACGCTGCTGCGTGGAGGGCCACGACAGTGATAGCTGTAACGCTTAGCCATTGTGTATCAACTGTAGCGGCGAGCACATAGCATTTTCACGTTCATGCCCAAAATGGAAAACCGAGAAAGAAATGCAGTGATTGAAAGCTACTAGAAATATTGTAAGGATCATAAGTTTTACTAACGTTTATTTTATTTTAAAACTGTACTATCACTTCTTATTTTCTACTTCCGGCCAGAATTAAATGCTTTAACTTGTTTATGCAAATTGTCTTGCTAACGCCAAGTACTTAAGTTGTGGCTTTTTGCCAAGAGAGAAGAGAGGAAGGAGTTATAGGAAGCAAGCCGCTTGCCACTGTAGTTTTACGAGTTTTCACTCTGTTGCTGGTTGCCTTTAAAGCCAGAGGTTTAGCCCTCTTGATAATTGCAGACGTATCGTAGTTTTAGCAGCCCGGCGTACTACATACGTACCTTTTTTAAATAAAGGCCAATCTTAGTGCTAGGCATTTGTATACTAATTCAAAGTTAGTTTTTAGTTAGTTGTTTTTATATTCTTACGTTCAGACCACAAGTGGTTGGTCTTTGTATGCCGAAGCTCGGTAGATCCTGTAAAAGATTGAAAACCCTTTCTACTTGTGTTGTCTACTTCACACCTTCCTGAACATAGCTTGAGTAAGCTGCCTCTTCTTATTCAGGACCATTCATGTTTCCAAAGCAAATCAAGAGAAACACAAGTCCTGATAGTGGCGCCCGAAGAAGAAGAATAACCATGGCCGAGTTTCAAGAAGAACCTGAGGTGCCTGCAGCCAGCGGCTCAGAATCCAGAAATGCCAGCCGCCGTCTTGGAAGGATTTGGTTACATCGTCCAGACCATGCGTGCATCGATGAAACCAGCAGCAATCTTTGATGGAAACTCACCGGTGACCAGTTTTTTGGAAAAATTGGATGACCACTTCATGCTACATCCAGTCCATGAGTTCCAGAAAGTCACCTTAGCTACCAGTGCTTTGAGGGGCCAAGCGCTTAATTGGTTCAAATGTATAGGAAGAAACCTCTTGGGTCAAGCGAGAAGTCCCACCTATACTTTCGAAAATTTCAAGACTGCCTTAGTAAAAGCCTTCCCTGTCGTAAGCAATCGTGCAAAATTGGAAGCGGAACTCTTCAGCATATACCAGCAACGAATCGAAAATCTTTCAAGCTTTATTTTAAGAAAAATACACATATATAAACTCTTGTATGGAAGCCCGCCGGATCCTGAAATAATACAAGTAATTTTGCCTAGGTTACTTCCCCAAGTACAAGACTTTATTGAATTAAGGAGCCCGACGACATTGGAAAAGTTATTTGAGCTCGCAATCCAGTTTGAAAGTAGAAGAACGGCGGACATTGAAAGAAGACGCCAGTACGAGAAACGAAGCCAATTTCGTGCGCCAAGACCACAGCAAAGGCAAGAGCACGGCTGCGGAAGCAAGTCGAATCAGTGGTCAAGGAAACCCAAGTATCCAAAAACAACCGGCGAACGTCGACAGTTCAGTAATAAGCCAGGACAAAAGTCTGAAGGCCAGCGGAAAAAGAAGGAAGGCATGGAAAAGAAGAAAAAAAATTTAAACTAAAACGGATTAAGCAGTTTATTTTCCTGAGTTGCAAAAGTTAACAAGGGCGTATGTCCAGTCCTGCCCAACATGTCAAGCAGTTAATTACGTTAATTTCCTCCCGGCCGGGTTTCTAAATAGCATTAAATCAGAATTTCCAAATGAAATAATTGGCATCGATTTATTGGGCCCTTTCCCGAAAAGTCAGTTAAATAAAAGTCGGTATCTCCTTGTTATGGTTGATCATTTTAGTAAGTGGACCGAAATTGTTCCCTTAAAACGAGCCTCCGCGAAATTAGTTACTGATTCTATTTTAAATAAATATATTTTAAAATACGGGGTGCCCCTAAAAGTTATATCGGATAATGGTCCTCAATTTGTAAGTAATATATTTGAAGACATGTGCCAAAAACTGGGCGTACGTCGTTTAAAAATGGTCCCGTATCGGTCGCAATCAAATATAGCGGAACGAGTCAATAGAAATATAGTGAAAATTATTCGTAGTTATGTTAGAAATTTTCATAAAAGCTGGGATAACTATGTCAATGAATTAGCTTTCGCCCTTAGGACCGCCAAACATGACACGACGGGCAAAACTCCTGCTGAGTTATTTTTAGGCAGAAAGATTATAACGCCGTTAGATAGATTATTTTATGTTCAACAAAAAGCCCCGGATTTTCAAATGGGCGATATAGAAAAATTAATTAAAGAAGCAAAGAAGGACACTGAAGTAGCACAAAGAAAACAGAAGCTGTATTATGATATGAAACGATGGGGAGTAACTTATAAAGTAGGGGATGAAGTGTTAAAAATTAACCATCCACTTTCTTCAGCACCAGAAGATAAAATTGCAAAGTTCTATCCACGATTTGAAGGACCATGTGTAATAAAGAAATAAACTCAGGCTGTAGTGGTGTTAAAAGCCAAGAATGGTGAAACCTGCAACGCAAACATTGACCAGATAAAACCATTCTATAATCGTAATAAAATGCAAATATTTCAAGATCTTTTGCAGGATCCGGCACGGCAGGCACAATCTCCAGAGGTGGCACAACGACAATCACAAGGGCAAGCCATGAGTAGACAGGTGCATATGTAAAGAAAGTTTCCCCGTTGGAAAACTGAAGGTAACAAGAAAAAGAAGCCGTTCCACCGACCAGAAAAGAGAGGGCACGACCACCCCCAGAATGAAGAAAGGAAACGTTCTACTAATGCAAAGATAGCCAGGAGAAATGGCAGCAACCATAACACGGCTCCAAAAGGAAAGATGTACCCATCGGATAGGAGTCTACGCAGCAAATGTCGACGAATTGACGAAGGAAAATCAACTGCAGATGCAAGGAAGCAACAAACGGTTGAACAGCCAACAACGAGATCCAAGCAACAACGGGAGAGAGTTCTCCCGATTCCGCCAAGAACAGCTGCCATCAAACGGTCAGGAGTACAATCAGATGTTAAAAAGAAATTCTTCAAGGGTAATCAAACTATAAAAAAAAGAAAGCTCACGGAGGAAAGAACTGAAGGGCGAACCCGCACAAGACGGAGGATAAACCAGACGGTAGTCTTCGCCACTTTCCAGGACTGGGCGGCAAAACGGATGTCGGAATATCATAAAGATAAATAAAACTTTATGTTACTTTGAAACTTTAAGTTAATTTTTCGTTCTTACTGCGAGTGGCAGAATTTAAGAAGTTTTACCTCATGTGAGGCCTACCTTTATCGCCAAAAAGGCGAGAAATGAGTTTTACCTATTTTGTTACTATGTTTTTCAATTACTCGCGAGTAAAACTAAAATTATTGTATAATAGGAATGTGTAAATACTTGAATATTGTAAAAGCATTGGTAATCTTTGAGAAAGGTACCTTAAGAAAATTGTAAAATTATTGTATAAAATGTTATTTAAAAGATTCTGTCAAGAAAAGAAGTTTTAGTCTGAAGGACTTTTGAAATGTAGTATTTCAATATAAAAGAATTAGCACTTGCTTGGAAAGAAATAGAAGTTAACAAACATTGTACTACTAATGTATGTTTTAAAATGCGTAAAATTAACGGCATGTTAATATGGCCTTATGTACAATGTGAACTGTTATCTTAAAAGTTAAGAAATACTGTGATATGTTAAAAGTGAAAATGTTATAGTAATGCCAAAATTTTTAACTTATTTGTAGGACTGTAAAAAGAGCAAAATAGTGTGAATATGTGCTAAAGGTTGAATGAATGTATTTAGGCTCTCTGAGTTAATGAATGTAGTTAGGCTCTCTGAGTAAGCTCCCTGTTCTTATTCAGGACCATTCATGTTGCAAAGCAAATCAAGAGAAACACAAGTCCTGATAATATTTTTTAAAATAAAATATTTATGAAACGGAAAACATATATCAGATGTTCATCGAAATTTATTAGTTGCCTTTCATGAGCATAGAAAGTGTCTGAAATACCTGAGCTGTGAAAGAACGACTGCTTGCTTAGACGTGACTAAAACTAAAAATTGTTCAGCAAGATATTTCTAATGGCTAAACTGCTTTAAGGAAAAAGTAAATTTTGCGATATATTTGGGTCATTACCAGAAGGTGGAGAAACTAGGCTGTAAGAAAAAGAGATTTATGACTTCAATCAATTACCTCATTATCTTAGGGATGGATAACGCGATATACGATCTCTCGTAGTGCCGAAGGTTTTGCAGTACCCATGGGCAGAATTTTATAGACCTAAATTTGAGAAAACGAAGACACTTTCAACTGGTCATCACATACCTATTTTTCATTCAACTTCTTGTGCACGTAAGCATTTTATCATATCATAGTTGACAATAGTTTAGTTCTGAACACCCCCTTCTTATCATTCACCACTAAAGCAAAACTCCACGATAAGGAGTCCATAAGATTTCATCCTAATATGAGTCCTAATGTAAGTTTTCCTTCCCCGTACGAAATTTCGCTGCATTATGAGAGATCCACTGAATGAAGAAAGAAGAAAAGAAGAAAGTTCACAAGATGCAACTGTTCGTAATGTGTCCCATTCAAAGCATCATCTCTATTCTTTCAGCTGAAGAATGTTGTGGTTGTTCATAAGAAGTCAGTCTTCACCAGTTGAATCAGGTGGTAGTTCAAGTGAAAATTATACTGTGAAGTTCGTATGATAATGAACGTGAGTATGAAAGACATAAAAGCAGCATTTTCAATTGATATCTTAGTGAGGACAGATATTTAGGTCCAACTTGAACACTTCTGCATTAATGGAAACAGATCGATCCAAATCTAAAATCAGACGTACCTATGAGGACATACCTAATAATATAGGCCATAGTGTATGAGATGCGGAGTTATTCGTCGCATTATGAATCCATCCGATGCTAAATCAGTGCATAGAACTAATGAACAATGACGCATGGTTCTTTGGCGACAGAAAAAAAAATCAAATAGTTTTCGATAAATTTAAAAGAGGATGTATGTATCATATAAAAAATTATGTTTGGAGGAGGATTATACTATTTAGCACATTCAGTGGATTTTAGAGACGTTGAAAATAATGAAATTATTCGTTAAAGTTTGATTCTCAGCATGCCTTGTTTAGCTCTTGCCATGGCTAAAAGTTTAGTGATCGATGGCAAAATCCCGAATTGAGAAAGGAAAGTATTAATTAGCCTACGACTATGAAGCTATTCACCGACAAGTGTGTATTATAAAAATTGCTGATAGTTTGAACCGAATACCTTGAATTAACTAGTACAGATTCGTAAGATAGCAAGGACATTTATTTGCAGTATTTTAAAATTATTTATAATATTGCTTTGTTTAATTAGCATAGCTATCAAATTTAAGAGCTTTTCCCTTAATTGCCTTTCTTGAAAAGAATATACTTGAATACTTTAAAGAAAAAAAAATTATTTATGTCCCTGATATGCATATATGATAATTTACATTGAAAAGGAGCGTCTTTTTCGAATCGATCTGTAATAACATTTCCCAGCCCCAGATATGCATAAATATTAATTCTAATTAGCAGCGGTATGTTAACTGGTTACAGACTTTTAAAAAAAATTTTGAAGAAATTTGACATTACTCATTGTCAAAAATTTAAAGTTGTATTTTAATTTATGCAGTACTCCTTGACATCTGATTTGTATAATGCTAAATAACGAACTTTTTTTTTTTTTTTTTTTTTTAATTTCTCAACTTGAACAAGCATAATTTTGAAATGATGTACTATTAAATCAAAACGAATTTGGAAAAAGATAAATCGTTGTTGGAAATATTAATGCGACTGTTAACAGAAAATGATTTTACTCAACATTTTAGCGCTCGATTTTGTATATTTAAAACGTAGAATGAAACCACTAAGAAAATTTGCGACTACCAATGAAAATTTAGATACCGTCTACAGATGGGTAGAAAAAACAAAAGTAAATAAGAATCCCCCCAACTAATTTAAGAAGGAGCAATTGTGATACTTTGTAATATTATTTTTCATTAACTACTAAGCAGATATTCTAAGCTAGAAGCGACGAATTCCATCCATACGAATCCGCCACTATTGAAAATTGTGTCTTATACACTTGCCAAGAGGTCTTACCATCATGTGTGGGTAACTTCAGGAACGTACAAGCAGGCATGGATCACAATTTAAAACCATCAGAATTGCTCCCTACCGTCGATACGAATTTCTTTAAGGTATCAACTTCTTTGGCCTGCTGTAGAAACCTTGTCATCAATTTGTTGTTGAATGGCAGAAACTCTTTCTTCCTTTTCTCCAACTCTGTTTTAAACCGGGTCAATTCTTTCTTTCATCATCTTCAAATTTGTTTTCTATTATGCAGGTGATTTCTCTTTTCATTTCCTCGTGGCCCACTTTCATTTATTCTTTAGCATCTTCCATCTTTCTTTAACAGAAACTTGACCAGCTTCCATCTTTCCTTGACATGCTTTCATCTTCTTTTTAACGGTTTCATGGCCAGCTTCCATCTCTTCTTGGCTCGCTTTCATTTCTAATTTAACAGCTTTCATCTCTGCTTTTACGGAGTTGAAGGCCCCTTCCATCTTTCTTGGAATGCAGCAAATGCAGTTATTAACTGCCTTAATTGTTCTTTTATTGCTCTTATTATTGGCATTCAGTCTCACGTCTGACACCCAAAAGTGCTGCGTGTGCACAAGTCCAATAATAGGTTAATAAAAATGTATTCTTATTGCAAGAAATATAAACAAAAAGCTGAAATGTTCTCAGAGATATTCGTACAAGTACACAATATCATGCTATATAATCTATTATTATTTGAGTAGTTATTCTCCAAACTATTCAAAATGTTAGAATACAATGAAATGCCGAGAGAAAGCTAATCTTATCTCACCCCGAATTCGCTACAATCAACAACAACTAGCTCACTAAACAACTACAACAAATGAACTGAGATGTTTCTCTCCAGCTTTTCAGAGTTCAGTCGGTCACGAGAGAGTTCTAGTAATTTTCTTTGCTTCTCGAGAATTCTGGAAACCAAAAGAGTAGAATTACGGTTACAATTAACATAGTTGTCAATTACGTTTATTCAGTTTAAATGTAAATTACGAGATATCTATGTTAAATGCGTGTGCTCCTGTATTTTTACTTTTCCGCTGTAACGTTCTCTTAAAATATGTCTCGTGCTGCATTGCACAACGACATAAAACAATTTTAATTATAATTCTACTAAAAATAGCTAACTAAATACAAAATCCGTAATAAGAACATCATTTATTCATTACAATAACGTTGCAAGTGTTCGTAAAAATTATCGCTAGAAACTTTAAACAGTATGCAGAACGATTAAAGATATGAAATAGAATAAATTGAAGAAAATTTCAGATTTAAAGGTAAAAGGTCTTTAAAAATAATTTTTTCTTCAGAATAATTTACGTGCTACTGTATTTATTTTCCCCTACTTAGACAAATTGAATAAATCAAATGATAAATCAATAGCATTTGAGTATATTACTAGAGTTTTTTCCCTTAACGTTAACAATATATGCAAATTTATTAATAAAAGTTTTCTTATTGACTTTAGAGGAGTCTGTCCAAAATGGTTGGATCATTTCGTAACCTTACGCTACCAGGAATTCGTCATATATGCGCAGTGGCAACAGCTCTTACTGCACAAAACGTATGACCTTTATCTTTCACGTGATCTCGCAAACAGGTATTTCTTAGTAAGTCCCAATCAACAAAGGGTCAAATTATTTCATTTATCTTTAACATTTAATCAGTCTGTAAATGCTTATTATAATTTGAGTGATTAAAAAGCCATAAATGGGTATTTTTCTAATTCAAATTTTACTAATTTTGTAATACGATACAGTTTTTAGTTCATTTTTTTTTAATATTATATTTAATTAATAAGTTTGAGAATAAATTTAATGAAACAAATTAGTTTTATTCATAAGAGAGAATTTTTATGAATATTTATGACAATATCATAAATTAAAAAAGGTATTTGTGATATCGGAATATTTTGGCACAGAATAGCTTGGATATTTACTTTTATTACAGTTCTGACTTTAAAATTATTGGACCAATGTGTCATGAATTTCGGTGTCAAATTTTTACTTCCTTGTACGAAGTAAAAAGGAAGTATTGTAATCGTGAAAAGCTTCAGGCAGCATGTTTCAACGAAAATTCAACTTTGACCGCTTTCGAATGCAATTTAATGATGTTTTTGCGTGATATCTGTACGTAAGGACAGAATAAAAGACTCTTTTCCTCCAAAAAAACTAAAAAATTGCTTTAAAATGAATTCTGAAGAGAATGTTTCGTGGCGTCTGTACGAACGTATGTACGTACATGCGTACTAACGTACGTACGTACGTACGTATCTCGCATAACTCAAAAACGAGTAGAACGTTGAAATTTTGTATATAGGACTACTATAACATGTAGATGTGCACCTCGTATTTTGGTTTCAATCGGCCGCGCCAAACGTATATAACTATATTTATAAATATATCCGCTCTGTTACCCGGCTCAGTGATCTCAGTTTCTTTACTCTTATATGTTTGTAAATTGTACATTTTTTGCTTTAAAAATGATTGAATTGTGTTGTTTTTATTTTCCTGTTAAGGGTTTTATGCCTTTAGTAAATCTGTATGCAATATTTTTAGAATTATCAACAATTTAAAAGTTGTTTAAGTGCCGCTAAGCCTATTTTGATGGCGGCCATTGCTTGTTTACATTTGAAACAGCTGAGTAGTGAATTTGTTGCCAATCTAGAGAAACGTAGCTTCGCAACAACAAAGATAAACGCCTTCATTTATTATTGCGATTTAAATCATGCTTAATCCTTTCTGGAATTTTTTCGAGGAAATAAGTGTCTAAGATTTACTTAACTTTTAATAATTTAATTTTTAATAATTAGTAATTTTTAGTAGAGATATTTTGAATTTATTTTTGCCTTGTTGCGAAGTTAGAACTGAATTAATTGAATGAGAAATACTCAATCGTCTGTGAAAAACTGTTTCTTTTTTGTTTTGTTTGCTTAATTTCTTTTATACATCGTTCTAGCTTTATTATAGTACTTGAATAGAACATGTGGCAACGATTAGATAATTCTTTAAAGGATACAAATTTTGTGCATTCTGAGTTATAATATGAACGAAATATAATACTGTTAAGTGAACCTAGGCCAGAGTGTCGCTATGGTAAACAAATAGAGTGAATTTTAAAGAATGCACTTATTCTGTTGTGGTTTATGCGCTTTCGTCGAAGTAGATATAATTAAATCCAATAAGTTTAAACAAAATGCAAGAAAAAATGCGTATAATTTAATATTCCGTACAAGGAAGTCATGTGGTGTACACATCAGATTTTTTGTTTTAATTACACTACGCTGAAATAATTCAATATTTTAGTAAATTATATATTTAAATCTTAAAAGTTAAAAATTAACTTTAAAAGAAGCACAAATATACACTGAAGTGACAAAAGTCATGTGATAGCAATATGCAAATATACAGATGATAGTAGTATCGCGTAGAAAATGTATAAATGCGAAGTGCTTTGGTAGGGCTTTCATTTGTGTTCAAGTTATTCATGTGAAGAGGCTTTGACGTGATTATGGCCGCACGACGAGAATTGACAGACTTTGAACGCGGAATATTCCATTTCGGATATCGTTAGGGAATTCAACATTCCGAGATCCCCAGTGTCAAGAGTGTGCCGAGAGTATCTAATTTCAGGCATAACATCCCACCATGGACAGCGCAGTGGCCGACCACCTGCACTTAACGACCGAGACCAGCGACGTCTGCGTCGAGTTCACAGACAAGCAACACTGCGTCAAATAACCGCAGAAATCAATGTGGGACGTACGAGGGACGTGTCCGATAGGACAGTGCGGCGAAATTTGCCTTCCTTGGGCTACGCCAGCAGAAGACCGACTCGAGTGCCTTTACTCACAGCACGACATCGCCTGCAGCGACTCTCGTGAGCATATCGGTTGGTCCCTAAACGAATGGAAAACCGTGGCTTGGTCAGATGAGTCACGATTACAGTTGGTAAGAGCTGATGGTAGGGTTCGAGTGTGGCGCAGACCCCACGAAGCCACGGACCCAAGTTGTCAACAAAGCACTGTTCAAGCTGGTGGTGGTTACATAATGGTCTGGGCTGGATTTACATGGCATGGACTCGGTCCTCTGGTGCAACTGAACCGATCATTGACTGGAAATGGATACCTTCAGCTACTTGGAGATCACTTACAGCCATTCATGGACTTCACGTACTCAAACAACAATGGGATTTTTATGGATGACAATGCGACATGTCACCGGGCCACAATTGTTCGCGATTGGTTAGAAGAACATTCTGGACAATTCCAGCGAATGATCTGGCCACCTAGATCGCCCGACATGAATCCTATCGAACATTTATGGGACATCATCGAGAGGTCAGTCCCTGCCCAAAACCCTTCACCGTCAACACTTTCACAATTATGGACGTCTGTAGAGGCAGCATGGCTCAATATTCCTGCAGGGGACTTCCAACGACTTGTTGAGTCCATGCCACGTCGAGTTGCTGCACTTCGCCGGGCAAAAGGAGGACCGACAAAATATTAGGAGGTATCCCATGACTTTTGTCACTTCAGTGTAGTATCTGCCATTTATTAAACTAACTGATTAATAGAATCAGCCGACAATTATGTTTAAATTTTTAGAAACTAAAACAAATGGATTTTTTTCCCAATGGCAGATTGCGAACAGTTACAGTTGTAACAGAGTCCATTAATCTATACTAAGGCTAGATGTGATGGTCTCTTTATTATGAAGGCACCTAATAGGTGGGCCACCATTGTCTCCTATGAAGGGACGGACAGTTACAACCATGCCTTCTCCGGGATTCAAAACCAGGCCCTTCGGTATCGCAGTCAGGCTCCCCAGCCACTATACCGTCTGGGCGGCAACAAATGAATATATACTTATCAATAGAAAAACCGCTGTTTATTAAACTCATCTCCGTTATATATAAAATTCAGATTAGCCAAAGACTGGACTGATTCTTCAGTGCCAGAATATAACCTACTTAACAAAGCTGTTTGTAGTTCATCCTTTCAACTTTGTGAACCACTGCTTATTTATCGTTCAGGTACGTAGTGCTCCAATAAATTTTTCTACTTTTCAATCGATTGAAATTTTTCTACTTCTGATCCCTGTACCTGTGAGACACTATTTTCAGAGTTCTTTGCCTATAATGGACCTCAGAGGAGCAAACGTTCCTTATTTTAAGCTTAACGTAAACAATCTTCTAGACGCATTGCAAATGAATGAATTTTCCTTCTGGAATACTAGCTGATGGGAGGTTTATGTGCAGTTTTTGCATTCATCTTCTAAGGTTTCTGCATTCAATATTTTGCTTTTTGAATAGACCCATTTTATCCACAAAGAGTTCTGAGAAATGCTCATTAAATGCTGCAAAACATTACCATACATTAGCAGCCTTTGAATAGAAAGCAAGTGGTAATATCTGTCGGCCGAAGAAAAAGCAGAGAAAGCATTGGCCATGTTTGCAATAATGAAGTGACAAATCAACTAAACAGACAAAACGCAATCTTCCTGCTGGTTCGAAGCATGAGTTTTGAAACTAAATAAATCACTGGCATTAAAAAAAAAAAATTGTTGTGTGCTTAGCTTAAAAATGCTTAAGCAAAAAAAAAAAACTGTGTCTGAAGAAAAGGATAAATTGAAAGAAAAGGCTAAATTGTTAAAAGATCTTGATGCATTTGCAGAAGAGTGCAGCTAGAGAAAAACTGCATTTAAACTGAGAATTTCCCAGAAAGCAATTGACTTAAACAAACAATTATAATTAATGTTAAAAATTTCTTCTCTAGCCTGATTTCAAGTTATGAAAATGAATCATTTTCTGTTTCCAGAGCTCTTGCCACTATAAAAACTGCGAACTTCCCTAAAATGCAAGAAAATTCTGTAACAATTCAAAAGATGGCTCACAAGTTGGAAAGAAAAGAAAATCTAATATTGTTTATCGGAAACTACATGATGAGAAGGAAAAAGCCTCAGACGGTTTTCGAGTTCTATGACTCAATGCTATTCTTTTCCACTATTTCGATTTGATTGCATTAGTTATATAGTTATATTTAAACTAATATACAACAAAAATAAACGTAAAATTGTATATTACTTTGTTTTTCATAACATTAAATTTACTAAAGTGAGAAAGGAATTGAAAGAAGCACTGTCCATACTAAAATTAATCCAGTACATAAATCGGCAAAACTTTATAGCCACAATTTTTCTCCCAAATGGTAATCTCCTTCTTATGAAAGGATAACATCGGTTCACATTACTTTGAATGATTAAAGTTCTGCTGTGGACACAGGTACTATAAACTGACTTCCAAAAATAAACAAAAAACTGATGTGTACACAACATGACTTCCTTGTACGGAATATTAAATTATACGCACTGTTTCCTGCATTTCATTTAAACGTATTTCCTCGAATTTCATTACAGATATTTTTATTATGCAATTAATTCAGTTCTCACTTCGCGACAAGGCAAAAATACATAAAAACTCAAAATACCTATATTCAAAATTGAAAGACATAGAAAAACATAAAACACGAAATACAATTAAAACAATTAAAAAAAGTCTGAAAGGTTTCAGATTTTAAAGTACGTCCAAAAGGGCATTTTTTTAACGTTTTGTGTATTACCTTTATTTATTAAATATCATGTTCTTTGCACTTAAACCATAAAATTCAGTTCAGTAGCATCCCCCCCCCGTAGAGTGTTGCTATGGCTCGCTTTTAAATCGTTGAGTTCGTCACTCAAAAATTCGTTAAAGTTTTACAAAATATGAAATCGTTCATAAAACAAATTCCAAATTTCAAATTTGATCTTCCACACGCCCATATTCGTAGGAGGATTATGCCATTCAAACTTCGATGGCTCTATGTACCGCTGTTTTATCACAGTGCGAGAAATAGACATACATTTATGCAGATTTTTCATTATTTAATTTCTTCAAACATAATGCAGGACTCTAACATTTGGTGGCAACAGTTTGAAAAGTGAAACTGACGTTTATAGTGATTCAACGCAAAATTGCAAAACGAAAACAATAATCCTTCAGGGACAAAGCCACTTTGGATTAAAAATTCTTTTTTAAAATTACAGTTTCTACGCAAAAACAAGCAATTTGGCCAGAGGACAAGAAGGCAGATTTTTCGGTGCACAAAACTGAAAGTTTACTTTTGGTCTCACTCGGCAAAATTACACTTGTGAAGGCGTAGAAATTGACTTGATTTGTTGGGGATGCTATGCTGAGTCAATATATGGGATAATTTAATAACTTAAATGACAATCCCAGAAAGGATTAAGCATAATTTAATTCGCAATAATAAAAGAGTACGTTACTTTGTTGTTGCGAAGCTTAGTTTCTATAGATTGGCAACAAATCCACTATTCGGCTAATTTTCAAATGTAAACAAATATGGCTGCTGTGGTAAAAAAGTTAGGCTTAGCCAAACTTAAATTGCTGAAACTTTTAAATTGCTGATAATTCTACAACTATAACATGCAGGTTAACTAAAGGCATAAAAACCTTAACTGGGAGAAAAGAACAACATAATTCAATCATTTTTAAAGGAAAAAATGCACAATTTACAAACATATAAGAATAAAGAAACTGAGCTCACTGAGTCGAGTTATATATATATACTTTTGGTGCGGCCGATTTCAACCAAAAAGGGAGGTGCACATCTACATGTTATAGCAGTCCCACATACAAAATTTTTAGCGTTCTGAGGCTATTTGTTTTTGAGTTATGGGAGATATATACAAACGTACATACGTACGTACAAGAAGCCACGAAAAAATCTCTTCTGAATACATTTTTAATCTGTTTTATAATACGTTTTGGGGGAGAAGAATCACTTTTTCTGTCCTACGTACAGATATCACGCAGAAACATCCTTGAATTGCATTCGATAGCGGTCAAAATGGATATTTTCGCTGAAATGTGGTACCCGGAATTTTTCGTGATTACTATACTTCCTTTACTTCGTACAGGAAAGTAATAAAGAAAATCCACTTAAAGTTTCATAATGTCTTACCTATATCAATTCTAGCTTAGGAAGAGAGAGAACTGACCATTAAAAAATAAAATAAAAAGTACATAAAAACAAGCTTTCCGATTTGCTGTATCTACTCACGTGATTTCTTTCTTTTTGTTTAATTTTATCCCTTGCAAATTGAAAAAGGCAAATTATAGGCATAGATCAGTTCTGAGAAGTGGATTAGAAGAGAAATGATACAATGAAAAACGTATAAAATTAGATGTATTAATATTAATGTTATATGTTGCTTTAATATTTTTTAATATTATGCCATAATAATGTTGCTATCTATCTTTTGCACTACAAGTCAAAAACAAAGTTTCCTGTTCTATACAATTAAATCTGGAGATTTTTTTAAAAATCAATAAACGTCTAAAATAATACGTACGAAAAGGATCTAATGAAGGAGGTAACTGGAGTGCATAATCTTCAATTTCCGTAGTATCCTTTTGTATCTAACCGATCAATCCTATTGTATCTAACCGGTGAATGTGAACTGCAGGAAGCAAAACAGTTGAAATGACACCAGTTCAACTAGATTATGCTTCATGGCTAGGAGCCATATTCACTTCCGTTCTTTCCATTCTTTTTAACAGTTTCTGGAGATTTAATCTTGATAGGTGGTGTCTGTATAATCTGTGTTCAGTTCATTTACGTTTTTTGTTTCCACTGCAAGCTGGGCGGCTGATCCACTAGGATATTAGCATATCAGCCAGAAAGCTCTGACGACGCAACGTTCAGTTATAACCCAAGGCAAGACTGCACGTCCTCCAGAGTTGTCTTCGTCCAGCAGGAACAGTATTAATAACCAAGATTATGCTTTCAGCGTTCCCTTTTTTTTCAGTGCAAAGTATAATTGGATATTTTACAAACATAAGAACTACCGCGCAATTTTAAAAAAGGTACTCTCTATATACAATGCAGTAAAATACATGCGATGCGGCAAAGTAATGTAAACATGATACAGCACATTATCCGATATGAAATACATTATTTTAACAGCTATATATAATGTTTAAAATGCAATGATGTACAGGCACATATAAGAGAGGAGGCTGGCGTACTTAGGATGGCAGTGGACCTGTCACTGATCTAGTCTATTTGCAGTATTTATGGGAAATGCAAATATGTTTGCTTAATTTGTTCAAAATATACTCATATATGCTAGGTATTATTCGTCTGTAAATGTAAATGCATTGCGGCTTAGGTGAAATATTATTGTTTCACGACAGTGATTCAAGCGATGGTTAGATTCTCCGGCCATGCCTCAAATACATTTGCCATTGTCCGCGATGACCAAATCTACAGAGTAAATAAGTGCGCTGTGAAGAATTAGTAAACCTAGAAGCGACATTTAGCCTACTTTAGAAAAGAACGTGTAGACATGTCTACCAGTTGTGTCAGTTTCCAAGAGATGTTGCCCCTGAACCAAAAGATTTCTCTTTATTCTGCTTCATATGTGAGACTCAGAGTGGCACAGCTAGTGTACATTAATGGCTTTTCTGTTAGAGACTACATCAGCGGTCTCTTTTCCCAGCATACCAATGCGGGCAAGAATTCACTGGAGATAGAGCTTTTTGATTTCAGGCAGGTAGATAAGGAGTTTCTGTATGCCCTTAGCAAGTGGATTTTTGCTTTTTAAACCCTGAACTGGTTGTAATTGTGAGAGCTTTGTATAAATTGTACAGTATTCAAGTTTCAAGGTGTAGGCAAGCGCAGCTTTCAGTGTAATCACTCAGCTTGAATAACTGAGTTGTTCTGCTTCAGCTTTCTTTCCATTTCATCATGACGTAATATTTTTATCACTCTGGGAGGGGAGGAAGAAAAGGAGACACTTTCAAGTATCGCCCCATCATAAAAGTGCTGATACCTTTATATTGGTTAAACAATGTTCGCCGAAACCAGAAACTAAACAATAGCATCCCGGCAGAAAGGTACCGACGAAAATCACTTTTTCAGTGCGGAGAAAATAACCATCTTCTGAGTGCCAGCAGTCTTTGCCGGAATGCAAGTAGCGTTTTAGTTTCTGCTCTGATTAATGAAGCACAATCGTGCCGACACCTCTTTGGTGGGACATTGTCATGCAGTGATCCGGAATAGCATTGGTTAGGATTTTAAACAGCTGAATGAACGCCTCTGAAATGCATGTGACAATGTGAGAAACTGCAGGAGCTGTTCAAGCTAAAGCTAGGGGAATTAACTTGTTCATTAAAAGTTTCTTAATTGCTTTCTAAAATACTAGTAGGAAGATAAGCAAGCAGCTTCAAAAATTAAACTAAGATGGAAGATGCAAAAGAGAAGTTTTTAAAGGCTATTAGAAAGTTACACATAATTAATCTCATAAGAAAGAGAATATCAGACAGGAATGAAATATCTTAGGTTTAAATGTAAATTCGACACGAATAGAACTAAATGGAAGTCAGATAGAGACAAGAAAACTGGAAAGCTTCCAAGAGCAATTCTTTGCAATTCTCCAAAAGAAAACTAAGAGTAGATCCTGTATTAAAAAAAAAAAAAAAAAAGTGTGCATAGTAGTGCCCAACAGAGGGGAAAAAAGAAAAAAAAAAAAAAAGGATCGAGTGTTTTAAAGAAACATCGTAATATCCTACCCTTGATGCCTTTAATGACCATAAATATTACGCATTCTTTAATATATCCTATAACTACCTAATATTTGAAGTAGGTAATGTTATCATAATACTTTACCTATCTTTCAGAAATAAAACCCCTTTCAATACTCTGAGACCGCTCTCAGTGCTGCTACAATTAATGCTTATTCAATAATCCTGCCTTCCCAATTCTAAAGAAGGGCTAAATTTATGATAATTCAAGTAGTTGGCAGAGAAACAAGACAGTGTGAAATATAGTGATTTATAAAATATGACGCACAAAATGTCTGATTCCCGTGCAACAAAAATTAACCTAAATGCTTAATTAAAAAAATTTGGGATTTTTGAGCTCATTTGTAATCACTGTTATTTTTGTGAGATTTAATAGTGTGTAACATTCTTTAATTTAGAATTTTCTAACATTTGATATGCCGAAATAATTTCGTATAATTAAATCATAAGTTTCCAAACTTCAAAATACGTTATTTATATTCTCGTTAAGTTTTATTTATTTATTTATTTATTTTTAGAATCATAATCCAGTTGTAACACAAAAACATTTTCTTTAAACCAGAAATATTTTTCATTTTTAAGTGATACAAATAATGTTACGAGTTAGTTATACGCCAACACTGAAGCCTGCCAGTGTTTTCTAGAATACAAATGCTATAAAGTTCAGTGAATAAGATGCCCTCCCCCCTTGTTTAAAAAATATTATATTGATATACACTTTTCATGACGTTCTGCAAAGCAATGTACGTACAGTTCCAAACATTTCGCTCTTCAGTTTGCATACGACCCCTGAATATGATCTCGAGCTTTTAAATTAAATATCCGGATCAATTTTTATCGTATGAGAGTGAAACGAATTGTGTTATAGTTTCCAGAACGAGACTTATTTATGGGAAATGCAAATATGTTTAAATGTTAATAAGCGATTAGTTTGTGCCAACTAATAATTTTATTTATAGTATAATAATACATAACTTTAGGAAACAAAATTACGATAATATTTATAAACAATAAGCCGTTTACTATAAGCGATTGGTAATTATTTTTGATAATATATGATTTATGATATTTTTCAAACATCAAGATGATATTTTACAAGATAAATTTGCATACGTTTGCTTAACGAGAATATGACTGTAAGCTTTATCGCAAATTATTGTCATTATCTGAGTAGTAAAAGTCATTTTGGGTCTTTAGGTGAGGCCAATGAAGAGGCATCTTATCTAAAATATTCATTTCTTTTCAGCCGACTGATTTAAATTTTTGTTAGTATGCTTGATATGCTATATTTTAGCAAGGTAAACATTAACTCATTCTAGCCAGTTAATAACATTATATTCTGGGCAATGTAAAACAAAAATGAAAGGAAATGTTCAGCTGCTGTACATTCGTCAAATTATTTTAGCAGAAAACATTCAGTTGCCAGATGTGGTTTCATCAATAGCTGAAAGTATTGAATAAATTGATTTTTAAAATTTACATTGGCTTCATTTTAAGCAATTTTTTAATTAAGTTGTCTTTCTTATGCCAAAGAATCGTCAACAAAGGTACTTATTTTCCTTTTACTTACAAACCTGGCTTTGATAATGTGTTACACTCATGTCCATAAATTAAGGATAATTCGGAGTCACGCGGAAATCGAACTCTAAAATAAATATATCACCTGTAAAATCACTACACACATCTTCAAGAATCATATGCAAATTTCAGAAGTAACCATATGACACCGATGATATGTCACAATGACGAGAGTGTAAGAGAGTGATATATAAGGAATAGAGGCAAAGAAGTAAAATTATTCGCAGGCGCTTTATAAGCATTTTAGTGAAATAACCGAATAGTTATGACACAAAGGACGCATTTGGATGATTTTTTACGTGGTAGAATTATCGGCCGTCTGGAATGTGGGCGTACCCAACTGGAAGTATCAGACGAACTTGGAATTGCCCAGAGTATCATCTCCAGGCTTTGGCAACGATTCCAAGATGATGGTAATGTGAATAGACGTTACAGCACAGGTCGCCGCAGAGTTATAACGCCGAATGAGGACAGGTATTTGGCAGTTACTGCCAAAAGAAACAGGCAGAGCACAGCCTCAGACCTGTCTCGTCAGCTCTCTTCAGCCACTAGTACGACAATTTCAAGGCAGACCGTGTACAGACGCTTAGGGCAGAATGGTCTATATGCTCGTAGACCTGTCAGATGCGTTCCACTTACTGCAATTCACTGTCGCCTGCGGTTAGACTGGAGTAGAGAGCATGCATTGCGGACACCGCAACAGTGGGCTTGTGAGATGTTTTCCGACGAGTCCAGTTTTAGCTTGCTGTCTGATTCTCGCCGGACTTTCATATGGAGAGCTCCAGATACCCGTTACCACGAACGACACCGTTACGGTGGTGCAGGAGTGCTCGTTTAGGGTGGAATTATTCTGAGTTCCAGAACTGACCTGCATGTTCAAATTGGAACCATGACAAGCCAAATCTATCGGGACGTCATTCTGGAATAACATGTACGTTTGTTTCGGGGCGCCATGGTCGCACGATTTGTGCTTATGGATGACAACGCCCGTCCTCACCGTGCAAACATCGTAAGCTAATGCCTTCAATCGGAGGATATCACCCGTATGGACTGGCCAGCATTCTCACCGGACTTGAATTCAGTAGAGCACGTGTGGGACATGCTTGGCCGACGAGTTGCAGCCCGTCAACCTCCCCCTACATGTCTACCGGAACTTTGGAGAGCATTGCTTTTTGAGTGGTGTAATATCCCCCAAGATCAGATCGATAATTTGATACTCAGCATGCCTACGCGTTGTACGGACTGTATTGCATCGTCTGGGAGACATACAATGTATTAACAATCATATCAACCATGTAATATTGATTTTTTGTAAATAGGTTTTTTTTTTTTTGTAATTTGCTCCAGGGAGAAAAAATCGCTATTTTTTTTAATAATATCAAACATATAGCATCTTTTTTTGCTCTTTACCTTTTATTTAATAAATAAGCTTTATAAATAAGTCAAATTTGTTTTGCTTCTAACTCTTCCTTTGCCTGATTTTGCATTATCCTTAATTTATGGACGTGAGTGTAAAACAAGCCAAAGCGAAAAAAGGAGGAGCGTATCTTGAAATCCTAAAATTTTGGATTACACGCCCACATCTTTCAGAAAAAACTACCTCTAATTTTTTTTTTTAAGTAAAGAAAGTAAAAATAAGAAAAATTACCAAAAAAAATGACTTTTCTTTTTAAATAAAAATAATATCTGTTGCTGCCAGCTCAGAAATCTAAACCTTTACTCTTGAATTATTAAAACACACTTCAGAAAGAATTTCAATGTGAAAAATTCCGGAGGGTTTTTTTTCTCCCCCCTGCATTTTTTTTAATGTAAACTGGTTTAAAAACTATCAAAATATTAAATCAAATATTACCTTTTGAAAAAAAAATAGAGAAAGAAATTTGCTTTTAATATTTTACTACAAAACTTCATCAGAACCTTCAACTCATCATTAATTCTGAATGCAAACCATTGTGTATCCAAGAAGTAAAATTAAAAATTTTGTATCCAACTCATGTTTTAAAACAAACAATATTTGAACGTTAATTAAAAAGAATTGGAAATAAAAAAAAGAAAGAGTGAAAATTAAAACATATTAGTTTCAGAATTAATGCGAAAATAATTGAAAAGTGTTTAAGAAGCAAAACTATGAGACTTATGTCAAGTGTTAAAGTCTGTGGGTGCTTTCCTACTTCAAGTCAAGATAACTGCATTCATTCGAATTGAAGATAGTGGATAAATAAAATTATTTTCATTTCCTAAAATGCAGAACATCGTAAGTTGCTGTTGTGACTTATCTCACTTGTCTAGCAGTCACATCAGAGCAAGTTCTTGATATTCATCGTGGCAAAGAGTGCAAGACTGGGCCTGTCGCTGGCAATAGCCTTGAGCACCATACAGGTGGCAGTACGACTTTGCTCATTTCCGCCTCCAATTTTGAAAGAGAGCACCGAGTTGAGTCCGAGGTTCTCGCAAGCTCTTTCCCTACCAACAACCTCTCGAGAGGGCTTTTGGCTCGCCGCATATGTGGAGTGCCCCCCATGCCACACAGACTCTTTACATTTACGAACATCCATGACTTCTCCGAGATTCGAACCCGGGGCCCTTCGGTACGGCAGTCAACGTCGTTAACCACTATACCAGTCGGGAGGCTTGTAAGTTGTAGACCAATATATTATAAAACTGAAGTCGTAGATTTTTTGCGGTGTAATGAAGGGTAGGCTTCTTCAAATCACCTTTGTATTTTAATCAAAAAAACAAGAAAAATCAAGGTCAATTAAAAATAATCTTTGCTTTTTTGATATACGGTGACGTACACAAGCGTATTTGCAACTTTAAGTTTATAAATTACGATAAAATGTTCAAGGAGGTAAAACTTAGGATCTTAAGCAGATCGATGAATTAAGTTTGCTGCAGGAGTGAAACGTTGTCTTAAAACATAAAATGGAAATGATCTTTTCAGTTCTACATTTTATAGAAAATAGGTTAAGAATGGAGAGCCAGAGTGTTTGGCTCAACTCCTTTTAAGCAGATGGAACGCATCCAAGAAAGCATGTACATTTTCAACTTTTCGGAAGTACTGTTGTTATCTCATATAATGGAGAAAAGAAGAGTTTATATTTCACCGGTAAGTGTCACGTTTCTTTGCTGCCGTTGAATGTTATATGATTCCAAAAACTGTTTATCTTACTGAAAAATTATCAAAGAATTTAACACTATCAAAGAAATTCAATTTATATGTTTTAATTTTATATGACCTTGCGACGTTTTTCCAGAATGTTTGGATCATTATATTATGCTATGTTACGTTATGTTATGCGATTACTTATATATTATTCGCGCCAAGTAGTTATTGTTATTGCACTAAGCAGTAAGATCACTAATGATCATCAATTCATAGGTCAACACTTATCAACGCTCTAGACAGTCATCAAAATCTTTGAGTTTAATTTTGTTTTCATAAATTACGTGAATTTACTAATCACCCCACATGAGTAACCATAATTTTTTTGTCAACAGCGTTTAATCTGTCTAAAATTATTGCATCAGTCCACATCCGTTATCATCACACCACCGCCCTTGGCACATCAGTGGACTATTCTTTGACTTGATTTTAATTTAGTAATTTTATCTAAATTGAATACTCTACCCCACACCAGTGACAGTCGATCCGCAAGTCACCAGTTACTGACTGTCACCAGTGAGTGAAGTTCTGATGGTAATCAGCAATTTGACTTTATGTTAATCATTTATCTAATCATTGTAATTTTAAATATAAGTAATAATTTATAATATGTGTAGCCGAAAATTTTTCTGGATCTTTTCAGCATCGGTTTAAATTAATAAAATTGTTTTTAACAACGTATGTTACGTACCCCAGGTACTAACTCTTCCTCTCTTAGATGAATCCCTGTAACAGAGATTTTCAAGCTTTCTAAACTTGTTGCTCCTCTCCCCATTTTTGGGGGAATATAATATCTTCTAGGACTATTCAAATGACTTATGCACATATAACAAAACATATTCTAGGTATTACCTTATTGTTATACAATACGTAAAAGCGAATATTATAATACCCAGTACTATAATAACAGATGGCACATAGTACAATTTATAAGGTTGTAGGGATTTATATTTATTTTAACTAACAATTTTAAGTTTGAGTTTAGACCTTTCCTGTAAGCCTTCATTCCCCTAATTGTCAGTGCCAGAATAGTTAAATGTTGTAGCGCGCGGAAGGAAATGCAAATTTTCTACTTTGAAGGAAGTAGTTAAAAGCCGAGTTTCGGTAGGAGAAAAGGAGAGTAAGGCTTTAATCGCCATCTCTGCCGTAGGTACACTGCGGGAAGAAAAAAAAAAAAAAAAAAAGGCACAGTTCTATATCTCTTCTACTGGGCGATTGACAAAATTCAAATTGCGTTTTTCATATCTCAAAAGTGCGACTTAGGATATAAATTAGATTTATATATAGCACTATTCTAACATAACTTAATTTAAACTTTATTTATGGTTAAAATGCCTAGAAAAGGAAAAGCTATCTTCAACTGAAACGCAGTTGATTTATTGATATTTTTAAGGAATTGGCAAGAATGCAAAATTTATGGAAGTGTAACAATCGATAAATCTTAATTTTCTTGTGGTAAGCACTGAAAATAAATGTAGAAGGAAAGAAGAAAATTAGGGAGAAAAGTAAGCAAATATTTGAAAAGGGAATTTGGCAGTCAGAAATACTAAGGTATTTCGAAAAGTGGGATGCTTTTGAATATACTTTCAGAATACTTCAAGGAATTTGAGTGTTCAAAGAGGAAAAAAAAAAAAAAAAAAAAAAAAAAAATGCTTTGACGTGTACACCAACAAATACCATCAACTGAGCTTGGACTAACGGAAAAGACAAAAACGATATCATTGCAGATTAAAGTGAAGAGCGATTGTTTTTAGACTATATGTTTGTATAAATTTAAATTACGTTATAGAACATCATACTTCATAAACGGAGAATCCCATGATTTCGTAGTCGAATTATTTGAATATTCAGGAATTTATCCAGTGATGTATGTGGATGTCACCTAAAGACGTTCTTGATGAAACCAGTCTTCTCTTTCATCTCATGCCTTTAAAATGACTGATAAAGAACTGAAGACTGATAAAGGCTCTGACTATATACTGATGAAATGGATTGAATTGGATTATTAAGTTACGGCAAAGCAGGGCTATCTGCCCTAAAAGAAGGGATGCCTAGGTAAAGAACTTTCTAAGGGAAACCAGCTGGCATACACATTACAATGAGAAAAACCACGTAAACGGCCATGCAACCAGCCCGTTCGCCGGGATTCGAACCCCGGAGCGAACTACGAGTGTTCAGCGACTTTACCGTTCGGCCGTTCGTGTGCCTTTATGAAATGGAAGGCGATAATTTTATTTAAAATGAATGTCACAAATACCAAGATGTTTTGAAACGTTGCATGCTTTTTAAAATACTTGCAGAATGCCTGAAGAAAAAAAGCAAGCCATTAAGAAGAAAAAATAAATTTTTGCATAAAATTTATTATTTTTTTGAATTTAAAACTTTTTAATCTTATGATGTTTGATTCTTGCGATTTCAAAAATAATATATTTGACTAAAATATGAATAACATTTTAAGAAACTAAATGTAGGATGACAAAATTGTGTAAAGCAATGAGCACAATGTTAAAGCTGTTTAAAGTAATATATGCAAGTCATCCTAAGTTAAAATGCCGGTCATACATCTTTCTCATTTATATATCTTTTCTGAACGGAACATTGAAAGGCGTGTTAACTGTGCTTTACTGTATTTTTTCTTTTAATATATTCAGTTTTCAGATGCATCGTAGTCTGGGACACAAAGTATTCTTCCGAAAGAAACGCAATTCAAATAAATAAAATAAAATCTTGGAAAATTTATATTAATAAATATATTTAAAATGGTCAATGCGAAAAATAAATAGAAAATTTTAAAACAATTATCTGAAGAGACAATGCAACACAAACAATTAAAATAAAAAATTAAAAAATACTTAAACTAATAACTATGACCAAAAAAAGAAAAAGAAAATTATTTGAAGAAAAAAAAAAATAAACGATGCGCCTTTTATTTAAATTACGCAGTTCGAATGGGTAAATAGAAATTTTTAAAACAGTTATTCGAAAGAAACCGTGCAAGTTAAACAATTAAAATGAAATTCGAAAAAGAAAAAATTACTTAAAATAATAACAATCATAATTAAAAATATAATATAAAGAACATTATTTGAAAAAATCTGATGTGTACACCATATGACTTCCTTGTACGGAATATTAAATTATACGCATTTTTTCTTGCATTTCATTTAAACTTATTGGACTGAATTAAATCTACTTCGCTGACAGCGCATAAACCACAATAGAATAAATGCATTCTTTAAAATTCACTCTAGTATTTGTTTACCATAGCGACACTCTTGCGCTAGATTCACTTAACAGCATTAATAATTATATAACAGTTAACTTATATATTTCGTTCATATTATAACTCATAATGGACAAAATTTATATCATTTAAAAAATAGAATTATCTAATCGTTGCCACATGTTCTATTCAAATACTATATTAAAGCTAGAATGATGTATAAAAGAAATTAAGCAAACAAAACAAAAAAGAAACAGTTTTTCACAGACGATTGAGTATTTCTCATTTAATTAATTCGGTTCTCACTTCGCGAGAAGGCAAAAATACATAAAAACTCAAAATATCTATATTAAAAATTACTAAGTAAATCTTAAACACTTATTTCCTCGAAAAAATTCCAGAAGGAATTAAGCATGCTATAATTGGCAATAATAAATGAATGTGTTATCTTTGTTGTTGCGAAGCTAAATTTCTCTAGATTGGCAACAAATCCACTAGTCTCCTGTTTCAAATGTAAACATCAATGGCCGCCATTAAAAAAAGGCTTAGCAGCACTTAGACAACTTTAAAATTGTTGATAATTCTAAAAATATTGCATACAGATTCACTAAAGGCATAAAAACCTTAACCGGAAGATAAAAACAACATAATACAAACATTTTTAAAGCAAAAAATGTACAATTTACAATCATATAAGAGAAAGAAACTGAGATCACTGAGCCGAGTAACAGAGTGGATATATATATAAATATATTTATATACGTTTGCTGCCGCCGATTGCAACCAAAATACGAGGTGCACATCTACATGTTATAGCAGTCCTATATACAAAATTTCAACGTTCTGAGGCGATTCGTTTTTGAGTTATGCGTGATAAGTACGTACGCACGTACGTACGTACGTTCGTACAGACGCCACGAAAAATTCTGTTCAGAATTAATTTTAAAGCAGTTTTATAATTTTTTTGAAGGAAAAGAGTATTTTATTCTGTCCTTACGTACAGATATCACTCAAAAACATCGTTAAATTGCATTCGATAGCGGTCAAAATGGATATTTTCGTTGAAATATGCTGCCTGAAACTTTTCGCGATTACAATACAAGGAACGATTGTGACTTTTTTCCTGCTCACGGGAAAGGAAAATAGGTTGCCATATATTGACAAGTTCACCAAGTGAACTATTCTTGCCACAAACTGGGGAAAAAAAAAAAAAAAAAAAAAAGAGCGCCAACATAAATTTGTGAATTTCTCCGTAAATTTCGCACCAAATCTTACAAAATTTCATATTTAGACATAATTTGAGTCGTAGAATCGAAATATGGAAAAAAATTGGTATGTTATTTCAGAAAAAGTTCGATTTTGTGTCAGAATAACTATGTTAGAATAGAGCTATATATAAATTTAATATATATACTAAGTCGCGCTTTCGAGACATGAAGAACGGAATTTGAATTTCGTCAATCGGCCCAGTAGAACGAAAGATATAGAACTGTCCCCCCCCCCGCAGTGTAAGTTTGCTTATTGCTGGTTCAAGTGGCTTAATTTTATTGCTTTGCGCTTTGCTGCCGTTAGCGTAGAAGGGGGTTTAAGTTACGGGATCTCGTTGAGCCCTGTAGGCTAGTTTTATTACTTGTTAATATTTCAACTTTTAGTTTCAATTATCTGACTTTTCGCCTAAGCAGAGGCGAAGTTTGTTAGTGTCGAGTTGACGCATTGTAAATTTTAGATAGTTAATAAAGGGTACTTTAACCCTTCTCCTGTACAGTTTCCTGCTATTCCAGTATACAGACAGAAGTTCTTTCACTGGACTCTACTAGGTAATATATATATTCTGTCACTGGAGGCAGATTTATGAGGTCATTCCAGCTGCAATCGCGAGAGTTCGAAATTCTGAAGTACCCCCAAATTATTAATTAATTTTAAAAAATAATGAACATATCTTTTATCTTAAGATCAATAAGCCACCTTCCCAAAAAAACAAATTCAGATGAAACGGGACCCTGCATAAATCCTTCACTACCTGTTGAAGCGCGTATCTTTCACAACTGCTTATTTTCAAATGTTATATTTGGGGGATAAAATAATATCCGAATATTTTTCTTATGGTAAAATACAAAATTAGACAGCTTGGATAGAAATTAACGCTGTGAAATAAAATTGAAATATTTATTTGCTTTACCGAGCAGATAAATATTTATCATAATAATACTATTTCTTTCTTCTCCCCTTTTTTAACGCTACATTTTTATATGTTCGCCACTATCAGTGCAGCGCTTTTCTTTGCTGTTATTGTGGATTACATTGCTTTATGTATCGTTCATTGGGTAGCTGCAATTGTTTCGTGTGGTATTACAATGAGTTGGTCAGTATTCCTATTTTTTCACTACTGGCCATCCAAAATGCAATACCACTAAGGAAGCGCATAATAGACTTGAAATCTGCATCATACATGGATCTCGATATGACATGCAAATACAGTATTAGCCGTGTGCATCAGTAATGCCACCTAAGAGTACTTTTAAGAAGGTCGGAATAATATGCTGCTTCAAGTTTTGGAATTGTGTGTTTTCCGGCAGTTATTTTACGTTAAAAACTTCAGAATGCCTCATCGAGAAAAACGGCATCATTCCTACAAGTTTCTGAATTTCGTAAAAGAAGAATTATGGTTTATCGAGATTCCACATTGGTCTTCCTAGAAATCGATGCTGGTGTGGTATTGTGAGGCAAATATGGAGTCGATGTGTGTTAAATGGGGCAGACTACCGATCGGAGTGGCTGCATCATCCACGTCCACATCACCGGAGGAGAAGATGAGCATGGCAATGACGGATCGCACAGCAACGTCAAAACTTCTAATACAAAAATTAGGATTTGTTCCATAAGAACTTGGGATTGCACGTACAGTTCGACATTGTCTGCAGAGAGTTTGCAAGGCGTCTATTGCTGTGATTACTGTTCACTCTATACTACAGGCACTTTTCTGGGGAACGACTAATATGCTGGCAGTGATCAGTATTCTGGTAGCCTCGGCGCCGGGGGTTTAAAATTCGCGGACCCGGTCCCTGGTATCCGAAAGAGCAGCCAGTATTGTTCTGAAGGGTAGGTGACTTCGGCCTTCTGAGTAGCGGCGTAACAACTGGTCCTTCTTCGGCTCTTCGCTCCGCGCCTTGCGTGCGATCCTATGACACCTGCCTGGTAATTCTAGACTAAATGGGTGAGCCTTTTATAGTGCGTCCTTAAATGAGATGCAAAACAAGTACATCTATAACTATACCACAGGCGTATGTGGTTGCAGAAGGATGCTGAATCCTGGAACGGATAAACAGATTGTAGAACATTTTCTTTTCTGACGAATCTCCTTTCAGCCTGCAACATCCTGCTTATCGTATCCGTATCTGAAACAAAAAGACATCTTCAAGTTTAGAGAAGAACATTTGAAAAATGTGTTGTTATAAAATAAGAGGCTGAAAATAGAAGTAATGATGTTATAATAAATGGCAGTTTACATTCTGCAATATGAAGACCAAGCCAGTCTTTTACAGTTTATCCTTCAGTATTTTCTTTTAGTTAAGATGCGCCATAGAAATTTAAATTCCTTTTCACTCCTTTTAAAACTTGGTGTTACGGATATTGAAAGAGTAATGCATAAAATGATTTATTATATATTTGTATATTCGAAAAAAAGGTTAATATTAATAACTTTACTGATATTTCTGAAATCGCTTTGCTTTTGCTAAGCTGTAACGTTTAAATACAAGTTAAATTAGTTTCAGAAAGCAGTCCCAACAGTAGCTTGTTCTTAATCATATTCATTAATGAAAAAAAAATTTGTTTACTTTTGTACTTTGTAAAAAAATTGCAGATTACCAGAAATTAATTATATCAATAGCAGAAATAGTCAATAGCTGAATGGCAGAAATTCATTAAATTTCGTTTTTAATAAAGAATTAGTTTCGAGATCAATACTTTCTATTTGTATGTTTGTATGCATTTTCAAGTTTGTTCAGCAAGTGAGAAAGAGATTTAAAGATAAGATTTAAAGAAAGAGATATAAGTACTACGTAGTTCTTTTTATTCGTAAAAATCGCTAAAATAACTTTTAAAGGACTTTTGGAATAATTCAGCATATTCCGTAAAGCTGCTGTTATCTTCAACAGATTCAGTATGCTCTTTTAAATATGGAAACCGACTTTTTCTAATTTGAAATGAAAAGCTTTAATTTCATTTTGAATGCATTAATGCCATTTGCTAAGCTAAAAAATAACTTGTACTTGTCCTGAAGTTTCAGATTCAGATTACTGAGTTGGCTGGTAATATTACTAAAATGCTTGATCAAATAACCATTCCTTATCACATAACAGGTCATGTGATCACACAACAAGCCTGCTTCCTCATGCAGTTCATTCTTCTCTTCCAGAAAATTACGAACACAATTTTAATCTTCTAAATCTACCGAGACCTTGCCCTCTAGAAAGCTAGCGCACCTCATAGTAAAGATGAGATTACCGTATTTGATATTTAACTATTCGCAATATTCACTGAGTTCTCTTCTTTTTAACTCTTGGAGCATGAGGGTTAAACATAACTTGCTTCAATTCTACAACCATTCAGCTCAGTGGCTATTCATGTGTAATGCAGTAATACTTAATGGATAACGACTTAAAAACTTTATAATAAAATTATTTAAAAACTTTATAAACTTTATAATTTTTAAAATTTTAGACAACACTGAACTGCTTCTTTTCCATCACCCATGATTTATATTTTCTAACTAACAAAAAGGCAATTTTATAAGAAACTTCCAATATTACCAATTGCCATATTTTCCAAACTTCGTTACATAAATGTCTCTTTTTTATTGTGAGATAAGTCGCAACAACAGCAAACATGTCTCTTCTTTATTGCTTTCTTTTTCCTTAACCACATGTTTTCTCCGTACTTCAGACTCGTAAGCTAACTTCTTTTCTTCTGATTTAATGCGATATTTCTCATGGATTCTTTTGACATCACGACTTCTGTTACCTGAGAGACTGCTTTCACAAACAGCGCGCAACGATTTTCTTGAAGGACTTGTAATAAATAAGAATTCATTTTCCTACAGTTCATTAAATCGTCGCTTGCTATCACCTTCTAATTTTCATCGGCTCAATTTTTTGAAAATTAATAAGTTTTAAAAGTTACAAAAGTTAATAAGTTACAAGAAAGTTTAAAAAATCAAGACTGTTTTTAAATAATTTTTTTAACTTATTTTATCATTTTAGTTGTTATAAAATTCTAAAACAGCTGTACAAATTTAGATTTAGGTTTTCATAAAGCGTTAATATAGTTAAGTTTAATATGTATATTTTTTTCATAAAGATTTTGTCTCTCGCTCGTAACATGAATGTTTGATCAAACGTGAGATTGCCTCCGGGCACAACCCAAACAAATCCAGTACAAAAGCTTTGCTGATGATCGATTAAATTTTAAGAGTATATCTACTATACATAATGGAAAAAGAATGATTCTCTCTAAAAAGCATAAGAATACATACAGCTATACTGAATAACTGTAGGTTTCCTTAATTAGCAGATTAGAGGAGCGGGAAGAACATGATATGCGCATTCAAAGTAAAATTTAAAAAAATAATTTTTAATATTATAGGTTTATATTTAAACCTTCGTGAAAACAGCAGTTTTTTTCGTCATGGAAACAACAACTTCTTAAAGAAATCATATAAGAGCAAAATTTTTCACACACATCGTATCAGAAGTATATCGAAAATTATAACACAATAGTCAGCTAAAACTAATTGAGTAATTGATCAGCATTTGCAAATATGTGTTGCTTTAAAATCAAGCAAGTAAAATACAAATATAATCAATGCGCACATGTAGAAATTCAGTGGTAAGTTAACCGTGTGTTTATGCATACATAAATCGTTATATTAAGTTATCCCATCTTCAAGCCATGCCATCTAATTTTTTTTTTTTTTTTTTTTTTTTTTTTTTTTTTCAGATAAAGACTGGTATTCTAGGTACTAGCTGAAAATTTTTACTTTGCCATACATATCGCAGGAAGTGTTTATTTCATGAATCCGAAGAAACACTTTCTAGTGTAGTGGCCTACTACATTTTTACACCCCGGAGACATTTTTTCAGCAACAAATGAGTTGCACTACCTGCTACTAAAATATATTTCAATTTCGGTCATAAGCGAATGAATAATCAGCAGCTGCAACAGTGAAATAATATTTAATGTAGCAATGCCATATAAATACTTAATTATTTTCATTCAGAGAAGAAATAGTGAACGTTCAAGTAGCACATCTGTTTATAGTAATGATATTTTAAGATAATAATAATGCAAAATATTTATCTTTGTTATTGAAGTTTGCATTAATTTGAGTATCTACCATAACGTAAACTATAGCTCAAGTGTTTTGCTTGAACATGGGAATGCCTACCTAATTTTTAAGTTTTTTAGTTTAAATCTTTTTTCCTGACTGCAAATGTAATGTAATACTTGGTTTCGTTTATCCCCTCGTTTTTAAAGATCCTTATAGTTACTCCTCTGTCAAGCGTATTTGGGATGAATTTTCGTATGAGCGTATCTACTCTAACTGCACTTCTCTCAAAGATCTTCATAGTAAAGTAACTTCTTTGTTAAGCATATTTGCAACAATTTTCGCTTGAAACAATCTACGTGGTTTCATGTAAGCTGACATCCTTTTAAAAGATTCTTATAGTATCCCCTCTGTCAGCTACATACTCAATGAATTTTCACGTGCACGCATTTAAACTGACTGAATATAAGCTGACAATTTTCCTAAAGACTCTCAGAACTGCTCGTTTGTCAACCGCATGTGCAACGAATTTTCGTGTGATTGCTTCTAAAATGATCGTGTAGAAGCCGTCACATTCGCTGAAAATTCTTCCTCTCTGTTCGCTGAAATTGCAACGGATCTAGGATAACCGCATGTAGGCCGAGGCTACTTGTTTTTAACCAGAGATGCTTTTAATAACTGAGTTCACCATATCCGCTCAAAGTTGGGAAACGGGGAGGTGTCTCGATTACTGAAGAGGCCTCAGAAGTCGAAAGAGAGGCAGCTTATGACGTTCCACGTCTTTTCCCACACCAGAGGAAGGGGGGGAGAAGCTTTGGTGGAACTCGTTTCGTAATTGTCGTTGTGCGAATTTTGCAGGCCTGGTCTCCTACTGAGTTCAAGATACGAGAAGGAAATGCTTTTCTCCGTTCCTGATGAAAGAATACGTTGAAAAAACGCAGCAAAAAACGAGCATGTTAGTATTTTGGATCGTAGTCTACAAGTTTAAACCAAAGTTTATTGTATTCTCAATTCCTCTATTCTTGATTAGTTACTAACTTCAGTTCTTTTTCTTTGGCTTTTTTAATTATTAATTTACCGCCACATACCTTCTTTGCAGTTTAGACCCTAACTCTTTTTTCCCCTTTATTCTAAGTTTATATTTCTGCTACTTTTACAAATGAAATATTAAATTTAATAAATAATAAACATAGACATTATACTTTTTTAATACAATGATATTCCACGAATGTTATCCCTTGCATTTCTATCAAAGTTAGGTCTTACAAGAAAAGAATTAGAATAGTGTTTCCTAAAATGGAAGCGATTAAAAATGCGACATAAAAAATTACGAAATTAAAGATGGAATCTTGGTAAAAGTTACAAAATAGGAAGTGTATTTAGGTTCTTGAAGTTGCGGTCGTGGAAAATGAGATGCGTCGATAATAAATGGTAAAGAAACCTGTAGAACAAAATTCACAAATAAAGTTAATTACAAAGGAGATTCAGAGTTAGGTAAAGATGACGAGAATTTTTCTCGTGAGTCAAAAACTTCTTGTTTAGAAATCTCTGAATCCAAGGTTATCTTCCGAAAGTGAATTTCGTACATGCTGGTTCATGTCTATAGATTTGATCTTGTTTAACGAAATTACGAAAATTAAAAAGGTTTATTTGAAACATAGTAATATTAATGTGAAGAGAACAGAAAAATCATGTGATGTTATTCCTATTCTGGTTAGGGCCATATATCTAGAAGTTCTAAAAAAAGGAAGGAATGTCTTGGAAGATGTTAAAAAAAGGGTGTAGGAAAGTGAGTGCAATGATTCAAACAGCAAAATGTTATGTGAAAGAGATATGGACATTGATGTAAACTGTGGATAATAATTCTTTGACAAGTATTATGGTGTCCATTAATATATAACATGTTCTCCAATCGTTCATATTATTGCCCAGTACTGGATGATATGAAAATGTGTTACATGAATTAAGAATACTTTGCTAATATGTATTCAAATGTTACTGTTATAATAACCAATGATCTTAATGAAATGCCTTCTTTTTGGGGTAAAAACTATGCAGACAACAGAAAACAGTCACTTTGCGACGGCTATAAATCTTTTAATTTGTAATGACTTCTAAGGTGGTCTTCATGAGTTGATATTGCTTTGATTAAATCAGTTAATGATATTTAAACTTTTGAGCCGTACTAATTGATGTCACCTCGAGCTAATCCTAACAATAACTCAAATTGTTGTTTAAGAAGAAAAAAAAAAAAAAAAAAAAAAAAAAAGGAAAAAGGGGGGAAAAAGAAAAAAAAAAGCGAAGTTTCAAGTTTTTGAATATCGGATCTCTTCTACGACTAGTAAAATTCAAGGCTTTCGATGTCTCATCCCTGTTAGAAGTCAGACATGAGTTTAGTAGGGAAAGCTGAATTTCTGTGCATTTTTAATAACTATTTATTAAAAGGCTACTTTTTTCTGAAACTGTATTTTTTTTTTTTTTAAGAAGGAGAACCCCCCCCCCCCTCCTTCCTTTAAAAAGGACAAAATCTTTAAGAATCTATCTCAAGCTATCTCCTTTCTTCATGGGATAAGATCTTAAATAAATTGATTAATGAATAACTGATAGATCTCTTCAATATAATAATTACTACCTGGCTATTATTATGAAGCAAATAAAGAAAGATGTCTTATCAGAAGTATCATTGCTCTGTATTGATAATTTGTTGGATTTGTTTTTGTGGTTATTGTTAATCCTTCTCGACATAAATTATCCGAGAACTTGAATAAAAATAAAACTTTACATTTAATTAATCATGTGATTAAACGCAATAGTGACATTAAATAAAATGTACAAAAAGGGATAGCTCGAGAATAAAAGTAAGATAATATTGAATTACGTAAAGATAATTTTGATATGTTATTTATATGAATAACAGGTACTAAACTAGAAACAGATATTAACCAAGTTGTACAAACATGCGTAGATAACATATTACTGATAATACTGGGAGAGAGGTAACGTAATATTGTTAGAAAATCGTGTCAAGTCTTGTCTAAGTAAAATAAAGAACTGAAATTTGAAGGTGGATTTCGGTACTGAAAAGATTCAAAAAAATCAATTTTTTCCCTCGGTTAAAAGATCCTCGAATTTCAAGCACGCAATAATTCTAAGAAACTTTAAAAGTTTTAATAATTTAGTTTTCTTAGTCGATGAATGGCTATCTTGATCGGCTCATTCAGAAATTTCGAAATGAGGGGTTCTGTATCAAATACCGTATTATATGGCATTAAAAAATCTTTTATTAATTCATATGTTGTTTCAGATGTTCATGAAAATAATCAGCTAGCATATTACAAATAAAACCTAAGGTCATATTTAAAATATGCCAGCTTGTATTATAAATCTAGTTGAAGGTATCCGTGTTAACTCCACTGGTCATCAACGACTTTAGTGTTGATGGTCAACAATATGGAGCGATTAAAAATATTTAGAACTAAATACCATTGGTAAATGTTAAGACTGTTGTCATAGGTAACCTACAAGTTGATGGTCACCGGTGCGGTATAACGCAGCAAAACGTCAAGAAGTGCGTTTATTTCTTTTAAGCGCTCGTTCAGTTTTCGTCGTGCTAATTTATAGTGAAAAATTGTCTGCTTACTGTGGTGCATATAACATACTATATCTGCAGTAATCTTCTTCTAGAATATAGGATTCAACAATCAGCATATGTATGAATATGGAGTGTGCAAGCTATAGTACAAATTAATGCGTATATATTGACTGAGAGCAAATATCCGATGGATGTTGCACAACACAATCTAGTTTGTATTAGCTGTATCAATTGAGAACCGCGTGAAATTATCCAAAACTTTTGGCTTTTGGTCATAGGATTCAAGAGGCGTAATATGGCCTACCATTGATCGAGCAGTAAAATCGGTGAACGCTGATAGTTTAACCCGAAATCAAATCCCAGCGAATGGGCTGGCTGCATAAGAGTTTTAAAATTTTTCCTATGTGTAACGTCATGTGAGCCAGTACATCTTAAAAAATTCTCCGCAAAAGTCATCCTTTAGGACAGATAGTACTCTTGTACTTTCTAGTAGTCCATTCCAGCCAACCAAACAGGCAACTGTGATCATCGTAGCTTGCATCAATAGCTCGATAATCAAATGGCGAGTGATCGGTCAGTCGACTGAAATTCAAAAGATATTTCATCATGAAAGATTAAAAAAGATAAAGGTCAATTTAGTTTTATTAACAGTTATTTTATGTTAATTATCTTTATTGCTTTCTCGCTTTCCTGCTAGAATGCTAATTTCTAGTTCGCGCGTATTCAAATGAAGTAAAAGGAAATAGTACTTAAAGGAAGGTTTTCAACTGTAGAATCAAAGCGCGTTCCGCCTGCTTAAAACCACGTTAAAATTGAATCTGTCGATAGCAGTTTATCTGAGGCGTTGCATTATTCTCGCCAGTAGGCTTATCACGGCGATATTAGGTTTCAGGCAACCTACACATATTGTGTCCGTGTAGCCTTTGAGCTAACTTATTACTTTTCAGTTATGCCATAAATGCTGGATGGTTCTAGCACGAGCAGTGCCTTCTGTTAGTCTACTGATTTTAATAAAAGGTCTTTTATACCCTGTCTAAGTCTCTGTTGTAATTTCCAAGACATAGCGAAAAGTCGCTTACGTCTTCCAGAGTTCTCATCTAGTTTATGCTACCAGAGTTATAAAGTTTAACTAAAAGTAAAACTTCATAAAAAAGTGTGCATTTCACAAAAATTTCATAAGTTAATGTTACGGAATTAAATTTCTTAGGTGAGAAGGAGCTGAATTAGCTAGAACTTTGTAACTAGAAAAAATTGAGCATGTTGATATTAGAGACATCCATAGCTGAGACTTTCTAAAGTAGTATAGGATCGTTGCATTTAGTAAGTTACGCTGCCAATATAGATCACTCACTTGCTTTTGTAAATGTTGGCACTGCATAAACATAAGGCTCAGAATTATCAGTTTCCAGGGTTATGGATTTCGGCAAAATTTAAGGACTTTAACTTATCTTTAGAATTTAATTATTAATTGCTTAAAAAATTGAACGATTTAAAAGCAATAAACATGCTTCTTAGCAACTTAAATCTTCATTTCAGCTCTAAATTAATTTTTTTACTATACACATTTTAATTATATATTTCTTTACTAATTTATAAACTGTTGCATTCTGTTTTGAGGTGAGACAAATTTGAAGAAACAAATTATAAGGAGCTTGTCAATAAACCTTATTTTTATTTTACTTTTTTTCTTTTTATTTTTTTTTAACCTGCGAAAAGATTTCCTGTCTTCAGGGCTGCGGGAGTTGAGGACAAAGAAACTCGTGCACCTGGACCTAAGGCGCACCTACCTGCAGGAAGCAGATGGATTCTGTCCGAGTGCGATGGAAATTTCCTTATGACAAAGCTATTTCTTTGTACTCCTTTTATTATATATTTCTCCAAAATTCCCATTAGACTTTAAAATGAATGAGAATTTATCATTAGATATTAGAATTATCGTTAGATTTTAAAATCTAATGAAAGTTCTTATCAGATTTTTAAATAAATGAGAAATTATTATCTTAGTATGAACTGAGTTTCTATATACTGCCAAAAGATGGCAGAGAAAGAATTTCATTTGAATCTTAAAAATTAAGTAAAATTAAATTTTAGACCAGTCATTTTCAAAGTGTGTTTTGAAAGATACTTTTTCTGCTAGGTTGGTAAAACTCTGGAGTACTCTTTTTCTTATAATATAATAATTACATATATTTACTGGTAGTTATGAATTAGTTTATATTATTCAGTTAATTGTTAACAGTGACGTTCTGCATGGCTCGATCTAGGACGGATGTCACCTTAGTGTCGTCTATATGTGCATTTATTATTATTTCATTGTTACTTTATTTTCTTTTAAGAATTTTTCCTCTTTATAGAACAGCTTTATTTAGATGGGTGTCTAAAATCACTGCCCAAGATTTAAAAGTTTGAGGAACATTGCTTTTCACAATATCACTTCAGTTAGGCATCATAGGATCTGTATAAAAGATCTATGCGCTTCGAGAAATGCCGGCAGAAATTCCTTTTCTTCAAAAATAAAAGAATATTCTGCCTCATTTTGCCGGAAGTATAATTTCAATGGATGAAATAAAAATAATAAAAATAGTTATTTATAATAGTTTATTATGCATTGTTAAATCATAATAATATATTATTAATAATTAATATTATCTTTTTACCATTTTTACTAATATATAATCTTAATAATTAAAGATGTATTGCAGAATATGAGAATTAATAAATAATAAAGAAAGATTTAAATGAGAAGAAACAACACAATGAATTGCTTCCCTTTTTTTTTTCTTTCTTTTTTCTTCTTTTTTTTTTTTCCCGTTATTCTATGCATTAATAAGATATATCATGCTTAAATAATGAGAAAAAAAGGTGACCATATAATAAAAATTGTTTATTCTTTTTTATTTTTTTATTTATTCTTATTCTCTCTATTATCAGCTATAATGATACGTAACAAAAAAGATACGCAATAAATAAGAAAATGAAGAAATTAATTAGAAAATTGTTCATTTCTTCATATTTAAATGAAGTGTTTCTAGAAAAATGGCGTAGAATATTTTTACTTTTTGCAGAAGAGAAACCTGTGCCAAATTTTTCGAAATCCATTTATTCTAATAAAGTAAGTAATAAACGAACAACCTAAGGTTGAAATTTCAAATTGTTTTAAAATAAGTCAGCTTCTATTTAAGCTTAAATATTGCTAGGTTTTCTGTAGGACCTCGTTATAATGATAAATGTTTGGGAAAAAACGAACATAAAAAAGGCATCGCCAGCTGGCTTACATCACGCCCCTGGTGGGACTTAAACCCACAGTCTTTGGCTCCGGAGACCAACGCCTTATCCATTAGGCCAGAGGAGCTCGTGTGTTATTTCTATTAAAGTTTATAAGTAATAAAATATTTTTACATAATTTTTACATAAAAAATAATAAAGAAATAAATTTACATGAATCTAAAACGTTTGCTAAATTTTCAACAAATTTAGAGCCTATATTATAGTACTATCTTTTTAAATTATAAAATTTGTTGTTCATTTGTAATAGTGGTGATTAAATTTTGCGAATTCTATTATTTAGGGTCCATGCATTTCTTTTCTTTTCTCCTTCTTATAATTATAAGGTTTTATTTAATTGGGTTTCTCTTTTTATTTGTTCGAGGCCAAATACTGAAATTAAATTTCGACCTTCCTCTATCGATCTGATTTTCTTCGAATTTTTGACACATACGTATTTGCGATTATATCAAATAATCCTCAAAACCTTTCACAAAATTCAACAAAGGATTTTTAAAAAAATTTTGTTTATTGTAGAATTTTTCGCGCAAAGAATCGTTTAGAACTCAAACTAATCATTTTGATCTTCTCACTATAATCCTCCAAATTTCTCAAAATTTCTAAGGCAATTTTCCAACTTTTGCTGGATTTCTAAAATTTGTTCGGTTTTTAACTGTGGTGTGGATGCTAACAATGATGAATTCTTAAATCAGAAGATATAATCATTCATTAAGCAGGGCCCAGGATTTTAAGTGGTGATTAAATGGTACTTCTAAATGAGACCGATATTTAATTGAATTAAATGTAATCTTATATCAGATGTAGAAAGAATAATCTGCCTACAGAACTAGTGGTTTTCTTTATTACTTTTCTGAGTCTATTGACTAAAAAACATATTAAAAATTATATAAAAAAAACTTTTTAATTACACAACTTAAATAAAATGCGCTAAAACCTAAAATATATTCTTAGCTGTCATGATATTTTTGGCCATATGCAACTGAAAATAAAATTGTGAGGTTCAAACAGAAGAATCATATTAGGACATTTAATGAAACTTAAGAAACAGTGGAAACAGTAACATAGTAAGAATGACTTCACGCGATTCACTTCCATGTGCCTTTAAGAATTTAAAATTAAAGTATCTGTGCGACTTTCTTCTTAGTTACGCATGATCAATAATATTACGACAGCTGAAAGCATTTTTTTCTTTGTAATATAGTATTTTATAACTTTAAAATGCTTTTTATACATTTTATATTCAACTATGCTTCGTTTATCTGTTTGAGACAAATCTTGAAATCAATTCTCACCTTCTTTTACTGAATTTCCTGAAATTTTGCATACATAATATATATTTTTGATAACAATACGTTCACAACATCACCCCCACCTTCAAAATTTGAAGCAGATTTGTTGTTATTATTATTTTTTAAATTTTATGTTGAAATCTTCTCACATAACATTTTGCTTAACAATTAACACTTATCATTACCGAATGATAATTTTCACCTTCGTCTAGAAAGGAAAAATATTTAATTCAAGTTGTAGAGACATTAGGATTTTTTTTTTTTTTTTTTTTTTTTTTTTTTGGAAGCAGACAAGATGAAAAATTAGCAACGCCTTCGCCGGGAATCGAACCACGGACCTCTGGAATACCAGCCCAGTGTGCAGAACCACTACACCACGAAGGCACGCTAGGAAGGCTTTTGTTCGATATTTTAAATAACTTGCGACTGCTATCAGTGGCATATTTTTAAATTAACAAATTTAATCTGTCAGTGTGAGCAGCTGTACGATTTTAAGATCGGAATTTTAAATCAAACAGAAATTTAAATGAATTGAATGTAATCTGATCAAATAGATTTACCAGACATTAAATAAAAGAAAAAAAAAGTGATATCACGTAATTAGTTTCTGTGCTGATAAGAATAAAATAACTTGTTTTAGCTCTAATTCTTTGCTAACATTTAGGGACGGTTTATAAAATTGAATGCCAAGGACCAAACTTTTCATAGAGACCCTCCCTAGAGTTTTTTAATTTTTTTCTTCTCCAAAGCGCCTGAGGTGTTATAAGTTTCGAAACTCACTTTTTTCTCCGTATCACTGTTGCCACCAAATGTTTTGGCCACGCATTATTTTAAGAAGATTAAATAATGAAGAATCTGTATGTATGCTTTCTAGCACAATGGAAAAATGACGGCACCTAGAACCACTAGATTTTCAATGCATGTAGTCCTTCATGTACGTTTCTAAACCCAACGTTCGAGACGTACTGCATGTACGTCTCGAAACCAATTTTGAATTTCGTATTTATTTTTTATTTATTTATTTTAGGTTTTGTACAAATTTAACGATTTTTTTAGTAACAAATTTAAATGCAAAAAGTGGCAACACTGTTGGACATGGCGTCACAAAAATGAAGCCAAGGAACTTTCAACAACATGACGTAACTGCCTTTCATGGCCGCCTTACAGCGTACAGATGAAATATATTTTTAAATAAATTTATCCTGACTTTTAGAGCAAATATCAACATCCAGAGGCTCAGGAAAGGGTCTTTAGGCATTTTTGCTTAAAATACCGTTGAACGTTCCACTGGTGTTCTAGGTTTTACTATGTCGTATAGTTACCATTTACATATTTTCATGTACCTAGATTTTATTGAATTTGGAGCAGTTTTTTCAGTTCTTCTGGTTTTTCTATATACTAGGTAGAAAATCATTTATATTAAATATTAAAATTAGAACGGGAGACTTCTAAACATTCAATGATGAAAGATAGCATGTAGACAACACCGATTAGATTGCAAGCAAAACCAACCAGAAACTCGCTTATGGCAGCGGCCATGATAAGTCGTGACGTTATACCGTGATGTTTCATTGCACGGGGTATACGGAGGAGGTTTATTCCATTTTTTCTATCCTGCTTGACTTTTATCTCCAGCATGCCAGATTGTTGCCATTGGACAAAATGTAAGACAATTATGTTTCAATTTAATCAACAAACTCGGCTATTTGAAAGCGATGTGTTGCCACTGCCAAAAATGAAATACTTTTATTTTCCATGCTCCAGCGTGTTGCCATTCAGTAAAGCCTAATTAATATATTTAACTTTCAGATTTAAACTGAAATATTACTGAATAAGCGATTTAAAAGTAATCAATACAGTTCTTATGAATATTTTTTTTTACTTTTAATGTGATTAATTTAAATAAAAATGCATAAAAATCATTTAATTAGAAATATTAAATATTTTTATGAAATTACACTAGTTGGACTAATAATTTTATATAAAATAATTTTATATATTTTTCTTTATTATGATAACTATTTTAGGCGGCTGGTCGCGCGAGTGAGTAGTTTTTAAGAAAAATAATATTACGAATATATAAAAGTATATGACAACCCCTAACACTCAATCGGGAATTCTAAAGGTATACTGTTTTTAATTTTTTGCGATTTTAATGTTGAATTTTATGTGTTAGTACGAAGAAAATAATGCTTAATAATGAAGCTAAACAGACCCAAAAAAATGTGTTGGCAAGATTGAGTCCGAACGCAGACTGGTAATCTTTGACAGTCAGCGAGAGTATAATACATCTTAACAAATCCTCTGATGCGATATTAAACTCTGAATCCTTTCAGACTTTCTTTTCTTGCTTCTTTTTTTTTTTTTTTTCCTTTTCCTATTTTTATGTAATACCGAAGCTAAATATATAAAGTTTTTCACGAAATAACTTAATAATTAATTAATTTTTCATTTAACGTTATTTAAATAAATAAATAAAACCGACTTCATGTTTTTATGGTCATGGTTTCAGTTTAGTATGTTTTATATAAAGTATAAATTTGTATATCTTAAAGTAAGATCTTAGTTTTTTTCTGTATAGTTGACTGATTAAGGATAAAAGCTGAAAAGGTCTACTTGCCTAGAACAAGAAAATGGAAAAAAAAAAGAAAAATAAACTGAAAAAATGGAATCTTAGAAGCTGTTAAAATGTCTTTTTGCTTCTAAGTTTATAAAATCTAGAACATGTTTTAACATTATAAAAAGATTTTCAGACCCTCTAAAATGGGCACAGATAGCAAATCTGGCCCATTTTAGATCTGGCCTTGTTGTAAATCCGTCCGTGGTGACATTCTCATAAAGTCACGCACTCCTCTATACTCCATAGGGGAATTGATTGTCTAATTGTTTCATAAGATAGTCATATACAATTTTCTGTGCTCCTTGGCTTCAGGAATATTTCTGCTAAGGTTCCAGCAAACGTCAGACAGCGAGTTAAGACTCCATCAGCTATGATGCTTCTCACTATGTTTATCGCTTGTAAGAATGAAAAGAAGAAATCTGGGTCAAAATGCAAAAAAGTGAAGTTTGTTGGCCATCAATAGCTAGAAAAGTAGATGAAAATCTGCACTTTTTATACCAAATGTGTGAAAATGCAGATGACAGACACTCTATTGTGCTACAGCTATTCATGTTCATTTGTAATAGTTGCAAGGAAGCAATGAAAAGAGAAATGTTACTATAATATATTAAGTATTATACTTACTATTCGACAATGTTTTAAAGCAGCGTTTCTCAAACTTTTTTAGGTGAGGGTCGTTTTAAAAAATTACAATATCCTGCTGACCATCTTTCTCTTTGTCTCATTCGAAAATACTTTATAATATGTTGATATCAGTATATTTATATTAAAAAACAATTAATTAACATTCATTTAATTTTATATTTGTCTTAATCAATTTGTTAATTTTATATTTGTTAATCAATTAAGTAGTAGAAAAAAAAGTTATATATTTTTTTAATAACTCAGAGCTATTAGAGTTTGGGTAATCTTTATGCTATTAGCTAAAAATTAAATAAATTTTGGTATTGGTGTTAATGACATGGATGAGCTTTCTGATTCTGCGCAGCTGTTTGTGTTTAAGATATATGCTGGTACGTTTAAGTCCGAGATCAAGTCGGTTTTGGTCCCCCCTTCTTTTTTAGTTAATGATACTTAGAAAAGAAACTGAATTATAACTTTTAAAACGTCATTCTCTATATTTCGTTTTTACTAATCATAACCAGAGGTTAATCACACGCTTCGCTTTGAATTTCATATTAAGTCCGATGTCATTCTAGAGATCAATTAGCCGTTCATTTTCATTCAATGACCGTTTGTTATTTTCAAAATTTTAAAGGAAAGGTCAAAAAAAACCCATGAAAGTTCGTTATATTTATCACTTAAAAAAATAAGTTTCAAACTGTGATTTCAGAGTTTCGAATTGCGAGCATTGGTATATTGCATAATCCTTTGCCAATAACGATATCATTTTTCACTAAAAATAGCTCTAAGGTTTGAAATGGTCAAAAATTTATCTTCTACACAACTAATGCAGAAACCAAGTTTCCCTTTAAACTCCTTTCATTCCTCGTGAGCATTGAAAACCATCAAAGAATTATCTTGGAGGCTAAGATTTAGTTCACTTAGTTTTAAAATACGTCTGAAAGATAGTCTACTTAGCTACGTGAAGGGGACGTATCGAGGACCAATTCTGGTCCACGGACCGCAGATTGAGAAACGTTGTTTTAAGAATATGTTCAAATAGCTTATTCTGAGTTTCAAACTAAAATAAAGACATTTCAGCATTTTAGGAGGTGTCTTTCGAATACCAGAAGTCAATGTAAGCTGCTACAAGATACAGTAGCCTGCGCTCGCTTTGCAAAGTTATTATTCTTCAGAGGCCTGATAATTCTTACAAAGCCATTCGAATAGTGATGTTTTTAGATGGTTATAAATATACAGAAATAAATCATACCTTCCGCTCGGAATGCAATTAAAAATCCGATATACGTTTCCGTATATATTATCCATCAAAACTATGTTTTAAAATAAATGTTTTCTTCAATTACGGATGTTAGAACATTTTGTAGAGAAGAAGTCTTTCCAAAAATTTTGGAGCATTAAATTATAATGCTCTTCCCTGTTTTTATCACCCCGAGACGTAGCAACTGCAGCCATTGCATGTAATATAAAATAATTTTATTTTAGCAATGTATGTACCCATGCGAGAGATCGTCAGCCTATATATCATTGACGGCCAACGCCTTTGATAGCATAGAAGTCCTTCGGTGTAATCGCATTTTAATAACCCCTTTAAACTTACTGTGTCGCCCAATACCGTTGTCCATATATCTTGATGAACACATGTGTTCCTTCAGATGAAAATTTGCTGCACCTCATACCGATGATCGTCAACACGCAGTTCATCGTTGACCAACGAACATGAGTGTCACTTTCGATTTAATTTTATTTTAGCAATGTATGAAATTGTTATAATTCTATACTCATTTTATTTTTAATATATCTAAATCATAAATTTTTTAGCATTTTCAGAATAATTTAAATCGATAAATGATGTTTTTAACGTCATAAATTACGCACCTGGTACAGAGATTTTTAATTTCTTTTTAACCTAAAATTTCTTTTTAATGTCTTAAGTCCCACTCTATTTAGATTTAAACATTCATGAATTTTTTTCCCTCGACAGTTTCTTTTCATTGGATATCGTCCAAAGAAAGCGCTCTCAAGAGTTGCCATCCAGTATTTCTTCCTGAAATCGATACGTATAATGAAGCATTTGCGATGAGGATAAAAGGAGCCTTACAAATGCAGAGCTTTGTCGATCTTTCTCGTTCACAATGCAAGCTGATGCATTGATTTTTACAGAAGAGCTCGAATTGGTGTTGATTCATAGCTTAGCACTTTTCATTTAGAATTGGACTGAAGGGAAGATTCAGTTTAATTCGAGTGGTCTCACATTACGTAATTTTAAACATTTGCTGTTGAAGTTTGTGAGGATTTGGAAAGAAGAGCATCAGAGTAAGCTGTTGCGAGGATGTCTAACATTTTATTCTCGAACTGGAGGAGGATTAAAAAACAAAGTGCAATCTCAGACCTTCAGGTTGCAGTCTAATATCTTAAATAAGAGTTATCGTTAAAAATTTCCAATCGTTTAAAAATATTGAAATAACATAATTTTTTTAATTGCAATGTAATCTTTGTATTCATATTCCACTTTAACACTCAGTTGTGAAGGTTAACAGTTACGTATATCTACTAAAGAATGGATCTTCAGACAGCCAAGACACAGAGCATAAAATCATTTATTTGAAGTTAGTTGGTTCAGAACAGCATTGCCAAACGATAGATTGGTTGTTATTATATTATTCCATCATTAATTAACGTCAATCACAAATAAAATGCACATCAAAATTCCAATCATAAATTAATATCCACTTTTCCGCCGACCGTATACCGATGGAAATTTTGGTGTTTATTACATTTATCGTTCAAAGAATAAAATTAATCGAAAAAAGTTGTCATAATTTATCTTAAATGCTGACGCGTAGTAAGAATGGCTTGAAATTAATATGAACTTCCGGATTACCCCCTTCTTCTTCCTGTTTGTTGCTTAATGAAGAGTTTATCAAACATCTTTGCAATGTCCAGTCAACGAAGAGAATTTACAAAACGAATGAGGACCATGCGCACAGCTGAAACTACAGATGTCAAGACCTTATATAATGATTTAAAAAACCGAGTAGAATGTGGAAGTTTCCTCGCGGTATAGCAGAGAGATGGTAGCTTTACATGCAGTTTCAGCGTAAGTCATAATACGGTCTGACAAAGGATAATGAATTCACTAAATATTCCACGGTTTTAAAATATCTCCTTTCCAAGGGAAGTGCAGTGAATTTTTCTTAACACAGCGCAGGTTACTTGAGATAGCCATTTATTTGGGGAAACCAAAGCAGAGGGGAGCAATAAAAAAAAAAGTGCCCATCGTTTTTTAGCTATTCAAATACTTAAAATCTAGTAGCACTCAAAAGTTTTCTGATATTTCTTCGTGGTCCAAGGCTGAATTTTGCTTAAAATGACGCATATCTCCGCGGCATAAAATGTCCTGAAAATGTCCTTCATTTTGTGAATATTCTCAGATTTCATATACAGTCGGCATGAGTTATGCCATTACCCGTTAGTTAGTAATGGAGCTATTTTTGTGCGATCGGAAAAGAAGCACGTTCAATTGAAGGAAATTATACAGTTCACCCCTAAAATTTATGAAAGAAGTTTATGTTTCTATTCCAAATGCGTTTGAAAAAGAAAAAAAAAAAAAAAAAAGTTTGTTCAAAACATCAAAAGAGTTTTAAATGCCATTTTGAAAAATCTTATAGTAGCATAAACCATACAGGAAACTTTAGCTTTAACGAAAATATTTGGCAAAGATGAATTATTTTATAAATTATTAAATAAAGTAATGATATAAGAAGATATATAACAGCTGAAAAAGGAAATAGAGGTTTGAAACCACTTTTGAGGACTGAGTGGATAAAACAACTGAACACTTGTAGTTAGGCTTCTTTCGGTTTTCAGCGAACGGCCTAGCTATATGGGTTTTTCAGACATTGTCTAATTTGAAGGAAATTTCATAAAGACAGTCACGAAGGTATCCCTTATAAGGCAATCAACATTCCCGTGCTTTGTGGTAATTAGTTAATCAGATAGTTAAATAATGATCCAAGTATAAAACTGAAATTGAGCCGAGATTTTTCCCATTTTTCCAGTTATCAAGTGCCTTTCAAAACCGTAATTTGAATTCTGCTTACTACGAATAAGCACATCAATGCAGAGTATATTTCGATAAATTGGAGGCAGAGAAAACCTGGTTAAACTTTGGTATTATGAAATCTATTGCAACGAAATGTTGCATTGCTGAACAGTGGAAAGAGATCAGCCAATCGATGCAGGCGAAGCTAAAAATTCTTTAAAAAAAAAAACCTAGAATGAGGATAAGTATTAGGTAAATCTTTAAGAATATAACAGATTTTGAGTACCTTAATGTTTTATTATTTTGTCGCGTAAAATTCCGCTGAAGCAAGCATAGTTAAGGAGGTTTTTTTTTTTTTTTTTTTTTTCACAAAAAAAGCACAATTTATTTTGCCATTCTGGGTTTAGAAAAGTCTGATGATTTTGTCTAACCTTTGTAAAAAATCTAATTTATGTGTTGTGAGTTTTATGACAATGTCTTTTTCTTTCCCCACCTCCGCTGTCTTGTTTTATCATTATTAATTGAAAATGAGATGAGACAAATGAAAATTTCAGGTTACATTTTAACACCTTGAAAATTTATAGTTAAAAGTTTAAATATATTAATCTTTATATTCAGATACTAAACTAATATGGTAAATAATTTTAAGCTAAACAATTACGATAGGTTTTATGTGTTACGAATGCATTTCCAGAAATTCAAGATAAATAAATATCAAATCATGTATTTAAAATGAGCTGTTCAAAACCGCAATACTAAGCGGATGATATTGCTATGCGGATGATCTCGATATGATATTACTCCATTAATGCTATGATGAAAATTTTGTTGTTATTTAATAATTCAAGGCGTTGTTGTGATCCCCCCCCCTTACACAGACCCGAACCCTTGAGGAGGATGCTTGCAATAAATACAACTTGCAAGTAAAATGGTAAGAATTTCTGTTTTGCCAAGACACGAAATTCACTAATAATATTTTCTTGGAGATGCTAGTAAATAATATCGAAATCGTACCATATTAAATCAAATTACATAAAAAGGTGACTGACACTTTAATTCTTTGCATAGCATGGTAATTCTGGAAGAAATATTTTAACCCGGAATTCATACTTTTATTTATATAATTACGTTACTTTTACGTTTTGAGACGGTGGTACAACAAAACATCTTTCCTCCGCGCTTCAGAACACCCTTGGAAACCTCATAGCTTTTTACATGCCGTGTCGTCGGCGAGAGGCCAACGAAGGCTACACCCCAGTTATTGGATTTTCTTCTTGGTCGCCGTTGCGATGGGGGAAATTGTGCCACCGGCAGCGCAGCAGACTTTCCGCTTCCACTGCTGCAAGCTGTGCTGGCAGAACATCTACATTGCCACTCTAGCAAGGTCTTCTTCTTCCGGCCGCCATCTTGGTCGAATTTTCGCCGTTCGCTGCAGCATTTGCAGCAGGCAAATTCTGGTTGCAATCACAGTTCTCTGAAACTGTTGTCCTACTCAAACTGAGCGAAAGATAGATGGAAAGGCATCTTTTGAAAAGATATTTTAAATCGCGAGAGAAATATTAAATAATGCCACTTCAAAAAATATTAAAGTGGGAGAGAAGGGAGTATTTAACCTGGTTTTGTCGAACAATGTATTGTTTATACCGTCATGTATAAAAGGATTTTGTGTTTTTAAAAGATAGCTTAATCTAAATAAACATAAATTTAAAAAAAAATGCAATAAACTGTCGAAAAACTTGGATTTTGAGTTTGAAATCAGTTAAACTCCGGGCAAAATGAAACCTTTGCAGTCTTAGGTTCTGACTATTAGTTGCTGATACTACTAGATTGACGTTGATCGCATAAAACGAAATTACTGTATTTCACAGAAATGACTGTGTTCTTTTAATTTCCGAAAATGTTATCAAAAACTTTAAATGTATTAAATTGAAACTGCATGGCTAGGTTTCCTTTGCAATATATGTATATTTCCCTTTTTTTTTACACTAATTATTTTTGCAAAAAAGTATAATATTTTCGTTTTAGAAGGCAAAATTTAATCCCAAAATTCTTCAGACGCTGTTGAGATTAAGTACAATATATAAATTTATCAAATTATTATTATTTTTTTTTTTTTCTAAGCAACCACGTCTAAAATATTGTCTGCATAAGTTCTTCAATAACGTTTTCTTAGATTTTGTGCTATCCCAGTGTTCTGCTGCTATGGAGATTTCAAAAAAGTATATTACGATTAGAAATTTGTAAATTAGTTCTTCATTTGCTCCTTAATAAAGGATGTATTCGTGATATAGGTTGTTGAAAGGTTTTAAGCATTTCTGCTGCCCTGTGAAATAGAATGCAATATTGTCAAAAATATTATAATAATCAAAGACTGAAGACGCTCAGATTTTCAAAAGATCTTTATAATCACGTGGAGTATTTGTTTACCACCAGACTCTTGCAATTACAATGCGGTCTGGTGAAATATCGCTTGTATATATCTGCTTGATGAAATGCCCAGAGGGCAGAAAAAAAAAATTCTACGAAAAGAAAAACTAAGAGAAGAGAACTTTTAAAAAATGGAGAAACAAGAATTATAAGTACTAAACTAAGGTAATATATTTGCTAACAGAAGTTAATTTAACATCTTTGGCTAAGCTGATGTCTTTTAATATGAAGAAGAAGGATGTCAAAAACTGAGTTTAGTTCTAATAGAACATTCTAAAAGATTAGATTTCATGTATGGATGTCGAGCCACTGTAGCTATAATAAGCTTGTTGATCGTAAAATGATTCTACATAAACTACCCACATTTTAAATCAAATATGAAATAATCATCATAAAAACAGCCTCAAATTATTCCAGATTTTACAAAACAATGGGCTATGAATTTGCGGCTTTGGTTGTTGTTTAACTGCACCGAAATGCACAAAATACGTCCTCAATTTCCAGGTTTGAACCCTACTGTATGGGGATTTGGTAAGAAATACAGTGCCAAATTCGGGAACAAAAGATTTTTTTGGAACAGTAACTGAAATTAGAAATGCAAAATCAATGGTCAGAATTAGTATTAAAAATAGTAATAATAGTAATAACAATTATATTGAATCCATTCAGAAAAAACATAAACCGCGTTTAGAAGTTTATATTAACCTACTAGGTCAATTTATCTAGTTTTAAAGTAAAAATTTCATTTTTTTAAAGGGAAGTAGATTTTAAAATTACAATCCACTGAACGATCCCTTGTTATATGACTATCAAGCTATTGATATATATTACGATGAAAATAGTAATAGTAGAAATAGTATTACGATGAAAATAGTAATAGTAGAAATAGTATAACGATGAAAATAGTAATAGTAGCAACTGCTTGCAAAGATGTGCAAGCAGTTGCGCAAGTAGTAGTAACTTGTTTTCGCACTAAATGAATTTAAGATCATACAACATTTGATGAAAATAGTAATATATAACCATAGCTTGATACTTCCGGTCATCAAACTTTCATCTTCCGGTCAGTACTCACGTGACCAGAAGATGAAAGTTTTCCATCACATTCCGTTCAAGACACCGTCACATATGAAAAGACTGCATTTTAAAAATATATAGCACAATGACACTCTGCTATATATTTTTTTGTTTTAATATTTAGTCAGTTTTCGGTTGGTATAGCCGACAATGTCCAGCTGAATACGTCTTTGTTTACATTAATGAATTATCCGACATCAATCAATACATACATCATAAGCTGTATTCATTATTTTGGATACAGGCGATACGATACAGAGTTAAAGTTAAAAAAATAAATGCTGTCAAATTTTGTTATACGGTGCTAAAAGTATGTTTTTTTAATGGTAATCATTGTGCGAAAAATTGATTGATTCTTGTTGAAAAACGTTGTTTGGCAGCACAGATAGCATTTCAAATGATTTACGCTGCTCAGCAATGCCCTCTTATAATATCGAAGATAGATAAAAGATCTTATGTGTCATGGATTGGCAAGAACGTACTTATTCTGGTATTTATTTGAAAAGAATAGTATTTTATCGTTAACTGAAAACAACTATCTGATGTGTTTAAAAACTGTTAATAACTAGTTTCTTACGGGCTGTGTTTAGTTTTTCAGTGGATTTTCAGTTGTACCCAATTTAACTGCGTAGGTTTAATTTTTTCTCCCCTGATAAATGGCAAATAATAATTTATTTTGATAAATGGCAAATGCGATCAAAGATTCTAAATTAGGAAGACCTCTTAAATTTTTAGCGCGATTATTTTTTTTTTCCTTTAATGAATGTGTACTAACCGGTTATCAAGCACTTTTCCTTTATTTAAGTTTCTGCTTAGCTTTAAATGTCTCAAATTAATCGCTGCCGTATGATAAGTAACAAATGAGTTAGCAGACGTTCCGTCCATGTCGTGCTAAATCAATGTTTATTGGTTTACTTATTACCTTGTTTCTGCAGGAATAGAATAATTCCGTGTCTATTCTCTGTGTTCATAAATTTCTTTAGCGTTTTCAAATTCCCGGTATTCTTCTGTTTCTGATTCGAAATTTATGTAATGCCTCAAAGTAAATCCCAGTTTCATAATTTGTGGAATTATAATGTACTGTCACCAAGTAAACTTGAATGTATCTTTCTCTTGAAAGGATTTCGAAAAGAAAGAGTGAAAATACTTTTACTAAACGTTAAAAATATTGTAAAATTGGAGAAAAAATCACATATATAATTTTAATAAGACTTTGAGGCGAGCGAAACATGTTCTTTTCCCTGGAATATTTTTTTTTTATCTTTAATTACAATAATTCTGTAAGTTTTCATAATATTATGACCTGATTATATATTACATATTAATGCATTTTACGTTACATAATTTAAGTATGTTATAAAAATAAATTAAGGATTTAAATTAATAAAATCCCCATTTATTACTTTTTAGTCGTTCAGTTTGTTAGTCAGCAACAAAATGATTAAATCTAAATGATATAGTGTTGCCCAAAATAATGGAAACATCTTAAAAAATAGAAAATTGTGCATATATGTAATATGATACAGCATTTAAAAATGTTCGAATTCTTCTTGAAACGGTCACATATAAATTCTGAATGGTGGCATTAGTTATTTTATACCATTCTTCTATCACAAATTACTCTGATAACTTGAGCGATGCTGAAGGAGGGAAATGGAATCTCTCGCTATTTTCCAGCACAGACCACAGTGGTTGAGTAATGTTTAATTCCGTGACGTATTCCTGACGTATGTGAAAGTCAGAGAAGATGTGCAATTTCATTTTCATGTTCTTCAAACCATGATCGAGTAAACTGAATTTGGTGAAAGGGAGGCATTATTTTCCTGAAAGATGCAGTTACCAGCAGAAAAACATGTATCTGCGTCATTCAGTGGACCTGATTGCATAAAATTGGCTATGCAATCAACGATATTTATTTTTTCTAATAAGGTGACGGCTGAACCTGTTGCAGGCCACGATATGACTGCCCAAAGCATAACTGAATCATCACCCTGTTTTACTCTTGGATATACATAGTAAGGATCGTAAATTTCTGCTGATTATTGTCCGCACGTAAACTCGTTCTGAAATAAGAAATAATGTAACGGATGACTCATTAGCAAATATTACTTGTTTTCATTAATCATCATTCTACGTTTTATGCTCCTGGTGCCACTATACTGTTCCGTTTGTATTTGTTTGTGAAACAAAAGGTTCTGAGATAGCAGGTTAGTTATAAAGCTTCCACTTGTGCTATTTCTTTGGTACTGCATATGTCGAAACTGGGTTCTATAGATGTGTATTGAACTCAGTAGTCATATTTGTCGCAGTATTTTTTTTTAAACCTAATTATTCTTTCGGCTCAGTGGCGTAACTAGAACTCTTGGGCCTCTATGCAAAAGTATTTCTTGTGCTCCGTAGTACCGTGGCCTTCTAGAACAAAGGTTTCTCGAAGGCCACGGTAGTACTCCCCCCCCCCAGAAAATCGATATTTTCAGGAGCCAAAATTTTGGTGATGATTTTTATCAGATCTTGATTAATAATTAAAAAATGATATGGACACCGCATTACTTCCTTGTACGGCCTATTCAATTTTACATATTTGTGGCTGCGCTTCAATTAAACTTATTTCCTCGAATGATTCTAATTTAATTAACCGATTTCTGAAGGCTAGAAGAAAATGGCATAAAAAATTGCAAATTTTCAACTAAATATCCCGGTCAGTTTTTGTTGCACTGAAGTCAAACTTCTTGTAATTTATTTTTTCATAAGTATAAAACTATCCCAAATATAAGGATCTGGAGACCGGAGGAAAATTTAAATTTGTTAATTTGTTTTATGTTGAATTTTTTTCCTATAAATTTGACATTGCCAAAATATTTTTCGTCATATAAAACTCTTCTGGATGGAAAGCTATTACTACGCTCAAAGACTGCCAAAATAAAGGTCGGGTAAGGAATTTTAAGTCTGATAAGGGCGTGGATATATATATCTAGAGTGAGAGAGAAAAATAGATATTTACAATTGCAAAAAAAAAAAAAAAAAAAAAAAAAAAAAAAAAACCGAAGTTCACAACTAGTTATTATAGCAGTCCCATATACAAAATTTCAACTTTCTACGGCTAATCGTCTTTGAGTTATGTGAGATATATCTCTATCTATCTCTCTATATATGTAATGATAGCACAATTTTGGAAGCACTGATGTAAGAACACTGAGACGTAGAAGCGTAGCAATGTTTTTAGCGTAGATACTTGATCAATATTAAAGAAAAACAAATCGAGCCGAATTTATTTCCTTTTGTATTTAAATTCGCATTTGTGGCCACAATTCATTTGGCACTCCAATCGTGCCTATTTCCATAGAATTTACATTTTTGATTCTATAGCCACAGAAGCGAGCATAGATGATTGCAGCAGCTTCTTATCAGGATGAAAGCGTAAGCGAAAAGTGACAGAGGAATTTAGAGGAAGAAGGGAGGGAGTCAAAAGTTTCAGTTCGAGTTAGAAAAAGCTTTGATGTACAATTATTTGATTGGGCAAGAGGTATCTGCATTATGCGTTATGTAGGATCGCATGATTAATTTGAATGACTCAATTTAGATTTTAGCGCTATTTCTAAGATAGAGAGATGAAGTACCCAAATGAAATAAAAAAATAAAAGTGTTATAGCCAATTAAAATTAGAAGTTTGCTTTCATATTTTTATCTTACATATATGTATATATATATATATATATATAGAGAGAGAGAGAGAGAGAGAGATACATACGTATGTACGTATACGCGAATGTCACGAAAAAATCCCTTTTGAATCTATTTTAAACCCATTTTATAATCCTTTTTGGAAGGAAGAGCCCTTTATTCTGTCCGTACGTACAGAAGTTGTAGAGGCATTAGGTTAATTGGAAAAGCCGGAGAGATGAAAAATGAGCAATCGCCTTCGCCGGGAATCGAACCACGGACCTCTGGAATACCGGCTCAATGTGCAGAACCAATACACCACGAAGGCACGCTAGGAAAGCGGAGGAAATACCTTTTAAAGTAACCAAAAAAAAAAAAGTCTAAATGGATTTGAGAATGGTCAAAATGGATATTTCCATTTAAATATGATATCCGACATTTTGGTTCCATTTAAATATGATACCCGACACTGAATTCAATAATAGCCAAGGGCAAGGCACCTTGCCCTTGCCTATAATAGTTATAAAAGAATTCGTCTTCTTTTAAGTTTAGCCATGTGAATGTAGTTCAGCAGGACATTCAAGGACCCCCTATGCCTTCGGGCCCCTATGCGGCGGCATTCTTTGCATACCCTTATTTACGCCACTGTTTCGGCTCTCCCATGTTTCGTTTCCCTCCCACATTTTGTCTTGCATGGAATATTTGGCTGTGAATATTGTGTGCTACCACGACAGTCATTTTCTTCACGTCCGATAATTTTGCAAATGAGATTACACATGCACCAACAAGCCGGGCTGTGGGCGGACTTCTCTGTAACTCAGTGAAGTTACTCATTTTTCTTCGGTATGAAATAAGTCGTACAAATCATAACTGAAATTTGCATTTTACACAACTTTGAGAACATATGTAAAATAATCACACAAAAGTAGGACTACTTTTACGGTGCACTGTGTGACAAATAGAAACGAAACTAACTTAAGAAAGCATTGTGGTTTTGTTATTTGGACAGTTTTAAATGAAAAATCTTACGCTTTTCGGTATGACGATACTCTGAGAATCCTCTAATGCCCGAAGGCAGGTTGAAAATGAAAGTCTTATGTTTGGTGCAATGTACCCTTTATTAACTAAAATAATGCTGCAGATGTTCATTGGTCACCTACAGTTGCACTGTCGTCGGTCTAGTACTTGTTGCATCTCATCTTTAATTAATTAAGATTGTAGTGTCTCACCATCTTAGGATACATAAACTACTTTGAGATTCGCTTTGAATGTAGGCGACTTATCGCTATGTTCAATAATCAAACAGACCGTGCGAAAGTGTAAAAGACCCATTTATTAAATTCAGGTAATTTAACAGAAGGCACTACTTGTGCTTATAAAGCCAGTCAGCATTTATGGCATAACTTAAAAGAAATGAATTCCAAGTAAAGCTAACTTAAGTCGCAAATAAGCAAAAGCTATAAGGAATGAATAATGCGTAAGTTGACTCAAATTTAAGCCGTCGTGACAAGACATAACAGCAAGAATAACGCAACGCCGCGGACAGACTGCTATCTAAGCGATTCAGTTAGTAACGTGCCTTCAACAGGCGGAAGACGCTCTGATTCAACAATCTAAAACCTTTCTTTAAATACTATATCTTTCTATCTCATTTGAATACGCGTGAACTAGTATTCTGGAAGGGAAACGGAAAAGAAGAAAGACAATAAAACATAAAAATAACTGGTTAATTAACAATAAATAAATCCTTACAAGATAATACTGCAAATGTTCATTCAAGCCGTATAGTTCCTCAATCGCAGGTTTGGCACAGAACGGTTAAATTATCAAGAAGAGCATTTTTTGGTTTTCAATCATTTAGTTGATTGAACAATTACATACTGATTAAATATGAAAGGTAAAGATGTGATGAGTGGCAACACGGTGGGACCTAACTATCGATGATAATTAAAAGTTTTTTCAGGTTTCTTAAAATCACAGCACTTTCAAATTGATGATAAATGCGTGAGAGCAAAAATGAAAAGTAACGTTCCAAAAAATTTGAAAATACTCCGTTAAGGATATTTCTAACAGCAAAAGAATTCGAAGTCTTTATACATAAATTATTCTTACTTTTGATTGTTAAATTATGGCACAAATTCAACGAAGGCAACGATCGGTGTCGTATTAATCATTATCATTTAATTAAAGAATTATTACCCCAGATACAGCTGTCTTCATTTCCTAGTTAACGAATACGTAGCCATTAGAGACAGGAGGCTGAAATATAATTTAATTGTAAATTTAAAATCCTTTCTTTAGGAAATACCCAAGGTTGCTTCCAGAAAGCCGCAGCTGGACATCGGGGACCAAATGTTTGGGTTTACAAGTACAAATAGATGTTTGGTGGACGGCATTTGATAATTTAGATACCTCTTTCCTCATCAGGTTATCTAAGACATCTATATCGATCTCTTCATTTGGTGGCAATACTAATGTCAGAAATATTCTTAGAAGAATCTTTCTAAAAGTTTTTGAACGTTACGGTTACATTCTGATAATCTATCATATAATTTGCTATCCATGTGCTTTAGCAATTATTGCCACTGCACAAAACATGCCTGCCCATACCGATAGTAACAACTTATAAATTATCAGTGAGCTTGACGGATACCGGTGTCTTTCGGTTTGGATTAGATTAGATTAGATTGTTTAGATTATGGCAAAAGCACACTACAGATATCTTATTTGCTTAAGGGGAAGAATGTCTTCGTGGAATCGTTTGGCTAAATTTTATTTTTATAATATATCTAGATTTACTGTGACACCCTACACCGGATAGGATGACACACGTATTGACAACTAGTGGCCGTCAGCATATTCGTCGCTGGCGACCAACACGTTAAAAGATATCGATATTTTTCGATTTGATTTTATTTTAATAATTTACCTAAATTTACTGCACTGCACTATCTCAAGGACTATGAACTCGTAGGTCAACAGTGACCAGTGGCTTTGATGACCGCCAATACCTTTCAGTTTAATTTTAACATAAGAAACGTTGTTAGCGGGGTGCTTCTAAAATTTTTGGACTGTTATAGAAGGTTATGTTACCATTCCTTTATCATCTGCGCGACTTAGCATTGTGCGAAATATAAGATATTTAATTTATCATCTCGCAAATAATCAGTTGACAAAGTGCTGCAGTTTGACAGAGCATAGGATAGTTAATTTATTTTCTAAATTTCATAAACAAGTAATTGCGTAACAAACTAAGCATAATTTAACAGCTTTTCTTAATAATTTAGTGCGACGTACAACACAGATGACCAGCGGCCTTGATGGCCATTTTCATTCTAATTTTATTTTAATAACCTACCTGACTCGTATAGCTTTAAAATACTACATTAATTTTATAATATGGTTTAACTCTGGGAACAGTTCAGCATTATGGCTAATTAATAAAAGATGTTTGTAACGCAATATATTTCGTACCTCAGTTCACAATCATTTGCTTTTTAAATCTGTTGTTTTATTACTTCCATTGGTTTCAGACTGTTTTTACATTTTTTCAGTCTTTCTTCTGTATTATTCTAGCCGTTCATGTTCGCAGTATTTCCAACTCTGCGAAGCCTGTTACAAAACCAGAGTTGGAGGAGCTCAGATAAAGCCAGAAATATTTTGTGAATAAACTTCTCAATCGGAAAATGAACTAAAAATGTATACCTTTCATCTGATGGGCAGTTAGTTGCATAGCACAATCTTTCTAGAATAATAGTTACGAGATATCCCCATTGTAGCGCAAGATCTTGCTTCAGGTTATATCCCGCAAAATATTTAAAGTTTTTGAAATGTTTCCGCGATTTTACTAACAGTCGTCGTGAATTTTGCAGTCGCCGCTCGATGTAGATATGGAGCGATTTTTGTACCATCAAACAGTATCAAAAGTAACAGTTAAATAATTGTGTCTTCAAATATAATACGCGTTGGAGAACTCGCATGATCCACAAAAGGGATGGTTTGTGAAATAAATTTTCTGTTCCATCTATATTTTGCATGTGTCAAATCATTTATAGAATTTACGTTGAATTATGAATTATTTTGAATTTCATTATTAATACTTTTTATGCACTTTGTTTCTGAATTTGAAATAAGTCTTTTATTTATTTATTTATTTTTAATTTAACCAGTATGATCTCATCAGCGGTTAGGGAGGCCTATGCTTTTATTTTGGGTGCCTTGGAAATATTCTGATGTCTCAAGGATGTCGCAAACAAAAAATATTCGGAAACTTCTGTTCTAAATCATACTAAACTTCTGTTCTTTCGAGCAGATATCACATTCTTAATTTCAGCCATTTGATCAAGGGATTATGTAGCAATGAGAAGATATTATGCGTATGAGAAGAACAAAATTATGTTAAGAAAATGTAAATGAGTTAGCCGGGAAATTTTGTAGTTCTAATTACGATTCTAGTCTTTTGCTCTTTCTTATCAACTTGACTTAACCTAATAGCCTAGATCAGGCTACAGAGTTATGAAGAGGAATTATAATGAGTACAAGAATTTGGTCAGGTTTTTCCATCAAGTTATTTTAGCTCAACTTGTGAGTAAGCGGGAAAGGATATAACTTAAAAACTGAAACTTGAACAGTTGCTAGCTTGCGAACAAATATAACAATTGGTGCCTCTAATAGTATCCCACGTTTAAAGAGTAATCTCCAAACTGATGAGTGCTTTCTTAAACAGGAATTAATCTCATTGCATTTAATAAGTCGCCGTTAAGAAACACAGTATTTAAACTTACTCTTGAGCAACTGATATTTCCATACGACTTCTGACTTGGAATGCTGGAATCAGAAAGACTAGAAAAATGTAAAAATTCAGACGTTAGAAAATTACGATAAGCATCACAAACTAAAATCCTTGGTGCGTTTTATCTCTTGAACAGTAAATGCCCTGTGCTATTCAGCAGAAGGTAGACAGTACTGAAAGATAATAAAGGACAATTTTAAATGTAATAACGATTAAATAAATAATAAAGTAAAAGAAGTGTTGAAGAAAAAAATTTACCTTCTTTTAGGTTATACGAGTCGTGTGAAATCTGAAGCGTAGGCCGATCTTGATGAAGAAGATCAATTGCAGATCAATTGCAGAATTGATGGCAGAGTCAATCGTTTCCCTACATTTAGACATAGGGTGTAAGAAACATTTTGAAACTGCTGATGATGATATTCCTAATGAAATCATCGTGAGTACTAGAGTAACAGAGGTGCCTACTTATTGAGAGTAGGAGTACAACAAAGATCAGACAATATCCAGAAGTTCTGTGAATATGAACAGTTTATAAACAAACTTTAGCGGAAATGTAATCCACTATTAATGAATTTTTTAAACCTCTTCGTCGTAACTAAATTCTTTTAATCCTTCTTTTATAGCTAAATTTTATAAAACCGAATACTTGTGCAGGAAATAAAAATGTTGAGATCATTTCTGATGCTATCTACTATTTTAATTTGTACTTGTTTTCTAATTTATAATACTTTGATTGTAATAGCAGTGTGTACTATGTTGCCACCTTAAAGGTCATTCTCTTGACTAACTGAATAAAGTGAAATACTAAGATATTATTTCATATGGTTTAAAATATTGCGTTAAGGGTTATATTTAGGCGTACGTCTAAAATTATCAGTGTGTGTAAAGAATTATGCTATTCCTTCGTGATTATGTACTTCGCTCCTCAAGTCCTAGCTGTCTTACCGTTTTAGAAAATCCAAATTCATGAATTTCTCACTGCCAGATCCTTAAAGCATTACTTTGAATCACACTAGAAAGGCTTTCAGTAGTATACTAATAAAGCAACTATGTATTAAGGTATCAAGAAGCTGACAGCATATTCCAGCGATTTGCTTCAAAATTGTAATCATGCGTTCGAAAAATTTGACAAAACGTTACATTATAAAGTTTAAGCACTTGTAGAAATTTGATGAAACATGGAGAAATTCAAAATCCTTAAAATAATAATAATAATAATAATAATAATAAAGAAGAAGAAAATCTGAAATGTTTCAGATTTTAAATTACGTCCAAAGGGCCGTATTTTTAACATTTTGTCTGTTACCTTTATTTATTAAATATCACGTTCTTCGCACTTAAACTATAAAATTCAGTTCAAGAGCAATATCGCAAAATAGTTTTAAATTGAGCATACCTTTAGAATTTCCGATACAGAGTCTCACGCGCTGGAGAAAAAAAGAGTTTTTTCTGTACAACATTTGCCATTGCTCGCTTTGAAATCTTTGAACTTGTTAATCAAAAATTCGTTAAACTTTTACAAAGTATGAAATCGATAAAAAAACAAATTCCAAATTTCAAATATGAGCTTCCACATGCCCATATTCGCAGTAGGATTACGTCATTCAAAATTCGATGGCTCTATGTACACGTTGTTTTATCACAATGCGAGAAATATACATACATTTATGCAGATTTTTCATTATTTAATTTCTTCAAATATAATGCAGGACTTTAACATTTGGTGGCAGAAGTTTGAAAAGTAGTTGCCTTGAACTAAAAAGCATCAGCTTTGTATAATAAACTTTATTGTTATTCTAAAACATAAAATTCTTTAAGAGAAATATTGCCTGCAGCGCAGTGCGGCTAAGAACGCTATTCTACTGAAACATAAACATGAACAACTGTTGCCACTCACACAAACTTAATAGTAAATAAAGCACGTTGCCAGTAACAAGATTATTGCAAAAATCATAACATAAAATTAAGCAGTGAGGAAATAAAATATACAAAGAAAAAAAAAAGGAATGCAAATATTAAATATGCATCCAACATTAACTCCCACCCTTGCCATTGCATTAACAATAGATTATTCCCGATGCAATGGAAATGGTAAAAGTTTTACTATAGGTCTTTTAAAATAACCATTAACAGTTTTTACTGTAACAACTCTAACATTGCCATCCTTTCCTGGATGGATTTCAAGAATGCGACCTAAAGGCCAAACACCAGGAGGCATGTTGTCCTCCTTAATTAATACAATATCACCTACAGACAAATTTGGAAGTTGTTGCTTCCATTTGTATCTTTGTTGTAAGGAATTTAAATACTCCTTATAATATCTCTTCCAAAAGCCTTGTTTCATTTGCTGTAATAATTCCCATCGTTTTAATAAAGTGGGTTTGGGAATATTAGAAAAATCCTGCTCTGGGATGCTAGTAATAACATCCCCAGTTAAAAAATGTGATGGAGTCAAAGCATCTAAATTACCTACATCATTGTGATTAGTTTTAGATAAGGGGCGTGAATTTAACACAGCTTCAATTTGAGTTAGTAAAGTAGTTAATTCTTCAGATGTTAACTTTGTCTCTCCTATCATTCTTTTCAAATGAAATTTTATGGACTTGATCCCTGATTCCCACAAACCACCAAAGTGGGGAGAAGCAGGTGGAATCATTTTCCATTCCATAGTATTTTCAGCCAAATAATTTAAAATCAATTCATTGCTGTTAAGTGAAAGTAGCAGAGTTTGCAATTCGGACAATTTTCTTTTCGCGCCAACAAAGTTCGTACCATTATCCGAAAATAAGTATCGAGGTGTACCACGCCTCGATACAAATCGCCTAAGAGCAGCAATGAAAGAATCTGCAGTTAAGTCGCTAACTACCTCAATATGGTAAGCTTTGGTAGCTAGACATACAAACAAAGCTATATAACCTTTAGTGGTCTTAAAGCAACGACCTTTGTAACATTTCAAAATTACAGGACCGGCATAATCAATACCTGTGCTAAAAAAATGGTCTCTCAAGTGTTACTCTTTGTTTTGGCAAGTTTCCCATTAACTGATTATTAGATGACAATTTATATCTGTGACAAACAATACATTTATAGATAAAAGACTGAATAAGTTTCTTACCATTTACAATCCAATAGCTTTGCTTTAAAATGTTAGCTAGTAAACTGGGCCCTGCATGCATATAAGTTACATGATATTGTTTAACAAGCAACAAAGCAATCCTGTGTTGACCTGGTATAATTATGGGATGCTTAGCATTCAATGACAAGTCAGAATTTTGCAGCCTACCTCCCACCCGTAAAACACCATCATCATCTAGAAAAGGAAAAAGTGAGCTTAAAACACTTTTAGGACTTAAAGATGAATTATTTTTGAGATCCTTTATATCTTTATGGAAGTGCACAAACTGGATCCATTTAATCATCAACTTCATAGCTGCTTGCCTTTCATTAGATGAAGGTACTACTGCAGGACTTTTTAACCTATTATCTTCAGAACCAAAGACCCGTTCTTTGCACCTAGAAATAAATCTTAAACAAAAGGAAATTACATTAACTATTTTAGATTAAGAAGAACAGTTCTGAAATAAATTGTCCAGAGTGTCATTAGTCAAATAAGCTGTTGTACAAAAAATTGATTTTGTCCTTTGTTCAGTTAAGACAGTTGCATCACTGTTAGTCTCATTATTGACAGAACATTGTAGAGGCCACTTTGAACTGTCGAACGCTAAGAATGATGGCCCATGCCACCACAGGGATATGTTCGGTAGAACTTTAGGATCGATTCCTCTAGAAGGAAGATCGGCAGGATTCTGTTTCGACGAAATATAACTCCACTGTTGATAGGGAATAGCATCTAATATTTCTGAAGTCCTGTTTGCCACAAAAGGCTTCCATTTTCGAGGATGAGCTGCTAACCAACAGAGAACAACCTTAGAGTCAGTCCAAGCGTGAAAGGAAATTTCAGTACTGGAGAAGGCTTTACGGACAGCTTTGATTAATCTGGCAAGGAGCAATGCACCTAGGAGTTCCAGTCTAGGTATGGACACTTGTTTAATGGGAGCAACTTTGGTTTTAGCAACCACCAAATTGACTTCATTTCTGTCGTGAGATGTTGGTTGAACACAGTAGATAACAGCAGCGTAAGCAGATTCTGACGCGTCACAAAAACCATGCAGATAGATGTGGTTAGACGTAGTTTGAAGCCACCTTGAAATTTTAACATTTTTGAGAGCCTTAAGATCTTCTTGAAGTCGCTGCAACTTCTCTTCCCATTCTTTAGGCAGTGGGGCATCCCAGTCAAGTTTTAAAAACCACAATTGCTGATAAAACATTTTCAACTTGACTGTACATGGTGATAGCAAGCCAAGAGGATCAAAGATTTTAGAAGATTGAGAAATGAACCTTCTTTTAGTAATTTCAGTCCCAAAATCCATAGAAATGTTAAATAAAAATGCGTCTTCTGTAGAGTTCCAAAACAGCCCTAAAGTCTTGGCACATTCATCTGAGTGAACTTCCAGGTCATCTTCTTCATGATTATCAATGGATAAATTTTCGAGAAGCTTTGAGCAGTTTGATCTCCATTTCCTTAAATTAAATCCACGTTTCTCTAATAGCTGTGAAAGCTTAGAACATAGGTCAACTGCTTCCTCTAAATTATTTGCTCCAGATAAACAATCATCTACATAGAAATCATTTTCAAGAACGGAAGATACATGAGGATGATCCTGTTCTGCATCCAAAGCAATTTGCCACAAACAGCGTGTTGCTAAAAATGGTGCAGATGCAGTGCCATATGTAACTGTACATAATTTATATGTCTGCATTTTTGAATTAACAGATTCTCTCCAAACAATTCTTTGTAAATGTTGATCCTCATTATCTACTAAAATCTGGCGGTACATTTTTTCTATGTCAGCAGAAAAAGCTATTTTATGTATACGAAAGTTGAGCGATATTGAAAATATATCTCGTTGTAGTGTTGCACCTACCCCTAAAACAGAGTTCAAAGAAACTGAATTTTTAGGTTTACATGAACCGTCAAATACTACACGAAGTTTAGTGGTAGAGCTACTCGGTTTAACAACAGCATGATGCGGTAGATAATATACTTGCTTATTTTCTTCATTCTCAACAACTGGAACCATATGATTTAAAGTTTCGTATTCTTGCATGAACTCCTTGTATTGCCTACCAAGTTCTTTATCTAAATCAAATTTTCTTTCCATGGATAGAAGACGAGAAATAGCCAAAGGTTTGGAGTCGCCTAACTCTTCAGCATTACTGAAAACGGGCAGTCGGACAACAAATCTGCCATTTCCGTTTACTCGATAATTTTCTTTAAAATGCTTCTCACAAAACTCTTCTTCAATCGTTGATTTCTGATTTTGGAACGTTAATTCTTCCAACTCCCAAAAACGCTTAAGTGTTGCATCGACGTTATCCTTAATATGTAAACTAATGCGATTAACACTAATGGGATGCGGAGTATTGCCTTCTGTTTTAATTCTGCCTGATACAACCCAACCAAAAATAGTATTTTGCGCAATTACATTTTTATAGCCAACAATCTGCCCTGGCTGAAGCAGAGAAAAGAAATAGTCAGCTCCAATTATCATGTCTATTTGTTTGGGCGTACTGAAATTCGGATCTGCAAGATTAATTGAATTCAAATAATCAAGGTCCTTGCTATCAATCTTTACTGAAGGCAAATGCGAAGTTAATTTTTTAAGAATATATGCTTGTATTAAAACACCATTTTTTTTTCAACTCAGATTTCGGAAACAATTTTACATTTACATAAGCACGAGTCAAAGCTGCTTCAGAATCACTAAGTCCCTTTACGCAAATACGGGCATTTTGTCTGCGTATATTTAATTGTCGAATAAATGATTCACTGATGAAAGAAGCTTCACTTCCACTGTCAAAAAGAATGATACATTCGTGACCTTGACCAGCAGAATCGTAAATTGTTACTGCCGCCGTTGGTAAAAATGAAGTACTCTGACCCTGAATAGAAAAACTCGAAATATTATTTTGTTCGTCTGAATTAGAAATTTGTTCATCAGATGGAGATGAATTTGACACAACTACGTTATTACTTTTAATATCTTCATGCAGTAAAGTATGGTGTTTTGCTTTGCAAATAGAACACACATTCTGCGATGAACAAAATTTTAATTGATGATTTCCGAAACAATTGAAGCATAATAAATTCTTGCGAATGATATTTTTCCTAGTCGTAATATCTGCACCTTTAAATTTATAACACTTTGATAAAAAATGACAACCATTGCAATGCTGACATTTTAGAACAGAATTTTTTTTATTATGTGAAACATTCTTCGAAACAGAGCACTGATTTTTATGCGATACTCGCTTTTCATTATTATGAGTGTTTAACATTTCAAGTGAAACACACCTTGAGTTTAAGAATTCCAAAAAAACATTCTAAGGTAGGAAATTCTTCTTCACCATTTTTTTGTGACCATAAATGGCGCGTTTCCGGATCGACTTTTTCTAACAAAAAATAAATTAGCCAAACATCTCTAGACGAAGCCTTTTCGCCAAGAGATTTTTTAATCCACGGATAACTTCATCAGATGTATCAGATAGTTTTCTTAGATTAACAGAATCAGCGCTAGTAATTTTGGGTTGCTCAAGAAATGTTCTGACAAGCGACATTACAATTTGATTTTTTCTATCATAACGATTCATCAGTTTGTCCCAAGCCTCATCGTATGTAGTTTCGGAAATCGGAATGTGCTTAATAATAGCAGCTGGTTCGTCTGTTAAAAGTCCTATCAAATATTGGAATTTCTGAATTTTCGCTAATGACTGATTGGTATGAACTGTCGCCATGTACAGATCTTTAAAATTAAGCCAATCGGTATATTTACCATTGAAACTCGGAATGTTTAAACGCGGAAGTTTAAAGCTAGCCTCAACTGCAGTGGGATTTGAAATCAAAACATTTCTGGCCGTTACGGATTCAATGGCGGATTGATACATTACTTTCGTTTCAAAATATTTAGCTTCGAATTCAGCAATTTCAGAAGCTTCTTCGGGTAAAGCAGCATCATATTGATCAAATTCTTTAAATATTTGGGTTGATCTTTACATTATGGTAACTTGGCGTTTTTTTGGCGAAAATTTGGCGACCAACTCTCTTACAGCAACCCTCTATTTTTTTTTCCCGCCGCCGTTTTGTCTTCACGAAGTAAAGACATGTTTCTTTTCTTTTTATCTCCTGAACACTTCTTCCAACAAACAATCTACTAGCCGAATTACACTTATGCTAGAAATTTTATCTAACAAAACTGCTTAATCATGACAAATATTCACTGCAAAATTGGGAAAAAGTGCACAATACCATACTCCTTACGCGTTTTTCAAAATAACACATACACATAAACCATGTACACGCCGACTTATTTTTACTTAAAAAAACATCCCAGAATTGCACAAAAATGGCATTGCGCACACCCTTCACTATATCCATGTACACTGCTTTTTTCTCATAAATTAGAAATACATGACAATTTTCTCAATCTTTAAACCCGGTAAAAAGAACATATATGAAATTACCTGATCGCGAAAAAAGTAATGAACATTTCCACATATAAAATAAATAAAATATCCAAAAACTTTTACCTCTAAATCATCTATTACATTATGCACGTCACCAACGAATTCATACCGCAACCATTACAAATACTTATTGTCAGATATTTAAATTATTTCCATGCACGTTTACTTCAACTAAAACGTATACCAAATTCCTACAAACATAAAATTCACAAAATAACTATCATTTAATTAAAATATAATTAAATTCAAAAACATTACTTAAAATATAAATGAGCACATACATTAAATTAATACATACATAAATACCCATTTCGAATTCACTTTAGTTACGGCCATGGGATCCAAAAATTCACGAACACTGTTTCACACAACACAGAATAAAGCCAAATACAAAATTTCCAGATTTTTTCCCGATTTCCCCCCTTTTCCGATTAAAGAACCGTAATTCGTCCATTAATATCACATGACATATCCCATGATATCTCATTTCCCTCACACAAAATAATGCGTAATCGGAACTGAGTACTGCTCACATTATTACCAAAGTGCCAGGTAGTAACCTTTATCGCCTCCAAAATGTCGCCAAACTACCAGTTACCATATTGTAAAGATCAACCAATATTTGTTCAATTCTTTCTAATCGTGCTTTTAATTCCGTTAAACTTAACTGATTACTGAAACTATTGTGAAGCCGCGTTAGGGTAGATTTCGTTCGTCCTCTTAATCTTTTAAGATCAGATTCACTTAATTCTGTCATTATTACCATGAATAATGATTAATAAGCACAAATAACTTCAACAAGATACTTAAGCAGCAAAAAATATTTCCGCTTATCTTTCTGACGTCACGCAGACGATTCGCAGTACCAGTACTTAAAAGTTCGTTAAACACAGTTCTAAAGCATATAATAATAACACATTAAATAGCATTAAATGCCTCACCTGGGGAACCAAATAGTTGCCTTGAACTAAAAAGCATCAGCTTTGTATAATAAACTTTATTGTTATTCTAAAAGATGAAATATTTAAGAGAAAAATTGCCTGCAGCGCAGTGCGGCTAAGAACGCTATTCTACTGAAACATAAACATGAACAACTGTTGCCACTCACACAAACTTAATAGTAAATAAAGCACGTTGCCAGTAACAAGATTATTGCAAAAATCATAACATAAAATTAAGCAGTGAGGAAATAAAATATACAAAGAAAAAAAAAAAGGAATGCAAATATTAAATATGCATCCAACAAAAAGTGAAACGGACATTTATAGTGAACCAACCCCAAATCGCAAAACGAAAACAATAGTCCTTCAGGGACAAAGCCTCTTTGAACTAAAAAAGTAAATAAATAAATAAATCTGAAAACGTTCAGATTTTACATTACGCCCAAAGGGCCGTTTCTTTAACGTTTTGTGTGTTACCTTTATTTATTAAATATCATGTTCTTCGCACTTAAATCATGGAATTTAGTTCAACAGTAATATCGCAAAATAATTTTAAAATGAGCATATCTTTAGAATTTCCGATAAACAGTCTCGCGCGCTGGAGATAATTTTTTTTTTGAGTGTGAGTGAATCGACGCAAAATGCCAAAACGAAATTAATAGCCCTTCTGGGCTAACACTCTTTGATCTAAAAAGAATAGAAACATCTTTGTGTCACGTGAGAGTCGAATAAAGGATTCGAAACTCATATTCAAGAAAAGAAAATCTCGAAAACAAAGTGCGGAGAGGCAAACTTAACAAAATCAACGCTACAAAGCAGCTCGAAAAGATAGCGTCCAAATCGGATCTTTCCAAATTCGATCTTCCGATACAAATAAATGTCGCTTAAGTCCCGAATATAAATCTACGACTTACAAACTATTAAATGAAGTGAAGTTCAAAAGTAGGAGGAACATTAGTTTTGTGTATTAAAAGAATTATTTGTTTGAAGAATACATTTGTTCCATTATTTTCAAAACTGACGGATAGATTTTAATGAAATTCGGAATGGATAGCAGAGTTTGCAAGATCGAATTAAAAAGATAATAATGGTACGACTAATAATGGTACTGATAGATGGTACGACTTCTTCAACATTCGCATAGCTCTCACAGCGTGACTTCATACTGAAATGCGGGGTTTTATGATTCCTCATGGTAGTGGTTCCCACTCCTGTTGCAACGTCGTTTTCAGGTCCTGGAGGGTTCTGGGAGAAGGTACGAATTGCAGCTGCCCTAACAAAAGAGTACCTGTTCTAAAGGGTTTATGTCTCGAGAAATTTTACTAATTTCGATTGCTCATCTTAAAGGCATTTTGGCTTAAATATGTATTCCAGCGAACAGGACGAATTTCTAACGATCTAAGGTCAAAAATATATTTCCTATTTGGCCTAGATGCTACGTTTGCTCCGTGGTGTTAATTTGTTGTTTTACATTCTATGGTATTTTTTCTTTGACGTCTGCAAAGAATTCGAGCAATATCTTACACTATTAAGAATTTCATAGTGTAGAAGAGTTATTCTGCGGCGGCCTAAAAATTCACTTCTCTACGAAGGAATATTTTCTGTCATAGAAGAATATATTGTCTAAAGAGAAATTCAGGTTTATGTATCCCATTTATGAAAGCCATATTGACTGCAGTGGAAAGGTGTATATAAAGAGAAACGTGATAAGTTTCGTGTCAAGATCATGAAAGACGAAATTTATTGCATAAAATAAATTTGCTGGAATTAGTATAAGCATCAAGAAAAGCAGCGTCTTAAAAGTTAATGTAAAATGCATTTCTATAACATCGAAGGTAAATGAAAGATCTTGTGCATCGCCTATTGGTAGTAACTTCTGTTTGTGACGCTTTATCGCAAATAAGAAAATAGCATGTCTTCAAACTGTTAAAAATGTGTAGAACTGGATAACGCTTAACAGATTCGCCGTTCTTGAAGTAACTGTTGTACTTACAATTGTATTTTTCGTTTTGTCTTTTTGACATAAATTGCAAATCTGAATGAATTTTATTCCATGATTTGAAGGTAGAACATGATCCTGTAACAGATGGAACACGTCATATTTGCAGAAGGAGAACTAGTCGAATAACTTGCTCCTCAGAAATTCTTTTCCAGTATCGATTTATTCTTTTCTGATAACAACAATCCGAGAGTATTTGCTCGGAGGATTATAGCGATGCGAATGGCAATGACATATTTATTGCTTTTGAAGACAACAACGGACCTTTTCTTTCTTTTTTTTTTTTTTTTAACCAGAATGAAGCCTAGTGACACAATTTTTGGACTTCGGTTTTACGACTGAATGATGGTGAAACATTCTCCGAATTTGAAACAATACTTTTGCTTTATTATTCCCTTGCGATTTAAGCCAGCAGTTCAAGCGAATATATTTATCCAAAGTCGTATCGAAACATGGCTAAAAGATCTGAGAATAGTTCGAACGGAAAATGCTTCAGTCTCCGTTTGTAGTCCGTCTAGTGCTTCGTGTATATTTTGATGTTAGCGTCGAGTTCATTTCTTGACGTTTTCCAATGTTCTTGCAGAGAGATTTGCCATGTTTTCTGTAGAAAGAAAGAAGGGTTTGCTATAGAAATAATATATACATTGGTTGATGTTGAACAGTAAGTGTATTTCTTACCACCGAACGTTTTTCAGTTATGTAAAAATGTGGAAGAAAAGGAAAGATAGCATTGATAATCTAACCAATATCAATATTTACAGTATACATTAAAAAAGGTTTATAGAATAATAAAAATAAAATTATTGATGAAAAAATAAGCTGGTCAGTAAATTTCCTGCGCTTTATTTTTAAACAAAGATATGCATGATAATTTCATATACGTTGCAAAAGGTAATAATTATTCCAAGTGTTATAACCGATGTAAGATAATTTTAAGTGCCACAAATTAAATAAAAACAAAAGTTAGATGGCGTAAGGATCAAACTAGAGTTCTATTCTATTTGTTCATTTTTTACTTTTACTAATACATAATAATAAAATGATAGATTCATTTGTGAAATCTGTAATCTTTTGAACGATATCAGTATTACCTCTCTTTTTTCAGAGAGAATTCTAAGAAACCTGAATAAGAGAGGAATTAAAGAAAAGTGGATTAAAGGATGAAATAATAGGAGGCACAGGACGGAAAGCATATAACTTAGTAACGAAAGTTTCTCGATATGGTCTGTGGCCAGACTTTTATTTCATTCACTCTATAATAATGCATGGAAAGCTTCCGTACTGTGTCAATCGCTTCTTTCAACTGGATATACGTTGTAAATACGCAAATACATGCATATTTGGAATATCAGTTATTTTAGCAATAAGAACATAATATTTCAATAGACTTTCTTCTTATGTGCTCTGGCATACAAAGACTGATATGGAGTTTATTTCAGACAGATGCTATTGCATACATATATATGTAATAAATACTAAGGAGGTTAATTCATAAACGTATTTCCTTGCACAAATGTAAATTTTCAGAACAGGATGAGGTTTTACAAAATGCGGTTTGCTAATGAGTGTAAATTTGATTCCTTTTTTTCCCTTGTTGTTGCATAACTTTTTTTAAGGATGTAAGTTTCCTTCCAAGTATTCCTTTTTTTCTCCCAGCAGTATAGCTTTTATAAGCTTCTGGAACACACAATTTTATAAAGATGTATCAAGGGCGGCATAGTTCGACCAAAATTACCAAGGACTACTTATAAATGTTAATACGAGAATCGGTAAAAACTTTATTTGCACACACATAAAAGAAACAACATAAGGAATATATATTATAGCTCTTTTATTTACATATATTTACATGAAATTATATAACTAAAATTACTTCTTTGTATAATCAACCATTTTGTTCAAGCATTTATTGTAGCACGGCAAAGTACCTTTATACCTTGTTCAAAGAATTTCTGCAAAACTTTTAGTAACCATTACTGTATCGCAGTTCTGAGTTCTTTATTGAAGTAAACACTGTCTCTTTGCAAATTCTTTCATAAACTTAAATACATGGAAAGCGCAGAGCAAGAAATCTGGCTAAGTTTTCCATACCTCTTACTCGAATTTTTGTAGCAGACCTTTCATAACGAAAGCCTATTTTTGGAAACGCGCGCTATTTCGCTAACGCCTAAAAAGAGAAATACAAAAAGAATATTTTTTCTAAAACACCAAATGTTTCTGAAAAGACAAGTTCTGAATCTAAATTACTTGCAAAACGGAAATTTTTCTTTTAGCACATTCCTTTATGCATAAAAGTACATTTCATAAAAGTCCGATTATTATTATTATTATTATTATTATTATTATTATTATGTTGCTAACCTGATAACAACTCTATAAACATTTCAGCAAGGCCATTTTAAAGAAAAGCACAGACGACAAAGGCAGCCGCCTAAGCCATCAGAAGAAGTGCACAGTATAAATGCTGATAATGAAAGCAACTCACTCATGGAATAAATCAAGGAAATTACCAAATGTGCATTCGAATTAGTTACAAACCTCAGTTTGACGCTTTGAATGCAGAACGTAAGCCCACGAGAAAGGTTTGTTTAATAAATCATATTTATCGATTTTACCGTTACAGGTGGACGCTAGAATTCGAGATTACTTAGCGGCAATATGAAGATTAAAATAGTTAGGAATTTGATACTTAACCACCAAATGAAAACACTGCAATTTTTTTCGAACTCATTTACTAGAGCTTTGGAAAATTATGTACACTTAAAATGCAGATATTTAATATACTCAAAAGGTCCTGATACTGTTTTCTTTTCTTCTCTTGCAAATTATCTGGAAAAGACAACTGCAATAATTTTACGAATATGCTGCAGAGAGTAATACATCAGACTTACAAATATCTGACATAAGAGATTATGTACAAAGTAGAAAAAATATAAAATGAAACAAAGACGTTGATTTTGGTATACAGAAACAAACTGATGAAAAAAGCAAACATTGGGAAGAAGACAATTATTCATTATCTTACCAAAATAAACTTCACTCTAAGTCATCAGGAAGTTATTTGAAAAAAAAAAAAAAAAAAGCAATGGAGCCTTTCCCTGCCAATTTTCTCCCCTACATTTGAATAGTTAGTTTTTATACTGCATGAGGATATATAGAAAATCAAGCCGGGTCCATTATCGGGATGATAGGAGCTCACTATCAAGAGAGAATATTCGAAATTAAATTCTTATTCTAGTGGAAAGGAAAAAAACTAATTTAGAAACGTTATGGCCAAATATTATTCTGTTGCATACCATGAATTATGAGCATGCCTGTGAGAGTAAGGTTATGGTGAATCAAATAGAAGCACTTTCAAATCTGTATAAAATCTGTGTGTTTTTCTGGAAGTTAGAGTTGCTTGTGACTAAGTTCTCTCAGCGTTGGATTTCTCTTAACCGACATAATCCTGAATTTAGTGACTCTAAAAATCAGGTGTTTGATAATGTTGCTAATAGGTAAGCAGATAAACAGGCGGTTGTTTAGCGAAGATATTTTGGATTTCGCAAGATGATTTGTATCATTCGGACAATATTATCGAATCGTTGATTTTTGCCTAGTTTGTGTCCAAAAAACATATTCATTATTTACTATAATCAGGAAGTAGTTTAATGGGATCAAAATGATGCGGAATAAAAATATCTGTTTGATAAAAATCAGGTTCTCAGCTTAGCAAATGAAATCACGAAACTTGGATTTCCAAAACTTGGAAATTCCAAAGCTTGAATTATACCATTAGTATTTTACGAAATAATGCACAGATGTTTCCGTAATGAATACTGAAATTATACTTAGGCATCATGTGCAGAATTCATAAATGCCATTCAGAAATTACTAGGAATATGAAAGAATATTATCGCTGCGAGAAGATTTCGAGTTCTTGTACTTTATGTTTGTTTAAAAGACATAAATTAATTCTGTCTTAAATTCAAAGAAATCTGCAAGATTAACAATTGAAAGAAAAAAAATTCGCAGATCACCATGAGAACAGTTTCTGAAATGCCTTGAGATGTCTTTACAAAGTAGTTTATTGGAGCAAAGTAATTATAAAATTATAAAATGGTGAAAAGCCCAACATTTAAAAATTGAAAACGAGTTTACTTTCATATTAAAACAATTGAATTTCATATTAAAATTTAAAATAAAAATAAGTGATATTGGTATTTCATGGAAGGGTTTTAACAAGAATATTGCATAACAAAGTCCTTAATAGTATAAGAAATGCTGAAACCATTAAGAAGATTATCGTTATTTATAGCATTGAAACTGAATGAGCTGTCAGCTCGATGACCGGTATTTCCACAAGAAGAATATTTTCATCGATTGTACAAGACATTTCAAATTCAGTAACAATCCCTTTAAATTGGAAACCTTTAAAAGACTTTAATTCTAAATCTTACGTAAAAATATTTTTTGAAAATTCATCGCAAAGCTTTAGACCTACTGGAAAATCAGTTGATGAGTAAAAAGAGTATAATATGTGTGGCAGCTAAATTTACTCGTTATTTTTATGCTGTTTCTGTAATAATAAAATTTAAAGATTTAAAAAAAAAATAATATTTTTTTTCTAAATTCGTGCACAATTATATGTATCTTCTATTTTCGTAAAAAGTAAAACATATAATTTATTCTTTTATTATCATAAGATGAAATGTGAGCCTTTTGTTAAAATTTTCGTAAAAAGTAAAACATACAATTTATTCTTTTATTATCGTAAGATGAAATGTGAGCGTTTTGTTAAAATTTTACTAGCTCGCTACTGAGTGTAAGGGATGCGCAAATAACGGGCAAGGCAAAATTAGTGAAATGACAATGAATATATACAGAAGGTTTTTCTCAGACAAATTGTACACACAGCGAAACAAATTGTCTAAATTAAACCGGAAAATTTAGCTACACAGTTAGGTATCAGAAATCTATAAAGCCAATATGCCATACTAAAAATCTAGGAAGAACTGATTACTTTCGAATTAAACATTCTGCGATGGTTAGCGAGAAGACGAAAGGGCATACGCTTATATTCCATCAGCTGGCGTAACGCAATATCAAAAAGTGAAATGGCAAGCAAGTAGCCTAGGATACTTTACCACTATTGAGTAACTTATTCAAATATGGGTGGGGGAGGATACCTATCTTTTTAGCCCAAAAGGACTATTTGTCTCGAAATGGGATTTTGCGTCGAATCACTATAAATGCGTCGTTTCACTTTTTCTTTTGCCATCCGGCAAATGTAAGATATTTTTCTATAAAAATGAATCAGTCCGTTGTAACAGTTTTTAAAAATATTTATTTTTTTAAATTGAAAGAGTGTACGATCGAAACTAAGTTTCAGCTATTGTTGTATAATATCGAAAATATGGCTATAAAGATTGAAGTAAGTAGCAAGAACACGATTTTGAGGATCCAAGAGTGGCACTAATTTAACAACATTTAAGAGGAAAGGGATTAAAGATCGCAGATACAAAATGAACTGGAGCAGAATATGTTGAAAAAGAGGGCGATAGAATTAGATAGCAAAGCTGGAAGCTAAAGAAGAAGCATTAGATCGCGGAGAATAATTTAAAACTCTTAGTTCCCCCCAAAATTAGTCCTTCTCTCTTAAAAAAAAGTTTGATATCGCAAGACATTCATTCATTAAATTTTGGAATCACCACTTCAGTCCTGAAGAATCTTCATAGACTCGAAAACAAATTTCAAAGCAGTTCTACTTCATAATGGAAATTACTGTCTGCCAACGTCAGTTGATTAAACTACACACACGAAAACATAATGTGAAAATATGAAATTCTTCAGTAGTATAAATAATGAGAAACACTCATAACATATTTTGGTGGATCTTGAAAGCAACAGCTTTGCTTCCTGATATAATGATTTGAGCACGCAAAATATTATCACCTGTTCGAATGAATGGGCAAACCGAAGTAACAATGAGTAAAGGCAAATAAATGTCATGTTTGAAAATTCTGATTTCAAAGTGATACATTAATTGTAAGAATAAAGAGAATTTTTGAAGCCTAAAAATGCCCTCATAAAGTATACCCGTTACTTTTTAAAATCAGCTAAGCTTTTGTCAAAATCGTTGTGATGGAAGTTGGTAGAAAAGGAGCCGATTTTCATTTATAAAAATAAAATTTCTCGAAATAAGTAAAGCTAAAATTAATGAGACATTTCTTCTGATTCTCAAGTTAAGGAAGTAATGTATGGTATTGCATTTCAAGTTATATTAAATAACATCGTATCTGGTTCTTTTAAAGAAGTCATAGAATTTCTTAGCTAATAATAAAACAGAAAATTAAATTACAAACAGTTATTTAATTTCAGAGCAGTTTCACCAAAAACAAACTGACGACATTTGAAAAAACTGTGAATGCAACAAACCGATTTACAGTTCATTTTCTGGACTTCTTAATTTCTCCACAGCAATGTTAGGAATAATAAGCGGAGAGCACTTCCATCAAGATATGTAAATCACATCAGGTAAATGATTCCAAAATGAAGGCTAACTGAATACTGTGAATTTTAAAATAGGTGTACCAGAGAAATAATATAAAAACAAATTGTCTAGAATACATTCTAAAGTAGCCATTATTAACCGCAATGGATTATATATATATATATATATATATATAAAACAGTTTTTCTCCTTGGGGGAAAAATAAGTCGTTTTTTTAAAAAACAATTCGCGCTAGGAAAGTTTGATAACCAGATTTCAAATTAACAAAAATGTATGACATGTTACTTTTTCTCTTTTACTTTTTAAAAAGTTAGTACTCACAAAAGTTTATCATTTGAAATTCCTCTGAGGGAGGCGGAAAGAATTTAATTTAGATCGTCAAGTGTGATGAAAAGTGAGAAGTGGGACCACTCTCCAATATTTTCTCCTGCTATTTTAGCGCAGCTACCGGACATTGTATTATCATAGAGGAAATTGTTTTGCTACGGTTTCGACTTATTTGCTCGATAGGTCGCTTAAAAAAATCGCTGACCACTGATAATTCATCAATTAAAAATTAAGGTTTATTTTGAATTATATTATCAATGTGTGTTAGTTTCTGTCACATGTTTTATCTTGAGATGAATTATCCAGCATGTTAACTTTGCGTTCTTTAGATTTATGAGTTCTTCCAATGACTGAATGTTTAAAAACAAACTGCTATAATTTATCGGCAGCATAATGGATAAATCAAGCATAATGGATAAATCAAGAAATCAAATTTCATTTTGCCTATGTTCGGGGTACACTCTGCAATCAAATTTCAAGCAAATAAATTTCATCCCACATCTTTAAAGAATTAGGTGATCAAAACATTCATTAGAAGAAAATATGTATCAAGACAAAACATCCGAAAGTTTTATCAAATGCCTTCTGTTTACGTTCCTATATTCGAACGGCGCCGAAATCGAGAGTCAACGAGTAAAATAGAAACTAATTCAGTTTTCAGCACAAGTTGCAGTTGAGAAATTGCAGCACTTAAACTAGAGAAGAATCCTAAGTTTTGGAGAATCCAAATCCTAAAATATCTTCAATCTCTTGAATTTTGCAAATTTTGAATCATTGAAGTTTCTTCATTAAAAGAAATAAATAAAAGGAAGAAAAATATTTAAATTATTTAATGTTATTAAAGTACTTAATAAGCTAATACATTTTTGCTTAATATTTTTAAATAATGCAAAATTGAAATCCGCATTTAATTAAAAACAAATTTAATATTGCAGATTTTAAAAGTATTTATTTAGGAAACACACAAAATAAAGGAAATATTTAATTAAATCTCCTGAATCTTAGGTTTCATTTTCACACATGACTTTAGCATCATTTGAAAAATACAATTGGTAATTAAAAGAATAAAAACCATTTAAATAACAGTATAAATTTCAATTAGCAGTTTGCATTCAACCAACAGCTCTGGCTGAGTAGTTCAAACAGTAAAGACAATTTTGTAGTCATGTGCTCGACGCAATGTTTGTATACCGTAACATTAGTTGCTAAACATTTTCAAGCCCCGTTGGAAATAGGTTATATATATTCAGAAATATCGAGCTGCTTGAGAGTTAGTTTATAGAGGTTTCTAAAAAATATAGTGAAAATTCCATCAGATTTTGCTAAATAGCATATTGAAACATCGTGTAGTAGCCTGCGCAGCTACGAAGTGATATTTGGGATTCAGATACCATTGAAACTCGTCAATGGAAAACGGTTAAAATTTTCGTTAATTTTTATAAACTAACAAAAACCTTAGCCCTTTTTATATTTCTTTAACGAAAGTTTATTATAGTTCAATAAAATTAATATTTAGGAGTTCTGAATTAAAAAAATAATATTTTTTTTTATCAGGATTCGAAAGATTCTAGTAGGTAATTCGGATTTTCGAATCTCAAATCTTTTTCAAGATGCACATAGAAAGTTCCTCATGAAGTCATTCCTCATCTTTAGCATATAGCTCTCGAATGGCAACCAGTTAATATAATTTAACCTAGTGCGGATTGGAAAATTCGAATGTCCCATGCCTAAACTAATCTTTCAAACAGTTTGAATTAAAACAACGATTTTTTTTTTTTTTTTTTTTGCTAAGGATTTGAGATTTAAATAACAAAAGATGCCTACTCAAGTTTTCAAATCTCGAATATTTTCAGGATTCTTAAGCTTCGGGAATCCTTATGTACTGTACCAAAGTTTTATTTACTGTCACATAACTGAGAATTGCATAAACTACTATTTTGGATGTCTCTTGTGGCGGATGCGAAACAGAATAAGGAAATATAATAATTTCATATTAGTCTGTTACAAAATTCTTATATTTGGCATAAACACTCACATAATATTGCAAGGGCATAATGTAAATGTTATTATTACTGTGTTCTAAATGTTTTTTATGTTCATCTTAACCTTGCCATTTTCACTTAGCAACGAAGAGACGACCTTTGTTAAACTGCACAGATTTCTTAAGTAGCTTGCGAGTAACTTGTTGTATAAAATGCTGATCGCATCAGTATCGATGATGACAAAAGATTTTTAAAATGTTTTTCTACTTGTGAAATTTTAACAGCAAACCCAGAAAGTAGTTAGAATGATGTCATGGTTAATGTAGTATGAGTTGAAACGCATTTCGCTTCTTTATGCCAATAAACCATAAATCGATTCACGAGTAATGAAAATGTGTTCCGCTGAAAAATAAATTATGTGCCATGCGGCTACTATCACAATTGTTTTTTTCTCATTGAGAAAGAAACGTTTGTTGATTTCATCAATCTTTTGGTTGAATTTAGAATGGCGTTACCTAGTTTAATAAAAATGCGCCTGCGATGGAAATTGTTTGGGAAGTTACATTTTATATCATGTATTGCACCAGAACAAAATGTTGATTATATTGTTATGCACTTAATAACATTCCGTCTACTAATATTTTCTCACGTGTTTCTTATACATTTCACATTAATGAATCCAAGTTTGGTGTTTATTTTCACTGCTTAACCTATTTATGCGAAGAAATTGCTCTTAAAATTCGCAATATTTTTTATTAAAAGTTTGCCAGACAGCTTAACAGAGCAAAATTTTATGTTAATCTGTGTTCAATAAACATTTATTTTGCCCCAAGTCTTTACGTGCCATATTTTCAACACTGAGCACAGCATTTTCATGTAGAAGCAAACGTTGTCCTTTTGTATGGTTTTTATGTTTATTAATCCATTATGTTATTATTTTTATGCTTGCTGTGACTTTCGTCAATTCCCACCAGAATGAAATACAAGAACAGAAATCATGAAGTTAAAAAACAGTTTTGGGCGACGACCAGTGGGTTTTAGAACTATTTCCGTCCATCTTCTAGCTTGAATACTTCTGAATCAGCCTTAGCATTTGCTAGATGTATTACTTTTATGTTTAGAGAGTTTGAGCAAAAGCTTATAGTAGGATTTCGCCGTGTAAATTTATACATGAATGTATCAAATTTTATGGTACTTTTTAGTTAATTGATGATACTAATTATAGCTCAGCCAGTACTTAAATAGCCTAAAAGCCAATTTACCCAATTATATTGCTGGAATTAGGACTATAGCAGAGAAATGAGAGGCGGAAATAAAAACTCAGTTCTACTAATGACAATTGATCACTTTGTAAAAAAAGGGTAAAACTAGTTCCCTTGCGGAAGGCATCGCCAAAAACCGTTGACTAATTTTTAAACAAGTTTAAAATAGCGTGCCCCATGTAAAGTAATATGTAATAGTGGTCCACAATTCGTGAACTGATTTTCAAGAAAATGAGAGCAGGATTTGACAGATGGTCCCTTATCGACCACAGTCGAATGCTGCAGAACCAGTAAACAGGAACATAATTAAAATAATCCATAGTTGTTTAAAAATTACCATTGAAGCAGCGATGGCAGCGTCAATGAATTCATTTATGCATTAAAGTCGACAAAACACTGAAAACAATAGCAGAATTATTTTTGAAGCAGAAAATTTATTACACTACTTGATAAATTGTTCTTTGTGAAAAACAAGGCAGAAGAATTTAAAATGAAAGAAATTCAGGAATTAGCTGATGAAGCAACAAGCGATTCAGGTAAAGGTCTCGCTAACCAGAAACTATATTATGATAAAAAGAGGCGTGTGGAAAATTTTGAGGGTTGTGGATGAGGTGTTGAAAATTAAACATTTGTTATCTTCCTCACCACAGGCCAGGGTTGAAAGTTTGTCCAAAATTCCGCTTTTGGCTGAGAGCGACGGTACTTTACTTCAGAGGGAAAATTGTTACCGAAATCTTGATGAATGTAGATCAGGGCAAGACTTTCTACGAAAGAGCTAGCATGCTGTTAATTTAAGGATAAGCCTTTCTACGAAAGGGCTGGCATGCTGTTAATTTAAGAAGTTTTAGGGGCAGTCTCTGAAGACTGTCACCGTGGTCCATCTAGAGTGAATCATGTCAGGAAGAGGCCAGAGCAAAGAGAGAGTGCGCCAAGGTCTGAAGCGGGCGCACCAAGGAAAAGCTGCGAAGAGGAAAGCAAAGAAGCGCTTAAGAGCTTGAGAAAGGGATTAAGGAGAATGCTACAGCGGAAAGAAGGGTTGATGGAGCTCGAGAAAGAGTAAAGACAAAAAACCCAGGGGGTAAAGAAAACGCAACGTCCAGTACAGAGCTCGGGGTGTAAGGTATCAGATCAATCCAAAGATTAATAGACCTGAAGATGATCCAGAAGATTCCGGGGCCAGTCGCGGCGCCAGTGGAAGAAACAATAAATGAAGCTCGAAGAAAAAGGGATTCTAGGACCATCCAAGAGATTACGTGACTTGCCATGTCAAGAGATGGAAGGCAACGACTGAGGATCTCCGGCTAGTTCTCCGGAGGTAAAGACTAAGGTATATGAAGTCCGTGGAATGTCATGGCCTATCCGAGAAGTTGTGCAAGTAAGAGAGCCAAAGAAAAAGACCCATTGATAGGCCAACAGAGACATACACTCTGGATCATTGGTTTACTATGGCTAACTTGGTACGAGTTTCTAGCCAAGTGGTTGATTCGCTATAGAAGTTAGAGTTAGGATCATTGCAACCAAATTTAGTGCAAATTGATTTATTTCTATTCAAGTAAAACCTTATCTTATGTTTATGCACGTACGCGAAGTTGCTAATATGTTTTACCTTAAGCGAGGATTTCCTAATTGTAAATAGGGGCGGAATGCTTTTTGTTTACAAATTTAAGTGTGTTCTATCAAATTTATTTTGTGTGTTAAAAAAAGGTTGTGACCTCTATTCTCAGTTGTTTTTCTGTTTTAAAAAGACTGTAAATAGTCGGGAACTTTGGAATAGCGGGAACAAAAGCAAATATGTATATTTTTAATACATTGTACATGTGAAATTAAAAACTGAGTGAATGTAATGAATATATGCTGAATTTAGATAGGTTGGAAATTTATCGTATGTAAATAAATAGGAAATGTAATAGGAATTTAGTGTTACTGTAAAGGGAAATGTATTATTGTGATTGATGCATTTGTAGCAGAAATTAGTGTATTGTAAATGAAAAGGTATTAGGAAATTTCTGTAGGCTCTCTGGTAGCATTTTATTTTGATATAAAACTAAATTAAAATGTCGACAATAACTTAGTAAATAAATGCATGATCTCTTCGGAAATCTAGTGTATCAAATGAACTAATTATGTAGAATCTGGGATGGAACGTAGAAATTGTTTATGCACAATGTAAAGGCATATGCTGTCCACTCATTGAAAAGCTCGAGAGTTGTTAAAGTAAATGGTTAAAGTATTGCTAATCAGCTTTAGCTTTATACTAGCCGTGTTGCTAGCGTGTTTACAGAAACTAAGCCAAAACTTATAGTAACACTTTGCCGTCTCATTTATACTTTAATTGCTTTAATTTGTTTGATTATTTCTTAGAAAATACTAATCTTTGGTATAATATGATTGCAGCTAATATCAGTAATGCCACAGACATTAGATCAGCATAGCGTTTCTACTTACAGTCTTTGCAATGTATGTTTTAAGTAAAGCTCCATTTATTATTAGTCTTCTTATTTCAGCATAAACTACACTTGAAGAAAAGACAATTTTTAACATGAAAATGAAATTACCAGTAAACATATTTTTGAACGCGGAATGAGAAATCTTCTGTTCTTGAAGCTAGGCGTAAATTCAGTCGCCTATACTTGATCATCAGGATAATGTTATTTGTTTCATAATTCGCTTTTTTACTTGACTTGAGTTCTGTATTTCAGAGTAAATAATTATTGCATACAATTTGTAAATGACTTAAAAAATGTCATTTTCAGTAAATCGTTTTTAGGAAAGCAACTTATTTTTCAAAGGTATTAAGTGATACAGCTATTTTAAAGCAAATTTTCGGAACAAATGAAGTCTAAAATATGTAGGCAAAACGTTAAAGATCTTTACTACAGAAGTGTGTTTCTTGAGCATTTCAGGTACATTCCTGTATGCTCACGCATCACGCAAAATGAGAAGAGAGCTTCGGGTTAAGTTGCCAATATTCCAAAAAGGCTGTGGAAAAAATGTAATAAAATCTCCAAATATCGTATTATCTGTGCAGATTACAGACCAACAGGATAGTAAAAAAAATCGGCTCATATACTTTTTTAACATCTCCGAGAAAGTATTGCTATTTCCATTGCGTGAATTTCATGTCGTGGCACAACAGAAGTAACTGTCGTTTCGTTTGTTGGAAATATTTGCTGCAAGCCTTGTGTACATGCAAAGCAAAAGAGGGCACAGCTATATCTTAAATCACTAAATCTTTCCTGGATTTAATGGGTTAAAAAGAGTTTCGTGTCGTTCATTTATAATGGAATAATATGATACAGAATTTTTTTTAATTATATCTTTTAGCAGTTACTTTGACCACCTCTTTTTAAGTATATGATTTTTACGTTCTGTACTATGAGTTTTAAGGAATCCATTCTTGAATTATCGAGTCTGTTAAAACTATTTCATATATTAAATTGGATCTGGAATACGAAGATCAAGTTGCATAATTAGATTTTTAAAATATTTATGTCTTTTAAATATTAAAAATTTTTTAATATTGAAACGTAAACATTTAATAGATTAATCTGGTATTTTCAGACTTTAATCTTCCCCCTATCCCTAAATCCAGATATATATTTGAATGGCATATGATATTTTTGCACTTAACGTTGTTTTAATTCAACGAAGATTATATTACAATTCAAATAGAAGAATTTTTATATCCCTAAAAAATATTTTGATACTTTTGAATCAGAGAAAAGTATAAAATATACTGGTTCTGATGAAACAAAATTTTAATTATTTTATATTACTTACAGGCACAAACATTTTTGTTGCATGTTAAATAAAACAACGTATTTAATCATTATATGCTTAAATTCCAAAACAGAATAAAGAACTTACTTTTCCCAATGCTTATAGGACTATTTTTTAATAAATATGATAGGCTATTTGCATATTACGCACATCTATCTAAATGAATTAAATAGCTCATGAAATATTTACGGTGCTGTTTTATCTTTTTATATCACAAACCAAAAACGAAATTAAAAACACCTAAATAAATTTTAAAAAATGAAACTTCTGTTCACCAAACTGAAGGTAATATATTTTATTTTAGAAACGTCATTGCTTAATTAAAGTAATGACGCAGATCATAAATGTCAGCTGGGTACGTTATAAACTTAACGCATTTTAAATTATATCAATCGTACAGATCATTAAACACAAAACGAAGATATAAATTATTAAGAAATGAATTTATTGCTTTTAAATCATTCAGTTTGCTAAGCAATGTATCTTTAATTTAAAATATAAATTAAACAAACGTTATGTCAACAAAAACACTCTGGAAATTCGCGATTTTCCAGGCTAAGTGGACCATAAATTAAAAATCTTATATTTCATCCAATGGCAATACTTGACAAGTTGCGTAATAGCCCAAAATTTAGAGAGACTGCGCAAATCAGATTCTATCATTAAAATAGCATTTAGTTGACATTTTGAAACACCCTGTGTTTTCAAGTATCTATTTTTAAGCAACTTTAAGAAAGGTTGAAAAGTTCAAAAATATTTCTTTTTGAATAGAAATCCCATGGCATTTAAACCCAGTGCTATTAGTCTCGAAATGGGATTTTGTGTCGAATTACTATAAATTCGCTGTTTCACTTTTCATTTGAGTGTGTTGCCATTCGGCAGAATGTAAGACATTTATGTTTCGGACAGAATCAGTCTGTTGTGGATTAACAGTCTGAATTATCTGAAAACATTAGATGCAGTTCTTAAGATTCTTATTCTTTCTTATTTTTGACCTGGATTGATTTGAATAAAACAAGTGCATTTAATTTATGATCTATCTAATTAAAAATGTTTAATATTTTCACATAATGACATTATATATATACAAAAAGAAACAACATAATAAGAGACTAAAATTAAATGCAAATTTTCATACCCATCCTGCACTATAGCTGCAGTATTGAAGTAAAATAGACTTAAAGAATCCAAATTGGAGTCAAAGCAAGGTTATTCCTCAACAATATCAATAATAGAACCGCGTATAACAGGTTAAACATAATATCCAAACATATCAAAATAAAATAAGAATTAAGAATAAAATAAGAATTCGTAGAAGTACAAACTCTAAAAGAAAATCCAAAAGGGAGAAAATATTCAAGATAATAATAATAATAATAATAATAATAATAATAATAATAATAAAAAAAAATTAGAAAGAAAGAAAAATATAAAAATTAAAATAAAAAAAAGTCTCTTCTTTAAGTCTATATATAGTATATATTACTTATTTTGTATTTTATAAAACTTTAATGAATTTTTGATTAACAAACTCAACGATTTGAAAGCGAGCAGTGGCAATAGTGTACGGAATAAAACATTTTATCTCCAGTGCGCGAGGCTGTCTGTCTGAAATTTTCAAGATATGCTGTTTTTAAATATTTTGTGATTTTGCTGTAGAATTCAGTTTTGTGTGGCGTAAGCGCAAACAACAGGATATTTCATTTGTAAAGTTGACACACAAAACGTTAATAATAAAAAGACAAAAAAGTCTTATAAACCATCTTACCAAGAAAACTAAATATTGATGTGATAACTGAGAAAAGACTGAAAAAAAAAAAAAAAAATAGAAAATGGTATTGCAACACTTAACACCTCATCGAAGATTCTAAACATATGCTGCTATGCTGCTTTTAAAAATGTTTTTGATATTGATCTTTAATTCTATATGGCCTAAGTGCGAAGAAAACTATGCTTAAAGCTAAAAAGAAATTAAATAAAAATAAAAATACAAAAATAAAAATGAGTTAGCAGAAATGAATGCAACAGGAGACTGCTAGACTGCGAGAGCGTAAAAAAACAAACAAACCCTTCTGGGCGACCGTTAAAATCTGAAATTTTTCAGTTTTTTTTTTTTTTTTTCTTTTCTTTTCTTGACTCATTTCATCAACTATCGACTCATTTTCATCAACATCATCATTTCTCATTTACTGAACTAGCTATCGCCTTAAAACGATAAGTTTATTCGAATGTATAAACCTTCGATATAGTTAAATTTGGAGGGAGTGAAATCTAATAGTTATATGAGTAAGAACAAATAAGTCTAATAGTTACATAATTTTTACAAGATTACGTGGGTGAAAATATATAGTTCTAAACGCTTTTGCAACAGCATTCCTCACATATCGGACACGTTCTTTAGAATACTAGGAACTACTGAAGTGGGACGATGCGCTTGGACAACCAACCCCAACATCTGCAGAGAATGTTTCAGAAAACGCAAGCGGAAGTGAAGCATTGATTGAGATAGTTCTCCAGCTTTTGGAATGCTAACTCATAAGTCATCTGCGCATCCTAAGAATTTTCTTTGAACAAGCTTTCATTTTAAGCTTATTATAAAAATATTCTAACGGTATGTCGATAGGTACTTAATATATGGCATAAAAGTGTATATATACGATTTATCAATTACAATCAGGCTGCTTATGATCACAAAGTAGGTACATTGTAAACTAAATATATTTATGTTGCATATTGATAGGTAAAATATAAATTTGATGCTTTGCTAAATGACAGACAACACTCTAAGAACTAGATATTTTTCCGGCGGTTTGGAAAGTAAATTAAATATCTTGCTTGTTAATTAGTGTTGATTCATTTCAAAGCCACATCGTGGCCTGTATAGAAGTTTTAATCTTTAATAAATAGCCAATAAGGATGTTTCTACATCGCTTAAAACAATGCCGAGAGAGGATCGTTATTTTATTAATATGTCGTTTCTTGACCGTCATTGACAATATGGACGTAGCATCGGCGAACTACTGTATCATGTTCTAATCTGTTACACTTCTGGATTACAGACTCGTCATCGTTCCTCGGCTTACTTTCAAGCCTCCGCAAAGTACTAGACTGTATTGGCGGGTCGAATATTCTTCATGGCAGACTGAAAGGTATAATAGAGTCTTCTCTAATGAATCATGGTTCTATGCAGGCGAAAATGATGGTCGCACATGTTTCCATCGCTGACGGGTTGGCAGATGTAAGAAAACTATATTCTTGAATTGGATGCCATTGGTTTAATAGCAGATCACTTATCATAGACGTTCAAGCCACCATAACAGGTGCTCGAATATTATTGAAGTTCTAGAGCCAATTTCCCTTAAATTCACTTCTTCCCAGGGTAATTTTTCTGCAGCTCCGACGAATACATTAAGTTGCAAGTGATGCATTTTAAGCAACAACAGCATAATGCTATTCCTCATACTGAAGTAACAACGCGAACGTAGCTTAGAGTTAACAATGTCTTGCTTCTTTTCGGCAGCTTAGATCACTTGATTTACTCTCCATCGGACATTTGAGGATTGTGTTTGAAGGAAGTGTTAGATGGCTATTCGACAAGAAAGCATACAAATTTGGTCTAATTCACTGCCATGGCATATGAAACAAGCAGTACAAATCAGAGGTGGGCATAGAGAATACTAATTGTATCAACGTATTTAACTCACACTATTTTTCAAATGCTATTTTTTTCCTTCTGCACTGATTACTTTACATGTTCTTCAAAAATAAATTTTGTAGTTTTTTTTCCTTCCAAGTGCTATAAATTTTTAAAAACAGTAATGAATATTATTTACAATATATATATGCACGACAATGTAGGAAGGCATCCAATGACGTGTCTTAAAATGCCCCGTAGTCCACTGCTAAAGTAGCATATATTTCACAAATCATGGTAGTCTTTAACTCGTCAGTCATCTACAAACGATGTGCAAAGATTTTCTCCTTCAGGTAATCTCACAGGAAGTAATCCAGAGCTATTAAATCTGGATAATGTAATGCGTAAGTCAAATCGTCAAAGCTGGGAATCACTTGATTTGGGAATGTCTGTCGGAGTATAGCCAGATTATGCTTGCCATTGCGCCATTCTTTTGGAATCAGCTGTATCCTTGCCCACAAATCTAGCGATCTTCAATGATCTGCGTAATACGTCGGCTGAGCGTCTGTGACACAGTATATTTGATTGAAGGCTTTCATCACGGCAATCTGCAGCTGCAGTAGATTAACGACTTATGGTGTATTAATTACCTGACTCATAATTTTCCATGGATACAGGTATGCCACTCATGCACATTTACATTCTGGTACGGTTGGCCAACTTAAATTGGTAGATACAATATGCTCCCCCACTGTTTATATAGTTTACTTATTGAATATCATCACAGCTGCTTCGTCAAATATCATATTAAATTTTCATTTTTAATAATCATTTTGTACTCTTTTTAGAACTACTGTTTCAAATTAAGTGGTTCGCGAAAACGTGATCCTACATGAAGGGAAGAACGTATTTAATGAAAACAAAAGATAATTACGCTAACTCAGCATAAAAAATACAGTAATTTACGTTGATTTTTAGTATAATTTGAACTCACTGAATTCCTGAAATTTTTAACTCTTAGCACTCCGGTCTCTTTACAAGTTGTGAGATTCTTTAACTTCAAGATATTTTTGTTCTCCGATTTTAGTTCTAATATAAAATGTTTTCTTACTAAGACATCTTCATTGATTATAATGCATTGTAAGATCGTTCATAATCTATATCGACCTTCATGGAAGGAAAAAATCATTGAAGCACTTGTAATTTTTCTCAGGTTTGATTTTATTTCGCAACAGTGGTACCAACGGAATAGTGTAAAATTTTTGTGTTCCTATAGAGAAAGTAACTGTTCAATAGAATATGGCTTCTTCTTCTAACTAAATGACTGCCCAGATTTAAGCTATGGGCATTCTTAGAGTCTTCTCTCTCTGCTTTCCGCTTCACCAGAATTTCCCAGTTGTTAATTTTAACAGTGTTAATGTCACGAAGAATACAGTCCAACCATCAAAGGCCGAGCCTTTTTCTGACTCGTTTTCTTATTAGTTTATAACTGAAACTTTTAAATGTTGGAGAAATTTATATTATTAGTTACAGTACTACAGTAGCATTTTTATCATAGAATAAAATTTTAAATAAGAATAAAGTTTTGCTAATTTTAGGGAATTTTGTAAGCTTTTACCAGAATTTTCTGCAAATGTCAAATAAATGCACAGATTTCTCACTTTCCCTATTGTTTTACTATTTCTACTATTACTATCAGATTGTTTTTCATATTTCATAATTTTAATGCTGTCTTCTATTTGAGTTTATGAATAAAACTTACTGCAAAATATTCTATTCTATTCTAAAATATAATTTAAAATTAATTACATCTCAGTTTTGTTTCGTTTACAAGAAAATATTTTAAAACAAAAGGGACATAAAGTCTTTCTCTGTTGTCTGCCTTTTACTGATAAATAGTTTGAACGCTGAATGTTTCTTTTTCATACTTAAATATGCACCGGAAAGGAAAATCGTTTCGGAGAAACTGCGGCTATATTTAATGTCTTAATCAATTGCATAATCCACGATGGCTGCATGAGTTTTTTCATGTTTTCCCGTGTGTAATATGGATACAAGCTAGTTTCTTTTCGAAAGTCCTTTATGAAGGTATCCCTTTATAAGCCTCCGTGTGCTTTACCACAAGCAAACAACCTAACCAGTTTACGTAATTACCATCAATATAAATTGCAGTTCGTTTTGAAACTAAATGCTGATAAACGAACCTTATTCGAAAACAGAGGCGGACTGGATGCCAGAAAGAGCCTTTGAGATTTGGTTTAACTTAACTAATACTATATTTGAACGACATATAAAGACAGATCGGAAACATGATTATGTGTTAGGGCAATATCTAATGAATAAGGCGGATTGGCAACACTTCCCAGCTTAATTCTTTATTCTTGTGCTGTTTCATTAACGTTGCATGTGATTTCATTTTATCATAGAGCAGAATAATATTCTTTCTTTCGATCAAAGCGAGATACTTAACACGAAACAGCTTGATTCAGATGATCTAGTTGTTGACAGCACAGGTCTGCTGTTATAATCTGACGAAGTTCCAATACCCAAATACGCAATAAAACTTTTTGAGGGTAGTTTGATTCCGACCTTGAGTGTGAATCAAACTACCCTCATTGAAGTGGGAATGAATCAAATTATCCTCAATCAAACTTCATGAATGAAACTATCCTCATACTCCTTGAAGTATTGTAGTCACATCAGACAATGTGAAAACACTTTATTAGTATACGGAACTCAGTCCTGCCTACTGAGAAAGAAGCTTCAAACAGAAAGAACTGTATCTTATCAACTGAGACTTCGGTATTCAAACTTTGTATCAATAAACCTTCCTGATTTACTGAGGGCGTCCTTGTATGATAGACCATGATGTTTGCTGTTGATAAACTTATTCTGTGATAGACTGACGAGAATCTACTTCATTAGTTGAGAGGTTCAGATCCTTATTAAGCTCATGTGGTTTATCCTATTCCATGAGAGCAAAAACTCCCAACCGGAATTTGGCAAACGAATGTTGGCGCTTGAGGACATTTAACACATTAGGATATAAGGCAAAAGTGTTTATTGCTGCCGTTGTAGCGTTGTTATCCTTGCAAAATTCGAAGTGATGAAGATGAGTTTCTTCCAGTTTTTCTATCAGTCAACTTGATTGAGGCATCTGCAAAGGAAAATGGATATGAAGTTTTACAGTAGAACATCTTATTTGTCTGGTCATGCCATTATTTAATTCTGCCAGAACTGGTCTATTTAGTTCAACGCTCTCGAAGTCATGTCACATAGCAACGACATTATTTTCTAGTCAATCCAAAATTTAGTGTCCACCAGTGGCTAAATGGATAAGATCAATAACCACTCATAAATCGACACGCATTCAATTCAAAATGGTCCTACAGTCGTGATTTTCCTCGAAAACCTGCGAGTATGTGAACCATGTGTAACATGAATATGAGCACATTTCTCTTAGAAATTTCTCTCTTTGTCTTAATCCAATCCATCTCAATATTTAATGAATAAAATCGAAAATTAGTATGTGTATACAAGAACGTATCAAAACAAGTCACCTTAAATGAAATCTGGATTTCTTATAAAAGCGCCTGATTGCATTACTACCAATATAATCGGTATATCAATCTTTTGCACCTCGGTAAAAGAGTAGATCCGAAACTTCCCATTTTCTATGCTATCTCTTCGTGTTTTACATTATGCTGAAAAAAAAACAGACTCAGATCCTACAAGTTGAATATTTTGATAGCTACTTCAGCAGAAATAAATAACTCGAACTTTTCTCAAAATAATGATTTTATTTCGTGGTTTTGATGGGGCGACGACGGATGTGAATATCAGTTTCCAAACATGTGTATTACAATATTTGCAATATTGCTTCATAACACTTGAGATTTTTCTTGATTTCTTAAAGAAAACCTCTTAAAGAAACCCTTTTTTTGTTTTCAGCTCTCGGATTCACGTCCTAGTAAATATTGCCTAGGAAGTATTGCCACATGGGAAAAATATTCGTTGTTGCAGGCCTCGTGCGCAAAGGATTCCAGCGAAATAAATGCACAGCAAGGTATCGAGTAAATTTTTTCTTTACGAAGTAAGTGAACAAATCTCCACGTGGTGTTAATTTGCGAGGAATTAGTCTAATCGCAAATATTTTTCGTACCATTTGATTTTTCATTTCACACAGTAGGTTTTTTAAATATAAAATTATAGGATTTTAATTTAATGGCTTTAATAATTAATTTGTGACTTTAATTTCCGCGGGATTCATTCTTTAACTAGTGTGCCTGTTGTTTGTTAAAAATGTTTCAGGTTAACAAATTGAAATGTTCCATACCATAATCAGATTACAGCTTCTTTTACAATATTTTATTTTTTCTTGTTTTTAAACCCTTTTTAAACCTTCATCGTGAACCTTAAGTAGCCAAAACATTCCCCGACAACCTGAAATTCGTTTTGAATCAAGCTGTGAAAATTGTTAATTTTATTAAGAGCCGAGCTTTAAATTCAAGACTATTTACGATTTTATGCCAAGAAATGGGCAGTGAACATGAAACGCTTTTGTTAATGTGAATTAAGGTGGTTATTCGAAGTCAAAGGTTTAATCATCTTTTTGAACTTCGATCAGAAATTCAATTTTCTTCTGTGATTCAAAATTTGAATTGTAAAATTGTTTATTTAGTGAATTATGGTTAGCATATTTAGCTGATATTTTTGGAAACTTAAATGAATTAAATTTAGGATTACAAGGACAAAGTGTTAAAATTTGTTTGCCTAGAGATAAAATAAACGCAATGATAAAAAAACACGAGCTAATAGTCCAAAGAATTGGATAATATTTTTAGCTTTCTACTACTTTCAGAAAGTTTTATAACCGAAGATAATTTGAAAATAAAAGAAGAATTAACATGCGACATCAAAAATTATTGTTTTTCATTGATAAATAACTTCAACATGTATTTTCCCGAGGACTACGAAAAAGAAAATTGGATTAGAAATAGATTTTGTTCAAATGTACCTGAAATATTTATCTCGTGAAGAAAAAGAACAGGTGACAGAAATTCCCTGTGATCTACCTGTAACTGAAGATTTCAAAAATAGCACACTTCGTAACTTTCGGCTGCACCGAAAAAGAGAATTTAAAGGCATTTCAAATAAATCTATTAAATTTTTATTGCCTTTTTGTGCAACCTATTTGAGCGAATAAAGATTTTCTTCCATGTTGTATTAGAAAAATAAATGCAGTACAAAATTAAAAATGGATCCTAATTTACGGCTAAAACTAAATGAAATAAGACCAGACATAAAGAAATTGATCTCTCTTAAACGGGCCTAAATTTCACACTAAATTTTAAGGTATTATAACTTAAACTTTGATAATTAAAATGGTGATCAATTTTTAATCTAACATTTTTTATGCGTGTATATTTAATACAAATAGCCAATAGGTTTTGCAATCGACAATATATATATATTTTTTTTATATTTCTTTTGAGAATTTGACAAATAATCATTGTAAAATGTAGTGGTGATACTCAAGTTTTAGATGGGACACATTAATCAAAAGGTTGACAACCCCTGATCTGGACAGTCATACAAGTGAAGTAGACCTGAAGCTGATTTCGGTTCCTGTCGTGGAAGCGTAATCCTACGTATACTTGATAATGCCATAAGAGTTGATGTGTTTCCGGATTTCAGTCGGGTAATCTTAATAGTCAGAAATATTAGTTCTTCTTAGCATTAAGAGCTATTTTACACGAAGAATGTAGCGTTCTTGTCTAAGTAACTTCTATACCATTTTCTTGGATTGGATTCAGTATTGTTTCATACCGAAGACACACAAGTTTTAACTGATCAATGCAATAAACATTTTGCAAATTCATTAAATAATGTAGGTGATAGAAGTTGCTATGCCAACATGATAAACTTAACTGAGATGGAAAGGACGAAGAGATTTTATACCAGTGTGCATAATATACTATACAACGAGAAACATTTTTTACGAAGTATAAAAATTTTGCTAATTAAATGGAAGAGAAAAACGGCAACATAAAATTTATAACTAAGTCCAAAAGAGCAACCTTTATTTCTCATAGAATTTAATTTAAATCTAAGCCAAACTACGGATTCTTTTTCCATCCAACAAATTTTAAATGTTATTAATGTTTAAAATAGCTATGAACTGGGCATATTGCTGAATTTAATTTGCAGTTGCATATTATAAATTAAATGTACTTTAAACTATATATATTGATACATTTAAAAAAAAAACATTCAGAGTTTAAATTATTAAGAAGCACGTTTAAACCAAATCTTTCAAATCGCTTAAGCAGTTACAGGTTAACTATGTTTGAAAGATTATAAGTTAAAAGAGCTTGCCGATGAGTATCTGAGAGGCACCTTGAAAGGTTGGTTAAAGATGTAATATTTCACCAATGGCAAATCTTGAAAATCCCTGTGGCTCAGAGGTGAGCAACCCATGGCCCGGCTGACTATTCATTGAGGCAATTTGATGCTCAGGCTCGAGTCCCGCTCGCGCGTTCAGATAAGAGCGGGTGTTTAAAACTGAATTTTATCGATTGACAAGGGTTAAATATCATTTTATTCTTGAATACATGCGTCGTACATCGCAGAAAGCATTCTGACTAATCACAAGTCAGAACGAAACTTTCTAACCGCATTGTGGTAGAGAATACGTCATTCCCTGAAGCAGGTCGAGTCATCTGGGTACCATGCCTCATCTTGGATGATGACGCTCCATCAGCCTCCCGCAACAAATTAAAGGCGATATGTGGCTTCGTCTTAACTAATTATGCTATTCTTCCTTCCCGGTGGACCAGCCATCTAATTTCTCGTGAATCCTCACAAATATTTTATGCAGACACGCCGCAAGAATTGGATTTGAAACACCCAGTATAAAGTTGTCAATGATCTCATATCGTACACCCCAGACGTCAGTAAGCAGAGATTGTCATAAGAATAATATGTAGAACTGCTTTTTTTTTTCCATCCGTACGTACCAAAGTCAGACTAAGTTGTTTTTTGTTTGCTTATATTACCTGAGAGCGAGCGAACAGTGTTCAAAAGTGCATGCACTGTATACTGACAGTCGTTCGTAACTGCTGGTTTTGTTATAGTTCTTTAAGTTTAATTAAAAGTTTTTTCGCAAATCATAGAACGTGTTTATGTGTATTTTATATTGACTTTTGTAACTTGTTATAGTGTCATTGTAATAAAAAGGTAAGCAATATTTTTAAATTAAAAAAAAGCTGATTACCGAAAATTAATTTTCTAATTTTTTTATAAACACTTGCCATATTTTTACAGCTGGAAAAATATCCATTAAGCAGACAGAAGAACGAAACGTTGAGGATGAAATAGAAATTTTGACAAAAAATTGAAATGTGATTATTTTTCCACTTTTGTAAAAGACAAAGTTGTTTGGCTTTTATGCTCGGATTCAGTATCCATGTTAATAGAATATTATATTAAACCGCATTATGAGATGAAGCATGACACTAATTGTGAAAACATCCAAGGCCAAATGCAAAAAAAATAAATGGAACAAATTGGAGAAAAGTTTAAAACAACAACAAACTATATTTAAAACTCTAAAGATTTCATGAGATTTGGCAGTGAAAGTTAGTTACACTGTTATTCAAATTTTAACTAAAATAATGGAACCATTTTCTGAATGCTTAACTGCTGTTACACAATTTTTCCTCATTAAAAAGACATCATTTCCAAAATTAGTTTGTCAAGATTAACAGCTGTAAGACGAATTGAAGACCTTTAACTTCAGGTGAATATATTGAAAAATATGAAGATGAAAATTTGATAATAGCTGTGACACATTACAAAAGTATTTGTAAGAGGAATAGAATCCACTTTTAATGTAACTGAAAGACTAGGTTCATTGATTCCAGTGACAGGAACTACAATAGGTGAAGACCTGTACAACGAACTCCAAGCGCTCTTGGAGAACTTATCAATTCCATTTGATTGTCGGCATATCAATTGATGGAGCACGAACAGTGGCAAGCATGAATATAGGTGTCGCGGGAATGTTATTTAATGATATTAAAAATTTGCCAGAAAGAGAAATATTTTTTAATCATTGCATAATTCGTCAACAGAATCTTTGCGCAAAAACTTTAAATGTGCCAAATGTCACTACAGCTGTAATAAAACTTATTAATTTTCTCAAATTTCAAGCATTAAGTCACCGTCAGTTTAAAGAATTTTTAAAAGATCTGTAAAGTGAATATGGTGATTTAATTTATAACACAAAAGTATGCTGGTTCAGTATAGGTGCATGCTAAGAAGATCATATAATTTAAAAAATGAATTAATTGTTTGTGAAAATGAAAGAATACCCATTTTCCCAATTCAACGATACAGGATGGATATGTGATTAAGCTATTAACGCCGATATAATTCAACATCTGGATGACTTAAATATGAAACTTCAAGGAAAAAGCTAGTTTATTCTTAATATGTTTGTCAAAATTAAAATTTTTAAAGCAAACTAAAAATTTAGAACAAAAATTTGTTGTCAAATAACACGAAACATTTTCCCTATTTGAGAAACGAACTGCTTTGGAAACAGGAATATATGCCTTGCAAATGCAAATACAAAAATTAATTACCGAATTTGAATTGTGATTTAAAATACTCAGATCGGGAGGAAAAAGTTTAATCTCTGTTTCTTTTCTTTTCTTTTTCTTTTTCTTTTTCTTTTTTTTTTTTTTTTGAAATTTTAATATTTTTTCCTCGCCATTCCAGTTCCAGTTCTTGGTGAATTATAAATAGATCTACCAAACGACGCTGATTTGAGAAATAAATTACAAAATTTCCACGATAGTCACCCATACCATGCAAATTTTTTAAAGTTCTTATGTTTGAACTAGTTAATTTCCTCGATGAAAATGAACGACAAACGATCGAGGCTGAATGACGTCTGATTGGAAAGCCGAGTGCAAGTTGATATGTTATTGATATCTACAAATATAGATCTATTGATTACAAAGAAGAAAGGCCAAACTTTTTATTAAAATTTGTTTAAGATATTTTCTTATGATAATCACCTTTGGCTGTTTTTTATAGTATTTATGTTATATATTTTTTTATTTTTAGAAGGCTGTTATTTTCTTTATTCTGTTAACAAAGAGATAATTTGTGTTTATCATTTAATGTTGATATTTTAATACTTTTCTTACATCGACCTGCAAAATTTTTTTAAATTTATAGTTAGCCGGCTGTAAAAAAAAAAAAAAAGGGTTGTCACCCCTGACGTAGATTATTGTTGCATCATAATGCAATGTAAGGAATGTAACGATGTAAAAGTTTTGAAATATTTCCGCTGAAATCGTTTCTGATGTCAATAAAAGTAATCTGCCAATGGTAATAAATATGTTGGTAGCTATATGCATTCCTTAGAGTATTGTTTTGTAAATGCTGGCCTAAACAAGTAAATTTGTATAAAAATACTCCTTAGAGTCTAATATACGTCTTTTAAAGCCCATAATGATTAACATTTATTTTCTTTACTTATAGATATTATCAATGAATAAGAAGTTTTTGAAGTTTGGATTTTCTTAACATATAATTAATGCTCTTTATACTTCATGTTCTAATGCAGTCACGATTCTCTTTAGGCATATTTCTCGTTATTGACTCTTACTGCAAAAAGTTCCTGCAAAAGGTGACTTCTTTTGTTCCGCGAATGTATTCTTAGGACTGCGGTTATATACTATATGACAATGATGCATTTTGAAGCTCATATGAATTTGAAAAGAAAATATACGAGGCTAAAAAGCAATTCAAAAATTGTTTGCATTTTTCAAAAATGGACGGTTCAAATATGATTACAATATGCTTTGCTTAATTTTCATTAAAAAATCTCACTTTAAGCACTGAAATTCAATTAAACTATCATTGCACAATCTCATTGTCTTCAAGCCAATTTGGAGCACTTAGTTCTCTTTCCTGTAATATCCGCCATCCACCTAACTTTTCTTTCTGACGAGTTGGATGTTTGCCAAGTTCAGGACCTATTATTTACCGATGGATATCAGAGGATAAAACGCGAAATTCTGAGTCCATTTTTTCCCTGGTATTCACGCTTAATAACTGCTTTTTCTTAAAATGGTGAAGTTTCCCGGAATGTTTTTCATGTAAATACTGCATAGATGAACGGAGAGTGTCAGCGCAATTTTAGAAAGACTTCGATAAAGTGCTAAAAAATATAAATGTAGTGATTTCTGGCAACAGCTTATAATTTGAAATGAGATTCATCTATTACTATGAAATTTATTCTTCTTTCAAAATGTTGGAGGTAAAGAATAAGTGGATCAGAAGATATTCTTTTGCCCTTTGTAAAGAGAAATATTCTAACTCCACAATTTAAAATGTTTTTCAAAGCACAGCATTAATATTTCTAAGTATAATTCATTACTTCTCACACGGAGAAAAGATCCCAAATGAATATTCGAAAAAGTATGTAGTGTTTCTACTGTTTTTAAAGTAAAGTCTCTTTAAACGACAGAATATTCGCCGTCCCAAAAATCAGTTGAAAAAAAATTGCCTTTGAGTGCATCTGTAACAGCAATAAACAAAATAATGAAGAAAGATTCGGAGAACAAAGGCTTAGAAAAAGAAGCTACAAAACATAATGTCCATCGGCTTTTGCGGAGGCATATGAATGAGGGCAGGAATGTTTAAAATCCTGTATGAAACAGGATCCTGTTTTCCTTCTATCACTTGGTTACAAAGTGCAATAAAATAATCTATAAAAAGTTTTATTCTTTTCGATGCATTAACTACATTACCTGGCTCAGAAAAGGGAAGTATAGGAGTGCTAACGAGTATAAAGTGGCAAAAATAAAATTTAAAATATATTTAAAATTCTTAAAACTCTTGCGGTTGCCTTACATCGATCGCTTAAAACCCTTAAGCATCTTTTCTAGTTTTCAGATTCTTGTAGCAAACGAATCTCAAAATAATTTAAATCAATATTTTGTATTTGGTTTCTTGAGTTATGCTATTGTTGAAAAAGTATTTTTATTGTTCTTGTTTCCCTACTTACTGTTCAGCAAGGCTCTTGTTGGCCTTGTTGAACAGTAAGTAGGAGGAATATGCTGTATTTTTTATTGTCATTGAACATTCACGGACGTTTCCAAGAACTGCATTAATTGCGCAATTTTCTGAACTTCCCTCGAGAAAGAAATCAAAGTCGAGCTGCTTGATTGCTTATGAAATAAATGAACATGTTACCTTACTATATGTAACATTTCGAGTGTTAGTTATACTGAAGAATTATGCTTTTAAGAGCGTAAACTTCATATTAGATGGCTAGTAAATTTTAATAATAAAGATCGTAATATTTTAAGTTTATGAGTGAAAACTGAAAATTGGTCTATTGAGATTTTTTATTCAGGTAAGATTTGTACTGCTGAAGAAACCTGACATTGATTTGAAGATTGAAAAGAAAATAAAATCGAAAAGAAATTGAATGCAAATTTACTTATCGGAATAATTGTGTTACTTTTACATTTGTTAAACCTAGTTATAGAAAAATGTTTGTATTTACTGACAATAAATGTAAAAAGAAGTGTATTTGCAAAATAAATAGTTTTGGGCACCTGAATGCAGTTATTATATCTGTCTATAGGAGGGAAATGATTGTTAAGCATGAAGACGCTGGAGGCTACTATAAACATGAAATGCATCATTCCTGAATTGTGCAAAGAATTAAATTAGTCGATGAAGAGGAATTAAAAAAAAAACAGGACAGGCGGATAAGTATTAGTTAAAATTCTGAGATGTTATAGGAAACTCCTTATACATATTTGTGGTGTAGTGGTTAGTACATCCAATTAACAGCTAGAAGTCTTAGGTTCAATTCCGAAAGAAAGTGCTGTTGATTTTTCTAGCTTCTTTCTCTAAAAAAACTAATGACTCTGCCAAACCTTTTAGAATGTTAAGAATATTGGTGTAAGTTTTTGCTCGTTTCGTTATTTTGTATTATGAGTTGAATGACTACGAAATCATTCCAGTGATTTTACTTCTGAGAGCCTAAAAGTGCAAAATTCTGCTTTCTGAAGGCGTTGGTATTCCTTTAATAGCAAAAAATATATTTCTTTTAAAGTTTATAACTCAAATCTGAAAATTAGTCTGCCCTTTCTAAAAGCCATGAAGGTACCAATAATAATAATAATAATAAGTGTTGGTTGTGAATTTTTATTCGGGAACTCAAGGTATTTCCGCAGATCTTTTATGTCCCTTTCTAGCAGGCTGGCGTTTCTATTTAACAGCTTTATCGCTGGAGACTCATCTCGCCGCAGGAAATCACCCCGGAGGCTTTTGGCACACACGATGGTGGATTCTAAATTCGGAACACAAAGGGAGAGGAGGAATATCGATTCTGCTTCGTCTTCAGAATTACAGCAGGGCCATCCACTTCTGCTATCGATTCGCAGGCTGCTGCTAGACGAGACGAGGAAAGGAAGGATTCCAGCCTCTGCAGTGGCGCCTCGAAATCCTTTCTGGGAGAGTTCGGGCCACAAATTTATCACAACAGACATGTTTGTGAATCCAATTCCACAAGCACTATTTATGTATTCATTTTTGCGTCAAATCGTAAGGTATCGCCAGTAGATTGGTTGACATTTACATATTCTTTTACGAATCTGATTTCAAATATATACTTTTGCTGAAAACAGCTAAATGTTTAGATTATTCATTGAATTATGGATTGGGATGCGCTTACTTGAAGTTCACCGGAGAGGACTAGTTCTTTATCTTCTTACGAGGCGTTTTACCGCTGGTGTTTTATGAGAATTGGCATTTAGCCTTTAAGAATGTCTAAAAATAGTCAATAAACTTTCGAATTAAGCATTTTAGCTCGGCTAATCATAAGCTGATAAAACCGGGAAATATTTTTATATCAGCATATGTAAATCGAATTTGATAAGTTGGATGTTTGAGTAACAGCAAATATAAATTACAGTGGGACTTCGATTATCCATCATTCTCGGTCCGTTGTCATGATGGATGAAAGAACAGATATGAATAATGAAAACTTCTCCCACCTACACCACGATAAGATACAACGGTCGATAATGAAGATCCTTTTTCAACTTAGTACGTTGTCTAGACAGATAAAAATCAGGATTAAAATTGAAAATTAGTCACATTATAACTACTTATCTTGCTTATAATTGCGTAATATAAAATATAATGTTTAAAAGAAATCCACAGCAGTTTCTAGCCGCAACGTGATCAAATATCTTTTATTTTCTTTGAATGCTTTAAAGCTTAGTTTAGGACAAAATGTGCACACTATTTTCTTCTTGCAGCAGGAAAAGGCCGTGTATAAAATGGTGCGTTATAAAGTTGTACTAGTATATGAAGTTTCACAAACTTCTCAATAAATTATTCATTATTAAGAACAGGATAATTGATAATTATTGAGCCTATACAACAATTTTGAACGGAATTTGTTTTCTGCATTAAAGGACTGTACAACTATTATATTCTTTGAAGGAGTACTTCAGCCAGTTATTTTGAATACAAGAACAAAGACAATCATGCTTTATTGTGTAACTGTCGCATGATTAATGGCGATTGTATAACATGACATTGCCATTGCGATTTCTTTGTAGTTACTTTTATTTTATTTTTGGGGGGGGGAGGATGGATCCATTCTGATCATCGGAATGTGCCAGTGGTTAACAGAAGCTGACGAAAAAGAAAAGAGAAACGGATCATTGAGTTTCCATTGTACATAAAAACACGCCATACTTGTTTCCAACGACAATTTTTCTTTAGTAAATCGAAAAGTGAGCCGATAACAGTTCCGCAGGATCTTTGACTTTCGTATATACTGAAGTCATGATATAATACAAGCATCTTGTCATTATTAATATTATTTAACACTAGAAGAAATCTCTATTACAAGTGAAAATAAGTCGGAATCCTGAGATTTTCATAAATTTTATTGTTGTTTACAAAACGTGAATATCAATACATTTTCTGAGAGTGAGGTTCTGTGTCTCATGCAGTTTATTAGCAGGGGAATCGTATCGAGTTTGAGAACAACAGAACAATATTCTACAGTTTAAAGTGTTAACTTTTGTAGCAGATAAAAGAGAATGGAACTATCGCACAGCGCTTAACTGAATCATTAAATGTCAGAGCTTTCGGTTGAGCTCTAGTTGGAGATACGGCGTTAGCCATTTTTAGCGAAATATTTATTTGGTGACAATTATAAAAGCGATAATCAATGAAGTATGGTAGCTTACTTTAATACTGAAAGAGGAAATGTGTCGCCAATAATATTCAAAAGTCGACAGCTTCTTTAATGATATTCAAAAGTTGGCATCAAACACCAACTGGAACCAGCCCAATTAAAGGTAAACTGAGTTGTCTCTAGAATAGAGGTAAAGAACAAAGAAAAAAGATCCTGGCTCGCTTCATGGGCCAGCTATTTTTTCTAATCTGTAATTTATTGCATTATTTGGTACATTGTTTTATTATACACCGCATAAGTGACTATTCGAGTTTCAGTAGCTTCATTTTTTATTTTACTTATTTATCTATCTTATTTTTTCCGTTTTATTGGCGATTTTCATTACGAGATAATTTAGAAATAATGTTCATCAGAACTTTCAGCTTTTAACATTTACACTCAACATTATAAAAAAAGAGGCTGAACATTATATCGTAGTATAATAAGATTAAGTTTCACAGTATAATATAAAGTATGTTTATAGACAGTGAAGAATTTCCGCACAAATTATTTACATAATTGAGCCAGTATTTTAAAATTCCGAAAAATTTCAATAAAATAATTTCAATTAAATAACACTCTCGTGTTGTTTAATTTTATAGAGCTAAATAAAATGCGATAGATTACAATGAATAATTATCAATTCAACCTCTCGGTACTAACGTATTATACCATCAACCGTGAAAACTGATGCCATCGAACCATGGATGTTACCAAAGATGCCCTAATCGTTTCTGCGAAATTCTAAAGGAACTGATGTCTCAGTAGTCGATCCTCTTTATTTTTTGCACTTCGCAAAAATGCCTTCGTCGATTTCTACTATTTTGTTAAGCCTTCCGGTTTTACTAGGAACTCTGTTTAGAACGCTATGAGCACAGAATTCTCGCAGGATTGTATCTGCTGCTGTTTTATCAGCCATATTTAACTGACCATATCATGTCCATTAATAAACACTTTTTTCATAGTACGATAACTTTGAAACTAATAATAATTCGATCCATAACTTTGAAAATAATCCTCTGCTTGCTATTCTGTAGAAGGCAGGCCCCAAATTTTAATCGCTTTTTCAAAATGCAAGGGAAAAATACAGCAATAACAGAGCTAGCTTGTTCATAAAAACAAGTGGCTTATTGATAATTAATCGGGGTTACATCAAACCCAAAAGCGCAGGTGTTATGAGTACTCTTTTACGTCACACTTACCCATAACTCTAGCTAAATCGCAGTGCTTGACGGCAGTTTCACAATTGACGGAATAATACGTTTAGTATTAGTCTTTTTATGGATAAGAAATTAATAAATATTTACAATTTTCTAAGCCTGATAAACTGCCAAAAATTTATATAATTCATTCTGGAATTCACACTGAAAATTCATTAGTTGTTGCAGGCACTTTTCTAAGGAAAGGTACGTTTCGATAAAAGTAATAAAATATGTTTTAAGAAAGCATCTTGTAATTCGCTGAAACACACAGCAGTACTAAATTACAGTGGTTATTTATTGCTTCAAACATTGACTAAGACCGAGATAACTTGAAAAACTTGATCTCCAAATGTCAGCTAAGATTCGTTGTTGCGTAACTGTAACTAGTTCCTAGTTCTTTTTCTAGATGGGTGTGAATGAACTGTGTTGCTGTATGATGAAAACTGAGAGATCTGCAACAAGTTAATGTCCCGCTTAACCGAAACTGCGGAGAAGAATATGCAAAGAATTTTGAATTTTAAATTTAAATATTCGTTGATTTGAATTTGAGTTTTAAAATATTCATTTCCTTCCCATATTTTTTAAAACTGTAATAAATGTTTTGAAGCATCTATATAAAATATTGGAAGACATGCTAAAGGGAATTCTTGAGGGATAGCAACTGTAGAATAATAAATTATTTTTTTCCTCTACTAGTATTTACCAATTACCTCATAGACTTAAAAATCTTGCTACTAAAACTAAAAGAAAGCTACTGGATTGTGATAAGGAGAAAAACATTGAAACGAGTGAGATCCAATCATTCGGATAGATTAAACAACGATAATTTATACTAATTACACGTAAAATGGCAAGAAAGTAATTCTCTTTAACAAAAAATGCAGAACTTTTTCAGGTTCTAGAAGCTTTTGCAGGTTCTAAAAGAGTTTTTGTTTTGTAACACTCACTCGAGTGTTAAGCACTGTTGCCAGTTCGCTCTAGCTAAATACTCTCAAGAAAGGAGTCATGGATTACAAATAGCCAGCATTCTCCTACCTTAAGTTAACTTATATCAAGGAAGTTAGCATAAATTTTAACATTAAAGTCTTTATTAACTGAATAAATAAATAAAAAGTAAATTTTAAAAAATCTGAAAGGGTTCAGATTTTAACTGTTGCCCAGAAAAGCTCTTTTAAATTTTAATATGGTTTGTCAGAAGAGACGCCCCAGGTGGAATAGGAAAATATTTTATGGCATATTAGATGACTATGCATTTAGACTAACATGGGAACATTAGATAACTTTTGTGTATTCGAAAAGTGAGAAAAACGTATAATGTAATTCTATGAAAATATTTTATGTTTGAATTAGATATATCATAAATTAAGTGCATTCTTATTTTAAGTAATAATATGAACTGTATCTATTGCTTTTAAATAGCTTAGTTTGTCAATCAATCAATGACAAATTAAATCTGAAAAATAAATATCTTATATTTTGCCGAATGGAAACAGTCTCAAATTTAAAGTGAAACAAGCAAAATGGTGTTTCTAGTAGCTCTTTTGGGTTATTATCCGTTTGAGCCAAGATATATTAATATGATACTTTACGGATAATAATTTATAGTCTCCTAGGAATTTTGATTTCACAACCTCATGCACATCATTTTGGGAAAATTTCACACAGTTCTTTTGCCTTTTGGTTTTTATCACTTTTGAACTCAACTGAGTCTTCTATTCATTCAGCAACATCTTGATCTCCAATTTCTAACAGCTAAATTCTTTGAATTATGTAAAAGTGTACCCGATGATGTCTTGACACATACATTTCTGATTTTATCTGGTGCCATGGAAGGAGTTCTAGATAGCTAATGATCAGTCTAAACTTTTAATCTTTTTATGACCTTCAATTAATACAATGTCTTCAGTATTTATCTTATTCGGGGATCTTTTACTGATATCCATCTTCAGCTGGCTTAAATATTCATTACGAAATCCTCCATATAACGTTTTCTCTCAATCTTAGTCTATATCCTCATTTGAGATCCTGAGCTACTACCAAATCTAAATCAGGTACTTCTTCAACAAATTCAGAAACATGCTAGGAGTTAAGAGACCTGGATTCATAAATATAAGGGGACTGCAAGTACCACTTAAGTTTACTAAATTATGACGAAACTTTTGTAAATTTCCTTCTGTGTCAAACCACAAAAAGCGAATGTAATCCTTATCTTCTCCGTTTACACATATCTACAAAAATGCTTTTCTTGTGTGTGAAATGACAGCTGTTTTCCTATATCGAAATCTCAGGAGTTCAGATGGTACAAATTCTATATAATTTATTACAGCTTACAAACATTCATTGAAGGGGTTTGGGAAGTCTTCACTGCTACATTTGAAACTAGTCCACGACAGCGAGAAGGCAATGCCCAGATAGAGAACGCGCTAAGCTTCAAGAATTATTTTAGCTATATCTTCCTACAACAATTTTTCAAATACTTGTTGATATTCTCAAAGAGAACTATCTTTTTCCAGCTTTCGATATGTGGAATCAAGCCTTTCCAAACGCAGATGACAATCATCATGTAAAGGGTAGAGAACTTCTTTCCGTGACATAAAAATACGTATCTTGCTTAGTACGTTGCGGATACCGTGTCTTGAAAATGTTGCGCTTTAGCTTGTTTACTCTAATCTTTATGTCTCTTTCCTAATTTAGTTTTCTTGGCATCTAAACCTCCTTTTAGTTCTTTGCTTTCGTCTTCAAAACGTTTTCTTGCAATATCGGATCTAATTAATATTTCCGTAGAACACGGGTCATTTTGGATATCGCTTATAAATAATGCTACGTTTCAAGTTCTCGAATCTAGGGTCCATAGCTAATTCGAGGAATATCCCCATAATTAATCTTTGACATAATGCTTCAAGATTGCAAAAATACTTACCATTAAGACTACCTAAATGAATCTTATAATATCTTATGTTTTGATTTATTTGTCACTGCCCCTCTCAATAAATAATGCTGTGTAATTTCTTCTTTAAGAGGCTTGTAATCTATATTTAAAGTTGAAGACTTATGACTATAGGATTTCTTTTATCTACATAAAATAGTATACAAACGGACGTTCAACTATAATGAATGTTGGAAAGAAAATTCAGGAGTAGAAAACGAATTTGAATGCAGCATATCAATACATTGTACATTCTTCTTTAATGACTCCATGTTTTCACAAATTGAATTGTTTTTCTCTTTATTGTTATCATTATTAGTCCAAAGGGGCTTTGTCCTTGACAGACTATTGTTTTCTTCTTGCGATTTTGCATCGAATCACTCGAATGTCCGTTTTACTTTTCAAACTGTTGCCACCAAATATTATCGCCCTGTATTATATTTGAAGAAATTAAACAATGAAGAATCTGCATAAATGTATGTATGTTTCTCGCATTGTGATAAAACAACGGTACCTAGAGACATCAAATTTTGAATGACGTAATCGGACTGCGAATATGGGCGTGTGGAAGCCCAAATTTGAAATTTGGAATTTATTTATCATCGATTTCATATTTTGTAAAACTTTAACGAATTTTTGATTAACAAACTCAAGGATTTCAAAGCGAGCAATGGCAAAGTTGTACAGAAAAAACATTTCTGTCTCCAGCGCGTAAGACTGTGTATCGGAAATTCTAAAGATATGCTCAATTTAAAATTATTTTGCGATCTTGAACTGAATTTTATGGTTTAAGTGCGAAGAACATGATATTTATTAAATAAAGGTAACATACAAAAAAGAAACTCCCCTATGGACGTAATTTAAAATCTGAAACCTTTCAGATTTTCTTTTTTATTATCATTATTATTTCTTCCACGTTATTCTGGACACATTACCGTAAAATGCCTCTTGACTATAGCATACTGAAACTTTACAGTTCTTTGCATTTTACATTAAGTTCTGATTTCAGACAACAAAAGCAACGTCTTTTATCTGCTATAATTTTCCTCTTTTGTGTCAACAGCATATTTTTAGCTTCGAAACATTCCTTACCTTTATGATTACCATTACAAAATAAGCATGTGTTGCTCAAATTATTTTCTTTAGTGAAGAATAAATCAGTAACAGTTTCTTTTTTGATTTAGAATTCACTTTTTTATTTCCCTTAAAGCATTTATTTTTAAAATTAAAACCTTTAACTACTGATAAAAGCTTTGATTAATAAATCATTTTCACTAAATCATAACATTAAGCCCTTTATTACTTTTGGATAATTCTGTGTTGCCACAGGATAACTATCTACTAATTGCCTAACAAGAAGATTTATCACTGTTGATTCTGAAATTTATCCGCAAGTGCTACACTATCATACCTCTTCACATAGAGCCCATTCTATAATGTTTTGATAAAATCTCTTTAATTCAGTTTAAACTTTCATTTCTGCAAAATATTTACATTATCAGAAAAATTTGTTATACTATCATCTAAAATTGCTTTAACCTTGAAATAATTACTAAATATTTTTCAATTGACATACTTTCGTTTTCAAGTTTCTCTTCTCTTTTATAAGTTTCTAACATTAAATCCATTATTTTCTCTATAAGTTTTGTAACTCCTCATATCTCACCTTTAAAGCCTGAAACCTGGATTCTAATGAAGAGCAGTATCGGACGGAATCTTCTGTTTTTAATATCTACATAGATATCGTTAGAAAGCCAAATGAAAGAACTTTTTGTCATTTTCTACAACTTCTATATCTTTTTCTTGTTTACAAATATTCTGGTCATCGGAAGTTGGAAAAACTGGAAAAGATTAAACAGCAATTACTTGTAACCAATCCTTAAATAACAAACAGGAATATTTTGTAACAAAGTCCTACTGCTTTACTTGTAACAAAGTCGGTTACAAGTAAAGTGGCAAGACAGTAACTCTATTTTACAAGAAAACATAACTTCATTTACATTTGCAAGTTCGAAGAGAGTTTTTGTTTGCATCCAGCTTGCTCGAGCGTTAAGCACAACTGCCAATCGGAGCTAGCTAAATATTGGCAAGAAAGAAGGTATAGCTTATTAATATACAACACTTACCGTACGAAATACATTAGAAAACGTAAACGATATTAGAAAAATAACGCAGTTTAGAACTATGCGTTTCATAACTGCAAGGTGGGAGTATGAATAAAAGAATGGTGCTTAGATTCGAACTGTAACTTAGCTTTTAGGAACTGCCAAAAATTTATAATACTTAACCATTTACTATCATAAAGCCTTTCACAGTAGTTAAGAACAAAAATGCTTTAAAATTGTAGACTGATCAAGGTTTAGATATTTTTACCTATTTATCTCAGAATGTTTCAGATTTATTTAGAACTAGTCGCTGCCAGCCTTCGTCTGGCTTTTAAATGTACTGGAAAAATGCCTAAAGGGAACACCAAACATTAAATTTAAAAACTGTACAGAGTTTTACTCCGCAGAACAAATTTATCAAAAAATAAATAAATAAAAAATAGAAAAGACACAAGATTCAATAAAAATGTTTACATATAAAAAATTTACAAGGAAATAAGCAATATCCCTTAATACAAATATTAATTATCCTAATAAATAAATTAACCAGCTTTTCGTCGCCTTATCTTGATAAACGTCCAGTAGCTAAGAGAAACATTAATTAAAAACTTATAATGTATTTCTCCAACCTTCTTGGCGTGCCTTCGTGGTGTAGTGGTTCTGCACGCTGGGCCGGTATTCCAGAGGTCCGTGGTTCGATTTCCGGCGAAGGCGGTTTCTATTTTTTAATCTTTCCGGCTTTTCCAAAAAATACCTAATGTCTCTACAATGGCGCCCGAACTAAAAGGGTATTGGATGACGATGACGATTCTCCACACCCAGGATTTGGCGATTGGGTCCCCTAAAAACCCCCTGTTGCCCTTAAAAAGGGGGGAGTATATAAGGTATTTCTCCAACCTTCTTGGCGTTCCTTCGTTGTGTAGTGGTTCTGCATGCTGGGCCGGTATTCCAGAGTTCCGTGGTTCGATTTTCGGCGAAGGCGGTTGCTATTTTTCATCTCTCCGGCTTTTCCAAAAAATACCTAATGTCTCTACAAACTGCACAGAGTTCTCGCCCTAATTTTTTTGAGTTGCAACAGTGCTGAAATCAGCAACAATAGCAACAGTGCTGAAATCAGCAGCAATAACAACAGTGATATATTAGTAACAATGGTTGCGTGCTATTGTTGCTGCGTGCCATCGATTTGATGAAATTTCATCAAAAACATAAATAAAATTAAAAAAAACTCATTCAAATTTTGAAAAAAATCGCTTCGAGGTGAACTGGCTCTTGTCTAGATGCATCCTATGTACCATATTTCGTAGCCTTGGATATATTAGCTTACGCGCAGCACGAACGAAAGTCACACACACAGAGACTCTTCCTTTTATTATATATAGCGATAACTTCTTGAAAATGTTTGATTGCAAGAGAAGATTTTTCAGATTTCAATTTTATTTTATTTATTTATTTTTTTGTGTTTCATATTAATTTTTTAAGTTCAAACAAATGTATGCGGGATGGGTTAACTAACCAAACGAAACTAAGAATGATTGGGACGCTTTCATAAGGAAGAAACTGTAACTTAATTAGGTAATAAATTGAATGTCGGAAGTAGTGCAATGAGTGATTGGAGAACAAAAATACCATCAAGATTTTAGGAAGCAAACGGAACTGGAAAAGGTGTTCTTAAGAATGTACATTATAAAGAATCCGAAAAATAAAGTTTATATTTGATGCACTATGGAAAAAAAAAAAAAAAAAAAAAATCACATCGAAACTACACATCTACCTCTGATGTAGCATGTAAAAGCTTTAAGTTATAATATAGCACTTTAAGGAAACGTTTAGTATTAAAAATTAAAATATAAAATACCTTCAAACTTAAATAGTTTAAACTTAAAATACATAAAACAATTTTATTTTGCTTGTCTTCCTGTATAAAAATAATGCTTATAACAAACTCTGTAAAACTAAATAATTGTTCTTGAGTGTCGTAAAAACCCAACTCAGATATAATTTAAATTTTAAAAGCTCTTCCTTTTTTGTACAATTTTTTTAATGTAAAATTGTATATACAGAAAAATATCAAAATACTGTAAATGTAAAATGCCAAAATAAAAATATTATTTGAATGGAATTTTAAAAAGATACTATTTGAACGGAATTAAAAAAAATAATAATGTTTCCAATTTATATGCTATTGAAATTCAACAAAATCATTAGATTTTAATTGCAACATAAATAATAATGTACCTGAGAGGACAGAAAATTTGAAGTTCGATATTCTGCAACAAGGTTTTTGAAACTTATTTGTTTATGATACTCGCCGCATTAAATGACAGTTATTGAAAAAAATATGAAAGATTCTGTTCGTTATCAATAAGAAAAAACATCTATTTATGTATGACACGATTTTATTAAAAATCATCAAAAATAATACTTATTCGAGGTACTAAAAAATAAATAAAAAGGCAAAAATAACTAAGCTTTTTAAATTTAAAGCAGGGTTTCTTAAACTTTCTTAAGTCGCGGCCCCTTTTTATCACTGAGATTCTTTCGTGACCCCCAGGACCCCATAATATTTACGAAAATTTTGTGGGACCCGATAAGCATTGCGCAAATCCGACACACGCGTGTGTGAAACTGTCAATTTTTTCACTTGTACTGTAATATACTATTGCAGATTTGGGTCATTAACTTTGATTTCTAATTTTAAGACATAGAACAATGTGAAAATTTTAAATAAGTAACAGACGAAATGACAGCGTCACTTGCAAAACAAGTAAAATGGACGTTTCTATTATAAAAAGAATGCGTCGAAACGTTTTCCTTTTTTCTTTGTCTGTATTGTCTTATCTTTACCTATTTTCCGATACAGCGTGTAAAAATATTTGGTAATTGTAAAATTATTATAATAAGTCAAAGAAATATCAAAACTGTTAAATTTTTTGGCTACCTCCACAGTTTAAGAAACACTTGATTTAAAGAATAAATGTTTGGTAGGCATTTTGTATACAGAGGCTTGCTATCTATATGTAATAAACGTACAATTTCATAATATTTAATAATATTTTTTTAATTTAAAAATATTATTTATTTCTTATATATAAATAGAAATATAGACTTTTAAATCAAATTGCAAAATATGCGTACTTTTTAATCTGATTTATAAGCTACGAATGCTAACTTGCATAATATTTGGATTACTTGGCCAATCGTTTTGCCAGTTTCGATCGTTTAGTCACTTGCGTTTACGTCAAAATATAAATGGAAACCACGTAGTTACCAAAAATTAAAGTGATCCCCATGGCATTTCGGTGAGCTCGCGCAGCGTTGACATTGATGTCGTGGAATGCAAATTATTGGACAGTGATCTTTGTCTTAATGAGTTTGTCTCACAGCTTGGTGTTGGCATTGGGGTTTACAATGAGCTACTGTGACTCTTTGAAAGATAGCAGACAAATTTGGGTCAAAATTGATACATTTATTCCGTTGTAAAGCGCCATTCTTAATTGACATTACTTATTAGCGTTCTGCATTTAAAAACTCCCCCACTCCTTGTTCCGTGTAACGTTTGTTGGGTATTCACATATTTCTCTCTGCTGATACTTAATGCAATGCGTTTACAATAAAAAGATTCTGAATTCGTTTACATGGATGAAAAAAAGCAATGTTACCATGTGAGAAACTATGTATGATTGATTAAAGAATAAATCAATTGATATCTTGTGATGGCATTTTTGGAGGTGCAAATGTAATACTGTTCGGATATTTGATGCACTTCCCCCTGTCACAAGAAGACAAATATTCCGTTAGTCCGATAATTTGCTGTCAGTAACTCATTTTTTTCATTAGTAGGAAAAGCAGAGAGAAAACGTGTTTGTGGCGTGGATGCACTTAGCGGATCAATGTTTATTAATCCGCTGAATTACTGTTTATTAATTAATAATGTTAGTCATATTTTTAACCAAAACATTGTATAGAGTGACATTTTAAATTTATTTCGCGAATTGATTTATTTTACTAACTGTACTGCTCAATGCTGCGCAAAGTTTGAGTTATGTCGTAAAATAATTTATCTACCTTCCTTTAATCTTTTATAGTATTTATTTACTATTTAATTTCGTTTAATCTTATCGCCAAGTCTCAAAATGTATATTTATATGTAAAACTTGCACCTATTCTCTACTTTTTAATTCTCTCATTATTATGCGATTCCTACTGTAACGAGTTTCATGAGTTCCTCACTCACTTCGTTAAAGAATTGGGGGCTTATTACTTCACCGTGCAACAAGAACAGATAACTTTCACTGATATTTTGAATCTTTTCGGATTGAAGATTTCAGAGGCGAACATATTTCATAATTAATGAAGAGAGAGAATACAGAAAAAGATGGCGGCATTTAAACAGAAAAAAAAATGTTTAAGAATTAATTCAACAAATGATTATGCATCTAAACATAATCGTAGAGTACTGAATCTCTTCAAACGTAAAGGAATAAAAATGAATAAAACAGAAGAACAGAATCATTTTATGGATGCTACAAGAATATTGATAATATAAATCTAGATGCTATTATACCAGCTGAGATTACAGCAGCCGTCTCTTTATGTGATCACATTTGTCCATAGCTATTTTAATAATATTAAGCGAAGAGAAAAATATCCTTCAAAATATCGATGTACTTGAATATAACTAGAAACATATAAACACTTACTTTCACAATATTTTAATTAAGAAAAAAAAATACATTTAATTATTCAGAACTTTTGCGTAATGGTTTCATAGTGTTTATAATGTTTTTGGAAATTCATAATGATGTTTCTTGAAATTTGTTTCAGAAAGCAACAGGCCGAGTTTTTTCACCAATATCCACACAAGTGTTGAATTCCTAAATTCATGTTAGACGAAGTTTATTTTAGTTATTCAGCCTTCCTTTATTTCATCATTTATTTAAAGGCTGGTGTGTTTAAAATAATTCTCTATTATTTTTTGACACGTGGTTCCAGGACTTAAATGTTTTCTGAAATCAAAATCAACATTCTCGGCGGCTTAATTCCTTACTCGGCGTATGTTTCTGTCATTTGAGAATTCAGCGATTTTTTTTATTTCACGGCATTATTTAAGTTTAAAAAATTCTTTCTATAATATTTTGAAAACATTAACCAAATTGTTGATCACAATAAGCGATGTATTTTCCGTGTTTTCGTACACGAACGGTCGGGATTTCGACAGTTCGATAGCAATAACAGAATGATAACATTAACCGCCATCACATTAAGAGGGCGCCCACTGTAATAAGTCAGGAGGTATGCCAAGAGAAGTAGAAATTTTGGTAGAAGCTAAAATAATGTTGCGATCTAACGTAGATGCTAGCAAAGAACTTGTCAATGGAGCTGCTAGATTTATAATAAATATTAAATGGTCACCCTTTCGGTGAAATCAAATATATGAAGATTACCATCAATTCATATAGACTTTGGTGAAGCCGTCTTACATATTATTAAACCCAAATAAAAACAGTATCCTGCTAAATATATTTACGGCAGTGCTGAAAGAAATATGCCTTCTATAGTTTCATCATGTCTACAGCACTAGAGAAGATTAGAAGGAACACTGTAGATTACATAGTCATTTATTTCAGAAGAAAATTATTTGCAGAAGTTCAAGCATACGTTGCTCTTAGCAGAATAAAGTCACAAGGACTTAAAATTCAAGAGCATATATATATATGTGTGTATGTATGTAAGACATATTAAAATACTATGGCTATGTTAGTAAATAACTGGCAACCTCAAAATTAATTCTTCTAGATTTGGTGTTCTCCCCCCTAAATTCCTCTGTTCTCCCAAATTTGAGATCATTTCAAATTACATAACACTGCTTGAAAAAGTTAACTAAAACTAAAATGAACCAATCACGGCTTAGATTCACATACGCACCTACGCAACATAAATACTGCTTCGCGAGGAACTACGTTCCTTTTTTTCCTAGCTTCCGCCATGCCAACATCTCTACGCTGCTTATATGCTTCCCCGCCTGAAGTGACACCGTACCTTTTTTCCTGTTACATAAAAATTTACTGTATTCGACGATGACTGAAAAGTAATTTGTTTGCCAAAGAGATAATTTGAAATGTGTAAAAATAAAGATGGTGATTCTTCAATTCAGTTTTATCAACGTCTTATTCTTGCCTTTTCCACCCAGCCATGTCTACAGCCAGAAGTACCGGATTCACCATTGCGCACTTAAAATATTACATATATATACATATAATAACGTATTAGCGAAAACGGTAAAAATGCAAGTACGCTATCCAAAATCGTCTGAGACCAAATGCATTATTTTTTGTAATCATAGGACCGCACTGCTGAAGTATTCTTGTGGCACTAAAAAATAAGAATATTTAGTAAGAAGAAATAAAGCTTATTTCGGACGAGTAGATGAAAAGTCTCTAGTTTTTTAATTATATAAGGCCACTATAAATGAGTCACCAGATCGTATTTTTAAAAGTATTACATATACAATAATAACTGATCCACGAAAAGAATCAGGAGCTTATTGAGGTTTCCCTACACATTGCAAATGATTTGGGCGTGCTTTGCTGATCAAAAGACACACTTCAAAGCAGTGATCGAGTTCTCTTTACACTTTTTGTAGCATTGTATCCCCAAAAAGAAATCACATGGCATTACATTAGAAGACCTAGGAATCTGTACTACAATATATATAAACAACTCGATTGTCGGCTGCCGCTAACTCGACTATCGGCTATCGATTCATGGATATTGTGTGACTAACAAGGCACACATAGAACATTTGTAATACGTAGAAAAACCTTGGTGAGTTTGCTGATCTTTTTATATTCCAGTTACTATTTATGTGCAATATATTTAAAATATGGCGTTTTGAATAAGATTTAAAGCATCTTGTGGATATATCACGTTGTTGGTATACTGTGCTTCTACTATTCCTATATATAATTGCCGTATTAACTGCTTAACTACAATATCAATTTACAGAAACTAAATTCGTCTTTTGGTTTGCTCTTACCTTTTCTCCCTTACTTCTTCAACATCGATGCTGATGTCACATCCTTATTTTGTTCTTCTAATGCATGCACGATAAGAATCTCGACTGCGGGACAGCAAAAAAGAACTCTTTCCTTTTGTTTTACAAGTTCGTGTTCACATTCTGGCAGCACTTGCTGTTGTTCTAATGTTCTATTAATGTCGTTCTAATACTGTTTTAATTTATTAAAAGAATTTATTCTTTCCAAATTGGTGTTTAATTATCATCTAAAAGCCAAACTGGCGGCCCGGACGTGATTCGAATATGGAACCTTCTGATCTGTAGTTAGAAAAAACTTCAATTCATCTCTTTTTAAGAGTGTCATATGCATGACTAACTGGAGGAAGATCAGCTTTGTCTTTCACCTGACATGAGATGTGGGTCTCGATGTGGCCCACGACTATATGATATTCTGTGGCATCGGCAGTTATCCCCCTGTTAATGAACTGGCTTTCAATTTGTTGAAACCAAATACTCGGATTATCTTTCCAGAACAGTGGCATTGAAATTATGCTGATTTCAGGTGTTTGTGTTGAAGCAATAGTATCTTCGTTTACAGACTTGTTCGAGCTATTAAAAACGCGTTCTTCTCAAGTCCGTAGTGACCAGTTTTGGTTTTTAAATGATTGTTAAACACCAGTTTGTAAAAAGTAAATTCTTTTAATAAATCAAAATAGCTTTAGAATGACATTAATCTCACCGATATTTTCAGATAACTTTGCAATTAGTTTGCGATACATTTTGAAGTTGTTTCGTAATTATTATACGCATAATGTAAATTAAAAAAATGTTAAGCTACTAATTAGAAATCAAATGTAGCTTAACGTGACAATATATTCTTCGAATTACAATAATATATTAAAAATAAAACTACTATTTGTTAAAACGCAAGCCAGAGTTTGGTGAGATCTGCTATACATCTTAATTTTCCTTTAAAATTAATAGCTAACAGTAAAAAAAAAATGTCATATTTAAATTCAGCAGTATAATATCTAGGATTAACGTTCAAAAATTACGAAGAAAAGGAGAAGTTTTTAAATTGCAAAGCAGTCAGTCAGTTTCCAATTGATTGACTGACCGAAAGTTTTCAGAATAGCTTTCGGCTTGTTCAGTTTAAAATAGCAAATTCAGTTAAACATTTCAAAAGAAGATTTTCTACTTCAAATTTCTCATAAAATGCCAAACAAAGTATTTTTCGTATAAATAAAATTATTCCTGCCTCAAATATACGCCATAGTGAGAAAAAATTGTTGATTTGAAATCAGGTTATAAAAAGAACGCAGTCGAAGAATCTTTGCGGTGTGCAACTAATCTCCAAAATAATTCTTTTTCCCAGAATCCGAGGTAATGGATTTTATATGCCTCCACAGCAGGTGACTGGAATGATGATGGTAATCGAGTTTCATGTTCGCCGAAAAATGGTTCAGAGAGGGAAAATATCTCATGTATCAATAAACTTCTATTTATTCCTTTTTGGAGAGACAAACCAAACAATTCTGTACGAAGTCTAGGTGCGTAACAGATGAAGTTTGAAATATCTTCTGTTAATTAAAATAATGCTGCAAATATTCATAAACTTTATTAGTTGAAAGTATCATAGATCAAATATACTAAAAATTAAACTGAAAGAGACTATTAAAGACACTAGTTACCGTCGTAAACGGACTGACGGTCACAGGCACACAGTCTACAGGTCACTGATATATAGAGAAGCAGTAATTTAGAGATTGTCATAGCAATATTTAACCCTAACAACACGGATACTCGTCTAGTAATCTGAGGCGACGTGTAGATTGACTAAAAACAAATATGCTGGTAATCAGGAAAACTATAAACGACTGAAACTTATAAATTAATAAATGTATCTAAATTAAGATTCCCCATATATGTATTTTTCTATTGTTTTACATTTGTCTTCCGAGAATCTTTCATCTGAGAATTTCAGTAATAGCATTTCGAAATTTTGGAAAGTTGCAAAATAGCTCTGCATTGCCAAAGAGCATTATCTTTTTTTTTTACATTTATTTTATCTACCTATCTATAGCATTTCAGTTGCTCATTTTTATTATTATGTATCTTCAGATTCATGCATATTTTTAAGGAAACATTCAGAGTTTAAGTTTGAAAGAGTTTAACTGTTAGTAAGCTAATGAATAATTGTTTCTTCTATAATCAATATATGTTGCTAAGATTCGTTAATTACTTTCTGCTGGTGATCTTACTGGCAATAATTTAAATGGTCTTATGCCTTTATAACGAACTTCAAGGGACCGAAAATTTAGTTCGCTATATCAGATCTGATGAAAAAAAGTCATCTCACGAAATAATACAAAAACTGATTGATGACTCACAAAAAAGACTAATTAGCATTGTCATTTATGCCAAAAGAAATTAATTCTAATTTAAAAAATTCTAGTTAGTTACAATAATTTTACAAATAACTTCTAAATTTCTTTTTGTAATTTTTCAGTTTCACCATTTTTTTTTATGATAAAATACTTAGTTTTAAAGTCATGGTTTAGAGCTAGCTCTTCAACTACTTGTTTTCCTCTAATATGCATATCTATAATTATGAATAAAAAATTTTAATTTTAAGCTGGCGTGATGCAAATTGCAGGAAAATTTTACCGATATTTTTGTCCAAAAATTGAAAAGTCTCCATTAAATTCAGTTCTACAGTTTGTGTGAATAAAACTGATTGATGTCACTCAACGCAGCTTCGGCATTCCCTGTTGTAGGCAGTTTTTCCTTGTGTTGCGTATTTTCAACATTTGCAACAGTATCAGAAGAAGAATTTTCATTGTTAGTATTTCTCATTTAAATTTCTGCCACAATATCTTCATCAGTCGGATTTTCACATGCAACACCACCCTCATCGCATGTTTCGAAAACGTTAAGAAACACACATCACATTCTGAAACATTCTGAACATTCTATCACATCCTGAAAATATTGAAATGCAATTTTTTTCCCTAGCCGCTTAGCGATATTCTACTTCAACAACCTTTGCTAGACCAGCATATTGAAAACAGTTTCGGATGTCTGATTCTATAACCAAGTCGCCAAGAATTTTCTATAGGTAAAGGTAAAGGCAAAAATCATTTCTTCAAGAAGTGAAACGTCATGTTTATGACGAAACAAATTTATTAAACTTATAAATTAATCTTTTTTTACAATTAGTTTTAATTGATTGTCGTACTTCTCCAAAACGCCTGAATCGAGCTACATTGTGTTATGGCACATCAAACGTCTGATCACGCTTTGGTCCACAGATTTTTGATTGAAGTTCCATTCGAGGGCGAGAAAGCAATCTTAATCCATTCTAAGTTTTAGATGTCTGTGTGTATAGCATAGTTCTAAATCAAGAATTAACATTTCTCTTTTGGATCGAAAGTTCTTTATCCTACTTTCATAACGCTTCTTCAACTAATTCCTACTTCATCCGTATATTATAATTAACTTTATAGGTAAAAGGAATAATATTTACGCGTATTAACTTTTGAGCTTTCCAAATAACGAAAATTATACGATGCCCATTGCCACACATATTGACTCTCGGAAAAACTGTGATTCTCTGCTAATTTTCTGTTAGTTCATCCTTGGTCTTTAGGAGTTTTTTAATGTCAGGTTTGGCATTGGCATCATCTTGTAAAATAAGCTAAACTTTATTGGCATAGAAAATCCAATTTTCTTTGTACTGGCAAGAGAAATCATCTCAAACATTTTTTTGCCTTTTCTCGAAGATCTAATGTAGATCTAATTTGGAAACGTTAGCTGATTCTTTGACGGTTTTTTTTTTTTTTTTTTTTTTTTTTCAAAGAAGAAACACTATTCTGCTTCTTGAACTTATTCAACCCACCATTTGAGGTTAAAAGGAAATTTCTCTGAAGCGTCTGAAAACTTCACTGGCCTTTACCTGAAGCATTTGCCCAAATATAAGCAGATATCGGCTTCTTTAAATACTCAACCATTTCAGCAATGCTTCTTCGCAATCGTTATGGTACCTGTTCTCAATTTTTGTTTTCAGTATTTTCCGTAACCAGTTATATTCTATGAGTAGAAATTGTTAAAACCAATTATATTCTATGATTAGAAATTGTAAAGTCTAGAATATTTCGCTTGGTACCTGTTGTAGATTGGGATAAGCTGGATTCTAGGCTAATATTGGTTAGAATAAATCCATCGGTATTTTTTAATAATATTCAAATTTTCCGTATACAGAACGTTTACACAGAAATTAGTTTTCACACGCAAAATTTTCTTAGTGTAGAGTGAAGAGCGTAAGGTGAAGGAATATGTTAAGTTTCTCTTCTCTGAAAGAGTGAAAATAATTTAATCACTAAGTTGTCATATCCAATAGCCAATGAAAACCCATTTATGTCTTCCAGCGAAAACACATCTATAACATGGTTTCAAAGCGAAAGTGCAGTAGCCCTTACAAAGAGTATCCTAAATTTCGCCAAAGTTCTTAAGAATGCAGACCCTTCCCCATTCAGAACATAGAACTTCGATAGCGTTATAAATACTAAAACAAACTAAAGACACTATATGGTAACTTGAGATCTGCTTATTGTGCGCCCTCATTCTCCAAGAAATCGTTACAACTGCTTTACATAGCCTTTGTTTAGAACACAGAAAAAAGATGGATGCGAAGATAACAAGATTAGAAACGTAAAAGTGTTTTCCGCTATTCAAATATGTATGGAATGTAGCTTCTAACATCAATTTCACTTTCATTCGTAGATCGCATTTTGACATTAGACTTTTATGTTTTTCTATGTCACGCTGCCTTTCGTTTATCATTCTTGCGACTTGCAAATACTGTCATCACTTGAAACAGAAAGTCTCTAATTATCTTCCAGGCGACCTTGCAAATAACCAATTTCCAGTATTTGTTAAAGCATCATTCGCGCCCCAAGTAAAATTTGTATTTAAAAAATGATTTGAGTAAAATATTTTAATATCATAATAATCTTAATTATTAGTGATTAAAAGCAAAATCATGGGATTGTTAACAATAACGAATTTTAAATAAAAATCGTTAAAAACGCAAATTTATGTGATCACAGTTGTAGTCTATCCTTTGTCATAACTTTTAAAGTTCCAAAAAATTCTGTTAGTATACCAATACATTTCATTTGTAAATGCAACCGATTTTATTTTTAATTTGAGTGGCCAAGAATAAATATGATAGCTTAAAATCCCTTTTTACATTTTAATGCGTTTAATTACGGTCATCTACTTAAGTTTCTTTTCATATGTCTTATTTTATAAATTTTTAGTTCACAGAATGTTGGATGATTTAAAATTGTACTTAATTCTTTTAAATTTCTCTGTAACAAATTTTATTCTAAAATGCATTTCTGCTGGTAGCCATACTGCTAGCAGCTTATCAAAAGATTTTGGAAAAGCAGCCAGAAGTCTATAAATTACTCTAGAGATTCTGACTAAATTTCATTTGCAAGATTAATTTCCCATTAATCTGACGAGGCAGACATCGAAGCTATATTATTATTAGTTCGACCGTAAGGCAAGGATATGTAGGAAAACTGCAGTGTGAAATTTAAAGGTAAACTTAAATCTAATTTCGAAGAAAACAAAAACCTGAAATACTGCACTCTCATTGCAAATCTATGCAAAATTAGAAGACCGCTGATTTGGTACAATGTGATCAAAAACTTATTTCATGATTTAACCCAATAATCAAGTGATCAGAGAATTTATTCTCATTATTTCGCTCCGAAGATCAGTATTGTTTTACTTCAGGAACAAGCTGAAAAGCAAAAGGAAATGTTATTTCCTGTATCCTTTCTTCCTTTTTCAGCTCAAGGTGCCTTTTCCTTTTATTTTCATTCTAGCCGCGGAGGGGATACTTGATCGTTCATGAGACCATCATCATCACAATCGAATTATTAGGAGCCAACGCCTAGCATGAAAAGAACTGGCGCAGAACATGAGCCCTTAAAACAGCTAACTACTCTTACCTCCGTTAAAGAGCAAAAACAAGGAATTTTCTCCTGCTTTCTAGCTCAGATTGCTCCCATTTCCTCGCCGTTGAGGACTTCATTGCACGAACAATAACTAAACAGGATATTTTGCGTTAACTTTAGTATTTTTCAATTTCGTGATCAATCGATAATTTTATCGTTCCCTGTTGATTTTAAGCTACCAAATAAAATTAGAAATATACAAAATATCGACATTAAAATCCCATTTTTGCTTTAATCCACAATAAGTCTGGACTTTTAGTTTTCGCCATTTTTTACCTATGCATTGGGGATCGGTGGATTTCTTTTGAAGCTTTACGATTTTCGTCTCATTTATTTCAAATTATTCTTTATTAAATTAAATTAAGATTACTTCCTCGGTAACCATTTTAAGAGATATAAACTTGTTTTTAAACTGAAAAGATTATAAAAGATGAGTATTAAAATCACAGTAAACCTATGTTACAGGACAAATGAACGTGTATAAATCTGTACACAAATATTTATGAAGGCGGACTGTCTTGTGCATAATTTAAGAAATGCTAAATTCTTGCTGCTCATGCAAACTATGCTCAAAATTTAAAAAACAGGAAATTGCTTCATTTCTGTTGTTAGATATAATAAATTAATAGCACGTGAGATCTCTTTTAGCACAAAAACATACTTCACGACATTCTATGATATTAATTAAAGTGTCAATCAAATCCTCTGGGATCATAGCCATTTTTCTGACAGAAAAGATCGAAATTCCTGAAATCTCCAACGACAGATATAGCGCGTCGCAACTCTCTGACCAACAACACCCCCTTCATACATTCAATGCAATTGATGTCAAATGAGTATAGGTCAATTCAATGGTTAACATCCAGTTTTAAGGTATTCAACCACTACAACAGCTTGATGAGTTCATGTTCGACCAAAATGTCTGGGCCCATAACAATCATCAACAGCCTCACTTGGAGATGCAGAACTTCATCTAGATACTTTTGTGCGGTTACAGAATTTCTGTCATATATGTGGAGTAGGCCGTTTCTCAACATTCTTCCGTAGTTACCATAAAAATAGTGTCTTTCATGGAAATGTAATAGAAAATTTTGCATTCCAGGCTCTTTCCAGATTAAAGTTTGTTCAGAATCACTGTTTAAACTAAACCTGGCCTCCTTCCTGATATTTACTCGAGCTTCGTTATCTTGTCTCCACTGGTAATGAAGATGGTGACATCTTAAGTGCTTCCTTTTGAAAAACTGATAAAGTAGATTGCAACGTTGTGTCCTTTACGCGTGACTACCAAGTTTATTAAGCTTTCGGTGGGCAGTATGTCTGCTTATTCGAGTACCAGTGGCTGCCGATAGTCAACTGTCAAACTATTGCCTAATAGTTTCTTCGTGCCAGCCATAAGTAACGGTTTTCATAACTTCGCTGTTGCTTTCGGGCCACCTTGATCAACAAGGTGGCTAATTGCTCCTGCATTTAAAAATCGATTTCAGATTTTTGAGATTACGCTTTAGGAAGTACCCATCTATATGAAAATGTGACTATGAATTGTTCGTCATTACTGGCCTTCATTTAAATGATGTCCTTCAGACATGATGGAGCAACATCTTACCACTTTCAAGCTTTACGTTTAGTCATAATCTGAGCGTTATATACGTTTTCTTGTCTGTTTCCTTATCTGAATAATCTGTGGGCAAATGTTTTCGTAATCAGTAGCATATTATTACTCTAAATCAGTGTTTCTCAACCGGAGAGGGGGGGATTTTTCTATGAGAGAGAATTACAAAGTTTCAAAAGGGAAATGCTGTCAGGCTTTTATTTACCTGTTCAATATTTACTTTGAGTTTATGAATATAAATACTGCTTTTATTCAAGTTTTAGAACCTATCAACATTTTCTGTACTTTTTTTTGTTTAATTTATAAAACTCATTAAAATAATCTAAATGTAAAAATGTAAATAAATGCACATGTATTTTTAGACTGGTAAAGAAGGGGGATGGGAATGCTCGCCTACCAATGGTTAAAGGTGGGCACGGGGCAAAAAAGCTTGAGGACAACTTCTCTAAATAACTGCACAGAGGAATTTAAACGTTTGTACGAGGGCAATCCCAAAAAAAAAGGTCTCCTATATTTTTAGATATACAAAGAACCGTTTATTTTCTATAATTGCTACATCACTTTAAAGATTGAAGAATGCTTTATTTTTCAACATAATCACCATTTCAGTCGATGCATTTTTGTAGACGCTGTGGCAGTTTTACAATGCCCATGTCATACCAGCTTACCGCCATGCCCTTCAGGAAGCGTTGAACCTCATCTTTCACCTCATCATCGGTGACCGTCGTCCAGACAAATGTTCCTTCAACTTGGGGAACAGGTGGAAATCGCTGGGTGCCCGTTGCCGTTTGTGGTCTTCTGTCAGCATACGCGGCAGCCATCTTGCACACACCTTCCAATATTGCAACTTTTCCATTAAAATCCTGTGGATGGTGCTTCTGGAAACCTCAGGAACCAAAATGCAGAGAGCATCCAGAGTGATTTTACGCATGAGTTCCTCAATTTTCGCGATTGTCTCGTCGGCAATTGACGGCCTCCTGCTTCTTTCTTCGTCATGAATTTCAGTACGATCGGCTGTAAACTCTCTACGCCACTTGAGAACGTTTTTGACATCCATGCACGACTGTCCATACACTTCCGTCAATAGGCGGTGAATTTCAACCTGTTTAACGCCTTTTGCATTCAAAAATCGAATAACTGCGCGCACTTCGCACTTGGCGGTAACGTTTGTCGAGAGCTCTATTTCAAATGGCTGCCAAGCCAAGACTGAGCATCGGAGCGAAGCGCCTGCGTGCTTATGTGGTAGCGGAGAAGGCACCACTCACAACAGTGTTGCCAACAACCGTATTAAAACTTTCTCTACGTCCCCAAAAATAGGAGACCTTTTTTTTGGGGATTGCCCTCGTATAGCTGGTATCACTTTCACAATTATCTTTTAATTCTGAATATCAGTATGTATAATACTTACTGGCTGTTTAATTCCTATTTCATATTTGGTAGACATTTTTTTGCAAATGTTAGCATAATTTCTCACGAAATAAGTGATGTCAATATTATCTTGAAACGTTTAAGAAAATATTAGTACCCATTCCTAGGCAGTGAAAGAACCACTAAAAGTGTTCTGAAATTTCTTGATTTCCGCGACAGCTACCCCCTTGCTAAATAGTAAAATACTATTATAGTTGCTGCCTTAATTCAAATCCATTCGATACGATTATGCAAATGAAATAAGAAACACTGTTAAAATTTCAATATATATAAAGCGAAAGCCTTTTTTAGTTTGCATAGCCCACATCTTCATTAATATAAATAAGCCAAATGATCCAGCGTGTAATCTATAAGCAGCGTCTAGCAAATGAGTCTCATCCAACAGATGTGCGATCTATAAGCGTTAGAACCATCTTTCAGTAGTTATAATAATGTTGCAAGTACTCATAAGAATTATTTGTTAAAATATTTTAAATTAAATTTGCTATCATCAATTACTTAGGCTGTTAAAACAGAATTTATTTGAAGAATAGCGATGTCTGTCAAGATCTTGATTACTGGTGATCTGTGCATTTGTTGTTACCAGAAGTCACACCATATGTTACTGATGTGGAGCGACGCAATAAATTTTGATGGATTAAACCGAGAAACACAGGTGTTGCTGACTGCTGTTGGTGTGGGGTAGAGGAACACTTTGTGTAGCAGCAACACTTGCCGAGGAACAAAGATGATAAAAGTACAGTAACACAGCGTAAAGTAACATGAATAACTATCGAAATATTTAGAAAAAATCTGTTAAGGACGATACTAACATCAAACCTTAAAATTATCACGTAAAAGATGCAATTGTATTATAGTAACTGCTTTCAAATGTAAAAGTATGATGAACATCTGCTAACATTTCTGGAAAACATCTGTTGAATAGGTCCAATCATTGAAACCGTAAATAAGTAAAGTAATAATATTATATATACTCGAATAGAGCGCATAAAACTATCGAAAATTTAATCAGTTTTCGTAGCAGGCTTGAAACTCTTAGCATCTAAATATAGTTTTGAAAGAAGAAACGGGGGTAATAAGTTTAATTTTAGCCAAAGGATTTCAATACTTCCTCTCTGTATTGTAAAATTTTAAGGATCGAACAATATTCTAAGAGTCCCAATTGTTAAGAAACAGTAATGTATTTCAATAAGAAGTTTTATTCATTAATTTTATTAAGATTTAGGGAAATTAGAGGCTATTTTAAAAGAATAACAATATATTTACATTTTAGAGTCATGGTAGAGACATTCCTAGACATAAGAGTGTCGTCTAGAAACATATAGACATAATAAAGACATTTCTAGACATAAGAGTGCCGTCTAGGAAAGGTTCTACAGACACAATTTGCCCAACTACGTTTAAGTGGACTTTGTCCTTCAAATACAGAGTATAAATTAGAAGGGGAAAAAAAAGTCTTACAAACAGGAAAAAAAAATGGATTGGATATCAGTGAGCAATAAACAGCAGAGTGGCAAAAATGTGAACATAATTATCATTTTAACGTTATCATTAATTGTCACCAACTTATCAATTGAACGAGTGAAATAAAAATATATGCTCACCTGTATTTATATTCAGTGCTATTAAATATCTGAGATATCTATTTTCGCAAATTATAAAAAATTTAAAGATAAAAAAAGTGTTAGATTTTTCAGAATTTTTTTTAAATAAAGGAAAAAAGGTAAAATTTTGCACATAGATAAGTAAAATGTCGCGTTAGAAAGACATTTTATTAAGTACAACAATGCTGCTAATATTCATAGATATATTTCAAATAAAATGCATTTTCGATGAGTAAAATTTTAATAATAATAATAATAATAATAATTCTATACCTCGATTCGTAATGTTTGGTGTTAAAAGTATTTTGTATTAGTTACAATAAAGTTTAAGATCTTCATAAAAATTACCACCTGGATATACTATCACAAATTAAATGTATTTTAGTATATCAAATAGAAATACTATCAAAAAATAAAATAAATATTTATTTCATTAATAAATATGTTAATCGCTTTTTAAAATCTCCCAGTTTACTAAAGCAAACGGTGACTGATTAAATTTGAAAGACACTAAATTAAATATTTTTCTCTTTGTGGTATGGCAACTTTACAAGAAACCTATTCTTTTGAAGACGGCTTAAGAGATCAAAGAAATATGCCTCATGCAAAAGAAGCATTTTTGAAGATGCATAAATGGCATGATAGAGTTACTTAAAGTAAAAAGTCCAAAATATAAGACAAACTCCGCTAAATGCGTTTCTAACGCTAAAATTCCTCAAGCTGTTATTAGATGCAACAGTGATAACCTAATTCTGTTATTTTAAATTTGAAGTCATCTTGCAATTAACGGAAATTAGCGCATGATGGCGATATTTTGAAGCATGCTAAAATTCGATTATGTTGTAACGCACTTGATACCAGTATTGGAAATAGAACAGCACATCCGCAGATCTCGATTAGCTGCAACAAAGACCTCCTTATCCGGTAGGCGAGAAATGTGTCCAGTGTTCAAGAACGATGGTAGAAGTAGTAAAATCTTCATTGAAGTTTTAAAGCCAGACTTAAACGCTTCATAATTTACAATTCGCTTCTGTTGCAACAGAATGCTTTAGCAGCTTATACTGCTGATGATTCTTGAGAGGTGCGCATTTCTAAAACAACATTATATCCCTTACGTACATATTTTATTTATTTGTTTTAAAATCTGAATTCTCTAGAATTTTCTGTCCGGACTAATTGAAACCATCAAGTCTCCAAATAACTGGTTAAGCAAAATATGTATGCATTTTTAATGCAAGTCAGTGAATTTTAAATTATCGTTCATCACATTTTATTACAGCAAAGACAGTAAAGTTTAAAAAAAATTCTGTAAAATTAAATATAAATCGCTCTTAATGGACAAAAGAGAATAATAATTTATTTTTAATAGGCTTAGACGCAAAATCTATTTTTACTTTATTTAAAATGAAACAATGAAATTATTATTATTATTATTATTATTTCCTATATAAGTTTAAAGTTAGCACATAATTTTATATAAACTTCCGAAAACTTTGCATAAACTTTCAGCATTATATTGAAATAAGTTTTAAATAAAATTCTATCGATTTCGAGAGTGGCTGACGGAAGTCGCTTTTCAGGAATAATTATTTGCTACGTATGCTTCACAAATAAATATTTTGTTGAATCTGCGCGAATCTGAAGTTCTCCCTCTTTTCTTCTTCTTCGGCCCCCCCCCCCACTTCCTAATTTAACAGAATTAAACACTTTTCCCCGTCTATATACATAAAGCCGTTTTTAATTCTTTGAAACTAAACGAGTAAGAAACTAGTTTTGGTTTGAATAAAACAGCGAAAATTCAGCAAAACCTATTCAACAAAAATTAGATTGAGATGTTGCTTCTTTAATGACATAAGATTAAAATCCATATATAAATAACATTAACTGAATCAAAATAATAATAAAGTATCCTGTCGTATTACAGTTAACTTAAATAGTAAATTAAGACCACGTAAATAAATTAACCACAAGTTAACTTTTACTTGCTTAAAAACAAAAGTAAGTATTCAGGTAATTGCAATTCTACTGCATATTTCAATAATTTTCAGAGATTTTGACCAATTTGAAAAAATTGACTAAAAACCGCGTAACTTAGGAATGTATTGTTTCTCAGAGAGTTTGCTATGTAATTAGAAAGATGACACTCGAATATAAGACTTGTAGATAGACGTGGCCGAATCGAACATAATTTTTATTACTGAATAGGAACTAATTATCGACAGCATTTTCATCACACATGATCATGGGCGCAATACGCATCTCTCACTTTTATATAGAGCATCCCGACTTAGATTACGGAGTAGTTAGCAGCACGACAAAGCAAAGACAACGAAATAGCACTTTGACTGCAAGAAAGCTTAAGTGAAAATGGCGCGATATGGGTTTCGGTTTAGGGTTAAATAGGTTTCAATTTTCAAAAGTTTGATTTCAAGTTCCGAATTAGCTACAACATCAGCGTTACATAGATTCATCTAGCGGGACATAGATTCATCTAGAAATGGCGCAGTCGAGGAAAGTTATTTTAACTTTTAGAATACAAAGAGGAAACACCCAAATTAAAAATGAGGAATTAAGAAGCTATTACTAAAGTAAGTGGTAAAGCTAATTAACTAATGACAAAGCTAATTTTTCATCTTTCATATTCCTCCCCTCTTTAAATAGAAAAAGGCTTGGCGACAGGAAAGCCTTTTAAAAAGAAAGCCTTATCGAAACAAGGAAAATACAGTTATGAAAAAAAATTGATCTAAGTAATTTTTTAAAAATAAGAAAATCTTGAAGATATCATTTTTAATGATAAATGCAAAATGAAAATTCTATTGAAATTTTGCAAGTTCATTTTTCTGTAAAAATTCTGTAAGGAATGCCTTAATTCTTTCGAGAAATAATTGGAAAAATTCACTGCTCTTGTTTGAATATCATAATCATGTTCATAATATTTTTCAAGAATTTAAGAATATATAATGTTCCGCGGATAATTCAGAAACGTGGTTCTGATGAAAATTCTTCGGTTATCCCTTGAAACGAATAAGGAATTTTCAACAATTTATTATGTTATTTTTACTGTGTTCCTTCTCTGAACTATTTTGTTTTTGTTTCTATTTGATATACGTACTTCCTGTTAAACTATTAACCCCTTTTTTTTATTTGATTATTATCTCTTATTTACTTAATTAACTTCACAGCCAACTTTAATAATTTGTAATCGTAATTTGAAACTTAGAAACTTTCGCTTATATGTTTACATATATATTATATAACAAAAAAGCGTTATCCGAATGGTACGGAATTGCGCATGCCCATACCTTATGACAGAATATGGAAATGATTAACATTTGGCTTCCAATGAGTGACAAGCTAGGGCTTCAGCGCAATGCAACGAGCATCCGGATTGTGTATAAACAAAAGGACGTTCTAATGTAAGTATAACTTCCATACAAATGTGGTTCAATCCACCCAAATGAACAGTACTAATGTCTCGTAGACGGGTTCACGAACAGTATATCACATGTCATCATTTGAGAGAGGACATGAAATTGGATTAAATGAAGCAAGGTAGTCAAATCGCACAATAGCTTGGCATTTGAGTCGAAGCAATGCTACCATTAAACGATGTTGGCAGGGAAGATAAAGCATAGCAGTACAGAGCGTCAAGAAGGTAACGGTCGACCGAAAGACGACAGGCAACGAAAAGAAAGTGATCTTCTGATCGGCGCTAAATAGACCTTGATGCGTCCGTTTCAACGATATAACGTGTAACCAGGACACCAGCTATTGCAATGGCCATTGATAGGCGACTCAGCGAACGGAGCCATAGGTCGCGGAGCTATTATGCCAACTGCACTTCATTGTTGCAAACCATCAAGGACGTCTGCAGTGTAGCCAGGAGCATCCGACTTACAGACTGAAGTAGAACTATTTTCATCGATAAGTCTCACTTCGAACTGAGCTCCGGTAACCTGCTAAGACCTGTCTGGAGACGTCAGCACTGAAAAGACCACTTGACTGTAGTCCGCCACACTGTCCGACAGCCAAGAGGTATGGTATGTAGTGCCATTTCATTTGATAGCTAGACGCCTTTGGTTGTCATTCGTAACATCCTTACAGCACATTGGCATGTTGTCGAGATTCTATGCCCTGCAGCATTTCCCTTTATTTTATGGTCAGAAGAATTTTCTATTTATTTTCCTGAGGTGCTCTTCTAGAAAGTTCAGTTTCAAGTCACAATGTAGGGTAGCATTGCTCACATAGTAGTAAGCATGAGTGATAAGTCTTAAGACTTTATTCTGCATTATCTGAAGCCTTTTCATTTCCTCCTTGTTAGCCGTGCTCCAGGCCGGCGACGCGTATGCCATTAAAGGCCTAATTGCCGTGATATATACTAACCGCTTTTCCCTGAGGTCTAAGCTGCAATAATTACCTAAAATAGGGGTGGGACTATTAACCACTGGGAAAATTTTTCTTCTAACTTCTGTGACATGGTCTTTCCACTTTAATCTTTCATTTAACATCACTCTCAAGTACTTCGCCTTACTGACTCTGGGAATCTCTTCAGAGAATAACTAAAGCTTGCTATTAATTCTCGAACGGGTATTCTTCCTTCTTTTTATTAACACTTGAGACTTGCTTGCATATATGGCAATTCGCCACTTCGTGCACCATTTTTCAACATCTGGCAGGGACTCCTGTAACTTTTTGATCGCATGGTGTGCATTTGCTGATTTTATGGCTAATGTCGTATCGTCCGCATAGCACCCAAGAAATTGATTTCTATCTATGTGAGCCCTGAGAAAGTAGTGAACATAAAATAAATATAGGACGGGCCCTAAAAGGGACCCTTGAGGGACGCCTACATTCATGGTGCGCAAGCTGGAGGAGTCAGTACCTATAGCAACAGTAAACTTTCTATTGATAATAAATGACATGATCAATTAGCTCTCTATCCATAGGGAGATTTATAAGCTTATAAATAAGCCTCTCATGCCAGACGCGGTCGAATGCCTTCGCCCCGTCTAGCATGAGTAAGGCGACATTTTGCTTTTTGTGGAGCGCATCCCCAGAAAACTCGACGAGCCGGACCAGCTGCTTCTTTGTGGATATGCTGCATTTGTGTTCACCTACTCGCGTTTTATTCCCTTCACTCTGCCCCGTTTTCGTGGAGATATCAGCGCTAGGGTTTGCGGCTATAATGCCTGCTTTAAGGGGGCTCATACACCTTAAACCTCTTATGATTTTCGAATATGTGACTGTTGCAAGAATTCGGATATTTTATTTATTTTAAAAGCAATTACTTCCAACTTTTTACAGCTGACTACATAATATAGCTCCTTTAGGAACTACTAACCAGAAAGTTTGTGTTGCCACAAATATTTTTGTAATTTAATCCGCTTTGTGACAAAATATTTCGTCATGTTTCCACCTTGCGCACATGATATTTTAAAAATGGCCAATGGTACATACTTCAAATATGATAGAATTCTTTATATGGGCACTATCTTCTAACTGAACCAAAAATATGACGAATATTTTAATATTAAAAAATTTTATGCATGAACACATTACAGATTTTTTTAATAAAATGCATTTTATAAACTCAACTCCAAATAAAATAAAAAATTAACAGGAAATTCTTAGAATATTTGGTTCACAGTAGTTTCCAAATGATACAAAAGCTATCTACATATTAAATATGGAATTAAATTATGCAACAGAATGTTTTAAACTGTGCGCGCAAGGTGGAAACATAACGAAATATTTTGTAACAAAGCAGATTAAATTATAAAAATATTTGTAGCAACACAAACTTTCTGATTACTATTTCAGAAAGCAGCTATATTATGTAGTCAGCTGTAAAAAGTTGGAAGTCATTGCTTTTAAAATAAATAAGTTATCCCAATTCTTGCAACAGTCACATAGTCGAAGATCTTATGGGTTTTAAGGTGTATGAGTCCCCTTAACATAATTGTTGTTGGCTGCTGACGCAGCTGTCCCTCCGCACAAATGATGAATCATCCATCCAGTCATGCGACCGAGGATCGTAAGTCATCAATTCAGTTGAAAAGTTGATAAAAGTTCATGGGAGCGGCTACCGAATTGCGCTGTTCCTAAAGAGTTTTAAAATAACTCTTTAATTATTTTCGTATATTTGTGATGAGTGACGTGCTAGAGCTATCGAATAGAAAGAAAACTACTACTTCAACAACTGATGGCAGGTATAGCATCTAGGTTTTGAGATTTAACAATCGCCAAAAGTTTACGAATCTCAGAGTCATTCATGTTGGCACATTTTTGACAGTTTTCTGCCAGTGCAATCTTTGGTCTTTTAAATTTTAAGGTTTGGCTTGGCACCATTTTATAGAGAAACCCAGCTTACTGTCAGGCGTTTGTTAATCAGATTTAAGCAACAGAAAATACTAAAATGAAGTTTTTCAGAAATCCTTGAGTATGCCCTTATTTGCCTAGGTTACCTCAAAATACCTTTGAAAATCATATGTTGCCTGTCTGAGAGTTTGTAGCTCGAGACATCATCCGTCATCTGAGATGTTTTTCATTCAAAAATTTTTCTTTTAACCGTATTGTTCGAGAAGTAAGGCATTCGTGATCCAAGATTTCCCTGCGTAGTTCAACTCAGATTTCATTCGTCACTTTTCATGAAGTGCGGCATGTTAAACTTAAATAAAGTGGGGAAAATCAGTTTCCAAACAGGAAAAAATATCTGTCACTGTTACGAGGTAAAATAATCGTTAAGTGCCTTTTCTAAAGAAACATATTATAAGAGGACATAAATATTTTTGGCCTTGAAGGCGGAGGAATTAGTGAATGAAAAAATAAGAGCAAAAAATGCTTGAAGCAACATTCAACAAGAGACGAAGCTAGTGTGCGATGCTGGAACCTTAATAATACGCAAGTTTATTTGCAATTTCAGGATGCGACTGAATGAAAATGCAAAAGAAAAAAGGAATGAAAGTAAAAATAAAAGCCATAGGCCACTTGTGTAATATCCAATGGAGAGAGGAAATTTCAGAATTTAAGCCAAGCATAGGTAGAAAGTAATAAATGTTTTATATTAAAAAAAGAACAAACGAAGTTAATTGAACAAAATCTTCTAATTTTGGAAATCGGCAGGTATTTCTCGGGGGGAGGGCTATTATTCCATGCAGATATCAACAGAACTGAGGAACTTATTAACCCGAAACACCAGTTTTCGTATATGCTTGTAATATTTTTTTAGTATACATCATATACTTAATGTTTTCTTGGTGTTCTTCATTGTTAACAAAGCTCTTCCAAAAAATTTATCGTGTTCCACGAAAATACCCAGTTATATGTCGACATATGTGCGCAGAATCTGCTTAAGAATATTGTTGGGAGGTATGTAAGGACCCAGTTTTTCGACTTCTTGGTCAAGTTAAAACTTGATTGTTCTACTCAGACTTTTCCCCAACATCTGCCATCTTTTCACAAAAGTAAAAGCACTTTTGGATGGAAAGGCCATTTGCTGATAAGATTCAGTTCTATCAAACAGAAGTTAATTTCTCAACGGACTGGGGACAAAAATGTGAAGGTTAAACAAAAATTTGCGTCCCAGAGCAAAGTTCTCCATCGTAACCTTTGCACTGGTCGTGAATACCTGCCTCGATTACCAGTCAAACAGCATAATTTCGAAATAAAAAGATTTTATTTAAGTAACTCATTTATCCTTTTTTAATTAATAGGTGCTAGTTTAAGGATGCTGTATTAACTCACATATAAAAAAAAATTATTTCTGCAGTGAATTTTCTTTTTTTTTTTTTTGGTTTGATAATCAGAAGTAATTAGCATTCATTTGCTCAGTTTATGATCTCGAGTAGCAGATCATCGTGCTGTCCCTACGTTTTGGTAGCATCTAATAAGAAATGATCATGTGATGTTTTTTTATGAATATGCAAGTTTAAGGTTGTCTGGACAATTGTGTCGAGCTGCATGGTAAACGGAAAATTAAACATCCCATGTATCATGACGTTGCAATATTTTCTAACCGGAGATGATAATATCCAGGTGACAACTTTTATGAACATTTTTACCTTTATTGAAATTTAAAACCGATGTTTCTACGGCCAGATATTACTTACCTCGGTACGTAAACCTCTATGCTTTAGCAATCATTTTTATTAATCTTATAATGTCACAATTACTATCTAATTTATGAAATTTGATGCACTCTTTTCAAGATTGATTTCAATTATCAAGTGAGATTTTCAATTATCTCACAGGAATGTGGTGATATCTAAATACTGGTAGAGATATTAAGTTTATGTAAAAAATTATCATAGATCGTTATAAATGCAATACGGCTTTATCGTTTTTCTCTCAAGCCAGCAAAATAGCTGTTGAAACATCGAATGATCTCATCATTTGCACGGATGTTCGAATTAAGCTCTGCAAAATTCTGCTTCGCTTTCTATTCTGACAGCTTAACAACGTCAACGGGAAGATCACATCCTATAGAGGTCGGGACTGAATTTTGCGGAATTACTAATCTATCGCTGACTCCAGAAGTAAAGAAGATATGCAATATATGTCAGACAAAGTTGTTGAGTAGAAGATATCTACTACCTTCTGACGTTAAAAACATCTTTATTGGAGTATTTCCAAAATTTTTGGACTGTTTCGTAATGTTTTGTCGCGCTACTTTGCATTGTCATTCAAATTCCTTTTTAAGTGTCCATACTGCCTAAACATGGGACTTACTATCTACCAAGCTGCTTCGTAAACAGCCAGTCCTCAGAATGCTGCCACAAAAACTTAATTTTTTTTTTAATGTAAACAGTATAATTTTTAACATACTGACGGTAAAGAATAAGTGCATTTCGTAGCAATTTAATTATTTATTTTATTTTGACACTAGGACTGATTTTAACGAGTTCTGCTTGAATTTTTGGCAGATATGGTGTCATTCCATTTACCTCTTTTTATGATATAATAATATTTTTATTGCATTATATATAAGAATTTTGGTTTATATTTTAAATTCTATTTATATTCCTTAACAAACTAAGCAGTTTAAAAGAACTAGATGTTTGTTTTAATACTTTGTCTTTATTTTGTTTTTTAATAATCCACTTAATTTACTGTGATTTAAAATACCTTTCATTTACAATGTATAATTTTTGTTAACATTTGCAGCACTTTTGTAATGAACAGAAACGTATTTTGAACGCCATACATTAAGGACGTCGGTATAGAATCGTACAGCAATTTCTAGAGATGAAACATTCAAATCCTTCAATCTCACGAAATCAATAAAAATTTATTTAAAAACTCCAAAGTCGAGGTTATTTTCTTTGCTCGAGTCTTTCGAATACGAAGCTAAATGGGAGCCGTTAAATGTTTTAAGTTGAAACTATGAAAATATTAGTTTTACTGACATCCAGTAGAAGTGTTTATTAAAAAAATGGAAAACTGTTGTTACAGTTTCACTGAACTTGAATCACCAGCATCTCTTCGTGTCTTCTAATTAGAATCACACTTCCAATTAGAGTTCAACCCTGTTAAATCTTTAAAAAATCGTCTTTCGCTTACATTTGCTTAGATTTAAGGAATTTCCGGGAAAAAAAAACTGAAACGTCACTCGAGTATTTTCTGTCAAATTATGCTGCGAAAGTAAAGCTCATCATTCAAGAGCTTTAATTGTTTACTTTATTTATTACTTAATTTATTACAGAATTCACACAATCACAGTTTCATACAACGTTACGACCTTATTTTCATCTCTACATGCTAGAAAAACATGAGGAAAGGACCATTGAATGAGACAGTAAAACTTTATGTTCGTTTCTCCACACTTTTCGACACCTTTCCTAATTCTTTGATTATATATTTATGGTGAAAAATAAAACTATAAATAAATGTTTAAACCTCGTTACGCAAATGCTAATATTTCTGAATGTTTAATAGCCCTGGAAGTAACATTTTAAACCTCAGAGGTTTTTAAAATTTTAAACAGTAGAAAGCACACCGCACAAAAGCAAATGACGAGATAGACTGCAGATCATGGCATTTGCACGGGCGGAAATCATACAAAATAAAAATGTCATCTTAGCAGATAGAATGAATTCGGATTGGAGATAGATGATAGGAACAGGATGTTACAAGCATAGAAAAATGGCATTTGCAAAGTCTTAAACAATGTGTTATGACACCTGTATCAAACCTGAAGTACTTGTGTACAATAAAAATCACTTTGCAGTTATGTGCGAGTCTTAACAGATGTCAAAAAGATCTATTATTATTCCAAGTTCCAACAGAGTTTTCCTGAATGGAGTGAAGCACAGTTAAATTCAAAACAGAAGCACCAGAAGCACTGAATAAAAGCAGATTAGTTTTAACAGATCTCTGAGATCTTAACTTAAAAAATATTGTAAGGTAGCAGTCCACTTGACTTGACATCAGATATAGAATAAAATTTACGCTGGCTGAATTCACAATTCAGATTTAATTTAATAGGATCCACAATTTCCTAGCGCATAATAATGCGTTTCAGTTACATCATACAATATGGACAGCTATTCCAGCGGACTTTTGGATAAGGGAATGATTTATCATTAATCACTCGCCAAACCTGTTAATTTAAATTTCTGAGCTTACTTTCTGTTCTCGCTCACTCACTGTGGTTTCGAATAAGTCTCTTTTATACACCGATGATTGCCACATAAAATCTGCAAAACTTTTAGGAAAGAACGAGTTGTATTATTGAATTATGAAAAAAGAGTAAAAATGCAAATTAAAATAACTTGCAAGTTAAAATAAAACTAAATTTCCATACTCACCTTCTCCAGGGAAAAAAAAAGCTTCGAATATAGCGGATTTTATGGAAAGTTTAAAGCCTAAATCAACTTGTTGTATTTCCTTTACTTTACAATGAAACCTTCCATCCCTAAATTCTTTTAAGAATTGCATTTTCTTTACTAAAATTATCCCATTTGAACGGGGTTGAGGGGTGATTAGAGTATTGTGGCAAGTATGTATTGTGGCAATTCATTTACCTTTCATGTCGTTTCTTCTTCTATACTTCTTGCACTTTCTTCTAATATTCTTCTTTATTTCATTATTATTTGATAAACAGCTTTCTTTTCACTTAAGATACTTCAATGTACTCCACACGCACGCACATACAAAGATATGTATATTCATTAAATGTTTCCATTGATAAACTCATTTCTTCCATGTCTAACTAAAAAAAAAAAAAAAAAAAAAAAAAAAAAAGGCTTAAAAGCTAGGTAACAGAAATCTTTCAACATCCTTAAAGGATCATATGCCAGAATAAATTCCGCATCTAGAATGAGGATAAATGAAGGAAAATAATGATCGTCATTCCTCAATAAATTGTTCTTCCACAAATCGATTTTAAACAGAAAAACAGATGTTGAACTCATCATTTCAGGTCTGCATTTTTCTTTTCCTTATAATCTGGTATTTAGGTCGTTGAGTTCTGATGTTGTGATATCAGTTAAAATTTTCAATTCAGCAAGCCACTCCTTGTCGTCAATTTTTTGGTCATAATTGTTTTTGGATATGCGAAAAGTTTTAATCTGCTATAGCATTCCAACAAATTTTGCTAAATGCCTCGACTCAACTGCGACTTCCTTCGGCATGGTAAGTTTTATCACCATCATCGCGCTATCTAGCTCATCAAGCAAAACATTAAAAAGTGGATGATTCAAAGTATAAAATTTGCAATGTGTACAATAACAGTCTCAATACGTGATTGAGTTTGAGCCTTTTAGTGGCCAGATTTTCTAGATGAGTAATGCAGGATATGCATTAAAGTTGGAAAAATTTGTCATCTTGCTTACAGGAGCCCAATAAATCCAGTAGTTATTCCTCATCACAGCTGGCGCACCGTTAGTTTTGATTTCGACGATTTTTATAGGTATATTCTCTTCATTAATATAGTTTTTACTGCGTCTTATGTGTCTTACCCTTTAACGTGTTTTTGTTGCCGAAGACAACATGGTCAATACTGTTGGTTTTACTGAGAGGTCTGAAAACACGGTTCTCGTGAACATCAGAAATTGTAGTGAGTCAGTAACATCAGTGGATTCCATCAAACTGCAGCAAAAAAATAAGCACATTTTTTCCAAATCAGACCTCATTTTTATGTATATGTCATCGTAGCGACATTGTGACTGTGGCTGGCGGGCGCCTAAAGATAGGATTACGGGTTGGACACCACTGATTTAGGTCAGATTGAAGATTCGGGCACTCCATGCTGTCCGCAACTTCTCATTAAAAAAATATTTTTTTAGCTACATCTAAGAGAACAAATGCTCATTCGCAAAGTTTTGCTACGAAACCTAAAATGTTGCACCCAACATCAATTCATTTTTAATTTAACCAACTTGAATAGATGTAGAGTTTTACCAATTGGGTTTCATAAGACTTTTTAGAAGCAAAATTTTTCATGCGATGATGAATAGATGCTTTCCATTGACAAGATAAATGTACTGATGTGGAGTAGCAGTTTTAGAAACATCATCACTCATTTTAAAATATTCATAAAATTAAATACTTAATCGGACGAATTAAAATTAAATATTTAATCAGACGAATAAAAGAACTAAAGAAATTTACAAAAATATAAGGCCAAAATAAATAAATAAATAAACGGATTTTATTACTTAAAAATCATATTCACATATATCATATCATTTTTCAAAATAATGATCGAATTTACATTTAGTAAAAGGCTTACAGTGAGCTTATTTCCTAAAATATTATCTTTAATTATTTCCAAATATATATTAAATTACTTTTCACCACTATTGAATTAATGTGATGATTAGATTGGGCTACATGTAAGCAAAAGGGATTTAAGATTAAGGTAAAATGAAATTATTTGGAAAATATAAAAAAAAAAATGATTGGTTTATAATCAATTGATCACAGACAAAGTGAAGTGATCTCATTAACTTAACCACAAGAAAAATTATATATGAGGATATACTGAAGAATAATTTTTTAAAAAAATTAGAAGTTTAATACATATTTTATTTTTCAATAAAATAAAAGCCGAAAACCAGAAAGATAATTTGTAAAATTTGTCTTGTCATAAATAATAACTATACACTCCATCACAGTCAGAATAACTATCATTTCCTTATTAATTTATTCCTTGAAAGTGCATTTATAAAACACAGTAATGTACGATAGTCTAATAGCACCTGATGTCAAATACTCACAAATTTTGAGAGGAATGAAAAGACTATGCAAAGAAAAAAAAAAGTAGTTCAACGATGTGTTGACTATAATATTAAAATAGTCAAATATATAAAATTTGGTTGTGCAACAAAATGTTTATTATATATGTAAGAAAAAAAAGAATATGTAAAAGATTAAATTAGCAGCGTAAATTAATTTCAATTCTCTATTTTAAAATAACAACATCTATTTGCACTGCGTCATTTCGAGAAAAATCTATGCCATATGACTCTTACGTAATTCTGGTGACGTAAATTGAACTAAAACTCAAGCAGCCAATAATATTTTTACAGCAATATTAACTATCCAATCAAAATGCTTTGTAAACCAAAACTAACTCAGTTTGACTCAACATTTCGTTCTGAACATTACGCACTTTCTTTCTACGCTTTGCCTTAGCTGGACTGCAGTCTGTCTGCTTCTCCTTTTTTGCTGCAAATCGATCAAAATTGTAAGCCCTTTGGAACAGGCACATTTCATGTGCCGACTTGTGTGTAGCCGCAACATGCTGCTGAAAATAAAACTGAAGATTTAATCTCCAATTTCCTAGTCATTATGGATCAACATTTCTACGCCATCAAAATTCCTGCTCCTGAATTTATTACACACACATATATAAGTAGAAAGTAGTAAACTAAAAATACAGAGAACTAGATTGTTCAAAAATATTGCGCATTGACCTGCAGATATTAAAATAGGTGGCAAAGAAGAATACAGTCAAGCCGAGCTGAAGCTTTAAAGCACATTTGATATTGCAATTCCAAAACTTATTTTTAACACCAAGAAAAACGACGATACTAAACTAAAGCAGTTAAATTATACGCAAAACAATCTACTGGAATAAAATAAACTACAAAAACAAAATTGGAAATTTAAAAAAAAATTAAAAACCTAAACAACTGCATCACATTTGATATGCTTGAAAATCAAAGACATTTTAAAACAAAAAAATTACTTACAAAAAAAATTGTAAACAAAGGTCAATTAGCTCAATTCGAGGCTTCAGATAGACTTATCAAGGGAAAAGTGCCATGAAATCTCCTATTCAGCTAATGACAAAGGCACGTTTCATCGAACGAAACAATTGAGACTGAAAGCGGTAATTCATAATTAAAATTATTAAATTAATTTATCTTATTCTAGCTAAGTCTCAAATAGCTTCGCTCCTTTCCCCGACGTGCTGGGAAATTATATTCAAAAAAGCACTTAAAGAACAAACTTGAAATTAAATCAAGAAAAATTTTTATACAAAAAATATTTAATCTTAAGACAGATGTAAGAAAAACGTATACAAATGACCTGTGCTGGAAAATGTACAACTAAATAAAACAGTGTAAAAGCTGCAAGTCATAAAAATATACATAATTTTAAAGAGTGGCCCTATCAAATCAAAGAAAAAACTCTGTAAAAATGAAAATAAATACTTTGTTTAAAGGAAAATAAATTAAAATTAAATGACACTAAAAGGGTTCCTGCTAAGACCAAAAGCAAAGAATTATTGCAGAAAACGAAAACGACTGACATACCTGCGTTCGATGCGACTGCCTTCTAAGATAAAAGTGAGCTAAAATTTGAAAAAAAGGTTTTTCAGAAAAAGTTATGATGCAGTTGTTTAGGTTTTTTAAAAAACAGTTTTAACTTCCAATTTTGTTTTTGTAGTTTATTTTATTTTGTAGTTATTCCAGTAGATTGTTTGGCGTATAATTTAACTGCTTTAGTTTAGAATCATTGTTTTTACTTGGTGTTAAAAATAAGTTTTGGAATTGCAATATCAAATGAGCTTTAAAGCTGTAGCTCAGCTTGATTGTAGTATATATATATATATATATTTGTTGTTGTTTTAGAACGAAACAGGATAGAAATGTGCCAGTTCTATGAATTAAAAATTTTACAAATTTGACACTAAAATGTATATTTAAAAATATTCTAGAGAAAATGGAATCATATTTTAGCCTCATATTCTTCTAAAACTGTACGTTACGAATTTTGTGAAAAATAGCTATATATAGTGTGGGGTAAATAAAAGTGACTCGGAAAACAGAGTAAGTCTGTTTTTCGGAGCACTTTTATTTGCCCCGCCCTGTATTTTATTGTAAATTTATGGTAGTCTGAAAAAGGCTTCGCTTGGTGTATACTTAGTTTTTTTAAAAAAGCCAGTGCATATTAAAAAAAAATCCACCACTGGCGGAATGTATTAGCCATCATAGTTCTTAAACTCAATAGCGAAAATCTACTGTGTGCCCACATCTGTGTGATGAAGTCGTATATGTTTTTATCTCACTGCAACTTACGGCTAGATTTTGAGTTCTGTAGCTGATGATACCCAGCTGCTATGTTATCGGTTTCCCCTATCAGGCAAAATGAGCCTTGCACCAGCGATCTTTGTTCGACGACCCGGAACGAGGAAGAGCTTGCGAAAGGTTCAAAATGTGAATGGATCCACTATAAGCGGTAGATGTATGCAACATTTTTCATCCATAAAATGAGAAATGCGACAAGCAGCTCGAAATAAAATAAAGTAAGTTTGCTGAAAGTATACAACAGTCTAATAGTACCTGGTATCAAATACCCATCACTACTGATATTTCGTTCTGTAACTTTCACCAGGATTTAAATTACGGTCATTCTTTCAATTAAGGATTGCCAGGCGACCAACAAAAATCTTCGCTAAATTAGAGATATTGTTGAAAGAGGACGTTTCTTTAATTCGGCCTTAAACGGCCTTTTGATGTATGTTACAAAATGATAAGTTTTTTGTTTGTTCTTATTAGTTACTTAAAACTTAAATTAAGCAATGCAGATTTGCGAACTGCTGGTACCCCTTGACGTCCTTTCTTGTGATCCGTGGCAAAATTAATGAAACTTATTATTCTTACAAGATTCACACTGTCCTGGAAAATCAGGAATTAAAAATGGCCATAGAAATTCAGAACTCTTTTCGGAACATTAGGGAAGTACAAATCAGCCTTCTCACATAATAACGGTACACATCAATCCTCTCGAACATTGAAAAATTCATGCTTCAAAGAGCAACGAATGAACAAAAAATTGCCTTTTTAAAAAGAAAGAAAAGTTTAGAATTGTTGCAATCTTTATTTTTCTTACAGAAAGTATTTTACCCACCTTTATCTGATATAATCAACCTTTTAACTATCAGATCCACCTGCTAGTGAACTGTTGATCACCTCTTTAGAAACTATATATTATGGTAAATAACTATATTAATTAAACGCTTTTTTCGATACAATTGCCTAAATTTATTTTAAAGTATGTAGAAATAACATTTGTTATTAATAAAGCATTGTTAGAAATTTTTGCAGAATTTTCAATTTCTGACAGAAATTTTATATTTCATTTTAGTCATCTTTTTAAATAGTATAAAATCATATTTCCCATATATAAATATTTATTTCATTTGCTTCGCAATAATGTGGTAGATTTTTGTAATGTTCTTAGTCACTTCAATTTATTTTGTAGTAAATGAGTAAAATTAATCATTTAATCGTACTTAATTTGATATCAGATTCATTTTGTTTAATCATGGAAAATCGTAGACATCAGAAGTTGAAATTCATTATAATGCCTATATAAACCATGGACTATATGTTTTCATATGCGAGCTGCCGCCAGAGCCAGTACAACCGACCAGAAAAATGTGCAGTTCTATCCCTGCGTCTATATTTTATGTTTTTCTGACAACGTGGAATGTACAGAAGTTATAATCTCTAACAGCGGACTTTGGTGAATTTACAGATTCCCATGTATCTCTTGCTCGATTTGTTCGGCATTTGAGTTTCCGTTAATTTGCATAACATGAAAATTTAATGATCTCATGTTCTTATTACTTTATATTGCATTAAATTTTAAGTAATATGCATTTTGTGTAAAAAACAATGTACTCTCGATTATCTGGGCTAATGCCGGGGAAGCAGGTTATGGATAACTGAAAATTAGGGATAATCTATGCACATTTTATGTGTTTATTTCTTATAAAAAATCAGTAATTTTACTATGTAAATATTTGCTTAATTTTACTGTGTTTTTTTTAAACTGCTATTTTATCATTGTGTCGAATTCCCCTTGATCGACGAAGTCTAGTAAAGCTTCAACAGAGGTCCTGGGGCTAATGTAATTGCTGTCTCGGAGCTAATGTAAGTGTTAGCATCTTGTTCGCTTGCATTTTCAATTTCATTCTCTAGCTGTTTTATTCTTGTGATATTTGGCACGATGCCCGCAACACTCGAGCTTGATATCAAAGCATTTTTCTTTGTTTTTCAATCGAAATTTTTGAAGAATTTTATATGTTTAATTTTTCAGCAAACAACTTGAGTTATTGCTTCGATTTATTCACAGTTAGATAAATGTCCGATTTCTACATTAGAAAGACTCTTCTCCGTGATCAAACTTGTGCCGTGTTTACTTTTTTACGAGGGCATAAGTTAAGTGTGCGTGCGTGGGCACTGCTACGCACGGATAATCCGCAAACCGGATAATATGCAACCTGATAATCGGAATGACGTTTCGGATTCTTTTTTTTTTTTTTTTTTTAAGTAAGGTTGGACATTAAATCTAAGCAGCGTTGGTCTGTCACCAAAACCTTGCTTACAAGGATCTAAGCATTATTTTAAAATAGCCAGTATTTAATATTATAAGTATTTAATATTACAGCATTTAATATTACAAGATGTGATCCAAAATTTTAGTTAAATATATGCATTGTGTTGCCCACGCAGATCGTAATCTGATTCTCACTATACAGAAATTGTCTGACACTGACCAAGATATTTTTATATTTAATATAAACAAAGAACTCTTTTTGTATTTCACATTTTAAATCGACCATTCAGTGGTGGCGACTGAGTTAAAAACTGTATTTTTCCCATTAAGTTTTATTTATCACTTTATAAGGTATTTCTCCCGTTTTCATAGCGTGCTTTCGCGGTGTAGTGGTTCTGCACGTTGGGCCGGTATTCCATAGGTCCGTGGTTCGATTCCCGGCGAAGGCGATTGCTAATTTTTCATCTCACTTGCTTCCAAAAATACCTAATGTCTCTACAACTTTTTAAAATGTAGTCTACGTAAAATTCCACCAAATATTGCTTTGCAATTTGCAGAATTTTATTTCCTTAAAAAATGACTTTTATATCTATTTCACTTTCTGAATCGGATGATTTTGCATTTACAACTTTCTATAATAAATTATTTCAACAATTTTAAGCCAGAAAGATTTCAACTTGCGAGTCGCTGTTTACGCAATGTTCAATTGGGAATCGCAATTTAAGTAACTTACAAATTTACTTAGTTAGAATTTGCTCTTAGCCATGCGTTTGCGAACTTTGTTTTGTAGATTTTTCTTGAAAGCTTCTTGTGTGTGTGTGTGTGTGTGTGATTATGGCAAAGCCTCGAGGGCTATCTGCTAAGGGGAGGGATGCCTTCGTGGAGGACTTTCTAAGGGAAACTGGCTCGTATACACGTTACACATGGGGAAAACCACGTAAACGCCCATGCAGCCAGCCCGTTCGCGGGATTCGAACCTCGGACCGAACTACCAGTGTTCAGCGACTTTACCGCTCGGCCGCTGGTGGGCCTGAAAGCTTCTTGAAAAGAAAGCGATAAGGGGCTTGAGTAGTACTAAATTGATATGCCATTCGTCATCTGAGGCATTTTTTTACTCAAATAATTTATTCTTGAACCGAGTTATCACGAGCATATTATATAACAAAAAGTATCACGGGTGATAAACGGTATTTCAAGTTCACTGATTTCGGCAACAAAAAATTTTCTTTCAACAAAAAAGTGCTTCAAATTCAACAAAAAAGTGCTTTGAGATAATCTCTGAGTTCGTCAGATTCAGATTCAGAGATTTCTAGAAACATTTAAATATTTTCCGTTGCTTAAGTCTGGCAATAAATGGTTAACAAGCCCATGGGTTTCCTCCTGGAGGAAATTATTGTGTTGCAGGCAGAGAATTTGAGGTTTTTGACACTAAGGAATGTTTTGCAACTTTGAGATTGTATCTCTAGGCAAATCCACGGACCTGAAAGTTAATATTTGTAGTTCTCTGGGAAACAAGTATAAGAATAACCTCGGCAAGAAGGAACTCAAACAATTTCAGAAGAAAAAAATAGGGTTGTACGGAGGAAGACAATCTCAATTTTTGATTTGCAAATTTTTTGAAAATTGTGGAAAAACGCAAATTTTTCATGTTATAATATCACCGTGATAAAGCTACAGCATAACCATTTTTTATGAGAGTGCCATGTCTCACATTGCGTACATTTTAAAAACGTAGACAACTTATAACCATAAAAAAATTCTGAGTGAAATGGAACCCCAGTGAATCTCAAGCAAATATGAGTGGTGCTAAGAGACAAAGAAAAAATAAAAAAAGGATGCCACAGAAAGGCAGATGACGTTTTTATGGAGGTGGACATTTCATCCAAACAATAACACGCCTGCCTCCTCATGACTTTTCACTTATGCTGTCCATTTTGCCTTTCACAATACGGTAAAACGGTAAAATTAATTTACGTGTTTGTCTCATTTTATATACTTAGTATTGTGTTTGTCTCTTTTGTCGCGGATTTAATGATTTCCATTGGTTTACGTTAGGAACTTATGCTTGAAATTTTGTTGTAAAATTTAAATAAACAATCATCTGTGATCCAGCAACGGATTAACTTGTTTAACATTAATCCCTATGAAAAACGTAATTTCCGCTGACTAATATTTCAGTTGATGAACGGCCTTCAGAAACGAACTAAATTCGTGAAACGAGGTTTTGAGGACCCATTTCTAAAAAACAGTGAGGATTTTCAATGTAAATAAATGTAATTCTATGTTAAAATATTAAGTAAATGCTTTTCATGTAAGCTGAATATTTGTTTCCATGTTTAATATGCACGAAAGCAGACCTTTCACTTGTAACTTGTATTCAAGCCGCTTGTAGTACAAGATATTTGTTTCCGATCTGATAAATAGAAGTACAAAACAAATGTAACATACTTCCGTTTATCACAATCGGAAATAAACAGTTTGTGCAAAAATATAAGATTTACATAGCATCCTGTTATTAACTTTATAAGCAAAATGCTAAAAAATATGTTTTGACACGTCTCTAAGGCGACCAATATAATGATAGAATCATCTGGAATCATTATATTGGGAAATATACATACTCTGGGAAAGTAACTGCTTTGGAAATTGTGATAATCAATACCGATGTTTATTTAAGAATTAAGAAATACGGATCACTTTCAGAAGTACTATGGTAGGTTTCGTTGCATAAATATAGGAATATTGTTTAATGGGGAAAAAAAAAAGAAAGAAACATTGTGTATGTTTGTAGTAATGTAATGCTGGAATGAAAAAACATTATTAATAAACTTTATAATGTGCACGAGAGCTTTGGGATAAATTTAGACACCAAAAAAGGGAGTTTTTAACGAGAAGAGAAATATCCATAAAATGTGCAGTTTTATTATAAACATACAGATACAAACGTTACATCCTTCAAAAAGCAAACTGCCACTCAATTGTCCTTATAAAATTATTCTTACAGCCTACCACTAATGAAGTGAATAAGATCTCTGAACGTTAATAGTTAATCTCAAGTACAGTCCTTGGTAAACTGTCTAACAGCAAACATGATTTTTGTCCACGTACAATGTTGATTGTTAAAGTAATGTTAAACCGAAGCGCATTGATGCCATTTGTTGGCTGTTCGTTAATAATGACCTTTAAGTTAACCGTCATTGGTAGTCAACTTATAAGCCTCACGCGTGGAATGGTACAGTTTAGTTAAAATCTAATTACAACGAAGAATATCGGTGAGCTAAGTTGACAGTCACCTGTGTGGGACGATGCAATACTTCCTGCAGTAGAGGCATATGCCAAGATGCTTAAATGATAAATCAAGGCTATATAAAATAACGCTCCAAAATTTTTGGAAACACTCCTTAATCTATAAGTACCATTCTGCGCCTGAGGCCTATAAGTTGACTACTCAATGGTAATCAACTTATCGGCCTCAGGCGTGGAATGGTACAGTTTAGATAAAATCAAATTACAGTAAAGGATATCGGTGAGCTAAGTTGACAGTCACCGGTGTGGGAGGATGCAATACTTCCTGCAGTAGAAACATATGCCAAGATGCGTAAATGATAAATGAAGACTATATAAAATAACACTCCAAAATTTTTGGAAACACTTCCTTTAAGAGTGTTTCTAATGTCAATAAACAAAACAAACGATTCATGAAAGTGCGTTCTTTAGGATTTAAGTATCGATTTTCAGGTATTCAAGAGAATTTTAGAATCCCTTCCCCCATAATGATAAAGTTGATGAATTATAGAATAACTGTAACTATTGGGAAACAAGCGTGAGAAATAAAATCTCTCACAACCGTCATTAGCAATCAGTAACTCTTGTAAATTTTGAATGGAGTTTTAAATTATGATTTTAAAAACTGTTGAAGATAAGGTTTCAAGAGTCAAAAGGGATTCTTGAAACGGACTTCTTAAAATGGGACTTATTAAAAAGAATAAGTTAGTGAACAACTTAATAACACCAAATAGACAAAATATTTTGAACATAATTTTTGGTTTTTGAAAGAAGGTGCAAGGAGCGTCCTCAACTTAATGCGTATAATTCTAGCAATTTCCCTGTAGTGTAAGCTTAAGTAGTCAGAAGAAATATGCAAATTATAGTGCACATTAATAAATGCATATATTGATTTATTTTTATGGGTAATTAACTTTACATATTATTATCTATGCTACACCGGCCATATCAATTGAAAGCCGCAAAACAACTACCGAGGTTTTCGATATGCTGACATATGAGTAGAAACCGTTTCGTAGCATTATTATCTAAAGCTGGATAATAAGCTTGTTGAATTCTTGCTTATTTATTAAAACTGCATGAATATAAATGTTCTGCCATCATGTAACTGGCAGCTCTTTAGCGAAAATAATACAGTTTAAATAAACAAGAATTTGGTATCCGTAGAAAGCGTTAACATACACTCTGAGTTTAACTTTCAAAAGTTCGAAACTTTCAAAAGAAGTAAAAATTTCTTAGGCAGGAAATTTTTATCTGGGATTCTACTATTCGCAAATAAATTTCTGCTGATAAGTGAAATGAGTTTCGGAGAATGTACTTCAACCTATAAGAATTCTGAGCTAGCGAATTATTTTCTACTATAGTAAATGAAGGGGAAATCATGTGCTTGCCTTGCTGGTAAACTGTTGAACAGTATTTTCAGCTGTTTCCCTGTAGCATACGTGTGCTAAGATCATGGAGAAATTAATGGATCTACCAGCTGCAGGAATGGAATTCAAAGCGAAGCTATTAATAACCTTTCTTTTCAATTCTCTTTTTCGAAGAATACTGTTATCTTCCTCGTGATTCAAATAACAGGCGTTGAGTTTTTATTCCTAGCTATGCCTGAGATTGAATTTTTTGGTAGTTTGGCTGTTTCCAAATATAAGACAAATACCTAAATTTAGCTTATTGCATGATTCCTCAAACTTATTAATGAAAATGTTGTATCACAAAATATAGAAGGAAATGCAAGTACATAAAGGAGAAATAACGATAGAAATATAGCACATAAAATATTCATAAAAATGTAAAACTAGACCAAAAGTAACTTAATTGGTGTAGATATTATATAAAACGCTCTTGATTTCGAAAGTAGTTCTTCTTGGAATGGGTTTCTAGGGTCTTCGAATAAGTTCTTATTCTTGGTTGTCGAAGAAAAGCAGATAATTCATTTTCCGAAGAATTAAAATCTGAAGTAAGGTCTTTAAGGGCCAAATAACGAATTTAATTGATAGATGCAAAAATAACATGAAAGTTCAATTTCTTGTTGTTTTGATTTAACATATATCGGCGCAACTAAGGAAGTGGTAAAATTTTATGCTAGTAAACACGAATTCTGAGTTAGGATTGGAGAAATAAGAAAAATTTTTACTATTAGTAAAGAAAAACACAAAACAAAACAAGATTTGTAAAGAAAAAAACATGGCTCTATTTTTGAAATTTCTTTTGTTAGCGTAAAATTTATGTAGAGTTTAAAATTAATTTCGGCCTTAATTTGTTAAATATTTTAAATATTTTTAAGACCATTTGGTTTCTTTCTTTTCATTTACAATTATTTCAGTTTTTTCTTAATTTTAGTTTTAAGTATTGTTCTGCATGACTGCTTTGTTTATCTTCGAATTAAGTTGTAATTAATAGTCAGTCTGCGCGTAATGGAATTATCTTACATATCTGAACTGATAAGATGTAATTCGGATATTCTAAAATTGAACGGATATGTAAAATTGGAAAGGGATTTGTTCTGATGTGCGAGATAACGAAAAGCGTTTTTTTTAGCGCTATTGATGATTGTATGGAGAGATTCCAGTTCCAAGTCGAGATCTTCTATGGAATCAGCAATAATTCTCTTGTTTTATTCTTTACTTTTGCATTTTAATTCATAATTCTAATGTATTTATTTAGAAATTCCAATTAATTATTAACACAACAGTACACATTTGCTTTCTAAGTTGCCAATTATTTATAGCATAATAGTGGGCATTTTCTTTCTAAATTTCACTTGGAATTTCTTAGGAGATAATTTGCTTTATATTCTCTATTTTACTTTATTAAATTGTTTTTAACAATTATTCATAGTTCCTTAACCACAGTTTTAACTTTAATTCTTCAAGAATTCAAAAAACTTCTGTCTAAAAGAATATGGAATTATACATCAACGCTGATTTTTAATTTTGATTTCTATTTTGCTAGACCTTCGTTTCGTTTGTGGTCTCGCCTTTTCACTTAAGCTATTCTTATTAATTTGACTCTCCGTCTCTAACTCGGAATTTTTTTTATCTTTTAAGATGTAACAGCCTTTTAAGATAACAGATAATAGATTTAAGATAACAGTCGCCGTCGAAATCAAAAGTTATACATAAAATCTACATTAGTTTGAAGTTTTGTAGCCCAGAAGCGCTATTAGTCTAAAAACGCGATTTTGCATTGTTTCGTTTACATTCTAATCTGTTGCCATTCGGCAAAACGTAAGATATTTATCTTTCAAATCTAATCTATCTGTTATTGGTTAACAAACTAAGCTATTAAAAACAATAGATACACTTATTAAGAATATTAATACTACTTTAACTTTTAATATGACTGATTTAAACAGAAATGCGTTTATCTGATCATATATTTAATTTAAAAACTTTCCATATTTTTATAGAATTACATTATGCATTTTTTCATTTGTAAAATATACAAAAGATATACATTTCTATGTGAATCTAATACATATCCAACTAGTATCTTATGAAATGTTTCGCTATTCTACCTGGTCTATATCTATTGATAATCTCTGCTGGTATGCCATATTAAACTTTAAAACAATACTCTTGGGCCCACAGTTAAAATCTAAACCATTTCATTTTTTTTGGTAGGGTTTTATTTTTGTATTTCATAATGACATATATCTCTTCTATTTATTGATGGAAATACTGAAAAGGATTTTGTTATTATTCTTTATTATATTAATTAGTAGAAATTGATTCAGTAACAAAATTGAATAAAAAAAAGCAGATATTGGCAGACATATGTTACAAATTCTGGAATCTTTTACTCGAGATTATCGTATCCTCTCCATTTTTTAGTAAAACAGTCCTTATTTCTTATCAATAGACGTATTTGGAAAATCGTGCATAGTTAGATGAGTTATAATATACAGTAGAATAAATGCTTAAATACAGCTGAATTCCAGTGTTTGTGCTTCTCAGTTTTTAAAATCATAATTTAAAACGCAATTTGAAATCGTATTTCCAGGCGGAATACAAAGGATGAGATGAACTCTAGTTACAGTTTATGAAACTGAATCACAACATCAGCGTGAAATTCTTTTATTCATGTAATATGTCATATAGCACTCATCAAAACTGATGTCGATCTATTGAATGTAAGACCTCGCTTTTCCAAAGAAGAGTAAAAAACTGTATAGAAACTATCAAAATTCTGAGCGTAACAAATGAAAAAAAAAATGCAAGAAAAGAATGCAAAATATAAGACATAAGAATCTCTAAGTCCGTATTTGAAAGATGTTTGATCGGGTTGACACAGAAGAGACAAAACTGTTTAAGGACAGACGTAAGGGTAACAGGTCAGAAACAGGAAAATTTCATAACATGGTACAATCGACTCCCGATATAGGAATTTTAGATATGAGAAATTATCTGCTATTTGAAAGAAAAAGAAAATTTTGATTGAAACAAAGTTAAATATAAAAGGGTGATTTTAAGTTTATAAGAAAGTAAGAAAAGTCTAACTGCGGATATTATTTCGAACAATTTTTACATTTTTCATGACTTTCATTCCTATGGTATTGCCTGTCAACGTAAATTACAGTATTTATCGAAAAGCGATAAATTAACTGACTTTTCTCTTATATATACAAGAAAATGTTTCATTCATTGCTAAAGAGGCATTTCCCCGTCCCCCGGGGTGCTCTTCATCAAAATTGGGGGCGGAAATCAGCTAAATCGCACTGTCACCTGTATGATGCTCAAATTCGTTGCACCTATAAGGTGCTCAAGGCTGTTGCCAACGGCAGGCGTAATCTTGCGCTCCTTGCCAGGAGGGATTTCGTGGACTTGGGCTGACTATGTCAGACAAGTGAGCATACGTAACAAAAACAACAGAGATATTTCCGAAATTTGTATGCCATCTATTCCATCAAACAAAAGACTGCGGACAACTAATTTGCAATGATTTAAAGCATGCAGCTGTGTTTTCTTGCATATTTTTAAAATTTTTATACAGCTTTCTACTAATCGAAGACCGCGATGTGGCAAATATTCAAAATTTTTCGATAGCAGGACTATACAGGTATTCACAGATATTTTAGTTAAGAAAAAAAAAAGTTAAGGACCAAGGAAGGGTTTATTTACGAAGCACTTAGGCTTGCAGCCTTTATCTCCACATCATCAAAGATTAGTATTATCATCAAAAAGAGGGTTCCGCAAAGAGGTAAAGATTTGGTGTCTAAATTAAAAGGAAAAAAAAAAAAAAAACTGAAAGGTTTCAGATTTTAAATTACGCCCAAAGGAGGGTTTCTTTAACGTTTTGTGTGCTACCTTTATTTATTAAATATTATGTTCTTTGCACTTAAACCATAAAATTCAGTTCAGTAGCAATGTCGCAAAGTAATTTTAAATTGAGCCTATCTTTAGAATTTCCGATACACAGTTCCGCGCCCGCTGGAGATAAAAAGTTTTTTCCCCCCCGCCGTAGAGTGTTGCCATTGCTCGCTTTTAAATCATTGAGTTTGTTACTCAAAAATTCGTTAAAGTTTTACAAAATATGAAATTGATCATAAAACAAATTCTAAATTTAAATTTGGTCTTCCACATGCCCATATTCGTAGGAGGATTACGTCATTCAAAATTCGATGGCCCTATGTACCGTTGTCTTATCACAGTGCGAGAAATATACATATATTTATGCAGATTTTTCATTATTTAATTTCTTCAAATATAATGCAAGACTCTAACATTTGGTGGTAACAGTTTGAAAGAGAAACAGACATTTATAGTGATTCAACGCAAAATCGCAAAACGAAAACAATAGTCCTTCAGGGACAAAGCCCCTTTGAACTAAAAAAAAACTAATAAGAATAAAAATAGGGATTTTTTTAAAGCACAGTTAGTATAATAGAATTTAATATACATGTTCCAAAGGATTTCAAACCTTTTTACAATAAGCAGTCTGTTAATTCATTTTTACTCGATGTGAGTACTTTAAAAATGTGAAAGCAAGCTGAATCAAAGATTCATTACTACTAATATAAGAATAAAAAGTACACTATTATCTCTGCCATTGGTAGTAATAAATAAAACGTTTTATAAGTTAATAAGTGTTTTAGCTCTGATTAATCACTTTCTCGGCCCAACGCTGCGAATTCATAAATGTTATTTTCAGCATTTAGTAAAATAAATGAAAATCAGGTTCATCTGTGGCACTGAAAATCCTTATGTTATTGCAAATAATTGTTTCATTTTTCCGGTATTTCAGATCTTTTTAAATACAGATATTTCTCGACTAATTTATTATCAGATAACTGTTTTTGTCAAATTATTTTCTTTCGTAAATTAAGCTTTCCTTCGTGTGTTTACATTCAACAGTGTTTTCAAAAGTTACTACATTTAAAATGATTTAGATGATTTAATACTGTCCAATAGCCAAGTACTAAAGGCTGTTAGAAGAAAATTCCAGAAATGTTTTCACAAACCAAGTTTATTAGTTCATTTATTTATTTTTAAATCTCCGTTTTTAAAAATCTCTCGTTTTTTTAAAAATTACATTAACCATGATTGTTTGATTACTTACCATATTTCTTATCCTACAAAAACATTTTCATGAACATGTGGAATGGTGCTAACAAAATTCATGTCAACAATATTTACCAAATCTGAGAATAATAACGGCAAAGAATGGAGATTGTCTCGTACACTCTGGGACATATGGTTGTCTTGTTTTAGGCGTTAATTTGTGGTTAACTATTAATCATCTACTCTGCTCGAAATATCTGAATTCCATTTATCAATTAATAAATCAAATAACTGTAAGTTTAAAATCAAGCCTCTAGGAAACGCAGCAGTACACCTTCGCTCGTCTTGAATAATTTTTATCACGTTTACCTTTAGATCGTCCCTCTAATATAAATCTTGTATTTTTGATGCGAAATATCCTCAGATATTACATTTTGCTTAAAATATGTCATGAATATAAATGTGTGAAAACACGGGGAAATACTATCTCATTTTTAGTTATAATCCGACTGGATTTGTCAATGAAAAGCCTGTGTATCCGTTATATTCTTTGACCAGTTAATATCGTAAGATATGCGATTTTCGTTTAGATTTCTTTCACCGGATATCATTTTGTTGCCGTTCATTGGCCTTTCGAGATAGACATTTTAAGATAGGGTTTTATATGTGTGTACACAGTACGTAAAACGTAAAGCTTTGTCAAGCAAAAATAAAGCTTGCCAAAGAAAAACACTCCAATGGGGAAATGTAAAACTAAGCAAAAAACAACCTTATAATGGTTTAAATTAAGACTTCATTTCGAAGGTGAGCTGACATAAGTCTGTCTTCTTCGGGAGAAAAAAAAAAATAAATAAATGTGGCGAAAAGTACATTTTCAGTCGTAATTCCAAATGAAAGAAGCTTTTTAATCAAATTTTAACAGTCAGGATGTAGTTGACTCGAAGCTTGGTATCCAATCACCACTTATAACATTATATATATATATATTGGAATTTTAATCTAATATTTTATTTTTCTGTAAAAATTAGGATTTTTTTTTTTAAATTTATTTGTAAGATATATTTTTTACGAAATATTTGAATAAAAATGTAATTAATTGTTCTAAATGAATTGAATGCAAGACTCTAACATTTGGTGGTAACAGTTTAAAAAGAGAAACGGACATTTATAGTGATTCAACGCAAAATCGCAAAACGAAAACAATAGTCCTTCAGGGACAAAGCCCCTTTGGACTAAAAAAAAAAACCAATAAGAATAAAAATAGGGATTTTTTTTAAAGCACAGTTAGTATAATAGAATTTAATATACATGTTCCAAAAGATTTCAAACCTTTTTACAATAAGCAGTCTGTTAATTCATTTTTACTAGATGTGAGTACTTTAAAAATGTGAAAGCAAGCTGAATCAAAGATTCATTACTACTAATATAAGAAAAGTACACTAAAAAAGTGGAATAATTATCTCTGCCATTGGTAGTAATAAATAAAACGTTCAAATTGTGTGATACTTAAAATGACGGACTTTTTACAGATCACTTAATAAACAATGGCATTCCGAAAACAAACTGAGATCATTCCTTACGGGGTGAAAGAAGAAGAAATACGATTTTTATTTTGATGGCTTCTAAAGAACTTTTCTCTTTTGCGAAATATTTCAAATATTATTCATGAAATTAATGCATACACTCTGAGACCATTAATTCCAAAACTAAAAGGATCCATTTGTTTGTTTGTTTAAGTAACTGTAGCAAAACACACGTGATCTATATATAAGTAGGGATGCCTACCTGGATAACTTTCTGACAGAAATTGGTTCCTATTTGTGTTACACAAAGAGGAAACTACAAAGACATCCATGCTTTTACACTCGTTGGCCAAGATTCGAACCCAAATTGAATCATCAGTTTTCATCTGCGTTATTCACTTGGCCACTGGTGGACCTAAATGGGTTCCGTATTAAATTTATTGCGAACTCTGCACAGCACCGTTTTTTCGTTCTTTCGAGAAGCCTTGAAATAATAGTGGGAAAGCCCTACACAAAATTATCTTTCATCATTATTTATTACTTGATTCCTCATTATTTATTACGGATTGACTGTAGAATTTTCACCAAATGCCAGTGTTCTGAGCAACCTTAGCTGAGAAATGCTATTGTAGAATATATAGGTTAACATCTCATTTATTCGAAAGCGGAGAAATCGTTTTTGTAACAGCAATATCCACAGATCTTTCTTTCTTTTTTTTTCTTTTCTTTTCTTTTTTTTTTTTTTTTTGTGCTGGGTGTAAACTACGCTGAAGTTCATAGAGATCCAAATGCAGTTTTCAGGCTGACGTTCCACTCTGCATTTGAATCAGTTATTAAAAGCCTCTTTTATGGGCAAAATGTTTCAAAATCTTGAAATCCATAAATTAACAATACAACCAGTTCTTCCTTGTGATCTGCATATTTTATTATACTTATCTCTTTCTTTCAGACAACTGCTTCAAATGAGGAAAATAATGCAGAGCATCATAAATAAATTGGAGGCCCGTCATTTGATCACTAATGAGACCATAATTATCCACCTTTGGGACGAAGGGCAAGCTAAAAAATTTTGTAAGCATTACACCAGCCAAAAATTTTATTATATTTCGGGAAAAATGTAATAAAAGCAAAAATATTACAAATCGACCGTAAAACTAAACACTGCAAATTACTTTTTTATATCAATGTAATATGAATTTTTTTTCATAGCTTGGCCTAACGCTGAGTTATGCCACAGCTTATGCTTATGTAACTAGCTAATCAATGTCACAACGATGAGAAGAATTACGATAAAGTGTTCTTCTATCAGATGAGACCTTGACTTTATTTTCTTAGCTTTCATCCTTGAGAACTACTTTTAGCTATAGCATGAATAGTGAAACAAGTTGAAGGGCATACTGTGAGATATTTGAATAAGAATCCGAGAGAATATATTTTTATAAAATATTGGCTAATCATAATTTATGAAATTTCCCTTTATATCATAACTCATTATAGACCTCATTGAGTCCATCCGCAATATACACGAAACATTGGCCACACCGATTCAAAATGCATCAGGAAACAGCTTTATTTTACCTTTACATGACCTGAAATCCAAAAATCTTTTAATAAATTCATTGCCTATTTTTTCAGTCAAACTGAACTCTTACTATATGGTGCTCTATTTGATAGCATAAAAAAATGATCAACCGGGCACGCATTCAACTGTTTTTAAAACAATATTTTCTACTTGAAGACTTGCACCTTCCCATATATGGTAGTAAGTTGGTTCCTTCCATGTAATCAGTTTGACATTTAAATCTGAAAGATACTTAATGGTCAACTATTTCATCATTGACAATGATTGACATTCAATCATTTATTCGTCGGCATCCATAAAGCATGCATTCTTTTTATTTTATCACTATTTAAATCAGCGTCCAGAATCTGCTATTGTCACTCACTTGCTGAAGCACTGAATATGGTTGAATTAAACTGCATAGTTCTGCGTTTAATACTTTTTCACCTTCCCTTTAACTTTTCCCAGTTTATCTTATAAATTTTAAATCACTGAATCTGAATGTGATTTATACTTTTCACTGTTATCCACAAATTTTAAGATAACTACTGGCTAAAATCACTTCTGCTAGAAAATTGTTCTTAGAATCCGCATCATTTCTATGCATAATTTAAAAATGTCAGTGAGACCCAGCTTTAGATGAAGCTAAGGCAAATAAATAAATCTCTCTCTTATCCTCTAAGGTTCATACAGCAATTTTTTTCTCACCAGGCATAGTATTTTCACCGTAGTGCTAGTTTTTTATGATATTCTTTTTCTCGTATATTCCACTTGCGTAATAAAGCATTAATACTTCGGCAACTATCAGTAACCGTTGATCAACCGAGATTTTATCAATGCTTTTCACAGTGCATATTTTGAAGCTACGTTCCAATCAGATTTTTGTTTCTTTCATGTTTACAGTGTGAACAGCAGCGGTAGAAGGAAATTATTCTTATCAGAATGTAAAACTGCCTTAAAATTTGTTTTAGTTCAATCGGTAAAAGTCCCCAGTTTTCCTAGTTTTATGACAGCTCCTCCATCTTTAAGCATCATGATAATAATATTTTCTTTCACAGTTGCTAATACTTTGTTGCTTTTATTTTATATGGACACTTTAACATAACGAATTACAATGGCATAGTTATGACATAACATAATTTATAATTAACCAATTATAGGAACACTCACTTCAATATTAACATACTTTCTGCTTAAAAACAACAAATTCTGTATGATTAAGCATAAAGCTACTTTTGGGGTAAACGGCATGATGTCTAAATTATGAAGAATACCAAACAGATTTATAAGGAGGATTTTGCTGCAGAACAATATTACATCAACACTTAAAAATAAAAGCTTAGAAATATTTGCAAAGCTTTCCTCGCAGAGCTAGAACTGAACCCACTGTGTACAGTACCGACGCCTATTGCACTCACTGGTTAATAAAATCGGCTGTTTATTACATACTTACAAGAATTAAAGCAAAAATATACCGCTGAACAGAAACCGCCTTTGTGAAACTCAGATTAAGGAAAGACTGATTCATCAATCGAGAACATACCATTTTGCACTAACCAAAGTTGTTTGTAGTTCATCCAGTTAACTTATTGTGGACCGTGGCTTATATATTGTTTAGAAAATAGGTTCAGTTCTCGAGGAAAAGGATTTGACTGAAACACTCCCCCTCCGCTCCGATCCCTATACTTGTCAGACACCTTTTTACAGAGTTCAGTGTCGGGGCTGGAGCTGGGAAAGAAAAAATTTCCGTATTTTAAGATTAACAAAAGCACTCTTCTACAGCAGGCATATCAAACTCGAAGCTGTTGACTAATTTTTCTGAGGCCCATAACTTCACCCTGAGAATCCCCCTGAGAATAGCAGAATGTATAAAATTTTAATATATTAATAAAAATTGGAATTCTGCCCTATATCGAAGCGTGTATAAAATTTCATGTGCTAAAAGAGATTCTTAACATAGTGTCTTTTTCAAAAGTAACTTCTTAGCCGAGGTTGAGAAAGTAAGTGTTAGTGTCTAGAAGTGGACTATCCTGAAATTTTACAAATACCTGCCTGCCGTGGCTTACAAAAACCGCAGATTATCATCGTACGTGATTTCTACGATCGTTAGGATTTATCAGTGTGAAAAATATTTCTCAACCATGAAAAGGGACAAATCCCCAACGAGATTCAAGTTAACAGACGTTCTCTGAAAATCGCTAATGCCAGCAGCATGTCTCCAAACATCGAAGAGCTAGTTGCAGGGGTGGGGGAAAAAAAAAAAAAAAAAAACTATTGGAAAAGAAACAATAGGTATCCACTTACGACCAGAATTTCCTTATGTACCTAATACCTAAGAACGTAATTCTTTAAAAAATAAATTCAAAGATCTACAGTATTAAGTAAGATTTTATGAATTTATTCCCTTTTTAAATATATTATTAAGTATAAAAACGGGGTTTTTTTCCGACCTTTTGGCCCATTTGAGGCAATGAGTGTGACATGCCTGTTCTAGAGATATTATGAGCTACGCAGTGTTCCTTTTTGAATGCCAGCTGACAAGAAGTGGAGGTGAAACCTCTGTATCACATGTTTTAAGATTTCCGCTTTCAAAACCTTTGCGTTGGGATAGTATTATATTCGGAGTCTGTTCTCAAACAAGTTCATTAAATGGTTTCTAACAGTATCACGGGTGCAACAATTAAGAAGGCATCCTTAGTTTATGGTAAAAGTAGACTAATGTTATCTGCCTAAGTAAGTAATGCTTTCGTGTAGAAATTTTTAAGAAAAAAATGGCTCATATTCACGTTGCACATGGAAAAAACAATGAGAACAACTATACAATCAATTCTTTGTCAAGATTTGTACGCCCTTATTATTATTAGCATTCAGTGATTCGATACTCAGACGGCCACTGGTAAACAGCTATTAATTTGAAAATTTCTTGACTCAACATATGGATTACATGGTGTCCTAAGTGATGAAATCTGCATCTGCTATGAGAGTCCTTTTTTACATATTCAGATATTGCGATGATGTCGTAAATTACGTTTTCTAGTAATCTTGAAAACGTACGCTGCATTATATCGAGATTTGGAGCAATTCATATTTCTTGCTACAATGAAGATTAGTGGAAATATGTGAGGACCTCTATTGCTTTCTGAAATTTAAGATGATTATATGAGAAAGAAAAAACTATTCCACCTTTATGGATTTCATCCTGTCAAATCTTTTCATCCTAAGTAGAATGTTTTTGCATCTCCTTAACAATCGTTATTTGTTCAATTATTCGCAATAATTTCAATTCAGAATGTTGTTCAGAATTCTTTTTGTGTTTTTAGCAAGAACATGGTACAGGCAAAGTGGATTTCTAAATTCTTTGCAGTGGTAACATGCAAAGGTAAAGAAATCTGATGCCATTTTGTATTTTACTTTACGCACTACACTGTAATAAAATGAATACCTGAACGATATTTCCTTTTTTAAATCAGTACGAAGAGTAGATATGAAGTCACGAATGAATTTTAAATCCATATAATCACAATTACAGCAAATATACTGAACTGAATGCCCTCTGCCTTCATTGAACCCGCAACAATGTTATACAATTTAATATTAATATTATTATTAAGTTAGATTTCTTGACGCGTATATATATTTTTATACTTTTTTACCATTTTAAGGATGTCTTCAAAACTAGCCGAAAATATCAACCATAACACCCCAAACTGGTGAAACTATTACTTCAAATATATTCAAAAGGCATTCTAGAGACATTAGGTATTTTTTGGAAGCAGGCAAGATGAAAAATTAACAACCGCCTTCGCCGGGAATCGAACCACGGACCTCTAGAATACCGGCTCAGCAGGCAGAACCACTATACCACGAAGGCACGCTAGGAAGGGGGGTGGGAGAAGTACCTTATAGCATTATAAAATTGTTCGCGCATAATATTGCATTTGCTTGCATTGATCTGTCTACAACACTGTTAACAAAGGTAATTTCAAATACATACATATATATTGTTACTCACAAAATATTCGCATTTATTAATTCGGGATGTACCATATTTCCTGGTTATAACTTAAAGCAAGACTACTTGAAGCTATAATTAGGGTAATAAGGTATGATAACTTGGTTTATGTTATCGGCGACTTAATGTTTATACATTAAAAAAAAAAAAAAAAAAAAAAAAAAAAAAAAACTAAATACCACTGTAGCCAAAACATTTTTTTTGGAGGGGGGGGGGGTACTCGAATAAAATGAAGAATGCGTACTTGAGGTATCTAAAAAAATAAAGAAATGTTTTTTAAATGAAATTTTTGTAAATTGCAGGTTCAGATAGCTTTCATTTCTAACTTCTGTCAAAACGTTACGAAACTTCTTCCGAATTCATAAGGATCACACTGTGCATTCACTCACATCTTCTGGAGTCAGATAACTGATTTCCTCTTCAGGGGCAAAAATGATGGTTATTTTGGGGATAAGACAGAATACCTCCTTCGAATTTAGAAATGTGACGTTGACCAGAAGATCTGTGAAAATTACAAAAGCCATATATTGGCATTAATTTTAGAGATGTCTTTCACCAGTCGTTTTGAACTTAAAGTGTGTCATCTCTTCGATTTCAGCGTTAATACTTAATTGCTTGCCTAATTTTGTGATTTTATTTCCCACGTAACTAAAATTTCCTCAACTGAAAATGAAGTCTTACGGCAATCTACAGTTAATGCTACTTTTCTTAAAACAAGATTTTAACTGCGTTTCTCATTCATGCAGTTCAATGTTTCTTAGATACAGTCACTCGACTATATATACCAAAGGAACATTTTAAATCAGTTCTTTTATATTTTATACCGAGACATTTTTTTTTTGTGTTATTAGAGTGTTCATTTATATAATATTGGACTTATTTGATTATCATGAAACGCAAATAATGCAATTTATTCTATTTATTAGTTGGATGTCAGATGTCTCGATTTCAGTGTAAGGTCCCACTTCGAAATACATCTGGGATTCTATAAATATTCCTTAGCTTTTTAAATAATCGGCATAACTTTTATTATTCCCGCCGCATACGGTCATGGTCAAATTATATCATATAGCGAAATATTTATCAAAAATACATTCAGTAACAATAATCGTGAGTTTTAAATGTACCTTTAAGGAAGCCGCGAGCTCCGCAAAAAGGGTGGTTTATGCAAAAGTTTTCTGGTTTTCTCTTCTAACGTCATGTCGTATATCGTCGTGTTAGCCAAATTACAAAATAACTGGAAAATTAACTGAAATATTCATATGAAAGTCATACATGTATAATTAATGATAAAAATTATGCTAATAAACTCTAGAGGATATGCAGTTTTATCTTGGAAATACTGATAGCTACCTCATAGGAACTTAATTGGCCGGCACAAAAATACCCCAGTACTTTGGCTGCCCCGCTGACGGTACTCCGGTTTGAATAGATATTTTTCTCTGCATCTGAATGGCAAGGCAAAAATCAGTAGAATGCCATTGATTTAGAAACCGCCAAGTGGCAACGGTCTGAACTTTTGATCTTACTTTCGATTTCCTTGATGTAGCTCGAATGCTGCTGATATGATGTTAGATTCTAGATTTGTTTTAATAGATAATTTGATGGTGAGCTAATAAACTCCTTTTTAAACTAGTTTGAATTTTGATTTAGACAGAAACACCCCTGAACTCCATACATAGGGAAAGGTTCTCTAATTTGGACTGTGGCCTTATTTGGCGCTATGATATACAAAGACTGATGATATCTGCGAGATTTGAAATAGGCATTTTGTTATACGTAGATGTAGAAGAGGCTAATGCAATTGTGTTTGTAAAGAAACGCCTCATGGTTACATTGAGAGAAGTGTTATTCGTTTGGCTAAGAAGAAAATCTGTTATTTCGACATAAGTGTGAAAGCAGTTAATTCGTCTAAACGTACGCAATTACATGGCTTATTATACCATCACAAAACTTGCTTATTTATCTACAATTTGCAATTATAATTTTGCGAGATTATGTTAGTTTGACGATTCTGTACAATATCAAGCATTAAATACTCAAGTTTCCCAAGTTGGACCGAAAACAGTTGCCGAAATTGAACCGGTCCAATTTCGGCAACGGCATTTTTTTCATGAATAAATTATAATTAACCCTAGAATGCTACCCTTCGAAAAACTTACGGGAATGGCAACCATTCGTCTCCGAGACGAAGTATGGCTAAGCGTGCTTAAAACTTATTTTAAAAGCTAATTGCAGAAATATTGCAGAACCCCTGTTGCACCTTCTAGTAGTGATGATGAAGATAGAAGTGATAGCGAAAATAAACGATTTAGGACATTTCTTGAAAAAATATTCCCGCGAGCAAAGAAAAATCCAAATCCAACCGGCCCTTCGTCTTCTCGCAGTGCACCAATTGCCCAGAAAGCAGTGGAAATAACAATTAGGGAGGAGTTTACAAATCGCGGTTATACCAAAACTTTAAAAAAAAAATCAGTTTACCAAAGTTAACAAAATGCAGAAACGTAAAAAAGAAACTGGTGATTCATGGTTTTGTATATTATGTGAAGAAACCAAGGAAGAAGAAATGATACAATGCATGAAATGTCACGCTTGGATACATACTCGGTGTGCTGGAGTTAGTGCTGCAACTAAAAAGGTTGGTTTGGTTTATGGTTTATTGAGATTACGGCAAAGCACACTAGGGTTATCTGCTTAAGGGGAGGGATGCCTTCGTGGAGGAGTTTCTAAGTGAAACTGGCTCGTATACACGTTGCACATGGGGGGGGAACCACGAAAACGCCCATGCAGCCAGCCCGTTCGCGGGATTCGAGCCTCGGACCGAACCACCAGTGTTCAGCGACTTTACCGCTCAACCGCTGGTGGGCCACTGCAATTAAAAGGTTCTTTTGTTGTAATTGCCGTTAAGAAAGCTCATGGTCCAATTTAGGAAACTAGCAGTCCAAATAAGGAAACCGGTTTCCTAAATTGAACCGATAACACGATTTTTTTGAATTCATTTTTCACCGTTATAAATAATTTTTAAAATTTAGTAAATGGTTATATTTTAAAGGTACACTTAGTGAGTTTATTTTCTACTACTTAATTTTTATTGGCACTTCTTCCGTCCTTCTATATAGTGAAAAATACAAAATTGGTTCAAATTAGGCTACTCTCTCCTATAAGAAATTTAAATGCTGCATTTAGATTTGTTGTAGAGCTTTGTTAAATACGCCGCTCCATTATTATCTATTGAACAAACAGTGCAAAATTTAAATATTTTGGTAATAATACAAAATCACAAATGGAGAACAGTAAAAAAAAGTTTCATAAAGAGCTGATCATACATTGCCCGAGTAGTAATCCTCCAGTAGAGCGGTGTTTCGTTACACCCGAGTACCTGGGCAAGAAGCCCTATCCCATGTAAAGCATTCTAAAAATTGCGAATGATGACAGAAAATAACATGGTCCGTTTCTCGAACTTAGATAAATTAGACAAAATTAATGATTAGTGTTAAAAGATTAAGTAACATTTAGAAAAGGATAAGCTAAAATTAATTAATTTAAAATATTTAAATTCTAATAACAGCAGGTCAGGAAAGGCCGTCGAACAGGTGAGCAGGTGATAATTTCTGAAAAATTAAAATTCATGAAACATGAAATGAGTCACTAGTAGCATATTCCATGAGCTTCTCCACGGTTTGGAGTCCTGATCTTCTCTGCGATGTTAGCATGCTGTAGGAAGTCAAATATGTCAAGAATAATTTTAATAATATTTAAATTATTTTAATATTTATAATAATATTTAAATTAGTTTCTGAATTTTCGGGTTGTAAAACCACGATAAAAGTGCATCTATGATGTTAGCACTGGAGCTGGTTTGTTTTTAACTTTATCGCTGTAGCGGATTTTGTTGGTCCTCTGGGCTGAGCGATTATCAGTCCTGGGTAGCTCTGGAAAGTTCGCTGACGACACTTCAGGAGCAGGTTTCCGCTGAGCTCTTGGTTGGATTTTCTTTTCAAATCCCAGTAGTAAGCATCTTGATTTGAAGTTGTATATCATCTATATGGATGGCAAATTTCAATTTTTTTCTCTAATTGGCAATAATGAAGCTCAAATAGTTAGATTTTTTTTTATTTGTGAATATTGAGAAACATTGGGATAACCCTTAATTCAAAATTCACACTCGGTGACTTCAAGAAACATGATTTTGGCATTTCGCTTTCCTTAATACTCTTTAACAAAGCTTAGCAATAAATGGTCCTATCCCAAGTATCATAGTACCATCCCAAGTTGTACACTACGTTGCAAAGACGTTGCAAACTGGTCCGAGAGGTTGAAAATGGTTGTGGTAACTTTTACGACGTCTTTGCAATGTTGCAAAGACGCAACATATTTGTTTGTTGCATCTTGGCCATTTGTCAACGTCGCTGAAACGTCATGATATGACCGCTTTTAGACGTGGTCGTTTTAGCATTTTTTTTTCATAATTCATCAGCGTTACTTTTAGAATGAAAAGAAACTAAATCTGCCCTTTCAGAATCTGAAGTCCGCATAAGATTTACTTTGCAATGTTTCATTACTTTATTTCATCTAAATATATTAATCTAAGGTAGATTCATCTAATGAAATATAAATTTAATATAAATACTTTTGATTTATTAAATTTAATTAGTACTGAAATACGTGCTAAGTTATTGTTTAAAATTTTATTAAAATAATTTAAATACTTAAAATACTTAAAATATTTTTTATAAATATTATAGCAAAATATTAAAAAATGAAACTAATCTATAAAGTAAGTTATTAAGTTATGCATTTTATGTATTTTAAAAAGTCATATTTCCGAAATCAATGCAAATCACATGTCAGCAATTGTTTCACTACTGAAATATAATTTTATTTTAAAAGTAAGGACGAATTTATTTGAATTAATATGGTAACACAATATGAAACATTTTACTGTATACAGTGCAAAAAGTACAATTTTTGCGAAGATATGATTGTGTGTGAAGATGTATTCACGGATAAAAATGGGGCGATTTTAAGAATTCCGAGAAAACGTCCAATGTTAAAAGACGATGCATATTTAAAGGCTGTCCAATATATATGACGGAAAACTCACCGACAGTCAGGAGAAGCAGAACGGAAAAAAATTAATGGAAAAAGAGAAGAGATATTAACACTTTTCATGGAAAACGACAAAATTAATGGATTTGATAAATTACTAATAAATGTTGACATAAAAATTAGAGAAAATGTTAACAAAATACGAAATTTATTACCTATAAGAATTCTGATGAACTGTTTGTTCTGTTTTTACGTTTTTGTCCAACTGTATGCATTCAAAAATGCTTAGTTTAATCCTATACCGTACACTCGGGATTTGACGACATTGACATTACAAATGTTTTAGCGAGCCCGATAAATATTTTTTTGTAAATATAATCTTGTGAACATTGTAATTTTATTTAGTTGAAATAATTCTTCTAGTCCATTTAAAAAAGATTCTATTAAATTATCAGAAGAACCGTTGAAAGGTTTAATGCAGTCGTATAAATCGCTGAAAGTTACACTGCATTGGGCTCTTCAACTGATGACATTTCATGTACATTATTTACTGGATGCTTGTATAAACGAACATCTCGAGGTTTTGCGCGCTTTGGCTAGCTGCAAAATTCGAAGTTGTTAACTGCGTAATTACTTGAGATTCCAACAGTTCTTTCAAGTAATTTGGTAAAGATACCATCTGTAAGGAATTTGGAAAGAATGACTTCATGTTTGAAATTGAATCAAGCAATGGCTGATATAAATAATATTGCTCATATTAAAAGTAAATGTAATGCACTGTCAATCAAAGAACGCACTGTGAATATTCTCATTGTTCTGTCCCTATCTACTTATTTTAACTGCTTTCAGCGAGTGAAGTTGCATTACTGTGAGCTCCTGTTTGGAAGCCTCTCAATTGAGAAGAAATCATCGTGAGAATGCGGAATTTATGCTTATTTTGTTTGTAAATATCTGCTGTACAAGAAGACACCAAAATTTTGATTACATCATTAAGAAAATATCGAATACAACGTGCTACAATGCTAATCGTGAATATGGTAATCTGTTTTGGTGCTTTATGTGTTTCCGGTGATTAAAAAGTTATATGGTGGTGTTCTCCAATCTTCTGTGTCTCCAGCGGTGCAATATTTGGATACCCTGATTAGTGTTGCACTTCGGTTATAACATCCTAAGTGCTATATCATTCATATTAATGGATTATTTTGTTTATCGTGAAAGGTTGGTACTCAGAATTAATTCATAATAAAACCAAAAATAACATACAACGGTAAGGCACTTTCTGATTTTGCTGAAAATGCAATCAGTGCAGAAACAATAACAATTCAAGCTGTTATGGTATGTTCATTATTTTCAAAATACAAAGAAATTATTAGACTGGTAGACTGGTACCAGTACTTAACATGACTGCTGAAGATGAATTAGATATATGTAATAACAAGAAGCAATACATTAAAATTAGTAATAATGCACATTCTATAGTATGTTGTCATTTGTATAGTATGCAGAAAAGTTTAAGGATTTTAAACAGTGCATGAAATGTATGATAAAAAAACAGTGTTAAGGAAACATTAGCATTTGTATGAAATATTGTAATCTATAATTATGTGATATTTAATTCTGTAATATTAAAAACACTAAATATTTTTTATTGATTACAAGTTGCAGTTTTATTATTTTTCGTTTGGGATCTATTCTTCCAAACACTGTGTAATTCCCGTTTTTTTTAAATATTGCCGTTATGTATGTTTATTAGATTATCTCAATAAATGAATATTGGAAATTAGGTTTTATTTTTTTTAATTAAATTTAAGTGTATTCTATTTTCTTCGCTTACTTTTTAGTGCCTGTGATAACAAAAAAATTCATAATAAATAGGAACAAAAAGTTTCATCGTGCGCTATTTAACGAACAGCTTACTTTAACGTACTTAGCTTACTATCGTATACTATATTATTTAAATTATTTCTGTATAGTAACAAAAGGAAAGTTATTGATTATAGAAAGTGTATGAAATAATCATTGTAATTTACCACTATTCTAAAATGTAGAAACTAAAAATAAGTAAATACATTGACATATGATCGAAAGAAATGGTGTTAAGAATCATCAGCATCAGTGTAAATACTGCAATCCATAATTATTGCACTTTTAATTGCTTACTATTTAAAAAACACAAAAATTTTTTATTAATTGGAAATTTTAGTTCTGTACCTTCTTACTGCTATTTATACTTTCAAACACTACTAGTTCATGTTTTTTCTTAAATAGTGATGTCATGTATGTTGTTTTTTAGGTTATTATTTCATTTCAGATATGAATATGCGAAGTTATTAGATTTAGGTATATTTTTGTATGAAATATTTTTATTATTACATCTATTAACTACTTTATACTGTCTTTCATTTGCATATCTTGGAGATATAGAAGTTAATGGTTATATTTTTTACTGTGAAACGCGAATAAATTTATACTTGAGTTCAGGTAAAATACTGATTATGTTACCTTAAGAACCGCTTCCTAATTTATCATGAAAGGTGCAATTTTTAATTTTTGTGTTCTTTAAATAGTAAGCAATTAAAAGTGCAATAATTATGAATTGCAGTATTTACACTAGTAATGCTGATGATTCTTAACATCATTTCTTTCGATCATATGTCAATGTGCAAAATTATGTCTCTAAGATCTAGCATAAAGAAATGTGATAATGCTGTTATCAGAAACGCTCTTTTTTTATCCACATATATATCTTTACTTTTATTTATGTCTAATTGAGTTTTAGTTACTTAAAACCTACTACTAATGTTATATATTTATAAAAACCACTTTCATAATTACTCTCACTTAAGGAAAAAAAAAAATGATGAAATCTTGAACAATCGTAACTTAGAATTTTAGTTATTTAAAAAATATAGTTTAAAGTACTGAAAATAATTAAGGCTATTATTAATTATGCATATTTAGTCTAAAGAGAAAAAAATTGTATTATCTTCTGGTTTTCAGGATATGATAAAATATTTAAACTTTAGATAAATACAAGGAATACAAAATTTAAAAAAAGAAGAAAAATATATTAATTTTTAAGCTTATTTTTCTGCATAAATCAATATGTAAAACAAGGACATAATAACGACATTTTCACAACTGTTGCAAAAAGGTGGAATTTTGCGAACATTTAGACTTTGTGATACGATACTTTCACAACCAAAATATCACCTGCGAAAGACGCAATAGCGACGTCTATTGGTCTATTCGACAAAAACCTCATCTGCAAAGACGTAATAAAGACGTCTTTGCAACGGTTGCAAAACAGTGGAATTTCGTTGACATCTGGGCGTCTTAAAGACGACATATTGGAAAAATCCAACATGACTCGCGACCAGTTTGCAACGTCGTTACGACGTTGCCGTGCTACTTGGTATGAATTCGGTCTGAAGGAAATTATCGCCAGATTGTGTTGAAGCCAGAGATTTTGAAGGCATAAACAAGCAACTCTGGGGACTTTTTTTTTTTTTTTTTATTATTATTATCTGTAGCATTGCTCTCTATTCAAAACCATGGGCTTCGAAGGTAACAATGAAGACAATGAAGGATTTGCTAAAGGACCATAAAAATGTATTCAACATGTGATAGCAGCAACAAGACATTTTGGGAGGTAATGTCTTCAGAGGAAAAAGAACGAAGAGAAGATGAACATAACTTTTCGATCCGCGAAATTTGCAAAAATAGAGAGCGTTAAAAAATTTCATCTCAAAGAATATCACCCTGACAAAGCATAAACAAGCAACAGCAAATCATTTCCAGTGACAATACCATGTCTTACTTTAGAAATATTTTAAAATGCGTACAACAAATCACAATGAACAAATTTTGGGTGAAAATGAGGCCGAGTGTGTCTCAAGAAGAATCGAGTAGCGCTAAAAGACAAAGAAAATATGAATTGTCTTAAAGAGACAGTTACACTATGTTTTTATGAAAAGCGGACAAACGATAACATCCACTTTTCTCTTTTTGGCGTCTTATTTGTGCCATCCGCTGGCTTTCCTGTAGGTGTTGTACTGCGCTTGTTTGCAAATTTGTAATAAAACTGTATAAGTACTATTAATAAATCACTTGCGATAATTATTCTTGAAAAGTTTTGTTTCCATAAAATTAATTTTAGGTTTTTTTAACTGTTTAATTTTTGGATCGTGAGTATGTTTGTTAAGTATCAGTTGTTGCGCCAACAATGTCTTTTACCCTATTTATTAAGCTTGTTTACTCTTCATTTATGGCATGTATGTATTTAATAGTTTTATTGTATGTCTAGTAATTTACTTTATATTACTCATTTATTTATTTATTTAATTTTTTACCACATAAGATTTAAAATCTGATGCTAGAAATCTGAACTATTGCCTAATATGGCATAACTAATCATAACTACAATTAAACGGATACACATATATATTAATTCGATTAGATATACATAGGATGAGTAACAAATGTGGCTACACTTTCGGAGTAAATGTAATCAATCAGTTATTGCATATTGTACAGGACAAATAATGAACATGCGTTAAATTGAAACTTCAATTTTCTTTCCAAATAAGAGTTCTTGTATCATTGGCCACGATTGCTGCAAATTATAGCTGCATAATGGGCATTTGCGTTTGCAGTCACTCTTGCTGAGATTGTTCAGATTATTCAAGGCTGTGATCTGGCTAATAACTGATCACTGCCTAGCATGAATGTAAGGGCGGGAGACTACAGAGACATTTGAATGCAGAATTTTTGCCGTCTCTTGTATGAGAATAGAGTGTGCCTTTCCTCTATTTGTCTCTTTTTCCCTCCAAGGATAACAAACATTGAGAAAAGAGAATCTTCTGAAAGGTCTAACCTGTAAAAATTAGCAGCAAGCAATTTAAAACAGGAAGTGGAGTGAAATAGATACTGCTTTTTAGTCTGTAGATTTAACTTTCCAAGCCGTAATATTATCATAGCACCTAACTCACTTTGTATACCTATAACTCACAGTTAACTCACTAACTGTATATATAACTCACTCTGTTTATACTTCAAGCCGTAATATTATCATAGCACGATGTGATTAAATGACTAATATACCTAACTCACTCTGCATACCTATACGTATACTACAGGCAAGGCCTGAAATCTGTCCCCATCTCGCTTTGGACATCACGAGTTAGACAAAGTATCGAAAACATAATAATTTACTAGATAATTTTAGTACTTCTTCTTAATGTTTATTAAGAACTAAGGATTTCGGGTCGATCATCGATTAAGGAAACAGTTACGCATATGTATTTCTTTATGAAGAATCCGAAAGTAATAATTAAAATTATTTTGAATTAATTATTTGTAATAATCACCTGCTACTTACATCGCACCGAAACAAATACTCCATTTTAAAACGCGAAAAGAAATAAAAAGCTTCTTTTAATATCTTTGGGTGCAAACAGTCATTCAAAGTAAATAATAAAAATTCCGATTAATAATAGCATGTTATAGTCCGATATAAAAGATATATATAAAGAGGATAAAATATAAAGGTATATATAGATAAATATATATAAACAGACATTTTTTTCAATTCCCGAAACTTTTGGGATACCACTTGGATTATAATTATAATAGGATACCACTTGGTGCCATACGTAAATACTGGAACGAAATGTAACTAGAAATAAAAATGGCACTCTTAACGATATATACAGCTTCCTGAGGAAAATCATGGAGGTAAGAATAATTCCTACCACACGGAAACCATACCATGCTACCATGGAGCTATTTTTGTTGTCCCATAAAGCTGTATAGATCGGAGAATTCATTTTTTTGGGGGGGAGGGGGTAGTACGTTTTGCATTTATTTTGTATTCAGTGAAATCCAAAACAAATACAAAAAGCAAAGAAAAGTGCACAAATCTACAAAAAAGAAAGCATATAATTATTTTAATCCCTAGCTACGCAGCCAATCATTCTTATTTGCAATTGACAGAATTCTCCCAACATGAGTTCTTTTCAGGTAGTTTCAACTATTTGATTATTTACTTCTGATGGACAGAAGTAAATAATCAAACAGTTGGGGGGGGGGAAATGCGCGATCCTTCGAACTAGTACCTGTGTTATGCTTCAGTAAAAGTTTTTTCGGCCACTCCGATGACAGAAAATTTTCTGGTTAGCACATTTACAGCCATCAGGGCATACTTACATTCTGACCCTCTATGCTCATTACTAATCATCTCGTACCACTGTTTTCATGTACTGTCAATGAGTACGCCTTATTCTTGCGCACTCGGATGTTGCACGTGACAGAAAAAACATTAATTTCGAATAATTCACACGTGCATCACCACAATAATTATGTTGTGCAAAAGAAAAGTAACCGAAAAGGAATTAGAAGAATAATACATAAATATGAGTGATGCGGAGTGCAGTGTTTTTCTAGACTACATTTCTGATATTGATAAAGATTACGTAAATTTATTAGTTTGTTCCCGTGGGATAATAAAGTTAAAGCAGGTTTTGTGGAAAATGTTTATTTTTTATTTTATGCATATCTTTTATGAATGATCTTTTTTTTAAATTTACTTTGCCCATACATATTTATGATTCCTACACCAAGCGGGCAGTAAACGATATTAATAGAGTGGACGAATATACTCCTGGTGACTATCCAAGGTCGATAATACTGCTACGAGTAATCTCACAGTTTCTATTGTCTTTTATATTACGCCCAAAGTGGCGTTTAACGTTATTTATTAAATATCGTGTTCTTTGCACTTAATCCATAAAATTCAATTTAACAGCAATATCACAGAATAATTTAAAAAGAGCATATCTTTAGATTGCCGAGACACAGTCTCGCGCACTGGAGATCAAATTTTTTTTTTTTTTTTTTTTTTTTTTTTTTTTTTTTTTTACAGTGCTACCGTTATTCGGTTTGAAATCGTTGAGTTTGCTAATCAAAAATTCGGTTACGTTTTACAAAATATGAAATAAATCATAAAGCAAATTTCAAATTTGGTCTTCCAGATGCTCATATTCGAGTGGAGGACTACGTTATTCAAAATCTGATTTATCTAGGTGCCGTTGTTTTTTCAGAGTGCGAGAAACATACATGCAAATTCTTCATAACTTGATTCCTCTAAATGTAATGCAGGGCTCTAATATTTGGCGACAACAATTTGAAAAACAGTGAAACGCTGTTTATAGTGAACCAACGCAAAATGCCAGAACTAAATCAATAGCTCTTCTGGGCCAATTGCTCCTTTGGTCTAAAAAAGAAAAAAAACTGCCGCTGAAAAAAAAAAAAAAAAAAAAAGTAATAAATAAATATGCTGGCAATAACTTCGTTTCTAGAACTTTTTTCAACGATTCGTGCGAAACAAATGAATATCATTAAAATTTGTCAACGATCAAGCAAGTAAATCAGTAGTTAAGGCATACAGAAAATTAATTTTCTTAACAAAATACTCCTTAGCTTTATGGGTGGCATTTGGTTTCATAATCGCGTCCAAAATTCTATGTTTGTAAATGATCCACTTTACGAGCGCCTAAAAAGTCGCAATCGATGTTGAGTAGCATTTGGCGAGATTCCTACGACTTTTCTCCTTAAGCAAATAAAGAAGCAGAGCACTGAACAAACGCTTACCAAGGACAAACTAAGTCCAACGTTTATTTCTCTCCTGGCGAAACTAATAAAGGCCAACGAAAACGTGAAACGAATCCGATAGGTGAGTAATTTGCATTTCCAGTCACCTTTCGTTCGAATGAAATGGTTCTATTTACATCAAGTATCTTCATAAACACATACCATGCCGAAAAAACAGCCTGTATAGCCCCTGTTTCGCTACTTTATGTAATCAAAGTGTCGATCAAAGATGTAAGTGTCGTTTTCTAAATTGAAATCAAAAATTCCTCATGACATGTCGTCAGAAATTATATCTCCGAGTTCTTTCAAAAAGTTCTAATATTGTTTCCGCCAAATGGTTTGTCTATATCAATCGAATAAACGTCTTGGTTTGTTGACCTACCATCGATGCCTCCTTAACATTAAATGATTTTTGTCTTTAAAATGGCCCCATGTACAACTTGAGCTTCATTAAAGAATCATTTCTGCTTAGACTGCCCAGGGTTATCTCCAGTTATATTCTTTATGGAGAAATTCTACAAAACTGGATTAACTACTTAAAATTTATTTTGATATTTATAAGAAATATGTTTATTTGTCCAGTGTATAAAATCCTAGATTTCGTTCAGTTTTGCTGCCGACAACCTTAGGTATGATGCTCGAAATGGCTAATTAATATTTATCTTATTTAATAAAGACATTTCTTATTCAAAAAAATCGAAATTCCATTCCAAGAAAATCAGTGATGCGAAACTACTACTTCGCTAAACGAAGCGAAGATGATTTGTTTTTCTTGCTTGCTCGTATAAATGCTTTTACGACAATTTGAAATTATTCTTATGTTTTGGCTGTGCTTAGCACGAGATTCTTAAAACTATAATGTACTTTTGTAACATGATCTGTTATGTATTCTAGTAATAAAAAAATTACTTAAAGGTAAGCATTTGCGTAAAATTCGTTGGAGGTGAAGCAAACAGATTGCAACGCATGCGCTGTACGGTTTATGAACTCTATTGCAGATTAACAACATAGGATGACATTCATAGGAGGGGCTTATCCCTCCTTAGATCTACTACCCCTATCATTAATACGGCGCCAAAGATAATGACCGAAGAAGGAAGGCTCATTCCTGAATTGGAAGTTCCTGGTATATAAATTTCCTCGTAATATTTCGCCTTCGTAAAACGACTTGCAAAACTCTCCAAGCGGTCTTGACGCAAATAGGAAATCTTGAACGAGGCGCAGAAGTATAATACATACTCTGCAGTGTCTAACTATCGATCTGTGCCGGTATAAGCACAGATACTCTGACCCGAGGCCGGCTATTTCAACCAGTGAGTGATGACTGCTCAGTCTCTGCTGGAAGCCATAGCTTTAGCTGAGCTCGTCGTCTTTCTCGATAACCTTCGGGTATGTCTCGTTGCGCATGCGTCTCGGGTTGCCTTTCGGAAAGCTGGACGAGGTACGTGTCTGACTTTCGAGGATGATGACGATCGGGCGGATACGGTGTTCTACTAAAATAGGGCAATGGCTGTGTCGTCATACGTCAACTTGTGTCTGGCTATAGCAACAATTACGCAAAAGCAAATACTCGATTGCAATCGGGTTTTGCATCAGATCTCTTTTCATTACGCGCAACAAACTCGATTATACAAAGCAATCGTTAAGACCATTTATCAGTCGCAGATATTTCTCTTGCCATTTTAAAAACTATTAGCAGCGTATTTTGACTTCACAAATTATTCATGTAAAGTGTCAGCTAAAAGAATCGGGTTCAGATTAAATTCATGAATGTTTAAATGGCATGTTTGTAAAATAATGATTTTCCGCCGATATTGTTTAAATAGCGATATAGTCGGATGCTCGGAATATTCTTCAATTTTTCCAGAGCCAGACTGAAGCTGATGGATGGTTAATCAGTCAAACGTAGTTGTTGAATTATGCATGGGAGTACTGATATTTCCCTCTTTTGGCATTTATTTGCAATCATTGTTTTTCCAAACGTGGAACGCAGCCTACCAGCGGACGAGCGGTAAAAGCCGTAGAATACTAGCAGTTCGGGCTGCGGTTCGAGTACGGGTGAACGTGGTTGCATAGGGTTTTCGTGTTTTTTCTGATGTGTAACGTAGATACAATCCAGTTTCCCTTAAAAAGTCCCCCACGGTGCACCTATCTCCCTTTCGTTAATTGTGTCTAATGGTGAAAATAATAATAAAAAACAACAAAAGTGGAACGCAGAAATTTGTTTTTTCATTTGAAGTTGGTTGCATAATCAGCTCTCGAAATACTACATTTCATACCTGGAGGTCATCAACTATTAACTCAGTTTAACTCACTAACTATTGACTAACAGTTTTATAAAAAACAGAAAACAAAAATATTATTGTACTTATAAAATAATCCGTTAAATTTTATTTTTCAATAAAAGTTTGTGTTTCCCTTCTTTTCTTTTCTCTTCTCCCCCCCCCTTTTCATTTTTCTGCTTTCTCTCTCTCTCTCTCTTTTTTTTTTTTTTTTTTTTTTTTTTTTTTTTTAAGATTAATAATATATTTCGGATAACGTGCAATTAAATTATGTCCTATTGCGTACAATTCTGTGCCATTACTGCTGTTATCCCACTCTTTTTTACATTTTTTTCCTTTTTTGTATTTTCCGTAGACAATTTTGTTTTACGCTGATGGGGGTGTGATTGGAATTTTATTATGTTTCCTCAATAAAGAGACTTAACTATGTTAGGGTCTGGAGCTCTTCCAGCCGCTTAATCCTTTACTGATTAACTGGAAGTTGATTATAGTGCATACTCTGCAATAATAAAATACTCTTAAATATAAAATATACATCTGTTTTATATTTTTGATTTACAGATGGAATAATCAGTTACATATTTTACAATGAGACCTTTTTCTTCCGTATTTACTTTTTATTTCGGAGATAAAATGCTTTCTTAGAATTATGCTGTCAAAGATTCCTTTAAGTTTCTAATTTATCATCAAAGTTTGTAAATATGTATTTTCTTTTTTAAAAATGCATATTTTTCTTGAAAATTCTCTTTCTTAAAAATGTATTTTCTTTACTTAGATAAATAGATAAAATATAGGAAAATTATATGTCAATGTGAATAGTGTTTTTATATATATATATATATATAATGGAAAATATTTGTTTAATTTAATTAGATCATTTACCTTATTATATGAAATGTTACTGAAGCACAAGAATTTTATTTAATTAAATACATAAATTTTTCACCTTTATTATCATTCCCTAAAGAAATCCTTTATTTTAATCATAAATTCTTATTTTCAACCTATTCTCATAAAATATTTCGGTAAAATATATTTCTTGTTCAATACAATGATATAATATGTTGATTAATTACCATACAAGTGAATTCTAGATTTTGTGAAATTAGCTAGTCACTGAAAGATGATACAAGTAATTTATGATAACATTATCTTTTTGTTAAATTTAGTATAAATTATATAATAATATTTATTATATATTATTAGAAATTATATTATTTATTATTAGATTATAAATTATATATTATTCGAAATTATAAACAAAATAGTAAGAAATCCAGAACTAAATCACAAAAAATTTAAATTGAAACAAAGAATTGTTTTAAAAATTTTTTGTAATACTCTATTATTAGAAATTATATTTATTATTATATTATAAATTATGTAATTAATATATTATTTATTATTACATTATAAGTTATATAATTAACATATTATTATATTATAAATTATGTAATTAATATATTTATTAGAATTTATGTTATAAACTATATGCTATAAATTATTACTTTTTGGAGACTTAAATAATACAGCATTATCACTTAACTCATATAGCTCTTCGTAGAAATTTGCCTGTAATTCTGTGTAATATAAATGAGGGAAATTTTTGAAATATTATAGATATAAAGTGGCCAGTTTTTCTACATTGGAAATTAATATATTTTTTTTATTTCTCACATACCCACGGTAAATAAAAATAGAGTGAGAGAAAGAAAGAGCTACTCTCCAATAAAAATTTGTTAGTAATTAACAGTTTATGTAATCATCGTAAGTGTATATATTAGTGTATATTTATTAACATTTTAGTATTTTATTTTTCATATTTGATCTTAAACGATACAAAATCGTAATCTTCAGATTGAGGTCGGGTGGACAACGAGGATGACATCAGCCGTAGGACCTGTGTAAGCCTCAAGCGAGAAATCGAAATGCAGAAGGAAATTATCATCCAAACTAAAACCTCTTTAAAAAGTATCATAAATAAGAAGAAAAGTGATGAAAAAATAGCATCTTCAACAATTTTTCAACTTTTACCGGTTAAAAACACGACGAATGAGTTCCTTTCTATTCTACTAACAAACAGACAATTTAATTACGAAGATAATGAGTTTTAATTAAATGTATCATTCAGTTTTTGTCTCTAGCTTCGCAGCTTTGAAATTCGCTAATATTTAAAATGTCGAGCGCTGATTTAATCAATGCGTATCTAATCATTGTATTATAGGCAGAATGTGGCTAGTTGATTACTTGATGAAGGATTGCTGCAAGCTTTTAATTTGTGAAACATTGTAATATATACGAAATTGCAGCAAAACGAAGTCTGTATACAGTGTTAAATGTATTTTATCTGTCATTAAACTTCATAGAGTGCAAAACTGCTGCTTAAATATATTTTCAAAGTATTTGATAAATTGTCAAAGTTCCAGAAATCTTTTAAACTTATCTGAAAAGGTAAATTCATTTCCTTTTGAATTCTTTACAGAGTCAAAATAATATAAATTTATCATCTGGTTGTTATTAATTGAGAAGGTATACTTGCTTATACTCTTCCAAACGTTTCATCTTTCTATTCAGAGTTTCCAAGCTTCGTTTTTTCTGCATCAAGGTGAGATATTCGCATCTGCCATATTATCTATGATTATCAGTCCGCCTTTTTTTTTTTTATTCGACCTTCGTGTACCCTTTGATAAATGCACTACTGTTACTCCAGTCATTATTGTTGTTGCGCGGAAACGTTTCATTTTCATGTATACGTAAAGAGCTTTTTCAGCATTAAGCCAAAAACTTCCCAGCTTTTCGGAGTTCCCGATGTAGTATTAGATTCAAAAAGATGCACCAAGTACCGCAACGCCCGATAAAAATATTAAGGTTCCCTATATATAACATTTATTAAAGTTAAAATATAACATATATATTGCTATCGCTTCTGATGTAATTACATTTGCATTTTAATTTAAGACATTTTTATCAGAAGAAAATACGAATGCAACATTTTTAATGTAAACGTTGAATTTCTTTCTTATACCAAAGCATCTAGTTTGATAATCTATACATCTAGTTTGATAAATGGAATAGTAATTATAATTATAATGTCCAAGATGTTCATTTGAAATTTTTGTATTTTATATGCTTCATACGGGGTAAAAATTTCTCCAAAATATACATTCTTTCGAACAGTAACTTCCTGGAAAGTGAATATTTGTAAAATATTGGAAGATTTTCATTAGTCAAATTTAACTACAAAAGTCGACTTCAATATTTTTTTAAGGAGAGATCTGACTGCAAATCTCTACATTCCATTCGTAAATACAATTTTAATTCGTAAATACAATTTACTATTTCATCTTAGAATGGAGTATCAAATAATGCTTAGCTATAGTTAGTGTTCTTTGGAACCATCAATTCTATATTCGAAGTCTTTTGATGAATTTGTAAAGATTGCTCCATTTGTTTCGCTAATTTACGTTACTGTGATTGGAGAGTGTTCCAGAAAATGAAATAAATTTTCGTTTTTAATGTGAAATGGCTGGAATTTCATTTAATTTTTTAATTTGACTTTTTTAGCTTTAGGCCTTAACGGCGAATGTATAGTTCATTGAAATAAACAGTCATATCTACTAAAAATCACCCTCTGTGTTCTCATTTTCAAATTCAACATCACTTCGTATCCCTTTTCGTGAGAGAAGATTGTCTTATGTTATGCAAAGCATTACAACAAGCTCTGAGAGGCACAGATCGGACACACATCTAACATAAAATGCGTGCTTGCTGAGAATCATTTTTAACACAATTTGATCTAATTCGGGACTTCTTTGATGATTCTACACATGTACGCATCATTTATTATTAATTGCATGCTATTGATAGTAATTAAGCTAGCCATACTTCAGAGAGCTGTTCATACACTGCTGGTCATGAAATTGCTGCACATGAAAGAAAGAAGCTGTAGAATTATATTTATTTTACAAATATATTATAGTGAAAGGATGAAATTATTTAAATGTCAGATACTATTGAGGCATAGAACTCTGGTAACCAGAAATTAGAACCGTAATAGCCACTTTTAGCAAAATTAGCCGCTATATGACTAGTCATGTAGTTGAATAGACTTTGATTGGTAGTGATAGATATTGCAATCCACTAGGCTTCAATTCTGTTCCATAAAGTTCATCAGTCGTACTGGTATCGGATGTTGTCATGACAGTTTCTCTACAACTATTGTCCTTTGGTAGGAGATGTGATGAACGCGCCGGCCGAGACAGTCGTCAAACGCCATGTATATTGATGAAAGACTGTTCAGCATGGATAACATATAGTCTCGCGTTTTTCTATTAAAACGTAGGGCAACGAAACCTCTAAGCTATGGCGCAGTCGTGGGCACTACAACCTCAATAATGTAACCGTGGCTGATCAAAGTACCAGATATCCAGAAGCAAAATGAACGGATGCGTGTCCAATCGCAACTCAAGGTGCTGGGTTAGTATGACGATAAAGATAAGCCTCCAACGGTTGTTCCTCCTTGGCGGTTCCACTTCTGGATAAGGTCGTCATAATGCTGTCAGAAAGAACAAAATTCGTCAGAAAAACCCGACGACACGTCCTTCATGCATTTCTTTGCGTTCTGAAACACTCGGTTGTAGACTCTGATTCTTGTGCTGTAGCGTCAAGGGAAATCGAAGCAATGGTTGCTTTGCTGACAATATGGGGCGTAGCAGACTTTGTACTGTACATGTGGATACTTGCTGCTGTGCAACATAATCAGTTTCCTGACTTAGAGTACGGTATGTGGCTGGACGATCCCTAAGACCAAGATTCTATTGTCTGACATTGGTAAGTGAGAGGCTGGTAAAAACTCTCGCTTCTGTCTTTTAGACCCATATTGCAAAATGTGGACCTCGAGCAACGCAAGAAACAGTTGCACAGTACGATTATCGGCAATCCTGGTAGGCTACATTTCTCCCGTGATCGAATTCTCAGATGGGCTAGTTTATGAGTTCCATTTTCCTACACGAGGCGTAGCCTGACTTCCGATACAAAAACAACAAGTAAAAGCAGTTTCTGAATCAAAAATCGGCTCGGAATTTGCGTTTCCTGAATGAGGCATTAGCAAGAAGCTCTATGTACTTTCTGTTTAAAGTTGTCCGTTGACCAATAGCTATTCAATTAAATTCATGTGCAGTTAAGCACATAACTTTAATTGAATAGCTAAAGACGAAAAAAAAAAGAATACGACGAAAAGAAAAATACGAAATCTGTTGAGGACGAAAGGAAAAGAGACGAAAAAAAGATGAAAAAAAAAAAATAAGACGGTTAAAGAGGACGAAATCTGTTGGAAAGAATCCTAAAATATGCTGGCCATTACTTTAAGCAGATTAAAAACGTTAATCTGCTAAACTTCCACTATTTGGTATTTGGCTGTTTCAGGTATGAAACAGTTTCAGTTCGTATTCTGATTCTATCAATTACAGACGTAACATTTTGAGCTTTTCCAAGTCACTGATCTTATTTAACATTTTTCTGGTATCATCAGACGTTAGGCACTTAAGTGCATTTTTCAGCTCATAAATTTCCTTCCTTATATTACTCTTCGTAACTTCGCTGTAAATCCCAGACTTCGTGTTGATGGACCGCTGAGCTTATTGATTTTTCTCTGTTTTCTTTTCTGTTTGACTTGTCCATGATCTAACGATTCTCATTTTTGATGGAACGTCAGTTTTAAATTAGAAGACTTCCTGTTCTCATGAGAACTAATCACCAGGTAATCAATAATCAACAAAGGAAACGCTTTAAGGACACCTCCCTTGTGCAGTTTCCTTGCGAACTATCACCAATTGTCTGCTAAATGACCGGAAGGTAATTCAACAAAGGAAACTCATATAGACATCCCCTGTGCGGTTTCCTTGCGAAATTAACGTAAAAAGAAAAGAAGAGTTTTTCCCCTAGAGAATTATGCTTAGAGAGATGCAGCAGAAGTCGCACAAAAGCGACTGTCTGATCCGTGATGCGGAAGTTTTGTAAGTTATGGCTGTACTATATTAATGTTTTTACTTTTTATTAATCCAGAAATCTTTGTAAGTTATAAAATAAATATTTGAAAGGCCACTAATCTGATTATTCATCCATATCGGATGTTCTTACGGTACAGCTATAAAATTGGTGGCAGCTGTGTGGATAGGAAATTTACGAAAAACGTTTACTGACGCCAGTCCGAATAAAAAGAAACGTCAGTCTCCTAAATTCAGCTCAAGTTGTGGGCCAGTCTTAGTTCATTAGTTCTTAGTGATTGTTTATGTGTTTTTATACTAGCCTCAATATAAGTTCATCCTTGATACTTAATCCAGCATAGTGTAAAAATTTTGTGTTTATATTCATTGCTTAGTGTTGACTTTTACGTGTACCTAGCAGTGATAATTAAGTAAGAGAGATCGGAATTCTGAAACCCCTTCGGGAAGGGAAGTGGTTACAATTTTTGATGGAATGGCAGCTTTAAATTAGAGGACTTCCTGTTCTCATGAGAACTAATCACCAGGTAATAAACAAAGGAAACGCTTTAAGGACACCGCTGTTGTGCGGTTTCCTTGCGAACTATCACCAAGTGTACGTTAAAGGACCGGAAGACAGTTTAACAAAGAAAACTCGTAAGGACACCTTGAGCGGTTTCCTTGCGAAATCAACGTAAAAGGAAAAGAAGAGGTTTTTTTTGTGTGTGTGCGTGTGTGGAGAATTATGCTTAGAGAGATGCAGTAGAAGTCGCAGAAAAGCGACTGTCTGATCAGCGATGCATAGATTTTCTAAGTTATGGCTGTACTGTATTGATGATTTTACTTTTTACTAATCCAGAAATCTTTGTTAAGTTTTAAAATAAATATTTAAATGACCATTGATTCATCTCGGATGTTCTTACGGTACAATGGATTTAGTTTTTGATCAAACTTCATGTAGCTTGGGCAAACTGCATACGAGGCTGAATGTCATCTTCTACGCAGTTAATACACTTGATTTTGTTTCCTTCTTAAGGCTGCATTTTCACGAAAGAGGACTTTTCGGACATCTAACACAACATGATGTATTATGACATCCCGCATGCGTGTGACCGAAACTTTAATAGCAATAACACTGTCTCGAGCGGGCTCTAGTATAGTATGATTCTACTTGCATCCTTATGCTTAAAATATGCGTGATATTATAAATTACCTTTCCATCAGCGTTTCTAGGCAGCTACAAGAAGTAGACAGGGATCTTTCTGGTGTTTCATCTTTTACCCTAATGAATTGGTTTACTTTCTTAGCAGTTATCTTCATTAAGTTACTCTGGCAGATCATCTTCATTAAGTTACTCTGGCAGATCATCTTCGGAGATATCGTTAGGAGTCCTTTGATAACTGCCTCAATCGTATTTTCACTAGTCACCTAAAATGAATGAAATTTGATATTTTGCTCTCGGAGATGTCTTTTAAGTTCCTTGTAATCGTCCGTAGAATTTTGAAAATGTTTTAGCTTGTTGTGCCTTGATTATTGCATCAAGGTTCTCTGTGCAACTTTCTTAGATTTTTCCACTCGACTTCTGCTTCGTGTAGGATAACTGATAGTATCATCTGCTTTTTGGGAAAACAATTTTGCTACAAGGCAGCTGTCTCTTCCATTTGCTTCTTCTTGCTCCTTAGGACTTCGAATTTGTTAGCTTTCTTCACTTCGAAGGTCTCTCGTTCAGCTAATTTCCATTTAGCAGGCTGTCCTGGTTTTTTAAACTTTTGACAGAACACTAATGTTCTCATAAATGATAATCTATGTTTCTTCTGATTCTGCTCTTTGCTGATACCCGACATCCTCTCCGCGTTTATTGCCATAGAACACCTTGGGTTATCTATTTCTTCGGAGAATGGTGAAATTTTCTAATCCTTTTGGAATTTTGATAGACGTCCTCAGGCACTTTTTGCTTGGTCCATAGATCATTCCACCCTTTAATGTAACATCATATGGTCTGTTATCGGCTTATACGATTTTTTCCAATAAAACTTTCATTTTTGTCATCATACTATCACGAAGTTCCAAAAAATTCTCTGTATGTCTCAACATTTTCCATCGGAGGCTCATCTTTCTCAGAACAGTTCTCGGAACGAATCAGCATTGATATAATCATGTTGAAACATTCATCTTAAAAGGTTCAAGTATGCAGGAAATAAGAAATAGTTTTCGCACGGAGATGAGGATTGTGAATGTGTGTGATATGATGAAAATTCGGCATTTTAGTCAGCCATTTTATAATGTTTCAAGGCGTCATTGCGCTTTCATGGAATCTTGTGTATGCTAATCGTTTGCATGTTGGTAAGCAAATATCGGGCTTGTACTATGCTTCCCTCAAGTAGAAATTTTAATGGTCAGTCGCGAATTTTATTTTGTACTGCAAATTCTCTCCTAAATTTCAGAATTCTTCGTGAGCTGACATTACGAGTTGATGAATTTATTTTTTCTGAGCGCTCATGAGTGAATTGTTCATGAGTTAACGTTTTAATCTACTGGCTTTACGAGTTGATGAATTTATTTTTTATGTTACAACAGTACCCAATGAAGGTCCACTTATGTGATATGCCGCATGTCCAAAAGCATTCTTTACAGAATTTTAGACATTTTTTACAGAATTTTAGAATTCTTTACAGAATTTTAGACTAGAATCATAATTCTTGTGCATTCTGTAAAAAATGCACAAGAATAATGATTCTAGTCACATGCTGGGCCGATTCAGACAGTTGTTGACCGAGTTGGTGCATTATCGGATTACTTGAATCGTAAATTACTTCTATCCAAAAGACAGTCCCCGCGAATGTGTAAAACGAAGTAGATCACATTAGAAGTGAAAACTTCTATTTCTCAAGATTATTATCTAATAAATCTTATTAGATAATTATCTAATAAATCCAAAGTAGACTTATATTAGATAATTATCTAATAAATCCAAAGAAGCCTTGTATTAGATAATTATCTAATAAATCCAAAGTAGACCGAAAATCCTGAAACGCGAGGCAAGCCATTGAAATGATAAAACACTATACAATACTAGAGACACTTAATAATAACGGTGAAAAAAGGCTTTCAAAAACAAAACAACACCAAAAACACACACACACAAGTGCTAATAACAAATAAACCCAAACATAGAAATATATCGAAAGTGCAATAAGAAATGTGAATAATATGTACAAGGAGCTTAATTGTTACTTTCGCGAGCAGGCTGATTAAAAATGTTTTCGAAAATATTAAGGGTAATAAAAAAATAGTCATTAGCAGCTAATTCAAACAATCTGGAGTTTTAAGCGTATCAATCAACTGTTTCATGGCTTCAATACCCTCTTTCCTTCTCTTTATGAGGAAAAAAGCGGATTGTGAGGAATTATTAGATGATTTTGAGCCTCTTAAAATTTGATATCTCAGGTTAGGGCTTTGCGGTCTACGCGTTTCACGCCTTAATACTTGGCATATTTAGTGATCGTACTTGAAAAATCTCGTTCCAGAAAATCTAGAAATTTGAAGGTAAGAGAGACATAGAAACTTAAATCTAATTTTAGATAATTCGAAGCTATAAATTTTAAGCTAGATTCACAGACTGAAGTAAACAGGACCAATAGTAGTTGCATTTAAGAACAATAATTTTATTAGAAAGGCAAATGGATCTGATGCTGATGCCATCTGATGAATACCTGTGTTACAGAAATCTATTGTGACAAGGTCGCATAAATGCTCTGTGTCAGATTTCGCCCAGGGGGGACCGAATTCTGAACGCAACGGTGTCTGTTTCACACCAGCGGAGAAATCCTGTTGCAACGAGGTCCCATTGTTAATTATTCTGGTTTCAGCCTACAAGGTCACTCCAACGGTTCCAGGGATAAAGATATGTGGACAACTTTGTTAATGTACGAGTGGTGGAATTCCTTTCCACTGGGATTCAGCGGAGGTAAGGGCACCGTGAGTTAGTAAAGTTTTAACAGCGAGAAAGGGGAGGTGGTTTTCTGAGAAGAGCCAGAACCTTCCTGCTGGGGCTGTAGGAATTTTGGGCCTGCTAGAGCTATGACTCCTCATGTAGGCTGTTGATCGCGCACATTCCTGTTTAATAAATTTCCGAAATTACGGGACTGAATGTATCCAAGTCCCACATCGTCATGAACCGCGCCTGTTAATTTTACTTATTTTATAAAATTTATGTTATTGTAAGAACTTGAGTTAGAAGTATATTTCATCTGGATAGTGAATTTGGCCACTACACCACTCTGTGAAGAAGATATTGAAAAATAAGCGAAATTTCACCGACCAACTCATTGTTGATTTTTCATTGTTTGTGTTACTACAGAGATTTACTATCATGATTGTGAGGTTTCGATATATACGATGTATAGCGATAATGTATGGGTAGGCAAGTTAATAGAAAATTCTATATCAGAAATTCATTCTGTATGACTATGGCATTTGGAAATGCCAACAAATGTATTATTTGCATTATCATTATATCAAAACTAAACGAGAAATTTGCTCATGATATGGCTTTTTATTGAATATGAGATTTACTTATACGAGATTACAAATATAAAATAATAAATTGTTTAATATTTCCTTTGTTGAGTCATTAGGTTTATCAATGCAGTAAACGTGAAAAATGTGCAGTGCCCTTTCAGAGATTCGGACTCCAGACCTCCAGACCGCATCGGGTGTGCTTCCAGTTACACCACGAAGGCATATACTTTTAAGAATAGTCTAGGTAGTAGAAATTATACTCAAAAAATAGAAAGACTAATATGCGCTAAACCTGCAAGATAAAAATAATCATTTTCAAAGTGAAGTAAAACGGTCGAAAGGAAATTAAAATTAAAATTCATGTCAAAAATAAAGGTAAACCCAATATCTTATTCCCGTGAATTTGGGGAAATCACAGAATTACATTTATTGAACGGATAAAAAATTTTAAAAAAACATACCCAGAGAAAATCAATAAACCTACTATGAAAGCATACTCGAAAATTTTAGCAAAATGGTACAAATTGCTATGCAAATGTACGAAAAAAGGAAATTAATTTCTTTAAGACTTCAAAGAAAACTTGTTCAATAGTATGTATTCATTAAAATAATCATATAAATTCTCCACTAGATTAGATCCTCCACGGAGACATCCCCTTAGGCAGATATCCCTCGAGTGCTTTGCTATAATAAAATAAACCAAATCTCCATTAGATTCGCGAACTATACTATATAAAATACTATATGTTTCTAGATTCATTCATCACTATTTGGCCAGTGCTAGAAGTAGCACGTCATTTCGCAAAGAAGCAAGACTTCAAGCTTTAGCCTTTAACATTATACGTAGACTGTGTATGTGCTGCTGCTGTGACAAAAGAATCGTTTTACCAATGTAAATTTTTACGAGAGCGTACAATTATAGAGAAAACTGCACACGAGATTATTCTGTTAGCAATAAACATTATGCCCCCTGCAAAGCTGTCCATTAGTTTATTATAGTCGGAGGTTTTAACTTTTGTGTTCATAGAGCTTTGCACTGTATCTCAGATATGTTCGATGTTGTTGAAACGTGGTGACTAGCTGACCATAGCAAGACTCTAAATGTTTCTTTAACCATAATTCGTATTCTCCGAAATAGAAACACTACTATTCAAGCTAGGCTTTTCGTTTCCAGCGAGTATGAAGCGGCGCAGTAAATTAAGAAGTGTGTCGGCTATTTTTGTTTAAATTATTTAGTTTGGGAAGAAATTATAATTGAAAGGTAAATTAAAGATCTCATGCTTTGCTGAACTGTAACACTCTTGGAAATTAGCTAATTACCAGGCAGCACGGAAGAATTTAAGATTTTATAGTTATGGTAGCGCTTGCTTTATTGCATAGGAGATAAATAGACTGATGGTGTTACCTAATGTTGTCACGTAATTTAACGTGACCTCAAACTTAACATAACGTAACAGCCTCAAAATCTGGAAAGACAAAATTAAAGATGTGCCGAACATCAGTAATATTGACAATAAGAATTTCTTAGTCAAAAATCAGATTTATAGTGCTTCGGACACTCTATTAAAAATCGTGATTCTTAATATCGAACTGTCTAAAATTAAAGAGTTTTTCGTAACTGAACAAGGGGACCGTTTCGACATAGTTGTCTTCCATAAATTTTCTAGTACCGTGAGCTGTTTTCTTGCAGTGATTCCCTACAAAGCAAAAAAACACAAAGCAAAACAAGAAAAGCAAAAAATTGAGTGCAAGATGAAAATTCACATTATTTAAAAATGCGCTAGCTGCTGTTTAATCTTTTAATGTAGTAGTTGCAGATTAGGCTGGTGGTTAATTACAAAAATGATCTTACATTTTACCGAATGGCAACACCCTAAGAACTGGTTATTTGCGAAGTAACTGGCAAGATTTTCTAACATTTTAATTAAATCTTATGCATTATTGTCCAAAAAATTGTCAATTTTAGCTTTTCCACGTCTTGTGTTGTCAGTCTTTGTATTTTCAAAGTGCAAACAAAGAAATATAGCAGAATCATTTCTGTCGAATTCAGTTATCCGAATCATTTGTTCCTTCTTTCGACTCCATTTAAAAGTAAACTGGCGGTTAATTTATTTATGTTTTTCTTAATTTATATAACACAAAGAATGAAACTGCATTATATATATTTGATGTGTGAAATAACATCGTTACAAAATTGATTTAGTTGTAGATGAATATTTTCGACGTGTTTATTGGTTTAACAAAAAAAAAAAAGGGGGGGAATAGAGAAAGAAAATGTCATTTACAGCAGACTAATAACCAAAGCAAATGTATTTATCAGGCTGATTTAAATACTATGTTACAGAATACTTAATTTAATTAATCCATTAAATTTGCTATCAGCTCTACGCTCCAGTAGCTCTCCCAAGATGTAAATGAAATGCGCATATATAAGATTAGAATTATGGCAGCAGATGCATAGACAGAGCTTTGGCAGCGATGTTGATAGTTGTGGGTCCTTTTACTACTGCCCTTGATGGGGAAATCGAAGCCGTTGTTGTGGCTATTCAACAACTGTCGATTCGTAGTCACTCTTTGGTAAAGAGTGTCATATTGTCACTCTGAACACTTTTGTAAAGACAGTCATATTGTCAGATTCTAAAAGAATCTTAGACTATAGAAGAAAATTAGACGGTTCCCAAAGAATCTTAGACTGTAGACTTTTGCATAAGGCAATGGCACACAGAATTTCTTTACAATGGATACCAGCCCACTGTGGAACTGTGAGCCATAAAAAAGTTGATTCATTGGCTAGGAAAGAAACTTTGATGAAGCAACGCATTAATCAACCGCTTTTTCTTTTCATACGTCTAAATTGTTCGTTAACATGACGCTTAAGAAAATTCTTAAAAGATGATTCAACGTGCTATGGGTGAGAGGTAGACGATTCTGGGGGAAGAGACAAATTTCATTGCCAGTTTTCCAAGAAAGACGGCTCTATTTAGACGTCTGACTGCACATGACTGTTTGCGAGACCTCTACAGAATACGAGTGGTGGATTCTCCAAACTGTGACTGCAATCGGCCTATGATTTTTTAACATTTAAATAGTTTTATTGCATTTTCTTTGTATGAGGACGTTGTTAAAAAGTACTGGACAGCCCGTGAACTAATGGCTTAAGCGCGAATGTTTGGCATTTGTCAAAAGAAAAAAAAAAAAAAAAATCAGGCGCAGTTCTGAGACTTGTGTTATCCGCCGCTAGCTTTTCTGCTAGCCGAATTGCTCACGCATTTAGTTAGAACTGGGCCACCTTATTTCTTAGATTTTTGCACTGTGAGTCTCCAACAGTAAATTAATTTTAATTCGAATTTTATGTTACCTGAAATCCCTCAAGTTGCGGAGATTTAAAATGAAAGCACAAACCGTGCATCTGTTAAGTTTAAAGTTCTTATAAGAAGGTTATTTTCTGACTCTATGTTTGTTTCCATACGAGGCGCTAACTAACATGACAGTCTCAACAGGGACCAAGTTAAACTAATTAAAGAGTGGAACTCTTTAATATTATTATTGCAAGGAGTTTTTATTTAAAGTATGAAAAACTATAGAGACAAATAGTTATCGGAGCGGGAAATGCGAAAATTCTGCTGCGCCTTTGCCGAAAATCGAACTACGGGTCGTCGATGTGTTGAATGGATGTGCTAGTCACTGCATAATAAAATCATATGCTGGAGGAACGTCGTAAGGTTTATGGAGCAACGTGATGCATGTCGCGTTATATTTTGCTTGAGATTTTTCATTTTTAAAGATATTTTTCTCTTTTCCCGGTTGTAAAGTGTTTTTTTAACATATAATGTTTGTTGAAATAGAAAAGAATACGAGAAAAAAAATAAAATGCCGTAACTTGTAGTACAACAAGTATGTATTCAGCAAGCGAAAAAAAAATCTATTTATCCAGATTTTTGCATTTAATTATCCATATGTCTTGCTGTTTAAGCCATTCTGGATAACATGAGCTGTACTATAAAATAATTTCTTTGAGAAGGAACCGGATTCATGATTAAGATCTAAGAACACATGAAAAATTCTGGATTTGCTGAATGTATTTTATTTTTACCCCTTCCCCCAAACAACTTCCGAAAGCATTGAATCATCAAGCTTAAAGTTTTTCGTTATCGTCAGCCTTTTTCGTTTTTTTTTTTTTTTTTAATTGATTAATTTTTTAATTGATTTTTTTTAATTGTTGGTTTCACATACTTTCCTTGCATCTCTGTCCGTCTTTCTTTCTAGGAAATAAAAAAAAAGAGAAAGAGCAAGAAATTTTCTATGTAACCTGGAAGTGTCGAGACATCATCAAGTCGAGACAAACTTATCTTTAACAAAAAAGAAGAATGAGATAAGAGGAAAGTGCATGTGCATTAATGACCGACTGCGCAATTGTACAGCCATACTTGGCCTTTTTTGATATTCAGTTGTCGCAAAGCTCTCGGTTCGATGGTTAATTACATGAATTTAATAAAGAACTAAATACCGTTATAAAAAACATTTTCTTATCAAAGCAACCATAGTAATTTTGTTGTCATCCCATTTTCCCCTTCTATTAGCTACTAAATTTCTCAAATTCAGTTCCTAAGTTGTTTTTCCTTGCGTAAATAGAATTCGTTATTTAACCTCTAAGTATTTCATTTCAGACTCCTATTCTTATAAAAAAAACATTTCTTATCAATTTGGTTTAACTGACATGAACATAGATCCCAGACTGAGCGAAACAATCTCGAATTTTAGGGGAGTATCTCGATTTAGGATACATCTCTGAAAACGTCCTGCATTCTGAACATAATCTCCAAAGTTGCTACAGTGCTCTTGAATTTGTGAAGCCATAATAATCGTGTAACATGTTCTGGAGGGTGGAGAATAAGTAACGTCCTAAATCTATTCTCATAGCCCCTGAGATAGCCCCTCACAGCCTGAGACAATGAAAATTTATGAGTTGAAAATATCAGTTGTATATTTAACACAAACGCAATGCTTGATTCGTTCCAGTTCTCTAGAACAGCGGTTCTCAACCAGGTAAAATTTCAGGGGTAATGCTGTTTGCAAAAATAATGTTTGATTTCACCTATTTCCTGCTGTGGCGATATAAAATATTCTAAATTTAAACAAATATGTATGCATTTTCCGAAGGGGGAGGATATCTTCTAGCAATGGTGAAAGAGTTACATGGTGCAAAACTGCTTGAGAACCACTGCTCTAGAATTTATAAAGCGGCTGAAATCGTTAAATATATTCCTGAAGACCGATAAATGATGCCCTAGATCACTTTTCAAAGCCATTTGAGACCATAAAAATTCCTAAAGCGAACTTAATTGTTGCATGTTTAATGCAAATGCAATCCTTGGTTATCTTTGATGTAATTTAAGCAATTTCTTCTGTATAACTTAACTCATTTTGCAAAGGCTTGTTTTCAAAATTGGGATGATTGCTTGTTTTCGGCTTGTAGTGAAATAGTTATTTTTTATTGAATTTAAAGTGGCTTGATGTATTAAAATTTCTTTTATAATTTTTAAAGCATTCGTGAATCATCCAACTTTTTAGTCTACACTGTCCCATTTTATAGCGTTACAAAAATGAATTGTGTTTAAATTTAAAAAAACTTGGCTGATTCCAAGAATGAAGAATTCCAAGAAACCAAGAATCAGAAATGTTTCACCTTCGTTGAAGCTGTTCTTACTATTTAATGAATTTATTATAATAATGCTATTGTATTTTCTTAAAATTCATTTTTTAGTGTAGCAAATGTAAATTTAGTGTTTCAAATTAAATTTCCAAGCAAATTAAATTTATGTAATTATGGCAGATTAGGTTTAACATTTAAAATCACTAAAAGACGTTTAAAATCACTTGCAACAGTAAAAGATGCTAAAAATCGAGTTTAGTGTATTGTAATGCTGCATATATAAATTTCAATAAAAATAAAGAACTACGACTTTTTTATATTTACTGTACGATTCCACAAAATACTATGTTAGTAATCGACGAATGCATTTCGATTGAACTTTGGGAAATATTTATTGATTTAGTAATAGCAAGTACCATCTATCATATTGTTGCACTTATCGATATTGCAAAATGGACACACTGAAATCTTATACACATCTATAGCGTGTCCGATGACTGGTAACCTAACCTGCTATTGAGCAGATACTGGGAAAGAAGAAACTTTTCAAATGTAGCTAAAAGTTATGAAAGAGTTTGAGCTGCAGAAGGGATACTATAGTTGAAATGATATCGATAAAGCTCAGAATCCCCAGCTTTTTAGAATATTCAATGTTTCTGTTGCCATGCTAAATAACCAACAAAAGAATTATCACAAGGATAGAAAATGATACTCATACATCATTTTTCAAAAGCTAGGGGTGCTAATTATCCATTCAGAATTTGTTAGTTCATACAGTTTGACTGAACAATAAAACGCTGACCATGAACTAGAAAATTTTTTTGAAGAATGCAGTGCAGATTCAAGAAGGCTTTCAAAACTGCGAAATCTGTAATCTTCTCTATGTAATATATTTAAAACAAATTTTGCAAAAAGTGCTGTGTTCTTAAGATTCTTCAAGGTTAATAATGCAATTTATTCAATGTATTCATTTAGAAATTAACTTCTTTGAAAATGAGTCAGCATTGCATTTTTGTTCATATTTAATATTGTTTAAAATAACAGGATTTTACATTAGGGAACATGTGAATTTTGCTAGCGGTTGTCTGTTCTGTGTATCTGATCTATAAATATCGAAGATACGTTTCAAAGGTTATAGCAGTATCCATAAACGTCTTCCGATACTATCGTCCATTTACAAGTTTTACAAAGGGATAAAAGAAGTTATAAACATCAATTTGGCTGTAGTTGGGAAACTTTGATAATTCAAAGCCACATAAGATAACTGAGTTCCTGTTGTTCGCATTGAAATTCAAGCTTGAAACCTTCTCTCATCGTACTGATAGTATGAGATATGATAGCAGCTGCCGATATGATATCATGCGAAGGAACATTCATGGCATCGTGATTTGGTGATGTGTGATTATAGTCGAAATTTGAAAAATCCTTTAATTTTAACTAAATATTTTCTTCTAAAACCTTAATACATATTTTTATTTTAGTTATTTAATGCGTAATACTAAAGCGGAAGAAAGAATTTACATAAGATGTTAATTTAAAAAACAATGTAGGTGTTTTCAATTCACCCTTAACCACAGAATAGGTCAAATAACGTTGCATTTGCATTATAGTGTTGTCTCAAAGATAGCAAATTATAAGCAAAGGTCAAATTTGCGTTAAATTCTGTCAACCTGATACTAACGATAAATTTTATAAAATACTTATTCATGTCGTAAAATGTTGATACAGTTTTCTTTAATGTATGATACAGTGTGTTTACGGATACTTGTATTTTTGTAAATTATTTCAATAAATCACTAAATAAACTTCCAATATTTTTCTAATATATCATTTTTTCTCAAATTTAAGCCTAGATTATTGCAAAATAAATATCGTCGAAATATTTATTGTAATAAAACATTCAAAAATTGTCAATCGGTAACTCACATAATAATTTGACTCGAATTATAATAATTAACACTCGAAAGTTTTGTTGAGATGTTTTGAGAGGCAATGTTTCTTATCAAAATAATTTGTTTGAAGTGAAAATATATCCCAATACCTATCGTCTGCCTTTGTATGCTACTTGCTTAGCAAAAGACATTAAGAATTCCATATCTGAAGTGAACAAGACATTAAAAAAAATTAACGAGAAATTCTGTTACAAATTCAACAATTTAATCATTTTAAAGATAGTAAAAATAAGTTGAAATACCCAAAACATCCTTGATTTAAAGTGTTATTGGATGCTATAAAACGATGAAGACTGCATGGAATTCTTGAAAAATGAGCTGAATTCTGGAATATTATTCCAAGCTAATATCAAGGAGTAGGAGATTTAACCTACAAAAAATCAAATAAGACCCATGATTTAAATCTGTAAAACTTGCAACGGATTTGGAAGAACGATTTACACTAAAAATTAACCCTGAAATTTTTAGAAAACTCATTAGGGAATATGGTTACATTGAGCAATCAGCAAGAAGGGAATCTTTCGGCAGCAAGAAAACAAGGAAAATACGCCTCGCTTTCGCGAAATTCTTACTAAGCTAAGATTTATCATATTATAACAATACTTGCAGACGAACAAAATCTAATATATTAGGGTCCGTTGAAACTACTGGTGTCAAAAATCGAATGAAGAATAAAACTCTAAAAAATCAGTGCATCGGGGTAGAGACGTAATGGTATGGATATGTTTTGCTGTCTCTGGGATGGAAAATTTAGTTTTATAGAAACTAATAAGGACTAATTTAAGTATATATATATATATATATATTCTTTCTGAAAACCTGAAAAAAAAATCTGATGTGTACACCACATGACTTCCTTGTACGGAATAACGGAATATTAAATTATATGCAATTTTCCTGCATTTCATCTAAACTTATTGAAATAACAGTTAACGAATTTTGGATTCAATTTACTTCGTGGATAGCGCACAAACCCCAATAGAATAAATGCACTCTTTAAAGTTCACTATATTTATTTACCATACCGACACTTCGGCGCTAGGTTCCCTTAACAGTATTACATGTCATTCATTTTATAACTCAGAGGGCACAAAAATTATATCATCTGAAGAATTACCTCAAGTTCTATTCAAATACTATAATAAATCTAAAACGATATACAGTAAGACCCCGCTTGACGCTGTTTCGTTTAGCGCTCTTTCGGTTTAATGCTCTTTTATTTGAATTGTGAGATTCCCGAAATTGTACGCAGCGTTAGGCTTTCCGATATCCGAAGCAGTTTATCCGTGTTTGTTCTTTCCTGCGGTGCTATACGAACGTAATTTTTATAGTTTCAAACATTTGTTGATGTAATTGTAAGTATAAATTATATAATATAACGATTGATATAGTGACAAATATTAGGATTTTTAGTTTTTATCATGGGTGATAATAAAAAACACGAAAATAAAGCAACAAGAAAAAGCATTTCACTAGAAACTAAAATGCAAGTGATTAGAAGATTAGATACTGGTGAACGCCAGTCTCAAACTGGTGCTGCACTGATTTTGGCAACATCAACAATAAGGACTATTCTTAAGAATAAAGAAAAAATACTGTCATTGGCAACTGCAAATACGACAAGATCTGCAACTAGAATTACCCGTTCTAGAAATAACACGATAGAGAAAATTGGTTCACTGAATATTTTTGCCCGTCTGTTAAACACTATTGCGAAATTAAAAAAACTTGGATCTAGAGCACTACTTTTAATTGATAATGCCCCTAGCCATCCAACGAATTTATTTGACTTAATAACATGCATTCCAGTCGAAATGGTTTTCTTGCCGCCTTAATCCAACCAATGGATCAAGGCCGTTATATCAAATTTTAAGGCTTATTACCTGCGGCGAACATTTAGACAGATGTTTGATAAAACAGACGGAGAAGAGAAACAATCAATAAGAGAGTTTTGGAAAAACTACAATATTATGAATGCTGTAAGAACTGTAAGAATTGGAGGCTCCCTTCAGCCCACCTGGACACGAGTAGAAAACATAAACCCTTCTTGGATGAGGTAACAGAAAAATGTTTGAAATGGGTGTGGAAGAACATTTGGCCAGATATAAGCAAGGGCGGTGACACTGGACACTCTGTCGATATGAATGAAATAGTGGAAGAAATAGTGGAATTAGCGAAAGAAACCGGTTTAAATTAAGTATATGTGGAAGATGTCGAAGAAATAGTGCAAGAAAGAGCATCAAGTCTTTTTAATGATAAGCTCAAGGAATTAGCGGACCAAGAAGAACACAAAAAATATTGAAAAGGAGTGATTCTGAGGAAGAGCAAAAAGAACTTTCAGCAGCGTTTCTTGACCACTATAACAAAAATTATGGACCAATTTATTGAAAATGACCCAAATTTTGACAGGAGTTCAAAGGCAAGACGGGGTGTTATGGATGCCTTATCCACTTACCAACAACTTCTTACAGAGCGCAAAAGGAAAACGCAAATTACATTAGATACCTTCTTAATTAAAAAGGCAGAAAATTGGAAATGCAGAAGAGACTGAATGATCTGAAATGTAAACATACTGACTTAGAATTTTATTTATTTTTATATGTATATTCATTTATTATGTTTCTATATTTGTAAGAAATAAATTTTTTTATTGTTATAAAAAACATAATTAATAAATTTAAGGGTAAAATACCTGAACAATTTTCTACCCATCTTCCCCTAACCCCATTATTTACATGATGAGATAACCTCGTTTAACGCTGTTTCATATTACGCTCTATCTTGATCGAACGTATACCCCGTATTAAGCGGGGTCTTATTGTATTAGATAAGCTTGCTTGATAATAGCCCTTCTGGGCTAACGCCCTTTGGGCTAAAAATCAAACAGTTCTGAAAATGAACTCGCGTAATGAACAAACGTTTTACATTTAATAAAAACAGAAACAGATCATTGAATATTTCGTTGAATATCCTCTAGCTAAAATTACACTTTCCACACACTTTCGCTTGGGTTCAACTAATATTTTCGTGCTGGAATGTTCTATTTTGTAACACTCCTCTGTGAGAATTAATTTTAGTAGAGCTTTCGAAAAAATATCGTTTCCTTGTTCTTTTTTTCTTAACCCATGAGTGCTCGATAGGATATAAGTCTGAAGGATATAGAGTACTTTGGGAACTTCAGATCAGTTTTATAATAATTACAAGCGAATATTTAGGACTCTCTATGTTTAGGATCATTTTCCTGATAGAACTTGAATGTGTTTTATTTTTCAAGATTTCTTGCAGATGTTTTCAGGTTTTCATTGAGAATCATTTCTATATTTAGACTGATCCATATTATTTTCTATAGAAACTAAATTCCCCATCTCAAAAACGACGTAGCATCTCTAAACCATTTTGCCGAAGAACGTGAACAAAGACGTTCTTTGATTATGCCTTCATCCTTATGCTTAACAGCTAACAGGCTTTATATGTACATGACTATATATTGTATATTTAACTATGTATTTTAAATAGGCCTTTTTTGCTAAAGTATTTTTTCTTTATTTTGAAATTCAGTAAATGCTGTCTGGACCGCTGGCTCTACCCTAGGCAGGGTTTGGTCTATTGTAGTGGATAGCATCTGCTAGGGTGGAATTTCATTGTTAAACTTTTCTTGATAAGGTCAGCGGTCACCCTTGATGGCGTTTACGTCATTAGCCACTTTAGCGTCTGGTCTGGATTATGCAGTTTTCATTCGGCTTTCGTCACAGAGTAATTCATCCACCTGAAACTCGGCCGCCCAGACGGTACAGTGGTTAAAGGAGTCTACTGTAATATTGAAGAGCCCGGGTTCCAGTCCCGGAGAAGGCATGGATGTTTGTAAATGTATAGTGTCTCTGGGCATGGGAGCACTCCAAATACATGGCTACAGGTCGAGCCGAAAGTCTACGAGAGAAGTTGGTGGTAGGGGAAGAGTGGTGGGTAACCCTCAAAGCCGCCCTCTCCTGGATGCTGTCCATAAAAAATGGGGCGGAATTGAGCAAAGTTGTACTGTCACCTGTATAGTGGCTCAAGGCTGTAGCCAGCGACTGGGGCAATCTTGTTCTCTTTGACACGATAACTTTCCTGGGCTTATTCTGATGTTACTATCAAACAAGTGAGATAAATCACAACACAAATTTTGACTCGGATGCAAATATAATTGCAAAGTAAACATTGGTTTTGGTAAGTCTTTGCTTTCCATAGATTTTGCAGACTTCAGGCGTATTTTCCTTGTTTACTTGTTGATGAAGAATTTTCTGTTTACTGATCGCCATTGCATTCATGTGCCTTAATGACTGTTTTAACAGTTTCAGATTAAATTTTATTACGAATCGTTTTATAAAATTAATTTTTTGGTCTTGTTAGATTTTTCTTAAATTAATTTTGGCATTAGCTTGGAATATGGTTAGGACTTCAGCTCATTTTGAGCAATTTCACGGAATTTCCGCTGTTTTATAACACGAAAGGTAGTTAAACGCTTTACATCAGCAATGGTTTGATTATTTTGGATAATTTTACCATTTTTAAAATGATGACTATTTAAATTTCTTACAGAGCTTCTCATTCATTTGTATCTTCTCGTCATGTTCACTTCAGATATAGAACTGTTAATATATTTTGCTGAACAAATAATATTTTCAAGTGCATACGATAGTTCTTGTCATGAATTTTCATCTAAAACCAGAAATTATGACAAGAAGCATCACCTACTAAAACATCTCAACAAAATGTTCGAGTTTCCTAATTATTATGTAAGTTACTAATTAAAAGTTTTTGAATAAATTATTTTATCACGAGGAATATTTTGATGATATATATTTTGCATCAAGTTATGCTTAAAATAGAAAAAAAAAGTATTATATAAGGGAAAAACTGAAGTCTGTGTTTCAATATTTAGTACAAGATCTATGCAAAAGGTTTTCAAAAATTAAAGTGTCTGAAAACATATGTGAGTCTCTGTAATTTAAAACAATGGAAAGTAGTAGCATAAGAGTGGAGAAAAGCCAGGCTGGAAATAATTAAAAAATAATTGATTTCATGTTAAAAATTAAATCATACTTTTGAAGCTAATAATAATCCAACTAATCATTAAAAAATTTTCAATATTTTCTTTTTGAATAATAAATGTCCTATCACTTTTAAGACATTATCCCCCCTTTTTAAAGGGAAAATAATTATTCTGTAGTTGAATATTTAATTTTGGAGGAAAATATTTAATGTAAGACCACTAGGTAAACATACACTTCAAAATACTTTCAGTTACAATTTATTGCTTTTAAAACTGTTAGCTCCCCTCCCAATGAATCAAAAGTGTCCCTTTTAATGGACACTGTATAAGTTGAGGCAAATCTATGATAGCCGTCAAATAACATTACCATAGTAATAAAAGAATCACTGGCTATATTTGTTGAGATAAGTGTATTAAACTATTTTAACGTTTCGAATACTGTTGTCTTAAAAACGATGTGGTTCTGCAAACGTTTTATGTAAAAATGAAAGTAGAATATAAATAAAGTCTTAAAGAAGGATGTGATGTATTTTAACACACAGCAAAAAAAAAAAAAAAAGAACTGGAAACTCTTATTCCAAAGTACATTTTATGTTATTAGTTTGACAACACTGATGCAAAAAAAAAAAATTTTTACTTGAGCCTGAGACTTGTTTGTCTTTATACTTTTTCTTTTGTTTTATAAACTACATAGCAATGCTTTTATACTAAAGTAGAGATATTTGAGATGAGTCTTTTTAAATTATTCGTAATACTGTATTCGTTTATTAAATAAACGAAAAAAAAACATATACTAAAAACACCATTTGCTAGAAACAGTGAAAGTTCCTATATTTGTTGTAAGACAAACGAGCCTCCCACCCTTGCTGAAATAGCATTGGAGCCTATCTGTAGCAGCCGTTATATAGCGATACCTAAAACTTTATTTATTAGAAGAATAAACAAGCTTATTGCAAGACAGCGGAATTTTAACAAATACTGAAAACATTATGTATTTTTGTTAAATACATTAAAATGGTGTTTCTAAATAGTCCTTGAAGTCAGAATCCCTAATAAAATGCATCTTTTTAAGACCTGTATTTGCTATGATTTTTCTTTGCCGATAGAACTTCATTAAACCTCTGCATTTGTGATTAAAATGGAATCCACTATGTGACTAAGATGATATTAACCATCGTCAATGCTTGTGGTTAACCGTTGAAATTTTGCTTGGAATCCACCGCCTTGCGTGACATGGAACGTAACGCATTTCAGTTGATGATATTTCATCAGGAATAAAAGCTCATTTGCCAATTCGATTGAGGTTTCCGGTTTCGCCTGATTGAGGAAAGAAGAGAAGCCGTGTTTGTTTCTCTGCAAAATGGCGTCCTGGTTGGGTAAGCTCGTGGAATTTTCATATTACTTCGCAGTATTCTGTGACGTTATTCTTTAAGAAATACCCTTTGTATGCTATTTAGTATGGAATTTTTTAATGGTGGAATATCATTCTTTAAAGTGATATATGCAAACTTGTTATTTTAGTTAAATAGTTTTTTTTTTTTTTTTTTTCGTAGAACTTTTTCTGTTTTAATCAAAGAAATCTATTGGTGATGGCTTCATTCTGAATATAACGTAAAAACAGTTCGGTATATACATAATAGAGTGTATAATCAATTTAACTATGTAATTTCCATTGCTCGCTACTTGCTTTTAGAGAACGCGAAATAAATTTGACAAAGGTAAGAAGAGTTAAGTTTTAAATACTTAATTTCTTAAAAGAATGATTTAATATGTTACAAAGACAGAGAGTCATTATTTAAGGGTTTAAAGCATAAACAAAATTCTGAAGAATAGAGCCTGTTCCTTATCAGATTCATGAAGGGAATAATTATTCTTCGCTGCCACTTCCTTGCGATGCACGTATGAAATAATCATGTGAAAGAATGCCACTTTCACTTTAAGAATATAAATTAAAATAAGCATTCATAAGAGTGACGATTTGAAAGTAATAGCTTTCTATCTTTGAACTATGCTTGGATATACTTTGTTTTTTTGGTCTGTGGGTGAAAGGCACGAAGAGAAACTCATATTTAACACTTTGGGCCTTAAGTGAATTTCTGGAATTCAGACTTTAATTTCTAAATTTTTGATGAGCTTTCACATAGTGTTTTTGCTTCTTTGAGGCTGAACTAAAAACTTTGTGAAGGCAGTGGTAGAAAAAAGAGAGTTTTTATCTCCTAAGAACAAAGTTCCCCCAGTTTAATGAAATCATAATTAAGGATGATTAATTGCGATATTTTTTGTAAAACAGTAACAAGCTGATTTCTCAAAGATAATTTCCAATAAGAAAATTTAGCAATTTCAGTCCAAAAAAATTAGTTTACTTGCAATTGAAAGTGCTTCTTTTGGAATTTGCCTGTCTGACCTACTGTTATTCTTCGATTCTGCGCTTGAATCGCTATTATAAAAAAAATCCTGCATTCAAATTTTGCCATTTAAACTCTGAATTTTATTTTCCTTTGTGGCTCACATTTCGTGCAGTAGATGCTCGCAATAACAACCAATCGTTAAAGCAACCATTCCGTTATAATAATTAGTCAGAAAATCTTTAGTTGATGAGAATACATCAATTTAATTTTTCATAATAATGATTATTCATTATAATATTCTTAATACATAGGGCTCAAGGTGTCGTTTATGACGGACATCATCTATAATATTTCTCTTTTACAACGAACCCTTTCGTTGACGAAAACCTTTGAACTGTTCGCTCCTGAATTTAAGAAATTATTCTACTAATATTTCGTTCAACAGGTATAACAGCAGGAAGTTGTTATCGTGCTCTGAGTATGATATACATGGTGCAAAAACTTAAAATATCACAACCGACTGTAACTTCCTTTAGAAGTCTTCCTTTTGATTGACATATCCTTTACATAGGAGAGTCTTATCACGATTAGAAAATCATACTCATTTTGTACTCGTACATTTTATTTGGTTTGAAAAGCGCTTTTGTTTGTTTGTTTATTCCAATTCTTTTTACATATATGAGTGTTTAAAATTACAGTCAATTCCCAGTTGCATTTTCCTCATAACCAGACCGACCAGTTGCCTCATAACCGACCTCATAACCAGTTGTAAAATAAGGTCGTAATTAGCCTATAGGCTAAGATATTTTGTGCTAGGCTGTATATTAATAAACTGATGTGCAAAATTATAGAAGAATTTGGAAAATCGCATTTAGACTCCCTTCACATGATTAATGACCATTGTTGGCATAAGCTCAAAATCACAGTACGTTCACACTGCAAATTTTCTGAGGATTATTGGCTAAGTCCTTGCTAGTCTTAAAAGGCAATCTTCAATAAGGATTGAAAGGCTCAGAGAATTTTATATTTTCGTTTCCTAATTTTATTTCTTATTTCTAGCGAAAACATACTATGTTGCCTCTAAAACATTAGACAGTTGTATCTTTTAACACAACAAAGAAAAACACATGAAACATTTTCACGTTTCCCTCAAAGGCGCTGTTTTCCCAAGCCTAACATGGTTGACATAGAATAATGCTTCATATAAGTCGAAAATGAAATTAGTAATTCGCTTCGACGGCTTGGTTTCCCCTGTTCTTGGCATAAAGCTGAAAAATGAGAATTTTAAGCGAAAGGCTTTATACTACATTTGATGGCGGAAGGAATTCTCGTTTGCCTAACTACGAAGATCTGTTTATGTCACTTGGGGTAGTTAATACGTACTGTGAAATTTTCGAACATGAAGTTATCCTTTAAAAATTATGTTAAAGTGCAAATTTAAACGTTCTAAAGTTGGGAAAAATATACCTGCGCCACATTTATCGTAAAGAATATGCAAATAATGAGAATGTTAATGAATGAGATATGAATATTTAAATTCAGATTTTAAGCTAGTCGGTAAACATATCGATTTACTGAATCAAGCCAGTTAAAAAAAAATTATGCTCTGCACTGCAAAATTTTAGCACTGAAAAAATCATTGTTTTCAATTCTAGATATTCTGAATTTTAATTACCGAATCTCTTCTCTTGTTCGTATGTGAAGCGCATGAATAAGCACAGGGAATCGTGGAGTGGAGAAATGGGCACAACTGCCATTGATCGATGGACTCAGACCAATGCTGATAACAACCGCTAGACCTTACGATCCATTAGCCACGAATCCTTTTTCGAACCAAATGATGTCCTAAAATGATTAATAAGCATTTAGTCTTTTTTATGCAACTAAATATTTGATGGAGCACGAATATGTAATCGTTTTCATGGTACTGTAACGAGGGTTAGAGAGGAAATGTATACCAGTGCTATAGGAGGATGGTATGAGTCAGATTATTAAAACATATCCATATCTTTATATTACTTTGAAAGATTGTTTCCATTGTAGTTAAAATCTTTTAGTAGCGCATTAAAATTTAGGATAGCGTGCTGAAAATTTCTGGCAGCAACAGTTTGCCAAACTTCACACTTAATGTGTTGCTGAAGCTATTGGATGCAGCGAATTTGAGTGTAACACACATTTTAGACTTGACTTGCTTTGTTAAGAAGAATCTACAGCAGTGTGGTTGGGAGATTCAAACCGTGAAATGAAAAACGCCGGAGGACATCATTTGAAAAGAACACTTCTGCTTACCTCTGCGGTGAATGGTTATACGAGTACCATCCCACTGAAACCAAATACTATAACGGACATGTCTGTATGTTGCATAGCATTATGTAAAAATTTTATGTACTACAGTTTTAATTGTGGAAAAAAAATCAACTTTCTAGTTTAATTTTTAAGCTTGACTATATCTCAATCCATTAAAATATGTCCTCTTAATTTTTTAACAAAACTTGTGTACATTTTCCTTTCATTCCCTTATGATAATAGCATAAAAGCAGCCAGATCTTCACATCTTCTTGTCTGTAATTATATAATCCAAAATAAATTAATTATGATTTGTAATTATATAATCCCAAATACGTCCCAAATAATAGGCATATGAAGAAGATGCCCACATTGAGATTTTACTTTTATCACATACCCTCAGATTTTCAATAAATTTTCGGATTTCTGTTAGACGGTAAATTTCTCATGGTATCTACACATCGAAGCCTATCTACCAGATTTTATAGATGCTTAAAAAATTATGGAAACTGGTTTCAAAGCTTTCTTGAAAATTTGTATGATCGAGTGGTGAAATTACCAACTGATAAAAATAGGCCACGCTGCGGAAATTGTCGAATCGAACTTTTTAAAATAACAGTGGGAAACATAATAGTTGCAAATTGACTAAAAGACAGTAGCGCAGAATGCGTATTAATAGCCAACATAGATTACCTAAATTAGGAGTTCTTCCACCTTTTTCTCTTTCTAGCAATCTAAATGCAGTAAAGTCCAGCTGTGTTTTATTTGTGACATAGTGAATAACTGTAACTATAACAGTACTGTTTTTTTATAGTATGACTTCTAAAAAAATTTTTTTTACGACAATTTGCTTTAAAGCTATTAAGTTGCTTTCCTGTCATCTAAGCACATTTTAACTAATCTTATATTTTTCCAATATATCAGTCGTCTTGAAAATTGCTTTGATCTTAACTTTAATCAGTATCTAGAGGAAAAATAAATATTTTGTCTTTCACATAGTTCTGCAAAAATATGTTACAGAAAGTGAGCTCTGGAGATCGAAGCTCTTCATTTTGAGATTTTAATCCTCAGTTTTGGTAGACTGTCATTCAGGAATTCGCCAAAAACGAGGCAAATTTAGAATTTTTTGAAAGAACCTTTTCTGAAGATTCTTTTACCATGCTTCAAAAAGGAATTATCTTAAGAAAAAGTCTACAATAAACAAAAGTTCAAATTCACTAAGCAAATTTTGATTTCATAGTGATTTAATAAAACAAGTTTCTCTGCGTAACTGAACTAAAGTGCTTAATATTGCTTTCAAATTTTAGACGGAAGACTTCCAATTATCTGAACTCGAGATATCCGTAACTCTAATTACCTGAATCGCTAGTTATTTTGTATGTTTAGCTGATTACCGCGAAGCACACAAGAACTGGAGAAGGATATCTTTGTTAAAAATTTTCGAAGGCAAACAGGGTCATATTCATACCATGCATAGTCGCTAATCGTTTTTATTAGCCGAGAAAAATATAAATCCACCGGGGAGTGAATGGTTAAAACCTCTGAATACTGCTAGTTCGTTCCCCCTTTTTTTTCTGCTAAACGAGCAGCTCGCATAAGGAATTCGTGATTTTCTTGTGTGTAGCGTTACTGAGAGTCTGCTGCTTTTAAAAAAGTCCTCCAGGGAAATATCTTCGTTTGGAGGAAACCCCTTGCGGCTTTTACCTCAACTAAATCAACCAATCAGTCAATTAATTTATTTATTCCAATTTTGTAGTTGTTTCAATAATATGAAATAATAATACAGCATGCATTATACATGTTTCTTAACTTGAAATTAATTTAGTGATGTGCAGACCTGTAATTTTACCTATAATTTTCAGGCAGAAGGATAGCCTATGTACATTAATTGGAAAGTAATGATTATGCTTACTCTTTATATACACAAGTCTACTGTGCTGTGTTTACACTGTGAGTCATTGCCTAATCATAAATAGTGCTCTTTTTCTAAACCCTAGATTAACAATTATTCTCGTAATCTTGCTAGTTCCTTCTTCTTGGAGGTTTTCTTTAACCGAACTTTTAATTTTTCCAAGATGGAGGAAACTATTCATGAGTAATTAAATTGTTTCTTGAGACTAGAGATACCCTTCTCGGCAATTCTTGAGAATCTGGAGATTCTGAAGAAATGTTTAGTTAAAAAAGTTGTTCAGATAAAGGGTAAAATAAAGCTGTAAAAAATTTATGCAAAATTAAAACGAAAAATACTAGATTACTATATAGCCTTTTATTAAATTTTTATGTATATTAAAAATATAATTGTTTCGTTAAAAATAAAAGGCGGTTCGTGTTAAATATATTTTTAATATTTACATATTGATTTTTCTACTAAATGGTCCCAGAAATGAAGATCCATCTCCCTTAACACTGACGTTAGTTTTATGCAAAATAATGCATTCCTTAGCATTTCTACAGCTACTACAGTAGTATTTTCGTCTAATTCTATTTGCACATTCTGGTGTACATGAGAATAAATGCCTGATGATCGTGATAAAATCCAGTTGAGGTAGAACGAGATCATCGATAGATGTAGAATTTGAAAATTGATCGATCTGCGAAATTTTTTCTGTCTTTTTATTCTGAGACAGTATATTCTTCTCAGTTGTAACAGAATTACTTAGAGTAATTATTGTATTTGATGTCATTTCATTCAATGAATATCTCGCCAAAATCTCCGCGCATAAAAATAGCTGGAGTAATCCATTAGTATTCGTTTGATTTTTTTTTCATTTAAAATTATTTAATTGTTTCCATAAAAAACTGCTGCAACATAATTTGCATTTTTTTTAAGAGCGAGCGCATGTGTAACACTGACTTTTCAAATTCCTTTTTCATTGTACTTATTTAAGAAGTTTCAGAAGTGGTCGGGACACCAGAATTTTACCTTTGATCATAAAGGTACGTATATTCCCACTATACTAACTGCGCTGCTCTGCCCCTTTGTCCAAGTTTCTTTCTTTCTTTTTTTTTTTTTTTTTTTTTTTTTTTTTTTTTTTTGTTTAGAAATTCGCGAGAAACCTACCCAAGGTTCTCCCAACCCTCTTTCCCTATCACCAAACCACTCGAGAGGGCTTTCGGCTGACCAGTATTTTAAGTCTCTCCATGCCGAGGAAACACTATACACTTTCAAACATCCATGCCTTCTTCAGTATTCGAGCCTGGGCCCAGTGATACGGGAGCTAACACTGCTAACCACTAAATTGATCAGGGCATCTTGCATTCAAATATAAGATCGGTCATATTCAACCCATTTAGAAAAGAAATACAGTAATCCCTTGAAATTGCAAAATAATTTCACTCCTACTGAAGCTTCCGTTCTTTTTCTTCTAGTGCGATTAGTTGAAGCGACGTTAAGCTGAGACGAATTATTCCGCACACTCAATATTAAAATAGGGAGCATCGTGCCGGACAGTAAATTTTAACAGAAAAATAAAGAGAATAGTGAATCGTGTATTTGCAGTGAATTGTGAAAAAGAAATCGTGTATGAAAGGCAAAAAGAGGGAAATGTTTTTCTTAAGAATCAAAAGTTCAGATTTAATATACGTTTTTATTCAAAAACTATTAAGACCTGGGGGGAGGCATTTACGTCCATTTTTCTGAAAACTGGAGTGATGATGCCATTTAGCGAGCAATAGGAATAGCTTCTACATTATGATCCATTTTAGGAGAAAAAATATTCGTATCCGAGAACATAACCGAGAAAAAATTTCGCGTGCTGGGAAAAAGCAATTTTTGTTCACGTGTCAAGAGAAAGATGCATTTATGCCCCAGGGGAATTATTCACCCTGGGGGAGGGATTGAAAATTCGTTTCTGTTTTATTTTTCATATATTTTTTTTATTTAAAATACAAATTTCGTTAAATTAAGGTTGAAAGTTTATGACGAATTTTTTATATGATTTTATAACAATATTTCCTTTATCATCGAAGTTGCACAAACTGAAAAAAAGTATTTTTCTCAAAATTCCTGTCAATGGACATAAATGGTTCTCCCCCCCCCCGGTCTTTGACTTACATATTTGAAACGAGCTGTTCAGAAAAGCAGTGCCAAACGTTAGGAGGGGGGGGATTTTGCGTTTTTAGTATTCCATCATTGACGCCCCGTGTATCTTATTTATTTAATAAAGAAAAGGCTTAATTGTTTAAGAATTGTCAATTTACAATTTTTGTCATTGCTTCGCTCTCTTTCCCGTAAGTGAAATAGCAGTTATTTCTAGCTAGCCAGGACACGAAATTCTCAAAGAAATATTTCAGATATAAAATCTTTCAGATCTTTTCTTTTTTTAAAAAATATGATGTGTACACCACATGACTTCCTTGCACGGTTATTAAATTATACGCATTATTTCTTGCATTTCATTTAAACTTATTGGATTGAATTAAATATACTTCGTCGATAGCGCATAAACCACAATAGAATAAATGCACTCTTTAAAATTTACTCTATTTGTTTACCATAGCGACACTCTGGCGCTAGGTTCACTTAACAGCGTTACATTTCGTTCATATTATAACTCAGAATGCATATAAATTTATACCATTTGAAGAATCGAATATCTAATATCTAATCGTTGCCACATGTTCTATTGAAATACTATAATAAATCTAAAACGATGTATAAAAGAAATTAAGCAATCAAAACAGAAAAGAAACAGTTTTTCACAGACGATTCAGTATTTCTCATTCAATTAATTCAGTTCTCACTTCCCGACAAGGCAAAAATACATAAAAACTCAAAATATCTATATTAAAAATTACCAAGTAAATTTGAAACACTTATTTCTTCGAATAAATTCCGGAATGGATTAAGCATAATTTAATTCGCAATAATAAAAGAAGGCGTTATCTTTGTTGTTGCGAAGCTTAGTTTTTCTAGATTGGCAACAAATCCGCTATTTTGCCAAGTTTAAAATGTAAACAAACATGTCCGCCATCGCAAAATTCATTAAGCTTAGCTGCACTTAAACAACTTTTAAATTGTTGATCACTCTAAAAATACTGCATGCAGATTTACTAAAGGCATAAAAACTAAAGGCATAAAAACTATAGGCATAAAAAATTAAACCATAAACCGCAAAATTCATTAGGCATAAAACTAAGCTTTACTAAAGGCATAAAAGAATAAAGAAACTGAGCTCACTGAGCCGAGTAACAGAAGGTATATATATCAAAATCGCAACAGCAACCATGTATTTAGCGTAAGTAGATTAAAACACTCAATCGATTATATTTATATAATCGATATCAATATACATTTATATACTTTTGGCGCGTCGATTGCAACCAAAATACGAGGTGCATATCTACATGTTATAGCAGTCCCTTCATACAAAATTTCAACTACTTTCTGAGGCTACTCGATCTGAGGCTACTCGTTTTTGAGTTATGCGAGATACGTACCTACATACGTACGCACAGACGCCACAAAAATTTCTGTTTAGAATTAATTTTAAATCAATTTTCTAATTTTTTGGGGGGAAAAGAGTCCTTTATTCTGTCCTTACTTGCTGATGTCACGCAAAAACATCATTAAATTGCATTGGATAGCGATCAAAATCGATATTTTCGTTGAAATATGATACTCGAAATTAAAAATTTTTTGCGATTACAATACTTCCTTTTTACTTCGTGCAAGGAAGTAAAAAAAGGACCTGTATATTTTAAACATTCGAACTGGCTGCGAGAGATACAGCGTAGATATTGGATTGTTTGCATTGAGTCTAAACTTTCTTTGGCGTTGATAAATAACAGGATATTGGTCATGGATATGTTTTAATTACTAAACGTGTCTTTTATGTAAGAAGCTGCAGGTGTAGTTTCAATTTCAATCACCATTTCCATCTTCGGGCATGACTTTCTTGAATCGGAATAAATTGGCAGAAGCTGTTTTGTAGATGTATGGCCATGAAATCTTACTCAAATAACAATAAGAAAGCGTTTCGCTTCTCCTTCTGCAAGCTGATCAAAAGAATCAAATATCGCACGAGGACGTTGGAGAGACTGTTTATATATCAGGTGTCAGTGTAGAGGAAAATAACTGACAAAGCTTTTGAGAATTATGATACTTATGATAGATATCTTCACCGTGTATCATAAAGAATACCTGCAAATGTTAAGAAATATCAGAACGGTGTTCCTAGAATTTATTGTCGTTACAGTTCTTCATGTTATTCATCTTTTTTGCTTTTTCTCAGGTTAAAAACAGAAAGATAAATAAATATATCTTTAATTCTTCGTTACTAGGTTTAGCCAAGTAACATAACTTACATCCACTGATTTTTCCCATCCTTCCTTCTCACCATCTACCAAAATGCCTTCTTTGATTTTAATTCAAATGGTGCACCCAAATAATATGCCAAATTTTAGTTAAAAATGCTGTATTTTATTATGCTGCATAGGTATTTGAAATTTAAATTTATTGTATTTAAATCTACTTAGATGATCTAAAGTTAATATATAATGATAACTTTTTCAGCCTTTCAGAATTATGTGAACCTTTTGCTTTTATTCGAAAATTATTAATCCGAGGTCGAGTAAATTCTTCCCCCTTGGGATAATTCCGCCCCTGAAGATCACTGCCATAGGTCTTGAAAGAAAAATGGCATCACGTATTTTACTAAATCCTTATTAGAAAAATTCTGTTTCTATAGGAATCCTTTTTTCTCAGTAGAAAAGTAAATTTTCTTAGTTCGGAGACAGTTCCCCCCTCCTTTATATGAATTAAAAAGTATAAAATGTATGAAAACTTAAATGCACTAAAAGGGCAAAATACTTTTTTAGCTATTATATTCTTGCCATACGGGGCTAAAAATAAAATCGTGGAGCGTAAGAAGCAATATTTAAACTTAATTATTTTTCCCCCTTCGTCCAAAAATGTTTAGTCATATATGATAAAAGTAAAATCATCACGCTGCTAATAATGACGAATTAAAAAAATTAAATGAATTGAATATTATATCTTAAAATTCTTTTAATGTCCTAACGCGATGTTTTTTAACAAAAGCCCAACGATTTTATTATAGTTCAAATCGTACGTGTTATTAAGGGTATGTATTGTTGAATTAGGTAGATTTTACTTTTTAATGCAATTCCCTAAAATCGCATAAGTTAAGAACACGTTTTATAAGTATTCTATTTTCATATATTATAAAAAACTAATAAGGAAGGCTTTTGAATCGAAAATTTATTCTCTGTATCAACATAGCAGTGAACATTGTTCCAGTGTATGGTTTCTGAATGACATCATCTAGTCTCTGAAGGAACAATTTAACAATGGCGGCAGCGATTATGTAATCAATAAAAATTTCAAGATATTATAAACGGTAGATTTTTTTTATATTGAAATTTAAACATGCTAGACCCATAATGCCTGAAATACATTCATTGCATTTAGAGACAACGCCGGAATTCCGTAAATTAAATTAAAGATTCGGAATTAGATTATTTATAAGTCTATTTATTCAGTGTTGCAAAGACTAAAATTGCAATCATTCGATACATTCGTTATACGAGGATATATGACAAAAAACATAAAAAGTAATTTCATCATTGAATAAAATATTTGTATCAAATTCTGAAGAAATCGGTACATAAAAATATGTATGTGTACAAAATTTCAAGAAAATCGCCTTAAAGCAGTATTTTCAAAAATCGATTTCAAGACTTGATTAAAATAAACAGAGAAACCAACTAAAGAAATTGGTTTCATTTTTAAGGCTGGGCGGGCTGAAGAATTTTATTCAGCATTTCAGAGTTTCGCGATGTTTCAAAAAAGGGAGAGAGAATCAGAGTACATTGTCGTCACTTTAACATTTCACTTTCTAATTTTGATTATTTCTGATTCTGAACGCAAGAAACCGACTATGTGCGTTATACATTCAAATAAATAAATAAATTATAGATCTTCTGTTTTACTGGGCTGGTTGACGAGATTTAACTCGCGTTTTTCATGTCTCGAAAGCGCGGCTTAGGATATAGTATTTTTCAAATTTATAAAGAATATTAATAAAAAGTTTTTTTTTTCTTTCATAAAAGTAAGTTTTTACCTTCAACATTTTATCGCCTGTTATTTTACTTCTTTTTATATGCAACGAAATTTATTTTGCTGATTTCAAAATTGTACATAATATATGCATTTAGCACGTAGATAGAACAATAGATCAAAAATATAATTAAAGCATGCACTCTTCTAACTACAGAAATGTTCAACAGCAGCAAAATTTACTAGAATATAATATATCCATAAAAGAATGTCCCTGTTATAAATTTTAAAAGTATCAACTGTAAGAGTTGTATAATGTTGGTTTAAGGTCATAAATAAAAGATAACTCAAACTGTTTCAGATAAACGCATTCGCGAGTAATGCTCGCTTGCGGCGCCACGTAAGCAAATTAGAGCCCAGAGCGTAAAACATTTTGTGTTCTGCAGTATGCTAGGAGTGCATCGGTAAAATCAGTTCAGCGTGCGTTTCGTTTAAGGTTTAATTGTAATACTCCGATGTAGCAAAAACATCCTTTGATGGTACAGGCAATTCGAAACAATCGAATGTGTTTCTAAAGAGAAAAGCACGGGACGACTAAAAGTGTCTGTAGAAGATGTGGACCGTGTCAGAGCATCTTACCTTCGTAGTCCTAAGAAATCTATTCGGAAATCAAGTCTTGAACTTCAATTGCCCAAGACGGCAGTTTAGATGGTCTTAAGAAAACGCTTAGGCATGCGTCCATACCGGTTGCAGCTGGTACATATTTTAAAGCCAGGTGACTATTAGTCGGAATGATTATCGCAATTAGAAATTCGAAAGCAAGTCAAAGTGAATATCGAAACATACTATTTGGAACTGATACTGATTCAAAGACGAATTTTTAATATTTATTGTACAAAGGGTGTGTTCCTTCAACTTTTTTGGATTGATTATTCACTTTTTCCAAAAAAGCGAAAATCTTGTGCATGAATATACCTATATTGAAGCTATATCTATGTTGAAGTTTGAAACTAAGTATTTAAAAATGTAAACCAGTTTAAGAGTTTGACGGCTTTGATGATATCACCCCTCGCGGTATTTATATAGGGTGACTGGTTGGATAGGATAAACGCAGGAATCGGTTGACCAAAAGAGAGATGTTTTATTCCTATATCATTTTGGTAAGCATGTTCTAACTCAACTATTGTTTTAATATACATTTAGCATATCTAGAAAATGAAAAATAATCTCCCTGAAAGATACAACTAAAATTTCAAAAGAATTTGATAAGAATACAAAATTTATGGAAATATTACTGTCGAAAAAACTGAACATACTTGGGTCAACACTGAAAATAAATGCTTCTTAAAGAAGGAAATTAGAAGAAGAAAGAACATGAGTTTGCAGAAAACCCCTTCAAAGAAATCGCGTGTTCAAGAAGAAATATTTGGAGGTTCAAATTATTCGTATATTACACTGAAGTTTCCATTCAATGCAGTGCGCCAAATATTCTAGCGAATGGACCTATACCAACGAGAAAAGTAGAAGAAATACCATCTCGAAAAACGATCGTTTCTTCACTGAAGGGCTTTATAAATTTAAATTACATCATTGAACGTCATATCATATAAATGGAGAATTCAAAGGTGCCTTAGCCGAATTTATTGAAGATTCATGAAGTTATCCAAGAAAGGTGTATCGATATCAGTTAAAAGAGTTTTCAGTGTTGATGAAACTAGTCTTTTCTTTCAGCTCATGCCTTCAAAATACCTAGCCTATAAAGACATTCAGTGTCATGACAAAATCGTTTCACTATTTCACTTTGACCACTACTGGTGAAATGGGAAGCGACACCTTTAATCATGAGAATGCTGCAGAAAACAAGATGTTCAAAAATGAGTATAGTATATACCGAATAAAAAAAGTGGATGATTAAGGATATAGCTACAGAATGCCTCAAGAATATCGTTAGATTAATTAATTAAGGTTTTCTTGAGGCAATAAGCCATTAAGAAAAAAATTAAGGTTTTAAGGTTAAAATAATTTGTATTTATTTATTTTTATTTAATTATTATATTTATTTATTTGCATAAAATTTAATGATTTTTTATGTTATGCTATTTTATTTTCGCCATTTAAAAAATGAAAAATTTGAACTTATTCGGAAATATGAATAACATTTGAGCAAACTAAATGTAGGATGATAAAAGTGTGTAAAGCAATGTCAACCGATGAACATTTTTTTTTTGTACGCAAATCATTCTAAATTAAAATGTAGATAATACAACTTTCTCATTTATGCATCTCTTTTAAACGGCCCATTAAAAGACGTATTAACCGTACATTACAGTATTTTCTCTTTTAATGCAGAATACGGTTTTCAAAGATATTATGTCAATTATTAGGTGACAATGTATTATTTCGAAATAAATGCTATTAAAATACATAAAATTAAATTAAAAGTTTATATGAATACGCAATGCCAAACGTAAAAGTACGCAATGCCAATAACTAAATGGAAATTTTTAAAATAACTGTTTGAAGAACTATAATTCGACCACGCATCTCAAATAATTGAAATGAAATCTAAAAGTAACAACTTTGATAAAAAAAAACACAGAAAAATATATGCAAGAAAGTAAATAAAGTAAAATATATGCAAGAAAAAAAAATGATACTTTTTTCCCGCTTCCGCAGAACAAAAGGGAAAGTGAAATAGGTTAGCATAAACTGGAAAGCTCACCCAATGTTCTTGGCATAAAGTAAAAAGAGTGCGCCAAAGCATTTTCATTCAAGGTCCTTCCCTTCATTGGAATTGGTTGAGTTCACTGGCTTGCATAAGTTGTTCAAGAAATTAAAGAAATTGCATCGAATGAGTTTAAAACATTGAATAAACAATAAATCACTAAGATAAGTCTTAGAAATTAGTTGAGGAATTAGTTAAAGCAACATAAATGCAGATGTTTTCCTGTTCTATAGGCAAGCAATGATGAAATAATATATATAGTAGCATTTTATGCTTGCAGAATTTTGTTATTTCGAATATTATAAACACAAACAAAGAGCTCTTAACAAGAGCTCCATAATGTTGTGATTGGCAGAACCTCACTCTGCAATGCCAATTATAAATTCAGAAGCTATGTGTATTAACATATAATTATTTTCCCGCGAAATATGCCGTCCGTAACCAACCACGAATGAAATTCACGTCGTGCTTCTTTTCCACGCGGATCGTTAAAGAAGTTGATTAATGTTTTCTGTTATAAACTAGTATTAATAAAAAAAATATGATATGTGGTTGTCAATAAAGTATTTTTTTCACAAATTTCTCTGCGTTCTCTTTTCTTTACTTTTGATCCAAGAAGCTGAAATTGACTGCAGTATTTTATTTAACACAAATATATAGCAATTAATTTTTTTAATTAGGTAAACTTACTTTTATTAATAGAAAGAAATATGAATATCGGGATAACTAATCTAATTAATAATCTCTCCGTTGAATCTTATCTGAGCTTAATTTGCTACATCAACCATTTTTTAAATTTTTTTCAGGGAAGGCTTTTATTTTAGTTACTTACTTATGACAAATGCTAAATGAGATAGATAAATTAATTAAACAATTGCATTAAGCATTTATCAAAATTAATTTTGTTTGTTTGTTGTGTGTAAAACCCAAACGAAATGGCACTTAAACATCATTAAATTTTCTGTAGCATTTTTGCGTTGAATTGGTTAAGTCCGATAAAATATCTTCGTTTTACACTGGTGAAATAAATTAAGAGAATTTGCATATTTTATCGAATTGCATGAAAAGAACTGAACTGAAGTAAAAAACTACTGCTTCTAGATAAAAATGCAAATCTTGGACGGCAAATACGTAAGCGTACACGTGTGTGTAGGCGGAGCCTCGGCGAATTTCTTGGTGTTATCTTGCAGCATTAGGCTAAATTCACATCGAAACAGTAAAAATGAGTAACCACCAACGTTTAGATGTTGGAATGAGGTGGCGAATTGTGGGGAGGCTAGAGGCAGGCCAATCGCAAGTCCAGGTATGCAGAGATTTTAATCCAAAGCCCAGTGTTGTGTGTAACCTATGGAAATAGTTCCAAGGTACTGAATCCATCGAAAGAAAACCTGGGTAAGGTCTTCCAAGAGCCACGACGGCCAGAGAAAATCGCTATTTGTCAATTTTAGCGAGGTGTAACAGAGGGACTACAGCTTCTCAGCTCTCTCGGGACCTGTATGCAGCCACAGGAACCTGTGCTACAAGGGTGACTGTTTCCGAAAGACTGAATGAGAGAGGGTTGTTTGCCAGAAGACCGGCTGTTTGCATCCCACTCACGTTTACGGGCAGGAGAGTCCGATTAGTATGGTGCAGGCAGCATAGTGATTGCAGTACGGAGCAATGGGCCACCGTTCTTTTCACCGACGAGTCCCGTTTTAACCTACACCAATTCTGGGCGTACTTTCATATGGAGAGAGCCAGGGACCGGCTACCTACCCTCCAATGTCCGCGAAATCAACAATTATGGCGGTGGCGGTGTTATGGTCTGGGCAGGCATCATTTTGTATAGCCGCACACCTCTCCACGTCTTTGGCAGGGGCTCTTTGACTGGTGTGAGGTATAGGGATGAGGTCTTCAAGCCCTATGTTCGTCTTTTCCGGACTGCAGTGGACCCCGAGTTCATTTTACAGGACGATAACGCGAGGCCACTCAGAGCTCTTCTGGTCGACGAATTTCTCGAGAGTGAGGATATTCGCCGGATGGATTGGCCAGCCAAGTCTACAAACCTCAACCCTATAGAACATGTTTGGGACGCTCTGGGGAGGGCAATTGCAACTCGCAACACCCCTCCGAGAACCATCCAAGAACTGAAAACAGCGTTGCTGAATGAGTGGGATCAATTGCCACAGGCACTGATAAACTGCCTTATTTCCAATATGACATCACGTTGCGAGGCCTCTATGGCTGTAAGAGGGGACCATACACCCTATTAACCCCTTTCTTTTGTGTCTTCTGCAACCACTGTTTCAGACTTCCAGACTTCCATGAGCGTTACACACGAACATGTGTGTCTATTATAACTGCTGAATGTTTATTTTGTTTGTATGATATCAACCTATGTTCACACCAAATTTTATTAAAATCTGTCTAGTAGTTCTGGTAATCGTAGATCAAATATGTAAATTCTCTTAATTTATTTCACTGTCCGGTAGTTCTGGTGATCGTAAATCAAATATGTAAATTTTCAGTGTATAAATAATGTATACATGAACTTGCACTAAGTAGTACTTGGACTTCTGGAGGTGTAAATATGAATGTGCTATCTAAAAGGATATATTTAACAAGAAAGATCCCTCTACAATGAAAATGTTCTCTAAAAGATCCATTTTACTCACGCAGGTCTAGATCAAACCTCGTTCCAGTACAGAAAAATTATTATAAATATATTCTGTTGATACTATGATACATACAAACTGATTAGCATAATCCTAGATTGTACTGCTGAATATCAGTTCATAAAATTATGAAATATATTCTTTAGCCTAAAAAAGGATTTGCAAACGTTCTGTAACTGAGTGTTACTAAAATGTCAAAAACAAAAATGGAACATCCCAGAAAAACTAATCTGTATTAGCGTCTGTCATTAATCTAATGAGATTTTGATTATGACCAATCAATTTTTTACTAGTTCAAGCACAATATTTTGCTAGCTCAGAAACTTCCACAGCGCAGTGGCTGGACGAAAAACTTCATGCAGTCAGTTGATATCAATCGAAATATTTTTTGCTGTTAGAAAGAGCCCTCTTTCAGACATTGCATTTCGACCAAACCGGTTTCCATGAAGTATATTTGCTCGTTTCGGGCAGAACTTGCTTCTACTCGTTAATCCAGAAATACGATTGAAGAAAGCCGATCATTAAATTAAGCATTTTGGAAGTTTAGAAGGTTAACGGTTCCTCTACATAACTGATATAAGAATAGTATATGCTCATAAATTGCAGGTTGACTGATGCACAGATTTCAAAGAGAGTAATTTTTGACAGTATTTATCGTTTCATGTCATATCAGAATTCGTTCATCTGAAAGTTGTCTCAATATTGTTTTCGTGAAATGGTCTTCGAATTTTAAGAAAATTCAAATTTGCCATTCAAAAAGGTGGGGAGGGAGGTTTTTTTTTTTGTTTTTTGTTGTTGTTTTAAATTAAAATTCATTTTTGATTTCATTTTTGCATCTGTGGAGAGTTTTATATTATTTTGACAGTATTTATCGTTTCATGTCATATCAGAATTCGTTCATCTGAAAGTTATCTCAATATTGTTTTCGTGAAATGGTCTTCGAATTTTAAGAAAATTCAAATTTGCCATTCAAAAAGGTGGGAAGGGAGGTTTTTTTTTTTTTTTTTTTTTTTAATTAAAATTTATTTTTGATTTCATTTTTGCATCTGTGGAGAGTTTTATATTATTTTGTCTGTTTTTATCAGCATTGTTTATTATTTCTAGGAAACGTTATACATTGCGGATTGCAAATTATTTTTGCAAGACTATAACCGGAGACTTACGTTAATAAGGAAATGTTTAGAGAAGACAGAAAAAATACAGACTGTAATAACATTTACATTTCCCTCATACTTTTAACATCAAAGTAACTGTGTTCTTAATATGATTGTAATGCCGAAGAAAATGTAAGAAATGATCTGAGTCATTCTTCGGAATCTTCCTCCTCTCCGTATGCCTATTACCGCTTGCTACAGTATTTAATAGCAACACAGAGTTACTGAATTCCTCAATGCTATTCTTTAGAATATTATTTTTTTTAAAAAAAATTACACTGTACATATGCTTACCGTCAAAAATGCTCTCACTTGGCATTTGACTATGACAGGTCTCGGAAGCAAGTATTCGGGACGAAGCCATTTTTCATCATCCATCGCTGCAGCTTGCTATTGCGTAGGGATCATTTTCAAGTAGAAGTATTGCTTGTAGCTGTTTTGATAAATAAATACGCGTTGTCTGTCAGTAGGTTTTTATAGATAGATAAAAATTTTCTTTCCAAAAATAGTAAAACTCGAAGCAGATAAATTCTCAGAAGCAAAGGGAAGTTATACTGAATTCTAGTATATGTCTCATTTGGCTGAAAAAAATTAATCTAACAGCAGGATTAGTTTTTTTTTTTTTTTTTTTTTTTTTTTTTAAGTTTAAGGAATGCAAATTGTTTATGCGTATTGTATCAAATAATGAACTAAGTTTTAATAATTTAAATAACATTTACAGAGAGAAGAGTAAGAACGATTCCTCAAAAGTCTTAAACGTTGATGGCTTATGTAAATATATATAGCAAATAAATGTAAACTGTGTGCATCTAAATACACTGAAGATCACATACGATTTAATGATCACTATTAAAATGACTAATATTCCTGATAATATAAATAAATATCGATATTGTACATCATCTCTCTAAGGCAACCACCTCCACGGTACATCAAAATCTTCGGGAACTGTAGATGGTCATCTTAAGAAATTTTCATTTCACTGCGCAATCTGTATAAGGCTTCCACGTCCAACTTATGTAAGACTTGTTAATTTGTTACAATTTCAGGCAATTTCGTTCTTTAGAGGTGGGTTTTTTAGAGAATATGGCCACCGGTAATGCAACTTTTCATCCATCTATGCAATTTGAATTTTTTTTGCGGGGTGGGGATATCTGAGAGGGCAACTCCGATTTACGTGCTTATTGCGCATAAAGAGTAGAACAGTATTTTTCAAGAGATCCAAAATGAAGATTCGTTTCAATTTTCGGCAACAAAATGGGTGTTATGAGGATTAATCACAAGCGAGAATACCTTAAGGCTGGAAAAAAAGTTAAAAACAAGTGGCTTAAGTATCAGAACTAATTAATTTTTTAACGTAATTAAAACCAGGTGTTTAAAAAGAACGTTCTTTATATAATTTTAAGATGCTAGTAGATTATTTATTTAAGAGGCTTTTCTGTAACTACAAATAAGTTGTAACTATAAATAAAATGCTTGTGATGTTTATTTCTCTTTTGAGAATAATTGCATTATGCGTGGTTACGATGCAATTGCACTGAAAGAGTTTTGGTTTGGTTTTTTTGATTATGGCACACTAATGCAATCTGCCTAAGGATAAGGATGCATTCGTGGAGGATTTATAGTGAAAACTGGCTCGTTTCCATGTTGCACATGGGGAAAAACCACGAAAATGCCCATGCGGCTAGCCCGTTCGCTTGGAATCGAAATCCAAGTCGAACTACCACTGTTCAGCTACCGTTTGGCTACTGGTGGGCCACTAATAAAGGTCATTCGAAATAATGGAAGCACTGAGTGGATATGAAACAATGTCCGCATATATAATTAACTAATTAAAATGTTTCGTATGTCTAAAAGTTTACAAATGTCATTTGAAATCATCATTGGAGGTAATACTACATTACCTAAGTCTGAATGATACGGTCTAAGCATTGTGATAAACTCTTTCTGATTCCTATTAGGTTAGGTTAGTTATTTATTACAAAGCATCCCGGTAGTTTATACGGAAATGAGTGTGAAGGAAACCGCCGCATAGTTTAACTTGTATGAAGATCTTTATATATCATTCATCTTGAGCAAATCTACCTCCATTTTTCAGACGACGGGGACTTTTTTAAATGGAAAAATAAAGGAAAATAAAGCTATCGTTGAGCCTTGAATACTCTTTGAACAATTCATAATTTCTCTTCATACCTGCATAGCAACTTGGAGTTTGTTGTGCACTTGCCTTAAAACGTTTTGAAATAATTGCTACCTGATTATAAGTTGGAGAAATTAGTGTAATATCGTTCTAGCGTAATGCATCTAAAGTAGTTATTATAATGCAGATCCCGAGTGCTATAATAAAACTGGAATTACTACTCCCATTTTATGCAGCGTTCATTTATATGCATTATTATACCAATATTGTGCATGTTAATGATAATTATATTCCCAACTGCTGGGTACTGTCCGTACATCTCAGTTTATCGATTAGAGATTTTGTAACTGTCGCTAAAATATTACTTGTTTTGCTGTATAATATGCTTTTGCATTCCAGTTTGTTTGTTGTAATATTTTATTATATCAGTGAAAGACATCATTGATATGTCTTTTAAGAGTTTTTATATATATAAATATCTAGAAAATATCGCCTTTTTAAGTTCCCTGTAAACTTTTAAAAAGATTTTGCTGAAAGATTTTGGGTGGTATTGACATACTGCACGCAGAACCATGTTCTCTTTGATAATCTCTGGGGACATTAACCGTTTGAACTTACAGCCCACCAGCGGCCGAGTGGTAAAGTCGCTGAACACTGGTAGTTCGGTCCGAGGTTCTAATCCCGCGAACGGGCATGGCTGCATGCCTGTTTTCGTGGTTTTCCCCATGTGTAACGTGTATACGAGCCAGTTTCCCTTAGAAATTCCTCCACGAAGGCAGCCCTCCCCTTAGGCAGATAGCCCTCGAGGCTTTGCCGGAATTAAATAACCTAACCTAACCATTTGAACTTAAACCAAGGTGAGCTGAACTGCCTTTCTCCCTCCATTTTAAGAACTTAATTAAATTCATCTTTGAGGTGTAAATAGAGAAAAAATTATCCTTGAAAATATCGCATCTTATTAGTATCTTGCAAAGTGGATATTTTTCATGAAACTATAAAATTTGCTTAAATAGCAGTGGAAAAAATAGACCAATCTCCCCCCAAAAAAGGGGATAAAAAGAAATACTTCTTTTACTTCTATTGACTTATCGTAGAATTAGTCCCCCTCCAGCAAGAAAATAAGCCATACAAAAAAAATTGTAAGCTGTACAGTTAATATACCAAAACTAGCATATTCACTGGAAAACATTCAGTAACTAGAAAACTATTGATTATTATTGTTAAATTTTCTTATTTTATTTCCAGCAGTGTATACATTCATTTATTAATTAGTGTAGAAAACGAACCGCATAAAAATACTGAGTTGAATAAGCAAGTAATAAAGTAAAGGAAGGTTTATGCGTTTTTGAAGAGTTAAGGAATCATGCTGTTACCTGTCATTGTTTCTCCACACGGTTGAACTTCAATAATTCGATAAATGTACTGAATATTCCCCCCTTACGAAATGTATTAAAAATTCATGCTGAATAAGTTAAATATCTTTTACTCGATTTTTTTAAAAATATTTGATAGGTCGAAAATTTTTTGAAGAAAGTTGAAATAATTTTATTCACATTCTTTTCTCGATATACCTAAAGCCTGATATTTTTCCTAAAGTCTGATATTTTTCCTAAAGCATATGTATAGTAGGTCATGTTCCAAACCTTCTTTACAGAACATTGCAGTGTGGAGTCATTTTACAATTCCGTGATTTTCTGGGTCAGTAAATTGTCTCCGCAAGCAACTGCACTGCATTTTATTGTATTTAAAATTGCACTTTAAAAATTTTAAAAGAAACTGTGATTTATCCTAGAAATACAATCTATAATTTTAGGTTGAATAAACTAAAATTCATTTCTCTGGCACTCTAACTTTTTTAATTTTTTTAAAAATTTTCTCTGTTTGAAAAAAAGATTAAAAAATAATTGCTTCAAAACAGGGTTTTCGTTATTCTGTTCACAGTAGTGTTTTCAAGCAATATTTCTGCTGCTGAAAGCAAAGCAATCCTGCCAAATGCAAAGAAGACATTTTATTATCTTTCAAGTGGATATGTTTTCTGTCATTAGAACTGTGCGATTGCATTTATTGTAATGCAGTATTTTTCTAACGTAAATTCATGATAAAAATTTGGATCTCTTGGTTCTAATCACATTTCAGCATTTTTTATAAAACTAATCATTCCAACATGTATGCGGTATTCCATTTTGCTTTATTAAATATGTTGATATGCATATCTGCATACAATCCTAGATACATATCGAATGCAGTTTGTCGAACGCTTAATACCAATTCAGCCCTTTCCCAACTTGACAATAATAATTTTATTCCTGTCTGAGTCTGAAGTGGAAATGTTTAGCCCCTTCTTAAGTAAGCTCTGACGGTTTTATTCCCAACTGACTTAGAGCTGGAAATATCTTCTTATCATCATTTATAATTTTGCATGCATTTTTACACCCCTCTTGTATAAATAAGAGAAAGTAAGTCAAAATTTTTTAGCTTGTTTCCAAATGTCACTTATTTTATTATGCATAAAAATGTTACATAATTTCATTAGTCTTATTTTAAATTATTTTATTACACACTGATCATATCCGCATTTCTCGAATTTCTAAAACAAATCATCTTCTCATGCATATGCAAGAGGAGGTAGTTATTTATGATCTATCAAAAATTTCGAACATATGTATTATTTTAGAATGAAAACGAGGGTTGAATTGGGAAAGGACTGAATTGGGTTATTATCTTTGCCGAATATCTCTTCAAATCGAATTTTCAATTACTTGGAATTTTGTCCTGCTCTTTCAATTTCAACGTATCTAATTCGGCTGTATGTTCCCTCTCAATAGACATCACTCCAAGTTCCGTTTTAATATCCTTTCATATATATATATGCGTCTGCTTTATAAGATAGAAATTGCGTTAGAATAACTTTTAAATCTACATTCATGCTTGCCAAGGCACGTGTGTTCAATGTCTAAACGCATTTCCGCTGTAGGATATTACTCGAGTTGGCAACAGAATTTCTCTATCTTTAATTTACTTAGCAGGAAAATGAATTAAATTAAAGGCTGCTCAGTAGAATCACATGTAACCCGTGAAATCTTTCTGCCTTTTGCCATAAGATTGACAACATTTAATAGTGTTGTGACTGAACTCAGACTTCCTAATTTTGCATATTTTCCAATTTGTTTTTACTACATACTATGGACCAGACGTATAATTGAGCTTGTGACTTCCTGTTAACACAGAACTGAAACGTGACCTTACTATGCCCATATAGAATTCATGCTAAAAGCCTCAAAATTTAAGGACACAAATATTCCAAAAATATTTGAATGGGGAAGAAAAAGAAATGGCTACTCCCGACTTTTGATAATCGTAACATTTGGTATCTTCTATTTGTAAAATTTTTTGCGGAGACAGTTTGGAATGCAGAACTATACTGTGTGGCCCTTGGGGCTAAAACTTATTTCAAACATACTCTCGTATATGAAATATTTGGCTACTACTTCTGCTACTTGTAATTGTAATAATTTTTACGCAGTCTTCCTCTGAAATTCGAAAACTGTTTGAAAAATAAAAAAAAAAATTTCTGATGTTTGTTCGAAAACTATTTGATGATTTCTGTATGATAAAGAGATTCCGAAACGCTGGTACGGAATTTGTTAAAATACTGATGATAAATCAAACTGCAAAGCGAAAAAAATCTATCTTCTCTACCTTTATATTCAGTAAGCTGACGGTTATTTTTGCCTGCGTTTAACGTTTATTCCATGGCTTAACAGTGACTCGTCATTGAAAAGATTTAATTGTTCAACATTGATGAACGTTCTTGCATCCTCTTTTCACCTCTTATGATAGTAATAGTTTGTTTGTGACTGCCGTTCACTAAAAGACTATAGTGGGACTGAATTCAAAAAATTTAATATTTTAGTGATGAAAGAATTTGTTAAATTTTATGGTGCATACATTTATTGTCCATATTTAAGAGGATAAGCTAAGTTTTAACTGTGATATTATTACCATAAAAACTTTTATGTTCGTTGTTCTGTATAGATGTTCTATCATTTATCTAAAGATCTTTGTTATTTAAAAAATAATTTGAATTGCTCAATACTATTATGTTATAATATTATAATTTTAATTTGGTATCATCAGGAAATGTATTACATATATATTTCGCTTTCTAATTATTTTTTTAAAGTGCTTATACATTTTAGTTTAATTTTCGATCTATGTTTTTGGGGGGAGGGGCTTACAACCTTCCGTTTCATGAATAGTTTAAAGTTGTGAAACTGTATGGAATTAGATTGAAAATTTCAAAGAACGCATTCTAATTATAATATGTTTCTTTCTCTTTAACTAATTATTAAGTTAAAATTATTATTCTGAATAGAAATCGCAAAAGTTATAATTTGCTTAAATTTTTATTGTTCATTTTCTTAAACTGAACTATTTAACATTGCCGTGGTATAAAATTTATGAAGACTCCCATATCTGCTAATGTAAATGGTGCTAATGAATGCTGATAAAAATGGATAATAGCTTTCACCTAGAATTGAGGTTAGTTTTATTGGCATCATCGTCCTGAAAAATAACAGTAATATCAAGCCAAAAATTAGTAAAGCCGGAGGAAGTTTTTGGAATGTCTTCTGTCAGACCGTAATAAATGGAATTACTGTTCCTACAAAATTCCGTTTGTTCAGCTGCATCTACTAAGGGGGGGGGGAGAGGCAGAGCTCTGATTACTGAATTCAGTAATTATTATCAGAAGATTATTATTAATCAGAAGGGTTATTGAGACCGATTATCATTTGATTTATAATGAATCCGCACTTTCACTCGGTGTATTCAGCACCAGGCAAAATTTCATTACCTTGAGACATCGAAATCCTTTAATCATAAAAAAAGTTGCCTAGCCTTATGAGGGAGGAAGATTAAGCGTTTTTATTATCCTAAAAAAAAAAAAAAAATATTTTCGTGTCCTTTTTATTCGAGAAAACCACTGACTCAAAATCCAGTTGGAAAATGTGTAGTGAAAATTTTTTGCAGCCTTGGAATTTAATGAGATGAGTTTGGTTCGTGCATTTAAATGAACGCTGTTTCCTCTGAATGACAAATTCCGATCATCCGGTTTTCTGGTGAAAGAATCACCTACCCTCCGAATTTCGTTGATTTAGTCTCTGCGATTTCTTTTTGAGGATATTGTACTATTTCAACTGCTATTATAGATGACATCTTAAAAGTTACCTGCCGATACTACCTGCTAGATAATATGCAACTTTGGAAATTACTTCGAAAAATACAGGAAGTCCATGGTGCTCATTAAGCTTTTCTTGACATAAAAGCTCCAAGAACCTTTTTATCATTCATTGTATGTCTATTGTTCTCTTTCCTTTTCTTTAAAATTTTATAAAACGTTCTTTCGTTCTTTTCTTCATCTACATTTTAAAAAGAACGAAGGAACTGAATTAAATTTTGCAATATATTATAGTTCAGTAGAAGATAAAACAGTGGGGCCCCTAATATCAGTGCCTGGGAATTCATACGATATCTTCTTATAATTGAAATCATGTAAATTCGTTATAAAGCCATAATGTAAAAGATAATATTGTTCCATTGCAGTGGCCTATCAGTGGCCGAACGAATCAAGCCTCTTATAGTTTGTCTCAGTCCCTGTGCTCATTGTCTGTAGCTTAGACGATTAGGAATTTTTCAAATATATAATATAAATTCCATATTTTTTTCCCCTAGGAAATTCTGTGCTGAGACATCCTTCTTCTCCTTAGAAAATGGTTCTTGCCTATTTTGTTAAATTAAGCCATTAATTAGTTAACATAGTCGCGGGTTCATTTAAAATGTGTTCGAAGCTTGCATTATGTTATCTATCGCTAGAGTTTCGCAGTTTATACACTGCTCGACATTGAAAATGCAACACCAAGAAAGAGTGGTCAGAAATTTATGCAAATTTTAGAGTAGACGCACGTCACTGAGTTATGCGAATGACATGAAATGCGCAGCTCTCCGACGCACGTGAAGTAAGATATAAGGGAAGGAACGTGCAGAATGGGCAATATTCGTGTCGTTATTTCTGCCAGACGAATTATCGAAGAAAGTTCGTTTTTGTCCCGGAGGATACGTGTAATAGGAGAGAATGCCAGGCCGCCGTCAACTTCCAGCAGATAGACGATTTTACGAGGAGTATGGTGATCGGACTGAGAAGGGCGGGTTGGTCCTTACGTCAAATCGCTGCTGATACCCACATGGATGCGAGCACGGTGCATCGGCTATGGCGAACATGGTTGGAACAAGGAAATGTGGGAAGAAGGAGGGGTGCAGGTGCAGCCAGAGTAACGTCAGCACGCGTGGATCGACGCATCCGCAGACAAGCTGTGGCGGTCCCGCAAGTCACTTGTACCGCGATTCTGCAGCATGTGCAAGATACCCTGGATGTTCCTGTGTCGACCAGAACCATTTCCCGTCTATTGGTTGAACGTGGCCTGCACTCACGGCATCCGTTAAGAAGACTGCCATTGACCCCATAGCATAGACGCTAATGTTTAGAATGGTGCCGGACTGGAGCGATGTGGATGACAGAATGACGAAACGTCGTGTTCTCAGATGAGTCACGCTTCTGTTTACAGTCGCCGCCAGTGACAGTCGCCGCATACGTGTGTGGCGTCGACGTGGAGACAGATCTAATCCGGCAGTAACTGTGGAACGCCCCTCTGCGCGACAACGGGGCATAATGGTTTGGGGCTTTTTGCCTACGATTCCAGGTCACCTCTAGTTCGTATTCAGAGCATTATGACGGCCCAACGATACTTGGATAATGTACTGCGGCCGGTAGCAATCCCCTACCTTCAGGGGCTGCCTAATGCAATTTTTCAGCAGGATAACGCCCGACCACACATTGCTCGCATCTGCTAACATGCTCTGCAAGGTATACAGATGCTTCCCTGGCCACCGTACTCTCCTGACCTGTCACCAATCGAACATGTGTGAGCATCTCACACATGTTCGGGGACGCCGTTTGCTGACTCTGGCCCTGCCTCGTTCAGAAGACGAACTGTGGCAAATGGTTGAAAGGGAATGGAGAGCCATCCCTCAGGACACCATCCGCACTTTTATTGACTCTATGCCTAGACGTGTTTCTTCGTGCATCGCTGTCCGCGGTGGTCCTTGCTCGCGTCCTCCGTCACTAAACTAAACTAAACTACTGAGCCGATGCCGTTCTCGCTCTGTATTCAGTCTATCATTTTGAAATAAAGATCACTTATTGCTGCTTGCTGTCTCTGTCTTTTTTCCAAACTTCATCACTTTCTGACCACTCCTTCTTGGTTTTGCATTTTCGATATCGAGCAGTGTAATTTAGAGCCTTAGAAAATACAAGAACTATCTGAATGACTTGCACGAATCTGTAAAATGGATTTCAGCACTTAAATGTCCCTATTTAAATTATGAGGAACATTAAAATTCTAACTCATTATTTTATTTTGTTAGACACCAAGGATCTTAACGAAATGAAATCGACGTCATAGAACTGCCATTTTTCTCATTGTATAATCAGTTTCCTAAGAAGTCATTGCATCAGTCAGCTAGGTTGAAAGATTCTAACGAAACAAACCATTTGACGTTTGACGCATTCTTACGGAGATTCTTTCCAGAGTTTTTTTAAGTTCGTTATAAATATGTTACATTTACATTATTGCCATGTTACGTTTACTGTATATACTCATTTCCACTTTCAATGACAAATAATATTACCATTGCAATAAACATTGCACTCTTAAATGGAAACACACAGGCCACCGTTCACCAGTGACAACTGTCGGTGATCATGCATCTGACGACCACCAAAGTCCTTCAGTAATGGTAAAGGGTGCCTGTTGAATTAATTCAATTTTAATAAATCTATTCAAATTTAGTGTAGCACTGCACACTATTGATATAGGGGTTGATTCCACGTGAATATCAATATCCCTTAGTTTGATTTTAATTACGGACCTGTCTAAAACTATTGCACCAAAGCACACGGTGATCTATACGTTGATCATAATTAGTCATCAAGCTGGTCTCCTTTGAAAGCAAACTTCATTTTAAATATTAGTTTAAAAAAGTCCATTTAAATCTTCTATACTGCTCCACACCAATAATCCTCAACCTGATGATCACAGGTAAAAACAACGTTGATTGGCACTAACGTATTTCGATTTAATTTTAATTTTACAGCACCTTCCAATGGCTTGACCGTAAATGATCCTCAACATGTGTGTCACCGGTGGCCAATAAGTTTTATTGCCACCAATTCCTTCGCTGTAACTAAATTTAAAACTTTACCTAAATTTAGACACCATTGATCTATTTGTTGCCCACAAGTATTTTTCATCCCGTATATAACCGGTGACTAAGTCTTTGACAGTTACCTTCAGTTTAATCTTCTTTTAATAGGTTACCTTATGATATAACTAGAAAGCCCGGCGGTCATACGAAATGACCGCTGTTCTAGATATTATAAATTGTAATTAAAATGATTTATGCAAAGGTGTCTGCTAATTCAAACTGAATTACCCAGGGCAGGCGGCGAGGACGCGCCTTTGCTTATACTGCCCCACGGGGTTTCCCCCTTCTACTTGCTTAATTGCTTAAAGTAGTGTGCAATGAAGGAAACCACTGGCGGTACATTTCTTAAGAGCCACCGCCAGCTCAATAAATAAAGGTGATTTAAATAATAAAATGTTAACTCACATGTCAAAGACCTCTTTGTACACAACATTTCTTGTGCAGATCTTTCCATCATTTTCAAGCTCGTCTTGCAGAGGACTATCAATTATTTTTAATTTTACGTCCGTTCTTTCACGAACTCTTGAACAGGCAATATAGAGTTGACCGTGTCCAAATGCAGGCTCAGGTAAAAAAAAAAAAAAATGCCACCACGCTTAAACGTTTGGCCCTGAGACTTATTGATGGTCATAGCAAAGACAAGTTTTACAGGAAATTGTCTACATCTCAATTGAAACGGCAAACCTGTGCCGTGGCAACTTCACCGCATTGGCTAGTACAGTTACGCAAGCAACCACTAAACTATCGGCGACAAACAGACACTTAAGCCGCATATAATAAAGATATTTATTTATTTTATTTTATTTGTTTTTTCATCGTTGCTGGTTTTTGCCGGTTGCGTATTTCCGAATTCTATCATATATAAATGTTAAATTTATTTATTAAATGTTAAATGTACGTGCTCTTGTATTTTTAATTTTTCCGGCTTAGCTTTCTCATAATATTCGTCACGCGTTGCACTGCACGGGGAATAAAACAATTAACAGTTACGCAAGCAGCCAATAAACTATCGGCGACAAACACTTAAACCGCTTATACGTAAGATTTCAAATACACATGATTTATAATATATCCATTTGATAATTTTCATTCAATTTTATTACATATACTATAGGGTTACTATATTTCTGTGAAACATTTTTTAAATTCTCCATAAATAAACTACAGATCTGTATATATATGTCATAATAAAAGCAAAGGAAAAAGACGGAGCAGTGTAGATGCGTGATTAGATCCATATTGAAGAAGAATTTTGATTGCGTAGTATTTAAAGAACTTGGCAGTCGAGGCAATTTTAATTCCATATTTATTTCCAGTTGATATTTGTGGCCACCATCACTTGGCACTCTAGTCGCGCCTTTCCACAGAAGATTTACATTTTTGAGATAGAAAGCAAGCCAGCGAAATCACATCTTAGCACAGTAGCGAGCAAAAGCTGATGTGCGTAGTTATGAAAGATGGAAGCACGCGAAGAGAAAAGTTTTGGTTTACAATTCGATGATTGGTTGTCAAGAGGCATCTGGTATTAACGGTTACGTAAGATCGCATGATTAATTTGAATGACGCAATGCAGATAAGTTATTACGATTTTAGAATAGAGAGGAAGAATTAATGTTTATAGTTATATTATAATTCTGATTCATACATTTTTATCTTACATATATATATATATAAATTATTTTATTTATTTATTTTTTATTTTATTTTATTTTTATTTTATTTTTTATTTATTATTATTATTATTATTATTATTATTATTATTGTGTGTGTGTGTACAGAGATATAACATTTTTTCATGTCTCACAACAAAAGATCATTGTGTCCACTATGATTTTGTTCGTACAACAGGCATGTACGCGTTATTGGGAAGATTTATTTGGATATATTGGAAAGCTATCTTATGCACTAATTGAATTGAAATCAGAATGCTCTTTCAATAAAATAGTTTTCCTTCTCATTAAGTGAAATTTTTCACAAAAATAGAAATCATTTGCTAGGTATTCTATCAAAATTTACTGCTAAGGTGGGTAGAGTTCACATGAAAGAGAGGTGACGCATCATGCAGTGGCCTGTCCAGTCTTCAGACTTAAGCACGTGTGACTTTTTGTGGGGAGGTTCTCGAGGGTATTTAGCTTTGTTCTTCAACTTATCGCTAATCTCCAAGGTTTTTGCAACAGTGTTATGGGTCCGGCAGTGAACTTCAGTCTGGCAGGCAACTGTATTGCTAACGCTATGGCTGTCGATATACTCGCATGCATGTGGAACGAAACGGATTATCTCATGGATATCTATCGTATTAACGAAGGCGTATATATTGAATATTTCTAAAATATGTTTAAAAATACAGTAAGTTTATTTCAGTATAATAAAATTTGGTATCGGTTTCATAGCTTCCTTTAATGAACTTTTAAGCTGTTTCACGGAATGATGAATAACTAAATGTCTCTTAACATCATATATTCTGTACTTGAAGCATAATAATTATATCGCGTCATCACATAATAATACCAACAGTGAGGAAACGCAATTTAAATCGCTTTTGTCGATGAAATCATTGTCACTGAGGATCATTTTTAGATGTCTCAAAAGCTAAATTTCTCATTCGTCTTGGCTTAAATGCAGAAATGCTATCAGTTTGATACTAATGGTCATTCATAGACAGAGAAGTAACTCATTCATGTTATAGAGAGATGTCCTTACCATTGCGTCACTCATAGCATTTTCCCAAGTTTGGTAATAACCAAAAGTTGGTAATGACCCCTGCTTCTTTACATGATTCAAAGAACGAATAGCAGACCGTACTTACCATTGACAAGCTCCTCGATTATCGTAAACTTTTTATACACGTAAAAATATGTCCACACGATGTGATTTTCTCGAAATGAGATTAGCCTGCTGACTGGATATTTTACCTCCTTCTAAAAATAATTGTCACAGATATTAACTCATTTGTCATAAACCGTAACAAAAAATAAACATCACATGAACAGCCAGTTATAGGAAAAACGGACGTAACTTTTATTGCAGGCATTTATTATTTGGTTAAAAGGATTCTGACAAAGGTTTTTAGCTTTGGATTTCGAGGAAAGATGATAAAGTATATTAAACTTGTAGGCTGGAGAACCAAATCAGGATTTGCCAGCAAAGTTTTGCTATAAGGCGTATTGACTCTGACTGATATTGTTAATATGAAAATCTGAATAGACGTATTGACTAATACTGTTCGGAAATAGTATCAGCCAATACGTCTGTTCAAATTTCTGCTCAAATTTTCATATTTTCCCTTTGATCTATGAATGACCATTTTCCAGTTTGTCAATATCGCGATAAATCTCGGAAACCTCAACCTATGAAGAGTTTTAAAAAATGGTATTCGGATGAATGTTTTTACCAGCCAGCTTTTTTTCTCATGAAGACATACATATGCATTCATAAAATTCGATCCAATTTTCATCGTACTCATAAGTGTTTTTAATGCGTTGAAAGTTTCAAATTTTAGGAATTAAGCAGTTTATCCAAATGGAATGGATTCATGTAATGAGAAAATATATTAATAATGAAATTTTATGTACCGGTACAACAGATCATAGTAGTTTTTTTTTTTTTTTTTTTTTTTTTTTTTTTTTTTTTTGCCTTAGGCAGCTTTATTAACTGCCTTATTCTACTACTATTACTAGATCTCATGGTGCGTTGCAGTCCTGAGACGCGAAGTACTGTTTCATTTTGGAACAACTGCTTACTGTTTCGACCTACTATCGTCTGGAACTAATGTTCACTGTTGGAAGTTTACCTGGAAGGGAAGGGAAGTCTTAGAAGCTACACGAGCTGGTATGAGAGGAAGGAGACGTCACTTAACATAGCTTAGTTATTTAATGAATTCAGTTGCTGCGGGAGTCGCGAAGTTCTTCATGTTCTTCGGTTTCTACTGGTACTGTCTTATTCTACTATATTTCTATTTCTTTTAACCGCAGTGCTACTGTTTTTAAGTTCGAATCTTTAATCATTTGTAGGAATTTTTTAATTTCTTAAACTTCAACTGTTACCTCTGTCTTGAACATCAGCTGTTTACTGCTGGTTTGATTCTGCAGTATTTCACTGGAGGTTTTTATTTGGGTGGTCTCAAATTTTCACAGGTCCACCAGCGGCCGAGCGGTATACGAACAAAATTCCCTTAAGTCCTCCGTGAAGGCAGCCCTTCCCTTAGGCAGATAGACCTCGAGGCTTTGCCGCAATAAAATAAACCAAACCAAACTGAAATCTTAACTTGATTGATTGATAATTTCGAGAAATTTTGTACGTTTCGTTCAAGAATATTTTTTCTAGGGAGAAATTTTAAACATATTCTTGCACTTGCAAAATGTTCGCCTCCGCAAAGGAAGCAGGTGGGCTTATTCTTCTTACTTTATTTCGCAATCGTAAGTTCTATGGTTTTTTGTGCATTTCAGACAATGCTATTCATTAAAACATGCCGCCTGAGAATTTCCATATCTTTAACATTCATAACACTGGGTTATCCTTGGTTTTGACTTGAATGCTTCGGTTCTAACATGTAAGGAAAGCATAGTCTAAATTTGACAGATGGCTTCTCCGTCTTTAGATCAAACAAATTCGACGGAATAAATTGGCAGTTTTGTGACTTCATTGCTAATTTTCGGAAAAACTGTCTAATTATAACGATAGGAAGATTCATTCTTTGGAGCCCTTCTTTTACTGTAGACTCCTCAATACTTGAAGGCAGGTCTTTGATGATCGCTTTTAAGATCTTTTTGTCATTTAGGAGAAAAGTATGAAAGGATAGCTTCAATTCTAATAGTTGTCTGCTTAGGGTCCATTAGTCATCTGACGTTTTTGGGAAGATTTTTAATCTATCTAAGCAAAAGAAAGTATAATTTTTTTTTTTGTTTAAAACCTCCCATAACTTTTGCCGAAGTTCCATCCAGTTTACATCAGTTTTAGCGATAAATAGCGGCAGATTCTTGGATTTTTTCTGGAAATTTTTCAAGTTGCTGGTTGTGGCTTTATATTTTTTTAATTTTTCTTCTGCCAGGCGATTTGAAACTGATTTTGTATTTTCACAGTTGGGTTGTTCTCTAGAGAATATTCATTTGATTTTGCATATTTCTTTGGCATTTTACAATCTGCTTCGGATTTGTTGTCGGTAGCTACGTATGACTTTTCTGCTTCGGACTGTTGAGTTATTAGGTTTTGTTGAAGCATGAAACGTGAAAAATGTGCATTGTCCTCGCCGAGACTCGAACTCTGGACTTCTCGAATACGCGTCGAGTATGCTTCCAATTACACCACGAAGGCCCGCGGAAAGAAAGGAAAAAGTACTATATAAACGATATTCTGGTGACTGATGTTCGTTGCATTCAATCATTTATAATATTTCAGTTTATTTCGTTATCCTTGTCATCCGCATTTGCGGAGACTTGCAAGTCAAGTGTCATAATCCTTCGTAGTCGTGATTGGCGTTTTCCGTTTGCACATATCACGTTTGGTATCAGGGTCTTCAATGGTATTCAGGTCCATCTGTCACTGAATTGATTTCCTTTCAGTTCGAAATTTCGGTTGATTATTTAGAAAGTCCAAGTATTCAGCAGATAAATGACCTTACTTCTCAGATACTGGGTACCTCGTAAAAATTCGCCCGAGGACGATTGTTGGTGGTTGCTAGGGAGCAACGTGGTTTCAATCGAAGGAATGTCTGCGTGGACTAAGCACTTGGTCAAGGTCAGCAAGTTCTTTATCAAAACTGCAGTGAAAAACAATCTTCAAGGTCAAAAGACAATGCCTGAATGTGTTTTATTCTAAAGTCCCCTGCCCTGACAAGAAAGCAATTGAAAGAAGCTTTCGTCCCATTGTGTGGACTTCTTATCGATCTCTTGTACTTTTAAACCCCTAACGGTTCTCGTTTTTCACTTTAGCCATGCTCAACAACATAATTATTTATTATTCTTAATGGAGATTATTGCTGTTTTCAGCAAAGGTACTCCGGAAGCCATCGCCTTGGTCCAACTAAAGAGAAAGGATGAACTTGGGTTGGCAATATGTAACACGTTTCATTCTTCTCAAATAAAGCCCCACAGGTTTTCCAGCTCCAGGAACTCCTGCTTTTGATGGTCATTTGGACAGCTGTAGATTGTATTGAAGATGATCGTAATGAAAGTTAGTTATTAAACTAAAAGATTTGCTTTCCCTTGAAACCACGTTACAAAATTATGGAAAAACTTCAAAAATTTTTTTAAAAAAAAGTGTTGATTGAATCTTGAAATTTTAGTATGTAGCCAAGTTATTTCAACCAAACGTCGTTAATTTTATTGAGAATGCCCCAGGCATTCCACACAGCTAGTCTAATTGGGGATCTGTTAATGTTGTGCCTGTCCATTATTAGAGCCAGAATTTTGGTTGTCATTATTTATGTTTTGTGTTTGTTTAAGTTGTTGAGAGAGTAAAAACCCGGAGCTTTTAATTACCGCAACTAAAGCTGCGAGATCTTCGAAAACCTCTTTTATCGTGTCTTTATATATGCCGGTGAATAAAGCCTGTAAGTAAGATTTGTTTTCTGTAACTCGGTTGGTATATGTTTTTGGTTGGTCCTTATTTAGTTAAGAAAACTTAACACACCTCCAGTTTCAGGGGGTGTCTAGATTGCAGCTGGTACAACGTGGAGGCGTGTCATTATTTTTATTAGGATATTGATAGGAGAAGACCTTAATAGTGGCAACGCCTATAATGGCTAGTGCCCGCCTAGGAAAAAAATTAGAATGAAAACAATTTCTTAGGCGATTAGATAATTTATCCAAGTACTGGGTACGCACTTGGATATTCTGGCTATGTATTAGTCAGCATAGACCCATGGCTATGCTGACCAATACATTTCGAAATTCCGTAAGAGGTAATCAAAGGCTTTGCTAACGACAGGTGTAAGTCCTTTTCTTGCGGCAACCAATGAATTCGTGTGCCTGATTTAGCGTATGCTTAGTCACAACATTATCTAGAAGTCTGAACACGAACAGCAAAGTTCTATCCCTTATTTACTTGGAAAGTTATCTCTCTTGATCTCATTTACAAAAACCATTTTGCGTCCTCGTGAATGCAAAGCTAGTAAGCAAATGCTTCAAACAGTCCCAAACTGCGTTCTTGAACAAATTTCAAATAGTCCATGGTACATTAGAAATAATGAAATTCACTAAAAGATCAAAATTATGTAAATCCTAACATTATTGTCAACTGGCCAAGAGACTTCTGAAAAGCAGTCTAGCATGAACAATGATACAACTATTATCTGTAAGTGTTATAATTGCACTGGCAAAAATACTAAGCTTTTTATTGCTGGTAATAAATAATCTTATGTTAATTTATTTATTTTGCCTTTTGCTCTGGATTTTTTTTCTTAAATTTAAAATGTCAGCTTAGAATTCTGCGTCTATTGCTTCTTTTTGTACGATGCAACCAAGGTTAGTAGACGGAAAAGATTATACTCTTTAAGCTGCATGCCGTATCGGTGTCCATTCAGTAACGTCCCTTCACTAAGTGGAGTGGGACAAACGAAGACACATTACATTTAGTTCCCCCAATGGGCCAAGTGAATGACGGTAAGTGACAACGCTGTTTGTTATGAATTTAAATAAAAACTAAATTAAAGTTTATTAACTACGCTACCTAGTGAATGCGTCATAACCACATGCATGAAGTATTAGGCTAGAACTGAAAAAGAAATATGTTATCATAGGTTCTAAAATCAATAACAACATGTATTGTTGGATAGTTACTTTCAAACGAAAAGAAGGTTTTAAAACAGAAAATGCGATAATGTTCTCCATACGTTTTAGACATTAGGACTGTCAAAGAGGTTTGCGAAATGAGCTTTTGGGAATACTGCGTGCCAAAATTCATAAGAAACAATGCCATCCGTAAATCTACCAAACATTCAAAAGAGAAAGTCATCAGAATGATATGAACTCCAAGGAAAACGGAAATAAAGTTTTTATTAGAAACATCTCCAGAATTTATTGACGATCAATTTATAACGTAAGAGTATTCCAATTCAAGTAGGATATATTCGAAGTTTTGCCAAAATTTTAAATTATGCTTAGTACTTTTATTACCTAATTGAAGCTTTAATATTGCAATAACTTGGGTAGAATTTATTTTTCAGATTTGATTTTGTATTCTCGTCTACGTTTAAGTTATCGCTTCAAGTGAACGGTGTTTTTGTAAAGCACGAAGTCCGTGCTGTCTGTTATTTTAGTTTGAGTTAATAAAGGGTTATTTTCACCCTTCTTCTGTGCTGGTATTTATTTTACGCCTGTGCGAGAATTCGCCAGCTTCATCGTAGGATCTAAGTTAATGCATGTGGACAGTTAGATCTTACAACTTTAATGCGGTATATAACCCGCCAAATGCCATTCTTATAGATAATATTCTCACTAGCTTCTGCCCAGATGATAAACAGTTTATTACGGCTGGAGATATCAACCCGAAAAATACTGAATGGGGCTGCCGTTGTACAAATAGAAACGGTAAAATTCTCTATGATTTTCTGATGCAGCACCCAGTTCCAATAAATGTCCCTGATGAGTACACGTATCGGCCGAGCAATCTACACAGAGCAGATATTCTAGACATTCTGCTTACCAATACCTCTATTGCAATGGCTGTGAATGTCAAACACGAGCTCACCTCGGATCATATTCCAGTCTTACTTACTCTCGGTACTACTAGAGAAGTTAACTCAGAATGCATTAAACTCACTAACTGGAATTTGTTTCAAGAATTTCTTCAAGAAAATCCACTCATTATTAATAGGTTGAGCACAAAAAAGGGCATTGACAGGGCTATTGATATTTTTGCTCAAGAAATTAAAAATGTTATTGACAAATCCTTCCTTTATATATTACAGGCAATTGTGATAACCGACTCCCTAATAGAATACGTGAGCTCATTAAGGAGAGCAACAGATTAAGAAAACGAGCCCCCAGGTAAAAAGAGAACTTAATAAATTAAATAAGCTGATTAAAATGCAAATAGATGAATATAGAAATGACATGTGAGAGGAGAAAAATCATTAATTTAGACCCAAATGATGGCTCCTTATGGGCTTTCAATAAAACCTTGAAGCGGAAGCCTAATAGTAATAGGCCAATTTTCACTGACAACTCGCTAGCTGTTACTAACAAAGATAAAGCACAAGTACTGGCTAATCACCTGGAAGAGCAATTTCAGCCAAATAGGACTCCAAGAGATCTTAATTTCGTGTACGATGTCTGCTATATCATCAAGGACTGGCTTAATGTACTGATAGCGAGAAAGCTACCTGACTTTGCTACTCCCTTTGAAATTAAGCAACTAATTAAAAAACTAAAGGATAAAAAGGCTCCGGGACATGATGCCATAAATAATGTTGTCATGAAAAACCTTCCTTTGAATGCCATTGTCAAGTTTACCAGCATTGTAAACGCATGCCTGAGTATTAATTGTTTTCCTGACATATGGAAACATGCGAAGATCATTCTGCTCCCGAAGCCTGGGAAGGATAGCACCGTACCTGAGGGGTATAGGCTCGTTAGTCTACTCTCAGGTCTTGGCAAAATATACGAGAGAGTAATTTACAACAGACTGAAGCCGTTCATGAAAGTGCTTTCGCCAGAGCAGTTCGGATTTCGCAGCAAGCTTTCTACTACTAAGCAACTCGTCAGTTGGTTGAATTTTGCGGAGAAGCTCTGCACAATCAATCGTCTCAACTTTGCTATCCTCATGCTGGACTTAACGAAAGCTTTCGATCGCGTCTGACATGAGGAGCTAATTTATAAGCTAATAAGATACCATCTCGACAGGGAGCTCATCCAGCTCATTGCGTCTTTTATCACGAATAGGACGTTTACTGTCTCCATCGGAAATCACAGTTCTAGCACCAAAGTTATGAATTCTGGAGTCCCACAGGGATCAATTTTGGGACCAGTTTTCTATTTACTTTATGTAGCTGATTGCCCTAGATCTCATCTTGACCAAAATCACTTTCTAAGCTTCTACGCTGACGATACGGCTTTGACTGTAAAATCTGCGAACTCAGACTATGCAATTAAGGAACTACAGAGTATTATGCCAAGTATCGAAAACTGGTGCAAGCAGTGGCGGATCTCAATAAACGCCACTAAATCTCAGCTGTTAATAATTAGGAGAAAGCACACGCAAAAGAAGTGCCTCAAGTTAAGCACACAAAATACTTAGGGGTTATCCTAAAGGATAAGCTAACTTGAAAGGACCATATTAAAGTTAGGAAAAAGGCATTTGATGCCATTAATAGTCTCAGGCCGCTCCTCGGTAAATATTTGAGCCTGGACCTAAAGAGAAAGCGGCTCATGTACATAATGAATATAAGGCCTGTAATCACTTATGCCTCACCGGACTGGAGCAAAAAGGACATTCACAGGCTGCAACTTATCTAAAATTCTGTTTTACGTACTATTACTAACACCCACTATTATGTCAGCAATGCTACGTTACATAGAGATTTGAAGCTGGAAACTATCGAAGAAATACGTAAAATGAACAGAAACTTCTTTACTAAGGCTTTCAACTGTCACCATTTAAACAGCTTGAATACGCTCAACTATATTGTTCTCGAGGAAGATAGTAATATTAGACCATTCGCGGTTCACTTCACACGTGACTCCAACTTTCGCAGGTAATATCTATGTCCACTTTCACTGCTTTGTTGTATATATTGTAATTATCTTTATATATATTTATATTTGTACTGTATTATGATGACCTGTATTATAATTAAGTACCTTGTATTTTGTACTTCCTTTATGCTCTAGCTAATGATAACACAAATTGTGTTGTCACCAATTCATGTCCATGATCTCTGTTTTCTGACCGTGTGATGCTCGCTCCTCCATTGCCTACCTTCTCATTGCCTCTGGATTCATACGTACGGATAGATTTACGTGATACACCTTACGGTCTTAGATTCAATGATCCAGAGACACTGCACTTTTGCGGTATTCTGGAATACACGAAATCAATCAGTCAGTCAGTCACTCACTTTACCATGGAGGCACCTAACAGGTGGGCCACCGTTGCCTCCTATGAAGGACAGACACATTCTAAAATTGTACATACCTGTAGTTGTATTCCAAACTGCAAAACTTTTAGCCTTAAAACTAAAAATTTCATCGCTTATACTTTCAAGTTCCACATTATTTATGTGGGACTACATCTTAAAATGTTATTTATTTGTTCCTGTACTCAGATATAAATGCTTAATTAACCTACCTGCTCTTCGGCTGCAGTTGATTAGTAAACAACTTTCCACTAGCTGAACAAAACGGCGTCAAACATAATAGTACGTGAGTCGTCCAGCTAGCGGTGAGAGGAAAAAAAAAAGAGTTTACGTGTTGATAAATATAAGAAAACACTCTTTAGGAACAGCTCATCCAACAGGGAGCGGCTCACAAGAGAATTTCTTTCCTGGTAACTTCACTCTAAATTAAATATTCACTTCCTAGTTAGTTCCTCTTTCAATCTGCATTCTGATGGGACTGATAGACGAAACGGAAAGAACTATCATAACACTAATGTGTTACTTAAATAAATTTTACTAAAAGTTTTTAATATACGAAATTCAAAATGCCGTTTTGAGTGTATTTTTAAGTAAAATATTTAAGTTATAAATTTTAATGCTTAATTAAGTTAATGAGAAAAGAGTGGAAAGTGGATTCCTTCAAGAAGCCGCAAATGTTAGTTACTCCTTTGTCAGAAAAGCACCCACATGTGCTGTACGTCTATGTACGCTACGTTGCCAGAGAAAGTATGAAATTACAATACCCGCCACTTATTAAACTCACTGGCTAATAAACTCCGCCGCTTGTTACATTCAATTCCAGGAACCAAAACAATGCGTGCTAATCAGCAGAAAACCCGCCATTTATTAAACTCATATCCGCTTCTTCTAAAACTCAGATTAGCAAAAGACTGCTTCTTCAGTGCTAGAACATCTTATTTGTACCTATCAATAGCTTTTCGTAGTCCATTCATTTAATGTATTATGAACCATAGCTTTATCGTTCAGGTGTGTAGTTTTTCAATAAAATGGATTTGACTGGAATTTGCTTAGCCTCTGGTCCCTGTTTTCAGAGTTCTTTGTCTGCATTGGATTTCAAGAGGCTCAGTTTCCTTATCTTAACACAAATAAAAGCAATCCTCACTGTAAATGAGTGAGAGTTCCTTCTCGATTACCAGCTGATGGGAGGTGGAAGTGCAACTTCTTTATCTTATATTTTTAAGCTTCTCCATTCAAAATATTTCCTTTGGGTTAGATACATTAGGTTCGCAGAGAGTTATAATAAAGCTCTTAAAATGCTTCTTAGCAATATCGAATATCACCTATCTCTGAATGGGAAGTAATGGCGAGGGGAAAATATGGTCATGCTTGTGATCACGAAGTAGCAGATCGACTGAATATACAAAGGGCAATCTTTCCACTGGCTAGAAACTAAGTTTTGAAATTTGAATAAATCACTGGACGAAACATTTTACTAATTTGTTCTGTACTTAACTTGTAACATATCGAAAATACCAATTGTAAAGACCGAAACCTGAAAGAAAAAGATACTTTTGTTAAAAGATTTTGATGTTTTTGGTGACTGCAGCCAAAGTAAAACTACATTTAAACTCAGAATTTCTTAAACTACATTGTGCAATTGATTTAAACAAGGAATTGATGAAGAACTAATAAAAAAAAATGCAAATGTGTCAAGAAAGCGCAAAAATGACCGACATTCGACAGATGCTGAAATTACTTTTCTAAAATGGTTTCAAATTATAAAATCAGAAAGTGTTTCTACTTTTAGAACTTTTCTCGCTAATTTGCTAAATGCGGGAAGAGAATTTTGTATCAACTAAAAAATAGCTCACAAGATAAAATTCCAATATTGCTCATTGGAAATTGCATAGTGAGAAAGAAGATAACTGGATAAACTGATAACTGGATAAAAGGTGTTTTACCTGAGTTGCTAAATGAGTACCAGCCACACAAAATTTCTGATACAGACGAAACTGAACTGCGCCGTAGAACATTACCAGAACACACATTAAAATTTAAAAGTGAAACAGTTGTTGATTTAAGAAACTGAAGTGGATGTATGAGTTACTGTGTTATTAACGTGCAATATGGACCCAACAGTTAAGAAAACAGCATTGCTTGTCGGTAAAATCAGAAGATCTGGATATTTGAAAGGAGTTCAGAATTAACCTCTAACTTAACATAACAAAAAAACTTATGGGTGATAAGTAGTATTTTTACTGATTTTCTTTTGAAATAGGATAGATAATTGAAAAATGAAAAAATAACTTTACTAATTAGACAACTGTGCAGCACCCATACTTCTGATCTCTTCCTGAAAATGCAACTTGTTGTAATATCAGCTTTTCATAGGGTATTACAAAAAACCTTTCAAATGTCATTACCGAAAAGCTATTCAGAAAATGATAAACGGAACTGAATTTTATGAAATTGAAAATGCTCCGAAGGAGATAAGTAAGTCGATATCTCTCACAGAGGCCATGCATATTATGATCAATGCAAGTGGGTTAATTTATCAGGTTCAATGTTCCGCCTTACTTTCTTTGGGAACATGCACAGACCTGACTCGGAACAGGGAGCTTACTAAAGCTATGTTCAATAAATGTGGGAAGTAGACAAGATACACAGGAAGGGTATACAAAACCCTTTATTTTTCACTCTTTACAATAATTTCCGTACTTCGGAATACAGAGACCAACTACTTGTGGTCTGAACGTAAGAATATAAAAATATTAACTAAACTCTAACTTAAATTTGGAATAATAAACAAGGGCCTACGTGGAAGATTGGCCGTATATTAACAGGAAGCCGTATGTAGTACAGAGAACTGTTAACACTACAATACGTTTAAAATTATCAAGAGGATTAAACCTCTGGCCTGGAAGGCAACCAGCAACCGAGTGAAACTGCTAAGGCAAGCGGCCTGCTTCGACTAACTCCTTCCTCTCTCTCGCTTGGCAAAAAGCCACAACTTAAGTACTTGGCGTTCGCCAGACAAATTTGCATAAATAAGTTAAAGCTTTTAATTCTGGCCGGAAGTAGAAAATAAGAAGTGATAGTAAAGATTTAAAATAAAATAAACGTTAGTAAAACTTAAGATCCTTACAAATTTCCTAAAATTAATTTAAAACTTTTCGAAAATGTCGCTAATATATAAAAGAAGCCTCAGAAAACTTGCAAGCTATAACTAATGTATGAGATAACAGTGAGAGAAGTTACGTTATTTTTATAATTTTGTTATTTCGCCAAAAATATTGACACGACGTGTATAAAAACTGACTATGAAAGTGTTAAAAGGAACTGACAGAGAAAGTGATACAGGAAAAGTGATAACAGGCTAGCAATCTATCGAATCTAGAAAAGCACTGTAAAATTGTAAGAAAAACTCTTGAAAGGTGCTGATTATAAAAACTACCAGCAGTTTTACAAAATTGAGACTAGAATTGAAAAATTGTTGAACAGTATGAAACAAACCCAGAAGAGAGAAAATTTGAGCAAGAACGTATTATAAAAGTTTAATTTTAGCACTGATTTTTAATTATTAATTTAAGAAAAATTATTGAATTAGTTGTTAGCGATTACTTTACTTGAAAATTTTAAGACTGATAGGCCAATTTGCAATCCGCAAATCGCCGTCTATTAAACTCATATACTTAATAAACTCAAATATGTTTGGAAAGGAAGTGATTTTAATAAGCGGATGGTATTACATCAGAAATTCTGTGGTAACAATAATAATAGCAGTATTTAGTTAACCATAAAACAGGCTGTTTATATGAATAACTGCTTACAGACCATTGAATGTCACCTTTTTCAAATAAGGATATGTTTTGTTATATTATCAAAAACTTGACGGGTTTCGCTAACTTGTGAAGTCACTTGTGCTTTTCTATGTCTTCCGTGCCATTTTCTGTTTCTGTGTACAATTTTGCATCTTCTTTTTGAAACATCTGCTGTGATAAATGGAATTTCTTTCATAAACGAGTAAACTAAGAGGATAAAACATTTGGCGGAAATTTAATCTTCAAGGGAGAAAAGACAACACGAAAAATAAATAAGTCGATATAAGGAAAAAAAAAACGATCTTGAGAAACAAATAGTCCTTGTGGACAAAAGTTCAGGAAAGCCACTTAAAAGCTTTAGAAAATTAGTGAATCCTCATAAATTCCTAGGCAGTTTTACTAAATCTTGAAAACAATTTGCATATAATTTTTAATTTCCAGAGTATTTTACCAAGTAATGTTTTTTATTATTATTATTATTTGAAGAAGTAAAAAGAATATGAGTGTTATGGGATTTTTAATTACTCCTACATGTGCTTCAATATACTCGTATAACAATCAATGCAATCATTAATATCGCTAAAAAAATGTAGGGTCGGCTAGAAAAATATGGCTAGAATTTTAAAAAGTTCATTCAGCTAAGACAGGACGTCCGTATATTTAAAGAATCTGGTGCTGCTGAATAAAATTTTATGCTTCTAGAAGAACTGCATTGGTCCAGTTTCTCTGATACTTGAATCTGGAATTTCTCATTCATACTTTCACACCTCATCTATCAAAACTTGCCTTGTTTTGCCGCTTTTTGCAATCACTGGGATGTAATTTTTAGTAGTTTTTGAGTAATACGATTTCCTAATCCTTAGCATTCTTTTTTCAGTCACAGTGTTTTTATTATCGCCAGTTGCCAATTGTTACTGATTGGAAGAAGTTAAGTTAAATTACCCCGTGATCTGTTAAGACAGCTCTAGCAGTTTCGATAATTTTTCAAGAATGAAGTTTTCCTGTTGCTATTCATCAATAGTCCGGAATGTTGCCTGTGTTGTGGAATACTTATTTTTATAAAATGTAGCTCTGTTAAAAAAAGGTTTTTGAAGGGCCAGGTACTTCTTACGAGTAAAAAAGAAAACTTATTAAAGATAAGAGTATAACTAGTCAGCAATTTGAAATCCACGAAAAGCATCCAAACAAACATCGTACAAATTTCGACTATGAGCTACTGTACGCTTTTTGAGTTTAATTAAACAACTTACAATAGAAAATAAGTAAGTGCGTAGAATAGGCTGCATATCAACAAAGTTGAGAAGGCGGAGCTGTGTGACGTTCATAAACGGGTGGGACTAAGCTTGTGACGTCACAATGTATTCTCCATGGACCTTATAAGAAATTCTCGCATTTACACTACGCGTACTTTCTATTTTCTCTTAAAAATAACAATAATTAATTGTTTATTATTGTAAATTAATATCAAATTCTTTACTTTAAATTTACATTTATAACATTTAAGCTTAGGCGTTACTGAAAATAAGTATAATAAATTGTTTATATTTAAAATTACTATACAGTGAGCGAATTCTACCAATTATTAAAACGATGAACAACGTCTCTAATACTTTTATTTCATACTGATTCAGTATTTTCAAAGATTTTTAAGCTTCAGCATTTATATAAATAAAAAAAGATTTTTTAAAATTTAAATTCATATTGTGGAACATTTCAGTTTTATCATTTTTACAAACCTTATTGCTACGTAACGGCATAATTCCTTACATACCAGTAATTAAACAATTTTCATTATTATCTAAAAATTTTAATCTTTTCATTAATAAAAAAGAAGAATATTTTTTATCGCATATGAACATCATTATATAGCTTTCATATCTTCTAAAATTCCTAAATCCCGCCATATTCTCTGTAGATATACTAGAATTCTACGCATAAATAATTCACATACGCATACATATTATCAATGAACTCATATTATCAAGTGCAATTACGATACCAAGCACTACGTATTAAAATAATAAGGTAAACGTAACTTATAGGGTTAAAGTTTACAGTTTTGCTACTGTTGAGTAGATCGTCGGACTATCGATATTTAGCGTAAGTCGGAAAGCATTATTAACATGTCAAAACCAAACAATTAAAAATGCAATTTAAATAACAAAAAAGATGTCTCAAATATGAATTAACACAACTATACAAATTTAAAATACACAAACGATATGTTAAACATTGCACATAAAAAAAGTTACATTACTGCTCGGCATCACGTACAACCTCGTTTCCCCTTGTACACAACGATCAGTATTCGCTCAAAAAACATCAAAGAATTGCACAAAATCGATGTCCATTTACACATCGATCTATTTTCACTTAAAAAAAAAAAAATCAGAGAATTGCACAAACTCGGCATCGCGCACAACCTCGGCATTGCGCACTACACAGGTTTTGGCTATGTACACGTCGATTTGTTTTCAATTGAAAAAAATAAGGCATTGAATAAACTCTGCATTACTCATATATTCAGAAAGCTACCTTCACTTAAAAAAAAATCAGAGAATTTCAGAAACTCGCGCATAACCAACTCCATTGATTCGAGTTGTAAAAAAAAAAAAAAAAAAAAAAAAAAAAAAAAAAAAAAATGTTTCTAGAAAAATGACACAAAAACAAAAATAAAGCTACCAGAATGAAGTAACTACCGAACATTCAAATTGTCATATTTGACAAGCACCCGATATTTTAATAATAAATGAAATTTATCTTCAGTCTCTCCTTTTGCTCCCCATCACATTCTCCTTCAAGCACCCCACCCAACACCACATTCTTCTTCAAGCATAACTCTATGCACACTTCCCTACCAAACGTTTCCCAATTTGTCACCGTATTTTTAGCAATACGTAATTCCGATTGCATAAAATCATTCCCGCACTTACCCAATCACATGTAGGTAACTCGCAAAATACCACACATGCTCAATTTACTCTTTGTAAACCACAAGTGCTTTCGAACAGACCTTATAATTCGATATTTACATTCGCCTCCAGTAAGTCTACACATTCACTCAAAACCATCTATACAGTTCTTTCGCTCTATTAGTTTCATATCAGTTTCACAAATTAGGCATTTATACGGTCTTGCAATCAAACGTTTCTCCATACACTACTCAATCATTCGCTCCAACTGATAAAAAAAATCCAGATTCAGATAATCATCCATTCTGCGGAAAGCATCGAATCAGACACACTCATCAATAATCAAAATGCTCTTTAAGCAAAAGAATACTTTTCTGTATTTTGAGAAGTTACGGTTATAATTTTTAAATCATGCATTCAATATTGTTACGAAATCTACAGGCGCGGTAAGATGGCTTCCCCGCAAACCAGTTTTAGGGTTGCCATAAAATGGCAAAGGACGGGAGGTTTGTCACATTTGGCGAGAAATCGTTAATTTAGCGACAAAAATTGGCGGTATACAATGGACGGTTGGAGAACCTTCTGGAACGAATTCTTACCGGTTTAGCCCAGAATGTTCCCGAACACAAGCCGAGAGCTATATAAACCCTGCTGGTCCGCAGTCAGGGAGTGTGCGTCTCTCAACGAGTGAGTATGTCTCGTCTAGCGAGTCAATCCCTGCGGAGGCGATCCCGTTGACAGCCGGCCAACGAGTGCCGATTGGGTCGTCTAGTGCACCGAAAGAGTCTCATAGAGTATCGCGGTTAGTGCATCGTCGAGAAAGCGTGCTGAGCTCCGGAAACGACTGAACCGAGAGTCAGGAGCTGTGCTCTGTGTGTCGTAGAGTGCATCGCGAGTTGTAGCGTGAAGAGTCTCGAGAGTACGTGGAGTTCCGAGAACGACCAAGCAGAGTCGGGAGCTGTACTCCGGAAAGCAGAGTCGAGTGCTTTGTAGGAAGCTTTCTCCACCGTTATAGCCTGATAGTGTGAAGGCTGTGTCGCTGATTGTGTCAGCGTGTTTATAGTAGATCTTCGACGACTGTAAAAAGTGTTATTGGAGCTGTCCTGATTAGTATTGGCTAAATAAAGTGTGTTTCGATACTTCATAAAGTGTCGTCATTATTCACTCCAAATCTACACAAACCCCGTACGAACGTGAAGGAAGGAAATAACGCAACAACTGGTGTCAGAAGAATAAGAAACAACGTAACAATATTTTCAGTCGTTTGGTATCTTAGTAAGAAATTTGTCAGAGATAACACGTTGCGTTAATCCACCATTCATGTTTTACAGATCAGTCGGTCTCAATTAAATAAATAATATCGAAATTATTACAGCTTATTTAAACGAACGTCTGCCTGTTTACAAGATTATAACTGCAGTTTTGAAAATGTGCTGCTTGTACAAACACTCCATAATATCATGTATTGAGTGACATACTAGATGAACATTTCTTTGCAAGTCTTATGAAAGTTTGCAGATTTTCTCCAGCTTTCTTCGACGTCACTTTTTTGTTCTGCATATCGTCGTCTTCCTTCCCCTCCTTCTTTTCCTCTCTTCTCTTTTGCAGTACATGTCGGATTATTCTGTCGTCATCTTGAGAGAACATGACTGAAACAGAATAGTCTGCATCCACCCAAACCTGCACCTCTTCTTCACTTTTACTTCTTTTTCGAAATAAGTAAATAAATCCATGATGTCAGTCACTGGCGTCGAACGTGTTTTAAAACCAACAGAGCCTTCGTCATTCGATTCGTCATCTGTGAGCATGATCATAGGCCAAATTTTACCAAACAGCGATCTTAAGTAATTTTCTTTAGATCTTTCCAAGCCATGGGTAAAGTAAATCTGATGTCTTTCAATGCGACTTTTTTCTGAAAATCATGAAGACTACTTTCAAAGTTCATACATTGAAGCATAAAAAAGGATCGGTAATTCATCTTTACATTCTAGATAATTATTTGGTCTATTGGTTGGATTGTTGACGTGTTATGTTGGCGACAAAAACTTAGCATAAATGTTTTCCACATTTAAATATTCAGAGGGTTAATATTATATATTTTTTTATCTCATAGGCCTAAATTTCGGATATAAATTTAGACCTTCAGTAAAACTTTTTTTTTTTTTTCTTTTTTATGTTGCCGGTTAACTGGGTGATTTCATTATTTAATCGGGCGCATTTTTTGTGGAACTTTGAAAATTTTAAAAATTTTTTTAGTTGGGTGACTTTGAAAATTCGAAAACTTTTTTCATGAATTTAAAGCAATCTTTGTTGGTGTGCGTATAAAATTGACAGAGAATTGAAAATTCCCATTAATGAGGCGAATTTTATGTCGGAAAAGGCGCAATTAATAAACTTGCAATCCCTAATAAGTGTTGTTCTGCTAAAGCGATAGAGAAAGCTTCTTCAGTTGAAGAATAAGAATTACTTTAATGCTTCCATGTACATCAAAATTTGTCAGTTTAGTTAGTGATCAATTCTAACCCTATTCTTTCTACAGTGTTTAAAAGCATTATCTTACAATATTGATTTTGTAGAATTGTACTTAGCAGATAACGCTGTAATCATTTTTTCCTTCTTAATATTTGTATTTTATTATTTAATGTATTTAAGTGATGTACTTTCGTCAAAATGTCGAAATATTTTTCCTGCTTCATTCTTCTTGTAGAATCATAGCGTCTCTCTAAAGTAATATCAGAAACAGTCTAGGGTTAAATTTTGCCGAAATTTAATGGCTGGCAAGTAGTCTTCCTAAGAAATCGCCTTAAACAATTCTAGTTAATCAATACCTGTGAAGATAGAACAGAAGAACTCCAAGAATTGGTGATACAATTTAGATTATAATAGGAATCTTAGTTACTGATGATAATATGAATTTTGCCGGGATCCATTTCATTCTTGGTCAAGAACATCTGGAGTAAATGAAATGCGAGAATTTCAGCATTGAACAATATTTGGATTTAGCAAGCGTCAAAGCTGAAAAATATATTCCAAATTAAGTACGCAGTGTTAAATGGCTTAAAATCATTCTGTGGCTTTCAGAATTCGTCGAAAATTTAGTTATATCATTGCTCTGATCCAGAATTCAGTCAAGGATTTTTGAGGAAACTTAGGTTTGAAGTTTGAGTCACTCGATAGCTGAGCAAATTCTTCTTGGGCTTTATGCGATAGTCTAATCTTATTAATGGCAACCAAAAGTAGTTTTTGAAATCAAGATAACATTTTTGACAGCAAAATTTCATGAAATCGTTATCAAAATCGAATCCCGTGTACTGTGTTTATAAGGTTTCGAGTGATCTATAATAATTTTTGCAATTAAAGTATTACAATTTTTTTTTTTTTTTCAATTATAAAATTGTCGAGAGTCGAAAACATTTTAAATGAATCATTTTCCATCCCATTCTTCCAAATATTGAACTTTTTTAATAAAACCTTTAATTTTATTATACAAAGTTAATTTCCTTGATGAGACAAGATGAGATCGTTTAGTCCTTCACAAAAAATCTGACGAATAGAATAGCTTTGACATTTATGAGTCATTTCGAAAAGGCCAGAAAGCTAAGATTTTTGTTCAATTAAAAATGTAATGATTCCGTTTATAATAACATTAATCTTTCTGGACACCAAACTTATTTCTGAATGTAATAATATTTTTTTATCTTTGGTGTTCATGTCTTTAAAGAGATTTGAAAATAAACAGGAAATAAACAATGAAACACAAAAAATACTGTAAATCAAATGTATAAAAAATTTATTCGGAAGAGATTAAACTATTGAAATAAAATGTAGAAGCTCTAGTGGGAGTTTTTGTCTGAAGAAATCAAAAAACATAAAGATGCACAAATCCGAATAAAATAAATAGATTAAAATATAAAAGAAAGAATTTAGGCAGTTTGAATTTCATTACAGCCTATTTATTACTGTGTTAATGGCTAATGATCATGCATAATAAGACTAACCTGAGCTTTCATTTGCATAACATAAATTGAACAAAAATAATTTATACTGAATTCAGATATATTGATACTGGTGTCTTCTTTCTTACTAAAGCAGCCCCCTTAGTACAACAGCCTTTGGCGACATTTAAAACTTGCGTTGAGCTTTTCAGTGTGGAGTTAACGGAGCCCGCTATCATATCATTGATGTATGTTAATATCTACAGTTATTAGTAAATTATTTTTTAAACAAATTTCGATTCCTAATTCTTAAAGCACCTTATAAGTTTCTTTTATTTTTTTAATTTGTGTTATATTTAAAACACGATAGGGAAAACCCTGATTAAACCAATAAAAACAAGCTTCTAAAGCAAGAATTATTAGAAAATTAATCAGTTGATGCTGATGCTAATTTGTGACAATGGACCATACATCAAACGGAAATGCAAAGTAAAAAATGAAAGATTAAAAATATTTTAAAAAGTTCTCAAATGATGACATTTATGTTAGAAAATTATATCGATGGTTGTTAGCTATCATGCTCATTTAGAAGCATGTATATTAAAATGTAACAATGACAAGATACGTAAATAAAAATTAATTGTGTTTTTTTAGTTTGATATCATATCATTGCATACCTATTTTTTAAACTTTGCTTAATTTTGTATAATGTGTTATAGCTGAAAAATCCTTTTTTGATATAAATATTTTTAATACTTTTAAAATAACAATTTTAAGCTACATTTTTACATTTATTGATTTACACTTTTACACGATTCTAGAACATAAGCAATAACAAAGAAACTGATTATATCCTTATGATAGTTAAATAAGTGTAATAAAAGCATAGTTAAATAAGTGTAATAACGTCATTCTACATATGTAAAATATTCCTTAATTTTATGCAGTTACTTTTAAGGCATTATTTTTCATTATTGGTATCATTTCTCTTTTTAATCTTAAATGTGATAGTACAGAACAACATTTCGAAAACCGATGTTTTAGATACTGCGACGTAAAACGCGCACCTATAAATTCAAACTACATTTTTTTATTTTTATGTATATTCGCCATATAACGCGCACCCTTTTCTTTGTGAAGAAACCTGACAGAGAAAATGCGCAATGCTCAAATCTTTTGAAGTCATTCATTCGAAGATTTTTTTCCAGGCTTTCGAACAATGACATACTGAAATGACAAGCGATAAGAGGAACAATATGTGTGGGGTGAAATGCTTGAGAGAGTAAATATATCTGCAAGGAGGGAGGGTTATATTCAACGCAGATGTGCACAAGAATGTTATTCTAGGGTTACGAGAAAAGGAAGATGAATTTGGGATATGAATGTACTTCCGACCCGAATGAAGATGCGGAATTAGGAGTCTGATGTTTTCTCTTTCTGTAGTCATTTAAAAGTGTGATTTTCAAATGAAAGCTCTAGTAAATCGCATTTGTTGTAGTTGAAAATACAGTTGATCTAGTGCTCCGTTTTAGTAGTAAATATGGCTTCTGCCAAACGAAATATAGTGTTGGTTTCAATTGCTAAATCATTCTTCATTTTGCGAAAGAAAAGGGAAATTGTGCTGCAGCAAGAATGTTTGGTTTTGGTGAAGCTCAGTACGTGAATTGAAGAAAAATGAAAACACTGTAATTAATATGTCAAAGAATAAATATGCTTTGTGTAAAGAAGAAACGAAATGGCGTATCCTAGAAGGAAGTGTTGCGAAGTGGGTTCTATTAAATCGCCAGAAACAGCATTTAGGTACATGTAGTTACGTAGTTAGGTACAAGTATTTATTTTTGCATGCTTATCTTTTCCTTTTATATTTGTAAATCTATCCTTTTTATATAAGAAATATAACGCACACCTCTAAATTTTGATCTTCTTTTCTTTAATTTATTTAAATTTATCTATATACCTTTTGATCTTATTTAAGTGCGCTTTATACGCCGGAATATACGGTACTTACTGAAGGGGTAAAATGAACCATTTGAATAACCCAATGTGATATTTTTTAATATCATAATTTAATCACTTATTCAAAAATAAGCTTTTTACTAAACACATATTATGATTTTATTTAAAACTCTTAATAATGAATTAGGACGTTAAGAATTTCTTTTCGTTTGTCTGAGTTTAAAGCAACAATATTTTTGAAATCCTTGGTTCTGAAAAAATGCATATTTCCATGTCTGCAAAAAGGCGACTATCTCGCCAAAAATAGTTGGTGATATCTTTTTGCGAATCCTGTACGTCTTAAATATCTATTCCAAGCAATCATATCTTTGAAATCCTTGATTTAAAAAAAAAAAAAAAAAATGCGTATTATCTTGCAAATTAACTTCTTAACGAAAAGACTCGCTACTTGGGGTTGGTGTTTCATATATATATAACATGGAGACAAGTTAATTTTTTCCTTCTATTTCTGCTTCCCATGGAGAAAACTTCATGCTTTTCACCTCCGCCAGGCCCGTTTGAGACTCATTAAGGAGCTGGTAAGAGCAGGATAAATCTTCTGTTGTGGACCATTATGACACAAAAGTATCAAAATTAATTTTTAGTAAAAGGCATTCCATGAAGACATCTCTTCCACTAGACTGATAGTTTTCGTGTCCCTACAATTAATCAAAAGTCAGTCTTCTTCAGAGGCGGAGGCCTAGTTGAAAATACTACGATACTTTTATTAAAATTCAGTTTTAAATTACGTATTGAATCAGATCCGCGTTCATCTTCTCAATAATTATCGTATTATTTCTTTATCGCCGAAATATGTAATTAGCAAACGCTTGTCTGTTCCAGTTATGCTAGGTAATAGATACAACAAGAGCTATCAAACTTCGATCATGAGCTACCGGTATGTGACCACAACGTTTTTGGTAACTTACATAAAAATATTTTTCTTTTAAATTGATATTAAACATCGGTATAATAAATACATGGTTATATAATAAATTCAAATCATAATTTCTTAAGTGACGTGATAAATAATGCTATAGCTATAAGTTGCCTTAAAAGTGAAACAATTCGGCTGTTCCGAACACTTTGGATGGGATTTGTAAGCTAATAGCAACAAGTTTAAAACAACATATTACGAATAATTATTGCATGCTATTGGCCATGAATTAATTCAAGTTTAATATAGTAGCTCCATAAAAGGGATCTTAATAAAATATGCCAATTTTTTTTTTTTTTTTTTTTTTTTTTTTTTTTTTTTTTTTACTTTTTTAGCCTATGAGATGTTATAACGCTTTAATCGCTTCCACATTTTCAAGGAGCAAATTTAATTTCAAATTCTGAATTTAAAATGTAATATATTTAACTTCAAGTTCCCAGTAATGTTCAAAATATATATTTGAGAAATAATGTCATAATTATTTTCAGATTATAATCATCAAATTTGTGAACTTCAATGCTTTGTGAAAATGAATATCAATTAAAATAACAAATGAAAATTTTCATTAATTAGCGCCGTAGTTTAAAAGATTGATAATGTGAAATTTCAACGACATCAAATTCTCATTTTTAATGACAGTTATCTTTTAGGTAACTTATTTCGATCAAGTGTATGAATAAAATTTATGTTAGTACATCTAGTTTCAGGAATTAATCATTATAGTATGCTTACAGAGACTGTCAAACATTTCGGACTAGGAAATATGCAAAATCAATTGGACCTTCACCGGAATTCGAACCACGAATCTTTCAATTCTCATCCTGGCGTACTTACTGCATACACAACGACAGCTTATGCGGCGAGGGGGGGGGGCTGAACTAAGTTCTTACATTCTTCCCCAAATAAAGGGTGACTAAAAGAAAGAAACAAACTCCTTTGATCAAACAGGTGGTGACACATAATCGTCCACAGCATTTTAATTAGATCACTACTGCACAGACTATTAGACTTTTTTTGGAACTGGAATCCTGAGAAATTATTATGGCCCATAGGGATGGAAGCTTATATATTCAAACTGCTAGCTGCTTTAACCACTTAAACCACAAATGCACGCACAGGGAGATGTTGCAATTCCTTAAATACTTAAATGAAAACTTAATAAGACAACAGCACAACATTACTGAATCTTAAAAATTCTAGCAAAGTGGAAAATCCATAGTTCTTAATTTGGGAAATGAAGTGCCAATATGCTAGTTTGATCGCAAAATTCTTCAAAACAGTTGTTAAATTAACTGAATGTGTACTTTTAAAAATGACCTCAAGAATATTTTCTATAATTCATTTTACAACAACAGGTATGTGAGTGATAAAACGTTATTACATTAGTAGGAGATTATATTTATTCATGTCGTAGTAACCCTACAATAATCTGCGAGAGCGAGCCAGATGCTCCACTTAGATTAATCATTAGCTTTTACAAATTATGATCATAATTAGAAGATCATCGAAAAAGTCTCTTGACGCTAAGTTTGTTGAATTAAAAACCTATATAATAAATACATAATTATGCAATAAATTTAACTCATAATTCGCCAGTCACGGAATGTGCCTTAAAACTGGAACACCGGTATTGGAAATTATTCAGAACTGTAATGGAAATCTCTTCAGCTATATAATGTAAAATTAATTAGAAACACAAGTGGCTTGCCTAAAAGACTACGACTACTCAAAGTGCAAAATCTATTTGAATTTTGTCTCGATAGAAAGGTACGTTGACATTTTCAGAAAATTTATCATCATAAATTTGATGAGTAAATTGTTAATAACTACATTAAACAAGCATTGTATAATGCCAGTTTATTTTGAAAAATTGTGAAAGTGCTTTAAATAGATAATTGATAATCAAACAACTTAAAATTTTAGAATTAATTTGATAACCATATAAATACATATACTACTATAATATTAATATGCTGCATTGCATATTTACGTTGTATGGTTATGTAGAATATTTTACGTAAAGAAACTATAGGTAAAATTTAAGTAGAACGCATCTTAACCCGCAGAAAAACGCAAAATAATCTTCAGAACGAGGGAGAAGCGATTGCATTCGGATTGCTTCTAACTCTAACCCCATCTCTGGAAAGAGGAAGGGGTTAGAAGTAATTTGGGCGAATTGGTATCAGAGGGGAAGAGGAAACCATCAAAGAGAAATAAAATTGTTACCCGTAGATGTAGGAAAGAATTTTAAGACGAAACATCATTTGGGCGAAAAAGCGTGGACACGATATGACCGATGGGTTTAGCCATTCGCGACAAATATTTATGGAGCAAGTATTCAACCATTGAGATGGGGAGGGGGCATTTAGAGGTGCAGTTTATAATTTTAGCGATAAAGTTTGCCAGTTTTGTTAACTAACAACAGTATCCACTTTAATAAAAAAGTGCCATTGTATTTTATTAAAATGGATAATTTGATTAATAATATTTTATTGAAATGATGCTCTATCAGTGGCAGAGTAATTAAGAACGCTGAATGTTGACAGTTCGACCCGGGTTCGAACCCAGGCAAATGGGCTGGCAGCATGGTTGATTTTCTCTATGTGTAGCATGAATACAAGCAAGTTTCCCTTAAAAGTCCTCCCCGAAGGCATCTCTCACTTTAGGCAAATAGCCCTTGTATTCTTCGTCATCTTCAAATAAACTTATTAAAATCATAGTTAATGAAATACAGTAGCTTCTTTGACATAAGAAAACCCGCACATGCATGCATTACATCCACATCATGTAAACTGTCTATTTAAACATTTTATTTTTAGTGTTTTGTTTAAGAGCTCAGTTTTGTATGCAAGATAGAATAAAGCGTCATCGCTGTTTGCTATGTTTGCGATGTAAGATTACAGGAGAGGGGGTGGATTTTACATTGTTAACAATAGTAAATTTTCAAACTTCTTGATTTAAAGTTGTACGATGATCTAATAATCTAATCTTGAGTATCTAATAAGAGCTACACCGTCAGAAACAGTATATTTTAATTAATAAACTACTGCCCGCCTTGAAACAAGAGCAACTGTTTCATTAAATGAATAATTAATTCTTACGGCATACTGAAAATAAATTCCTGATTTCGCAAAACTTTTCATGAGAACAGCAGTAAAGATTTCAAGTTAAGATTTCTACATGCAACATTAAAACTGTTCCATAATAAAAAGGATCGATTACTTCCAAAATTCTTATTTAGTCTTCTAAATTCTTAACAGTATGATTTAAGGTGAGGCGGCATTGCTTACTACCAGAAACTAAATGTTTTTATTCTGCTTTCTCCCACAGTAAAATCGTTCCTGTCTTTCCTCTCCCAAAATACTTTACTCACCTACTATATTTTTACACATCAGAAAACATTATATTTATGTTTATCTCTTTAGCTTACGTTCATACACAAAAGAGTTGCCCAGCACTACCCACCGTCTGCTAGGCGGAAACCCCCTTCACACTGAATGAGGAAATTTGGAAGCATAAGGGTTAGTATAGTTCAGCCGCATTTTTCAGCTTAAAAGCAGTTTTTTTTTTTTTTTTTTACCTTCGACATTTTTTATTCCTTTTTCACTGATTAGGACACTTTTCAATATTTGCTGCAGATAAAGAATTACCTGTATGATCTGTATGCAGAAATACCGTAAATGTAGTTGTCTGCTGGAAGAGAAAAGGGGGGATAGGGTGACAATGAAGAAAATATCGCGGCAGACTTCATATGTAATTTAAGTATTCCAATATCTAATAATGAAGCCTTTGGATACAAGAAAAATGGGAAAAAAAGTAAAAAATAAAAGTAAAGACGTCTTTCCCATCTTCCTTCTGATGAAAAACACCAAAGGTCATTGCTGAAATCGTCTGTAAAGAATCCTAATTCAAACTACATACAGTTTATCTACATATTTTATCTCGGTATTTCATATCAACGCAGTATTCAAAATACTGCTTTTATGATGCAAAAAACAGATTTTTTTCATAAAATTCGTATGCTCTATGTATATCAAGATGTATCAGTCCATCTTGTAATTTAATGTGCTGGTCCATCGTATTAGCCATTCTTATGCTCATATAATTGGATTTTATGACATTAATTGACATGTTGTTTCTTTCATTTAATATGTACCGAAACGAAAGAAAACAATCCAGTTATTGCAAAAGCAAGTCAGGCAAACGCCATTTTCCTCGAACTGCTGTTAGCCATCAGCAAGAAATGGCAGGCGGATAGAACTTTTCCCCCCCGCAGAGAATCGATGAGCAGCCAGCCATTGCGCTTTCCCTCGCAGGTGAAACCGCCATCGACATTTTGTGCTGGAGGTACAGTCAAACGTCTGTCGCATTTACGAATGCAGAAAGAAAGACCTACTAATTTTTTCGATGCCATTTGAACTAACGAGACCTAGAGGATATAAGTTAAACATGTTCAACGCGTCTACCATGAAACGTTCGAGAATTCCTCTGGAACGAGGATAATCTCCAGAGTTGGAAGAATGAATGGTACACCCGTAATTCGGGTCACGTGATGGCTTCCCCCTGCACAGATAGGCGGATGGCTTGAATCAGCCGTAGTGGTGGTATCTCAGTTGCCCGGAATTCGCTGAAGACGTCGGCAAGCTGCTGTTGCGCTGGTGGAGGGTGTTAATTGGTAAGTGTTTTTTAGGTACTTGATATTTTTAATCAACAGTTCAAGGATTACGATGATTAATCTTAAAGTACTGAGTTCATCGTGGAAGCAATAGTTGTTGTTGTTATGCCTATTCCAGCTGTTTGGAACTTAAAAACAAGTTCCGCGTCGGCGATTGTTCGGTTCATGGCGTTCCCTTTTTGCACAAGCTGTGATCGGTTGCTAACTTAGTTGGCACTTCGATCTGTTGCAACTTCAACTATCCCGTTAAAAATAATTAAATTCTTGAAGTGGATGCAGATGGTTTGTGAAACAATGAATACTTCTGAGAATTGTCGGAGATTTTAACTACAACGTGTGGAAATTTGATGTTGCTGAATGTTTATATGAAAATTGTTTGCAAGTTTAATGATCTGAGCTAACTTCTGGTGTTTACAGTTGATTCCGATATTGATTTTTGTGTTAGCATTTTAAACTCACTGTTTTTTTTTTTTTTTTTTTTAATATAAGGCGTATTTACACTATATGGATTAATTATTTAAAATAATTTAAAAGACATCTGGCTAACTTATTTTTTCACATTATTGATTGATGTATTAAATGTTTTATATTTCAATAATACATATTCAAAGCTATTTTCGTTTTCCATATTCTGTTATTACACTCAGATTATGGGACATGCAGTAATACTTTTAATTAATTCGTTTGAACTTTACCATTAAAATGCAAGATTTTATTTTTACATATAGTTGTAATTTGTACATTCAGCATACTGTATATTGCACATATTGTTTGATTTTAAATTTTACTTTTAATTCAGTTTAAACTTTATGGTTGTATTTGTTATAGACTACTATCATATTTCATCCCAATGGTAAATCATTCTTTATTGATTTTAGATTTTTTCTTTATAATACTTGTTGTCATTAATTTTTTTTAATATTGTTTGGTGTCTGTAAACACATTGATTTCACTGTAAATGAAAAACTATTCCTAAAAAGAAAGCCATTTATAAAATACATTTTTGTTATAATAAAGCATTAGTAATTAAGTAGCATTAATTTTTAAAAGTTATCAGGTTATTAAAAAGAATGAATTACAGTTTTATTTTCATTATCATTGACAAGACTTGTATTTCGGTATAGTTTTGTTTAAATAAATAAGTATACATATGCAATATCACTGCATGATTTGGAGAGGTAGCGAAAGCTGCCAATAGTCATATGGATCAAATTTTCAATGCTGATATTTCATTCTGTGTTTAATTCCTAGCTTCTTGAGAATTCATTCTGCACATATATGATATAAAAATATGATAGTTATCCATCCGAAGGAAGATTATTTTCAGGAGCCATGTTGTTATAAATGTATTTGTTTTTATTCTGTTCAAGTTAGCTGAAGCTTAGATGCTTAAAATAATGTAGCCCTTAAATGCTTAAAATAATGTAGCCCTTAAATGCTTGTTTACTTATATTTCTTATCTTATTCATTTTAGAAAAGAAGATCAGAACCTGATTTCTTCAGTTTAAACAAGAAACGTGTATTCGACAATCTTTTGATGTTGTATATTTGTTTGTCTATGTAAGTGTTACTTCATATTTAATAATCTTAAGTAAGTCTGTTATATTTTAAAGCATTGGTTTTCAAATATTTTTTTAGATTGCACTCTTTAGTCTAAAAAATGACTAAAAGTGTCATGCATTTTTTTTGAATTATTACTTTTTTGCTGTGATTGAACCAGGATTTTTTAGAATAATTTTAATTCACTGAAAAAAAAAATATGTGAAATAAAAATAGAATTTCAAATGTAAAAAAATCTACAAATTTTGTATAATCTCAATATACTGAATTAATTATAGTAGTAGTGTACTTATCTTTGTGTAGGTGGACACAAAGCTGTAGAAATTGGAAATAATTGTGTTACATTTAAATCACTGCAATGTAGATTGTTGAGTTAGTCCAAAGTTATGTGGATTTATGGTCATAAAATAAAAATTTGTACATTAAAAGTAGGAAAAGACTAATGAAATTATTTTTTACATTTTTCAAGCATTTGTTTTCTGTTGGTTTGTTTTTAAAACTTTAGAATTTTGTAGTTTGAAGATAGTACTTATAATCATCACTTTCTGTACACCATATTATTATTCAAACTTCAAATTTTTATCAAATATTATTTATTTAGTGTTGTCTACATTATTGTGAGCAAATGTTCTTTAAGAGACTTAATTTAGGAGATATCATTGATTTCATAATTATTCTTTCATTAGTAATCGTCATTTAAATTTGTCATCATGCCCATCGTCCATTTCTTGTAAGATTTCATTTTTCATATTGTGGCTTACTAGTAGCTGAGTGGGTAGGGTTTCTGAACGTTGTTAATTTGACCCATGTTCAAATCCCAGCTGACAGGAGCATGAGAGTAGGTCAGTTTAGTGGTTTTCTTCATGTGTAATGTGAATACGAGCCAATTCCCTTTAAGTCTTCTATGAAAGCATCTCTTTCCATAGGTAGGTGGCTGTCATGTATTCTGCCATAACCCAAAAAAGCAAATTGTAATTTCTCTGCATAAAAATGCAGTTCTTTTAAGTTCACCTTTATTTGACTGACATTTAATTCAGAAAATTCATCTCCTCTTGTGACTATAAAAAGTGAATAAGATTTTAAGTTGTATCACTGATTTATGAAAGTGGATTTGGAGAGAAACTTTTTGCAGTTACTGGTCTTATTAACTAAATTTTGCTTTTAAAATTTGTAATTTAAAACTAGTAATTTTTTTCAGAATTTCGGTCGTGTGCAAGACTGCAGATTTTCATAATTTATCATAAATTCTTGTGGAATGCCTCTAGTGATATGAATGTTCAACAACTGTCATTCGTTCTAGTGTTTAAATATATTGAACCGAAATAAAATAATTTATTATCACGATTGCTATGTTATATTTGTTGCTATTTTTTTACATTTCCTCAAGTCATTCTCGTATCCCTGGAACTGATATGTAAAAAACTGTTTGTATTTCCTGTGAAGTTGCTTTCATGTCCCTTGAAGCTGAATGTGTATAACAATGAGGTATGATATATGTTAGAACTTGAGAATTGTTGTAATGTATCACATTTTCTGTGAATTTTTTACCTTATTTTCAATATTACTTTTATTCTAGGTTTTCCTTTTCAACATAATTTATTTGCTGTTTTGCAAAGAAAGTAAATGGTTTTAAAAGCTTGCATGGTAAGTATTACGCTTATTGTAGCTCATTCTCTTTATTGCATGAGTGTTCTAAGTGCATGTTAGATTTGCATGAATTGCTATGCAAGTTGTAAGCATGCCTTTCATACCTGTCCCAGTTGTATACAGAAAAAGATCCAACTTTATCTCTCACACAAACATAAGTTATCAATATATAATTCTTTCATTTAAATTCAACATTCTTTTATGAACCTAAAATACACCAAGCTTGCTGCATTGTTTATAAAAGTGGAATTCTCATTCTTTGTGTGAGGGTTACATTTGTGGATAGGTTTAAAATTGGCAATGTTTTGTCAGTGTGTCAAAGTGTTGATGTTCATTTTTAAGAGATGGGCATTTTCATTCCTTCTAATTTTAAAGTTGACTGCGTTGAGTGGTTTGTTAATATTTTTAGATCTATTCTTTTTGTAAAAATGATATGGATTAAAATGTATCCAGCTTGTGTATAATCTGTTCTTTAATCTGACATATAATGTCACTGGTATTGTTACACAGTTATAAATTTTATTGGTGGAAAGTTATTATTTTTATTTGTGACCATAAATTTTTTTATCATAAGTAATTCAGTTAGGTATTTTTAAAATACGTGCAGAAATAATGTATTATTATTTAAAATGTGAAGACTAAAATTCATTATAAACTTTTTCCTCAGTGTTTGTAAAAGCAACATTTAATGAATATTGAATCACTTCTAAATACTAACAAGTGAAAGTATGTTGACAGAATGCACAAATTTTTAGTGTGTAGCTAAAAAGTCTGTCGTTTCTCATTTAAAGTTTTCTGCAAAGGCATCCCTTTTGAACTTCAGATATCCTTACTGTCCTTTATCATATTAATATAATCTAGTGTAATATATTGTAAAGCAGCTGGAATTTGGTGGGAATAGGTAAAAAAATTTCTTATAACTTCCACATATAAGTTTATTTGTACAGTAAATAGTAATAATTATGAACGTGATACCTAGCAATTCTGTTGTCTGTATAAGTTATCGTCTAATTTTCGCATATGTGCCAAGTTCTGTAATCTGAAAGAAACTAATAATGTGGTTAAAGATGATTCAAAATCTAATTTACACTCGATATTATGGGTAAAAATTGAATTAAATGACAAACTAATATTTGAGATGGATATAACACACTGGTTTTCAACATGACCCATTCTGTAGAAATACTTGTTGAAATATTTATTCAAACATCAAATTTCATGGTGATACAAATCTGCTTCTTGCCGGTAAAGTGATTGTAGAATCATTGTTTACTGATGGTTTGCCTCTTTGTTATCAGGTAAATGTCCATCCAAATAAATTGTCTCTCAGTTTGCCAGATATATGGAAATTCTTTGGTGATAAGTTCAAACTATGCACCAAAAGCTATCAAACTATTTTGGGTATTAACCCTTTTACTCAATGTTCCACAGTGAAAGTATATGTCTTGTATGTGTCTCCATTTCATTTTTTTCATTCCATTTCATATTTTTCTTCTTTGAGGGGGATAGAATCATACAGCTTAAGATATCATTGCCTTCCATAAAATGCTGTTGAAGGAAGTCTACAGAGAAGACAGAAACTTTGCTACTTTATATTCAAAAATATATAAATAAGAAATTATCATAAACACAGTTTTGATAATTAAGATGAGCTCAGACAGTAAAATATAAGTATCGCCTTTTGAAATACTCAGCTCTTGTGTAATATTTGAGACAGTCATTGCATGATTGCTGCTCATCATTTTGTGAACTTTCGACACAATGTGTTCTGTGAGCTTTATGTGCCATTTTGTTTCCATAGTATGATGCACTTCTTTCTGCTACTGCTAAGAAAATCTATAAAAAGGCACAGACATGAAACTATTCTGTACATGTGCCATTCTTACACATCTGTATAATGTATCTCTTACTGCTACTAAAATTAAATTGTGCCGTTTTGTGTCTCTACTATGATGCACGTGTGTCGACCACTTCAAGGCAAATGTCTGTAGAAAGGCATAGACACGAAACTCCTGTAAATTCATGTTCAGCTCTATAATGTATCTCTTATCTCTGTAATGTAACTTCTATGTATTACAATGGGACTATCTCCATAGAAAAGTGTGGACATGAACTCTATGTTGTGCATGTCCACTCTTATTTTGTAGTTCTTCCAGGTACTGGTAATAACTGCAGTTTAGCTTTTGAATTGTCTATGAACATTTTAGAACATGTTCTTTGCCTGTCAGAAATAAGTTTTCTGATATATAAATTCTAATTAATTCTCTTTCTCACTAAATATTAATTATTAGAATGGCTTCAGAGTGTGTGTGGGAGCAAGCCACAATTCAAAATATGTAATTTAATGTATAGTTTTATTCACAATATACTCTTGTTGAATGCAGGAGTTATCTCATTAAAACATTACATGTGTAGCAAAATCGTGTTCAATTCTGTAGCTTAGCTTTCTATGAGGAAAAGGGAGTTAGGTATAGTTCAGTTTATACAAACCTAAAATATTGTACTTAAAAGAGGAAAATGTAACTATTGATTGGAGAAATTTCTTTTGCTGCTTAATAAGCAGATCCATGATGAAATAATTGTTTTAAATAGCTGATGAGTTTTGTTTGGGACGATGTCTGATGCAATTCATTAAATATTTCACAGTAAGAAGTGTGAAGTTTTTCATTACTTCTCATTTTCTTCATTTGGTTAATCCATTGCAGAAATGAAACAGTTCCTGTGCCTTTTTAAACTAATTCTTGTATGTTAAAGGCTCTTCATCTTCTTTACTATTGCTGCTTTCACCGCCTGTTGGTGTTATAAGATCATCTAATTCTTCATTTACCATTTCATGATCAATATTCTTCTCTAATTCCTTGATTTCTCCTTCTTCCATTATCTGAAAATTCTTCACCACCTACTGCTTCTACAATTTGTCTATTTCTTTGCTCTCATTTTCAGTTGATGAAAATCCTTTGGTACTTTTCCCCATCACGTTAGCGCATGGCTCATTGGTTTCGGAATGGCCTGTACCTATATAAAAGAGTTAGGAAATGGTGTTCGGTGGAAAGAATAAAACCTACATTTGGGTGCGATGTTGGGTACCATATCCTTCGTGGACCACCATGGCTTCAGTATCATATCTTGGAGCATTTTTGAAAATTTAATTCATGTGTTACTGTTCTAAGCAATGTTACCTTCTTCAGGAAATTTAAAACCAGTCATTCAAAAGGACTAATGCAATGTGGGCAACACTTTGCAGCATACTGCATATAACTGAAATACTTGCATTGGACGAATTAAATGGAGACAGTTATGATAATGGGTGTACGCAATATCGCATTCTGCGAGTCCATGTTTGGCAAAGATTGATTTATTTTAACAAGATGTTATGGTGGAGAAAATACAGTAGTTTACCTGCGCAGTTTGCATTTTATATGCAATATGTAGTTTCCTAATTTTTGTAATTCGGAATGCTACTTATAGAGATTTTATTTAGTTGGCAGTATTAAATTAGTAAATGAAGTTTAAATTTTTTGTAATTAGGTAAAATCTTGGCCTCGTGCTTATTTTGTACAGTCTGAAAATAGTCATTTTTTATATGAATAATCTTACTAGTGACCAGATGATTAGGAACTGGAACTGTTGAATACTAGTAGTTTAAACCTAAGCAAACAGGCTATCTGTACAGTAGGTTTTCTTTTCCATGTGTAAGATGAATATAAGCCTGATTCCCTGATTCTCCATGATGACATCCCTACCATTTAGATATATAGCCTTCATGTTCTTTGCCCTATTCAAATAACCTGCATTTAATCAAAATCATAAAAAACAACCTTATATTTAGCGTAGGTATAATGAAACACTCAATCGATTTCGAGGGCAGTTAAAGGTCCCTCCTCATCAGGAAAAAGAAATACACAGAAAGAAGAAAATAGGAGAAAGAGTCACAGAAACACGTGGTGCTTATCAGCACTGCACGTGGTTAGAACTAGATTTTTAATCAGAGTTGCACTGGCCGCCTACTTTTACTGAGCCAGGCTGTCTGATCATGCATAAAGAAATATTAGCGAAGTTAAAATAGGGAGCAAGGGGCAAATGCACCTTACGCTCAAAATCTGAACTTCAAATAATGGAAAGCAACCACTGAACGAATTTTTATACCCTCTGGTAGTACCAAGCGCGAGGAGGTAACGCCATCTATCGGCAAAAATAATTGAATTAAGATAGTAGAATTTTAAAGGCATTAGGAAGGACTGGATTGGACTTCAAATCATTAACTAAACTTTCTAAATCTTTGTGAATGTGAAAAGCCTCAAGAAAATCCAATTCACCTATGGAAGAAGCCTTTTGGATGATTTTTGCAGACCCAAAATCAAAATTATGGTTAAAAGTCCAGCTATGATATGCTATTGAAGACTTGTTAATTTCGCCTTTTTTGACATAAGATTCATGTTCCTTGATACGAAACTTCAACGCTCTTTTTGTTTGGCCAATATATCTTAAACCACACTGACATGATATACTATAAATTCCCCAAGAATTCAAGACAGAAACGCAATCTTTTAGAATCGAAGGGTGAATTTTATTAATAGGGGAGAAACCGACTTGAAAATTGAATTTCTGGAGAATCCGTGCAATTTTATAGCTAACAGAAGGATAAAATGGAAGCACGACAAGGTCATTAATATTATTTCTAACAGTGGAATGTCTTCTTTGATGGGAATCTGAAAATTTTTTGACGGCTTTATCAATAATCACGGGAGAAAATCCACGGTCAATCGCAACTGCTCTCAAATAATTAAGTTCATTGGTAAGCAAAGATTCAGAGGAACAAACTTTTAGCGCACGGAAAACATAATAGTAAAAAGAAGCCATTTTTTGCTTAACAGGGTGGCATGGGGTGGTAAACAAACTGCAAAGGGTTTACGGTACACAAAGGTGCTAAAATCGGTTTCATTGCGGATTATAAGAATATCGAGGAAGGGGAGGGAATTGTTGGATTCAATTTCAAGAGTGAATTGGATGGCTGGATCAATTGAATTCATAATAGATAGAATCTCGGATAAATCCTCTTTATAACCGTCAAAAAGTGCGAAAGTGTCGTCAACATACCGAATCCAAAGACGAAAAGATAATTTATCAAATAATTTCATCTCAAAATAGTGCATATAAATGTCAGCAAGTAACCGGACTGAGAGGATTACCCATAGCCAATCCTTCAACTTGACGAAAATATGCATTTTGGAAAACAAAGTGGGTTTGACTTAGAGAAACTTTAGTAAGCGAAACCAACTCATTAATTTCAGTATGTGTGAAGTGAAATTCCCGAAGCCTAGTTTCAAGACAATTTAGTGCTCCTTCGACCGGAACATTAGTAAACAATGATTTGACATCAAATGAAACCATAATGGAACGAAGTGGGGAAATATTTTTAAGTTTATCAATGACTTCAACAGAATTTTTTACAGTGTGAATATTGTTAGCAAGTAGAGGAGAAAATCTGGAAACTAAATATTTGGCCAAAGGATATGAAGCAGTACCTATGTTGGAAACAATTGGTCGAAAAGGAATACCGGTTTTGTGGACTTTTGGAAGAGCATAAAGTCTAGCGCAATTAGTAATAGGCGGAATAAGTGATTTCTTCAACTGAGTTGGCAGAATGTGGGAAGATTTAATAGCACTTTTTACTTTCATGAGGTCCGAAGTTGAAGGATCTTTAGGGATCGAGCAGTATGGGCCTTCATTTATCAATTTAGAGACTCCAGTAATATATGTGTGTTTGTCCATAACAACGATCTGTCCGCCCTTATCAGCTTTAGAGATAATGATATTAGTATCAGAATGAATTTCACGTAAGATCTCATTTTCCTTTTTGCTAAGATTAGAACCCAAAGATTTATTGTTAAAATTAACGTTATGAGTAATTAGGTGGCGGATTGTATCCTTCTGCGTTTCCGAAATTTTGGAGAATTTAAAGGCTTTCTCTATAGGGGCGATGATTTGAGGAATTGAAGGTTTAGATGTCTTTGAAAAGTTGAAATTATATTTTAATACTTTTAACTGATCCTCCGAAAGATTCCTATTGGAGATATTAACGATGGAGTTAACGTTTACAGAATTTAGAAATGAGCACATTTTTATTCCGTTTATGCCTAGAACCGATACCGTTTGTCAACGGCATAAAAATGTGCTCATTTCTAAATTCCTAAAACTCACACACCAGTCGGATAGTCCCAATTATCTAGCTGATCTTCCCACTGTAAACGTTAACTCCATCGTTAATATCTCCAATAGGAATCTTTCGGAGGATCAGTTAAAAGTATTAAAATATAATTTCAACTTTTCAAAGACATCTAAACCTTCAATTCTTCAAATCATCGCCCCTATAGAGAAAGCCTTTAAATTCTCCAAAATTTCGGAAACGCAGAAGGATACAATCCGCCACCTAATTACTCATAACGTTAATTTTAACAATAAATCTTTGGGTTCTAATCTTAGCAAAAAGGAAAATGAGATCTTACGTGAAATTCATTCTGATACTAATATCATTATCTCTAAAGCTGATAAGGGCGGACAGATCGTTGTTATGGACAAACACACATATTACTGGAGTCTCTAAATTGATAAATGAAGGCCCATACTGCTCGATCCGATCCCTAAAGATCCTTCAACTTCGGACCTCATGAAAGTAAAAAGTGCTATTAAATCTTCCCACATTCTGCCAACTCAGTTGAAGAAATCACTTATTCCGCCTATTACTAATTGCGCTAGACTTTATGCTCTTCCAAAAGTCCACAAAACCGGTATTCCTTTTCGACCAATTGTTTCCAACATAGGTACTGCTTCATATCCTTTGGCCAAATATTTAGTTTTCAGATTTTCTCCTCTACTTGCTAACAATATTCACACTGTAAAAAATTCTGTTGAAGTCATTGATAAACTTAAAAATATTTCCCCACTTCGTTCCATTATGGTTTCATTTGATGTCAAATCATTGTTTACTAATGTTCCGGTCGAAGGAGCACTAAATTGTCTTGAAACTAGGCTTCGGGAATTTCACTTCACACATACTGAAATTAATGAGTTGGTTTCGCTTACTAAAGTTTCTCTAAGTCAAACCCACTTTGTTTTCCAAAATGCATATTTTCGTCAAGTTGAAGGATTGGCTATGGGTAATCCTCTCAGTCCGGTACTTGCTGACATTTATATGCACTATTTTGAGATGAAATTATTTGATAAATTATCTTTTCGTCTTTGGATTCGGTATGTTGACGACACTTTCGCACTTTTTGACGGTTATAAAGAGGATTTATCCGAGATTCTATCTATTATGAATTCAATTGATCCAGCCATCCAATTCACTCTTGAAATTGAATCCAACAATTCCCTCCCCTTCCTCGATATTCTTATAATCCGCAATGAAACCGATTTTAGCACCACTGTGTACCGTAAACCCTTTGCAGTTTGTTTACCACCCCATGCCAAGTCATGCCACCCTGTTAAGCAAAAAATGGCTTCTTTTTACTATTATGTTTTCCGCGCGCTAAAAGTTTGTTCCTCTGAATCTTTGCTTACCAGTGAACTTAATTATTTGAGAGCAGTTGCGATTGACCGTGGATTTTCTCCCGTGATTATTGATAAAGCCGTCAAAAAATTTTCAGATTCCCATCAAAGAAGACATTCCACTGTTAGAAATAATATTAATGACCTTGTCGTGCTTCCATTTTATCCTTCTGTTAGCTATAAAATTGCACGGATTCTCCAGAAATTCAATTTTCAAGTCGGTTTCTCCCCTATTAATAAAATTCACCCTTCGATTCTAAAAGATTGCGTTTCTGTCTTGAATTCTTGGGGAATTTATAGTATATCATGTCAGTGTGGTTTAAGATATATTGGCCAAACAAAAAGAGCGTTGAAGTTTCGTATCAAGGAACATGAATCTTATGTCAAAAAAGGCGAAATTAACAAGTCTTCAATAGCATATCATAGCTGGACTTTTAACCATAATTTTGATTTTGGGTCTGCAAAAATCATCCAAAAGGCTTCTTCCATAGGTGAATTGGATTTTCTTGAGGCTTTTCACATTCACAAAGATTTAGAAAGTTTAGTTAATGATTTGATGTCCAATCCAGTCCTTCCTAATGCCTTTAAAATTCTACTATCTTAATTCAATTATTTTTGCCGATAGATGGCGTTACCTCCTCTCGCTTGGTACTACCAGAGGGTATAAAAATTCGTTCAGTGGTTGCTTTCCATTATTTGAAGTTCAGATTTTGAGCGTAAGGTGCATTTGCCCCTCGCTCCCTATTTTAACTTCGCTAATATTTCTTTATGCGTGATCAGACAGCCTGGCTCAGTAAAAGTAGGCGGCCAGTGCAACTCTGATTAAAAATCTAGTTCTAACCACGTGCAGTGCTAATAAGCACCACGTGTTTCTGTGACTCCTTCTCCTATTTTCTTCTTTCTATGTATTTCTTTCTCCTGATGAGGAGGGACCTTTAGCTGCCCTCGAAATCGATTGAGTGTTTCATTATACCTACGCTAAATATAAGGTTGTTTTTTACAATTTTGATTGTCACATTAGCGTGTTTCTCTTCTAGTCTAACCTGCATTTATGTAAATGTATAAAGAGCGATCAGGAAAAATAACTGACTAAGATGCTAGTCTTAATTATGTTTGTTTTTCTAATTAAAATGTTGAAGAAAGTAAAAAGCTTTGCATTCTGTTTGATAAAGAAATTTATGATGTTACTGAAGTTTTGCATCTTATTTTCTGCTTCAGAAATATATCCAAATCAGTTTGTGTCATACAGAGTAAGAAGTATTCTTACTCTTGTTGTGGTGTCTATGATAAAGTGTATTCAAATAGTGTCATGGGCGAAGATGGCAATCTGCAAAATGATTCTTTTGGTTAATACATGCTCTTACTGTTTTGTCCTTTAGCCCCAATCTTAGACATTTTTTCGCAGCCTCATATCTTGGAAAATACAAACTTTCTTATACGTTGCTATTATTCTTTGCATACCATGATGTTGTTTAACACTTTCAATTTTGCGTCTAATTCTAGTGGTTTAATGCTGCATTTTGAATATTTCCTCAGCCAAGTTTTCTGCCCTTGTGTCTTATCTTCTTCTATTTTCCTCAAAATAAATTTGTTTGACTTGAGCTTACTTTTGTTGAGAGCTTTTAAACTATAAAATCTAGAACTGTAAAGAGATATTTTTATGTAAATAAATCTAATAAGCAGTATTAAATTTTTGTTAGTTTCTATGTTTTTTATCCATATAACAACTGATCTTGTAGTTGAACTGAAAATAAGGAATTTTGATGCAAGAGCTGATTCATCTCTCATTTTGTGCAGGGTTTGAAATGCATATTGAGAGCCTTTGTGGTTCTTGATGTGTCATCAGTTAGTCCTTCGTTTATAAAGTAATTTAAAAGTCTGTCTGTATTTTACCAAATTAAATGGGATAGACAAAGGAACTTATTTAGAGTATTAAGCAAGCCAAGAAGTATTCCTTCCTTTCAGTTCGTTGGGGGGTATTAGATTCTTAATCAAACACACAGCAACTACGTTTAAAAAAAAATAGAAAAATCCTTTCTCTTTCTTATATAAATAATTTCATTTTCATTGAAGCACCTTGTTCATTTATTCCCAATGAATCCTATGTTCATTGTTTGAACTTCCACATAACTTTATTCTAGCAGTTCTCTCGATATATATGCTATAAAATAAAACAGAGGAGTGAGAAAAATAATGTGTATTGTCAAATAGTGTCATGGGCGAAGATGGCAATCTGCAAAATCATTCTTTCTTTTGGTTAATACATGCTCGTACTGTTTTGTCCTTTAGCCCCAATCTTAGACATTTTTATGAGTGGCATTTTTTCGCAGCCTCATATCTTGGAAAATACAAACTTTCTTATACGTTGCTATTATTCTTTGCATACCATGATGTTGTTTAACACTTTCAATTTGCGTCTAATTCTAGTGGTTTAATGCTGCATTTTGAATATTTCCTCAGCCAAGTTTTCTGCCCTTGTGTCTTATCTTCTTCTATTTTCCTCAAAATAAATTTGTTTGACTTGAGATTACTTTTGTTGAGAGCTTTTAAACTATAAAATCTAGAACTGTAAAGAGATATTTTTATGTAAATAAATCTAATAAGCAGTATTAAATTTTTGTTAGTTTCTATGTTTTTTATCCATATAACAACTGATCTTGTAGTTGAACTGAAAATAAGGAATTTTGATGCAAGAGCTGATTCATCTCTCATTTTATGCAGGGTTTGAAATGCATATTGAGAGCCTTTGTGGTTCTTTATGTGTCATCAGTTAGTCCTTCGTTTATAAAGTAATTTAAAAGTCTGTCTGTATTTTACCAAATTAAATGGGATAGACAAAGGAACTTATTTAGAGTATTAAGCAAGCCAAGAAGTATTCCTTCCTTTCAGTTCGTTGGGGGGTATTAGATTCTTAATCAAACACACAGCAACTACGTTTAAAAAAAAAAAAAAAAATAGAAAAATCCTTTCTCTTTCTTATATAAATAATTTCATTTTCATTGAAGCACCTTGTTCATTTATTCCCAATGAATCCTATGTTCATTGTTTGAATTTCCACATAACTTTATTCTAGCAGTTCTCTCGATATATATGCTATAAAATAAAACAGAGGAGTGAGAAAAATAATGTGTATGTAAAAACTGTGTATCATGTTATTTTTAAGTTTGGAATTTAAAAAACATCAATGAATCATTTTACATAATAGTATCTGTTTCATAATTTGGTAATAGTATCTGTTTTATAATCTGTCATTCTGTGCTGCAGAATTATAACTGTTGTTATAATTCTGCAGCACTTTCCTTTTAAAATAAAACTTCATAATTTAAGGTTAGCTGAAAATTAATATTTGAGTACTTCTGATCAAAGAAAAATAAAATGGCCTAATTAAATACTATCATTGTTTTCATTCATCTTTAATAATTCATTTGTTTGAAGTTATTGGTTTAGAGTCTAGATCTTAAATTTGAGGTTTATTATTGTTAACTTTATTGCTGCTGAGATACACTTCTTTTTTGCGAGAGAATAAATTTTCCACAACATGTTTTTTGTGTGTTTTCCGTACTTTCTGTATTGTTTTCTGACTGGAAATTCTGCCCTTTCAAAGACTTTATCTTTAGCCAAACATTAAAAATTGCATGGTAATAGATTTAACCTTAAGCCTAAGACATATTCTCAAGTGTCTAAACTTCTGTTTCACACCTGTGCTGACATGAAGAAGTTTATTGGTATGCTTTAGGATGTCACTGGGAGTAACAGTTGCTTTATTAACATGTTTGATACCAGTGGTGCTTTTAGTAAGTGAGCCATGCTTTCACATTCAGTTCTTTGTACTGCAGATATCTTTCTAATCACATGGCCTTCCTGTGTGTTGTATATGTGTTTCTAATGTTATTGAATGGAAACATACTAATTATCTTACATTTAAGATTTTAATTTATTGTCAATTTCCTCAATTTTATCTAACCCACCAACAGCCAAAGAAATCAGATCAGTATATGCTGGTAGTTTGACCCAGATTCATATCTAAGTGAACAGGCTAACTGTCTTGAGTGTTTTCGTATTTTTCTCAGGTTTCACATGAATATGAGCCAGTTTTCCTTGTAAGATCCTTTCTGGAAGCATCTCTATCAGGAAGGTAGTCCTAATGTGATTTGCTGCAGTCTAATCAATGGAATTTTCTATAATGTGCATATTTTTTGTCTGAAGTGGCATATGATAAGAGCATTATAAACATCCTAATGTGTGAAATGTATTTTCTGTCCGACACTCATGTGTTCCAATTTGTCTTTGTTTTCCATGCTACAGTTTTGCCTCCTGTTTTTTGTCATTTATTTGCATTGGGTGTTTTTACATATTTGATTCTGCAGAAAGTTTTGTTAACTGTCATATATGAAATTTAATTCAAATTTCCTAGCAGGTGTGAAAAAATTCAATTTGTGGGTTGGATTATTTTATAGTTTGTGATTATTTTGTATTAATAATGAATAAGAAAACTTGAATCCCACTAGTAAACTGAGACCTTAATCAGTTATTGAGAGCTTTAGAGTTAGTAGTTGTAACTAATACAAACAATTAGAACATTCTAAGCCACTTACGAATAAATATTAAAACATTGAGCAAGTAAGAATATTGGTAACAAATTAAAATTAGTCCAAGTTGATTCAGTCATAATTCTAAAAATGATAAAAAGCTTTTTAATTGTTCTGCTTTTGTACCAGTTATTTTCGTACTTGACATATTTTAATAAACACAAGGAAAATAAATTGAATGATATTTTTTTCTGTAAAATAACTGCAATCAGAGAACATTGTTTTATAAAATTATGTAAATACTGCAGCTTCAGAATAATTTAAAATCACAAAGAATGATTTAAACGTTTCTGTTTGAGGTTTATATTGTCATCTTCATGCTGTTTTGAATAAATTGCATTATATTTGTTTCATTGACAGACCCTTCTTAGAGAAGTTGATACCAGGGAAAAGAATAGTAAGAGAAAATATGATTCCATGCTTGAGATACTGTCAATCAAAACTTAGAGAGATATATTCAGCAGATGGCCTTCCTGTGCTTTTCCTGGATTAAGTCCTTCCTTCCTTAAAGGCCTGGCAGTTCAGGGTGAACCCTGGCCTTCTCAAGAAGCTTTTTCTAGGCCAATCTTCTCCCTGCTAGCATTTTCCAATTTTGGTTTTTAAGACCAGTTGGTCTTTTTCTAGGCAGTCTAACCATCTTAGATTTGGTTTTTTTCCGTGTGCCTGTTAGTCTGGAGTTGAAAACTTTTTTTGTTCCACAGTCTTCATCCATTCTGATAACATGGCCTGCCCATTTTATTCTATGGCATTTAATGAAATTCATGATGTCAGGTTCATTATATGAGCAATGTAGCTCCAAATTTGATCTTCTAAGCCACACACCATTTCATTTTTTTGTACTCTATAAAAATATTTCTCAAAACCTTCCTTTCAAAAATGCCCACCATATCCGCATTCAAGTGCATCTTGGTCCAAGTACCACATGCATATGTCAAAACTGATCTTTAAAAACCTTTGTTTTTCTTTGAATTATAACTTGATTTCATATATTTTCATATTCCATTGAAGCAAGCATCTGTTGGCTGTAGTGATTCTGTTTTGTATTTCATCCAGGATTAAGTACTCCAGTCTAATAGCTGAGCCAAATTAAAGGTGCTATACTAATATGCTGCACAAAAGACACTGAGATGATCCTTTTCACAGAATAGTTGAATCTTTATCTTTTTAGGGATTGTTTAAGAGGAACAGAGATAGGAGGCAAAGGTATGTTAGGCCCACCAGCGACCAAGCGGTAAAGACGCTGAACATTGGTAGTTCTGTCCGAGGTTCGAATCCCGCAAACGGGCTGGCTGCATGGGCGTTTTCGTGGTTTTCCCCATGTGTAACGTGTATATGAGCCAGTTTCCCTTAGAAAGTCCTTCACGAAGGCAGCCCTCCCTTTAGGCAGATAGCCCTCGTGTGCTTTGCCATAATTGAATAATCACAATCACAAAAGTATGTTAAGTGATATGCACTGTAGTTGACTTATGTAAGGGTTCCAAGATCCTAGTGACATATGAAAATGCTATGCATGAGTGACACGTTTTCAGAAGTTTAAAGATAATTAATTCTCTTTAGTCATAAACTCCACTTACTTATCTGCATCGTGGTACCAGTTTGTATCATCTGTATTTTCTCATAAAAAAATTTAAAAAAAAAAAAAAAAACCCTTTATTTGGTCCATCTGGAATTATTTGGTTGCCAGAATGGTATCATTATGTGCTACATTGTACCTGAAAGTAACAAATGACCATAGTGCGATCAGATAAACACTTTGTCTGTCCCATTTGTTTTAAATAACTATTAAAACACAAGTTGAGTAAAAATTCTGTTACAACAAACTATTTAAAACTATTTAACTAGAAGTATTTTTAAGTAATGAAAACTTATTAAAACATACAGGTTTATTTCACCATGTTAATCAGAATAGTACTTCTTATTGCAAAATATGAAATTTTAAATTTTAGGAGTATTACTTCAGCTTTTGCAGAGCACCTAAAGCATTTTCATAAATTAACATGGGGAAATATTCCAAATTTGATCTTCTAAGCCACACACCATTTCATTTTTTTGTACTCTATAAAAATATTTCTCAAAACCTTCCTTTCAAAAATGCCCACCATATCCGCATTCAAGTGCATCTTGGTCCAAGTACCACATGCATATGTCAAAACTGATCTTTAAAAACCTTTGTTTTTCTTTGAATTATAACTTGATTTCATATATTTTCATATTCCATTGAAGCAAGCATCTGTTGGCTGTAGTGATTCTGTTTTGTATTTCATCCAGGATTAAGTACTCCAGTCTAATAGCTGAGCCAAATTAAAGGTGCTATACTAATATGCTGCACAAAAGACACTGAGATGATCCTTTTCACAGAATAGTTGAATCTTTATCTTTTTAGGGATTGTTTAAGAGGAACAGAGATAGGAGGCAAAGGTATGTTAGGCCCACCAGCGACCAAGCGGTAAAGACGCTGAACATTGGTAGTTCTGTCCGGTACTATTGGTAGTTTAAAGATAATTAATTCTCTTTAGTCATAAACTCCACTTACTTATCTGCATCGTGGTACCAGTTTGTATCATCTGTATTTCCTCATAAAAAAATTTAAAAAAAAAAAAAAAAAAAAACCTTTATTTGGTCCATCTGGAATTATTTGGTTGCCAGAATGGTATCATTATGTGCTACATTGTACCTGAAAGTAACAAATGACCATAGTGCGATCAGATAAACACTTTGTCTGTCCCATTTGTTTTAAATAACTATTAAAACACAAGTTGAGTAAAAATTCTGTTACAACAAACTATTTAAAACTATTTAACTAGAAGTATTTTTAAGTAATGAAAACTTATTAAAACATACAGGTTTATTTCACCATGTTAATCAGAATAGTACTTCTTATTGCAAAATATGAAATTTTAAATTTTAGCAGTATTACTTCAGCTTTTGCAGAGCACCTAAAGCATTTTCATAAATTAACATGGGGAAATATGATTGTCAACAAAATTCATCATGTCTAAACATTGCTATTTATAGATGACAGAATTAAATATTACAATTAAGACATAACTGTTGGTTCTTCTTCTGTGTCCTTCATACCACTAAATTTATATTTTCCTTGGTTTTTTCAGAAATAACTGCATGTTTTGTGTGAGCATCTATATAATATATTGATCTGTCAACTAATGATATATGTGAAGAGCATGCTGTCTTGCCAAATATGCCAGGTTTAGGAAGATATCCATGTACTTCATGTCATTACGTTGCTGGTAACCGCCGCATGTTAGCTAGGCATGCTGTTTTAATTCATTCTGAAAAAGTATTCAAGTGTCCTCTATGTCCTTTTATTACCCGATATGCCGCTAATTGGTATCGGCATAAACGGGATCTTCACGGACTTAATAAAATAACAACTTGTGAAGCATGTGGTTTTTTTGCAAACAGCACTGCCGAGCTTGCCCAGCACATAGAAGCAGAGCATCCTGAACTCCTCCAGCTTGAGAAGTATGAGGATAAATATGCAAAAGAGAAAGCAAGACTAGGAGCAGAGGAACCCATACAAGATGACATAGTGCCCGAAGTCACTCTCGTGGAGGAAGAGGTTACGAGTCTGCAGCCTGATGAGAAGGATGTTTATGATATAAACAATTATGTTGAGGAAATCATCTGTCCTGAGGAGAAGACTACAAATGCCGATTCTGTAACATTTTCTCTGCCTTCACTTGGACTACCAGGTGCTGATGGAACTACAGTGAGTAGCAATGGTGTCAATGAAGTATCTCCACAATCTGTGGCAATGACTGATTCTGTATCTTCACCTGATAAATTACGACCTTTAAAAGTTAAACGAAGTTATAATTGCAGTGACTGTGGTTTGTTAACTAGCAATCCTCGAGAGTACTTATACCATCTTCAAAATATTCATGGTGAAAAAATTAACATACATGAATGCAAATATTGTATTTATGCTTCTAAACATATACAGAAGTTAACTAGACATATTAAATTAGTTCATCGTCAATTAATCGCAAAAGATCCCGAGTACTTGAAAGAACTCGAGGCATCTAAAGAGAAAAAGTCGAAGTCGAGTATGATCACACTTGGAATGCACTTTTCATCTAATAGTGAATCGTACAAAAATTCTGCTAATGCATCTAAACGAAATCTTCAAAGAAATAAAGGTCTATTAAAGTGTTCTCTCTGTGCTTATCATACACGTAATAGATCGCTCATGTTTCATCATGAAAAGACTGCTCATTTGAAAAAAAGGTTTTATCGTTGTCTTCAGTGTGGTTATGTAACGAATGAAAGAGGTCGTTATACAAAGCACATAAAATACCACAGTTTGCCAAAAATGCAGTGCGAATTCTGTTTCTTTAAAACACCCTATAAATGGAATATGGACAGACATATGAAAAATCATGAGGTTGGTGCTGAAGGAGAATTCCGATGTACCACGTGTAATTTCACCACTTCTACTAAACAATCTTTTAAGTCTCATGTGACAAACCACCATGATCCTACTGCTGATGACGAATGTTTTGAGCAGGAAGATGAACTCAGTAACCCAAATGAATCATCAGAATGGGAGGATATTGATTACTTTCAGGGAGAGGAGGAAAGTATATTGCCTTTGGATGAAGTTGAATCTAATGAACCATATGATTTTCCATCATCACGAGAAAATGCTGACATGGTTTGGAAGGATGGCAAAGTTTATCAAAAAACTCTGAAATGTAGAACTTGTGATTTTAGAGCTGCTTGGCCTTTTGAATTGAAAAAGCATGAAGAAACTCATAAAAGTCAGAAAAAACATCCATGCCCCCTCTGTGGAATGCGTTTTGAACACATTGCTTGGTTGACTAAACATTTACGGCGAGTTCATAGAGAAGATTCGGAAGCCAGAAATATAGCTGCTGCTTTTGATCTTTTAAAGCCGAGTCGAAGGCGACCTGGAAAAGAATATGCAAGTGATACAGTATTACCAATGTTTCAAGAAGTTTTAAAACAGAACAATTCGTCAAGTAACAAACCTCCACCACCACCTGAAAGCAACAAGAACTCAATGCTGTCATCATTATTGAAGAAACCGTTACAGCCATTTATGCCTCCGGCTGTGAATAAATTTAATTCTTCATATAAGCAAAAAAACTTTGGTGTGCCTCCCGGTAGTAGTAGCAGTAATAGTAATAATAGTAGCATGTCACGTCAGTTAAGAATGACACATTATTTTGATAGAGCTTCATCAGGAGACGCATCTGAGTCCTCTAAATCTAAAGTTGTCCCCACTTGTTCTGTATGTGGTTACAAAACTAGGTGGATATCAGAGTTGCAAAGACATATGAGAGTGCACTCACAGGAAAAACCTTTTCATTGTCACAAATGTAAATATCATTGCAAGTGGAAAGGTGATCTAAATCGTCATTTGATGAAATATCATGGGATTAAAATGCCTACATCATCTACCAAAAAGTATGGAATACCTAAATTAAAACTGAAAAAATCTAGCTCTGTTGATCCTGTTAGTGATTGGCAGGTTAATCAAGAAGCTAAAAGGAACCAACTTAGGGCTTCTGCACCTGTTCGAAATTCTGATCAGGATTCACCATTGGACTTGACATTGACCAAGGAAACTTTCCCACATCCTTACCCTCAAAATGATGTTTATGACCCGTATGATATTGAGAACTTGTCATCTGGTCTAGGCTCAGAAGAACCAATTGATGTTGAGACAGTTGATTCATATTCTTCATTCAGACAACAGCCTTTGCAGCATATGAGAGAGCCTTCTCCTAACGGTGGTGAAGAATCACCAGGTGGTCTGAAACGCAAGTACCAGTGCCCATTTTGTACTTTCGGAACTACCACAGCATCACGTTTTCATGTGCACATTGTTCAACACTATAATCGACGTCCTTTCATGTGCTCGGTGTGTGGTTATAATTCAAATTGGGAATGGGATATTACCAAACATATTCGTCTCAAAGGCTGTCGAGATAAATCCCACAATAAAGCTTGTGTTCTCTTGACTGATGAAACAGGAAGGCGAAATTATGAAAAGTATGAAAAATACCTAGTTGATATTGATAAACCTAAGCCGCTGCCTTCAAATTCATTGCCTATTATAACTGAAGTGAGCAGCCTTTCTGAAAGTAGTGAACCAAGATTTAACACTAATAGACCAAATTTTACTGAACCGCCTGCAAAGAATTGTAGCTATGATTTCAGGAATATAGGTTCCAATTTTGAAGAAGCTCCTGTAAATATTGTTGTCACACCAGATATAAACTTACCAGATGAAACTGAAATCATGGAAAGGTCTGATGAGTATGTTTTTGATAACCAACCTCCAGAAGACCTTGAGAAATTAAGTGACTCAACAAAACTCTTTTATTGTAAACATTGTAATTTCAAACATTCCACAAAGAGAGTAGTTGTTAGTCACTTGTCCATTCATGCTGGTCTGAAGCCATTCCGATGTCGAGCTTGTGGTATTAGTTCTAACTGGAGACATGTAATAGTTAGGCATGTTAAAGATGCTCATAATGGTTATATGAATGAAGTTGAAGATAGAATCAATTATGTACAAGAAGGTTATGCATTGCGTCTTACTTCTGTCAATTCAGGTACAAAAGAAAATGGCAGTGCAGGGAAATCTGCCCAGCAGTTTGGTTGCAAGATTTGTCCATATAAATGTGACAAGGAATTTTACATCAAGTTCCATATGAAGCAGCATAGACCTCGTGAAGGTGCAATATACAGATGCGACTTCTGTCCTTATTTTGTTAAATTTAAGAAAACGTTGGTTAGACACATGAAACTCCACAATCCACCTTCTGTGGAAACTGTACCTGTTGATGATAATCAAGTGCTAATGGATACCAATGGTTATGATAATACGGCACACTCTGAAGTTAACCCATATCAGAATGATGTTTATGAGTTTTATGATCAAGGCAATGATTCAGCAGATGATTCTATACCTATATCCTTTGATAAACTTAACCAGTATACTGATGTTGAGCCTGTTTCGCCTCCAAAAATAAAACGACATATATGTGAAAATTGTCCATATAAAACTGATAACAAAACTCAGTACTTATATCATAAACAGTTTCATCGGCCAAACCCTTCAGCTCCATTTAAATGTACAGTGTGCTCTTATTGGGCAACAATGCAACATCTATTGACACAGCACATGAAAGTGCATTCAGAAAATGAATCGGAACAAGATCATCAGAAAGAGTCAACAAGAAGTCGCAGATCTTCGCCAGAAAAATCTCCAGATGTAATTGAAACTGAAGTTCCGGAAAAGATGTCTGTTATATATGTGAAACGGGGAGATTTAATTGTAAAAATGTTTAAATGCCAATATTGCCCTATGATGAATAAGAAAAAAGCTAATGTTCGCGTTCATCAAAAAATGCATGGTGTAATTGTTAATGATGGAAAATTTGCTTGTACATATTGTAATTACCAGTGTCTGAATCAAGGAGGTTTGACTAATCATATAAAAGTCCACCAGAAAGTCCCAGAAAAGCAGGCTTATCCTCAACAGAATACACCAACTCCTGATAAGAAATCATCTTTAGATGCAAATGGGGAAAATGTGCCTCAGAAGGGCAAAAAAGTTTTTAGTTACTGCTGCAAAAAATGCCCTGCTGTGTTTAAGAATGGTAATGATTTGGAGAATCACAAAAAATTTCATGGATCATCATTTCCATTTCCATGTACTCATTGTGATTACAGAGCACGGCATAAACCTCATCTGTTTAAGCACTTACTAGTACATACACCTGAATATGGATTAAAACGTAATGCTTCCCAAGCACCTCTTGCATCTGTTGAAAATAAAAATGCGTCTGAGTTTTTAGATCCCTCGGAAGCAACAAAAATTGTGTCAGGGCCTAAAAAGATTGACCAGATGCTACTTCTTGAAGCATCTGAAGTAAAAGCAGCTATGAAAAAAGTAGGAAATGCTGCTAGTAATCTTCAGAAATGTGGTTTCTGTCCTGCTGCCTTCTTTAAAACATCTACTCTGTCTTACCATATATCTTTGCATGGTAGTGATGGTGAATTTAAATGCTCACAGTGTGATTATGCTGTTAGCAGACCCTCTAATCTTTCAAATCATTCTCAGGTACATCCAAAGAAGACCCCCCCAAAGCGTACACTTCGTACATTCCCTTGTCCAAAATGTCCTGCTATCTTTTATAAATTAGATAGATTTGAAAGGCACTCTAATCTTCATGGTGGTAATTATAAGTTTGCATGTGATCAATGTGATTATTCTGTTCGTTTTGCTGCCAATTTGTTCAAGCACAAAGCATTACATGCAGCAAAGAAAGACACAGAAAATGCAGATTCTGTTAAATCTCCTACTGGCAGCAATAATAACTTTAACTCTGTTTCTCAGTTATCAAAGCCTTTAACAGAAAATACAAATATTCTAGAAACAGAAGAAAAGAGAACAACATTTATTTGTGATCGATGTCCATATTTTCAGACAAGAAAAGATGCTGTTCAAAGTCATCAGAGACGTCATTGGTTGCAAGATGGTTTTAAATGTCCATACTGTGACTACAGTTCAATGCAAAATAGTTTTTTGCAGAACCATCTTAAAATGCATATACAACCTCATCAGTTATTTCCAGCTCAAGCATTTATGAAGTATCAGACATTCAAAATCTGGTGTATGGAAGATGGAAAGGAAACACTTTTATTTGATGATGAACAGATAAATAGCAATGAACAGTCCTCAGAAGAAAAGCAGAGTTGTTCTGAGGAAAGTAATGAGGAAGTAGAACAAAGATGCAAGAAGCAGAAAACTACAAAGGTATCTTATGAACCTTTGGAAAATGATTATTCCATATCCCAAAGTCCTTTAGCTACTGCAAACAATCCTAAAGTGCCTGTAGTAGTTTTATCAGATATTTTTGCAAATGATAAAGACATGAAAAAGTGGGCTCCAAAACTTAAAATCCCTAAACTAAAAATTTCAAAATGCTCTGATATACTATCTAACTCAAGCACATCTAGTAAAAAATATTCCAAGTTTAGTTCTGATAGTTTAAATGATGATGAAAAGTCACAGAGTAGCTCTAAAAGTCACTCAAAGCCAAGTTTAGTAGTAAAAATAAGAGTTGAAAATTGTCTGGTCAACATGCATGAGAAAACTATGTATAGTGTTACATCTAGTGAAGCAGCTGAACCTGCTGAGCAGTCCAAGGTTGAAAATGTGGTCGGCTCAACAGAAAATACTAATGATTCAACATCTGATATAATTTTTAGAGATTCTGACCCATCTCTAAATGCTATTGCTGTACGTTCTCCTGTACCTGGAGATATTGAAGACTGTACATTAACAAGCAGTTCAGAACTGGATGATTCAATGAAGGTAACTGATGATAGTGTAGAAGTTGAAGACCTTATGGATTCCATTGTTGGACCTAGTACAGACACTGAAGAACTAATTATCTCTCAACCAGCTAATGAAATTTGTGATTTAAAATCTGATGAATCGTATTCGAACGATACAGTTCCTGTTGTGATTAGGGATATTTTATGTGACAAATTAAGTGATTTGAATGATTTATCATTCAAAGATAATATATCATTGACCAATGGTGATAGAGCTACTCATTTGGCAAATGGACTTGCAATGCTTACCGAAGAAATTCAAGTTGAACTCTGAACTACCAAAGAACACATTTTTTTTATGTATTATGTATCATATTTTAGCTTCTTCATATGAAGTTTGACCTGACTTTTGTAAATATCCTGATCATCACTTTTACAGTTTATTGATTGCTTCATCTTATCTTTTAATGAAATTCATGCCATTGGTATACTATAAACGAATACACGCATATTTATTACTTACAAGTCCATTGTAGCTGAAATTTTCAAAAAGATGTTCTATGACATGTAAAGTTCCTGATCATATTTTGATAAATTATTTAAAAATTCTTTGTTATCATTTTATTTCTCACTTGCATCAGACATTCTTTATATATGTCTTGAAAAATTCAAACATGATGTGATGTATATTATTCAAAATAAGTATACATTAGTATTATCACAGGTGTGTGACGAATATTATTTGAAGTAAGTATATATTAGTATTAAGTAAAGGTAATATATTTCACAAGTGTTAAAATCTGGGGTATATGCATGTAAATTATTTTCTGAAACAGAACTTTGACAATGTAAAACATAAATATGTACAGTACAAAGTCCCAGATCCAGGCTTGTTGGGACTTTGGTGATTCTGGATTTGGGATTTTTCTGGATATTAGATCATCAATTTAAAATCTAGTAAGATGGCGTGTAGAAATTATAAAATTAAGAATATGAAACCTCGATTTATGAAATAATGAAGAATTTGTTATCTAAAAGGTATCAAATTTTGCCAAAAAAAAACCTTAATGTTTATTTGTTTACTTTATTAAACATTTCTTTCAGTGTAAATTGTTTAAGTTGCTTCGTTTTTGTGCTAATACTTTCTCTGTAATTTTGTAGACACATAATTTCTTGTTCAGTTACAAAGTTCCATTGTTCAAGTCCTGTAATTGCTGCGTCGAAAATTCCTAACTTTTCAATAGAAATTTTTTGTTTTCAGTAACCTCTCTGTCACTTTCTTCACTATCGATAGCTGTATTTTCTGGACACTACAGATTTCCCCATCTGTTAATTGATTGATGAAAGGGCATTGTCATCACAATGAAAAACTTTTGTTATATCATCATCATTATTTATTACTACACATTTCTTTACAAAATCCATTAATTAGAAAATTTCATCTTTGATTTGTGATATCCAAAATCCTTCAAGTTCACAGCTGTCATACTCACCATCAAATATGGTAACAGGCCATAAATTATGCTAAGCATTTTTTCTATCTGGAGTATCTGGAGACACACCCTCCTATGATCGTGCAATGCTCCACACAGCAGATTTTATGCTAAAATATTTTTTAAAGTTCTTGAATAGTCTTGCCATTATTCAGGAAATTTAACATAGATTTTAAAAATGTTACTTTATGCAATTCAGTGGGAGTGCTATTCCGATATCCATACCCTGAATGATAGACATCCAGTTTCGAGGAAAGAATAATACAGATACATTATCTTTCTTTAAAACTTTAAGTGAAGTATGAGCCGAACAGTTATGTACATTCAGGACAATTTTTGTGTCATCAGGTAAACCAGTCGAGTTCAAATGTTGAATGTTGGGTATGAAATGATTTTCTAATCAATCATTCATTAATGCTTGTGTCATCCATACTATTTTATTTGCACAATGTATAACAGGGAAAATCTTTACTCCTTTAAATGCTTGAAGTCATGTATTGTTTCTGATTATGAAAAGTTTACACTTGTGCATTCCTGCACAGCATTTGTGCGTACTAAAATTGTTAGTGTCGCTTTGGAATCTTTGACACCAGGAACCTTTTCTGTGAAGGTTTACAAGGTATTTCACAGTGCATATAGCCAGAAAAGACCAGTTTCATCAGCATTGTAAATTTGTTTCTGGAAATAACGTTTCGCTATTAATGAGTTGAATGAATTCATATGGAAATAGTTCAGCAGCTAAAGCTTTCTCACCTGAAATTTTTAATTGCCTTATACCACGGCAGTTTTTAAATTTGGTTAACTAACCTGTCGCATATGTGCACTCAGTTTTTAATTTCTTCGTGAAATATTTTCGCTTGAGCCATTAACCCTGGACCCATCAATGGCACATCCTCGCAGTAACGCTGTCTGACCAATCACTTTGTCATGATCGTCATTTAGCATAGCAAATAATGTTTTTTTATATTCATTGCAAGTGAATGTCAGAAGCCACAAAAAAAATTAAAAAGTTCCCTTTTTTATGTCAGTATACTGTTTACTTTCTATTGCTATTACTCCTGGCATAATTCTGAGCCTGATATACCTCTATCCGTTTTTTGCAGTAATCCCACTTTTTGTTTAATGGACATTGAAACATGTTTTCTCTTTGTATATCCTGTTGCACCTTCAGAATTAGAAACTATTTTCGACATAATCGAAAGTTCAAACTTTAATTTTCATAAAATTGCTGTAATAATAACAGCTTGCAAGAAACCATAAGCTGGATCAAATTAGAAAGTTTAACAGCACAATCTGCTATATTAACGGAAATTCCTTGGAATCAGTAAAGTATAATTTTAGCCTTCCTTAATAGAATTCACTATATATTATTGGCTATTTATTGTGAGACTGGCAACAGAAGACAAGTTGCTCTGCTAAATTTTTTCTTCTTTCTATCGGGCACTGAGACAAATAAGCCTGAATTGTTATTTAGTTATTTATTATTATTTACATCCATTTCTTGTACATGCTTGAGGATTATCTGAGTCCTGAATAAATAATTTCCCACATTAAGGCTGCTGGGGCTAGATATCTTACCACCTGATGCGGGTCCTAAATTCTGCTACCAAGCTCCTGCCTAAGTTCTAAAATTTTGTCAGCTCTTAATTTTGTTCTTCAGTGCTTCTGTAGAATTCCAAAAATTTTGTCTTGTGTAAATTCTGCCGCATGGTGCAGCCATATCAACTCTGGTGCCGGTTCTGGGTTTATCAGTAACTCTTAAATCAAATAGTATTAAATGTAATCTTTTGGCCTATGTGTATCATTAACAAAATCTATTTTTAGCGTATGGACGGAAATTTTTTTAAAATTTTTTCTCATCAACATTTCTTATCGCATCTTGGCTCATCTCCAAGCAGAATGTCAACATAAAAATGTTACGGTACTCTTTGTTATTTAATTACAGTACAAAGTCCGTAATCCCGACCTCAAAGCCACAAACTTTTTTTTTTGGTCTGCTGTACGCAGGCATGTAATGTGTTTACGCATTACGCATTTAATGTATAACGGACAGTATAAGCTAGGCTAAAATTATCTTTACTGATTGTAAGGCATTTCAGTTAATGTTGCAGATTGCGCTGTTCTTTAATCTTCTAATTGTATCTGGCTTATTAATTTTTGCAGACTGTTAGAGCAATCTTTTAAAAAATTAAGCTTGAACTTTCAGTTATGTCAAAAAGAGTTTCCAATTCTATAGCTGTCAAAGGATCTACAACGTGAAAGCATGTTTTGATGTCCATCAAACAAAAAGTGGAATTGCTGCAAGAAATGGATAAAGGCATACCAAGTCTCAAAACTATGCGAGGAGTACGACATTGGAAAGTCAACTGTATGTGATACAAGAAAAAAGAAAATTTTTGAATTTTTTGTGGAAGCATCTTAAACAACTTACATTGAAAGAAGTATTTAATAAAGTAAACAAATAAATATTAAGATTTTTTTGTAAATTTTGATACCCTTTAGATCATAATTGCTCTTTATTTCATAAATTACAGTTTCATATTTTTAATTGTATAATTTCTGCATGCCATCTTACCAGATTTAAATTGATGATCTATAATCCACAAAAAAACTCCTAATCCGGAATCGCCTAAGTCCCGACGAGTCTGGATTATGGACTTTGTACTGTACTAATATTTTTTTTTAAAAATGTTTAGGCATTGCTTTGTACTGTACTAATATTTTTAAAAAAGTGTTTAGGCATTACTGTTCCAGTCATTACTCAAGTTGTCATGTGTACATGCTGTGATGAAAGCAAAATATAATAAATAATGATTCAACATGTTGGCATAAGGTATATAAAATATTAGTAGCTGTAAAATCAACGATGCTTCCATGTAGAATGTTTCAATTCAGATACATGCCAAGCAGATACTGGCTATGGAGCCAAATTACTAATCACACAAATTTATGCTAAAATGATTGTTTCTTCAATAACGAGGTATTTTATTTAGTGCCGACGGGAAATTAAGAATCGGAACTCTCCACATGTTTTATTATGGCAGAAAAAACCAAGTGCACATGCATAAAGCATACAAGAAAAAAAAAAGGTTGTTGGTTACTTTAAGCTCCAGATTTTGGATCATTCAGACTTTTTACTGTATATATAATGGATTGAAAATTTTAAGTCTGTAAAATAAAATATAAACATACACACACAGGTTTTGCACGAGTGTTAAAATCTGTGGTAAGCCTATGAAATAATATAAACATATACATACTCATACATATACACACATATATGTACACATTGGTGGACTTTGCATTAACAATGTATTATTAATACTGTATTGTTTTGTCTTTCTTTGCAGTTACAGTTAACAGATGTCTAAAAATAGATTCAGCCTAGGGTTACCAAACATCTGGCCAGCAGGCAACATTCTGGCCCATTAACTTTTTGTTTGAACCTCTTGGTTCAATCTAAAAGTTACTTAAAAAATTAAGTATTCAGTACTTAAAAAATTGTTAAGGTTGAAAATATAAATAAACCTTGCAAGAAATGTTTGAACAATTCTTTTCCCATTAAAGGTAGTGTTACCAACCAAAAGAATGAAAATTTCATCAAAAAGCCAGATGAATCTTTCCATATATTTATTTATTTCTGAATTAGGAAAATGCCCTTAAATAGAGAAATCAAAGGCTTTTAATCGTATAAAATTTTTTGAAAGTTTTAATTCATACTTAAAATTTAGTAAAGCCTGTAGAAAAGGAAGGTGCTTAAGCATCTTAAAATTGTAATACTTTTATTTTTTTCCATCGGTCTGGCAAAGATTGCCTATTAATTCTGTCCAAATTATGTACTTCATATTATCATTAGGAATTTGTCTTTTCAGTCGAAAGATTTTGTATTGAAGGACATAAATATAAGTTCATCGTATCAAATATCTAGAGGAACATTTTTTGTAACTTTTTTCTGGCAACCTCTGTTCTGCAAGTTGCATGCAGACTTTTTAATGGTCCTTCAGAAAAAAAGGTTAGACATTCTGTTCTACAAGTCTGTAAGTATATTCTTTGCTTAGCTTCATTGATATCCATTACAAAATAAAAAGAAATAAAAGTTTGGGTATATTCCTTGGAAGAGTGGATCAGCAGAGGTTGGCAGTACAATGAATGCTCTTGGGTACCAAGATGCCATTCAAATATCTAAATTTTAAATATCAGATATGTGGACAACAAACACTCATAGTGGATAATTTTAGTAAAAAATTTTATTTCATCTTCACAGTTTTAGTAAATGTATGAATTGTACATTTAAAACTTTTGCCAAAACTGAATCATGGCAACTTTCATATAACAACACTACATGACTACTAGAAAAATCTGATTCCACATACAAGGAACTATTTTCCATTCTTATTATCCTCATATACTGTGTCCAATTACGACGTACTACATTTTTACATAAATTTGTCATTTTATAATTTTTTTTTTTTTTTTTTTTTTTTTTTTCCCTGTAAATTTTTTATTTGTTTGACTAACATTCATGAAGTACATCAACATTTTTTTCATAAATGTTTTCTCAAAAGCAAAACAGATTGGTAGAACATTGCAGCAATTATAGTCCACATAAATCAACTTAACAATATTTTTATTATTTATTATTATAATACTTATTAATTTTAACAGTAATTTTTTACCAGAAAATGTAAATGTAATCAATGTAGCATAAGCATAATACAGTCAAAAGTCGTTAATCCGGACTCGTAGGGACTTCGGCGATTCCGGATTATAGATCATGAGTTTAAATCTGGTGAGATGGCATGCAGAAATTACAAAATTAAAAATATGAAATAAAGAACAATTATGATCTAAAGGGTATCAAAATTTACAAAAAGAAAAAGCTTAATATTTATTTGTTTACTTTATTAAACATTTCTTTCAATGTAAGTTGTTTAAGTTGCTTCGTTTCATGTGATAATACTTTCTCTTTAATTCTATTAAACAGACATAATTTCTTGTTTAGTTACAAAGTTCCGCTGTTCAAGTAGTATAATTGCTGTGTCGAGAATACCGACTAATTTGTCAATCGAAATTTTTTCGTTTTCAATAACCTCTGTCATTTTCTTAAATATCGGAAGCGAAATATAATGACGAGGAACTTGTTTTAAATCATACCAAAGACGGAGTACATCGAGATGAAATACTACATTTAGTAAGGAATTATAAGCCAAATAAAATAAAAAAAAATCTGCCCTGAAGATAAGGATAGTGCTGACAGATCAACTTCCAATTCATTGCGTGCGTGCCGTGCCGCGGCGTTAAAGATAAACAAAGGATATGCCTTTATCCATTTTTTTGCAGCAATTCTACTTTTTGTTTAATTTACTTCGAAACATACTTTTGCTTTGTAGATCCTTTTTACATATTAATAAATATATATCAGAAATTCTATTTGACATAATCGAAAGTTCTAGCTTACTTTTAAAAAACTGCTGTAACAGTCTGCAAAAAATAATAAGCCGAATCCAATTCGAAGATTAAGGAACAACGCCATATGCAACATTAACTCAATTAGATAAGTTTAGCTTATCTTATACCGTCCGTTATATATTAAACGCGCATTCGTAAACGTATTTTGCGCATGCACACACGCAAATTCGCAGCCGTAAAGGTCTTACGCATGCGCAGAAAGTTTGTAGCTTTGAGGTCTGGATTATAGATCATTCCGGATTATGGGTGTCCGAATTAACGACTTTTGACTGTTTTATAAGAAGATTTAATGATGTTTCATTCTATACCACTTTATGAATTTGTTCAGAGAGGGCCACTATGCTAGATTTTGTGAATTTTACGGTCTCTTATGACTGTTTTTTATATAAAAGGTCATTTTCAATAATAAACAAGTTGGCCACCTCTGTTATGTTTAAATTTCTGTTTTCTAAATCAGTAGCTTTACTCTTTTTATAATTTTTTTCTGAAATGGTAATTCTTAAAAGTGCTTAAGTGCAAGTGAAATTTTAAAATACTTTGTAATTCTATTACCAGGCTGGCACTAGGCATTTTGCCACCTGGTGCAATCTTCTGGGCTTCTAAATTCTGCCATCTTGTGCCTTGTTAAAAAATTTGCTGCCCCTACTATATTAGTAATAGCCCAGTGCAATGGCTTACTTTAAGCAAAATATAAATAATATTGCTTAATGTATTCTTATATATTAGTATTATTTAGAAATGAAAGAACTTTTATTTATTTATTCTACAGCAAAACAAAATTTTTTATCCTATTTTCTGTTTCTTTGATGCTAAGCAATTCATTGAATAGAACAGCACAGAAAAAGAGAAATGTTTTACTTCATCTCTTTACATTTTTGTCTTTTCAGAATGCTAATTTATTTAATTCTTTAAATGGTACCCTGGATGTAATTGTAAATGAAATTATTGCAAATGTTAAGAGCAAAAACTTAATCGTTTATATCTTGTTTGGTGGCAGAACTGTAAAATGTGGTTATTAATGAAAAATAGTAACGTAACATTTTGTTTTCACCCATGCTTACTTGTGTTAGGTCCACTGAAACAAATTCTAGGTAATATGGTATTCAGTTTACAGACTTCGAAAAGCTTGAATGTTAAGCATAGGGCAGATCTGAGCATTAATATGATTTCTTGCAGATTCTAATGAAAGAACAGGTTCATATTAAAGGCAGATGATAAAGAATTACTGATGTTCCCATCATGGTATTTCTTAGGCAGTGTCGCAAACAAATCAATATGTTAGTTCATCATCAAATTTTAAGATTAAAAGAAGTACTTTTTAGTTGCAGTAGGAAATAAATGAGAACCATCTGATCAAAGGTGTGTATTAACCTGATCATGGTGAATTAATCAAGTAAACTAGTAATTTATTATTAAAGTTGACACTACAATGTCAAATAGGAACTTAAGGGCACCATCCTGACTGATAATATGACTAAGAGATGGTTAATGAGAATCAGAGTGTTAGCCATTAATGCTTGAAATGTATCAGGAATGTAATGTTATTAAAGTATCTTAATTAACATTAATAAAGTTTTGTTACTTTGAAACGATATTTCTTGATCTCTTTCAAAGTTGAAAATAGACTATTTCTTTTCTAAAATAAATTTCTGATCTTTCATAGTTGGGAGGGTTTCCCTTCTATTTTAATGCTGAAAATAAATGATCTCATGCTGAAAATAAATTGAACTTGATCAGTCTTTATGAATTTCATACTTAGAACTACTGAAGTTAAAAGTTATGTCATTTGCCCTATTGTTTGATTTTCCTTTATGTAGAAGTTTATGAGAGATGTTATTAGAAAAAATTGCCTACACCTATTAATTGATTGCTCATGCGGCGTTTTAGTTAACAAAAGAGTTATTTCTGCATTTAACATAGCAACTTTGCTGCTTGTGTTTGTTTTTGAGCAACACATTGAAACATTTTATCTGTTACAGCATCATAATATTAGCAAAACTACACTTACTTGAGTTTTTAGGAACATATGACACTGGTGCTATGATTTTGAAAGTGAAAGATATTCAAAGTTGTCACTACTTTTAATGATAAAAGCTTATATAGCATATTATTACTGTCAAAGACCGAAATTGGACAATGTTGATCATGCCAAATACGTCTTCTTGTACACTGCGCCAAAAAAAAAGTATATAGAACACATAAAGAATTCAAAGGGGCGTTTATTTAACGTTTTTTGTGTTACCTTTATTTATTAAATATCATGTTCTTTGCACTTAAACCATAAAATTAAGTTCAGTAGCAGTGTCGCAAAATAATTTTAAAATGAGCATATCTTCAGAATTTCCGATACACAGTTCCACGCCCGCTGGAGATAAAAAAGTTTTTTTCCTCACCATAGAGTGTTGCTATTGCTCGCTTTTAAATCGTTGGGTTTATTACTCAAAAATTCGCTAAAGTTTTACAAAATAAAATTTCAAGTTTGGTCTTCCACATGCCCATACGTGCACAATGCGAGAAATAGACATTTATGCAGATTTTTCATTAAATTTCTTCAAATATAATGCAAGACTCTAACATTTGGTGTCTACAGTTTGAAAAGTGAAACAGACATTTATAGTGAACCAACCTAAAATCACAAAACGAAAACAACAGTCCTTCAGGGACAATGCCCCTTTGGACTAAAAAAACCCAGTTTTTCGCAGATGATTCAGCATCGCTTACCTAATGAGCATGAGCTATTAATTAATTCAGTTCTCACTTTGCGGCAAGGCAAGAATACATAGAAATTCAAAATATTTTCATTAAAATTTGAAAGATACAGAAAAGCATAAAACACCAAATACAGTTAAAACATTTTTTACAATTAAAATTACAGTTTTTATGCAAAAACAAGCTAATAACTTGAGGGATAGTTATAGAATAAATTAAGTATAATTTAATTTTCAATAATAAAAGAAGACGTTACTTTGCTGTTACTAAGCTTATTTCTCTAGACTGGCAACAAATTCACTCTTCTATTCTGCCAAGTTTGAAATGTAAACAAACATGCCTGCTATATGGTAATCAAAAATTAGGCTTAGCCGCACTTAAAAAACTTTTAAATCGTTAATAGTTCCACAATTATTGTATGCAGGTTAACTAATGGCATAAAAATCTTAATGAGAACAACATAATTCTATAATTTTTAAAGCAAGAAATACACAATTTACAAACATGTAAGAGTAAAGAAACAGCTGAGTAACAGAATGCGTATACAGTCAAAAGTCGGTTAATCCGGACTTGTCGGGACTTCGGCGATTCCGGATTATAGATCATCAGTTTAAATCTGGTAAGATGGCATGCAGGAATTATAAAATTAAAAATAGGAAACCGTAATTTATGAAATAAAGAACAATTATCATTTAAAGGGTATCAAAATTTACAAAAAAAAAAGCTTAATATTTATTTCTTTACTTTATTAAACATTTCTTTCAATGCAAGTTGTTTAAGTTGCTTCGTTTTATGTGTTAATACTTTCTCTTTAATTCTATAAACAGACATAATTTCTTGTTCAGTTATAAAGTTCCGCTGTTCAAGTCCTATAATTTCTGTGTCGAGAATGCTGACTAATTTGTCAATCGAAATTTTTTCGTTTTCAATAACCTCTGTTACTTTCTTCACTATCAGAAGTGAATTATAATGACGAGGAATTTGATTTAAATCATATCAAAGACGGAGTACATCGAGATGAAATACTACATTTAGTAAGGAATTATAAGCCAAATAAAATAAAAACATCTGACCTGAAGATAAGGATAGTGCTGACAGATCAACTTCCAATTCATTGCGCGCCGCTCCCCCCTCCCCCCAGTGCAGCGTGAAATTGATAAACAGATTTCGGAATGGTTAGAGAAACGAAGGATATGCCTTTATCCATTTTTTGCAGCAATTCCACTTTTTGTTTAATGGACATCGAAACATACTTTCGCTTTGTAGATCCTTTACATATTGGTAAATATATATCGGAAATTCTATTTGACATACTTGAAACTTCAAACTTACTTTTATAAAGTTGCTCTAACAGTCAGCAAAAAATAATAAGCCGGATCCAATTCGAAGATTAAGAAACAGCGCAATCTGTAACATTAACTGAATTGGGTAATTTTAGCTTAGCTTATACCGTCCGTTATACATTAAACGTGCATGCATACACGTATTATGCGCATGTGCATATGCACATTCGCAGCCGTAAAGGTCTTGCGCGCATGCGACAATACGATGCATGCGCAGAAAGTTTGTAGTTTTAAGGTCCGAATTAACGACTTTTGACTGTATATAAATATTTATATACTTTTGGTACGTCTGATTGCAACCAAAATGGGAGGTTGATATCTTCATGTTACAACAGTACTATATACAAAATTTCAACGTTCTGAGGCTACTCATTTTTGAGTTATGCGAGATACGTACAGACACCACGAAAAAAATCTCTTTAGAATTCATTTTAAATCAGTTTCATAATTTTTGGTGGGAGAAAGAGTCCTGTATTATGTCCTTACGTATAGGTGTTACGCACAAAAATCATTAAACAGCATTCGATACCAGTTGAAATAATGATGCCCGAAATTTTTTGCTACAGTACTTCCTTTTTGCTTCATTCAAGGAACTAAAAAGGAAAGGAAAATAGGTTGCTATAAATTGAAAAATTTGCAATGTGAATTATTCTCGGCACAAACTAAAAAAAATACACCAAGATAAATTTTTTAATTTTTCCGTAAATTTCACACCAGATTTTATAAAATTTAATATTTAGGCATAATTTGAGTAGTGCAATCAAAATATGGAAAAAATGTATCATGTCATTTCAGAAAAAGCCACGGAGGAGTCGCACTTTCGAGACATGAGTACCGCAATTTAAATTTCGTCAATCAGATCAGTAGAATGGAAGCTATAGAACTGACTTTTTTCACGAGCAGTGTTCATTCGGACAATGATCAGTGTATGTTTACAATCATAGATATGCTGTGGTGAGGTCGAGGAGCAACAGTCTGTCGCCAAATCCTTTTTTCTGCTGCGATTGAAGTTATGCGGCATGTAGTTATTATACATTGGAAACAATCACAGATACATTGTGATGGAGGTGAAAAAGAGAAGTCGAAGTCAACAGAGGGACGACATTTTATCGCCAAATCCTTTGTTCTGCTGCGACTGAAGTTATTTGACATGTATTTGGTATACTCTAGAACACTGTCAGTTTTATGCAAGGTTTTCTTATTTTTTTTTTTTTTTTTTTTTTTATCCGATACCCAAATTTATAGTGAATGGATACTGCAGTGAATCGTGGACTTCTTTTTGAAAAGTTAATTGCGAGTAAATGAGAAGACTTCCCCCCCCCACACACACACAAGAAAAGTATTCTAAAATATTTTCTGCAAAAACGAAGTGCAGCACACCTTTGGATTACAGTCGATTAAAACGTTTTGACATTTTAAAAATTAATGATGAAGAAAAATTAATAGTAACCTTAAACCAGGAGAAAGAATATCCAGTATTATGTTACTAATAATGAATTGTTCAGCGTATTATTTGGAACTCGCACTAGAATAGGCCACGGAGGAAGAACATGTATGCAAGGTAAATACAAAAATATTACATATGAAGTTGTAATGTTGTACTTAAATTTATGTAAACAATGTCAAATGAATCATAGTACACCTCAGAAAGGTCTGTTGTGGAGCCCAATAGGCAGTTTTGAGTTAAACTCAAGGTGTCAAGTTGATTTGATAGACCTGCAGTCACACAGGGATAGCGAATTAAGTTCATAATGATGTATCAGGATCATTTAACTAAGTTTGTCCAGCTACGACCATTGAAAACTAAGACAGCAGAAGAAGTAGCATATCATCTTCAAATATTTTTAACATTTGGTGCTGCAGCTATATTGCATTCTGATAACGGTAGGAAGTTCAGAATCAAGTCATATCCGAATTATGCGCTGTGTGGAACAATGTTAAGATAGTTTCATGCCTTCATAGCTGATAGCCTCGTCATAGTTAAACACAAAATTCAGTTGAAAGGGCTAATCAGAATATGTTAACTGTTTGGATGAACGATAACTATACAAATAAAGGGTCAGATGTTTTGCCCTTTGTTCAATTTGCGAAGAAGTCTGCATATCATGAAGGAATACGCTAAAGTCCTTATGAAGCCATGTTTGGCATTAAACCAAGAAGAGGCATAACATCGTCTTTTTTTTGCCTGGGGAACAAATCGCAAATATTGAAACCGAAGAACAGCTTGAAGAAAATTTGAGCAGTAGCCATACCGAAAACCATATTTGAAAGAATCTTTGACTGAACAACACGAGTTTATTTCTATAAAGATCAGCCGAATTGAAAGAGAATCCTCTATGGCAAACAACGAAAATGTTACGAATCTCAAAAAAAAAAAAAAAAAAAAAAAACTCCTGATCAAATTAGTGATACTGTACGAAGTCCCTCATGTCGACGGGGGTCGTACAGATGGCCGAAATGTGTTTTCAGTTGTTGGAATAGAAGATTCCAACTTTTATAAACTAGCAAGTAAAAATAGCCCCTTCAAGCAGCTTTATACCCGTAACCAATTCGTAACTTGTAAAGAAAAGTTATTTTCCATAGATGAGATTTCTTCTCAAGAAATGTCGCTGAGAGAAGCAGCTGCAGCTGATTCGAGAAGTGGAGAGCAAGGTTATACACGCTGTCATTGAAAGAGGAAGTATTCCACAACTAAATGCAGTTGTAAAAGCAAGGAACTCTTGTGCAATTCAAAATGTCATAAAAGTTAAGTTGTTGCTATAAATAAGATTTCAATTACATAATAAAGTGTGTTTTTTTGGGGGGGGTATTATTTTCTTTTCTCATTTAGAATGTACTGTTAAAGTTCAAAAGATAATTTACATGTGCTGTTACGTAAGCTTTTTCGTATTTGGCATATACGGTATAAATACAAAAGTCCAAAAAAAAAAAAAGGTCTTTATTGGCTAAATTTGAAACTAAATGCTTAAGATTTATCCAAACACAGCTGGTGTCATTATTAAGAAGGCAAGTAATATCGAGTAGCCCTTCTTGTGTTAGAATCAAAAGCTACATATCCCGCAGTGAAAATGCCTTTACAGAGTTACAAACAAACTTTCCTCACCACTCTCCACTTAGTAAAGACAGGCGAAAATACGGCCCCCTTGTGAAGTTTTATCGCGCCTGAAATGTGGAGAACAAAAATGCAAATCTCCGATATATTCAACATTTGCCGGTTAAGTCAGAAATAAGAATATTTGGCAAATATTTTGGACATACACCAAGTGACTATGTGAATGTTGACGTTCTCCAAATTTCGGTCTTTCACAGTAACGTAAACATAGCTCTTCCAGGTGCAAAGGAATGCAGTTTCTTTATAATATTAGGGGATTTTTTTATTGTTGTCCCACATGTATTTCCATATTATGGTATTATATATAAACAATTATCTGGCATTAATTAAAGCACTGTTTTTATTTTTTATTTCTGTGGATATCTAGGCATATACTGATAAAATGATTTAGTATGGATTTTGGCATTTTTTAAAACACTGAAAGCCTGTAACTGGCGCTGACTATTTTCATCAAGCACTTTTTTAATAACCTGATTTTCATCAAATTTTATAATAATTTGTATTGTTTAAATATAAGCACACAAGATAACTGGATCATTGTAAGAAATTGTGCATTAATTGTATTGAATAATAATTCAGATCAAAGAGCCATCGTTGGCATTATCATGAGATGATATATGCAAACATCCCTAAGTAAGAAAGTCTTAACTATTGCTCTCATCTCCCTTTCATTTGTGTTTCTAACATCATTGGTAATATACAAATATTCTGGGTTATGTGGCTTAATAACGGTAATGGTAGAACTAAGGAAATATTTCTAAATCCAACAGTCTTGGATAAATGGCTGCAGATGTTAGTTCTTACGTCTCCCTTTGGATTCATCTTTTTTCTTTTTTTCAAAATTGTTTTATTTTTTTCTAAAGTGTCACCTCTTACTTAAATTCTAAAGTTCCTCTTTTTCGAGTTTAAATTCTTTTTTATGTAACAGTAATGTAACAGTAATTCACTTAATTATTTCACTTGCTTTGTTTTTCTCACATTTTTGCTTTGGATTGCATCTACAGTCTACTTTGATAGCATTGTCTGAAATCGTTCCTTTTTCATAATTGGTAATTTTTTTATATGAGTGCAATTTTTGAAAGACAATATAAACGGGATTCAGTTGACCTTCCTTTAATTGGTTGGTTCCTGATTAGAAAGAAATATATCTATCTGTTGGTGACTGATGCCATTGAAAGAAGAAATTCAACCATTAAGATACTGAAACGGTAATTGATAATAACCAACTAAAATGTGTAACTTGGGACAGTTCCCACCCTGCATGATAACTTATTAGTTCAGGTATAAAATTTGTTGCCCATAGGTACAGATTAACGAGGTATCGAAGACAAATTTAAATTTCTATCTAAAATGTGGTATACATTTAAAATATATAACGAGTCATACAAAAGGGAATATGATTTTGCATTACAGTCAAAAGTCGTTAATTCGGACACCCATAATCCGGAATGATCTATAATCCGGACCTCAAAGCTAAAAACTTTCTGCGCATGCGCCGCGTAGACCCATGCGCATAGGCGTTTACGCGTGCGCGTAAGATCTTTTACGACTGCGCATATGCGTGTGCGCAAGCGCAGAATACGTTTTCGCGTGCGCGTTTTATGTATAATGGACGGTATAAGCTAAAATTATCTAATTATCTATTTCAGTTAATGTTGATGATTGCGTTGTTCCTTAATCTTCGAATTGGATCCGGATTATTATTTTTTGCAGACTGTAAGAACAATTTTATAAAAGTAAACTTGAACTTTCGATTTTGTCAAATAGAATTTCCGATTCTGGAGCTCCTAAAGGATCGTACAAAACGAAAGTATGTTTCGATGTCCATCAAACAAAAAGTGGAATTGCTGCAAAAAAGGGATAAAGACATGAAGAATGTGACAGAAAGGTTAGTGAAAACGAAAAAATTTCGATTGACACGTTAGTCGGTGTTCTCGGCACAGCAATTAACGGGACTTGAACAGCGGAACTTTGTAACTGAACAAGAAATTATGTCTGTTTATAGAATTAAAGAGAAAGTATTATCACATAAAACGAAGCAACTTAAACTTACATTGAAAGAAATGTTTAATAAAGTAAACAAATAAATATTAAGCTCCTCTTTTTTTTTTTTTTTTTTTTTTTTTTTTCTTGTAAATTTTGATACCTTTTAGATTATAAATGTTCTTTATTTCATAAATTACGGATTCATATTTTTAATTTTAGAATTTCTGCATGCCATCTTACGAGATTTAAACTGATGATCTATAATCCGGAATCGCCGAAGTCCAGATTAACGACTTTTGACTGTAATAAATTGTACTACAGCAACTCAAGCTCATGTAATAGTTCTGGTGCTGCTGTGATCGGGCCAAACAGTAGATGTGAACAGACAACTCTCGCTAGGCTTCGTTGTCGTTATCGTGGTCAACGACATGTGTCGGACCTTTAAGTTTATCCCTTTTGCCTGATATGCAGTTTAACCGAAGTCACTCCTGCCCATATCTTATGCATTGGTTTCCTGAAGAGCCAGCTGTAAGTCCGGATATGGTTCTTCATTCTTTGAAAAGTCTACGAGTTCATGGACTTGATCTAGATGTTGCTGTCGATCAAGTGGGATAATAAACAACAACAAGCTCATGTAATGAATTGATACAAAACTACTTTATGCAGCTATTCATTTCATTATTTTTTAAATTAATGAAAAGTGAATCTAGTGATTTAATATGCATATGAGGACAAGTTTAAGTGTATATTGGCTTGTGTTTGAAGTTCTTAGTAGTTTGAAGTAGTAACAACTGATTGTGCTCTATCATACTGAGAAGTATGATAGAGCACAACATACTGAGAAGTATGATAGAGCACAACATACTGAGAAGTATGATAGAGTACTTTTGTGAAAATATCTAGAAAGTGTTTGTAAGTGTTTCTTTTTAGAAAATAAATTTTATTAAGCTACCATCGGTTCTGTATGCATTCAATCCATTATGAACCCCTTCATACGTAACAATTTTTGGTGTTGTGCGTGGTTGAATGCCAATGATGAGAGTGATGGAGATGCACTTAGGACAGCTTTGGTGCATTCCAAGAAAAAATGGAGCCGGCAAGTCCTTTAAAGAAGAGATAAAAGCGGGCGAAGAAAAAGGTGACGTGTGCCATCAAAAGATGCAAGGGGTCGAAAAATCAGAACAAGAAAAGAAAGACGAAAACAGAAGTTGTTGCCATAACTGAAAACAAATTCGAAACTGTGGACAGAGATGAAAATTGGAGAGTTTTTCATACAACAACTTGATGAAAGAATTTCTACTGCTGTCGCCAGGAAAATTGACAACTGAAATCCGTAAGGATGGAGAGACTTCCTGGCAAGTTTACAGAGTTTTCTCTGAGAGTAAACGCAGCGGATATCTTTCAAACTCAGCCCGAAAACCAGAGAGTAGACTGCGAAGGTCTACCCTGCGCGTTGGAGATGCGCTTTGGCGAGAGGTGTTTAAAAGACCAAAACAGGTTTAGTTAAAATTTCGCCAACAGAAGCCCGCAGAAACAATCCAGGAGCTCGCTACAGATGTTGAAATGCTGTGTCGTCTGGCCTTTTTGGACTGCCCATTAGAAACAAGTTAAACCTTTTCACTCGGTGCCTTTTTTGTGCGGCGCACCAGCAACTCGAGATGTTTTGCAGCCTTTTTGACGTATTTCTTACCAGTAAGTTAAAATCATTACACACGCAAATTAATAAAGTTTTTATATTTTAACATTTTATATATCTTTACACCTTTACAAACATAATTTCTTAAATATGAGTCTGTAATTTTTCTGTGTATGATATTTCATGTAAGAATTCCCAAGATACATGCCCGGCATGTCGGGGCAAGTATTACAATAATATGTCGTTTTTAATACCTTTTTCCGGGTTCATTTGTCTGAGAACGGACTTTGTGATAGATAAGATTTCAGATTAAAAAATCTTAGCTCCGTTTAAAGGGGTATCATTTTAAACTTCATTAGATTATACAGAAAGAGCGTAGGAACCCGCTTCAAAGAAAGTAAACGTAAACAGTTATTGCCGCGCATCGAGTTTCCACATCAAACCAAGTGGTGAGCAAGAGTCACCTCTCGAGTTGCGGCATTAAATCACACGGTGAGTGGAGTCGCCTCTCTCGAGTGCAAAGGGTTAAATCGCAGTACTTCTTCAATAGGATCCTGAAATAGAGAAAGCTCTGCGAATAGAAATTTTAATGATCCAAGAAACGTTTTACGCCATGGAATTCAAGGCAACTCACCAAGCAACTTCTCAAGACCATGACCCAACCAAAGTTGCTCATGTCCAGGAGCCAGTGGATCAGTTGACAGCTCATCTAGACGATTTAGTCAGGCAATTCAGTGCCTTAAGGCGGAATATGATTGCAAACAAACCGATTCTAAAGTGCTAGAACTGCGGTGGTAAAGGCCACGTCCGAAGAAATTGTAGAACACTTCGAATATCAAGATGAATCACAAAACCACCAAGACAACACGAGAGCTAAGACCTCTTCTAGCAAGGAGGATAAGAAAAATATTTAGTGGCTATCTCGTGGAGCTAAAGTTGCCTGATAATAATAAGCCCCATTTTTAAAGCACTGTAGATTTCTGAAATGAGTGGGAGAAGTAATGAACTTTCAATCATGGGGCATATAAATAGAATTCCTTGCTGGTGACAATCGGAGAGTGGAGACTCCTGGTAGCTACCAAAGGTGAGCAATGATTGTGTCCACCCTCCTATCAGGATTTTATTACTACAGAAATAATTTTTACAAGGGCGAAAGTATACGGTACATTACAGATGGTAATCTTTTTTTAGAACGCAATGAACAATTTTGTGTCGCAGAGTTTTATTTTCTAACTAAACATGCTGTTTTATAGCAAAACTTATAAAACAGCACTAATTGAATTAAAATCAATATTATAAATAAGTTTACACATATAAATTTACGTTCACTTAAAAAGTAACTTAAGTGCTTAGACAAATACAAATCCGTTTAAAGTTTTCAGTGCAAACGGTTCTTTCCGTTGTATATTTACAAGGGAAATTATGTTTAAAGTGAACATTTTAAAATTACTATAACTTAAAATTTCAATTACAGCGTTTAATAGTTAAATATCTGCCAGTTCTTAAGAATTTGACTAAAAGTTGTTTGGATAATTCTCAAGCACTTGTTCTGTTGCAATCACTTGTGAACTTTACCGGCGTCTTCATTCTGTTTGATAAGTATCTTGCTCAAGAGCTGAAATCGTGTTGATTGTACTCCAGATATTATTAATTGATTCATGTTTTTGATAATAAATCTGTAAAAAGTACGTTTCGCAGGTCAGTTAAGATGAATGGGTGGCAAGTGTACATGGCCAATGAAAGGCATGTTAGGTGAGCCTTTCAGTGCACAGACGCATGTAATTGATATGCCAAAGCGATGAAATTAGTTTGAAATGGACTATGCCCCGTAATAAAATGTAGTTGTGAGATGCCTATGTGTGCTGACTTTATGAATGAAACATAATGTGCCTCTGCCAGTTTCTTTAACATTCCATTCCGTTTGCCGTTGTTGTACTGCTTCTTCGTGCAAAATTCGTAAATGAAAATGTGCGAACGCAGTGCACAGACGCGTGTAATTGATATGCCAAAGCGATGAAAGCAGTTTGAAATGGACCATGCCCCGTAATAAAATTTAGTTGTGAGATGCCTATGTGTGCTGACTTTATGAATGAAACTTATAATGTGCGTCTGCCATTTTCTCTAACAATCCATTCTGTTGTTGTACTGCTTTTTCGTGTAAAATTCGTTCTAAGTAACTAGAAGGTGGCGGGACATTTAGCTCCTCTCCATGCTTCATTACCTAGTCTACCATGCTTCGTTACATGGGCTTTAACCCATAAAAGTTGTATATAGGTTTGACTATTATATTGTAAAAGATGCTGCATATTTGCAATTAAGAGAGAGGTATCTTGTGACTAAATACAGCGAGTCAAACGGACATACTATAGGTGTAGATAATTGCATTTCCTGATGCTATTTCAATTATATATTGGATGTGTGTTGTAATAGCTAATGCTTCACCTTGAAAAACAATAGTCTGTTCTTTGAGATGTCCTTTCCAGGTATAAAGGTTCTTTCCATGTTGACCAACGCAACAATAGTTCTTAGCAGGACTGGTCCCGCTTCATATACGAGCTACTGACGCATCTTGGACTGATCAGGCATGCACATTCTAATCAACAATATGCAAAGTTATCTTATTATGCAATACACACTTATTTTTATATTCATAGATTGCTCCAAAACTATTGTTTGGATAATTCTCAAGCACTTGTTCTGTTGCAATCACTTGTGAACTTTACTGGCGTCTTCATTCTGTTTGATAAGTATCTTGCTCAAGAGCTGAAATCGTGTTGATTGTACTCCAGATATTATTAATTGATTCATGTTTTTGATAATAAATCTGTATAAAGTACGTTTCGCAGGTCAGTTAAGATGAATGGGTGGCAAGTGTACATGGCCAATGAAAGGCATGTTAGGTGAGCCTTTCAGTGCACAGACGCATGTAATTGATATGCCAAAGCGATGAAATTAGTTTGAAATGGACTATGCCCCGTAATAAAATGTAGTTGTGAGATGCCTATGTGTGCTGACTTTATGAATGAAACATAATGTGCCTCTGCCAGTTTCTTTAACATTCCATTCCGTTTGCCGTTGTTGCACTGCTTCTTCGTGCAAAATTCGTAAATGAAAATGTGCGAACGCAGTGCACAGACGCGTGTAATTGATATGCCAAAGCGATGAAAGCAGTTTGAAATGGACCATGCCCCGTAATAAAATTTAGTTGTGAGATGCCTATGTGTGCTGACTTTATGAATGAAACTTATAATGTGCGTCTGCCATTTTCTCTAACAATCCATTCTGTTGTTGTACTGCTTTTTCGTGTAAAATTCGTTCTAAGTAACTAGAAGGTGGCGGGACATTTAGCTCCTCTCCATGCTTCATTACCTAGTCTACCATGCTTCGTTACATGGGCTTTAACCCATAAAAGTTGTATATAGGCTTGACTATTATATTGTAAAAGATGCTGCATATTTGCAATTAAGGGAGAGGTATCTTGTGACTAAATACAGCGAGTCAAACGGACATACTATAGGTGTAGATAATTGCATTTCCTGATGCTATTTCAATTATATATTGGATGTGTGTTGTAATAGCTAATGCTTCACCTTGAAAAACAATAGTCTGTTCTTTGAGATGTCCTTTCCAGGTATAAAGGTTCTTTCCATGTTCACCAACGCAACAATAGTTCTTAGCAGGACTGGTCCCGCTTCATATACGAGCTACTGACGCATCTTGGACTGATCAGGCATGCACATTCTAATCAACAATATGCAAAGTTATCTTATTATGCAATACACATTTATTTTTATATTCATAGATTGCTCCAAAACTATTGAAAAGTCGGCAGCGCTTTTGTACACTTAGTGGGTGAACGGAAACTTTATACCTGGAGTTCATTGTACCATGACCGTGGATACAGCCAATGTTACCTTCATCCGAAAAGATTAGTTCAAATACTTGAAGGTAAGTTCATCAGGAAGCCGCCCTGCGTAACCCTGCAGATTATATTCGGTAATAAAATCGACATCGATGGAAAGTTTAACATCACATCTGGAAATGTCATTTATCATCACACGGCATATGTGGCAGATATTACAGACCCTTGCATACTAGGATTAAAATTTATAAGGAAAATACAATTTTTCCTTGAACTTTAATAAACTATATTTTGGCTCTGAGGATATAAACTTGTTCAAAATTAAAGGAGTGAAATCCGTCCACCAAATAATAGCTCAAGACAAATAGCTAATGCATAATACGAGCAAGAAAATAATTTTCGCTGCCTATATCCATACAAAAAAAATTCCGATACGGCATAAAGGAATTTCCCAAGCTGTTTCGGGCTGTTCCAACTGTAACAGCCCGAAAGCAGTACTAGTATCCTGGGCACTCGTCGACTTACCGAGAACCGTCATTTCTGTGAGATTTGCTTAAGGCGAAGTGGTTGCAGCATGTAGTCCAGAAACCATTTATCCTTCATTCTCTGTGTCTTTGTCGGAGTTATTACGGAATGCACAACTAAGTGATGAAGACAGGAGTGCTACAGAACGTGTCATTCAAGGATTTAAAGTTGTTTTCTCCCGCACATTTTTTAACGCAAGTCGAACCAGTTTGGCTCTGCATAGAAATGATACGGAAGATCATACGCTAGTCAAGCAATATTCAAGATGTCTACCGTTTGCTGAACAGGAAAACTTCTAAAAAAAACATGTAAGGAAGCGGTGTTAACAAGCCTTCAGCAAGAGATTGGGTTTCTCCCATTGTCCTGGTCAGAAAGAAAGTCTGTTCAACTAGATTGTGCGTTGACTATCGCCGGTTAAACGACGGCACGAACAAAGACAGCTACTCCCTCCCTAGAATAGAAGAAATCTGGACGCTGTTTCAGGAAGCAAGTGGTTTTCCACATGTGATTTAAAGAGTGGATATTGGCAGGTAGAGATACACTAGAAAAGATGGCATTTGCTACCGAACAATGACTTAATATAATAAAACCTGATCCTGATAGACTGAAATCGTTAATGAATTTACGAATTTCTAAAGATTTAGGATCTCTGCAGCGAGCACTAGAAACGTTTGCTCATTATTGCCCTTGGATTCCCAATTTTTCTGAAAAGATTCGCACTCTTTTGTCTAAAGGATCTTTTCCTCTTATTAAATATGCCACAAAAGCCTTCAGTTCTCTTAAGAGAGATATCGCCAAAGCTTCTTTAGCTGCAATTGAGAATAATATGCCATTCAGAGTTGAAATTGACCCTTCTGAATTTGCAATAGGAGCAATCCTGAGTCAAGCTGGTCGTCCTATAGCTTGTTTGTCTAGAACATTAAACTCTTCAGAATTAAAACACTCTTCTGTTGCAGAAGAAGTATATGCTATTGTTGAATCTTTACGAAACTGTATACACTATTTAATTGGAAGGCACTTCCAAGTTTTTACCGATCAAAGATCCGTGACATTTATGTTTATCAACAGCACTCCAGTAAATTTAAAAATGAGAAAATTATGCGTTGGCGGTTTGAACTTGCTTATTTCAAATTTGATATTATATATCGCCCTGGAAATAAAAATGAAACTGCAGACACTTTATCAAGAATAAATGCAGCTATAAAACTACAAATAGATCTAAAGGCACTACATGATGAACTTTGTCATCCCGGAATAACTCGAATGTATTACTGGATAAGATCTAAACATTTGCCCTTTTTTACTAGAAGAAATTAAAAGAACTTTTAATTTATGTGTATGCTGCAGTGATGTAAAACCTCGCTTCTATAGATCTGAAGGTCACTTAATTAAAGCAACTGCACCTTTTGAAAGACTAAATCTAGATTTCAAAGGATCTTTGCCTACGGCTTCCAGGAATCGTTTCCTTCTTACTATTGTAGACAAGTTTTCAAGATTCCCTTTTTCAATACCTTGCCCTCATATGTCATCTGCTACTGTTATTGTTCATCTGCAAAATATTTTCTCAATTTTGAAGACGCCAGTCTACATACATTCTGATAGAGGTTCTTTATTTATGTCTCGTGAATTAAAATGCTTCTTAACTTCACTTGGTATAGCAACAAGTCGCACAACTGCATATAATCCTCAAGGAAATGGCCAAGTAGAGAGGTGTAATGGAATCATATGGAAAACCATCCGGCTGGCACTAAAATAAAAGAAAATGGCTATCGAACGTTGGGAAGGTGTTCTGCAGCCTGTTTTGCATTCGATCCGGTCACTCTTATGTACAGCAACAAATGCCACACCATATGAACGTATGTTCATCCATGCTAGAATATCATATAATGGACGTTGTTTACCTACGTAGTTAGCACAACCCGTAACGGTATTAATGAAGAAACAAACAACGAGCTAATAAATATGAGCCTATTTTGCAGGAAGTGGAGCTCATTGAGGCTAACCCAGATTTACGCTTGCGTTAAACTTACAGATGGTTGTGAAACCAATTCTGCAATACTATATTTAGCACCCAGAGGATATACTCCTATACACGCCCATGATATCGAGTTGGCTGTAAACCAACAACTTTCAGATTCTTTTGCTCAATAGAGTGAAGATTTGGCCAATGAAGCTCTTGAACCCGTATCGAAAACTGTAAGAAGATCGACAAAAGAGAATCCCCAAGGTAGTGATTTACCGTGCTCTAGCAGACATGAGGATTTTGAAAAGACTTCAAATGATAACTTGCATGAGAATGAATGCTTGCATTCCAAAAGGCAGAGACGTCAGCCTTATTATCTGGCAGACTATGTAACTTATTAATAATCTTAGGGAAGAGTGAATGTGGTATAATATTTAATATTATTGGCAGCACTAAAATTATATTACATGGAATGGCAACAGTCATTCTTAGTTTAGATATTGTTCTTACAACGCAACATTTGATGTTCTGTTTTATGTGCAGTTTTAGTTGATTAATGCTCCATTTCAGCAGAAAGTGGTTTATTATATTTACAACGCTAAGCCTATCGTACACCTAAGAAAAATATAACATATGAAAGACATTTATTCTTTACTAGAAATCAAACCGCATCGAAAATCGTAGATGAGTATGTAACTGACCTTCGAAATAAAGCTAGAACATACGAGTTTACACAGTTAACGGATAATCTAATAAAGGATAAAACTGTTTGTGGTATTAAAGATGATGTAGTGAGAGCGAGATTATTACATGAAACATAATTATCATTATAAAAAGCTCTTGATCTATACAGATCTGCAGAAGTAAGTGCACATTAAATGAAAATAATAAAAAGATGAAACTGTTGTAATCTTAGTGAAGAAAAACTAAGTAAAAATAATAAGAATATATACACAAAATTAAAAGACTGAGAAACAAGCGACAAAAGTTTGTTCTAAATGTGGAATATCGAAAATGTCCAGCGTATGGAAAAAAAATCTGTGATAAATGTAGAAAGGCAAATCATTTCGCGAATCAGTGTAAAAGAAATAAAGTAAAAAATGAAACTATCAATATAAACAAAAAAGAGAAACACATTAAATTACTAAATCATGACTCTGAGGAAGAGTTAGAATTTTTAAACCTTAATTCGGATAACAAAGAAGAGAAATAGACTGTTGACGTTAATGTAAATAAAGGTAAACGCAATTAGTACTACAGCAATGTGCAATGTTATTTCTATAAGCAACGTGAAATTTCTAGATGTTCCGATATAAACGTCTGAAATTAAAAGATTAATTACATTCTCTGGGAATAAAATGGATACTATAGTACAGCCCCGCAAACTCGACTCCCGATATCTCGACAACTTTTTAGGAACTTTTTAAGATATTTCTAGGCCAAACAAAGCAAATATTACATATAGTACATATAATTATTATTTATGCGTATGTCTGTCCTGTTCTCTTTAAACATTTGAGTGTTCTTTTTCTGTAATTTTTGCCGTTTTCGCATTGTGCCTTTAATTCTTGGAACTGCCTAACAAATTTCAAGATATGTTGTAATACTTGGCAACGATATTTGCTTCTTTCTAGGATACGAAGAAAGTCAGGTAACAGCTGGCTTCTGGCTCGCATTTCTTTCTGTTTTTGCGAAACATTAGAAGAGTTGTCTGAAGTTTTGTAACTGTATCTTATTGCAAACTTAACTCACACCAATTCATCGCAGGTATCGTTCCTCAGTTAACGTCCAGGCTTATAAGTGGTATCTTTTGATATTCTGTGAAGTGAAAATGTCGTTCGAAAAGAAAAGAAAACAGATTAACCTGACAATGGAAATGAAACTAGATGCCTTAAGAGACTGGACAAAGTGGAAAGTGTAAACGAAATTACCATGATTTAAATGGTGGACGGACTACTTTGATATTGTGGAAAAAGAAGATAACCGAATTCGAGTCTTGGTGAGCAAAAGAGCATGTGCGGATAGTTTAAAAGAAAGGAAACGTGTTAAATAAGAAAAAGTGAGCGGGGCGCTTTATTTGCGGTTCAGGAAGCAAAGGAAACAGGGCACACTCATTTCAGGACCAATTTTACGAGAGAAAGCGCTAAAATTTTATGATGAATTTCAAGAAGGAGAGCCTGGTTTTACTGTTAGTGGTGGCTGACTCGACGAATGGAAAAAGCGATACGGCATCAGGCAGTTAAACATTTGTGAGGAAAAGCTATCTGCTAACTTAGAAAATGCTGCAGTATTCAAGGATAATTTCCACAAACTACACTGCTGGCCACGCAAATTGCAATACCAAGAAAGACAACAGATATCACAACAAAATTTATTTAGTAAATAGCATGTTGACTAAGTATCAAATGATTAAATTTACAGACTTCTGTGAAGTGTGGTTTTTTTCAGAATCAGTAGCCAGAGTAGCCGCCATTGTTGGAGATCACCGCTGCCACACGTCTTGGCATTGATTCAAAGAGAATTTGGATGTGTTCTTGGGGTGCAACAGACCAAGCAGCTTCCACACGTTGCCAAAGTCAATCTGGTGTGGCACCTTGGGATGTTATCTGGGTCAATCATTCAGCAACCATGCACCACATGTTTTCTATCGGCGAAAGATCCGGAGAGCGAGCCAGACAGGGAAGCAATTCAATCTGTCGATTGACGAAGAACCCTTGGACAATGCGTGCCACGTATGGTCGCGCATTATCCTGTTGAAATATGGCTGTGGGCAAGCCCTGAAGGTAGGGAAGGACAACTGGCTCCAACACCTCGGAGATGTAGCGCTGGCTATTTAAAGTACTGGCAATGCGTATTAGAGGAGTGCGAAAGTGATATCCAATACCGTCCCATACCATAATACTTGGTGCAGGACCAGTTGTGGCGGTGCTTAACGCAACTGTTCAGCATCCTCTCTCCACGGTGTCTTCAGACTCGAATCCGACCATCGTGGTGTTGCATACAGAAGCGTTACTCGTCAGTAAAGGCAATTTCATTCCATTCTGCCGTCCACATCCTTCTTTCATCGCACCATTGGCGGCGGAGACGTCTGATGTTCTGCGTCAAGGGTAGACGAAGCGATAGACGTCTTGCGGACAGACCACTCTGCTGTAAACGGCGTCGAATGGTACGCGCAGACACTGGATGATGCGTTACAGAATGATTGTGCTGTGCTATGGTTCGTGATGTGACTGAGCGATCCGTTACTGCCATGCGCACAATGTTCCTGTCAGCACATGAAGTGGTGCACTGAGGTGGATACGATTGAACACGTCGGTCTGTCGTACCCTCCTGCATCCAACGGTCACATATCCGCATTACAGTTGTTTGGTTTCGTCCAACACGACTACCGATTTCCTTGAAAGATAATCCACACTCTCGGTAGGCCATTATCCTTCCATCCTTCCTCTGTCGAACTCGGATACTTGATCAAACGATGATCGCTGTTTACTACGAGGCATAATTGATTTTTTTTTTTTTTTTTTTTTTTTTTTACTACAAGAAAAACACAATTACCAAACTTGAAATCGTCGAAAACTCCAAGCCTTAAATAGCGGTTTGAAGTGGTGCCACAGGCGCGCGTGATGTTCGTCTGCGCTGAAATTCTAACCATTTGCATATCTCACCTCCGCTAATGCATGTGGTAAATTTAATGTTATTTGCATTCTTTCTTCAGGGTATTGCGTTTACGGTAGCCAGCAGTGTAATTGAAAGGGAGGGTATATCTGAGATCAAATTTATATAATTGTAATGAGACCGGTTTGAATTTTCGAATGCTACCTTTGGAAACAAAAGAAGAAAGGGGAGGAATATCCAGGGAATATTCCTCCCCTTTCTTATTATTATCCAGGGAATAATAATAAGAAAGTGGAGGAATATCCAGGGAATATTCCTCCCCTTTCTTATTATTATCCAGGGAATAATAATAAGAAAGTGGAGGAATTCCAGGGAAGAAATATCGGCACCTGGTTACAAAAGAAGCAAGGAGAGAGTCACAATCTTGCCATGCAGCAATGCAGCAGGCAGCTGTAAGCTCAAACTAGCGCTTATAGGCAAATAAAAAATCCCCGGCGTTTAAAAGCGTAAAAATGTACGCTAATGGGACTGAAACCAACTATGATCTTCCTGCTTGGTACCGGAATCAGTCAAACGCATGGAACACCGGAGCAATATTTAATGAATTGCTTTCATCAGCAGTTCGTTCCATCGGTGGAAGAGTTTTTTAGATAAAAAAATCCACCAAGGAAGGCGATTCTCACTGTAGACAATGCTTATACCATCCTGATAGGGAACAGTTACGAGACGAAGATATAAGAGCCATATATCTTCCCTTTTAACGTAACTTCAGTGTGTCAGCCGATGGATCACTGCTTTTTGGGGGCACCGGGCAGAAAAAATACAGTTCTTTTCATCTCTTGTTCTAGCCATGGAGGAAGGGTGTGATATGATCGAGGAACTGAAGAAAATAGATATCTTGGATATTGTTGGATGGATAGCTCATTCTTGGAGTGAAATCGAGGAGATAAGATATGAAATCGAGGAGATCGTTTGTTCCTGTAGAAAGTCGCTGGATCATTCAGGAAATGAATTTCACGAAAGCAGGGAAGAGACAGAAAATTCGGAAATAGTTGACTTACTTCAGAAAATTCCAGACTGCGAAGAAGTTACTGATGGTGATGTTGAAGAATGGCTGGGATAAGATGAAAATTGTGAAATTTTAGGATCTGCAGAAATATTTGCACTGGTGAAAGAAATGTGGATAAAAATGAAAATGACTCAGGCAACGAAGAGACCGAGGACAGCGGAAATGCTAAAATGATGATCCATAGTGAAGGGCTGAAGGGTCGCTGAAAGAATGTTCCTTTACATGGAGGAGCAAGGTGCAAAATATGGTATGGATATTTTTTCCTCCGCCGCCGACGGGATGAAGCTGCAAGACGACGGAATAAGTATGAGAGACAATCTACCATCACACGATATTTTTCTACCTAGAATTACTAATCATTTTTCTTTATTTTTGTAGGTAAGAATTTTTACTCAATTATCTTAGGGTATTTGTTCTTTTTATAACTCCTATTGTGCTAGAACTTGACATAAAAAATCAACATTATTTAATTGTATGCTGTACTTTTCCGTGTCCAATATTGTGCTACAAATGCCTAGAGTAATTCACAGTTAAATATTAAGATTTCTGAAAAGCCCACTTCTTATTCCGTAAAACTCGACAGTCTCTTAGTCCACATTATGTCGAGTTTGCGAGACTCTACTATATAGAAAAAGTAGTACTTAACTGCCAATATGGAAAAAATAATTATGTCGCCTCTAGGGTAAATTTGCCGTGGCTGAGAACCCCTGGTCTAGTACTTCAAACGAAGAGCAAATGAAAACAAAGTTTCGAAAATGTGTCATAGATTTCATCTCGAATAACAATTATAATTTGTTGTAGGAACGTAAGGAAAAAGTTACTTGTTTGGTACTTATTAAAATATAACAATTTGTGAAAATATACTCTTAAAATATTTCATTCGTTTCTTTATTAGCAGCATGACATTATTACAAAATTTTTATACATACTGGCTAGTGTAATATTTGTATTGTACTATGCTGATCTAGAATACAATGGCAATTAATTTCCGTAAATAGAGAACTGAATCGAACGCGCTTTCTAGAAGTGATAGATGCAATAAGTTTGGTTTGGTCTATTTGATTATGGCAAAGCGCGCGAGGGTTATTTGCCTAAGAGAAGGGATGCCTTCGTGTAGGACTTTATCAGGGAAACTGGGCTCGTATCTACGTTACGTGTGGGCAAGTCACGAAAGCGCCTATACAGCTAGCCGGTTCGCCTGGTGTAGCACCCATGTCGAACCATCATGGTCAGCGATTTTATAGCTCGGCAGCTGGTGAGGGAGATGTAACAAGATAAATGGCACTTTTTTTGTTTTTACTGAGTTGAAATTAGTGGTAAACTGCACTTAGTGTCATAGAGCATTGCGGACGAAAGCTTGTGTTGCATGAAATTCTAAATTGTGTTTATGTTCGCTTAAATGTCGACGTGGATTCGTCATAAATTTCTTTCTGTATTTCAGTGTCTGTGTAAGTTGATAAATTTATTAGGACACTGTGGATTCATTATCATAATGTAAACAAGTTCGAAAGATAAAAAACTCTATAACATTTTTGCACGTATGTTTATTTTGATTAGCAAATGTACGTTTCGAAGATCACTTGATGATTAATGTTTCTTTTAATTCTCCATGGTAAAACTGAATAATCGTCGAGATCTTGATAAAACTTTATATTTTGTGTGTCTAATCAAAGTCAATGCAACCTGCTCTTAACAACGCCTTAGAAGTAAAATCCCTTATGAGGGTATGTCGCATACACACTGGATTTACGCAGCTGGTTATGAAGATTGAACAGGTGGATATCTTCCAGTTGATATTTCTTATGCATTTAAGAAAAGTAAAAACAAAATATTGTAGAAAGAGATTTTGGAAAGTTCAATACGTTTCGTGTTAAATACTGCGTCATGGCACAATCAACTGGTTAACTTCTAGCTGAAAACAGAATTGTCAGTTTTTCCAATTTGGCAATAAATTTGCCTGCTGGGAGACGTCGAATTATTATAAATTTTAAGGTGCGTTTATTTTCATTAGATACCTCGGAAAGCTGATTTTAATTGAAAATAATTCTCATTCTTTCTTTAATTGAACGTAATTCATTCACCATAATTCGATTTTTCAGTTTCATGTTTTTCAGCCTGTGGAAGCTGTATGTAAGCTTTGAATTTGTCTTTTCTTAGCTTTCACAAACAATGTTCTCGATACACATCTATGACAGTGGAAACATTAATCTAGTCTTGGATTAACTGTGAAAAACCTTTTGACGAGTTCTGTTATATTTCTTTATGGTATTTCAGAAAATATTTTATGCATAATATACAGTTCATAATTATTATTATTATTAGAATAACAAGTAAAAAATAAGAACAAGTAAAAAATATCTAACAAGCAGGCTAATTACTTGAATAACAGTAATAAATGCGAGAGCTATCAAAGAAAATAAAAGGTATTGGTAAACATACGTATTAGCATTACAAACACCTTTCATTTATGATAATAATATCATAAATTAAATAATTATAAAGCATACAAATGATATTTTTAATAAATTACATCAATAATAGTCAAGATGTCTGAACTAGACTGGAAAATTTAATAGAGTGCAAAAAATTATTCCATATCAAAGTGCGTTAAAGTGTGCTAGAAATATTTTTCGTTAATTAAAGCAATCATGTAAATGTTTGCAGAAAATAATAGTTAAATTTAAAAAAAAAGCTTAGCATGAAATCTATTATAACAACATTACTATGCGTTTGGATCACTGACGTATAAATTGTAAATAAATTTAAATTATTATGCTAAGAAGTTTTTCTAAAATTTATCAAGAAGAAAAGAATTAGATAAACAGTACTGCAAATTAATATAATCAATCAGGCCTCTCAATAAATAAAAGTTTATTTTTTTAACCAAAAATTAAAAATTGGGATGCAAAAGTTTGAGTTATGTACTTGGAAACATCTGAACATGTAATTAATTAGAAAAGTATAATTAAATTAATAACAAGCTAATTAACAGTAACATTAAGCTTAATTTCATTCAATCTAAAACAAGCAATCGATCAGGAGCTCCGCATAACTGAAGTTTTAATGCTGTTTTACGTAGATTTGCGTATAAAATAAAAGTTGCACTTCTGAAACAAGTGAATAATGTACTGATAGTCAACAGGAATTAAAATACAGTGGTTAAAAATATAACTACTTGCCAGAAGGTATACAAAGTTGCCATGGCTAGAGAAATTGAATGATTATAGAAAACTCATAAAGTTAAGCGCTACAGTGTGAAAAGAAAATTCTGGAACAAACATGTTAAGAAAGTTAGATGGAGAAATAATCCTTAATTTATTGATATCCATATAAACTCTATGCTTTTCGAAAAATGTTACATATAATTTGCACCGAGGTATCAATCACCGAAACTGAGTTAATTTCTTTCCTTATTTTTTCTTATTAGAGGGATTTGTAAAAAGATATGCTAAGGTGAAATTTTTTGCAATATTTTTAAAGAATAAATTTAAAAAGTATTTTTACTTCATGAACTGAAATTTTTACGCTACATTTTTATACAGTAAATAAGTACAAAAAAAGAAAGAACTGAGGTTCACTGGGACTAGAAACTCGATTCGAAATACCAATGTTTAGTGACTTTTCCACAAGACCTTTTGAAATTAGGCTGAACAATATATTAAAGAAAATAGAAGATACAACACACGTAAGAACAAAAGTGGGCTGAATTTGAGATTTACATGTTTGGTGAATGAGTTAAACTTACCTGTATGCCATTATGAAATATTAGGAATGTAGCATAAAAGCATGAGTGAAGAAGGCAATGGCAATCTAAATCATTGTAATCTAAATGTATATCATTATCAGTATCTGCTATTAATTTCAATACTGCTCAAAAATTATAAATGAATTATATTATAAATCAAATGAACTCTTTGCATTATAAATTACAGCAGTTAGAAAAATTATTAGCGTGATTTAGAGACCATTTTTGTTAACAAATAATTTCAAGTAATTAATTTTACAAATAATTCAGCCTGAAGCTAGGTTGGAAAATAAGCTACATGCGGAAGATTAAGCTTTGCCAAGGTGTTAGAAACATCTTCTGTTAACTAGAGTTGTGATGCAAGAATTTGTAAAAATTATCATTTAAATATGAATTGGCATAAATACAATACAAAGTGTATAAATTCTACGTACGTGAAAACTTTAGTACAGTGCAACAATATGTGAAAAAGGAATGGATTAAAAGGGAACTGAAAATCCCAGGATATGAATATAAGGGAGTTTATTATTTATTTTATTTATTTATTTATTGTTAATTATGAAAATTCTGCTGACGCTCATAATTATTAATTTATTAATTAAATGTGTATTAGAAATTAAATGTATTCCAAAGTACATCAGGTGGAAAACAGAATAAATATTTAAACGTTTCTAGTATTAAAATATGGAATTTGTAACAAAGTTAAATAACCTTAAAATAACTTCAATGATTAAAAATGGAAAGCTTAATACGGGAATATATTGCAATAATATTAGTGTGAATTTAGAACTACTTGAGAAGTCCAATTTTTAGATTTAATGAAGAGAATGTTTTTAATTAAATTAGAACTGTTTACCAAAAATGGTAAATTTGAAAGTTAAAACCATTCTGCTATCTAAGAAGATTTGTTAATATTTATCTAAAGAAGAAACTTATTTAAGGTGAGCTACGAATCCAATATTTGATACGTTGATTATGTATCAGTTTTATGTATGTCATTAATCTATCAATTTTACTATTCAAAACTGATATATATATCAGCGACTAAAATCTACAACTTGGAAAGTTTTAAATTCTTATATAGAATAAAAAAGATATGCCTCATCATTCCTTTAAGCATCATAAAACTTTAAAATGAGTGTAAAAGAAATTTATTTTTTAGCACACGCCAGACTTTAAATTAATATTTGTTTTACATGCACAATTTTTACAATATTGATAAACGAAAATAAAGGCTTGCAGTCTCAATACAATGTCCCATTAATGGCGATAAACGACTTTTTGTAGCACCCAATCTTATTGGAAAGAAATGGGGGACAGGAAACGTCGCGCAGTTCGTGGATTAGAAAAGAGGGGGACGAGGATTTTCGATCAAATTTGGCACAGTTCGTACCCTACCGTTTCTGATAAAACAGGGTCGGACAATGGAACTGACGCACCCACACCCACAGAGTATTTTTTTACGGTTTAAGTCTCCTTTAAGAGGCAATGATTCTTCTCAGAAATGACCGACATAAGTCTTGTCGACATAAGTCCAGTTAAAAAAAAAAAAAAAAAAAAAATCCTAGCTGTTTAATGGCTATTTTACTTAACTGTAGAGAAGGAAATTTTTTTTCCAATAGTGCCCTCTAGAATAACTAGATGTGCCAGGCTTAATGGCGTTGATAAAGTTAGTTTCATTGAGAACACACTGATATTAAAATTCCAGAAGTTCGTCGAAAGTTTCTGCTTGTAATCCGCGTGCGACATATTCTCCGACTGAGCCAAATCACTTTTTTTACAGTCTGAACAAATGACATAATTATGGGGTGACTAACTGAGTCTCTCTATATTAAGGCAGTTCGTTATTCCTCAATACTTGTAGTTTCTACATACTGCCTTTCTTACAATCCGCTGCGGTCAGTCTCAGTTTATAATACATTAATCAAGAACTCGTTAAGCTCATACTCCAGAAGAGTTTATAGCAAAGTCTAAAGTTTATTGCAGTCCTCCATCCACTAGTTTCAAGAGAATTCATGTCATGAATAAGAATGGTTGAGTCCATCGAGTATTTAACCGTCTTTTCATCGAGAATGTTCCCCCCAGGTTAGACTGCTGTTGCATTCGAAAAGTAAAAGAAAGGGGGTAGGGTACGAACTGCGCCAAATTTGATCGAAAATCCCCGTCCCCCTCTTTTTTAATCCACGAACTGCGCGACGTTTCCGATTTTAGTCGCTGATATATATATATATATATATCAGTTTTAATAGTAAAATTGATAGATTAATGACATACACAAAACTGATACATAATCAACATATCAAATATCGGATTTGTAGCTCACCTTAAATAAGTTTCTTGTCTAGATAAATATTAACAAATCTTCTAGATAGCAGAATGGTTTTTCACTTTCAAATTTACCATTTTAGGTAAACAGTTCTAATTTAATTAAAAAAATTCTCTTCATTAAATCTAAAAATTGGACTTCTCAAGTCGTTCTAAATTCACACTAATATTATTGCAATATATTCCCGTATTAAGCTTTCCATTTTTAATCATTGAAGTTATTTTAAGGTTATTTAACTTTGTTACAAATTCCATATTTTAATACTAGAAACGTTTAAATATTTATTCTGTTTTCCACCTGATGTACTTTGGCATACATTTAATTTCTAATACACATTTAATTAATAAATTGATAATTATGAGCGTCATCAGAAATTTTATAATTAACCCCCCCCCAAAAAAAATTCAAACTCCCTTATATTCATATCCTGGGATTTTCAGTCTCCCTTTTAATCCATTCCTTTTTAATATATTGTTGCACTGTACTCAAGTTTTCATGTATGTAAAATTTATATAATTTGTATTGTATTTATGCCAATTTATATTTAAATGATAATTTTTACAAATTCTTGCTTCATAGCTCTAGTTAACAGAAGATGATTCTAACACCTTGCAAAGCTTAATCTTCAGCATGTAGCTTATTTTCTAACCTAGTTTCAGGCTGAATTATTTGTAAAATTAGTTACTTGAAATTATTTAACAAAGATAATCGCTAAATCACGCTAATAATATTTCTAACTGTTGTAATTTATAATGCAACGAGTTCATACGATTTATAATATAATTCATCTATAATTTTTCAGCAGTATTGACATTAATAGCAGATACTGATAATGTTATGCATTTAGATTACAATGATTTAGATTGCCATTGCCTTCTTCACTCATGCTTTTATGCTACTTCCTAATATTTCACAATGGCATACAGGTAAGTTTAACTTATTCATTAAATATGTAAATCTCTAATTCAGCCCACTTTTGTTCTTACGTGTGTTGTATCTTCTATTTCCTTTAATATATTGTTCAGCCTAATTTCAAAAGGTCTTATGATCAAGCGGAAAAGTCACTAAACATTGGTAGTTCGACCCGAGTTTCTAGTCCCAGTGATCCCCTAGCTCTTTCTTTTTTTGTACTTATTTACTGTGTCAAAATGTATAGTAAAAATTTCAGTTCATGAAGTAAAAATACTTTTAAAATTTATTCTTTAAAAATATTGCAAAATTTTTCACCTTATCTTATCTTTTTAAAAATGCCTCTGATAAGAAAAAGTAAGAAAAGAAATTAACTTGGTTTCGGTGACTGATACCTCGTTGCAAATTATGTGTAACCTTTTCCAAAAGCATTGAGTTTATATGGATATCAATAAATTATGAATTATTTCTCATCTAATTTTCTTAACATTTTTATTCCAGAATTTTCCTTTCATACTGTTTTAATTTCATACTGAATTCAAAGTTTCATACTGTTTATGCGTTTTCTATAATAATTTACATTTGTTTATAATTTTACGCGAATGAAAGTGATTATTTAATTGTATAAGCTTTGCTGAAAGATAAACGAGAAAACAAAATTCTATCACTTGCGGTCAAGAGAGTGTTTGATGTAATAATTCTTATATATTTTCTTTGATAGTTTTTTTTTAATTTCTTTCATTTATGCATTAATACATAGTTCTTTTCAGAAAATATTTTTCTGTGCCGCTATGTCCATATTTCAGTTTCAAGGAATGCGTGCTCCGTGTAGGGTATATAATGCTTAATAAACTTATGATATGAAAGAGATCTAAATTCTCTTCTCATTTCTACTGTATTTTTTAAATTTCAACCCCTAAGAAATTTACTCTAGAAATCGTTTTCATGATTTAATATTTTATACTTATTTATTTATTTTATTCATACTTTAGCATTTTCTTTAAGTTTATTCTTTATCATGCTAACCTGTTTTTAAATATTTTTCTCAATACTTTTGTAATTTAAAATTATTACACTTATTATGATATTTCACATTAATTTGTTTGAATACAACGGATTGTAATAATTAACTTACAATTTTTGAGTAACATGAAACACGTCTTAGGAATTCTAATCGTGAAATCATTCCATACCTGCTCTTGTTAAGTAAATCCTCGATTCTTTCCTTCCTGCTTGCGTAATTCCTGTTTGTATTTTTTTATGCTGCTTCACACCATTTATTGCAGCGTATATATCTATCTGAATTTGACGAATTACATCTGTGAAGACAAATATATTAGGATGGGAATGATAAAAATTCGCTCTGAATTTTGAATGAAATGCTTCACATGCATTAGTTGTTCTTTCCGATGAAATATCAGCGCAAGCCCAAAGTATCGGGGGAAATTTTGCATCCTCATCTAGGTAGTTCTCGGTTATGTAATCAGTAAAGCGTGTGATGTTTGCATCCCGTGGTTGCTCTGACATCAGGTCTTCAACGAAGCTATCCGAAACTTCAGTAGCATCCAAAAAGGGTAATCCAAATACCAGTCGAAGCCATCTGCCAATTTCTGAATTACCATTCCTATATTGTTGCTGCAATCCGCACTGTTGAAGTTTTCGCCACCAAGCTTGAGTCAAGTGGAAGTTACATCCTGTAATAGAACATTCAGGCCACATTTTCCTCACAGCTTCATGGATTGCATATTCAAAATCTGCCACCACAATTTCTGGCTGAAAATTCAAATGCAAGTTAGAACAGAGTTCTTTCAGTTTTTGAAACATAGCTTCGTATATTGCCGTAGACTTTCCTGGTAACAAAAAAAAAAAAAAAATACAAGTGGGATATAATGCCCATTTTCCACTGTATGAAACGTAAACAGCTGAAAGAAAAATTTTGGGCAAAATGTGAGAGTGCCATCAACAAAAAACGTTTTTTTGTCACATAAGATCCTTAAATTTGAAGCTGTTGAAAAACAAACTATATTATTTCTATCGTCATTAATCTGAAGAAGATTTTCGTGTCGATAAGATATCACTTGCATTACATTTAATGCAGAATGCACATCAGAAATACATTTTGGAAGTGGAGGTAGGACTTTCCTTCTCTGTCGGTACATATTTCTCCGAATACAGTGAACATCATGGCTGCTAACAATATCTGAATGATGAGCTGCAACACTAGTCAGTTCTTTCCTGATTAATTTGAGGTTTTTCAGATGTATCTTCCGCTGCTTTCTCTTTAACACCGTTTGAAACAACTTGTCTAGAAATAGTCTTGCAACGCTCATGATTGTGACACAGATAAGATTTTGATAACACGTTATTTGTCTTATCAAGATAAAGTGTTGCTTTGCATTTTTTACTTGTACAACGCCATTTTTGGTACTCTGCTTTTCCACAGTCCTTATAAAATTTATGTCCTGAAAAAAGAACGAGAATTTTTCCTCCCTGACTGCGAATAAACTCCATCATAGGTAAAAATGCTTAAATAACGCCAATTTTAATTCAAGGTTGAATTTATAACAGAAGCAAATATACTTTTCACCAAGATAGTCAAAGAATCGTTCGGAACTGATTGAAAATTTAGCTATTTAAGGAATATACACTGACTTCCGGTTGTAGGGGTGAAAAAGGTCGAGCCAGTAGTTGTGCTCATGAAGAATGCCTTGTAGCCCCACATGTTGTTACAAAGATGAATTTATTGCCTGCAAGAGTATTACGAAACCTTCTGCAAGTCCTCTGAAAATTTCTTTTGTGTTACAGAGCAATTAACAAAAGTAAATCTAAAGCGATGTATAAAAGAAATTAAACAAACAAAAAAGAAACGATTTTTCACAGACAATTCAGTGTTTCTCATCAATTAATTCAGTTCTTACTTCACGACAAGGCAAAAATACATAAAAACTCAAAATATCTGTATTAAAAATTACGAAGTAAATCTTAAACACTTATTTCCTGGAATAAATTCCAGAAAGGATTAAGTATGATTTAATTCGCAATAATAATAAAAGAAGGCGTTGTCTTTGTTGTTGCCGAAGCTTAGTTTCTCTAGATTGGCAACAAATCCACTATTCATTTATAAAAATTATATTTCTTTATTTTTATTTTCCTCTTGGCTACAGTTGGCTTCGAAAAATAAAATTGTAACCCTGTAGGCAACGGGGGAAAGAAATTTTGATCGGCGCAGTTGGACTATATCAGGACAAGGGGAGAATTTTCATCAGCGCAGTTGGTGTACACCCATCAGAAACGGAAACAATATTAAGGCCTCATTCAATTGAAACAACGATGATCGCTCAAACAGCGATCGTTGTATCCAGCATTAGCGATCACTTTTGAAAGCGAGTGATTTTTCGTATTCATTTGAAACACTTCCCTACCAGTCGAACTCGTAGGGGTTGCCAGAGGTTACTTGATGCGCGATGCTGTTTGTCACGTGGTCGGAAGTTGCGTTTGTTTCGAAATAACCAATGAAAGAGCTACCAGATGTGCAAGTTGACTCCTCGTAACCGTTCTTTAGGGTTGCAGTTCACGTTTGGTGTGCCATCTTTGGCTTTCCAGCGCTATTGTTTCAAAGTTTTATCTATGAAAATTCTTCAAAGGTATTATTTTATTTTAATTCCTTTATGAAAACAGCTAACCTTAAAGACACATTCCATTCACATAAATCATATACATGTGAAAAATATAGGTCAAATAAGTTTTGCATACTGAAAAAAAAGCGATTCAAAAGACCTTTTAAAGCAAAAGAAAAGAAAAATGCACCTAGTTAGTTCTATTAACAACTCAAAAAATACTATGTAATATATTCTAAAAGGAAAATTATATAATACACAATGATATAGATTACATATATTTAATAAATACATAAAACTCTATAATGACTTTAATGTTTATAACTATATAATAAACGCCAACACATATCACATCATGGTACATAACACTGCTATGAAAGGAAGAATTTTTTATTAGAAACATACCTTTTATATTTATTTGATAACATAGACGAATAAAATATAAAGATGACAAGAAGTTATGAAAACGCGTTATGCAACTTAAGAAACAGTAGGAAGCCTTTTAAGTTAATTCAATATCATAAGGCACTGATTAGGAAGTAAATATCATTTTTTCATTCTTTTACATCAGTAATACTTTTTTCATTAAAAACTTTAGCAGTGAAAGCCAAAACAAATTTATTATTGGCGCCTCTGATGTAAGGTCACACAAAAATAAACTTGATTTAGCAAATTTCTAAAACATTAAAATCAAAAATAGTAAATTACAGTAACATATATTATTAAATTATTTTAATTACACATAAAAAATTGTCTGAATTAAATTAAGAATCACTGACTAAGCTTGTACAGCATTTTAAAACATATTTTATGTTGATACATTGAAAATAAATTGACAGCAATCGCAGTTAAATGAAAGAGCTGGAAATACAGTCTACATGATGTATAAATACAGTCAAAATTATTCGTTAAATACCTAAATTGATGCTTACCTTCTTCAAAATGAATATAAATACGATATAATAATGTTACTTTAAGGGAAACATTATATAATGCATAATTTCAATCATATTATCCAATGTTTACATTTTTTTTTTTTTTTTTTTTTTTACATTGGAGTGCCGACTGACAGATTTGGCGACAATATAATAAGGTCAAAAAATAACATACGATTTTAAACCATGAATCCCGCATTAAAATTTAAATAAAAAGTGAACTTCATAGTTATAATCACGCACAAAATTGAAATCAAATGTATAATATAATTATTTAAACTTTGTCCTTTCGCGATAATAACAATAAAGAAAATCACATCAGCATCTACTAATCGCCGTCGGTATCTGTGTATTGACTATACACATTCTGATATTCATTTTGTACATATAAATCAGTTTGTCATTAATTAGCAATACTTAAATGATAATACACATTTCGCTGAAACATGAACACTTATTTTTTTAACAATTATGAAAACATACTTCAAAAGCGCACGGTCTTGCGATCGGAATCTATTCCAATGGACAAGAATTAATTATCCATTTTCTTCGTATTTCTTCATTTCTCGGGAAATAGAACATACTAAAGTTATTTCTGGAACGATATGAATAATTTGATGCAGTGCATTCACGCATATTTCTCTGAATTAGGTAGCAATCCATCAACACAAATGTAAACAACACAACGCTAAATCGATGTCCACTAGCAACAAGTGCACTTAATTTGGATACAACACAGATGATGTGTTGGCTGCCCTTGCTAGGATCCTTATACACCCTATACTTTGATATAAGTTGCTGCTCACTCAGCAGATCTAAAGCATTTTCTTTAGCACACTTGATTTCTGTCCTCGTGAAAGCACAAACAACACAGCCGCCATATTGATTCGATCGTTTTTTGCCGCGGAATGATGGGTTCCAAGTGATCGCTATGAGAACGAGCGATCGCGAGCTCAGAGTGATCGTTGCGTTTCAATTGAATACCAAAACAGCAAAATCAATCGCAACTGATGACGTATGACGACTAACGATCACTAAATGTTTCAATTGAATGAGGCCTTTAATTTCATTTTAACTAATTATAGTTTATTAATTCCGTTAACGTTGTGTATAGTATAAATGATTAGTTGAGTATGTTATAAATTAAATACATTATTAAAAATAAAATAAAAATTTAAATGATTAAAAAGCGCGTTTATTTTCTTCTAAATTGTTCAAACTGTCAAGCAATTAAGAACCAATTCAATACGAAAGATAAATTAAAGAGCTTATGCATTTGCTATGGCAACATTCTGAGATCTAGCTATTTGCAAGACTTCGAGGAAAATAAATTTAAAACCTTGTTTCGTGTTGTGGCAAAATCTGCGAAAGTAAACGGATCATATATGCATGTTAGCCTAAAATAACTGTCCAAAATTTTTAGAAAGACTTCAGTAAGAATGTTTCGCACGTCATAAACTATGATAGTTTCATAATTAATTTGATAACTGTGTTGTAAATTACATTACATTCGTGAATATCAGTAATCTTGTCATCAATTTTAACTGTATTCATATTAAAAATTTACTCACAAATGAATGTGATTTTAAATTATTCATTGAAAATGAATTGTTTGTTATTGATATATTTGTGTATGGAAAACTTGTTTGGATTTATGTCACATCTGCTTTCATTCCTGGCATTACTACGTAACTTGTACAAAATCGGCGACATAAACAAGAGAGACTGAACTGCCAACCAGTGATATGCCGAGAGTAACCATGGTTGCAAGTGATTTCTACTGAAGAAACTTTCATCTCGTACCTGCAGCAACTTGCGATATATTAATACCGTCTGCTGCATGGAATTTGTAGACGAGTGCTTGCTCCATTCAAGGTCACGAGTACAACGCACCTGGCGATAGGTGGGAAGAAGTGATCTCTTTTTTTCATCATTCAGAAGCTCTTGGATATTGTATTCTTTGTTCCCTACCCCGTATTGAGGCCTCTTTTTAAAGCTCTTTCCCTTCGAACGAACGGGCATGTCTAGAACTTGCAGAAGGAAATAATGTACAGATAGTTCTTTTAGAATTCAGAGCTTGATTAAATTAATAATTAATATACATTCCTACAGTAAACTTAAATCGTGATTCATTAACTGGTGGTTTGTATTTCAAAACTGCAAATGTGAAATATTCTTTGCTTTTTTAAAGCAATGAAGACAGGTGTCTAGTCTATTATTTACTCAAACCTACACAGATATCCTGTCCTGTTTAAAATAGAAATTGGTGCTTCTAGTTTGCGATAATATTTGTAGCAAGTCTCGTATGGAAGCGAAAAAAATACGACTTAGGATACCGTGCTTGGTAGCTTGAATTTTGGAATTCATTCTTTAGAATTTGAAGACGGAGATCAAATTGCAAGTTTCTTTAATTATTATGAATAGTCATACTTTTCGATTCTTTGAAATATTTAGCGGTAAATTTCACTTTGAGATCTTATATTGTATTGTAATCTGCATTTTCCAGGCTGCAAGTTCTTTTTTCTTTTCTTGTGGGAAAAGTGGGTTAGTTAGTTAGTGATTATAATTATAGCAATAATTTTATCGTTACGCGAATTTTCTCGGTGATTTTTGTAATTTTAGCGGATTTTCTGAGATTTTTATCTACGTCAAAAATTGTATGCGATTGTCATGTAAATTCGGGAATTTCAGATCTTTTGACATGAGATGTGTCTTTAACCAAGTCTCTCCATAATGTTTCAGCCATTACGTTATCCTGCCATGCATTTGTCATCCGTGCGACTTAGGAAAACATTGCCATTGTGCAAAATATAAGATATTTAATTTTTATCATCCAGTGACTATGCAAATAAGCTAACTTTCAGTATTGTCATTCAGCGCAGAATAAGATTTTTATTTATTTATCTTTAATTTTAATCGAATTGCTTAGAAGAATAATTTAATAAATACGTTATTTAATAATTTTAATCTTTATTCACATTATCAATCCATCAATTTTTGGTTACCCTATCGCCTTTAATATGAAAGACTACAGGGATATTTCGAATCGAATCTGACACTTCTGTTAAAAAAGAATAATTCGTTTACACGCTTTGTTGCACGTATATAAGTGCGAAGTTAAAGTCAAGTTTAAACTTGAGCATGGAGCCTTCGTATAAGGCAAAGAATGGAACCTAGTGGGTTTCTTAACTATTTTAAACAAAAACAAAGTTATTAGGAACATGATTGTGCAGAAATGCAGAAGATATATAGAAAAAATGAATTAAGTATAGTGTATTCATATTTAAAGACGAAGTCCTTTCTAGCCATCACTAATAACGAAATTTCATTTTAAATAATAAATTTCATTAATTTTACTCAGTCCTTTTCAGCAGTGTTGATCTTGAAGTAACGTCCTATTCGAAAGCCAAGAGAGAACTCTATGTTTTCACGGAATCTTTTTTCCAAAATTTTTGGACTATTTTACATTACATTATCGTGAAATTATTATCCAAGCTTAAAAGAGGTTGAAAAGTAAAATCTTCCACATGTCTAACAACTAACCAATTTTACAGACTGCTGCTATTCGACGTGACATCAAGATCTTTAATGTAATTTAAAAATTACATCTCTTAACAAACTGCGCCAATTGGAAGTAATAAATGTATATCTTAATAATATAAATCCTTATTTATATTTATAATACTATATCTAATTGAGTAAAAAGAAAAAAGAAGTAGTCAACGAGTAGAGTAGTAAGTAGCAATACAGAATCTTGGATGGCTATAATCTTGATATCTTCTGCTGAATTAAGATTTCGAGAATTTGATTCATAAATAGTGTCATATGACGAGCAGCTTGTTCTCCGTATCATGCTTTAAGAATCTTACCTGCGTGCACATGGTTCAGAAGCCAGTTGGAAGATTTCTTAGTATATTCGAGCACTATTATTGAATTCTAAGGGTGATTTAAGAAATCCTGAGATTTAAATTTAATGGGTGATAGTGAAGCGGAAGAAGAATAAGAAAGATAAAGAATATAAAGGTACTGAGGTTTTTCTGTGAACAGCAATAGATGTCTTGAAATAAAAAGGAAAGTTCCTCTTGTTGATGTTTGGTATCCAAATGGATTTATATTTGAAATAATCGATTTATGCTTCACTATTCGTAAGAAATGAAGTAAGGCCTTAAGCATATCGTGACTCGAGATGATAAAAGGATTCTTTATGATATTGTCACTCGAAAAAAGGCAGCGACTGAATACTTAAGAGAAGCCAGCATTGCAGAAAAACCAAGATTGTATTCAAAGAGGGATTTTCTGCAGATCAGATTCGAATTAAAAAAAAAAAAAAAAAAAGCAACCTTAGTAAATGTGAGGATGCAAGTAGAATGTTGCCTCATCTTTTCGCAAAGGTTGCTTTTTTTTTTTTTTTTTTTTTTTTTTTTTTAAGTTAGATACTGACCTGCACAAGGGTGTGGGCATCTTTATGACGGGGCAACATTATGAAAGCTTTCCTCCTCTGAACACGGGAGATGTCGAAAATGTTGTTTATTTTGAAAGAGAATACGTTGTATTGAAATAATTTTACGCAAAAATTTTTTGTCATCAGTTAGATAATTTCAAATGGACTTCAGTCATCAAACAACCTGCATTTATCAATGCAGGTTGTCCCGACGCGATTCTTTGGCAGGATGATCCAAATCACATCCTACAATAACAACTCGAGAAAAGTTTAATAATAGAAAATTCCTAGACTTTCGTCTAAAGGTCCAGATCATTGATATAGTGAGATGAAGCATGGTGATCTCTCCAAATATATATTTTTGATTCTAAAAACGGTTTGTGACATCAGCCATGAGAATAGCAAGAAATATTTGGATATGTGTTTAATCTGCAGTTCATATTGCAGGAATCACTATTTTGATTTATTGCACATGAAATAATGAAATCTGGTTTTATTCTTTAATTTTGATAATTTCCTCCATGTTGAAGTTTTGCATATTTCACAATTAAACCCACATTTTTTGAAAATAAAATAAAATAACTTTTCATAAAAGTAATTATCGTGAGCAACGGTTTTACGATAATTATAAATGATATTCTGTGAGTATTTTACAACTTTTCACCCCATTCCAAGTCAGTATGCTGAATATATTAAAATTTTAAAGAGATGTGCTCATGTAAAATTAGTTACTTGAAATAAATAGGTATACTTTCTGATTATCTGCTCCCCGATTTCAATTCTCGGTAGAACTGCTCTATTGTGGTGTATTTTCGAATATATACCAAGAAGTAGTCGAATTAGTTTACTTCTTAGCTCCATGGTATACGCGCGACAACGGCCAACTCCTCATGCCTTTACCATATATGTGTTTTAATATACGTCTTTTGTACGCACACGTGGATTTTTGAGTTTCATATTTAACTAAACAGTACCTTTCGGTTGCTAATTAATATTGTTACGAAATGTACAGGCGCGGTAAGATGGCCTCCCCGCAAAGCAGTTTCAGGGTTGCCATAAAATGACAAGGGAAGGCAGGGTTGCCAAATTTCGCGAGAAATCGCCCATTTGGCGACAAAATTGGCGGTATGCCATGGACGGATGGAGAACCTTCTGTAACGAATTCTTACCGGGTTAGCCCAGAATATTCTCAGAACACAAGCCGAAAGCTATATAAACCCTGCTGGTCCGCAGTCAGTGTGTGTGCCCGCATAGAGTGTTGTAAAGAGAGAAGTAGAGGGCGCTGCTTGGCAGTAGGGCAAAGCATGTAAGTAGAAACGAAATGTCGTTTGATTAGGCAACATGATTTCTGTGAAGGTAGTCCACCTAACAATAGGACAGTTGTAAATATGTAAATATAACGAATAATAAATAGCATTAGAAAACTGAACCATCGGATGTTTTGTGATTGCTCTACGGGCCGCCATGGATAAATGCAGGTTCGTCATAATGGTGCATCTTACGGAAATGTTTGGATTTGTTAAAGTGATCTTCACGAGGAAGTATGTGTCCAGACCATGCCCTAGGTAAGAGCATGATTATTATTAAATTTTGAACGTGATTTGAATTTTGACAATTTGCAGTCTTAGGTACATTTGTGTATTAACGCGAAATAATGGCAGAACTAGATAGATTAAAACGAAAGAGAACCGCATTGAGAACGGTAGTATCTAAACTATTAAAGAAAGTCGAGGATGGCTTAGCAAAGAAAGATACAGATGAATTATGCGAAGTGCATGAATTATTAATAGAAAGGAAAAGTAATTTGAAAGAATTAGACGAGGCAATTCATTCCGTAATTGAGATAGATTCTCTAGAAGCGGATGTAGTTAGTTCTGAGGAATATCAGGAAAAATGTTTTCGAGCTATTAAACGAATTAATCGAATGTTGGAAGAGGATAAAATAAGTATTAAAGATCCTGAACAAAACTTGGTTAGACAGCAAAATGTACAAAGTACGGTAAAGCTTCCAAAACTAGTTTTAGAGAAATATTCAGGTGATCCTGAAAAATTTATGGAGTTTTGGAACAGTTACGAAAGCACTATAGACAAAAACGAAAGTCTTAGTAAGATAGAAAAATTCGCATACTTGAAAACATTACTTACAGGTGCCGCGAGTAATGTAGTATCTTCATTAGAATTAAATGCAAAAAATTACGATGAGAGTAATTTAAAGGATAGATTCGGGAAAAAAGAAATAATAATTAGTCAATTCATGAACAAACTGTTAAATTTAGAACCAGTAAGGAATTCAAATAATATTAAAGCTTTACGTAGGTTATATGATGAAATCGAAATTGCAGTTCGGAATTTGGAAGCGCAAGGAGTTACGAAAGGTTCATTTGGTCAGTTATTAATACCTGTGTTGTTAAAAGCTATTCCAGAAGAGTTCGTTCTGGAATTTAATCGAAGGAAAAACCCAAATGAAGAAATTAATGTTTCAGACTTGTTGGACTTCATAAAGCGGGAAATTGAATGTCGTGAAGCGTCGAGTTTATTGACGCGAGATAAAAGAAATACCTTGCCTCCACGTTTCGAACATGCTAAGTCTGATTATAAAAGAATTCACAGAAATGTACCTACGGCTGCCAGTTTCAATGCTGTTGATAATCGTGCATGCATCTTCTGCGAAAAGTCCCATAATTCATTTTCTTGTGATAAAAGCATTAAAGAAAAATTGTGTAAGTTACGTACTGAAAATAGATGCTTTATTTGTTTTCGAAAATATCACATTTGGAAATCGTGCAGAAATAAAACTAACTGGTTAAGATGCGGGTTTAAGTCGCATCATGAATCACTATGTACTAGTAGTTCAAATCGTAACAAAGCGCGAACGGCTTCAAATCAAAACATAAAAGAATTGTGCGAAAGTTCGCGAGATAATTCAGTAGATGAAACACAGAACTCCCCAAAGGAACACACGCTTTCTGTTGTTCCTTGTGATAAATCATTGAAGAAAAATGCTTTATTGCAAACCTGTTCAGTGTTAGCTCATTATGAGGGAAAGTCAGAGTTAACTAATTTAATTTTCGATTGTAGTGCTACACGAAGTTTTGTTCATATTAGTGTAGTTAAGAAATTAAACTTAAAATTTGTTGGAGAAGAAACATTGTCTATTTATTCTTTCGGAATGAAATACGCAGTACCTAAAACATATAAGGTTGTGGAATTCTATGTTTCGGATGCGAAGCAAAAGAACAAAATAAAAATCAGCTGTCTCGTCACTGACGCCATAACGGCTGCGCATATGACCACGCCGTCAAAAAAAAAAAAAAAAAAAAAAAAAAAAAAACACTAAAAATGATGAATGAGTGCGGATTGCGAATCGCTTGTTTATGTAAAAGAAGCGTTGGAATTCTAATAGGTGTGGATTATTACTGGAAGATGGTAAGGGGGGAAAAGATTCAATTAGGAAAGGAAATTTATGCGATTTCTACTATGTTTGGATGGGTCCCAGTTGGCCTTTAAGATAAAGAGAGCGAAATAGTACCTCAAAACACGGCAATAGTAAACCTTTCTTCTTGCGTAACTGATTCATTGCGATCGTTATGGACTTTAGACTTGATGGGCCTTACCGATGACTCAGCGGTTTCTGACGAGATGAGGGAAATGATTCAAAGCTTTGAAAAGGAAATACGGGTAGAAGGTAATAGATACTATGTCAGTTTATTATGGAAACCGGAAGCAGGGCAATTAGAAAATAATTTCGGAGTCGCATTAAGACGATTTGAAAGTCTTAAAAATAGACTTATTAGAAATCCTGAGATTTATCAACAGTATAAATCCGTAATTGAAGAGCAAATGAAGGAGGGTATAATTGAGAAGTGTTCACAGGAAATAACGGAGGCATCGTATTTTATGCCGCACAGGGAAATAATAAAACCTAAGGAAACCACAAGTTGTAGGATTGTTTACGACGCGAGCTCTTCTAGAACTAAAGGTGTAAAGTCCTTAAATGATTTTTTAGACATTGGACCTAGTTTGATCCCCGTGGTTTTGGACATAATTTTAAAATTTCGGAAATATGAAATTGCTTTCAGCGGAGATTTAGCTAAGGCCTTTTTAATGATAGGAATCTTAGAAAAGGATAGGGAATATTTAAAATTTCTTTGGTTCGGGAATAGTGAGGAAAAATATAAAGTTTTAAGGTTTAAACGTCTTCCATTCGGACTTTGCTGTAGTCCAGCAATTTTAGCGATGACGATAAAATTCCACATTAAAAAATATAAAAGCACAAATCCAGAAAGTTATGAAATGTTAGATTCCTCGTTATATGTAGACGATTTATACTACGGTGCAGACACTATTGAAGATGCATGTCGATTATCCTCAGACGCGGTTAAGATTTTTAAAGACGCTGAGATGAATTTGAGAAAATTAAGGTCAAATTTCGAGGAACTTAATTCCTGGTGGATTGGAAAAGGTTATAACATAGAACCAGCTAAAGAGTCAAAATTTTTGGGCATGATCTGGAACTCTGAAGCAGATAAGATCAAGTTGAATTGCGAATTTTTAGGAAATTTATCCCATGACAGTGCTGAGGCCACAAAAAGGACTATTCTCCAAATGGTGGCCAAAGTTTACGATCCAATTGGTGTGTTTCAACCCTTTGTGATGAAAATGAAAATTCTGTTACAAAAAATTCGGACATTAGGTGTGGACTGGGATGATACCCTTCCATTAGAAATAGTTAAGGACTGGAGTCGCTGGCAAGCTGAATTACAGGTGTTGGAGGATTTTTCTCTTCCGAGAAAATATTTTGGTAGTAGTGAAAAATCTAATGTTAGTCTTCATGCATTTGCTGACGCTAGCCCTAAAGCGTACGGCGCAGTAGCATACTTTAGATACCTTGATTCAGAAAACATTATTTGCACCAGTTTCATTACCGCAAAGAAGGGTCGCGTAGCTCCACTCAAGACTATGACTTTACCTCGTTTGGAGTTGATGGCTGCTTTAGTAGCCGCCAAATTGTCTATGTATTTGACAAAGCTGTTTCCTAAACTGTGTCATCAAAAGTTTCTTTGGAGTGATAGCCAAATAACTATCTACTGGATAAAGGGATGTGCAAGAAACTGGAAACCCTTTGTATCAAATAGAGTCTCAGAGATTCAGTCACTCACGGATCCTGAATGCTGGTTTCACTGCAGTGGGAGTGAAAACCCTGCTGACCTTTTATCTCGAGGAGAAAATGCCTTTAACTTTGTGAGAAGTTCCCTTTGGTTACAGGGACCTAGCTGGCTTTCTCAACCTGAAAGTGTTTGGCCAGTAAATCAACAGACCAACATCGACGAGGAGAGCGTTCAGAACGAAGCAAGGGTGCAAACATCTCTTCATGTTTCTGTTCAAGACGTAGAATCTTCGGCATTACTATAGTTAACGTGATTCAGCAGGCTGCTGAAGGTGTATCGAATTACGGCTTATGTTATGCGGTTTACCAACAATATAAAACGAAATTCAGTGAAATTGAAAGGTCCATTAAGCTCTGTTGAGATTTCACGAGCTGAGTTCTATTGGGTAAAAGTTACACAGCGAAAATACTTTGCGAAAGAGATTCTAGATCTATCAAGTGGAAAATGCTTAGAAAAGACATCGTCGATTTATTCACTTAACCCAGAATTGGATACCCATGGTCTTCTGCGTTTAAAGGGCAGACTTCAATTTTCCGACTTTGCTTTCGAAGAAAAACACCCATGGCTGTTACCTTATAAAGATAGATACAGTGAACTAGTAATTTTTGAGTCTCATAACAAATTGTTTCATGCTGGAGTCGAAGCTACCTTGGCCGATATTAGAGAAAAGTTTTAGATCATAAAAGGACGCCAATTCGTCAAGTCCACGTTAAGTAAGTGCTTTTTGTGTAAACGATACAAGGTGCGTGCCGGTACACAGGAAACCGCTCCTTTACCACCTGATCGTGTTCTTCAATCATCTCCATTTTCTGTAACAGGGCTGGATTATGCTGGTCCCTTTTTTACAAAGGACAGCAAGAATAAACATTATCTGCTTTTGTTTACATGTGCTACAACTCGAGCTTTACATCTAGAACTTGTCCCTTCTATGAGCGTGGAGAATTTTATGCTTGCGTTTCGCAGGTTTATTTCTCGTCGTGGATTGTGCTCAACGATATATTCAGACAATGCCAAGACATTCAAATGTGCTGATCTCGAGTTGCGAAAAATTTGGAAGTGTATTCAACATCCATCTGTACAAAATTTGTTTTCTTCCCACGGTATAACATGGAAGTTTATTGTGGAAAAAGGAGCATGGTTGGGAGGGTTCTGGGAAAGGCATTTTAGAACGATCAAAACTTGTTTAAGGAAAATAGTTGGACGTTCTAGTCTCTCTTTGAATGAGCTAGAAACAGTCTTCGTAGAAATCGAAGCCATAATTAATTCAAGACCCATAACGTATGTCTACAATGACCCTTCAGAACCCTCACCGCTAACTCCTGCTCATTTCTTAATTGGTAAACGTTTACTTTCTCTTCCAGTTACAAGAGTGTGCAGAGAAGACTTGATTGGGTCTAGTCATTCCTTGATCAAAAGGTATAAACATCAACAAACCTTGTTAAACCATTTTTGGAATAGGTGGAGGAAGGATTACTTGCTTTCTTTAAGATCTGTGAATTTATGTCCACCTACTAAAGTGTCTGGTCAGTTTAATGTTAATGACGTAGTCCTTGTACATGACGACCGTTTACCTAGGAATTTGTGGACACTAGGTAAGATAATAGAAACTTATCCTGGCAGAGATGGTCAAATTCGATCTTGTCTCATTAAAACTCAAACAGGTAATCTAAAGAGACCAGTACAATTGCTGTACAACCTTGAAGTGCATAATTAGTAGTAAAGAGTTACAGTGTAATAATCTAATTTGTTGTTTGCACATATATCATCTTCTGAGTATCTTTATTGATTGTTGCTAAATGTAGTTTAGTTTATATAATTATTGCGAATTTTGATTTAGTATAATGTTTCTTATTTAGTAATTACTTTATAAGTTGATTTAACGTGTTTAAACATTACTTAATTGTTATTTGTAATTTGATGTAGTTTATATAGTATTCAAATGTTGTGTTTGATTTAGAAATTATGGTTTATTTTGTATTCAGTTTCTGTGAACTTAAAGAGTTCACAGGTGGGGAGTGTTGTAAAGAGAGAAGTAGAGGGCGCTGCTTGGCAGTAGGGCAATGCATGTAAGTAGAAACGAAATGTCGTTTGATTAGGCAACATGATTTCTGTGAAGGTAGTCCACCTAACAATAGGACAGTTGTAAATATGTAAATATAACGAATAATAAATAGCATTAGAAAACTGAACCATCGGATGTTTTGTGATTGCTCTACGGGCCGCCATGGATAAATGCAGGTTCGTCATATAGAGTGCGAGAGAGTTAGTATCGAGTTGGTGTCTCGTCTAGCGAGTTAATCCCTACGGAGTCGATCGCTTTGACAGCCGGCCAGCGAGTGCCGAGTGGGTCGTCGATTGCAACGAAAGAGTCTCGTAGTGTATCGTGGTTAGTGCATCGTCGAGAGAGCTTGTTGAGCTCCGGGAACGACTGAACCGAAGAGTCGGGAGCCGTGCTCTGTGCATCGCGAGTTGTAGCCTGGATAGTCTCGAGAGTACGTGGAGTTCCGAGAACGACCAAGCAGAATCGGGAGCTGTACTCTGGTGCTTTGCAGTGAAGCTGTCTCCAACGTGATAGCTTGATAACCTGAAAGCTGTGTCGCTGATCGTGTCAACGTGTTTATAGTGGTTCATCGACGGCTGTAAAACGTGTTTTGGAGCTGTCATGACAATACTGGCAAATAAAATGTGTTTCGATACTTCATCAAGTGTCGTCGTTATTCACTCCAAATCTACAAACCCCGTACGAACGTGAAGGAAGAAAATAACATAACAACTGGTGTCAGAAAAGAAAAACGCATAATTATGAAAGGGCCCGAATAAACGCAGTTCGAGGTACATAAATACATAAGGATAAGAAAGACAGTTTCAAGCGATTAGTCCACTCGTCTTTAATAAATTTTCCTCTTATTTACATATAGTAATAATTATTATAATTCCTTAGAAAGTCGTCTTGTGACAGAAGAAATTTTTTCTTCTCTATAGCATAAGGTCAGATATCAGGGACAAGTTCCCAGCCGAAGTTATAAAGTTGTCTCTGGCAACAAGGCAATCCAGCCAACTTGCTAACCATCCCAGTATCTCGGTTGATGATCCCAGTATCTCGGTTTGAAAGTCTCAAGTATATATCTGCAGTAATAGTATTAGTTTAAATATCGATTGTTTGATTTTGTTATTTATTCCTTTATAAAATACTTTCCAAGTAAAGTTACAGAGAACCATTTTGATGCTCTAGAATCAACAGAGCTAGCTGTAACCGAAACTAAAAGGTACAGTTAATCAACTCTTTAAGGGGGAAAGCATAAAAGAATTCGATTGAAATGAGATGCCTGACAGAATGTTGTCATTCGACTGTGAAGACTACTCTTTGAACGCTTTCGTTAACAACGGAGTAGCCTGATCTTCGCCACAAAGATCTGATTTCTCTTATCACAGGCATTTGTGTTATTGTAAGCCGTGTCCAAAGAGGTTAGAATAAATCGAGTAAGCCTCCTTCGTACGACCTCGTGCAATAAAAAAGGAAGCCATGAAACGTCACAACTTAGCATGGCCGCTGCTATAGGCGAGCTTCCGGTTGGTTTTGTTTTACATTCTAATCGGTGTTGTCTACATGTTAGTTTTTATCATTGAATGCTTATAAGTCTCTCGTTCTAATTTTATAACTTAAATGATTTTCCACTTAGAACATAGAAAAATCACAAGGGTTGCAAATATTGTTTCCAATCGAATAAAATCTAGGTACATGAAGATATGTAAATGGTAACTATACGACATAGTTAAACCTAGACACCAGTGGAAATTGCAACAGTATTTTACCCAAATTATGCCTAAAGTCACTTTTCTAAGCCTCCGGACGTTGATATTTGCTCTCAAAGTCAGTGTAATTTTATTTAACAATATGCTTCATTATCCGTACGCTGCATGGCGCCCATGACAAGTCATGACGTCATGTTGTTGACATATCATGGCTTCAAGTGACATCATGCTTACTGCATCTTTTCTAACCTTAGCAGTGTTACTAAGTAGCAATATTGTCTACAAAAAATCAGCCACGAGGCATCATGCCTCGTAGAGATAAACTGATTTCTCTGTAAGACTTTGAATTTATTCGAAAACGAGAAATAATTTTACTAATTATGATTCTGAAGATTCCACTCCTGAATCGACATCGTCAAGGAAATCAAATATAAATTCGTAACAAATGAACTTAGATGAAATAATGACCTCGTGGAAAAGAAAAATGCCTACTTTTGAAGGATTGGAGGTGCATTAAAAAAAAAAAAAAAAAAAAAAAAAAAAAACAGAAAGACACGAAAAGCTAGCAAAAATGAAAAAGGAAACTGAACTTGCGAGTATAGAATAGAGAGAACATTATAAATTAAACCAAATAAAAATAAAAGAAAAAGCGTAATATAAACCCTTAGACGAATGGAAACATTCAAAGAAAACAACGAAACAAACCGAAAATAATGCTGAAAAACGACCGGAACTACGGATGGTCAATAGACTCAACAACCTGTAGGGTTTATATTTATTTTAACTAACATTTATTTTAAGTTTAAACTATCTTTCCTGTCAAGCCTTACTTTCCCCTGGAATTGTCAATGCCAGAGTATGTAAATTTTAGTAGAACGCGCAAGGATTCAAATTATCAGCGGAAGTAATCTGAGTTAAATAGAAGGGAAACGAGTTCGAATGTGTGCTTTCTTGCTTCACGAGCGTGGAGGTGGCTAGTTAGAAATCGAAGAACCACTCGTTTCGGCCTGTGTGTTTGCCTCGGCAGATTGTTAATCTTTCAACGTAATATTCAGAGTGCTGAATTATCAGCGGTATTTTAGAACGCGGTGAGGTTAGTTACGTTTAGAGAGCCTCGTAGTTAGTCACTTGTTACTATTCTTTTCTTAGTTTCTTATTTTTATTTTACCGCCGAGTCGGCGTAGTTTGTGAGCGTCAAGAGCATGCATTTGTAATTTCTAAAGTTGAATAAAAAGGGATTTAAACCCTTCTCAAGACTTCGGTCTATTTCCAGTTCTCAGCAGTCACCACTTTGTTGCGTGCAGGTTGGAAGCGCGCAACTTTACAAACCTTACCGAAGAAAACAGCACTGATGATCGGATAGCTCCCAATGAAGCAGTTATCACCGCACCTGAAAATAATATAAACACCCAACTGAAATCAGTGCTGTGAATTATTGACAAAAAGATTCCAAAATTCCACTGCTGTTCATCACCCAAACTGTTGTTAATTGGATCGAATTTCGAGAAAAATTAAAGGAAGTTTCTAAGGAAGGAATATGTACTGTCTTTTGCTCAGACGGATTAAAGATTTTTCCTAAAACTCAAGATGATTACCGCATCCTAAGCAGACAACGAGTGGAATTAAAGCTGCCATTCCACATTAAAGCTGCCATTCATTTTCCTGAGTGAAGAAAAGAACATCAAAGCAATCCTAAAAGAACTGTCTATAAATATAGAAGAGACTCAACCAAAAGAACTACAAAATATGAATTTCCCTGTTGTCAAAGTTAGGCAGTTTACGCATAAAACGAATGACGAAGTAAAGACATTACCGATTTATTTTGCTGAGCTGGCCAGATCAAAAAAGGAGAAGCTATCTTCAAAATCAAGATGCTGTTTTCCTTGCATATTCGATCTAAGAATTAAAACCAAAACCAAAAAATATTCAGTGTTACAAGTGTCAGCGATATGGACATTCTCAAGCAGCACGTTTTAAAGAAGAGCAGTGTCTAAAATGCTCAGATATCACAAGACTTTCAGCTGTAAATTAAAAAGGAAACGTAAACCCACATGTTCTCTCTGCGGAGACGAACATGTAGCAAACCCCAAAATATGCGTCAACTATCTCGAAATAGCGGAAACATGTTCCACCCCCAAATTTTACGGAACTATTAAAAAGTAATTAACAAAAGATTCAAGATTCCCCATCAAAAACGGTAAGTTAAAAACCTACCGTGAAGCAGTCTTGAGTAAAACCAGCAGGAAATCCTTAGTAGCTGAAATCCAAGAATTTAAGGAGTTCCTATAGATGATCAAGAACTCAAATTTAAAATCAATAGTATTACTATTGAAAGAAATCGCGAAGAAATTGAGGAATACAAAAAATTTCTCCCAAAAAGTCGAACTGACTCTTAGAGCTATAAAACTAGATGGATTTGTAAATGATGCCTTTCCCCCATAAACCAGCTTGAGCCGCCACCCTTGGTTATTCTTAATATTTTACTTAATATAATAATAACGAGAAAGAAGAAAAAGCAATCCAGATCATTCAAACAATATAGTTAATTTTTTTTCAATTAATTCATTTAGACAAAATATGGGAGGTAACTTCGAAAAAAAAGAATGCCGTTGTAGAGGACTTTCTAAAGGAAATTAACTCGCATTCAGGTTACCGATTGGGGAAAATTACGAAAACGCCTACGCTGCTAGCCTCTTCGCCAGAATTCGAACCTTCATTGAACGACTCATATTCAACAATCCACTGATAAGCATTACAAAATCAAGGGTAATTGAGTTTTGTAGCTATTCTATTCTAAGTTATATATCTGATATCCGGTAATTAAATAGCGAATATCAGCTCTTTTCTCACGCTGTCTTTTTCAAGATGGCGTGAGACCGATTAAATCCAATTGAGAAACAGCGTATAAGTAATTGATTGTCTGATGTAAGAAAGTTTAAAACCTGCTGAAATTTACAATGAATGTTTCGAAAGCGGTTTGTAGCATGTTTATTAGTTATTTGAATGATATGAAGGTAATGAATACGTCGAACGTGACTATGGTCAGTGTCGGGAAAGGCTGTGTAATATCATCTGTAATATCCTAACCTCCATCTGAATTTTCTGCTTTTCCAATCTATAACCTAACTGATCATCAATATAACATTGCTTTCTTATATTAGGTTTTAACTGCTTTATGGTTTCTAATATGTGATAATTTTACACCTACGCCTATTAACTCATTTGGGGGTGGGTAAAAGTAAGAAAGAAAAAAAAGGGGGGACTTTAAATAGCAAAATTTCTTTGCTAATTGCTAAAATAGTACCAAAAGTGAAAACTTATTAATCTTCACAAAATTTCTTTTTAATATATTACTTTAGTGTGATTTTAGTTATACATTGTGCATTCCTTCATTTATGCTTTCATCGTCCACAAACTTATCTTTTCACTACATTAAATAATTAAAAATTTAATTTTAAAATATTTATTATGAAATATTCTTGAATAAATTTTTTGAATTTATTCAAGAATTTTTCTTGAATAATTTTAAAATATTTATTATGAAATATTCTTGAATAAATTTTTCAAAACATGCAAGGAAATCTCAATTATTTCATAAAATACATAAATTTAGCAATTAGATTTCAAAAATATAACTTTTTCTATTTTCAATGAGAAATCAGTTATCTTGAAAACTTATTTCATATAAGATTCTAAATCACAATTTATAAACTAGGAAAAACTGAAAATCAAGATTTTTGTATAATGATATAGAGGAAAATGTGTTTCAGTAATATTTTCACACCATTTGCAGATAAAGTGTTCAGGTCCAAGCGCGTATCTCGATGGGGCATATGCCAATCATTAGACTACACTGAAATTTCCAACTTATTTGTCATAGCTGTCTAGAACTAAATCTCTTTAGATATTTACTGGATCTTGTTAAGTAACTGATAATTGTTTCCTAATTTACGCTTGCCAAGAATTTTTTTAACAACTAAAACAAACGAGAACTAGGCATGAAATTTCGTTTTCCTTGAATTTATGCGCTGTGAAAATGTTTTATCTTATCTGGAGATCATTCAAAAGATTTTAAGTCAGATTTTTCATGCTTAATTACAGGAATTCTCTAGATAAATAAGTACTAAATTTCCACATTTAAAAACAGCTATATTTTTCTCGAAAGTGAATCTTTTGAAATCGAATTATCATTTTTTTTCCTCTCTGTTATCACAAAGGAATGAGAAGCATGATAATTTTCCGTATCCGTTTTGTTATCTCGAGACAGCTCATTACTTTGAGGGTTTACACAGATTACCTCCTTTATGTTCTTCATACTTCTTCTTTCACATTTTCTTAAAAATTAAATTAACTTTCTCCCGCCCCAAATGATAACGTGATGGATTGGAATAACTATGCATTGTGTAAGGAAACCCGTTTTAAATTCAGCTTGAACATCCGTTAAAGCATCTAGACCAGTGATGGCGAAACTATGGCACGCGTGCCACAGTCGCCACGTAGAGCCTCATCAGCCGGCACGATTGGTTTTTTTAAAATTATAATTACTACCTTGCTTGATATATTATTTCTTAATCAATAATCATAATAAAATGATACTATGTAATTTAAATAAGTGTTTTAGCCTGTTCTTGAATGTTTCACTTACTTATCGTAAAATGCCACTGGCATAGGGCCTAAGCCTAGATATAAAATTTTCATATATCGCCATAGAAATGATATACATATTTATTGACCCAGTTTATGACGTTTCAATTGTTTAGGCCAATCATGTTACATTGCAAAGAATACGCAGTTGAAGCAGCTAATGTTTGCTAAACGAATTCAAATTTATTACAGACTGTCGATGAGTTTTAATACTTTCACTATTTTCTGTACTTCAGTTTCCTATACTTCTGGTCTTGAACCCTCATAAATGACTTCAGCAAAAAAAGGGCAAAATTAAACATTGATAGTGGAAGATCATTTCAAGATACCAGGACAGAATTATTTGAAGTTATTGATCAGAATAGGAAAGCATTATGCATTCTGTGCGGGGAAAGTGTTGTGTGTCGCACATCTAGTGTCAGTCGGCACTTTAACACCAACCATAAGATTATTGCCGAATTTGATGAAGCTGAACGGAAGGTGTTTATTGAAGGGAAATTGAGGAATTATATTTACCAGAAAGTTTGTTTTTTGCAATTATCTTTCTAAAACAAACCATCTAACAACGACTAGCTTTGAAATTTCACTGTGCCTGGCAAAACATGGTAAACCGCTTTCCGATGGGGATTTAATCAAAGAGGTTTTGGGCACGCGGTTCCAAACAGGTTCGCCACCACTGATCTAGACAGTTATGTCACATTTCAGAACCTGATATTGGTAAAGCCATACTATTTTTTAAATCAATTTTCTTAAAGGCATCCTAGAAGAGGTTTGCTAAGTAATAGAACACAAAGTAAACGAATAAGTTTACTAAGTAACAGAAATTGTTGCGATAATCGAAATCAGATGTTATTGTTATTTTGTGTTCTAGAAAAACATAAGTTGTTTCGGATGATGTTGAAAAATATTTCATTTTCAAAAACCGTCGTTACGAACATCTCCAGCAAGCTGCCGAATGCAAAATATGCATAGCTACTACTTGAATAATTAAGTTTTCTGAGTGCAGAGGTCTTCACAAGGCGTCAGTTTAAAATAAAATAACATCATGGCAAGTGTCCTGACTAACATTTGGCGTTGCTGTTTTGAACAGTCTTTTTCAAACACATGATTTTGTGTTCTACATTTTTAATTTCTAAAGGTTCACTATTAAACGAATAAAATATAGTTACTTAGCGTAAGTATTTAGTATAGTTACTTAGTTCCGAATTTTAATATGAATATCGGATAGCTATTAGACTTTAATCTGAGGTTTTCACATAGGATGTTTTTTAATAAAATAAATTTGGACACTTAAATAACATTTTCTCAGTACTCTTATCAAAGCAATACAGCCAGATTTTCGATTACCTTTTAGCATTATGTGTCATATTCCTTTCTTTATCTTTAGCTAGAAATAGGAAAGCTTTCTAATTCACTATCAGCATCTACCCACAGGGCAAAATGCAAAACATGTTATCAGTTGCACAAAGCTGTCTGCAAGCAAGCCAAAAGAAATTGCGTGACCCATTATCTGATTGACTGTGAAAATGCTAAATCTTAAGTATAAACGGCAAATCCTAAGGCTAAATGGCAAGCAAATTTGACGCAAAATAACATGAACTTTATAAGACTTAACTAGCTTGGGTACGCAAAAATTTGGACAACTGAACATTAACGATGTTTTCTTCAACTCTTTTAAAATGCTTGATTTTTAAGTATAGATATCGAGGTTCAATTCATTCAATGAAAAAAGAATATTATTCTAAGAATGATCTCTACTCCTTCCTTGATTTTACACAATTAGAGATCTACCAGGATCTTGGCATTGAATATTTTTTGAAAACTGAGAAAGTAACTAAGAAAATTCATATCAAAGATTTAAACATTTAAAATATATCAGTTATAGATTTTACCTATGAGTTTAATAATGACATAAACTATAGAAGACCCTTCTGTCTGACTACGATATCTTTATTCTCCTTGTAATGCTGTTGAAATTTTATTTATGTATTCATTTAATTGTTCTTGCTCTTCATATTAAATCACATTTCCTAAGTGGATACTAGCTCTTGTCAACTTTTTTTTTGACACCTCAAAGAAGTTTTTTCTCATTGTTTTCAGTTAACAGTCAAATCCTACCTGACACAGATGTAGATCATGTACATGAGAGAATATTGTCGACGACGCAAAACATCTGTCGATGTTAAAAAAGTGCATTATTCGTTAACTTTAAGAATCATAATAAAGTAATTTTATTTATAATTTTTAGTAACATTTGGCAAAAAGTGCTATTTTATACCATGATCGTGATAAATATATAATACGCTTTGTTATAAAACCCTATGTTATGTCGACTACAAAACCTACAAACATTTTCTTCTAATAAAATTAAAATGGCCGTGACGAGATTTTAAAGTAACGTAAAAACTAGTTTCCTCTGCATATATATACTTCTTAACTTTATTCAAATATATATATATATATATATATATATATATATACAGTGGTGGCCAAAATTGTGGACACTTTTGGAAATTTTATGTTTTTGAACTTTGTACGCTTATAGAAAATGTTACGTTTTGCAAAATGCAAACTTGTATATATCATTTTAAAGAGAATTTATTACTGAATTCAATACAAAACACAAAATTCAATTATTTGCAATACAAAAAAAAGTTATATGTACTTTAATATAAATAAAAAACACAGTTATGAAGTGGTCTGTAATATCTAGCTTTCCTGGCCAATCACTGTTCTTGTTCTGAGAACCAATCAAATGTTAGTAACTGCCAGTAGAAGCTGACATCATGTTTACACTTGAAACAATTCATTATTTTGCTTTGTTCTGTAGAAGGAGGGCCTGTTTCTTATACACTGCAATTACAAGTAGGAATTTTTATAAAAATTTTTAATATTTAGTCAAGAAGCAATGACATCAAATAAAAGAGTAGATTGGACACGTAGATAGAGATGTAATATTATTGTGTTACGCGAAAGTGGTCTTTCCTATGCTGAAATTGCAAGACAGGTGGGTGGTTCAGTGACTGCATCTGGAGTCCGAAAGTTTTGTTTACGATATCAGGAGACGGGTGTACTCCAACTGCGCTAATGAAAATCCCCCCCCGGGTCGAGCTATAGTCCAACTGCGCCGATCAAAATTTCTTTCCCCTGCTGCTTACAGGGTTGCAATTTAACTTTTCGAAGCCAATTGTAGCCAAGAGAAAAATAAATAGAATTACATATCACAAGAACAAGTTTCCGTTATAAAAACTGCTGGTTTTCAAATTTCACAGCAGGTCAGAGGAATTCATGAAAACAATCAGGAGATAAAAACTTCCACTACAATCGTTAATGGGTCAAGTTAGACCTATGCTTGTTCCTATTAGGATCATGACATGGAATGCTAGAGGCATTGCTTATAAAACTACGGAACTTTATACCTTTTTCAGGGATCATGATATTGACGTGGCGATGATAACAGAGACTTTTGCTACGCCAAGTACCCAGATGAAAATCCCGAATTATGTTTGCTATAGATGCGATCGACTAAGTCACCGAGGTGGGGGGGGGTCGCAATCTTTGTCCGCAGCTCCCTACAGTCCTGTCTTATCAATGACGAGCGATTTAATGGACACGAGCTGGTCACGGTATCTGTCCATCTCCCGCACTATGGAAATGTGTATTTTAACTCCTTGTATAATCCTCCGAGGAATATTCTCGACGTCAATTACTTAGCTAAGATATTGGATATTAACAAACAGGTTATTTTGGCGGGTGACCTTAATGCAAAGAACCAAGAATGGAACTGCAGGAAGACTAATAATAACGGTATTAAATTGTCGGAGTTCATTAATAATTACCCGGTTTATTTACATGTGCCGAGTGAGCACACTTATTTGCCCAACAACGGTAATTCGGGTGATATTCTTGATATCTTCCTTTCTACCATCTCACTATCTTTTAGCCTAGAGGTCTTACAGGATCTGGATTCGGATCACTGCCCAGTCATTGCGACTCTTGGCACGACTAAAGAAGTCATGGAAGAGCTTATCAATACCACGAACTGGAGGGAATATAATGAAATTCTCTCTGAAAGTCGCACAAATCTTATATTACGCACTCCCGATGACATAGAGCATGCTGCGAGGCAGCTAACGACAGATATACAAAACGCTTATGACACTGCCACCAGAAAGATTCCAAGAAAGCATATCACTAATAAACTACCAACTAGAATTAAAAATCTCATCAGAGACAGGAACAAATTCAGAAAGAGGTTTCACCTTACATATGACCCGAACACTAAGAAAGACATGAATAGGCTCAGTAGAGAAATCAAAAAGCAGATAAGTATTTACCGTAAGGAACTATGGGATGAAAAGATTGAAAGCTTTAATGAGCCAAGTAATTCCTTTTGGTCTTTTGTAAGACGACTAAAAAATAAGAATACGGTAAACAGGCCAATTTATCATGAGCATGGGATTGCACTTACTAGTAGTGAAAAATGTAACAGGCTTGCTGAACATTTTGAAAAGCAGTTTACCCAGAACACATCACCATCTAATCAGGATTTTTCTACCTTAGTAAACTCCACAGTTTCTAACTGGATGGATAACCTTAATTTGCAGAGTCATCTTGAGCTCACTTCACCTCAAGAAATACTTAACATCATCAAAAAACTCAGGAACAGGAAGGCCCCTGGGCAGGACAATATAAATAATGTGGCGCTTAAGTGGCTGCCGATTAACATGGTCAACAGGTTCACAGGCATTTTAAACGCTTGCCTGTATAACAGTTATTTTCCACAAATCTGGAAATCTGCTAAGATGATTGTACTCCCTAAACCGGGAAAAAATCTTACTAAAACAGAAGGGTATAGACCCATTAGCCTGTTACCCAGTATGGGTAAAATTCTAGAAAGAATCATCCTTAGCCGTATTCAGCCTCACATGGATAAGCTACCTCTAGAACAATTTGGTTTTAGAAAAGCACTTTCCACGACAAAACAGCTAGTTCGGTTCAACGAATTCATAGGCAGTGCACTGCACAACAAGAGATATGTTGCCTTACTCATGCTGGACGTGGCGAAGGCATTCGACTGCGTCTGGCATGAGGGGCTTATTTATAAATTAATCAGCTTAAAGTTCAGTGATGCGCTGATTAAAATCATTTATTCTTTCCTGACAAACAGAACTTTCCACATTCAAATTGGAGAAAGTAAATCGATTTTAAAAGAAGTAAAGGCCGGGGTCCCACAGGGATCTATTTTAGGGCCCGTACTCTATCTTTTTTACGTAGCAGACCTACCTGCTGAACACATTGATCAGAACTTCTTCATGGGGTGCTACGCAGATGATACAGCTTTCGCTGTAAAGTCTGGGGCACCGAATTTTGCACTAAAGAAACTGCAAAGATTTATGCCTAAGCTGGAACATTGGTGCGCCAAATGGAAAATAGCAATTAATGCTGATAAATCCAAATTGCTAATCTTTAAGAAAAATAAGATGAATCATCACTTGACAACACAACTGATACTATTTGACACTGTAGTGCCTGTTGTTAAAAGTGCTACTTACCTCGGACTAAAATATAGTTCTAATTTCCTCTGGAAAGAACATATTAACAGCATTAGAGGAAAAACTATCGGAGTCTTACGAAGCCTCACGCCGCTTCTATTTGCGACTTCCAAATTAGACTTAAAAAGGAAAAGACACATTTATTTATCTATCATTCGTCCTATCTTCTCATATGCCTCTCCCGCCTGGGCTACTGTTCAGAAGAAGGAGATAGAGAAGCTACAAATATTACAAAATAAAGCTCTTCGAATGATAGCTAATGCACATTATTACGTGTCAAATCACACTCTGCACCTTGACTTGAAAATTGACCCCGTTGAGATGTACTTGCATAATGCTAACAACAATTTCTTTAATAAGGCACAGGATTGTGCACACTTTCACAGCAGGTCACAGCAGGTCATTGATCTCAATGTATTGGATTACATGATTCTTGATGAAGACGCATCGTTAAGACCACTTGCGGCCCACCTCGCCAGGGACTCAAATTTCCCTACGTAAGAATTTTTCATGATGGGTACTCACTGCTCTTGTACATATTGTATATAGTGTAATTATTTTTATCTGCATTTTATCTTTCAATTGTATTTTATGTATTTCCTTCTTACGTTTCTGTAATATATATGTATTAAAGTATGATATGTTTATTCTTATGATATGTCATAATTTCAAATGTCATGATTGAAACTGTTGGATTTTTGTCTGTGTTTCTTTGTGTACAACACAAACATTTCACACAGAACCTCACGGCTCCTGCTCTGCGATTTTCTTTTTGTGCGCGCCTTTACGGCCTTGCGACGCATGGTCGCCCCCTGTAGACACCTTTGACCTCTCTAAACTTGTCAAGAAGCTGCAACGTCATGTGCCCTTAGGGCTTATTTTCATGAGCCGGACAAGTTGTGCAGCCGCGCAACATTTCGGCTATAGTTGCACAGACTAGACTAGACTAGAACAAGTAAAAAGTGTCTAACAAGCAGGCTAATTACTTGAATAACAGTAATAAATGCGAGAGCTAACAAAGAAAATAAAAGGTATTGGTAAACATACATATTAGCATTACAAACACCTTTCATTTATTATAATAATATCATAAATTAAATAATTATAAAGCATTCCATATCAAAGTGTGTTAAAGTGTGCTAAAAATATTTTTTGTTAACTAAATTAATCATGTAAATGTTTGCAGAAATTAAATTTAGTTAAATTAAAAAAAAAAAAAAGCTTAGCATGAAATCTATTATAACAACATTACTATGCATTTGGAACACTGACGTATAAATTGTAAATAAATTTAAATTATTATGCTAAGAAGTTTTTTCTAAAATTTATCTAGAAGAAAGGAATTAGATAAACAATACTGCAAATTAATATAATCAATCAGGCCTCTCAATAAATAAAAGTTTATTTTTTTAACCAAAAATTAAAAATTGGGATGCAAAAGTTTGAGTTATGTACTTGGAAACATCTGAACATGTAATTAATTAGAAAAGTATAATTAAATTAATAACAAGCTAATTAACAGTAACATTAAGCTTAATTTCATTCAATCTAAAACAAGCAATCGATCAGGAGCTCCGCATAACTGAAGTTTTAATGCTGTTTTACGTAGATTTGCGTATAAAATAAAAGTTGCACTTCTGAAACAAGTGAATAATGTACTGATAGTCAACAGGAATTAAAATACAGTGGTTAAAAATATAACTACTTGCCAGAAGGTATACAAAGTTGCCATGGCTAGAGAAATTGAATGATTATAGAAAACTCATAAAGTTAAGCGCTACAGTGTGAAAAGAAAATTCTGGAATAAACATGTTAAGAAAATTAGATGGAGAAATAATCCTAATTTATTGATACTATATAAATTCTATGCTTTTGGAAAAAGGTTACATATAATTTGCACCGAGGTATCAATCACTGAAACCGAGTTAATTTCTTTCCTTATTTTTTCTTATTAGAGGGATTTGTAAAAAGATATTGCTAAGGTAAAGGTGAAAATTTTTGCAATACTTTTAAAGAATAAATTAAAAAAGTATTTTTACTTTATTAAATTTCAAGTAATTAATTTTACAAATAATTCAGCCTGAAACTAGGTTGGAAAATAAGCTACATGCTGAAGATTAAGCTTTGCCAAGGTGTTAGAAACATCTTCTGTTAACTAGAGTTGTGATGCAAGAATTTGTAAAAATTATCATTTAAATATAAATTGGCATAAATACAATACAAAGTATATAAATTCTACATACATGAAAACTTGAGTATAGTGCAATAATATGTGAAAAAGGAATGGATTAAAAGGGAACTGAAAATCCCAGGATATGAATATAAGGAAGTTTGATTTTTTTTTTGTTAATTATGAAAATTCTGATGACGCTCATAATTATTAATTTATTAATTAAATGTGTATTAGAAATTAAATGTATGCCAAACTACATCAGGTGGAAAACGGAATAAATATTTAAACGTTTCTAGTATTAAAATATGGAATTTGTAACAAAGTTAAATAACCTTAAAATAACTTCAATGATTAAAAATGGAAAGCTTAATACGGGAATATATTGCAATAATATTAGTGTGAATTTAGAACGACTTGAGAAGTCCAATTTTTAGATTTAATGAAGAGAATTTTTTTAATTAAATTAGAACTGTTTACCTAAAATGGTAAATTTAAAAGTTAAAACCATTCTGCTATCTAAGAAGATTTGTTAATATTTATCTAGAGAAGAAACTTATTTAAGGTGACCTACAAATCCGGTATTTGATACGTTGATTATGTATCAGTTTTGTGTATATCATTAATCTATCAATTTTACTAATCAAAACTGATATATATATATAAATCAGCGATTAAAATCTACAACTTGGAAAGTTTTTAATTCTTACAGAGAATAAAATAGATCTGGCTCATCATTCCTTTAAGCATCATAAAACTTTAAAATGAGTGTAAAATAAATTCATTTTTATATTAGCACACGCTAGACTTTAAATTAATATTTGTTTTGCATGCACAAATTTTACAATATTGATAAACGAAAATAAAGTCTTGCAGTGTCAATAGAATGTCCCATTAATGGCGCTAGATGACTTTTTGTAGCATCCAATCTTCTTGGGAAAGAAATGGGGGACAGGAAACGTGCGCAGTTCGTGGATTAGAAAAGTGGGGGACGAGGATCTTCGATCAAATTTGGCGCAGTTCGTACCTTACCCAGGAGACAAATTCAATAAAAAACAAAGAAGGAAAAGGCCGAAAAAGTGCACCACATCTATTGATGACAGAAGAATAAAAAGACTATGTCTCCAAGATAGAAAAATGTCATTAGCGGCCATCTGAATGATGCTGGTGTTTCTGTCAGTTCAAGAACAATCAGGAGAAGATTAACAGATGTTGGACTGAGAGGTAGAATTCCACGAAAAAAGCCTTATCTTAATTTTCAGCAACGAAAATAAAGCCTACAGTGGGCAAAGGAACACATTAATTGGACAGATGATCAGTGGTCACAAGTTATATGGAGTGATGAAACTAAGATATCGTTATTCGGAAGTGATGGACGAAAATATGTAAGACGTAGAATAGGAGAAGAGCTACATCCTGACTGTATTCAAGCAACTGTGAACCCAGTTAATGTTATGATTTGGTCATGTATGTCAGCAGATGGTACTGGTCGCCTTCATGTCATCGATGGGACACTGAATGCCAGAAAATACATTGACACTATTCTAGAACCAAAACTTCTACCTTCCATCAGAGATCTCTTTCCCAACAATGCTTCGTTTATTTTTCAGCGGGATTCTGCTTCTTGCCACACGGCCAAAATATCGGAAGAGTGGTTTCGTACAAAGAGCATTAAATTGTTGTCATGGCCAGGAAACAGTCCTGACCTCAATCCTATCGAAAATTTGTGGCACCGTTTGAAAACTCTTGTCTGAATAAGGCGCTCATCAAATAAAAGGGAACGAATTGAGGCTATAATTGTTTCCTGGCATCATGTAATAACGAAAGAAGAGCTTAAAACTCTTGTCAGCTCAATGAAACGTCGATGTGAAGCTGTAATCAAAAATAAAGGGTACCTTACTAAGTACTGATAACTCACTGCAATCATCACTATCTAATGTATATCGATAACTATTATCGTTTAACTTTTTTTGTATTGCAAGTAATTGAATTTTGTGTTTTGTATTAAATTCAGTAATAAATTCTCTTTAAAATGATATATACAAGTTTGCATTTTGTGAAACGTAATGTTTTCTATGAGCATACAAAGTTCAAAAACATAAAAATTTCCAAAAGTGTCCACAATTTTGGCCACCACTGTATATATGTGGTATGATCTTAAATGCATTTAGTGCGAAAACAAGTTAATACTACTTGCGCAATTGCTGCAAAGTAAGTTAATAATAATTTATTTCCTAAACAATATTGATTAATTGATTATATTATCTCCTAAGTTTAATTAAAGTAGAAATATTTTAAAAGAGTGAATCCATACAAGTAAGTTATATTTTGAAAGATGTTTTGAAGTAACTTGAAAGTAAAATGTTAAATCATCATGAATAACAAAATTTCAATCATAAAAGGAAAAATTAAATTAAATGCATGTAATCATTGTCATTGATCGGAAATTAGTTGACTTTTCAAGGGGAACAAACCAACTCCCGTTCAATGAACAATAATTAAAAAATAAATACGTAAATATGAAGGTGTTTCTTTATTCAAGTAGTAATATATGTTCCAAAACAAAATGCCGGTTTTTAAATTTATTTTGAATAAAGTTTTAATTTTATTGAACGATTAAAATTTAGTTTTATAACTGGCAACAGAAGATGCTCTTTTTATTCCAGAAAAAGAATCAAAATAATTCTATAATTTTTATTAGCCCAAAGGAGCGTTAGCTCAGAAGGGATATTAGTCTGGAAACAGGATTTTGCATTGAACCACTGTAAAAGGCTGAATCACTTTTCAAATTGTTGCCACCAAATATTATCGTTCTGTATTATTTTAAAATAAATTAAATAAAGGGGAATATGCAGGAATGTAGGTACGTTTCTCGCATTGTGAAAAAACGACGGTACCTAGGACCATCAAATTCTGAATAACGTAATCCTCCACCCGAACATGGACACCTGGAAGACCGAATTTTGAATTTGTTTTATTATTTATTTCACATTTTGTAGACTTTAACGAATTTTTGATGAACAAAGTCAACGATTTCAAAGCGAGCAATGGCAATACTGTACAGGGAGGAAAAAAGAAATATATCTCCAGGGTGCCAGACCGTCTATCGGAAATTCTAAAGATATGCTGTTTTTAAATATTTTGTGATATTGCTGTTGAATTGAATTATACGTGGTTTAGGTGGGAAGAACCTGATATTTAGTAAATAAAGGTAACACACAAAACGTAAAAAATAAATAAATAAATAAAAACCCGCCCCTTTGGGCCTAATATAAAATCTGAGAGCTTTTAGAATTTTTTTAATATTCTTTTAACTAAAATTTAATGGAAAAACTCTTCTTCTAGGCGATAAAAAGTGTTATGAAAGTTTCAGATTCCAATTTTTTAGATCTTTGTTATGGGAATTTTCAAAATCATGAATTATTATTTCTGTTTTGTGATAAGAAGCTCCATAAAACTAATAATTCTGGTTGCTTTTGAATTTCTTTCATACCCACAAACCAAGGTTCTTTAATATACTAAGGTTAGGCCAGGAACGGAAAACGCGTGCCATTGGTTGCTGGTAGTGACGTCACCCGGGAGACAAGATGCATCGGCCGACGCGTCTGCTACATGATTTTGGTAATGGAAAAAATGTAAACTAAAGCAAAATGATCATTTTATATGTGGTAGATACACCGGAAATACCGGGTATATACTTTCCGATTAAGTATTTTGTTAAAGAAAATGTTTATTTTATGCACAGAATTCGTACGAATGCTGAAAATAATTGTAAACATTAAATTCTTTTCGTAAAGGAAATCATTAGAAAATGAAAAACGATATTTAAGTTAATTAAGGGAAATAAATATTGTAAAACAAGGTATTTTTCAATATTTTTTCGTAGTATTGTTTGCACTAAATAAATCTTGTTGAAAAGAACACATGATGGCATAACTGCTAAGACCATGGTAAAAACATAATCAAAAAGTATTATTCTATTTATTTTCATTGCTCATGCACTTTTTTTAATACAAATGAACTTTGACATTCCATGAGAAATATATGATCGTGTTTTTCAGTTTAAATTACATATCTCAACCAAAAATCTATATAAAAAGATTTGACTTAACAAATTCATATTTAAATACCATAAAATTCTACAAATTTCTTAATATCCGTCATTATACTTTTAAATAGTATACTTATCGCATTCTTTTTGCAAGTCACTTCATACTGATTCACTTCAGATTTTAGCAGAAGTGCATATATTTTCAGTATAATCTAAAAGTACTCTTATAATCCCTTACACTCCCAAGATTTCTATATAACATTTATCCTGACGTGATTATTTGCTATAGTAAATAATCTTCGATATTAGCATCCTATTCTTCCTTCCATACATTAAAAATGGAACAATTAAAATACATTTTCTTACACATATACGCACAATAATAATAATAAACTTGCCCTACATCTTAGTTTCGGCCCACCAGCGGCCGAGCGGTAAAGTCGCTGAACACTGGTAGTTCGGTCCGAATCCCGCGAACGGGCTGGCTGCATGGGCGTTTTCGTGGTTTTCCTCATGTGTAACGTGTATACGAGCCAGTTTCCCTGAGAAAGTCCTCCACGAAGGCATCACACCTATTACGCAGATAGCCCTAGTGTGCTTTGCCATAATTAAATACACCACCACATCTTAATTTCAATTCAGTCTGTACACAAATTAAATATTTTTAATTACTAATGTATTTTTATCAGGTTGTTTCTTAAAATACTTTTGTTATACTCGAAATATGTGTTCAATATTGAATTATTTTTCTTTCTCTTATAATTAAAAACAAGTTATATGGAATCAAAATTAAAACATATGCAGCAGTTAAATAACACTGAACAGAATATTTTACTTACTCTTTCGCTATTTGTATTCTAGCATTATACACAGATTTGTTTTCCTTCAGGTTCAAACATGTGTAAGTTATATCAATTAAATTACACCACACATACCTGTATGCATCAGTTAAATAACACTGAAGGAAATATGTCACTCACTCATTCGATGTTTGCATCATAGTCTGGTTGAGAAATTGCTCTTTCCTCACGGTGAGGCATGTCTCAGTTTACTTAGTTCGCAAAGCTTAACCCAGACGCTGCTTCAATACATAGAATTACGTTTGGGATGTAAAGAAAGTAACCAAAACATGTGAATGAAGTTGGATACGCGAATTTATTAACTAATCATTCAGGTACTCAGTTTTGTTAATGACACTGAATTTAAATATCTCACTACGATGTGAGTCTCATACACAAAATGAAGATTATGATAAAAAATGATTTAAAATGAGAAATTTTTTCAATTTAAATGTAAAATAGCAGTAAAATGAAAAATAAATGTAAAATTACATCACGGTTATGTATGAAAACTACATAAATTCATTAAAAAATAGTTATTTTATCTGGTTGTAAAGAGTGTTTTCCGCCAAAAAACGTATTAACGTGTATAATTCTGACACAACGCTATAGCACAATTTGCCACTTCCGCCTAGGTATAATAGCAAATTAACAACACAAATCAAATCAAACTGTTGATGCAACGAAAGTAAACAAACGCCAAGAACTAACGCTGTCACCCACATGACGTCATGCGTATGTGGCATAACTTTCTCCCTGCACTGCGCATCGCTCTTGGGCCCCCCCTGCCCACAAACCCATACCATCCAATGAATTGTACTCAATGCCCTAATATCGTTTATATGAATGCGATATCTCGCCAAATTACCGAGATACTCATTTACTCAATGGAAAATAATAGGTTTGTTATTTTCCGGTTATTTCCCTGTACTCTTACTTTTCCGGTTTAGCTTCTCTTTTAAGAGTTTTCGCGTTACATTACGCAGCAAAATACAAAATTTCACATATAATTGCACTAATTGACGAAGAAACAATTCGGTAGTGAAAAATATTAAACACATCCAAATGAAAAAAATGTCAAATTTGAATGCAAATTCAGTATATTTTTTCCCATAACGTAAGATTAAAACTGGAAAAAAATTGAAATTAAAATGAAGAAATACAAAATTATCTAGAAATTAAACGAAAACAATATAATCAAACTACAAATTTCGAAACAAAAAACAGAAACATTAAATTCAAAACTGATACTAAGGTTTGCCAGTTTGGCTTCATTGCCGAAATAAATTGGAAAAGGCGAGTTACAAATCTAAAAGATGAATTTAATGCTTGTAAGATTTTTTTTTAGTTTTTTATAAAAAGAATGTGTAAAGGAAAGTAAAAAAAGAAGCAAAGATTAGGAAGTATTTATCTTGACTTTGCTGTTATTAACAGAGGGCCTACTATATTCCAGTCGTCATGATATGCCCATGACATAAAGACTTCTTACTTTTCTAACCTTTTTTTCTTTTCTCCCTTTACTTTACACATTCCTTTTATAAAATACTAAAAAAATTTCTTACATGCATTAAATTCACATTTTGGCATATTTCTAACTCGGCATCGCCAGTTTGTTTCAATGAAGCCAAACTGGCAACCCTTAGCGTCAGTTTTGAATCTAACGTTTCTGTTTATTGTTTCGAAATCTGTAGTTTGATTACAGTGCTCTCGTTTGCAGAGAAATGCAAAATTTCTAGTAGATTTTGTATTTCTACATTTTAATTTCAATTTTTTTCAATTTTAATCTTACATTATGAGAAAGAATATATACTTAATTATCTACTTTATTTTAATTTGAGATTTTTTTTTCTTTTTCCATTTGGATGTGTTTAATATTTTTCGCTCTCGGATTGCTTCTTCGTCCTCTGAAATAAATTTTTAATTCATGCTCTCGGTTTATTTATTTTTGTTATTTTTATTTTGAATTTGTGTATTTCTACTTTATTGGAATTATAAATTCAGTAAAAACTTTCTAATTTTTATTCTTTTGCTTGATTTGACGTTGAATTCTTACGCTGCGGCGAGCAGGATTTCAAAATTTTCAGATGAACTGTTATAATTAAATACTTTAGAATAGTTCATCAGCTAATTTTGGATACCGAAACGCAGTGGTTTTCAAGTGAAGGGGGACTGTATTTGAGTCTGGTTTATCCTCCTCTTGATAACGTTATATCAGATTTGATTGAATTCCTCTTCTTTTACATTTTTTCTAGTTTTTATAATTTTTAGGTTGTAGTTTCACATTTCTTTAATTCTTATTTTGCATATTTATACGATATTTTGAAATTTATTTGTATTGAACTTCACTTCTTTCAGGTCATTGTGTAAAATTGGTTCGAAATTTCTTACTTTTTCTCTCTCTATAAATATGTAAAATATCTAATAGGTAAAATACAAAATATCCATCTTTCAAATTATAAATAAATAATAGCCCTTTAACTTCTGTCTTCATTCTAAAAATAACAGAGCAATAATTTTTCTAACTAAACGAAAAAGATCCGTCATCTAAGCTGCATTGCACACTTATCAATGAAATCTGAACCCAAAATCTGGACATTAAGCTGTCATGTGATATGAAATGGTATAAAAGGTTAATTGCGTCACAGCTTCCTCTCTTTGCCCTTGTCTCCGATTTCTCTTCGGTTCAGGCAAAGCTGGTGGGCTTGCAAATCGGGTTCCTACGCAGGTGCGTTACCCCGTGAATAATAAAGTGTCCGATTTTCTAATATGTAGGAGAAATGAGCAGAGTTACATAACAGTCCATGGATAGAGTGATAGAGTTCGTAGACAGGCATAATGGCATAAGAGTTGACGGACATCTGAGGAACCGAGGAGAAACATTGCTACCCCAGGGGGCAGTACGCATGTGGTGCGAGAGAAGTATAAGCAAGTGCACAGAATGATATCGAATCAAGAAATTGACATAAATAGACATGTGTTTTAAATGTACAATAAAACAATGAGGTTTACCAAAATAAATCTTAGATATGATGCAGTGATAAAATAAAAATACAAAAGAACATTTTTTTTTTTTTTGGATTAAACTACGCAGAAGGGGACGGCCTAGAGGAGGTGCCGAAGCACCGCTCGAGGTCTCTTTTTATTTACATTGCTGGTGGGGTCATAATATAGAATTGGAATTGTGGGGTTGTTAACTTTGTTGATGTTTTCAAAAAATTTCTTTGCTATTTCAGCGAAGTAGGTTTGTATTTCTAAAATGTTTGTTTCGTCATGGATAGCTTTATTACGTATGAACCAGCGGCTCTTGGTAAATTCTCGTAGGATAACATTTTGCGTAGTTTGAATCCTTTTTATTGCAGTGGGGCTTGCATATCCCCAAACGGGGCACGCATAGGTGAGCACGGGACGCAAAATAGCCTTATAGATCAGTAACTTGCATTCTAGAGACAATGCTAATCTCCGAGCAATTAAGGGGGTAAGTGTAATTTTACGTGCTCGGAAGTTTGATAGTATATGTGTAATGTGAGGGGCCCATGTGAGTTGGTCGTCTAAGGTGACGCCTAGGTAAAGGGTTTGCTTAGTCCAAGGGATTGGCTCTCCATACATATGGAGCGTGATGCTTCTGTCGATGTCCTTTCGTAGTCTGGTGAAGAGGATGGCATCAGATTTCTGGACGTTAATTTGGATTTTCCATGCGACAAGCCATGATTCCAGTGCGTGTATGTGGTTTTGTAATGTTGTGACGGCTGAGCTAAAAGATGCACTTTGAGAGAGAATCGCAGTATCGTCTGCATAGAGTGCCAGTGTGGTATTGGGTGTTTGTGGGATGTCGTTCGTGTAAAGGTTGAATAAGAGGGGGCCGAGAAGGGACTCTTGGGGGACCCCAGCCCTAATGGGCCTGGGGGTGGAGATAGTGTTATTAACACGAACGACAAATTTTCTACCTTTTAGGTAAGAGTGAAGGATGTGTGTGATGTACCCTGGTATGCCCAGGTTAATGAGTTTGTAGAGTAGGCCCCTGTGCCAGACACGATCAAAGGCCTTGGCTACATCGAGAAACAGTGCTGCCGTGGTAGTTTTGTCATTCAGGCCTTTGGAAATGAGTTCGGTCACCCGATACAACTGGTGGATAGTTGAGTGCTTTCGGCGGAACCTATGTTGTTCGTTGATCAGCAGGTTGTGTTCTTCCACATATGAGAGCAGTCTGTTCATGATCACATGCTCAGCAACCTTGCTGAGTGCCGGAAGAAGGCTGATAGGCCTGTATGACCCAGGATCTTCTGCAGGCTTGCCGGGTTTGGGTAGCGGAGTGATGACTGCCGTTTTCCAGAGTGCGGGGAAATGTTCCAGCCAGAGCATGTGATTGAGGATCTTTGTGAGCTTTAACAGCATGTGAAGTCCCATGTTCTTGATCATTTTGTTTGATATTTGGTCCAGGCCAGGACTCTTCCTAGTCTTCAGCTTCTCGATGTATCCATAGAACTCCTCAAGCAGTACAGGGGAGGTGTTGGTAGTGTGGGGATGTGTTGAGTAGTTGGAGAGTGTTTCTGTGACAAGATTGTCTGTGTAAGGGTGTGAAATGTTGTTTGTGCAGAACTGAGTAGCATAGTGATCGGCAAGCGACTCAGTTTTCTCAGTCTCTGTGTATGCGATTCCTGCATGGCCAGTTAAGGGCGGAATGTTTGTGTGGCATCTTTTCAGTTTGGAGGTAGTTTTCCAGACTGAGTTATCCTCGTTGGAAACAGATGATAGGTAAGTAGCCCAGTCTTGGTCTGCGATCTGCTGTGTTAGGAATCTGACTTGTCGATTAAGCTGATTGAGCAATGTTTTGTCAGGAGGATAACGTGAGCTCTGCCACTGTTTCCTTACAGCATTTCTTCTTTTAATGAGGTTGATGAGCAGCTTATTACATTTCTTCGGTCGGTTGGTGGTGCAGGTACTATTGTTTTTCAGAGCAGTTTGCAATTCGTTGGTGAAGGTGCTAATTAGTGCGTCTAACTCATCACTCGTCTGAGGTGTTGGGATGAACAGTGTGGTGTTGTTTAAGGCTTTGGTATAACCAGTCCAATTAGTGATAAAGGCCTTTTTGAGTGGTGAGTTACGAACAGAGACGTCCAGCTCTATTATAACTGGATTGTGGTCCGAAGAGAGCTCGTTCAGAGCTTCAACATGTTTGGAGGCACAACCCTTCAACAGGAAAAAATCCAGTATTGAAGCTGAAGCTTGATCGTAACGTGTTGGGTTTTGTGGAGCTGCAATGGTAAACCCAGCCGTTTCGGCAAATTCGAGTAATACACGTCCCAGGAATGTGTCATATCTGCAGTTCCACTCGCGGTGGTGTGCATTATAGTCTCCTCCAAATATAATTCTGTTATTGAGTCTGGATAGGGCAACAAAATCTTGCGAAATTATCCTTCGTGATCTATGTGTGCTTGGTACGTAGGAGGAGATAAGAGTGATTGGTGGTGAAGTGAGTGGAGTGATTGTGATAGCTAAAGCCTCAAGTGCTAAAAGCTGTGGTAATGCTGTGTGGTGGTGAGCGATGGAGCGCATAATTAGAATGAGGAGTCCCCCTCCAAGGCTGCGACTGTTACTTCTCGCTCTGTCCAGTCTGTACTGAGAATAATTGGGTATGCTGAAAGAAAAGGTAGGACTAAGCTTGTGTTCTTGTAGGAGTAAGACATCAGGGTTGTACTGATCTATAAACAATTGAAATTCGTGTAACTTATGCCTTAGGCCATTTGCATTCCATGTCACAATAGTAAGCAAATTATCCATTAATAGAGTGTTCGCCTAACCCGTTGACCTCTTCCATTACTATATACAAAATGTAAATCTTTTCCATATATGTGTTTGCACTTCTAAGTTGTGGCAAGTGTTTATTGAAAATTTGAATTAAAGTAGGTATATTAGTGCCAATTTCTCTTTGGAATTCATTCATAACAGAAAAAAGTGACTGAATATCATTCAACTGACTATTGGAATTAGGCATGAGAGGTCTCGGGGTTGGATGAACACGGGCAGGTGCAGCAGCAGTGGTGACTGCGGACGAATTATCAGCATTCAACGATTTGCCTTCTGAAATTGCAGCTGTAGGTACATTAATAGTACTGGCAGTTGGTATAAATGCCTGAGTAGGCTTTACGGCTTGGGCAAAACTGAGTCCAGGCCTAACAGTTGAATTTTTTTGAACATTGGAATTTTGCTTTTTTTTGTAAGTAGGAAATTTCGGGCACCCCCTATAGGACGCTGTATGTGGGCCTAGGCAATTGGCACACTTAGGTGTCTCTAAGCGTCCCTGAATATCACAATCACCAGTCTTATGAAACCCAGCACATTTAACACATCTGGGAGCAACATAACAATTTTCCGACGAGTGGTGCCATTTCTGGCAATTGTGGCATTGAGGGACTTGATTTTTTGAAACATATTTCTCGACTTTAATATGAAAAAACATTAAATTACTGATTTCATAAATTTTTTCAAAATTTTCACATGGCAAAATTTGAGCCTGATAAAGTGGCATAAGAGCTTTCGTTTTAAAACGTGACAGTTGGACAACTTTAGAAACATTATAACCATAATCCTCAAGAGAGATTTTTATAATATTAATGTCTGCATCAATTGGTAAGCCACGGATTAAGACTTTTATAGGTTTCTTGTGTTTTGCATTAATAACATAGTGCTCCACCTTTTTGCTAATGAAATATGCACTTAGTGTGCGGTGGTCGTCTGGAGTACCTGGCTCAACTTTGAGAAATTCACCGCTAACGCGGCCAAAAAAGGTACAATTCGGTAATTGAGTCTTAAGTTCCTTTAGAAATTCATAATAATTAATTCCTTCTTTAGGTTTGACCATGATAGGGGGTGCCTTAGGCTGCTGCTGCACTCTAACTGGAGTAGCATTTACATCACTAATATTATTTACATCAGCATCATTAACATTTGCATTTAATAAATTATCACTGTTATTATTAGCATGCATAGAATTATTATTATCATTACACACAATTTTATGATTAACATTTTCACTTACAGCCAGTTCGGCAAATCTATTTTGGAGAACTATATTATTTTTAGAGGTAACTCTTTTGAGCCCCTTGCTGGTTTTAGTAGGTTTCTTAAATGAAATATCTTCAATACTAGAATCACTTAGGTTACCATCATTCTTTCTCTTATTCAGATTAGAATTAAGAACAGAATTATTAGAAATTTTTTGCTTAATATCAGATCGATTCGATATCATAACTGCGCACTTACCTTGTAATGTGGTGGCACATTCCTTGGCTAAATCAATATCATCCCTGATTTTTTGAAGCAAAATTCTAGTATCCGTAGGTATATCCGTGGAGAGTTCACTCACGTATCGCGAATATAATTGCTGATTAGTATCAGCGATGAGTTGGAGCTTTTTCACTACAATAGCACAGCACTTAATCGCGCGCTCGACACGCGCCGCATCAAGTTGTTGAATACTCAAAAAATCAATTTCCCGAAGCCGACGTAAAATATTTTTATCACTAAGATTTAGTTCTTGCACATTTTCCAGTAAATCCATATCCATAGGCACATTAATAACACAGCTTGGCTGAGTAGGAGGTAAGGAATTTGAACACTCTAAGGTATCCATTGTTTCTCCCCACGAGGTAGGCTTAGCAGCGGTCACGCACGAGGAAGAATCACTCATTGTAGAAATTAACGAAGTATCCGTAGGAATAGCAGCGATACAGTTTTCCGTAGAATTAACTCTAGAAAAACATTCCGTCATATTCTGAGCAAGCACGCAAAAAGCTTAAAGCAAAGAGTAAGACAACACCAAAAAAGCAGAAGTTTCTTCCGACATCTTCCTCAACTCCGACATCTTCCTCAACGTCATGCGAGATTTTCTTCACGTCCGGTGCTCATTATACGTCATGCGCCTTCGGGCTTTATTTCAGGAACTGACAACGTTGCATTCAGCAATGCTTATGATAGTTCGATATAATATGGAGTCTAAGTCTAAAGGGGTTATCATATCTAGCGAAGGTCCTCGCTAGACGGGACTTTTCTGAGAAACGAGATTATGGTAAGAAAAAATAGCTCCGCTGGAAGCGAAGTCCCGCCTAGCTACGGAGACGATGTTCCGACTAGGCAGGGTATTTGAAACTTCGCCGAAAATGTTCCGTCTGCAGCTCTGTCCCGGGAAGAGATCAACCAATCAGATGAAAGTTCTAATTCTGAAGAATCATGCAATTCCAATCCGGGCGATAATCGATTACTGTCTGTTTAGTAAAGAGGTTATCACACATGGCTACAGTCCTTGCTAGACGGGACTTTTCTGAGAAACGAGATGGTAGCACTGGTTTAAAGGGGAGGATTCCTAGAAAAAAAGATCCCCGCCTGAAGCGAAGTCCCGCTTAACTACGGAAGCATGTTACGGATACGCGTACGCGGGATTTTATCAAACCTCACCAAAAATGTCTCGGGTCCCAGGTAGAGACAACCAATCAGACGAAAGTTCTGCTTCTGAAGGATCACGTGATCCCGATATGAGCGATAATCGATTACTGTTTGGCGTTCAAGTCTTTGTAAGTAAGTGAGCATGGTAACCTAGCTACCTGTGTTTCCTGGAATTGTGCGGGTTCTGAGAATTGTCCCTTTCGACGTCAAGTCCCGCGTAGCCGAAACATAATGTGATTGGGACCTAAGTGAAAATAGTATCCTAGCTACGTAGATTTTGTGGAAATGCGCGGGTTCTGAGAAATGTCCCTTTCGACGTCCAGTCCCGCGTAGCGGAAGTATATGTGATAGGGACTTAAGCCAAAGAATATGTATACATTCTTTGCTTAAGCTTCCTCGTTTTCGCCTCTTCGCCTACCTGCTGACAACATGTCGCTCAGCCTCTACTTCTCTAAATGCTTGTGTCGCCTTGCCGCTAGCCATGCAGAGTTTACTTTTCCAGATTTCTTCCATTGTTTAAAATTTAAGCTGTACAAATTTGGGGGGGGTAACATAGAGCAGCCACATTGATGATGTGCATTATCAAGAATAAAATTATGTGTGAAATTCAGCTTTGTGTGTGTTCTTCGAGTGTCATCTTGCTAACTACGCAGTCATAATGCAGAGAATCATCGTCAATCCGTTGCAACTTTCAAGTCATCTTATTACAATAATGGCGCAGTCTTATTACAATAATGGAGAGGATATATTACATAATTAAAACAAAATGAAACAAAATTATGTTATAATAAAATTATCCCAATATTTTCCCACGCAATTTGCTGCTGAAAATTAAGCAAATTTTTCTAAGCACAATTAATCAAAAATTAAGCAATAAAGCAAATTTTTTAGATGTGAATGTATAGTAGTGAAGTAAGAAAAAGGAACAAAGGTTAGGCAAAAATAAAGTCCTTATGTCATGGGCTTCTCGTGCAGACTTAGAACAGAGTAGGCCCTCTGTTAATAAAAGTAACTGTTAAGTAAAAGTAATTCTGTTAATATAAGAAAAATTGTATAGTAATACAAATATATACAAATACAAACTATAAAATCCTTTATTTTATTCAGATGAAAAATTCATTACTTAAAAAAAAATTGTAATTTGTGAAGAACTCCAGTATTTTTAGTAGACTGTTAATGAAGTTAACTGAAATTTCATTTTCTTGTAAAATTTTAGAAAAAAAAAAAAATAATAAAAAAAAAAAAAAAAAAAAAAAAAATAATAATAATAATAATAAATAAAAAAAAAATTTCTTTCTGTTGTTTAATTTTTGTGCAAACTTCTTTAATTTTGGTAATTTGATTAAAAATTATATTTGCTATTACTTTTTTAGAGATGTTGGTGTTCCAATTTATACGACGAATTGTAGAAAAATTAAATTCTTTTCTTTTATGAAATAGTATTTAGAATACTGAGATCCAGATAATCTACAACTAATTGTTTTTTATTTGTCTTATTAAGTTTTAAACATTTGGGGTAGATGTTGCTAATTTTAATAAGATTGCTATTGTTGAATGTAATAATATCATCAATATAGTTGAAAGTGTGTTCTAACTCTTCTGGTTGGGTGACTTTATTTTTTACATTTATATATATAATACAGAAATTAAATTTTTTAGCAATCCCAGTAAGCTTAGTTATATATGGCTAAAAATAAAATCGTGAAGCTTCTATAAAAGAGGAAGAATTTTTTTAAATAAAAATTATCAGAGAGCAATTTAAGTAAATCACTTTTAAATATATCATTTCTCTGGACCATACCTTCTGTTGCTCCTTGAATTTCTGTTTATGTACGAATTCAGTTCTTATATAATTTCCCTACGATTCTACTTTTATTTACATAAAACCAAGAATCACTCTTAAAATGTGCATTTTTTACTGCCTTTATATCAAACTTGATAACTCAAAAAAATAAATAAATAAATAAAATAATTACACTTTTTTTTTTTTTTTTTATTCTTGTACACTTTATCTATAGTTCACAGAAGGGAAAAAAATGCAGTAAAAAATCATTGCTTTTGAACGTAAGAAAATTAATTAGGAAAGCAACGAAATACTTGATGTCGCTTTTCTTTCAAGGCATTCGGCTCTACCCGAGAATGTAAGATTACATTTAAGTCATTATAGGTTTAGCTAATATAAAAATTCGATCTTATCATCATTCAAAATCATGAAGCTCTAATAATTAAAATAAAAAATCTGTCACAAGCATCAATAGCCGAACTATAGCTTAAAAAATGTACCGATTTTTGAAAAACCACTAAAATCACTAATCTGCCAGTGGCATTACAGATTCCCAAAATGCTTCATTTGATAAATCATTTTTCTAACTTTCCGATGTGCAAGAGTGAAACCTCTGTCATGAATTTTCACTATTAAACAAAGGTATACGAGAAAAATTCAACAATTAAAATATACACATACGAAAGGAGGGACGGAAAAAAATATACGGAATTTTGAAAATTAAAAAAAAAAATAATGCCATGGAATATTGTATTGTCATCACAAATATATATGTGAGCAGAATTTAAGTAAAATCGGCTGGGTAGAAGAGAATCAAAATTAATTTGAAGAGTTACTCAAATTGATTAACTATGCTAAATAGAACCATGAAATAACATTTTCGTAGAAAATTATAAGAGCAAATATGGAACAGTTTCTACTTTTTATGAAAACTAGCTTGATCGTGGTTTATCCGAAATTTCTTCACCCGACTTAATTCAGATGATTTTTCCAGCTGTATTTTTTCTCCTCTACAGAAATCGAAGCCTTGTTAAATGTCTACCACAATCCGAGACAAGACGCCACTAGATACTAGAGGCCAAGTCCTATCAGACAAATGCTGTTGATATCTTCAAGATCAGGGTCGAAAGCAGTTGGAGGAACAGGTTACCATAGCAACCCTTGTTGATTTTCTAGTATAGCAGATGTTTGCTAGGTTGTGCAGCATCCTTTGTTAAGTCAACAGCTGTTGTTGTGAGTCCTTAAAATTGAAGAACCTCTAGTTCTATCTCGAATATCTTTAATACAGAAAGTATCAGCAACAGGATTGCGAAGGCAGCTTATTTCTTTAAAGCATGTAATTCCATTTGTTATTTGAGTGAGAATTGCTATTTGGGCCAGTGTGGGATAATTGGGGAAGAAATTATGATTAAGGATTAACATGAAAAGGGAGAATCCGGTCCTCAGCTCAAAGTAGAGGAGTAGTCACCGGAAGATTAAAAATTAACAAGTCGCATAAAATGTTCTTGCTTTTTGTGAACTCTTCAATAGAGTTTCATAATTATCATATTTTCCCCACTTATTCTATATCATACGTGTTATTCTTTTGTTAAGCTTTCTAAATATTAGTATTTCTCTGTTTAAAAAACAGTTTTTGTATGTGCATAATCTTTGAATGAAAGCTAAGAAATAAACTATTTTCTGAAGTTATAAATACGAGGCGTATCTTGTCTTGAACTGAACAGGCGGCAGGGTTCTAAAAATATACGCACCGTTTTGGCGATATAACCATGCAATATTTTTATGAATATTGCACGAAACCGAAATGACTGAGAAAATTATCAATTGAAAATATAAAAAGAGTATCAGTTATCGAAGAATTAGGTTTTAAGACATCGCTGTTAATCTTTTCATAAGCGGCGACAGCAGATGGTTCATTACTTTACATTGAAATGTATAACATGCACTTATTCTAGTTACACAAGTCTTCTCAAGTTTTGCGTCATGTATATTTGTGCTTGTCTTGGTTATTTGTTAGTATTTTTAAATTTAAATTTGTACGCTTCGAAACTATAATTCAGGATCTGTTGTAATATGAATTCATCTTTGGATTTAAAACCATCTTTCAAAAGTAGTAAAAGTACTTTGTTATTTATTAAAAAGTAAAAGGTGGTTTTATATGAAATTCATCCAATTGAAACTATCAGTTTAATATACAAAAATAAAAAAAACCTAAATTCGATTCAGTTTTCAAACAGATTAAAATTAATTACAATGAACACCCATAATTTTTATAACTAACTCTTTAAGCGCCATGTCGGTCACTGATGATTGATGATAGATTTTCCTTTTGGGCTACTTAATCACTGCTGATTAGAAATTGATTTCTTATTCTGCTGCATCTGATATCGGACGCAAACAAAACTTAAATAATAATAATTTTATAGTATAAATTGAAAGGTTTAATACTACCTCATGCGTCTATATATTATTTTTATTAATGGAAAAAACTTACAAATTATTTCTTCTAATAGTTCATCTGTTGTTACAAAAACGTCCATAATAATTTTAACTGTTGCATATAACGGCAAAATTTATTTCTCTGTTCTTGAAGTAATTTGAGCTGGTGGACGCTATAATTTGCTGTTGTTTCCTTTTCGAATCCTGTCAGTTTTGCATAGTGCTATTATATATCGAATTTCTCGATTTAACAAACTTTTTCTGTTTTCAATCAAAGTTAAGCAGCACACACGCAAATACACACGCACTTTTTAAAATTATTTTTTATTTTGTATGTATGTGTGTAACGAGTATAAAACTTTCCCAAATATAATTGTAGGAACCGGGAGATCGCATTTAAAGTTAGATTTCGTTATTTGTCGAATTTTTTTTTTTTTTTTTTTTTTTTTTTATAAATTTTATATTATTCCGTGCGTACGTATAGATATCGGGAAAAAAAATCCCTTTTGTATCCATTTCAAATTCATTTTACAATCCGCTTTGGTAAAAGGAACGATCAAAATTGATGTTTCCGTTGACATCTGATACCCGACATTTTTCGCGATTATAATACTTTTACTTCGTAAAAGGAAGTAAAAAGAAAAGAAGAAGAGAAAAGTCCCGTTTTTTTTATTACTTTGTTCCAAATTATCAAAACGTTCCATTTTTTTTTTTTTTTAATTTTAAAGAATTGCTTCTAAAAGTAAGAATTAATTTAATAGTCGTCTTCAGACTCTCGTATAGTAACATTACATTATATAGTAACATTACTCATACTTCGAACTGCGTCAGATCTCCATCCTAAATAAACTGTACTAGCGGACAGCAAATCCTCGACATGAGAATAATTCCATCTTAAGAATGAAATTCAGAAAATTATTAGTTACCGAGTATTTCAACATCTGGACATGTAATTTCATACTAATGACATCTAAACTCAGAGCTGTCTCTGATGGAAGATATTAGAAGACTTCATAGAATGAATAACATAAGAAATTATTAATAATCAATTTAAAAAAAAGTTTAGTTTATATATATATATATATAGTCCAAAGTGCAATTTGCCTAGAAAGACTTATTCATTTCGTTTTGACATTTTGCGTATGTTCACTATAAATTTCGGTTCACTTTTCAAATTGTTGCCAAGAAATATAAGAGCCCTGTATGATATTTAAAGAAATTAAATAATGAAGAATCTGCAGAAATGTATGTTTTACGCATTGTAATAAAACAACGGTACCTAGAGCCATCAAATTTGGAATAACGTACGTTTCCACCCGAATATGGGCAGCTGGAAGCCCAAATCTGGAATTTATTTTATAATCTATTTCATATTTTGTAAAACTTTAACGAATTTTTGGTTAACAAACTCAACGATTTCAAAGCGAGCAATGGCAACACTGTAAGGGTTTTTTATACACAGTCTCGCACGCTGGAGATTAAAAAAAAGAAAAAACATTTTTTTCTGCACCGTGCGAGACTGTGTATAGAAAATTCTAAAGCCATGCTCATTTTAAAATTATTTTACGATATTGCTTTTGAACTGAATTTTATGCTTTAAGTGCGAAGAACATGATCTATAATAATAAAAGCAAGTGTAATGTGTCTGTCTGTCTGACCGAGCTCTCCAGCCAAATCTATCGCACGCAGGGACCTGGAATTTTTTATACGGAAGCACAAAGGGGCTGGCCACCAGACCTCGAAGCCCGATTTTCGATTTTTGAATTAGAAAAATTTAAAAAAAATTATTTATAATTAATTAATCACGGTTTTTTTGACTCACTGATATTATTATTTGTTTTCAAATAACGTTCGATTGTAACAATTGATTTCTTTATTCTAGCGTTAGTTTGCTGTTTTGACGATACATTAAATCGATTAATTACAATTCATTTCTTTTTTGTAGCTTGTGGGGGGGGGAAGAGAGAGAGACAGTCTACATGTCCTACACTACTATTCCTGCGCTATTCACTTATCTGCATTTTCTAAATGCACGGGCAACGCCGGGCGGGTACAGCTAGTATTTAATAAATAAAGGTAACACACAAACTGTTAAAAAAAGCCCCTTTGGGCGTAATGTAAAATTTGAAAGCTCTCAGATTTAAAAATAAGTAAATAAATAAAACAGAGTCAAATGCTATCTATCTACTAGCCTACCTACCCACAGAGAAGCTTACGCGAAAAAATTTGTATGTAATATTTTAGCGAATGGGCGAATGAAATTTTAGAGACCTATTTCATGTATATTATGAAATGGATTGGAAAAAAAAGTAACGTCCAATGACGAGTTGCCTTAATTCTAAATGTGGCTCACAATGGAGCAATGTGGAGATATAGGGCATTTGTATAACATGGGAAAACAGAAGACTTCAATCAAGATCAGTTGACCGGTAAAAGCCGAAACATTAAACGCCTCCATAGCATTAAACAAAAACGCAGAAGAGGATAAGCATCCGTTACATGTTCTGTTTATTTCTTCCTACAGCAAACAGATGTTTCTTATAACACTTGCTCTGTAAGGTCCCAATCACATTATGTTTCAGCTACGCGGGACTTGACGTCGAAAGGGACAATTCTCAGAACCCGCACAATTCCAGGAAACACAGGTAGTTAGGTTACCATGCTCACTTACTATAAAGACTTGAACGCCAAACAGTAATCGATTATCGCTCAAATAGGGATCACGTGATCCTTAGATGTTTCTTATAACACTTGCTCTGTAAGGTCCCAATCACATTATGTTTCAGCTACGCGGGACTTGACGTCGAAAGGGACAATTCTCAGAACCCGCACAATTCCAGGAAACACAGGTAGCTAGGTTACCATGCTCACTTACTATAAAGACTTGAACGCCAAACAGTAATCGATTATCGCTCAAATAGGGATCACGTGATCCTTCAGAAGCAGAACTTTCGTCTGATTGGTTGTCTCCCCGGGACCCGAGACAATTTTGGTGAGATTTGAAAAAATCCCGCGTACCCGCAACATGCTTCCGTAGCTAGGCGGGGATCTTTTTTTTCTAGGAATCCTCTCGTTTAAACCAGTGCTACCAGAATCTCGTTTCTCAGAAAAGTCCCGTCTAGCAGGGGCAGTAGCCATGTGTGATAACCTCTTAAGTCGAAGAAAGTGTAGTAAGAAACATCACGACCTATGTCATATCACATCATCGATGCTATTGTTGATCTAAACGAATTTCGAGACAGAAATTTCGATCTGTTTGATCGTCTCAAAATCAATAAGCTTGCAAGTGTCGATACGGATGGGCTGAAAACGTTAGTGAAACTCGATCAATGTGTGTGATGGAAGATGCTGTAAAAGACGATGTCCGCCGATAACATCGCGGACGAAGACAGAAATACTATCATAGTTATGCAACTTCCATCAGATGTCATCTACCCGCTAAAGCAGAAATTTGGGATTTAATTTAATAAAAAGAGAATCATGGCATAAGATAACAACCGGTGGAAGAAATTGCGTGACAGCGTTTCCTGCTGATCTCACACTACAAAACTGAGTCATTGAACGCATTATAACATGTGATGAACACCTGTCTCCGGAAACAGTGGTTGAGCTGAAGACAAAATTTCATCCCAACATCTAAACATGGCTTATTTCTATATCACTCCTGCTATTAGTTTAGTTGAATATGCAGGATCTTGTTTATTCGAGTAGGTACCTAAAAATTTTACCATCTCTGCTGGTGTTAGTTAATTCTATGTTAATGCAATTTTAACGTAGAAACTACGAATGCTGTTCAATCCCAATGGTTCCTTTATACACGTAGTAGGATGGAACGCTACGACACACAACTAAATTCACCGTGTGAGATTTTTTTTTTATGAACATGTTACTTCTCTGGTTGGTTTTCTGAAAAATCTTTTTTTTCGTGAGCCCTAGAAATGCAAACGATATGAATTTAAATTACGAGCGAGAACATAAATTTAGAGGCAGAGTTCGGCAACTCCATCCAGGAGCGCTCAAACTCTCATATTTACCTACTAATTGGAAAGTTGTGCTGTTTCGGGCGAGTTCCTGTCTTTTTGTTAGCATTTACGTTTAGAAATTGAATTAACTTGGAGACGGGTTAATTTTCTAATCTACTGTCGTTTTAAGCACTTAACATATTATTGTATTATAGGAAGTTGAATTTAAGCTCTGTTAACGTGTTAATTTGTAATTTTGAGCCGAATATCAGTTGAATCTATTTATTGTTGTATTTCAATTATCGTGGTATGATTTTTGTCTTTAAACTAAAGTGCTTTTATTGATTTTAAATCTCATAGTATATTAAGTCATTAGTTAGGCCGTTAGTTTAAGTCCGAAAGAAACTTTTGCGGAGTAGCAGCATTATAAAAAATGGCTATGCGTCAGCTCGCATGCAAAAACCTTACATTTCACTCGGTGGTAACACCTACCAAAGGATGCATAGTAACGTAATATAATGTAACGCCCAAAAATTTTGGACATACACTGCTACAAACGTAATGAACATAAAAAAAAATTCATGCATCTTGTTACGTTATATGAAGAATAATATAACCGTAATTGAACTACTCTTGCTTGACAAAGCACTCTTTACGTTCCTTTGCCCAATACGCTCTACACAGAGTTTTGCATTAACATATAAAACTTATAGGTAATTCTATACATAACTTCTTTTTCTTAAGTGGAACTTCGTATAGAAGTTCGTTTCATTTTAGAATTTTCATAAATGTTCTGTTAGCATCCTGCTTTTTTTTTTTTTTTTTTTTTTTTTTTTAAGATTTTATTGTTATGATGAATCCTAAAATTGTACTTAAATCAATATGTAATATATTGTCATCATTATCTAAGTTTTAATTATTCGACATTTTGCCACATCCGATATTTCTTCTTGCCTTCGTGGTGTAATGGTAGCACACTCGGCGCATATTCGAGAAGTCCAGGTTCGAGTCCCGGCGAGGATATTGCTCAATTTTCATGTCTCCTGCTTTAAAAAATCCTAATAACTCTACAGTGGCACCCGAACTATAATGATGATGAAGAAATGAAATGATGATTCTTGACCACCAGGATTTGGTGACTGGATCCCCAGTCGCTGTTTAAAAGGGGAGTATATAAGGCATTTTCTCCCTCCGTTCTGCATGCCTTCATGGTGTAACAGTAGCACACTCGGCGGGTATTCGAGAGGTCCAGGTTCGATTCCCGGTGAGGATATTGCTCAGTTTTCATGTCTCCTGCTTTAAAAATCCTAATGACTCTACACTACGAAAACTTAATTCATATTAGAAATTATTTTCAGAATGATTTTGATGTTAGAAATGTATTTAGGAGAGTCTTTCCAAAACTTTTTGTTACGCTAAGCTAACACGTATATATCATGAACATTTAGCCATTTGAACTGCACATTACATTGCACCATACTGATAAGCTTCAACCCATAGGATAGCGGTGAATAATACCTCTGACTGTCTTTTGTGTCCTTCCTCTAATTTTACATAACAACTTACCTTACTGCATCGCTTCGCACTGGTGTGTGGTGTCCTTTGATGGGAACAGATGTCCTTTAATTGAATTTTACTTTAATAACCTATTTAAATTTATTACACCGCTCGAATTTTTGCTTTGCCCAGTTGACTTCTCTCCTAAGCAGGAAGCCATCTGCTCGGTATTTGAGCATCATCCCAGCAGATCATTATTTCTACCATATTACAATCTAGGATAAGGATGGCAGACCAGATTATATTTGATGATACTTGATTCAGAGTTACAGTTCTTAACAAAGTTAGTGACTAAAAATGTCACAGTTCTTAATAACAACATAAAAATGGTACATGTAAACAAGACTGCTGTATTAGTCGATAATACATATTTATATACCTGGGGCGGATGAGACTATCGGGAACTTTGGAAATTTTTCGAGGGCCATGTGGTCATAAGCCCGATTTGTCATTTGATATCCATTTTTTAAAATCGCTTGAAACATTAATCATAATTGCAGGATTCAAGCAACAAAAATAATAAAATCATTGAAAGCAATATATTTAACAACGCTCTGAAAAATCTAGATAAACTAAAAATAAACGTATTAAACTCACCGTTTTTAAGTGTCCTCGTTTGCTGGATTAAAACATTTGCTGCATCTCCAGCGTGCGAGACTGTGTATTGGAAATTCTAAATATATGCTCATTTTAAAATTATTTTGTGATATTGCTGTTGAATTGAATTTTACGGTTTAAGTGCGAAAAACATGATATTTAATAAATAAAGGTAACTCACAAAACGTTAAAAAAAACGCACCTTTGGGCTTAATGTAAAATCTGAAAGCTTTCAGATTTTTTTTTCTTTAATTTATTACTTCAGAGACTTTTTTGCAATTGTCGTTGACGTGTCGTGTCTTTTGATTCTGAATCTTATGCAAAGCGCTATGAAACAAATTCAGTTCCTGAAACGTTTGTTTCTTCTAGTATTACATACAAAGAAATTTCCGAGGGTGTCAATGCAGTAGATAGCATTTTGAAAAAGAATGAGGAAATATTTCTTCACCTTCATCCTTGCTAGATTGTCTCGTAAAATGTTTTCAATCAGTTCTTCAACTGCACATAAGTCTGAAGTTATTACATTCAGTACCGATCCTAGACAGTCGGCCGCCCTCGTGCATATTAAAATTAACCGCCCTTTTTTACCGAAATATAATATGTTTGATAATCATTCTCGTTCCCCATGCATTGCTATCATTATAGTTTAGCTTCCATGTCACCAAGAAGCCTATTAATCTTAAACGCTTTTCTATTCTCCTCTACTTTTGTGTTGCCCTAGCGACTATGATGTATCCTTTCTCAATCCTGCACGCTATTTTAATTTTATGCTGTGGAAGTAGAAGGTGCTAAGCACTCCGAAATAATTAAATTTTGAATATGGAATCATTTCCCCGCCCTTAAATTTGGTCGACCACATGCTATGCATCATCTTGGCCCCTACTACGAACGGCTCTGATTACATTGGCATCTGAGTTTATGTATTTCTCGATTGTAATGTCTAACCTCAGTAGTTTCCAATCTTCTTCATCCATAATCACTTTCTTCATCATTTTCATCGCCAAGACTTTCACTTGATTTCGAAACTCCCCCTTTAATAAAACACTTTTTAATTGTTTGTGATTTCACTTGAGTTTAAGCAAGGAAATCATAATCATAGCTTCAAGTATATTAATTTTTTTCTGTAGTTCTATTTTGAAGGGTTATTTGAATCAGCCTTTGACTGTAGAACGTTTAATGACACCCAAATCTAAAAGCTGTATTACACTAGCGCAATTTGCCGGGAAGAAAAGAACTTTCACATTTTGCAAGAAATCTGTCGTTTGAGAATGGCGGTACACTGATCCATAAAACTTACAATTTTACGATTTTGTCTATTTTTTTGAGCCATTCTGTAAAACATGTCCGTAGTTATCCACGCTTTCTTATATGCTTTATAGTCTAATGGTAGAGTTTTAACATTTTTGAAGCACCTTGGTTTTTTTGACTTTCCTATAACTAAAGAAGTAATCTTTTCCGTAGTATTAGCATTTGCAAAAAGTAAAACAGTGAGACGTTCTTTATTTTGTTTAGCTTCATGAAACTGGTCACCTTTGAAAGCTAGGGTTCTCCGATGTATAAGTTTAAAGAAAACAGCATTAAAAATCAAAGCATTATCGACATTAAAAATATCTTTTAATTCATATCCATCTCTTTTGCTGGATAAATTCTTGAACACTCTTCAACCGACTCAGCAGGAACACTTTATGATTCTATATATAATATGACGTAAGATTCCATGCAGCTGTTGAAAAAAAGCAAGCTAGCAATCCAATTGATAAAATCCAGCAATCCAGTTGAAAAAAGCAAGCTTCCTTCACATTCAATCGAAGTGCTATTTCTTTTGACTTCTCGATTAGCATGCGACCATTCGCTAGAATATTGTATGCACGACACGGAATGAAAAATTTTAGCAAAATGGCTTCGACCTTAGGAAACTTTCCATCTTGAACACGCAATTTCTTTGAACAAGTTCGACACATCTCAGCTCCTTTACTTTCCCGCTTCATCACAGGCCACGGGCCATTTCCCTTATATTTCTATGAAAGGCGAATAGCAACAACAACTGACCGTTGTGTCTGTAATGAAGTAAGTAAATCTGACCGTTATGTTAGGGCTTGCCCTCTCATGGAGCCATGGCACATGAGGCTTCCTGATACTTATATTACGTATAAACGCTTCTTCATTAAGTAGTCGGCTCAGCTCAGGAAGCTCAAAAGCATTATGAACAGACTTGAAGCACTAGGACTAGATTTATGCAGTCCACAATAAGTGTATTGACTTCAATTCGAAGAGATTTAGCCCATCAGTGTACACTGGTTTCCAGTGGCTTCTGCCAGAAGTCCATCTTGAGTCAGTGCGGAAAGTAACATTAGGCTGAGAATACGCAAAACAAATGTAAATATGATATAATATTATCCAAATGTAAATGTTTTAATTATGTGTATTTGTAATGAGTACATTAATGCATGGGTGTAATAATGTAAGCATGTGCGTATTATAAAAAGAATATTGTGCAGCGTATTGAGGATAGTGTGTATTGTATAGCACATTGTGTATAGTACCTCGTAAAATATATGTGTTCGTATGCTTTGAGCCACAGGGAGCATGGTAACTATAACTAGTACTACAACTTAATGTATTCAAGAGCATAGAATGTAAATAGTATAGTGTGTATGGCAAGTACAATATATAATGTGTCTAGCGCATGTAGAGCAACGTGATGAAAGATATTGAGCACAGCAATTATGAATATTGCTTTGTATGAAATGTACTGTGCTTCATGTATAGAACGCTGTGGGTTGCCAAACAAGATGCCTGTACTTTCTATGTTATATTCACAGCAATAAGTTATTTAATCAAAAGTAGTATGGACTGTACTGTGTCCTCAAATCTGTTATCTGTATTTTGTATATTATAAGTACAGCATAAAGTAACCAACATGTATTTTTGTGTGTAATTTGTAATGTGTAATTTGGCTCTTTATTTAAACTTGCGTATCAAAAACTATGTCTTATATAACGAAGTTATGAATATCATATGATCATATACTATATGATCAAATTATGTCTTACATAATCAATTTCAGAGTGTAGCTTTATGTAGTTGCGAGCAGACGATACCCGATTATCTATGCAAGGCGCCCAGGTGTCCGGATTTGCTCTCACCTGTCCACAAATTTTTGCTCTTTCTTCAATCATAAACAAACATTTTTAGTGTTGTGACAGGAATATCCAATTGCTTAAAAAATTATTTAATTGGTAGAAATGCTCTTTTTAATAGTTAAAATAAGCATTTATAAAATGTGTCAAATTATTACAAAAGGTTTTCGTACCATTAGTAGGAATCATTAAAAAATTCAGTCATTTTTTTCCTTCTGTAGGCTGGAAATCCGATTCGCTGCAAAACTCCGCCCCCCCTTTTTTTTTAAGCATCATATCAATGTAGAAAGCCAATGTCTATTGTTTCACATAGCATAAAGCTTTTTCCAATACCTTTGCTCCATCTGTATGTGATAAGACAGAGGTCGCACTGTCATCCTAAACCACATCAGCGACAGCTCCGATGATGTCATCATCTAATAAAGTTTCTTGTTGAAGATCGCTATTGGCGGTCATCACCGCTCCATGCTTTCAACATCAACATCCACTGAGACATTTGATGAGACAAAGTTGTTAGTAGGAAAGTCTGTCTCTTCAAATGTGGTAAATGCCTCTCCTACTGCGGTTCTTGGATATGGTGACCAAAGTTTCCGCAAGATTGTAGATTCAGCCACCTCTGACCATTGTTCAGTTATTATATAAATAGCTTCTTTTACGAGGGCCATCCAGGAAGTAGATTACGTTTCCGTCTGTGTCCGCTAGGGGCGGGGCTAGCGCGGCCATCTTGGGGTCAGAGCGTTGCGCAGCTCAGTCTGCATCTAGCCGTGCTAGTGAGAGGTTCGTGCTGTGCTCCGTTCAGATACTGTGACGGTTTGAAATGTCTGCGTTAATTGAAAATCCCGCGAGCTGCGAGGTGCGCTCAGTAATAAGGTTTCTGACTGCAAAAAACTGTAAACCGATAGAAATCTATCGGCAGCTTCGTGAAGTGTATGGGGACAACATTATCACTGAAGGTGGAGTGCGTCAGTGGGTCATAAGATTTCAAAATGGCCGAACCAATGTTCACGACGAAGATCGAAGTGGGAGACCCAGCATAGTGACCGCCGAACTTCTCGAAAAAGTCGATGCTAAAGTCCGTGAAAATCGAAATTTCACAATAACGGAACTTTCTTTGAGTTTTTCACAAATTTCGCGAAGTTTGTTGCACGAAATCATCAGCGAAAAGCTTGGTTACCACAAGTTTTGTGCAAGATGGATTCCAAAAATCTTGACAGAGGACCACAAAAATCAGCGAATGGCTGCAGCGTTGAACTTTTTGGACGCTTACCATAAGGATGGTGACTCTTTACTCGATCGCATCGTTACTGGTGACGAAACATGGGTGAAACATGTGAACTGTGAAACGAAATTGCAATCAATGCAGTGGGGGCACACAAGTTCTCCCCAAAAACCCAAGAAATGCATGCAAACAATGTCGGCAAGGAAGATGATGGCGACTGTTTTTTGGGACAGAAAAGGTGTAATTTTGGTGGACTTCCTGGAAAGAAGCACTACAATAAACTCTCAAAGGTATTGCCAAACTCTCCAAAAACTCAGAAGAGCAATTCAAAACAAGCGCAGAGGAATGTTGAGCTCTAAGATCTTGTTGATTCACGACAACGCCCGGCCCCACACGGCAAATGTCACTCGTAAAGTTCTTGAATCTTTTAAGTGGGAGTTGTTTCCTCATCCGCCGTACAGTCCCGACCTGGCACCGAGCGACTTCCACCTATTCCCAGCAATGAAGAAGTGGCTGGCTATGCAGCGTTTTGATGACGACGCACAGCTGCAAGAAGAGGTAACGAAGTGGTTGAAGGCGCAGGCGGCCGAATTTTTCGACGAAGGAATTTCCAAGCTCGTACATCGCTACGATAAATGCCTTAATTTGTATGGTGACTATGTAGAAAAGTAGTATTTGAGTGTGGCTTTCATCTGTATATAATAAAATTTGTTTCCTATACTTTGTTTATTTTTTTATTCCAAAACGTAATCTACTTTCTGGATAGCCCTCGTATATTAATCGCTTTCAATAAATCGATGACGCTTGAATCAGTTAGCTTCCTCACTGAAACAGAGGTTTAAAGCTTTCTTCGATACCGTCTCTTTAAATTTCCCTTCCGATACCCTTGTATTTTGAATAAGAGGAGGTGTGCGATACAAATAATGCACAAAGTGGGTTTTTTTTAAAGTTATTTATTTTTTATTTCATATTTAAAATACATAATTACGTATTTTTCAAACTTTTGTAATTTTTTTGCTTATTCTTTATTTACCTACTTAAATTAATTACGGTCAGTTGAAGCGGAGATCCGGTTAAGAGGGAATCTACTGTAATAGTTAATTCCGCCTCACCTAGTTTACTTAACAAAGCTTTCTGTTGAAAAGGAAAAACCGTGTCTATTTTTTTCTTTCAAGTATTACCTCAATTCATAAACTGGTTTTTCAACTTCTGTACCAGACTGCGAAATCTCATGCCTTATTTTCTTCTCCAATTCCCCTTTCTGTGAAAAATACTTGAATTTGAAAGGTGGGCCTACGAAATGTAAAACCAATGCAGTTAGTGAAATAAAAACGAGGTATAAAAGAAATATTTTACTATTAAAATAAATATTGGGTGAATCGGCGTCAAGATGAAACGTCGTATAAACGGTGCTCCATTCTAGTATACGGATTGAAGACAGCTTCTGCAGATGTCCCAAGTGGCTGCATGGTATTCTCTCCCCCCAAAATGTGTTAGTCATACACTTTTTTTTTATTCCAAGCCTTGCCATCTGTCAGAGCCCAAATTATTTTTATTTCCAATAGTCAGATAGGAATAAAATTGTTGATTCAGTGATATGGTCATTTTTACTTCCTTGTACGAAGTAAAAAGGAAGTATTGTAATCGCGAAAAGTTTCAGGCAGCATATTTCAACGAAAATGCCACGAAAAATTTGACCGCTATCGAATGCAATTCAACGATGTTTTTGCGTGATATCTGTACGTAAGGACAGAATAAAATACCCTTTTCCTTCAAAGAAATTATAAAACTGCTTTAAATTTAATTCCGAAGAGAATTTTTCGTGGCGTCTGTACGAACGTATGTACGTACGTGCGTATCTCGCATAACTCAAAAACGAGTAGCCTCAGAACGTTGAAATTTTGTATATAGGACTGCTGGTTGCAATCGGCCGCACCAAACGTATATAAATATATTTATTTATATATATATCCACTTTATTACCCCGCTCAGTGACCTCAGTTTCTTTACTCTTATACAGTGTCTCATAAAAGTGATGGGACACTTGTGCTTTACAAAAGGAAACTGTAATAAAATAAATTAAAAAAAACATGTAAACATGTAAAAATTTTTTGTGGGTGTGTTTCATACTTAAATTTAGTAACAATTATTACATAACATACATTTTCTCAAAATATTAAAATATTAATTTAATAAAAATACAATTGTTTAGAAAGGAGCAAAAAATGGCTCACATAAGTGATGGGACACCATTAGATACTAATAAGTACTACAATAAAAATATTTTTTTTTTTTTTTGGTTTTTATTTTTATTCAAAAGCAATTGGCAATAATTTATAAAATTGTCTGCAGTATTTCTCTCCAGTTTGTTTTGGAATTTTCGTGTTTTTTAGCTCTGTGCAGCCATGAATGCTAAACGAAAAGAAACTTTGCCTGAAATTCGAAAATTAGTTATTAATTTGCATATTGAACGTGGAAAATCTATTAGAGAAACTGCTGAAACAGTTAACTTGAGTCATTCAACAGTTTTCAATATCATTAAACAATATAAAAAGAATCATATGTTTCAGGATAAAAGAAGACCTGGCCGACCATCAAAGCTATCCAATGGAATAAAGCGAATTATCTTTCGAAATATTAAAAAAAAATCCAAGAATGAGTGCTCCTAAAGTTGCTGCTGATTTACAAGCATTATATGGAGTAATTGTTAATCCTGGGACCATTAGAAGAGTAATTCGATCTGCTGGATATCACGGTAGAGCAGCCAGGAAAAAATTCTTTGTAAGTGAAAAGAATAGAAAACTCAGACTGACTTTCGCAAAATCCAACATAAATAAGAACTCTGATTACTGGAATGAAGTTATATTTGCTGATGAGAGTAAATTTAATATATTTGGTTCTGACGGTAGAATCTTGGTGTGAAGAAACGCCCAGGGAAGAATTTCGCAAACAGAACTTGGTGCCAACAGTAAAACATGGTGGAGGAGGAGTTATGGTATGGGGGCGTATGTCGTCCGCTGGAGTTGGTGATCTTGTTTTTATTGACAGTATAATGGATTTATTGACAGTATAATGTTTTTATTGACAGTATAATAATAAAAAAACCACCACAATCTCCAGACTTAAATCCCATAGAGAATATTTGGCAAGAATTGGAATCAAGAATTCGCAAACACACCATTTCTTCAAAACAACAATTAAAATCGGTGCTTCAAGAAGAATGGGGTAAAATCACTCCAGAAATCACAAAAAAATTAATCAAATCCATCTCAAGAAGATTAAATCATGTTTTAAAAGTAAAAGAAAATCCAACAAAATATTAAAACCTTTTAAAAAGTAAAATTTTTGGATAAATATTTCATGGAAAAGTAAGTGTCCCATCACTTATGTGAGCCATTTTTTGCTACGTTCTGTACAATTGTATTTTTATTAAATTAATATTTTAAGAAAATGTATATTATGTAATATTTGTTACTAAATTTAAGTATGAAACACACCCACAAAAAAGTTTTACATGTTTTTTAAATTTATTTTACTACAGTTTCCTTTTGTAAAGCACAAGTGTCCCATCACTTTTGTGAGACACTGTATGTTTGTAAATTGTACATTTTTTGCTTTAAAAATGATTGAATTATGTTGTTTTTATCTTCCGGTTAAGGATTTTATGCTTTTAGTAAATCTGTGTGCAATATTTTTAGAATTATCAGTAAATTTAAAGTTGTTTAATTGCCGCTAAGCCTTTTTTAATGGTGGCCATTGATGTTTACATTTGAAACAGGAGACTAGTGAATTTGTTGCCAATCTAGAGAAACAACAAAGTTTCCCAACAACAAAGATAGCGCATTCATTTATTATTGCCAATTAAATCATGCTTAATTCTTTCTGGAATTTTTTCGAGAAAATAAGTGTTTGAGATTTACTTCGTAATTTTTAATATAGATATTTTGAGTTTTTATGTATTTTTGCCTTCTCGCGAAGTGAGAACTGAATTAATTAAATGAGAAATACTCAATCGTCTGTGAAAAACTGTTTCTTTTTTTTGCTTAATTTCTTTTATACATCATTCTAGCTTTATTATAGTATTTGAATAGAACGTGTGGCAACGATTAGATAATTCTGTTCTTTAAATGATATAAATTTTGTGCATTATGAGTTATAATGTGAACGAAATATAATACTGAAGGGGAGTCATCAGTTTTGCGCAACACAAAAAGTGAGAATTTTAGCTGATTTTCGAGTTTTAATATGTCAAATTGTTTTTGTCATACATATATGAAATTTTCAGTGTATCATCTTTATACATAGATGATTATCTTTCTTGATTTATTTTACTTAATAGTGTATAAGAATTTGTTTTATAAAGAAAAAAATAACTGTATTTTCCGAAAATTTAAAATTTGTACTGAAGCACTGCGCGCAAACTAACAGTAATACAAATTTAGTTACAGTAATAATTTTTAAGTGAATCTAGCGCCAGAGCGTCGCTATGCTAAACAAATACTAGAGTGAATTTTAAAGAATGCATTTATTCTATTGTGGTTGATGCGCTGTCGGCGAAGTAGACTTAATTCAATCCAATAAGTTTAAATGAAATGCAAGAAAAATGCGTATAATTTAATATTCCGTACAAGGAAGTCATGTGGTGTACACATCAGATTTTTTTTTTTTCATACTATACCACTGGCTTTATATGTTCCACTACCAAATCTCTAACTCCAAAAACATTCCATTGTCACTGCTGTAACTTTATGGTTTCTAGTGTTGTACTCACTCTCTTCTAAATTTTGAAAAGCAAGAATACATCATACGTATATTATTTGTATTTAAATGCTTTTTATTTGTCTATGTATTAAAAAGTGTATCACTAACGCATTTTGGGGGGAGAGAATACCATGCAGCCACTTGGGACATCTGCAGAAGCTGTCTTCAATCCGTATACTACAAGTTAGTTCTTTTACCGTTATTTTAGGATTAAAGATAAATTTGTTATGGTGGCATAACTTTCTCCAATACCTGGAAAAACTTAAAAGCCTCATCCCGTATTAAATAATGATTATTGCCTCTTTACATTATGCCATTTTGACTTTATAGATGTTTCACATAAATAGTCTACTTTTTATAAAGCAATGACAACCTGAATACATCAGCACTGTTTAAAACAAGAGGAGAGTATGCGGCTAATCTTTGGAATATGGTAACAGGTAGTTTGGCGATATTTTGGTAAGGCGATAAAGATTACTAGCTAGGACTTTAGCAGTGTACATGGATAAAGTCATGAGTGTGCGCAATGCCATTTTTGTGCAATTCTGGGATGTTTTTTTTAGTGAAAATAGGCCGACGTGTACATGGATACCCTGTATGTGCAATTCTTAAAAACGCGGCAAGCAGTTCGCGATTCTGCACTTTTTTCCAATTTCGCACCTAATCTTCGTCATGATTAAGCATTTTTGTTCCATAAAAGTTCTAGCATAAGCGTAATTCGGCTAGCAGATTGTTGGAAAAAATGTTGGGGGGAAAAAAAAATGCCTTTACTTCGTGAAAACAAAATGGCGTCCAAAACAAAACTAGCAGGTTGCTATAGCAGGGTTGGTCGCCAACTTTTCGCCAAAAAATCGCCAAGTAACCATAATCTGAAGATTAACCGAGTATACTGCAATTTAATGAATTTACCGAGTCAGAATTATTTTAGAACAGTTAAAAATCTTGCAGTCATACATGGAAGTTTCGCATAATGTCCTGCAATATAGCATAAATTTAGTGAATTTCACAAATGATGTCTCATCTGTGCCCATGGATATAGCAAGGTTAGGTAGTATGCATTTTCAATTTGATGTACTCGTACAAAGCGGGCGCCTATTTGTTGGAACGGAATTGTTCCAAAACAACCTAATTTTTTACTTGATTACATGATTATACAATCGCAAAATACCTGATTTTAATTTTTTAACTAAAATAAATTCCTTTTAACTTGATTGATTTTTTAAGCTTTACATTTAATACCTCCTAATATATATATATATATATATATATATATAATCTCTTAAAAGATCTTAGAGAATATATAGAATTAATATCTTTTTATGCAATTGTTTCCCTTATCCCTCCTTCAAACTTACATCCTCGTATTAATTGGAATCGCATTTAAACACATTTCATGATTTTTATACCACATTACCTTTATTTTCAAATATATAGAAATAAAACATTTAAATAAAAACACTGAAGGAAATTGAAGTAAATTTGAAAAGCTTAATTCTCAGAAATTTAAAATTTATTAGTTTAGCTTACAACATACTATTAATGTTTCAGTGCATATAAAATCTCGTATTTCTAGTTAGAAACCTGTCATAAAATTGCTATTATGGACAGAGTTTTGATTATTGTTTTTCAAATAAAGGAACAATGAATTAAATTCACATTATTAATTACATATTACTTTCCTTTGGTATTTATAATGTGCAACACAAATGTAAGAAATAATAATTGGCAATGTGAGGAATGCAAATGTGAGACGTAGTTTATTGTAATTGGACTCTGCTATGTTTTGATAATTTAAAATTAGGACCGTCTTCTTTCTGACATGAAGTTACGGTAAGGTTATTATATATTACCAAAGTGTTCTCGTTGGAAGCATTAAAAATCAGAGTAAAATTTCAAGTACACTGTGCAAAAATAAAAAGAAAGGGGGGCAGTTTTATATCTCCCGTTCCACTGAGTGGATTGACAAAATTCAAATCGCGTTTATCATGCCTTTAGCGCGACTTAAGATATATATTAGATTCATATATAGCATTGTTCTAACATAGTTATTCTGACACAAAATCGGATTTTTTCCATATTTCTACGACTCAAATTATGCCTAAATATTAAATTTTATTAAATTTGGTGTGAAATTTACGGAGAAATTCAAAAATTTATCTTGGCCCAATTTTTTTAGTTTGCGCCAAGAATAATTCACTTGACGAACTTCTTAATATGTGGCAACTAATTTTCCTTTCTCTTCCATTATGGCGGAGCAGAAAAAAAGTCACATCGTTTCTACTTCCTAATAATTTTTGGGTAAAGTGTCTAAACCACATTTGATGTTTTATCACTTTCAACAAATATGCTAAATTTCAAAACGTGGCAATACATACATTCATGTATATGTTCGAAAATACTGAATACAAAACCGTAATTTTTTGCAGGTATGTTTAGAAATAGATCTACTTTAAGATGATGGTAAAAATTTTTTAATTATAATTAAAAAATTTTTTGACAAATTAAAAAAATTATTTAAAAATACAAATTTTAAAAATAAATCATTAAAAATGGATGAATTTTATTTGGAATGAACCTTAATTTCGAAATGTGAAAGGAAGAATCAAATAAGTTTAATAAAAAAAAGAGAGATTAATAAATATACAGCAAACTCAATTAACTTTGAGGAGCTAAAATTTTGAGGGCTAGTTTTTTAAAAACTACTTGTGCGATTTTAAAAAACTTGGTAGTTTGGCGTAATTTGAGTCGTAGAATTGAAATATGGGGGGGGGGGAAATGTTATTTCAGAAAAAGTTCGATTTTGTGTCAAAATAGATTAGAACAATGCTATATACGAGTATAAATCTAATACATATCCTAAGTTGCGTTTTCGAGACATGAAAAACGCAAGTTGAATTTTGTCAATCGGCCCAGTAGAACCGGAGATATGAAACTGTGACCCCCCTTTTTTTGCGCAGTATACATTATTAGAAATTATTATGATGTTTGTTTTACTTTCATAAGTTTAAAAACGATAAATTACACCACATTTACTATGTCATGCAAATAGTATTCAAATCTGATCCACTGCTGTTACAGTCATTGTCATATCTAAATTAATCACATTCATTAAAATTTTGAGAGCTAGTAAGTAAATTTTGTGAAGTAACTAGTAAGTAAATTTTGACAGCTATTAAGTAAATTTTTGTGGTTTCTTGACTCAATAAGCTATGTTGGATAATAATCAGCACAGTATACTGAATTTCTCAAAGAATTAAAATTTGATGCTTTACAGTAGAATAATTCATATACTCATTAAAGATTTATAGCTCTGTGAGATCAATTTCCTAACACAGAAAAATATTAATGGAATTAATAAAAAGAATGCCATATAAAACTATATATTTATATGAATTCATACAGATGTTAATTTCTACAAGGGAGCAAAGCAAATGAGTTTCTTCTAAGTTGCCTTTTATAGATTCTAAGAATTTAAGGTAAACCATAACTGACGGACATACTATTTTAGAGAGTAATGATGATATATTTCAAAAAGAAAGAATGTATGCAGAGTTTAGGTTGTTTGAATATGGCAAAAACAAATGAGGGCTATCCGCCAAGGTAAAATGATGCCTTCATGGAGGATTTTCTAAAAGAAACTGATTCAACATAAAAACCAACTACACAGCTAGCCCACTCACCTGGGTTTGAGTCAAACTCCCAGAATTCAAGTCTTAGCCTCTTGTGGGTCTGCATGGCTAAAATTTTGCTTGCTTTTAGTACAATTAAATTATGAACTGAAATCTGTCTGTATTGAAGCAATGTGCAGCATAAAATGCTACAAAAAACCTAATGGAAGTTTTAACTTTATAACCCTTTCCTACAGAATTTCTAAACCAATGGAAGGAAAAAAAAAAAAAAAAGTTGTATTTTAAAAGTCTGAGACATGAAAAGAAATGCTTGAGCAAATTTTTAAAGTTTCAAGAATATAACTTATTTAAGAAATTTCATAAGAAGAGAAAGATAAATATTTTACAAATTTAATTATAAAATAGAATTTTGTTAGTTACAAAAATTGAAACTTACACTGTTTACTTAGTCTAAAAGCAACATTTTATATGTCTGTTATAATTACTAGTATAACTGAAATCAAAGAAAGGTTTAATGAAACAAAAAGTAATTATAAATTTTCAAGGTATGGAGGACATTATTAGTGGCTAAGTACTGAAAAAAACCTCTGAATACTGGTAGATTGACTAGGCTTCAAACCCAGCCAGTTCCCTTTGTAAATTCCTCCACACAGGCATTCTTCTCATTAGGCAAATAGCTCTCGTGTGGTTTGCCATATTTGAGAAGAGAGGATTTTGTATGCCCTAAGAATTTGTATTTTCTAATACTACCTTAAGCATTGTTTTAAAAAAAGCGCCTTTCTTTTTCCTTTCTTCTGGATTATCTAGCTTCAGATGATTAATAATTTGTTTCCTATTACTTCTTATTTCAGATTTTATAACTAAGAACAAAGCTGTTGAGCTTTACATGAAATCCTTGCTAATCAGTTGAAATTCTGTTAAAACTGAAAGATGTTCTTCGGTTTATGACAAAGTTTAAATTTGTGTCTGATAAAAACTTGAAGTTTTTAATGCATCACAATTTTTTTTTTTAAATTTGCTGTATTTCTTTTTTAATTTGGCAACGTGGAGGGTGCCTGTATGCCTGCTAGGGATCATCCCCTGAAAAGCATTATTGCTTACCTTTCTAGTTTATGGTGTAACAACATCCTGCTGAAACCAAAGGCTGGCATCAAGTATGTTGCAAAGTTAGACATTTTCATGCACAACTACAAAAGTACATTATTCGTATTAGCAATGTATTGTTCATTTTTTCAATGTAATTTTTAATTATATGAATATGTAACAATAAATTACAATATATTGTATATTTCAGAATCAATGACTCGTAACATTCTCATCAAAATAATAAAATCCTTACCTTCACCCTAGATTAGTTGCTTTTCTTTTGGAAACCCTACTTGCAGACATCCTTCATTACACAATGTGTCCACTAAGTATTCTACTTTGATCAATTAACCAACCATGAAGCTGAAGTTCTGCTGTACATGTTAATACCGTTTGAACTCTTCTAAGCTCACATCTCAAGATTATGAAATTATATTTATTTCACAGATTTGCTCCTTTCCCAGTTTTTTCCATACAATTCAATATCAATTTTACTTTTATAAATTTATTAAAATAATTCAAATTCAGTGTTACCTGTTGCCATTAGTTGAAACTTTCAGTAAAATGACTATAAAATATTTTACTGCAAGCAGAACAGGTGCTCCAGACAATCAAGAAAATATTTTTACTGGAAATGTAATAAAAGATCACAATGTTTTACATCAAGTAACTGAGAGTAAGTTACATCAAATAATTGATATAGCTTAAAAATGTGTCATCTAAAATTCAAATAATTGAAATACCAAAAGGTTTTACAAAGTATGGAATGTATATTAGCTTACCAAGAAGATTTTAAGAATTCTTAATTTTAATTGCATAGATAATAAGTTATAAAATTAGAAAATTACAAATCATTGCCTGTGTAATAAAAATTATTGCTGTCTTTAGCTACAAGCAAAGTATGAACATTCGCACGCAAGCAAATACCATATTAACTACTTATGTTAATGAAAATAATGCATATAACAAATATTTTTTGGAATTTAAAAATGTTTGCTAGCAATTACAATATGTTTTGATTTAAAAGGAAAACAGAAATTCCATGTATCATATAAATTTTGTAGATAATTTACTGCATTTTTCAGCTACTAGCTTGTCAGTGTTACGATTTCATATATTTTTAGGAAATTTGTATTCTAAATTCAAAACCTGAAATATGGATTACTCTACTTTCTTACTGCTTGTCCTAATTCTGGACAGAGTACTTTGGCTTGAAAAAAATCTGCTTCTAAAAGAATGGTTTTTCTTCTTGCTTTTAGTTCATTTAGCTTTCTAGGAAGAACTCTAAATGTTTTTGTGAAGGCATCATATCACGTAGACTAATAATTCTTCATCCTTTTCAAAACACAACAGAACTTAATTTATCTTTCAATCACAAGACTAGTGTTGTGGTAATTAAAAGGGTAATAATGGAAACTCCTATCACTATTACTGCAGACATGTGCAGCTGATTTTGAAAGTATACTTTAAATAGTACATGACACAATACATATAAAAATCAAGTTTAGAACTGAAGACAAATCTCATTATAGCTCCTTAATTTGCTTACCATAATGTACAATATAATATTTAAAATATATCAAAAATGCTTTCTAGTTATAACACACACACAAATAATAATAATAAAAAAAAAAACTTAAAGTGCTTTCATTTTCAGCTTAATCTGGAATAATTTTTTTTTTAAACTTATTTTCTTGATTGCCTAAAAAATATTTGCAAAATATTCAGTACATAATCTAACATTATAAAACAATTATTTATTATTTCATGTACTGTGTACTTAAAATAACATACTACATTTAAAAATGGACACAATTTTTTTTTTTTTTTTTTTTGTTGAAGTTTCATATTGGTATATAAAGTTTCATAAACTGTTCAGTAAATTATTCATAAACAGTATGTCCCATTTTTAATGCACTTGCACATTAAGTTTTAATGGAAAATTTGTGATGTTTTGTTTTATTGAATAGATAAGTTTTTGCATAAAAAATTGTCATCTCTCAGAAATTTGATTTTTAAAATGTTAAAAAAAATTTTCCCACTTATTTATTTCCCTCACTGTAATAAATTCCATGATACCAAGAGTCCATCTTTTCAAAAAGTTTACTAGCTTAGTAAGTTTTATAGGCATGTGAATAAAATATAATTTTTTTCAAAGATGGAAAATCTTTAAAATTACAGTTACAATGACCAATCCCTTGTTGTCTGCTAAACTATCAAAACATGTTTATGATGCAAACAATTCCTATTCATATGACTGGAAGATGAAAGTTCCAAAAGACTGCAGGTGATTTTCCAGTTGACATAGACAATAAAGCATGGATAATCATATGCTGCATCTCCAATAAAATCAATCAAATGTATATACTAATGTGTATTACAGTTTGCATACATCTGCTGACATTCCCAAGGAACTGTAATTATTACAGTAATTTCTTGTAGTACATAAAACATAGCATAGTACATAAAACTGAATGCAATTGTTGCACTCAGTTTTATGTACTATGCTAAGGATGCTCCTTCTACAAGACATTAATTCTATTAGAACTAAAAACAAATTTATCTCATATATTTATCACAGATCATTGCAGTAAAACTTGTCTCTTTTGATATTGTTAACTCTTGAGTATTTGCCTATTGTAGTAATCCTATAGATTTCAATTTCCTCATAGTTTTACCCAATTCCTAAAGTGTTCCCAATTCCAATTCTAAAGTTTTCTCCTCAGAAAATATTTTTAGGATATTACCATAACTACATTTATCAAATAAAAGGTCAGCAACAAAATGGAAAACTAAACAATTTGACAAAATTTTAAGCATAATAAATTTTTCAAGTAAGTAATTAATATTGATGTCTTTGGTGACTAATTTCTGCTTAGACTCACCAAACTTAGGCCCCAAATACTTTTAATAATATCTTCAAGGTGTGGACAAGCTATTTAGCTGAAAAACGCAATGAAATCAAATATTTGCATTTAAAATGTAAACGCTGAAAAAATCTAACACTTTAAAACATCAGATTGAGAAGAATTTGAAGTGGGAGGGGGTCACTGTACTAAATTTGTGTTCATTTCCTTTAGAAAAATAATAATGTAAATCATCTTGTACTTCATACAAAGATCAAATTTATATGGCACTTAATATATTCTGTAAAGTACATGTGGGAGATTTAGGCATGTGAAAACAAACAAAAAAGAACATTAAACAATTGTTTATGCATCAAAATGCAACTTATAAAAAATTACAAGTAAATACAATAAGTATAAAAATTCAACTATGAATATACATTATTCGGCTCCATTTATTTTTGGCTCAGATCAAACAGTATGCTATCATACAAGATACAAAACAAACTAAATTCATATATCACTTAAACATTCACATAATAAAAGTAATAAAAATCAGGTCTTTCATTAAATGACTTGAGACCAATATTTCTGATATTCTCATGAATACATTCAAAAGTAACAACTAATGAAACATAAATAGAACAGCTATGTGCTTTAAAAATGAAGTCTCAGTAACTAAATTGAATGATTAAATGGTGTGAAATTTAAAGTGTATCACAACAGACAACATTTTCATAAAATTCAAATTCTCAGAATGACTAACATACAAAGCAGTCTATTATCTTAAATTAACGCTTTGGCTTGGTCATAGATTTCATAACAACTCATATTAAAAAGGTAAGAATGACAAAATGTGTAAAAAATTCACACAATTCTTTTTTAAGTCTTGATGAGATTATATAATACAAAGGCAGTTGCTCCATATTTGAAAGTTTTAAATATTTTTGGAGAGTAGAATACAATTTGTTCGAAGCCACAGTAGCAAACAGTTAAATTAACTTTGAAACAAATTGATGTTCATGAGCACATCTGACATCTCCAAGTCTTTTGCGTACAACAAAATAATGCTTAAATATTATAATCCATAACCTGTACCTAACACACCATGTGTCATACATCAGATTTCCTTGCATGTTTTTTACGTTGATACAGAGTTACAGACGCTAAATGGTTGTTGGGCATTACCTGAAAAGAATATATATTACTTAGTTTCTAATATAAAATATTAGAAGTTCATTCTTTATATTAATTATTTTGAAAATTAGCAGTAAACCATTCACTCAAGTTTATTACAAACATCAAATTAATGACCAGAATAAGGCTGCTTATCATACTGACTGCCACTTGTTTCTAAATCAATCACAAGCTACCCCTCACTTGCACTCCAATGCCAATTCATGGCACAGCAATATGCAATCGTTCGGGCACCATTTTCATTGCATGAGTTAAAAGAGAATTATCAGACATCAAGAAAATTTTGAGTTTGTTATAAATAAATATGATGAAAGCAGGATATTATTACACATAGAAGGTGGTCTGTGTTTCACTGAACATGTTTTTTTTATTGGTGAATAACATTCTTGAAATAATTATAATTATACTGACACAAGGCATGTGTCCCATATAACTCTTAGCTAATTTTTTTTTATATTCAGAGAATTTACAATTGGCAGTAGAAAAGAGAAGGCAGATAACATGTTAGCAACAAAAAGAAAGGAGAGGGGATACAAAGATTATGGTATTTACACTAGATAAAGAATAGCAAAATTTTGGTTCTGCTTCTCTTTTATTTGTTGGTTAAAAATTTTGGCCTTCAAATTTATCATTATTATTTGGTAAATTATTTCATTTTATTTAACTATAAGGTCCCTTTCCTGCAACAGAAAAAAAAAAAAAAAAAAAAGATATTTTTGCAGAATGTTTGCTCCTGAAGAAGAGAGACCTGCGTCTGATCATCCTCAAAATAGTTTTATTGAAAATCTAAGCCAAAATAAGACTACTGTTTGCCTAATTTTAAGTATCACATTTTCATGTTTCTCTTCCCATTTGAGGCCAACATAAACTACTTGCTTTTGAATGCAGAATTCTAGCTTGATGAAACAAAACACTCAGTTTTTATGCCTTTTGAACAATTACTTAGAATTTCCAACTCATGACATTACCACTCAACATGATAGCACATTAGCAAATAGCATCACTGATAACACATTAGCAAGTGCTTAATGATTTTGATTTCTGATATCTGTTAATGCTGATTGACATGTGATACTGAGTGAAATTAACAATGTAGGAAGCATGAAAGTTACATCCATGAGAATGTTGTGAAATTTAAGGGATTTATCAGCAAAAGGCTCAGATAAGCACCTTTACTAATAGCAGGTCATGGGACACAATGCCACTAAGAATTATTGCTGAGAAAATCTCATTCATGACATTACCACCCAACAGTGATAACACATCAGCAGACAGCACCATTCTTAACATATAAGCAAATGCTTAATGATTCTGATCAGTGATCTCTCACCAAAACTGTTAATGCTGACAGGTATGTGACATTAAGTGAAATTAACACTGTAAGTGATATATAGATGTTAAATCTATGAAAGTGCCATGAAGTTTAAAAGGGATATAGCAGCAAGAGACTCAATGCAGCAGTTTAACAGCATGTCACTGGCCAAAATACCTCATGAGAGCTTGTGAATGCAATAATTCAATTCTAAATGACATCTCCAAAAATTATGGAGCTAATCTATCAACAAAGCACTTCCCAAGCTGGTGACAAGTGTTTATTTTCATGGTACAATTTGTCTTTGGGCTTCCTAAACATGTCATTAAGTAGAAACTGCTTAGTGACTATTTAGAACCCTGTTTAGACTTCATATGTCCCAAGGATGGTAAGATTTTCATAGATAACAGTGTACCAAGTCTTAAGGCTAGGATTGTTTAGGGCAGATTTGAGAAGCATAGTGGATAATTCTAATGTATGGTTTAGCCACTACATTTACCAGTCACAATTCCATTGGAACACTGGATGCGATATAACTGAAAAATCTATTCATGCATAAAATCCAACTCTGACAATAAAGAGGTAATAACAGGCAGTTGTTCAGGTAGCAAGACTCAACATTTCTCTAGCACACTTTTGTAAATAAGTGGTGTATTAGAGCAGGCATCATACTAGGAAGCATTCTTCGATTTTCCTTATTCGAGTGTATCTCACTGAATTATTAGTTTCTATTTATCTAGGGCACAGATAGATCATGTTATTTATGGAAAAAAGTAGTCTATGATGGAAAGGTAGGGCAACTCAGAATACAATATAAAAAATACCAGATGTAATGAAATTTAAGCAATGTATAAAAACATGTTTTTAAAGACCTAATAAATTGACTTTCCTTTTTATGTCTTAAATTATGTAACATGGATACTTGTGCAATCTGTTACTTTACATCAAATACAGACATGTACTTCCATAATAAAGTATACTTCTATGTTATATGCTAACCTTCTTTATGCAAGACATTTTGATTTAAATTCACTGTTTATTAACATTTTCAAATACATTGTTAGTGTTTTTTCTACACAAAATTAATATTTTTTCAAACTACTGCAATTTCATGTGCAAGAAATGTATCTGCTGTACGCCTCCAGAAAAAAAGAAAAAGCACAATTGCATTTTGAATTCTCTTTTTTATTATTATTAAATAAGCATAACAGTTTTCATACTGCACGCACTTACGTTAGGATACTATAACATTCAAATGTGGCATTCTTGTACAGTCAAAAGTCGTTAATCCGGACTCGTCGGGACTTCGGCGATTCCGGATTATCGATTTTTTCGGATTATAGATCATCAGTTTAAGTCTGGTAAGATGGCATGCAGAAATTACAAAATTAAAAATATGAAACCATAATTTATGAAATAAAGAACAATTATGATCTAAAGAATATCCAAATTTAAAAAAAAAAAAAAAAAATATATATATATATATATTTACTTGTTTACTTTATCAAACATTTCTTTCAATGTAAGTTGCTTCGTTTCATGTGATAATACTTTCTCTTTAATTCTATTAAACAGACATAATTTCTTGTTTAGTTACAAAGTTCCGCTGTTCAAGTCCTATAATTGCTGTGTTGAGAATACCGACTAATTTGTCAATCGAAATGTTTTCGTTTTCAATAACCTGTGGGTCACTTTCTTCACTATCAGAAGCGAATTATAATGATGAGGAACTTGATTTAAATCATATCAAAGATGGAGTACATCGAGATGAAATACTACACTTAGTAAGGAATTATAAGCCAAATAAAATAAAAACATCTGCCCTGAAGATAAGGATAGTGCTGACAGATCAACTTCCAATCCGCAGCGTGAAATTGATAAACAGATTTCGGATTTCAAAACATACTTTCGCTCTGTAGATACAAATTACATATTAGTAAATATATATCGGAAATTCTATTTGACATAATCGAAAGTTCAAGCTTACTTTTATGAAATTGCTCTAACAGCAAAAAATAATAAGCCGGATCCAATTCGAAGATTAAGGAACAACGCAATCTGCAACATTAACTGAATTAAATAATTTTTGCTTAGATTATACTGTCCGTTACACATTAAACGCGCATGCGCAAAAACATATTCGCAGCCGTAAAGGTCTTACGCGAACTCCTGTGTGCATGCGTGAAAGCGACGCATGCGCAGAAAGTTTGCAGCTTTGAGGTCCGGATTATAGATCATTCCGGATTATGGGTGTCCGAATTAACGACTTTTGACTGTATTATTAATAGTTTATATATTTATATTATATGTATAATTTAATAAGCATAATTAATATTAGTTATGTGTATAATTAATATATTTCTAAAGAAATCTTTACTTGGTAATAAACTTTTTTTATCCAGAACAAACGAATTTAATATCATGATTAATATTGAGAAAGAACACAATTTTCGATAGATAAATCCCCAAACAGGGAAAATTTTCTCAAATCATGTTGAACTCAAAAGGCAGTTTAAAATAATTTTAACCACTATAATACAAATTTCAGATCATATTTTAGAAACCATACATAATCCTTTCTAGAGTACTGCAGGATTTAATATACTACAAATGGCATAAGAATCTGAAAACTACAAAACTGAAGATTTTTTTAAAAATTCATTTAAAAACATTTCTAAACTGTAATCATTTTCTTAGCTTGCCAAAATATTTAGCACAAAAAATTCAATAAAGTATCACATAAATAAATGAATAAGAATTGAGCCATATTTTTTACTTTATTTTTTGTTAAGAGGTAGAATTATTTTTTACTTTGATTATTAAAATATTAAAATATTTATTTGCAAATTAATTACTCTTTGTGTTAGTAAGCTCTTATGTAACTAATAAGGATTAAAATTTTTTGCTCTCCAATTTTCAAGAAGTAGCCCATCCAGAATTAGCTTCCTCCCTGCAAAGGAGTGAAGTGAGGGTAATATAGATGAATATGGAATTGTATATAATTCACTCACTATTACACAGTTTGTTCTTTTTACTTTATTTTTTTAATTTGGAGTGTTAACTTCCTTATTAGTGCCATGAGTACAACACTACCCATTTCTTCCAATTTTTACTTCCTTGTACGAAGTAAAAAGGAAGTATTGCAATCGCGAAAAGTTTCAGGCAGCATATTTCAACGAAAATATCCATTTTGACCGCTATCGAATGCAATTTAACGATGTTTTTGCGTGATATCTGTAAGTAAGGACAGAATAAAATACTCTTTTCCTTCAAAAAAATTATAAAACTGCTTTAAAATTAATTCTGAAGAGAATTTTTCGTGTATGAACGTATTTTTCTGTACAAACGTATGTACGTACGTGCGTGCGTACGTACATATCTTGCATAACTCAAAAACGAGTAGCCTCAGAATGTTGAAATTTTGTATATAGGACTGCTATAACATGTAGATGTGCACCTCGTATTTTGGTTGCAATCGGCCGCACCAAACGTATATAAATATATTTATAAGAATAAATTGAATTTAATTAAAAAATTAAATTTAAATACATATTTAATTAAATATTCTTTGCGCCATTGCTGCAAGAAATGAAATTTAAATTTAAACAAATTTAAATCTAATTTTTAACAAATACGTATGAAAGTAAAAAAGCAAATTTAAATTCTAAAAAAAGGAAAAAAGCCAAAATATTTTTTAAAAAAATGTGCAAACATGTAAAAGATTTAATTCTCGAACTAATCTACAATATCATTTAAATTCAGAAGCATAAGCAAATTAAGTGCAAAATCAATCCATGAAAATAAACTTACTAATTTAATAAATTAAAATTAAATTAAACAATTTTTTTTTTTAAAAAATGCATATGTGAATGACCGTTGAGTAGGCAGGAGACAGACTTATCAAGGGGAAGTTGCCTCCAAACCTAACTCTCCAATCATTCAATTCGTGTTTCGTCATTCATGCAGGCAAGGGTAAAAGTCAAAACCAAAAGTAATTCCAATAAAGTGGTAGCCTTAGAAATTAACATTTAAGAATTAAAGTTCAAAAAGGAAAATACTAATGAAGTCTTTTGAGAAACAAGCAAGTAAAGTCAAGAATTAAACTCTTTCTTAAAAAATTAATTTTTTTAATAAAAAAATAATAAAAAAAATCTAGAAACCAATGTATTTTAGAAACCCTTGTCTACAGAAACTTTCCCTACACGAATATGCATATCAATAAAAAGAAACTAAAAAAGAACTAAACATAATCCATATAAACCAATAAGAAACGAAAAGAACTAATTCAAAATTTTTTAAAAAAACAAATATACATTTAAAAATATAATTTCATATTTAGAAAATACTTAGATACTACATAAAAAATTTTAAAAAATACTTAAAGCAAGTAAATAGTAAGTTTTAATTCTAACTTACCTACTTATGAGTTTTGGGGTCTGCAAAAGTGTTGTGAAAGAGAAGTAAGTGTGTTCTTCAAATTATATAGATGGCGTTTATGTAGGTAAAGTGGAGTGTCAAGCTGCTATCTTTGTTATAGTAAAAAATTTTTTGTAAACATTAATATTAAAAATTAAAAATCCCAAAGGTAGTAATTATCAATTATATAGGGAGTTAAGTAACTGAGCCAATCAAGAGATGTAAGTTTGCTTGAAGGAAAATAAAGTGAAGTGGTATCGTGAATAAAATGTAAACTGTCTGTAATGTGAAATGTGTGTTCTGTTGAAAAATTGTGTAAAAAAATTAAGTGAAAATTTTTTTTGTGAAAATTGCAAAAAATTAAAGTAATTAAGAAAAACTGAAATGTTTTAATATTAAAGTTTTAAAGTAAAATTTCCCAAATTTTTTGAAATGAAGTCCTTAAAAAACCTCTAAAAAATTCCCAGAAATTTCTCAAAAATTCCTTTAGGAAGTTAATTAAAACTTAAATTTAATGAAAGAAAATATTAAAAGTTTAATGAACTTGATTTCAATTGGTATATCAAAACTTAACTAAATACTGGCTAAAGTATGGAAAATTAGAAGTTAAAAATTAGATTTAAATTTGTTTAAATTTAAATATATTTATATATATATCCACTCTATTACCTGGCTCAGTGATCTCAGTTTCTTTACTCTTATATGTTTGTAAATTGTACATTTTTTTGCTTTAAAAATGATTGAATTATATTGTTTTTATCTTCCGGTTAAGGATTTTATCCCTTTAGTAAATCTGTGTGCAATATTTTTAGAACTATCAGCAATTTTAAAGTTGTTTAATTGCTGCTAAGCCTGTTTTTAATGGCGGTCATTGATGTTTACATTTGAAACAGGAGACTAGCGGATTTGTTGCCAATCTAGAGAAACTTAGCTTCGCAACAACAAAGATAACACATTCATTTATTATTGCCAATTAAATCATGCTTAATTCTTTCTGGAATTTTTTCGAGAAAATAAGCATTTGAGATTTACTTCGTAATTTTTAATATAGATATTTTGAGTTTTTATGTATTTTTGCCTTCTTGCGAAGTGAGAACTGAATTAATTAAATGAGAAATACTCAATCGTCTGTGAAAAACTGTTTCTTTTTTGTTTTGTTTGCTTAATTTCTTTTATACATAGTTCAAGCTTTATTATAGTATTTGAATAGAACATGTGGCAACGATTAGATAATTCTTTAAATGATATACATTTTATGCATTCTGGGTTATAATATGAATGAAATATAATACTGTTAAGTGAACCTAGCGCCAGAGTGTCACTATGGTAAACAAAGCATATTTTAAAGAATGCATTTATTCTATTGTGGTTTATGCACTGTCGGCGAAGTAGGTTTAATTCAGTCTAATAAGTTTAAATAAAATGCAAGAAAAAATGCGTTAATATTCCATACAAGGAAGTCATGTGGTGTACACATCAGATTTTTTCCTACTGTCTTAGAAGAAACTCAACCTAATCATCATTGTCAAGTCATATGTTATAGATTCAGAGTCATTACTGTGATTCTTCATTTCCATATTTTTTCCATTCAAGTCTATATTATTCATGGCAAAATAGTCATTCCCCACAACTGTTCTTTCCCATAAAAAGTGTTATTGTTTTAAGTTGAAGTTTTTCCTCTTTATCTCACCTGGTAGGAGGTAGAAGATTCTAACAAACCCCAAATGCACAACAATATCATATCCATACTTAAACCAAAATTCATAAGTAGTGAAAAGTTCACTAGTATTACATTTAAAATGCAAAAAACAAGATGTGTATTTAAATTAAAATAATCTGAATATTTAAAAACCTACTTCAAATATAATATCTTGGTAACCATAACAACATGTGGATCCAAATGGATTCGTTGCATTGTGCGTTGATGCTCTGTTTAAAACAACAGGGCGTTCCAAGGGTTTCTTTAAATGTTCTTCCATTGTATCCCACTGAAAAAAGTAAAATAAATAAATCTTTAACAATACAAAAAAACAATTTTGATTTATCAAAGCATCTGTCAATTACACCGCAGAATTTCAAGGCAAAAATATTGTTTTAATCAAGCTTTGTGAAATATTCTAATTCAGTATCATAAAGTATCAAATTTTATGTCCTTTCACATTGGTTCAGCCTGGATAAACTTTGCATAAAAGGTTTATTTTTAAATAAATTTAAATAAAATTATCAATGATTATATTCAAAATAATCAATCTAGTCTTTTCAGATTTTATAATACTGTTCTTTTGTTTGCATGCATCTTTGTTGCATTAACATCTGAAATCAGATGCTGCTAATTTTTATTAGGGGTTGTTATTTTTACTTTACAAATTCTGTGTCATAGTAAAACACAATTTATTGGCACTTCAGCTATATTTTAGTATCCGAATTTCATGTTACAACAAAATACATAGCACTGTCACTTCCATTACGGGAAATATCTGATTGTAACAAAAGTTTTCTGACAAAAAATGTTCTCAATAAAGTTAGGAAGAAAAACAAAATGAAAGCAGTACCTGAAGTGCAGGTAGTAATCACCATCCAAATCTATCATCCGCAAATGTTTAGATAGTTTTCGAAAACTTTCAAAACACAACTGGTGGCCATGAGTTTAAAAACAGATCAACCTCATTTCAGGAATCCTGTGCAGAATGGAAGGTAGCACAGCAAGATGTAGCTGGTTGTGTGAAAAAAGGTAGGAAGTGCAAAGGAGCGATGTCAGGGCTATATGATGGCTGTGGCAAAAAATCCCATTTGAATTCATACAGAGTCCAGCAGGTGAATGCATACACATGTTGTCTTCATTATCTTGATGGGACATTAACATTTTGTGCCAAAACTCAGTTCGACGTTTCTCCTTGATAGCAGCATCAACACAGACTAGCATCTCACTGTAAACCTCCTTGTCAAGTTTTTTTTTTTTTTTAAACCTTTTTCCAGCTATTCTTTATGGATAGTACCACGGGTAAAAAGTATGATCTTTTTGTTAGTTAAATTGTGCTCTGTGACACTGCGAACGGGCCCACTAGGTGGAGACACACCCCCTTTTGGCTTGTGTTGTTGAATTAAATCCACTTTTCATTACAAGTGACAATCCAGTACAGTCAAAAGTCGTTAATCCGGACTCGTCGGGACTTCGGCGATTCCGAATTATCGATTTTTCCGGATTATAGATCATCAGTTTATATTGCATAAGATGGCATGCAGAAATTCTAAAATTAAAAATATGAAACCGTAATTTATGAAATAAAGAACAATTATGATCTAAAGGGTATCAAAATTTACAAAAAAAAAAAAAAAAAAAAAAAAAAAAAAGCTTAATATTTATTTGTTTACTTTATTAAACATTTCTTTCAATGTAAGTTGTTTAAGTTGCTTCGTTTTATGTGATAATACTTTCTCTTTAATTCTATAAACAGACATAATTTTTTGTTCACTTACAAAGTTCCGCTGTTCAAGTCCCGTTAATTGCTGTGCCGAGAATACCGACTAACTTGTCAATCGAAATTTTTTCGTTTTCACTGACCTCTCTGTCACATTCTTCATGTCTTTATCCATTTTTTGCAGCAATTCCACTTTTTGTTTGATGGACATCGAAACATACTTTCGTTCTGTACGATCCTTTGGGAGCTCCAGAATCAAAAATTCTATTTGACATAATCGAAAGTTCAAGTTTACTTTTATAGTATTGCTCTTACAGCCTGCAAAAAATAATAAGCCGGATCCAATTCGAAAATTAAGGAACAACGCAATCATCAACATTAACTGAAATAGATAATTAGATAATTTTAGTTTACACCATCCGTTATACATAAAACGCGCACGCAAAAACGTATTCTGCGCTTGCGCACACGCAAATGTGCAGTCGCAAGAGGTCTTACGCGCACGCGTAAACGCCTATGCGTATGTGTCAACGCAGCGCATGCGCAGAACGTTTTTAAGCTTTGAGGTCCGGATTATAGATCATTCCGAATTATGGGTGTCCGAATTAACGACTTTTGACTGTACAAAATTTTGTCTTTGTGTTAATATTCGAGCAGATTAGTACAGGCCCGAACACATCTGTCCTTATCTGTTTGAGTTAGCTTGTGCGGCACCCAGCGATTCAGCTTGCATATGAAGTTTATAAAATGCAAAGTGTGACTAATGGACATGGCAGCTATAACTCTTTAGCAAACTTTTGAATGGGCACATACTGATCATTTTCAAGTACTCGCAGGCAGGCCTCATCAACATCAGTAGGTTATCCAGAGTGCTCTGGTCCTTGAATGTCATAGTCCTTGTTTTTGAACTTTCGGTACCAAACCTTCACAGTGTCATATGATATGACATTAGTACCTAAAACTGTATACATGATTTTGTGATTCTATAGTCGACTTTGCAAGAGGGTTAGAAGTAAATGATGGTTCTAATCTGGTAGAATGATAGCTCCATTTCAGACACCTTGTACCTCACTGCAACAATATTTTTTTTTACAAATATTATAACACAGTGTTCTAAAGTAAGTCTCTTTCTTTAAAATAGCAGAACTCATTCGACAGAAAATGATTAAACACGGCAATGTGAATTGTTTCCGCAGACAATATTTGCAGTGGCAGCAAACGTTCGTTGAAACCCGATATTTATAAAACGCCAAGCACAAGCAATCGAGTGAGAAAATATACAGCTAAACTGTTTTGTAGAAATGAAAAAAAAAAAAAAAAAAAAAAAAAAGCAAAGGCTTTAAAATTTTGAGTGTTGGAAGAACTGGAATTAATGTCATTAACTAAATAAAGAAGGTTATTTCTTTTAACATTAAAATTTTCAAGAAAATGAAGAAGCTTTCGGGATGTTTTTTGAGTAATCAATGATAAGTGAAAAAAATGTCTGAAAGATAAATTTCCCTAACGAATCCGAACACTTTAGCGACTCATAAGGGGGTAAAATAGAACCTCAACAAAGTTATTACAATTAAGATACAATAAACAAATATTAATTTAAAAGTCAAACAACAAAAATCAGTGTTATATTTTCAAATTTTCACAGAACTAGTTTCGAAGGTTTTACCAAACCATCATCCTCAGCTCCAAAAGCGCAATGAATGAGATAAGAAAAGAAAAGAAAGCCTGGATACGAGATAAACTACTGGCACCATCTGTTGATGAAACCAAAACTAAAACATAATTTCTTTAAAGGCTGAAGGCAAAGATGGATTGGAATTAGGGTTGTTAACTAGAACAGAAAGATTTTTTTTTGAATGTGAAATGCCTCTAGAAAATCCAGTTCACCAATGGAAGATGTTTTTTGAATAATTTTGGCAGCAGAAAAATTGAAAGTCTGATTTACGTTGTTGGGCAAGAGAAGACTTCTGTGTTTCCTTTTTTCTAACATATGCCTCATGTTCCTTAACGCGAAATTTTAAGGCTTTCTTAGTTTGGCCAAACTGGCACACTTGGTTTTAGTAAATTTAAACCACACTGGCAAGGTATCCTGTAAATACCCCAGGAATTCATATCCTGAATAGGGTCTTTGAGTATGGAACTCAGAATCTTATTGATGGGAGAATAAACAACCCGAAAGTTAAATTTCTGCAAAATATGTGCAACTTTATAGCTAATTCATGGAAAGAAGGGAATGACAACAGAATTTTTATAATCTCCTAAAACAAGAGTGTCCCTTTTGGTGTGTTGAGATGAGGATTTTTTAACTGCTTGATTAATAATGTTGGATGAAAAACCCCTGTCAATAGCTATTGCTTTTAAATAATTTAGTTCTTCATCAAGGGAGTTTAGAGGAGCAAACTTGAAAAGCACGGAAAACATAGGAATAAAATGAAGCTAACCTTTGTTTAGTCGGATGACATGGTTTAAAGTGTGGTGAAAGGCAAACCGATGAAGGTTTACGGTAAACCATAGTACTGAAGTTGGATGTGTTACGTGTGACCAGAATGTCGAGAAACGGAAGAGAATTGCAAGTCTCAAGTTCAAAAGTGAACTGAATAGCAGGAGCAATGGAATTCATTGTTAAAAACTTTATTTAAATCATCTTTATTACCTTCAAACAGGGTAAAAGTATCGTCTACGTAGCAGAACCATACCGGGAAGTTTAAAGTTTCAAACAATTTTGATTCATAATAATGCATGTAGATATCAGCCTGGATGGTGCATGTAGATATCAGCCTGGATGGCACATGTACATATCAGCCATGAGGGGGGTTTCCATGGCTAGTCTGTCAATTTGCTTGTAATATTTATTTTGGAAAACAAACTGCGTTTGTTTCAAACAGAGTTGAGTGAGAGAAATTAGCTCATCAATTACGATGCAAGAGAAATTAAATTCGTGAAGTCTGCTTTCTAGACATCTTAATGCACCCTCCACTGGAACATTACTGAATAATGATTTTACATCAAAAGAAACCATGAGTAAATTTCTAGGAGAAATGCTTTTAACCTTTTTTTTAAACGTAACTCTATTGAATCTTTTATGGTGTAAATGTTATTGTCTAATAGAATTGAAAATCTAGAAACTAAATAATGCTTTTTACATTTACTTAAAGCATTCGCTTATCCCATCTGTCGCAAATTGTGCCAGATTATATGCTCTTCCCAAAATTCATAAAAGTGGTATTTCTTTCTGCCCTATTGTATCAAATTTAGGTACTGTCATATATCTGTTAGCTAACTATTTAGTTTCTAGATTTTCAACTCTATTAGACAATAACATTTACACCATAAAAGATTCAATAGAGTTACATTTAAAAAAAGGTTAAAAGCATTTCTCCTAGAAATTTACTCATGGTTTCTTTTGATGTAAAATCATTATTCAGTAATGTTCCAGTGGAGGGTGCATTAAGATGTCTAGAAAGCAGACTTCGCGAATTTAATTTCTCTTGCATCGAAATTGATGAGCTAATTTCTCTTACTCAACTCTGAAACAAATGCAGTTTGTTTTCCAAAATAAATATTACAAGCAAATTGACGGATTAGCCATGGAAACCCCCCTCAGTCCCATCCAGGCTGATATCTACATGCATTATTATGAATCAAAATTGTTTGAAACTTTAAACTTCCCGGTATGGTTCCGCTACGTAGATGATACGTTTACCCTGTTTGAAGGTAATAAAGATGATTTAAATACTTTTAACAATGAATTCCATTGATCCTGCTATTCAGTTCACTTTTGAACTTGAGACTTGCAATTCTCTTCCTTTTCTCGACATTCTGGTCACATGTAAGACATCAAACTTCAGTACTACGGTTTATCGTAAGCCTTCATCGGTTTGCCTTCCACCATACACTTCAAATCACGTCATTCCTACTAAACAAACGTTAGCTTCATTTTATTCCTATGTTTTCCGTGCTTTTCAAGTTTGCTCCTCTAAACTCCCTTGATGAAGAACTAAATTATTTAAAAGCAATAGCTATTGACAGGGGCTTTTCACCCAACATTATTAATTAAGCAGTTAAAAAATTCTCATCTAAACACACTAAAAGGGACACTCTTGTTTTAGGATATTATAAAAATTCTGTTGTCATTTCCTTCTTTCCATCAATTAGCTATAAAGTTGCACATATTTTGCAGAAATTTAACTTTCGGGTCGTTCATTCTCCCATCAATAAAATTCCGAGTTCCATACTCAAGCACCCTATTCCAGACATGAATTCCTGGGGTATTTACAGGATACCTTGCCAGTGTGGTTTAAATTTACTAAAACCAAGTGTGCCAGTGTGGCCAAACTATGAGAGCCTTAAAATTTTGCATTAAGGAACCTGAGGCATATATTAGAAAAAAGAAAACACAAAAGTCTTCTGTTGCTCAACATTGTTGCTCCGAAAATCACACTTTCAATTTTTCTGCTGCCAAAATTATTCAAAAAACATCTTCCATTGGTGAACTGGATTTTCTAGAGGCATTTCACATTAAAAAAAATATTTCTGTTGTCCATAATCCGGACTCGTCGGGACTTCGGCGATTCCAGATTATCGGTTTTTCCGGATTATAGATCATCAATTTAAATCTGGTAAGATGGCATGCAGAAATTATAAAATTAAAAATATGAAACTGTAATTTATGAAATAAAGAGAAATTATGATCTAAAGGGTATCAAAATTTACAAAAAAAAAAAAAAGGCTTAATATTTATTTGTTTACTTTATTAAACATTTCTTTCAATGCGCGCATGCGTATAGCATACATTACGCATAGTCGAAATTAGAAAATTCCAACCAGAAAACTATTTGATGTGTATTCGTGATATTTATAATGATGAGGAATTTGATTTAAATCATATCAAAGACGGAGTACATCAAGATGAAATACTACATTTAGTAAGGAATTATAAGCCGAATAAAATAAAAACATCTGCCCTGAAGATAAGGATAGTGCTGACAGATCAACTTCCAGTTCATTGCACGCCGCGATGTTTCCCCTTCCCCGCAGAGCAGCGTGAAATTGATAAAAATTGATAAACAGATTTCGGAATGGTTAGAAAAACAAAGGATGTGCCTTTATCCATTTTTTGCAGCAATTCCACTTTTTTTTCGATGGACATCAAAACATGCTTTCTCTTTATAGATAGATCCTTTGGCAGCTCCAGAATCGGAAATTCTATTCGATATAATCGAAAGTTCAAGCTTACTTTCATAAAATTGCTCTAACAGTCTGCAAAAAATAATAAGCCGGATCCAATTCGAAGAGTAAGGAAGAATGCTATCTGCAACATTAACTGAAATAGATAATTTTAGCTTATACCGTCCGTTATACATTAAACGCGCATGCGTAAACGTATTATGCACATGCGCACACCCCTATGCACATGCGTGAACGCATTATGCATTGACGCATGCGCAGAAAGTTTTTAGCTTTGTGGTCCGGATTATAGATTATTCTGGATTATGGGTGTCCAGATTAACGACTTATGACTGTAGTTAACGACCCTAATTCCAATCCATCTTTGCCTTCAGGTTTTAAAGAAATTATGTTTTAGTTCTGGTTTTATCAACAGATGGCACCAGTAGCTTTGTCTCCTGTTCAGGCTTTCTTTCGTTTTCTAATCATTATATCTTATCTTGTTCATTTGCGCTTTTGCAGCTGAGGATGATGTTTTGGTAAAACCATCGAAACTAGTCCTGTGAAAATTTGAAAACATAACGCTGATTTTTGCTGTTTGACTTCTAAATTAAATTTATTACAGTTGTTTCTCATAGCAGCTATACTGTCTTTTATGATGTAGGAAAGATATAAATTTTTAAAGATCTTTTTATTTATAATCACAGGAGAAAACCGACTTCAAATACAAAGGGGCCTTGGTTTGCAAGCATAGTTCATTATAGAAATGTGTTTGTAATCCAAAGCACTTGTACATTAAAGCAGATTTACACATTAGAAATAACAGGAACTTGATAAATGTAAAATAAAATGTAAAAATTCAAAATTTTATTTTTGAAAAGGATTGTGGCCAACTAATAGAACCACTTACTTGTTTGCTCAGTGAAATCTTTCCTTTTATGTGATTTAAATAATGAATCTACCCAATAAGAAATGCTTTTGACTTTTTTTTTTTTTTTTTTAATTTCTTGGAAGTGTGACTTTGCATTATTGTTAAACAGGTTTATCATTTGAACTACTGCAATTTTGCATCCTATCTATCAATTATACTCTCTCTTTATCTCATTTGAAATGGCATTATTTTTATTATTTCAAACTTTTGTTGCTGTATTGTAAGTATAAACTTATGTAATGTAATGATTGCCATAGTGATAAATATTATAATTTTTAGTTTTTAGTATGGAGTGATAATGAGAAACACAAAAATAAAGCAATAAGAAAAAGCATTTCGCTGGAAACTAAAACGGAAGTCATTGGAAGATTAAATAGTGGTGAACACGAATGTTGAATTGAACTTATTAGCTTCAACAATAAGGACAATTTCCAAGAATAAAGAAAAAACAAGTGTCATCAGCAATGACAACTACAAAAATGTCTGCAACTAGAATAACCCGTTCTAGAACTAATACGATAAAGGAGATGGGAAAATGACGTTCTATACAGACTGACAACTAAACTGAAAGCAATATGTCATTAAGGCAAGCTATTAAAATAGAAAAAGCAAGAATTTTTAATCACATTCAGATTGAAACAGGTGACACAACTGAAACTTTTGTTGCAAGTTGAGGATGGTTTAATAGATTTAAACATTGAAATAATCTTCATAATGTACAGAATACAGGAGAAGCAGCAAATGAAATATAAAAGCGGCGGCTGAATTCTCAGCAACATTAAAAACAATAATTGAACCAGGAAACTATCCTCCAGAATTAATTTTTAACGTCAATGAAATGGGCCTATTTTGGAAAACAATGCCGAAACATACATATCTATCCCGTGAAGAAAAACATGCACCAGAATTTAAAACTGTAAAAAATCACTTAACACTTCTCCTGGGTGCTAATACCAATGGAGACTTCAAATTAAAGCCACTTTTTGTTTATCATTCCCAAAACCCAAGAGCGGTGAAAGGAATATCAAAATCAACTTTACCTGTAGTTTGGGAATCCAATAAAAAATAATAGATGACTATGAAATTTTTCCAGAGATGGTTCATTGAAAATTTTTGCCCGTCTGTTAAATGCTATTGTAAAATCAAAAACTTGAACCAAAAGTGCTACTTTTAATGGACTCCACACAATGAATTTATCTGACTTAATAACAAGCATTCCAGTCGAAGTGGTTTTCTTGCCGCCTAACACAACTGCATTAATCCAACCGATGGATCAAGGTGTTATATCAAATTTCAAAGGTTATTTATTATGTGCAGCAAACATTTAGACAAATGTTTGAAAAACCAGATGGAGTTGATAAAAATCAATAAGAGATTTTTGGAGGAACTTTAATATCATGGATGCTATAAAAACCTAAATCTTTCCTGGAATGAGTTTACAAGAAAATGTATGAAAGAAGTGTGAAAAAACATTTGCCAAGATTTAACTCTTTAAAACTCAAAGCCTTCACTAACCTGTATGTTAAAATACCGAACCGCCCAAAATGGTTTTCGAGAGCCACAGCAATTTCCTTTCCTCCCTATTCATTAACGCACAAAGAAGAGTGAAGGTTTCAAATGACATCCTTTCTACTTCTAATAAATAATAAATCCTTTTAGGACAAAGCTGTCTGCAATAAACTGATACAATGTATTTGGAGAAACTGCACCTGCTAATGCATATCTTAGAGGAGGGAAGACAACATCGAAAATTTACGCCGTTTGGGGCGGTTTTGATAATTTGAATGAAGGGATGTCTGGGCCAATATGGTCTTCCAAAGAGTTAAACAAGGACGGTGACACTAGAGATTTTGAATATGAACGAAATAGTGGAATTAGCAAAACAAACAGGTTTAGGTGAAGTAAATGGGAAAGATCTCGAAGGAATTTTGCATGAAACAGCAGAGTCTTCCTAATGATGAGTTCAAGGAATTAGTAGATCAAAAAGAACACAAAAATATTAAAAAAAAGTGATTCTGATGAAGAGGGGAAAAAAAAACTTTCAAAGACATTTCTAAAAACCAGTTTAGCTTCCATAACTGAAATTATGGACTTATTTATTGAAAGTGACGCAGATTTTGATAGCAGTTCCGAGTCAAGATGGGGGGTGGGGTGGGGGTATGTGTGTATATATTATGGATGCAATGTCACCTTATTGACAACTTCTTACAAAGCACAAAGAAAAATGCAAATGACATTTGATACCTTCTTGATACAAAAACATAAAATTTGAAATGAAGAAAAATCTGAATGATCCAAAATATTAAATGGTGACTTAAAATTTTATTAATTCCCATATATCCATTTGCTATGTTTCAATATTTGTAAGAAATAAGTTTTCATTTTGTATTGTTATAAAAAATTAATGAACTTGATACTTGAAAATTTTTTAAATTTTATACCCATTAGTTAACCCCATTATTTTTTTACATGATGAGATGACCTTGTTTAATGCTACTTCATATAATGCTCTACTTTGATGGAATGTAATCCTGCGTTAAACAGGGTTTCACTGTATTTGTATGTAAACATACATATAAGTATATTTGCAGTTGGTTTGAGAGGCTCATACCATATACGAATACACTTGCAGCTACACCCTGGCATAACAATACGGAACTATTATGAAGTTTAGGACTTTTGAATAAAAAAAAAAGTTCATAAAAGAACTGATACCTTTAGGCTAAGGCCCCACTTTGAAAGTCTGATGAATGAGGAGGAAGTTCCACAAAGGTGTTGGCAATATTATGTTAGAGCATCACTATATAGGTATCCCAGTTTTAATGCTTATAATGTTTGAAATGCTTTTCTTTCTTAATTATAATTTTAAGTATTTCAAACAGGTGGAAAAACTAGAAAATATAATTTTTATTGACAGCAATCTTTAAAACTTATGTGCTGACAGTCTAGAATGTTTTGTCCAAATATGCAAACTTGGGTATGCCCAACAGGCTTGAATAATTGCAATGCCTTCACAGTAAAGTCCTGTTACTTAGATGCTGAGATTTTTATAAAAATTGGCCAGTGTTAGCCATGATAAAATTGCCTCAGCATAAGGGTACCCACACTTTCATGAGATTTTAACTTGAAAAAAGCCATTACAAATAGCAGAGGTGCTGGCTCCATTATCTAGGGACACCACTGTGCAAATAAGGATTTTGTTTGCTTTATTAATATGAGCACCGAACTTCTTGTATAGCAGTGCCTTCGTATAACAGTACTGGTATCTTTACAGTGACTGTATTTTTCAAGTTAAAAATTGGCTATAAAGATGCCTAAGTCAGCACTGTTCCACAAACATCAAGCAGAAAGATGATTACATATTCTTTGGTGCTGAGTAATTGGTTAAACTAAATGTTCTGTATTCTGAAGTATATTTCACTCTTTTTACTTCAAATGCATTTAATGCGATCCCTCTGAAGCTGCAGTAAATCCAAAGTTTTCTATTTCAATTATAATTTGAGAGACAGAAAAAACCAGATCATATAAAACTATGTTTTGATTATTCTCATTTCAATGCATATTAAAAATCATACAAATGACTATTTCATTAAAGAAACACAAAATACATCTTAGAACTCACTTTTGTAAATGCAGTGATTATATGCTTCTTATCAGATACATCAACTAGTGTCACATCTTCTGATTCAGAAGGTGGTTTAACTTCTATTGGCAGATTGAAGTTACAACGAAAATATATATTGAAATTATAATGTCCAGGATAATTTGTATGAAGTATGAATTTTTTCACCCTATGGCTTTTGGCATCAAAAAGAACATCCTAAAAAATTGAAGTTATTAGTAATATTACAAACATATTTATATCGAAATAACAAAAAGTATTTAAAAAAATGCAAAATTACTTTTTTGCACAATAATGGCAATTCATTTCTGATTTTTAGATTACTACAATCAGTTGACTTTATTTTGACAACTAACTCAGATAATGTATGCATGCAAGATAATTTGAATTTATAACAGTCCCTTAAGTTTCCTTTCCCTAAAAACAGTAACACACTTATAATAAATCTCTCTCTAGCACATCATTTCAAATTAATTCCTGTTACATGATTCCTATGCAATGCTCATAAGGCATGTACTTACATAATACAGAAGTCAGTCAATAACAATGTTAAATTTGACAAATCAAAACATAAATCAGTCAATAAAATTAAAATGGAAGTTTAACTTCACTATTTTTAACACTTTTTGTTGTCTACACTCTCCTGCCTCTTTATTATTAAACATCACTTTCTTCACACTTAACTATATAGCATGCCATTTGCAGCTTCTCTTTCATACTAAAAGTTAAAAACTGTAAAAATATGAACATTTGCCTTATCAAAAAACAGGTGTACCTTTTTCAGTGCTTAATCTGCTTCAGTATGTGAATTGTGTTTGGATGAAGATTATAATTTGGAAGCATGTGCATTTATTAGAAGAAAAGCACTAAATTTTTATATTCATTTTCTAAGTCAGCTACTTCTGCTAGTCCAGCATCACTACAACGCCATCATAGAATAAATACAGTCAAAAGTCTTTAATCCGGACTCGTCGGGACTTCGGCGATTCCGGTTTATCGATTTTTCCGGATTATAGATCATCAGTTTAAATCTGGTAAGATGGCATGCAGAAATTATAAAACTAAAAATATGAAACCGTAATTTATAAAATAATGAGCAATTATGATCTAAAGGGTATCCAAATTTACCAAAAAAGAAGTCTAATATTTATTTGTTTACTTTATTAAACATTTCTTTTAACGTGCGGATGCGTAAAGCATACCTTACTCATAGCCGAAATTAGAAAATTGCAACCAGAAAACTATGTGATTTGTATTCGTGATATTTATAATGACGAGGAATTTGATTTAAATCATATCAAAGACGGAGTACATCGAAATTAAATACTACATTTAGTAAGGAATTATAAGCCGACTAAAATAAAAACATCTGCCCTGAAGATAACGATAGTGTTGACAGATCAACTTCCAGTTCATTGGGCGCCGCGACGTGCCCCCCCGCAGAGCAGCGTGAAATTGATAAACAGATTTCGGAACGGTTAGATAAACAAAGGATATGCTTTTATCCATTTTTGTAGCAATTCGTTTTTTGTTTGATGGACATCGAAACATACTTTCGTTTTCTAGATCCTTTGGGAGCTCCAGCATCGGAAATTCTATTTGACATAATCGAAAGTTCAAGCTTACTTTTAGAAAATTGCTCTTACAGTCTGCAAAAAATAATAAGCCGGATCCAATTTGAAGATTAAGGAACAACGCAATTATCAACATTAACTGAAATAGATAATTAGATAATTTTAGCTTATACCGTCCGTTATACATTAAACGCGCACGCGAAAACGTATTCTGCACTTGCGCAGATGCATATGCGCAGTCGTAAATGTCTTGCGCGCACGAGTAAAACGCCTATGTGCATGCGCAGAAAGATTTTAGCTTTGAGGTCCGGATTATAGATCATTACGGATTACGGGTGTCCGAATTAATGACTTTTGACTGTAATAGTATATATGCAATAAACTTTAAAATCATTGTGATTAGCCTTATATTAAAATGCTTGCAAAAGAAAAACAGTGTGGCGATACTAAAGGAACTTGTCTTCATTACTCGCCAATCGTGTGCCCGAATCTCTAACTGTAACTGAGAGTTTTGGGATGCGCTAAAATCATTTTACGTTCTGTCGCGGTCGCGCTCGGTCGTATTTGTGCACTGATGCAAATATCTTCAATGTTAATGTAATGAGTAGTTATGTGGTAATTATTGTTATTAAATGTTTATTATTTGAAGTCAGCTATCTCTATGTGTGTTAATCCATCATACAATTGTGCTTGAATGAAGATTATAATCTGGAAGCATGTGCATTTATTAGAAGAAAAAGCACTAGATTTTTATATTTATTTTCTAAGTCAGCTACTTCTGCTAGTCCAGCATCACTACAATGCCATCATAGAATAAATAATAGCATGTATGCAATAAACCTTAAAAACATAGCCAGGCCTCTACAAATATTAATTGTCGTATTCTGCACACTGGTGACCTATGCACGTGTTTTTTAATTGGAATGAATCCGAGCTATTTCAAGAAAAGAGGAGAATTTCTTCTATTATAGTGTTTGGTGGTCATGCATAAAATTCATCTCAGTGCATGTTTTTGTGTTACAGTGCGTCTTGGATTACTTCAATATATTCGTCAATGATTAGGTTCCAGCAACACACGACTGGATAAGTTTTGTGCATCAAGGTGTTTTTGTGAAATTTTGCACCAGTTATTTCCACAAAATTAATAGTATATGTGTGCATTTGTCAAGTGGGTGAGTTTTATTTTTCTTATGTATCTATCATGCTGCAGATCATTTGAACCCAGGTCCTAACATCAATTACTTATTGCTTCACATGCCCTGCAAATGCATTTCTGAACTGCAACATTTTTCCAACTGTGTTTTTTTATATGTATTATTAAAATGTCTACTAGTGATGCCCCAACCACTAATGACAAGCAAATGGCTCATGTTGCTGTAAAACTCGCCGCATTTTGCTGTAATGATCCCAATCTTTGTTTTTTTCCAATTAGATGCCCAATTCAAGCTTCGAGGTATAATACGTGATGACAAGAAATTTTATACCATAATTCCTGCCCTCGACACCGAAATTCTACAATTAGTCCGCGAAGTAGTTCTGAAACCATCCTCGGATAACAAATATGAGGAATTGAAAAATAAATTAATTTAAGTGAGGAGTCTGAAAATACCAAACTAACGTAGCTGTTGCAAGATTTGCAACTTGGTTATATGCACCCATCCCAGTTATTGTCAAAAATGCAGGAACTTGCAGGTGACACTTTTAAATTGAATGTTTTACAATCGTGGCTCATCCGTCTCCCGAGCAATATCCAGGCTATTCTTGCTACTAGTAACGAGAATCTCTCCCAGACGGCAGACAAAATCCATGATGTTTTTCAGCCACAAGCAATTAATCAAGTACAGCATCCCAGTGTTGATATTTCATTGCTCCAGCAACAAATCCAGGAATTATCATTACAGGTTGCAGCTTTACAGACACAATCTCAGTATCACCTGTGTGGCAGATCAAAGTCAAGGAACCAACATAATAGGAACTACCAATGCACACAGTCCAGTGAGAAAAAAGAAATTTGTTCCCATCAATCATGATTTGGTGATAAAGTGCGTAAGTGTAAGCCTCCATGCACATTCCAACAAACCTCTTTAAACTAAGTGGGACATCGCTCGAAGCCACGAGTGGCCAGAGCATTAGTTGATTATTTGTAACTGCTAAATTGTCAGACAGGCGCTTTCTTGTCGATACAGGTGCAGAAATTTCAGTCGTACCTCTCTCTTTTGTCAAATCAAAACATCCGCCAGGAAAATTAAACTTATTTGCAGCTAATCAATCAAAAATTGCAACATTTGGAGAGATATTAACATCTTTAGACTTAGGTTTGCATCACAAATTTCAATGGCCTATTTTTGCACCCAATAATTGATGCTGACTTTCTGCAAAAATTTTCTCTTTTGGTCGACATTAAAAATTGACGCTTACTCGACTCAATCACACAATTGTCTGCTATAGGTGGTATTGGAAATGCCACTAATTTTGGAATTAAATTAATTGCCGGTAATTCTCCTTTCCACAAACTACTTGAGCAGTATCCTAATGTCATCCGCTCGGTAGCCAGATAACTGACCAAGGTATTTTGCATCACATAGAGAGAGAGACCACTGGACCACCAATATTTGCTCCAAAGAAAGGCAATTCCCTCCTGAGAAATTAAGTGCCGCAAAAGAAGAATTTAAATATATGCTTGGACAGGGTATTTGTTGGTCCTCAAAAAGTTCTAGGGCCAGTCCACTACACATGGTTCCCAAGAAAAATGGTGACTGGCATTCTTGTGGGGACTACCGATTTCTTAAAGCAGTTACTTTGCCTAACAACTATCCAGTTTCTTATATTCAGGACTACATGCAAGTTTTGGAAGGCAAAAAAAAGTGTTTTCTCCTACGTTACATCCTCCTCTAACTCCACCTTACACTGGTCCTCATGTCATTGTTAAACGAATGGACAAAAATTTTATTATTAAGGTAAATAACAAAAACATTACAGTTCAATCGATATCTTAAAACCAGCATATATGTTGTCGGAACGTATAGATGCACCTGTAATTCCTCAGATTCCACAGCAAAAAGTCTGCATAGACTCAAACATTGCTCCAAAACAAGTAATTACTCACACTGGATGTCGTGTTCATGTTCCCAAAAAACTTATCACTGTAATATCATTGAATTTTTTCTCTTGTGGTCGCCTGCAAAAGTTATAGTATATAACTATTTGGATTCATTTCTTTTGCATACATTTGGGAGCTGCTTAAAATTCCTATTTTATTATATTTTCATTATTTTTGTTTAATTATGATGTGTATTGTATTGTGACATATTTCAAATAGAAATTTAAGTATATTATTATTACTCGTATACTGCTATTCATTTAATTTGTTTTACTTGTTTTTTGTACATACATTTTAAAGTGTAACTTTTATTTGATTTTTATGTGTAATTATGGCAAAGCCTCGAGGGCTATCTGCCTAAGGAGAGGAATGCCTTCGTGGAGGACTTTCTAAGAGAAACTGGCTCGTATACACGTTACACATGGGGAAAACCACGAAAACACCCATGCAGCCAGCCCGTTCGCGGGATTCGAACCTCGGACCGAACTACCAGTGTTCAGCGACTTTACCGCTCGGCCGCTGGTGGGCCTAACTTTCATTTGAATGTGTATATCTTAAAATTGAAATTTTGCAATCAACCCCTTTTGTGTGTCACTGTCAGCATACTTTGTGGCAGTCTTATGTTCAGTTGCGTGCACCACCAAATGACAGTCATGTTGTTTTCGTAATTATCGCAGGCACAACCAACAAACTCACACATATTGCCCTTAGCTCGAGTGTAAGAATGTTTATGTATTCGTGTAGAAGTTTCCCATTGTGTTAATGAAGTTGTGTTTTAGCAATGTGGAATCATGTCCAGCGAGCATAACTGGCACCCAGAGCAAAATACCTTTTTGGCACTCCTGCCCCGAAAACAACACAGTGATATGACGAAAATCTTGTTTGGAGACCATTTGGCGCCCTTGGCATCATACACCCCTTGCCCCCCTCGCTATGCCACTGGTCATGTCTTTTAGAATATTTATCAAGCCATGACTTTCAAACCGTAAACTCTCTTCATAACATCAGTGTTCAGTTTTAACAGGATAGCATACTTAATTTATTTTTATTTTTTTTGTCTTTTCACTTTTTTATTAACACTTACAGACACATAAAATTCAACAGAAAAATCACAAAAATTTTTAACCCCTTTGTGATGGTATTTTGCTGAACTAAAAACCCTCCGCATATATGACGGGTGTGTCATATATGCAATCAGCCCCAAATGTCACTAGCAGCCGGGTGATGCACTGGTGCATCGCACAATGCATTGCACTGCCGTAACACATCTCCAAGGTTAGTTGTACTAAGCGGCATGCCATCTGGTAAGAGGATTAGTTGCTGATGCATATGTGATGCACCTGTCCTGAAGGGATTAAAGTTACGTTTAGAACTCTTAATACAGCATTAAGAGTTGTTCATTTAATTTTTTTCAATCTTGTCAATGAATTTTCAAAGCATTTCATGATCTTTATTACATGAAACTGTCACTGAACATTTACACTACAAAAAACTGTTCATGTAGGGTACCAAAAGCACAAAAAAATGTTCAACTACAGAAAAGCATGGGAGCAGCCTCAGAGTTTTTGCAGCCTTATGGGACTGAATAAAATGACTTCATGGAAAGGATTGTCACAGGCAATGAAACATGTATTAGTTATGAGACAACTAAAATGACATGAGTCACTGGAATTGCAGCATACTGGTTCCCACGAAACCCAAGAAAGCAAAATTACCTCTTTCTTTAAGAAACATCATGTGCATCATGTTTTAGGACTGTCAAGGAATTTTGCTAATAAACTGGATAGAACGAAGCACAAAATCAGTGCTACTGCTTACTGCAAGGCATGAAGAGGTAATGGTACATAATACAAAACAAAAGGTGTAGACTGCTGACTTCTGGTATTATATTCCTGCATGGCAGTTCATGACCGCATACTACATGCATGACATTAATCTGCTTGATTCATATTACTGGGAGTAATTCTGTCACCCTCATTATAGTCCACAGCTAGTTCCATCTGATTTCCATTTGTTTTCTCATCTCAAATAATTTTTCAGCCAGCATTTTGCAAGTGATGATGAGATCAAGATAAACCTTCAGAACTGGTTCAAGTTCTAGGCTCTCGAATTCTACGAAACGGGTATGTTGCAGTTAGTGCCAAGGTATGACACATGCTTTTATTTAAATGGTGAATATGCCAAAAGGTAAATTAAGATGTAGATTTTTCTGTATTAAAATGTAAATAAAAACAAACTGTTAATCTTTTTTTAAAAATTATTTACTTCCTGGACTTCCTTACTTTGTACATTTAGATTAATTTGTAATAATATCAATGTAGCATTATTAAAAAATTGATCTACTCCTGTTTTGCTTCAATATTTTTATTTAACAGACTTCAAGAGAGTTTATTTTTTAATAGACTCCAATATTTAAATTCATACCACAGACTGAAATTTGCAACCTCCAATTGTCATCTTCTTAAAGACAACCATCTCCATAATAAATTAAAATGTCTGGAGCCATTGACCTTAGAGAAGGTTTATGACACATCTAAGGAGATAAATAAAGTATATGCAAATGCTTGAATAGATTATCTGATTACAGGAAATTGCAGTTGTCTGCCTACAGGTAACGATATATTTGTGAAGGATTTTCTATGAGGAATTGCCCTATATTTAGAAATGGCTGACTCAAGCAGCCAGATCATTTAGTCAGTAGATAGGGAATCAAAGGGAAATTGCTCATGTTTCTTAGGATCTTCAACTACCACTCGCCCAAAGCACAGCATTTGAAAATTGCTTAAATACTCCAAATACTTAAATATGCTAAAATACTAAAATAATATGTTTCATATATCTTATCTGCATATACTATTTAAATCTAAAACAAAAAGATGCCATCCAGGCAGTTATAACTTAAGCAAAAGTAAATTTCATATAAAATGGCAATTATATGAAATCATGAAAGAAATACATATTTTATGTAGAAAATTAAATAATTTTTCATTCTACTTTCCTATATTGAATATTTAAGTGAGATACAATAATAAGCTGTAAAAGATGTGAAGTTCACTATCAGAGTCTACGTGGAACAAATTCAAAACAGAGATGCAACATGCTCATGAATACAATCACGTACAGTCAAAAGTCGTTAATTCGGACACCCATAATCCGGACCTCAAAGCTACAAACTTTCTGCGCATGCGTCGCATTGACACATGCACGTAAGACCTTTACGGCTGCGAATTTGCATGTGCATGTGCGCAAAATAAGTTTACGAATGCGCGTTTAATGTATAACGGACTGTATAAGCTAAGCTCTAATTATCTATTTAAGTTAATGTTGCAGATTGCATTGTTCCTTAATCTTCGAATTGGATCCGGCTTATTATTTTTTGCAGACTGTTAGAGCAATTTTATAAAAGTAAGCTCGAACTTTCAATTATGTCAAATAGAATTTCAAATTTATATTTACTAATATGTAACGGATCTACAAAGCAAAAGTATGTTTCGGAGTCCATTAAACAAAAAGTGGAATTGCTGCAAAAAATGGATAAAGGCATATCCTTTGTTTATCTAAACTTTGTTTATCTTTAACACCGCTGCGTGCACGCAATGAATTGGAAGTTGATCTGTCAGCATTATCCTTATCAGGGCAGATGTTTTTATTTTATTTGGCTTATAATTGCTTACTAAATGTAGTATTTCATTTCGATATACTTCGTCTTTGATATGATTTAAATCAAATGCCTCGTCATTATAATTCGCTTCCGATAGCGAAGAAAGTAACAGAGGTTATTGAAAACGGAAAAATTTCGATTGACAAATTAGTCGGTATTCTCGACACAGCAATTATAGGACTTGAACAGCGGAACTTTGTAACTGAACAAGAAATTATGTATGTTTATAGAATTAAAGAGAATGTATTATCACATAAAAAAACGAAGCAACTTAAACAACTTACATTGAAAGAAATGTTTAATAAAGTAAACAAATAAATATTAAGCTTTTTTTTTTTTTTTTTTTTTTTTGTAAATTTTGATACACTTTAGATCATAATTGTTCTTTATTTCGTAAATTACGGTTTCATATTTTTAATTTTATAATTTCTTCATGCCATTTTACCAGATTTAAACTGATGATCTGTAATCTGGAATCGCCGAAGTCCCGACGAGTCCGGATTAACGACTTTTGACTGTATCTAATAATTGTTTTCAATACATGCATCTATAATTATTTTATAACTATACATTACATGTTATTATGTTGTCCAAAAATATGTGCAGAAAGGTAAAATAAGGCAAAAAGTATCTAAAACAGCCCTAGCGATGTTGACGAATCTTCAACAAATATAGGATCTGGTACTGCAGGACAACAAAAAAGGATACATTTCATAATCATTTTTAAGATATATTTTTGATAAATATTACCTAGAAATGATAATTAGATGGGGTTATAAATATACGTACATTATGTAAATTGGAATTCTAACTTTAAATTGCAATAATCTAACTCTACATTTTAATTTGCATATTTCCCGTTTCCATTCCAAAACTAGCAATTGCTTGTAATAAATCTCTCTAACCTGCAACATTAAAAATTAATAGCATTATATGACTTTTTAAAATAAGGGTGATGATGCAGATGGTTTTGTGATCTGAAACTCAGCCAACAATAATTTTAAAGCACTATTGTTCAGCCAATCAAATGATATCAAAACTGAAATAACTCAATATGAACTCAGATTGTGTCTAGAATGCTCCCCACTCGCTTTCTGCTTCTCTTGCTAATTAGATGCTATGGTGCTGCTCTCTTCTAGTGTAATAATATCTAAAAGATTTCTAGGACAAGGCACAATTAGTGTGCCAAGTTATTTGTGGCTGCAAATGGCAACTTAAATAGAAAGGAATATTTAAATTTGCCATGACTGCAAGCTTTTGTTATCACATCTACAAGACTCAATATTTATTACCTTCATTTCAAAACATCACATATATTTATAATCTCATTTGACTGCTTATAACTGAAGTTTTGAATTATTGTGCTTTAACAGAAATGATTTTTCTTAAATAATCTGAAGATTTTAAAACATATTTGTTCCAAATAACAGACAACTAGAATTACATACTGCTATAAAAGGAAGAGTAGAATGTATTTTAAATACAAAACCTTCAAATAGCTAAATGACTAGTCCCTGTTTTTCTCAACAACACTTCAGAGAATAGGGCATGATAGGATTTAATATCCCTCTTCTCTAACCACCACACTATTTCTCAGACTGCTATCACACATTCGTTTGTTTCAGAAGGACAACTGTTTGGAACAATTTTTCTGCTTTGTCACAATAGCCAATTACCACAGATAACGTTGGTGTTAACACAAGGGAAACTTGTTCTCTATTACAAACAAACTAATAGCTTTTCGAAGCCGATAGCTGATTGGCTGAAAATGAACAACTTGCAATTTTTTTGGAAAGAAAGGAAAAAAAATCGCATGTCTTTCTTTCAATAGTAAACCAGGCAGAAAAATTGTTCAAAACCGTTGTTTGTGTGAAACAAATGTGTGTGTGATGTGGGCCAAACAGGCTTCTAGATTGTCAGATTCTAAGTGCCACATTTTACAGTGATGCTACTGTTACAAAGATACAAATATGCATGAATCTTAACAAAATTTTTTGCAGTAGTTTGTCTAAACTTAGCACAACCTTTGCAGTGATTTAATCAAATGTTACATTTTTTCTTATATTAAGAATATAACACATTCTTTTTAAACACATATAACCACAATACCATAACATACTAAAAATATAATCTTATATACATATACATTACATAAATTATTAACTTCATATTTATGATCATCTCTTTGAAATGGAAACTCGGAAATGCTAATTCTTAAGAAGACTGAAAAAACTATTAAAAACTTTTAATAAACTTAGAAGTTGTTTAAAACTTGTATTCCGATTCCTACGCATATAGATAGAATTATTATAGTGGTATTATACATATAAAATTGGGATAACCAAAAATAAGTTAATCTACCTCTGAATTTTAATAAACATTTAATTCTTTTGACCATGCTACTCACCAGTCCTAATGTGAAAAAGTTATAGAAATAATCTGAGCAACTCCATTTCCTATATCTGTGGGAATTAGGAGAGTGAATTTTCATTTTATCCTCAGATTTATAAAAGACTTTACTTGGAGAACCTAATGCACTAGTAACATCCTAAAAAATAAAATAGTCATATAAACAAAACTTAACACAGCACAGAAGTATTACTTATAGTAACTGTACCACAGGCACTGTAAGTAATACTTATCTCAAGACACAGAGATATAGACACATATATAATAAAGTTTATTCAAAAGGAATGATCCAGCTTTGAATGGCTTCATTTTTTTTTTTTTAAATTCCCAAAGACAGAGTAACAAGCAACGCAAAAAATCTTGTACTGCTTATGAATGTTTTAATTTTATATATATGTAAATTTTACTTTTGAATGGTTATATGGATCTTCCTTTAATTATTAGCTATAATCGGACATATTGTCGCATGTGCTCTGTGGTAGCATCAAAGCCGTTCAGTTCTTCAAACAATTTAGTACATCAAAGGAGTTTGGAGAAGCTAATGCCCTGTGACAGCATCAAAGCAATCAAGCAGGCTTGTAAGAAAAAACCTGCATTAACGTAATATACTAAGCATACTAGAAATTTAATAATTTCAATCACAATTTTTCTAATAATTGTGACAAAAACCAAAGTATAACTTTTAAAACAAATCTGATGTATAAGCTGGTAGCTTATTTTCTAATTATTTTCATATTTTGAATAGAAATATTTCACAACACGTGCTGTTTTATTTTTTCTAAAGGAATAGAATACATAAGGAGTAAAAGCACAGAAAATCTGCTTGCTCTGTTTTCACAAATGATTGCATTATTTTTCATTCAAATGAAAAGCTCTTTACAGCAAAGAATATTATAGCAAAGAAAGCTTTAAATTTATTCCTATTCAGCTGACAATTATAATTAGAAAACAAATTTGGAAACCAGAGAACTTTTTTTTTGTTTTTGTTTTGTTTGTTTTCCCTATTTAAAGAATGGAGAACATACAGCAAAAGCCTATAATATTCAATTACATTTATAAAACAATCATATCAATTATTCAAAATTCTTATTAATTTACTTCAAATATTTTTTCTATTAAAATTCTTTTACTATGTTTATAACAGTACAGAAATCAAATAGTTCTTGAATTTTTCTGAGTTGTAATATGCTGCTCCTGCTGTCATGAAATTTGGTTACTTTTGTCAATATTTAGAAAAACTAAATAAAAGAATACAGAATGATTGCATATGTTATTGTTTCTCACTTTCAATCAGTAGTTGAATTTAGCTGAAAAAAGACAAACTCTTTTAAGAATTTTTACAAAAGCTTTCTTGAGAAACAGAAAAAGAAAACTTAAAAAATAGTATATGAACTTACAAAATTACATAAACCATGGATTTAAAAAGTTTTTATTTTATTTTATTTATTTTGGGTGTGTATTCCTTCCACGCTGTGTTTGAACAGTATCTGACACTCAGGAAAAAAATCTAGAGTACTCTGCTTCCTTTAAATGATTTCCTTTCACAATGCACAAACAAAATTAATGTTTTTATACAAATTTAATGATGTTTAAAAAAATTTGATACCAGAATAATCCCTATTTCATATTTGAATTCAATGGCAAAAATATTCTCAGTATTCACGGGTAGTTTGATACACAAATCAGAAAGTTAAAATTTATTTCTTAGTATAATTGTTGAAACTATATAAGTAACAAAATCTGAGATCTGAACTCATCAATTCTGGATCATTAGCAATTCTGGATTTTATAATTTTTTGGATTTTAGATCACCAATTTAAATCTAGTAAGGTGACATAGAGAAACAATAAAATAAAAAATATGAAATAACGATGCATTTATAATTTTAAGGGAATCAAAATTTACAAAACGTGCTCAATATTTGTTTGTTTCATTAAACATTTATTTTGATGTAAGTTGCTTTTTTTTTTTTTTTTTTTAAACTTTTATACACAGACATAATTTTTTGTTCAGTTGCAAAATTCCACTGTCCAAGTCTTGCAATTGCCATGTCAGGAATTTCTATTAAATCGTCTATTGAAATCTTTTCGTTCTCAATAGCCTCCTTGATACTTTATTCATTACTCGCAACAAATCTTACAGCAGTTCCAGAAATAGAAACTTTTTTCACAAATTCAAATTCTAATTTTCATAAGTTGGTATAATAACAGCTTGCAAAAAATATAACATGCTGGATAAAATTAGAAAGTTAAGGACAACAAAATTTTCTATGTTAACTGAACTTAAATTCCTCACAATCATAGTGTCTTGGATATGGATTTAATACTTACCAGCATTTGCTATACACTTTTGATGACGTATCATGAAATTGGCAACTAATGACATGTCGCTCCTCTAAATTTTGTCTTGCTTCTATAGCGAACTGCATAAGTTAAGTCTGAATTACATGCCTTTAGTTATTTAAATTTTTATGCAGCCAAAAGTCTTTAATCCGGACGTCCATAATCCAGAATGATCTATAATCCGGACCTCAAAGCTACAAACTTTCTGCGCATGTGCATAATACGTTTAAGCATGCTCTTTTAATGTATAACGGACGGTATAAGCTAAGCTAAAATTATCTAATTATCTATTTCAGTTAATGTTGCTGATTGCGTTGTTCCTTAATCTTCTAATTGGAACCGGCTTATTATTTTTTGCAGACTGTTAGAGCAATTTTATGAAAGTAAGCTTGAACTTTCGATTATATCGAATAGAATTTCCGATTCTGGAGCTGCCAAAGGATCTATCTACAAAGAGAAAGCATGTTTCGATGTCCATCAAACAAAAAGTGGAATTGCTGCAAAAAATGGATAAAGGCATATCCTTTGTTTATCTAACCATTCCGAAATCTGTTTATCAATTTCACGCTGCTCTGCGGGGAAGGGGAAACATCGTGGCGCGCAATGAACTGGAAGTTGATCTGTCAGCACTAACCTTATCTTCAGGGCAGATGTTTTTATTTTATTTGGCTTATAATTCCTTACTAAATGTAGTATTTAATCTTGATGTACTCCGTCTTTGATATGATTTAAATCAAATTCCTCGTCATTATAAATATCACGAATACACATCATAAAGTTTTCTGGTTGCAATTTTCTAATTTCAAATATGCATACACATGTGCGCATTAAAAGAAATGTTTAATAAAGTAAACAAATAAATATTAAGCATTTTTTTTTTGTAAATGTTGATACCCTTTAGATCATAATTGCTCTTTATTTCATAAATTACGGTTTCATATTTTTAATTTTATAATTTCTGCATGCCATCTTACCAGATTTAAACTGATGATCTATAATCTAAAAAACCGATAATCCGGGGTCGCCGAAGTCCCGACGAGTCCGGATTAAAGACTTGACTGTATTTATGTCTATTTTCTGCACATTCTTAAGGCTTGTATAATCTCAAATAAATAAATCCTCACATATACATAAGGCTTATCTGTATAATAAATCAGATATTAATTCAAATAACATTAAATGTAATCTTTTGGCCCACAAATATCATTTACAAAATCTTTTTTTGTGTGTATAAAAAAATTTCTCCTTGTCAACACACCCCAGTGGCGTAGCGAGGAGGGGGCAAGGGGGTGCATGATGCCCCAGGCGCTGCTCGTAGAGGGGCGCCAAATGGTCTCCAAACAAGATTTTCCTGAAAATTTCAGTTTTTATTTTGATCGATTTCTGGAAAATATATTTAAAATTAATAACTATTGTAATATAATTAATTATTTATTTTCTTGAGTTTTCTGATAAAATGTGTAATAAAATGTTTGCAGTACATCAACCAAAACATTCTTTCTGATCACTTTATTTCTCCAAAGAAGAGATATATTTTTATTTCTTTAAACGAAATGCTTGTATATCTCCCGCTTTTTATTTTAAAACGATAACACGACCTTGTCCGGAATTTCTCAAACATATTTAATTTTCAAAATCCGATTCCATAGGAAATGACATTTTGGGAAAATCCTAATGCTTCTGCTACAATGGATTGCGTTTGACTCTCATGTAAACGACTGATGGCCTTCCTGGCTACCGATTCAACTAAGTCATCTTGCTGAGACATCGTATATTCACTGCTACGAAGCATTCAACGCTTGTCAATTGTTTTTAATCTCCTATTACAAAAGGAATACTGCAAGTGACTCCTTACTTCTTATCTAAAATGCATAGTTTTCGACGTCACAGACTAAATTTGCATATTCCCAACTTTGTAAACGTTATAATTTTCCTTTATAATCTCTTCTATTTCCTTTTGTTCAAAAAGGTTGTCGATTATATGGTTATTTCATACCGAACCCACAATATTCCCGAATTGTTTTGAGCAGTGAATGTGACTGCATGGCGTTACTCCGCAGTAGAAAAGAAACGGAACCTAAAAGTCCACTACAGATCTATGGAGAAAATGTTTTTCAAAACCTAAGAGGCGCACTTCAAATACTCCTTACTATTTCATTATCAAATGCTAGCTATAAATGTTCGTTCAGCAAATTAAAATAAATTTTCACATATTTACAATCAACGATGGGACAAGATCCCCTAAGTTATCTAGCATTTTTAAGTGTGCAAAGAGAAAAAGTTGAAAGGATCGACTTCAATGAAGTAAATGATAAATTTGCTTCATCCAAGGTACGGCAAATGTATACATAGTAATTAATTGTATACATGTATTATATTATTATTAATAAATATAAGTTCCTGACCAAGTCGAGGTGCACCTGATTGAAGCGAGATGAGGGGAAGTAAAACTTTTTAAGTTGGCTGGTGGTGTGTCTGACAATTTTAGATCTTTGGCACTCCAAGCACGAACATGTCCAGTTGGCTATGTCCTTTCGCATGCTAGGCCATACGAAACATTGCTGTATCAGTTTCCTCGAAGCCTTGATGCCAGGATGTGACAGACGATGTAACTGACTAAAAATGGCATGGCGAAACCCGGAGGGAACATAAGGTTGAAATCTTGAATCCTGAACATTACAATAAAGTGATTTTTCAGGTGACAGCTACATAGGCTGCAACTTGAGATTGGTGGAAGATTTGCTTTTCGAAAGAGGTTTGTATTTCTGAATCCCGGTGTTGTTTATCCACAAGGGCAGCAAAGTTTAATTGGTGAAGGAACAGCTAGTTCTTCAATAGGAGACAAGGTGTCTGCAATATTCTGCGAACCCTCAATATAACGGATATCTGTTGAAAATTGCCCTATGAAGTCTAGGTGTCTCATTTGACCAGGAGAAGCTTTATCTGAACGCTGTTGAAAAGCATACGTTAAGGGGTTTTGATCTGTGAAGATCATGAAAACGCGTCCCTCTAGCATATGTCAAAAATATTTGACAGCTTCATAAGTTCCTAATAACTCGCGATCATAAGTGCTGTATCTGGTTTGTGCTGGTCAGAGTTTTTTAGAAAAATATGAAAGTGGTCTCCATAATTCTTGATCATTCTGTTGTAAAACTACTTCTATACCTGTTGTTGATGCGTAAACGTGTAGAAATATTAGGTTATTTTTTTGGAAGCAGAAGAGATGAAAAATATGCAACGCCTTCGCCGGGAATCGAGCAGCGGACCTCTGGAGTACTGGCGGCCCAGCCTGCAGAACCACTACACCACGAAGGCACGCTAGGAAAGCGGGAGAAATACCTTATATACTCCCCTTTTTAAAGGGCAATTGGGGTTTTAGGGGACCCAATTGCCAAATTCTGGGTGTGCAGAATCCTCATCCAACACCCCTTTTAGTTCGGGCGCCACTGTAGAGACATTAGGATACTTGGAAGCAAGAGAGATTGAAAAATTAGCAACCGTCTTCGCCGGGAATCGAACCGCAGACCTCTGGAGTACCGGCCCAGCGTGCAGACCCACTACACCACGCTAGGAAAGCGGGAGAAATACCTTATAAACGTCCATACTACAAATTTGTTGCCGAAATTAAAACATTCTTTCATTTTTGGAACGCTTCGTGAGATTCTCTGGTCCAGGTTATAACATGTTTATCGTTTTTCTTGCTTCCAACCAAAAAAGAATTTAGAGATGCTTGTATGGTTGCTGCATGAGGTAAGAAACGTCGATAAAATTGAGCATAGCAAGAAATCTTCTTAAGTCCTTCACTGTAGATGGTTCGGGCATATTGTGGATAGCAGTGACTCAGGAAGGGGTCGAACGCCATCGGCGGAAATTTCATGACCAAGAAAGGATACACTTGGTTGGCCATAAACGCATTTGGAAGGATTAAGACTGACACCGTACCTTTGAAAACATTCAAAAACTGTTCTCAAATGTGATAGGTGTTCTTGCTTTGAAGAGGAGGCGATTAAGACGCCATTAAAATAAGATACACAAAAGTCGAGACCGATTAACACCTGATTCATGAAGCGTTAGAACGTTTGAGCAGCACTGCATAATCCGAAACTCAAATAGTCCAAAAGGCGTAATAACTGCAGTTTTTGGAATATCAGCTGTGTTAACGGGCACTTGGTAATACGCCCGCTCAAGATCAAGGGTTGTAAAAATAGTTTATCCCTCTACAATTAGCATACAGTCTTGAATGTGTGGGACTGGGTAAAGATCAGGAATTGTAGCCGCATTCAACAGGCGATAATCGCCACTTACCATTTCGTTTCCGAACTAGATGGAGCGGACTGGCCCATGAACATTCTGAAGGATGGCAAATTCCCTGTTCCATCATGTATTGAAATTCCTCTTTGGCGGCTTTAAGATTGTCTGAAGGTAAGCGTCTTGCTTTAGCGGCAATTGGAGGTCCGTTAGTTTCAATATAATGTAGTACGTCGTGCTTAGGTTCAGAAATACCCATAACTGGGCATGTGATTGTAGAGAATTCTCTGAGAAGTTCATGCCATGGGGAGTTACCCGAAATCACTTTAATGCTCAAATCTTGACTGTTGCGAATTACTCCCGGATAAGTTAAGTTGGTTGTGGAATCTATCAAACGCCGATTCTTAAGACTGACAAGCAAAGAAAATTTTTGTAAAAAGTCAGCTACAATAATAGGACTTGAAACAATAGCAATAATAAATGGCCATTGGAAGTTGTGGCGCAATCCTAAATCGACAGATATCAGGCGTTCACCAAAAGTTTGTATTGTAACTTGGTAAGATGCTTTTGTTCGTAAAAATGTGGTGGAACGACAGAAACATCAGGCCCGGTGTCTACAAGAAACCTTAAGCCCGAATTATTTTCGATGACGAAACAGCGTGCAAAATTTCGTCCGCTGTTGTTCACGACTTCGAGCAACGGTCCTTCTCGTTTCCCTGGTCGTTCTAACGACACGGTGGGCATTGTTTGCCTTGTTTCCAAATTTGCGGTGGTAAAAACAAATACCCGGAGGAGGGCTTTCATAATGTTTCCTCAGTGGTTTCATAATGTGTATTTCGACCACGTGATGTGGAGCGGTTGCGCTGAAAACGTTCAGCTTGGATGGCTACTAACTGAGCAACTTGTTTGGACAAATCATCAATTTGAGCCTGTAACGCCACAATACCTGGACCAGGAGCCTGCGCTGCGTGTATTTGCGCTGGAATGGCTAGCTTGTGAATTTTATCAGTGATTTCGAGAAGATTTTTAAGTGGCTCGCTACTGGCCACTAAAATCGTTTGCATGTTAGATGGGAGTCTATTCATCCATAATGTTTTAAGAATGCTATCCGTTAGGTTACTGGCGGCTAAGTCTGACATTTTAGACAGCAATTGAGAAGGCCTCATATCACCCAACTCTAAATCATGCAACAGCTGCTTGATTTTAACTGCCTCGGATTCTTCATAAACACAAATATTTTTTTTTAAAGTTTTGTATTTGTCCATCGCCGGTGGATTTAAAATTATTTCATGAGCTGATTGCAGTACCTCTGATTCTAATGCGGCAATGGCAGTATAAAATTGAGTTTCGTCGCCAGTAATGTGACTCAATTTAAACTGCGCATCCAAATGAATGAACCATAACAATGGGTCTCGGCAACAAAAAGGAGGTGGCTTAACAACCACTCTCGCCATTTGTGAAGCAGCATCGTTTTCAACCACTTTAGATCAATCAAATATGCACAATAATAATATGTATAGAAAAAAAATCAATATGTATATAGTGACACAGTTTTTTGGTACTTGAAATCAGAAAAATTGGCGGCTCAAATGCAGCTGACGATACATATATCCGTTGAAATTATGACAGAAATATGTTGACTCACCCGAATGTGGCACAATGCTTGAAATCACAGGTGAAATGTCTTACTTGCATCTCATCACACTGGATAACGTACTGTTGCTCAGAATTTTGACATATAAACACCATATTCGTGCAACACTGAAGGTTGCTATTCGTAATAAATACGGATCACCAATTATGGTAGTATAATGAGACAGATCGTTAAATAATAATAAAAATTGAATAGAATAAATATCATTTTATTTTTGGTTGCTATGGGTTACCAGACTGGCCGAGTTGAGTTGTAGTAGGCAAGTAGCCACATATCTATTTATAAGGTATATTAAACTTTTAATTGTTTAAAAATCGTACTTTTTAAAAACACTTATATAAATATGTAAAATAAATAACACGCTTTTAACTAATTCTAGATCGTTGTATGTCTGATTTTTCCGCCGACACAGATGCACTTCCGAATCCAAGGCTAGTGTAGTTAGGTAGTGGCTATTCTTAATATATTTTTGAGTATTTTATGGCAGATTCAGCCTTTTATTATTATTTGCATTATTTTCATATTACGAATATGTTCTATACATTATATTACTGAAAGTTTTTTTGGGGGGGGCACCAAAAAGATTTTTTGCCCTGGGCGCCAGTTATGTTTGCTACGCCACTGACACACCCAAGACTTCACAGCACATTCGCTAAAGTTTGCAAATGTCACCAAACAATGTCAGCATAAAAAGTTACCATGCTATTTGTCATTCAATTATTAATGTATATATAAAAATATATATATGTGGTATCAGTTAGTTCAACACAGCCACCAGAGGGCATCACGTGTGCACCGACAGCTAGAGTGAGGCGAAAGACGATGATGTCAGATAGATGTTGATTCCACGCGAAGGTGGTATCAAAAGAACTCTGCGCGAGTAGGTGCTGAGTAGTTATTTAAATAATTAAAGTCATGCAGAACTGTATTTGTATTTAACCAGCCCGAGAACATGCAACGGTACTGTTATTTAATTCAAATCTGTACCTTTTCTATTATTATACATTAAACGTTTTGTAGCATGGAAGACGTGTGGAAGTGTTATTTACTTAAGGATATTATCTTCAACTCCCCACCCATAGAAAATCTGGGGCTCAGCCAGGATCCGACCAAGAAACAAGCAAGGTAAATTATTTTTCTTCATTAATTTACTATTGTAATCATGAGTGTATTAAATAATATCAGAAAACAAGACTTGAAAATAATCGCAGAAGAATTAAGCCTAACAGTGCCGGCTTAAGCGAAAGTAATCAAAATTAAAACTATCATTGAGAATGCTCGCATTTATAAAAATGATCCTGAATTTGTTTGTGGAATCATTAAATCTGTTGCAGAGGATCAAAAGAACAAAGTGACTGAAGAGAAATTAGAGTGTGAAAGAATTAAGTTAGCTCAGCTTAACCCTTTAACAGTCAAGTTATTTTGATGATTTGGGTGCATAAATTGTCAATTTCTTTTCCTTCAAAAAATGAAATGTTTGCCTCACAATAAAAAAAAAAAAAAAAAACCTCCACACTTTGGACTTTAACCTTTATTCTTTGAAACCTTCAGCAAAGTGCTGCTATCTGTTGAATTGATGCCAAAATAAACTTCTCATGATATATATTCGGGTAAAACAATACACATTCAAAACAAAAAATTACCCCAATTAATATTAGGGGGTGACATTTTGGAATGCCAGTGCTGTTCCCAAGATTATTTTGGGCATGACAGTTAAAAGGTTAAGAAGAAAATTGAGCTTTAAAAACTGAAACTACAACTGGCTGGTGAAAATGCCAATCATGCTGTGTTTATAGATTCTGAACCAGCATCTTTAGAAAATAACATTAAAAGCGTTAAAACACTAACTATAGCTGTACCTCAGAGTCTGGAAGCTCTGCATTTGTTTTTTCAGTCACTTGAGAAAGCTTTTACTACTAAAAGTTTACCAGTTGAGGTAAAATCAGAAGTGTTGATTAATTTATTAGGTGATAAATGTAATCATGTTTTAACATATGCTTCTGAACAAGAAAACGTGGATTATGATAAATTAAAAGCACTAATCTTGAAAGAATTTCAACCGACACCACATGAATGTTTGAATAATTTTTAAAATGCGCAGAGACATTCATCTGAATCACATGTTCAGTTTGCATCTCAACTTGGTGCAACTTATTATTATTGTAGGTTAAGAGAAGTAGACGATTTTAAGAAATTGTGTGGCCTCATTGCATCTGATAAGTTGTATGCAACGCTTGATTTTAAAACAAAGAAACAAATTAGTGTTCAGGAGGGTCAAAGTTGGTTCCATCTAATCAATTGGGGAGACAATGTGACTACTTATTTTATTCATCCAGGGGTAAGTCTTTAGCTGATACCACTAACACGCAAATCGAAACTCCACAAAAAACTTAATTTTTTCAAAAACATTCTTAGAAAAGCACACAGCAATTTCAAGTATTCAGAGAAGCTTGTAAATCAGACTAGTAGCAAAACAGAAGGTATTTGTTATGTATGTGGGAACAAAGGTGAAGTGTTTCATTTTGCGAGAAATTTCCCCAAACATTTGGTAAAAGAGGAAAATTCATCTCAAAAAAAGGTATCTGGGTTAAAGATTGGGTCTGATAATGCAGCTACAAATAAGTTAGAATTTATTGAATAGTTGATTGATGGTAAGAAAATAAAATGTTTAATAGATTTTGGGAGTGAAATGATAGCTGTAAAGAAATCTCTTTTTCAGGATAAAATACCATCTGGATTAATAGAAATAAAAAGTGTTTTGGTCACGTGGTTAAAGCCGAAATGGCTAAGTTTATTTTTTCTTTATGCGAAAGCGCAAAACAAATTGAACTAGAGGAGGCAATGATTTATGAGCTGATTAACTGACTGTATTTTGCCCCCTCCCTCATGTTTAGCACACATCTGTTGTGATCGAGTGATGATTGAGGGAGACAATGAAATAGATTTATTGCATATTAAGGATTATGCAATACTGTTTCCACTCTTATTAAAGAGTATAAAACACTAGAAAAGCCTTGCATTACAGACCTAAAGATGAAAGTAGTATTAAGAGATGAAATTCCAGTTTCTCACGGTTCGAGGAGAATTCCTTTTGCTGATCAAAAAATTGTCAATGACCAAATAGAAGAGTGGTTAAGGGATAGAATTATAAAGCCATCTTGTTCAGAATATGCTTCGCCAATTGTTTTATGTAGAAAAAAAATCGGGCAAGACACGAGTTTGTGTTGACTTCCGGCAATTAAATAAAAACGTAGTTAAGGATTCTTTTCCCATGGCACAAGTAGATCATTTGGGTGAAGCAAAGGTTTTTTTCGGCATTAGACTTAAAAAATTGTTTTTTTCATGTTCCAGTAGAGAAAAACTGCACTAAATATTTGGCATTCATTTATACATGCAGGTCTGCACGAATTCCTAAAAGCACCTTTTGTGCACTTCCCCTAATGTGTTCCAAAGATTTATTTATAATGTGTTTAGAGATTTAATTTGGGATGACACTGTTGTTACTTACATGGACAATTTTATTATTCCAGCGTGAAACAAGAAAGAAGGTTCAGAAAAGTTAAAATGCATTTCGGAATTACCCAAAGAATACGGGTTAGAGATCAATTTTAAGAAATGCCAATTTTTGAAAAGAAAAAGAGAGTTTCTCGGGCATATTACTAAGGATGGTACAATTCGCTCCTTTAGTGAAAAAAACCAGGGCTGTTCAAAATTTCCTGGAGTCCAAAAACCTTAAGCAGATCCACAGCTTCTTGGGTCTTACTGTTTATTTTAGGAAATTTATTGCCAACTATTCAAAAATAGCGAAACAACTAAAAGATCTTCGTAATGGAGCAGAATTCAAATTTGGGCCTGAACAAAAAGAAGCATTTAACAAATTTAAAGAACTTTTATCGACAAGTCCGGTTCTTCATATTTTTAAACAAGGAGCACCATTAGAATTATATACAAACACAAGCAGTCATGGTTTTGGTGCTGTATTGCTACAAAAGTCAGATGATGGACAGTTACACCCCATACCCCCAAGCTTTCGCTTCAGGCGATTGTCAGGTGACTTAAGTGCTACCCGGCTATGCATCCGTCTGCAGAGAAGGCCGTCGAGCCAGTGCTCTGTTCCGGGGCATAGGACTCCGTTTTTTTTTTGGTTTTGGATTGCTTACCTTTTCATGCATGAGCATGGAGAGGCTTGTTGAACACTATCATACCCAGATTTCAGAACTAGAATGCACCATGGATAGGAATAGTTCACTAACTGATGTGGAAGTACTCAACAATGTTTTGATAAGCTCACTAGAAATGATACAGGCCTTACAAAAACAATCTGAAAATATTGATGCTAAGCAGGATGATATTAAAAAGGATCAAGTCACATCTATTGCTAGTACAAGCCAAAGTTATGCTGAAAACAAAAGAGCTATAAGTCCGATTAATTTACACTCAGATACCACAGCTAGTGCTGATGAGGAACTCACGCTAGATAAGGACCTTAGCTCAGATGATGATATTCCCAAACATAGACATGGTGATCAGGCAGTCCGAACTAAAATTCTCTGCCATACGGCTAAGAAAGTTAAGCTTACCTCACATACACAAATTATTTCACCAATAATCATGACAAATAGTAACACTAATAAGACTATTAATGAAACTACTAGTAATACACAGGAAAATGCCGCAGTTGTTGATAATGTAATCATGGACACAACTCGATGTGAGTTTGTACAATCAGACATAGGTAATACTGCTCCTGCAGTTAATACTGAAATTACCAAACCCATCAGATTACCTCCAATTATTTTAAAAGAAAATAGATATACATGTAATGATTTTAAAATGTGTAGATGAAGGCACTGGAACTTTAACAGCCCATGATACTGTGCAGATGACTGAGAAGACCGTAGTGGCAGAGTGTAAAGCATGACGACGCAATTCAGCACAACGTATCTTGAAAAATCACAATCTTTATTTTTTTACACCTATCAAATCATCCTTTTTCAGACAAGATGTTTCCTAATTACATTTGAATACAGTAAGTTGCATTTTGAAGTAGAACATCATCTTAAGTAAGTAAGCAGCAGCAGCATGGCTTAAAAGCGTCTTGCCAGCAGGAGAACTATGTGGAAAAAGATAAAGTATCATAGAACTCCAGAGGAAGAAGGGTGGGAGTGGGAGAGGTTTCAGTTCAGAGTTCAGAATTAAAATTAATTTGATTGGACAAGAGGCACCTGCATTAAAATGTTACGTAAGATAGAAAAATCTGGAACCTGTGAGAAGAGATGAATTTAGGGGCAGATCACCAAATTTAGAATGTTAATTTTGAGGTTGCCAATTATTTTTTGAAACAGCTATCATATTTTGTTATATCTTACATACATACAGTAAACTTAAACAAATGTTTCATCAACACAAATTTGACTTTATCGGGATAAATATTAGGAATGGTGTGAAAGTAATTGCTAATAACTCCGACAGTTACAGAGAGATTGTTAAATTATTAAAAGAATTAGGTGTTGAGCACCATTCATACATTCTTCCAGAAGACAAAAATCTCAAAGTAATGTTGAAAGGACTGCTTCTCAGCACTGAAATAGAGGATATAAAAAGCGAACTTGAAGACTTAAAATATAAAGTACTAGAGATTAAACAGATGTCAAGAAGGAGAGAAGGCAAAGTTATTAAACTTCCCTTATACTTAGTTACATTACCAAAGAATGAGGCCTCTAAGGCAATTTATTATGAAAAATATCTTTGTGATCTCAGAATAAATGTTGTCAAGTATAAAGGCAGACAGGGACCTATCCAATGTTTCCACTGTCAGGGTTTTAATCACACACAGGCAGGATGTCACTATAAACCAAGATGTGTAAAATGCAGAGAAGAGCATTTTATTAAAGACTGCCCTGACAGGGAAAATAAGGAAAAACCACCAGTGTGAGCAAACTGTGGCCAATCTCATACCACAAGTTATAAGGGGTGTGAGAAATTTCCAAAGAAAAAAAAAATGAGAAGCAGCAAACTTCTTCCAGCAGAATTGTGGAAGGTAAATCTTTCTTGCAAGCCCTTTGCACAGGTATTTATTTGGACACTATTAATGAGGTCCGCAAAATTTTCAGTGACTTAGCTGAGTTAGTCTCAGTGATAAAAAGCGCAGGCTTTTATCCAATTTACACAACAAATCAAAGAAATGAATCAAACCAGTCAGGAGAACAACACAATTAATAGTTCAAATAATGGGCCAACACAACCTTAAAAGAGCTCCAATTCAGCTCATGACAGCGTATTAAATAAAATTCGTGAGCTTCAAAACTTTCTTCTAACCTACGATATCGACATCGCTCTGATTGAGACCCATGTCTGTCCCAGTAATAACTTGAACATTCCAAATTATAAATGTTTTAGGTGTGATAAATTGAGTCACAAAGGTGCAGGGGGTGTCGAAATTTTTGTAAAGAGATCCCTTCAAGCTTGTCTAATCAGCGAAGACAGAAGGAAAGGCTGCAAAATAGTCACAGTCTCTGTGCTACTCCCTCTCTTTGGAGTGGTTTATTTTAGTTCCATGTATCAACCTGTCAAATAACCGACTCAATGAGAACTTACTTGCTGAAATTCTACCCACTGATAAACTAACTATAGCAGGAGGAGATTTAAATGCAAAAAATGTCGAATGGGGTTGTCGAAGATCGACCAAAAATGGACGGCAGTTTTGTGATTTTATTAATAATTATCCAATCTATTTTTCCGCTCCTGCAGAATACACTTACTTGCCAGATAACTCTAGATGAGGAGATATTTTAGATATCATATTAGCCACCGCATCAATACCCATGTATCTGGAAGTTAAAAAGGAGCATACGTCTGACCATATCCCTATTATTGTACGCTAGGAACGAATCAGTGCAATGACACCAAATACAGAAAAGTTACAGATTGGGAGATTTATTATGATTACCTTCTTAATAACCACCCTGAACTTCGGGAATCCGAAAAATTTCAGTGATATTGATTTAGCCATTGAGACGCTTACGAATAATATTCTCACAGCTTACAATAGAGCTACGACAAAATTCCCTGCTGATCAGAATGTGGAAAGGCTTCCTTGGTTTGTTCGCAACCAGATTACGGAGCAAAATAAGCTTAGGAAAAGATGGTGCATCTCATGGGACCCTAATATCAAAAGAGAGTTAACAAACTTAATAGGACAATCAAGGAGAATATTTATAACTATACAAACGAGAGATGGAATGATAAAATTGCCAGCTTCAACGAACCAAAAAATGCTTTTTGGTCATTTACTAGGAATCTAAAGAATAGGCCTACTGTAAATAAGCTACTTTACGATGATGATGCAATTGCTGTGACTAATAAAGATAAAGTAAAAATTATGACAGACCATCTGGAAAAGCAGTTCATGCCAAACATGGATCCTTGCGACCTCTGACATACAGTATTTTATACATGACCGGGTCAATAGTCCAAGTCTGAGAAGCAAACCTGATCTGACTACTCCAAATGAAGTTAAAGATGTTATTAGAAAATTAAAGAACAGGAAAGCGCCAGGTTACGATGAAATAACAAATATTGCCATCAAAAACCTGCCTTTAAATATCGTCGCAAAATACACAAGTATCGTAAATACGTGCATTGTGAATAACAATTTTCCTAAGAGTTGGAAAGTCGCTAAAGTCATTCTCCTACCTAAGCCAGGTAACGATATAACTAAACCTGAGGGTCTTCGCCCTATTAGTCTTTTGCCTGGTTTAAGCAAAATCTATGAAAGAATTATTTTAAAAAAGGTAGATCCTTATCTGGCCAAATTACCGCCCGAACAGTTCGGGTTTAGAAAATCACTCTCAACGACAAAGCAGCTTGTCCGCCTCAATGAATTTATTGGATCAGCGCTTCACAATCATCAGAAAGTAGCCTTACTCATGCTAGACATGGCAAAAGCCTTCGACCGCATCTGGCATGAGGGGCTGATATTCAAATTAATCTGCTTAGATTTTAACAGGGATCTTATACTACTCATTTATTCTTTTATAAAAAATCAGAAGTTCTTTGTAAATACAGTCAAAAGTCGTTAATCCGGACTCGTCGGGACTTCAGCAATTCCGGATTATCGATTTTTCTGGATTATAGATCATCAGTTTAAATCTGGTAGGATGGCATGCAGAAATTATAAAATTAAAAATATGAAACCGCAATTTATGAAATAAAGAGCAATTATGATCTAAAGGGTATCAAAATTTACAAAAAAAAAAAAGAAGCTTAATATTTATTTGTTTACTTTATTAAACTAATGACGAGGAATTTGATTTAAATCATATCAAAGACGGAGTACATCGAGATGAAATACTACATTTAGTAAGGAATTATAAGCCAAATAAAATAAAAACATCGGCCCTGAAGATAAGGATAGTGCTGACAGATCAACTTCCAGTTCATTGCACGCCGCGACGTTAGCCCGCCCCCCCTACCGCAGAGCAGCGTGAAATTCATAAACAGATTTCAGAATGGTTAGATAAACAAAGGATATGCCTTTATCCATTTTTTTGCAGCAATTCCACTTTTTTTTAATGGACTTTGAAACATACTTTCTCTTTGTAGATCCTTTACATATTAGTAAATATATATCAGAAATTCTATTTGACATAATCGAAAGTTCAAGCTTACTTTTATAAAATTGCTCTAACAGTCTGCAAAAAATAATAAGCCGGATCCAATTCGAAGATTAAGGAACAACGTAATCTGAAACATTAACTGAATTAGATAATTTTAGCTTAGCTTATACCATCCGTTATACATTAAACGCACATTCGTAAACGTATTTTGCGCATGCGCACACGCATATTCGCAGCCGTAAAGTTCTTACGCGCATGCGTCAGCGTGACGCATGCACTGAAAGTTTGTAGCTTTGACGTCCAGATTATAGATATTCCAGATTATGGGTGTCCGAATTAATGACTTTTGACTGTATAGACAAAGATAATTCTGTTCAGAAAAGACTCAACGCAAATGTACCTCAAGAGTCCATTTTGGGCCTAATCTTGTATATTTTCTGCATTTTATACATTTTCTTATGTATGTTATGTTAACATCAGTCAGATACCCACACTATTATCAAGTTTCTCCTGGTCTTCATTCTTGTTTGGTTTTCTAAAACCTTGTGAAGTATGGTCCCCCCTCTCTTCATCTCAGACCTCTTCTTACATCATGTGCCCCTTGAGCAGACTTGTCATTGAGCAAGCAACATCGTATATATTAGCGATAGCCTGGCAATACATGTATTGATTGATTGATTGTTACACCCCATTTACTTCATGCGTAAAAAAACTACCCTTAAACAAGAGAAGCTTTCTAGTTATGAGCTTGAAGTTTAAGCTATAGTGGAAGCTCTAAAGAAATTCAGGAATTACCTTTTAGGATCTAAGGTCAGAACAACTAGTGATTGTGATGCCTAAAAGAAGACTATGTTCAAGAAAGATTTAACTGCTAAAGTGGCGAGATGAGTGTTACTTCTAGAAGAATTTAAATACGAAATTGTTCAAAGATCTGGGCAGCAAATGAAGCATGTGGATTCGTTTAAGTAGAAACGCTGTCACAATGGTTACCTATTCTCAGGGAGAAGTTACAGCCAAAATTGCATGTGCACAAAGAAGTGATGAGCGTCTCCAGTTGCTAAAATCCTTAGTCGAGCAAGGACTAAAGAAAGATTTCCTAGTGAAGAATGGTGTATTATACAAGTTCGACATTGGTCGTGCGTTACTTTTGGTACCCGAAGCATTGGAGCTAGAAATCATACATAGTATCCACAACAAGGGACACTTCGCAGTGCCTAAAATGGAAGATCTGCTGAAAATGGACTTTTATATTTCTAACCTTAGAAAACAAATTGAACAAGTTATCTCAAATTGTGTAGAGTGTATTTTGTATGACAGAAAACGAGGTAAAGGCGAAGGGTTGCTGAATCCCATACCAAAAGATAGTATCTCTTTGAACACTTTTCATATTGATTTTATAGGACCATTATCTTCCACAAATAAGAACTACAATCATATCTTGATCGTGGTTGATGCATTTACAAAGTTCGTGTGGCTCTATCCAGTAAAGTCTACATCAGCTCAAGAGGCATTGCAGAAGCTGAAACTGCAACAATCAACTTTCGGTAATCCTTTGATAATAATAAGCGATAAAGGTATGGCTTTTACCTCTAAAGACTTTGAAGATTACTGTAGTCAAGAGAAGATCAAGCACATATTTACAACTACCTCCGTTCCTAGAGGAAATGGGCAGGTGGAAAAAATCCACCTGACTCTGATTCCAGTTCTATCCAAATTATCCATAAATGATCCAACCAAGTGGTACAAATATGTTGGAGATGTACAATGGATTTTGAACAGCACTATGAGCAGAAGCACAAACAGTTCTCTATTTGAGCTCCTCCTGGTGTTAAAATGAGAAATCGAGATGACTTAAAAGATTATGGAAATTCTCAAAGAAGAAGAAACAAATATTATGATGAAAGATCCAGAAGATATGAGAGAGGAAGCAAGGAAAAACATCTTAAAATTCAAAAGAGATAGAAAAACGTACAAGAAGAGAAAAGAGGCACAGGTATACAATGCCAACGACCTAGTTGCCATACAAAGAACGCAGTATGGAGGTGGCCTGAAGTTACGGACAAAGTTCTTCGGTCCGTACTGAGTAACAGTGAGGAAAGGCAAAGATTGGTATCAAGTGGAAAAAGTAGGACAACATGAAGGTCCTAGCAATACCACTACAGCAGCTGATCACATGAAGCCTTGGACTGTTCCTGCTTAGGACTGTGTACAGTTCTTCCGCACTTCTATCTTTCTTTTAAAATTTATTTTCAGGTGCTGTCTTGATGTAATAGTGTCGCTGATCCGTGTTTTTGAGGCCAAAAACAGAGTCAGGATTGGCGAGCTGTGGTATCAGTTAGTTCAACACAGCCAACACAAGGCATCACGTGTGTGCCAACAAAGAGGGCAAAGCGAAAGACGATGATGTCGGATAGATGTTGATTCCATGCGAAGGTGGGAACAAAAAAACTCTGTTAAAATAGCAAGCGTGAGTAGGCACTGAGTAGCTATTTAAATACTTAAAGTCATGCAGAACTGTATTTGTATCTAACCAGCACAAGAACGCACAACGGTACTGTTACTTAATTCAAATCTGTAGCTTTTCTATTATTATTCATTAAATGTTTTGTGATCTGGAAGACATGTGGAAGAGTTTACTTAACACATTAAAGGCGGATCTTGATGAAAGTAACACGCCGACCGCCCCGCCTTGTTTTTCGTTCCAGAGCGGGCGATATTTTGTGTAATCATAAAAAAATTTAGACTTAAAAAGTTTATTTAAACTCTTAAAACTACAAGAAATATTAAAAAAGAACTAAACACTACTTACAAAAAATGTTTTAATGTACATATTTATGAGAAGAATCTAGTATTTTTTATGTGATAATGTTGATAACACTCGCCACAGTGAAGAGGTGCATTGCAAAACTCGCATTTGAAGCAAGTCAACTTTCTTTTTTTATGTGCCGCACAAACTACGCAGTTTCGTTGGGCATATAGCTTTTTGCCTTTATTTTCTATCCGAATTAATTTGTGCTTTTTGATGTCTAGCGAAAGACGTCCAGACGGATAAATTTTATATCATGGAGTCTGTGGTGCCGAGTTTGATGTACCAGGTTGTGGCTCTTCAATGTCCATCAAATCGTCTGCATATATATCTTTATTTTCACATGAAACCATATTGAAGGATTTCAAAATTTACTATAAGTAGAATTTGAACAACCAAAAAGCTTCAAACCACAAAACATACTAAATACAAAATTAAAGTGGCGCATGGATTGTGCAATGTGGTTGCAAACCGTACTAATATGACTCCCGCCTTTAAGCTACAGTCGAGATAATCGTAGTACTACGACTCCCGCCTTTAATGTGTTAAGGATATCATCTTCAACTCCCCACCCACACATATATATAGTTGCATGAGTCATTTCTCAAGCTGCTGGAAATAAGAAATGATGAAAGCAAAAAAAAAAAAAAAAAAAAAAAAAAAAAAAAAAAAAAAAAACAGAAAATTATTTGCCAAGTTGATGTCATGGATATAAGGTATTCACTAGGAGTAAAATCAGCAACGATCTTTGGTACAATGTTTTGATTTGAGACGTCAATCAAAAAGGGGTTACAGATCCAAATTATTGATTATATACATTTGTGCTAATAAATTATTGTGTTTCTCCAACATGGAGGTGTTTTATTTAGTATCAAAGTGAAATTAAGAATCAGGATCCTACACATTTTTTATTATGAAAAAATGTCTACTGCACATGTGAGAAGCATTGAGCATATGCTAAAGCGAAATGCTACTCTCGAATTCAAACTATTTCTCCTCTGTTGAAAAAAATTGCTGGTAATATATATATTAAATCCTGCGGGTTATTGGAAGCCCAGATTTCAGACTTTGTACTGCATTTAAAAATTTGGTACTCTAACATTATCCGCCCAACCATTCTCCAAAGTCGGCAATAATTGGTAACTAATTTTTTGTCAACCTAACAAATGAAAAACAGTAGTCATTTTAAAGAATGGTGGCATGCTGAATATTACATAAAACAACAATGAATTAAAGAAATTAAAAATGCAAGAAACGTCAAAACAAAACTTTCAAAATTTTATAACACACCAACAAATTAACTAAATTAAAAACACAACAAACACTTAACTATCTTTTTTCCATGTCTACAATGATCTGTTTTAACTTTGAAAAAATAGAGAATTTCAGTTTTCTTGGTACTGCAAAGCAAACTGGAAGTGCTCGCTATGTACACATCGAACTATTTTAACTTACAAAAAATTAGAGAACTGGACAAATTAAGTTTACAAAATGAAAATTCCGACACTCTATTACTATGCAAAATGCCACATTTCTGAAAAAACGGCTATACTTTCTTTCTCATTAGCAGGGAAAAAAATCCACAAACTAATCATAATAAATCACAGGTAATCCCCTCGAATTTCAAAACCGCACAAATTATTACTGCCAGCAAGATAACAGTATTATGTGTTGGTATAATCCATATGCAACCATTAGTGAGTTGCCAGACAGATACATTTTTGTAAATTTCTGGGTTACCTACTTTGGCAACACTTAAGCACTTTGATTCTTGTCAAGATTAGGCAGATAATGTGATAGTATCAAATATTCTTTCATCTCTTTGATATAAACTCATACACAGAAAATTCTCTATACTTTAAAATATACAACTATTAAATTCAAATTCATTTACATTTATAAAAAAATATAACAGTCATCATAATATGACTGTTACATATTTAAGAGCTTATTTCATTTAATAAATGCAATACAGGATCAGCATAAAGATATTAATTCTTATCAGATGAAAAATGATTACTGCCAAATACACCAACATTTCCTGAAATACAAGGTGTCCTAAAAGATTCTGCATAGGAAGTTATACGCAGAAATCATCCTGTGCAGTGCTACAGCAAGGTGATCAGCAGCAGCATTAAGGAAAGGGAACCGATAGCAGCATTAACATGAATTTATATAAAAAAAACTTATTGATACAAATGAAGGAAATAATCATAGTTACAGAAAATGTTCAAAATTCTTTCTACCCATTGCAATGCATGCTTCACAATGTCGGTTACTTACTTCTTCGAACTGGCCAGGTGTGTAGCAGACACGTGCTGCTGCTTCCATGATTCTGGCTAAGAGGTCAATGCCAAATATCGTGGGTGTCTCATATAGCAGACAATCCTCACAAGAAGAAATCCATGAGAGTCAGGTCAGAGGATCATGTGGCCAAGTGACTGGTATGCTTCTGCCAATCCAGCGATAAGGTAGGTTTTATCGAGTCTCGTGCACTGATGCTGAAATTGGATGTTTCTACCTGAAGCTACTGAACAACATCCATTAAATTTGGTAACACATCCTCTAAAAAATGCAATAAATATGCTGTCGAGGCATTAAGGCAGCAGGTAAGGACCAATTAAAAAGTCATCAATATTACCAAGCCACATGTTTATGGAAACACATTGTTGATTTCCATAAGCATGTGTATTCCTGGGACTGTCATATGTACTCACACCTGCAAGTCATGCGAGTTCAGGACATTGTCCTATGAAAAAGTCACTTCATTGCTAAACAGAATTCATTATGGAAAATTTGGCTATACATTACATTTATGCAGATATCAGCATACAAATGCGACATGTTGGGGTTTTGCTCCACGTTTCTGTATGTAATAGGATGTAGTGTGTCTTTATGCAACATGTGCATAACACTGGAGGAAGGAACACCCAAGACCTGTTCAACTGCTCCGATTCATGAGACACTGACAACTGATATGGATGCTTACTCTGAAAAGTCCAGCCTCAGTCTATCTGCAGTACAATTGATGGATGACCTAGCAGATACTTATTTGGGAAGGGCTCTTGATACATGTGCTTCGCAGCATCCATAAACATAATGCATATTGGCCAGTTTCTCATTACTCTGCCAATGTATCCTTCTCCTGCAAAATCCTTGCCTGAAATGATCGGGCTTTCCACTCTTGAAATACACTCAAGAATATTGTGTTCTAGTGGTGGCTGATTCTGACTTTGGACAAAACTTCTTGTATAAAATTTGTCTGTCATGGTCTGCCAGAGCAGCATGTAAAGTTTTTAAAGGATCATCCTGTATAGAATGTTTATGAAAGATGGTAACAAAATTTATTGCCTTAGGCTTATTTACTTCTCTATAAAGTTTAGTCACTCTTTTAAAGGAGATAACTTTAAGAGAAGAGTTTTTGCACCAGTAAAAGTGTCAGTTTTGCAAACACAAAATTTTAATTTTGTAAGTCTCCATGCAACAAAACACTCAATTAGAAAAATATTCATATTTTTATAAAATAGATTCTTAAAAAATATATATATAAATAAGCAGCTTTATGTGGAAAATTTATAAAGCTATTAAAAATAAGGTTACCAGTTTGGACCTCTTTTTAACAATTATTTTCAATCAAATTCTGTTAAAATTTTTGGTACTTTTGGATTAACCATAACTCCCACTGCAAAGACGCAACCTTGCTGTCAACTCTGGAGAGCATTTGCTAATTTGCTAGGGGACTAATGTTTTACCCAGCTACTGCACGAAAGGCAACAGCCATTTTCAAAATGGTGGCATGCTCATAATTCCATACAAGAACAATCAATTAATCAAATTTAAAAAACTAAGAAAAGTAAATGTTAAAACGTTTATCTTCTTTGCACTCTTGTTTTTTTCATGTACACCGTGATCCGTTTTCAGTACAAAAAAGTCACAGAATTGTACAGACCCAACATCTGACAACTTCAGTAAACGTACTAGCCAAACTGACATGACCTATGTGCATAACTTGGGTTAATACATAAATATTTTTTTGCAATACTGTGGGTTGCCATGTAATTATTTTGGCACATACTGTTTTGCCTTTTTTTTTTTTTTTTTTGACTTCCCAACATGGGTGTAGATAATCAGAAAATACAAAAATGTTTTTGAACTTAGGATGGAACTAAACATAAGAAGGTCTCATTTGGCAGTAGTTCCCTACTGGAAAAAAATACCACTGGTTATTTTGTCAATTACAAGTATTTCACTGAATTTGCTGTAAAAATGAATTATATTTTGCAATTAATTTATTAAAGCCTATTAAAACTTTTCTCTAACCAGGTCAATTGTTCTACAGAAACCATATAAGAATTTACAATCAATATTGAGATTATTTTCACAGATATCAATATTGAGACTACCTTAATTAACAAAACTTTGTAACTGGAAATAATGCATGTGATTAATACATCAGTATATAATTGCTAAATTCCTTTCATGCTCATCCTGTATAACATTATAATAAGCAGACATTAATAAATGTTTTACTAAATTCTTTTCTTACCTGTGCTGAGTCCCCAAATTTTATCGTTTTGGTCATAATCTGCTTACGGAATTCCAAAAGTTTATTTGCTCCTAAATCTGTAAATTATACAAACAATTTTAAAATTTATAATTCTCTTTAGCATAAATGTGACATTAAAAAGTTGAAAAAAGTAAAAAATACTAACCTTCCGTAATTATTTGAAGTTTTATGCCAATAGTTTCATCCCCTTCCCTCAATACATCTAATTTTTCTAAGTAACAATGGTTGCAGAAGCTATTATTTGGTAATGCAGGAGCTCTAAAATACGAACAAACAATTTTAATGTTATATGTAAGTACAAAAATGAGAAAAGAAAATCAAATGCAAGTAATAAAATTGGGAAAAGAGAATGCAAATTATGCAGCACTACGTAATTATAATTTAACATATTTCGATCAAAAACTAAAATACAACCAAGATATAGTTTGGTAAAAAAAAAAAAAAAAAAAAAAAAAAAAAAACTTTTTTCACGGAAAATTCACGCTACTGAAAATTATTAATCACACAATAATGTGTATAAATATTTATTCAATGGTACTGTGATGTACAAGTGACGTCAACTAACAAGATGCATACAGGGCACTTGCTCTCAATCTGAGGCACCAATAAAGTTGAGTTTCCAGGAGGGACAGAGAAGTCAGGATAGGGAAGGTTCATTGGAGCCATTAATGAAACAACATCAACCTCCTAATAAATGTTTAAATACGAAGAACACTGTTTCTCTATGAGGGACACGAAGACACAGTGACATACAGGTACACTTTTACCCTCCCTTTGTCTACCATATTTTACTTTCAAGAAATATGGTAACCCTATAAAGGATGGGTAATTCTCTTGTAAACTGATTCAAAGACCCAATTCACTTTAATTAGCAAGCAAACAGTGATCTCACAAAATGGAATGGTAGTTCTCTTAAGAGTTCACTCATCAAGAGCCTTGTTGGAAAAATGCTAGAAAAATTTATTTCTATTTTAGAGAAGAAGAGAATGTTTTTCCTCCCATGTTAAAAGTGGGTTTAAATTTTAACATTCCCCAACTTTTCTATTCATTCAAGAATTGTATTGTTCTATGTCTATTGGAGGTTTATGTCTAAAGTATGTGTATGTCATGTCTAAAGGAAGTAGATAGCCCTCCTGGCTTTTCCATATTCAAATAATCAAGGTATGTTACTTGACTATGGCAAAGCAGTAAGGGCTATCTGCCTAAGAGGATGAATGCCTTTGGGAAGGACTTTTCAAGGGAAACTGAATCATATTTATGTTAAACATGGGGATAACTATGAAAACCAACCACGCAACTGGCCTGTTTATCTGGGATCCAAAACAAACCAGGTTAAACTACCAGTATTAAGAAGTCTTAAACACTCAGCTGCTGATGGGGATTTCAAAATAACTCTAGAGAATTTGCAGATCCATTCTCCTGACCTTAGCGCTTGTCTGATTCTTTCCGCTCTACGGTTTTGGTCTGATCACATAAAAGAGTCATTACGCTCATCTCAAAATCTTGCTGTCATATACACTTAGATTTTGAAATAATGAATTGTTTTGATTCTGAGAAATGCTTCCCTCTTCCAGTATTTCCTTTCTAATATTGGGTTCTTATCTCTGAAAGCATAGTGCAGCAATCACTCAAAAGATGTTGCATCATTAACACTTCTTATAGCTTAATATGGTACATTACAAGCCACTGAAGGAAAAAAAAAAAATGATCAGAAGATTCAGAATAAGAAATTGAGTTAGCACCATAACTGATTAATTGATAAGATACAACAGCTTGAAAGACTCAGATTTTTAAAAGATGAAAAACAATGCTGATAAACTGGGATTAGTCTCATTCGTACTTTCCTGGGGCCTGAGTGGCTATCAGGTGCATTGGCAGGTGGTGGATAGCCGGATGTCCTGTATTATCCAACAGAAAAGCTTCAAATAATAAATAAGAAGCCACAAACTGCTCCCATAACCCTGGTTATGAGACACGTTCCTAGAGCGAATGACACTGTGGTTATAGTGTCTTAACAGGGCCTCTAGTATACCTTGGCAATTTCTAGAATATTTTACCTTACCCAGCAACAGGAAATACTGGGTAGCCTTTTTTTATCCTGTACTTTCTTTTCTAGTTATATATGGTTGAAAATGCCAATATAACTAAAAATTCTGCTTTTGCAGGCAAAAACCTCTGAGGTATACCTTTCTTGTCAAAACAAGGAAACTCGGAGGAAATCAACTGAAGAAGCAAAAATGAATCCTTCATCGAGTGAAGTAGAAATGACCTCTACTCAAGTTACTCAAGTCTGGAGAAGGGCAGGAAGCTCTTAAATGCATGACAGCATCTCCACATAAAATCAAAAGGAGAATGAATAGAGTACCAATTCCCCCCCCCAAAAAAAAAGGTGCTTGAAAGTGCCAAGAATTGAAAAGAATTGCCAAAGGTGCTTGGGTTGAAAAACCCAAGAGGAAAGGTGAATAATTAGCAATTTCCAAAGGATAGAACAGAATACAGCTCTGAAGACTGCCACAAAAGACAGACCTTCAGGAAGGCTCTTACAGTGGTCAAGTTGGCTGTACTCATTGAGGTATACCCTGAAAAACATTTATCAGAGAAACAGGCTACTGACCCTGAACTTCTGATAACAAATAAAATAGCGAAGGGGGAAAAAATCTGAGCTTTGCCCCTACCTTCTTATCCACCTCAGCTCTATTAAGGGACTGTCAGACTTTATAAACAAAGTGAGCAACCAAAACAAATAGAGTGCTTCCTAACTCCATTTGTTTTGGCACAAAATGCTATTTAGCAGAGGTGCTTGATACCTGACAAACCCAACCTAAAGAGGAAGTACTCGTACATTGTCAATACATCTTTGAAATGAAAATCGAAATAGAAATTGAAAAGCTAACAAGTAATGAAATGAAAAAATATATCTAACTTGCAATCACAGTTATTAAAAAAAAATGGAGGGGAAAATAGCCTCTGTATATGAAAAAAGGGGGGGGGCTATATTAACATGAGTTTCACTTTTATTTTAAAATTTTTAAATAAAAAAAAAAATAAAAAAAAAAAAAAAACAGTAACTAAAAAAAGTAATTTACTTGAAATTTTGCTGTAAAAACATACAATGGCAAAATACTTATAAATTTTCCACAATTTAATCAATATTGATCTACGAACCATACAATTAAATTTGTATCTGTTAAACTGTTAAAAACATTGCTTAAGGTAGTCATTTACACTTTTTAAATCCTTGAATATTGATGAAATTTCATTAATAAGATTCAATATAACCTAATTTCATAATAATAAATACTAAGTATCTAATTTTATTACAGTATTTACTCACGTAACAGTCGCACCCCCATTTTAAAACAGAAAAAATCATCAAAAGTTATTTCCGCTGCATAAAAGTCGTACCTAGATTTTTCACAATGAAAAACTGGCAAAAAAAAGTATGACTATTACACAAGTAAATAAGGTATTTAACATATCTTCATTTCAGCTGAATAAAATATTACTTATTTCAAGTTAAACTACTCAATATTACACAATGATTTTTTGTTGCTGAGGAAAAAAAAATGGTCTATAACCCCTTTCAAAATAGGTTCTGCTTCTTAATACTGAAGTTTCATCAAATATACACAATACTCATGAAAAAAAGCTACATGCTTTATTTCCTTCAAAACAATTAAATAATTAAATAATGAGGTTACGATTATTAAACAAAACAGAAGGATATAATTTGCTTTTTTCTACCTTTATTTCAAAGTGCATACATACCTTTTTCATTGATAAACAGAGTGACATAATCTAACATCGCCCACAAAATTACAAAATTCCTGCAAGTATTCTTTTACATTAGAGTCCACTGGATCTCTTCAATGTCAGCAAAAAAGTGCTCTTTCAATAATTATTTCAATTTTGGAAGCAAAAAATAATCAAAGGAACACAAATTTATACAATAACTTTGGTGACAAAATGCATACATTTGACCAAAAATTCTTGTAAAATAACTGCTGTGAGCTAGTACATTATTTTGAAAAAGGAACTGACTGCCACATGCTGAACTGAGCCTGACTCAAAGAACACTTTTTGCATTTTGTGCCAAAATGCAGAAATAAATTATTAAATTGACAATTTTTCTCTCTAGAGCAAATCATACTGAATAATTCTTTTGTATACATAGAAATACACTAACATTATTGTTTCTTTCAAATTTTGAAAACAATCCCCCTCATCCATTTTGGTGATGATAGTGACTTCCATTCAGAATATCATATTAATCTGCAGGATGATAGAAAAATACTATATTTTATCTTTCAAATTTTTATTTCTCATTTTTATATCTCTGCAATTATTGTTCAAAAGATTTCTCTGGTGTATTCAGCTTGATCATCTTTTGATCATCATCATCAGACAAATAATATGACACAAACAGTGAAATGTTGTCTATATAGCTTCAAGTCTTCCCAACAAAATCTGATTTAACTTCTTTTCATTAACATCAAATTAAACTGGCACCTTTCTCACAGCTAAACAAAGATCTTTCTATAAAGCTTTCTAACTTTCACAGTAAATTTCACATTAGAAACAAAATCTCGATTTCCAGACTCACCTCAAACTTCATTCCCCCCTACAACTTTAGAATCACAAAATCCATCTCAATATTTGTGTTTGAAACAATCCTACAAATTCACATAATTTACTTAACTGTTTCAGTAGCACATTTTCCGAGTTTAAGAGAAGACTTAGCACTTGCTCTATGCTGCTTATACAGTAATATTATCTCACTAACTTATTGAGATGGTGCTGTGTTTCTCATTACACATAATAAGAAATACTCTCCACTAAAGTGCTTTTAATCTCTTCAACATCTGCAAAAAAGTATTCTTTCAAAAATTATTTCAGGTTGGGGCATATAAAATAATCCCAGAAACCCAAATTTGTGAAATAACTTTGGTGGCATTACACATATATTTATACGAGAGTCATCCGGAAAGTAAGATTCCTACATGACAAAAGATGGCATTGCAAAAAGGACTAAATGCGAAGGCACAAGCTGGGTGGTTTGTGGGTATAGCTATTGTAGTTGTATTTTCCGATTGCTTACATTATGCTTAAGAATATCAGCTCTTATTTCTCCTCCCACCAACTGCAAGGTGAAGTCTACGACAAAATTTTTGAATGCACAAAAGATAGTGCCGATCTAAATCCATTATCAATTGTGTTTAGTATATGGACCAAATGTGATGAACAAGCAGATGGTTCATCATTGGTGGCTTATCCCTCATTGATGATGGTATTGTGGAGCAGATGCAGCAGTGCATTCTGCAGAATTGTCACTTTATGGTTATGGAACTCACAAGCCATTTCCAATGGGTATTACAAACTATGGTGCATGAAATCATCATGAATTGTTCAGAAAATTTTGCACCAAGTGAATGTTGAAGAACCTTACAACTGAACAATACATGAAACACATGGAAGCAGCATTGACTTTTCTGCAGTGACACCATGTTGAAGGTGATGAGTACCTCCACAGGATTGTTACAGGGTGATAAGGTATAGGTTGCTCACTTTACCCTAGAAACCAAGTTGCAGTTAATGCATTGACATCACAGTGGATCTCTGTATCAGACCAAAGTCAAGCAGAATGCATCACATGGAAATTGATGTGCGTGGTCTTCTAGGACAGGAAAAGCATTTTGCTTGACTTCCTGCTGAGGGTGCTATGGTGAATGGTGAATGTTACTGTGCAGCCCAAGAGAACTTGACGAGCGATTCAGAACAAGAAGTATGGTATGCTCAGTGCTGGTGATGTGTTGCTCCATGGCGATGCTTGCCTGCATATCGCAAATTTCACAAAAAATATGCTGCAGAATTTTCATTAGGAAGTGTCTGATCATTCACTCTACAGTCCCGATACTGCTCTCAGTGACTTGCAATTGTAGAAAATTATGTCATTTAGTTATCAGACCCAGTATATTCCTAAACAAATGCTTCTAGTTACAAGATACATAAGGTGGAGAATTTTATGGTAACTGTTCTTGGAGGGGAGAAAAATAAAAAATATATATAATTTTTTATATTTAAAAAACATAAAAGTTTAACTTTTCATAAGGTCCTTGTAAAGCAGAATACCTAAGAGGTTATTATGCTTTTATAAATTAAATATGAAATTTTCTGCATTTTTATATCCTAAACTGAGATGAGAACAATTAATAATTTAAGTTCAACAAAACAGTCAACAAATTTTGCAATATCAATATAGTTTTATTAGTTAACTATAATTTAGTAGTTATTTAGTCTAGGCATCACTTTGCTACAGATGAAGACGTGCAGATAACTGTAACATGCTGGCTCCATTCCCAAGTGATGGACTTTTATGACACTGAACTACAAAAACTAATCCACGGTAAGACAAGTGTTACAATTCTGGGGGTTCTTATGTTGAGAAGTAATGGAAATATTGCTCTATTGTGTGCAATAAATCTTTCTGTGTAATTATATTTTGTTTCTTTTTATGGATCATGGGAAACTTACCTTCAAGAAGATATTTGTATTTTGGCTGAAAAGTCCTGTAAAATAACTGCCGTGAGCTGATACATTATTTTGAAGAAGGAACCAACTACCATGTGCTGAATTGAACATGACTAGAGAACCCTTTTCATTAAATGCTGAAATAAATTACTACATTTTTACAATTCACTACATTCAAAGTTTGTTTTTCTAGAGCAATTCATAATTAATAATTCTTTTGCATACACAGAAATACACTAAAATTATTTTTTCTTTCAGATTTTAAAAACAATCCACCCCACCCATTTCGGTGATGATAGGGACTTACATTCAGAATATCACATTAATTTGAAGTAGCATAGATAAGTACCACATTTCATCCTCTGAAAACAATCGACTTCAAGGAATTTTTATTTTTCTGCTATTTTTATCTCTCTGAAATTACTGTTTGAAAGATATCTTTGGTGTGATCACATTTTGGCCACCGGACAAAAAAATATGGCACAAACAGTGAGATGCTTTTTTTATAGCTCAAGTCTTCCCAACAGAATTTGATTCTTCTTCTTATTATTAACAGCAGATTCAAATGCCATCATCCTCCCAGTTAAACAATAATCTTCTTATACAAGTTCTTTAACTTTCAGAGTAAATTTCCCATTATAAACAAAATTTGGATGTCCAGACCTAACTTCACATTCAATTTTTTCAGTACCACTTTAGAATCATGAAAACCATCTCAATATTTGTGTATAAACCATTCCTACACATTCACTTAATTTGCTTAACTGTTTTGATAAGCCTATTTCTGGGTTTAAGACAAGAATTAGTACTTATTCCGTGCTGCTTATGCAGTAATATTATCTCACTTCCCATTACACATAGTAAGAAGCATTGGAATGCTGCTAGATTATAGAGAAAGGTTGGCTAATGAGGTGGTATGCATTGTTTGACCAATCATGATTTTATCTCAGACATAATAAAATTATGTCATTTAGTTATCAGACCCAGTATATTCCTAAACAAATGCTTCTAGTTACAAGATACATAAGGTAGAGAATTTTATGGTAACTGTTCTTGGAGGGGAGAAAAATAAAAAAAAATATTAAAAAAATATATAATTTTTTATATTTAAAAAACATAAAAGTTTAACTTTTCATAAGGTCCTTGTAAAGCAGAATACCTAAGAGGTTATTATGCTTTTATAAATTAAATATGAAATTTTCTGCATTTTTATATCCTAAACTGAGATGAGAACAATTAATAATTTAAGTTCAACAAAGCAGTCAACAAATTTTGCAATATCAATATAGTTTTATTAGTTAACTATAATTTAGTAGTTATTTCCTAAGGTTTAAAAAAAAACTTACCAAAAACATAATAGAATATTTTATTTTGATTGCAAGTATACATTAAAAAACTATCTAAGTCAGTAAATTTATTTTCTAATAGGGCCAACTCCTATCTTAGAGAAGTTTATTTCTCCCTAGAAATTTGCTGAGTAAAGTAGAATCACCTGCACAGTATGGGGAAAAAAAAAAAAAAAAAAACTTATGATGAGAAGTTGCAGCTTTTATGAAATGTATTTTCACATGCAAAAATTGCTATATATTTTTATAGAAAAGGAATGGCAAAATATGCTCAGCATCACTTGCTAGGCCAAACGCAATCATTAGAAAGAGGGTCAAGTTTAGCTTCATACACTGCACACATGAAAAGGTATGGAACACGTTGCATTTAATATATTAAAAGTATTATGACTTTTTCTTAAATTGGACTTTATAAAAACACTGTAGAAAGAGTTAAATTTTGTTTCCAAAACTGTAAAATTCTATATCCATGGTGAAATCATTGTCATAAAATTTTCTATTTTACTTTTATGAACATTCAATACTATCAAAATTTACACAAAGTAATATTTTTTAATAGCAAATACCTTGTTTCTGCTAGACTATTACCACTATATATGGACATTTTGGACACAACAGGGAATGCTCCAAACTGAAGACTTCCTAATCCATGGGCATATCTAGGCTAAAAAAGGGGAAGGGAAAGAAGAAGAAATTTTATTTACTTTAAAAAAAATTGGTACTTTCAAAAGTAAAAGTACGAATTTTTTTATACATGAAGTTATAAACTTATGATGAAACAAAAGTGTCAGTTATGCACATAAAAATATATAAAACGTTTGATTCAGCATAGCATTTGCAGCCAAACCTTGATTTTAAAATTTGTCATATTACTTCTTTTGTTTATATACAATAGATAAAATGAAAGAACAAAATAAAAACTGGAAATTAATAAATCTCTGGTCATTGCTTTGTTTTCCAATCTAATGAGTATAACATTTTTATATTTCTTTCCATATTTGTAATTTTGGAATTAAGACATTTTAATTTAAGGAATTGCACAGTTAGTCTCCAATAATCTGTCAAATCAAGGTTTGGCTGCATAAGCAAATGCTAAATGTTCACTAACATAAATAAAGCATAAACCTTTTGTTTATGCTTTATTTATGTTAGTGAACATTTATAACTCCATGCAATATATTGAAGTGATAACTCCATGCAATATATTGAAGAAGCATTTTAAGTGAAAGAGTCAAAAAAGTGAAAGCAAAGAAGAAATGATTAAGAAGTATCATGTTTTGTCAGAAAATATGATAACTAAAAGCTTTATTGGTAGTAATTCAGCAGATGGTTTTTTAACTGTTACTTTTTATATTTAGGATTAGCCGTATTTCTGTAATCAATTTAATAACATTCAAGGAAAACCTTTGTTATAAAATGTACTAATTACTAATGATAGATTAATTTTCACTTGTGAAACTATAGCACCAATGTTATGAACCACTGAAACATCCTTCTTTATTACTGTCTTGATCTTTTTATGTACTTGGTAATGGTGGGTGTTGCAAAATAACAGATCATGAATACAACAAACTGGATATTTCTTAATATAAGTCTTCAAATGCATCTAGTTCACCTTTACATGTTGTCATTTGTGAAACATGGTAAGCCACATTAAAGTTTTAAATAATGTATCTTGCAAGTGACTACAATTTCAGTGTTAGCATTCAAATAATCTTGCATGCTATAAAAAAAAAAAAAAAAAAAAAAAAAAAAAAAAAAAAGAAAGAAAGAAAGAAAGAAAGAATAAGTTCCAAGCAATCAGACTTAAGGTTATGGCGAACTACAAGTCTGAATATTTAAACTTCAGATGTGAATAGACTAAAAAGGACCATCAAAACTGATCATAAAGTAACCCATAACTGAAGGTTATTATTATAATTACTGTTTTCAGATTGGAGCAAATAGTCAGGGAGGACAAGATTTAATTTACCCTCCCCCCTTAAAAAATTGCATTAACATTGTGAGATAAATCACCTACATTTAAAAAATAATCTATTAATATTTAAAAAAAAAAAAAAAAAAAAAAAAACCCGATAACTTCAAAAGGAAAAGTTCACATTTTACACACAGAAGTTGCACATACCTCCCTCATGGTTTGCTAGTAAATGATATGCAATCAGTGGGCCTAACATTATGAATTCAGATTATTCCCCTTGATTTAAAAAGCTAAAAAAAAAGAGCAATTTCCTTTTTCAACAATGAAAATGTGTGTGAAATATATTTAATGCCTGAAAAGAATGCAAATGAACTTAAATGCTTATGAAAGTAAATTTTCTTCTTGCAAATGTATAGATAATATAGCTGCTTATTTATCAGTTTTATATTCAAAATAATGAATTATGTGAACATATTGTCATTGTAACTACATTACACCTGTTCCCCCCAAAAAAAAACAACAACAACAACAGATACTTAAGAATTTTCACGCTCATACTCACTTCCAACTTTCCTGCTACATACAACATTTTACAGGAATATTTTTTAGTAATTCTGAAAAACCAGTTTAAATGACATAAAATTTTTACTGGTAAACTGTCACTTTTAAAATTCCATAAATAATTTATTTTGGCACAATGTATGTATGTTTTTGTTCTTTCACCTTAATCCATGAAAGATGCATGTTACAACTAAGCAAAAATAACCAGATATTCCAGATTATGCACGACAAGGCTGCATTTCAATGCTGGCTGTGGCTCAGAAAACATCTCACATTTTATAAACATCCCTGTATTTTTAAATATAGCCAATAAGAATTTTGCTAGCACTGTTTCATATAGTCATAAAGATGTTTTGATGGCATTCGAAATTTATTTAATAATAAAATAATAATGTCTTCCAGATACGTTTTAAGCAACTCACACAATCCACAAAAACACTAGTCTAATAGTAAAATAAAAGCATCTGAAAAATTTTTAACGGATTATCTTTTGAAAATATTACAAAGTGTGAACACATAGATGAAAGCTTATCTTCCAAAATCTGAAGAATTATCTCTTAATAAATTGTTCAATAAAAGCTGCATTTAAGATGATGCAAAAATACTTGAAAAATAAGCAATGATCCAAGCCTAAAATTGGCACTGAGGAAAAAAAAAAAAAAAAAAAAAAAGGGCAAGATTTTTCTCATACTCCGAACGATTATGCATTTTCAAATCTGTAACATTAACAAAGCTATCAAGTCTTTTTCTTTTATCAACAGACTCCCAATTTTTTATTATATCTTTTGATTGTCGAGTAAATCACCAGATCTTCTAGTTTTAATGCTTAGCTTCTTATTTCACTCTTACCAATGTGGTAGACCTAAACATTATAAAGTTTCAATTTGGTTTCAATTTCATATGGAAAGGTTGATATTGATTTGCTGTTAAGTTACCAGATCAGATAAAGTAAAAATTTATTTATTGGTAAATGATTACGATGCTGAAATACAACCTATTTATATTTTGTTTTCATCTACTAAATGATCTACATGATATCACTAACTGAAGTTTTTTGATTAAAATAACTATGAACTAGATTTTTGTTATTACATTGGAAAAAATGGCATGTTTAAAAATCAGGACTCTAAACTACTTGATATGAATTCGAACACTGCTAGGAATAGAAGGAGCATTAGTTCACACAGATTTTCAGTTCTTGATAATGAAGCATAAAACAGAATCTTTACCTGTAATTTTGGATCTATGGCAAAGGCAAAAGTGAGGCCACGGAAATTTAAAACAAAAACCTGCTGCGATGAATGATATTCTGAAATAAAAATATCCTGATATGAATGCAAAGAGAGAAACTTAAAAATTTCCATATTAGCTACCCACATAAACTGAAAATAATAAGTAACAAGAAAAGGAAATTTAAAGAATGAATAAGTAAATTTAATACAAGTAAAACACATACATTATTTAATGAATTGCTGATGCTTATGAGTACTTTTGTCTAATTCTTTAACCCATTAGCCACTGGTGTTGCGTTGATGCAATGGTCTAAATAAATGCATAACTAGCTAAGATATTTTATACCTGCATATGATTTTGTGTAGGGAATATTATGAAGATTTTTTCTGTAAAAAAAAATATTTTCCTTCAACAATCATTTTGTTTATAATAATGTCATAAGCAAAATTTTCGACCCGGTATTTTTGCCGAAAATACTTAACGAAAGAATCGCCGTCTTTATGAGTGATATATTTTTAGTCAAGGTCACCATATATCAGAACATTACATCAATCATATGTTTATATTTGTGTTGGGAAGGAAGGAAAAAACAGGTGTTGCGCTAACGCAATGTCAGCAGGAAACGGGTAATCTTTTTTACTCATTCCTTTCGATGTTCTGGTCCATGCTGTGGCTGCTTTAAAAATGTCTAGAACGAGGTATCTTACATTAGAAGAAGCCCTTCAAAGATTTTTTGTTGAAGAAACAGATGATGATAATGTTAATAATGACCAGAATGAAACTGATATTGTTGTTGTTCTCCCAGAAATTGTAAAAGCTAGTGATGAAGAGGATGGCAATGTTTTAAATAATGATATTTTACCGAATGAATACTGCTGGGGAAGTTATAATTCACGTAAGAAGTAAGTTTCAGCCTTCTAAAAGCAGTGGTAGTCATACGAAAAAGTTTAAAAAGCAGAAAACTGAAAACTTGAAATGGATAAAAATGGAACCATCAGTTATGTCTCAGAAAGAAAATGAAGAAAGAGATAGAAGAGAAACTATAAAAGACAAAATACAATGTAAAAGTAGTGGAGAGATTTTCAATTTTCTTTTTGCTTCAGACATTTACTCTCTTCTCGTTGAACAGACAAATATATACGCTCAGCAAAAAAATCGCCCAAAATTTATTGCATCTGAAGCCTATATGAGAAGATTTATTGGAATATTATTGCTTATGGGGTACCTCAAGAAGAAATGTATTGGTCTCTTGACAAGACATTTCTGTTCCTATTGTACGAGAATCGATGTAACGTTTGCAGCACAGGAATATGAAGCAGAATTTGCATTTAGCTGACAATAGTGATAAGTTATATAAAGTGAGACCATATCAAAACTTACTGAATAAGAAATTCCAACAATCTGGTATATTTTCCCACGATCTGAGTATTGACGAGCAAATGATTCCTTATCGAGGGAAACATTCAGCAAAGATGTTTTTAAAAGGGAAACCTATAAGATTTGGAGACAAAGCAAGGTGTCATCTGATGGATACGTGTTTCATTTCGATATTTATTCAGGTAAGTCGACAGCTCCGAAATTACCAGAATATGAAGAATAGCTTTACATGATAATTGTAGTGAAACTTTTCATGCTTGAATCTTTCAATTGAAATAATCTGTATTTGTAAAAGAAATATAATGCATATTTTAATATTAAACCAACTGCAAGTAAAGTGATTTGTAGGTTTATAAAACGTTACACAGATAAAAAGTAATCCAGTGCTCCACTCAAAGGAAACATCGCACGAGTACAATCCTATTGACTAAACATTCATAATCTTATTCCGCTGACATTGCAGGAACACAACACTCGCTTTTTCCACAGGTAAGAGCATTTTTTTAAAAATTTTTAATGTAAATTTATGTTATAAATGCTTAATTTAATATTTGTTATTATTTTCACGAGAAAAAAATCATTCATTGTAGTTTTGGTGGTTAATGGGTTAATCAATAATAAAACAAAAAATAAAAGGAAAAATAAAAATATATTAGATTAGCAAAATAATTCAAATATGAAGATTTAGTCTTTGAAACCTGCAAAAGCATGTTTTAAGTACTTTTGCTAGTGGATAATTTTTACCATAGTTTATGGAAATTAAATAAATGCACAATATGAACGAAAACAGATGCTGATAAAGCCTTTAAATTTATCATTTTTAGGTATAAATTTTCTATTTGACCAAAAGAAAAAGCATTATTAAAATAGAATACTCATACATATATACACATGAAAAAGAAATATGTCAAATTAGAGAAAAAATTCAGATTGGCATAAATTTTAATTACTACTGATATTGAGGACATAAGGAATCTCTTTTTCAGAAGGGAAAAATATACAATATTGATATGCAAAATTGATTTACTTAAAATTTCATGCCAAGCTTAACTTGTTCTTTACTTTTACTTGCATACATGTTTTTGTAATCAGTCAGTCCAATTGCATTTATACAATTTTCAAACTTTACAATTCTGCTAAAATTTTAGAAACTTATCAAACATAGAAACTGATCTTTATAAGAATTAGAACTTTTCTTCCAGTAGAAAGCTTTTTTTTTTTTTTTTTTAATGTATATAAAGTTTTTTTTATATAACATTGATTTAGTTTTTAACAATTAAAATAAGCTTCAATAAAAATAATTAAAAATAATCATATTTTTCTGTTCTTTAGTAAAAGAAACATATTTGAATAGCAATCAAACATTTGCTACAATAAAGCTAAAATTCTAATTTTTAAAACTATACATTTCTCTGGATAATTTTTTTAAATTTCAGTTTTCAAATATACATTTAAAACCAAGGTAGTATACAACAGGCAAAATAATGAATAATTTTAAGCATAATGGTTATTAAATAATAATGGTATTACAATTGCCAACCTTTCACAGAAGTATGGAAAAGCTACATATAGGACAAACTACATAATTCCTTCTACACAATTTAGACACTTTTCTGCTAATGGGGTGCCACTTAGTTTCAAAATTAATGATTGGAGCAAAATCTATCTAGATGGTGTCAACCATAATAATGCATAAAGATTTATGAAAAAAATTAATATTTTATAAATAATAAATATGATAATACACCGATGGAAAATGAAATCCCAGTACCAAGAAGAAATCAGTTTAGAGGAATGAAATCTAGGCAAAGTATTTACCTGATCAATTTTTCAAGGTCAAAGATTAAAGCATGGATGAGAAGAGCCATTTCAAATGTGAAATGGTGCTATATTAATAATTTCTGTAGTTGTCAAGACAGTTGGTGCTAGCCACTTACTTTAGATAACATTGATATTCTAAGCTCAGCTTTGTTGTGTGCAGCCGATTAAGCAGTTTATATAAAGTAGCAGTCAGTCATGTACTTAAACTTTAATTTACTATGATTGCAAAAATCATTTTCTGTTCAAGTTACTCATCCACAAGTGGTGGTTTAATTGTGAACACCGAGTGAGTGCATTTTCTGTTCTGTTTCATTAAAATAAAAAAAGGTTGTTACACCTTCATTTGCATTCATCTATTCTTCCAAGAGATAGCAAGAATTTGCTACTTCGTCTTTTCAGTAGGGACTACAGTGTATGCTCCCAAAACACACAAGAAGACTCTACAAGTGGCATGCATTCAACATGGTGACTAGAGAGTACATGCATTGTGTCACACAGGCACAGTATATCATTTTGTTCTATGCCCATTGCACCTGTTCAGTCAAATAAGCAATGGTTTGTGTTGGTTGGGGATGAAACTAGCTTTGTCGTCTTATCTCATATGTATTCGACGGGAGAAAGATCAGGCAATCTTACAAGGCAACATGTCGACACTCTGCAAAGCACATTGGGTGATAGGAGCAAGGAGACGAGCATTATCCTGCTGGAAAATGCACCCTAAAATACTGCTCAGGAATGACAGCACAACCAGTGCAATCACCAGCCTGAGATACGAATTTACTGCTAATAAGTGTGGTATAATGATGAGAGTGGTTCTATTGCCATACAAAATTGTTCCTCAGACCACAACACCTTCCAATGTGTCCATGCTTCAGACAGCTTGGTTCCAAGCACTCACCAAGTTTCCTTCTAACCAATATATGGTTATTGCTGGCACTATGACAACAATGTCTCTTATCTGAGAACATAAAAGATCTCTACTCTGCCCTCCAATAAGTTAATAATATGGTCCTATAGAATGTCTAACTCAGGGCTGTGCCTCAAGTTATTGGTTTCTTACAGTTTGCCGTGTCACTCATCAACAAACACTCGAATGTCTGCTGCAGACGTAATGTAATGTGTCACAGACATATGGCGGTCTTTCATTTAAGTGGTGACAGTATCTTCCCCTGACTATTGTTGGATACATTCCTACCAAGTCTTTCTGCAGTATCCTGAAAAGAAAATCTACCTTGTTGTAACCCTATTACATGGCCTTGTTCAAACTCAGTAAGCTACTGGTAATGCCTTCTTCATCTCCTTAAAGACATTCTTGACTCAAATCCCGCACAGAACAACCAATGCGGAAGATAAATAAAGCACACGAAGTTTACATTACATATTTAAAGCAAATGTGATTTGCATGTTTATAGTGGCACCACTAGCACAACACATTTTCAACTAGTGCAAAATTTGAATAGACATAGTCTTTCAAATGTGCAAACACACTTCCAAAATTTTGCTATCTAACACAACCCTTTTTTGGCATTGGGATTTTAGTTTCTATCAGTAATGTTTAATTTATGCAATGCTGAATTTGTACAATTCTCTGAAGATTTTTTAAGCAAAAACAAATTATTGAGCACATGGCACAATATCAATATTGCACATTTTAAACATTATATGTATCATTGCACGGCTGTTCATGGTATAATTTAAATAGACTAACACATTCAGAAAACTGTACTCTGTTAAGAGGAAAGTACCCACTTTTTCTTTATTGAATATAAGTAAAGAATATTTTAATATAATATACTGCTCAAAATAAATTGTGGAATACATTAAAGGAACTAATTTATTAGTGTTTGACATCTGAGGCGTATGATGCACAAAAATTGAAGGGATCTGTGTGATGCACAGAAGCTAAAAGTGTAAGACACTGAATGAAAGAATTGCTTACTGTATAATGCTAAGAGTAACATGACTGGAAAGTCTTGGTGGTTATATCATCTCTGTGAAAACTAAAGGTTGACTAGACATCATGAACCATAAAATTCCATCAACAATTCATAAAGAAATAACTCCCTTAGAAATAACTGCTCAATACTCTTTCTGAATGCACTGAAACAATAATCATTACAATAAATCAACAAGTTAATGCTTAGCAGTTATGCCAGCTCATATTTCTTTGGTGATAATTTGTTTGAGAGCAAGAAACTTTGGTCAACAGCAAATGTTACCAGCAGTCTATAATTCAGATAATAACATTCCAGGATATTTTTTCCATTTTGTACAACCACATCAAGTAACAAAAATGTTCAGTTTAATGACTAACCTCCATAACAGTGATCTTCGTATACCTGTGACTTTAGGTATCTCTGTACCCAAAATTCACAGTTTCTCAAGTTTCATGAGCATTCATAAAAAATACAAGAGTAAATAATACTTACATAAAAGCTCACTTTAATTATTACTTATTCTTGTACATTCACATAAAAGTAAAGATTCATCAATTAATTTTCTCCAAAAGCTCAACAGTAATATTTATCTTATAAGAAAACAACAGAAGTTACATGTTCCACACTGCATGAATAACACAAAATCCAATGTATGCCCCTTTAGGTTAGAAATAATTACATTTTGTAATATATTTGCATAGTGTTGATTGGTAACAACTTACTTCAGATTTTTTTACCCCTTAAACCTGCGATTCTGCTATAAGAGTAATTTATGAAAGCTTTACAGAATTACAAGATTAATTAAGGATTTAAAGAAAGTGTCAAAATAATTTAAAGGGATACAATGTGAGCTAATAGCATAACTGTATGTAAAAAATTTGAACAGTCACATTTTTTATTAAGAACAAAACATAATTAATGAAGGTCTTTGCTAATAACATTACCATATGTCCTAAATTTGCTAAAATACAATATTTTTTTACGTGCTTAATAATTCTAGAATTATCTTGACTATAAAATCACAAACCATAACTTCAGTGGATAGAATTACAATCATTCTAAGCAAATGAAAAACTGCATAAAAGAATTTAATGGCATACCAAGCAAAAATTAATGAAAATATGATGATGGTCTAGCTTAACAATATGTTACCATTAAATGCAAATGAATATATTTATATGCTGGCCCAAGAGTCCAATCAACATCACAGAAATAGTTGTTATACTCAGCTCAGTTTTCTTCTCTTTAGAAACTCAGTTTCTCATCACTTTTTGGGAAGGGGGAATAAGCAAGCCAAGTTTGATGCATTTTTTCATTTCAATTACTCTATTACCTGTAACACTTACAAAAATCATTTTTATTATTCCAGGACTGTCCTATAACATTACCTTGATTCTCATTAAATATTTTGATGCATACAGGCATACATCTACTATTGCACCCCCTAAAATGGATACAAGACTGAAGAGGTTACATAAAGAGGATGCTAAAATAAATTTACTACCAAAGTTCCCAATTAACAAAATCAACTTAGTTATAAAATTCATGGATTTAATGTGTGTGTGTGGGGGGGGGAAATCAAGGTTGATATAAACTAATACTCTAAGCTTCCATGGACAGAATCAGCCTGATTAATTTATTAGATATGCATAAATTTATTAGGTAGAATATTGAGAAGTAAAAGATGCAGAATTAAAATAAATAAACTCCCTAAGTTCCCATGGGCTAACAGCACCAGTGTAGCTAGAGTATTTGCTGCCCGTTTTGATATACAAACAATAACTAAAAAGGTGTCAAAATGACATAAAGGAAATAAATTGAAGCATATGCTTATTTTATCTACAATAAAAGCATTTTAATTTTAATAATGTTAAATTAGAATACAGCACCACCTATTGTAGAGAAAGAAAAGCTCTCACTTAGCCACTGGATTCGGTTGAGACAACATACCAGAGCATGTACTAATACTTAATTAGGAATTATTGTTAATAACGTTGTTTGTGTTCTCTTTTATACAGTCCATTAGTTTAGAATTATAAAAATATAATACACAGGACTTAAGCTGGATTACATCACAAAATGCTGGCATTATACAGAAGTAAAACAGTGTTAAAGCGAAACTAACTAGATTAGAAAACTTAGTTAAAGGATATGATAAGTGTAAATAAAAACAAAGTTCAAATAAAGCATAGATTGCTTCAAAGTATTCAAATGGACATTAGCAACTTAGGAAACAGATATTTTGAAAGTGTTGGCAAAGATGTCACAGCCTTCAATGAAGAAATTGCTAAAATGAGAGAAAAACGGAAGTTTTGGAGGTAGGAATTGAAGAAATTCTATCATCTATTGTACTTTCTTAACATGAAAGTGTTTGTAGTAAATTTATTCTAAATTAAAATACATTTGCCAGAATTACCAATTCTTAAATTTTCTGGCAAATATACCAAATGAAAAAATTTTAAGTTGTGATTCGAAAATATTATTGTGAATGATACTCAGTAACAGAAGTTCATAAGCTCTTATTTACAGGCTACATTTATTGATGAAGCAAAAAATCTTGAAACTGTAGATAATACTTTCAGTCCTCTATTTAAAGCTCTTTAAGATAAAAGAATCTTAATTGAGACACATATAAAGCCAATAATGGATTCATGTAATTTAACTTTTCAGTCATTGAAGGGGATAAGATATTGTTACATTATATTAGATGTTTGTATGGGGTTCGTAGATTTGGAGTGAATAACGACGACACTTAATGAAGTATCGAAACACACTTTATTTAGCCAATATTAATCAGGACAGCTCCAATAACACTTTTTAGAGTCATCGAAAATCTACTATAAACACGCTGACATGATCAGCGACACAGCCTTCAGGTTATCAAGCTATCACGGTGGAGACAGCTTCCTGCAAAGCACCCGACTCTGCTTTCTGGAGTACAGTTCCCGACTCTGCTTGGTGATTCTCGGAACTCCACGTACTCTCGAGACTCTCCACACTACAACTCGTGATGCACTCGACGACACACAGAGCACAGCTCCTGACTCTTGGTTCAGTCGTTTCCGGAGCTCAACACACTCTCTCAACGATGCACTAACTGCGATACTGCACGAGACTCTTTCGGTGCACTCGAAAACCCAGGCGAGGTAAGATGGCTTCCCTGCAAAGCAGTTTTAGGGTTGCCATAAAATGGCAAGGGAAGGCAGGGTTGCCACATTAGGTGAGAAATCGTCCATTTGGCAACAAAATTGGCAAAATACCATGGACGGTCGGAGAACCTTCTGGAACGAATTCTTACCGGTTTAGCCCAGAATGTTCCCGAACACAAGTCGAAAGCTATATAAACCCTGCTGGTCTGCAGTCAGAGGGAGTGCATGTCTCTCTCATGGAGTGTGTGTGCCTTGTCTAGTGAGCTGATAGTTATTGAGCGAGTGTCTCAAAGTCTGGTGCCGAGATGGTCGTCGTGTGCATCGAGAGAGTCTTTTAGTGCATCGCCGAGTTTTGTCTTAGACTGTGCTGAGTCAAGAGCTATACTTTTGTGTATCGTCGAGTGCATCACGTGGAGAGTCTCGAGAGTACGTGGAGTTCCGAGGACGACCAAACAGAGTCGGAAGCTGTACTCTGGTGCTTTGCAGTGAAGCTGTCTCCACCGTTACTGCCTGACAGTGTGAAGGCTGTGTTGCTGAACGTGTCAGCATGTTTATAACAGTTCGACGACTGAAAAAGTGATTTTGGAGTTGTCCTGAGAAGATTGGTAAATAAAGTGCGTTTTGATACTTCATCAAGTGTCATCATTATTCACTTCAAATCCACACGAACCCCATATGAACGTGAAGAAAGAAAATAACGTAACAATATGCAGACAACGCCACTAAAAATGTACAGGCTTTGAATGTTTTCAAGTATCTGACAAATAATTAATCATACATTCAGTTATTAAATATTGCACTTCAGAAGCTAGATTATGAAACGAGCAAACAATTTAAACTAAGCATTAATGCTACAGAAGTTCCTACACTTGTTGAATTAATTTTGTTTTTAGAGAAAAGATGTTAGTTATTAGATAATATTAATCAAATACCAGTAAAAAGAAATATTCATTAAAAAAAAGTTCAAAATTAAAGGCTCTGATGGTTAAAACTAATAGTATTCTAACTTGTGTGACATAAAAATAATCATACTCTGCTACATAAATGTGACTCATTTTTAAAATTAAATCCAAAGTAAAGATATGAAACAATTACAAACAACAAATTCTGTTTTAACTGTAATGAACATTTAATTACAAAATGAAATTCTAAGTTCAGGTGTTCCAAATGCTAAAAAACATTCATTAATTTATCGCCCACTCAGCTATGATACCATGGCTAAACAGTCAGATAAAACAAGACCAGAAATACCCAGCGACGAGATTATAAACAAGAATGCACAGGGTTCTCATAAAAATCAATCAAGTTGTCTTTTGACATGGAGGAAAAAATTGTTATTAAAGACTGCAATAGTTTATGCTTGCAATTCAGAAGGAAAAAGAATTCAATTTAATGCCATTCTTGGAAACAGAAATACGTCCTGTTCAAATCTGATAAATATATGGAAAGAATTTATGCATCCTTATATAGAATAAATGATAATGTTTTAAATATTAATTATCAGTTAGATGTAAAGATTTCAAATTAGAATTTAACATATGTAAGATTAATTACCTGTTTAGTTATTTCTAAAATTACCAATGCAACCCCATCAAGGAGTTTACACATGCAGTCCTTAAATATTTCCATTGACATTCAATTAGCTGATTCCTAATTTGGAACTCTTAACAAAATACACCCATTAAATGTTACTAATTGTTACTAATTAACCCATTAAATGTTACTAATTAATATTAAATGTTACTAAGGGCCAAACTGTTCTTTGACATTTTAAAACTAAAAAAATTTCAATTAGAAAATCAACCATTGATATTCCAAGAAACAATTTTTGGATATATCGCATCTGGTACAGACAAAGAGTAACTCAGAAGTAAATTATTATGGCTTAGTTCTGAATAGCGAAGAAAAGTTTGACGAAATTTTGCAAAGATTTTGGGAAGCTGAATATGAAAAAAATACTGTAAAAAACATTTCAAGAATATTTACTATAGACAAAATGATGAAAGATATGCAGTTCAGTTACCCATTAGGAAAGGTGCAGAATAAGGAGAATCCAAAATGCTTGCTGAGATAAGATTACATCAAGTGCAGAATCAATTAGAAAGTGATGTGAATATAAAACATCATTCATTAATATTTACACAAGAATTTTTCAAGGAATATGATTGAAATGACATAGAAGAAGTTGAAGAAACTGAAACATCCACCTGCAATTATCTCAGTCATTACGGAGTTCATTGCACAGAGAAAACCTCTACCAAGCTTCACGCTGTGTTTAATGCATCAGTGGCTACTACTAATGGAAAATCAATTAGCTCAATATTAATAAACGAACAAATACCATAATAAGATTTATGTTATATTATTCTTATATTTTGAAAGTGTAACTATTCACTAGGAGCTGAAAAAGATTTACAAACAAATACTTATTGAACCATCTCAAACCTGCAACTGATATTATGGAAAGAATCGACTAGTACCCCTATGCAGACTTATCATCTGAAGACTATAATATATGAAATAGCAAGTACACCATACCTTGCAACAAGAGTCCTAAAGCAGTTAGCAATGGATGAAGCAAGTCATTTAAATACCATTTTCAGAATATAATGGGCATTTATAAATTGACTTTAAAAGAATTCTAGACTACTGTCACACAGATTGAAGGTATTTTCAATATTTGTCCAATTTTACCTTTGACAGCATATCCAAATGATCTTGAGGCCTTAACAATGAATCATTTTTACTGGAAGTTCCATTACTTCTTATCCTGAGCCTAATCTGTTCCACCTTACAGATAATAGATGTTTCTAAATTGCTGGCTATTATGAAGTTCACAGAAATTATTTGAAAATGATGGCAAATTGATCATCTTCAACAGTGCACCAATGGTTTATTAATAAAGAATATTTAAAGGAAGGTATATTAGTTGTGTTAAAGAAACATAATATTCCCCAATTTAAATGTCTTTAACTAGAACTATAGAAGTTTTACCTGGTAAAGATAATAAAACCAGAGCTGTTAAAAGTGAAAACATTAAATTGTTTACATGTTCGATGTATTAGTATAACTTGTTTATTGCCTATTAAGGATAACAATGCTTAGCTTTACATTATTTCGTTTTTATTGAAAACTGTGCTTTATATTGAAATGGAACTGTTTTAAAACAATAAGTAAGATTTTAGCATAGTGAATTAAGTTTACATTCTGTATAATGTTTATATCATTTTATACTATATTTCACAAAACAAAATTACTTGTTACCTTTCATATTCACAATATACAATTAGTTGCCCCTAAAACTGTTACATTTTATGCTTAATTTACATACTGAAATTTGAAATTTCAACAGCAGCAACATGTTACCTTAGAATACAATGCTGCCTACTGTAGAGAAAGAGCGATTCTTACTTGGCCACTGGAGGTCTCTGGGACAACATGCCAGAGCATGTGCTAGTACTTAATTAGTAATTACAGTTAATAAAATTATTTGTGTTCTCTTTTATAGTCTGCTTATTTAGTTTATAATTATAGAAACACAATACAAACATTTTAATGTTATACTATTATTTTGCTCTTTTTTTTTTTTTTTTTTGTTTTATTTTGTTCTTAAAATCATCGATAACATAGTAGACGATTACTTGATTGCACTATTTGCTATAATGTAGACCATACAGATAAATTTTTTAAATACAAAATAACATTTATAAATCTTAAATACTTTCTAAATTATGTTAATTTAAAAAACTTTTCTTACCACCAGCAGCACTTACAGAAATTGTGAGGAAAGTTTGGAACAGTATTACAGTATCTTTGTTCTGGAGAATATAAATGTATCTGGAATTTTGTTCTGGAGATTGTATTTTAGAATAAAAAGAAAGAATTCAACTGCCCTTCTGATTCCTGTTTCATTTTCAAGGATATGTAGCAGCTGAAACCTCTTGGTGATTTTGCTGAATACTTTACCCTGAGTGAAAACTGTTCCCCCCCCAATTTACACTGTATTTCAGAATCTTATTATTTATGTTTCTCACTGTTCCATATGATAAAGCCCTAAAAAATAATGTTTCATGCAAAAAATGCTGCCTCTCAAAATGTGCCGCCTAGGGCAGATCCCCCTCTAGTTATGGCAACGTATAGCAGTAGTTAGTCATAAAGGTCGCAGACTCCATATGTATGTTCTGAAAGTAGAAATATTCACATCAATACCCAAGTTTAAAAAAAGTTGGCCCTTTTATGAAGAGCAGTTTCTAACTTGACTAAAAGCAGCCTTCATAAAGGCACAAACATCATCACACCAAGGCAAAGGATTTTGCTTTGCAAATACTGATTAATAATCATGAATATTCATGAAGATGTCAACACTTTAATGACAAGGCAGTTGGGCAAATTCTTTTATTAGCACTAAAAATGATAATCTGTCTTCTGAAGAAATGCAACAACAGTAATAGCAATTATTTAAAAAAGTTTTGCATAGACTTCCTAAAAGAATAAAATGAATTGAGAATTTAAACTATTTCTGTGAAAATCAATGAACTTTTTGACCTCTCCACATATGTCTTTCCACAAGAATAAAAACAAAAGATTAAGACACTAAAATACCTTTTGTTTTGCATTCCGTGTAGCTAGTTAATATTTTCATTTCTGAAATAAGCATTTGAAAAGCAACTGTTAATTAGAAAATTAACAAAAGAAATTAAAGGGGAAAATATAGATAGAGCCTGGAGAATGTTAGAAAATGCTATCTGATAACTCAGATAATAACAAAATGTAACTGTTAGAACAATATAACTGATCTAAATAAAGCATTTTACTTTAATTCTGCACCCACTCTAGTGAAAAAATTGTCCCAGACAATACGTAGGATGTCACTGAAACATGACAGAGCACAGGAAGAATGCTAGATTGATCTGTGTGATATTTTCCTCCATGCATTTATTCAGATTTTCTGTGAGGAACTCAGATGTAATTTGGAATGACCGAGTGCTAAGATGTTGATTCCATCAATGATATGAATGCATACAAAATTGAAGTAGTTTTCTTTGTAGTATAAGATTTTACTTTATTTTAACCAGTTATTTTTAGTTGAGCTTTCCTGTTTCTCTTGATTCCAGTTTTCTGCCGGAATGTAAATTTTGTATGATGTAGATGTAAATTTTTAAACATGTTTCAGAAACAGTATTTAATCTGCATTTCAAGAGTTTAAAAGAGTAGCAGAGGACTTAATTCAGATGTTTTATGCTGGGAGTTTCATATTAGCTCTCTAGTTAGGTGTTTGACACGTTTTAGTGATATTCCTCAGCTCAGCTTTGCTGTGTGCAGCCCATTTAGCATTAGTTTACGCTAAGGAGCTAGTAATTAGAATCTTAATTTTCTAGTGATTTGTTACATTCTTACTTTTTGTTATGTAGCCACAAGTGGTGGTGATTTGTGAGCATGAAGTTTGTGCATTTGTTCTTAATTTAGATTTAATAAAAAGGTTATTTAAACCTGTCTTCTGAAGTATTTTGTTCTAGTCTTCAATGCAGAGTTTAAGAGTGTATACTCCCAAAGAATACATGCAAACTCTATAGTAGCAGTTTTTCAAACATTTATATTTAATTGAGCAAGAGAATTTTAAGGAATTATTTGGAATTTGCTTTCAGAATTTATTAATTTGAAATTATTTTGTCTGTGAGTGCAAAAGCAAATTCAACAACATCATCATTTTATACAAATAAAATGAAAAAAATCCCTGCATAAAAGCGAGAAAAGAGAAATTACATCTTTATAATATTTGTACTTATAGGAAGTTGTCTCCTAAGAAATATTAAGTGAAATTTAGAAAGCAAATGGGCAATTACCACCACAATTGTGCACACCTACTTTCTAAACTTCACTTTGAATTACCTAGGAGATAATTTCCTTTATATTCTTTATTACTTTATTAAATATTATCTTTGCTGCAATAACACAGGATTTTACTTTTTAGTCCTATTAAATAAATTTTAAAATTCACTAATTTTAAAGTTTTTCTTATATATATATAAAAGCAAAGAATGTCATGACATTATATTTCATTTGTTATTCTATGCTAGAAATCAACACATATAATTTAGTTTATTTTGATGTTCCCCACCTCTTATAATAGTTTTTTCAAATGCCTATATTTGACACACTTATTTCATTTGCTAAAGTTTGTTGATATTAAGCAAAAAGACAATGAAGAATACCAAATGGGAAAAAACTGCTATGCACAATAAACTCTTTCTTTCACTTCTGCTTCATGTCTGAAAAATCATTCACTGACAGTTGCTTTTGCAGTTTGTATGATTTCTTTGGGAAATCTTTTGAAATTGTACATAATTTCTGGCCACAGAAGATGCCAGCAAATAATGCTGCTGCATGAACGATGAACCGCATATGAATGAAATTCTAGCATTCGATAAATTAAATGAAAACAATTAAGTTATGCATATATGCAAAATCATTTTCTGCACATCTGCACTTGGCAAAAGTTTACTGTGCGTTGTGATGAAAGAACTCACAGGCACTAGAAATGATATAACTTTTGCTTAATACCATAATAATTTAGACTGCGAAGGGACAGAATCAAAATCTCATTTCACTCTTCACTTGACATAAACCATGTACAAGAAATTTTGGGCAGACAGATTTTATAAGTCTTTATTTCACATATGTCATTTCACATCACAAGTACAAACAATGAAGTTTGTACTTGTTATTCTATTTAAACCCTGTCGTACTGTCCGATGAGTTACAAGTGAAGTTCATTTAAGGAATGAGAAATGAAAGATTTTCAATGACTCCTAATAAAAATATAATACATGTAAAAGTTGTGCTACGTAGTTGTGCATTTAAGAGCAATATTATACATGATTACCTAATGGCAAAAAAACAAATGCTTTCTTTGGTACTGCATTTTATAATCAAATGCTAGAATTTTAACAAGACATTAGAACTATAAAACTATATATGCAAACAATATGCGCAAAAGTTGTGAAAGATCAACTTTACACATATATCATAAATTCCTTGACAGCACCACTAACAATAAAGGGATGAAGTATATTAAATTTTAAAAGGACTTCCAGATTTCTCAAATGCATTACAGCCAAAAATTTAAGCAAATGCCTTTTAGCAAAAAATGACAGCATTTTCCTAAGCTTTTCCAGTTCAGGACGAATTTTCCAACACTAATGCATCTTATAATCTTTCCAGAGAGTGGTTTTATGGTAATAGTTGAATAAGATAAATAGGTACTTTTCTGTTTTGCCAGCGCAGGCAAGAAAGTCACCAATAATGGTACAACTGATGCCAAACAGAATATCCTCGCTGGTAACCTCTTACGCGTTATTTTCAAAACAAGTCACTGCCATTTCTTATCAGATTGATTGTTTCTTTCAATACTGCCATATAATTATATAGAATTTTTACCAGATAGTTCAATTTTATGCCCTAAGGCCATTCACAGTAATTAAGTCAATTAGAATGCAATCACACCGCTCGCCCGAAGGCGAAAATATAGAAAAGGCAAAGTCAGGGGTTAAAATTCATCAATTCTAATGAGAATGCACTAGTGAAGTAAAGCACTGCCATTTCACATAATTTCTGAGTAAGCTATTTGTACAAATTGAAATAATTCTTTCATTTAATCTTGTATTTCAAATTAAGATTTAACTTGAAATTAATGTAGACAATTACTGAGAGAATTAGATTTTTTTAGCATAGTTTACGTGAGATCAGATCACTTGGGATCATGTGATATGAACCGGCGAATCAAGATGTTGAGCCATAAAAGCACAGTAAATTCTTAAATTAATGTCTTTTTAGAATTTATTGTCTTTATTTATTGGCTTTTTGCAAAACTTTTAATGACATTAAAATGTTTATGCTTCGAAAATAAAAAATTCTTAAGAACTAACATTTGTTAACATTTTTATTGTGTATACTGTATGTTGTCACCAATAAAGTCTGCTTGGCCAGATTTGCGTCCGCAAAACGGAAAAGTACTGATAAACATATATACATGTTTTCAAATTATAAAAATAGTTAATACAAATAAAATTATTTAAAATTACAAAACACAAATACAAAACCAGAATATACAAAAAAGAAAATACAAAAACCAGAAGAGGATGATCACACAATTTGATGTAATGATTTTTACCATGCCCCTTAAAATATAACGAACAATTTTTAGAAAGCAGACATCATGTATCCTGAATTTTCAGAAAGGGCATACTTCTGAAGACCTAATTTAAAATATTATATTAATGAAATGAAGTTTAAATTACATATATTAGAAAGCTGTCTACGGAATTTCGAATACTGTCAAATATTGCATAATAATATGTAATATAATGAAATGCACATATTCACCAAATTTAAAGACATTATTCAATTTTGCTAAATCTATCTCAATATACATTTCTAAGCATAATCAGTAAATAAATAGTATTAATAATTATTATTTTATCTTAATACCGTATAAAAGTTAAATATTGGTACATTTAATGCTGATGCAGGTAAAGTTGATGATCTTTTAAGTTTCATTTTTCGTGCTATGAATGCCACTTGTATTTATTTACTTATATATGATAGAAATTTACGAAAATATTTATTTCCAATCTTAAGGGGAAAATAGAGAAAATTCAACTCAAATAATTCATAGGAGTAATATTAAATACATTTAAGAAAACTTTAGAAAAACTAGAGTAAAAGATAAAAATTTCTTTGCATAAAGATCAAAAGAACTTTAATTATTAGAATCAAGTTTTTTTCACATTTTTCAGGGCATAGTTTGCTTGAAAGGGGGGATCTTTAATTTTCCTTATCTTGCATATTGGCTTTTTTTGGGCTACTTACTATGTTTTTTGATTGAAATAAACTGAAAAGTAAACTAGAAGAGAAACACGCTAATGTGACAATCAAAATCGTAAAAAGAACCTTGTATTTAGCGTACGTATATTGAAACACTCAAACGATTTCGAGGGCAGCTAAAGGTCCCTCCTCATCAGGAAAAAGAAATACCTAGAAAGAAGAAGAATAAAGGGGAAGGAGTCTCAGAAACACGTGGCCCTTATCAGCACTGCGCGTGGTTAGAAACGAATTTTAATCAGAGTTACATTGACCACCTACTTTTACTGAGTCAGGCTATCTGATCAAACATGTAACACAAAGGACAAGAAAAAATTAGCGAAGTTAAAAATAGGGAGTGAGGGGCAACAGCACCTTCACGCTCAGCCAATCATATAACATAGCCAATCACTTCCGATAGTCGGAACCGACGGTACCACTGTGTACCGTAAACCCTTTGCAGTTTGTTTACCACCCCATGCCAAGTCATGCCACCCTGTTAAGCAAAAAATGGCTTCTTTTTACTATTATATATTCTGCGCGCTTAAAGTTTGTTCCTCTGAATCTTTGCTTACCAATGAACTTAATTATTTGAGAGCAGTTGCAATTGACCGTGGATTTTCTCCCGTGATTATTGATAAAGCCGTTAAAAAATTTTCAGATTTCCATCAAAGAAGACATTCCACTGTTAGAAATAATATTAATGACCTTGTCGTGATTCCATTTTATCCTTCTATTAGCTATAAAATTGCACGGATTCTCCAGAAATTCAATTTTCATGTCAGTTTCTCCCCTATTAATAAAATTCACCCTTCGATTCTAAAAGATTGCGTTTCTGTCTTGAATTCTCGGGGAATTTATAGTATATCGTGTCAGTGTGGTTTAAGATATATTGGCCAAACAAAAAGAGCGTTGAAGTTTCGTATCAAGGAACATGAATCTTATGTCAGAAAAGGCGAAATTAACAAGTCTTCAATAGTGTATCATAGTTGGACATTTAACCATAATTTTGACTTTGGGTCTGCAAAAATTATCTTCTTCTTCCATAGGTGAATTGGATTTTCTTGAGGCTTTTCACATTCACAAAGATTTAGCAGGTTTAGTTAATGATTTGAAGTCCAATCCTGTCCTTCCTAATGCCTTTAAAATTCTACTATCTTAATTCAGTTATTTTTGTCGATAGATGGCGTTACCTCCTCGCGTTTGGTACTACCAGAGGGCATAACATTCCGTTCTGTGGTTGCTTTCCATTATTCGAAGTTCAGATTTTGAGCGTGAAGGTGCAGTTGCCCCTCGCTCCCTATTTTTAACTTCGCTAATTTTTTTCTTGTCCTTTGTGTTACATGTTTGATCAGATAGCCTTGCTCAGTAAAAGTAGGCGGCCAGTGTAACTCTGATTAAAAATCCGGTTATAACCACGTGCAGTGCTGATAAGGACCACGTGTTTCTGAGACTCCTTCCCCTTTATTCTTCTTCTTTCTAGGTATTTCTTTCTCCTGATGAGGAGGGACCTTTAGCTGCCCTCGAAATCGATTGAGTGTTTCAATATACGTATGCTAAATACAAGGTTGTTTTTACGATTTTGATTAAACTGAAAAGTGTTTATTTCCTTTATATAGCATTCATATGACTTTTTTAAAACTGCAATTTATAAAATCAATTTACGCAATAAGACATATTCCCACTAATTTGTGTCAACCTTTTTCTGCTCTTAACTAAATTTATTAATTTTGCACAATTTTATCTATTACTTGAATTAGCAGACTGATCACGGTCTCTAAAGGCAGATCTTGTTTCATTAGGCAGGTATATAAATTACAAATTGATGTGATATTTTATTGCTTTTTTTATCGCATCTTGATAAAAGTTTTACATATATTTTTACTTGCTTGGTTTATTGAAAATATGTATTCTTTGCTGCCCGTATGTGAAAATCTCTAAACTTGGATTAATTTTTTAAATTAGAAATGTTGGAAGATAGAATGTCATCAAGAACAGGAAAAAAAGCTAATGGATAAAGTAATAAGTAATGAATAAAGAGATAAAATATTTATAAATTAAGATAATAATAGTTAAGCAAATAATGAATTAATCCCTTACAAAAATTAAAGTCAAAACATTTTAAAGTTAGTTTTTCTTTCTTTTTGTTTTTTAATTGACAAATGCTTACTTCTTAAGTATTATGAACAGCTGAGATGATCAGTCACTTAACCCTCTTATTACCGAGAACATTGCACAGGGTACACTACTAGGGATGGTCCGACATTACACTCGCAAGATGGCAAAATGACAAATAAATAAGCATTGTATGGGATTTAAACCTTCATCCAGCATTTCAGACTAGCAATCAGTTTCTGCTAACTATTTTACAGTCTAAGGGGACAATAAAAAAAAGGTAAATATTTTATTAGTATTCATCACACAAAGCCATCGCTGCATTTTTATTTTGGCTTCTTATCTGCTTAAAAACATTTTGACCGAATGAATATAACCCATATAAAATTCCTATGATGGATTTACATTTTGACAAAAAAATTTCTTCCTTAATTACTGAAATTTTCTCATATATTTTGCTCTTCCCAAGGAAAGAGAAAAATGTGGCTTTAATATTTTCTGTTAATGTTGCAATTCAGTTGTTCAATGTTGTTTCTCTTATATAAGCTTCAGTGCATTCTGACTAGAATTATGATGTTGTTCAAAAAGTTTAGAAGTTCCAAAAACAGACATGGCTGAATTTAAGGCCTTAAAATTGGAGAGAAATGTTTCATGTTTTCAAATAAATCTTAATAACACATCGAAATGATTAAATTCATAACTTACAACTAACCATGGCAAAAGTTAACTTCTTTCACGTCATAAGCTAATTAGCTAATTTTTTTGCATTATGTAATTTGCATGTCTCATGTTTTTATCTTTAATATTACTGCATATGCTCCTTACATTTCCCCATTTTTAAGTAAATTTTACTTTTTAGAGGATGATCAAAATCTAACCATTGGTTGAATTAAGCCCTTTAAAAATCCCTCAGTTTCATTTTCAGTCATGCTTTAAATTTCTAAAAAAAAAAAAAAAAAAAAAAGAGAGAGAGAGACTTCAATATCATTAAAAACTTTGAAAGAAGCTTGGAAATAAGAATAAATATTTTTAAAAAGTCTGCTTTAAATAAACAAATTTAAACAAAACCAAACAACTTTAAACTTAAATGTACAGTACAATGAAGCTGAAAACACGCATTAGCGTTCATTATGAACTCAGCCAAATTTAATGCTAAAAAACAAATACTTCCACCTGATGTGATAAGTGTACCACATGCAGATAGGGAAAATTTTTTGGCTTTCTTTCATGTTGCAGGACAAGAACAGGGAAAAAGTGTTTCCCTTTGACCTTGCAAAATGCACTATGTTGTTAATAATGCTTGTATTCAGACAGCACACAGAAGCAGAAATTCAATATGATACCACATAATTTGTTTTGTTTTAAATTTCTGATTCTAAAGCAAACCCATGATGCAATGCTATATTTAAAGTAATTAATATGGATTTTATTATAAGAGTTAAAAGATAATTCCTTTTTTACAATTTCAAATTTATAGGTATGCCTTAAGATAATGCCAGACAGATTTTTAGATATAATGGGCATGAATATCTATTGTTTCCCCAAGCTAAGATGTAAAATTATCTATTTTCAGAAATATGCATATAATTAAAAACTGAGATCTCATTTTGTGCATTCAAATAAAATGCACTTACCATAATACACTTGTTAATAAAATTTCGACAGTCACAAAATGTCTGTGAACAAAAGTGCCACGATTTTGCTATATCACATGTCTTTCTGAGATTCAAAATTTCGAAAGTAACGATAAAAACTTCCTCCAAAGTTAACTTACTACACGAAAACCACGATCCAAATCTTAAACTCCACTGACAGCCACATACTTTAACAGCAAGTATTTGATTTAAATCCACACAAGAACTATCAGAAATGCCCTTCTTCGTCCGAGTTCTCATAGCAGCTCTGCATTTTGGACTCTGTTTTAAAAGTCCCACAGAAATTCCAAAAATACACTTCGATCCTCACACACCCGTGAACAAAAGACTCGTTAACAACTCCAACATCGTACTTTTAATACTAAATTTACTTTCAACACAACCTAAAACACGCAACTGAAATCTTGCCACCACGTCTATCATTGCCATTCAAAACACACACGACACAAATCAATGAGCAATAGCAAAAGAGTCAAGTTTCAACGTCAAAATGGTTTTCATACAAACAACATCATCCCCAAAACAATCACACCAAAAACCAGCGCAGAACATATATCGCCACATTTGGTGATCTTAGGCCGAATATAAGAGTAGAGACCTTTTTGCTAAACAATATTCCCACCTATTCGATACTAATAAAAAACTCCATTAATATCTACTATCCCTCATTAATAATCCTTACTGCTTAAATCATATTAACTTTCACTTATACACCTTTTTTGTTGCTTAATCAATGGAAGAAAGCGAACTTTCAACAAATTATTCTATGGTGATAACTGAAATATTTTCATGAATAAAACACCAATAAATAATGACAATTTTAAAAATACAATGCTACTAAGAAATGAAAGAAAACACACTGACTGGCCATACCTTACATCTTTGTTGATATTTTTTTTTTTTTTTTTTTTTTTAAGATTCTTGCATTTACATTCCAAACTGTCCTAAATTCAGTGTTACAATAAATTCGTTAGCCAAACTATTACTGATCATCTGATATTAAACCACATAACCAAAATAAACTTCTTAAATACTCACCACCTGGATGAGTAGCACCAAATGAATGATCAATCTGTTCCAGTGTGGGTGGTACTTCAGGAGAACAAAATACATTGCCACTATAAGTAAAATTCAGAAAAATTAGGATACTATTTTCTCTTTCACACATACAGTATTTTAACTGTTTTAGAATGGAAAATTTGAATGCAATGAGAATTTTGTGAGCCTACAGGACAGTTGATATACTTCTTTAATACTAATGCCTCATTTGGGGAAGAGACATGAATACCTTCTGTTACTGTTTTAGGAATAATTAATTAATTTTATTATTATATGACAAGCATTTAGAAAAGCTAAATTTCCAAGATAGAATTAAATAAAATCGATACAGAAGCAACAAAATGCCACATCTAGACAGGTTAATAATTAAATAAAAATTCCTAATCTTCTTTTGTTTTTCTTAACACCTGTTTACTAAAATGTATTAATTCTATTTATGTAGTAACATTTATTTTTATACAGCAACATTTAAAATTTTTACACATTACTACTTTCTACTTCCTAGGTAGAGAAGAAACTTAAAATACACACATTGTTATTCAGTAAAATTAAAACCAGTAAGGATGTAAGTTACAAGACAGATAGATATTTATGAGAATGATGACATGATACAAAGCACAAAAGGATTAAAATGACAAATCAGTTTGTCAAAAGGAATTAGCTAAATTCAATACTTTGGTGCACCAATTTTTTGTTGCTACAATGGATTACACATCATATGGCACTGACTGATAAACATTCTGGATGACTTTTTGGGGAGGGGGGAATATTCCATACAGATCCAAAATGCATTCACAATATGACAATGATAGCTGTCATTGCAAATATATGGGCTAACTTTCAAGATATATTCCACATATGCTTGATGGGGCAGAAACTGGAAGATAATGCAGGCCAAGAAAGAACTGGCCCATGTTGGTCATACAGAAAGCAATGCACATTTTGTGCAATGCTTGTATGAAGCATGTACATTCTGTGCAAGATTCTAAACCAAGATGTACATGCTAGGGTTATTACAACACTCTTTAATGCAGGATTTCAGACATTTTTCTTGGTTTACAGAAACACATCTATATTTTCACTTTTTGTGCCACCTCAGGTTGCTGATGTCTACTGCAGAAGTCAAAGAAAGTTTCAGAAATGAAAACCAAGCAAGTTCACTGATGATAGCATGCAGTAATCATCAGTGAACAGTGCTTAAAAATACTTTCTCATGGGACACTCTCCTCTATTTTGATGACACTATGATGCATCACTGCCTTGTGTATCAAATGTCTGGTCTATCTATTTTAATATAATTCTGGACTGAATAATAATCCTTCTTCCATCCATGATCTTCACATAAAAATAACAATACTTCTGTTTCCTGAACATGTGCAACAATCTGATGGTTTATGAAACTATTCAAGTTCAGCTGATCTTCTGCATTAAGAAGTCTATAGAATAAGACTGAATTCACTTATACAGTCAAAAGTCATTAATCCGGACTTGTCGGGACTTCGGCGATTCCGGATTATCAATTTTTCTGGATTATAGATCATCAGTTTAAATCTCGTAAGATGGCATGCAGAAATTCTAAAATTAAAAATATGAAATCGTAATTTATTAAATAAAGAACAATTATGATCTAAAGGGTATCAAAATTTACAAAAAAAAGCTTAATATTTATTTGTTTACTTTATTAAACATTTCTTTCAATGTAAGTTGTTTAAGTTGCTTCGTTTTATGTGATAATACTTTCTCTTTAATTCTATAAACAGACATAATTTCTTGTTCAGTTACAAAGTTCCGCTGTTCAAGTCCTGTTAATTGCTGTGCCGAGAATACCGACTAACTTGTCAATAGAAATTTTTTCATTTTCACTAACCTCTCTGTCACATTCTTCATATCTTTATCCATCTTTTGCAGCAATTCCACTTTTTGTTTGATGGACATCGAAACATACTTTCGTTTTGTACGATCCTTTGGGAGCTCCAGAATCGGAAATTCTATTTGACATAATCGAAACTTCAAGTTTACTTTTATAGTATTGCTCTTACAGTCTGCAAAAAATAATAAGCCTGATCCAATTCGAAGATTAAGGAACAACGCAATCATCAACATTAACTGAAATAGATAATGAGATAATTTTAGCTTATACAGTCCGTTATACATAAAACGCGCAAGCGAAAACGTATTCTGCGCTTGCGCACACACATATGCGCAGTCGTAAAAGGTCTTACGCGCACGCGTAAACGCCTATGCGCATGTGTCAACGCGGCGCATGTGCAGAAAGTTTTTAGCTTTGAGGTCCAGATTATAGGTCTCCAAATTAACGACTTTTGACTGTATTTTGAAACCAAAAGATTTTCTTAATTTACTGCCATCATATGAATGAAGATTATTCTTTCACGCCAAGCAGTACTCATACTCAGTACCAGTAGAGTTCAAATAAGAGATGTCAAATTTTCATTTGATATTGTTTTCTTAGAGAGGTAAATTAATTATGGTACCACTTGAAAACACAAAAATTTGCCAATTACATATGACGTATATATAGTCCTCAAAGTTTACATATATCACTGCACCCATTCGCATCATACCTCTTTTATTATATTTGTTTCAACTTATGGTGTACTATACAAATATGTTTTTTATGTTACTGCACTTGAATATTTTGTAAATAGCAAATATTCATGATTTTGCATACTCATCTCAGCAGCCAATCAGAAGACTTATACTGTTTACTCATGTGACATATCTCTGCCTGTTTCTGATGGATTCCCTGCATATTTCTGCCTTAAAATTTCTTACTTATTTTATGTAAATAGACTTTCTAATTGTGAGAAAAATTTAATTTTGATGCACTGAGTTTGTTTTTATTATAGTTTAGTCGATAGGATTCGAACCTGTGCAGGGGAAACCCCAAAGGATTTAACAAACTTAGAAGTAATGACTAGCAGAAATTTTGATGAAGTGTTGGTCCATAATGAATAGGAAAGTGGAAGCAAAGGCAGATTAAATCTTCATTATTTATTTCAGCAAACATGTTACGGCCACAGGCAAGTTGGCACATTAATTGTGCCTATTCCAAAAAGCTTATATTTTAGATAATTTTGCATTAAGAAAGGATGAACAAACAGACTGTAGTCCAGCTAAGCCAAAGCGTAGAATAGAAAGCAAGTGCGTTATGAAGGTGAAATCTTAATCCAGACTGAGTTAGTTTTGATTCTCAATCCATTTTTAATGGATAGTTAATATTACTGTAAAATTACCATTCACTGCTTGAGTTTTAGTTCCATTTACATCACCAGAATTATGTAAGAGTCATATGACATGGATTAATCTAGAAATGATACGGTGCAGAGAGAGGTTACTATTTTTAGAATTGAGAAAGGAAATTTACGTTGCTAATTTAATCTTTTACATATTCTTCATTTTTCTTACATATATATATATACAAGTATTTTGTGCTACATACATATTTGTGCTTGAATTTTTAAATATGATGAGCTATTTTATATTTTGAATTCTTTTAATTTTGTAACATAGTATTTGTTTGAAAAACATTTTTTTTTTTTTTAAATCTTGACATAAAAATAACTATCTCCGATCAGTTTAGGTAATCTTTTATCAATACATATGCATTTGTATTTTTACACACAGTTTTTATGCTCATAATGGCATTATTAAAAATTGGGAAATGAAAGCAGTGCTTTACAGTATGTAAAGCTTAGTTACCAGCTCTGCATATTCGAATACAATTAGCAATAATTATTTTTCATTGGTAATTTAATTATCATGAGTTGAAATAGTAAAACAGTTAGAAGAAATGTCGGCTATTTAAATCTAACAAAGTATGTTGCACTGTCGGCCAAAGGAAAGTAGTATGCCTTTATGGAAATAGCTTTTAAGAAAAACTGATTTGAATATATTTTATTTTACCAAGGTAGAAAAGCGCCAAAATATTCAAGATGCAATGTAATTTACATCTGTAACATGAAGTATAAAATAAAACCAACAGTTCGGGATAATCTATCAAATTTTTTACATTATTTAGTTAATTAACTAATTACATTAATTAGTTAATTATGAAATTTCATATTTAAAGTATGACCTAATCTTAAATACATAAAACAATTTGATTTAGGGAATTTTAAAGTGCGTTGAAAAGAAATTTAAATTGTTCTGTAATGTTTGTATCAGGGATGCATTTCTTCCTGTCTGAGATTTCTGAGAGTAATAAAAAATAGTAGAAATAATAATAATAAAGAAATAGTCACAAACAAACGCTACACAGAGTTCTAATGTTTTAGTAATGAAATATCTCTACTTTATTTTTCATTATACTGTTGCAAGATAAAATCGTTAGTCCTCACCAAAATAGAGCCAAACTATTAAGAATAAGGAACAATGTCCAGCCAGCAGCTACCATGAACTACTATGACCATGGACCACCCACAAATCCCTTTGTCAGCTAAAGCAATAAAAGGCAGGAGATTCTTGAATAAAAGGAATGAAAATGCTGGTGCAACAGTTGTACCATAACCAGCTTTAAAGCAAATAATTTTTCTCCTAATCAACAGCTGTACCACTGGTTTAAAGAAGTTAAGAGTCAAAATAATAAATGATTACAGATTGGAAGCATATTACTTTAAAAAATACTTTACATTTTATTTCAGGTGAAGGAAAGGAAACTTACCAATATTTTAATTTTGTTTTGTTCATGCAATATACTTCAATAATCTAAAAAGAAATCAAAGGTGCAAAGTTTTATAATGATGCCAATAAATAATGGAACTCGAATACAAAAATATAAATTAGCAATGCCTGCATATTATTTAGTATAGTCATTTTTTCACTCTTTTAAAAATTAATTTTGGGTAAACTAAAGAATACAAATTACAGTAATTATCACATAGAATAGTTTAATAAGAGATATCTAGAATAAAATCTCTGCAACAGGGAAATTTTAATTTTTTAACCCTTAGAGCCATAAAGCTTTTTATAAACCATAAATAAAATAAAACCTATCATGTTTATGATGTTGTGTATAACTCTGACTCCACTACATATTTTCATAATTTTCGGTTAAAATGAATTTAAATTTTCATTTAAAAAAATTAAATATTTCACAAAGCAAAGTGACAAATTGAAGTCACTGCATGAACAGCAATAAGCATAACCAAATTGCAAGCATACATACATATATATGACACTTAAAAATGTGTTTAGAAACTATCAGACTATTTTCCAACCTTTTTTTTTTTCATTTATTTGAAAATAATACATTAATATTACAATTTTAATTAATAATACTTTGTATGAAGTTTAATAACATTAAGAAACCATACAGTTTTTTTAGCATGAAATGAGAAAAAGTATTTTAAGATCAAATCTCTGAGTATTACTGCATTATACATCCAACCATGACAAGAATTGTTGGGCAAAGTGCTATGCTGCCAAAGTAGACTCAGGCCCGTGCCAAGCCTAATCGGAGCCATCCTGCAAATGTGTAGCGAGTGCCTTTATGCAGCAACAATATTAAAGGGAAGCTGCTTATTGTTAACACTTAAAATAGGTATTATTAACATAATAATATGAGAAACAAAAAAAATTACATTTTATCTTTCAGTTTGGCTAAATGTGCAACCATTTTGTGCTTTGTTAAAACCCACACAAAAACATATTTACTGAAGAATTATATTTATGTTATAAAAAAGTAACACTGCAAGCAAAGTGAAATAATGCACTAAATGCATTGGATACCAAATATATTGCTTAACACTATTTATTATCTTAAAATTAAAAACAAATTAATTTGCATCTCTAATAAGTTCGCACCGAATAAATTGTTGTTAACAGAGTTGTTTACAACAAGGTTCAAACTGTGATTACAACAGGACACAAAAAATGCTCTAGCGCTGATATCTAGAGATATATCCAAAATTCTTTTCTACACACTGCTATGTTGCTGACCACAATATAGCTTAGGGTTTCAACCGTCGATACTACATTTACTTCAAATGTCTGCAAAAACTGCAGCTTATGCATAAGATCTATACTATTGATATCAGTTATAATGCTTTCTGCAGTTTTTGACGTAAGTTGAGCTGATCTTATGTGATGCCAATGCATATGTAAGGGTGACGCGTTCGACAAATAACTTAATTTTTATTTTGTGTTTACTGTTGTAATCGCAGTAATTTGTGCGACATTTATCTTTAAATTTTTTTTTATGACTGCTTTGCTGTTATTGTTATTCTACATAAAAAAAGGTAAGTGCAGTTACATATTACGTTAAACTTAGATAAGCTTTTCAGAAAAGTGACGATTTGAGCATAATTACTCAATTTTTTTTTTTTAAACATTAACCATTTGCTTATTAAACTCTTTTTTTTCTTTCTTTCTTTTCTTTTTTTTTCTTTTTCTTGAGAAGAAAGGATTGACATACTTACAGATACCACTGAATTTAAACTATACCTATATGAGATGTGAAGTGAAGTAAAAATATACAAGGCATTCTGAAATTTAAAATTGTCATTTTTTGATTTTTAGTTATATGGAAAACGGAAGGCAAATGTTTCATTATTTCATTATGTCTTAAATACATACTTTAAATTTTATTTATTTATTTTAATAAACAAAAGAGTATTCCTCTCTCCTGAATTATTTGGTATTGATCTAATAGTTCATATATTTTCCCAGCGATGGTTTAAGATATACTCAGTTTTTGAGAAGGTAAAATATTTCAAATAGTGACTTTCCGAGTGTTATACAGTCAAAAGTCGTTAATCCGAACTCGTCGGGACTTCGGCGATTCCGGATTATAGATCATCAGTTTAAATCTGGTAAAATGGCATGCAGAAATTATAAAATTAAAAATATGAAACCGTAATTTACGAAATAAAGAACAATTATGATCTAAAGTGTATCAAAATTTACAAAAAAAAAAAGCTTAATATTTATTTGTTTACTTTATTAAACATTTCTTTCAATGTAAGTTGTTTAAGTTGCTTCGTTTTTTATGTGATAATACATTCTCTTTAATTCTATAAACAGACATAATTTCTTGTTCAGTTACAAAGTTCCGCTGTTGATGTCCTATAATTGCTGTGTCACGAATACCGACTAATTTGTCAATCGAATTTTTTTCGTTTTCAATAACCTCTGTTACTTTCTTCGCTATCGGAAGCGAATTATAATGACGAGGTATTTGATTTAAATCATATCAAAGACGAAGTATATCGAAATGAAATTCTACATTTAGTAAGCAATTATAAGCCAAATAAAATAAAAACATCTGCCCTGAAGATAAGGATAGTGCTGACAGATCAACTTCCAATTCATTGCGCCCCGCGGCGTTACAGATAAACAAAGTTTAGATAAACAAAGGATATGCCTTTATCCATTTTTTGCAGCAATTCCACTTTTTGTTTAATGGACTCCAAAACATACTTTCGCTTTGTAGATCCGTTACATATTAGTAAATATAAATCGGAAATTCTATTTGACATAATCGAAAGTTCAAGCTTACTTTTATAAAACTGCTCTAACAGTCTGCAAAAAATAATAAGCCGGATCCAATTCGAAGATTAAGGAACAACGCAATCTGCAACATTAACTGAAATAGATAATTAGATAATTTTAGCTTAGCTTATACCGTCCATAACGCGCATTCGTAAACGTATTTTGTGCCCGCACACACGCAAATTCGCAGCCTTAGAGGTCTTACGCGACGCTTGCGCAGAAAGTTTGTAGCTTTGAGGTCCATATTATAGATCATTCCGGATTATGGGTGTCCGAATTAACGACTTTTGACTGTACGTAATAGTTCTTAAAATAATTATTTTCTACTTTTATTTTTACTTGCACTTTTCTGCCTTCCTTTTCCCCCAGATGACAGAAGAAAAACAGAAAAAACGTTTTGAGTATCAGAATTTAATGAAGAAAAAGAAAGCGAGATGAAGACTTAATAAAGCAGGACTTTAAAATTACTCAGTTTTTCCAAAACCCAAAGAATACCCAAGTTGATGCTACTAGCACTAGTTTTTTATCAACATCTCAGCTACCATTAAAATTACCAAAGGAGCCTAATAATCAAAGTGTTAGAAAGCGTTTTCAACCGGGAATTACCTAAATTAATTCTGCTAAAAATTGCCGAAATTTTTTCAGCACAATTTAGCAACGAATCCCTTTTAGCTCTTTCATTATTTGGCAAGATTCCATAAAAGCACATCTAAAAAAAATTATGTTCATTTTTGTCTTTGGGAAACTGAAGCTGGAAACCAGGTTTTGATAACATCCAGAACCATTTTCTGTTAGGGCTTGAGCTTGGGATAGCAATAATGGACTTTGGCATAATCCGAAATCATCAAGCAAATGCGCATCTATGCAACAATTGTAGATTTCACTAGTTTTTTCACTAGTCACTTCAGTTATTTCGACCAGCTGCATTGAAGTTAAAGGTAATTCCCAGGTGAAAACACTTTCTAACACTTTGATTATTAGGTTCCTTTGGTAATTTCAATGGTAGCCAAGACATTGATGGACAACTAGTGCTAGTAGCATCAGCTTGGGTATTCTTTGGTTTTGGGCAAAACTGAGTAAATTTAAAGTCCTCGTTTATTAAGTCTTCCTCTTGCTTTCTTTTTCTTCATTAAATTCTGATACCCAAACAGTTTTTTTCTGTTTTTCTTCTGACATCTGGGGGTAATGAAGGCAGAAAAGTGGAAGTAAAAATAAAAGTTAAAAATAATTATTTTAAGAACTATTATGTATAACACTTGGAAAGTTTAAAGTATGTATTTAAGACGTAATGAAATAATGAAACATTTTCTTTTGTTTTTCCATATCGCTAAAAATAAAAAAATTGGCAGTTTTTAATTTCAAAATGCCTTGTATATTTTTACTTCCCTTCAAATCTCTAATAGGTATATTTTAAATTCTGGTATCCATAAATATGTCAATCCTTTTTTCTCCAAAAATAATAATTTTTAGTTTAATAAACAAATGGTTAATGTAAAAAAAAATTTGAGTAATTATGCTCAAATCGTCGCTTTTCTGAAAAGCTAGCCTAAGTTTACCATAATATGTAACTGCACTTACCTTTTTTTTTTTTTTTATGTAGAATAACAATAACAACAAGCAGTCATAAAAAAGCACAAAAAATAAATAAATAAATAAATAAATATGCACAAATTTACTTACGACTGCAATAGCAGACACAAAATAAGGATTAAGCAATTTGTCGAATGCATCTTACGGCACCGTTTACCCTTACATATGCATCGGCATCACATATTCTCACGTTCAAATCAGACAGAAAAGAACACCACAGATAAACTCCTGCCCTGGTTATAAGCTTCCTGTCAAATAAGACAGTGTGCTAGGAGGAAGGGGCACTCAGACCTGGCAAGCTTGAGGCTGCCTAGGACAGTTAAATGCCCCAACCCCTAGAAGCGATCTAAGAGGCCGCTGACTAATCGGTCAAGCCAATGAGTTAAGACTAAGCTGAGTCAACAGGAATACTCAGCAACTCACATTCCATGCCCCCTCCTGAAGGAAAGGTAAAAACATCTGCCATCAACAGGGGCCCCAATCCCGGACAGCAGATCAAAGTCACTCTGTGCATGATGGCGGTGACTACTGGACAGACCGGGCCACCAATCTGGCCAGCTAACATTACATCATGGTATATAGATGTCAGCTTTAGGCGCACCCAGGGGAAAACCAAGGGAGGATATCAATATACAGTTTTGAGGTTCCAGGCGCCCACTGGAAACCTCAAGCAGTTTAAAGGCTCACTGAATTTGCCAACTCCACTGGTGTGGATGTTTTGTCCCGGAGAACCATGAATATCTGACTATATAGCTATACCACAACCAATGGAACGGACAAGACAGTACCATATGGTCCCTGTCGAACCTGAGCCAGCCATCACCAGAGATGATTTTAGTCCCGTAAAGACCGATTTTAAACACCCATGGCTGAGACTGCCTAGGTACAGATACTAATCAGTAGCTTCCCAGGTTTTACCTGAGTCGAACCCTGGAGGGAGCATTCAAATAAAACAAGAATTTTCCTGTTCAGACAAGCAGCAAGACAGACTGCTTGTTTTAATGACTGCCCGGAGCCTTTTTAACTCACCGCCATCATGCACCATACGACCCTGCACCTATTGTTGGCATGGGCCTGAATAGAATACCCAGAATTTTATGAAAAAAGTATTTTATCTGGCAACCTACGAAATGCATGTGATTTGGGAATTCTAGAGTTGTTTGTGATTTCTGTGTGTTATTAATGTGTGGTTTTTATTCCTTGTAACAAATCACAATGAAACTGTGGAGTTTGTCAGCTAATGAAAAATAAAATGTTACATTTTTCACAAATATGCCATTTTGCCTAGTAATAGTAGAATGAAGAAATGCACATCCCATGAAGTTTTATTTTACAAATGAATGAATAGTCCAAGTTATCTAGAGAAATTCACTAGGAAAAAATGTCTGGTATCTGGAAGGAAAGCAAAAATACAGTTTCGAAGAAATTTTAAAGTAGATAGCTAAACAATATCTACTGGCTGTTAAAATGTAAATACTGTCTAGATTGAGTTTCATAATTATTGTTAAAGTAATGAAGTGCTTATGAAATGATGCATTTGGCTAACTTTTATTTATCTTCTATGTTACAGTAATATAGAAATCTCACAGCTTAAATGTATTTTGCTATCTCTTCTTAGGTGCAACGTTCACTCTAATTTTTGACTACTGATCTTCAGCTTTATATTGATCTTTGCAATTTTTTTTAACTATAAGAACTGTTTGCATAGCTTTTATTTTTTATTCTTTTATATTTAAATTTATATTAATAACATTCATTATTTCAAAAACATATGTAAAAACTTGATTTTAATTACAAAAATTAATGCATTAATATATATGTAAACATAACAAAATTATATACTAAAATACAACTCTAATACAGTACAAAGTCTTTAATCCGGACTCGTCGGACTTTGGCTATTCTGGATTAGGGTTTTTCTGGATTATAGATCATCAATTTAAGTCTGGTAAGATGGCATGCAGAAATTATAAAATTAAAAATATGAAACCGCAATTTATGAAATAAAGAGCAATTATGATCTAAAGGGTATCACAATTTACAAACAAACAAACAAAAAAAAAAAAAAAAAAAAAAAAAAAAAAAAAGCTCAATATTTATTTTATTAACCATTTCTTTCAATATAAAATATAAGTTGTTTAAGTTGCTTCATTTTATGTACTAATACTTTCTCTTTAATTCTATAAACAGACATAATTTCTTGGTCAGTTACAAAGTTCCGCTGTTCAAGTCCTTAATTGCTGTGCCGAGAGTACCAACTAACTTGTCAAGCGAAATTTTTTCGTTTTCACTAACCTCTCTGTCACTTTCTTCATGCCTTTATCCATTTTTTGCAGCAATTCCACTTTTTGTTTGATGGACACCGAAACACGCTTTCGCTTTGTAGATCCTTTGGCAGCTCCAGAATCGGAAACTCTTTTTGACATAATCGAAAGTTCAAGCTTACTTTTTATAAAATTGCTCTAACAGTCTGCAAAAAATAATAAGCTGGCTCCAATTAGAAGATTAAGGAACAACACAATTTGCAACATTAACTGAAATAGATAATTAGATCATTTTAGCCTAGCTTATACCGTCCGTTATACATTAAACGCGCATGCGTAATCGTATTATGTGCAGAAATTTTGTAGCTTTGAGGTCCAGATTATAGATCATTCCGGATTAACCACTTGCGCTATGACTAAACTTCATGGTTGTGGTGCCGTGCGCTACAATATAACAAGCGGTAAAGTGCCTCATTTACGCTACTCCGCATCTGCGAGTGCAATCTAGAGCTGTAACTCGAGAAATAAACAATCTCGTTATTAGGCGACGTGTGCACCACGTTATTTTCATTTTTGCAATAAATGCCTATCGACGTGGTGTTCACGTCGCTCGCGGTTTGAGACAAAAGCATCTTGACGTGCATTGCACGTCTTTTTAGTGCAAGTGGTTAAAGACTTTGTACTGTAGTAATAATGTTCAGATTTATATCAGTCAATAAATGCTACATTTATACAATTATATATTAAATATTTTCTCTTCTGTTTCTAAAATTTAACTATATATGCTTTCCAAATTTATACTGTTTCCACGATGTACATACAATTTTTTTACATTAACATCTCTAAGTGATCTTCTTTCAAATGATTTGTTTATTTTTTATTAAATTCATTGAATTATGTTCACAGTCAACACTAGATGCCAAAATGTTCCACCAATATCCATAAATTTTAAAGTTAAAAAAAAAAATGTTCATTCTGTAATGTCCGTTATTTTTTTTATCAGTTTTGCACTTAATTTTTCTACACATGATAAATTTAAAGTTATTACACTCTTGTAGCAATGCTGTTTTACCTGTTAATATGTTAATGTATTTTACACATAATTTGTTGACTTCTTCTGTGCCATGAATGAAAACACATGCACTTGATGCTGTCAAATCAAATATTACTCATTCCTGTACTTCATTTTAAAGAAATATTTCTTCTAGATGAGAGCAAATTAAATTTATAAAAGACAACAAAAAATCTGCATCTATTTCAATATTTTTTCTCAATCTTTACGAGGAAGAATTTTGACTGTATTACTCCACATCACTATATTCAATTTCTTATTCTTTAAATTTATTTTAGCAAAGTGAAATGCATCAATTAATGTTAGATCGCACCGCTGAAAATTTTTACATAATACTGGAAGTTCTTCAAAAACATTCATTCATAGGATGTAAATTTGAATGCAATTCAGTACTTTCTAGTTTTTGTAAACATTAATATTTTGAAACAAGATTATATCTTCAATTAATATTTTGAAGAAGGAATATTTTATTAAATCTTCATAATTTTTATTGCCTCCTATGCAAACTATTTCACCTAACTTCATTTTATAGTTTAAAGGTAATAGCTTTATTTTCTAAAGCAGTGTGTAAGAAAATGTTCATTTTAATTGTTAGTAACATATTATCAATTCACATTTTCATTTTTTAAAGAATGGATTTTCCTTTTGAAGTTCACTCAGGATCTTATTTAACAAATATTTAATTCTGTTGGCAGTAGAAAGGGAAATTTTCTTCTTAATTTTTTATGCTGTCTACACCAGATTCACTATTTAAATACTGTTTTAAAAAATATATTTTTTAATCATCTGTCTACATTTCATCACTAACAAAATCATTATTTCCATGTTCACATGACAATAAATAAAATAACTTCATTTTCTTTGTTGTATAAAAACATTTTCCATAATGGAATTCACAGTTTATTTTTAGTGTTTGGTGTCTTTGTTCCAACTATTTCATTAAGTTACACTATTTTAAAATCCCTTGCTGCTTTTATTCTTTTCACAAAATTTTTCATGGTTTATATATAAATGCATGGACATACAGTACAATGCAAAAAACACATTATTAGCTACTTTTGCTAACAATGCAGCATGTGCTAAATTCTCTTTAACAATGTGCATTTTACTTAGCACATTAAGAGACAGAGCAAGCACAACAGCACCATTTCCTACAGCTGTATGCTGCAATATAACAAACAAATTTAATATGATTTATTTAAAACTGTAATTATTACAATTACTGATTTATTATTACTATTATTTTGATTAGCAGCATGTTTGTGTGTGTGTTTCTTAATTTTCTTTGTGTGCTAAATTTTTAAAAGTGTGCCCAAGTACAGCTTAGATGAAATTCTAAAATTTTTTAGGTGATATTGACAAATAGTTTTTTCTGAATAAATGCGATTCTCTCTTTTTTTTTTTTTTAAGTTAAATCAGGTCAATGTGTACAAGGAAAGCCATGCCAATTTGCTCTGCATTGGTGAGAATTCTGCAATTCTGATGTTTTATTAAGTTAAAATGAATTGCTGCACACACAAACAGAAGACCAAGAAAATATAAAGTTATGTGTTTTATTACAAGGATTTACTGCATTTTATATTTAATTATTTTGTTACTGTTTCATGAAATTTTGAGTGCTTCATTATGGAGTTTGCTTTACATGATTTTTACTGTTTTATTACATGTGTTTTTTACTTTTTTAATTTTGCTAGTTCATTGCTATTTTCAACATAGCACCATTTTTTTTAAAAAAGACTACTGTTTTTTGTTAAAATAACAAAAAATTATGTTGCCAACAACTGGTGACTTTGCGGTACGGATGGGTGGATTATGTGATAGTACCAATCTCTGAAATCTGAATTTTTTTTTTAATATTTCATGCATTAACTCTCTTATATCATAATATTGCTCTTTTAAAAATATCATAGAAGTAATCAAAATTATTTTTAAAAATGCACAAATTAAACTTGTACTATTCTAGTTTAAAAAAAAAAAAAAAAAAAAGAAAAGAAAAGAAAAAGAAAAATTCAGATCCATTAGTTTAATTCAGGTTTTTGCATAGTAAATGTAAAATAATAAAGTATAATCTGACAATGAAATTCTAACAATATTTAAACTATAAATAGCAGTCCCATATACCTTTAGCCTCTGAGACAATGGATCGAATATAAGTCGAATACCATCTTGAGACAGATTTATAATCAAATCCATTACTAATGGGTTCTGAAAAATGCAATAAATATAATTATACACATGCAGTTAAAATTTAAAAAATTAAAAAACAAAAGTTAAAAAAAAAAATGTTTACTATACCAATTCACTGTAAAGTACTTGGACATTTTTGACTGACTGAAACTGTTGCTGTAAAATATGAACAACCTGGCTGAATGCCATCCCTAGAAAAAATGAAACTGAGTTAATTCTACTTAATTTAAAATGACTAACAGTATTTGAAAGAATATGTACTTCCCCTACAGATAAACAGTCAAAATTATATTTGCAGTTTTGAAGCAGCCTTATAATAGACATAATATAAATATATTGTTATTACTATTATTTTCATTAGTACTTTGGTAATTGCCCTAAAAATTCAATTGTTTTTTCAGTTGAAACTTTTTTCAGAACATAGTAAGAGCATGGTGAAAAGATATTTATTCATCAAAATAACCACCATATTTCCAAAAAATTTTGTCACCAAGGGTGTAGGGTTAAAGCACATTTCACCCCTGTGGAAGTCCAATACCAATCCCCACATATACCATTTTTAAATGTACAGTAATTTCCACTCCAGTTATTTTTCAGGAGACTCATTCTTACAACCAGCTGTGCTCTTGCTTTTATAGGCATTTAAAAATGTACTTGACAGAAAAGTGTAATTTATTTTAGAAGTGCAACAATATTTTTATTTCGAATAAAGTAATGCTGAATTGTCTTATAGTCTATATTTTTTTATCTTACACTTTAAAGCAAATTTTCCTTAAAAATTCAAAAGACAACACTTTTAATATGTCTAATGCTAAAGTATAGTATATAAATATGTAACACAAAACAGAAATAAAACAAGCCACTAACCATCATTATACTTTTTACGTGGATAATATGCCCTCTAATTCTCTACTAGAATAAGATTCTATATTACAGCAAAATATTAGTTTATTCATCTTAACTACATTTCAATTTTTTATGGTACACAATTCCTGCCTTGTTCTGTTAAATATATTTAAATACATGGCTATATAGAATAACAGATGTTCTTCAGCTGCCATGAACCAGAAACCTCACTATTACCTCACATTTTCTAAAAATACTTTTCTACTACTTTCAGTTTTAGCATAGTCTTCCTGCTCGCAATATTATAAAATAGTAAGAACAAGTAATATAATATAACAACACATTATAATTATTATTTTAATTATATTATGAATTATTTTAACTACATTACAGAGGCAACAGGGAAACAGTTTCCAACTGGACAAAAAAAAAAAAAAAAAAAAAAAAACTAATTGACATGAGCAACACTTCTTCCACCCTTTTTATAATTAAATTTATTTTTTATATCACATTACTTTGTTCGTATGATTTTACGGGCAGATAAAGGAAAAGTACCAGTCTTACTTTATTAAAGTTCAACTGCAACATGAAGCATCTGCAGCTTCTTATGTTTGCATCAGCATTCATTTCAGTTACTCATACCATTATAAAACATATTTGCTATGCACCATATACTTAAATATGAAAGTTTTTAAAAAAATGAAGCTTATGATTAGTGTAGTTATAGTATTAATGACAGACAGTCTAAGAAGAGCCTGGGCAGAGAAAATGGACTCACTAGACGGAATTAATACTGAAATTTACCTTCTACAAGTGGTGAGGAGCATGGGGGTCAAGCAAGCTTTTGTAAATGTGGTCTCTTATTTGTAAGCCAATTACCTCCTTTAGTCCAAGGGGGGGGGAATACATGTCTTATAGTGGGTCATATTTGTTTTTGGATACTTGTATTTTTCAGTTTCCTTTGAAAATATCACTCGCTAAATACCAGCAAAATGACTTTTAATTTCACGTATACTATTGTTCATCCTTTTTACAATCTGCTTGCTTTCAAAAAAATTATTCAGAATGTTTTTGATTAAAAAAAAATAGTTTATTCATAAAGTTCTGAAAATAAACTCTCTCAATGTCTGTATTCAGACACTTTGAACAAATAATTTATACTGAATAAAAACATGAAAATAATAGTACATGCAATATTTTGTTGGATACCTTTTACTTAAAATTACACTTTTAATGTGCTCTAACATGGATTCAGTTAAGGTTAATCTTTGGATTATGGTAACTTGGCGAAAATTTTGCGACCAACCCTGCTACAGCAACTGGCTAGTTTTGTTTTGGACGCCATTTTGTTTTCACGAAGTAAAGGCATTTTTTTTTTTTTTTACTCAACATTTCCCCCCGAATAATCTGCTAGCCGAATTACACTTATGCTAGAACTTTTATGGAACAAAAGTGCTTAATCATGATGAAGATTACGCGCGAAATTGGGCGAAGGTGCAGAATCGACCACTGCTTGCCGCGTTTTTAAGAATTGCACATACACAGTATCCATGTACACGTCGACCTACTTTCACTTAAAAAAAATCCCAGAGTTGTACAAAAATGGCATCGCGCACACTCTTAACTTGATCCATGTACACTGCTAAAGTCCTAACTCGTAACTTTTATCGCCTTACCAAAATGTCGCCAAACTACCTGTTACCATATTCCAAAGATTAGCCTCAGTTAATTTTTCATCAAAATGTTCCATTTCCAATCATTCCTCCATACTTCTAATAGAGCTGTCTAAGTCATGTTTCCTTATTCTTTTTGGTACTTGGACCGCGAAAGATGGCTACCATCGAACCATAAAGGCTGGTAAATATCCTATCAAAGTAGTTCCAATTCAGCTGACTATTAATCCACAATTTTTTTGATGGTACGATTTCATAACTTTGAAATTAATCCTTGCTTCTTATTCTGCAGAAGACTATTCTGCAGAAGACTGGTGCCAGATTTTAATAATGTTTTTCAAAATAGAAGGAAAAAACACAGCAACAACAGTTAATTTATAAAAACAAAACATGGCTTATCGAAAATCAGAGTAGGGAGAAGGGTACCCCTTGTATTATCACGAAGTTGTTGTTTCATTTATGGTAGCCTGAGTAGTTGAATATTATGGAAACCCTATTATGATGTAATCAGTTGCATAATTGCAGTAAATTCCTAAGGGCTTGCGGTATGTGTGTGTGTGTGTGTTAGTTAGGAAGTATATTGCTTGTTTTGCAATTTAGATGGTAAAATGGCCGAATGTGGTAAGATTAATTTGAAGTTTCTGTATGATTTGGAAAGAAAGGGGAAAAGAGCATTACTTGACCAGTGTGTAAATGAAAGTTTACTTAGTAGCCATTATTAGGTGTCCTGTTTGTAGGAAGGAAATGCATATGGTCAAACGGCGTTACGGAGGATATTTTTGACTTTTATTTTGTGAATTTATGTGCTGATGCCAGTGTACACATTCTAGTTCAGATAATTCTAAGAAGTTTTTGGATGCTATTAAGGAAATTTGTTTGACTGAAGACGTGTTAATTCGTAAATAAGGTAAGTGGCTATTTCCCTTGTGTAGTGCAAAGAAGAATTTCCTTTTTTATGTTATTTCATTGTTTGATTTCAAATGTAGTTTATTGAGATTATATATTTTTTGTTGGCTGCTCCTTTGACTTTTAAAGTGAATATAAATATAGTTCGATGTGTATATGGACAAAGTCAAGGGAGTGCACAAAGCCTAGTTTGTGCAATTCTCTGACTTTTTTTAAGTGAAATAGGTCGATGTGTACATGAGATACCCAAAAATCGGCACTACACAAAGCCAAAATAACAAGGCAAAGAATTGCACAAACTCAGTATCCATGTACCGCCAAGGGGTACCCATAAATATACTTTTACCCCAAAATCAATTGGAATTATACCAAACAAAAGCGCAGATTTTACAAATGTTGTTATGTCCAACTAATCCATAACTGACAATGAATCCCACTGTTTGGCGACAGTTTTGTAGCTGACAGGATAATATGTAAATAACTTTTCCCCCCCACAACTGATTCAATACCTATTCAGTATGATTTAAATCCATAGAATAGGGAAGAGTTTTGATAACTTTGGGATAGTTGTATAATAACCATGAACAAACAATTAGGGCTGTATGTTTAGGATCATTAATTTAACAGAACTTGAATTATTTTGCATTCAAGTTTTCTTGAAGGTGCTTTCTAAGAATATATACATAATTATGCTGATCCATGTTATTCTCTATAAAAGCTAAATTTCTCATCCCAGAGGAGCGATATATCCCTAACTTATTATGCTTCCATCCTTGTGCTTAACAATAGGCAAAACAATTTTCAGATTTAAATCTCAGCTTTACATGCTTGCACCAATGATTTTTTGGGTATTTTGAGCACTTTTCTAATCTTAAGCTGTGATGGTGATTTGTTAAATTTCTGTCATTAATTTATCGTTAATTTTTAGCACCTTGCCATGCTCACTTCAGATATGGAAATGTTAATACATTTTGTTAAACAAGTAATAATTTGAAAATGCAGACTAATTCTTGAGATGTACTTTCATTTAAAATAGTTTTGGTTTGGTTAATTATGGCAAAGCCTCGAGGGCTATCTGCCTAAGAAGATGGATGCCTTCATGGAGGACTTACTAAGGCAAAGTGGCTCGTAAACACATTACACACGGGGAAAACTATGAAAAAGCCCATGCAGTCAGCCAATTTGCGGGATTTGAACCTTGGACCAAACTACCAGTGTTCAGCGACCTTACCGCTCGGCCGCTGGTGGGCCCTTTAATTTAAAATAAAAAATATAACAAGAAACATCACAACAAAATTTTCAAGTGGCCAAATCATCAAGTTACTGATTACCACTTTGTGAACAAATTTTTTTATTCCAAGAAATACATTGGATGATTTTTGACTTATTTATTTTAAACAGGCGATTTTTAAAATAAAGAGAAAATGTAATATTAGAAAATAAGGAACTACTCTTATATGCATTCTCAAGTCACCAAATTTCTCCACGGTGCCATATTACAATCTAAATTTTTTGTCTATATTTCGAACTTTAAGCCTACAATGTCTCCAAAAACCACGTTTTGAACATACAATTTAAGCTAAAAATCAGAAACAAAAACAAAAAATTTGGATAGCAAAAACAAAGTTTCTAGCCAAAAATACTTGACAAGAATCCATGTACACAGCGATACCTTTTAACTTAAAAAAAAATAAAAATCTACAAATTGCACAATCTAGACAGCAAAAGAATCTACAAACTACACACACCTGGCTTTAATAAATTAACATAACAACAATAAATTTCAAAGAATACCATGTACACAGCATTTTGTTTCAACTTTAAAAAACATCTACGAATTGCACAATCAAGGAAACGAAAGAATCTACGAAATACACACACCTGGCTTTAATAAATTAACATAACAACAATAAATTTCAAAGAATACCATGTATACAGCGTTCTGTTTCAACTTTAAAAAACATCTACGAATTGCACAATCTAGGCACTAATCAAGAAAATAAACTAATAAATTTCATACAGTTCAAAAAAACAACAATGACAGAAATCCATACTAAAATAACAATGAACATAACATTCTACAAAATAAGAACAAGAATAAAATAAAATGCACTTACCATGAATGAATACCTTTTTCGAACAGCAGAAATACTAATTTCATGCCACCACGTAATCACTATCGTATTTATATGACAGCCAGACACACTATCCAGAAAATTCATACTATGGTTCACAAATAAATGTTCAAAACCTTCTTTTCCTTGTAAGATTTCCAGCCATCCGAAAAAAATAGTTGTACAAGGCTCAATCCACTCTTTAATACATTTCCTTACTTCTATCATCAGCGTTTCCTCCGTTCTATCATGCACAACCACTAAAAATAATCTTCCAGACCCTCTTGCAACCACATCTCTCATTGCAACATATGCCATTTTAAAACATGCACGACACGAACCAACGAGCAATTAAAATATTCCAGCAAAAGAGTTGCCATACAACAAGCAATCGTGCCAAAAAGCAGTGCAGAACACATATCACCACATTTGGTGATCTTAGGGCGCATATAAGTGTAGAGCCGAAAATAATTCACTGTTTGAATATTTAGCACAAGATCTGTGTAAAAAAATTCTAAAAATATAAGTTTGAGCCATTGTATGTGACACAATCATACTTTGTCTCACATTAATCTTTCTCTTCTTGAGAATAAGGATATCATATGGTTTCATTTAAGTTTGGACAAAAATGTAATTGATAATCTAAAATTTTAAAAGCATTGAAAAATGCCAACTGCTTTCAATATATTTATTGTTGGGTGCCAAATTGTTCTACAAGGAGGTGATGTATGAAATTCCATTAATTAGCTCAGCAATAAAACATGGCTACAAAATCTTTCACCATACAACAAATCTAAGATTTAGAGTTTTATATATTGTTTTTCATAAGATCCAATGCAAAATCTTTGTTAAAATTTTCATAAATCATCACTGCTTTCTAATAAAGAATGTGGATGTTTGCAATTAATTTCTATTGCATCATTCTTTAAATGAAAAAGGTATGTATAGAGTTTACCTATTTAATATTAAACAGCAATGAAATTTTTAAAATATATTGTAATGATTATTAGAACATTACATTATTAGAACTTTTTTGGGTTCAAAACCAGTTTTAAACCCAAAAAAGCTCAAATAGTCCACAACACATAAATACATTTTTACTTAATTACAAATGAAATTTCTCATTATTCTTAAAACTTTAAGGTAGTTTAAAATCATGCAACAATTGACAATTAATTATTGGACCATTAAATTCTGAATATAATTAGAAAAAATACACTTAAAAATAAATAATTATTTTTTCCCGATCTTACATAAAATAAAGATTCTAATAGCCAAAAATTTTAATTACATTTGAGAAGAAAATAATCTTTTAAAGTTATATGATATGCTACATAAATGTAGTTAAATCGTTCCCCAGAATAAAGAACTTTTATAAATGTCGTTCTCTACTTCCCAAACAACGATACTTAAGGGCGGAAAAATTATCTTTGCGTGCTTGTAAAATAAATAGCTTTAAAAATCATCGATTTTACATATTTGTATGCTCAAAAAGGTGAAGTGAATTAAGGTAATATTTGCCCCCACATTCAGTAAAACACAACAGGCAACATAAACATTGACAAATGTGACTTCTAAACTTTTCCTAACTTTATAAATTGCTTCAAATAAAAAAATAAAATTAAAAAAAAAATATTAGGAACGCAATATTTATTACTAAGAACTAACTTATATAAAGCAACAAAACAATGTCTTATTTAATGCTACACCTGCATTGTTTGCTACAGCTGATAACACTGTCCAGGTGACAATACAATGTCAGCTGTGCGCAGCGAAATGTTTTTTCAAAACAAAGTCTTACCCAAAACCAGCTCCCACTGTTCATTCCCTAGGGAACGTTCAGGTACAACTTCCAGCTCCAGCATTTTTCACTAACGTAAACTAGCCTTCTTATTGAGTAGTATCATCTGTTCATGATTTCATGGTCTTGGAATAAAAGTTAGTTATATTTATGTACCTCAGATGAACAACTTCATTACACAACCATTACATAGGCAGCCATCTTACATGAGTACTATGCAACATCCAATCACAGGCGCAATATTTTCGAAGCATGCGCAAAGCTTATCCTGTTCTGTAGAACAACACACGCGGTTCTGTTGGTAAACATTACAGCTAATCCTCAGGTCCATGTTTACGCGGTAGATATGTTTATCACTAAAATGGCAGATTAGAAATGCAAAATTATACTGGTGGTATTAAAATTCTCATTATGCTACTCTAAAACTTCAAAAACCAAAATTTATGATTCTTGCATTGCTTTGATACAGGTAAATTACTGTTATTCGTAAATCTATATTATTGTATCAAAAAAAAAAAAAAAAAAAAAAAAAAAAAAAAAGATCCTAATATTTGAAGATTAGAAATGCACTGGAAGTTAAAAATTAGGGTACTCTTCTGTTTTGAGGGCCGTAAAAAAATTGCAGCGAAAATGTATGCGGAAAAGCGCCAAATCTAGCAAACGCGCCCATTTCACAGCACGCCAAATCTAGCGTACGCGCTGGTTTCAGATTGCGTAAGTTTATATAGTTCTATATTTCTTAAGACTCAATTGAAATACTAGTTTAACTTTTAAATGCCTTTTTGATTGTAAATCCTTTTTTGATCTCCTATGGATTTAACAATTTGGGAATTGCTATGATGAAAAGTCGGCAATAGAATTTTGGGTAAAGTGTAGAATCACTCACTTTTAGACGCGTTTTTAAGAATTGCACATACCGGGTATCCATGTGCACATCGACCTATTTTCACTTAAAAAAAAAATCCCAGAATTGCACAAAAATGGCACTGCGCACCCCCTTGACTTCATCTATGTACACATCGACCTATTCTCATTTAAAAAGTACAATAAATTGACAAAAGTCCAATTGTTGACTTATTGTTATTATACTTATTGACAAAATCCAATTGTTATTATACTTACTTGTTTGCCCCTTTTTACAAGGGCAAACAAGTAAGTGAGCGATTCTGCACTTCTGAATTCCAATTCTGAATATTTCAAAGAAAAGGCATCATTCATTATAGAAAATTACGTTTGAACAGCCAAACGAGATGAAATAATGCTTTAGCGATAAGTCGGTAGCGAAATAGCGATGCAGGCATACATTCCGTTATGTTTAGCAATTTTTATATAAATTACAATTGTCATGTATCTGGCTGCGGTGAGCCAATCAGCTGCCTGCCAAAGTCCAGCAAGTGAGAGAAAAATGAGTTGCATGTTAGCCTCAGAGGAGGAAGGTGGTAGATTTCGCTATGTTGTAGGAGCGAAATACTGCTCCGAGTTTACTATTATTCTTTGAACGTTAATTTTAATAAATGTTTGTTTCTTTTTTTCTAATGGTACTGTATTAAACCGTGAAGCCATTACAGCACGCTCTCTTTCGGGAACCAGAGCGAACGAAGGTGACTGAATTTTGAGAAAAGGCGAGAAATTTTTGTTGTAATTTTAAGGAAAATTTCTTCTAAATATTTTTAAAGGAGTAGTTAAAAGTGATTTGATTTCCGTGTTGAAGGAACTCGGTGAAGAAGCCAATTCTAGTTTAAAAGGCGTAGAATTAAAAGATAAGCTTTTAAGTTCTAAAGAATATTTGAAAGATAAAGATTTTGTTATTGAATTCCTTAATACTACGGTTGAAGAAAGGAAAAAGTCAGAAGAAATTGCGAAACTGCATTTAATACAAATCAATAATAACAACGAATCTAGTAACAATGTAGAAAATACACTTTCATTAGATAAGCTTTTGAAAGTTGTGCGGGCATTATCGCTTTCCGTACCTAAAAAGGGTGAAGCATGGAACTTATTTTTTGATTCAATAGAAAGGGCTTTTAAGCATAAGAACGTACCAAATGAGTTTAAGTCTGAAATTTTACTTAAACTGATGGGTGATAAATCTAATATTCTAGTATATATTAAAGATGATGATTTGAAAGATTATGAAAAAATTAAATCTTTAATCCTTAAGGAATATGAACCATCGCCAATTATATGTTTAAAATTTTTTCGCCAAGCTCAAAGGTTGAGGGGGGAAACTCATTTGCAGTTCGCCTCTCGTTTAAGATCATGTTGGATCCATTATTGTAAAAGTAGAAGCGTCAATGATTTTGAGTTTTTAATTAACTTAATAATTTCTGACAAACTTTTTCAAACATTGGATAGTGATTTAGCGTGCCATGTTGCAGTTCGACAAGGTGAAAGTTGGCTACGTCCAGAAGAACTAGCAAAGGAATGCGACACTTATTTCATCGCAAAAGGTAAATCTTTTGATGACATAAGAGGTGAAAAACGCATTAATTTTCGTGATTCATGCAACAAAATCTCTAATTATATTCCACCAGCGCTAAGAAAAGATTCAGTGGTAAATGAACAGAAACATTCGTTTAAACCGCGAGAATGTTATGTGTGTAGTAGCAGTTTACATTTGGCTAAGGATTGCCCGAACAGGCGAAATAAATTTGAGAGACCCAATAAACAGAACGATAATGTCCTGGTCAAACCGAAAGTTAACACTTCAAGTAAACCGAAGGACATGCGATTGTTTTAAATGTAAATTCTAAACATTTACAAAAACGCGAGTGTTCCGACGGAAAATTTGATTTTTATTCCTTGGAAAAGATTACTATTTACATTTCAGGGAAGCAAGTACAATGTATAAAAGATTCAGGTACGGAAATACCAATTTTGAACACTACCTTAATTCCTGATTTAAAAATAGAAAGTAAGGGTAAAATCATTTTAAGTTCTGCATTTGGCGACGTCATAGAGGCAACGTTAGCAACTATTCCCATTTATTACAAAAAACCAAATAGTTGTCTATATTCGCGCGTAGAAGCTCTTTACGCGTTGACAGATAAGCTCAATGTTCAATGTTTAATTACACCAGATGTATGGGATCGCATATTTGAAGACGAGAATGAATCAACAGTTTTCCCAGAGACAAAACCGGAAACTCAAACAAAACCAACCTAAGGTTGGCGCCGTTGAACTGTCAAATGTTGAACAGTTGCGAATCAGGATGATGAAAGACTAAACAGTTATTCGGAATCGAATAAATTTAAGGTCGATCAGAGAAACTGCCAAACATTAATAAATTCTTTTAAGGACGCAGAATTAGGAAAGAATAATTTCTTTTTACAGGACGAATTATTATTTCATAAAGAAAAAATATGTGGGGAAAACATACAACAGTTAGTTTTGCCCTAGAATTATCGAAATAAAGTCCTTCAATTAGCTCATGATTCCATATTCGGAAATCATTTAGGTACGAGGAAAACTAAAGAAAGAATTAAGCTTTAATTTTATTGGCCGAACATATCCAAAGATATAGAAAATTATTGTAGAACATGCGAAAGATGTCAATTAAAAAGTCAGGAAAGACAATCGGATAAAATTCCGATTACTCCCATTGTTCGCGCGCCATATCCCTTTCATACAGTAAATATAGATATTATTGGTGAAATTTCACCGTCTTCAAGAAGGAAACATAAATATTGTTTGTGTTAGATAGATAATCATTCAAAATGGCCAGAAGTCATACTAAAAATCTTTCCGCTAAAGCTATTTGTGATGCTCTTTTAGATATTTTTATGAGAACCGGTATTCCAGAAATAATTTGTAGGGATCAAGGCACTAATTTTACCTCACAATTAACTCAAGAATTCGAAAAAAAGTTAGGAACTCATCCTTGTTTTTCGACCCTTGGTTACCCAGCATCAAACGGCTCAGTGGAAAAATGGAATCGGGTATTTAAACAAATGTTACATCATGTAATTCGCACAGATCCTGTTAATTGGGACAAGCACATACTTTATTTACTTTTTGCGTATCGTGAAGTTCCGAATTGCACTACAGGTGTATCTCCATTTATGCTTATGTACGGTCGTGAAGCTAGAGGTCCCTTAGCTGTGTTAAAATCATCATGGTGAAATACCATTACCTCTTAATCTGAGTAATTCAGCAGTTGATTATCTACAAGAATTAAAGATAAATTTAGAGAAAGCATCTGACCTCGCTTCTTTATCTACCGCGGAAAAACAAGAAGCTTACGCATATTATTTTAACCGTCGCAAAAGTATGAAAGAATTTAAAAATGGTGATCTGGTATATTTACTTATACCAGACTCTAGCAACAAGTTATATGCCAGGTGGACAGGTCCAGGTGAAATTGTTGAAAGAGTAAATCCTCATTCTTATAAAGTTAAATTACCCAATGAGAGTGTGCGGCATGTTCATGTAAACAAAATAAGAAAATTTTATGTTCGAGTACAAACTGTGGGAGTAATATTTGAAGATGATTCTGAGTTTGGGGAAATTTATTCAACTCCAAATAAAGTGGATTGCGCTGCAACTAGAAGGGACATCGAAGTGGATATTAGTCATTTAGAGGGTAGCAAACAAAAGGAATTACACAAGCTTTTACTCAAGCACATCCCGTTATTTTCTGGTGAAATCTAAATAGCCAGCGTTGGTGAACATAGAATTCGGTTGTTACCTGGAGCTGAAAGAAAAAAACCATATATCTATAAGATTCCAGAATTTTCGAAACCTGGAGTAGATAAACAGATTGAGGAATTAGAGAGCTTGGGTCTTATTGAGCCAAGTGATGCTGAAATAGCATACCCACTTGTATGTGTTCCCAAGAAAGACGGAAGTATGCGTTTATGTATTGATTTCAGATTGTTGAATCAAGTAACCAAGCCTGTTGATTTCCCAATGGAGAATATGACTGATCTAATCAATAACATTGGACACGCGAATATTATCACCTGTTTAGATGTTTTGAAAGGTTACTGGGAAATACCTTTAGAAGAAGAAAGTCGTGATTTAACATCATTCAAGACACATCGTTCCCAATACCGTTGGAAGGTGATGCCTTTTGGATTAAAGAATGCAGCTTCTCCTTTTCAGTGAGTAATGAATGATGCCTTAAGAAAACATAGTGATTTAAAGAATTTAAAGAACAACAAGAGCCCCGGTATTGATCTAATCAACAACCAGATAAGGAAGATGCTACCACTCAAGTTAATATTCAAGCTGACCAACATTTTCAATACTATACTTCGATGGGAATACTTTCCACAGGAGTGGAAAACAGCTAAAATCACCCCTATTTTCAAACTAAATAAACCTGCATCTGGGCTTTCCAGATTACATTACACACATAATTAAATCCTGCCTAACAGGTAGACACTTTGTAGTTCTCCTTTCTAACACTTACTCCACTAAACATCTGTTTCAGCTGGCGTGTGCCAGAGGTCACCACTAGGGTCTACACTTTCAATATTTATGTGAACGATATACCCAACACTAGACTAGCAATGTATACTGACGACACAGAGATCCTTGCTCAAAATGCATTTCTTAGCTCAGTCATATAACATCTTCAAAATCACACACATGCACTAGAGGCCAACGCCGCCTCGATCCACAGTTTAATTGGGCGAAAATCAAAATTGAATCTCAATATTAAGAGAACTTTATATCTTACTCGGCCAATACTTTTCTACGCAGAGCCATGTTGGGCCATCGCGCCGAAATATTATCGTCTCAAGATCATCGTCTTCCAAAATAAAATTCTTAGAGGTCTAACAAATTCACCATAGTTTGTCAGAAATCAACAGATACATCAGGATTTAAAAATTCCTCATGCACAATATTATATATTGATTATCGCGCATAACTTCTCCAGAAGTGTACAAAATTCAGAATATCATCATATCACACAATTCGTAAATTATGATCCTAAAACTGGGCATCATTTCAAGCGTCCTCATACTATTTATCATAACTCTGCATATTTAACTTCGCCAGCGCTGGCCAAAAGGGCAATAACGTCGTTTTTCTCCCTGCTCACAGTTACTAAATGTCATCAAAGCAACATATATCAGACTAAAGACTTGTCATTCAACTGGCAAAGCATTAAGACTTTGTTTTGAATTTTCTACATCATTTTGCATTTTCATTTATTATGTATTCAACTTTCATATAACTTGCAAAGAAATGGACTTTGCTCCCGAACAAAGCGGGAATAGGACTTTGTTTGTATCTTACTTCAACCCATATTATTACTGTCAACGCATTTTATAATTCTAGTGTTAGCGCATCTATATACTTTGAAAATAATTTTCAAGAAACCAACTTTATTTTTCATTTCCCATAGCAAATAACATTTTGATTTTTGTTTAACTTAGGTACTAATCTAAGTTGCGCAAGAGCGCTTATTCTTTTATTTCCATCCAAAGACCTCAGAGCACAACGCCAACTCTAGAGGTCAAAACTTACTCAATCCCTTAATTGCCCGAAACAGTGTTCTATTTAAAGATAACAAGTTACTCATTTATAAATCCATTCTGCGTCCCATGCTCTGTTACGCTGGTCCAGTCTGGGCTTCTTCATGCAAAGCTCTACGTAGAAAACCACAAACCGCCCAAAATGTTGTTCTGCGGTAAATTACAAACTCACCGTTTTATATTAGAAACAATGCAATTTATCCGGAACTAGGCCTAATGACACTGAGAAGTTTTTACCACCACCTGGCCAGACAGTTTCACATTCGTTTACGTACTATAAGTAAACTCTGAACTCCGAATTTATAATTATGATTATAAGAACGATACTAATAAAAAAAGACCTATGTGCATTCTCAATCCAAATGTAATCATGGAAGTCTGATATGTTTACTTTGTCATGTTATTCGGTAGGCTTTTGTTTTTATTATGTATATTTACATCTATCTCTTGTGTGTATTGTATTTATTTGTTCAGCATTTGAGACCTCTTGATTCAAAATTACTTTGACAACATAGATTCAGTTAGACAGCTTTGAGATTTGAATTTACAGTGCGTGAATCTCTTTAAAAGTAAAAACAATTACTATATCTCGAATAAGTCACTTTCTAAAATATTTCGAAACTTTCAACTATGTTCGATTCGGGATAAGGCATCAGTCTATTCTCCCAGGTGTATCAAACACTGTTCCACATGAAGAAGCTATAAGTACAAATTGACTGAAGCAATTACATCAGTTCCCTTCCAATGACTTCTTTCCGATAGCTTGTTTAAGCTAACTGTATCCAACTCAAAAAAATCATATAAGGTGTTTCTGCCTCACAGGTTCCCCACGAAAAAAGAAAGAACTCAACATCTGAAATCTCGCTTTGGTGTAAACAACATGCAACGCGTCCATGCAAAAAACATGATTTATAAACTCTTTCCATCTTAGCAACGCGTAAAGAACATCGATGCAGTCCTTCCATATCAACAAGCTGAAAATCAGTGCAAGAATCCAGGACCCTCTACATATCTGATAATAATGCGGTAAAAAGGGCTGTCCATTTTGAAGACCTGAATCTAGGAAGCAAGAATGTTTCCTAAACTTCTGCCAAAATGTTAATACCAGATCGAGTTTTCAGTTAGTCCTTTCCAGTTCTCGAACTCTGCAGTGTAATTGAATGCGTTTCAGAGAATTTGCAATACAAAACTAATTTTGTGAATAAACCTGTAGTATCTGGCTCTTGGTTTTCTGATGTAGCCAATCTCGATTGGCTAGATGTTCTCATGTATAAAAACCTGATTTCCCAGTGTATATATCATATATTTCCTTAAAAATCATGTATTTCTTTACAAATAGGAAATTTACAGTTACTATTTTGGTAAAGCATAATGAGATTTGCAAGAAATCACAGCTGAAGTTCCACAGTGCTCTATATTAGATCTTATCCTCTACCTCTTCTATGTGATGGACCTTCCCAAACCAGTAAATGACACAAATTATTTTATGGACTGTTATGCTGATGATGCCGACTTGGCAGTCGAATCAGCAAACGCGAACGATACGATCCGAAAGCTCCAACAGTACACGGCAATAATTGAAGACTGGTGCACAAAATGCGGAACATTCATCAATATCCACAAATTTCAATGGTTAATTATTTGTAAAAAGCACATGAATATTTTGCCTAAGAAAAACCTGACTCTTTTTGATGAAATTATTCCAAACGTTCGCAAAGCCAAATGTCTTGGTATCACTTTCCATAGTAAACTTAATTGAAAGGATCATATCGAAAATTTTAAGCATAAAGCAACAAAAGTCATCAAAGTCCCTTTTCCAATTATTGCAAAATTAGAGTTAAGAAAGAAACATCTCATTTATATCTGAGTTGTGCGTCCCGTCCTTATCTATACTTCACCGATTTGGACTAATCAAGAATGACCTGCTCAAGCTGCAACTAGTTCAAAGTAAACATCTGCGCATTATTACTAACGTGCACTTGTAAGTGCACCGCTCTGTCGCCTGTAAAGTGCTCAAGGCTATTGCCAACGACAGACGTATTTTGCGCTTCTGGCGAGGAGGAATTTGGTGGACTTGGGCTGACTATAGGTCAGACAAGTGAGCATTAGTCAACAACTTCTAAGTGTGCAGTCAAAGATTGCATGAGGACCTCAATACTGAAACTATTGATATGTTCCTCAAGAAAACCAATGGAAAATTCTACAAATAAGCTACTACTTTGTAACCATCTCACGAATTTTAACATGTTTCAATACGAAATTTTACAAGAGGACAAAGAATTACATCCTTATGCTGCACATCTCCTAAGAAATTTTAATTTCCAAACTAAACTCTATACACGCACCCCTGTATTTGTATATAGTTATTTTTCTATCCCTATTTGAAGTTTTTATTGGTATTTTGTGTATCCGTCTTTATCTGTACTATTACGTTAATCTCATGTTCCAATCCATTAGAACTCTGATTTGATCTCTCAAACCTAGGAAAAAACGTTCTCCTCTCTTCCACATTTATTAAATTTTCTGTTCTGGGAATCTCACTTGATGTATTTTTACGTGAAGTGCCGTGAGGTCAACATTTTTTATTGAGCCGGACACATTGCGAAACTCGCAATATTATGCCATAACGTTAGCCATACCGACAGGCCCGCGCCAAGCCTAATCGGCGCCGTCGTGCAAATGTCTAGCGCGCGCCTTTATGTAGTGACGATATTAAAGGGACATTACTTATGGTTAACATTTAAAATGAAGCATTATTAACATAATAATTTGAAAAAAAAAAAAAAAGAATTACATTTTATCTTTTGTCTAAATATGCAAACATTTTTGTGCTTTGTTAAAAGCCACACTCAAATATATTTATTGAAGAATTATACATACATTTATGTTATAAAAAACCACCTAACCGGTATAGTGGTTAGCGTTGCTGACTCCCGTGCCGAAGAGCCCGGGTTTGAAACCCGGAGAAGACATGGATGTTTGTAAATGTATAGTGTCCGTGCTGCATGGGGGAACTCTAAATATGCGAGGTGAAAGTCCTCTCGAAAGGTTGGTGGTAAGGAAAGAGGGATGGGAGAAGGCTCGGATCCGTCCCCCAGGGTGCTCTCCATCAAAATTGGGGGCGAAGCTGAGCTAAATCGCACTGTCACTTGTACGGTGCTCAAGGCCGTTGCCAACGACAGGCGTATCTTACATTCCTTGCCACGAGGAATTTCGTGGGTTTGGGCTCACTATAGGTCAGGCAAGTGAGCATTGGTCAGCTACAACATATAAAAACGTAACACTGCCAGCGAAGCGAAATACTAAACGCGTTGGATACTAAATATATGGCTGAACACTGAATTAATTTAGATTTCTAATAAGTTTGCACTGAATAAATTGTTGCTCGCATCATAGTTTACGACCAGGTTCAAACTGTGATTACAACAGGGCACAAAAAATGCTCTAGGGCTGATATCTAGGGATATATCCAAAATTCTTTTCTGCACACCGCTATGTTGTTGCTAATGCTATAGCGTAGTTTCAACCGATGATATTACATTTCCTCCAAAAGTTTGCAAAAGTTGCAATTCATGCATAAGATTTATACTATTTATATCGCTTTGATTTTTATCAGTTAATGCTTTTTGCAGTTTTTGACATATAAATTGAGCTGATCTTGTAAATATATGTAAACCAAAATACTTAATGCCGATGCGTATGTAAGGGTACACCCGAATCGGGTCTGAAGACGCGTTCCACAAATTGCTTAGTCCTTATTTTGTGTCTACTGTTGCGATCGTAGTAATTTGTGCAACATTTATCTTTTTTGTGATTTTTTGTTTTGGTGATTGCTTGTTGTTATTGTTATAACTTTCGGTCAAGTCAGACAGTGTGGTAGGAGGAAAGGGCGTCCAGACCTGGCAAGCTCGAGACTGCCTAAACACAGTTAAATATCCCAACCCTTAGAGGCGATCCAAGAAACCGCTAACCTATCGGCCGAGCCGACGAGCTAAGCTGAGTCAACAGGAACACCTAGCAACTCACATTTCCCGTTCTCGTTCTGGAGGTATGGTAAACACATCTGCCATCAACAGGACAGCAGAACGAAGTCGCTTAAACAGTGTCAGATAGACCGGACCACCATTCTGGCCTGCTAACACTACGTCATGGTATACAGATGTCCGCTTTACGCGCCCCCAAGTTGAAACCAAGGAAGGATATGAATATGCAGTTTTGAGGCTCGAGGCGCCCACTGGAAAGCTCAAGTAGTTTAAAGGCTCGCTGAATTCGCCAACTCCATTGACAGGGTGTTTCGTCCCGGACAACCATGACTTTGTGACTATATATAGCTCTACCACAACCAACGAAACGGACAAGAAAGTACCATACGGTCATTGTCGAACCTGAAAGAGCCATCTCCAGCGATGACTCTAGTCCCGTGGAGACTGATTTTAAACACCCGTGGCCGAAACTGCCCAGGTACAGATCCTAATTAGTAGCTTCCCAGGTTTTGCCTGAGTCGACCACCGGAGGGGCGATCAAATAAGACAATTTTCCTGTTCATACAGGCAGCGAGACGAACTGCTTGTTTTAATGATTCCCTGGCGTCTTTTTGACTCGGCACTGTCGTGCGCTGCACGACCTTTCACCTATTGTCGGGGCGGGCCTGCATACCGATACCGGATATTATGGGTATAATGAAACGCATACCTTAACCAATAGACTGTCATTCAACTAACGGGGAGTTTTTTTAGATATGTCACTACTGTTGCAATGTGTACTTCTGTATTTGAATCCTTATCCAGAATTAATCTTAAAATAGCTAGATTTCTCTCCTTCAGGATCCTATCACGATGTATGAAAGCTTTAATTTGCTTTGGAAATCTTTTGTTGATACAATACTACGTTGTTCGTAAAGGAAGTTTTAATTGAAATTTATTTTTATTATTTTAACAAAACAAAAACAAAACAAAAAAACAAAACAAAACAAAAATTTAAAAAAAAAAAAAAAAACCCTCTGTAAGGATTATGTTAATTTTATGAACAGTTAATTTTAAGTTCCTTTCCTGTCAAATTCTTAACTTCAACTTATTACTTCGAGCCAGAATGTAGTTTTAGAATCACTCTGAATACTTAATGAGGAGGAGCGGTATTTAAACCGCGAAGTCTACTTGCAGAGTTAGAGAGGATCAGAGTTTCTGATTTGCGCGCGTCTGCCTTTTAGCTAGACTCTCTCTCTCTCAAAGCTGTTATTACGCTCGGCCGTACTCAGGCCCTTGATAAGCTTCGTAGTCAAATAGAGTTAAGGGGCCAACTCGATTAGAATCTTGATAGCTTCGGCTATATCTCTTTAGTTAATCTTAGTTTTAGTTTCATTTTTAGTCTCTTAAGTTCAAGCCCGTGTCGGCTTTTATTGTACACTCCAAGACGGAGTTTTGTTAAATCTTATTGAAATAATAAAGGGTTAGTTACCCTTCCTTCTTGTTGTTTCTTGTCACACGAACTAAGCGATTATTCGCTAACTAGTTCTTAAGATTCGTCACTATCTACAGTAACTGAGAAATACACTAGTGAGAATCTTACACCTCAAAGGCTACAGATTTTAAATTACGTCTAAAGAGTCTTTTTTTTAATTTTTTTTTTTTTAACATTTTGTGTGTTAGCTTTATTTATTAAATATCATGTTCTTCGCATTTAAACCATAAAATTCAGTTCAAGAGCAATATCGCAAAATAATTTTAAGATGAACACATCTTTAGAATTTCCCATACACAGTCTCGCGTGCTGGAGATAAAAAAAAAAAAAAAAAAAATTCTGTACAACGTTGCCGTTGCTCGCTTTGAAATCTTTGAGTTTCTTAACCAAAAATTCCTTAAAGTTTTACAAAATATGAAATCGATAATAAAACAAATTCCGAATTTGAAATTTGGGCTTTGAGAAATCAGCACATATTCGGGTGGAGACGAACGTTATTTAAAATTTGGTGGCTCTAGGTACTGTTGTTTTATCTCAATGCGAGAAGCATACATACATTTATGCAGTTTCTTCATTATTTAATTTCTTTAAATATAATACAGAGGGCTCTTATATTTAGTGGGAACAATTTAGAAAGTAATTCGTTTATAGCATGGAGGTCTCCTTGGTTTATAGTGAATCAACGCAAAATGCCAAAAATTAATAGCCCTTCTGGGCAAATTGTCCTTTTGGGCTAGCAAGAAATCTCGAACCACTATATTTGGCATGTTGTTGTAGGATTGTTTTCTTCTCAGTTTTTCTTCTTTTTAACGGATGCCACTCTAACAGAATAGTACCCTTGATGCAAATAGTATTTAATTTTTTTCCTTTTTTAAAGCATTTATTGGCATACTTTAAAAATTTAAAATATGCCAATAAATGATGTTTGTTTAATAATATTTATGTTTTTTAATTAAGAATTGGTAAATTTAAAATATGCCAATTCCTAATCTCAGTTAAAAAACACATTTTAACTTTTGTTCATTTATCAAATTTTAGAAGATTTTTTTTGGGGGGGAGGAGATTGCTTTCGTGGAAACTGTTAATTTTGATTCAGCTTCTTTAAATCAAATAACTTCATGGAATCAGAAAATCTAAAATTCTAAACAAATATAGATTTGCATGATACATGTCAAAAGCGACAGATAATTAACCCTTTCCGGCACACTACCTTTTAAAGTCGGAGTATTAATTAAAAAAAAAATTTAAAAAAATTTAAAAAAAGGGTAAGCACTCTGATTAGGCCTAGGGGAGTACACAAGTAAAATTTTGTGAAGATAGCACTTATCGTTTTAATTCTGTAGGTGTGCCCAAAGTGGGACACTGATTGAATAGAGCTTCGAAAAGAGTGCTGAAACGAGCATTGTTGTCAATGAACTGACCGATGAGATGCGAGAAAACAAAGAATACAGACACTCAGTTGTCCTAGATTATCTGTGAACCTGGTCTGGGCACACCTAGGGTTCGTCGTTTGATTTTAAGCAAGATTTCAAGGTAAAAATTTAAAACTAATACAGAATAAGGAGATTAGCATACAGCCAAAAAATAACATAGAAATTTCTTTCGAAACAATTCCTTTTATACCCTAAAAAAAAAATCTGGAAGATTTCTTTGAAAAATGAGGGTCTTAAAAAACTAAACATGGCTAAAATATATGGACTGGTTTGTGTTGAGCTGTCGTCTACTATAAATAAAGAAGGTTCAGAGTAACCTATAAATCTTTTTTCATTCAATTTTCCTGTGCGTACAGAAGGAAATTTTTAGGTGTGTCCAGACCGGAGACACTGTGCTGCAAAGGGTTAAGGGATGGTTCATTTAGATGGTTTCTCAGTTCAATGCATCTCTAAGTGAATTAGGTCTGTTTCCGCGATTTCTTTCTCCGCGTTTTTCAAAATTCTTCCTGTTCCCGAAAATCGGAGAGTATATTCTCCTCCGAGGATGTTAAGATAAGTCAGTAAAAAGAGCTGGGCAGTTTCTTTGTGAAAAGGTCAGTCTTCGTTAAGTTTAGGCTACTCACGAAATCTTTTATTTCGTTCTATTTATAATTCTGCTACAATATTAGCTGTTATTTTCATATCTTATGTTAATCAATATGGATGTAATATGGATGTTTTTGACATTTTTGAAATTAATAGAAAAAAAAATCGTTAGCCCTTTATAAAGGTTATCAGTATCGAATTCGGAATAGAAATAAGAAAAATGTAGTTTATTGGATTTGCATAAATGAAAGAATTAAAAGCTGCAAAGGCGCAATCAAAACTAAAGCGGAAGTTGGTTTAGAAGAACAAACGTCATTTTTGAACTTCGTTTTAGAACGAATATTTGTTCTGAAAGATTTTATTATAACTCACCTTTATGCATAATTTTGGAAGAATATTGTTTTTTATTTAAGAAACGATCCTTCAGGTCATTGCCAAAATCATCGCAGAGATTGAACATCTTTCTCTCGCTCATTTTAAATACAGTATTAGCTTCATTCATGCAAAGATTTGAGATCGTAAATATTTTTTGATTATTTGTTCTAAAAATTCTTTTTCCTAAACCTAAAAATGTTTTGCTTTCCTGCATTTCGGGAGAGGAAAAGGTCCACTCGGCCTCCCACTATGTAACCCCTTTGAGCAGGGGGGTAATAAAGATTGATGATTTCGCAGAAACAGGAACATTTTTGACAACCGCGGAAACAGAAATCGCTGAAACAGAAAGACACCCTCTAAGTTCCATTAAAAAAATTAAAAGCTTATTTAAATTCTATTCTAACTTAAATATATTCTTTTCAAAACCAACAACCTTATAACAACAAGAAAATAAATATCAATAAAAATAAAAGAGATTTATGTGGATTTAATAATTTCAGTTTATGCTTGTTTCATATTTATGAATCTCAAAGAAATTGCCTTGAATTAATCTGAATTACAGAAATATGCCTGTATAAATTTTTGGATACGTCTTTCCACGCGTTCAGTTATGTAAATATTTTACTTACTTTTATAGGTGAAATTTGTAAGTTTATGCAAACGGTTTTAAACAAAAGAACAGTTTATCTTGATCAAATGCAGAAATTATATTCATAACAGTTCCAAAAACTTAAAAATGAATAATAATTAATACCTAAACGCATTACTTTATTTCACACCTTTACAATTCATAAAAATAGTAACAATTGATTTCTTACTTTTCATAAAAATTATAAAGCGAATTACCTGAAACTTTCAAATTATCTATATATATAGTAGGGATTTATATTTATTTTAAATAACCAAGTTAATTTAAATTTATGTTCTTTCCTATAAGCCTCCATTCTCCTAATTGTCAATGCCAGAATATTTAAATTTGGTAGCTCGCGTGAAGTAATGCAAGTTCTACCTTGAGGAGAAAAGGTTTAAATACTGAGTTCTAGAAGGGGTAAGTTAGAGAGTTTGGACAATCGCCGTCACCTCTGTAGCGGGAGCTTCTATTTCTGCAGTTGTTGCTAGTTAATGAAGCGGAATAGTTATTACTTTGCTGCCACTAGATTTTCGACGTGATTTTAGGTAACAGGATTTATCTGAACCCTGCAGAGTAATTTCTACTACTTGTTAATATCTTCGAATTTTTACTTTAGTTCCTGTTATTTTAGTTATCGCCCGAGTGAGGCCTAGTGTGTTAGCGTCAAGTCGACACATTGTGAATTTTAAAGTTTAACACAGGGTACTTTTAACCCTTTCACTATGTAGTTCCTGCACGTACTTACTACTCGTACAGTTTTTACTTAGAAGATAAGCAAGTAGATCTTGCAATATAAAGAAGAAAGTCTGTTAGCTAATAACTAAGTCACAACTGTAGCTATCGTCACCAAACTTTCTACTATTCTTTCTGGGTCCTGGAAAAGGTCAACGTCCACTTTTACCCCCCCCCCCAAAACAAAAGTAGTTAAATAAGAGATATTGATTAAAAACTCGGAAAACGATAATTTTCGCCCTCATTTTTCCGTGGGGCAACAATCTCGCAATCTGGAGATGAAAATCTGCTTTATTTCGGAAGTTGTTGCCACTGCACGCTTTCAAATTAGTTTGTTAATAAAAAATTTCTAAGTTTTACGATGCAATAAAAATAGCATTGCCAAACATTAAATGCATTATTCCTGATTCTAAAAATTCGTGGGAAGCCGTTTCGACTGTTCCCATCTTCGTACGATTTTAATCAGCCGAAATATTAATTAAAAACTCTGAAAGAGCTCATTTTCGCACTCATTTTTTCGAGCGGCAACAGTCTCGCGCGTTTGAGATAAAAATTCTTTATTTCGAAAAGTTTTGCTACTGCTCACATTCAAATCGTAGAGTTTGTTAATCAAAAATTTGTAAGTTTTACAAAATCTATACATATAAAGAAGAATGTCTGTTTGTTTGTTCGCATTATTGGATTCTGATCAACTATGACTAATTTTTTGCCACATTTAATCGACTAAAATTGAATATAGGTGAAATATTGGATGGAACTTGAACTTTTACGACCATTTGATTTAGAAATACTAGACGAAAATCGTTAAAAACTGCCTGTCTTTGTTGCTGACATAATGAGAGAGAATTAGCTTACTTTTCTACCGAAATTTTTTATGTGGGTTCCATATAGCATCAGACTCAAAAATGTATGACTATGAATCGTATTTTTTGCATCGTTATTAGAGAAGGATTACAGCGGTATCGTTCTCTGTGTTGTTAGATGCATTACTCTCAATCTAACTTAACTGGCATCGGATACTTCCGCTAGTAATGTATATATTGTAGCATGTATCATTTCATGTTAAGGAACGAAGATACCAGTTATAAAAACAGAAACATTAATTATATTTATTTTAACAGAACAGAAACATTAATCATATTTATTTTATTTATTTATTTATTTTAGTCACCTTTCCCAACAGCAACATATCCTTCAATTTCGTGCAATGAACACGCTATAGAGATTAACCACGAGGCTAAAATTTGTAAATTTGATTTTTTAATTCCGTACGTGACTAAATGATCCTCTTTTAAAATTCTTTTGCTTCAGTAATACCGCGAGAATTTACACCTTCTTGAATGAAGTAAAAAATATCTTTTAGAAAAGCTTAGCAACTCCATTTTCGGATACATAGATTCAGATCACAATACCTTTCTATATCACCTAATGAGTGAAAGCGCCACTTATAGGTGAAATTAATTGCGTAGAGTATGATGCTTTGCAAATTTTGCCCATTTTTGATACACCTGAAGTGATCAATAGGGTACTTGTAGGAACTTGTATCCAGCTTAACGTATCACCGTATATATTTTATTTCTTATTTATTTATTCAAGAATCTTATTTTATATTTTTACGCATCTTAAAAATATTGGACTTCGTTATTTTAGCTTGCAAAGCCATTTAGACTTTGTTTTACATTTTTATTTACGATTTTACTTTCCTAAGCCAGCCTCCACGACTCAACGCATCGTTCATCGAGATTTTGAATTGCTTACTGTGTGTTTTACCTAAATTCATGAACTTTCATCTTCCTTATTTCACCTTACTATAGGCATAATGCCTATGGTCAAGGCATAGTAATACACCTTGACCATAGGCAGCTGAATGGCCTCTAATGTTCTTTTCATTAGTTTTACCAACAGAACTGCACCACAAAGTTCCAAACGAGGAATGGTAATTGACTTCAGAGGTGACACACGAGACTTGCTGCACAGAAGTCTTGATGAACATTCATGTGAAGATGACATACATTTCACATAAATTGCAGCACCATAGGCTTTCTAACTAGCATCACAGAATCCTATAATTTCTACTTGCTGTAATCCATTGGTTAGAATAAATCTAAGGATGCGATAATCGTTGACTATTTTGAGACTATGCAGAAACTCCTTCCATTCTTCAAAGTAATTTTTAGGAAGAGGTGTATTCCAATTTAATTTTAGAAGCCAAAGTTTTTGTAGAAATATTTTAGCTTTTCTCGTAACAGGTCCAATTAAATCTAACGGATCAAAGAGGCGACCTATTGTTAATAAGACATTTCTTTTCGTTCCTGTTTCTTCAATGTCAAGTATATTTAAATTGTAAGAAAAACAGTCTGTAGACGTATTCCATGACATTCCTAAGGCCTTTGTAATCTAAGGCTTATCCGTAACTTGAAAAGAGTAATCCTGAGTTACACTTTCTTTATTCTTCAATAATTCTGGATTATTTGAACACCATTTGTGTAACTGCATTCCACTACGTTCTAGAAGACAGGTTAAATGTGTCTGCAACTCCTTGGCTTCTTGCAGCGTATTAGCTCCAGTGATAATATCGTCCACGTAACAGTCCTTCAGTATGGCTCTTGAGGCATGAGGAAAGTCAGTTGCTTCATCCGTTGCTAACTGCTTCAGCACCCTTGTTGCAAGGAATGGTGCACTTGCTGTTCCGTATGTTACAGTCCTTAGACGATAAGTCTGCACAGGACTACCAACTGATTTCTTCCACAAGATCAACTGCAGGTTTCGTTGAGAAGGTTCAATAAGTATTTGTCTGTACATCTTCTGAACATCAGCTCCAAATGCATAGTTGTACTTTCGAAACCTAATAATAACAGAAAATAAAACTTCTTGAAGTATTCGCCCTTTCATTAATATTAAATTAAGTGATTTTCCATTGCCAGTAGCCGCTGATGCAGTAAACACAACGCGAAGTTTAGTAGAGGCTTTCTCTGGCCGATAAACTCCATGATGACTAAGATAATTGCATGTCGATGTATCAATTTCTTGAACTTCTTCCATGTGATTTAGATCCTTATATTTCTTGATAAAATTCTTATATAATATTTTCATATTCGAATCGCTTTCTAGTCGATTCCACACTTGATGCAATCTTTTCTCAGCCAGCTTTTCCGATTCTCCTAACTCTACACTTTCCCTTATGGGTAACTGAACTACATATCTTCCATCATTTTGTCTATAGTGAGTACGCTTGAAATGTTCTTCACAGTATTTTTCTTCTTCACTCAAAGCATCCTCGATATTTTCAATGTATTCAACTTCCCAAAATATTTGCAAAATTTCTTCAACTTGTAATGTTGCGCGCTTCCAACCTGCACGCAACAATAGCGGTGACTGCTATGAACTGGAAAGTATACAAAGTCTTGAGAAGGGTTTAAATCCCTTTTTTATTCAACTTTAGAAATTACAGATGCGTGCTCTTGACGCTCACAAACTACGCCGACCCGGCGGTAAAATAAAAATAAGAAACTAAAAATGAATAATAACAAGTGACTACCTACGAGGCTCTCTAAACGTAACTAACCTAACCGCGTTCTAAGATACCGCTGATGATTCAGCAGACTTCTGAATATTACGTTAAAAGATTTAACTATCTACCGAGGCAAGCACACAGGCCGAAACGCGTGGTTCTTCAATTTCTACCAAGCCACCTCCACGCTCGTGAAGCAAGAAAGAACTCGTTTCCCTTTTATTTAACTCAGATTACTTCCGCTGACAATTTTGAATACTTTGCGCGTTCTACTAAAATTTACATACTCTGACATTGGCAATTCCAGGGGAAAGTAAGGCTTGACAGGAAAGATAGTTTAAACTTGTTAGTTAAAATAAATATAACCTTACATTTGCCGCTGCCAGAATTTGGTAAACTTGGAAACAGGTCCTAGAAACGACCTGTTGAAAAGTTTCCACAATTCTGAACTAAAATTTAAGAGCCTCGTTTACATAAAAAAACTGTTTTCTCACAAAAGGTAGAATAAATTTCTGTAGATACTTATTAAACCCTCTCTTCTTACAGCAACCTTTCCTGGACTTCAGCAATCAATCTGTTCTCTTCCTTCCAGCATCTGGAGGGAATAAGTATCAGTATCTTTCTAAATACATTATAATTTACACTTTCTTGACACTGAATAAGTTTTTGTTTTTGATCGATTTATTTTCCTTAGTTACTGCTTAATTCACATTCATTCAAGTATTCAAACATGAATTTAACTTTACCCTGGCTCTCCACCATGTGTGGTGTCAAACGGGAATATTCGTGTTTTAGTATTGCAACACTTCCCCTAACCACAATGATTTGTTAGAATTCAACGACCAAATAGACACACCTTACTCGACATTCTAAAACTCGATGAGCTATTTTAACATTCTTAAAATTCAAGTGTAGGTGGAGAACCCTACAAAACACATTCATTCTAAATTCCCCCTCATTTATCTTTAGACATGCAGGCTTTCGCTCTAAAGCATGATTTTATCTACAGTTTAATACTTAAATTTGAATTCATTTCTTTTGAGCATTTACTTTTAGCATCTAAAATTTTATGCTTCTAGACTAAATTCTACTTTTACATAACTTTCAAGTATTTACGTATATTTACAAAATTCTAATACATATGATTTTTACAATTTACCATAAAATGAATAAGAGAAAAATATATTTTTACTTTACGCATTCTTCGCCAAACTGGCGGCACTGAAACTAAATTTCTTATTAATACAAGAATACGAAGTTATTTTTATCTTCGGCCAAATTTTGGCTTTAACATAACAGAATTAGTCTTTCGACCAACAGAAACTGCTTGTTCTTAGATTTTATACTTAAAGAAAATAATACTTTTGCCTTAGCTAAATAAAGTAAAACAAAACTAAGTCTCAACCGAGACAAATTGACTTCCGTCAAAACATAGAACTTCGTATTTACGCATAACATTTCGGAACAAAAGAAAAAAATTTTATAGAAGATTTTAACTTATCTTTGAGTTTTCGATGATTGGAACTCCGACATCCTCTTCTGGCAGAACTGCTCCCACGATATGGAATTCATCGACGTCAGTCGTCTCCTTTGTGTCCTTCGAGTGTCGTCCATGTTGATATTTCTTTTTCGCCCTCTGCGTACTGTTCTCTTGGAGTGGTAGTCGTCGGGTTGCTGTCTTTTCCGTTTTGCCCCTGGACGGCTGGTCTTGGCGTCCTCCGGTCTGGAATCATGCTTGAATTTCTTCTGTTGGTGGTGGTCTTTTCGTTCCTCCTGCTGTCTTTTCGTTCTCGGGAACGGCGGCCTTGTTTGCACCTGACACTCTGGCCCTGGAAGCGTTCTCCTCGATGCAGAATTTCTACTGCGATACGTTGTAAGTTGTCTTTTCCTCTTTACCAAAGCTTCTTTACGCGGCGGCGTTGCTTTCTTGTATTTCTTAAATGCTGGAGTCTGAACGTTTTCATTTCTTCTTTTCGGTACCGTCGCATGACTTGTAGAAGGGCTAGATTTCTCTTCAGTTCTCTGCTTCTTGGGTGGTGGAGCGGGTGACCTTACTTCTGGACCTTCTACTTCTTTTACGCTTGAGTCCTGCAAGAAAATTTTAAGGATTTCAAAATCATTTTGGTTATAATATTTTTTCACCTGGTCGGGACTTGCTTTACAGATTTCCCCTCTCTCGTTCTTAAGGTACAATACGACTCCCATGATTTCCTGAATTACATAGGGGCCTTCAAATTTTGGAGCTAACTTTGCAGTAAAATTGTCTGGGGCACTTGATAAAGAAAATTTCCGCTTCAACACTTTATCCCCAACTTTAAAATCTGCTTCACGGCGTTTTCTATCATAGTATAATTTTGTCTATTTCTTGCCGTATCCGAGCTTTTAACCGCCTGGTCAATGAGCTTTTGCACATATTTTTGTTTAAATTCTTGCTCTCTTTGTTGCACAAAGAATAATTTATCTAATGGCGTAATTAACTTCCGTCCTAAAAATAATTCTGCTGGAGTTTTTCACATAGTATCGTGATTTGCCGTTCTTAAAGCATAAGCTAACTCATTTATGTAGCCATCCCAGCGCTTGTGATGTGTGCTAACATAACTTCGAATTATTTTTACAATATTTTCATTAACTCATTTTGCTATGTTTGCCTGTGGTCTATACGGAACCATTTTGATATGGCGTATGCCAAGTCCAATGCAAACGTTTTCAAATATTTGGCTAACGAATTGTTTACCGTTATCGCTAATGACTTTTATCGGTGCACCGTATTTTAAAATGTATCTGTGTAAGAATGCATCTGCGACTGTTTTGGCTGACGCGCGTTTAAGTGGAACAATTTCTGTCCATTTTGAAAAATGATCTGCACTTACTAAAAGAAAACGATTTTTATTTAACTCACTCTGGGGGAAAGGACCAAGAAGATCTATGCCTAAAATTTCATTCGGAAATGTAGCGCGAATGCTATTTAAGTACCCGGCCCGGCTGTAATTAATATCATTTATTAACTGACATTGATTGCAGGACATACGCAGTTACTATTTTGTATAATTGCGGGAAATATACCGCCTCGCGTACCCTTTTTAAAGTCTTTCTGACCCCTAAATGACCCGCTGTTTTAGCGTCGTGTAATTCCTTCAAAATGCTTAATCTAAGCGAGGCTGGGATGACTGGTTTGTACTCGAGATTTTCGTTTGTTGTTTTCGTATAAAATAATAAATTATCTGTTATTTCATAGTTTTCTGCTCTATTTCTTATCGCATCGATAACTGTGTGCTCAAAGCTTTCGGGGTCTTTCAAATATGCATAGATACTTCCAAATTCAGGATCAGCTCTGAATTCAGCAATAATTGTTTCTCTAGAATCTAAAATTTTTGAAGTCAACACAGCGCATTTGAGTTCATTTCCTTCATCGTCCAGTTTTATACGAGAAAGTGCGTCAGCTACATTGTTTTCCTTACCCGGTTTATATTTAATTATGAGATTATATTCTTGAAGTTTTAAAGCCCATCTTATTAACCTGGGCGTTAGGTTTTTCCCCGAGTAAAGTCTACCAACAGCCGCATGATCCGAAAAGACTGTTACTGGCGCTTTGCCGAAATAAATTCGAAATTTGTGTACAGCCGTTAATACTGCTAATATTTCTCTCTCTGTAGCTGTATAATTTCTTTGTGTAGGGTTCAACGTTTTACTAAAAAATGCCAAAGGATGGCCGTTTTGCATGAGAACAGCACCTACAGCATAGTCCGACGCATCTGCTGCAATTTCCAGGTTTTCGTCCCCCTCCGGGAATTTCAAAACAGGGGCATTGATGAGCGCTTCTTTTAACCTTTCAAATGCGGTATTTGCTTCTGCTGTCCACGTGAATTTACTTTTCTTTCTTTTAATTACTAACAAGGGTTCAACAATATTAGCAAAATCTTTTATGAATGACCGATAATAAGAACATAACCCAAGGAAAGAAGAAAGTTTCTTGGCGGTATTGGGAGGTGGGAAATTCTTGATGGCTTTTTTTTTAATCTTGAGTTTCTATACCCTTTTGCGAAATTTTATAACCCAGATATTTAAGTTCTTTAGTTGCGAACTTGCATTTTGAGGCGTTAATTGTAAGACCGGCCTCTTTTAATAATTTAAAAGCTTCTTCTATATAGGTCTTTAATATGTTGTTCGAATGTACTACTCGTTATAATTATATCATCTAGATAGATTAAAGTCGATTTTCCTAGGACAGGCTTTAGAACAATGTCCATAGCTCTCTGGAATGTTGACGGGGCCCCACACAACCCAAAGGGCATGCGTAAAAATGCATAAGTGCCCGATTTTGTTATAAACACGGTTTTATGTATGTCTTCGGGTCTCATAGCTATTTGATAGTAGCCAGACGTTAAGTCCAACGTAGTCACGTATCTTGTAGATTTAATTTTTCTAATAATTTCCTCTATAACCGGCAAAGGGTAAACTGGGAATTTAGTAACACTATTAAGTTTTCTGTAATCGATAGCAAACCTCCAAGTCCTTTTATCCGAAGGAGGAAACTCGTTCTTTTTCCTACACAGTACGACTGGACTCGCGTACTCACTATTTATGGGCGTTATTATTTGGTTCTTTAACATTTCCTGAATGTGTTCTTCTATGATTTGCTCTTTCTGTTTATCATAGCGGTAAGGTTTAGTCCTACAGGGTTTGTCGGCAGTTAACTGTATCTCATGCGTAACTATTTCACAACTACCAGGCTGTTCTGAAAACAAGTTTGAAAAAGTACTCACCACTTGCTGGATGGCTTGGCTTTCATGGTCATTCAAATGGCTAAGGTCGACTTGCGGTTGTTCCACTGGTTCCACCACCCTCCGATCCATCTCCAGCACTACAGAACTTTCCTGAAAATTCAGTTTGGCCTTCGCGGCTTTTAAAAACTCCATACCTAAAATAAGTGGACTTTGCAAGTTTTTTACTACAAAAATTAATACTTTAAGGCTTTCGTTTTGAACCTGTATTTTTAAAGATAATTTTCCAATGCAGTGACAAGTTTGTCCTTGCGCTGCTATGATTTTCTGTGTTTTTATTTTTAAATAATCGTAACCTATTAAAATTCTTCTTAAAAAAATATCACTCATAAAATTACCTTCTGCTCCTGTATCGATGAGGGCTTCTACTGGTACATCGCCAACCAAGACTTGTATAATTGGTAATTGTGAGTTTTTTACGATGACCGTATTTAAGTATCTTCTTGAGGGTTTTCTCAAAACTTCCGCGGTCTGGACCCTCGCTTTCCCAGGCCCCTCTACTCGTTTAAAGCTTTCCTTTCAACTTCTGCCTTCTGGGTACGCGGACGGTTGTTTTCAAATTTCCTTTTTGGGCCTTGACCTTCGAGCTTCGATGAGTTAGCTTGATAGCTCTTTCCCCCATAAGAGAGGTTTGCATTTCTGGTCTGCTCATTTGAAGATTGCCTTCGGATACTTTGAGAATACGATGCCCCTCTAGCTTTTTCCGCTATTCTGCGATTTTGAAACTTTACCGCCAATTCGAAGAGCTCCTGCAATGTGCTTGGGTTTCTAATTTCGAAGTAATCTTGAACAGCAGGTAGCAATCTTGGTAAGATTATTTCAATAATCTCCGCGTCGGGTTTCTTCCCATACAGCATATCCGTCAGCTTAATTTTTCGCAGAATAAAGTCCGTCAATTCTTCTATATTCCGTTGATAAAAACTATATAGTTCGGCTTCTAGCCTTGCTCGGTCTTTCACTATGGGGAAGGCCTTTAATAACGATTTTTTGAAATTTTCAAATGTATATGTCTGGCCTCCGAATTCCCCTAATAAAAATTTGCCTATATTCTTGCACCATAGCGAGGCCTGTCCTCTTAGTGCAGATGTGGCGATGGCAACTTTTTGTCTTTCAGGCACAGGGTAGAGCTGGAAGTGATTTTCGAGGCCTTCTAGAAATATCGCCAGCGAATTTTTTCCGTCGAAATTGACGTTTGGCTTGATTGACGCTGGACCGTCTGGACCAGGTATCCAAATCCTTCCAATTGGCTTGCCATTTCTTGTTGTTGTCCAGCAGCTTCCATCCAATTTTCGGCCGTTTCAGTTCGACAAGTGTTCGGGCGCCAATGTAATGTTGCGCGCTTCCTACCAGCATGCAAAAATAGTGGTGACTGCTATGAACTGGAAAGTATACAAAGTCTTGAGAAGGGTTTAAATCCCTTTTTATTCAACTTTAGAAATTACAGATGCGTGCTCTTGACGCTCACAAACTACGCCGACCCGGCGGTAAAATAAAAATAAGAAACTAAAAATGAATAATAACAAGTGACTACCTACGAGTCTCTCTAAACGTAACTAACCTAACCGCGTTCTAAGATACCGCTGATAATTCAGAAAACTTCTGAATATTACGTTGAAAGATTTAACTATCTACCGAGGCAAGCACACAGGCCGAAACGCGTGGTTCTTCAATTTCTACCAAGCCACCTCCACGCTCGTGAAGCAAGAAAGCATACTTTCGAACTCGTTTTCCTTCTATTTAACTCAGATTACTTCCGCTGACAATTTTGAATACTTTTGCGCGTTCTACTAAAATTTACATACACTGGCATTGGCAATTCCAGGGGAAAGTAAGGCTTGACAGGAAAGATAGTTTAAATTTGAAATAAATGTTAGTTAAAATAAATATAACCCTACAAACTCGTTCTTCACTATTTAGAATTAAACCACAATAATTTACTTCTGAGTTACTTTTGTATGCACCAGACGCGATATATCCAAAAACTGTTTCTTGGAATATCAACGGCTGACTTTCTAATTGAAATTTTCCTTATTTTAAAATCTCAAAGAACAATTCGGCTCCTAATAATATATCTATTTTATTAGGTGCTGCAAATTGCGGATCCGCTAATTCAATATCAATGGGAATATTTAATGACTGCACATCTAAACTCCTTGAAGGAGTTACATTGGTTATTTTAGAAATAACCAAGCAATTAACTGATCTTACATATGTTAAATTCTTATTCGAAATCTGTACATCTAGTTGATAATTAATATTTATAACGTTCTTTTTAATTCCAGATACAGATGCATAAATTCTTTCTTTCTTTATATTTAACAAATTAGCAACTCCTTCACACAGGAAACAACTCATGCTGTCGTTATCAAGTATTGCGCGAACTGGAATTCTTTTTCCTTCTGAATTGCAAACATATGCTATTGCAGTCGCTAATAACACGTTTTTTCTGCGTGTCAAAAGAAAACTTGATTGATTTTTATTAGAGATATCTGCGTTCTTGTTTATAATTTCGTCACTCGCTGCTTCTGTTTTTGTTTTGTCTAGCTTTTGTTCGATGGCGCCATTTTTAAGCAGGCGATGGATTAATGAATGATGTTTTTTATGGCATTCCGAACATCTGAACTTAGAATCGCATTTTGCGATTAAATGTTCCTTACTGAGACAGTTTAAACACAATTTATGGTTTTTAACTATTTCATATCTTTGATTTGGATTTAATTTTAAAAATGAATCACCTTTATGCAGTGGATGATTATTATTTTTACATACTATAACACAAATCGAAACACTATCGGTTTTAATCATCGGAGCCTTTGGTTTCGAACTTTTTTCTAAGGGATATTTCACTTTATTAGCACTACAGTTAATGTTATCCGATAACTGACATCTTTTCTCTAAAAACGATATTAAGTCATCAAACGTAAGAACTTCCGTAGCATTAATGCTTAATTCAAATTGTTTGCGCGTTTCAAAATCTAGTTTCTGAAGTACAATATTTAATAACAGAATGTCGGATAAATTATTTTTCTCAAACTTTAAAATATTTAAAGCCCTAACGTTTTTAGTAACATTATCTATTACATATCTTATTCATTTAGACGATTCGAATGTTACTTGTTATAACAGTCATATACACAAAATTTCAACGGTCTGCGGCTATTCGTTTTTGTGTTATGCGAGATACATACATATATACGTACGTACATACAGACGCCACGATAAAAATCTCTTCTGAATACATTTTAAATCAATTTTATAATTCGTTTGGGGCAAAAGAGTCTTTTATTCTATTTTAGTTTGGCACAGATGTCACGCAAAAACATCGTTACATTACATTCGATAGCGATCAAAATGGATATTTTCGTTGAAATATGGTACCCGGAATTTTTCGTGATTACAATACTTCCTTTAGTTCGTACAAGGAAGTAAAAAGCGATATTATTAAACATAATCAGTATGTGACTTCAGAAAAAGTTCCATTTTGTGGCAAAATACCTATGTTAAAGCAATGCTATATATTGTTACGAGATGTATAGGCGCGGTAAGATGGCTTCCCCGCAAAGCAGTTTTAGGGTTGCCATAAAATGGCAAGGGAAGGCAGGGTTGCCACATTTTGCGAGAAATAGCCCATTTGGCAACAAAATTGGCGATATGCCATGGACGGATGGAGAACCTTCTGGAACGAATTCTTACCGGTTTAGCCCAGAATGTTCTTGAACACAAGCCGAAGGCTATATAAACCCTGCTGGTCCGCAGTCAGTATGGAGAGTATCCTCGCATACCGTGCGAGATAGTTAGCATCGAACTGGTGTCTCGTCTAGCGAGTCAATCCCTGCGGAGTAGATCGAGTTGACAGCCGGGCAGCGAGTGCCGAGTGGGTCGTCGAGTGCACCGAAAGAGTCTCTTAATGAATCGCGGTTAGTGCATCGTCGAGAGAGTGTGTTAAGCTCCGGGAACGACTGAACCGAAGAGTCGAGTGCATCGCGAGTTGCAACGGGGAGCGTCTCGAGAGTACGTGGAGTTCCGAGAACGACTAAGCAGAGTCAGGAGCTGTACTCTGGTGCTTTGCCGTGAAGCCGTCTCCACCGTGATATCCTGATAACCTGGAGGCTATGTCGCTGATCGTGTCAGCGTGTATATAGTAGTTCATCGACGACTGTAAAAAGTGTTTTGGAGCTGTCCTGATTAATACAGGTAAATAAAGTGTGTTTCAATACTCCATCAAATAGTTCACTCCAAATCCATACGAACCCCGTACGAAGGTGAAGAAGAAAATAACGTAACAATATAAATGTTATACATGTGATAAATCGCGCTCTCGAGACCTGAAAAATGCAAGTTGAATTTCGTCAATCTGACCAATAAAATTAGAGATATAGAATTATCCTTCCCATTTCTTACTTCCTTGTACGAAGTAAAAAGGAAGTATTGTAATCGCGAAAAATTTCGGGTATCATATCTCAACGAAAATATCCATTTTGACCGCTATCGAATGAGATTTAACGATGTTTTTCCGTGACATCTCTACGTAAGGAGAGGTTAAAGTGCTCTTTTTCCCCAAACGAATTATAAAACTGGTTTAAAATGGATTCAGAAGAGATTTTTTTCCGTGGCGTTACCCAACTTACTTAAAACTCGTCGAGCAAGACGCCATCTTGATCAATTTCTTCATTCAGCAGATTGTCACCCCCCTTACACCGAGTCAGGTTTGTGCCAACGGTCGGTCACTTTTCATTGGCTCTTTCATCATGACGTTTCTTTCCCTTTTACGTCATCCTGCCTAGTTGGTTGGCTACTTTCTTATCTTTTCTGGAGGCAATCGTCCATTTGAGTAAACCTGGCTCTTAACAGAAAATGTCGCCGATCAAGGTGTTTTTTTTTTTTTTTTTTCTTTTTAATTTTCTTTCCCTTGTTTTAATTTTTGGTCATAGCAAGACCCATTAAATTCTTTAATTTTCTTCTTCGCTTTTTCTTAATTTTAGTTTTTAGTTTTTTCCTTCGTTTACAGAGTTTAAACTCTATAAGCTAGTAGGTCCTCCCTAAAAATCTTGTATTTTTGACTAATAGCAAATTGCTATTTATTTTATTTTGTACATTTGCGTAACCAGGCCAATCTGTATAGTTTTTTCTTACACCATTAATGCGTTTTTTCATTAGCATTTTCAAGCGGATGCGTCGGGAAATGAAACAGAGAATTGAGACTAAAGTTTTTGTCTAAGTTTTTTTAGTTAATATTCAAAAAGTTTCGTGCACAGTTTCAATTGTCTGTTTTGACGAAACGCGATATGGAATTAGCTGGAATCGAAAATTATTATGTATTCCCCCTTAAGAGTCAATAGTGATGCCCAATTCGAATCTATTGACCATTAAACTGTTATTCGCTGTTATGAAGCTTGAGTTGGCGGATGTCTTCTTGCGAGACTGCTCGCGATACACGTTACAATTTGCGAATCTGTTCGGCACTATCCAGAGACTGTCGGAGACGCCTGCTCATCGCAACCCGAATATGTCCTAGATGTGCGCCTACCCATCACAGCCCTATTGGGGAGATATCTGGAAATCGTTCCTTCTAGAACAGTGTTTCTTAACCTTTCTAGAGAGTCGCACCCCATTGAATCTGAAAATACATCTCCACACCCCATTGAAAAATGTGTTTTAATTTTTTTAGTCTAGAAAAATACATTTTTTGAGAAACTTATTGTTTATTGAAAAACATTGTACATTTTATTTAAATACAAAACAATATTATTTTTATTAATGACTAGTCTGTTGTTGTTTGTTTATTATTATACTGAAGAAGCGAGGTTCCTTTTTTGAAAGACATACGCGTAAGTCATTAAGTCATCACTTGCATTTAAGTGATTTCTCGCTTTAGTTTTTATATGCAAAAGCGATGAAAATCCCATTTCGCACAAGTAGGTGGTAGCAAAGGGTAAGAGTAACTGCACTGCTTCGTTCGCCAACTCTGGATAACGTTGTAACTGTGAACACCAGAATTGTTGCAATTCTAATTGTTCGAATTCCATTTGAACATGTCCACTTGCTCGCATTTCAATAAGTTGATCTTTTTTCAGATTACTATCATCCATCAAATTTAAGTCAAACAGAAATGGATCCAGTATCCATCTCTGAGTTTTGGCAATATTTCCGGTAGAAAAATGATTCACTCAATCGTTTCAAATGTATTACATGTCGGGTATAATTGTATTCTTTTCATTTTTTGCAATAACAGAATCAAGCAAGGGAAAGTTTGCAAAATTCCCCTTTTCTACTCGACGTATCCAAATTTCTAATTTTGCTATAAATGAAGATAATTTTTCACTAGATATTACCATATTTATACCAAATCCTTGCATTGATAGATTCAATTCATTTAAATGGCTAAATATGTCTGCTAAGTAGGCTAGCCTCATCATTGCATCATTACTCTCAAAATCTTTTACTAAATAACAGTTTTGACTAGTCAGTAATTGAATAATTTCTTCACGCAATTCAAAAACTCTGTTAAGCATGCGACCCTTAGATAACCATCGTATTCGGTGTGATATAGAAGATTTTTATGATCAGTCAGGATCAGCCCGATTTCTTCGCAAAATGCACGAAAAATGCGATAATTAAGCGCTCGCCCTCGGATGTATTTTACTACATTTACTACTATAGTTAGATGTTGTTTGCTGTAGTTAGATGAACTTTCTGGCAATGCTTTCGGCGCAAGTGCATGACGATGCAATATGCAATGCGTTATTATAACTTCCGGTAATTCTCTTTTCATGTGTGAAAAAAATCCTGAATTTTTGCCTAACATTGCTGGGGCTCCATCAGTGCATATTGAGCCAAACACATTCATTGGTAATTGATATTTAGCAAAAAAATCTTTGATGCAATTGAAAACATCAATTCCTTCTCTCGTATTCACTACCAGTGGCTCACAAAATAGAAATTCTTCTATCACCTCTTTTTCCTTCACATACCTGAGAAATAACAAAAGTTGGCTAAAATTATCAACATCATTTGACTCATCCAGTTGCATGCTTATTTTTAGTGGACTGATTTTTATATCTTCAATGACTTGCATTAAAATATCTTCACTGAGATCTTGTATTCGCGATCGTATAATATCATTCGATAATGGAATCTGTTGGATTTTTTTATGTGCTTCCGAATCTAAAACTGTTTTAGCAATAATTAAAGCAGAAGGTTTAATCAACTCTTCAGCGATCATGTGAGGTTTCTTTCTTTCTTTCTTTTTTTTTTTTCCTTGAACATAAATATGCCACTTGATATGACGCTTCTAATAAAGGTTTTCGAATTGCTGGTCCACACAATTTTAGGGTAGTTCCACTGGTATCAAACCGAGCCTTCTTTGACTTCAAGCTGTTCATGCTATGCGCTTTTTCGCCACAACGCAGATTGTTGAAATGCTCTAATAACTTTGATGGTTTGAGATTGCTATTTGAAAATATCTTGGAACACAAGATGCATTGCGGTCGTTGCGTGCCATCTTTTTCGGTTGTGCAGGTAAATCCATAACCGGCATACTTATCGTTCCATTGTCGTTTTTTTGACATAGTGGGGCTCACTATAATCAATTTAATTATTTAGAAATAATGTAATATAATATATATAATGTTCTTACGTTTGTAATATCACTGAATCCTATTCGGCTTGAACGGGCAATTAAGAACGTATTAGTCTCCAGAGGTTTCTGGACAAGTCAGAATACACAATACACATGTCGCAGACGCAGTAGTTGACTCAACTTGACTCAACCTAACACAGGCGCAGTAGATGCAGATACAAATCTGTGAATCCGTAGATTCCATTGGAGTAGCACATATTGAACTCAGCGCATGCGCAAGCTGGGATAACGTTCTCCGCTTGTATTCCCACAAAGTTTTTTTCTTTTCTTCGTCACCTAGCTACCTGTTCGCGTTCGTTTGTAGCGTTTCATGCCTTTTCGTAGCGTAGTGTATACGCCCATCGGCACCGGCTCTTTCCTGTGTCTTTTGCCGATAAGTGAGCTAGGTGCTACCAACTTTTATGAGCTTCAATATTGGGGACAATATTGCAGATTTCAAATATTTTATTATAAGAAATTTAATAAATTGTATTTAATAATTTTTATGGTTAGGTACGGGCTTTTCCCGCACCCCCAAAATTACATTCTCGCACCCCCGGTTAAGAACCACTGTTCTAGAAAGTATTGAAGAAGCACGAAGACAAGCAGCAGAAAGGTGTGGCTAGGCATTATCCTGTCGAAATGTTTAAATCCAAGGGTCCATGAGAGGATTGAATTGGATTATTCAATTATGGCAAAGCACACCAGGGCTATCTGCCTAAAGGGAGGGATGGCTTCGTGGTGGACTTCCTTAAGGTAAAGTGGCTCGTATACACATTACACACGGGGAAAACCACGAAAACGCCCATGCAGCCAGCCCGTTCGCGGGATTCGAACCTCGGACCGAACTACCAGTGTTCAGCGACTTTACCACTCGGCGACTTTACCGCACGGTCCATGAGAGGAAGGGCAACATAACGGCGTGTAGAACATCGTCGACGTACTGCAGCGCTGTAAGAGTGTCATGGTTGACAAACAAAGGGGACCGGCTATCAAATGAAATGACATACCATAATTTCTTGTTATCGGGCTGTGTAGCTGAAATAAAATATTCCTATTATTAAAAGATTTCTTTTATAACTGATCTCTGCAATATACATCAAATAGTGGAATCAAATTTTGTAAAATTAAATAAAATCTACAAAATGACGCCCACAAGGATCTTGGGCACCATAATAGGGAACCTCCAAAATACAAATATTAAAATAGCACAAGATAGAATAGCAACAGTAAAATCATTACTTTACCTAGATATCCTGCTTGAAAATAGACTTTCATGGTATCAACATATCAAATATATCAAAAATAAACTTCTAATTTTATCAAACTCAATGAAAATAACCTTAGCAAGAACCTGGGAAATTTTTTTTTTTCAACATAAAAAAATTTGGTATACTACAGTAATAGAGAAGATCCTTCTACATGGCGCTTCTGCTTGGAGCACAGATCTGAATCAATATGCAAAAAGATAAAACTAACTTCAATATAACGGCTTTTTCTACTATTAAATAACAAAAGCAAATAAAACAACACCTACCAGTTCTCTGCAAATCATTTCAGGTATTCCACCAATAATTAACTTTACAAAAAGAAGCTGTTAAAACAAAAGTTGCACGCCTACGACAGACAAGCTATATTTCCTAATATATATCACTCAAAAGAATATGAAGAACTCCAACAAAATATAAACTTACATTCAAATAAATTATATTCAGAAAATCCAATAGTAAATTCAAACATAGATCATTATCAAATTCAAATTTTTGCAGATAGATTAAAAACAGAGTTAGGCGTAGGAAGTGCTCATTGTGCTGTCAAAAACAATAATCTTATACAAACCTGGAAAACAAAATTGAATCATACAAATTCAGTATTTCAAGCAGAACCATTGGCTATAAGAGAAGTAATAACACATGCAAAGCAATTCTCAATAACCAGTGTTATAATATCTGACAGTGCCTCAAGCATTTAAGAAATAGCTGGTCATTGTCGCTCTCCTTTGGTTCAAGATATACAATATTTTCTCACATATTTTCCAACAGGACAAAAACCTACTACATTGGATACGTGCCCCTATAAAAAGGAACACTGGGCAACGAAATGGCAGATAACTTGGCAAAAGAAGCAGCAGATAATACTACAACAGCAATTACCTATTTACCAAATCCAATATCACTTTTAAAATTAAGACTGAATTTCTCAGTGGAAATTCATATCGTCTCAAGATGGACTTTTATGTTCCTACCAAAACAAACACGAAATTTAGTTACAAAAAATAACGCAATAACATACTGTTGCGGTTTTTTTTTTCTGACACCAAGTTGTTACGTTACTTTCTTTCCTTTATTTCACCTTCGTACGAGGTTCGTGTGGATTTGGAGCGAATAACGACGACACTTCATGAAGTATCGAAACACACTTTATTTAGCCAGTACTAATCAGGACAGCTCCAAAATCAGGTTCCAGTCGTTGAAGAACTAATATACAATCGCTGGAACAATCAGCGACACAGCCTTCAGGTTATCAGGCTATAACGATGGAGACAGCTTCACTGCAAAGCACCACAGTACAGCTCCTGACTCTGTTTGGTCGTTCTCGGAACTCCACGTACTCTCGAGACGCTCCCCGCTGCAACTCGCGATGCACTCGACTCATTCAGTCGTTCCCGGAGCTTAACACACTCTCTCGACGATACACTAACCGCGATACACTACGAGACTCTTTCGGTGCTCTCGACGACCCACTAGGCACTCGCTGCCCGGCTGTCAACTCGATCGACTCCGCAGGGATTGACTTGCTAGACGAGACACCAACTTGATACTAACTGACTCTCCGCGTACCAGCAGGGTTTATATAGCTTTTGACTGATGTTCGAGAACATTGGTTTATATAGCTTTTGACTGATGTTCGAGAACATGGGTTTATATAGCTTTTGACTGATGTTAGAGAACATTCTGGGCTAAACCGGTAAGAATTCGTTCCAAAAGGTTCTCCATGGCCTATCGCCACTTTTGTCGCAAAATGGGCGATTTCTCCTCAAATATGGCAACCCGGCCTTACCTTGCCATTTTATGGCAACCCTCAAACTGCTTTGCGGAGAAGCTATCTCACCGCGTTTGTACATTTCATAACAATATCTTGTAATAGCACATGGATCCTCCAATTCAAATCTTTTTCGTTTCGGCTTGTATCATATCATACAGAGAACTGCATATGTGGATCAATATGAATGATAAATTATTACCTGTTTGTATGTGAAATCACTATAAACCTCCACTTTCGTCCTTTTTACGAACGAAAATGCCCAAGGATGGTTCAAACAACTACTCAAAAGTAAACCTCTTCGCAAAAAAACTTCAAAATTTAATATAATATCTCATGGGAAATTCTGATAATCTAAAGGCAGTATAAATCAAAGCATCATAATTCCACATCAGCATTATCTCAACATAATCAGCATCATCTCACGACAGCATAACTTCAATCTGCAAATATGAAACTTACTCCAGTCTAACTTCAGACTTTACCACATCTTTACCAGAACTTAGTTCAAACTAATTATTAACGTTATCAAATAAATAAACTTTAATAGATCTATGTACTGTGAACTATTATGAATAGTGAATCATTTATGAACTGTTAACTATTATTACATTTGACTACTTGAAAAATCTAAAGAGAGGAGCTATGCTGGAAAAGTAAGAATACAAGGGCAAGTGTATTTAACATTGAGTAAATGCGTATTTCGGTAATTTGGCAAGATATCGCGTAAAATCGCCAAACTCAGCGACCATTTGGTGACATTTAAGTCCTGTTCCTGTATCACCGTAATAGGTACTGTAATTGAATAAATGCGATTGATCACTATATTAGCTGCTATATGATTGATATATATTGATCACTATATGGTCTGCGCAGGTTGCCTGCCATGTTGTTTGGTGTTTTGAAGTGTGATTCTTAAATTGCTTATTTTACAGTGTGTTTTGATTTTTATTTGGTGAAAGTGCTCTTACATGATTGCTTACGAGTTCTGGTTTATGGAAAAGTGCTACTTTGTGCATGATGTTGGATTTCTACAAGGTTTGAAGAAGTTTAAAATTTCAAGTCCACGTAGCAGCTCATTTGCATACGGTAGTGCTGTTTTCGGTAACTTTAGTATTAAAAGTCCGTGCAAATGGTATTTTTTTACCGTGCTTTTGATCTAAATGCTTGATTTTATGCTTGTACAAGTTTATGTTAAATTCTGGCTGCTATTTTAAAACTTTTGGATACTCTTAGTTACATGTTTCGAAGATAGGCTTAGCGTGGCTGCCAAGTGTTTATATTTTTGGATCTTTTGTTTTGCACTTGTAATTTTAGACCTTTTGCCAGGTGATTAAAAATTTTTGAATTATTTTATTACTAGAAGTAACTGCCCAACATTTGATGTTTCGAAGTATTGAGGAATTGTTTTAAGAAGTCTCATTGCAAGTTATTTGAATTATATTTTAAAAAAAGAAAAACTTGGTGCTCCATCAACTGAAGACTTTTCACCCGCTGAGGAAGAGGTGAACCAATTTTGGTGCGCCAAAATCTAAACTTTCCTGCCCGTTGGGTAACTTTTTGAATTCTTGCACTGAAATTCTACTTTTTGCTTTAAAAATTATATTATCATTTATGCTGTAGGATTTTGTGTCTGTTTGAGTGTTTTGTATTATAGAAAGTTTTTATTCAGTTTTAAGATATTGAATTCATGAAATTTTGATTTTATAATATAGTCCCCTTATCGTAGTGCTTTACCAAGATTTAAGAAGTGTAAACTATGTCTCTATTAACGAAAAAAGATAGTCTTAGTCAAAGTTATAGAGAACCTGAACAAGATGTTCGAAAGTCCGATATTTTAGGAGTAATTCAGGGTCTTTTCGATACTATTGAAACTATGAGAGATAAACGAATTGCCAAGAATATCATACATGATTTATCTTCTGGCCTGACATTTATTGCTAAATGGATAGAGAGATGTTCTACAAATGAAATTGACTTTGAGAATTCCAGAAGGAGAGATGAGGGAATGAGCCAGGTCTTAGAGGAGATTAGAGAGATTAAGGACCTGATTTCAATAAGAAATGCTGATGGAGCAGCTGATGAGTGTAAGATGGAGGAGGAGGAAGTAAGAGTAATTGCAGAAAAAGAGAATAAAGATATGGCAAAAAAGATTAAAAGGGATAGAAGAAAAGATAACGAAATTTTACTTAGACCAACTGATAAACAGATTGATATTTACGATGAAATAACCCATCAGCTGGATCCTGGCAGATTGGGTATTGGAGTGGTCAATTCGTTTACTCGAAAGAACGGAGATGTAATCGTAAAATTAAAGGATAAGTACGAGGTTGCTATTCTGGAGAAGGCTATTCTAAACGAAGAGAAATTGAAAACTATTGTAAGGCCCAGAAAATACAAATTTATTAAACCTAAGATCATTTTATATAATGTGGGAGATCATGTTGAGGATGGAGATATTATGAAGAAATTGAAAGAAGAATGTCATTGTTCTGGAGAATGTGCCAGAGCGCTGTTTCGAATTCCTGCAGAGGAAAAAGGTGTTACTCACCGTATTTATGTTATTTCCTCAGATTGCCAAAGCACAGTTCTCGAAGAAGAGAGACTGGCACTCGGTTGGAAATCTTACGCCGCGCGTCTCTACCTGAACCCTAAGAGATGCTCTAAATGCCTACGTTTTGGGCATACTAGAAAAAATTGCAAATTTGAATTACGTTGTTCAACTTGCTCTCTTAATCATGAGAAAAAAGACTGTAAAAATGACAATCTTGGTTGCGGTAATTGTTTAGAGTATAACGAGAGATACGGTACTAACTATGATTGTGCTCACGATTCCTTTTCACGCTCTTGTCCGGTTTATAAAGAAGAAGTTAGATTTTTAAAAGATCACCTTGACATTTGATCTTTATTTTATTGAACAGTTGCACTGCGATGGGGACTTAAATATTGTAATTTTATATTTTTGTTTATTTTGTCTGAATACTGTTCCTGCTCAAGATTTTTCTAGGGGGATTGGGTGCTCTGGTTCCCTTCCGGTTGCGAGTGACTACATTTTGTATATAGCTGTTTTTACTTGTATATAGAAATTTTAATTTTGAATTGGAGTTTTAACTGTATATAGAGATTTGCATATTAGCTAATGAATTTTATTGTATACTGTTTTATTTTGATCTATATCATCTTAAATTATATTGATTTTACTATGAAGATCTTAAACATTAACCTCAATCATTGTGCTGTTGCATCTGCCCAGCTTACATGCTTAGAAAAGATTATACAATACATGCCTGATATCCTGACTTTGTAGGAGCCTTATTATATTGGGGACAACCTGGCATATCAGAAAAATGAATGGAGATCAGTGAACGTCAAAAACGGCAGGTCTGCGATTATTATTACCAATACGAATATAAATTTCTATGTCAATTATGTTTCTGACATTATTACTTGTATTACCTGTGTCAAACAAGGGGAAATGTTCTCTATTATCTCGGTCTACATTTCTCCTGCGGAAAATATCAGTGAACACTTAATTCAATTGGAGAACTTGTTGAGAGATTTTAACAATAGTTTTTTAATTCTTGGTGATTTTAACTCAAAACATTTTAATTGGGGGGCCTCTATTGTTGATAAACGGGGTATTGTTAACTACGGAATTTATTTTACAGTTGGAGTTGATTCTTTTTAATGAAAGTGATTCACCACCTACTTTCGTTTCTCCTGTTGGAACAGGCTGGACAGACCTGGTTCTGGGCTCAGCTGACTTAAGCATGGAAAACATTAATATGGAGATTCTAGACTGTGAATCTTTGAGTGACCATCGCTATGTTTCAGTCAATTTGGATAGTAATTATGAATCGACAGAAAGTCGTGTTACCTACTCTAGACATAAAGGCAGAGTTGGGAGGTTCATAAAGGGTATACTTCCATTTTTTCAAGATTTGGAGGATAATATTAACAACTGTCAAGATGCTGAGGAGTTGAATAAAATCATTTTTGATATGGAATTGCGTATTCAGAGGAAGATGGCAAGAAGACTAGTTGTGAAAACCAGGAGAAAAGACAATGATGTTACATGGTACTCCGACTCTTCAGAAATTGAAACGTCAGGTTAGAGCCTTTAGGAAAAGCAGTCAGGTTCCGGGTCTGTCTGACTCCTTGAGATTAACACGGAAAGTCAATTATAAAAAATACTTGGCATTATACAAAAAGACCATAAAAAGGACAAAGTACGAATTTAGGCAGAGATTATTTTTGCGAAGCCAAGAATATTATGATCAATTCTACAAAATTGCCGCAGGGAAAGGGATAAAAAAGACTATCCTGTATAAAAGACAGGAAGATATCACTTTGGAAGACCACTGTAGAGGACTTGTAAAAGACATATTGAATTTGGATGAAAACTTTAGTGACACTGAGTTTGAAAGTATTCTACATGAATCCCAGGTTAATAAAGAAAAGGACTTTACATACACTGAAATTGATATTGCTATTGCCTCTTTTCGTGAAAAAATTGCCCCTGGGCCGGACGGGATCGGGGTTACTATTGTTAAGACATTATATTCGTCCTGCCCTTCCTTATTGCTATTTCTTTACAATAAATGTCTGAATCTGAATATATTTCCTAAGGCATAGAAAACTGGAGAGCTGATTCTTATACCGAAAACAAATGATAAATTTAGATCGATATGTTTACTGAATATTATGGGTAAGTTACTTGAACAACTGATAACTAATAGACTTCAATTTGTTATTAATAGCAAAAATTATATCTCAGACTCTCAATATGGCTTTCGTAAGGGCAGAAGTGCAGATCTTGCGCTTTATAAAGTAGTTGAAGAAATAAGATGTAAACGAATACTTTATCATGTGGCCCTGGTCTCGTTTGATGTCCAGGGTGCATTCAACACAGTAAGATGGTCTTCTGTTTTGTATACATTAAAGAAACTTGATGTTTTCAAGTCAAATGTTTGACACAGTCAAGGATTACTTCAGAGACAGGTATTTGGTCTACAAGGGAGAACTTGGAGAATTCAACATTAAATATGCCATGAATAAAGGTTGTCCCCAGGGCTCCTGTAGCGCTCCCCTGTTCTGGGGTCTTATTGTAAATAATTTGCTCAAGGATGTAAATATACCCAATATTTCTACTTATTGTTACGCAGACGACTTATTATTTTTAATCTATGATGTTTCTTTGGATAAAATTGAGTCCCATTTCAGGAAACTGGGTCGCGTTCTAATTAGTTGGACTAAAGAAGAAAATATTTTATTTAACATGGATAAAACTTGTGGAATTTTTTTCCCAAAAGAAGGGAAAAAAGTAAGGAATCCAAGACTTAAGTTTCTTGGCAAAAACATCAAATTTTATAGTACAATTAAATATCTGGGTGTCACACTGAAAAACTGACTTTTATAGAACATTTTAAGAATATCCATAGAGCAACCGACAAGATCTTAAATTTCTACAGGACTCAATTTAATGTTAATACTTTACAGGTCAAGAGTGATATTCTGAAAAATCTGTATGACGATGTTATTATACCTAAGATTATGTACGGTATCGGAGCTTGGGGCCGCCGGGCAGGGGAGCTTGTCAGGTTAAGAACTAAGCTTGATTCAATACAAAGAGGATGGCTTCTGATTATCACTAGATGCTTTAGAACAGTTTCATCTGAAGTCGCATGTATTTTGGCCGGGGTTCCCCCTCCATTCATTATAAATTTTTCTACAATAAATTCTTATTACAATATTCAATAGAAAGCTCTCTTATTCTGGATGGAATCCAGGTTGAAAGCAACGTATTTGCCCAAATTGACAATAATTCGATTCATCCAAGACAGAGACATGGTATTTTATTTGATTGCAATGTATTGCCTACCAGCAAATTTGAAATCTATACAGATGGGTCCGGTTTCGAGGAAGGTGTGGGATGTGCGTTTGTCGTATATTTTTATGGTTTGGAGATCCATTATCAAAAATACATACTGGATAAACATAATTCAGTTTATCAATCAGAGCTATACGCCATTTATAAAGCCTTGGAATGGGTTAAATCCAATTTGATCTATAAATGTACAGTTCATATATACTCGGATGCCTATTCAGCACTCGTCGCCCTCTCTCGGCCGGACCATAAAAATGATATCATGAATAAAATTTAAAATGATTATATGAATTTAAAATATAAAATGTCAATCAATATTCATTGGGTAAAGGCCCATATTGGTATCACTGGGAATGAGAGGGTGGATTCCCTGGCAAAGGAGGCTGCCCTGGGGAATGGGATCTCTGAAGGTGATCTACAACATTCTAAAAAAGTTACAATTAGCAAAATGAAAGATCACATGTATAAAACCTGGTCTGATCAATGGAATGTGTCTCCTAGAAGATCAGAGGCCTTGTCAAATATAATAATTAAGAAGAATATGCCTATATTTTGCGATAAAGACTATAATCAATTAGTAACAGGGCATGGACGCTTTCTTATGTACTTACAGAGATTCCACCTCCAGGGGGTAAATTTATGCCTTAAATGTGATACTGCTGGTGACTGCATTCATTTTATTGAAAGTTGTACACTCACCGGGAGGGTAAGAGCCTTACATGGAATCGGAAGTGTAAGAGAAATGATTCAAAATTATAAAAAAGGAGTAAAATTTGCACAAGACATTATGAAAGTCATCAATTCTCATAAACATGTCATCGGTATCTCTGATTGATCAAGCTAACATACTGAAAGCGTTCAATTTATGGAAACTACCCTTAAAGGGAGAGAAAGACTTTATATGCAAAGGTCCAGGGACAGCTTAAATGTTTTTGTGTTTTTATGTGCCGTGTTATTCTTTTTAGTATACTAACCTAAATTTCTTTTCTTTCTGTTAGGCTGCTGGATTGATTTTTTTTTTTTTTTTTTGACACGGCTGGCTCGCCGGCTCGTGTCGTTTGTTGTTGGAGGGGTTGCGCCCGCTTTTCTTCATGGGGTTCAACAGACCAGGCGGAAGGGCTGCGCCCGTATAAAACAAAACAAAACTATATTAGCTGCAAACGTAATTCAACCCTCTTATTGCTTTCCAGTAATTTCGAGAAGAAGAAAGTACTAGAAATATCTCGGTGACCGGTTGAAAACTGTATAAGGCTGGAGAGAAAGCATCTGGTCTAATTTAGTTAGTTAGTTGTTACTGTTCTTCTGAGTTGTTAGTTCAGGGTGAACTGAGATATTATCTCCCGGTTAGCTTTCTCTTTAGATGCGCTTTACATTGCGTTGTGCTTAACGTTATTAGTAATTTGGAATGTAATTATTCATTGCACTCTGTGATACTGTGAACACCTATGTGAGTATTTCTGTGGAAAATTTCAGAACGTTGAAGTGTTTCCTTTGATAAAATTAATTTTATTAAACTATCATCGGACCCGTTTGCATTCAATGCAATACGAACCTGTATGTACGCAACAATATCATCAAAATCCTATATTATTTATAATGCATATAATCAAAATTTTGTATTTAACTTGTAAGGATCTTACGTTTTACTAACGTTTATTTTATTTTAAATCTTTACTATCACTTCTTATTTTCTATTTCCGGCCAGAATTAAAAGCTTTAACTTATTTATGCAAATTTGTCTGGCGAACGCCAAGTACTTAAGTTTTGGCTTTTTGCCAAGCGAGAGAGAGAGGAAGGAGTGAGTAGAAGCAGGCCGCTTGCCTTAGCAGTTTTACTCGGTTGCTGGTTGCCTGCCAGGCCAGAGGTTTAATCCTCTTAATAATTTTAAACGTATTGTAGTGTTAACAGTTCTCTGTACTACATACGGCTTCCTGTTAATATACGGCCAATCTTCTCGGAGGCCCTTGTTTGTTATTCCAAAGTTAAGTTAGAGTTTAGTTAATATTTTTATATTCTTACGTTCAGACCACAAGTGGTTGGTCTCTGTATTCCGAAGTCCGGAAATCATTGTAAAGATTGAAAAATAAAGGGTTTCGTATACCCTTCCTGTGTATCTTGTCTACTTCCCACATTTATTGAACATAGCTTTAGTAAGCTCCCTGTTCCGAGTCAGGTTTTTGAATGTTCCCAAAGCAAGTAAGGCGGAACATTGAACCCGATAGTGGCGCCCACGAAGAAGAATAACCATGGCCGAGTTTCAAGAAGGACCTGTGCTGCCTGCAGAAGCGGCTCAGAATCCAGAAATGCCAGCTGCCGCCCTGGAAGGATTTGGTTACATCGTCCAGACCATGCGCGCAGCGATGAAACCAGAAGCAACATTTAATGGAAACTCACCAGTAACCAGTTTTTTGGAAAAACTAGATGACCACTTCATGATGTATTCCGTGCACGAGTTCCAGAAAGTCACATTAGCTACCAGCGCTTTGAGGGGCCAAGCGCTTAATTGGTTCAAATGTATAGGCAGAAGTCTCTTGGGTCAAGCAGGAAGTCCCACCTATACTTACGAAAATTTCAAGACTGCCCTAGTAAAAGCCTTCCCTGTCGTAAGCGATCGTGCGAAATTAGAAACGGAACTTTTCAGCATATACCAGAAACGAATTGAAAATCTCTCAAGCTTTATTTTAAGAAAACTTCACGTCTTCAAACTCTTGTATGGAAACCGTCGGGATCCTGAGATAATTCAAGTGATTTTGCCGAGGTTACTTCCCCTAGTACAAGACTTTATTGAATTAAGGAATCCGACTACACTGGAAATGTTATTTGAGCTAGCAATCCAGTTTGAAAGTCGAAGAACGGCGGACATTGAAAGAAGACGCCAATATCAACAACGAAACCAGTTTGGTGAGCCAAGACCACAGCAAAGGCAAGCACACGGCTACGGAAGCAAAGCGAATCAGTGGGCAAGGAAACCCGAGCATTCAAAAACAGCCGGCGAACGTCGACAGTTCAATAGCAATCCAGGAAAAAAGTCTCAAGGCCAGTGGAAAAAGAAGGAAAGCATGGAAAGGAAAAAAGATTTAAACTAAAACGGATTTCTGCTGACAGGAGGGTGCGGAAATCCGAAGGCCAAGAAAAGCCCTCTTCCTTCAAGTTAAATACAGTGATGGTGAAAAATTTGACTCTTCCAAAGATTGAAGTGTTGGTGAATAACATCGCAGCCACCGCACTCCTGGATACAGGCGCGCAGTGTTCCTGTGCGGCAGAAGATTTTTTTAGGAAGTATTTTCGGAAATACCGCATATATAATTCGGATAATACGACAGTGTTAGCTGCGCAAGGAGAAAGATGCAAGTGCATAGGTAAATTACCGCTATACGTCCGTATCAAGGACGAACAAGTAAAGGTTATGTTTTTTATAGTAAAGAATCTGCAAGCACATATTATCTTAGGGATAGATTTTCTTTCAGAGGCAGAAGCAACGCTGGATTTTAATGAAGCGTCCCTTAAGCTGACGATGAAACCAGTTCGAGAAGAAAAAACGGAACCGCCAATGTTAAACCTTGACCACCTGCCTAAGGAAGAGCAACAAAGAATCCGACAAGTGGTAAGTGAATTTGCTTCGTTATTTAGTGATATTCCAGGATTTACTCAAGTTACTAACCATAGTATCGACACCGGAGATTCACTGCCAGTTCGCCACAAAGCATACCGGTATGATAAGAATAAAGAAAAAAATATAGAATGGCACATTAGAGATATGTTACGGAAAAAGATCATAAAGCCCATCTCAAGTAGTTATGCTAGCCCGGTGGTTTTATGTAAGAAAAACAATGACTATCCATTAACACATCCAAAAAGGTGGCGTTTAGCGATTGACTATCGTAAATTAAACTCCATAACTAAATATCCGGTATATCCGTTACCTATTATTGAAGAAATTCTAAGGAACATAACGTCTACCAAATACATGACGACTTTAGACTTAACGACTGGTTATTTTCAAATAGGGGTTAGACCGGAGGACGTGCCTAAGACTGCTTTTATAACCAAGTTTGGCACTTATGCATTCCTGCGTATGCCGTTTGGCCTTTCAGGGGCACCGGCAACATTTCAGCGATGTATGGACATTGTGATAAGGCCTGTTCTTGGAAAGTCCACATTTATCTATTTAGACGATATCATTATTACTAGTGATAATCTGGACCAACATGTACAGGATTTAAGACAGGTGTTTTCATTATTAACTGAGGCCGGTCTAAAAGTTAATGTCGAAAAGTGCAAATTTGCAGCCCCTGAATTAAAATATTTAGGTTACAAAATATCTCAGAAAGGAATCGAGACAGACGAATCAAAGATAATCGCTGTGCAAAAGTATCCACCGCCAAATACGGCGAAGAAGCTCTCTTCTTTTCTAGGACTTTGCTCATATTATAGGTCCTTTATAAAAGATTTTGCAGCTATTGCTGAACCATTGTTAAAATTAAAAAGAAAAAGGCAAGATTCTCGTGGACGGCCGAAGCCAATAGTGCTTTCGAAAAATTAAAGCAAGCATTAACGCAAGCCCCTGTTTCGAAATTTCCTGAAAAGGATGAGAATTTAGAAATTTCAGCGGATGCTTCGGATTATGCGGTAGGAGCGGTACTTTCGCAAAATCAGCAGCCCGTGGCATTTTTTAGTCGAACTTTAAATCAAACACAAATAAATTATTCCGCGACCGAGAGAGAGGCACTTGCAGTTCTGTTAGCAGTGCAAAAGTTCCGAGTCTATTTTGGAAGGGCGCCAATAACAGTGTATTCTTATCATGCGGCGGTAACTAGATTGTACTCAGGGAAAAACTTATCCCCAAGGTTAATAAGATGGGCACTCAAGCTACAAGAATATAATCTGGTAATCAAGCATACCCCCGGAATGGAAAATATCGTAGCAGATGCCCTATCCAGAATAAAAATAGATGAAGAAGGTAATACTGTAAAAGTGGCAATGCTCACAGCATGTACAATAAATTCCCGAGAAACTGTAATAACCGAACTGGGTAAGGATCCTGAGTTTAGAAACATTTATGAGTATTTAAAGGATCCTGAAAATTTTAGCCACCAAGATATTGTGGCGATAAAAAATAGGGCGGCCCATTACGAACTAATAGATGGTCTATTATTCTATACAAAAACTACAAATTCCAACAATGATTTTCGACCTGTTATCCCAGCTAGTCTTAGATTAAATATCCTGCAGGAGTTACACGACAGCCCATTAGCTTCTCATGCTGGTATTCGAAAAACTATCCTACGCGTACGCGAGGCAGTCTATTTTCCTGAACTGCAAAAGTTAACAAGGGCGTATGTCCAGTCCTGCCCAACATGTCAAGCAGTTAATTATATTAATTTCCGCCCGGCCGGGTTTCTAAATAGTATTAAATCCGATTTTCCAAATGAAATAATTGGCATCGATTTATTGGGCCCTTTCCCAAAAAGTCAGTTAAATAAAAGTCGCTATCTCCTTGTTATGATTGATCATTTTAGTAAGTGGACCGAAATTGTTCCCTTAAAACGAGCCTCCGCGAAATTAGTTACTGATTCTATTTTAAATAAATATATTTTAAAATACGGGGCGCCGCTAAAAGTTATATCGGATAATGGTCCTCAATTTTTAAGTAATATATTTGAAGACGTGCAAAAAACTGGGCATACGTCATTTAAAAATGGTCCCGTATCGGCCGCAATCAAATATAGCGGAACGGGTCAATAGAAATATAGTGAAAATTATCCGTAGTTATGTTAAAAGTTTTCATAAAAGCTGGGATAGCTATGTCAATGAATTTGCTTTCGCCTTTAGGACCGCAAAACATGATACAACGGGCAAAACTCCTGCTGAGTTATTTTTAGGCAGAAAGATTATAACGCCGTTAGATAAATTATTTTATGTTCAACAAAGAGCCCCAGAATTTAAAATGGGTGATATAGAAAAATTAATTAAAGAAGCAAAAAAGACCACTGAAGTAGCACAGAGAAAACAAAAACTCTATTACGATTTGAAACGACGGGGAGTAACTTATAAAGTAGGAGATGAAGTATTAAAAATTAAGCATTCACTTTCTTCAGCACCAGAAGATAAAACCGCCAAATTTTTTCCACGATTTGAAGGACCATATATCATAGAAAAAATAACTCAGGCTGTAGTGGTGTTAAAAGGCAGGAATGGTGAAACATGCTCCGCAAACACTGACCAGATAAAACCATACTATGACCGTAATAAAATGCAAATATTTAAAGATCTTTTGCAGGATCCGGCACGGCAGGCACGGCAGGCACAAGCTCCAGAGGTGGAACAACGACAAGCACAAGGGCAAGACATTAGGAGGCAGGAGCAAAAGAAAGTTTCCCCGTTGGAAAATTGAAGGTAACAAGAAAAAGAAGCCGTTCCACCGACCAGAAAAGAGAGCGCACGACCACCCCCAGAATGAAGAAGGGAGAAGTACGACGAATGCAAAGAAAGCCAGGAGAAATAACGGCAACTATAACCCGGCTCCCAAACGGAAGATCTACTCATCGGACAGGACTCTACGCAGCAAATGTCGCCGAATTGCGGAAGGACCACCAGCGGCGGAGGAAAAGATACAAGGAAAATTTGAACGGCCAGCAACGAGATCCAAGCAGGAACGGGAGAGAAGTGCCCCGGTTCCGCCAAGACCAGCAGCCATCAAACGGCCAAGACCACAGGCAGAGGCGAAAAAGAAGGTATTCAAGGGTGACCGAACTGAAGGGAAAAGAAAGCTCCTAGAGGAAGAAACTGAAGGGCGAGCCCGCACAAGAAGGAGGATAAATCAAACACGAATCTTCGCTACCTTCCAGGACTGGGCAGAGAAAAGAATGTCCGAATATCACAAAGATAAGTAAAATTTTATGTTACTTTGCAAACTTAAGTTAATCTTTCATTCTTACTGCAAGTGGCAGATTTCAAGACGTTTTACCTCATGTGAGGTCTACCTTTATCGCCAAAAAGGCGAGAAATGAGTTGTTACCTATTTTGGTATTATGTTTTTCAATTACTCGCGAGTAAAACTAAAGTTGATGTATAATAGGAATGTGTAAATACTTGAATATTGTAAAAGTTATTGTATAAATTTTATTTAAAACATTCTGGCAAGGAAGAAGTTTTAGTCTGAAAGACTTTTGAAATGTAGTATTTCAATGTAGAAGAATTGGCACTTGCTTGGAAAAGAATAGAAGTTAACAATGTACTACTAATGTATGTTTTAAAATGCGTAAAATTAACGGCATGTTAATATGTTCTTATATACAATGTGAACTGTTATTTTAAGCGTTAAGAAATACTGTGATATGTTAAAAGTGAAAGTAATGCCAAAAAAATTTTAAACTTATTCGTGTGACTGTAAAAAGAGCCAAATTATTGTGAATATGTGTTAAAGGTTGAATGAATGTAGTTAGGCTCTCTGACGCTACACTTCAGAGTTAGCCACTTTCAGGGTTTAGAGATGAAGATAAGGTGTGTTACGAGGTCTTGTTATGTTGAATTTTAACACGTTAGTGTTTTGATTGTAGGCGGCAGTGTTGAACACTTGTACATAAACACATTCGTGTTTGGTGTTTTCTTTTACAACACATGTCAGAGAGCACGGGGAGAGATAATTAAATAAAGTCATGAATGAAATAAGAATGTTAAGAGAAATATAAATATTCATGTGACTTGCCATTTAATTGTGTAACATTTCATTAAACTAGTCTCTGGAAGGAACAGATTTCAACTAATAGCTCCTGTTTAGATGCAATACAGATGAAAAGTAATTGTCCATGGAGCTGATAATATAAAAACAATTTTTTTTTTTTAAATTTCTAGTTTCTAGTGAGAAATGTTTGTAAAAGATTGGCCTCGCGTTAGATTCTAGAGCTAAAAGTTTTCAACAAGGTCGTTTTAGACCTCAGTTTCAAACTAATTAACTCTGGCGGGAAGTATGTAAGGATCATAAGTTTTACTAACGTTTATTTTATTTTAAATCTTTACTGTCACTTCTTATTTTCTACTTCCGGCCAGAATTAAAAGCTTTAACTTATTTATGCAAATTTGTCTGGCGAACGCCAAGTACTTAAGTTGTGGCTTTTTGCCAAGCGAGAGAGAGGAAGGAGTTAGTAGAAGCAGGCCGCTTGCCTTAGCAGTTTTACTCGGTTGCTGGTTGCCTTCCAGGCCAGAGGTTTAATCCTCTTAATAATTTTAAACGTATTGTAGTGTTAACAGTGCTCTGTACTACATACGTCTTCCTGTTAATATACGGCCAATCTTCTCGGAGGCCCTTGTTTGTTATTCCAAAGTTAAGTTAGAGTTTAGTTAATATTTTTATATTCTTACGTTTAGACCACAAGTGGTTGGTTTCTGTATTCCGAAGTCCGGAAATCATTGTATCATTGTAAAGAGTGAAAAATAAAGGGCTTCGTATACCCTTCCTGTGTATCTTGTCTACTTCCCACATTTATTGAACATAGCTTTAGTAAGCTCCCTGTTCCGAGTCAGGTTTTTGAATGTTCCCAAAGCAAGTAAGGCAGAACATTGAACCTGATAAAACTCTTCATTTGTATTCCACATTTTGCATTCTATATTCTGTGTACGTATCATCAAAACTTCTGCTAATATTTATATGACATTCTGTCAAGTATATCATGTATGTGTGTCAAGTATATACAAAAATTGTGTACACTGCGGAAAAAGTATAAAAATAAAAAAAGACAGTTCTATAACTAACAATGGTACCTACAGCCATCAAATGTTGAATAATGTAATCTTCCTTGGGCACTGGAATTGGGCATTTTGAATTTGTTTTATTATGTATTTCATATTTCGTAAAACTTTAATGAATTTTTGATTAATAAACTCAATGGTTTGAAAGCGAGCAGTGGCAACACTGTGCGAAAAAATATTATCTCCAGCGTAAGAGACTGTCTATCCGAAATTCTAAAAATATGTTGTTTTTAAATATCCTTGTGATATTGCAGTTGAATTGAATTTTATATGGTTTAAGTGTGAAGAACATGATAAATAAAGGTAACACACAAAACATTAAAAAAGGTCCCTTTGTGTGTAATATAAAATCTGAAGGGTTTGAGATTTTATTGCCCCCCTTTTTTTTTTCTTAATGCAAGTTGGGAACTGTTGGTTTAAATATGAATCATTTCTGTCTATCAAATGTAATTGATACTGTTTCTTGAGCTAGAGACTTCATACGAATTTGAGTATTGATAAGTAAAGTTATACTTAAGTAATTTCTTTGTTTCAGATTTCTGAAAATTTTGAAATTTAGCAGGAAGGTTCTTAAAGGTGTTTTTAAGGTTCTTGCTGATTATTTTTTCTCAAAGTTCAGCATCTTAATTATTGAATGGCATATCCCCTAATACAGTGCTCCGCAACCTGTGTGCCATGAGTAGGATATAGGTGTGCCGCAATCAAATACATGTATTTGACATTTTGCAATTTTGTAACATGTATTTAATACACAATGACAATTTTTTTTCCTTAATAATGTCTATTTTAAATGTTTTTATATATTTCACTGTTGTGTGGTTGTGTGTGTGATTGTAAGTGTGTCAGCATTTGAATTTTTTCGGCACTTCCTTGATAACTCGGAACTCTTTGGTGTGCCACGAAACTCCAGAAAGATTTTTTGTGCGTCGCAGGTGAGAAAAGGTTGCGGAGCACTGCCCCAATACGTTGAGAAACTGGATATCTGTGCAAGCATGTACACTGCTCAAAAAAAAAAAAAAAAAAAAAAAAAGAAAGAAAGAAAGAAAAGAGAGAAAGAAAATGGGACAGTCATATATCGCCCGATCTACTGGGCCAGTTGACTAAATTCAACTTGCGTTTTTCATATCTCGAAAACGCTACTTAGGACGTATAATAGATTTACATACAGCATTATTCTACCATAGGTATTTTGACTCAAACTGGGACTTTTTCTGAGATAACATACCAATTTTTTTCCATATTTCGATTCTACGACTCAAATTATGCTTAAATATTAAATTTGTAAAATTTTAAAATTTGGTGCGAAATTTACGGAGAAATTAAAAAATTTAATTTGGCGCATTTTTTTTAAGTTTGCACCAAGTTTCACTTACCGAACTTCTTAATATATTGCGTGATAAGGTGGCATAAAGGTTCTTTGTCTAGGATGAGTTTTCAAAGTGCGATAGTTTTCATATTCGTGGTGAAATCCTATGCCTTTGTTGACGATTCCGGTTGCAGCCTGGAAGGTCGCTCCAGTGGACAAAGAGGTAAAAGAAATCTTTTTATCAGGGTCTCGAGATGACACTTTGTTATGTATGAGTGAAAGAATCTTGCCCCCCGGCAGTTCAGCGCAAGTAAACACAGGGAGATATATAAGGTAGTTTTCTGAAAAGAGAGAAAACTTTCCTGTTTAGAACTATGGGCATGTGGGCCTGCTAAGAACGATCATTCCTCGTGTATAATGAGTTAGAGCATTTTTCCTGTAACAAAATTCTGAAATTATGGGACTAAATATATTCAAGTCCCATATTGTCAAAATATGCAACTGTTAAGGTATTCATCTTATTAAAATTCATGTTATTGTTAAAACTTGAGTTTGAAGTCCATTCCAACCCTGTGTCACAACCCAGGGTTTGCCTAGCGGTTTCGGCCACTTCACCACAATGGCAACCGATTTTCTTTCCCCTTCCATTGTGCAGGAGTGGGAAAAATGTCACAGTGTTCCTAGCATTTTACATTGTGCATGAGCGAAAAAATGTCACTTCCTTTCTATTTTCAAATAATTTTAACAAAGTACCTAAACCACATTTGATGTTGTTAACTCCAAATTTCAAGACACGCCAATATATAAATTCACGTATACCTTCGGAAATTTTGAATAAAAACTCTAGTTTTTTGCAGGTATGTTAAGAAATACATCTACTTTAAAATGATGGTAAAAATTTTATACATTATAATTCGAAATTTATAAAAATTATTTTAAAATACGAATTTTTAATATAAATCATAAAAAATGGACGAATGTTATTTGCAATGAACCTAAATTTCGAAATAAAAGGAAGAATAAAAAAAGTTTAATAAAAAAAAGAGAGATTAATAAATATATACCAAACTCAATTAACACTGAGGAGCTAAAATTTTGAGATCTAATTTTTTAAAAACAATTTTGCAAAAATCGGTAGTTTGGTGTAATTTGAATCGTATAATTGAAATGTGGAAAACAATTGCTATGTTATTTCAGGAATAGTCTGATTTTGTTTCAAAATACCTATTTCAGAACAATGCTATATATAAATCTAATACATAGCCTAAGTCGCGCTTTCGAGACATAAAAAACGCAAGTTGAATTTCGTTAATCGGCCCAGTAGAACGGGAGATATAGAACTGTCCCAGTCTTTTTTTTTTCGCAGTGTAGATATAAAAATCAAATTTTTATTGGAATATCATAAAAATTCACATAAACATGATTCCACTGAGTGAGCAATAAAGCTAAAACTCTTCATGTCAGCCCAGCTGCTCACCAGTGTAGCTGAAGACAGTCAAGTTCGCATCTCACCACTGGCCTGACACGTCTCCAGAAGCGTTATCGTGGCTCACTTCGAAGCGAGAGTCAGTGCTGAATGCAGTTCTACTATAGTCCCTGGGATCTCAGGTCAAATGCATCATACATCCGCAATGGTTCCCGTCCCATCCGTTACCTCAGCCCCCCCCATTTGTCTATGAATGGTCATCGCAGCTATGAATGGTCATCGCAGCAAATAGCTCCTAGGTTCTGACCTTTAAGTTCTTTGACTGCAGTCACAAGTGTCTCGGTAACACGTCCAAACGTTGATAGTCACGCATCAGGACCTGTGAATGTCCAAGGTTCTTTAGAATAAGGTGAATGTCGATCGAACTATCACTGTTCTCGCTCTCTATCGTTGCTCTCTCGGTTGATCGTACGGACGTAGGAAGTAACATGGAGGTTGGAACTTTCTTCCCTCCATGGTCGATCGCTATTTCTTGACACTCTGTATGGTCATGGTTCACCTATTCCTGCTAACATTTTTGAACTGTAGCCAAATATCTAAAGATCTTGCGATTTGACCCTCTTACTTAAATTCAGTTGCACATCCTGTCTCAAATGGTGACATTTGCTCACGCTGTTCGCCCAAACGTCCGCGAGGCACTGATATAGTCTACGTGGGTTGACGGAGCCATTATCGCATGGTAACTTTGTCTTGGCATTGGAATGTTTTCTGTTTTATATACCATTCGCATGCCCTGTTGCAATGCGTTGGAGCTCCAGCTAGTCAATCACTAGGTGCTAAAAGTTAATAGTTTACATATTTCTATTGTAAGGTATGGGCATACATAGTTTTCTCCCATTCGGGATAACGCTTTTTTGTGCGTCTTTTTAGTCCAAAGGGGCTTTGTCCCTGAAGGACTATTGTTTTCGTTTTGCGATTTTGCGTCGGACTCATAAACGTCGGTTCACTTTTCAAACTGTTGCCACAAAATGTTAGAGTCCTGCATTATATTTGAAGAAATTAAATAATGAAAAATCTGCATAAATGATTGTCTATTTCTCGCATTGTGATAAAACAATGGTACATAGAGCCATCGAATTTTGAATGACGAAATCCTACTGCGAATATGGGCATGTGAAATCCCAAATTTGGAATTTGTTTTATTATAGATTTTATATTTTGTAAAACTTTAAAGAATTTTTGATTTCCAAACTCAATGCTTTAAAAGCGAGAAATGGCAACGTTATATAGAAAAAAAAAATACTTTTATCTCCAGCTCGCGAGACTGTGTATATCGGAAATTCTAAAGATATGCTTAATTTAACATTATTTTGCGATATTGCTCTTGAACTGAATTTTATGGTTTAAGTGCAAAGAACATGATATTTAATAAATAAAGGTAACAGTCAAAACGTTAAAAAAACGCCCCTTTGGACGTAATTTAAAATCTGAAACATTTCAGATTTTTTAGTCCAAAGGGATTTGAATCCCGAAGGACTATTAGTTTCGTTTTGGCATTTTGCGTCGGACTCATAAATGTCGGTTCACTTTTCAAACTGTTGCCACAAAATGTTAGAGTCCTGCATTATATTTGAAGAAATTAAATAATGAAAAATCTGCATAAATGTATGTATATTTCTCGTATTGTGATAAAACAACGGTACATAGAGTCATCGAATTTTGAATAACGTAATCCTCCAACGAATATGAGCATGTGGAAGACCAAATTTGAAATTTGAAATTTGTTTTATGATCGATTTCCTATTTTTTAAAACTTTGACGAATTTTTGATTAACAAACTCAAGGATTTCAAAGCGAGCAATGGCAACGTTGTGCAGAAAAAACATTTTTATCTCCAGCGCGTGAGTCTCTGTATCGGAAATTCTAAAGATATGCTCGTTTTAAAACTATTTTGCGATATTGCTGTTGCACTGGATCTTATGGTTTAAATGCGAGGAACATGATATTTAATAAAGAAAGGTAACACACAAAATGTTAAAAAACGCCCCTTTGGACGTAATTTAAAATATGAAACATTTCAGTTTTTTTTTTTTTTTTTTTTCTTTTTTTTTTTATTTTAATCAAAAATGTAAGTTTTAATGCTTTAATTTAAAAATTTACACGCATTAAATTTCTGAACACATGAAGTTATGGTTGCAAATAGCGCTACGAGTTATGATAAAATTTAGAATAGCCAATTTAATGGAATATAAAAGTATAGAGATACAATTAATTTGATTGAATTTAACGGCGCGTATTTAACTTTATGCCTCAGGTTAAAAAAACGCTAGGCACTGCTCTAATTGAAGTAATAAAAATCTTCAAAAAATGTATTAAAATTCTTTAATATAATAAAAAGATTGTTTACTACGTTTTTTGCTCTTTGACGCACTTTCAAATTCTGATACGTCATCCATATTTGACACTGAAACCACTTTGTTGAACAAGATAAAGTGTGAGGATTTAAAGTGTTGAAGCTGTACATAATCTGTAAAGTGTACCGACCTGAACATCATTACAAATTTAAGGTAAGTTTAAAAAAATTTACGGTCTCATTAGTTTTATTGAGATGTGAGATACCAAGTCTGCTGAAAGAGATGACAATGTTTAAGTTTTCTTTGAGCTTCCTGATATGGTACAATTTCTTAAAGCTAATAAAATTAATAATGCATTCAGTAAAAGATTGTGCAATTAGATATCGAAATGAATCTTATAAACGCAATTCAAGATATTCCTGAAGATCTCTGAATCATATGTTTTTAAAAATGTTTAAGGGAGGAAAAAAAGATAATTGATTGTATCCCATTCCATTCAAATATCTTACGTATGACATACAGAGCTTTTAAAAATGTAATTCTTTATGAAATTAATCATGAGCTGATTTTAGGAAAGCAAAATTATCAGAGAATCAATATTTTCGATGTCTAATAGACACCACCTTTTCTTCTTTAAAAGAAATATTTAAATAACATTTTAAGAAGCTTGCGAATGCTCTCAAAGACGTGAAACAAACCTGTAAGTTTGAGAGTATCAGATATTGTTGTTGAATGAAAAATGTATTCCCCTTGTTACAATGAAATACCAAGAACTGTCTAATAGTACAGCAGTACAGCTATGCAGTGCCGAAGCTTATACGTAAATAGGGCTTAGGGCCCCCACTTTCTTGCCCCAGAAAAATTGTAGCGTATCCCATAAAATAAATTTAAAAAAAAAATTGACTCATGTCTCTCATAAAGAGCCCCATATCTCGAATAGTAGCTTAGAATCTCGTCAAATCTAAATCCGGTCCTGCAGTTATGAAAAGAATTTTAAAGACATTTTCATGATGTGTTAGTTGTACTTAAACTGTTTGCGCATATAATTATTTACAGGAAGAACACAGCTTTCCAATGCTAAAGCTAATAATAAATTACTTACGATTTTAGAAGTGAAGGAGAACCTAGATGGTATTTCTATAGTAGCAACAGAAGGGCAGAATGCACATTGGAGAAATAAGTTACTGTGTTTACCGCTCAAAAAGCAAGAAATAAGTTGATTTAATGAAGTTTGATTAAGAAAAACATTACCCAAGAAAAGTAAAAATTATGTGATTTTAAGTTCGTGACACATTATTGAAGGTATATTTTATTTAAATTGAGCAAAAGTAATTTTCAAAACCAATGGTATTATATAGTTTTTAACAAAACATTTACAACCTGTTGCACTACAAAACTGTAAAATCAAGAAAATATTAGACCAGAAATGTATGGCAAAATAACTGGTATCGGCTCTTTTTTCACATGTTTAAAATTTCTGTATGCTGATATTAAGATATGCGTTGCATTTAAATTAGGTGAAAATGTGGCACATATTTTAGATTTGTTTAATTTAAACCATTATATGTACTTTATTGCACAAATGTTGCATTACACCTTTTAATATATGATTATTATTTATTTCGTTAGCAAAAACTAAACCATTTTGAAAACTGTATTTATACGAAATTATTGCACCTAAAACTTTTCTTTTTGAAACGAAATGGTCGATGGCAAGAATATTCAAAACATACTTCTAAAGGGAATCTCATGAACAGAATTCCGAAGAAGTATCGATGAGAGGAACTTATATAGGCATCCTTGCGAGAGGACAAGGAATCTCTTAAACCATTCCTGCGATCTCATTATGCAGCAGAATTACAAGCAGAATGTATTTATTTGGCCCTTGAAGAAGAGAAACCTATACCGTTTCCTTTGAAACATATAGTACTTTTCTATGTATAAAACCAATGTCAGTCAAAAGTTGAAGATTCTCTAAATTGAAAATTCTGACCAGCGGGTTTCTTTTGCAGCTGCTGACAAAGAAGATATTTGTGATAACTGTCACCTATTGATACAATGAAAAATTATTTGAGGAAATTTTCTAACAAATTTCAGTTTTGTATCTCCAGCATATAGACATTCAGTTTTATTAATTAATTTACAGAATGTATAGCGAAAAATAATTATAAAAACATTTCACTGAACTTTTATTAATCAAAAGAATTAAATATTGTAGATATCTTTTAAAAAATATTCTGCTCTGTCAGAGTCTTAGGCGGTGTTTTTATAGAACAGAAAAAGGCACTTTTTCTGTTTTTCAAAAGATTTTTTTAAAGGCGCGGATACAAAACATAGCCGAACCACAACACTATATGCTTTAATTTGCTTTTGTGCAAACGCCAAAGAACTGATAAGGAAACACCCTCAAGTGCGAAAAACATATCGCCATTAATTCATCCGAGCAATAAATTCAATGTCCTCTGTCAAAACAAACATCTGTTTTACGCTAGAATGATCCAGCTGGTATTACGTCACTTTGCAATGGAAAACACCTGATAAAGAAAATGCGTAACACTTCTCGCTGTTGCGCTAAAAATAAGAAAAAAAAAAAAAAAATTTCTGCTGAAAGATGGAAATGAGAGCTTTTCTTGCCAAATTTCTAAGTAAAAACATGATTGTTTTTTCAAGCTAGAAGACATAGCAGCCGGCTGCTTGATTACTTATCATTATGTAAATAAATAAATGAATTGAATGCAATCGGGTAAACAAATGTGATTTTATCAGTTCATGGAGCGAAGGTTACTCAATTTGCGTATTTTCATTGACTTAAAAAAAAAAAAAAAAAAAAAAAAAAAAAACTAAAAGTTTTCAGGTTTTAAATTATGCCCAAAGGGACTTTTTTTAAACTCTAGTGTGTTACCTTTATTTATTAAATATCATGTTCTTTGCACTTAAAGCATAAAATTCAATGCAACAGCAATATCGCACAATAATTTTAAAATGAACATATCTCTAGAATTTCCGATACACAGTCTCGCACGCTGGAGATAATTTTTTTTCTTTGTTTTTGCCCGTACAGTTTTTCATTTGTCGCTTTGAAGTCGTTGAGTTTGTTACTCAAAAATTCATTAAAGTGTTACAAAATATTAAATGGATAATAAAACGAATTTCAAATTCCAAATTAGGGCTTCCAGATGCCCATATTCGGTGGAACGTTACGTTATTCAAAATTTTAAGGCTCTGGGTTGTTTTATCACAATGCGAGAAACATATCTACATTTATGGAGATTCTTCATTATTTAATTTCTTTAAATTTAACACAGGGCTCTAATGTTTGGTGGCAACAATTTGAAAAGTGAAATGGCATTTACAGTGAACCAACGCAAAACACCAAAACGAAATCAATACCCTTCTGGGCTAACGCCGTTTGGGCTACAAAAAAAAAAAAAAAAAAAAAAAAGAGAGAAAGAGGGATAGAGATTATTTGGACGGGGAGAAGCTTTAGAGAGGGCTAGAGATTTGAGCGGGGAAGAAGCTTTAGAAGCTTTAGATTTCAACGTAATATACCTGAAAGTGATTTACTTGTAGCATTATACATAGTAAATAAAAAAGAATTATCCTGTTACGTAGCAAAATTGCTACACATTCAAACACTTGCATTACATTTTCCTACATAGTAAGCAAATATAATTAGCACATATTATTTACCCGTTATACATCAAATTAAATTTTAATTACCTAAATTTTTTTCTAGCTCTGGCCGATCATATATGAGGTAAAAAAATAACATAGCGTAAATGTAGAAACTCTGGTAACAGTGGCTACAATGGCGGTAGTTACAGCAAATGCCGATTGTAACATTAAAAAGGAATAAAAGATCTGATACATCGTCGACTGGTAATAACGTACGGCCTGTTTCTTACCTTTATTTGAAATTGAGATAATTTTACCGCTAACAAAAAAAAAAAAAAAAAAAAAAAAAAAAAAAAAAAAAAAAAAAATTATACCTCTCGGGAATTAAAAACAAAACAATTCATCACTCTTCAGACATCTTAATTGTTATAATTAGAGAAGGAACGAATCTTACATTTTTTTATCCCATTTCCGAGTTCTAGAATATTCTCGAATTGTCAGTTTAAGAATAATAAAAGGAAGAATTTTTTTTTTTTTTATTTTTTAATAGTAAGGGGGAAAACTTTCCTTTTTTCTCCCTAACTCAAAAATTACCCTTAATATTAATAAAGTATTATTAATCCTTAATGTTTTACCCTTAAAGTGGATAATTAAAAAGTTTCATGAAATTTGTATTTAATGAAAACAAATTTGAGAACATAACAACAATGCTTCTCAACCTTTTTTGGTCCGCGGACCGGTAAAACTTCCGAAAAAATTTCGCGTACCGGTGGTTCCTCCCCCCCAATCCCCCCAAAACCTTTACAAGGTATTCAAGAATTACTACATAAATTTATTATAATATTCTTATTACCATTTGCCTACAATCATATTTAAATATAAAGATAAGTAAATATTGTAATTATTACACATCAGTATAATTATCATATATAATTAATTGAGAAAAATCACATACTATTACAAAAAAAAAAAAAAAAAAAAAAAAAAAAAAATCGCAAAAACCTTTGCATATAAAAACAGATCAGTGACGGTCTCTTGACAAACGAATAAGAATCCCTTATCTACCACGCTTGAAGCGCCACTTGTCCTCGCCCTCAAGTAGCAATAACTGAAATAATCGGAATTTATAATAATGCTTCCTTGGAAAGAATATCTTTACAAACAACACATTCAGGTTTTGGACAATTTTCTTCTGATTGTGGCCAAAGGACAAAACCATATTTCAAATAGTCTGTGATATAGTGCCTTACAAAGCTGTTTCTTTTTCTTTTCTTTTCTTTTTTTTTTTTTTTTTTTTGTGGACCATATTCACTTTCATCTTTATTCGAAGGGGCGGACGACGTATTTGGTTTTAGAGAATCCTTTCATTGCACGAAATTTAGCAATGTGCCTTTCGTTTCCTTTTTACTCGTCCTAGTTATTGATTTTTAATCTACCTAAAGTTAAAGAAATAGTTGTTATAGCACAGTATTAAATCCAGTGGTTATTAAAAACTTACGCTGATGTATAGTTTTCAGTTGTCCAAGCGTGCAGAAGAATATAAGCAAGATAAAAAGCGAAACCTAACCTAAGACGCCATAAACACTACGATAGATATTCAGCTATACTCAAAGCAGACAGGGGCACACTAACTGGTGTACTAAGTGTACGGCATGGGCAATTTATGAAAGGCGATTAGGTACACTGAAAAAAAAAAAAAAAAAAAAAGGGGGGGGGCAGTGCTATCCGTTCTACTGAGCCGATTGACAAAATTCAAACTGCGTTTTTTTTTTTCATGTCTCGAAAGCGCGACTTAGGATATATATTAGATTTATATATATAACACTATTCTAACATACTTAGTTTGACACAAAATCAGACTTTTTATGAAATAACATACCAATTCTTTTCCATATTACGATTCTACGACTCAAATTATGCCAGAATGCCAAGTTTCGTAAAAAATCGTACGAGTAGTTTTTAAAATATTAGCTCTGAAAATTTTAGCTCCTCAATGTTAATTGAATTTGGCAAATATTTATTAATATCTCTTTTTTTATTTAACTTTTTTGATTTTTCCTTTCACATTTCGAAATTTAGGTTCATTCCAAATTAAATTGACTCAATTTTGTGTTTTATGTTTTAATAAAAATACATCAGTTTTTAGCCCAAAGGGGCAGTAGCTCAGAAGGGCTATTAGTCTCAAAACACCATTCTGTGGCATTTCACTATAAATGGTGTATCACTTTTTAAATTGTTGACACCAAATATTATTTCTGTATTATATTTAAAGAAATTACACTCCATGTCCATAAATTAAGATTATTAATAATTAAATAATTCGGAGTCACGCGGAAATCGAACTCTAAAATGAATATATCACCTGTAAAATCACTACACACATCAAGAATCATATGTAAATTTAAGGAAGTAACCAGATGACACCGATGGTACGTCACTATGACGAGAGTGTAAGAGAGTTATATATAAGGAATAAGGCAAAGAAGTAAAATTGTTCGCAGGCGCTTTATAAGCATTTCAGTGCAATAACCGAATAGTTATGACATAAAGGACGCATTTGGATGATTTTTTACGTGGTAAAATTATCGGCCGTCTGGAATGTGGGCGTACCCAACTGGAAGTATCAGACGAACTTGGAATTGCCCAGAGTGTCATCTCCAGGCTTTGGCAACGATTCCAAGATGATGGTAATGTCAGTAGACGTTACAACACAGGTCGCCCCAGAGTTACAACGCCGAATGAGGACCGGTATTTGGCAGATACTGCCAAAAGAAACAGGCGGAGCACAGCCTCAGACCTGTCTCGTCAGCTATCTTCAGCCATTAGGGCAGATTGGTCAATATGCTCGTAGACCTGTCAGATGCGTTCCACTTACTGCAACTCACTGTCGCCTGCGGTTAGCCTGGAGTAGAGAGCATGCATTGTGGACACCGCAACACTGGGCTTGTGTGATGTTTTCCGACGAGTCCAGGTTTAGCTTGCAGTCTGAGTTTCGCTGGACTTTCATATGGAGAGCTCCAGATACCCGTTACCACCAAGAAAACATCATTGAACGACACCGTTACGGTGGTGCAGGAGTGCTCGTTTGGGGTGGAATTATTCTGGGTTCCAGAACTGGCCTGCATGTTCAAATTGGAACCATAACAAGCCAAATCTATCAGGACGTCATTCTGGAACAACATGTACGTTTGTTTCGAGGCGCCATGGGCGCACAATTTGTGTTTATGGATGACACCGCCCGTCCTCACCGTGCAAACATCGTAAGCGAATGCCTTCAATCGGAGGATATCACCCGTATGAACTGGCCAGCATTCTCACCGGACTTGAATCCAGTACAGCACGTGTGGGATATGCTTGGCCGACGAGTTGCAACCCGTCAATCTCCTCCTACATGTCTACCGGAACTTCGGAGAGCATTGCTTTTTGAGTGGTGTAATATCCCCTAAGATCAGATCGATAATTTGATACTCAGCATGCCTAGGCGTTGTACGGACTGTATTGCATCGTCTGGGAGACATACAATGTATTAAGAACCATACCAACCATGTAATATTGGTTTTTTATAAATAGGTTTTTTTTGTAATTTGCTCCAGGGAGAAAAAAAATCGCTATTTTTTTTTTAATAATATCAAACATATAGAATCTTTTTTTGCTCTTTACCTTTTGTTTCATAAATAAGCTTTACAAATAAGTCAAATTTGTTTTGCTTCTAACTCTTCCTTTGCCTGATTTTGCATTATTCTTAATTTATGGACATGAGTGTAAATAACGAAGAATCTGCATGAATGTATGTGTGTCTTTCGCATTGTAACAAAACAATGGTACCTACAGCCATCAAATGTTGAATAATGTAATCTTCCTTGGGCACTGGAATTGGGCATTTTGAATTTGTTTTATTATCTATTTCATATTTCGTAAAACTTTACTGAATTTTTGATTAATAAACTCAACGATTTGAAAGCAAGCAGTGGCAACACTGTGCGAAAAAAAATTATCTCCAGCGTAAGAGACTGTCTATCCGAAATTCTAAAAATATGTTATTTTTAAATATCCTTGTGATATTGCAGTTGAATTGAATTTTATATAGTTTAAGTGTGAAGAATATGATAAATAAAGGTAACACACAAAACATTAAGAAAGGTCCCTTTGTGTGTAATATAAAATCTGAAGGGTTTGAGATTTTATTGTCCCCTTTTTTTTTCTTAATGCAAGTTGGGAACTGTTGGTTTAAATATGAATTATTTCTGTCTATCAAATGTAATTGATACTGTTTCTTGAGCTAGAGACTTCATACGAATTTGAGTATTGATAAGTAAAGTTATACTTAAGTAATTTCTTTGTTTCAGATTTCTGAAAATTTTGAAATTTAGCAGGAAGGTTCTTAAAGGTGTTTTTAAGGTTCTTGCTGATTATTTTTTCTCAAAGTTCAGCATCTTAATTATTGAATGGCATATCCCCTAATACAGTGCTCCGCAACCTGTGTGCCATGAGTAGGATATAGGTGTGCCGCAATCAAATACATGTATTTGACATTTTGCAATTTTGTAACATGTATTTAATACACAATGACAATTTTTTTTCCTTAATAATGTCTATTTTAAATGTTTTTATATATTTCACTGTTGTGTGTTTGTGTGTGTGATTGTAAGTGTGTCAGCATTTGAATTTTTTCGGCACTTCCTTGATAACTCGGAACTCTTTGGTGTGCCACGAAACTCCAGAAAGATTTTTTGTGCGTCGCAGGTGAGAAAAGGTTGCGGAGCACTGCCCCAATACGTTGAGAAACTGGATATCTGTGCAAGCATGTACACTGCTCAAAAAAAAAAAAAAAAAAAAGGGGACAGTCCTATATCTCCCGATCTACTGGGGCGATTCACGAAATTCAAATTGCGTTCTTCATGTCTCGAAAGCGCGACTTAGGATATATATTAGATTTATATATAGCACTATTCTAACATAGGTATTTTGACACAAAATCGGACTTTTTCTGAAATAACATACCAATTTTTTTACATATTTCGATTCTACGACTCAAATTACGCCTAAATATGAAATTTTGTAAAATTTGGAGCGAAATTTACGGAGAAATTCACAAATTTATGTTGGCACTTTTTTGTCAGTTTGCGCCAAGAATACTTCACTTGGCGAACTTCTTAATATATGGCAACCTAGTTTCCTTTCCCGTGAGAGGGAAAAAAGTCACCATCGTCCCTTTTTTCAAAATAATATTCTTTATATTTGTGTGGTGTCTCTCTTCATGAGTCATAAATTCAAAGATCGTTTCGTTTCAGGAGTCAAGGTTGGGAAAGCATTAGAATTTCAAATCAAAATTTCAAGAGTTCACAGAACATAGAAATAACATTTATTAACGATAAACTTATATTACTTATATTACTTCCGCCTATAGCGGCCATGAAACATAATCAAGCATCAAATAAATATGACATGCGTCATTCTTCATGTTCAAGCGTCAAGTGATATATTTTTCATCGGCGCGCATCAAGAGCGCCACCTATCTACCAAAAAGACGGAACATACTCCGCCCCGATGAACATTGGTTCATTACAACATTATTATAAAGATCTTCAATTTTAGATTTAAACAAGTTTTCCAAAAGTTCAACAGTATATCATATAAAATAAAAATGCATAATGACAAATTTAAATTGAATAACAACATTAAATTTAGCACAAAATTTTACAAATAAAACATACTTACAATCTCCAGAAGGAAAACAAAATAATGAAACTACTAAATTACCATAATCCACAATTGTGGTCCATTCTCTGAATCTGAAACATAATTGAATTAATAATAATAATAAAGACACAAATTATGAATATACAATTAATGTTGTTTTTCTTTTAGAGTCTTATTCACTCAATGGTAAGCGGGAAAGTTTATGTATAGGACGCTTCATTTCGCCCAATAAAGTTTTTAGTTTCACAACACGAACTTTTCCATCAGCACCAGGATATAGTTCAATTACTCGTCCAAGTCGCCACTTTAATGGAGGCAAATTTTCGTCCTTTATCAAGACTAAGTCATTGAGGGCTAAATTTGGTTTATCCCTCAACCATTTGGTACGCCCTTGTAATTGTGAAAGATAATCTCTAGACCAACGTTTCCAAAAGCTCTGGAAAATTTGCTGTGTCAATTTCCATCTTTCAGCAGGGGTTAGCTTATTATTTGTAAGATCAGGTTCAGGAATTGCTATTAATGTAGTCCCAATCAGGAAATGTCCAGGTGTTAAAGGATTAAAATCTTCAGGGTCAGATGAGATGGAAACTATTGGCCTGGAATTCAAACACGCCTCGATCTGTGTAATTAAGGTGTGAAATTCTTAAAGCGGAATATTGGAACTTAAAGCGGACTATTGGAACCTGGGTACCAATAGTCCGCTTTAAGTGAATCTTCATTTGTTTCACTCCAGCCTCCCAAAGGCCTCCAAAGTGAGGGGCAGCAGGAGGATTGAAGATCCATTGAATATTTTCACCGCTCAGGTAGTTTTGAAATGCTTCGTCAGAGGAAAGTGTAGCTATGTATCTTCTTAATTCTCGATCAACCCCAACAAAGTTGGTTCCTCTATCGGAAAAGATTTTCTTGGGTTTTCCTCTGCGTGACACAAATCTTTTCAGAGATGCTAGGAATGCTTCAGTTGTTAGATCACCACTTCTAGGTGAATGGCCTTTGTGGTGAAACATATGTAAAGGCAAACGTAACATTTATATCTCGTTCCTCCTCTTCCTTTCCTAGCTTCAATTAAAAAGGGGCCTGCAAAATCTAGTCCTGTATTCGAGAATGTTCTATCCGGCAATACGCGAGAAGCAGGTAGGTCGCCCATTATCTGACTGGATGTGCTTGTTCGATTTTTAAAACATTTTATACATTTCCAAATTATTTTTCTTACTATTTCTCGGCCATTAAAGATCCAATATTTCTGTCGCAGAGCAGATAATGTTAATGTGGCTCCTCCGTGAAGGTTCATTTCGTGAAAGTGTTTGACTATCAATTCAGTAACTTGGTGACTTTTGGGAAGAATGATTGAATACTTTGTGTTTTCTGAAAGATTCGAGTTACAGAGTCTACCACCGACTCTAAGAATTTCTTCTCTATCAAGAAAAGGATTTAATTTCAGGATTTTACTGCTGAGATTCAATTTCTTCACTGCTTTCAAAAGTCTAATTTCTTCTCTAAATTCGGAATTTTGCATGATTTTAAAAATCAAATTGCTTGCCTTATCCAATTCTTGAACTGTTAAAAAACCCTTGAGTTTTAAAGATGTAGGTTTAATATTGTGGCAGAATCTTAAACACCATGCAGTTACGCGTTTCAATTTTTTCCAGGATGAAAACCTGGATGTTAATTCAAATTCAGCCTCTTGGCTAATAACAGAACATACAGTAGTTTGACGCTGTTCTACCTGTACCTCTTCCACCATAGGCTCGATCAAAGGATCAAAAGATGATGAAGGTAAAATTTTCTCTTTTAACCACACTGGTCCATTGAACCAAAGTTTATTTTCCACTAGATCAGAAGCTCTTAATCCACGTGAAACTATGTCAGCCGGATTGTCATTTCCCTTACAGTATTTCCATTGCGAAGGTGATACAACATCTTGTATTTCACGTACACGATTAGCAACAAAGGGTTTCCATTTATTAGCGGTACCCCTGATCCAGTGAAGAACAATTTTAGAGTCACTAAAACAAAATACATTATCTTCTTGGATATTAAACAATTTCCTTAAATATTTAACTATTCTTGCGGCAATAATGGCTCCCATAAGTTCTAAACGAGGCAAGGTTAATTTTTTAAGTGGGGATACACGGCTCTTTGAAAGAACAAAAGACGTACAGCAAGAATCAGGATAACGAAAATATGCAACAGTTCCATATCCCTTGAGGCTGGCGTCACAAAAAAAAAAAGCTCTATTTTATCGAAATTTACACATTCATCATTTAATATGTATTTTCTAGGAATACACAAGTTGAGAATAACTTCAAGTTCAAAGTACCAAGTTTTAAATTTTTCACTCAAATAACTGGGCAAAATTGTGTCCCAATCAATACCCAATTCCCATAATTCTTGTAATAAGAATTTTATTCTGATAACAAAGGGTGCAATGAATCCAACTGGGTCATAAATTTTTGCCACAATCTGTAGTACCTTTCGCTTCGTAACGTGTTTCCAGTCAACTGGTTGTAAAAGTTTTTGTACATCTAATTTCAATGTGTCCTCATCCAAATCCCAAATTATTCCCAGCACCTTTAACGTTTTCTTATCCAAATTATCTTCCTTATTAATTAAACCAATATCTTGCCAATGATTTTTTAAAGATACGGAATTTGATTCAAATTTTCTTAAGTTCATACCAGCGTCTTGAAGAATTTTAACTGCATCAGTTGATAATGAGAAAACTTCTTCAACGGAGTCTGCTCCATGGATAAGGTCATCAACATATAAGAACTTATTTAACATGTCAACAGCTTTGCTATATTTCTTTTCATAACCCTTAATATGATGTTTGATAGTGGCGGACAAAATAAACGGACTTGTTGTCATTCCAAACGGCACTCGGCACATTCGGAAAACCTTAAAGCCTAAACTATTGTCACTATCGTCGTAAGAATGATCAAACCACAAGAACCTTAAAAAATTTCTATCTTCACTATCAATTTGAATTTGGTGAAAAGCCTTCTCTATGTCTGCACAAAATGCAACTTTATGTACGCGAAATTTTAAAATTATATCCAACAAGTTAGGATTTAAATTAGGGCCTGATATCAAACATTCATTTAACGATTTAGCTCCTTCAGACTTAGAAGAGGCATCATAAACTATTCTTATTCTTATTGTTACTTTTCCTTCACGTATAACGGGCCTATGAGGCATATAATAACAGTTAGGTTCATTTTCAACAAACTTACATTGTTCAACAATCCTCCTTTCAACTTGTTCTCTAATTATATTATCATATTCATTATATAGGAAATCATTTCCCTTTAATTTATGCTTTAATCCTAGAAATCGTTGTTTAGCAACGAAAAAATTATCAGCGAGTTGTGATTTATTGTCCTTCCAAAAGAGTTTTGTTTCGTATCTGCCGTTATTAAATTTTAAACTGTCGTTAAAATGCTTAATAGTATCCAAATCAGTTTCCTAAAATGTTTTGTTTTCATTTTCAATTCCTATCGAATCCAATTTCCAAAATGACTGCAAATCAAATGTGCTTCCTTCAACGGCAGATAAAAACAACGCATTAATTCGATTATTATTATTTTTTACTTTACCCATCACTGTGTATCCAAATATGGTCGGTACTATAAACAAACCATCATTTATCATTGAATTACTTCCTGTTTGTATATACCAGAAATGCTCCGCGCCAAGCAGAATATTTATGTTCTCATTAACGGGACTTGTATCCGAAAGTTCCAAACCTTTTTTAGTCATAAATTCTTTAATGTTTTGACATGTTGATGGCGGCTGGAATTCTATTAATGATATTAATTCTATCTCTATAGCTTCTACAACAAGGCAGCGATCATCGTTTTTATTTTTTATTTTTAGACTATATACATCAAATTCTTGCGAGTTACCGCGCTGATTTCCAAACGAATAAATTGTTAGAAATTCTTTTCTAATGACTTGCAATTCCAAATCGCGCGCTAACTTGTGGGTGATGAAGTTTCGTTTACTACCTGAATCAATTAATAATCTTACGATTCTCGATTTATTTTTGCTTTGAGCAATAACAGAACATGTCTGTAAAAGCACACTATTTTCAGGTTTTAGAGTGTTACAGTGGGAAGTAGATACTAAAGTTTTATTTTGCGTATCTGCGGAGTTAACATCTTCCATTTCTTTCGATTTCAAACGGCAGAAAAGTTTATTATGATTTTTCTCGTTACAATTTTCGCATGGTTGTATTTTTGATTGACAAAACGCCGACAAATGTTTTAGAAAGCATCTGTAACAGTGACCTTCATGTTTCAATTTCTTTCGTTTTTGTTCGTCGGAAAATTTCAAACATCCGGCAGATGTATGTTCGTTTGATTTGCAGAATATGCAAAACATTTTTACCGATGTGTTAAAAGCAGAAGCTTGTGATTTGACTTTATAATTTTTTAACCCTTGTTTAGGATTAACCCTTGTGTATTTATTACCTTTTGAGCTATTAATCAAAATACTTGCTTCTCGGCATTCAGTTTCTATTTTAATGAATTCTATTAATTCACTTACCTCTATATTTTGGTTAGATGTTCTTTTTCTATGGAATTCAAGAGCTAAATCTTCAGGTAACAATTTAAGAATTATTGGGTTCAATAATTCTATATCCGTATGAACCGCTAGTAACATCTAAACTACTTAAATTTCTAACGCAGATTTGTAATTGATCATAGAGCTTTCTTAACTCAAAAACATTTGAAGAACTTTTAACTGGTTCTAACTGTAACAACATCTGCATGAATTTTGATATAATAACATCTTTACGACCAAACTTCTCTTCTAAACTTTTAATGCATAGATCATAATTTTCTTCAGATAAAGCATAACCAGAAACACAATTATATGCTGAACCAGATAATAAACTCTTCAAATATGTAAACTTATCTATTTTAGATAAACTTGGATTAGAATGAATAGCATTATCATACGAATTAAAGAATTCGAGCCATTTACTGGGATCACCAGCAAATTTTTCAATATTTAATTTAGGTAACTTTACTGAAGCACTACTTGTAACAACATTATTACCATTTAGAGTACTACTAATACCATTACTAGTTGTAATTATCCTTCTTTCAACAACTTCATTACTGTTAATTTTATTTACTTTACTAACAATCTTAGCTTTAAACGTTATAATTTTTTCATCATACTCTTCACATACAAGTAGTTCGTTATCATATTCTTTTTCATCAATTATGAGAGCATCGATCTTTGAGTCAAGAGTTTTAAGTTTATCATGGTATTCAATTAACAATTCATATGATGAATTTAGATCTTCTAGATGTTCTTTACTTAATTCTTCCGATAATAATTTCTCAAGTTTATTTAGAAGTGTAGTAACTTTACTACGTACAATAGCACGTTTCTTTTTCTCTTTTGCTAAATCATCCATTATGTTTCTTTTTCAAAGATCGATACCAAGAACAAATGAATCAAAAGTCTTACCTTTCAAAAGGTAATTCCCCTTTTCCCGGGTTTCGGCACCAAAAAAATGTGTGGTGTCTCTCTTCATGAGTCATAAATTCAAAGATCGTTTCGTTTCAGGAGTCAAGGTTGGGAGAGCATTAGAATTTCAAATCAAAATTTCAAGAGTTCACAGAACATAGAAATAACATTTATTAACGATAAACTTATATTACTTATATTACTTCCGCCTATAGCGGCCATGAAACATAATCAAGCATCAAATAAATATGACATGCGTCATTCTTCATGTTCAAGCGTCAAGTGATATATTTTTCATCGGCGCGCATCAAGAGCGCCACCTATCTACCAAAAAGACGGAACAATATTATATTTTTAATTATAACTTATTATTTTAAGTAATTTTTTCTTTTTCGAATTTCATTTTAATTGTTTAAGTTGCACGTTTTTTTTTTTTTTTTTTTCGAATAACTGTTTTAAAAATTTCTATTTACCTATTCGAACTGCGTAAATAAAGGTGCAGCGTTTATTTATTTATTTTTTTTTTTCAAATAGTTTTCTTTATATATATTTTTCTTCATAGTTATTATTTTAGGTCGTTTTTAAATTTTTATACTTTTATTTTAATTGTTTGTGTTGCATTGTCTCTTCAGATAATTGTTTTAAAATTTTCTATTTATTCCTTCGAACTGAGCATTTTGAATATATTTATTAATATCAATTTTCCAGAATTTGATTTTATTTATTTGAACTGCGTTTCTTTCGGAAGAATACTTTGTAACCCAGACTACGATGCGTTTGAAAACTGCATACTATATTAAAAGAGAAAATACAGTAAAGCACAGTTTTACACGCCTTTCAATGTTCCGTTCAGAAAAAATATATATAAATAAGAGAGATGTATAACCGATATTTTAACTTAGGATGACTTGCATACACTGCTTTAAACCGTTTTATCATTGTGCCCATTGCTTTACACAATTTTATCCTACATTTGGTTTCTTAAAATGTTATTCATATTTTAGTCAAATATTTTATTTTTGAAATCGCAAGAATCAAGTATCATAAGATTGAAAAGTTTTAAATTTAAAAAAAAAAAAAAAAAATACGAATACTAAATTTTAAGAAAAAATTTATTTTTCTTCTCTTTTTCTTTAAGCATTCTGAAAGTATATTGAAAAGTATCCAACTTTTCGAAACATTTTGGTATTTCTGACAATCATTTTAAATAAAGTTATCGCCTTCCATTTCATAAAGGCCCACAAACGGCCGAGCGGTAAAGTTGCTGAACACTGGTAGTTCACTCCGGGGTTCGAACACCGGTAAACGGGCTGGTTGCATGGGCATTTTCGTGGATTTTCTCATGTGTACCGCGTATGACAGCTCGTTTCCCTTAGAAAGTTCTTCACGAAGTATTTCGTCAGAGCCTTTATCAGTCTTTAGAGGCTAAACATTTTGAAGGTATGAGATGAAAGGAAAGACTGGTTTCATCCAAAGGTTTTGGTTTATTTTATTATGACAAAGCACACTACGGCTATCTGCCTAAGGGGAGGGATGCCTTCCTGGAGGACTTTCTAAGGGAAACTGGCTCGCATACACGTTACACATGGGGAAAACCACGAAAACGCCCATGCAGCCAGGACGTTCGCGGGATTCGAACCTCGGACCGAACTACCGGTGTTCAGCGACTTTACCGCTCGGCCGCTGTCTCATCAGGAGGGAAAAAAAAACATCTTTAGGTGACATCCACATACATCACTGGATAAACTCCTGAATCTTCAAATAATTCGACTGAGAAAATCATGTGATTCTCCGTTTATGATACGATATGATGTTCTATAACGTAATTTAAATTTATACAACCATATACTAGTCTAAAACCAGTCGCTCTTCACTTTATTCTGCAATGATATCGTTTTTGTCTTTTCTGCTAACACAAGCTCAATTGATGGTATTTGCTGGTGTACACGTCCAACTGTTTTCTCTTTGAACGAATAAATTCTTTGAAGTATCCTGAAAGTATATTCAAAAGCGTCCAACTTTTTGAAACATCTTGATATGTCTGACAGCCAAATTTCCCTGCAAATGTTTGCTTACTTTTCTCGCTAATTTTCTTCTTTCCTTGTGCAGTTGTTTTCAGTGCTCACACAAGAAAATTAAGATTTTTCGACTACTAGACTTCCATTTTGCATTCTTGTCAATTTTTTAAAATATCAATTATATGAATTGCGTTTCAGCTAAAGACAGCTTTTCATTTTCTAGTCATTTTAGCTATAAATAAAGTTTAAAGCGAAGTCCAAAGGATAAATATTTTAATTAAAATATTTTTGCTAAATGACAAAGAAATAAAGCAGTCCAGCAGGGTTTATTCTGTACCACCGAGTGACCCGATTCTTATATCGGCTGAAACAATCTAAATCATACTAAAGATCATGTTTCTTTTATACAGTCTATAACGCGAGAGAAAAATTAGCTTCTTAAAACATTCTTTCTAAGAGGATTAATATAAAAGTTTATATTTATATATATATTTTTAAAGCTGGGACTTGAACCAAACTGTCAAACTTAAATTAAACTTTAAGTTTAATTTACATGGTGGTTATAATTAAAGTTTCAATTTGAAATGGTCATAAAAGGAAAACTACCGGACCAAATGTTATCAAACTTGGGAATCGTGTAAAGGGGGTTATGGGAATTTATTTTCGGCGGAAAAAAAAGAGTTCAAAAACTCACCATCAGGGGAAAAATGGCGCTGTATACAATATTGTTAAAGGAAATAAGACACGAAAACATCTGTTTAAAATGTGTTTAATATTTTCCGAAACGTGTTACAAAGCATGTTCAACGTAGCGTCCAGCATTTTCCGAAAGCAAGTTAAATCATGTAACTGCATTCTCAACAGCAGCTCTTAGCATATCAGGTTTGGTTTTGGTTTGGTTTATTAGATTACGGCAAAGCACTCGAGGGCTATCTGCCTTAAGGAAGGGATGCTTTCGTGGAGGACTTTTTAAGGGAAACTGACTCGTATACACGTTACACATAGCATATCAGGAGGAATGTTATCAGTGTATCACATTTTTCATTTCTGCCAAATTGCTTATATTATCACCATAAACAGTGCTTTTGAGATAACCTCATAGACAAAAGTCACAGTGGTTGAGGTCTGGTGGGAAGAGGGGAAGTGTTGGCTTATAAGACGTTCATTCGTGAAATGTTGCCTAAGTAACTATGCGACACTCTTGAGGTGGTGCCCAGCCCTGCATAAAAATCGTAGTATCTAAAATGCCACGTTACTGCAGTTCATGTATCACGAAACATTTTAATATTGACTCTAAGTGAGCTGCAATCGCAGTGATCCAGCTGTCGACTGCTCTTCAGAAAAAAATGGCTCTGTTATAAAACTAGCTGTCATTCAACAGTAAACGGTGTGAAATGACTGTTATGCAATCGAATACAGTAGGAGAATGCAATTGAACTAGATAGATAACATGAGAGATTTCTTTGGCCCTAATCGATTAAAAGCGTTTTGAATCAGTATCTTCATGCTTTAGTGCCGAATTCAGGCTTAAAAAATTACAAATTACGATCTGTAAGAAAACGATTTCCAGATTGTACGCACTTGTGAGAGTGATTTGCGATCTCACATTTTCTAATCGCTAATTCGTGGTTTTCACGGACGAAATTCTCACTTACAGGGATGGCGCACTCGACTTTTATCGAATTTAACGTCTTTAAATGGTAATTTGCCAACTTCAAAGTTTCTTAAGGGTATACAACATATTAAACCCGTTTAACAAAAGGTTAAGTTAGATTCCGACCCATATTTCGTTTAACAATATTGCATACAGCGCCATTTCCCCCCCCCCCCGTGGTGGTGAGGTTTCTAACTTCCTTTTTTTCGCGGAAAATAAATTCCCATGACCTCCTTTACACAATTTCCAAGTTTGATAACATTTGATCCAGTAGTTTACCTTTTATGACCGTTTCAATGTGGAACTTTAATTATAACCACTCTGTATATTATTAAATTTTAATTTGAAGCTATGCGTTATATGTATACCATGCGTAAGATTTTCGCTTTTATGGAAAAATTAAAGAATCGAAGCAAATATACTTAGTATAATGGACCAAAACTGAAAACATTTTCCCTCCCTCCGAAAATAAAATATTGAAATTTCGAACTTGAATTTATTGGGTTATCGAAATATTTAATTTGACTTATCTTCTAAGTCCTAGTTCCGACAACAATTCCGTCAAAAATTCCGAATTACTTAAGCTAAAGTAAAAGATTTAGTATATATTCACTGTATGTTAATAAAGTAATCAAAGTGTAATAAAAATAGATTATAGAATTTACGCTGATGTAACTTTTTGTCTGACTGCACAACATGTAATGGAAGAGAAGGTTTGTAGAGATCAGTTTTTGCCTCTAAAAGTAGATGTCATATTAATTTTGTCTCTTCAATGTCAAAAACTTTTTTTTGAGAGGCAACATTAGTTTTTGGGAAAAGAAAAAAAAAATCACAAGAAGACAAATTTGAAGAACATGCAGGACGATTGAGTACACATACTTATTTTCGGAACACAAGCGGTTCTTCGACAGGTTATTGAAAAATGAAATCCAAATGCTTTGCATTGTCATGCAATACAAAACATTTGGAATACGTTTTCTGGCTGAATAACGTAAGATTAAAAGTCATCTGCTTAATTCACATCCATTTACAAGTCAACTACTCGGGCAATTGCAGAATCGTTTTGATCCTGAGCTTGTAAGACAAACCTAATATCACTGGATTTAAACACTTCTTTAATCTTCCGAGAACGTTCCTTCTTTAGCTCATATTCCAAGAATATTAAGTGAATACAATTATTGCCAAAGAAATTGAATATTCATTTGCACTACGGCTTGGTAGTTTACTAACGAGTTAACAAAACTTAAATTCTGCTTTTTGTGTCTAAGAATACAACAATATTTTAAATATTTACAAATAAAATATTCAATTGGAGATTTAATTGGAGCCTCATCAGTTGCCTAGCATTTGAAAAAAAAAGATTGTTAAATACTGATTGTTTACTGCTCAGTCTAACCCAGGCTGCATGGTTGGTTTTCGTAGTTTTTTAGGTCCTCTTTACAAAGATTCTCTATGAAAGCATCTTAATCAAATAGCTCCCATGTTCTTTCTATGTTCAAATAACCAACTAACCTAGTTTAAGCGCGATTTCCAAGTGAAGTTAGTAGTAAAATCCGAATACTCATTAAAAATCATGTAGCTGGCCAATCGGGAGTAACATGAAAGATACGGCGCCAATAATTGAAATGTTGTTACGGTACGCTGTTTCTTAACTTAGATGATCATTCCTTAATTAAATAGCCCACCAACGGCCGAGCGGTAAAGACGCTGAACACTGGTAGTTCAGTCCGAGGTTCGAATCCCGCGAACGGGCTGGACGCATGGGCGGTTTCGTGTTTTCCCCATGTGTAACGTGTATACGAGCCAGTTTCCCTTAGAAAGTCCTCCACGAAGTCATCTCTCCCTTTAGGCAGATAGCCCTCGTGTGCTTTGCCATAATTAAATAATCCAATCCAATCCTTAATTAAATATAATTGATTTGTAAATTCTACTAGAACTGACGGTAAGAATTGAAGTGGAAATAAGTGATATGGTGTGCAATCTTGATTAATATAAAATTAAAAATATTTGCATAGAAAAATGTTTGCATTCAGACAGAAAGTTTTTTTGAAATATTTGCAATTACTTTATAAGAAGGATTTATTAATAACAGTAATAATTACTTATTATATTACTGATGATTAGGATTCAGTTCTTGACAATTACATTCTAAATTAGAATTTTAAGGATATAATGAAAATACGCTACTCACAAAAATACATTTTAGGAAAAAAAAATGAGTTGATTTTTTTATGTTTTAAAACTTCTTAAATTCATTTAGTAAACATCGTATCCTCATTGTTTATTGAATCCAGAATGTTGGTGTCGTTTATATAATTATTCTTACTTGTCCACAGAATCTGCTGACTTATCCAGCCATTAAGTAGCTGCAGATCATTTCTACATAACCATTGAACTTCCATTAATTCAGTCTCTAGAGGGTTGTATGTTTATATCATAATTTGACTTTTATAAAAAGTGATTATTCTAAATATTATGTTTCGATAAAAATATATTGTGCTTTAAAAATATGGATGACAGTATCAGCCGCTCTTTCAGCCACTTTAAAAGCAACAGTTTGTTTAGAAATAAATTGTGCAGTTAATGTCATAAAATTCAAATAAATATCAAACGAAAATTCTCAGTTTTAGACAATTCGATTTAAACGAAGTAAAGTAGCAGACGATAAAACGCCGAAGGTAAAAATTTACTCTTACAAAAACTTACTCTTAAATTTTTTAAAAAAAGAAAAGATACGAGAGAAATTTAAAAAAAAATAGTTAAAAATTTGAATAATATCATCTATAATTTAAAAAATAGCCTTTCATATAGTATTAATAAATATTTATTACGCATCATTGAGGGAAAAAATGTCATATAATTAATTCTCCGTAAAATTTTACTTGAAGTTTGAGGTTAAAAATAGCTGTGGCAATACAGTGTAACAAAAATCTATAGACCACATTTGGCGTTATTATCGCTCATAAAAAAAAGGTGCCAAATTTCAAAACGCGAAATTATGTAAATTCGTGTATATCTTAGAAAATTTAGAATAAAAAAGTCTAATTTTTTGCAGATATGCTTAAAAATACACCTACTTTAAGATGATGGTAAAAATTTTATAGGTTATAATTCAAAATTTTTTCGAAAAATCTATAGAAATTATTTAAAAATAGAAATTTAAAAAAAAACGCAAAAAATGGGTAAATTTTATTTGGAATGAACCAAAATTTCGAAATGTGAGAGAAAAAATCAAAAAAGTTTAATAAAAAAAGAGATATTAATAAATATTTGCCAAATTCAATTAACACTGAGGAGCTAAAATTTTGAGAGCTAATATTTTAAAAACTATTCGTACGATTTTTACAAAACTTGGTATTCTGGCATAATTTGAGTCGTAGAATCGAAATATGTAAAAAAATTGGTATGTTATTTCAGAAAAAGTCCGATTTTGTGTCAAAATACTTATGTTTGAATAGTGCTATATATAAATCTAATATATATCCTAAGTCGCGCTTTCGAGACATGAAAAACGCAGTTTGAATTTTGTCAATCGGCCCAGTAGAACGGGAGATATTGCACTGTCCCTTGGCCCACCAGCGGCCGAGCGGTAAAGACGCTGAACACTGGTAGTTCGGTCTGAGGTTCGAATCTCGCGAACGGGCTGGCTGCATGGGCGTTTTCGTGGTTTTCCCCATGTGTAACGTGTATACGAGCCAGTTTCCCTTAGAAAGTCCTCCACGAAAGGCATCCCTCCCTTTAGGCAGATAGCCCTCGTGTGCTTTGCCATAATTAAATACACCAAATGCACTGTCCCTTTTTTTTTTTTTTTTTTTTTTTGAGCAGTGTACATCAAAACCTATATTATATGGCCTGCTTGAAAAATATCACTTTGTGGATAATATATTTACATGTACACTGGAAAAAAAAAAAAAAAAAAAAAAAAAAAAAAAAAAGACAGTTCTATATTTCTCGTTCTACTGGGCTGATTGACAAAATTCAAATTGCGTTTTTCATGTCTCGAAAGCGTGACTTAGATATATACTAGATTTATATATAGCCCTATTCTAGCTTAGGTATTTTGACACAAAATCGGACTTTTTCTGAAATAACATACCAATTTTTTCCCATATTTCAATTTTACGACTCAAATTATGCCACACTGCCAAGTTTTGTAAAAAATCGTACGTGTAGTTTTTAAAAAATTAGCTCTCAAAATTTTAGCTCCTCAATGTTAATTGAATTTGGAAAATATTTATTAATATCTCTTTTTTATAAAACATTTTTGATTTTTCCTTTCACATTCCGAAATTTAAGTTCATTCCAAATAAAATTCCCCCATTTTTTTGTGTTTTAATTTTAAAATTTCTATTTTTAAATAATTTTTATAAATTTTTCAAAACATTTTTTGAAATATAACCTATAAAATTTTTACCATCTTCTTAAAGTAGGTGTATTTCTAAGCATACCTGCAAAAAATTAGACTTTTTTTGTTCAGAATTTTCTAAGATATACACGAATTTACTTATTTTCGCGTTTTGAAATTTGGCATCTTTTTTTTGAGCGATAAAAACGCCAAAAGTGGTTTATGGATTTTTGTTACAGTGAATTGCCACAGCTATTTTTAACTTTAAATTTCAAATAAAATTTTACGGAGAATTAATTATATGAAATTTTGTTCCTCAATGATGCGTAATAAATATTTATTAATACTATATGAAAAGCTATTTTTTAAAATTATAGATGATATTATTCACATTTTTAACTATTTTTTCAAGTTTCTCTCTTTCTTCTTTTTACTTCCTTGTACGAAGTAAAAAGGAAGTATTGTAATCGCGAAAAATTTCAGGTAGCATATTTCAACGAAAATATCCATTTTGACCGCTTTCGAATGCAATTTAACGATGTATTTGCGTGATATCTGTACGTAAGGACAGAAGAAAAGACTCTTTTCCTCCAAAAAATTATAAAACTGCTTTAAAATGAATTCTGAAGAGAATTTTTCGTGGCGTCTGTACGAACGTATGTACGTTCGTATCTCGCATAACTCAAAAACGAGTAGCCTCAGAACGTTGAAATTTTGTATATATTACTACTATAACATGTAGATGTGCACCGCGAATTTTGGTTGCAATCGGCCGCGCCAAACGTATATATATATTTATAATATATATTTATATATATATTGAATAAATACAAATTTAATTAATTCTTTGCGCCATTGCTGCAAGGAATGAAATTTAAATTTTGACAAACATGTATATACGTAAAAAAGCAAATTTAAAGTTAAAATAATGTGCAAACATATAAAAGAATTAATTTTCGAACTAATCTACAATATCATTTAAATTCAGATAGCATAAGTAAATCAAGTGCAAAACTAAAACATGAAAATAAATTCACCAATTTAGCAAATTAAAATTAATCTAACATTTTTTTTAAAAAATGCATAAGTGAATGACTGTTGAGCAGGCAGGAGACAGACTTATCAAGGGGAAGTTGCCTCCAAACCTAACTCTTCAATCATTCAATTCGTGTTTCGTCATTCATGCAAGCAAGGGTAAAAGTCAAAAAAAAAAAAAAAAAAAAAAAAAAAAAAAAAAAAAAAAAATAAACAAATAAATAAATAAATAAATAAATAAATAAATAAAAAATAAAATAATAATAATAATAATAATAATAATAATAATAATGATAAAAAAAATAGTGAAGAATGTCCAAAAAGAAATACCAAGTAAGTGGTACCTTGAGTAATTAGCAATAAAAGAAGTATAATAGTAATAAAGAAGTATAGTTAATAAATGAAGTATTTTGAGAAATAAGCAAAGTGAAAATTAGTATTAAATTAAACTTTTTTAAAAATTAAGTTTTCCAGAAAAATTAATTTAGAAACCAATGCATTTTAGAAAACCTTGTCTACAGAACCTCCCCAACACGAATATGCATATTAATCAAAAAGAAACTAAAAAGGAACTAGACAAATTAATATAAACCAATAAGAAACTAAAAAGAACTAATTCATAATTTATAAAAAAAAATATAATTACATATCTAGAAAATACTTAAATACTACATAAAATATACTTAAAAAATACTTAAAAGTAAGTAAATAGTAAGTTTTAATTCTAACTTACCTACCATATAAGCGTTAGGGTCTGCAAAAGTATTTCCCAAGTGATGTAAGTGTTCTGCAAATTATATAGATGACGCTAATGTAAGTAAAGTTGAGTGCCAAGTTGCAATCTTTAATATTAAAATATTTAAATAATATAAATCTAGAAAAAATCAAAGAATATCCTAAAAGTATGTAATTCAAGTTTTAATTTTAACTGACCAACTATTTATGGGTAGGGAGTTTAGTAGCTGAGCCAATCAAATGGTTATTGTGAATTAATCAATGTAAACTTGTTTGTAATGCTAAATGTGTGTTCTGTTGCAAAATTGTGTAAATAATGCAAATAACGTTAAGTGAAAAAATTATTTTTTTGTGAAAATTGCAAATTAAAAAGTAATAATTATAAAGTAATTAAGTAAATTTAAATGTTTAAAATTATAAAAAAGGTTTAAAGTAAAATTTAAATTTAAATTTTAATTAAAAAATTTAAAATGTCTTAAAAAATTTCCCCAAATTTTTTCAAGTAAAATTCAAATTTTGAAAAGAAATCCCTAAAAAAATTTTAATTTAAAGAAAGAAAAAGTAAGTTAAAAAAGAAAATTCCCAGAAATTTCCCAAAAATTCCTTAAAAAATGTTTATTAAAAGCTAAATTTAAAGAAAGAAAATATTGAAAGTTTTAATAATCTTGATTCCAACTGGTATATCAAAACTTTACTAAATACTGGCTAAAGTATGGAAAATTAGAAGAAGATTAAAATCTTCACTCAATTCGGGCTATAATTGAGACTTTTGAAAAGAGTTGGCCCTTTATTAGTAAAAGGAAAGAATCCAGTATTGATTAAATATACATATTTACAAATTTATTTACAATAAAAATTTAGAAGATAATTCCTTTACTCTTGTATATCCTCCATTACCCTCCAGCTAAGGTTTAAGGTAATGTTATCATACCATAAAGAGCTAAAAAATTATAAAGTAAAGTTAATGCCTGCCTTTTTAATATATAAATTAATAAATTTTGGTGGTACTTGGTTATCAACTTGAACATTAATTAGCTTTATTATTTCTTCCTTTAAATCCTCTATTTCAGTACATATATTTTTTATTCTGATTATTTGGCTATGAAATGTGTTTTCTATTACTTTTCTAGAGATATTAGAGTTCCAATTAATTAGCTTAATAGTATGAAAATGGAAATTCCTTCTTTTATCATATAATTTAATTTTGCTGTGTTTAATAATTAGCAGGTCTAGGTATTCAATAGTATCTTGATTCGTATCAGTTTTAAGTGTTAAACTATTTGGGTAAATTTTGAATTGTTCAAAAGCAGAATTATTATTGAAAGTTATAATATCATCGATGTATCTACATGTATGTGCAAATAGCTTTAATTCATTCTTATTTAAACTTAGTTGGAATTTAGATGCATAAGTAAAAAGAAATAGGTTACATATTTGTGTAGAACTGTTTCCTCCCATAGTAATTCCTCTCACTTGCTGAAAGATCTTATTATTGAATTTAATGGAGTTATTAAATAATGCACAATTCAGATAAGTATTCCATTTTTCAATACAAAGGATGTCAAGTATGTCAGGAAAAAGTTGTGGGAGTTGCATTAAACTAGTAAAAATTTCTTCTAATGGTAGAGAAGTATAAAGGTTTTCAAAGTCATAGCAGTTAATGTTCTTGATTTCTAAACTTTTAAATCTGCTGAGAACTGGAGCATTATTATAAATAATCCAACTATAGTTGTGTTGTTTGTTAACGAGTTGTTGGATTAAATTACAGATCTTTTTAAGTTTAATTGCAAATACGTAATCTATATTCTTTTTATAATTATTTGAACCATTAGCAATAAATATAAATTTGATTGGTGATTTATGAAATTTTGGGAAAGCATATAGATTAGCTACTCAACTTTACTTACATTAGCGCCATCTATATAATTTGCAGAACACACTTACATCACTTAGGAAATACTTTTGCAGACCCCAACGCTTATATGGTAGGTAAGTTAGAATTAAATACTATTTACTTGCTTTTAAGTATTTTTTAAGCATTTTTTATGTAGTATTTAAGTATTTTCTAGATATGTAATTATATTTTTAAGTATATATTTGTTTTTATAAATTATGAATGAGTTCTTTTTAGTTTCTTATTGGTTTATATTAATTTGTCTAGTTCCTCTTTCATTAATATGCATATTCGTGTCGGGGAGGTTCTGTAGACAAGGGTTTCTAAAATGCATTGGTTTCTAAATTAATTTTTCTGGAAAATTTAATTTTTTAAAAAGTTTAATTTAATACTACACTTTACTTTGCTTATTTCTCAAAATACTTCCTTATTGGTATTTTCCTTTAGACCTTTAATTTTTAATTGCTAATTACTCAAGGTACCACTTAGTTGGTATTTCTTTTTGGATATTCTTCACTACTTTTGGTTTTGACTTTTATCCTTTCTTGCATGAATGACGAAACACGAATTGAATGATTGAAGAGTTAGGTTTGGAGGCAACTTTCCCTTGATAAGTCTGTCTCCTGCCTGCTCAACAGTCATTCACTTATGCATTTTTAAAAAAAATTTAGATTAATTTTAATTTGCTAAATTGGTGGATTTATTTTCATGTTTTGGTTTTGCACTTGATTTACTTATTGTGGTGTTGTTGGTGTGACTGCCTAAATGTAACGATACTAATAGTATCAAATACAAATTAATTCCGCGTAAATAGTTAAACTAAAATTTAGTGGTTAGTACATTGCATGATCTTTAATAAGAATAAAATGACTTACCCAATAAGGCATGCATGAGTCAGTAGCTCTCTTTTAAATATACATTTATTAAATCACAAAACAAACTTTTCTTGATTAGCCTAGATTATATACGTTACAAAAAAAAAAAAAAAAAAAAACCATTCATGAACGCTTTTCAGCATGTCCTACTTGTTAGTCCTACGGGACTCTCACAGCGTTTATTTCTTACTGTATACTAAAATTTTCAATCCTAAAGCATCGATGACACACTACTTATCAGCTTCTTGCAAAAAGCTTAATAGGCGGTGCACTTATTCGCGAGAGAAGAGGGAACATTTCTTGTACAAATACTTGAATTTGACGCACATGGTCGTCACTTCGAAAAATCCATTTATCAGGATTATACACATTGAATCACAGCACAGGAACAATTTTAACTCGCAGCATAACCAGTAAAGTTTACCTGAGTTCTTATTCTCATTTATGCAGCTTTCTTCGTACAAGGACACGTTTTTTCCTCTATCTTATGCAAAGGAATATCAGCTCGATTACACGATGTTTTACAGAGAACGATAGCGAGAGCTGTGTGTGGCCCGAAGGCCCACACACTCGTTAATACGACGTCAGGCAGAAGAAGAGAAAGACAAACCAATCCTTCCATTTTTTATCCAATGCGATGCGCATATTCACAAAGCCAACAGACCATTTCTCTACGGTCTGCTCTCATTGGATGAAACATCTGCTTGACGGTCATATTTGGAATGGCGAGTTATCGCCTTGTAGGCGTGGTAATTAACGCCAAACAAACGGAAACAGCGTTTATTTCATTCGATATTCTTTTAGTTTATGAATGAAAGCTTAGAGGAATTGTGTGGAATATATTTTAAATAACCTACGTATCTTATTAATAGTTTATTTGTATTTGAATTTAAACTTTTAAAAGTACGTAATTCTTTTACAAAAAGAAGGTGTTTACATGGAGATAGCATATGCCATGGACCTTATAAGAAATAGACTAACCCAAACGGGTTTTCTCCCTCGTCTGAGGCGTTGCCGGCTGTCACCTTGATCACATAAGGAGGAGTAGGGACGACTTGCAGAAATTTAACATTGGTTGCCTATGGCAGCGTGTATAATTGTCGAGAAAAATCTGGTTGTAGCGCCTCATTTCACAAATTAGAATTTCTACATATTTTTATTTTTGAAACTGAGATTGATTTAAAAAATTTCGCATATTTGTCAAGCATAATTAACGTTCCAAATAATTATGAAGCTATTGCATGCTTTCAGGGCTGGATATTTTTTTAGCTTTTCCTATGCCGTAAGGAAATTTGTAACTTCTTCTTTTAGAAAATAATATTTTAAATCTGAACTAATAGAAAATTTCAAAGAAGCAATTTTCTCTTGCAATTTTTATGCTTTTTATTGGTGTAAATAAGTAAAAAATACTAAAATATTTAAAAACGAATTTTTGAAAGTTTTGTTTAAAATTCTAAATTGTGCTGCTTTTTTAAAATTATAGATGAGTATTATAGCACAATTTCTATAAAGGAATTTTATTTCAATTATATTTCATAATACATCATAGTGATAAACACCTTTGACTCCTTAAAACTTTTTATACAAATAATTCTAATATTAAAATTGTATTTAACCGTAATAATTAATTTTGCTTTTATTTTATAGTTATTATTTTTTTAATTTATTTTTAGTTTTGCATAAGATTTTTTTATTTACTGTTCATTTAATTTATTTGCCCAAAGCTGCGGTAGCCTAGAAAGGCTGTTAGTTTCGAAGCGGCATTTTGCGCTGTTTTGCTATAAATGTCCGTGTCTCCTTGCAAATTGTTGTTACCAAATATTATCGCCCTGTATTATATGTAAAGAAATTAAATAATGAAGAATCTACATAAATACATGTATGTTTCTCGCACTGTGACAAAAACGACGGTATCTAGAGCCATCAAATTTTTAATAATGTAATCCTCCACCCCAACATGGGCATCTGGACTGCCGAATTTCGAATTTCTTTCAATATATTTCATATTTTGTAAAACTTTAACGAATTCTTGATTGACAAACTCAACGAGTTCAGAGCGAGCACTGTACGGAAAATAACAGTTTTATCTCCAGAGCGGAAATTCTAAAGATATGCTGTTTTCAAATGTATGTGGTTTACGGGCGAAGAACATGATATTCAATAAATATAGGTAACACACAAAACTTTAAAAAAAGGTTGCCTTTGGGCATAATATAAAATCTGAGTGCTTCTAAATTTTATTTTATCTTTTTTTTTTTTCCTTCATTACGCTCAGAAAATTTTATGTTCCGAATTTTAAGAATTATTAAAATAACTAATCCACTTTAATGTTAATAATTTAATGATCATATAATCAAATAAATATGATCGTTTTGAATGTTATTATAGTTTGGAAAATCACTGCCTGAAAATGTTCATTAAATTAAAAAAAAAATATTCAGATCTTGTTTAATTTTACCTTATTTATTTCAAAGTATCACGTACTATCAATCTTATTTAATTTTACTTTATTTTTATGCAAAATTAAGTTCATAAATTTTGTGCTTTGAGTTTTTACCAAAGTAAAGATGTTTGTACAAGAATTACGCGTGAAAAAAAAATGCACGAAATGAGTAAAAAGTGCTTTAATGAGATATATTAAATTCTATTTGGAAAAAAACTGTGGCTTTCATAATCTCATCACTATACAACGTATCACATTTAATAGTTAAAAAGAGTTTTGTGATACAAACGCCATAGGTTTCAATGTTAAAGTAAACCAGATCGTCCCTACTCTTTCTTGCCGACATGTCGGTGACGCGCCCCCCGCCTACTGGGTTAGTCTATCTCTTATAAGGTCCATGGCATATGCACTTTTTCGTCATTTCTGTTAGAAAGAGTCTATTGTGTAAATTTCCATAGAGCAATTTATATAAATAAAGGAATATTAAAAAATAAACCAAATGAAAACATTCAGTAAACATTTAAGGGCGTCGGATGCCTATTCTTTTACCTAAATTATGAGTAAGTATAACTAAAATTATATTTTATTCAATTATGCGCTATTTCTATTGAAATGCTTTTCGGGATCTTGGATCGTAATCTTGCTACTGGTACCTACTACAAAGAGTACAAACCAGTAAACAAAAATAAGAAAAATTAACATTAACAAAAATAGAGAAAATAAAAAGCGTTTAATTTTTAACACCGCACCCGAAGGTGAAAAGACAAATAATGACAAAGTCATTCAATAAAGTTAAAATAAAAATAAATCCATGCAGAGCAGAGTTTACGTAAGCTACGAGCGGGGATAGAACCGGCAATCTAGAAGCCTGAGAATCTTTCCCACGCTCGTTACTGCTGAGCTGCGGTTTTTCCGGCGGGTTATGCACACCTTTTGTTACACGACGGTTAGATACAAATTGTAAAGGCGATGAACCAAAAGTCGCCAAGCACTAGATTCTGTAACTCTACGTTTTCTGTTTTAACCAATCGGAGAAAACAGCAGAAGAAACGGTCTGTAGGCTTTGTGAATAAGCATGCGACGCACGTGGCAGCGCGCGATAACGATTCAAGTATCGATGATGATATACTATTCACCGTGAGAAATCTGTGTTCTCACATTCCCTCCCCCCCGAAGAAAAAAAAAAGAGTCCCGTCACTGCACACATGACATCACTGTCCAAAACTGAACACAACTGAGCACTACCTCCATATTTTATATTCCTTGAAAATAACTGCACTCTATGCATTTCGGTTGCATTATCCACATATTTCACATTACTTGAGAAAACACAGCACTTTAAACATTTTGTGATACACATTTTTTACATTCCTAAATTAGTATTATTCTTTTACGTACTCATGCAGGTTTACTCTTACCTAAGATATCACTACAGATGTGATTCCATAAAACAAATTTTGACATATATAATTTATAACTCACATGTGATAAAATTCAATTTATCACCTACTAATGATATTGCATTATCAATTTGATGTTACTCCTCTTAACCATTGTTTACCTTTGTTTACATTATCTCATTCTTTACATTTTAGAATCACGTTCACTATTTAATTACTTAGCTACTTTTATCATTTGATCATATTCATTTCACATACCAATATGTCATGACATTGTTACAAGCTACATTTGCAATTAGATCCACTACTAAATAACATACCTTCAATTTTACTTTACCTTCAATTAAATCCCTTTCTCACATTTATGCTATCTAAATTTAAATGATATTGTAGATTAGTTCGAAAATTAATTCTTTTATATGTTTGCACATTATTTTAACTTTAATTTGCTTTTTCACGTGTATACATGTTTGTTAAAATATTTATATATATATCCACTCTGTCACCGGCTCAGTGATCTCAAATTCTTTACGCTTATATGTTTGTAAATTGTACATTTTTTGCTTTAAAAATGATTGAATTGTGTTGTTCTTATCTTCCGGTTAAGGTATTTATGCCTTTAGTTAGCCTGCATGTTATAGTTGTAGAATTATCAACAATTTTAAAGGTGTTTAAGTGCCGCTAAGCCTAATAATATTTTTAATGGCGGTCATTACTTGTTTATATTTGAAACAGCAAAGTAGTGAATTTGTTGCCAATCTAGAAAAACTTAGCTTCGTAACAACAAAGATAACGCCCTTACTTATTATTGCGATTTAAATCATGCTTAATGCTTTCTGGAATTTTTTCGAGGAAATAAATGTTTAAGATTTACTTCGTAATTTTTAATACACATATTTTGAGTTTTTATGTATTTTTGCCTTGTCGCCAAGTGTGAACTGAATTAATTGAATGAGAAATATTCAATCGTCTGTGAAAAACTGTTTCTTTTTGTTTTGTTTGCTTAATTTCTTTTATATGTCGTTCTAGCTTTATTATAGTATTTGAATAGAGCATGTGGCAACGATTAGATAATTCTTTAAATGATATAAATTTTGTGCATTCTGAGTTATAATATGAACGAAATATAATACTGTTAAGTGAACCTAGTGCCAGAGTGTCGCTATGGTAAACAAATAGAGTGAATTTTAAAGAATGCATTTATTCTATTGTGGTTTATGCGCTGTCGGCAAAGTAGGTTTAATTCAATCCAATAAGTTTAAACGAAATGCAAGAAAAAATGCGTATAATTTAATATTCCGTACAAGGAAGTCATGTGGTGTACACATCAGATTTTTTAAAAAAATATTTGTAAGAGTAAATTTTTATCTTCGGCGTTTTATCGTCTGCTACTTTACTTTAACTTCGTTTAAATCGAATTGTCCAAAACTGAGAACTTTCGTTTTATGTTTATTTGAATTTTATGAAAATATTTTATGACATTAACTGCATAATTTATTTATAAACAAGCTGTTGCTTATGAAGTGGTTGAAAGAGCGGCCGATACTATCATCCATATTTTTAAAGCACAGTATATTTTTATAGAAACATAAGATTTAGAATAATCATTTTTATAAAAGTCAAATTATGATATAAACATACACCCTCCAGAGACCGAATTAATGGAAGTTCAATGGTTATGTAGAAATGACCTGCAGGTACTTAATGGCTGGATAAGTCAGCAGATTCTGTGGACAAGTAAGAATAATTATATAAACGACAACCAGCATTCAGGATTCTATTAACAACGAGGGTACGATGTTTATTAAATGAATTTAAGAGGTTTTTAAACATAAAAAATCGACTCATTTTTTATCCTAAAATGTTTTTTTATGCGTAGCGTATTTTCATTATACCCTTAAAATTCTAATTTAGAATGTAATTGTCAAGAACTGAATTCTAATCATCAGTAATATAATAAGTAATTATTTCGGTTATTAATAAATCCTTCTTATAACGTAATTGCAGATATTTCAAAAAACTTTCTGTCTGAATGGAAATATTTTTCTCTCCAAATATTTCTAATTTTATATTAATCAAGATTGCAAACGATATTATTTATTTACACTTCAATTCTTACCGTCAGCTTTAGTAGAAGTTAAAAATCAATTATATTTAATTAAGGAATGACAATCTAAGTTTAGAAACAGCGTACCGTAACAGCAATTCAATTATTCTTTCATGTTACTCCCGATTGGCAAGCTACATGATTTTTAATGAGTATTCGGGTTTTGCTAGTAACTTCACTTGGAAATCGCGCTTAAACTAGGTTAGTTGGTTATTTGAACATAGAAAGAACATGGGAGCTATTTGGTTAAGGTGCTTTCATAGAGAAACTTTGTAAAGAGAACCTAGAAAACTACGAAAACCAACCATGCAAGCCTTGGGTTAGACTTTGAAACAAATAATTAGTATTTTAACAATCTTCAAATGCTAGGCAACTGGTGAGGCTCCAATTAAATCTCCAATTTAATATTTTATTTGTAAATATTTAAAATATTGTTGTATTCTTAGACACAAAAAGCAGAATTTAAGTTTTGCTAACTCGTTAGTAATTTACCAAGCCGTAACGCAAATGAATATTCAATTTCTTTTGCAATAATTGTATTCACTTAATATTCTTGGAATATGAGCTAAAGAAGGAATGTTCTCGAAAGATTAAAGAAGTGTTTAAATCCAGTGATATTAGGTTTGTCTTACAAGTTCAGGATCAAAACGATTCTGCAATTGCCCGAGTAGTTGACTTGTAAATGGCTGTGAATTAAGCAGATGACTTTTAATCTTACCTTATTCAGTCAGAAAACGTATTCCAAATGTTTTGTATTGCATGGCAATACATCTCTTCATTATTCAATAACCAACCGGAGAACCACTTGTGTTCCGAAAATAAGTATGTGTACTCGATAGTCCTGCATGTTCTTCAAATTTGTCTTGTGATTATTTTTCTTCCCCAAAAACTAAAGTTTCTCTCAAAGGAAAGTTTTTGACATTGAAGCGACAAAAGGAGTATGACATCTACTTTTAGAGGCATGTCAAAAACAGATCTCTACAAAACTTCTCTTCCATTACATGTTGTGCATTCAGACAAAAAGTTGCATCAGCGTAAATTCTATAATCTATTTTTATTACACTCTGATTACTTTATTAACATACAGTGAATATATTTTAAGCCTTTTATTTCAGCTTCAGTAATTCGGAATTTTTGACGGAATTGTTGTCGGAACCAGGACTTAGAAAATAAGTCAAATTGAATATTTCGATAATTCACTAAATTCAAGGTCGAAGTTTCAATATTTTATTTTCGGAGGGAGGGGAAATTTTTTCAGTTTTGGTCCATTACCCTAAGTATATTTGCTTCGATTCTTTATTTTATCCATAAAAGCGAAAATCTTACCATGGTAATACATATAACGCATAGCTTCAAATTAAAATTTAATAATATCTGTATATTTATATGATGATGATGATAATTAAAGATCCACTTTGAAATGGTCATAAAAAGAAAACTACTGGATCAAATGTTATCAAACTTGGTAACCGTGTAAAAGAAGTCATGGAAATTTATTTTCCGCGGAAAAAAAAAAAAAAAAAAGTTCGAAACCTCACCACTGGGAGGCAAATGGCGCTGTATGCAATATTGCTACACGAAATATAAGTCGGAATCTAACTTAACCTTATTTTACACGGGTTTAATATGTTGTATACCCTTAAGAAACTTCGAAGTAAGCAAATTATCATTTATAGGCGTTAAATTCGACAAAAGTCGAGTGCGCATCCGTGTAAGGGAGAAATTCGTCCATGAAAACCACGAATTAGCGATTAAAAAATGTGAGATCGCAAATCACTCGCACAAGTGCGTTCAGTCTGGAAATCGTTTTCTTACAGATCGTTAATTTATAATTTTTGAAGCCTGAATTCGGCCCTAAAACATGAAGATACTGATTCAAAACGCTTTTAATCGATTTGGGCCAAAGAAATCCCTCATGTTATCTACCTAGTTCCATAGCATTCTCCTACTGCATTCGATTATATAGCACATAGCAGTCATTCCACACCAAACACCGTTTGGTGTGGAATGACAGCTAGTCATAACTGAACTATTTTTCTCTGAAGAGCAGTCGACAGCTGGACCACTGTGATTGCAGCTCGCTTAGAGTCAATGTTAAAATGTTTTGTGATACATGAACTGCAGTAACGTGGCATTTTAGATACTACGATTTTTATGCAGGGTTGGGTCCCAACTCACATGTGTCGCACAGTTACTTAGGCAACATTTCACGAATGAAACGTCTTATAGGCCGACACTTCCCACCAGACCTCAACCTCTGTTACTTTTGGCTATGGTTTTTTTATCTCAAAAGCACTGTTTATGGTGATAATCTAAACAATTTGGCAGAAATACAAAATGTGATACACCGACATGTCCGTAAAATTCCTCCTGATATGCTAAGAGCTGCTGTTGAGAATGCAGTAACAGGATTTAACTTGCTTTCGGAAAATGTTGTACGCTACATTAAACATGTTTTTTAACACGTTTCGGAAACGATTAAACACTTTTTAAACCGATGTTTTCATGTCTTATTTAATTTAACAATGTTGCATACAGCGCCATTTTTCTCCTGGTTTTGAGTTTTTGAACTCTTTTTTTTTCCCGCGGAAAATAAATTCCCATAACCTCCTTTACACGATTCCCAAGTTTGATAACATTTGGTCCGGTAGTTTTCCTTTTATGACCATTTCAAAGTGGAACTTTAATTATAACCACCATGTAAATTAAACTTTAAAAGTGTGACAGTTTGGTTCATGTCCCAGCTTTAAAAAATATATACATAAATATAAATTTTTATATTAATCCTCTTAGAAAGAATGTTTTAAGAAGTTAATTTTTCTCTCGCGTTACAGATTGTATAAAAAAAAACATGATATTTAATATGATTTGGATTGTTTCAGCCGATATAAGAATCGGGTCACTCGGTGGTACAGAATAAAGACTGCTGGACAGTTTTATTTCTTTTTACAGTCATTCAGCAAAAAATCTTTTAATAAAAATATTTATCCTTTGGACTTCGCTTTAAACTTTATTTATAGTTAAAATGACTAGAAAATGAAAAGCTGTCTTCACCTGAAACGCAATTCATGTAATTGATATTTTAAGAAAATTGTCAAGAATGCAAAATTTATGGAAGTCTAGCAATCGAAAAATCTTAATTTTCTTGTCTGAGCACTGAAAATAGCTGTAGAAGGAAAGAAGAAATTTAGGGAGAAAAGTAAGCAACAATTTGCAAGGAAATTTGGCTGTCAGACATACCAAGATGTTTCAAAAAGTTGGACGCTTTTGAATATACTTTCAGGATACTTCAAAGAATTTAGGTGTTCAAAGAGAAAACACTTGAACGTGTACACCAGAAAATACCATCAATTGAGCTTGTGGGGGGGGGGGCTAACAGAAAAGACAAAACGATATCATTGCAGATTAAAGTGAAGAGCAAATGGTTTTAGACTATAAGGTTGTATAAATTTAATTTACGTTATAGAACATCAATCGTATCATAAACGGAGAATCCCGTGATTTCTCAGTCGAATTATTTGAAGATTCAGGAGTTTATCCAGTGATGTATGTGAATGTCACCTAAAGACGTTTTTTTTTTCCCCTCCTGATGAAACAGCGGCCGAGCGGTAAAGTCGCTAAAAACTGGTATTTTCGGTCCGAGTTTCGAATCCGTCGAACGGGCTGGCTGCATCGACGTTTCCTTAGCTTTCCCCATGTGTAAAGTATATAGGAGCCAGTTTCCCTTAGAATGTCCTCCACGAAGGCATCCTTCGCGTTAGGCAGATAGCCCTAGTGTGCTTTGTCATAATTAAATAAACTCAAACCTCTTGATGAAACCTGTCTTTCCTTTCATATCATACCTTCAAAATGCTTAGCCTCTAAAGAAGGATAAAGGCTCTGACCAAATACTGATGAAATGGATTGAATTGGATTACTAAGTTACGGCAAAGCAGGGCTATCTGCCTAAAAGGAAGGATGCTTTCGTGAAGAACTTTCTAAGGGAAATACATGAGAAAATCCACGAAAACGCCCATGCAACCAGCCCGTTTACCGGTATTCGGAACCCAGAGTGAACTACCAGTGTTCAGCGACTTTACCGTTCGGCGGTTTGTGGGCCTTTATGAAATGGAAGGCAATACTTATATATACAATGATTGTCAGAAATACCAAGATGTTTCGAAAAGTTGGATGCTTTTAATATACTTTCAGAATGCATGAAGAAAAAGAGAAGAAAAAGTAAAATTTAGTATTTGTATTTTTTTTAATTTTAAACTTTTTAATCTTATGATATTTGATTCTTGCGATTTCAAAAATAACATATTTGACTGAAATATGAATAACATTTTCAGAAACCAAATGTAGGATAAAATTGTGTAGAGCAATGGGCACAATGATAAAACTGTTTAAAGCAGTGCATGCAAGTCATCTTAAGTTAAAATGTCGGTTATACATCCCTCTTATTTATATATATATACAGTCAAAAGTCGTTAATTCGGACACCCAAAATCCGGACCTCAAAGCTACAAATTTTCTGCGCATGCGCGTAAGACCTTTACGGCTGCGAATATGCGTGTGCGCATGCGCATAATACGTTTACGCATGCGCTTTTAATGTATAATAGACGGTATAAGCTAAGCTAAAATTATCTAATTCAGTTAATGTTGCAGATTGCGTTGTTCTTACTCTTCGAATTGGATCCGGCTTATTATTTTTTGCAGACTTATGGTGATTTCCTGTTATGTTTTTACCACCAATCCTCGAATTCCATATCACAGATTATGTTCTTACTGCATTAATATAATATTAACAAGACATAGTGCACAATAAAAATTAAGCTTTATTTAGGAACTTCGCGCACACTGCCCGACAGCCTGCCTGTTTCGCTCTGCTCGCTACTCGTAAGAAACTTCTCCTCTAGGGTTGCCACACTTATCGGAGGGCGCAAGGCGCGCTCCTTATCGCCATCACCACAGAGTTTCCCCCCAGTTCCTTTAATGGCTATTCAAAGGAACGACATAGGTTATGAAATTATCTCAGAGTATCCGTGTTGTCGGGTATTTTTTTTATGATTACAAAATTAGAATATAAAATTAGAAAAGATCAAAATGCAATTCAATATATAACAAGGTATTGACACATATAATAAACATGAAATAACAAGAAATATGTTAAGATATGAATTTTAAAAAAGTGTTTTAAATTGTTATGTAAGAAGCAAGTTTCTTAGGGAAGTGAACATGTCTTCCCGACCTGGTGACAGTTTGTGTCTTAGAGAGTTCGTTTGCAGATTTATTCTGCTGAACTGTCTTTAAGTCTTTATTTGTTTTTAGTTCAGGCAAATTAGAGTCCGAAAGCAAATAGGCTGGTTTCACACGGTCTATAGACACAGTAGATTTCAGACCGTTAATATCAATTGTGAAAGTTTTGTCCGTTCTAGAAAGAACTTTATGTGGACCTGTATATGGTTGGCACAGAGGTGGCTTTACTCGATCGACACGTAAGTATACATGCGTACACGACTTTAAGGTAGCACTTACGTAACATTTTTCTTGGCAATGTGCAGATGTTGCTATTGGATTCAACTGTTGCATTCTATGCCGAAGATTCGTGATAAATTGTGTGTCATACGGAGATATCTTAGATGACGTTATCATATCACTAGGCAGCTTGAGAGTTGTGCCGTACACCAGGTCAGCACAAGATGACTGTAGATCTTCCTTTACGGCTGTCCGAATACCAAGCATAACAACTGGTAGTGTTTCAGTCCAGTTATTGGTCTCGTGAGCCTTGAGAGAAGATTTTAAATGTCGATGAAATCGTTCAACAATGCCGTTTGACATTGGATGATAGGCTGTTGTTGTGATTCTGTTCGTACCCAAAATGCGCGTGAATTCTGCAAAAAGTGCGGATCTCATTTGAGAACCTTGGTCTGTTGTTATGATCGATGGGCATCCAAAACGAGATATCCAACAGTTGAAGATGGCTCTGCAAATGGTTTCCGTTTTCATATCCGGGATGGGAATGGCTTCAGGCCATTTGGAGAATCTATCTATTAGAGTCAAAAGGTACACGTTGCCTTCTGATGGAGGTAACGGTCCGACGATATCCATATGGATTTCTGAAAAACGTGCATCAGGAAGAGAGAATGTGCCCAGTGGTGCTTTAGTATGCCTAGTAATTTTCGATTTTTGGCAAGATTCACAGGATTTCACCCAATTTTTGATATGACGTTTCATATCGGGCCATACATAACGAGAACAAATAAGCTTCGTAGTAGCTGCAATTCCTGGATGTGACAGATTATGCAGATGATTAAAGATGAGTCTACGAAAGGAATTCGGAACAAATGGACGAGGAATGTCTGTTGATATGTCACACAGAATATTACCATCAGAATATTGGCACGGTTTAAATTCCAGTTTCAAAGATGATGTGTTGTTTTTGAGAAGGTCTTGTACCTCCGGATCATGCCGTTGAGCTTCCGAAAATTTTTTAAAATCCAAAAATGGAGATTTTGTTATGGAATCAATTTCGATTCTTGAAAGAGCGTCAGCAACGACGTTTTTTGAACCTTGCACATGCCTAATATCAGTAGAGTACTGAGAAATAAAATCTAAATGGCGCAATTGTCGAGGTGAACATTTATGAGGGTTCTGTTTAAAAGCGTATATTAACGGTTTTTGATCCGTATAAATTATAAAATTTCTGCCCTCTAACATGTGTCGGAATTTCTTAATTGCAGAATAAATAGAAAATAATTCCCTATCGTACGCGGACCATTTCTGTTGACTTTTACTGAGTTTCATAGAGAAAAATGCTATAGGTTCCCATGTTTGTTGAGACAACTGCATAAGTGTGCCGCCTATTGCGACGTCTGAGGCATCTACCCAGATGCTTAGCTGGGCTCCGGGAATAGGGTGTCTCAAAAGGGTAGCCTGAGCAATGGCATTTTTGGCAGCAATAAAGGCTTGTTCAGCATTCTCGTTCCAATTTAATTGTGGGGATGAATCCTAAACACGAGAACGAGATTTCTTTTTATTCATATAGCCTTCTAACAATTTTATTAAAGGAGAAAGAATATGTGCTGCTTTAGGTATGAAACATCTATAAAAGTTAAACATGCCTAGAAATCGGCGAAGCTGAGTGAGAGTGGTAGGTTGAGGAAATTCTAAAATACATTTGACTTTGTCAGGAAGAGGTTCAATTCCGTTTTCACTAAGGTGAAAACCTAAGAAATCAATAGATGTTTGACCAAAGGTGCATTTTGAAACATTTATGCAAAGTCCATATTCCTGAAGTTTGGAAAATAAAGCTTTCAAATGCCTGCAATGTTCCTCAGAATCTTTAGAGGCTATGAGCAAGTCATCGACGAAAGCGTAAACACCTTCTAAATCCCGCGTGACTTCATCTATAAAACGTTGAAAAGTCGCGGATGCATTGCATACGGGTACTTTCGAATAAACCGAATGGTGTGCATATGGCGGTTTTGTGGATGTCGGCTGGGTTAATTGGTATTTGATGGTATGCCTTAATCAGGTCGACATGACTAAAAATTTTAGTACCGTGCAATGCAGCAGTAAAATCGGCTAAGCATGGAATAGGGTATTTGTCTTTTATCGTTTGAGCGTTCAATGCTCGATAATCTCCTACAGGTCTCCATTCCAGACTTCCCTTTTTTGGAACCATGTGAAGTGGGGATGCATAATTTGCTGCTCGAAGGTCTCAAATGCCCCAATTGCATCATAGTTTGAAATTCTTGTTTTGCTATTTTTAAGCGATCTGGAGCTAACCGACGAGGTTTTGCAACCACAGGTGGACCTTTAGTTATGATATAATGAACGGTGTTATGTTTAACAGGTTGGTTAGGATCTGGTAATCTAGTAACTGAAGGAAATTCTTTTAAAATTTTGTGATATGGTGTATCACTAAATACAGTTTTTACTGAATAAATGCTTGCATTTTTCACGCAACCGACGGTTTTAAAATGCGTTTTTAAATCTTTGAGACATTTGTTTCTGAGATCAGGCACCAATTCAAAGAAATGGAGAAAATCTGCTCCAAGAATGGGTGTACTAACATTTGCTATAAGAAAAGTCCATGTAAACTGTCGTCTTAATTTGAAATCCAAAGAAAGTGTTTTTTGACCATAAACATGAATAGTAGAAGAATTAGCAGCGAAAAGTGTTTGTTGGGACGAATTCCGTTTTTGAGAATTATTTGCTGGAAGTAAGGACACGTCAGAGCCGGTATCGACCAAGAATGAAAGGTTTGTTCTACGGTCACGAACGAACAGGCGACGTGAAACTTGAGGCAAAGAATAAGTCGCCTCTATTCTTTGCTGGTTTCGTTTCCCTGCCATGAACAAGGTTTTGTACATTTGTCATCTCTACACTTTTTCCCAAAACGTCTATGATACCAGCAAACAGAATAATCTCTCCTTTTGGAATTGCTTCTCTCCTTATTGCGATCTCCGCGATTTGGCGAGCGACCACGAGAAAGAGAAATGCGATCAATACGTTTGTTTAATTTTTCTATTTGTTTAAATAATTTATCCTCAAGAGACTGATCGACTGTGCGAGAAACGGCACAAGTCCCTGGGGTTGGATTTACTTCTAAAATTCTGTCGGCAATTTCTGCAGCTTTATCTACAGTTAAATTGGAAACCGCTGCCAAAATAGACTGAACAGTCGAAGGCAAACGTTGAAGGAATAATTCTAACATTAAGTTATCAGGAACATTTAAAGATTCTGCTCGACGTTTCATATTTCTAAGCAAATCGGAAGGTTTTCGAGAACCTAATTCTTCTCCAGATAATAATTGGCGAATTTCTTGCTGAGAAGATTCTCCTGAACGATTTATTAACTCAGTTTTAAGCTTTGCATATGGATCAATAGGGTCTGGTTTCATAAGTAAATCCCGTACTAGTGATGCGATATCTGGAGGAAGATGAGAAACTACATAATTATATTTAGTAATACGGCATGAACATCAGACATTGTGCAAGGTTTTTAAGCCAAAATAAAAGCAAAAATTTAACTAAAGAAAATGAAATTAAATGATAAGTAGAAAACAGAATTATAAAATGATCTATAATTAGTACTCATCTGTGATCCGGAGGACGAAAATCGATGTAATCCATTACTTCTGGTTTGGAGATCTTGAGTGATGGCTTGTAGTCAAAACCGAAAGTGCTTGAGAACTGTTCATACGATTTAACACAGTCCGGGTTACCATTATAGTGATTTCCTGTTATGTTTTTACCACCAATCCTCGAATTCCATATCACAGATTATGTTCTTACTGCATTAATATAATATTAACAAGACATAGTGCACAATAAAAATTAAGCTTTATTTAGGAACTTCGCGCACACTGCCCGACAGCCTGCCTGTTTCGCTCTGCTCGCTACTCGTAAGAAACTTCTCCTCTAGGGTTGCCACACTTATCGGAGGGCGCAAGGCGCGCTCCTTATCGCCATCACCACAGACTGTTAGAGCAATTTTATAAAAGTAAGCTTGAACTTTCGATTATGTCAAATAGAATTTCCGATATATATTTACTAATATGTAAAGGATCTACAAAGCGAAAGTATGTTTCGAAGTCCATTAAACAAAAAAGTGGAATTGCTGCAAAAAATGGATAAAGGCATATCCTTCGTTTATCTAACCATTCCGAAATCTGTTTATCAATTTCACGCTGCTCTGCGGCGAGGGCGGGGGGAAACGCCGCGGCCCGCAATGAATTGGAAGTTGATCTGTCAGCACTATCCTTATCTTCAGGGCAGATGTTTTTATTTTATTTGGCTTATAATTCCTTACTAAATGTAGTATTTCATCTCGATGTACTCCGTCTTTGATATGATTTAAATCAAATTCCTCGTCATTATAATTCGCTTCCGATAGTGAAGAAAGTGACACAGAGGTTATTGAAAACGAAAAAATTTCGTTTGACAAATTATAGCAACTTAAACAACTTACATTGAAAGAAATGTTTAATAAAGTAAACAAATAAATATTAAGCTTTTCTTTTTGAAATTTTGATACCCTTTAGATCATAATTGTTCTTTATTTCATAAATTACGGTTTCATATTTTTAATTTTATAATTTCTGCATGCTATCTTAACAAATTTAAACTGATGATCTATAATCCCGAAAAATCGATAATCTGGAATCGTCGAAGTCCCGGCGAGTCCGGATTAACGACTTTTGACTGTATATCTTTTCTGCACGGAACATTGAAAGGCATGTTAACTGTGCTTTACTGTATTTTCTCTTTTAATATATGCAGTTTTCAAACGCTTCGTAGTCTCGACACAGCAATTATAGGACTTGAACAGCCGAACTTTGTAACTGAAGAAGAAATTATGTCTGTTTATAGAATTAAAGAGAAAGTATTATCACATAAAACGAAGCAACTTAAACAACTTTCATTGAAAGAAATGTTTAATAAAGTAAACAAATAAATATTAAGCTTTTCTTTTTGAAATTTTGATACCCTTTAGATCATAATTGTTCTTTATTTCATAAATTACGGTTTCATATTTCTAATTTTATAATTTCTGCATGCTATCTTAACAAATTTAAACTGATGATCTATAATCCCGAAAAATCGATAATCTGGAATCGTCGAAGTCCCGGCGAGTCCGGATTAACGACTTTTGACTGTATATCTTTTCTGAACGGAACATTGAAAGGCGTGTTAACTGTGCTTTACTGTATTTTCTCTTTTAATATATGCAGTTTTCAAACGCTTCGTAGTCTCGATACAGCAATTATAGGACTTGAACAGCCGAACTTTGTAACTGAAGAAGAAATTATGTCTGTTTATAGAATTAAAGAGAAAGTATTATCACATAAAACGAAGCAACTTAAACAACTTTCATTGAAAGAAATGTTTAATAAAGTAAACAAATAAATATTAAGCTTTTCTTTTTGAAATTTTGATACCCTTTAGATCATAATTGTTCTTTATTTCATAAATTACGGTTTCATATTTCTAATTTTATAATTTCTGCATGCTATCTTAACAAATTTAAACTGATGATCTATAATCCCGAAAAATCGATAATCTGGAATCGTCGAAGTCCCGGCGAGTCCGGATTAACGACTTTTGACTGTATATCTTTTCTGAACGGAACATTGAAAGGCGTGTTAACTGTGCTTTACTGTGTTTTCTCTTTTAATATATGCAGTTTTCAAATGCTTCGTAGTCTGGGTTACAAAGTATTCTTCCGAAAGAAACACAATTCAAATAAATAAAATCAAATTAAAATTAAAATTAATAAATATATTTAAAATGCTCAGTTCGAACGAATAAATAGAAAATATTAAAATAATTATCTGAAGAGACAATGCAGCACTAACAATTAAAATAAAAGTCTAAAAATTTAAAAATTACCTAAAATAGTAACTGTGACTAAAAATATACTATAAAGAAAACTATTTGAAAAAAAAAATAAATAAATAATTAAAATAAACGATGCACCTTTGATTTAAACTACGCAGTTCGAATGAGTAAATAGAAATTTTTAAAACAGTTATTCGAAAGAAACCATGCAACTTGAACAATTAAAATGAAATTCAAAAAAGAAAAAATTGCTTAAAATTAATAACAATTACCATTAAAATTATAATATAAAGAACATTATTTGAAAGAAGGAACGATTGAGTCTTTTTTTCTTCTCACGCACTATGTAAAAATGGAAATGAAAATAGATTGCCACATATTAAGAAGTTCGCCAAGTGAACTAATTTTGGCGCAAACTGAATAAAATACGCCCACATAAATTCTTGAATTTCTCCGTAAATTTCGCACCGAATTTTACAAAATTTAATATTTAGGCATAATTTGAGTCGTGGAATCGAAATATGGAAAAAATGTGGTATGTTATTTCAGAAAAAGTCCGATTTCGTGTCAAAATAACTATGTTAGAGTAGATCTATATATAAATCTAATATATATCCTGAGTCGCTCTTTCGAAACATGAAGAACGCAATTTGAATTTCCTCAATTTTCCCAGTGAAACGGGAGATATAGAACTGCCCCCCTCTTTTTTTTGAGCAGTGTACATAGTTGCCAGTTTGTTACATTTTTCATCATCGATCATATTATTTTCTAAACTAGAAAACTATTGTTATATGCAGGTAATGCAGGGTGCTGCTGTAATATCGGTTATCGGCCGATGACACTTTGGGTTTTGGATAGATAGCTGGATATTTCGCGGACCGACGGTTGAGAAACACTGGTTTACAAGACTACACCTATACGAGTATTTACAATAAAGACACAAATTAAGGTTAATAATGAAGTATACAATTAAAACTCTTGGATCTTTATGTAATCTTAAACAAAATTTGACAAAAAACGCAAAGCGTTCCAAAAAGATTACTTGCAATATATGAGAAGCAGGCAGTTTATAGAATATCTGGGTAGTAGGTAGGATACTTGGCGTTTGGGAGCAAAATATGAAATAAAAGGTTTATTTAAAAAATGTTATACATATTTTTCAGAGGATTATATATAATGTTTAGCATAGAAAAATAAATGCTATTATAGCAAAGTACTAAAAGACAGTCTTGAAAAGGTTTTCAATGAAAACAAGTGCATTCTGAGCAATGATTAATACTATTTAGACAAAATAATAAAAGAAGGTCATGAAAAGACTTTTATTGAAATGAAGTTAATCAAAGTTAAAGAAAAAAGTAAATAATCTGAAAGCTTTCAGATTTTATATTACGCTCAAAGAGGCTTTTTTTAACTTTTTGTGTGTTACCTTTATTCATTAAATAACATTTTCGTCGCCCATAAACCATAAAATTCAATTAAATAGCAATATCATAAAATATTTTAAAACAGCATATATTTAGAATTTCTGATACAGAGTCTCGCGCGCTGGAGATAATTTTTTTTCTCCGTGCAATGTTGCCATTGCTCGCTTTGAAATCGTTGAGTTTGTTAATCAAAAATTCATTAAAATTTTACAAAATATGAAATAGATAATACGCCTATATTCGAGTGGTGGACTACGTTATTCAAAATCTGATGTCTTCCAGGTATCGTTGTTTTTTCACAATGCGAGAAACATACTTACATTCATGCAGATTCTTCATTACTTAATTTCTTTAAATAAAATCCAGGGAAGTGAACCGCCGTTATTGTGGACGACGCAAAATGCCAAAACGAAATTAATAGCCCTTCTCGGCAAATTGCCTCTTTGGGCTAATAAACACGAGAAAACAATATAAAATAAAATATGAATCTATTTTAAAAATTAGACAAAAAATGAACTTTATTTTGGCATAGGTTTTGTCAAAATCTATCGATATCGAGGACGATCCAGTGGCATAGCTGGGGGAAGGACATCTGTCTCCCGCCCGCATATAAGCATTCTGTACCGCGCCACGCACATGGTGAAAAAAATCCCTCCTCATGATTGGATTTGGCTTCCGATGACATTATTTCTTCTACGCTTAGGAATGCCTTGACTTTGCTTGGGCTCGAGGGTACCTACCGTTTGTTTATATTTTGATAGCAGTACCGAAAAGATTATTACGTGCGTTGTATTTTTGTTGCTATGAGATTACACTTTTTATATAGTGTGGTGATCTAAATATATATAAAAAAAATGTAGCAATTCCCCCCCTAGAGTAAAAAAGTATTATTTCTTTATGTGCTAGCTCCGTAAATGTGTATTAATTGCACAGATTTTTAATAAATGTATTCTTAGTTTAAAATCCCCCATATTTAAGGTGTTATGATTATTAATACATTATTTCATGTTCACTATATACCCTTCTCTGCAGATGCAATCTCCAAAACATGAGACAAGTCAGTTTTCACAAATAGCAAAAACGATATTGGGAGCTAACATAGTACACAGCAAATTCACAATATTTATAATGTCTGAAAAAATTAAATTTATTTTTGAATTTAGACTAATATAGTAGATTTGGAACAGAGAAATAGAGATACGTATTTTAAATTGAATAATATTATTTTATGAATATTGCCCATATTTTAATGTGTAACGTCTTCTATACCTTTACATAAAAATAATGTTAGTCAGAGAAGGAAGTTTCTTTTTTTTATACACGTGTATTTAATTCAGGGACAATACTGAACGCACATTTTTCTTTGATTTAATATAGAATGCTAGAAATGTGAAAGCCGTGGACATTAACATGGTAACAACATAACATTTGCAAAGGAATTATTTTCTGCAATATGAAAGGAACAGAATGCAACAAAATTGCAATAATAATAAAATACTTACTAGCGCAGAATGCATTTATAGTTGGATCGAGATCATCGTGTTCTGGTTTTGCTCTAAATTCATGAACTCGCCTATTTATAAAATCTAAGCCCTTAATATTGCTTCTGATTTTAACAGCACCTTTGAAAGTTTTTATAATTTTATTATTCCATGAAACAGAAGGAAACAAACGATAATTTTCCCGCTTCCGCGCCACTTATGCGCGTCATTCAACGAAAACAAAACACTAAGAATCCCGCCTAAATGTCATTATGCCAATAGAAAAATCAAGGATCAAGGATCAAGGAAGTGCAATTTACGGAGTTCATAGGCAATTACGCCTTTACCTCCACATCTTCAAAGGAATTTAGATCATCAAAAAGACGGGTTTGTCTAATAGGGTAAAAATTTTGAGAAGCCGAATGATTTGGAATAAGTGCCTTCTCACTGAGACAGGCAAAAAACTCAGAAGGTCTTAATTTTGTGCCGAAAAAGGGCCAGAAATAATTTAGATAGGGGCAGTCATTAAAAAAGTTTCACTAGATAAATAAAAGGTGAAGTTTCCTTGAACCTTGATAATCGTGTTTTGCATACGTCAGAAGCGAAGAATACGCAGGGGAGAGCAATCGTTTCCGATGCGCTTTCTCATGGAGGTAGGAAAGGACCTCATGGAGGACTTCCTACCTCCATGCGCTTTCTTCAGGGGTAGGAGGGAGGGGGAACCTGGTTACAGGTCGAAAAAGTAGTTCTGCCAGTGATCAGCTGGGAGGGAGAAGTTTCATTTTTGACCGCTATTCAATGCGGTATTTAAAGGCCGAAAATGACGTTGTTAAACGCCTGAGAAAGTTCCTTTTTAAAGGAAGGAAAGAGCTGTATTTAAAAATCTTTTTGAGTTTAAGGCATTTCAAAAGTTAAAATAATTTAATTCCGCCCTTTTAGGCTGTGATGTTTCTTATTAAAGAAACGTTAAAGTGGGTTCCTCAGGTTAATGCTGTGTGCATTAAAGAACTTTATAGGCGGGGGGGATTAAGGAACGAGAGGTAGTTATTCACATGGCCGTCAGTGCGCTCATACCTAGCCCGTTTAAATGGGAGAGCTGAATATTCCGGGTTAAGAACCGCTCGGGGTCTTTTCCGGGAAGAAGCAACAGCAGGATCATATATGGGTAGCATATGAAGCACAGGATTAGCAACATGTTGAATATTCTTGAAAAATTTTTTCCGAAAGTCGCTGTATAAAGCGATTAATGGGCATAATTTTGAGGTCATTATGAATCTCTTTGTTCCGTACGAACCACACGGAGCTTTTAATATTTGCCGAAGCAATTTGGATTGAAAAATTTGAACATGTTTTCTGTTAGTCAGTGCAGATGGGCCCCAGATGAGACACGCATATGTAAGAACAGGCCTTATCATAGATTTGTAGAGCAGGATTTTGTTATCAAGTGACAAGTCGCTATTTGTAGCGAAAAAGGAGCGTAAGGTGGTTTTGACAGCTGTTGCACTCGCTATGATTCTGCGAATGTGAGGCTGCCAAGTTAATTTTGAATCTAGTAAAACACCTAGATATTTATAAGAAGAAACCCAGGGAATGGGTTCACCGAAGAGCATTAAATTAGGTAAACTAGGGATATTTCTTCGGATGAACATAGTGGCGGCACATTTTGCGACATTAATTTTGATTTTATACAGACCGAGCCAGAGTTCTAAGGGCCAAAAGGTAACTCTGCAATTGGGAGATTACCTGGAGGGTGTTGGAATGTTGTGAAATGATGGCTGTATCGTCTGCGTATAATGCAAGATCGATATTTGGGGCCTTAGGAATATCATTTACATAAAGGTTAAAGATTGAAGGTCCAAGGAGACTACCTTGAGCTACGCCGGCATTGATTGGGCGGGGAGAGGAGAATTCGTGGTTAACTCGCACGCGGAAACTGCGTCCAGTCAAATACGAGTTAATAATTTTAATGAGATGAGCCGAAAAACCAAGCCGCATGAACTTGTAAATAATTCCGTCATGCCAAGTCCTGCCAAAGGCTTTGGCAACGTCTAAATAGACAATACCAGTTTTCTCTCGCTTACGAAAGCCTTCATGAATGAATTCCACTACACGTAGTAACTGGTGTACTGTGGAGTGTTTAGGTCGGAAGCCGAATTGTTCCGGGATTAATAAATTTTGATCCCGACAGAATTCATTCAGGCGATTAAGTAAGACAAACTCATAGATCTTTGAGAGAGAGGATAACAGACTTATAGGTCTGTAATTGACGGGGAAGTTTAAATTTTGTCCCGGTTTTGGAATGGGGACGACTGCTGCAATTTTCCAACAGTCAGGGAAATAGCTTCTCATGAGCATTAAATTTATAAGTACCGTGATCCAGACGATAAACATTGGAGGGAAGTTTTTGATCATGCGATTCGAAATAGAATCTATGCCAGGAGCCTTATTAGGTTTCAATTTGTCAATGAAAACCATAACTTCAGTAGGGTCCGTAGGTCGGAGTTCAGTTGAGATGGGTTGTGTTAAAAAAATCTTTAACCCGTGCTTGTATGCGCCCCTGTGTAACCGGGCGGTTACAGTAGGAGTCGTGACTTGGTGTGAATTGAGTTGCAAGGCTGTCAGCTATGACTTCAGCCTTTTCTGAGTCAGTGTAGGCCATCTGTGCGCCATCGGCCGTTTGAAGGGGCGGAATGGGTGTTTTATGTTTGCGTAATCGGGCGGCTGCGCGCCAAATCGATTTGTCTTCAGTCGTTAGGGACTCAATGTATGTTTTCCAATCCGCTTGTTTTAATAAGCGGGTTTCGGTCCTTATCTCGTTCTGTATCTTGCGAAACTGGGCACGGATATTTGGATCTCGTGACCTTTGCCAAATTCTTCGCAAGTAGTTCCGCTGTTTAATTTTGTATTTGGTTTCAGGTGGAAGCCTAGTACCTGGGTGTTTAAGTGGTTTTGAAGCCGCAGCTCTCGCTTCTTTAAGTAAAGACTCCAGACTTTTAATATGGCTGTCAAAGTCCGAATTGCTGGAAATTTTGATGGGAGGGAGTGCAGTTTTTTCCAAAATAAATCTAAAGTCTTCCCAATTTGTTGAGACTTGCTCCTCTAATTTTGAGTATCGATTTTGAATATCTAGGGTTATCAAAACGGGCTAGTGATCAGAGTCCAATTCCTGAATCACTTTTATCTCATGCCGAAAAAATATATTATAAAAGGCAGCCAGATCAAGAACTTCAGGGGACCCTCTAACAGGGTAAAAAGTCGGGAGGGTAGGAGCTATGATCTGTACATGGTTACTCTGGCACCATGAATTTAGACTAATACCATACCTGTTCCTATTTGGACAAAACCATGCGGTATGGCGTGAATTTAGATCACCAGCAATAATTAGGTGATTTGAAACATTCAAGAGTTTATCAAAATCACTGACAGGAAACGTTGGCCTTCACGTGCTGTTGATTGTGGAGGTAAATAGGCTGAGACTATTATCAGCGGGGAGGAATTTTGAAGGAAAATATTGATGATAGTCGCTTCCAGAATATTTAAATCAGGGGACGGTATCATATGTGATGCTTTAAGGAACGCTTCACATAGAAACAAGTGCCACCACTGAGATTTCTGCTCTGTGACACCCTGTCAGTACAGTAAATGTCATAATTCCCAATTTTGGGAGTATTCCCTGGGATAAGGTGAGTCTCTTGGACTAATAGCATGTCAATATCATGCTCTACTATAAAATCACGAACTTCGTGAATTTTTGATGTTAATCCATTAGCGTTCCATGTGCCAATGGTCAATTCTCTAATGGTGTTTGAACTGTTATTCATATAATTGAATTTTAGGCCGTTAAAAAGGGTTCATCACTGATAAACAGAAGACATGGGTCTAAAAATGCCGAAATTAAGTTGAAAGCTCAACATAGCTTTCATACAAATAAAATGCCCTCATTAAAGCATCTGCTTGCCTGAGTTTAGGCATTGCTTTTTTGAAGGCAAGAAGCAGAATATGCTTATTTTAGTGTAGATGAAAAGACATCGTCGGAATCATTGCTACACTCTGCTGTGGCTGATACTGCTGGGGCTGCAGGGGCTTCTGCAACCGGCAGTCTTGGATTTGTGGATTTGAATCCGTGCTCGGTGGTGTTCTTCACCATCTGTGCATAAGATGGTGAACTGACGTTGCTTGGGGGAGCAGGCATGGGACGTCTTGTCTCAGCGGTTGCTGTGGGCTTAGAAGAACCCTGCGGGGGGCTGTCTGTTCAGCTGCCCTATTCTTAAGCGTGGAATTTTTACCACGAGCCCGTTTATTACCTGGGTAACAAAGACAAGATTTATACGAAGCAGGATGATCTCCACCGCAGTTGCAGCATGTGGCAGGTACGTCTAATCCTTTGGTACACTCACGTGCCCAATGGGGTCCAGAGCATCTGACACAACGGATTGGAAAGGTGCAGAGTTCCGAAGAATGGAAAAAGCCCTGGCACCGAAAGTATTGAGTAGGGCCCTTGCGGCCGCGGTAACGCTCAATGCTGATCTCTGTGCCCCACATGTCAGTGACGGCGAACAGATGATCGAGGAAGGGGTGAGGGATAACTTGTAAATATACAAGTGTCATAGGATGTCTGGAGCCAGGCTGAGTAAGCCGAACGATGCGATGCACTATAAATCCCATCGCCTCAGCTTCCTCTTTGATGTTTCCGACGTCTGTTTCAACAGGGAGGCCTCTGATGACAATTTTGACTGGCCGGTCCTGCTTTAGGTCGAAAGTTTTGAACTGGATGCCGGCTTGTTTCATCCAGCGGGTGACCTCCCTGAACTCCACTCTTTTGTACAAAAATTTTGAGATATGGTCCAGTCAAGATGCTCCGTAAATTTGGGGCAATTTCTCTCATGAAAGACACTTGTGTCTTCCAGTTTTTGCTGCTCTTGAGATGAATAGCCGGAATCTCTGGCTGCGGTGGGGGGGGGGGGGGGTACGTTCCGTGCCTGTTCGGAATTTTCTCCCTCAGTGGTACTCTCAGTAGCCATTTCTGTTTCATTGGTTCCATCATTAATTATAGAGTTTCTAATTCTTTCATATTTATTAGTAATCCTCTCCTTTTTAGGAGTAGCATTTTTTGAGCTACCTTCCGCGATGACGTCGACTGGACCGGTGGGTTTGGATGCCTCTTGCTTACGACGATCTGCTGATTGAGCGGCGGCCATCTTGGTTAAACGCTCGGTCTCAAGAATATTAAGAAATTCCTCTCTGCTCGAGGGAAGGTGAAAAATCGGGATATCTAAGATGTTTGCGATGTCGTTAATTTTATGGAAGAGAGTCTTACCCGCCTGGTCGAGTTGCTCGTATCCACTTGAATCCAGGGGTGAAGGCGTCCTTTTCATGAAGTTCTTTTGGCGTTGAATGGCCTCAAACTGCTGCTTCAAGTCGTAGAACTGTATAATCAAATTCATTCGCTCATCATCTGGCGACGCAGATTGCACAGAGGGAGCCTGATCCCTAGTATCACTCATATTTTCGTCAATAACATCATTATTCACATTAAAATTCCCCGAATTAAGCTGAGTTGGCGGGAGCTCGTCAAACGAGCGACCGTCACTCTTGCCGTCCATCCTCGGAATCCCCCAATAGAAAATGATGCCATCTGAAAGTATGCCCAATCACAGGTACGGGTTTTCCCCGATGAACGTGGCGCAGTGCAGAATGCTTATATGCCCCGGGCGCTGCATTCCCATTGCATTTTAGCCATCCATGATTTTGGCAAATAGGAGGAGGCGCGAAATCTGAAGTTGTCCCTGGACGCTGAAAATCCTAACTACGTCTCTGGGCAGTACCTCCTACATACATGTATGTAGGAGGTATTGCTGTGGGGCGATCAGGTGCAGGTCTGTCTATGTTGCCCAGGCATTTAATAAATGCTTCCTTTCATGCATTACCGGTAATACAAGGTGTGTTCGAAAAGTTCGGTGACTGGTCTCATAATTAAAAAACCGCGCCGGTTAGGATCTTGCACTCACGCAGACGCAGTGAGAGAAATGTCACCTAGAGCCATCTAACGGCCATTTTACGACTGATAAGAGGAAACGCACGCTATGAGCAGTTTAACACAGTCAGTGTGAGAAAGATTGTCAGTGTGACATGGAGCAACGCATAAACATAAAATTTTGCTTCAAGTTAGGCAAAACGGCGACGGAGACACATGACATGTTAGTGAAAGTTTACGGTCAGGAAGCAGTGAGTAAAAAGGGTGTTTATGAATGGTTTAAACGCTTTACAAACGGAAAGGAGGATGTCAAAGATGAGCCGCGGTCGGGGCGCCCTACAACAAGCACAACTCCAGACAATGTGGAACGAGTTCGATGGATGCGGCAGATCGACGACTATCTTTAAGAATGATAGCTGGCGAATTGCAGATAAGCCTAGACAGTGTGAGCACCATTGTTGCAAACATTTGCATAAACGTAAGATATGCGCCCGGTTTGTACCGCAATCGCTGTCAGACGAGCAAAAGCAATACCGGATGGAAACCTCTGGAGATTTTATCGACATGTGTGACCGGAATCCGCAATTCTTGGAAACAATAATTACAGGGGATGAGTCGCAGTGCTATCAATACGATCCGGAGACCAAGCGGCAATCCATGGCATGGTGTTCAACGTCGTCACCCCCTCCCAAAAAAAGTCGTTTGACACAATCCAGGATCAAGACGTTGTTGATCGTCTTTTTCGACGGTAAGGGTTTGATCCATCGTGAATTTGTACCCGCGGCTACAACCGTGAATGCGGAATACAAGTACTACGAGGGGATTTTGAAACGTCTGCTACTACGCATATGCCGGATTCGGCCACAGTACCGGAATGGACAGTGGAATCTGCTCCATGACAACGCCCGGCCGCACACTGCGATCCATGTAACCCAATTCCTCGACAGGCACCAGGTTCCAGTTTTGGATCACCCTCCATATTCTCCAGATCTGGCTCCCGCGGACTTCTTCCTGTTTCTCCGCCTCAACGGAGTTCTGAAAGGCCAACACTTTTCCGACATTACTGAGATCCAACAATGTGTGACAACGGTGCTTCGAGCCATACCGAAAGAAGCGTTTGCAGACAGTTTACAACAATTGTACACCCGATGTCAAAAATGTATTGTTGCTAATGGCGAATACTTTGAAGGCCAGTAAAGCTATTTTCTCTTGTTTCCTTTTTTTTTTTTTTTTTTTTTTTTTTGGTAAAATTCACCGAAGTTTTTTAACACACCTTGTATATACACTCTTTCAACTAATGAAAGTTCACTAGGTTTCGGTTTTTTTAGATTTAACGGATTTAAAACAGAACATGGAGATACATTAAAATTTAAACAAAGGAAATAAACCTAAATACCTATTCCAGTATCCGAAATTTCTTGGAAGTTACAAATGCAGTTAAAATGCAAAGATAGTTTAAGAGAGAGTTATTAAATAAATATGCACTGCGGGGGGGGGAGGAATTAGACAGTTTTATATCTCCCGTTCTACTGAGCCGATTGACGAAATTCAACTTGCGTTTTTCATGTCTTGAAAGCGCGACTTAGGATGTGTATTAGATTTATATATGCATTGCTCTAATATAGGTGTTTTGACACAAAATCGGCCTTTATCTGAAATGGCATGCCAATTTTTTTCCATATTTCAATTGTACGACTCAAATTATGCCAAACTGCCAAATTTGGAATATTTGCTATAAGCGATAATAACGCCGAATGTGGTTTACGCACTTTGTTAAAATTATTTGAAAGTGTGAACGATGACCTTTTCCCCTTCGTCTACAATGAAAAAAAGGAAAGGAAAATAGGTTGCTATAAATTAAGAAGTTTGCCAAGTGAATTATTCTAAGCGCAAACTGGGGAAAAAAAAAAAAAAAAAAAAAAAAAATCCAAGATAAATTCTTAAATTTCTCCATAAATTTCCCACCAAATTTTACAAAATTAATATTTAGGCATAATTTGGATCGCAGAATCGAAATATGAAAAAAAAATGGCATGTAATTTCAGAAAAGTCAAAATACCTATGTTAGAACAATTGCTATATATAAATCTAATATGTATCCTTAGTCACGCTTTCGAGACATGGAAAATGCAATCTGAATTTCGTCAACCGACCCAGTTAGAACGGGAGATAAAGAACTGTCTCCCCTTTTCTTTTCTTTTTCTTTTTTTTTTTTTCGCAGTGTACCTATGCGAATCAACGTTCTTTGAATTTGAGATAAGTTTAAAGCAGATAGAATTATCTGAAATATGCACAGAAATGTTCTGGAAACCCGTTAACATCAACAAGCCTCACAAGGCAAGAAAAACTGATAGAAATATATAGGCCAAAATTGAAGAAAATCTATGAGGAACCGCGAATTGTGAGATAATAATTTCGAAGTCAAAATGTCTATTGCAGGGGTTCTGAAACTTTTCAAATTTTGCACCACATAAATAAAAATATGAAACAAAATATATGTACCACCATAAAAGCATTTCGCCCTTAAAAATCAGTGCCTCCTTAATGGAGTGTATATAATCAAAGAATAAAAACTTTTAAATTTATATTATTTACTTATATTCGTAAATGAAACTTTTACATTACAATAAAATATAAATAAGTATACTGGAGTGCCGCTACGATTCTTGGAAATCATAACGTCGGGAAATGATTCGAAAGTTCTTGGAAAAGTCGTCATTAAGCTAGAGTCGTAAAAGTCAAACACTGCAAAAGTATATGTGTTTCTGAATAATAAAGATTAGAACAAAATGTTAAAAGGGGTGCAATTTTACACTCATTTTGAACATTCATTTAGTTTTTTCTGTAAAAATTGTACTACTAAAAATATTGTAATGTACCACCAGTGGTACACTACGCAAAAGGGGGGGGGGAATGTAGAGAGAGAACAGTTCTATATCTTCCGTTCTACTGGGCCGATCGACGAAATTCAACTTGCGTTTTTCACGTCTCGAAAGCGCGACTTAGCATATGTATTATATATATATATATATATATATATATATATATGGCATTGTTCTAATACAGGTATTTTGACACAAAATCGGACTTTTTTTGAAATGACATGCCAAGTTTTTTCCATATTTCGATTCTACGACTCAAATTATGCCAAATTGCCAAGTTTTGAAAAAAAATAGCACGAGTAGTTGTTAAAAAATTAGCTCTCAAAATTTTAGTTCCTCCATGTTAGTTGAATCTTGCATATATTTATTAATATCTCTATTTTATTAAATTTATTTGATTCTTCCTTTCACATTTCGAAATTTAGGTTCATTGGAAATAAATTTCGCCCATTTTTTATGATGTATTTTTACAATTTGTACCTTTAAATAATTTTTATAAATTTTTCGAAAAAAAACTTTGAATTGTAACCTATAAAATTTTTACCATCATCTTAAATTAAATGTATTTCTAAGCCAATCAACAAAAAATTACATGTTTTTATTTAGTTGTGTTGTTATTTAGAAAAAATCTGATGTGTACACCACATGACTTCCTTGTACGGAATATTAAATTATACGCATTTTTTTCTTGCATTTTATTTAAACTTATTAGATTGAATTAAACCTACTTCGCCGACAGCGCATAAACCACAATAGAATAAATGCATTCTTTAAAATTCTCTTTGTTTACCATAGCGACACTCTGGCGCTAGGTTTGCTTAACAGTATTATATTTCGTTCATATTATAACTCAGAATGCACAAAATTTATATCATTTAAAGAATTATCTAATCGTTGCCACATGTTCTATTCAAATACTATAATAAAGCTAGAACTATGCATTAAAGAAATTAAGTAAACAAAACAAAAAAGAAACAGTTTTTCACAGACGATTGAATATTTCTCATTCAATTAATTCAGTTTTCACTTCGCGACAATGCAAAAATACATAAAAACTCAAAATAACTATTAAAAATTACGAAGTAAATCTTAAACGCTTATTTCCTCGAAAAAATTCCAGAAAGGATTAAGCATGATTTAAATAATAAATGAAGGCGTTATCTTTGTTGTTGCGAAGCTAAATTTCTCTAGATTGGCAACAAATCCGCTACTCAGCTGTTTCAAATATAAACAAGAGCAATGGCCGCCATCAAATTAGGCTTAGCGGCACATAAAGAATTTTAAAATTGTTGATAATTCTAAAAATACTGAATACAGATTTACTAAAGGCATAAAACCCTTAACCGGAAGATAAAAACAACATAATTCAATCATTTTTAAAGCAAAAAATGTACAATTTACAAACATATAAGAGTAAAGAAACTGAGATCACTGAGCCGGGTAACAGAGTGGATATATTTATAAGTACTATATTTATATACGTTTGGCGCGGCCGATTGAAACCAAAATACGAGGTGCACATCTACATGTTATAGTAGTCTTATATACAAAATTTCAACGTTCTGAGGCTACTCGTTTTTGAGTTATGCGAGATACGTACGTACGCACGTACGTACATACGTTCGTACAGACGCCACGAAAAATGCTCTTCAGAATTCATTTTAAAGCAGTTTTTTAGTTTTTTTGGAGGAAAAGAGTCTTTTATTCTGTCTTTACGTACAGATATCACGCAAAAACATCGTTAAATTGCATTCGAAAGCGGTCAAACTGGATATTTTCGTTGAAATACACTGGTGTGCAAAAATTAAGGACGAGACGATTTTTTCAATATAACTTTGTACAAAAGCTTTCCAAATCAATACATTTAATACCGTAAGATCCCCAATACGTAAGGACATGAGTAATGTAAGCAACACTTACTAAAAGAGAAATCAGAGGGATAAAAAGAAGCTTTATTGAAAAAGTAGCATGGAGCGCAATGCGACTGAAGGCCGAAACATCCCTGTGATGGGTGTCCAGCAAGAAACATCCGGTCTTTAATAGGGGATATGATCTCCCCTGACTGCTAGGCAGGTTTCACAGCGTCTGCCCATGCTGAGAATGAGGGTGTCAATGAGTTGTTGAGGCATTGCTGCCCATTCGTCTTGCAGCGCCAATCGAAGTTCCGGAATCGTTACTGGTGGTAAGGTACGAGCTACCAAGCGTCTGCCTAGAAAATCCCATACATGCTCGATGGGATTGAGATCCGGAGATCGTGCCGGCCAGCGTATTTCCAAACCCTACCCCACTTTTCGAATTTTTGACGTCATGGACAAATCGACATGGACATGGTAATTCTTGAGCATGCGCTGAAGGGCGAGAAGTAACATAAACAGAACTTGTGGCTTGCACTTGCGAACTATATGAAGTATATTGTCTGAAAGTGCATTCGTTTATGTAATGGCATAATTTTACTGTTTCTGTAATAAGAAAACTTCATTCAGATAAAATTTATTTTAATATTATTATTATCTGGTTATAGGATTATACGATATGCTGAATACTTTAGGTACTATCGTAATCTTCGCATAATCTTTCACATTGGAGTTTGCCTTATCATTGTAAAATATATTGTATTATAAAGATTAAGTCAATCCAAATTACTGTTAGAGATGTGAATGTTCTAACTGAATTTTCTTTTTACAACTCATTATTTATTTTTGCTTGAAAACACATTCATATTTGACAAGTAATTACCTCCGCAGAAAATTTTTTGATGGTTTAAAAACTATATTTGTCAATAATGCAATAAAAACTCACTAATCTAGTGCTTCATAGATCAATATGACAACGAATTCAAAATGTTTTAAAAACAGTTCTTTAATCTTTAGTTTGTAGTAGATGCAACTAATGTCACAGAGAAAAAAATATTTCAATAAAAAAGTTCTCCATGTTGATTCAGTAGAAAAATTATTTCTATTTCAGTGAGAAAACCACTTTCAATGCTTATATAACAGAAAGATGTAACATAAGCATTTTAGAAGTTTTGTGTAAAAAACGTAATAATTTACTTTCATTCCTTTTAAATCGGCATATTCGTTTCCAGTAGATAGCTAAAATTTTTGGCAAGTTAGAGACTTAACTTGAACACACAGTATTCTGTCACTTAAAATATCAATTAATTGTTCTTTTTCATTTAGAGATACATTGGAATTGAAAATACCAAAGTCAAAATGGGTCACAGATCCAACCTAATTCCTTATTTGGAAATTTTTCAAAAAATTTTCTGTCAGTTTTATCATATGTTGTTTTAAACAAGAAATCTGTATTATTTTCTTTAGTAAATTCTGAAGAACATGTTTCTGTCGTTTTTGTTCAATTCTCCTTGCCAAAGTATTAGCTTAACCCTTGATTTTGCCTTTTCTATATTTTCGCCTTTGAGTGAGTGGTGTGATTGCATTCTAATTGACTTAATTACCATGAATGGTCTTAGGGCATACAATTTAACTATCTTGTAAAAATTCTATGTAATTGTATGCCAGTATTGAAAGAAACAATCCATCTGATAAGAAACGGCTGCGACATGTTTTGAAAATGAGGCGGAAAAGGTTGCCAGCGAAGATATTCCATTTGGCATCAGTTGTACCATTGTTGGCGACTTTGTTTGTTGTTTGCGCTTGCAAAACGGAAAAGTACCGTTTCTAAATGTGTTTTTAATTTTGCAGGTTTCATGCTTTCCATATGCCAAGTTTTTACCGCATTTAACACACAATGGCTATTCATTTTCCATTAATAATGCAACATGTAAAACAGTATAAAATAAACTCTTCTTGATATTTACTCAATTTTTTTTTAGAAGCAGAAAGAGAACCAGTGGATTCATTTTTGTTTGCATTTTAATTAATAGTTTTTCTCTAATTTTTTTTTATGTTAGTACATCCATCCCGTTTCTCTTGTGAACATTGGGTATCTATTTTGGGCCATTTAACCATCAGGAACAAAATTGCAACTAAAACGAAATTGTTTTTATTATCCTTAGACACTACTGAATTTTCCAATACTTAGGAAATGTTAAGTGCTTACTTGACAACAAATTTGATTAGAAATAAGAAACATAGTTTATAAATGATGTGTATTACAATTACAAATTGCATGCAAGACACTACTAAGATAGTAAAAAAAAACTACATCTTAGCTGCGCGTATGCAATTGCTTTGAAATTTGATTCGAGCTGTTTGGAAATCATCAAGCATAACACACAAATCAAGTGGAAAGCAATAAAATCAAAATTAAAATATGGAAATGTTAAAAAACATCAAAAATTCTCTTCAAATTCTGTATATCTTTTATTGTCAAATAAATTTCTTTGAATTTGGTGACCCCCCACAAATTTTTTCATGACTCCCAGGTTTAAATTTTGTAAAAAAAACAATACAAGTTATCAATTGCATTTTGGAAAAAAAAAAACAAAAAAACATTGGCTGTCCAATGTGAAAAGTGAATTATGGTTTAATGTGTTATGTCCATAGCTTGTGTATTTTGATTATCTAATTAAATACAGAATGATCAGTTCCTTCAAACTTCTGCTGGAATAACTGCTAGAAAATCTATCCGATTTCAGATGAAAAGAAAGCAAGTGTTGTATTCTTATTCAACAATTAAAGTACTCTTGCATAATACTTACAAGGAACAAGTTAGGTTATTTAACTAAAGTGCAATCAATTTTATTCCTTATTTGCATGAATGACATATCACACAATGCTGTGTAGGCTGGTGACCTAGCGATGATGATTCAAAATGCATCTCTGCATTCAGGCATACACTCCTTACAAGAATATTACCATGCACTGGAGTCCTAGCTTCAGCAGGTACATTTTGTTGTGCTATGCAATCTCTGTGGGTCCTAAATTCTAAAAACTTTTTCACTTTTTTTTTTAATTTAAAAAATTTTGCTACTTGATATTTCTGTGAATTCCAAAATTTTGCACACCTGCCATAACCACACTGGCTGTGGCCTCAGTTATCCAATGTTCTAGCAAGATCAAATATTGTAACGTTATTTTAGACCAGACTTTCTTAAACTGTAGATCGCAACCCCCATCTACAGCAGGGGGTCGCAAAAATGTTTAGTAGTTTTGTTATTTCTCAACTCAATATAATAATTTTCAATTACCCAATATGTTTACACAATGTATCTGAAAATAGATAAAGATAAGACAAAGAGAAAGACAAAAATGTTTCAATGCATTCTTTTTATAATATAAATGTTCATTTTACTTGCTTTGCACATGACGCTGTCATTTCATCTGTTACTTAATTAAAATTTTAACATTGTCTTAAAATGAGAAATTAAAGATAATGACCTAAAACTGCAATACTATCTTACAGTACAAATGAAAAAATTGACAGTTTCACTCACGCGTTTCGGATTTTTGCAATGCTTATGGGGTCCCACAAAATTTTCGTAAATATTTTGGGGTCATGAAAAAAATCTGTGATAAAAAAGGGTCACGACTAAAAAAAAAGTTTTAAGAAGCCCTGTTTTAGACCAGTTTCCTGACGGCAACCCATTTCTCAGCCGAATTATGTTTCTGTGGGAATTTTTCTATATTTTTACTGTTTCAGCTGAATGGAAAAACACGCTAAAATGTTTGAAATGACTATAAGGGGAAGAGGATCAAATACCTCACCTTATTTTCATCTCTATTTATCTCCTGTTTCGGTTGAGTTGAATTATGTTTTTTGATAGAATTTTTCCATATTACATATTTCAGTTAACAAAAAATCAGCTTTTAAAATATTGAGGAAAAGCATGTACTAAAATGTTTCAAAATGAAAATGTGGGATAAATAAATATATGAATTAGTTTTTTCTAGGAGTTCTTAGATATATATATATATGTATAAAGAAATTTAGAACCAACTTTTCACAAAGATTAAAAAACTGAAGTTCAAATGATCTTCATAAAATCCTATCTAAATGTAGAATAAGAATACTTTAAAATATAAAAATTAATACGTTGACTGCCGCGCGCATTTTACGTGATTTACCCATGATGCCAACTTGAAATTTTTATTATGCGATATATATTATGTTGAAATATTAGCTACAGAACATAATGTTATATATAATCGTGCTTAATGCATTTTTCATGCTGGGGGTCACCGGCGACCCCCAAACATATGTAGACCATTTTTGTGATTTATAATTTAAATTTTTACGATTTATTATTCTTCAAACCATTATAGTAACAATGGTACTATTTAAAAATTTATCAGTATCAATATTTATTCTAAGTTTGTATTTTACTATTGGTCGCATTGCCGGTGGCACCTGGGGCGCTGTAGCCAAATCGAGTGCTGGTCACCGGTGATCCCCACAGCAGTCAACATGTTAAAATAAACCATCACAAGAAAAACAAAAAAGAAGTATAAAAGAACAAGAAAGGTGAGGAATCCAACCAAGTTTAACATAATATCGTCAAGAGGAGGTATGTCGAATTTAATTACATTTCCCCTTTTAAAACAAAATCCTTGCTTCTCTGTATCCAGAATCAGCTGATGAACCATTTCAATATATTTTTTATCTTAATAGTTCACCAAAAAATTCTAGTCCTCCTCAAAGCGAAGGAAAATCATTGAAAATATCTTCCGATTTAAAACTATTTTTCTAATCTAAAAAAAAAAAAAAAAAAAGAAAGAAAGAAAGAAAGAAAACATGCCCTTAAAAATGTAGAAAAAATTAAAATCCTGCAGTGGAAAATCTTTGAAAGTTCAAAATAATCTTAACACAAAACTTTACTAGAACCTCTTATCAAACAGCAGTAGCAAAGGAAAATAAGGGGGGGGGGAGAAAGTAAAATCATTAAAATATCTTTTAAAAAGATTTTACTAGTCTAAAAAGAATATTTGATATTCTACATTTACAGGATTTTATCAAGTTAATTTGAATTTGAATTTTTATTCTTTCTGAAAAATTGGTTCTAAATTTCTTTATTTGTATATTTACTGATCAATTTTTAGCAGCATAATGCAAGAAAATTTTTGGAAGGATTATAAATTTTCCTTTAAAAAAAAATATTTGTATATACATAGTCCAAACACATCTGTATACAGTGGAATACGTTTAACGTGAAAATGCTTAAGGCGAAATATTGGTTAACACGAAATAATGCAACGGTCCCGACAAACTACTATGTATTTTCATGCATTTTGTTTCTCTTACAACAAAAATTTGTTTAACATGAAAAGGTATCCTTTCTGGAAATGAACAAAATGCAGAAAACACTGGCATCGCAGGGGAGATTTAAGCAGGGTGTGAAATGAAAGAGAGGTGGTTTCACGTTTCCTTAGAAAAGAGGCTAATTTGGCTTTGAAATACCCTCGAAATAGCCTGTGATACAAGCCAGTATGCTACTTTTGCCTTCCACCTCTACAAACATCTTATCTCTCATCAGTTAGCTTTGGAATTTGGTGACGAGTACATGGTAGTGTGAGTAAAAATTAGTGAGTTTTGTGCATATGATGCATTGCATGGAATTCAGAGATTCTAAGGATGAATGAAAATTATTTTCATTACACACGATTCTCAAAAGTATCGTTGTTTGGTGCCAAAAGAAATGGAGAAGTAGGATATTGAAACTGAGCTGACACTTAATGAAATGTTTGAGAAAGTTTCTGTATTAATGAACTGTCCTACTGTCTATCGGAAGAATTCGTTGCAGTAGTTTACGATAATGTGTGTACAGCCCCAATTATGGCAGACAAAGTTATTTTAGAGTTTGTTCAAAGGTAAAAAAATATCATTGATGCAGATTCTGATGACGAAAATAAATGAATAATGCAATTCCTGTTCCACATCATCTTAAATGAGGAACATCATAAAAAGTATGGACAATTATATATAGACGCACATTCCAATGGTGAAATGAATAGCAAAATGTTCGACATTGAACAATTTGATGCTAAAAAAGACAATGCAAAGAAAAATATCAGATTATTTTCCCAAAACTCAATAAATGTTTTGTTTTTCAAAAAACTTGAAAATTTTGTATTAAATTCCATTAAGTTCTTGTGGATGTTTTTGTTTCATTGATTTTTATTAAAAATATGCATATATACATATCTATGTAAATAATATGTACTCTAATAAGCTTAATTTTGTTGATTTTTTTTTCAATATTCTTTAACACGAAAAAATATTTCAGTCCCCTCTGTTTTGTGTTAAATGATTTTTACTGTATATCTATTGCACAAAACTCCCTTTCTTACATAAAATATAAATGTACGTATAAAATAACTAAATAAATTGTAAAGGAAGTTTAATTAGCAACAATGAAATCTTAAAAATGTAGTATGAAATTTATAATGGCAAACATTAAAATTGATGAAAGTAAATAAAATTTAAATTATAGAATTTACTTTATAAAATTAATAACAAGTGGTTAAAAATATGTATTTTAATTTCTTAAAACATGGAAGTTATTTGGCAGAGATTGTTGGACATAAAATTACAACTTCAAATTTTCAGATTACTATTGTTCATATTTAAAGTCTCAATTTGCAGTCTTAACAACCATTGTAAAAACAACTCGTTATCATATTCCAAAGATCAGCAGCATACATTTTTTTCAAAATCGTGCATAATATTAAATATTGGCTTTTGATAGTCAAGTTGATACAAATAAGATGAACTGTTTTTATGATTTTAGACTAGTAGTTTATTCTTCCATTCACTTATTACAGTATTTCATTTTTTATATGCTCTACTATCCAAAATTTCAAGAGCTTTCCGGATATTTTTTAGTTGAATTTTTACTGTACACACATTTCAGTATTTATATCGTCAAAATTGCACAGACACACACTTGAACTTTCTTTTTCGTTCATGAAAATCAAAGTTCATTACACAAACATGCAATCACACTGCACAAGCATGTATGGAAATTCTTAACACATTTAGTAATCATGATAATTGATTACACATTTAGTAAATAAAACAAAATATTTTAATGTGTAACAAATGAATAAAGTTATAAAACAGAGCATAATACTACAGTTACGAAGATACTTAATGTTATAAAAGTTAGGTAATTTTAGTTTTTCACCAAAGCAATGAAATATTTTGATAATTATGAAGTTCCTTGTATATCTTTATAAATGAACTTTATTGCTGTTTTAAGCAATTAAACAACTGTCCAAGTTATTTTAATACTTTTGAAATATATACACTAAAAGAAACATTAAAATTTATTAATCTATTTGTCAACCTTGATTTTGGTATAAAAGTCTGCAGAATGCTTCGTAGTTTTTAAGCACACAGAGGCACTGCAATTCTTTCTTATTCCTTGATCTAAAGTTTTCTGCAAGTTTTTTTTTTAAATTTATTTATTTATTAAAATATCTGGGTTGGCACACATACAATTTTTGTATAGTGACTTCAGATGTGGATAAGTTTTGCGAACACTCGTTTGTTTTACTGGCTTCGCTGAATTTTGCGATGAATGCATCACATTTATTGCCGAGTCTTCCAAATTTTTCATACTGTTAATGCATCAGCAGTGAATTATTCTCCTCTTTCCTCAAGTACACTACGGCGATAAACAACTATTCACTAAAGATTTTGCTTAAATTTCCACTCATAATAATTTAAATTGCGAAAATCTCACAATTAGCACGCAAACACACTAATCAACACCACAATTCTTTCGAAAACGCTCCGTAGTAGTCAAAAGTGGGGTACGCCGTCTTGCCAGGTGAAACTAGTCGATATTTCCGTGACGTCAAAAATTCGAAAAGTGGGGTAGGGTTTGGAAATACGCTGCCGGCCAATCCATACGTTCAATATCCTCACTCTCTAAGAGCTGTTCGGCAGCTACTGTGCGATGACATGGTGCTTTGTCGTCTATGAAAAGGAACTGCAGACCCATAGCGCCTCTAAAAAGACGCACATATGGAAGAAGAATCTCGTTACAATAACGGGTCCCATTGACTGAACCTGCGTCGAAGATGTGAAGGTCTGTACGACTACCAAACATGATGCCTCCCCAAACGAGAACACCGCCGCCTCCATACCTGTACCTTTCAATGATGTTCGAGGGACGATTGCGGTTTCCCCGCTCTCTCCAGATGAGTATGCGATGAGAATCGCTACTCAGACTGAATCTGCTCTCATCTGTAAAGAGTACTCGTCCCCATTCATTGTCTCTCCAATTCCGGTGTTCCCGGCACCACAGAGAACGCTTTCTCCGATAGGCAGGCGTTAGAGGCCCATCGGCGTTAGAGGCCGTACAGGGCGTCGTGCAAACAGACCACCACCGTGCAGTCTTCTGGCCACGGTAAAACGCGATATCGGTCGTCCAGTCGCCTGTCTCGTGTGTCTAGCGATTTCTCCCGCTGTCTGCCGCCTGTTTCTTCTGGCCTGTAAGGCAATATACCGGTCATCTGCGGGTGTGGTTCCTCGTGGACGACCACTACTAAACCCCCAAATAGCTGTTCCTGTAGTTTGAAATTGTCTTCAAAGTCGTGAAACGACGCTGTGAGCAATTCCGATCTCTGCAGCCACACTTGTCACACTGCGGCCTTCCTCCAACTTCCCAATGATTCGACCTCGGGTAAAAGCATCCATATGTCGTCTAACAGATTGATTATTCGCCATTTCTCGCTGAGGCAGCAACTCAGTGTGATTTTAACTGCTATACGGCGTGCAATCTCTTTGCCAGAAATACTGATCTTACACCGACAACATGCTTTATACTATTCAGACACTCCCCCATTACGTCTACCTGCATATCTGCACATGTGCTACCGTACATCACCTTACTTAATCTCCTGATTGGTCTTTCTGTCCGCTCTGCCTCTTCGTTCAGCTGATATGCTAATTTTTCGACTTCGTCCTTAATTTTTGCACACCAGTGTATGCTGCCTGAAGCTTTTCGCGATTACAATACTTCCTTTTTACTTCGTACAAGGAAGTAAAAAGGCGTTGCTTTGATTTTGAAGTCATTTCCATTGCTTAGTTATTAGCAATATTATAATCAGGAGAATGAATTTCATTTCTTTCTCTGTTTGGGTGCCCAATATATGGCGTCCAAGCAAGTTCTTTTGCTCGATTCGTTATAACCACAGAACTGGGGGAGGGGGTGAACTGACTTAAAAACAAAAAGCACGGGGGATGAGGGATGGGAGGTGGGAGATCCCGAAGCAGTTTTTTTTTCTTTTTCTTTTTTTCCTGCTTTTTCACCCTTTCCTCTGCCCCTTTCTCGTTATACCGTCGTCAAGCCCACATGTAAACAGAACTGCCAGATACCAACTTTTGTTTAAGCCTAAATAAACTATTTTTTAAATATAATTTTTAATTAATACATTATTTTAACATGTAAGCATTTTATGACATACTAAAAAAAATCTTTGAAGTCGCAAAATGTAGCATAAGGAAATGATGAAAGTCTCAAAACCGCAAATACTAAAATTTTAGTAGCACAAATTTGTCAAAAGTAGCAAATGTGCGATAAATCGCACGATCTGGGAACACTGGAGCGGTACTTTACAAGACGTACAGAGAATTCACAGTTCCCAAGAGTTCGCGTACATCAGTCGCACGTGAAGGTTGTCTTAGCACGGCTCTCGGTTTTACCAAGTCGATTTGATTTTTCTTCTACGATCAGTTATTAGCACATAAAAGGTTGCTCACCGGTCTTAAGTGACCAAAGAGTAGTAAAAAGGCCTTAGTGCGATTTTACTGATTCTTTGCATCTATTTTTCTCTGATGACTGAACTGGTTTAAGGACTTGATCAACATGTCACTGGTCAAACTAATTTTCGCTCGATATGCGGAATTAACTTCCAAAGAGAAGGATTTACCTTTGACTGAGGATGAAAGAATTGATCTGGATTTTCTATTAAAGCTTCTCCCTAACCTATCGGATAAAGTACGTGCAAGTCTGAAATCTGCACGTGGCTCTGAACTAGGCTTAGCGCAAGTCGGTTCTAACCGGTTAGCGTCTAATGAAATTGATTCCCATCATGCTGATGTCTCCCAACACGATATGCATTGGACTGCTGTTACCAAAAGTACGAAACGTACTCTGAGCGATACTGAATCGGACCCTCCTGAAATGCAAAACAAATTTGATGTTCTTGCGAACATAGCTGATGATGACTCCGCACTTACTGTCGAACAGTACACGCACAGTACCAGACATGAAGGTGATGTTAGCTTGAAACGAAATCCCAAACCGAAGGCTCCCAAAAGTTTAAAAATCTCGCCTAGTCAGGACATAGGTAGTAAAATTACACAAACACTGAGTTCTGAGTTTGCGGTCAGCAGCCACAATAATGTGGCGCCATCTCGTGAAGGAACTGAGAAACAGGCTGCAGCGAGTAGGTCTGGAACCGAAAACGCAGCGCGACCACTCAGTTATCCAGATGAGGTCACGTGCCCGACTGGGCGAACTGACGCTCATATTCCCCAGGCTGGCGCAACTCAAATGAACACCATGGAGGAGAGACTTAGTGAAAATGCCACTAATGTTGAGGATAACAATAGTATGGACACGGACGCTAGTACGTCTAAACAAAATACAAGCTCAGATGAAAACATAAAAGCGGAATTTGTGAAAAAGTCACGGATACCACCCATAACTATTAAAGTAGATTACCCTACTCGGAAAAACATAGCTAGGGCATTTAAACAGAGAAACATTGAGTTTAATAAGAATAATAAAGGGATTAAAATTTTCATCAGAAACCCTGAACATTACAGGCAGACTGTTACTTATTTAAAAGACACGAAAGTGGAACATCACTCTTTCACGCTTCCTGAGGATAAAGACATAAAAGTTGTGATAAGAGGTCTTTTAAGAGATACAGATACGGTAGAAATACAAGAGGAGTTAGAGTATTTAGGATACAAAGTTGAATCAGTTAAACAACTTACGCGCAGAAGAAAAGGGGAGGTTATTAAACTTCCGCTATTTTTAGTTACTCTGCCTAAGAAACCCAAATCCAAAGATATACACAACGAAACTCACTTATGTGACCTAGGAATTAAAGTCGAAAATTATAAAGGTAGATCGGGCACGCTACAATGCTATAGATGCCAAGGATTTCATCATACGCAAACTGGCTGTAACTATGCACCCAAGTGCGTGAGATGCGGAGAGGGACATTTGTCCTTTGAATGCCCTAATAAAAACTCTGACTTGCCACCATGTTGTGCGAACTGTAAACAATCTCACACCTCGAACTTTAGGGGTTGTGAGATGTTCCCTAAAAAGAAACAGGATAAGCCAAAAGTCTATACTAGTAGGGTTATAGAAAATAAATCATTTGCACAAGCCCTGTCTACTGGTTTGTATGCAGACACGATCAAGGAAGCAAAAACTGTTTTTGCACACCTGGCCGAGCTTGTATCGGTCATTAAGAGCTCCGGCTTTCTCTTAACACAGCAAATAGGACAAAATGCACCTACTCATAAGGACAAAACTACCATAAATCAAGATCTTAATGGATAGGTACACCACACAAGGAGATCCCATAAAATTAGCATTCTGGAATGCTCATGCCATTCAGAATAAGTTGACGGAATTTTTAAACTTCCTTAACAATCACAATATTGATATTGACCTTGTAACAGAGACTTTTGCCACGCCATGCGTGCGTATAAATTTGCCTAATTACCGCACATATAGGTGCGATCGTTTGAGTCACCGTGGTGGGGGGAGGCGCAATTTTTTGCGAAACTCGCTACAGTCCTGTTTGATTAGCCAAGATAGAAACGACGGACATGAGATGGTCGCAGTCTCAGTGTACTTACCGCAATATGGTAATTTGAATTTCATTTCATTTTATAATCCGCCCAGGAAACTACTGACGGAAAGTGTTCTTACCAAACTTCTCTCTGACACTAATAAGTATATCCTAACGGGTGATCTCAACGCAAAGCACTCCGAGTGGGGGTGCCGTAAAACTAACCAAAATGGTAAGGTCCTGTATGAATTTATAAATAATCACCCAGTTGCCTTGCATGTTACTGAGGAGTATACGTATAGACCACAGAACCCAAGAAATGCAGACCTTCTTGATATTCTTCTGACAAATACTTCAATCCCTATATATACTGAAGTAAAGCACGAATTGAGCTCTGACCATATACCGGTCATTGCTTACCTAGGCACTACTAAAGAGGCAGAAAATGAAATGATCCGCACGACTGACTGGAATAAGTTCCAGAAGTTTCTCAGTCAGAATCCGCCCATCTTTGATACTCTGAACTCGCGGAAAGATATAGATGATGCAGTTGATACCCTCACTGATTCAATCAATAATGCTATTGAAAATGCCTCTAGACACGTGAGAAGAAATAATAACGCTGGCATTCTGCCACAGGAAATTAGAGAGATGATTAAGGACCGGAATAGGATGAGGAAAGCGTCTCTGGACGTTCATGCGTAACTTGAAAAGGCAGCGTACATGCAATAAGCCGATTTATACTGAAAACTCTGTTGCTCTCAACAATAAAGACAAATCGACGATCCTTGCGAACCATTTAGAAGAGCAGTTCAGACCTAACATGACGCCCATGGACATTAATTTTGTCAATGAGGCATGCTACTTTGTTAGGGATTGGCTTAATGCCCACACTGCTAAGAGGTACATTGAAACTGCTACCCCCAGTGAGATCAAAGAAATCACAAAGAAGCTTAAAGTCAAAAAGGCCCCTGGCATAGACGGTATTAATAATCACGCAGTTAGAAATCTGCCCTGCAATGTTGTGACAAAATTCACGAGTATTATCAATGCGTGTCTTAGTCAATGCTATTTTCCCACAAAATGGAAAATCGCAAAAGTTATTTTATTGCCTAAGCCCGGCAAGGATAACACTAAGCCAGATGGGTACAGGCCCATTAGCTTGCTTCCGGGACTAGGAAAGGTCTTTGAGAGATTTATCTACAGCAGATTGAAAAACTATATTGAATTACTGCCTCCGGAACAATTTGGTTTCCGGAGAAAGCTTTCAACAACGAAGCAGCTGGTTCGGCTCGTCGAGTTTTGTGGGGATGCGCTTCACAAGAAACAAAATGTCGCCTTACTCATGCTAGACGTGACGAAGGCATTCGACCGCGTCTGGCATGAGGGGCTTATTTATAAACTTATAAATCTCCCTATGGATAGAGAGCTGATTCAGCTAATTATGTCTTTCATCACTAATAGGAAATTCACTGTGGCTAGTGGAAAGGACATCTCCAGTTTACGCACCATGAATGCAGGCGTCCCACAGGGGTCCATTTTAGGGCCCGTCCTGTATTTATTTTATGTTCATGACTTCCCTAGGGCTCACATTGGCAGAAATTACTTTCTTGGGTGCTATGCGGACGATACGGCATTAGCCGTAAAGTCCGCAAACGCACACCATGCAATCAAGAAATTACAGGAGCTTCTACCAGTGGTAGAAAAGTGGTGTACGACTTGGAGAATTGCTATTAATGCCAGCAAGTCGCAATTATTATTGATAAGGAGGAAAAATACACAGTTGACTATTAACAGCAAGCTCTTCTTATTCTCTGAAGAGATTCCTAGAGTTAGTAAGGCGAAATATTTAGGAGTAATGCTAAATGAAAGATTAAAATGGGGAGATCATATAACAGAGGTCAGAAGAAAAATTTTCACTGTTGTAAATAGTCTCATCCCTATATTGGGTAATTATTCTAGCTTAGACCTCAGGAAAAAGAGGCTAGTTTATATCACGGCAATTAGGCCATTGATGACTTATGCGTCGCCGGCCTGGTGCACGGCTACCAAGGAGGATATAAAAAGACTTCAAATCATGCAAAACAAAGTCTTAAGGCTTATCACCCATGCTCACTTTTTTGTGAGCAATGCTACACTGCACTGTGACTTAAAACTGGACACTCTAGAAGAGCACCTGAATAAGATCAACAGGAAATTCTTCACGAAAGCTCTGAACTGTGACCATATGAGAAATTTTGATATCTTTACCTACGAAATATTGAATGAGGACGCCAAACTGCGCCCCACCTTATCAGGGACTCGAACTTTCCCACCTAGTGCCCACCTGTAAATAATGTACCCAATGTGTTTATTAGCATTCTTAATTTTGTTTTATTGTACTGTGTATTTCTTAAATTCTCTAGTTTTATTCACATTCTACACTCATTTTATGACTCCCACTTAGTCACGCCTTTACCGGGCCGGTTACTTGCTTGTGAGCTCTTGCGTTGCTGGTCTTCCTATTCTTTATCCGTCTTTCTCCTCCTTACTGCGGACATTATGTGAAGATAGTTCTGTGTTATTGTGCCCATCCGGCATAAATTTGATTGAGCCAGATAAACTACTGATCTCAGTGGTATTCTGGCTATAAGTTATCAGTCAGTCAGTCAGTTCCCAAGACAGAAGTTTGAGTCGATAAGGTTATATTAATAAACAAGCGTTGATAATAAATAAATAAATCAAGAGAAACAATAATAATATTAATGATAAATTAATCATTTCTATAGATTCTTTTAAATCTTGAAAATAAACTATATGTTAACAAACATTGACCTTATGATTATTTTAAGTGTGCGTATATTTTTCTCGTGTAGCTTTGACTAGCGTCTCAAAACAGGGATGGCTGTGAACGGCTCCCTATGAGAAAATTTTTTGAACGAACTGCGCATGCGCCGTTTCTTTTTATCGCCAACAAATGATGGTAAAACTATTGTAATTTCTCGCCAGCGTTTCGCGTTTCATTTGAATTAGCGTAGTGTTGTCAGTGAGACTAATAACAACGATAATAAAAAAAAAAGTCATTTCAAATGGTTACGCAAGGAAATATTTTTTGCTCTTTTTCACACTATATATGCTATCATCGATAGAATTCAAGAACTTTTAGTAATTAGGTCAAAATTAATTTTAACGTGTAAATTTCAAACTCACAAATTTGAGTACAGATTTTCATCAGATGTCTGAAGGCCGTTACTATATTTCAGTACAGCAAATCCTGGAATATAAAAGAAAAAAAAAAAAAAAAATAATAATAATTGAAGTCTATTCTTCAGCTTCATTCTAATTCCTATCGATATATCTCTCTAAAACAGTTTATTACAGAAGTTTCAGATGTAAAAGAAGTTCATAAAAGTATTGAACAATGAAATTATTTCCAATGGTCAGTGAAATTGGTTGCAGTTTCAGACACTGTTGCAGAAGTTCTCACATACAATTGCTGTTTATTGTGCAAGTAATATTGAAACTAACTAAATTGCTTGCATAGATTTCTGCATCTTGGAGGAAAAAATGGAACATTAGTGGAAATAAATTATGTATATATTGATACTGTAAAATTTGGGAGGTTTCAAAGACCTAGCAGAAAATATGGTGGCACTGATATCAGTTGCATATTTACTTTTCCAGACTATTATATCTGAAAAGTACGAAAAGCATTTCATCTACACCATCAGCTTCTTGTAAAAACAACTGAGGCTCATCTCAGTTATTTTTGTAATATAGTATGTGCGTATTAGTAAAAGATGCTGTGAATGTAATTTGCTGTACAAGATAATAACACGAGCGTTGTCAGGATTTCTAAATATATGTTTGAACAATTATGTACAAAACATTCCTTCAAATTCATTTGAAAGAAATGAGGAAACGAAACTGAAAAAATTCAAGAATCAGTAAAAAGCAACTTTTTTTTTTTATATTTGGATGATATTTTCTTAATGCTATGTTTAAAATCACAATTTCTTAAACTGTTTGTTTTAAGTATATATTTATACTTCTTGCAGGGTTAAAGTGGCTCTAAATCAACATAATTTATTATATTATAAATAATGAAAATTTGGCATTGTACATTACTTATATAAAGAGAAACATAAAGTGACATAGTATGATAAGCTAGGTTTGTAAAGGTAATTTAAATATTTTCATTGTGCAAGACTTGTATGCTTAAGAATTTTTCAATCTTGGTGTTATTTATCGTATAAAACATCACAATTCAAATAAAAGTATTATTTTGTGATATAATTCCATTATATGGGCAGTAGCAAATTGCAGCGAAAATATATGCACAAAATCTAGCGAAAGCGGCGATTTCACACCACGTAAATTTAAATAGTTCTATATTTGTAAGTCACCGCCCACATGATATATTGATTAGGGAAGCTGACTGCGATACCACAAGGCCTGGGCTCGAATTCCGGAGAAGGCAGGGTTATAACTGCTGGTTCCTTCATAGATTTTTCCGCACATCCCTATTGGTTTATTAGGTGCCTCCATAATAAAGTGACCACCACCTGGCCTTAGTTGTGGCCAAGCTGAAGGCCCGCCGTTGGGGGGGGGGAAATATTTGTAAGTCGCCATTGAAATACTAGTTTATTTTTTAAATTCTTTTTTGATAATGATATGAATCTAACAATTTGGGAATTGCCCAATGACAAAATGTCTGCAATAGAATTTTTTCAAAGAAAAGACATCATTCATTATAGAATATTATGATCGAAAAACCAGGAGATGAAATTATGCTTTAGCAGTAACTCAATAGCGAAATGGAGGTGCAGGAATGAACCTGTATTCTGAAGAAAGGATTAAGAAGTCAGATATTGGATCGAAGGAACGAAAATCCCCTTCCTTATAACTGATAGGCAGGCTCACCTATTTTTGGTATCAAAAGATGATATCTATTGAATTTTGCGAACTCCAACTGAAGATGAACCACAATACAACTGTAGACTGGAAGATATGCGTGAGGTGTGTGCCACAGCTTTAATTTCTCAGCTCGGCGGATGTGGAAAAAATTATGAAGCAGATGAAAGCCTTTTCAGTAGAAGCAAGAATAACGTTGGACGTGTTCTTCTGCCACAATGGGTTTTCGGTGGATTGTGCAGAGAATCAAAAGAATGTTTTAGTTGCTGTTCCAGATCAATCGGTGAAAACCTTATGGAACATCATAAAGGTTTGGTTTGGTTTATGTGATTAGAGCAAAGCCTCGAGGTCTATCTCCCTAAGGGAAGAGAGGCCTACGTGGAGGACTTTCTAAGGGAAACTGGCTTGTATACACGTTACACATAGAGAAAACCATTAAATCGTCCATACAGCCAGCCCGTTCGCGGGATTCAAACCTCAGACCGAAACTACCAGTGTTCAGCGACTTTATCGCTCGGCCACTGATGTTCGAACATCATAAAGGAAAATGTCACAGAAGGAAGTATTATTTATACTGACTGCTAGAAATCATATAAGTCGGATGAACTGCGATATGCAGGCGTTGAACATTTTACTGTCAACCACAACTAGAATTTTGTGGACCCTGAAACGGGGACCATACGCAAACAATACAGCGACTGTGGGGCAGTGCTAAATGGCATAATAAATGCCATCGGGGCACATTTCAATTCTTATTTGTCCGAGTTTATGTATAGACATTTGCACACACACAAAATAAATAAATAATAATAATAAAAAAAAAAAAAAAAAAAAAAAAAAAAACTGAAATTTTTTTTGCGATGTTGCAGGATCTTAAAAATTTTATGCCTCCCTTTTAATTTCACTTATTTTTAAGCCTTTTTTTAATAAATTAAATTAACAAAAAAGTTTAATATATGAAATTAACCTTCCATCAACTTAAATTAATAATCTTAGATAGTTAATTACAATAATGCTTTCTTACAGTTACATTTAGCCGTTTGTTTATATTAAATAATAATAATAAAGTGTATTATATGAAAGTAGACTTTCATCTAAATTAAAATAATACTCTTAGATATTTATTTTTTATTATTATGCTTTTCTTGAGTTAGGGTTACCATAATTATTTTGGCATCAACTATAGTTTTGGCGATTTTTTGCGGTCCCTATAACGGAATTGTACCATATTTTTAAATGAAAATCTAGTTATTTAAGTCCTTTGTATCTATAAAAATACATACTGCAGTTATTTGTCATAAGGCCATAAGGCCCTTTTCAAAAGTTTATGTCTAATTTAAAATAATTAGTTAATGTCAACTTAAGGTATCCGACCTCGTACAAAAGACGATTTTCGGTCAAAATTTCGATTTTTACTTTATTACAGTATCTTAAAGAATACATCTTTAGCTATCAAATACAAGTTTTTGCTTATTGATAGGTTAATTAGAACTAAAGTTATAAGCATTTTTCTGTAACTGAATAAACCGGAAGTTCCAATATTCTAGGCCGGAAGTGAGCATTTAAATAGATATACCTATTTAGAAACTTTATTTATCATCAAGATTTTGTAAATTATAAACCTGCGTACTAAGTTTAGATATTTTGTAATACATTTTAAGAATCTGGTGTTAGTTTTTTCCTTTAATTTCGTATTTAGTTTGGCGCAGAGGGTATTCGACGTTGAATGTATGTGTTGCTGCTTTGTCGATTAGCGTTGACAAAGTGCTTGAGTTGAAAGCTATGTCACATTTTTGCATCATTTGTAACAAAACAAACAGAATGGCATGCAATCTTCAGCACGACATATGTAAAGCGTAACATAATTTTTCTGCAAATTATAAAGAAGCAGATTCGGGTATGGAAGCAATTGGTGCTTATCCCCTGTTTGAATGATCTATTACATTACGAAAGCTTTATTACATTACGAAAGTACACGGAGTATTACGAGGATGGGGATTCTAAGGGGTTTCTAATTGGAAAAGATATATATGGTAAAGATTCGGTCAAGAAAGTGGAATGCATTGAACATGTATAGAAAAGGGTTGGTAGTAGACTACGAAAAGTAAAATACTCCGCTCCTGAACTGACTGATTCTTTTATTGATAAACTGCAGAATTAGGGATTGCAATTAGAAGTCATGTTTGAAACTTAATTGAGATGCAGCAGGTTGTACTAACTTTCCATTGTAGCTCTTCTTCGAAGCCAATGCCCTGCTCAATAATCAATGAATTGGTGCAACTATGAATGTGTGATTGCAGAAATCAGGAAAAAAAACAGAAAGAAAAAAATTAGGCAAAAACTTCTGGTATATCAATATATATTTTGAATTTAAACCTACATATATGGAGTTGACTACATAAACAAGAGTTATTAAAAAGTGTCTACATGGCAAAACTCAAAACATCAAGGAACGTTTTATTGCAAATTGCTCCGAAAGAAACATTCATAAACTTGCGAATATTAATATTTGGAGCAAATGTAAGTGTTGTGTTATTTAATGTTATTTAATGATGGATTTATAGGTTTGCTTGAAGCATTTTTAAGGTTAGGTATGTGCCCTGAATTTTACACTGAGCAGGGAATTCGAAAACTTGATAAAGTGCAAAATCATGACTTTTGGTGGCATTCCACGAGTTTTACAAAAACCCAAAGAAAAAATTACGCTTTGTTCGAAAGAAAAGGTGCAAAGTGTGGGGAAAAAAAAACAAGGTGTCAAGTTACAAAGCAGGGGAATTTTAATTATCAGGGATGCTTCTTTCACTAAGAAATTGTTTTATGAAAACTTTAAACTTGTTTTCTGAAAAATGTTTTTTCTGTAAATATTGCCAATGATAACAGCCATAACTCAAAATTTTATGGATAAAAATTAATGATACTTTCTATATATGTTTCATATTATCTGATGCATGCTCTGAAGCAAAGGATTTTAGAAATATTAATTAGAAGTTGAATTGTTACTTTTTATTTTTAGATTTTGGATGCAATAATAGGAAAATATACAGTACATACAATACATTTTGACATATCTCAAGAATATATGAATATTTCTTAATTATTTTGCCTCATTGCATACAAAACAAGTGTAAACATAAATACAAATTAAAAAAACTGCATATTTATATATACATTGTTCACCGTGGTTGTTGCCGTAAAGGCAATATTTAAGCAAAAATTATCCTTTTTTTCATTATTTTTCAAAATTAAAATTACTTAGCATTACGTTTTAAATTGTTTTCACTCATTAATATGCTTATCTTCAAATTAATATGTTTATAGTTAAAATAAAAACCATTTTTAAAAAAATGGTACCCGAACGAGGTCGGATACCTTAATCATATATATAATTATTGTAAAATCGTGGTGTTTAAAATGCTTTTCGCTACTGAAAAAGAGTGCTTTTCTTATAACTTTATAGAATTAAAAATCCCTCAAAGTAGTATATTTATAGTTTAAAATGTTTGTTAATAAAAATTTATTTATTTACATGATGTTTCTAAGAGTGAAATAAAAAAAAAATATGATTGCTTGCGTATTTATATTCATGAAGATATATTTCTAATACAAGTAATAATAACTTTTGAAAAATGTTTCATGATTCGGGTAAAATCTGGATATAAGGGCCTTTATAGCAGTCGAAACAATGTCGTTTCTTTTCAAATTGTATGTGCCATGTTCAAATGCATGATTTATGTGAATTCAATCACAAATTTGATTCTGCTTTGATCTGAGTGTTTCATGATTTTTTGCTGTATTGAAGAAAATTTTTTGGAAATTAGTTAATGGCATTAAGGTTCTTTAAATTAGTGTGTTCAAGATTCGGCGTATATGAATCTTCATGCACATTATGTTTCTGAGAATAAAATTAGAAAACTGTTATCCTCCTTATTTATAAATATGTTGGTAATTTCAAATGTAGGTAATAATGGAACTCTGATGTAAATAGAATTATTGTAAAAAATGTTGTATGATTCTGACAAAATTTGAATGTAAAGGGTTTTTATATCATTTGACACAAGGCTGCGGTTATTCCCTTAAATCAATTAGGCCCCTTTCAGATTGTATCTGCCATGTCCAAATGCATAATTGATGTGAATTTAATCACAAGTTTGATTCTAATATATGGAGTTTTTCTAATTTTGAAGAAAGTGTTTCGGATATTGACTAATAGCATTAATACTCTTTCAAATAATGTAGCTATTATTTAATGTAGAGTTCACGTTAATCTATTCATGCATGTTGTTCCTGAAAATGACATCAGAACATTAAATACCTGTTTATTTATATTCATGACAACAATATTTCAAACCTAGGTAATTATTTGTTACGATTGTATGTAGAGCTAATGTAAAGTGTTTCGCATTTGTGTTAGAAGTTGGATGTTTGAAGTTTTTGCTTTGAAAATTATTTCAAACCTTGAAAACTGTCTTTAGTATTACAAAGTTTGCTTTATCTAAGTGTAATCATATAACAAGTTAGGATATATAATTTAGATCTTTTATGCTTGTTTTCAGCATTAAAATTAAGTTATGGTTATATGAAAAAAAAAAAAAAATCTTTTCAAACTATGTGTCTAACATTCAGATGTTTGGTTTAAGCCCGTTTATTTGAAAATGAAACTGAAGAAATTTATTGCTTGCTACTATTAGTAGTATGCAGTGTAGCTGAAAATCGAGTAAAAACATTTTATGATAAAATTTTTGTATCTGAAACTGCAAAATAATTTTCTCTTTTTCCCTTTTTGTAATTTATTATGTACTTTTCTTTATACCATTCTATTAAAACTTGTTATTGAGTTCTTACATTTCCTTATTTTTCAAGTGTTAGAATACTATATGAAATTTTCCTGCAGTATAATTGATTTTTTAGTAAAATAAAAATTTATTTTTGATTTGTGCAATTTTCTTACTTTATGAAATCACAAAACTTGCTTAAGAACTACAAAACTCGTTTAAGAACATCTTATTACAAATAATGTTTAAACATTTAATACTTCTAAAATCTAAATTTATAGGTGATGAAAGCATAAATGAAGTACGTCATACTCAATTAATCACACTACATAAGAGAAACATTTACGAAAGTCAGTAAACATGAATTGCCACTATTTCACCATTTTTTTTTTTAATTTGCATTTTTAAAATTCTCTAAAATGGGGCATAAATAATATAATGATAGAAATAAAATGACTGCATAATAGGTATATAAAGCGGTTGAAATCTGATGTAAGAAAGTTAATTTTATTATATTATGCAACGATGAATTTCAGTCATGAAGTTGGAAGGTTTATTTAGAAGGAGATTCTGATATAACCCTAGAACTTCTGTGGAAGTTTCTATTGTTGGTCGTGAGGCATCCCTCTTTAAGGCAGATATCTGTAAAATACTTTTCCATAATACAAATAATCCTAATCCCTTAGTTCTCAGTGAAGGTATTCCTTCTGTTAGGTAGCTAGCACACATTTTATCATTCTCAATTAAACTAGCAAACCTCTTTAAATGTAATAGCTTTCATTCCCACAGAACATTTTAAAATTTAGGAAAATATTTTTTATAATCTACATGAGCATTAAAGTTATATATGAATGGAAAATACTCAAATAATTATACCAAAACTAAATAAATATGATTATGGTTATTGGAGAAAAAATTCTGAAATTTGTAGGTTTCCCCCCCAGTTTGTTAAAGATGTCTTCAAATCAATCCATAATAAAATTATTACTTTCAGGTTAGGTTAACTTCATATGGACTATCTGCCTAAGGGAAGGGATGCTTCCATGGAGGGCCTTTCTTAGGGAAACTAGCACCCAAAGTATTTATTTTTATGACAGGAATTTCTCTTATTTTGTTCTCAGAAGCACTATCATAATATTCGAAAAATGTCTCTTCTGCCTAGTGATGGCTCGGAAACTGAACGTGAATGTTTTCACGGAAAGAATTTTAATATTTAACTGTTCAGTTGTTCGCAATTAACGCTGTCTAAATAGCATATCTTTCATTTTCAGCATTTAAAACAGTTATCATATGCGTGAAAAATATTATTTATATATAAAGTGAAAAAGGAACCACTCTCACATTCGAATTTCCGATAATTGATAGAAACAACGCCAAGTGGCGCATAATAGCCAAATGTAGTAGCCCAATGATAATTTGAAAATAAATACATTTCACGATGTCCGTGAGCATGCGCATAACATGCCTTCCGTAAGGAGCCGCTCACAGCCATCCCTGTTTTGAGCCGCTAGTGTAGCTTTGTAGCTGAACAACAGTTCAAACATTTTGCATTTTCCCATAATTTTTTTCCGTATCACATCAAGTGTAGAGTGGTGGCTATTTGAGCTGTTTACAAAGATAGAAACTAAATATGGGAGAGTAAATTATGTTGGGCTTTACCACTGGTCGAGTGGTTAAGACCGATGAATACTGGTAGTTCGACCTGGTTTGGGTTCACTCCCAGGTGGATGAGCTGACTGCATGGCTTCTTTTCATAGTTTGGAATAATTTAAGGAAGTATAAGTCTTTATTTAACAAAACTAGATTTTAAACGCTCTCTCTGGGTCCAGCCTACTTCGTTTTAATTAACAATGATACCTGATGCATAATTGCTAATATTGAATTTTGAAAACGAGGGAGGTTCTTGTGCCCCAAACCGGGAGTTTCAGTGAGATTTTCGCGTTGCCCGATAGCATCATAACCCTCCAACCTGACTTAAAAGAGCTTTATAATGTACGATTAAAGTTATTTAATAATTAAATTAATGATGGCATTAAATACTATATTGTGGTTAAACTTAGTAATATATATGAATATAATGATGTACAACAAAATTAAATACAAATAATTAACTAATTAAACATTGGTTGAATCTTCGCATAAAATTGTACTGATGTCTATGGTTGATTTAGATAATTCAAATCAAACAAAATCTCATAAAAAAATTATACTGAAAATCACAGGAGGGGGATGAAATTTGCCCATTTTAAGTGTCATTAATCTGTAGAATCATTAGATTTATCTAATCATTCGGTTATAGGTCAGAATAAGAAATATGAAAAAAATGCACAATGTTCTCGCCAGATGCAAAGTGCGGATTTTACGAATGCTAACAGGACATGCCTCCAATTGCACCATGAAACCACGGGATGGAAGCGAGAAAATATCTTACATTCTTTTAATTAACATGCATTTTAAAATAAAAATACATTTTCTATTACATACATCTTATAAGTATAACATACATCAATAAGTGGCCGTAAATTAAGCAAAAAATACATAAATTATTACATAAAATACATTAAATAAACAAATAAATAAATGAAAACAGGACACATTATAAAAAATGTAAAAACCAATATGCAATCAAATAAGTACAAATATTTACATAAATTTACAGCATGTACAATACAATGTATTAATGTAATATCAAATTTAGGCAAATATTGAGAAAAAATTTTCGTAGGCAATTCGTAGGCAAATATTAAGAAAAAGTTTTGTCAATTCATTAACAATGAGTTTTAGGAAAGCTAATGGGAACAGTCAAGCAACGAAGCAGATAGTTAAGACCATCATGAAGGTGAAAAAAGCAATCGTTGAAAATTACAAGCGTATCAGGAACTTGGCCTATTGCACACTGTATGCCGAGTATTATGGTGTCTACGATTTTAAAAAACAAACAAGCTATTATTAAACCGGCTAACAATGTGAAGGGTGTGAAATGGACTGCCAAACAAAGATCAGAGAAGTTAGAATCTGTTGAAAAATTGCTTTTGATGTGGATAACTGAAAAACCTTTATGTACAGTACCATGTGAAGTGCTTCATTCATGAACAGGATATACTAACAATATTACATTTATTTCATTTTGCATTTGTATTTTAGTATTAAAAAGTGTTATAATAACAGCAATAGAATTTTTTAGAAAAATGGATTAATTATTTACCCTTTATTTCTTAAAGAGTTGATTGGTTGGTCTGCGTTCAAAGATCTGGAATGGATTAATGACATATACTGAGGTACAACTGAGCATTCTAAAGAATCCTGCAGAGAAATAATTTTCAATTCTTCAAAGATTTTGGAAGAGAGTGATATCTAGCAATAGGCTTTTCTAGCACATCTCAAAGATATTTTGTTCACAGCAAAACTGGACAGAAGTTTAGAAAAATTTCGAGTTACTTTCCAATGTCTCCTTTATTTTCCAATATCACTTTTCAGACATTCATTCACAAATTATGAGGCTATCATATTTAGCGACGAGCGCGGCTAGGCGGGAGATTTCCGAGAAATGAGATTCTAGTAGACTAGTTTAAACGGGAGGTTTCTGAGAAATTTTTCGTCTAGCCGAGGAGAAGATGTCCCAGCTACGAGAAACATTTTGAAACTTTTCCGAAAATATTTCGTTCGCAGCTGTGTTCCATGCAGAGACCTACTAATCAGACGAAAGTTCTGCTTCTGAAGGATCACGGTTAATTTTCAATATGGCGATGTCTGCAACTGTGAGATCTTGAACGGTGAAAATAGATGATTTGGTTTGGTTTATTTAATTATGGCAAAGCACACTAGGGCTATCTGCCTAAGGGGAGGGATACCTTCGTGGAGGACTTTCTACGAGAAACTAGCTCGTATACACGTTACACACGGAGAAAACCACGAAAACGCCCATGCAGCCAGCCCGTTGGCGGGATTCGAACCTCGGACCGAACTACCAGTGTTCAGCGACTTTACCGCTCGGCCGCTGGTGGGCCCGGTGGAAATAGAAGCCGATTTAATTGAAAAAAGCTGTATATATATTATATATAGTCGTTTTGTTGTAGTATAACTGTCTAAGTCAATTTTAAAATGTTTATATATTCATTAACTTTATAATCATGGAAATTTCAGACAGTATTTTATGACGTATACGTTTTGACATTTATTTTATGACAGTAGACAGTATTTTATGACGTGCTTGGTGATCAAGCACAAGTTTACAAATTATTCGTCGCCAAAAGTTCGCCAAATTTGTCGTACTTCGTGCTGATCGTGTGAAAAGAAATGTTATTGTTATATAACAGAATTTTTTTATTAAAGTTAAAATGAATTACTTTTTAAAATCTGTTTGTATATACGCGACTTTACTCTTCTGTTAATTACTTTTACAACTTTTAAACTGAAATTGTATAATCAGCAACGTACTTTAAACAACATATAAGGTGCGCAAAAAAGGAAAACATAGATTATGTAATAATGAAGATACACATTAAATTTGTATGGTATAATCTTTATATTAATGAAATGCTTATTAGATTATAAATGCATTAAGAACTATATTTTTAATCATAAATGCTACATATTGAAACATTGGAAATTTATGGATTTCTTATTATGAATGATGAAAAACATTTGTATATACATCCGTTATAATATAAATCTTAGTCATTACATTAATACTAAAAAACTAAAATCAACAACTTCTAAACCATCGCATCTCTCTCTCTTTATGTGTATGTAAATATATGACTTATTGGATGTGTGTGTATATATATATATGTATGACTACAAAACTGAACATTGCCAAAAAGTTTATTTGAAGTGACTTCTAATTCATATAACGATCATGTAAATGGAAGCAACTGTACTCATCAGTTCTTTGCACATTATCATGGATATGGAATAGACAGTTGAAAAGTAATTGAAGTGCATTTTGCGCACTAGGCTAGTCATTAAAAGTCACCCATTTACACACAACCTTTGCATTTGCGATTTACTTGGGAATTGAAACAAAAAAAAACTTAGCAATTAGCTTTTACGACATATTTAACATTTTGGGGATAAAATAAATATTTTTCCTCAGCACAAAACATATATCAGTAAATGACATTATATTGTGTACATAAAAGTTACTAAATAAATATATGGATACAAAAATATTGGTTACAATAATAAAATAATGACAAATCACTGAATGTAAGATGTAAAAGTATTTACAAAAGTATATACAACAGATCATTATAAGAATCAGAGTTAAAAAAAAAAATACAATTTAAAAGTAACAATTAATGTAATAAACACATGTCCTTTTGCCAAAGTATTGAGACAACAGGATTAAAATAATTACAAAATATATTTTGTACATACACGGATTTTAAAAGCAAACTTCTTTTCCGTCAATCTGAGCGATAACTGATTCCTGTTTGGCTTTCAAATCCGCTTACCGAGTGAAGATGGTAACCCGGTTTCGTGGAAATGCTGTTCCGAGAAATGTTTTCTTCGACGTCATGTTCGGGCAACGAATAGTGTATGTGATAGGGGTTTAAGGCTGTAAAACACAACGCAGTGTAAAGCGTATCTAAAGAGCGAAGCTTACCCGGAGATATATCAGTACTGCGAACTCACGCTGAACTAAAAACTAACAACAACTGAGAAACTGTTGTTGTCTCCGATCTTATACAGTTTTCAACCGGCAGCCGAGATATTTCTAGTACTTTCTGCTTTTCGGAATTACTGGAAGGCATATGAGAGCCGGATATGATTACAACTACATAGGAGATTGATTAAAGTTGTTCAGTTACAATAACCATTACAATTATACATAGACAGGACCAAAATGTCGCCAAAAACATAGCCAGTTGGGCGGTATCTTGTAACTTTCACTCAATCCAAAATAGACTTGCCCATGTATTCTTATTTTTCTGGCAGAGCATTCTTTCTTTAGATTTTCATGTTGCATTATACAGAAAAAAAAATGCAAAAAATTCATATATAATTTCATTAAAATTACCTATCTATGGACAAAATTCATAACATATGAATGATATATAAGTTCATATCAAATTACAATTTTATTTAAATTAAAATCATTAAACAAGACTATATTCGTCCATTTATAAAAATTTTGCATTTGTTAGAAATACTTGCAAGGGTAAGGTATTGTTATTAACCCATGAAATAATTCCGACACAAAACTTACCTTGAGGTAAAGCGATAATATTTGGAAGTGCAAATATTAAAGACTTTCCTAATATTTGTAATAATATTTTATTTTCAGCAAAAATTGCATTTCAGACGGCACCAGATCTTCGATTTTCCGAGGTGGGGCAAAAACTTAAAACTGCCGCCCTCGCCCATTCTTCTTTATAGTTCTCTACCGAGTTCGAACCTTTTTAATAAATACAGAAATAGGTTGGGTTTGAGACAAAACATAAAATCCATTTTAAGAGTAAGAAATTCTGTATGTGCCATTTTTATTATAAAGGAAAGATTCATATACAAAATTACATAATTAAAAATCCGCGTTACCCTTCCTCAGATGAGTCGTCACTCCAGCACACCGAATTAATCAAATTTACATTTTCCCTGAATAGCCTTTTTTCAATGTTTGCAAAAATAATGAACCATACAAATAGAAGACGATTCAGTATTAAACACTAAAGCAGTTCAGAATAGTACAAAAGTAGAAATCCCATATTACTAAATAATAGCTTAAAAATATGTACAAGTTACAAATCACTAATGCGATGGACTGCATAATTAACACACCGGTTTCTGTAAATTAACAATTATTTTAATCTAGCACGTTAAAATTTCAATTTCACAATAATATGTTTATATATAGGCTACTCAAAAATGCTACTATCTTATTTTCATCACAAAGCCCAATAACATAATAAATATTTGAATATTCACAATTTCAAGACTATTTTTGCACTAAAATAATCAAATTTGTATTGTTACGAATTTTGCACTTAGATATGTAATTTTAATCGAATTATAAGTAAAATTGTTGTATTTTTCTGTATAATGTAGTGCTAGACAAATTTTAAGAGAAAGCTATGCCCGAAAAGTAAGATTACAGGGACAAGTGCATTTAACATTGAATAAATGGGTATCTCGGTAATTTGGGGCGATATCGCGTAAAGTGTTAATTTTCTTACCAATAGAGATAAAATAAATTCCAAAAATCCGAGCAAATAATCAAAGAATTGGATAATAATATTTTAAGCTTTTTACTACTTTTAGAAAGTTTTCTAACCGAAAATAACTTTAAAATAAAAGAATTAACATCCGACATTAAAAATCATTGTTCTTAATTGATAAATAATTTGAACATATATTTTTCGGAGGATTATGAAAACGTAAATTGGATAAGAAATCTATTTTATTCAAATGTACCTGCAATTTTATCGCATGAAGAAAAAGAACATTTGACAGAAGTTCCTGTAATCGAACTCTAACCGAAGATTTCAAAAATAATACACTTCTTAACTTTTAGCTAAGCCGAAAAAAGAATTTAAAGGCATTTCAAATAAAGCTATTAAATTTTCATTGCCTTTTTGCATAGCCTATTTGTGTGAACAAGGATTTTCTTCCATGTTATATTTGAAAAATAAATACGGAACAAAATGAAAAGTTGATCCTAATTTACGGTTAAAACTAAGTGAAATAATTCCAGACATAAAGAAACGGATCTCTCCTAAACAGCCCAGAGTTTTACATTAAATTTTAGAATTAAAGTATTATAATTTAAATTTTGATAATTAATATGGTAGCCAATTTTTAATCTAATATTTTTTTTGTGTTCATATTTGATACAAATAGCAAAATACTCTTTTTTTAAATACATCTATTGAGAAACTGAAAAATAATCATTGTAAAATGTAGTAGTGGTACTTAAGTTTTCAATTTTTCATTTAGCTTTCCAAAAATATCAACTACATATGTCCTAAACACGCCAACTATAATTCACTAATTAAACAATTTTGCAATTCCAATTTCAAATCACATAGGAAAATTTGAATTTCTGATCGAAGTTCAAAAAGACGATTTAAAACGTTGCCTCAGGATAATCACCTCACTTCGAAATGTAATAAAAGTGTTTCATGTTCACTGCACATCTCTTGGCGTAAAATCGTAAATATTCTTTAAAGCTAGGCTTTTAATAAAATTAACAATTTTCACAGTTTGATTGAAACCGATTTTCTGGTTTTTGAGGATTGTTTTGGCTATTAAACCTTCACAACGAATGGAGCACTGAGTAAACTGAGTTTCAGGTTCGACCTTCTTTATTTGAGAAATAACACTGGAATGTTTTCCTGTTAAAACCTCAGCTCCGTCACTACCTACGGCAATGCACTTATTCCAAGGAATATCATTCTCAGACATAAAACTGTCAATTACTTTGAAAATTTCATTTGCATTTGCTCTATCATGAAGAGATTTAGAAAATAAATACTCTTCGGCAATTCGTTTATCTTCCTAGAAACGTATGTAAACTAATAATTATACAAAGGTCATTATATCGGTACTTTCATCCAGTTGCAATGCGGAATACTCACTGCGTTTATTTTTTGAATAAGTGTCTCTTTTATGGAATTTGCCATTTCATGAAGTCGTCGACTTACCATACCATTTGATAATGGATTAGCTGCTTTTTCATTGAATGTTAAAACGATATCTTTAGCTGGTATAACATAAAGTTTTTTATCCAATAGTGTAGTCCGCCCGGTCTTGACAATTCTTAGGCTTGCTAGTAACTAGCTTCCAAAGCTTTTTTACTTGAAGTAACAAAACCTTTCATTGACGCCCACTCAGTAAAGTGGTTAGCGTCGCTGACTGCTGTGTCGAAAGTCCCGGGTTCAAATCCCGGAGAAGCATGGATATTAGTAGATGTATTGCGTCTGTGCGGCATGGGGGCACTCTAAACATGCGGCATGCTGAAATTTTCTCGAGAGGTTGGTGACAGGGAAAGAAAGTGGGAGACATTCAGACCCGTCCCCAGATCTAATCTATAAATTCTTCTCAAAATTGGGGATGGATCTGAGCTAAATCCCACTGTCACCTGTAAGGTGCACAAGATTGATCAATGACAGGCATAAACTTGCACTCCTTGCCACGGGGGTTTTCGTGGGCTTGCGCTGACTCTAGGTCAGACAAGTGAGCATTACCAACAATAACAAATTTTTCATTACTTTTTTACAATTTTTGAATTCCGATAGTCCTGCCGACGTCTTAAAATATTCTTCAGATTTATCCTTTAAACTGGCATGCTTAGATTCAAGATGTCTTCTAAGAAACAATGGTTTCATACTTTGATTGGATAACAGTTCACCGCAAACAACACATCGAAGTTGCGGGCCCATTTCATCTCCCAGTGGAATGGTGCAACACCGGAGTACCTGGATTAAACCCACCTTTCATGGAACAAGTAAACCCAAATGATAAACAGCTTTCATTATATTTTCTATACGCAATTTTTCTTTTCAATATTTTTAGTGCTGTAGTCCACTCACCTGTAAATCATCACTTTTCAGCTTAGTCAATCCTAGCCATTTTTCCATTTTGAAAAATCTAGGTTTGTTATGCTATTTTTTCACAAATATTTAAATGCACAATATACTACGAGGTCTCCAAAAATAAACGACGATATTCTCAAATCGTGTAGAAAAGTAAGGAATACAAAGCAACAAGAAGACAAATACCTGCTGTTAAGAGATAACAAACTGACGTAAAAAATGATTCAAATTGAAAACAGAGCAATGTGAACCCAGAAATGGTGGCGATAAAAAGGGAAGACATGCTAATGAATTGGTAAACTCTAAAAGAATTAATGAGATACAGTTACCGTTTTATAGAAACTTATTTTTATTCCTATTAAATACAACATCCATTTCTATTACTCTTTTTAAAAGCATCATTTATGACAAATTTTGTTATGTCAATGGCTAAGAGAATATTTGTGAAAATAAAAACGGATTATTTTGCTAAGTCTATGAGCAGCTATTGACCTTGAATAAAGATCAGATTGCGTAAATTTACGTGTGTTAGAGAAAAAACTTAATAAGATGTTGGGGTATTTAATTTTTGAATTTGATAGTTAAAAATACCTTGTTTCTTTCTGTACCACCTATTTTTCTCTTGCGTACCACCAGTTGAGAATATTTGCTCTAGAGCTTTAGGTACAGGCTTCTTTTGCACTCTCACTATAACTTTTCATCCAGTTTTTAGGACATAAAAAGGTACTCACTTTTCTGACAATCATATCAAAACATGAATTATTTACTGAATCTTGGAACTGGTTCTATTATAAAAATTTTGTATTATGAACTCCATACTTAAAATAATTAAACATGATATGGATATAAACAATATGTCAGGTAAGACACTTTTTTAAAATTTGGAATGAAGAATTCCCATAAAACTGAATAAAAATCTTTAATAATGTTACATTTCAATTTATATGTTACTTAGGATACTTGTGTGAGTTATTATTGGCAGTTATATCGTAAAACTTAGAAGTCCTCATTTCCAGGATTGATGACTCTTAAAAAGCTCTCAATTTGACATCAATTACTTTTCTTCTTTCAACTGAGGAAAATAATGAATGATGAAAAACGCCATGTTATATTACAAATGCAAGATTATTTTCATAATGACACTCAAAGGAGGCTGTAGGGATGCCTGAAATCAAAGAAAGAACTTGTTAAAGTTCAGTTGTAATTTTGCATTAGAATAAATCATCTTTACACAGTTAAAAGGTTCTTTAGAAATCATACCTGCAAGTTTTATTTCTTTAAATATCTATACTATACAATGCTAAAAAAAGGGCAGGGAATTTACTAAAAAGAAAAAGATCACTTTTGACAGATGGAAGTGAATTACAAAATTAAAACTCAACAATTTAAATAGTTCCTGAAGAGTAAATATTCTGATTAGCTAGTTAATTGAGTAATGAATTACACTAAAATCTTTTATACTATCCACCTCTTAAAGTATCCAGGATTTATTAGAAAGTAAATGTACATCAGTATTTATTAGAAGAATTCAGTATGTTTGCATAATGAAACTTGAAACCTCAAAACAAGTCCATTGGAAGGTATACAATTGGCTGCAAAGACTGGCTAATCTTCAGCCACTCCACCATTCTGTTCCGAAATGTTCCTGCAGCAGGCAGGCAGCTTAAAATATAGAACTGACGACATATTTTTTTATGTGAAAGAATTAGTTTATGTAAATGTATTTTGAACACTGAGCTTATTCATTTTAAATGTTTCTAGTTTTCAACCTATTTTGTTCTCCTCCAGCTGCATAATATTTCTTTCTTCTTAAATAAAGAACTCCTGTTTATTATAATTTGTGATTCACTGTAATTTTTTTAGAGGTTTATTTAATGCCCTAGTAGCATTAATTAAATCAAACAACAAAAATCTGCGTTATATTTTCACAATTGAAAATATAACGCTGATTTTTGTTGTTTGACTTCTAAATTAATACTTGTTTGGCATGTTTTTGTATCTTAGCCTTAGTAGCATGTTTAAAATTTAAGTGCATGTATATCAGTCATGAATGTCAATATTGAACATTAACTGTCTAAGGTCCCTCTTCCACCATGTGTGATCAATGTATTTTACACATTTCCTATAAAATAACTATTTATGATAGATGAGCCATTAGGTGTATCTACAGAAAAGAAAAATCAAAGTTTTACCTACAGCTCAAAGATTCCATATATGTCAACTGCTTGTCACATGGCAAATACTCACACAGTAATTAAATTTTTGATTTACACATAACAGCTACTCTATATTGTTGATTTCAGTACTTTGAATTTGCTGTCAGAATTCTAGCGTAGCTTGAGGTAGGAAAAGCATTGCACTGGTGGTACATTAACACAGGAAAAACTGGCATGATTCATTGCAGGGTGAATCTTGAAAGGCAACTGAAAAATTCATTGGTGGTAGTACAGCCAGTTTAGTAGTAAAGCAGATAGATATTCATTTAGGTAGTTTCCCGTTTAACTTTAATATTCTACTTATCAATTGAAAACTTCATTGTTTTCTATCCTAAATACAACAGTTGGAAAAAGTAGTGGCAACACATTTATAGTTCTGAAAATACTATATTATTTTAGTTCTTGCATAGTGTCATAGTCACTTAAAATCCTTTAAAGTTATAGTCTGCGAACCTTTACCAAATTATTGTAAGGCAGCTATTTTCAAAGAGACTACAAAACTGTCAGAAAATATTTAACTGTTTTGAGACTGATTCATTACCTTCAATGCTAATTTGTATAGATGCATTTGTTTCATCTAAAACATACTTCAAATTTAAGTGTTTAATTAAACTGTTAGATGAACTACATATTTTGAATTCCATTTTGCTTCATTATTAATGCAATGTATTTTGCTATATGAGTACTTTTGCTAAGTGCAACAAGAATATATCATTTTCTACCTCATTTGTACAGTTACAAATTGCTATAACTTATCAGCAATTGAGATACTATCCCCTTCTCTTCTGACACATATAAAATATGCAAATATTTCTCAAAGCAATTTACTTATAACTCCATTTTCTCTCTACATAAATTATTTCATTTCTTTTATATAAAAAATCTAACGGGGGGGAGGGGACGTCGTGGGGCGCAATGAATTGGAAGTTGACCTGTCAGCACTATCCTTACCTTCAGGGCAGATGTTTTTATTTTATTTGGCTTATAATTCCTTCCCTATAATATAGTATTTCATCTCGATGTACTCCGTCTTTGATATGATTTAAATCATATTCCTCAACATTATAATTCGCTTCTGATAGTGAAGAAAGTGACACAGAGGTTATTGAAAATGAAAAAATTTTGATTGACAAATTAGTCGGCATTCTCGACACAGCAATTATAGGACTTGAACAGCAGAACTTTGTAACTGAACAAGAAATTATGTCTGTTTGTAGAATTAAAGAGAAAGTATTATCACATAAAACGAAGCAACTTAAACAACTTACATTGAAAGAAATGTTTAATAAAGTAAACCAATAAATATTAAGCATTTTTTTTTGGAAATTTTGATACCCTTTAGAGCATAATTGTTCTTTATTTCATAAATTACGGTTTCATATTTTTAATTTTATAATTTCTGCATGGCATCTTACCAGATTTAAACTGATGATCTACAACCCGGAAAAATCGATAATCCGGAATTGCGGATGTCCCGACGAGTTCGGATTAACGACTTTTGACTGTATTACATATATATACACACATCCTCTAACAGAGTATATATGTTATGTATGCATATCTATATATATATATCTAAGTTATGTATGTATATATATATATATATATATATATATATATATACACACAAGGCATCCTGTAAATGTTATGACAAACTTCTGGGGGAGGTAGGGGACATCATTAGGATTAAGAATTTCCCATGCCTGGAAATGTCACAGGTAAAAAATGGGAAAGGAAAAAAGAAGAGAGTGATTAATCTGAAACATTTATTGGACATGGTGCACGATAGCTTGAATGTTACAACAGATGCTCAAAGTTTACACCATCAGACGCCAGACATGCCTGACACTGATGAACCATTGATTGCCAGACATGTTTAAATATACTGGGAGTTTCTTTGATTGTAGCAGCTGTGCAGGTGAGTCTTGCACGAGATCCATTTCAGACATAACAGGATCATGATACATGACACTTTTGATGGCTCCCTAATCCTAAGAAATCAAGGCTTTAAATCCGATGAGCCTAAAGAAATCAAGGCTCGATAAATCCGGTGAACGTGGGGGCCAGGTCCATCACGCCTAATCCATCAATGCGGGAATGATCAATTCAAATGCCTACGCACATCCGATCCAAAATGAGCAATCCATCATGTTAGAACCACAAGTTCTGGGTTCCTATGCAAATCTTAATCCTTATGATGTGCTCTACATTCCTCAGAAGTTTGTCACAACATTTATGGGAAACCCTGCATATGTATGTATATTTATATACTTTTGGTACGGTAGACTGCTACCAAAAAGGGAGGTGCATAACTACATGTTATAGAAGTTGTATATACAAAATTTCAACGCTCTGAAGCTACTTGTTTGTAACTTATGCGAGATACATACGTATGGTTGTACGCACATACAGACGCCATGGAAAAAAATCTCTTGTAAATCCATTTTGGAAAAATGATTGTGTATTATGTATAGATGTCATGCAAAAACATTATTAAATTGCATTTGATAGCAGTCAAAATAGATATTTTTGTTGAAATATGATACCCGAATTTTTTCGCAATTGCAAAATAGTAGAAGTCCAGAAATCTGCAACGCTTGGGACCAGAGGTTGTGCAGATTTTAGGATTTTGGGGATTTCAGGACAGAAAAGATAATTATCAGACTAAAAGTGCAAAATAAATAAGGCATATTACATAAATTTAGTTACATTATTATATACATTAATACAATAATTAATTATATGCATTATATTATTATTACATATATAAACTGATTATATTATATTGTTCATTTACATTAGGCTCCTGTATTTTTAAATCAGCAGGAATCTGCTTCTCCTTTTCTCTCAGAAATAGTCCTGAAATAGGCACCCCATCACTCCTCCACTGCCGGAACCACTTGTACTCGTACAATCTCCTTTTCTCTCAGGAGTAGTCCTGAAATAGGTACCCCAACACTCCACCGTTGCCGGAACCACTCGTTGAACCAGTAATTACAAGACAGCATCGAGGTTTGCCGATTTCGCCTCATGTAAAGATTTCGGATTCCAGTGTTAGAATCACTGTTGCTATAAAATTTCAACAGCTTTTCTGTATTGTTCTGTATATCATACACAGTCCGTGTGGCAATTTCATACGATTCTGCTATAAACCGAGCAGAAGCACCTACCTCCATCTTTAGCAGAATTTCCACTTTTTTCATTACCATCAATGCAACGTGTTTACGTTTTTCAACGTTGCAAGCAGTAAAATCATGAGCGCGTTTCTTATCTGTCATTGTATGAAAAAGCGCTGAAATTAAAAATATTCTTAATTTATCCACAAAATATCTGGATTTAAAAGAAAAAAAAAAAAAAAAAAAAAAGACATCACTAAACAATCTCGTGAAATAACAAAGCTCAGAAAGTACAACAACGTGAACTTGAAAGAAGAGTTGAGTTAATCGTCTGCTTTTTTCCATCGATGCAGATTGGAGGGAAAAAACTCTTATATCATGATGTCAATAATTTGGTATTTCCATTATGACTCATTATTATTCAGTAATTATGATGTCATTATCCAGTAACTATTTTTCTTCTGTACTCCATGTTGCGGTTTCCGGAACCTATAAACTAAATGTTTATATTTTAAGAGGCAACGCGAATTTCAGGTGTTGGCAGATTTCAGGTCGGTGGATTTTCGGTATTTGACTGTACTTGCTTTACTTCGCACAAGGAAGTAAAAATAAACTTAAGTTAGTATTAATGTTAACATAAATTAAAAAGTAAGAAGAAAAGAATCAGCAAGAACATATGAGAATCTCGAATTTCTTGGAAAGAAAAAAATTGTAAAATATATGCATAATATTTTCTGCCTTTACATGCACTTTACAATGTATTCCTATCATATATATGTTAAAAATTTCAAATTTACAGGAGGACTAATAAACACTATGTTTCATTGATTATAAAGCAACTAGATGAAAAAAAATAGTACTTACACAACAACTTTTCTGGCTTCTTTTTTATGTTGATCAGTTTGAAAATGCCCATATGCATCTGAATGAGAAACTGAAAATTTTCATATGTTGTTACATTAGTACAAAGAACTCTACATAAATATTATATAAAATCAGTTATATATTCTAATCTTTACAATCTAAGATACTGTAACAACAGGGTTTAAAAAATCATGATTTTTTTTTTCTACATTAATTTATCTGGTTGTAACAAAAGATTTCCGCCAAAAAACGTTCTAAATAAAGTTTTTTTTTGGGGGGGGGGCATGAAAGCAATACTTTAATGTGAGTAGTAATCTCACCCAAGTCTATGATTTTCTGACAATGTTTGGATAGTTTTTCAAAGCCTTGGGACCCAGACACTTGGTGGTCGTGAGCCCAAAAACATATCAACCTCATTTCAGACGTCCTGTGCAGAATGGAAGATAGCAACAGCAAGATGTAGTTGCAGGTATGAAAAAAGGCAGAAGTATGAAGGAGTGATGTCAGCGCTATATGGGGTTGTGGCAAAAGATCCCATTCGAGTCCGACATAGTCCAGCCAGTAAATTCAGACACATAGGGTTTTGCATTATCTCGATAGAACATTATCTTTTTGTGACAGAATTGAGTTTGACATAACAGCATCTTACTGTACACCTTACTGTCAAGGGTTTTACCTTTTTCCAGATACTCTATGAGGCAATCTGATCAGATACAAAGATTGACTTTTTTGTTAGAGAAATTGTGCTTTGCTACGCTGCCAACGGGCTAACCAAGTACCCTTTTCGAAGACAAACCCCCTTTTCAGCCTGTGTTGCTGAAGAAAATCCACTTTTCATCACAAATGATAATCTGGTCCAGAATTTTGTCCACGAGTTGATATTCGAGCAGATTAGTGCAGGCCCGAACACATCTGTCCTTATCTGCTTGAGTCAGCTAATGCGGCACCCAGAGATTGAACCTCTACATCAAGTTTATGCAATGCATAGCATGACTAATGGACACAGCATTAACGTCTAATGCCTTAGAAAGCTTTCATGTGGTTGCATACTCATATTCTTCCATAAGGTCTCGCATGTGGGCTCATAAACATTAGTAAGCCCGCCTGAGAGCTCTGCTTCTTGAATGTCATAGTCCTTGTTTTTGTACTTTTGATATTAAACCTTCACAAAGGTCATATGATACAATGTTAGTACCTAAAGCTGTACACATGATTTGGTGACATTTTGTAAGTGACTTTTTGCAATAGAACTGAAAGTAAATGATGGTTCTAATCTGGTAGCATGATAGTTCCATTTCAGACACATTGTACTTAATGATAACGATATTTTTTTACAAATTTCAAAACATGGTGTTCTAAAGGAAGTATCTTTCTTCGAAATGCTAAAAATTGTTTGAAAAAATATGATTAACACGACAATGCAAACTTTTTGCACAGATGATATTTGCGGTGGTGGGAAACTTTCGGTAAAACCCGATATTAAATAACCACATACTGAAAGTTTTTAATTTATTAAATCTGTAATTTGATACTATGAACTATATTTTTACATAAAAGATAATACAATTAACTGATAAAGAGAGGTATATAAACTGCACAGTTTTATTCATTAGCAGCTTAAAAAAATAAAATATGCTGAAAGCTTTTTGTTAACAGTAACACATAAAGCCACTTAAATCACTTAAAAATATAACTTAGTTACAAATATTACAATATATACAAATATATAACAACAAACCAAAACATACATAAAAAAATAAAAACTGCTTCTGAATTTATATTTTTGTATAAATACAAATAAAAAATTATAGCAAATATAACCATAATGGAATGGCGCTTAATTTGGAATTTGCATAACTTTTTCAAAATAATTGATCACATTATATATTCGCTATTTACATTCACTGCTTTAACAGAAAAACAAATTTAGCTGTTTTTAACTGTTTTAATCCTTAATTGACTTCTCAAAATGTCACATGAATTCCAAAAATAGTTAAAGTTCTTTCATTCCCCAACGATGAATGACTTCGGTGAATTCTGTCACAAGTTCAGGCGCCTGGGCAGTTGCCCTATCCCGTGTAGAACTGCTCTGGTAGGAGAATATAACGTAGAATTATGGCTAACATCATGAAAAGGCAAAAACCATTTCCCGGGCCATGAAGTCATCCAAACAAAGATATGAAAATAGGTAGATAGGTAGATCAAATATAGCATTTCATGTAGACAGTACATGAAATGTGATAAGCAATTAATGAATGAAGTAGCAAGTAGAATTGAAGAACACATAGAAGCATGATGGAAGTCCAGCATCATGTAAGGTGTCTAGGGTTGGACTTGAGGACAAAAATTTGTAGAGGGTGTAAACAGTAGTAAGGGATGCATGGCTATCAGTCATGTACAGTCAAAGAAGTTCATAACAGGCTGGAATAAGGAATGTATTAACAAGCAAAACAGGTATTGGATGGGGGTTGATGTTGTAAAGAAATCAAGCATTTTTGATTTAATTAGCTGAAAGGCAGTGAATTAACAACAACAAAAACAAATTAAGTATGTAATTTGGATAAAGATTAATGTATAATAAAAATCCTACCTAAGGTGCAGCAATACTGCGCCAGGCCATTTTCTTTCGTGAGCATCTGTAATATCATAATCCATGAGTGGGATAGATTCACTGATAGTAGGACTAAACTTACTGAAAACTTTTTTAGCTATTCTTCCTGTGAATGCACTGTGGAGTTCTACATTTTGTTCATCATGAATAGCAGAATTTTTAATAAACCATCTACTTTTGGTAATTTGTCTCAATGTGACATCCAGAAAAGACTTTAATGTTTTAAATTGAGTATCATTGAGAATCACTTAGAAAACCCCAAACAGGACATGTGTATGTGATGATGGGCCGCAACATGGTCTTGTACAGGAGTAACTTATTATCAATAGAGAGAACAAAGTTCTGTGAAATAAAGAGGGGTGGGGATTGAAATTTTAGAAACCTGAAACTTGTTAATAATATATGCAATGTTGCGGATCCATGACAATACTTGGTCTAATATGACACCCAGGCATAGCTTGGTCCACAGAATAATTGGTATTGTACATATGATGCTTACATTGATATTTCTTTTTCAAGTGAAGAGAAATGGTTGACTTTCTGACATTAATTTTTATTTTCTATCTGAAGAGCCAGGACTCCAGAGTATGTATATATTTTTGTAGAGACTGTGTTACCAGAGCTTAATTGCGCCGGAGCCCACTGGGACCTGGCTCCAGTACTTCTCAGTTAGAGGTAAATCGTAATTCTAGTCAGATTGCCTTTTAGTCCTAAATAAAAGTGCTCAAGACTTCTTTTATGTAAGTAAAACACTGTTTAGCAGACAAATTTTACTTAATAATTTACTTAATAAATTTTACTTAATAAATTTTACTTAATAAAAATAAATATACCTTTAAAATCGATTATAACTTCCAAATTCACACCTACCTTTCTCTAGGGGACAAACACTTTGACTGAAATTAAGACTTTTAAGGGAAGAAAAGCATCCATCCACATGCCAAATTCTTATTCTCCAAGTAGTGCAAGAAATTTTGAAAACGTTTAAAATGTTTTGTTCTCAAAAGTATTATCAGTGATTACCTTGCTTTTCCATGCCCAGTGTTAGTGACCTGCAGAGCTCCTGAAGATTTAAACTATGTCCCAAATACAGAGGACAAAAACTGTCATTTATGCAAACCTTGCATTTGGTCTCATGTTGATTCAGGAGAAATTTTTTTGCCCAGTCACATTCTGCTTCACAGCTAGAATTATAATGGCTGAGCATGGCGACAAGAAAGCTTTGGATTCTTCTATTTATTTTCAAAGCTACAATTTTCTATTAAAATTTCTTTCCATACTCTCATTGTTTTCTAGCATTACCTGTATTCTCATTAGTGATGGTTTAAATGTTTTACCATTTTCTACTGGTGTGCTGAAAAAAGAATAGTTCCCCCCCCCAATGAAATAGTATGTTATACTGTATATTTAAATTCTAAATTCAGCCCGAGGCTGACTGAGCTATTTCTTAGTTTTTGTATGAAATTTTAAGTCCAATCGAAGACCTAAATAAGACGAGGTCAGATATTTTATTTCTCTTATTTAACTATTTATCATTACTTTTATAAATTTATTAAATATTATTTAACTATTTATCATTAATTTAATAATTTATTAAATTTTTATTTAACTATTTACCATTAATTAATAAATTAATGAATTTTTATTTTTATCTTTGTATTTATAGAATTTTTACTTTAATTATTTTAATTATGAATTATTAATTATTTATTTACCTTTCTCCTTCTTCCTTATTGCTTTTCAGAGTGCTCTGGCACTTCTCATTTTAAAAATTAAGCCCTGTGTGTTACTGAACTCAGAGACGCATTTTTTTCAAGATCCTCTGCGTACATAGTTAGTGTGGTATTAGATAATTGTGGAATATCTTTCGCATAAAGTTAAAGAAGGACAGGGTCAAGCAACAAATCTTGTGGGATGCCCATAAGGAATTTCCTGCATGTTGAATGTGTGTTATAGTGAATAACAAATATTTCTCTTACTGTGTTTAACATGTCAATGATATTCAGTTCGTTTTTCCCTATATATTCCTTTATAAGAGCAACTTATTTCCACCACTCAAATGTGCTCAATGACAAGACAGCCTAAAACGCTTCCAACTATTTAAAAAAAGGTTCTACAGAAAAATAGGTCACACTTAAGCACTACTCTCATATTTTTTTGAATTAAGATGCCTGTTTCTTTCCATTTGCTAACAAGCTTCCAGCTTTATATTTTTGTGGTAAAATATATGCTGAAAATCTACTGTGACAGTGCTTGTTCACATCATGTTATTAAAAATTATATTCATTCTTTATTGAGATATTTTAAGCTGATTTCAAAATCCTTCCAGACTTTAAACATTTGTAACATAAAAAATATAAAAGAAAGAAAAAGAAAGGTTTTAGATTTTAACGGTTGGCCAAAAGCATTTCTTAATGTTTTTTATACTTTTGCTAAGCTCTCGGTCCCCTAGCATTGTTTTCTTTGCCAAATTTTCAGAACATGCCAAACTCGGGCTACCACACACATAACAATCCTTAAGTCAAGCAACATCATCATTTTCATATGTGTGCTTTTTGTGGTATTCCACATTCCAACAATTTTTTAAAATAAATCGTGATATTTTTTGCTTTAATTTTAAAATATGGGTTAATGAAATTTCCCAGCAACAGAAGAAACTGCAGTAAAATTTCTGCAGAATTACAGAATTTTGCGGTAACATCTCTAAATTGAACAAAAAGGATAAGTGTTGGTAGATAGCAGGTTTTGACGAGGCTTCTGCGATGCTGAGTCTCTGCACTCTCTGATGCCTTTTTATTCAAACAAATTACTGCGTACTTGGAAATAGTGCAAAAATATTACAGAAAGTTTGAAAAATGAACGTGCTTTATGTTTTTTAATGTATCATGTATTCCTCATTTAAATATTAAAATTTGTATTTTAAACTGCTCAAGCATATTTTCTTTTCGTATGCTGATAATGCTGAGAAAAAAAAAAGGTTTCAGATTTTATATTACACCCAAAGCAGCTTTTTTTTTTTAACGTTTTGTATGTTACCTTTATTTATTAAATATCACGTTCTTTGCACTTAAACCATAAAATTCAATTCAACAGCAATATCACAAAATTTAAAAAGAGCATATCTTTAGAATTTCCTTTACACAGTCTTGCACGCTGGAGATGCAGCAAACATTTTAATCCAGCAAATCAGGTCACTTAAAGACAGTGAGTTTAATACGTTTATCTTTAGATTTTTTAGAGCATTGTTAAATATATTGCTTTCAATGATTTTATTGTTTTTGTTGCTTGAATCCTGCAATTATGATTAATGTTTCAAGCGTTTTTAAAAAATGGATATCAAATGACAAATCGGGCTTACGACCACGTGGCCCTCGGAAAATTTCCAAAGTTCCCGATAGTCCCATCCGTCCCTGGTATATGTATTATTGACTAATACAGCAGTCTTATTTACATGTACCATTTTTATGTTGTTATTAAGAACTGTGACACTTTTAGTCATTAACTTTGTTAAGAACTGTAACTCTGAATCAAGTATCATCATATATATTCTGGTCTGCCATCCTTATCTTAGTTTGTAATATGATAGAAATAATGATCTGCTGGGATGATGCTCAAATACCGAGTGCCTGGCTTCCTGCCTAGGAGAAGTCAACTAAACAAAGCAAAAGTTTGAGCGGTGTAATAAATTTAAATAGGTTATTAAAGTAAAATTCAATTAAAGGGTATCTGTTCCCATCAAAGGACATCACACACCAGTGCGAAGCGATGCAGTAAGGTAAGTTAATACGTAAAATTAGAGGAAGGACACAAAAGACAGTCAGAGGTATTATTCACCGCTATCCTATGGGTTGAAGCTTATCAGCATGGGGTATTTTTTTTTCTTCCGTACAGAGTTACCATTGCTCCCTTTGAAATCATCGAGTTTTTTAATAAAAATATTTATTAAAGTTTTACAAAATACGAAATAGATAATAAAACAAATTCCAAATTTGGGCATGCCCATATTCAGGCGGAGATGCAAGTTATTCAAAATTTGATGGTTGTAGTACTGTTGTTTTATCACAATGCAAAAACACACATACATTTATGCAGATTCTTCTTTATTTCATTTTTCTAAATATAATACAGGGCAATAATATTTAGTGGCAAAAATTTGAAAAGTGAAATGCCACAAAATACGAAAACAGAATAAATAGCTCTTTTGGGCTAATGCCATATAAGATATTTCTCCCACCTTCTTAGCATTCCTTCATTGTGTAATGCTCGGCGCGTATTCGAGAGGTCCGTGGTTTGAGTCCCAGCAAGGACGCTGCACACTTTTCTCGTCTCCTGCTTCCTAATAACCTAATGACTCTACAGCCCTTTGGGCTAAAAAAAAAAAAAAAAATACTGTGACAACCACCAACTAGAACCCAGTAAGTAACCTTTACCATTTGTAAAAAATCACTAGATTGCGCGAAGGTGATTGCATTAATATGCAGGTACCCACATTTGCTTAGATCATACACCATGTGTTTGAATTAGTGCACTCATCATCAGATTTACATTTGTGGCTAGATGAGCACAGGAGTGAGAGACTCTCTTGCATTGTATTTACATGGTTCATTTATAATATTTAAAAAAAAAAAAAAAAAAAAACTTAAAAGTGCTTTTCTTCTTTTTGTTCTTTCTTTTTTTTTTTTTTTTAAATTTAGTAATTACAATCTTTTTAAAGTATTGCAGATTGTTACAGCATTACAGAACCTTTAATTATAGTACATTTCTCATCATATAAAAAAATGGGAGAATATCTGGTTTTAATAACCTGATTAAAATTACTGACACCCAGTTTAAAAAGCATTAAAAATCAGTTTGCTGCTAATAATTACAAAATATTATAGATTAGTTTATCAATAATACTTCAATTAATGAAGAAAATTATTACATATCACATGAGTCACCTTTCAATTTAATACCAATACATCTATACCTATACAAAACTGTAACAATTTAATCTCTAAATTAGAAGACAAAAATTAATAAACAGAGAGGCTGCTCTGACCAGAAATAACTATGTCACAAACATATATTGACTTATATATATATAAGTTGAACTAGTTATACTACTAGTTGTTATTAGTACTAGTATAACAATTTATACTACTAGTCCTTATTTATACTAACAATGATTCATATAAACTGAAAGTTTTCAGTTTATATGAATCATTGTTAGTATAAATAAGGACCAAATAAAGATATTAAAAAGATTTCCAAACATACCTGTTGGACTTGCTGCAGGTGTCACAAAAGCAGTATATTTAGAACTAAAAAGAAAGAAAAAAAAATAGAACTACATAATTTAAGTCTTTAAATACATTTCATTACATGTGTTAAAGAAATAAATTAATTTTATAATTATGCAAAATTCAACTTAAACCTTGACTGGCATTAGCTTCAGACAGCCAATTTAAGTTTCACCTAATTAAAACTAGTAACGTACACTTTTTATTTAAATATACATATGTATTATATGAGGGAAATAACATTTATTAAATTTGAAATTATAAAATTATAATTAGTTTATTATCAAATTATTACTGGTCTCTTTTGGGTATGGATACATGCAGGGAGAAAATCTGAACATTTGAGAACTACTAAAAGTGAAAATTTGATACTAATAAGCGATTTTGAGTCTCAAATGACTCAGAGGAATGAAACATGCATATGGAACTCTATTAATCAGCCTGGTTTAAGGCTTCAAAACACTTTTCCCTTGACAAATTCGGTTTGAAGCGTTAAACAGAGGAGATTAATAAACAACTAACCAGTTATAATAATTCGATTCATACACAAATTCATTCATTACTTCTTATTTGAACTTTTAATTGCTCCTTATAGATTACAATTTATTATTGGATTACAATTTAATTTTAGTATTATGCAAAACAGTGCAAAGTTGGCTTAAATTAAGACATAAAAGTATTTGATGAGACATATCAGGGTGCATTTTTATGCAGTTTTTTATTTTTGGTTCAACTGTTGATTATTGCATGCAAATACTTCTTCTTCATCAATACAGATTATGTATTGATTGATATTTTTGGTACCTGTATAGGCAAAAAGAGGGATGTTATAGTTGAGAAAGATAAGTACTAATTTTGCTTCCACAGACAAAATTAAAAATTCATCTGATATGCAGCGAAAATTAAAATAGATTTTAGTTTTGAAACAGTTTTTAGTGCGCTGTCAGATGTCAAATCTATCAGTGTTTTGTATTAAGTGATTTTAAGTTGGATAGTTTTTGTTCATGCTGAATGCATTCAATACCCACTCAAATTAATTCAAGAAATAAAAGTTCAAAATAGCCTTAGTGAGCTTTGCTATTCATCTGTATTTTTTCTTGAACCGTGATATTACTTTTCTTTTTTTTTTTCCAAGAAGGTTTCTGTAAAAAGGATGTATTAATTATTTTACTTTTCCACATATTCCAATCAATATATGTTTCCTCTTAAAAGAAGACCCTTCGGCATTTTCAACAAAAACTGTGACATTCTCCCTTAGGAATGATAGTTAAATTTCTTTCATTTTGTCATAAATTCTGACCACTTTGGCATTTCACATAACCATGAACAATATTATGTTTCAAATCTTCAGAACTTAAAGCAGATAACCAGAATAACGCTTAGTGCCTGCAGTTATTAATATGTAAAAACTGTTATTAGTATGTAATATTCAACCTTGTTACTTTGGAGTCTTCCCTGCCGTGATGGTATATAATTCTGTTTGATTCATGTCTGTGGTCGGAAGCCATCATAGTGGTGCACTCACTCACCCACTCCTTATCATTTAAACTATCAACAATACAGCATTATGTTATATTAAAAATGTTACCAACCGTGCACGCAAATCCTCAAAGCTTTTCCTCAAAACAACTGCCTTACTCTAATGTGCAGCAAGAGGGATTCATGATGGCTTGCCATATTCTTCACGCATTAGTAATAGTATAAAGTTTGCTTTTAAGAGGCTGTGATTTTATGCAGCTTATCAGTGGCGTTGCTAGGATTCCAGTGCCCAGGGACAACTGAAGAATTTCCACCCCTCTCTGTGTGCCAAGAATGGAAAACATTTCATTAAAAAATTTTGTAGCATCAATTTGGCGCCACCTGGATGCTGCGCCCCGTGACAGATGTTCCCCCTTGCCCCACCCTAGCTAAGCTACTGCAGCTTATTATCTTTACTAATGAATACTTACTAGCTACACAACTACACTTCGCAAAGAAATAAAATACACAGAAAACTCACAGTAAAGTTGCTAAGAAATTACAATATTATCACTATAAAACCAGCTATCCATCCATCTGTATTTTTATGGGGTTACGTTTCAACAAACTTCAAGTAGATTCCGGGAATTCTCACTTCTTGATGAATTTCTATATTCAAAATATTTATTTCTAAACTTTTCATTTTGATTCTACTTTTTGTTCCTTATTCATTAATTTCATTCAGTTTTTATTTATTTTACTTTTCTGGGGCAACTCAGGAGCCCATATTGCTGTGCACAGCACAGATTGGGAACTGCTGATCTAGAGTTTTGTTAAAACTAACTATTCCATTAGAAGGTAATTGTTTCTTTTTTTTATCTTTAATCAACCAATGATCAGACTCGTGCTTTTAAAAACATTTGTTGAGAACAGTTGAATTTGTAGATCATATAACACCCTCATTACTGAGAAGATTGCCCAGAGATATATATAGAGGAGAGTGACCAATATTACTACTGCGAACACAGTAGAAAAGACAACATACATATATTTTATTAATTCCATGAACAAGGCAGTTGGTCCTACTTGCTAATGTGCTTATTAGCCTATTTAAACTCAACCAGTGATTCTAAATACACTCACATATTCAAAGATATATTCCACTAGGAGTTGTTTTTGTAGGAAAAGGTAACAGCGATGAGGTCAGCTACATGGCTATAGCATTTTATTTGAGTGTGTTTTAGTGTTCTTCTGTTAACCTGGAAGAAGGAAGGGACAATGCAAGTGTTATTCTTTAGGTTAAAATAAAACTGTTTCTTTCAGGGTCCCTGAGAATTTCCTGTTTGATAAACATGCCAGGACAGATACATATTACAATTACACTGATGTTCATCATATGAAAATAAATATACAAGGCAAGTAATTTATCCCATATACAAACACAATTTTATATTGGCACGACACGTTTACCACTATTAAAATTATAATATTACTGTTATAATATACAGTCAAAAGTCTTTAATCCGGATTCGTCGGGACTTTGGTGATTCCGGATTATAGATCATCAGTTTAAATCTGGTAAGATGGCATGCAGAAATTATAAAATTAAAAATATGAAACCGTAATTTATGAAATAAAGAACAATTATGATCTAAAGGGTATCAAAATTTACCAAAAAAAAGCTTAATATTTATTTGTTTACTTTATTAAATATTTCTTTCAACACACGCATGCGTAAAGCATGCATTACGCATAGTCAAAATAAGAAAATTGCAACCAGAAAACTATTTGATGTGTATTCATGATATTTATAATGAATTTGATTAAAATCATATCAAAGACGGAGTACATAGAGATGAAATACTACGTTTAGTAAGGAATTATAAGCCGAATAAAATAAAAACATCTGCCCTGAAGATAAGGATAGTGCGAACAGATCAACTTCCAGTTCATTGCGCGTTGCGACGTCCCCCCTCCCCCGCAGAGCAGCATGAAATTGATAAACAGATTTTGGAATGGTTAGAGAAACAAAGGATATGCCTTTATCCATTTTTTACAGCAATTCCACTTTTTGTTTGATGGACGTCGAAACATGCTTTCGCTTTGTAGATCCTTTGGCAGCTCCAGAATCGGAAATTCTATTTGATATAATCGAAAGTTCAAGCTTACTTTTATAAAATTGCTCTAACAGTCTGCAAAAAATAATAAGCCTGATCCAATTCGAAGATTGAGGAACAACGCAATCTGCAACATTAAATGAAATAGATAGTTAGATAATTTTAGCTTAGCTTATACCGTCCGTTGTACATTAAACGCGCATGCGTAAACGTATTATGAGCATGCGTACATGCATATGCACATGCATAAAGGTATTACGTGCATGCATAAATGCATATGCATGTGCATGAATGCATTATGGCATTTATGTTTTTAAGAATAAATTTAACAGTGAACTGCGCAGAGAGTTTGTAGCTTTGAGGTCCGGATTATAGATCATTCCGGATTAACGACTTTTGACTGTAATAAGTAATACTGTAATAAATATTTATATGCTTCAACAATACTGGTACACTGACACATCAGTACAAATGCATAAATATAACAATGCAATACTGTTGTAATATGAGTGAAATACTGTTACAATACTAACCCAGTAGTGTTACAATATTGAACAGATATTAATGCTGTTATACGATATTTACGGTGGATATACAAGTTAATACAAAATTTGTAAAGATGTCTCTATCATTATATCACTATTTTGAAAATGCATAATGCATAGTGGTAAAATAAAAATGGGATTACACAGACACACTCTTAAAAATGCATATTCATGCTTGTAAGATAATGTAGTACCTGCAAAAATTAAAGTAGTATTGCAAATTACAAAATAAAGATCGGATTAATTTTGCAACCTATCTGAAATCAAATAACTACATTAATTTGGCTTCATTTTTTTTTTTTTATTTCACTATGGTTAAGGGAAGGGATACCTTTGTAGAGAGCTTCTGAGAGAAAACAGTCTTGTTACACATGAGGAAAGCTGCAAAAATGCCCATGCAATTAGCCCGTCCGAATAGCATCGAACCTAAGCTGAACCACCAGTGTTCAGTGACATTATCAACCAACTGCTGGAGATCAGAACAACATTAATACAATTCTGGATATGTTTAATTGCATATGAGTTGTTGCTGATAATTTTAGCCTATGCATAGCTATTCTCGGTGGATGAAGAATTAAGAATAAATTTATATCTCTCATATGCTGAAAAGTTGCACTTTATTAAATATGTTGAATGTGCAATATTTTCTCAAATTAAATTTGGTCTTTGGTTGCTAAAGTAATTGTAAAACTTTCAACATGATACCAATTACTTTAAAGTTAGAATAATTATATTCTATATCTTGACTGAACAAACATTCCACTTTTTGGTAGTTATGTAATATGCTTTTAGTTATTTATTTTTGAGATGACACTATTAAAACTGGTTGCTATTTTAATTTCTTTTTCCCACCATTTTATTCCACATTCAAATATGAAAAACTACTAAATGTTTTATTTTATGAAGCTATTTTTATTGAATCATGACAATATTTAAATTACAATTTAATGGAATAAAAAACTGAATGGGTTATTAAATTATTTTCATATTCTCTAATGTACATGGCTGTGGCGACTCTGTAAACATGTGTTGTACTATGCGCCCATCCCAGTTATTGTCAAATATGCAGGAGCTTGCGGATGACAATTTTAAGGCCAATGTTTTACAGTCATTGTGGCTCAATCGTCTCCCGAACAATATCGAATCTATTCTTGCCTCCAGTAACGAGAACCTACCCCAACTGGCCCAAATGGCAAACAAAATTCATGATGTTCTCCAACCACAAGCAATCAGTCAAGTTCAGCATCCCAGTGTTGATATTTCATCTCTTCAACAACAAATCCAGGAATTATCATTGCAGGTCGCAGCCTTACAGATACGATCTCAGTATCATCCGCGCGGTAGATCAAAGTCCCGGAACTGAAATAATAGGGAATACCAACGCGCTCATTCTGGTACTCAATCAGACATTTGTTTCTATCACAGCTGATTCGGAGATAAAGCGCGCAAGTGTACACCTCCATGAAATTTCAGAAGACCTCTTTAAACTGAAGGGGCCGTCACTCGAAGCCACGAGTGACAACGGCCCGTACATTAGTCGATTGTTCGTAACAGACAAACCATCAGGCAGACGTTTTCTTGTTGATACAGGTGCTGACATTTCGGTTGTACCTCCCTCTTTTGCCGAATCCAAACGGCCACCTGGAAAATTTAACTTATTTGCAGCTAACGGGTCAAAAATTGCAACATATGGAGAAATATTAATGTCTTTGGATCTAGGATTGTGTCGCAAATTTCAATGGCCATTTGTCATCGCTGCGGTTTTGCACCCAATAACTGGTGCAGACTTTTTGCAAAATTTTCTCTGTTGGTCGACATTAAAAATCGACGCTTACTCGACTCCACCACACAATTGTCTGCGGTAGGTAGCATTGGAAATGCCACTAATTTTGGAATTAAATTAATTTCCGGTAATTCTCCTTTCCACAAACTACTTGAGCAATACCCTAACATCATCCGCTCAGTAACTGGCAAACCGACTGCTGACCACGGTATTGTACACGTCATAGAGACTACTGGAGCACCAATCTTTGCCAAAGCACAGCGGTTGCCTCCAGAGAAATTAAAGGTTGAAAAAGAAGAATTTAAATACATGCTTGAGCAAGGAATCTGTCGGCCATCTAAAAGTTCATGGGCCACATGGTCCCTAAGAAAAACGGCGACTGGCGTCCTTGTGGGGATTATCGACGTCTTAATTCAGTTACTTTGTCTGATAGATATCTGGTTCCTCATATTCAGGACTGCATGCAAGTCTTGGAAGGCAAAAATATTTTTTCTATGTTAGATTTGACTCGTGCTTACCATCAGATCCCTGTCAATCCACCTGATATACCAAAAACTGCTGTAATAACACCTAATTAATTTCAGTTTATGAGGAGTCTGAAAACACCAAACTAAAGCAGTTATTACAAGATTTGCAACTTGGTGATATGCGCCCATCCCAGTTATTGTCAAATATGCGGGTGACAATTATGGTGACAATAATGCTTGGATTATTGAATTTCCTGTCATGACTTTCGGGTTATGTAACGCTGTGCAAACGTTTCAGCACTTCATTCATGAAGTCCTTCGAGATTTAGATTTTTGTGTCCCATATTTCGATGACATTCTGGTAGCCTCGACAACTGAAAACCAGCATCTTGAACACCTTTGCATAGTCCTTGGCCGATTTCAGTCTTATGGTGTAGTCATTAATCCATCAAAATGTGTTTTCGGGAAATCTAAAGTGTCATTTCTTGGTCACGAAGTTTCTTCGGAGGGCGTTCGCCCACTTAGTGACAGAGTCACTGCAATTCAAAATTTCCCAGAGCCAAAAACTGTTCAGGAGCTGCATCGTTTTCTGACCATGTTAAATTTTTATCGTCGCTTTCTTCCTCATGCTGCTGAAAAGCAGGCACCTTTGCACACATATTTGGTTGGGAGTAAAAAGAAAGATACACGGCCAATTATTTGGTCTGATGATGCCCGTACAGCCTTTGTACAATGTAAGAATGACTTAGCGTCGGCAACAGCTCTTAGCTATCCTTCTAAGCACCCTTTAGTATTAATGGTTGATGCGTCTAATACGGCCATGGGTGTGGTTTTGCAGCAACTGGTAGACGGAGCATGAAAGCCTCTAGCTTTCTTCTCGAAAAAATTTTCTGCAGCGCAATCAAAATACAGCACGTACGACCGCGAACTTCTTAGTGCATATGAGGCTGTTAAACATTTTCTTCATATGGTAGAAGGTCGTGTGTTTTCTATCTATACCGATTACAAGCCGCTAATTTTCACTTTTCGACAAAAGCCTGACAAGGTTTCTCCCAGGCAAATGCGTCATCTTGATTACGTAGCGCAGTTTACAACCGATTTTAGGCATGTAGAAGGCCCTCAAAATACAGTTGCTGATGCTCTGTCCAGAATTGAAGAGGTTCAGTTGCCATCAATAACAGATTTCTCCACCATTGCTGAATGCCAGAAACAGAACCCAGAATTGCAACATCTTTTGTCTGACAAGTCTTCTCATGGACTTAATTTAGTACCTATGCAATTAGAACCAGATCTTTCACTGTACTGCGATGTGCAAGGTAATGTGGTGCGGCCATACATTCCACTGAAATTCCGGCATGGTATTTTTAGCGGCCTCCATAATTTATCCCATCCTGGCATCCATGCTTCTCGCACGTTAATTCAACAGCGTTTTGTATGGTCTGGTATGCAGAAGGACATCGCTGCATGGGCGAGGTCATGTACAGACTGTCAAAAATAAAAAATTCACAGGCACACTCGAACTCCATGTCAACGCTTTGAGTTACCATCTGCTCGCTTTAGCCACGTACATATTGATTTGGTTGGACCCTTACCCCCATCACTAGGTTATACATATCTTCTTACGTGTGTCGACAGATACACACGTTGGCCTATCCCTATTGTAGATATGTCAGCCGACACTGTGGCAAAAACCTTTTTTCTGTATGGATTTCACGGTTTGGGGTACCCGAGTACGTTACCACGGACCAAGGACGGCAGTTCGAATCTCAATTCTTTACTGCATTAACAAAATTCTTGGGAACTAAAAAGATCCGTACATCACCGTACCACCCGAATTCCAATGGACTTGTCGAGAGGTTCCATCGCTCTCTTAAACAGGCCATTAGATGCCATACTGCTATTCACTGGGTTGATGTCCTTCCTACTGTGTTGTTAGGACTCAGAACGGCTATCAAAGAGGACCTGGGTTCTTCAAGTGCTGAAATGGTTTATGGTACCAATTTACGTTTACCGGGAGATTTTATAAATCCCGCAAAAAACTCACCCAATGTCCAGCCCCATGCATTCCTCAAACAATTGCGTGAAACCATGGCTGCATTATACCCTAAGCCCACAAGCATCCATTCTTCAAGACCTGTGTTTGTTCCTAAAGAACTCGCTACATCCTCACATGTGTTCTTACGGTGTGATGCATCAAAAAAGTCCTTGGAGCCTACCTATACAGGCCCACACCTAGTTCTAAGTCACACATCCAAGAACTATCGGATACTAATCGGCGACAAAGAGACAGTGCTGAGCCTTGATCGTCTCAAACCAGCCTTTATCTTAGCACCACAAACTGTCGAGACTGATACATCAGTCCCACCTCCTTCGAAGGCAACTTCATCTATTGGGTCTACACCAACATCTGCTACTACGTCAGTTTCTGAACCTGGATCCCAGAAAACAAGTGCTCCCCAGTATACACGTTCCGGACCGAGGGTTAAATCGGACATAGAGTCCGATCTAACCCTCGGTATCTTTAATTCGTTGCCACTGGAGGGGGAGTAGTGTGGCGACTCTGTAAACATGTGTTGTACTTGCCAACCGCGCACCGGTATCACTAACTGTAACCGAAGGTGATTTCGGCGACACACAGTCACGTCTCATCGTCGGTGTGGTTGGTCGCTCTTTTTCCTCCAACGTGATTGTCTGTCGACTGTAGTAATTAAGTTTTAATATTGTGATGTGATTAAAATGTTTTTGTTATAAAAAAAAATTGGCTCTTATGACATGTTATGAATTCATCCTTAAAAGCACTGGCTAATTCTAATACGCATAGTTTGTTGTTGCACACAGCCGCAACCACGTGCAATAATTAGGTATCATTCATGCGTCAATAAAGAATACAAACTAAGAACAAATTAATCTAGAAATTCTATTTATGCTGAAGAAATTTCATTTTTTAACTTGATACACAATACTGACAACAGTATTTTTATTTAACAGATGAAAAAAAAGATTATATTTATTATACCTACAATATTACATCTACAGTAAATTCATCTACAGCAATAAATGTTAGTAAATTTATTGTACATTTTTCATCTTCAATGCACATATGTATAGCATTTTTTTAAAACTTTAGAATGTCACAATTTTAGGACTAGAAACTAAATCGCCATTTATCTATGACAAAATAAAATTGATCGTTATGTATATTGAGCTTTCTTTCTTTTCCTTTATGATCTGTTGCAAATAAAAGCCTTCAAATTATTTACATAATTACGAATGATACAAAAAATTAGAATGAAGGGGAAATAATGCATAAACGTAATTTAGATTTAAGTTTTCAATGTATCGATATTATCTGCTAACTAATTACTGTAAAATTAACTAACTGGCAAGAAAAAATGCAGTAGCAAAGTAGATAAATTAGGAAGCCTACTGCATATATCAAAACAATGGAAGATGAATTACCCAAATTGCTTGCTCTGCTTCCCAAGCTAGTACTTATAATTAAGTTTGTTGTTCTTGTTATTTATCTGTTTTAACCGTTTATAGTGCTTCTTGTTTGACTTAAATACAGTCAAAAGTCTTTAATCCGGACTCATTGGGACTTTGGCAATTCCGGATTATCGATTTTTCCAGATTATAGATCATCATTTTAAATCTGGTAAGATGGCATGCAGAATATATAAAATTAAAAATATGAAACCGTAATTTATGAAACAAAGAGCAATTATGATCTAAAGGGTATTAAAATCTACAAAAAAAAAAAAGCTTAATATTTATTTGTTTACTTTATTAAACACTTCTTTCAACGTAAGTTGTTTAAGTTGCTTCGTTTTATGTGATAATACTTTCTCTTTAATTCTATAAACAGACATAATTTCTTGTTCAGTTACAAAGTTCCGCTGTTCAAGTCCTATAATTGCTGTGTCGAGAATACCGAATAATTTGTCAATCGAAATTTTTTCGTTTTCAATAACCACTGTGTCACTTTCTTCACTATAGGAAGCGAATTATAATGACGAGGAATGTGATTTAAATCATCAAAGACGGAGTACATCGAGATGAAATACTACATTTAGTAAGGAATTATAAGCCGAATAAAATAAAAATATCTGCCCTGAAGATAAGGATAGTGCTGACAGATCAACTTCCAATTCATTGCGCGTTGCGACATCCCCCCCCCGTAGAGCAGCATGAAATTGATAAACAGATTTTGGAATGGTTAGAGAAACAAAGGATATGCCTTTTTCCATTTTTTGCACCAATTCCACTTTTTGTTTGATGGATATCAAAACATACTTTCGCTTTGTAGGTCCTTTGGCAGCTCCAGCATCGGAAATTCTATTTGACATAATCGAAAGTTCAAGCTTACTTTTATAAAATTGCTCTAACAGTCTGCAAAAAATAATAAGTCGGATCCAATTCGAAGATTAAGAAACAACGCAATCTGCAACATTAACTGAAATAGATAATTAGATAATTTTAGCTTAGCTTATACCGTCCATTAAACACATGCACGTTTAATGGACGGTATTAAACATTAAACGTGCATGCGCACATGCACATGCGCATGGGTAAACGCCTATAAGCATGCATGAACGCATTATGCGTTGAAGCATGTGCAAAAATTTTGTAGCTTTGAGGTCAGGATCATAGATCATTCCGGATTATGGGTGTCCGGATTAACGACTTTTGACTGTACTACAAAAGATAAAGTATATAACACATAGTTTCTAATAAATAGGTATTTAATTATTAATTTTAAAACCACATGTCAATAAAAATAATGTTGTCAGTTTATCTACATTTGAAACAACATGAATTTTATTTTATACATATAAAATAATTTTTTGCTCTCTTTATTATAATTTTAATTTAGAACAAAAGAAAAAAAAAGATTATTTGTAGTTTTAACTGAGGCATGTATATAAACAAAACTTTTGCACTTGCATTAGTTGAAATAACAATGGCTGTGCATCTAGACAAATAAAATATTTTCTATTTTAATTTTTCTGAAGAAATTACATTTATTTTATGGGAATAAAAAATTTTCTTAATTACTGTTAAGATAAAATGTGATAAAGGGAGAAATAATATTCCTTCACTTGCATACTGATGAATAAATATTAACCTAAAAAAAAAAGGCCACCTCTTTATGCATATGTAATTTTTTATTTATTTATTTTTTTAAATCTAGGCAGGCTGTGATTCAGTTAGTGCAGATATTTGGAGTTCTGTTGTATTATTTGAAAATGTACTCAAAATAACTATGTAAATGATTTCTCATCCTGGCATTTTTAAGCATATGCTATGAAACAAATATTATTGAGAAAACACTGAAGCTGAAACTACATATAAATAAAATTAATTTTATTCCATCTACATTCTTTATAGTCACTGTATGATGGTGCCACATCCCATCAGCAAGTGAAACTTTCTGTCAGAAAATTTCAGGTATAATATTATCAATTATGGGGTAATGTATAGTGGCTACTGAGGTCACCTATCCTAAACTCACTAGACTTCTTGTAAATTTATGTGAAAGAGCAGGTGTTAAGCTTGTTATCCCATGATATTATGCTTTATAAATGTGCATTATTCAGTATGTGGTACTATAACACCTGAAATGCTATGAAGAACATTCAACAAGAAGTTCTAACTTGAAAACAAATGCATATTGCTCCTGATAGTACACACATCAAGCATGATTAATTATTATTATTACTGGCATTTCATAATTTCAGAACATAATTTTGTGTTTTCTTTATTAATGGCATTTCATAATTCCAGAACATTATTTTCTGTTTTTCAACTTTCTAATGGCCTAATGCAATAGAGTTTCTTACTATAATAAATTGCACCTTACTAACACATATTAGTTTTATTAATAAAACTGCATCTGTGTTATACTATAACGTATACATCTGATGATATATATATGCTAATGACTGGACCATAGAATCTTCATTTCAGAGCTGCTACTCAATTATTAAGGGCATCATTTCATATTCAATTAATGATGCTCTACCCTTTTTTCATGATTCTGAAATTGACACTAAAGACACTGTAATCAGTCTCATAAGACACAATACAGTCGTCTACTGTAGGCAGACACAGGTCTCAGTAAAAGTAAATGGGACACAAGTAGGTAGACACAGGTACAAGTAAAAACAGGCGGGTCATTAGAAGTTTACCACTGGTCATACACAAACAGTCCTGCTGCCCTAACTGTGCAATTCCACCCTAGTTCTTAAGGAGGACACTGGTGGTAGCCAAGAGGGTCTTCTACATATCTTTCCCTACTAAGCAGTAAATGTCCCTAACCACTATACCACCTGAGGTGGTATAGTGGTTAGTGGCAGTATGTAGGCACAACTTTACAACTCTAGATGTTTGTACACTAAAGTTATTTCAGGGCTTAAGGATTTTTGATACCCTTCACATCACTTCACGGCTAGCTCAGAAATATCATGCTGCTCAAAGATGGGAAAACAAGAGTATGGAAGCACTGAAAGGTATTTGATAAGGATAAACAGGTAATGTAACTTTATTATTCACTACAGTATTGAAGACTGTATGCAAGCATACTGCTATTATTAGGTTTAAATTCAGATTATGTGAATATGGCAAAGCACATAAGGGCTATCTTCAAAGGGAGACAGAATCCTTTGTTGTGGATTTTATAAGAGAAATTGGCTCGCATTCCCATTACACATGTGGAAAACCATGAAACCAACCATGCAGCCAGTCCACTTACCAGGGACGAAACCCAGAATGAACTCTCTATATCCAGAGGTCTTGTCCATTCAGCCAGTGTTGGAGTCTACTGCTAATATTAAATGCTACTACAAAATGTTTGCTTTAGATTGAAAACAAAAATGCAATTTTTCAAACTGTAGATGCAAATTTTTTTTATTTCTTTATATTCATATTTGGGCTGTATGCCTTTGCATTTCTCTCCTTTTTTATTAAGCAAGACTATAATTTATCCTATACTAAATCGAGACGACAGACATTCCTTAAACTTTGAAGTCTTATTTTCATTAAGCAACACTTAATTTCTTGTCTCATGTAAAACAAGAACTTAACAGCTTTGCAATCTGCAGGTGAATAATTTGTGTTATTGAAATTATTTTTATTCTTTCATTAATTTTATTACAGTCAAACTTTGATAAGCTGAAATAGAAGTGGAAAGGGAATTGTATACTTGAAAATTTAATTCATCAAGAAAAATTAACATTAATTTTTAATGTTAAGAAAAGAAAAAGAAAGAAAAGTTAACATTAAATGGGAATTCTACATTTACACATTTAATGCAATTTATAGAATGTTGAATTTATTTAAGCAAAAGATCTGAAACTCAAGGGTAAACTCATTAATAATTTATATGCCTGAGTAAAAGAACTATAATAAAGGTCACTAATAACTCTTAATTAGAATTTGCAATGACCTGAATTTATGTTACCAATATAAAAATATTCTGATAATTGTAATTCTAATAGATAACAGTAATGATGGCCATCAGTAACTCTGAATTAAAATTTAAAATAACCTGATATTATGTATCAGAATAAAAATATTCTAATAACTAACTATAAAAATTAGTTAAGCAAACAGGCAGTACAGACTCTAAGAAATATATTTCCAATTTTCAACATTTTACCTCCTGTAAAAACTTATTGGGATTTAAATCATAAAATAATTTTAGCCTAATTTTATCTAAATAATAATGGAAAACAAGAGCAACACAAACCTTTTTTTAATAAAATATGGTAATATCATATATTCCCCCCCCCACAAAAAAAAAAAAAAAAAAAACTAAAATATTATTTAAAGCAATAATTTGGGGGAAAATAACTGATATGTAATTCTCTCTTATAAATTATTAGGTTTAAATTCAGATTATGACATTTTAGAATATGCTTGTTAAAACAATAATTAATGCATTCAAACTATTAACTTACATCATACTATCTTGAGATGACATAGGAGATGGAAACCTGCCTTTGCTTTTCCTAGATTCATCACTACCAACAGAGGACAAGCTGGAAATGGAAAAATTTATAAACACAACAAAGGAAAAACATACTTAATTTTAGTTAGAAAATAGAGAACAGGCAGTCAGAAATGGAGACTAATTTAAAGTATGGTTATGTTGCTGAATATAACTTTTCATGGCTAAATTTAAAAGTTACATAATTACCAATAATACTTGCACACACTATTTGTCAAAATTAAATTTTTTCTAAATAAAAATGGAAAACAAGAGCAACACAAACCTTTTTTTAAACAAAATATGTTAATATCACATATTTTTTCCAACAGAAAAAATAACTAAAATATTATTTAAAGCAATAATTTCAGGTTGAACATTAAGCATGAAGATTTATCATACTTAGATTACAAGAACTGAATATGTATGAATACTCTTAAAAATTAGGATACTCAGATTGAAACAGGTTAATTTTTTATATGCATTAAATGTAGTTCATACTGAGCAAGTGAAGATACAAATGTGCAATTTATATTGAAGCTTATGTTACATTTAATTGTCTAAAGAGAACTTTCAGTCATAAAAAAAATTCAATTATAAATTAAAACAGACAAAACTGCATATTAGCAAACATCTTTTTAATACACTAACATAAATATGATAAGATATTAAGAATACTAAAAAATATACTAAGTGAATAAAATTTTGATTAAATCAGTATTTTACTTTACTTAAAACTTTAGTTTTCTTTTGCATAACAACTGTAAAACTCTAAACAATTAGAATAATTGAAGTTATATCAATGAAATCAATAACTAGCTTATTGCCATCAAGTACTTGCCATGTTAATAGGTTGGTTAACTGATTTTGTCAAACATATAATAATTATCTGTTTCAGGACAGATGTCTTCATGTAGGACTTTTTAATGAAAACTGAATCGGAATCCTGTTACACTAGGAGAAAATTAAGGAAACTCTCATGCATCCAGCTTATTCACCATAAGTTTAACTCAAGATGAACTATGAGCACTCAGCAGCACTGGATGACAAGTGATTTCTCACTATGTTGAAATTTATTAACACTACAGCTTATTATTTCAAAAGTGAAAGAATTCATTTTTAATACTCAGAGATTTAATTGTTCATTGAAGTAATAATAACGACATTGAAAACATTAACTCTTCATACATTCTTTGAAAGTTCTAAATGAATATTAAAATTTTACAAAAATACATTTAAATCAGAAAATTTAGAAAGATGAGAAGACCAAGTAACATCATAAATTTCTACATGCCTCTTTTTTTTTTCAATGTGAATCTTTTAAATTCTGTTTAATTTCATCCATCCAAAAATTGTAAATTCTACAAGAAGCCACTTAGTTTTTGAAATATTCCATATCTCTGACATGAATACTGGCATATTCATAGCTTAAAGTACTGAAATTTAGTTTAACAAAATTTATTATTAAAATTTAATTCTGGGGAGAAATTTTCTATACTTTTATGTTAGTAAAATAAACTTTGATACATATCAGTACATCCTACGATTTCTATTTTATTATTTATTTTCACTATTCTTTCCAAATAATGCTATTTATTATTTAAAGAAAAATATAAATAACTGCATTCGGAGATGTTTTGTATTCATAGCTGATACCTAGAGACAATATTGAGAATACACTTGAATATGTAAATGACAGAAAATGGCAGACGTCTTTTCTAGGCTTATCAGCAGTCATGTTTTATCCCTGTCATTGAAGACTGAAAGCTTCCCTCCCCCCAGCTCTCTCAAATGAAATGATCTACAAATCATATTCTTTCATATTTCTCCAGATCATATTCTTTCACCTAAACCAGGGGCCATATCCTGACGTATGTGTACTTTCTTCTAGCCCCCTACATTCAAGTTTTATCTCGACGTCAAATAAATTTTCGAGCGTGCTTGGGTTTCTCGACTTTAAAAAAAAAAGTCCTGTATTTGGAGGAACAACATAGGCAGTATAATTTTGATAACTTCTGCATTGGGTCTTTTCACATCCAATAAATTTACCAGCTGTATTTTCTCAATATACTCTCTGTCAGGTCTTCAACCTTAAGCTTGTATCTACTGAGCAAATCTTTAATTTTGCTCTATCTTTCACCACATGAAATGCTTCTATGAAAGTGGCTTTATATACATACAACTTAATACTTGCTGCCTGGCTCTCCTAATAAAGTTTTCCAATGCATTTGTACCAGCAGTACTAGCTATCCTTGCAGTGCGGCGGTTGCTATGGTGACCATCCGTACTTCCCCAAATGGGTAAAGAAAAAAGTGAGTATCCAGTTGTTCCAAAACGTTTATTAGGGAACTTCTACCAGCAAAACTGCGGATTTTATCGACGTATCCACGATCAACCCGAAACCTTCTATGTGATTTATGAGAACCGGTGGAGCCTGTGATGCTGGGGAGGGCAGGCTAAGCATTTTGTTGTGTTGAGCCATAGCTCTAGAGTTTGTTTGAGTGCTAGTGTAGAGTTTAATCTTCTTTGCTAGCATAAACTAAGTACAAACTCCTAAGAGATTTTGCACTCTTAACAGACTTGGAGCCAATTATCGCTCGTCCGGAAATAACTACAAAGTCTTTAAAAGTTAAAAGGTTTTTAAGTCAGAACTGGAACATAAATGCACAACTCGTGCTTACAAAGCAGCCAACCAATTGTGGCAGTGTAACATAAAATAACAGTAAATTCAACTTGTCTAGTATTCAAAGGCTACACAAATAATTCAAAGCGAAATTGGCTCAAACTTCTAAAGTGCTAATCATTTAAATGTCAGCAGCTTAGCCGAAGAACAACCCTTATCTGAGCACGATAAATCTAGTAACACAGCTTCGAGAGGCAGAAACGTGCTTTGTGTTACAATCCAATAATCTCGGCTTAAATACTCAATCTAATTTGCATTCTGGTAGGGAAACGGAAAGAGAAGTGGCAGGAAAGATGTAAATCTTAAAATAACCTCATAAAGACTCACCTATTTAGGAAGCAGACACTAAGGCGAGACTCTGGAAAACTAAAGTGAATTATCACTATGTTTTTCTCAATCAAACAGAAAATGTAAGATATGTGTGAAAATCCTTTTTATTAAGAACTCAAATAGTTCACCAGAAGGCACTTCTTGTGCTGACAAAACCATACAACTTTTTCGGCATAATTCAAGTGATAGGAATTCAGATTAAAACTTCTTGTTGTAAGTCTTGTTAGCCAAAGGTATGCAGAAATTATTAACGCGCAAGTTAGCTCAAACCTCTACTGGTGTGACAAGCACTATTGGCAAGAATAAAACTCAACTCCGAAAACAGACTGCTCTTGTAGAATTTCTTGTTACTAGTAACTTGGACTTCATCAGGAACTAAACAATCTAAAACATTTCTTTAAACTTTATTTTTCTCTTTCTACCTCATTTAAGTACGCGAGAACTAAAATTAGCATTCTGGCAGGAAAACGGAAAGTGAAAATGACGGTAAAGATATTTAACGTAAAATAACTCGTTGCGTAAAATAAATAAATAGCTTACAAACTGGTTGTATTAACATAATGAAGCTTTCTTTATTTTAGTGAACAGTAATGAAACTTACATGGTTTCCTCATGGTATTGCGTATTCTAAATTAATTTCAAATAGCTTCATATTTTCCGATGTTGTATATTTTTAAAATGCTCTTAACTAAGAATTTCTAAAACTACAAAGTATGGCATAACAGATATCATATCTTTGAAGCCTTCAGATCTTTTCCTTAAACTGAATACAGGATACCACGGGAAGGAGGTGCTACTCCGTCTTGAAGACTTTTCAGCATAAGCTGTAATACACCATATACTTCAGTTCTAAATTAAAAACTAAATATAATAAGAATTATGGCTGCTATTCGGTGTGACTAGTGCTTATAAAATCACGGTTAACATTACTGCTGGTCTAATGCTTAACATTATACGAATACAAATAAAGAAAGCGCTTAAATGCTAATTAATACTACGATGAATGCTGAGATTTTGAATCTTGCATTAACTGCATCTTTTTACTTTGAAAAACTGGTCAAACCTTGTACAGAATATATTTGAGACTGAAATCTTCCGACTTCAGTGACCAGTATCCCAAATTCCGAATAATAAAATAATTATGTTAGAATACAAGCTAATCGGTTCCGATAAACTTATGAAACTGGACTTTTCTTTTATCCAGAAGACTCCACAAGGTGAAATCGAATTTATCCGAACAGGTATTTGGCTTCAGAGGTAAATCAGTGGCAGCTGCCTTACAGTTGTTGGTTCAGATAATGAAATGAATTGTAGTCTTTTTAAATTTTTGCTGACTACAAACTGTCTTACTCGGATCAGATATGACGACATACGTTTTTATTCTAAAAGGAGGTGAAAGTCTGTCGCAAAGAATAATTATTAGACAACTTTTAAAAAGCCAAGATTTTTGAAATTTAATGATTATTTTCTTTTCTTACTGTTTAATTACTTTATCAATTGCAAGTATCAATTTTTCCTTATTGTTAAAATTGAAAGATTTGCTGTTTATAAGAAATGAAATAAATTTAATGTATACTTTGCTATATAATCTAACCCACACTTCATCTTGGATTTCTGACAAATATATACCTAGATTATCTCAAATTTTAAATGCTACACCTTAGAGGACAAGAAATAATAAAAACTTTACTTTAGACTATTAAAATAAAATTTATTTACTTTAGACTATTAAAGATATTACACCGAATAGCAGCCATAATTCTTATTATATTTAGTTTTTAATTTAGAACTGAAGTATATGGTGTATTACAGCTTATGCTGAAAAGTCTTCAAGACGGAGTAGCATCTCCTTCCCGTGGTATCCTGTATTCAGTTTAAGGAAAAGATCTGAAGGCTTCAAAGATATGATATCTGTTATGCCATACTTTGTAGTTTTAGAAATTCTTAGTTAAGAGCATTTTAAAAATATACAACATCGGAAAATATGAAGCTATTAAAATTATTTACTTTAGACTATTAAAATAAAATAAAATAAAAAAAGGGGGGAAGAGAGAGCAGCCTTTTACTTTTTCAGTTACCTGCATTTTCTCATTTTGCACAAATTTTTCCACATCAATGAGTTATTGAAATTACTGAAAAGAATATTTTTCTTTTTCAAAATGCTTATAGAAGGATTAATGATATAAACTTACCACTGAAATCTGGTAAATATCGTTAAAACAAAATTGCAAAATGTCAACCAATTTAAGTAGGAGCCAGATGCAGTGCAAGAATTTTGCTACAGATTTCGTATATATGTAAATAATTTTATTTTTGGATAATATAACATGAAATGTTTGAAAGAGACAAAAAAAAAAAAAAAAAAAAAAAAAATAAGATTACAGCAGGCAAGTCTATTTAACATTAAGTAAATGGCAACCTCACTAAATTGACTAGAAACCACAAAGCTGGTGACTAGTTTTTATCCCAAATTTGGTGCAAATTCACCAAACTTGGTGACATTTTAATCCAGTCCCTGTATAACTAATTGACACTATAATCGAATAACTATGATTGATTCCTATATGTAACTGTAACCATATCCGACAATTAGATGTAAATTTAATTACATATGCCAGTAATTTCAAGAAATGGAAGCTATTAGAGATTTCTCAGAGGCTGGGTGAAAACTATACGAGACTGGAGAGAGACTATAGAAGACTGTAGAAAACTATAGCAGACTGGAGAGAGCATCTGCTCTGTTATTAGTTCAGAGCTGAATTCAAAGTACTGAGATATCCGCGAGAGCTTAGCCTTTTAAAGGCACTTTGCATTGCATTGTGTTTAATGTTCTTAGTTAGTTTGAAGTATAAATACTGATTGTGCTCTTTGATACTAAGAAGAGCTGTATGAGTATTTTTGTGGAAAGTACCAGAATTGTGAAGTCTTTCTTTTGGTAAAATAAATTTTATTGAGCTGTCTTCTGTTCTCTATGAATTAAATCCATTACAAACCCATACACATGAAACAATATAACAGCATAAAGTCAATGCATATTGTAGACTAACAGTTAATCAATGTTATTAGTCTCAATGGTATCTAATATAGTGTATGATTTTCTATTTATCAGATTTTATACAATTTCTGCATTTATCAGTGAGAGTTCTTACATTTTACTTAAATGTGAAGCCTGACTAATTAGAATTCACCAATGAGGTTTTTTTAGGTTCTGACAATATTATGAATTCTATTACATAAACAAGCCTCTATTCTCCCTCACAGACAAGTAACAACTTTTGGATCTTTTGATCCTTTGCGGTGCACTATACGTTAACGTCGGAATTTCAGCAAAAAAAGTTATATGCAGTCTATTTAGTCCTAAAGGAGTATACAGGTAAAATTTTGTAAAAATTGCACTTACCGTTTTAATTCTGTGGGTGTTCCATGAGGTGGAACACTGCACCGCTTTTAAAAGAGCTTAGAGCTTTAGAGCTTTTAAAAGTGCGACTAAGCAAGCATTGCAGTGAAGCACGAAAATGAGTAGAAGCGTTTGTATAAGAATGAAAAAACTCTGTATTATGGCTGTATACATGGTTTCCTGGATATACACAATATTCTTGAATATATACGGATAAATGAGAAAATATCTATATACACAAGTTTTATATAAAAAATATTTACAAATTTTCCTATTTCTTAGCTTCGTGAAATTGTTCAAAGCAAGTCACACCTTTTTAATGGAAGCACAAACCAACTTTGCAGGTTTTGCACATAAAACTTGTTATGTGCGGCTTCTGCTTCGTGCTACAATGTGCACATCGTCTACGCGTACCCTTCACTGGTATGTGTTCAACACTACTGTAGCGTTTTTCCCCTGAAAGCTTTACTTTATGCCTGGGAGTATCTTTAGGTCTTGAAGGAAGTCGCCTCTTCAAAGTTATCGCTGACACTTTCATGGCACAGAGAGAACAAAGCAAATTTAAACGGAAATCTTTGGCTGTATTTATTTCAGCTCCAGTTAGCATTTTATGTAGTATGTAACTGTTAATTACAGCTACATCTACAAAATGGAAAAAGATTCTTTGCCACCACTTTTTACTTTTACGATCTATTTTGTAAAGCGATACTAGTTGATCAAATTTGTCTATGTTAAACATAGAAAATGCTGTGGTTCACAAAGCAAATATTTATTACTGAGATATGCAGAGATACACACAGAGTTACATGCAAGCAGAGATAAGCACAAGCAGAATTGTTAAGTTTACGCTTATGTAGCCTTAGATTGCCAATAGATGGCGGTAGTGTTTGTAAAAAGAAACTGTAATGTCATAATTATGCATATGTATCAGTTCGTCTTTGGTGTTCGTCAATAAACGTTATGTGGAATAACGCTCCTCTGTTTATTACTTTACATTTGATTCAGTCTGATTTATTAGAGACTTACACATATTTTGTTTATGGTGCCTGCAAACCAGGATTATTACGAACCAGAAAATCGACAGACTGAATAGTTCGAAAATGGAGGGCGTTCTTGAAAATTTGAAAAAGAAACAATCGGCTGTAAGACAATTAACTACGAAACTGATTACCATAGTCAAAACAAATTTAGCAATTAATATTCCGCTAAATGAGAAAATTGAGATAATCGAAGATTTATATGAACAGTTAATTGAGAAAATCAACAAACTGAAAAGTTTAGATTCAGAAATAGAAACGAAAGTAACTTTGGAGGATATTGAAAATGAAATTACCTTAAGTCAAGAATACCAGGGTAAAACTGTTATATGGAGAGGAAGAATGCAACGATTTTTGAAGAAGAATTCGGAATCTTCTAGAACAGTTCATCAGAACGGAACGGCTAACGTTACACTTCCAGTTGAAGCGAAAACAGTGAAGTTGCTACGTCTGTAAATCGGAACTTATTACGGTGATTCGTGTAAATGGTTAGACTTTTGGAAACAATTCGAAAATACAATTCATAATCATAGTGTATTGAGGAAAACTGAAAAATTTGCGTACCTAAAATCCTTACTTGGCGGTAATGTTTTAGCTGCCATTTCCGGTTTCGCTTTAAGTGACCAGAATTATGATTCCGCAATAGAAATATTGAAAGAACGTTTTGGAAGACAAGATGTTGTCATCACTATCACTTCGCATATGAATAAATTATTATCTCTTGAACCAGTGGGGAACATTTCAAATTTTAAAGCACTGCGTAAGCTGTACGATGAATGCGAAGTCAACATTCGAAGTTACTTCTGAAAGTTATGGAAATATTCTGTGTTCTATCATTTTGCAGAAATTTCCAGGGGAATTAAATTTGGAATTTAAAGTCGAAAAATGGAAGCAGGATTTGATATAAAGGAGCTTATAGAATTCTTAAAAAAGGAAGTTAACTGTCAAGAAGCTGCAAGTTTAATGAACTCTGCGAAAACGAATCAGAAACCATACATTCGTCAAAATGAACAACGCACGAGAGCTTATCCGTATTATAAACCAAAAGTTCCGACTGCTTCAGCTTTATCAACAATTGGATAAAAATGTATATTTTGTGACAAAGAAGATCATACGAAATATAAATGTACTGAGGTGAACTCTGAAGAAAAACGCAACATTTTGAAACGTACAGGAAAATGTTTTCTGTGTTTTAGATATAAACATTTAGCTATCAACTGTACGAGCAAACAGTTTTCCTGCAAAAAGTGCCGCGGTAAACATCATGAAAGTGTGTGTGTAAATCCCACATCAGCTGTCTCCAGTGTAAAAAATAAGGAAACCGAAACATCGGCAGAAATTGTTCAAAATTCTTCTGCCCAAACTGGATCTAAAATGCGGATATACGAGTACCAGATGTAGAAATCAAATCTAACCTCCAAGCATTCGGCATCACTTTGACAGACTGCTGCGGCGCCGATGGAACGAGTCATATTTCCGTTTTAATCGGCGTGGACATTTTGTGGAAAATAGCAAGCGAAGAAATAAAAAGGATAAACAGAAATGCCGTAGCGATGAAAACTTTGTTTGGGTGGTGTATACAAGGCAAATTTTTTTCATCAGACTTTGAAATCCCTGATGCGTGTTTAAACGTAAGTGTAGAAGAGAAACTTCTAAAAAGCGTCGAATCGTTTTGGGATACTGAATCTATCGGAATTAAAAATATTTCTGACGAAGAACAAAATGAAATGGCCTTGCAAATATTTAACAACTCGATTACACAAAAGGGTGATAGATACGAAGTTAGACTTCCATGGAAAGATCAGAATGTGACTTTTAAGAATGCTGAAAGACGATTCTTAAATCTGATCGAACAATTGAAATCAAACTTGAACTTTTATGCGCAATATAAAGAAGTGATTGACTATCAGTTTAAGGAAGAAATCATAGAAAAGGTCGATCTTGGTACTCCATCTGGGAGACGAACTTACTACATACCTCACCGTGCTGTCATCCGTGAAGATCATAATTCTACAAAACTTCGCATTGTTTATGATGCTTCTTCAAAGGAAAAAAATCATGAATCTCTAAATGATAATTTACTACAAGGACCAAATCTCCTTCCTGAACTTTTGAAAGTTTTAATAAATTTTCGACTTAATCGAATTGCATTTACGTCAGATATTGAGAAAGCGTTTTTGCAAATTTCTCTTGCACCAGAAGATCGAGATTCAATGCGATTTTTGTGAATTGACGAGAATTCAAGTTTGAGCAATCCGAGAATTCAAGTTTATCGGATGTGTCGTGTAATTTTTGGAGCAAAATCAAGTCCATTTTTGCTGAGCGCTTGCATTAAGCATCATTTAAAGAAATTTGAAAACATCTATCCCATAACTATAGAAATGTTAGAAAACTTCATGTATGTTGACGATTTTATTTGTGGATCAGATATGGAGGAGGAAGCTATACAAATATATCATGAAGCCAATGATATAATGAAAAAGGCATCAATGACTTTGACCAAATGGAATTCTAATTCGGATACTATACAAAACCAGTATAAATCAAGTGACAACTTCGTTAGCTTTAAATTGCCTGACTGTGATTCCCCCTCAAAGATTCTTGGACTTCAATGGAATACAATTAAGGATATCTTCTGCTTTAATGCTCAAGACGTTATTGATTTCATCCAGTCAAATGACCAAACAAAATGTTGTGTTTTAAAAAGCTGCTTCAAAAATCTTCGATCCTGTTGGGTTTCATGCTCCATATGTTATTCAAGCAAAAGTTCTGTTTCAGGATTTATGGCTGAAAGGTGTTGATTGGGATGAAATTATCCCACCAGAATTGCAAGACAAGTGGAACAAATGATATAGGCAACTATGTGATATACCTAATATCCAGATACCTCGGTGGTATTTTTGTGATGTTGATGAAATGCCTGAAACACTGGAACTACATTGTTTTTGTGATTAATTTCAAAGTGCTAACGGAGTAGCAGTGTACGTGAAATTCCGTAGTTTAAAATATTGTGGAACAAGTTTAGTGATAGCCAAGAGCAGAGTGGATCCCCTGAAAACATTATCTTTACCAAGACTCGAGCTTATGGCAGCAGTGTTAGGTGCAAGACTTGTAACTACAGTCCGTGTGCATTTTCCTCAAGCTAAGATTCATTTATGGACAGATTCTCTTATTGTGCTACACTGGATAAAAAACTCACCATGGCGATGGAAAACATTCGTACAAAATCGAGTATCTGAAATTCAAGACAAAACATCCCCGAGTATGTGGAATCATTGTCCTGGCTCAGATAATCCAGCCAATAAAATCGCACGCGGTGTTAAAGTGAGTGATCTTGTAGTAGATCAAGTGTAGTGGCATGGACCTCCATGGCTTCATCAAAATGAAATAAATTGGCCTAAAGTGAACGAGCATTGTAACATAGTAGATAATGTTGAAGAAAGAGTTGTGACTCAAGTTACTAGCAGTGTTCAACCTTTACAACCTGTGTTAAAAATAGAAAACTTTAGTGACTTAGGTAAACTTTTAAGAGTCACGTCATATGTATTTAGATTCATTAATAATTTAAAGTCACAGAATAGAGTGATTGGTCCTGTGACCAAAAATGAAATATGTAATGCTATGTGTTACTGGATTATCTTATCACAAGGTGAGTATTTTTTTGAAGAGTTGAATGATGTTAAATGTAAAAAACCATTGTCTCATAATTCCAAATTGTTTGGGTTAAATCCAGTAATGGATGAAAATGGTTGTTTAAGAGTTGGAAGTAGATTAGTAAAATCATCATTAGATGTCGATGAAATTCAGCCTATAATATTACCAAATAATTATTTTTCTCGTTTAATTATTTTGAATTCTCATCAAAAGGTACTTCATAGTGGTGTAAATGAAACTTTAGTGCAAAAGGGAAATTTTGGATTTTAAAAGCTAGACGTTTTGTAAAATCTGTGTTACATGATTGTAGATTTTGTAAAAAATATAATGCTAAAGCTGGACACGAGATATCGGCTCCTCTTCCTGCTGACCGAGTGGAGAAACCTCAACCATTTGAGGTAAGTGGCATAGATTTCGCTGGCCCTTTGTATTTAAAGGATGGTACAAAAGTGTATATCTCATTGTTTACCTGTGCAGTGACTCAAGGAATCCATTTAGAATTGTTATTGAATTTAAGTACAGAGTGTTTCATTCAAGCCTTACGTAGATTTTTTGCACGTACGGCCCAAGGCCCAAGGCGTTTGACTTCCGGAGTACCTTTGCAACTTAATGCAATTACCTCCACAACTTCGATAAGGAAACTGAGTTGAATAAGAAAAAGCATTGGCTAAAGGAAAAATGAACAAACCGTTAAGGGTTTACTATGAAGGAAATGAATAAGGAGTCCACATAAGGGACGAGTAATTCTCTCTGCTTTCAACTTGTAATTCAAGATTGAAAGAGAGAGAGGTGTTGATTGAGGCGAATTCCGGAACGCATTGTGTTAATGGAATCGGAAAGGTTGAAAGAAAACAGCCGGGAAACATGGTGTTCCAGGGCTTGGGAAAGGTAATGTTCGGTAATACGGACAGCCGCAGTGATAGCTAATGCCTTGGGGATGAGCAGGGGAGGGGAAGAGTCTTGCGACTAAAACTGGAATCCAGTGAAGAAGGAGCGAAGAAGAGGGGGGGGGGAATTGTCAATTCAGGAAGGCGAAAAGTTCTCCGACCGCCCGTGGCGAGAGGAGAATAGGAGCAACTTTTCGAGCGGAAAAGAACCGTGAGGAAAGTTAACTGTGAAAAAGACGGAGAAATTATTAGAAGAGGATTTAAAGGGACAGAGATAGAGGTAGGGAAGGAAGTAAAAGGAATTAAAGGAAGGGAAAAGAATTAAGGGGGAGAGCGAGATTTAAATTTAATTAATGAAGAAGGTCTTGAAGTGATGAAATGCAAGCCTGTGATGCCTGTGATACCTGTGCAAAAATAAGGAGTTGATAAGTTATAGTAAGGTAAAAGAAGCTCTGCAGGAATGATAAAATAATGGATTAATTATTGCTGCATTAGTTAAGTCTTAGTTTTAATGGATTTTATTAGTAGCTAAATTAGTTTGAATACGTTGATTTTAATTATTGCTAATTTTTAAAGGTAACTTTAATGTTAAAAGTCTGGTCCGTGATAAATGAAGAGGTGAGGTCCTGATAAATGGGGGGAGGTCATGTTTAGTGGTACAGATGTAGGTCGCGATAAACGTGGCCGGATTAGGTCTGGCGGGCAGTGATGTAAAAAATAAGAGTTAATTAAGGGTCGCCGGGTTAGGCCCGTGAAGTGCTGGTTAAAGTTTAAATTTAAAAATTAGAAAGAATTCCTAGTCAAGCAAGCACCTCCGCTTTGGCTTCCTAGGAAAGATGTTAAATGTTCTATCAAGAACGCTCCTAGGTCGCTTAGCAGAGCTGGGCTCTGCTGGATTATAAGCAGGAAGTGAGTGCAAGACCGGGTTTTTGATCTGAGATAGTCTATTGAAAAACTTGGCCGAATTTTGCCGAAAAAAGGCGTCCAGGGGTAGAATTTTGAGATCATTATGTAGCACTTCATTCCGGACGAAATAATGAGCATTGGTGAGTATGCGAAGCGTAACACTCTGGAATACTTGGAGTTTCTTTAGGTGACTGTTGGCTGCGGTTGACCAGATGATAGCTGCATAGGTGAGGATGGGAAAGATGGTACTGCGATAAAGGAGGATCTTGTTGCTGAGGGAGAGGTTGCTGGTTCGGTTGATAAGTGACATTAGTTGAGTTCTGACGGTTCTTGCTTTGGCTATTGTATAGTTGATATGGGTACTCCAGAGTAGCTTCGCATCTAGATAAACTCCCAGATATTTATAGGAATCCACCCAGGGTATCTCCTCATCAAATAACCTGAGTGGTTGGAGTTGACTATGGACATTCCTCTTTCTGGAAAAGAAAACGGTGGCGGCACTTTTTGCGACGTTAATTTTGATTTTCCAGGTAATGAGCCAGGACTTCAAGTCTGTTAAGTAAAGTTGAAGGTGATTGAGAGTGGCGTTATGTGTTGGGTGCTGAGAAATGATGGCTGTGTCGTTTGCGTAAAGGGCTAGATCGACACTTGGTGATTGTGGTATGTCATTTACATACAAGTTGAAGAGCGTAGCGCTAAGAATTCCTCCCTGAGGCACTCCCGCCAGGATAGGATGAGGAGAAGAGACAGAATATTTAACTTTGACAGAAAAGGTACGATTATTGAGGTAAGAGTGCATTATGTGCACAAAATTAGCCGAAATTTCAAGTCGCATGAGCTTGAATAAAATTCCGATATGCCAACACCTGTCGAAAGCCTTTGCTACGTCTAAATAGACTATAGTTGTAGGCTTTCCACTGCGAGATCCTGAGTGAATGATTTCTACTACCCTCAGTAGCTGGGTCTGAGTTGAGTGTTTTGCGCGAAAACCGAATTGTTGAGGAATAATAATATTTCGGCTTCGGCAGAAATCATTCAGGTATCTAAGCAGTATAGCTTCGTAGATTTTACTAAGTGAAGACAGGAGGCTGATCGGTCTATAATTTTGAGGGACCTTAGGGTCCATGCCAGGTTTTAGAATAGGAATGACTAAAGCATTCTTCCAGCTATTAGGATAATATTTTAACCTTAGCATTGAGTTAATCAAAACTGCTAGGTAAAATATGAATTTAATAGGCAAATTTTTAATCATGCGATTAGAAATCCTATCAAGGCCCGGTGCTTTTGCAGGGGTGAGATTTTTGACAATTGCAGAAATCTCAGTCATGGTTGTGGTGATGGGTTCCTCAGAATGTGTATCTGAGGAGAGAAATTCTTCAACTTGGTGTTGAACTTCATGCGTGCGCGTTGCACAGGTATCGAACATGAGTCCAGTGTTTATTGAGAATTGTGTTTGAAGACTGTCCGCTATGCGTTCAGCCTTCTCAGTGTCTGTTAATGCCATCCGGTCATTGACCGTGCCCATTAGGGGGGGGGGAATGTCATGTTTAGGTTTGCGTAGCCGTGCGCTAGCAACCCAGAGGCTATTGTCAGAAGTCTTTAAGGACTTAAGATAATTTGAGTATTTATCATCTGCAAATTTTTTAATGTCAGACTTGATCTCATTCTGGATTCTTCGCAGTTGTACTCAAAAGGATTCTAAACGTGTGTTTTGCCAATCTCTGCGAAGACGGTTTTTAATTTTGATTTTATCCTTAATGAAGTCAGGTAATTTATAGTGATTAGGTCTGAATTTGGGTTTGGAAGCAGCTGTGAACGCACTTCCCAGGGTTTGGTTGAGCCTGTCAATGGCTAAGTCAACCTCCTGATTATCGTTAATTTTGATAGGGGGGAGAATACCATTTTCCAAAACATACCGAAAGTTGTCCCAGTTAGTCGAGACTTGCGCCGGTAAATTTTGGTAGTTTTAAGGGTGAGGTGAACCGAATAATGGTCAGAGGACAGTTCCGGAATCACTTTGATCGAATAATCTAATGGAATATTTTTAAATAAGGCCAAATCAATAATGGAAGGAGCACCTAACCCCCCAGGAAACTGGTAATGGGTAGGTGAGTTCGGCGCTATAATTTGGATACGGGCGTCCTGAGCCCAAATTTTGAGGTTATCGCCATAGTTGTTGGCAGTGACACAATCCCAACTTCTATGACGGGCATTTAAATCTCCTGCGATAATCAGGTTATTTGCAACACCACTTAATTTTCTGAGATCAGAGAGAAATGCAGGTCCCTGTCTCGGAGGCATGTAGCAGGACGCTACTGCTATTGGGGGGGAATTTTGAATATGAATTTGGATAATTGTCGCTTCTAGGGCCTCCAGTGGTGGCGTGGGTATTCTAGAATGCTTTAAAGAGCATTTTACATAAATGCTAGTACTGCCACTAGTGCGAACAGTGTCACTGATGCATACCTCTCTATCATTTCGGTAGCAGAAATAATTCGCGATGTTCGCGCTAAGTCCCTCAACCAGATGAGTCTCCTGAACGAGGAAGAGGTCCATGTGGTGCTCATTAATAAAATCCCGGACTTCGTGGATCTTGTTCTTTATTCCGTTGGCATTCCAGAACGAAATCAGGAGGTCTTCTTTATTTGAGTCGTTGAACTTAATGACTTAGTTGAGGAGTCCAACGTAGGCTTCATAAATAAAAAATGCTCGCTCAGGTCCGGTGGAGACTGTCCGTAGCTGAGGCAGGGCATTTTTGAAGGCTTTCAATAAGGTTTTATGTTCGATTCCAAACTCAGATGAGATCTGGAATACGCAACGGAGAGTATCGGTGCAGTTGTAGTCCTCAGAAGTTGGGGCTAGAGTCTGGGCCGGTGGTGCTGTCTGTGGTGCAGGATGCAGTGTCGGGGCTTCCTTGAGGGCTTGCTTCTGGCCTTGCTTCTGCTCTGAAGTCATGTTAAGTCCGGGATTTTTTCGTCCGGAAGCGATTTCGCTAAATAGGGGATCTGTACCACTAAGGAGAGGTTTAGCTGGCGCCGGTACAAATTTTGATTTCCCGCTATCCTTACGAATGTTGGGGTTTTTGCCCTTGTTCATGGGATTCCTGGGACAGTGGAACCAGTTGGTCGCATGCTGTCCAAGGCAGTTCGCACATGTGTTCGGTTCCTCAGGATCTTTGGTACACTGGTACGCAAAATGCGGGCCAGCGCACCGCAGGCATTTGATGGGGAGCGTGCACACTGCTGAACTGTGGAAATATCCTTGGCAGCGCCAACACTGACTGGGTCCCTTTTTTCCGTGATTGCACGTACGGGTATTTGTAGAGTTATTTATTCTGATAATGCTAAAACCTTTAAAACTGCTAATCGTGAATTAAAATATTTGTATAAATTGTGTAAAGATGAAAAAATTTTAAATTTCCTTGGGAAAATGGGTTTGAATGGAAATTTATTGTAGAAGGTGCTCCTTGGTGGGGAGGATTCTGGGAATGTTTGGTAAGATCTGTAAAAATTTGTTTAAAACGTATCTTAGGTAAAGCTTCTTTATATTATGAAGAACTGTATACTGTCTTAGTTGAAGTTGAAGCTGTTATTAATTCTAGACCTATAACTTATGTATACAATGAACCAAATGAACCTGATCCTCTTTCACCATCTCATTTTATAATTGGATCTAGATTGACTGTTTTACCTTCACCTGAATCTAAACTAGAATCTACAAGATCTCAGTTGATTAAAAGATGGAAGCATAGGCAATTAATATTAGAGCATTTTTGGAAAAGGTTTTATAAAGACTATTTGTTAGAATTAAGATCAGTCATGTTTTCAAAAACTCCAAAGAATGCTACCGTGTTTAAAATTAATGATGTTGTACTTGTACGAGAAGATAATGTGAAACACTGTAACTGGAAGATAGGTAGGATTAAGGAATTATTTCACAGAAGAGATGATAGAATTAGATCTTGTAAGATTCAGTTGGATAAGGGTGTTGCTAGAAGACCAATTGAAATACTTTATAACCTTGAAGTTCAGTAAAATGGGGGAGAGTGTTAAGTTTATGTATCCTTAGATTGCCAATAGATGGCGATAGTGTTTGTAAAAAGAAACTGTAATGTCATAATTATGTATATGTATCAGTTCGTCTTTGGTGCTCGTCAATAAACATTGTGTGGAATAACGCTCCTCTGTTTATTACTTTACATTTGATCCAGTCTGATTTATTAGAGACTTGCACATATTTTGTTTAAGAATAATACAAGTAATGATAAATACAAGCAAATAAGTAAGTACAAGCAAGGATGAGCAGTTACAGAGGTCATATATATAACTTTATAACAGATCATGGTTTAACAAATCATAAACAAGACACAATAAATAACCAATCAAAAGTAACATACAGAATGGGATTAAGTTTCAGAATAACTCGGACCTGGCTGAAAGCTAATGAATGTTTCGGACGTGAGAGAAAGCTATACTTCCTTTTAACCAGTAAGAATGCGATTACAAGTATCTCAACACTCCCGCTTAATCGCACATTATACAAAACATAAAAGAATTAAACAATTTTTAAACAGCTCAATGATAACAGTTCATAGAATTTTGTTTTGGAAAAAGCCTTAGTTAACATATCTGCAATGTGTAAACCTGACTGTACATATTCAATTCTAATATTATTTTCCTTAACAGTCTTACGAGTGAATTTTAATTTTATATCTATATGTTTCAACCTGCCTGAAAAGTTTTCATCAACAATACTTTTAATACATGACTGGTTATCTTCAAAAATATAAACATTTTTAACACTGGAAATTTCATTTACTACATTTTTTACCCATAAAACATCTTGAATACCTTTACATAAAGCAATTATTTCAGCTTCTGTTGATGAAAGTGCAATACACTTTTGCTTGTTACAGCACCACATAATAGGACAGTTTGAAAACAGTATAAAGTAACCAGTAATTGATTTCCTATCTTGAGTATCTCCCCTCCAATCTGCATCTACATACAAACACAAGTTTGCCCTTTCCAAATCACCCTTTTTGTATATCAATTTTAAATTTAAGGTGTTTTTCAAGTACCTAAGAATTCTTTTTAGAGCACACCAGGCAACATCAGTAGGATGCTCCTGCAGTTGGCTTAAGCAATTTACTGCAAACAAAACATCTGGCCTTGTGATATATGCTAAGTAAATTAAAGATCCAATTAATTCTTTGTATGGGCCATGAAATGCATTTCCTTTCTGAAAATCAGCTGCTCTAGATTTTGGTTCAATGGGAGTTAGGGCTATTTTACAATCAGACATTTTAAATTTATCAACTAATTTTTCAATATATGGTTTCTGATCTAAATATAAACAACCAGACTCAAACTTCAGTCTAATACCCAAGAATTCTGAGACACTTTCAGATTTTGACATTTGAAATTCACTAGACAACAATGATATTATAATATTTGTTTCTTTTACATCCGAACTTTCAATTATTAAGTCATCTACATAAACAGCCATAATTACTTTCTTACAATTTAGATTTCTGATAAAAATACATGGTTCGGAGTCCAATAGCTTAAAATCTAATTTAATAACAAAATTAAGAAATTTCTGATACAGGGTTCGTACACATTTCCTTACATGAAAATTAAGGACTTTTAAGGACCATCAAAGAAAAAATTAAGGACCTATCAGCAAGTAAAAAAAAAAAGGAAAAGAATAAAGCAATTATCCATACAACCGACTTCATGCTTGTAATTTCACTTTAAGAAACTAACAGAAGTGTGTATTATGCACTATTATTAAATTCATTTAATACTTACCATAAAACAATTTTGAAAATTAAACTAACTCCCTACAAGTTATGAAGAAGATAACATTAAATTAGGAACATAATTTCTTGAAAAACATGTATAAGTGTACTTTACACTAATAACAGTCACTATTTTAGAGATTTAATGATTATTATTTAGCTTATTTGATATTTATTTAAACACAGTCAACTACTATTATAATCACAATGTAAGAATATTTTGCAGATTAAAATAACTGATTTGTAAACATACAATTTATTTTCTTGGTTTTTTTTGAAAGATACTAGAATAATAAACTGTACAATAAAAGATACAAAACATTTGTGCTTTTTTTAAATCTGAAATCTTTTCAGCTATTTTAACATCTAATTTATTTATGTCTATTTCCTTTTCTTTAGCTATTCTTCTAAGTTCATTTGCTTTAATAAACAAATCAATGTTCCTGCTGGTCTCAGCTTCATCTGCTAAAGCATCTACTTCTTCATTAATATCTTTAATGTCCCTTTGAAGAAATTTGTTCTTCTGCTTCATATAATCAATTTCTTCCTTAATAATATTTCTTTTCCTCTTTAAATTTTCAGATTTAGTTAAAGATTTTTGTTCTTCTAAATACTGCATATATTTAGACCTTGCAGAAGCTGCTGCTGATCTCATTTCTTTATTAATTTCGATATTAAGAACACCTCCAGAAAATTTTATGTAATCAAATACTGTGCGTTGAAAAATGTATGATGAGTCACTTAATTGCTTTATTTACAGAGAAGCCCCTTTCCACAGAGGCCTGTTCATGTGACAAGATGGGAATACTTGTCACAGTGAATACTTGAATAGTGAAAGTATACATTTTATATATATATATATACATACATACAGTACAAAGTCCGAGATCCAGACATCCAATATCTGGAATGATCTAAAATCCGGACCTCAAAGCCACCACGAACCAATTTTTTAGCGCTTTTTTGAAGGGAAGGGGTGTATGCTTTACACACGCGCATCAGATTTTTTTCCTCATCATAAAAAAACATGCCGGAAATCCGATTCTTAATCTCAGTTTGGCGCTAAATAAAATATCTCATTATTGAAGAAATAATTATTTTATCATAAATTTGTGTGATTAGTAACTTGACTCCATAGCTGCGTATCTGCTTGGCATAATCTCAAACCGAAACATTTGTTAATTTTACACCAACTAATATTTTATATCCTTGATGCCGAAATCGCGAATCATGATTTATTGTATTTTGCTTTCATCACCGCATGTTTATCAACGGATGACAACTTGAGTGATGAATCATGCAGCAATGCCAAATAATAGAGTATTATCCGATTACAGATTTAAGTTTAATGCGCTAAAATGTTGACAAGGGGAGATTTAGCAGAAATTTCTTTCCTTATGCTAAAAATAGATTTTGTTAATGATACTCATAGGACAAACGATTATATTTAGTGCTATTTGAATTAAGAATAACTGATTTGTTATTCACATAAAGCCAGAACCAGCGCCAGAGCTCGCATGGCCGCACCAGGCGGCAGAATTTAGCAAAGTTAAACAGAAGTTTTTCATTGCGATGACAATGCCCAATCATCAATCAATTAACGGAGGGCGAAATCTGTAGTATGGTTCTAAATCCAGAAAATACAGCTACCGATAGTGAAGAAAGTAACAGAGAGGTTACTGAACGAGAAAAAATTTTGATTGACAAGTTATTCGGAATTCTCGACACAGCAATTAAAGAACTTGAAAAATGGAACTTAATAACTGAACAAGAAATTATATGTCTATAGTATTAGTCTAAAGTATTAGCAGAGAAAACAAATCAAACAACTCACATTGAAAGAAATGTTTAAAAAAGTAAACATATAAATATTAAGCTCTTTTCTTTTGTAAATTTTGATACCCTTTAAATCATAAATGCTTCATTATTTCATAAATCATGATTTCATATTTTCAATTTTATAATTTCTATGCGACATCTTAGTAGATTTACAATGATCTAATATCCGGAAAAATCTCAAATCTGGGATCGCCGAAGTCCCGACAAGTCCAGACCTCGGACTTTGTACTATACATACATATATATATATATATATATATATATATATAATACGGAATGTATATTTTCAGTTAAACTTCTACCCAATAACTTTAGTAATTCATGAAAGTTAATTTTGCGTCTAGTTAATTCAGGAAAATTAGTTTTAATTAGTTGTTTTCAGCTTTAAAAATATTAACAAATTTTTAATTAGTTATTTTCATTTAATAATTGTATTGCCATTAGCAAAAATAATGCATTACTATCAACAGCATAGGATTAAACCAAATACTTAATTGTCTATTGAAGCTTCAAAACATATTTCCGAACTTCACTTTTTCTCGGCTAGCGTTACCGAATTTGCCCTTGGCGACCTAAAATTGAAACGGACCCAACAGATTTCCCGCGAAATCGATAACGGACCCTCTGTAGAAATAAACTCATAATCCCGATATCCCATACATATAGTATGTGCAAAAGAGAATAAACTCCGTAGAAGGTGATAAAAAATTAATCTATGTCTTAATTGAAAGATTAAGGTTAAAATTAAAAAATTAAGATTAAAAAATTAAGGACCTATCAGCAAACAAACAAACAAACAAAAAAAAAAAAAAAAAAAAAAAAAAAAAAAAAAAAAACGAATAGAATAAAGAAATTATCTATACAACCGACTTCATGCTTGTAATTTCACTTTAAGAAACTAACAGAAGTGTGTATTATGCACTTTTATTAAATTCAATTTAATACTTACCATAAAACAATTTTGAAAATTAAACTAACTCCCTACAAGTTATGAAGCAGATAACATTAAATTAGGAACATAATTTCTTGAAAAACATGTATAAGTGTATTTTACACTAATGACAGTCACTATTTTAGAGATTTATATGATTATTATTTAACTTATTTGATATTTATCTAAACACAGTCAACTACTATTATAATCACAATGTAAGAATATTTTGCAGATGAAAATAACTGATTTGTAAACATACAATTTATTTCCTTGGTTTTTTTTTGAAAGATACTAGAATAATAAACTGTACAATAAAAGATACAAAACATTTGTACTTTTTTTTAAATCTGAAATCTTTTCAGCTATTTAACATCTAATTTATTTATGTCTATTTCCTTTTCTTTAACTATTCTTCTAAGTTCATTTGCTTTGATAAACAAATCAATGTTCCTGCTGGTCTCAGCTTCATCTGCTAAAGTATCTACTTCTTCATTAATAACTTTAATGTCACTTTGAAGAAATTTTTTCTTCTGCTTCATATAATCAATTTCTTCCTCAATAATATTTCTTTTCCTCTTTGAATTTTCAAATTTAGTTAAAGATTTTTGTTCTAAATACTGCATATATTTAGACCTTGCAGAAGCTGCTGCTGATCTCATTTCTTTATTAATTTCGATATTAAGAACACCTCCAGAAAATTTTATGTAATCAAATACTGTGCGTTGAAAAATGTATGATGAGTCACTTAAATTTTCAATTTCAATTGCTTTATTTACAGAGAAGCCCCTTTCTACAGAGGCCTGTCCATGTGACAAGATAAGAATCATTTTCACTATTTTCCATACTTTTGAATAGTGAAAATCATGAAAATAAGAAGTGAGAAATGTGTCAAGAGAAAGATTTTGAGGATCAAAAGTAGAAAATTCATGTAAATTTGTCTTAACTACTTTGTCTAGAAACTCTCCAAACTGCAGCAGAATTTCATCACAATCATCTTGTAAAACACGTTTATTCTGCATTAATACCGTTAGAACTATTTTCATTTTGTTCTGGGCTTTTTCTGGACTTTTAACCATCAATCGTGGGTCTATACAAGATGCATTTCGAATAAGAGAATAATTTATTGAACATTTAGACATTAAGTGTTGTACCATTGTTAAGACACACTGTTGACATTCTTGTTTCAATGCAAAACTTTCAGCTTGTGAAATGTCCTTCTTGCGGCATTTATCATTCATTAACTGCCCAGCAACGAATCCCAAATAAACTTTACTTTTATTATTATAACAATTTGGATCATTAAAATTAAATTTATAAAGATTTTCTGCTTTAGTTATTTTTGAATATTCTAGGTTCAAAATTTTAAAGTGCTGAAGGCAATCATTTACAAGTTTTAAGATATCTTCAGTAAAAAAGGGAATAAGTGGTTTATCATTTTGATAATATTCAAGGAAAGGCAATAATATTTTCGACAGAGAGAGAAAAAAATTTAATTTTATAAGAAATGTTTTATCTTTAGTTGCCTCCAAAATATTTGCGAAGGATTTCGATGAATTTTTTTAAACTTCCCCATTTCAACTTTTTTAATGTACAGTAGCAAGTCATCCCATATTTCAATGGCTCTTTCAACTGCTGGGACAATTTGCAACCATTGGTAAAACCAGAACTTCACAGGTAGCTTTTTTAAGCCAGATATACTTAAAAAATCTTCACGTCTTGCAGGAGAATCTTTAAAAATCCAATATAAGGAAGATAAGAATGATGGAATGACCCAGCCAGTGGATGACATCCCATGCTTGAAAGCATTGTTAAGAATGTGTAAATCGCATGTCCCTAATGTCAAGCATTGAATGTTATATTCCTTTGTCAAGTCCTATTGCCATAAATCATAAAATTTCCAGTTTATTGCAGGACCATCCATCAATATTTGTAAGAGTTATGACAAGTCTAGTTTTTCAACACATTCATAATATTTGGCCCTATAAATGCAACAAGTGAAATATGCCCTATAAATGCATATTTCACTTGTTGCATGCCCTATAAATGCAGAAGTAAGGTACTGAGTTCTGACCTTATTTTCGTGATGCCAGTACCTCACATGAATATCTAGTTACTTCTTTTGATTTGTGTGAATAACGGCCCAATATCATCGCACGATTTAAAAGAATAGTGGCTTTTGATGCACTTAAAAGCCCACAATATTTCTGTATCTGTAACTTCAGATTTGAAAAGAAAAGAATTGATTTTATTATTTTCTACACTTATTGATGTTGAATTAGCAGTTACATCTTTTCCTGAAGTAGATGGTTCTTCTAACTTGACAAAATTCATGATACTGTTAGAAGAAACTCTGCAGTTGAGAAGGGAGAGATGTTTTGCACCTAAAAGGGGCATTACATGCAAGGCATTAGTAAAATTAAGTATCGCATATATATGTATATAATGTATGTATATATATATATAATAAGAAATGTATACTGAAAATATACATTTTTTTACTATATATATATATACAGTACAAAGTCCGAGATCCGGACATCCAATATCTGGAATGATCTAAAATCCGGACCTCAAAGCCACCACCAACCAATTTTTAGGGCTTTTTTGGTGGGAAGGGGTATGCTTTAGCATGCGCATTAGATTTTTTTCCTCATCATAAAAAAACATGCCGTAAATCCCGATTCTTAATCTCAGTTTGGGGCTAAATAAAATATCTCATTATTGAAGAAATAATTATTTGTTAATTTTACACCAACTAATATTTTATATCCTTGATGCCGAAATCGCGAATCATTATTTATTGTATTTTGCTTTCATCACCGCATGTTTATCAGCGGATGACAACTTGAGTGATGACTCATGCAGCGACGCCAAATAACAGAGTATTATCCGATTACAGATTTAAGTTTAATGTGCTAAAATGTTGACAAGGGCAGATTTAACAGAAATTTCTTTCCTTATGCTAAAAATAGATTTTGTTAATGATACTCATAGGACAAGCGATTATATTTAGTGCTATTTGAATTAAGAATAACTCATTTGTTATTCACATAAAGCCAGAACCAGCACCAGGCGACAGAATTTAGGGAAGTTAAACAGAAGTTTTTCATTGCGATGACAATGCCCCAATCATCAATCAATTAACGGAGGGCGAAATCTGTAGTATGGTTCTAAATCCAGAAAATACAGCTACCGATAGTGAAGAAAGTAACAGAGAGGTTACTGAACGAGAAAAAATTTTGATTGACAAGTTATTCGGAATTCTCGACACAGCAATTACAGGACTTGAACAATGGAACTTAATAACTGAACAAGAAATTATATGTCTATAGTATTAGTCTAAAGTATGAGCAGAGAAAACAAGTCAAACAACTCACATTGAAAGAAATGTTTAATAAAGTAAACATATAAATATTAAGCTCTTGTCTTTTGTAAATTTTGATACCCTTTAAATCATAAATGCTTCATTATTTCATAAATCACGATTTCATATTTCCAATTTTATAATTTCTACGTGCCATCTTAGTAGATTTAAAATGATCTAATATCCGGAAAAATCTCAAATCTGGGATCGCCGAAGTCCCGACCTCGGACTTTGTACTGTATAAATATATATATACATATATTCCGTACTATATATATATATTTGGTGCTATATATATATATATTCCGTATTATATATATATATATTCCGTATTATAGATATATATTACGGAACGTATATTTTCAGTTAAACTTCTACTCAATAACTTTAGTAATTCATGAAAGTTAATTTTGCGTCTAGTTAATTCAGGAAAATTAGTTTCAATTAGTTGTTTTCAGCTTTAAAAATATTAAAATTTTTTAATTAGTTAGTTGTTTTCAACTAATAATTGTATCGCCATTATCAAAAATAATGCATTACTATTAACAGCATAGAATTAAACCAAATACTTAATTGTCTATTGAAGCTTCAAAACTTATTTCCGAACTTCACTTTTTCTCGGCTAGCGTTACCGAATTTGCCCTTGGCGACCTTGTTAAGGAATATTCTTTGATATCGCCAAGAGATGGCGTTAGGAGTCCATATATTGGCTTACTTAACCTTTCCCATTCTGAACACGTGACTCGAAAAAATATTCTTCTTCTTGAAGGTAGAATTTCGATGCACTACGCAATAGAATTCGATTTAGATTTTAGCTGGAATTATTCAGTGCCTTTTGAGCATTAAATATTCGATTCAGGCATTTTAGCCTACATTGTATATATGTAAATATTAAGTTTAATTAAAATTTATGGAAAACCCTCCAGGCCATGCATCTCATTTTTGGATTATGAGTGATTTGACTTTGATCTAGAACTTTCGTTACAACATAATGGTGCATCGGCCGGGAAAAAAAATCTGATTAATTTGAAAATTTGGGTTTTTCGCCTTTTGGATTAGCTTTGTAAGCGAAGACTTCTCACGGTAAGTATCCTTTGATAATTTATTAAAATGGAACAGAAGACACTAATAAAGAATCGAGCACATATACGTGCTTCTGTAACTCAAATTATTAAAAATGTAGATGAGTATTTAAAAGAAGAAAATCAAGAAGAGTTAGAAAATTGTTTGGAATTGTTAAATAGTAAAGAAACTGAACTACATGATTTAAATGAAAAAATACAAAATTTGATTGAAGATGAATCAAAATTAGATTCAGATATTAACACTTCTATGGAATATAACGATAAAATAATAATAGCGAAGTCTAAAATCAACCGTTATTTAAGGAAATACAATACTCAAAATATCAACACGAATTTAAATAATTCATCTACAGAAGTTGAAACCAAAAGACAGATTGAAGGCAATGTGAAATTGCCCAAACTCTTACTTCACAAATTTTCCGGAGACTATAACGATTGGATGAATTTTTGGAATTCATTCAAGGTCACTATTCATGACAATGTTACACTTTCGAAGATAGAAAAATTTAATTATTTGAGAACTTATTTATGTGGAAACGCAGCATCAGCCATAGAAGGTCTCTCAATCTCAGAGGCTAATTATGACTCTGCTATAGACATTCTTAAAAATAGATTCGGTCAAAGTGACCTTATTATCAATACACACATTTCTAATCTCTTAAATTTAAATCCCGTTCAAAGTTCAAGTGAAGTGACAAAATTGCGAAAACTTTATGATACAATTAACGTTCAAGTCAGAAGCCTTTTAGCATTCGGTGTGAAACCAGAAACATATTCCAACATGTTTATTCCAATTTTGATGAAAATTGTCCCGAACGATATAACTTTAGAATTTCATCGTACAAATACTGAAAATCCTTCAACCTATGATTTAAACAAATTTCTAGACTTTCTCCAATTAGAAATAGAATCGCGAGAAAAGATTAATTCGTTATCCTTTCCATGCAAGTCAAACCCGGAAATGAAAGGTATTAACAGATATCTACCGACGCCGAAACATAAACAAACTGTCACCACACATGAATTTATGGCAGCCACGTCATCAAATGGAAACTGCATTTTTTGTTTTCAAAACCATGACTCAGAGTCCTGTTTATGCCTTACAGTTAATGAGAAGAGAGATATTTTGAAAAATCAAGCGCGTTGTTTTCTTTGCCTGGCCCTTAAACACAAAATCTCACAGTGCCGGCAACGCCAAACTAAAGTTTGTAAAATTTGCAAAGGTAAACATTCAGAAGCCATATGTTTTAAATCCAGTTCGATAGTTAAAAATACACCAAGTGATAAAAAGGATAGTATATTAATTTCGAAAAATGATACACAAACTAAGGAACAGAAAGAAGAAATTGTTTCGGCCGTTTCACATAATGCAAATAATACAATTCTTTTACAGACTTGCACGATAAAAGTTAAAACAGCTAAGGAAAAGGTGTTTACCAGACTTCTCTTGGATAGTGGAAGTATGAAAAGTTTTTGTGCTCGCGAGTTAGCGGACAGATTAAACCTCGAAGTCATAAGAAAAGAAAAATTGACTGTCTACACTTTTGGGAATACTTCTCCCATCCAAAAAAATTATGACGTATTTAAATTAACTTTAGAACATAGAAGTTCTCCCGATTCTAGAATAGAAGTTGAATTATTAGTAACTGATCATATATCAGGTACGAATATTCCACCTCCTAAATCAGAAGAAATTAAGCAAAACAGACAATTAAAAAATTTGCTGCTCGCAGATTTTCCCGATTGTAAAAAACCCATTGCCATTCTAATTGGTGCAGATTATTATTACAACATAGTAATGGGACACGTTAAATACTTAAGCAAAAATCTTGTTGCAGTGGAAACTATTTTCGGCTGGTGCCTACATGGACGAAAAGGTGATGATGATATCTCTTTAGCTTTCAATGTAGTTATAGGGAAAGATTTGATTTCCAAACAAATAACAAAATTTTGGTACTTGGAAAACTCAGGACTTATTGATAAGAAGGAAAACTTCGATTCAACTGAAAATGAAGTCGTCGAATATTTCGAATCAAATATAACATATGAAAATTCTCGCTATAAAGTTAGATTGCCTTGGAAACATGACACATCAAATCTAAATAATAATAGGGAAATCGCAGAACAAAGATTTCATCGACTTAGAAAACGATTTAAAAAAGATCCTAATCTATTTTCCGAGTACAGGAACGTATTAAGAGATCAGTTAAAACAAAATATTATCGAACCAGTTTCAGAAATTTCAAATGAAGAGGATGTCGTGTTTTACTTGCCACATAGGGAAGTTATACGCGAGGATCGAGCTACAAGTAAATTACGTATTGTTTATAATGCATCATCGCATGCCCCAGGATCCATTTCTTTAAATGACTGTCTACATGTTGGGCCAAATTTGTACCCTGAAATATTCGAAATATTGTTGAGATTTCGGTATAATCTAATAGCCTTCACCGCAGATATAAAACAAGCCTTTTTACAGATTCTCATACATGAAAAAGATCGAGACGCAACAAGGTTTCTGTTTTCCGATTTCCCTAATGATCAAACCATTTCTCCTGACATATATAGGTTCACTAGAGTTTTATTCGGAATAAACAGTAGTCCATTTTTATTAGCCGCTACCATTAAACATCATGTGAAAAATTATAATAAACTTTATCCTACAACAGTTAACTTTTTGAATGAGAACGTATATGTAGATGATGTGATTGGAAGCCAACCAACGATCAATGAAGCATTAACTACGAGTCTAGAATCGGTCCAAATATTTAAGGAAGCAAGCATGCAGCTTCACAAATGGCATAGTAACTCGAGACAATTACATAAATTGTGGGTAAAAAAGGGTATCGTTCCAGATGAAAATCCTGAAGATTTTAATAGAGAAAATTTCCCATTTAAAGTCTTAGGTATGGCATAGGATAATTCAAAGGACTTACTGTATTTTGATGTTCGGAACTTACTGTCTTTCACATCTAAACCAATAGAAACAAAACGATTTCTTCTACAACTGTTGGGTCGGATATTCGATCCGATTGGAATTTTAGGACCTTTCACTGTTAGAATAAAGTGCTTAATACAGAAGATTTGGTTGTCACAAATAGATTGGGATGAACCGTTACCTGAAGATTTGTCCTCTGAATGGTGAAAGTGGTGTGAAGAGCTACTTCAAATGGCTGAATTCTCCATCTCTCGTTACCTTTTCACGCACTCGAACATTAATGTCGAAAATCTCGAACTACATTGCTTTTCAGATGCAAGTGTCAAAGCCTATGGTACAGTCGCATATTTACGTTTCACGACAGAAAATAAAGAAATCAAAACGACCTTTGTCTCTTCTAAGAATAGGATAGCCGCACTAAAATCCCTTACTTTACCGAGGTTAGAATTAATGGGGGCATTGTTATCAGTTAAGTTAGTCAGCAATATTCTGAAAGCACTGAAATTGAGAATTTCGTGCTATTTCTGGACAGACTCAACAATTACTTATTTTTGGATCCAGAAACAACCTAAAGCCTTCAAACCCTTTGTCAGGAATCGTGTCGAAGAAATACAAAAATTGAGTTCACCTCAAGATTGGCATTATTGCCCAGGTGTCGACAACCCTGCAGATCTCGTATCTCGGGGAACGAAGATTTCCAAGTTAATAAATGAGACCATTTGGACGCAAGGTCCCGAATGGCTTCAACTCCCTCACGAACTTTGGCCAAGATTAGATATTAAAGAAACAATAGATGAAAACAAGCTGGAATACCGAAAGGGATCCAGTGATATACATCAACTTGAATGTACAATCGAAAAAAGTGCAGATGATCTTTTCGACATATCAAAATATAGCAAATTAGAGAAGGTGTTGAGAGTCACTGCTTGCACAACACGTTTCATTAGAAAATTAAGAAAAACTAGCGACATTCAAGGAACTCTCACAGCTGAAGAGTTAAAAGAAGCAGAAAATTTCTGGATAAGATCAGAGCAAAAGAAGTTTTTTGCCGAAGAATATAAATCCCTCAAAGAAGGTAATTCAGTTGGAAAAAATTCTCCTTTGTACAATTTTCTTCCTTACATTGATGAGAAGGAAATCATGAGGTTGAGAGGAAGACTGGAATTTTCTGACTTCTCACTAGATAATAAACATCCAATAATCTTACCTAAAAATTCTCGACTAACGATTCTAATTGTATGCAAAGAACATGAGAAGATAATGCATGGAGGAATTGCTGCGACTTTAGCTAAAGTCAGATCACGCTTCTGGATTCCTAAAGGACGACAGTTAGTCAAAAAAGCATTAAAAAGTTGTATAATTTGCCAAAAATATTTAGCTAAACCAGCAGACCAGATGACAGCACCCTTACCAAAGGATAGAATCCAAGAATCGCCTCCATTTGCAGTCTGTGGAATTGATTTCGCCGGACCAGTTTACGTAAAGAGTTCTAAAGACATTCGAAAATCCTATATTGTTTTGTTCGTTTGTGCAGTAACCCGAGCTGTACACTTAGAACTTGTATCAGATATGTCAACAGAATCCTTTTTACTTGCATTTCGTAGATTTTTCAGCAGAAGAGGAAACTGCGTAATCATCTACTCTGACAACGCCAAGACCTTTAAGAGGACAAAGAAAGAATTGAGAATTTTTCAAAAGTTTTAAAAGATGACAAATTCAAGAATTTCATTGCCAAAGAAAGAATCCATTGGAAATTTATAATCGAACGAGCCCCATGGTGGGGAGGGTTTTATGAGAGACTTGTTAGATCTGTTAAAGAATGTTTAAGAAAAATCGTAAGAAAAGCATTGTTGACTTTCGAAGAAATGTCTACACTACTTGTCGAAGTGGAGTCAGTTCTTAATTCACGACCTCTAAGTTACGTTTACAACGACAATGACGAGTCGCAACCGTTGACTCCAATGCACTTCTTAAACATTGGACAAACTGATTTGAAGTATCCTTTGACCTTTGCTAGAATCATCGGTAGCGAAACGACAAGAGAAAAGCTGTTAAAAAGAAAGCGTTATCAAGAATTGCTGTTAAAACAGTTGTGGTGGAAATGGAAGCAACAATATTTATTAGATCTTAGAACTGCCCATTTCTTGAAGAATCCGCAACTTTAACCAGAACTAAAAGTAGGAGATGTTGTTTTAGTCGAAGGAGATAATAAAAACAAACTGTTATGGAAACTTGGTAGAATCATAAAAATTATTCCTGGACGTGATGGTAAAGTCCGATCATTCGAATTAAAAACTGGTAATGGGACTTTAAAACGTACTGTTCAACATCTATATCCTCTTGAACTTTAGATATTTTGAATTTTAACGATTTAGTTATGCTTTTTTCTTTTTTGGTCTATTAATGATTAAATTGAATATCGTTAGTTAAGTTTGTTCAGTTAAGTCGAAAATATTTTAAAATTTAGTTCATTTATTAGTTATAACATTTATTATTTGATACATGAAGTGTATAACCTGTATTGGAATTCAAGTGTTTGACTAATTAGTATATTTTAATATTTTTATAGAATAGTGATTTATGTACTTGATTGTATGTATAATTGAGTTAGATGAACTCTTGTCAGAGTTCAGGTGGGAAGTGTGTTAAGGAATATTCTTTGATATCGCCAAGAGATGGCGTTAGGAGTCCATATATTGGCTTACTTAACCTTTCCCCTTCTGAACACGTGACTTGAAAAAATATTCTTCTTCTTGAAGGTAGAATTTCGATGCACTACGCAATAGAATTCGATTTAGATTTTAGCTGGAATTATTCAGTTCCTTTTGAGCATTAAATATTCGATTCAGGCATTTTAGCCTACATTGTATATATGTAAATATTAAGTTTCATTAAAATTTATGGAAAACCCTCCAGGCCATGCATCTCATTTTTGGATTATGAGTGATTCGACTTTGATCTAGAACTTTCGTTACAACATAACCTAAAATCGAAATGGAGCTAACAGATTTCCCGCGAAATCGATAACAGACCATCTGCAGAAATAAACTCATAATCCCGATATCCCACACATATAGTATGTGCAAAAGAGAATAAACTCCGTAGAAGGTGATAAAAAATTAATTTATGGCTTAATTGAAACAAACACAGAAATTAAGCTAAGCAAAACCGTGTAAAACCAAATTGAAATGATAAAACGAAACTTAATTTTCATGTGAATTTTCAGCGCTGACTCTCTCATTCTAGAAATTTCAATTTGTTTCAGACAAAGACCACATTTAGCTTTATAAGGATTGTCATCCATCAATATCCAGCCTTTGTAGTCAGCTTGATGAGGACACAGTTTATTGAAATGCACTTTCCAGGCATCTCGTTCCTATTGGCGTCGGAAGGGTTGTGGCCTTCCAGGTTGGAACTGCTCTAATTTTGGCAAATATTTTCAGATTCCCCCCCCCCTTGTTTTTCTCAAGCAACCTTCATCATCACTTTCGCCTCTTAAAGAACATCCGGCTTCACGCTTTCGTCACAATCTGCCTAAATTTATGGATAACACCTGTTTCGAAAGATTGAGTGAATAGCCAATCAGACACCAATACTTTCGTTCGGGTAGCTAATTTTTTTTTTTTTTTTTTTTTTTTTTATCGTTTGCAACGCAAATCCGCCAACAGATTGGTTAAGAGCCGTGTAATTTTAATTCCATATTCATGAGAAATCGCAATTCACACTGAGAATGGCAATCATTAGAAAGATAAGAAATGTCAAATGAGCAAAATTAAGGACCGTTTATTCATTTTGGCCAAAATTAAGGACTTTTAAGGACCAAAAATCATTTTTGAAAAAATTAAGGACTTTGAAAGACCAAAAATCATTTTTGAAAAAATTAAGGACTTTTAAGGACCGTACGAACCCTGTGATACCATTGTCGAGGAGATTGTTTAAGACCGTATAAACTCTTTTTAAGTTTACATTTCTTACTACTCATATCATCATATCCTTTTGGCTGGTCCATGTAGATGACCTCATCTAACTTACCGTTCAAGAAAGCTGTCTTGACATCTAAAGTAAAAGTTTGAAAACCTTCATTATTGATAATTATCAGGATTAAACGTAAAGAGCACATACTAATCACTGGAGAAAATGTTTCTGTATAATCTACGCCTTCCTTTTGCATAAAGCCACGAGCAACAAGCCTCGCTTTGTAAGTTCCATCTCGTTTTTTACGTAGAACCCATTTGCAGGAAATGGCTCTTTTATCAGGGGGTAAACTTTGTAGGTCCCAGACGTCGTTATCTTCCATAGATTTCATTTCCTCGTCCATAGCTCTTTTCCATGGTTCTTGTTCTACTTGTGGTAGATTTGCAATATCTTCAAATACCAGAGTGTCTTGTGCAAACATTACTTGGTAAATCTCAGGATCAGGATACCTAACTGGCTGTTTCTTTTCTCTTGAAAACTTTCTTTGTTCCTCCTTCTTATTTGCAGGATTTAATTCGCCGTTATCAGTGTCTGAAATTGATTTGTCTTCATTTTTAATGTTATCATTGTCATTTTCACTCAAATCAGAACTATCGGAAATATATTTTTGATTTTCTACTTTCTTCTTTTTTTCATTAAATTTAAAACTTCTGGAAACAATGATGAGTCTTGTTTCTGGAATCATTAAACGATATCCCATTGTGGAATAACCTACAAATATCATTCTGACTGATTTTTCATCTAGTTTCTTTCTTTGCGATGTTGGCACAAGAGTATAAGCATCACAGCCAAATACGCACATGTTTGTTAAATCAGGATTTTCACCATACTTCAGAAAATAAGGAACACAATTTTCAATTGAACTATTTGGAAGTCGATTATTTATGTAAGCAGCCGTAAGTACTGCTTCACCCCAAAGGAATTTTGGTAATTTTGCTTCAAATATTATTGCTCTAGCATTTTCCAGTACAGTTCTATTTGCTCGTTCAGCAACACCATTTATAAAAGGTGTATAGGGAGGTGCAGGATTTATTTTTACACCTGCTCTTTTAGCAACTTCATGCAATTTTCCACTGACATATTCTTTGGCATTGTCACAGCGCAGTTTTTTAACAGTTGGATTCAATTTAAAGAATAGCTTCAGTTCATTAGCAATGTCACTTTTCTTTTGAGCAGTTTGATTTCCATAAATCGCGAATAGTCATCAATTATATTCATGAAATACTTTTCCCCATGGAGTGTTTGAGGTTCTATTGGACCACATATATCAGTGTGTACAGTTATAAGCGGTTTGGATTCTTTTATGCGAGCACCCTTTCCTATAGGCAAAGCACTTTGTTTAGCATGAACACATACTTCACAAAAGGATTCTTTTGCAGGAAGATTCAATAGTTTTAATTTTTGATCCCAGCAGTGTCCAAATCTTCTGTGCCATAAATCATCATTCTTTACTGATAAAGCTGTAAATATATTTGGTGAAAAATCACTAAAATATTGCCCACATTTGTCCAAATATCCAAATCCAAAACGCTTGTTTTTGTGTTCAATGTAAACTATTTCATTTTTAAAAATTACGCTCAAACCTGCAGCTTCAATATTTTTTACAGAAATTAATTGCCCATTTAATTTTGGAATGTAAAGAACATCTTTTAACATTATTTCAACACCATTCTTAGTTTTACCGCAAATATCACCAATTCCTTCCACTTCTAAAACCGCCGACTTAGACGCGCACTTGACAGTTCCAGTCTTAGGCTTAATTGAGGTAAACCATTCCTTGTGAGAAGACGTACGAGAAGTTGCACCAGAATCAATAATAAATTGATCATGCACAAGATTTCCAGCCATAAAAGATATTGCAGGAGATGCATACTTATTGCTACATGAATTTGCCTGCTTTTTAGAATTATCAAAACATTCACTTTTGAAATGACCAGTTTTCCCACAGTTATGACAGACGCAGTTCTTTTTTCTACAAAATTTAACAGAATGTCCTTTTCTTTTACAATAAGTACAAAACAATTCTTTATGAGCACTAATAAAAACAGAGTTATCTGTATTTGGTTTAGAATACTTATTTTCATTTTTATAATCAAACATAAGAGATTCACAATCAATAAGTCTACTTATAACAAAATCTAAACTCAAATTATTGCTTGGCTGATTTTCTAGAGATGCCTTAATATTTTCATATTCCTTTGGCAAACACTTTAAAATGTAAATAATAATATCAAAGTCACTTACTTCAGAGCCAGAGACGCGTAGACTACTCACCAAGTTCATTATGCTGTCTCATTGACACATCCTTGGATTTCCTTATGGTAGCTAGATGTTTACGCATTAAAATTTGACTCACTGCACCTTTAGCGTTTTACGTAGCCTGTAGTTTCTTCCATATTTTACATGCTGTGTCTTCACGTTGAAGAGAAGCAATAACATTATCACTTAGAAGCTCAAGTATTAAGGCATAAGCCTTTTTTGATTTCAAAACATCTGCAACTCTGTTTGCAACTGCTTATGTTTCCAAAAACGTATCCAATTCTCTTGCCATAAATACTGCTCAAACTCTTCGACACCAAACAGTAAAGTTATTAACACCGTCAAATGGTGCTACACCAAAAGCTTCCCTTTCACCTCCGGAAAAAGCCATCATTCACGATACACCAAATCAAAATCACGCGAATGATAAATTATTACACTGAAGGTTCAATTAGGGAAAATATCAGCAAATTCTAACTTTTGAAGGAACCACGCTCTGCTGTTAAACATAGAAAATGCCGTGGTTCACAAAGCAAATATTTATTACTGAGATATGCAGAGATACACACAGAGTTACATGCAAGCAGAGATAAGCACAAGCAGAATAATACAAGTAATGATAAATACAAGCAAATAAGTAAGTACAAGCAAGGATGAGCGGTTACAGAGGTCATATATATAACTTTATAACAGATCATGGTTTAACAAATCATAAACAAGACACAATAAATAACTAATCAAAATTAACATACAGAATGGGATTAAGTTTCAGAATAACTCGAACCTGGCTGAAAGCTAATGAATGTTTCGGACGTGACAGAAAGCTATACTTCCTTTTAACCAGTAAGAATGCGATTACAGATATCTCAACAGTCTACGAATCCCATTTTCATATTCTAAGTTGAAATTGCTTTTGGGCAATTTATGTTTACTTTTGTGCCGTCTTTTTCTTTTCGTTCAATTTGAATTTGATCAACGGCATCAGGAAGGGAAGACAGGGTTGTGACACATCTCTTATCCTTCCATTTGAGGCAAGTTAGATTGTCATTACTGACAGCCCAGTCAAATTCCCCTCTTTTCAACTCCTTGTCCTGGGCAAGCAGAGACTTGGGTAAATTTTTTCTGCCTATCATGGCAGTTCTACAGGCATATATACTTTTGGTTTCCAAGTAGCGAAAAAGTTCGTATGTCGTAAAATAATTGTCCATGAATACCTGGTGATTTTTGCCATTCAGGCATTCTGTCAATCTTTTCACCACTTTCTCGCCCAGATTTTTCTCTACAACTTCTTTTTTGCCTGAATAAATCTTGAACTGGGATGCAAAAGCGCTCTCATCACACCTCATGCATACTTTGAAACCACGTTTTATTGGTTTCTTGGGCATGTATTGTTTGATTGTGCTGCGCCCCTTGAATTTGATAATCGACTCATCTATCGACTGATTTTCACTAGGATGCAGAGCATCTAAAAAACTCTTAGACAGATAATCTAATAATGGCCGCACTTTATACAGACGGTCGAAATTTACATCGTTCTTTTTTGGCTCAAGCACGTTGTCATATAGGTGCAAATTGCCGAGAATCCATGAAAACCTTCTACATGACATATAACAGCAAATGAATTCATCTCCAAGGGCTTCATTATTTGCCAAGAAATCCTTATAACTCGGCATCCTCTTTATGCCCATCAGCAGATTGATTCCCAGAAATATGTATAATTTAACTAAAGTGAGTGGTGACAAAGGTTTACATTTTTGTGTCGCATAGAGATTTGTTTGGAAAACTATGTGTTCCATCAGCTGAAGTGAAAAAATCTCTTGGAACACTGCTAATGGTGTTTTCTCAGGTAATTCCCATAGCTTTGCATTTGGCCCACTTATCCGTGTAAATTCCGGAAGTAACTTTTGCAACTTCTGTTTAGAATTCCAAGTAGGAACTTGAGGCTGTGTAGAGGGGCCTGGCTGAGAGGGATCATCAACCTCCTCATCAGATAAATGAGTTTCATCTGACATATCATCATCGGATTGCACAAGTGGTTCAGGAGCGTATACCTCAGTATCGCTGCTATCCTTACGCTCTGATTCAGAATCCAAGGGTAATTCATGAAACACTTTTAGCGCTTCGAAAAGAGTTAGACCTCTCCGCACCATTTATGGAAAATTAATAATAAAAAAAATTAACTACGATTAATATTACCAATAAAGAAAAATAAGCCTATAATATATACATACAAGAAAAATATCTACACAATTATTGAAAATAAATGGGAATGAGACTAAAAAGCGACAGCAAAAAATTCGCGCAAGTCTAAGTAAAGATGAGTCAAGTTACTATTAAATTCCCGCCTAAAAACTACTCCCAAAAAATCCAAGATGCCAATATTAAGGCTTTCATAACACAAAACACACCTCATCCCTCAATACTGCTTTGTGTGAATTCGTTCCCCCCCAAAAAAACAACGGAAACAGAAAACGTAAACAACGGATGTTCTGATTCGTAACAGCATGAGATCGCTAAAGGCACAGTGTTCCCGCTAACGGAACACCCAGCTTTATTCAATGATTCTGCGTATGGTTTTTGTACGAAAGATAAAAAAAAAATATAGAAAAAATAATTTGGAGTACAGCCTGCAAAATTATGCCTATTTTTTTTTTCCGAATAAAATTTTTTATATCATTAAAAAATAGAGAAAATTACTTGAAAAAAAGTGGATTTTAATAACACATAATAAATGAAAAGTATGTGTCTCCTTGTGATATGCTGCTATCTACTGTTTAAAAAGAAAAGTTCAAAGTATATTATAAAGGCATTTTTATCTATTTACGGTTGAATTTAAAGGTTTCAGAAGTGATTCAATTTGGGTGTTCCATGTAGTGAAACACTGAGCCGCAAAGGGTTAACATAAAGATATATGTGCTAAAGTACACTTTATTTAACTGTTACTTAAATGAATTTATTTGGAGATGCTTGGAATAGAGAGGAAAATTTAACTGTATAATTCTTAGCTGATATTTTTGCTCATTAGGATTTATTAATTAAACATATTATTCTTATCTTTTATACCAATGTTCTTGATTACAAACTAAATATCATTAATAAAAAATTTTGAAATAAGCCATTCTATTTCAATTCTTTGTTTACTGAAGCAACTAAAAATTCCACACCATGTTATCCTATAGCAAAGAAGATCTGAAATTTTAAAATAAAAAATATTCATTAGTGATATCAGTAGCACAATTTCAGCCCCCCTGAAAAAAGTCCTCTGACAATAACAATAACAAACTATATTTTAGATAATAAACAGAGGGGGAAAATACATACTTTAATTTTCTTATTGCTGAGGAAGGAGAGGGAGTTTCAGGGCTGGGAATGACACCTAAAATAAAATTTATGTTTTAAGGCTTTTAAATACTAAAACAATGCACATGCATTATCATGCATGCTTAATGCAACAAAGAGTACAAAACACAATATATAAATGAATTACATTCAGAATCTAAAAATATATTCTTAAAATATGCTTAGGATTACAATTAAGGATATACAACTGAGGATCCACTAAGGATATATGTACAACTCGCAGCTAAATGATAGGAGAAAAATGACTTTTCCTTAAAAATTCTCTCTGTAAATAAATGGTTTTTTTTTTTCCTATTCAGTATTTCTTTTAATATTCACTGGCCAGATTTCAACGCATAAGACATTAAGATATAATTCACTGCTTAAAAGATAAAAATGAGTCTCACATTACAATATTCATCTAAAAAAAATTTCTTTCATAAAATTATATTGTTCTTACATATTTTCCCATAAAGCTACTTGCACATAGAAGACATCTGAAATAATTTGTCACATTAGCAATCCCTAATATTTTTCTAATAATCTAATATTTTGCAGATCATGTCAGAACAACCTTTTTTTTCCTAACACCAAGAAATTATCAAAAATCAGACATGAGTAGAAGTTAAACTACTTTGAAATAAATCTACTTGATATATATGGTATTGGATATAATAAAACTCAAAGTGATCAATAATAATGGGAAAGAGGTTGTTATCCTGCATCATTAAAACTAATTTTTCTAAAACAGGGAAGAAAAATAACTTTATTTTCAAGAAGCTTATTTTAAGAATATGACACACCAGTTTTTTCAGTATGGTCCAATTATTTGCTCAGTCGTGACAAGAATCCCTAGGCAAAGCACTATGTTACCAAAATAGGTAATCAGAATTTTATGAAAATATATTTTCTCTGACAATCCACTGATGGTTGCATATGCATTACACCAGCATGCAATGTGAGTGGTTTTGAAATTTGAGTGTTATATTTGTAGTTTCGGCTTGTGATAAGTGTGCGGAAATGTTTTTTTCTTGTTATGAATCATAATGCCAACGTGAAGTTTGCCAGCTGATGAAAAAGAAAGTGCTGCATTTTTTCAGAAATATGGCTTTTACCTAGTAGTAGAGAGCACATGAATGCATATTCCATGAAGTTATATATTACAAATAATCAAATTGCATGGAAATGTATTGTTAAAAATTGCCAGCAAAGTGTTTCAATGCAAGTAGGAAATCGGTTCGAAGATAGCCAAATATTGCTTACGACAGCTGTTTGCTTTATTTATTGCTGGTCTAAAATACTACATAAAAAATATACATCAGGCAGTGAAGAATTTGATATGTCTCTAATTATCTGTGAGACGTGTGTGTGTGTGTCTAGTATAGAAAAAGAAGATTGTAGAAAAACTGGTGTCAATGGATGCATCATTGAAAAATATTAAAGTTTAGTTATAAGACATGCAGTGTGGGTTATGTTCTTCAGCAGCAGTGGAATTTTTGGAGGGATTTAAAGGGAATGTCAGGAAAAATTTTTATTTCTTATTCCTGATTGCAGCATGGCAACACTTATGAGCAAAATCAAAAAGCATATTGCTGAAAGAAGTACAGTCTTTTCAGATAGGTTGTACAGGCTACAGTACGAAAGAACTTAAGTGAGCTGCTTATGATAATTGGAAATTAAATCATAAATACTCTTTTACAAATCTCCTAAGAGTCATGCACATGTAAAATATGGAGAGACTATGGGGATCTGTTCAGTGTATAAATACATAAAAGGAAGAAAGGACACCAAGCCGTCAACTTTCAAGTTATCTTGGGGAATTCATTTGGTGAAAATGTTAGGAAGGAAAACAAAAAGATTGTTTAAAGAAATGTTAAAGCAGATAGATGAACAGTATTCACTGACTTCAGAAATGTAAATATTGTCCAAATTGATTTGTGTTATTATTGTTAAAGTAATAAAGTGCATTTTAAATTATGCATTTGGCTAGTTTTTATTTATCTCTGATGTTATATTATTATAGAAATCTTGCAGTTTGAAATAGTTTATGAACTGGTCTTAGGTTGCGATAATAACTTTTTCTGAATATGTATAACTCTCTAATTTTTTTAAAGTTAAAACAGGTCAATACGTACATGGAGAGCTGTGCGTCAAATTGCTCTGCAATGCCAAGAAATCTGTAATTCTCTGATTGATCTGAAGTTAAACAGATTGCTGTGCACATGAGAAGAAGACCAGGAAAAAAGAAAGCTAGAAAGTGTTTTATTATGGATATTTGTTGTATTTTTGCTTTAGCTAATTTGTTGCTGTTCTGTGTAATTTTCAATGTTTTATTATGGATGTTATGTTACGTAATTTTTAGTGCTTCATTATGGATATGATTATGGGTTGTTTTCAGTGCTTCATTATGGATATGTTGCTGTTTTGTGAAATTTTCAGTGCACTGCCATTTTTTGAAATGGCTACTGTTTTTTACATGCTAGGTTGCCAAAAAAGTAGTCACCAACAATTGGCAACTGGGTTGGGTGGATAATGCAAAAGTATTGTTTTTCCCATTGACATAAACTGCAGAAAATATTCTTAACAGCATTAATGTTAGAATAAAAACTTTTACCTCATAGACCCCTTTATTTAACAGGATATGATATAACATTTTTGACAATATTAATGTCAGTTGAATTGTCAAATATTTTGAAGATTTAACGCAATAAAACTTTAAAATGTCACCCCCTTCAATCAAAATTTTGAAACATTTCAATAGATTAATTTACAACTGTTCTAATTATGTTAATTAATAACAATTTAGTTTTAAATTTAATTATTATTAACACATGTTTTTTCAAAAATATATAAATAGCAAATTTTTACCCATTTTTCCATGCATAGGAGGTGAAAATACTGAAAGTCTTCCAGGTGCAGAGTGAGGAGCAGAATTTCCCATATTCTATATTGAAAGAGGAAAAAATCTTATATATATGGATAATAAATATTAATAACAAAATCCATACTTTAAACTATTGTAAACGTTGATATGCAAGGGAAAAAAATTACAAAATATAGCAAGTTGAAAGCTTTAATTACAGTCTAACATCCTGATGAAACATTTAACCTTAAAAACTTTATAAAAACTGTACAACTATTCCACACTTGTTCTTAAGGAAAAATAATATTTTCTGCTGGCAATTTCATGAAAATAAATATTTATTATTGCATAAAACTGAAACTGAATGCCAAAATAACTTCAGTTTTAAAAGCTTCTTTTTTTAATCTAAAATGGCATAAAAAAGAAAGTAAATTTTTAAAACTTATAACATTGTTCAAATAAAATTTAAAAAAAAATCATCATACCCATGAAGGCTTTTTAGTAGATCTTACTTTTGAAAATTCTGGTTATAGACATATACTACAGTCAAAAGTCGTTAATCCGGACTCGTCGGGACTTCGGCAATTCCGGATTAACGATCATCAGTTTAAATCTCGCAAGATGGCATGCAGAAATTCTAAAATTAAAAATATGAAACCATAATTTATGAAATGAAGAACAATTATGATCTAAAGGGTATCAAAATTTACAAAAAAAAAAAAAAAAAAAAGCTTAATATTTGTTTACTTTATTAAACATTTCTTTCAATGTAAGTTGTTTAAGTTGCTTCGTTTTATGTGATAATACCTTCTCTTTAATTCTATAAACAGACATAATTTCTTGTTCAGTTACAAAGTTTCGCTGTTCAAGTCCCGTAATTGCTGTGCCGAGAATACCGACCAACTTGTCAATCGAAATTTTTTCGTTTTCACTAACCTCTCTGTCACCTTCTTCATGTCTTTATCCATTTTTTGCAGCAATTCCACTTTTTGTTTGACGGACATCGAAACATACTTTCGTTTTGTAGATCCTTTGGAAGCTCCAGCATCGGAAATTCTATTTGACATAATCGAAAGTTCAAGTTTACTTTTATAAAATTGCTCTTACAGTCGGCAAAAAATAATAAACCGCATCCAATTCGAAGATTAAGGAACAACGCAATCATTAACTTTAACTGAAATAGATAATTAGATAATTTTAGCTTATACCGTCCATTATACATTAAACGTGCAAGCGAAAATGTATTCTGCGCTTGCGCACACGCATATGCGCAGTCGTAAAGGTCTTAGGCGCACACGTAAACGCCTATGCGCATGTGTCAACGCAGCGCATGCGCAGAAAGTTTTTAGCTTTGAGGTGCGGATTATAGATCATTCCGGATTATGGGTGTCCGAATTAATGACTTTTGACTGTACTAATTACAAATATGATTTAAATCATGCAAATAGTATTCATATTTTTGGTATTTTTAAATTTAAAATAAAAAGGCTCTTTGAAAATTGTGAAATTTAACAGCTGATACGTTTTCAAAATCTCCATAGTTCAAAATATTTGCATTTTTACATAACTAAACACGAAATATAACTTGAGAAAAATGCTTCTAATGTTAACAGATTAAGTGATGAGCCTTACTATGCAAATTGTTAAGAAAAATATTGTTCATTATAAATTTATTCAAATTGTAGATCTTACTCACAGAATCTTATATAATTCATGTTCTAGAAAAAGTGACAAAATTCAGTAATGCTACATAACCAATTTATAACATTATTTGCATAAATTAAGAATGAAAAATATTTCCAGTTTAAGTAATTTATTAGTAGATTATTAGATTATGACTCAATATTAATATACAAGTAATGAAATTGCATGAGAATATTAATAACTTATTTTTAGTACAGTCAAATGTCTTTAATCTGGACTCGTCAGGACTTCAGTGATTCCGGATTATAGATCATAAGTTTACAAAAAAAAAAGGCCTAATATTTATTTGTTTACTTTACTAAACATTTCTTTTAATGCAAGTTGTTTAAGTTGCTTCGTTTTATGTGCTAATACTTTCTCTTTAATTCTATAAACAGACATAATTTCTTGTTCAGTAACAAAATTCCGCTGTTCAAGTCTGTAATTGCTGTGCAGAGAATACTGACTAACTTCTCAATTGAAATTTTTTCGTTTTTACTAACCTCTCTGTCACTTTCCTCATGCCTTTATCCATTTTTTGCAGCAATTCCACTTTTTGTTTGAAGGACATCGAAACATGCTTTCGCTTTGTGGATCCTTTGGCAGCTCCAGAATCGGAAATTCTTTTTGACATAATTGAAAGTTCAAGCTTACTTTTATAAAATTGCTCTAACAGTCTGCAAAAAATAATAAGCTGGATCCAATTTGAAGATTAAGGAATAATGCAATCTGCAACATTAACTGAAATAGATAATTAGATAATTTTAGCTTAGCTTATACCGTCCTTTATACATTAAAAGAGCATGCGTAAAGGTATTATGCACATGCATAAATGCATATGTGCATGCGTAAAGGTATTATGTGCATGCGCACAAAGTTTGTAGCTTTGAGGTCCGGATCATTCCAGATTAAAAACTTTTGACTGCATTAGAAAATTCAGAAATTATTTTTGAGGAAATTCTTTTGGCATATTATGTGCAACAAAATTAGAAATTAAAGACTGTTACATTAAATTGAGTGTTACACAAGAATGATAATAAATAGGAAACCTGGATGACGTTAAATTTGCTAGAGCTTTGCCAACCTCTCGTCTTCTTTCTTTGGTGATGACTTCAAAAATAATACAAATTTTCTTTTTTAAGGAAATTCAATGATTGAAAATTCTCCAACGGAATGCCAGTGGAATTTATCAGGAAAAATGAACACAACTCCAGATTATGTTAGGGTCACATGACATTGTTTTTATGATAATAAAAGCAAAACTCTAATACAGTTAAAAGTCGTTAATCTGGACTTGTCGAGACTTCGGCGATTATGGATTATCGATTTTTCCGGATTATAGATCATCAGTTTAAATCTGGTAAGATGCCATGCAGAAATTATAAAATTATAAATATGAAACCGTAATTTATGAAATAAAAGAACAATTATGATAAGGGTATCAAAATTTACAAAAAAAAAAGCTTAATATTTATTTGTATACTTTATTAAACATTTCTTTCAATGTAAGTTGTTTAAAATGCTTCGTTTTATGTGATAATACTTTCTCTTTAATTCTATAAACAGACATAATTTCTTGTTCAGTTACAAAGTTCCGCTGTTCAAGTCCTATAATTGCTGTGTTGAGAATACCGACCAATTTGTCAATCGAAATTTTTTCGTTTTCAATCACCTCTGTGTCCCTTTCTTCACTATCGGAAATGAATTATAATGACGAGGAATTTGATTTAAATCATATCAAAGACGGAGTACATCGAGATGAAATACTACATTTAGTAAGGAATTATAAGCCAAATAAAATAAAAACATCTGCCCTGAAGATAAGGATAGTGCTGACAGATCAACTTCCAATTCATTGCGCGCCGCGGCGTCCCCCCCCGCAGAGCAGCGTGAAATTGATAAACAGATTTTGGAATGGTTAGAGAAACAATGGATATGCCTTTTTCTATTTTTTGCACCAATTCCACTCCACTTTTTGTTTGATGGACATTGAAACATACTTTCGCTTTGTAGGTCCTTTGGCAGCTCCAGCATCGGAAATGCTATATGAATAATCGAAAGTTCAAGCTTACTTTTATAAAATTGCTCTAACAGTCTGCAAAAATTAATAAGCCGGATCCAATTCGAAGATTAAGGAACAACGCAATCTGCAACATGCATGCATCAATCTGCAACATGCATGCGTCAATCTGCAACCGCATGCGTCGCGACACATGCGCAGAATGTTTGTAGCTTTGAGGTCCGGATTATGGGTGTCCAAATTAACGACTTTTGACTGTACATTGATTTAACTAAATACAACTTCCCTGGTTTTTACTTGAAACTAACTAGGCGTAATGCTAGTGGTATTTTAGTTGGCATTAAGAACATTTTAACTTTTCAAATTATCTCCGATATCAGCCTTGTGAGGTCCAGCGTTGTTTTCCTGTAGCAGGATATTATCACTTATTGTTCAGCACAAGGATGCATATAAGCATCAAGGATGTCATTTCTGTAGCACTCAGCATTCAAAGTTCTACATAGAAACACATGATGGTCTGTGCATCCACCCAAAGATATATCACACCAAATACAGAAATGCCTCCTCTGCATGCATCTCTTTCATGGATATTTGATGGATGATAAACATATTCCAGGTTTTCTCTAAATCAAATAACATCTACTATCACTTTGGAGGTTAAACCTGAACTTATCTGTAAAGAAAACAGCTCTCCATTGATTAGGTGTCAAGTGGACATGTTGGCGTGCCCAACTCAAATGTTCCCTTTTATAATACGATGTGAGCAGCATGCAAATGGCTGGTGGTCTCCCATAGAGATCTCCTTTGTGAAGCCTTCTATAGACAGCTGACATTGACATCAACCTTCCAGTAGCTGCAATTTATTATTGAATTGAGGTTTCTTTATGTGCATAACCACAAATATCGGTCATCAGCACTCATTGTAACGATTGGTCGTCTTTGGCTGAACCTTCTGGATGCGGAATCTGTTGTTAGAAATTGTTGCTAAAGTCTATGAACCACATAAGGACTTATATTTTGCCATGTGGCCACTTCTGTTTGACTTTGCCCTGCCTCTAGTATCCCAATAGCTCTCCATTGCAGTTCTTCAGGCAAATAATGCCTGAAAGTCATTGTTATGAATTGGCTATCCCAGATTTCTTGTTTTAGTATCACAGCAAAATTTGCAGGCTTGTTCTCAAACATGCAATTTTATGCTCCTCGCAGAAATCGTATTCTGACTACACTGCCAATAATTTGCAGACAGCAACACTTACTTGATAGAATATTCAAATTTTATACGGATTGACTTATTTTTTAATGAACTACCGCTATTTTTGTGTTTTTTCCTTAATTTTTAAAAAGCACTTATTAAGAAGTCAAGGAAAATGACTTTTTAACTGGTTAATTTACACTGTATTTGGTAATGCACTTCTATAATATTCAACAGAAATGAAAAATCTTATGCCCAAATCAATAAATACTTCAAACAGATTTTTTTTTCAAGTACAGTCAAAAGTCGTTAATTCGGACACCCATAATCCGGAATGATCTATAATCCATACCTCAAAGCTACAAACTTTCTGCGCATGCGTCAACGCATAATGCGTTCACGCATGCGTATAGGCGTTTACGCATGTGCATAATACTTTTATGTGTGTGCGCATAATACGTTTACGCATGCGCGCTTAACGTATAACGGACGGTGTAAGCTAAACTAAAATTATCTAATTATCTATTTCAGTTAATGTTGCAGATTGCATTGTTCCTTAATCTTATTATTTTTTGCAGACTGTTAGAGCAATTTTATAAAAGTAAGCTTGAACTTTCGATTATGTCAAATAGAATTTCTGATGCTGGAGCTGCCAAAGGATCTACAAAGCGAAAGTATGCTTCAATGTCCATCAAACAAAAAGTGGAATTAGTGCAAAAAATGGATAAAGGCATATCCTTTGTTTCTCTAACCATTCCAAAATCTGTTTATCAATTTCACACTACTCTGCGGGGGAGGGGGAAACGTCGCGGCGCGCAATAAATTGGAAGTTGATCTGTCAGCACTATGCTTATCTTCAGAGCAGATTTTTTATTTTATTTGGCTTATAATTCCTTACTAAATGTAGTATTTCATCTCGATGTACTCCGGCTTTGATATGATTTAAATCAAATTCCTCGTCATTATAATTCGCTTCCGATAGTGAAAAAAGTGACACAGAGGTTATTGAAAATGAAAAAATTTCGATTGACAAGTTAGTCGGTATTCTCGACACAGCAATTACAGGACTTGAACAGTGGAACTGAACAAGAAATTATGTCTGTTTATGGAATTAAAGAGAATGTAGTAGCACAAAAAACGAAGCAACTTAAACAACTTACATTGAAAGAAATGTTTAATAAAGTAAACAAATAAATATTAAGCTTTTTTTTAGTAAATTTTGATACCCTTTAGATCACAATTGTTTTTTATTTCATAAATTACGGTTTCATATTTTTAATTTTATAATTTCTGCATGGCATCTTACCAGATTTAAACTGATGATCTACAACCCGGAAAAATCGATAATCCGGAATTGCGGATGTCCCGACGAGTCCGGATTAAAGACTTTTGACTGTATTTAAGCTTTTGTACAGGAATAAAAAAAATCATGCAGTATAGTGTAAAATTCGTTGTTTCTTGTGCAAATGCTCTACCAGTTACTATACTGAGTTTTATGAATGATAGAACAGATGTTACCCAATACTTTGACAAGCTATTGTTGCATTAGTGATGTCCTAATGTCTCTGGAGCTTCTGTCTCTTTCACATTTCAAAAGGACAATTTGAGAATGTATACTGCCACACTCCACATTATACTGCCCCGCCGTACAAAGAAAATGCCTTTGTCAGATCCTACAGATCTCTCCCTATTTAAAAACATTTGGTCAATAGTTTCAAGGAGACTGGAACAATACTACCTGCTAGGTAGTATGACAGATTACTTCTGGTATAGCATTAAAGCCACATGAACTTCTGTATCTTCCAGAGTCTATTCAATATGTGTCTATCCTAACGAGTCCGACTCTTACACTATAACATCTTCTATTGGTGTTAGAGGCTTACTAACTTTTGCATGTTCTGTACCTCAAATTACCAGAAATTTTAATTATTTCATCTTTACATTTATAAAATAAACATTATTCTACTAGATATTTTCTTTCCTTTATGGTGTAGAAATTTTAACGGCCAACAGTCTATAGATGCTTATCTGAGCTGAAGATATTCAAAGAGATGCATAAAAATTATAATAACACATGTAAATGAATATGATATTATGATACAGCTATTATATAATAATCTGAAAATGATTACAATAGAAGAGTTTTGGTATTTTAACTTGAAAAATAAAACAATATTCTTACAAATACTGAAAACAAATTAATACTTATGTCATGTATAAATAAAAACAACCTATACATTCAATAATATTATATGTATAACAGGTAAAGATAATTGCACTTTTTATAACCTAAAAATAAAAATTCTTAAATTTGTGTATATTACAAAATAATACTAAATAATAAGAAGATTGATATTATTTATATATATATGAAAAATATAATATAAATATTTTAATTTTTATTTACATATAATTAATTTGCACTAAAGAAATTAAAAATTAGAATTTCATAAGAAATTCATATACTTACACTAAAAAACTTGGAAAAAATAGGATTTTCACGAGAACTGAATTAAATCAAATTCCTCGTCATTATAATTCGCTTCCGATAGTGAAAAAAGTGACACAGAGGTTATTGAAAATGAAAAAATTTCGATTGACAAGTTAGTCGGTATTCTCGATACAGCAATTACAGGACTTGAACAGTGGAACTGAACAAGACATTATGTCTGTTTATGGAATTAAAGAGAATGTAGTAGCACAAAAAACGAAGCAACTTAAACAACTTACATTGAAAGAAATGTTTAATAAAGTAAACAAATAAATATTAAGCTTTTTTTTAGTAAATTTTGATACCCTTTAGATCACAATTGTTTTTTATTTCATAAATTACGGTTTCATATTTTTAATTTTATAATTTCTGCATGGCATCTTACCAGATTTAAACTGATGATCTACAACCCGGAAAAATCGATAATCCGGAATTGCGGATGTCCCGACGAGTCCGGATTAAAGACTTTTGACTGTATTTAAGCTTTTGTACAGGAATAAAAAAAATCATGCAGTATAGTGTAAAATTCGTTGTTTCTTGTGCAAATGCTCTACCAGTTACTATACTGAGTTTTATGAATGATAGAACAGATGTTACCCAATACTTTGACAAGCTATTGTTGCATTAGTGATGTCCTAATGTCTCTGGAGCTTCTGTCTCTTTCACATTTCAAAAGGACAATTTGAGAATGTATACTGCCACACTCCACATTATACTGCCCCGCCGTACAAAGAAAATGCCTTTGTCAGATCCTACAGATCTCTCCCTATTTAAAAACATTTGGTCAATAGTTTCAAGGAGACTGGAACAATACTACCTGCTAGGTAGTATGACAGATTACTTCTGGTATAGCATTAAAGCCACATGAACTTCTGTATCTTCCAGAGTCTATTCAATATGTGTCTATCCTAACGAGTCCGACTCTTACACTATAACATCTTCTATTGGTGTTAGAGGCTTACTAACTTTTGCATGTTCTGTACCTCAAATTACCAGAAATTTTAATTATTTCATCTTTACATTTATAAAATAAACATTATTCTACTAGATATTTTCTTTCCTTTATGGTGTAGAAATTTTAATGGCCAACAGTCTATAGATGCTTATCTGAGCTGAAGATATTCAAAGAGATGCATAAAAATTATAATAACACATGTAAATGAATATGATATTATGATACAGCTATTATATAATAATCTGAAAATGATTACAATAGAAGAGTTTTGGTATTTTAACTTGAAAAATAAAACAATATTCTTACAAATACTGAAAACAAATTAATACTTATGTCATGTATAAATAAAAACATCCTATACATTCAATAATATTATATGTATAACAGGTAAAGATAATTGCACTTTTTATAACCTAAAAATAAAAATTCTTAAATTTGTGTATATTACAAAATAATACTAAATAATAAGAAGATTGATATTATTTATATATATATGAAAAATATAATATAAATATTTTAATTTTTATATACATATAATTAATTTGCACTAAAGAAATTAAAAATTAGAATTTCATAAGAAATTCATATACTTACACTAAAAAACTTGGAAAAAATAGGATTTTCACGAGAACTGAAAAATAGAAATTAACTTTAACTGAAAAGCAATTATATTGCAATTGCACAATCATTTTCAAGGTAGTAGATTTAAAAAAAAAAAAAAAAAAAAACTTACGATGTAGGTGAGATAGCTTCAGAAATTTTGTTTCGCCCTGCAAAATAGCACAGATTGTCAAAGCTATTATTTTTTAAAATTATTCAAACATCACAGAACAGATAACGCAATGCTATTTTAATACAAAAATTAAGCTAATTTTTTCCTTGAAAAATCTGTTTCAGATTACAAGCAACAGGTTTAATATTTATATCTGCAGAATGTAAATGCCTGCCCTTATGATGTGTTCTTTAGTGTATCAAATTAGCAAACTGAAAGGTCCGAGATTTAAATTTCAGAGTTATCAGCAACTTGCGAAACTATTTCAGTGTCTTCAGAAATCTATCTGAATTGAAATGAATTTAAATATTACTAAAATAGTTCTGTTCTGCTACATGACCATTTTTTAACATGATTCTGACTTAAAACAGTTTAGAAAAATTATCCAACTTCTTTTCTATGTAAAAGGAAATCAGATATTTTACCTAAAGCCATAGTGTCTCTTCCCTAACTTTGTTTAAAAAGCACTTCTAAAAAAATATTTATAATAAAGAAAAATTTGTTCAAATTTATATTGACAGTAAAAATGGCAGCTTAATGTCAATTACATTACCCAACACTGAGAATGCAACACCAAGAAGGAGTTGCCTGAAAGTGATGAAACTCGGCAAACAGAGAGACAGCAACGAACAATAAGTGATCTTTATTTCAAAATGATATGCATTAATACACAGCGAGAACAGCGTCGACTCAGCAGGTTGTAAGACCACCTTGGACAATGATACACAAAGCAACACATCTAGGTACAAAGTCAATGAGACTACGTATGATGTCCTGAGGAATGACTTTCCATTCCCTGTCAACGTTTTGCAACAGTTTGGCTTCTGAAAGCAGCAATGGCAGCGTTTGCAAATGGCATTGAATCACATCTCAAATGTGTTAGTTTGGAGAGAGATCAGGAGAGTATAGTGGTCATGGAAACATCTGTCCACCTTGTAGAGCACGTTGGCTGATGTGAATGGTGTGTGGTTGGCCGTTATCCTGCTGATAAAGAGCATTGGGCACTTTTTGAAGATAGGAGAGTGTCACCATTGGCAGCACATCATCCACAGATTGTCCACGTATTGTTGCGCCATCATAGTGCCCTGAATACAAACTAAAAGTGACCTGAATCGTATGCAATTGCATCCCAAATCACGATGCAGTGTTGTTGCACAGTGGGGCATTCCACACTTGCTGCCGGATTGGACCTGTCTCTACATCGACGCCACACTCATACTTGGTGACTATCATTCGAGAAACAGAAGTGTGACTCATCTGAGAACACGACCCTGTGCCATTCCATTGTCCATATCGCTCGAGCCTGGCACCATTGCATTGCATTGCATTGCATTGTGTCCATGATGTGGGATCAATGGCAGTCTTTTTACAGGGTTTGTACACATTTCTGCACATGGAAATTAAGGACTTTTATGGATCATTAATGAAAAATATTAAGAACCCACCAACAAAGAGAACTGAATAAATTCAATTAAAGATATTAGCTATGTCTGAACTTCATTTGTAAACAGAGATACCATCCTAAGAATAAAATAGATTCACAAGTAGAATACATTATTATTCCACATAATTTAAGAAACATAATTATAAAAAAAATTTGAGAATAAAGTAAACTTTATGAAATTTATCTAGCATTAAATATTTTACCCTTATAATAGCTGGACATATTTGAAAGAAGATTGACATTTTATTTACATTTTACTAACAGTTAAATTTATGTTGATTTTTTTTTATGTCTCATTTTGTCCTATACTTGCTCGGTTTGGAGGTTTAGTAAATAGCTGGTAGATTTTATGTCAAATGGAATGGGTTAAAATGAGAAGTAAAATCATAATCAACATCATTCATTAAAGAAGACAGCAGTTAGTTTAAAAGTAAAGGCCAACTATGTTACAATTGTGCTAGCTTTGGCTAAATCTCTTGGTTAATTATAGTTAGTTCTTATTTTGATTTCAAGGCCGAGTGGAGGCTTTGTGGCAAGCCCGAAGAAAAGGGTCCAGTATTCATCTTATTTTGATTGAAATAAGATGAACACTGGACCCTTTCTTTCTTTGAAATAAAGGATAATTAACCCTTTTTGAGTTTACGGTTTCTGTTCTTTGAACTAAGCAATAATTCGCTGAAGGTTACTCAACCTTTAATTTAGCAGAATCAAAGTGGAAAACTCTACAAATTTATTTTTTAAAAATATTTGTTAAAAAGCACTATTAAAATCCCAATCTATTAATATGTCACAATTTAAAATACATGTAATTTAAGGCATTGATTCTTACATGATATTACAATAACTAAACATTAAAAGCTACAATATTTACGTTTCATAGCAACAATACTCAAGAAAATATTTGTGCATCTTTTTAATTTGAAGCCTTTCCAAACATTAAACAACCCCAAAACCTTAATTTAAAATGTAAGTGATTTTCATTCTGGTGAGGAAACGGAAAGGGAAAATTATAGCAAAGGCTAAAATTATAAACAACTGCTTAATTTATACAATAATAACTGTGCATATATTTGAAGAATAATTTTTCTCTTTATGTACTCAGCTTCTTTCTTCAATACATTTCTTCTTCATTTTAGAATTTTTGGATTTAATTAAAGATTTCTGTTATTCTAAAAAGCTAAATGCATTTAGAATGCATAGGAAAGGTTCTCATTTTATTTCTTTAGTAATATCAACATTCAGAATAAATATGAAATGATATATGGTAAGGGTTGGTAAGCAGAATTTTCAGAATTTAGTGACACTTTAGATTCTATGTGTATTCTTTGATAACATACACAACTTGAACTTTACATCAAAGACAAAATAGAGAATTCTCACTATGTCTGAAGAAAAATTATTGCAGCAGAGGTTTAAAATAACCTTTTAGTTTAAACTAAAATGAATATATGCACGCACTTGGTGATCACAATTCGCCACCACTTGTGGCTATTTAAATTAATGGAAAATAAAAATGTAAATGCACATTAAATTTTTGACATAACTAACGACTGGCTCCTTAGTTTAAATAACACTAAATCGACTGCACACAGCAAAGCCGAGCCGAAAAATATTAGTATAAACCGAAAGGTGTCGAACACCAACTCGAGATCTAATTTTAAACACAAAGCATAAACCCGGAACTAAGTCTGCTACTACCAAGGCCGTTCGTTGGCTGCCCGCGTATTTTCCTAAGACCACCACCCCAAATTTTAAAAAATGCCCAGTGATTAATAAAATTTTTATTTCAAACTCACTAAGTACTTACATATGATAAATTGTATAAAAAGTACTTAAAATGAATTTAAAATATTTAAGCGTGGTATCGCGAGAGTTCGGCTGCCCCTGATTTTCGCTGCTCATGTACTTTTACACACTGCAACCCACTAGAAATGACCCTGCCTACTACCTTTCTTTAACTCTTGAAATGCAGCTTATATAATGCTTCTGAAATCAATCTAAATTTGAATATTACATCATTACAAAATTTATATTCCGGGTGGAAACTGAAATCAGGAGGGACAGGAAGGGCAAATTAAAAATAATTGGTTAGATTAAATTAAGTCCATACAACACAGCAAGCAATTAAATCTAGAAATGGCATAACTTTAGAATTTAGGAAGGCACTAGGCAGCAGAATTTAGAATCCACAGAGATTGCATCAGGGGGTAAATGCATAGCGCCAGCCCTGCGTACGATGAACAGAGCCGTAGCTATTCAGCACCTAGGGACAACTGAAGATTTTGTTCCCCCCTTCTGTATGCTAAGAATGAAAAACAATTAATTCTAAAATTTTGTAACATCAATTTGGCACCCCCATGGATGCTGCGCTGGGGAACAAATGTCCCCCCTTGCTCCATCACTGATGATGCATTGAGATATAAAAGATGAATATATTTAATTGTCAGTTTTCTATTTCTTTATTAATAGAAAAATTCATTTCTATAAATGACTGTCCATGTGATATGATTAGAAGCATTTTTAATATTTTCCATGCTTGTGTCTAGTGAAAAGTAGAGAAAACAAAGGGAAGATAAACATGTTAAGAAAAAGACTTCTAGTAGTAAAAAATTCAAATATTATCACCATTTAGTTTTCATTGTTCTTCTGGAAATTCTCCAAAAAGTAAAAGTTCATCACAAACTTTCTGTAAAATAAATCCATTATGTGTTAATACCATGCAGACATTTTTCTGGGATCTTTTAGATTTTTGGGTCTATAAATCTTGCCTTCAAATCCTTCTAAACTTTTCAAGTTGCAATGTCTAAAATCTTACAGAAAAATTACCCTTACCAATTCTGTAACAGCAAAAAGCAAGAAATATGTTGAAAAAAATCAGAGGAAAAAAAGAGTAAAATTAATTTTATAGAGAAAACTGATGCATATTGAGAGAATTACATGAGAAAATCCCTTACCAGGAAAAAATTTTAATAAGGCATTTTTAATTAATTACATAGCTGTTTTGCTTCTGCTGCAAATTGTTTCATAAATTGTACTAAAGCACAATTTAAGCATTTATTACCTTTTTTATTTTTTAAATTCAAAATATTCCATGTCGCCAAAATGAAAAGCAATGCCACTTTATAATATGATAGCGACAAATAAAAATGTTTCATTTTAATATTATTTCTTGAATAAACAATTTAAATATTTTAGCATTATTTTAATGAAACTGATCAATGCTATAATGTTTCAAAAAAAAAAAAAAAAAAAAAAAAAAAAAAAAAAAAAAAAAATCGTTGAAAAATTCCCAGATTCCTGAATTAAAAACTTTCTATAGAAACTGATCTTAAAATTGCCAAAATGTTGATAAGTTGCCAAATTTGAAACCGTTTAATAAAGAATTCACATTCCCAAAACTGAAAGTTGTTGAAAAGCTCTTCATTAGAAAAAAAGAAATAATTTCAAAATGCTTATGTTTCACTTCTTGCTCAGAAACTTGAGTATCCCACCATTTAGATTAAAAATAGGAATAACTTATTCCATGAACCTATTCACCCATTCAAAAGATAATTATATTTGAATCGCCAAAAATATTAGTCCAAAATGTTAATTCATATTCAAAATAAAAACAGACACAAATTTCAGATGATTAAAATTATGGACCTCCTGCCCAATTTGGTTGAAATTAAAGGCTTTTAAGGACCAAAAATCGACTTAAGGACAAAAACTTAAGGACAGTACGAACCCTGTCGCGACAGACGCCACAAGTGCAGGCCATTAGCCACCAATCGACAGCAAATGGTTCTAGTCAAATGGGAACATCCAGAGAGCCTTGAAACATGCTGCAGAATAGAGGTAGAAGTGGTTTACGGGTGCAGCCACCGCATGTCGGCAGATGCGGCGATCCATGCATGCTGGCATCACTCTGGCACCCTTTGGACTTGCCACATTTTTTAGTTCCAACCATCGTCGCCATAACCAGTGTACTGTGGATTAGTCCAAGTATGTGTGAGCTGAAAATTGCCATATGAACCAACCTTCACTTCTCAGTCCGATCACCGTGCCACTCGTAAGATCATCTGTCTGCTGGATTTGCCTCTGTTGACGACGACCTGGCATTCTATGCTATTACACGTGTCCTCTGAGGCAAGAACAAATTTTATACAATGATTTCCCTAGCAGAAATAATGGCATGAAAATTGAACATTCTGCAAGTTCCTTCCCTTATATCTTCTTCAATGTGCACTGTTGAGCTGTTCATTTCACATCATTCGCATAACTCAGTGACGTGCGTTACCTTTAAATTTACATTATTTTCAGCCACACCTTTCTTAGTGTTGCATTTTCAATAAACTTATGTAACTGTTTAACAAGGTTTTTATTACCTTGTTCTATATAAAATCAACAAAAATTCATTCATTTGATTATTCAAAAATCTTTCATTCACCTACTTTGTTTACAGCATGTAGTGAAATAAATTTAAATTGATGGCTGGAAAGGGTAGCAAAAATTTTTCACTCAATACCAGACAATGTCTATGAAAACACTGTGCAAAGCTTATTTCTTTCATAATAAAGTGGCACTTTGGAATTACAGAGAATAAACTTCAGTGTTATTACAGTGATCTCACATTTTGTGTTCTAAGTTATAAGCACTTAGATGTTCTAAAGTTTTATAAAGCTTAATAAATAAATATTTAATGACAAAAATTAAATATGATTGCAAATAAATGTTTCATTTAAAAATGACTTTATTTATTTGGTAACAACATATTACTTGTGCTAAATTTTCATATCTGGAATCAGTCTTTATTCTTTCCACATGCATTGTATATTTTTTAATGTTTTCCTTTCACGAAAAACAGGACTGGGTGCATAAATTTCAAGTTTTATTTTAATAAAAATAGGGTTAGCTTATTTAAATATGACAAACAGCAAATTAAAACTAGCTATGAATATGTAAAGGTATGCCTTTGCAGAGAACTTTTTAAGAAAACTTGAATACATCCCTATTTTGCATGAAAGAAAGAACAAAAACCTCAAGTATTGCTGTTTAAGGTCTAGAAATAGAACTGGGAAAATCTATCTGCATTTTGTAGCTTTAAACATATAGCAACTGAAGGACTTCTAAATATATTTTGAAAAAATAAATTCTTTGATATATACAGCATTTGCACAGAAGGATATGTCATTTTAAATCTGTATAAAAGTATAAATAAAAGGCCTGAAACATGAGTAAGAAGAGCTTTTATTAAGCTTACATATATAGTTGAACTTATTTTTAAAAAACATTCTGCATAAATAATAGAAATTAATTCTTTTGTAAGCAAATAAAGATAAAACTTCCTTTATGAAATATTCTTAAAAATATTAAATAAACGGATTATTTAGTTAATAAAAATAAGTAAATTTGAAACTTCACCAAAATAATCCTTTTACAATAAACACCATGATAACTTTCTAATTATCTTCACTCCCAAAATGTCACCAACTTATTCAAGATATTGTGAATTGGTAAAAAATACTTATTTGGTTATCTTTACGGCTCATTGTTTTGTTCATAAATAATAATAATTAGAAGCGCTTTTTGATAGGGGTAACAAGAACCTAAACAGTCAACATTTACAATTTATAGCTGATGCATATTGTTTAGTGAAATGAACATTAAATAAAAAAAAGTAAATTTGCATGTAAAACAGACACGTCAATTTCGGAAAGAGATAACAAAAATAGGGTTTATTTACAAACTGCAAATGCAATAGCTTTAGGTCAGAATAGAAGAAAAAATTTAAGACTCATTTTCGATTCTGCTTCTCATAAATCTTTCATTCTGACAGAAGTATCAAAATAATTAAAATTAAGTGTTGTGGGTGGAAGAACTTCAGATTTACACCTTCGGCTCTACTGAGCCTACAGTTAAAAGGCTAAAAAGGGTTAAGGTTATTCTTAAAGATATATGTGGACCTGGGAAAATAATAATTGAAGCTCTTGAAACTCCAGAAATTAATCAAGCTGTTATTGGTATGCCAGGAAAGGAAATACTTAATTATTGTAAGGAAAATTCGATAAGACTTGCTGATGCTACAGATATAGGTGTCCATAACTCTCAAATATCAGTATTAATTGGTAATGATTATTACTGGAAAATAGTCACTGGAAAAGTTAAAAGATTATCAAAGGGTCTTGTTGCCTCTGAAACCTTATTTGGTTACACTATAAGTGGAACTGAAGCATTAAGTAATGTTTCTACACTTCATTCCGGAATTACGGTAATGAATGTTGTTGAGAATACTTCACATCCACATGATTTGGAAATTAGTGCAGCTCTGAAAAGGCTATGGGATTTAGATGCAATTGGAATACATGACTATTCAACAAATGAAAATGACACTGAAGTTATGCGTAGATTTGAAGAAACTATTGAACATAAAACCAATCGTTATGAAGTTTCATTACCTTGGAAGGACAATATGAACAAAATGGGTAGTAATTATAACATCGCCTTAAACAGATGGAACAGTTTACTTAGAAGGTTTAAGAAAAATCCTGAAATTTATGACAAGTATTCAAGGGTAATTGAAGATTAGCTAAATAAAGGAATAGCTGAAAAGGCTCCGAAGAATTCTGAAGAAAACATCTATTATTTGCCACATTGTGTAATCAGAGAAGATCCCGATTCTACGAAATTAAGGGTCGTATTTGATGCTTCCTCGCATAGTCATGACAGTCTATCTTTAAATGATTGCTTACATTCAGGACCAAATTTAAACCCTGAATTATTAGATTTGCTAATTAAATTTCGTCAACACAAAGTAGCATTTGCTGCAGATATCGAAGCTGCTTTTCTACAAATTCTGTTGAAGCCTGAGGACAGAAATGCAGTAAGATTTCTTTGGACTTCAAAGGAAAAGGAGCAACTGACGATTTTAAGAATGACGCGTGTAATATTCGGAGCAACCTGTAGCCCCTTTTTACTAGCAGCAACTATAAAGCATCACGCAAGAAAGCTGAAAGCACAATATTCGAAGATCTGTCAGCTTCTTGAAGAAAATTTTTACGTAGATGATTTGATTCATGGTACAGATGATGAAGAAGCTGCAGAAATTTATGAAGATGTGAAAAGAATTATGATGCTTGCTAGTTTCAATATGAGAAAGTGGAGGAGCAATAACGCCCAATTACATGCGATTTGGAATGCAGCTGAAAATACGAAGTTTAATGGAGACAGAATGAATAGCACTTTGTTAGGATATATTTGGAATCATGAAGCAGATAAACTGAAATTTCGAATCAAAGGTGAATTACTCAAGGATCCGGCTGAGGAAATAACAAAACGGAAGATTCTTCAAGTTGCGGGCGAACTATACGATCCTATCGGTTTCATATCTCCCTTTGTTGTTGCAGCTAAAATGATGATGCAAGAATGTTGGCAAAGAGGTTACCAATGGGATGCACCACTTGATCAAGAATTGCAGAATCAATTTAAAACCTGGTATAATGAAATTCCTAAATTAAAAAATGTTGAAATTCCAAGACATTATTTCAACAATCTGTCAAAAGGAAATCTGTGGAATATTCAATTGCACTGTTTTACAGATAGTAGCCAAAAGGGATATGGTGCCGTTGTATATTTGAGATACAATGAAAATGAGTTAACAAAAACATCATTTGTTATGTCCAAAGCAAGAGTTGCTCCCATAAAAACGGTTATGTTACCTCGACTGGAGCTTTTAGGAGCAGTCATAGGACCTCGACTCATCACATACATACGACATTCGTCGAAAAACATAGAAATGAAGATTTATATGTGGACAGCTTCAGAAATTGTATTACATTGGGTCAAGGCTGATTCGACAAAATGGAAACAATTTGTACGAAATAGGTGTCTAGAAATCCAAGAGAAAACTGATCCAGATTGGTGGAATTATTGTCCCAGCCATGAGAATCCTTCGGACTTATTGACGAGAGGATAGAAGGTAGAAACCCTTTCAAAAAATGGACTGTGGTGGTATGTCACACCTTGGCTTGTCAAAGATAACAACGTTTGGCCCAGATCTTCGAGAAATTTTAAGGAAGATGATAAAATAACAAATTCTGAGAAACGAAAAGGAAAGAAGCAAGAAATTTTAACAGCAAACTGTATTGTTGAAAATATCATTCCTATCGAGAACTTTAGTGACATAAAAAAGGTATATAGAATAACATCTTATGTTTTCAGATTTATCAATAATTTGAAAAACCCAAAACTAAGAAGCATTGGACCTGTTAAGGCTGAAGAGATGAATGAAGCAGAGAATTTCTGGATCAAGAAAACTCAGGAAAAAAATTTTAGAGAAGAAATAAGGAAATTAAAGATGAAACAAAGCATACATAGTTCGAAAATATTTACATTAAATCCATTTGTAGACTCAAATGGAATACTCAGAGTAAGAGGAAGGCTTCAAAATGCTGAGTTAAGCTATAATCAAACATACCCAGCAATACTACCTGAGAAGTCTCATTTCACAGATCATATCATTAAAGATTGTCACGAAATGCAAGCACACGCTGGTGTAGCTGAAACTTTAACTCAAATTAGGGAAAAACTTTGGATAATTAAGGGTCGACAGCGTGTAAAGAGTAATATTATTAAGTGTGTGATTTGCTACAGATTTAAAGCTAAGCCACTAAGTCAGGATATCGCTCCTTTACCAATCGAAAGAATAACAGAGGCAAATCCCTTCGAAGTTGTAGGACTTGATTTTGCTGGTCCTATGAGTACAAAGGATGAAACTGGGAAAGCTTATATTGCTCTGTATACATGCGCTGTAACCAGAGCAGTGCATCTGGAACTTGTGTCTAGCCAAACAGCAAACAATTTTCTTCTGTCCTTTAGAAGATTTATTTCAAGAAGAGGAGTATGTCGAATAATATATTCAGACAATGCAAAAACCTTCAAAAGAGCAAACAAGGATTTACAAAAACTATGGAATACCATCAAGGACACAGAAGTTCAAAATTATTTTGGTAATAAAGGTATTGAGTGGAAATTCAATGTGGAGAAGGCGGCTTGGTGGGGCGGTTTCTGGGAAAGGCTTGTTAGATCTATCAAGTCATGTTTGAAGAAAATACTCATGAAGGCTTCACTTAAATTTGAAGAGCTGGAAACAGTTTTAATTGAAATTGAGGCGATATTGAATTCACGTCCACTGACTTACATTTATAGTGAAGTTAGAGAACCAGAACCGCTGACGCCAGCTCATTTTCTAGTTGGACGAAGACTGACATCCTTACCATCTGGCAAAATTCTTGAACCTGATTCAACTAAAGAAAATTTAACAAGGCGATATAAATACCGGCTAAGGTTATTAGAAGAGTTTTGGAAAAGATGGAAAAGAGAATACTTACTTGAAATTAGAAACGTAAAACAAATTCAGAGAGGTAATGCCGTAACAGATCTTTTGAAAGGCTCTGTAGTTCTAGTACATGAAGAAAAATTACCAAGATTATTATGGAAGATGGGAGTTGTACAGGAGTGTCATCCAGTACGAGATGGGAAAATAAGGGCTTGCACTGTCCGTTTAGCTAATGGAACTCATCTTCGTCGTCCTGTGCAGTTATTGTACCCATTAGAAATGACTTGAACTCTTTGAACTGAATACAATGAACTTAAATTGCGAACACTGCATCTATGAACACTTAAACTTGTAGAATATTAAAAACATTCAGTGTTTAAGATAACTTCAGAATCCAATCCTTTGATGAACCAAGAGTTCATCGAGGGGGAGGATGTTACAGTTTATGTAGCTGGCCACGAGAGGGCGCAGCGTTTTTTACTTTTAGCTTGTTATATTTTTCTTACCGCATTGCAGATTTTTGAGATAGATGTAGTGGCAACCAAACAAAAAACATGATGAATGTTCTAATGTAAGCATACAGCTAGCCACGAGAAGGCGCAGCGTTTTTTACTTTTAGCTTGTTATATTTTTCTTACCGCATTGCGGATTTTTGAGATAGATGTAGTGGCAACCAGGAAAACATGATGAATGTTCTAATATAAGCATACAGTTCTTGTACATAGCTGTAAATAAAGCTTCTGTGTGATAAAAATGAAAAGAATTCCAAGCGTTCCTGTGGATATTCATTAAGAAAGGTAAGCAAATATTCACTTATCGATATTGTTAAATGTAAATACAGTTTATGTAGCTGGCCACGAGAGGGCGCAGCGTTTTTAATTTTTATTTATTTATTTTTTTTTTCATAGAAAGTCATTTATTCAGCAGTGAACAAAAATTTATTCTGCCTTTTCTGCATCAAGTCTTTTGATAACAGCGGCTTTCTTTTGTTTAATACGATTTCTTCGTTCCTTCAGATTCATCTTAGCTCTGTTCCACCTCTTCCCGGGTTTCGGCACCATGTTGTAACTTATGATCTTTTTTCTTATTCTTATTATTTACATTTTAACAACATCGATAAGTGAAATTTTGCTTACCTTTCTTAATAAATATCCACAGGAACGCTTGGAATTCCTTTTCATTTTAATCACACAGAAGCTTTATTTACATCTATGTACAAGAATTGTATGCTTACATTAGAACATTTATCATGTTTTTTTGGTTGCCACTACATCTATCTCAAAAATCCGCAATAATCAAGCAGTAAGAAAAACATAACAAGCTAAAAATAAAAAACGCTGCGCCCTCTCGTGGCCAGCTACATAAACTGTAACATCCTCCCCCTCGATGAACTCTTGGTTCATCAAAGGATTGGATTCTGAAGTTATCTTAAACACTAAATGTTTTTCTTGTTCTACAAGTTTAAATGTTCATAGATGCAGTGTTCGCAATTTACGTTCATTGTATTCAGTTCAAAGAGTTCAAGTCATTTCTAATGGGTACAATAACTGCAAAGGACGACGAAGACGAGTTCCATTAGCTAAACGGACAGTGCAAGCCCTTATTTTCCCATCTCGTCCTGGATGACACTCCTGTACAACTCCCATCTTCCATAATAATCTTGGTAATTTTTCTTCATGTACTAGAACTACAGAGCCTTTCAAAAGATCTGTTACGGCATTACCTCTCTGAATTTGTTTTACGTTTCTAATTTCAAGTAAGTATTCTCTTTTCCATCTTTTCCAAAACTCTTCTAATAACCTTAGCCGGTATTTATATCGCCTTGTTAAATTTTCTTTAGTTGAATCAGGTTCAAGAATTTTGCCAGATGGTAATGATGTCAGTCTTCGTCCAACTAGAAAATGAGCTGGCGTCAGCGGTTCTGGTTCTCCAACTTCACTATAAACATACGTCAGTGGACGCGAATTCAATATCGCCTCTTCAATTAAAACAGTTTCCAGCTCTTCAAATTACCTTTCAAATTACAAAGTGAAGCCTTCATGAGTATTTTCTTCAAACATGACTTGATAGATCTAACAAGCCTTTCCCAGAAACCGCCCCACCAAGCCGCCTTCTCCACATTGAATTTCCACTCAATACCTTTATTACCAAAATAATTTTGAACTTCTGTGTCCTTGATGGTATTCCATAGTTTTTGTAAATCCTTGTCTGCTCTTTTGAAGGTTTATTTCAAGAAGAGGAGTATGTCGAATAATATACATGTTGCAACTTATGATCTTTTTTCTTATTCTTATTATTTTCATTTTAACAACATCGATAAGTGAAATTTTGCTTACCTTTCTTAATAAATATCCACAGGAACGCTTGGAATTCCTTTTGACTTTTATCACACAGAAGCTTTATTTGCATCTATGTACAAGAATTGTATGCTTACATTAGAACATTCATCATGTTTTTTTTTTTTTTTTTTTGGTTGCCACTACATCTATCTCAAAAATCCGAAATGCGTAAAATGAAAATAATAAGAATAAGAAAAAAGATCATAAGTTGCAACATGCTAAAAAAATGAAGATACTATTTCACAGTTAACATGTAAGTAACCAAATGAATATTAACTTTATTTTATATTTCAGTACTTCACAGTTAACGTAATTTTATATTTCACTACTTCACAGTTAACATGTAAGTAACCAATGAATATGTAACTTAATTTTATATTTCCCCAAAATAATTAAAAAATGAAGACACTATTTCAGTTAACATGTAAATAACCAAATGAATACGTAACTTAATATCTCTCAAAAATAATAAAAAAATGAAGACACTATTTTCACAGTTAACCTGTAAGTAACCAATATACCAAATGAATATGTAACTAATTGTAAATGTTTTCAGTAATGTATAATTGCTTCTGAAATATAGTATAAAAATTCTTATTTGTAACAATAAATGAAAAATTAACAAGAGAAGTGTTGGGGAATAATTTCATTCTTGGTTCCTTCCCCCCTACCTTCTCAGAGAGAGTGAAAACAGATTGCTGTGTACTTGGAAAAAACAGGGGGAAAATAAGTAAATAAATACACAAAGGTTTGGAAAAGAAGGTGTTTTATTTCTTTAATGTATCACTTAATCCTTATATAAAAATTAAAATTTGTATTTTAAATTGCTAAAATATGTTTTTATTCCTTACCTTAATTTTGTCAACTTACGACAGATATTGAGAGCTTGGAAATCTTTTTTAAAAAGTTGATGTACGTGTGAGTAACACGTGCATACGAAAATATCCCTAACATTAACTAGGAAAGCCGAAATCTTAGTTAAGATAGACATGTTACAATTAATAATCAAATTTAATAAGGAAAAGTAACAGTTGCCGGGTACATTATAACGGCTTAAGAAATTCAGAGCACAGTACAGATGCGAGTACACAAGTTCACATATCTCGGCGAAAACAGAGATGCACACATTTGTTGAAGTAGTTCCACTTGACTGCCGGGGAAAATTCTTCTCTCCCCGTCAGCCTGTAGGTTTGCCAAACGGGTTTACTGTTTCGCCAATTGGCGCTTTTCTGTACAGTTTTTAAGTCCGTATCGCCTGTTTGGCGCTGCCGCTGCATACTCCCTCCGCAGTGTCAACGAAATGTGACATACCGATGCGGGGGTCGGATTAATCGTCCAGAACGGGTGATACAAATTCCGAAGTTTTTTTCACACTCTTGGAAGCAACTTGAGAAGAGTCCATGGTCACAAAAGCGGGTTTCAGTCTATCTATGGAGATCGTTTGCTTAGTCCCTTTTATTTCGAGATCAAACGTTTTATCTCGTCTTTCTAGCACCTTAAATGGTCCATCATAAGGAGTTTGAAGTGGTTTTCTAACTCCGTCGTGTCGAACAAACACATATGTGGACTTGTGAAGGCGTGGATGAATGAAACATATTCGCTGGCCGTGGCTAGAAGTCGTGGTCGGGCGGACACTGGCAAAGTGAGATTTTAAATCCTCCACAAACTGTTTGGGGGACGCATCCGGAGGTGTCGGATTGAAAAATTCTCCTGGGAGACGGATAGTCTTTCCATACACCAGTTCAGAAGTGGTTGCTCCTATGTCCTCTTTGAGAGCGGCGCGGAAACCCATCAGCAGCGTTGGAAGGGCAGCCACCCAGTCACTGGTATCGTGCGCTTTTAAGGCAGCTTTCAAAGGACGGTGGAATTCCTCGATCAGTCCATTCGCCTGTGGGTGGTACGGAGACGTCCTGATCCTCTTGATTCCCAATAATTGGGAAAGGGCTCGAAATAAGCCGCTTTCAAACTGTCGCCCTTGGTCGGTAGTAATAACAGTCGGACAACCAAATCGAGTAATCCAGTGGTCATAGAAAGCCTGTGCTACTGTGCGTGCTGTTATGTCTGGTATGGGTACTGCTTCGGGCCATCTAGTAAATCTATCTATCATAGTTAGACAGTAATAATTATTTTGAGAAGGAGGTAGGGGACCAACAAGGTCAAGGTGGACGTGATCAAACCTCTGTGATTGGTCTGGAAACTTCATTAACGGGGTTCTAGTATGCCTGCTTACTTTTGCTTTCTGGCACGGAATGCACTGCCGTGCCCATTTCGCGCAATCTTTGCGGATGGAAGACCAAACAAACCGTGAACATACTAACTTTGTTGATACGCGAATGCCGGGGTGAGACAAATTGTGCAAGGTGGCAAAAACTTTCTCACGGAATGCCGGAGGAATGTAAGGGCGGGCGTTACCTGTTGACACATCACAATATATCGGTAAGCTACAATTCGGTAAGGTAAGTTTTTTGAGATGTAGAACTTTTGACTCTTTAAGCAATGTTTGTAATTCTGGGTCGATTTCTTGCATTTTAGCGATTTCCTCATAGTCGATAGGGTTAGGCATGCTTATTGCTTCTATACGCGAAAGTACGTCGGCAGCGATATTCTCCGAACCTTTTATATGGCGAATTTCAGTGGTGAATTGTGAGATAAAGTCTAACTGCCTAGCCTGACGAGGTGAACACTTATCCAAACGCTGTCGGAATGCATACGTGAGCGGTTTGTGATCGGTGATTAAAGAAAAGTTCCGTGCTTCCAACATATGCTTAAAATGCCTAATAGCAGCATAAGCTGCCAATAGCTCTCGATCATACGCACTATAGTTCCTTTCCGCCTGCGAAAGCTTTCGTGAGAAAAATGCGAGAGGCTGTAAATTTCTATCAACTATTTGTGATAGCGTTCCACCGATCGCGAAGTCTGACGCATCAACCTGTAAAACCAACTGGGCATCTTTCTTCGGGTGTGCCAAAAGAACAGCATTAGCGATTAGCTGTTTGCACTTTTGAAATTCACTCCGCGCTTCCTCAGACAAATTCAGGATTGTCTTATCATTTTTCTTAGCCCCTTTTAAATACGAAGTTAAATGTATTTGATTCTGGGCTACGTTGGGTAAAAATCGACGGTAAAAATTTAAAAATCCTAAAAATCTCTGCAAATCTTTTACCGTTTTAGGAAGTGGGTAGTTAAGTATCGGTTCCACTTTGTTCGTCAGAGGCTTGGCAGCATCTTTATTGATTATATGGCCTAAAAAAGATATTTCCGGAACGCCGAAAACACATTTCGAAGCGTTAATTGTCAATCCATATGAAGTTAATCTTTCAAAAACAGTACGTAAGTGAGATTTATGCTCATCTTCCGTATCACTAAATATCAAAATATGATCTAAGTAGACGTAGGCGAATTTTAGATCTCCAAGAATTTCGTTCATAAACCTTTGAAAGGTTTGAGCTGCTCCGCACAGTCCGAAATTTAAAAAAGGAAATTCGAAAAGACCAAATGGGGTGCAAACTGCAGTTTTCGGTATATGATCTGGATGGACTGGTATATGATGATATGCCCGAACGATATCACTTTTTGAAAAAATTGTCTTTCCGCTAAGCGTATTATTAAAGTCTTGTAAATGCGGGATAGGGTATCTGTCGGGTTCGGTGCACGCGTTTAGTTTTCGGTAGTCTCCTACTGGCCGTATGTCGCCCGAACTTTTAGAAACTACATGAAGAGGTGATGACCATGCTGATTTTGATGGTCTACAAATACCTTGATCTATCATAAATTGAAATTCTTTTTTTACTGCTTCGTATAACTTAGGGCTTAACCTACGCGGTTTACTGTGCACAGGAGGACCGTTTGTTTCGATGTAATGAACCGTACTATGCTTTACTCTACCCGAATCGGATTTTAACCTCAGTACTTCCGGAAAGTCTTTCAAGATTCTGTGATATGGTGAATCACCAGATATTAACTTTACCGAAAAATAATTTTTAGAATCGGAAAGAGAACCAATACGAGTTAATTTCGTAGTATTATCGATAAGCCTACCTCGTTTTAAATCGATTAAAAGATCAATATGCCTTAAAAAGTCGGCTCCTATTATAGGCACTGGTACATCGGCGATTAAAACCTTCCAAGAAAAGTTTCGTCTAAGTCCTAAATTCACAGTTAACAATTTTGTTCCATACGTAGAAATTCTGAAATTATTCGCGGCAAATAATTGAAGCGAATCAGGATGCATTTTCTTAAACTTAGAAGTCGGTGTCACACATGAAACATCCGAGCCCGAATCAATCAAAAAGTTTAAATTTAATCTGTTATCGTAAACATGTAAACGACATGAATGCGCGACTGCCGATGAATTTCGATCGACAGCCGCTACTACTAGTTTTCCTGGGCCGTAGTGTTCTGAGAAAAGGAACAAGGTGCTCGACATTTTCGTGCATTATTACCGAATCGCGAATGAAAATAACAATAATTGTTCACACGCTCTCGGGAATGCCCACGCGAAAAACTACGTGCTTTGTTATGTTGATCCCGGGGGAAATTATTCCTCGTTTTTCCGCGGGAGAGTCGCTCGACTTGTTTACTTAGGGCAGAGATTTCACTCCTTAAGGCCTTAAGCTCCTCGAGGGGGGCACCAGAATCGTTAGGGTTTCTGGGGGAACTCGCCGAATCTGCCTGGACCGCGAACACGTTGTTGTTCGTTGGCGTGCGCACTTCAGCTATCTTATCAGCCATTTTTGCTAAATTGTCTAAGGATTCCGAACTTATTGATAAAATGGCATGCACCTCGGAAGGTAACCTTTGCAGCCATAATGATTTTAAAAATTCGTCAGTTATACAGTTTCCACCTAATTCTCTCATTTTTCTCAATAAGTGAGATGGTTTGTCGTCCCCTAAATGCAATTCAGAAATAAGTCTGCGTATTTGCTCGCTTTCCGAATCTGAGAATTCTACTATTAACCTAGCTTTAAGGGAATCATATTTAGCCGTCGCTGGGGGATTAAATAAAATATCTGATACTGCGGAAAGAGTTTCAGGGTCTATCGAAGAAACCACGTGGTTGTATTTTGTACTATCGCTACTAATCTCCGCTAAAGCAAAGTTACTTTCAACTTGAATAAACCAAAGTTTAACATTATTTTTCCATAAAGGGGGAATTTTAACTGCCACGTGTGAGATTTGTGGCTCCTGAACCGCCATATTCGATTCCTCGTTGGTTTGGCCTTCCGATCCTGGCATGGTTGCCAATTATAAATATATCGTAAATCGTAAACTTAATGTTTTGCACTATACCTTATCAAAACAGTATCAATTTAGAATAAAATAATGAAGACATTCAATATCTCAATAAAAGCGTGAGCACAAATATTACCCAAAGATCAATTTTAAACAATCAATAATTAAATTAAAACTATAATTTTAGAGCAAAACATATCACAAAAACGTAATTAAGACCAATCACAGATAATTAAAAAAATTTGACCACATACCTGTAAATCCTCCTTAAGTGTGATAAACCACGTGTAATCCGTACGATAAAATGAGGGGGAAATAAATAGGGTGGAGCCTTTATCAGTCATAAGGAAGAGCATTGGCATCAAAATAAGGCATATTTTTAGTTTTTTAACAAAGATTGAGACAGATAGTCATCAGGGATCGAAACAGAAGGAGCGAGGGACAGGGTCACCAATGATGTACGTGTGAGTAACACGTGCATACGAAAATATCCCTAACATTAACTAGGAAAGCCGAAATCTTAGTTAAGATAGACATGTTACAATTAATAATCAAATTTAATAAGGAAAAGTAACAGTTGCCGGGTACATTATAACGGCTTAAGAAGTTCAGAGCACAGTACAGATGCGAGTACACAAGTTCACATATCTCGGCGAAAACAGAGATGCACACATTTGTTGAAGTAGTTCCACTTGACTGACGGGGAAAATTCTTCTCTCCCCGTCAGCCTGTAGGTTTGTCAAACGGGTTTACTGTTTCGCCAATTGGCGCTTTTCTGTACAGTTTTTAAGTCCGTATCGCCTGTTTGGCACTGCCGCTGCAAAGTCATGAAAACCACCAAATTGCACCTGATAAATAATTTTTACTTTTTAACATGTAAAAAAGCCATTTTGCACAAAACTGCATGTAGAGGATGAACAACCAAAAAAGAATTAGTCAACCCCAGGAGAGAAATAGTGGTGAAATAACAGTGAAAGTGGATTCTTCCAACTTTGGAGGCCACTGTAAACAAATAGATGTATCTGAGATCATTCAGCCCTCAAGATTTATTACCATCATCAAGAATGGAAGGGAAGTTGAATGCTCTGAACATAGTGGAATTCAGATTACTGTTCTAAGACCAAAATATATCCCTAATGCAAATGACAGTTTACAGACTCATTACTCTGAGCTCAGCTTTTGGGACAGAAGTAAGAGCAAAATTAATTAAAAATTTTATATCAATAAATAAGGGGAGAAAAAGTACATTAAAAACACTCACAGAAGTTGTCACAGCCATAACAAATGAACTGAAAGGTCTACGATTAATACCGAAGAATATACTAGAAATGATGGAGAAAGTAGATGAAAAACTCTTTACTCTGACAACATTTAACAATTCAGAGAAAGCTGATAAAAAATAGAAAATGAAGAAAGCAGAGACCGAGAGATGACCAATGATTTAAGTGAATTTATATTTAGAAGAAACAACCTTCGACAGAAAATTGAAACAACAGGCTTATATTAGCTAATATAAAAGTAAACAGCAACGAAATTAATGAATCAATGTCATGGTTAGAAAAATCAGAAAGGGAAAAATTAAAAAAACAGAGGAAACAAGAGAGCATGTGATGACACTGTAGAAACATTAGGTATTTTTGGAAGCAGGCAAGATGAAAAATTAGCAACGCTTTCGAGGGGAATCGAACTGCGGACCTCTAGAATACGTGCCCAGTGTGCATACCACCACACCACGAAGGCATACCAAGGAGGAGGGAGAAATACCTTATATACTCCCCCTTTTAAAGAGCGACTGGGGTTTTTAGGAGACCCAATCGCCAAATCCTAGGTGTGGAGAATCGACAACCAACACCCTTTTAGTTCAAGCGCCACTTAGAGACATTAGGTTAATTGGAAAAGCTGGAGAGATGAAAAATGAGCAAACACCTTTGCCAGGAATCAAACCACGGATTTTGCAATACGCGCCCAGCGTAAAGACCACTACACTACGAAGGCACATGAAGAAGGCGGGAGAAATACCTTATAACGTAAAACTTGCCTGGTCAATTTTAACAAACGAGAAAGAACATTTTCTTTAAACTGATGGTTTGATATATTACAAAGTTTCATAAGAAAAGGTGTCCCAAATGGTATTAACAGTGAAAAGATGCCATATAGTTCTTCATAGCACATGAATCAGTTTTTTCAGAAATTAAGATAGGTACACTTGGGAATTAAGAAAAACTAAACTTTCATTGGTTATCCATAGGTAAGGATATCACAAAATTCTGTAAATCTTGTGAGAACTATCAGTTGAGGAATTCTTCCAAAAGGTTTTGGTTTATTTAATTATGGCAAAGCACACAAGGGCTATCTGCGTAAGGGGAGGGATGCCTTCGTGGAGGACTTTCTAAGGGAAACTGGCTCATATATATGTTACACATGGAGAAAACCACGAAAACACCCATGCAGCCAGCCTGTTCGCGGGATTCGAAAATTCTTCCAAAAGAATAAATGACAAAGCACCCATAACTTCAGTATGCAGACCACAACTGATATTCATGCCAAGACATGAATATAAATGTTATTGGAGCTATCAACATACCATTAGTCGAGGACATAAACATATGTCATGCATTATGAACCAGCATACATGATGGCCTATAACCTATGACTTTCTTGGGTGCCAGATATATGTATGAAGTACTGTTGCAAATATTTTCTAGAATTAGGAGTACCAAAAATGATCAGGGATGATCAGGGTTTTTGGCAAATGATCAGGGAACTAACTTTACTTCTGTAATCAACATAGGAATTTCTTAAAAGAATAGAAGCATCTCAAGGATTTTCATGCCCAAGTTGTGCAGTTAGCAGTAGTTTAATAGGGGGTTGCAATAGAATGCTTATTATGCATCACATACCGTGAGAAGACCCTAGAGCAGGAGCTCTAAACTGTGAGAGATTGCTTTTGAGGGGGGGGGGAAGAATGCAGTCAACCTTTTATTTAGCTGTCAAGTATTTTACGTTATGGATATCAAAAACTACTTTTATTCAAGTTTTGGTTATTTATCAACATTTTCTATTCTTCTTGCTGTTTAATTTATAAAACCCACTTTAAAAAAATCTACATCTAAATAAAATATATATGTATTTTTTTAATTATGGAAAGGAAAGGGAAAAGATCTTCTGGCAATGGTGAAAGGGGTGCATGGGGCAAAACAAGCTGAGAACCACTGTCCTAAAAGTGGATAGGACAAACAAATTCCATTTTTATTATTTGCTTATAAGAGTGGTTCCAAACTGCATTACAGGAATGTTGTCTTAAACCTCTACTCTGCTGCTCAGATGATATAATGGGAGCCTACTGCCATACCGAAGGGCACGGGTTCGAATCCTATAAAAGGTTACAACTGTTTGCCCATTCACAGGAGGCAATGGTGGCCGCCTATCAGGTGCCTCCACAATAAAATGGCCACCATTTCTGGCCTTATAAGTGGCCAGTGCTAAATAAGCAAGTGCCTACCCCTGGATTTAAAATAAAATCTGTTTGGAAGAGAAGTTTGTGGATCTCTAGCAATTTTAAAAACATCTTTCCTGGGAGTTTTTACCATCCAATATGTCCCAATCTGGTGTAGAATATTTGCAAGACCGGAAAATACTATTAGAGAAAGAAATAGAGCAATCTTCTTTAAGCACTCTAAATAAGCTATGAGCTTATGCTGAATATTTTAATATACATTCATCTTATTGAAGAAGTCAAACAAGAATAGTGTAATATTTCTAAATAGGAAAAATGAAAGAACAGATTATTATGCAAATAACCTAAACTATTCTCAAGTAAAATTCGAGTAGCTACCATAGGAGAACACAAGGTTAGGTTAATATCTGATTCAGAATGGAAGAAATCACATGTATATAGAATTCCAGAGTCATTTAAAGCTCAAATGACAGTCAAATCAAAGAACTTTTACGATTACAATTAATCAAAGTAAAGCTGAGATCACATATCCAGTCATATATGTACATAAGAAAGTTGGAAGCATCAGATGCTGCATTGATTACAGATAATAAGCTGTTCCCACACAGATGATTTCCCAGTGGATAATGTAAACGATTTGATATACTCCATTTCGAAGAGCAAATATTACTAGTCTTCATTTGTTGTTATAAGATGGAAGAGCAGAATGAGGAACTCACTTCATTCAAAATCTATAACCTTGAATACTGTTTCAATGTTACACCATTTGATTAACGACTACTCCCATGACTTTTCAGCGTGTAATGAACAGAGCTCTGGCAAAGTATAGTGATTTCATTCTGGCTTACATTGATGATATAGCAGTATTTCTAAATGATTACCTGACTCATTTACGCCACCTTGAAATTATACTATTAAAATTGAAGAATTATTTCATTATTAACCTTTTGAGGCCGTGGATTTGGTAGCAGTAGAAGCTACCAAAGGACGGGGAATCTTGAACCGAATGCTTTCTCCTTTAAGAAATCACCTCCTATTTGCAACAAAGATTCTTGTGTGTAGTTTAATGGATTCTCAGAGGGGTGCATCTATGTCGCAAAAGGAAGATCTTTGAAAGAGATAAGTGGTTTAAGCCCCAAGGACATCAAATTTGACATTTCACCTCGCTTTTCAGCCTGGAAAATAGGGAGAAAGACATGGCCACTGAAGTGGACAACCCCGTCTTTTCAAAGAGAGGTCTCTATGGCCACTATAATGGCCCTCCCGTCTTCAAAAGGTTAATTTAGAATGTTCTCATTCACCAGACCTCAGATACTTAGAATATAATACTGGATCAAAGAAAAGTCAGACAGATCCAGAGAAGATTCTAGCTATCAAGAAACTTTTATGACCACAAAATAAAAATGAATTAAGAAGTTTACTAAAACTCTGCAATTATTATAGAAAATATATTCCACTCAAAAAATTAACCAGAAAAGGAGTTCGTGAACAACTTCCCTGGATTGCAATTCATGAAAAAGCATTTCTAGAAATGAAAAAATTACGTATGTAAGTGTGTCAAACTCTAGCAACCATGTGCATAAATATTCTTTACGCAACCATGCTCATAGCAATTTTTCAAGCAAGCAATGCCTCCATTTTCATATGCATTAATTTTGTTGTGTTCTAAATTTCATTGGTCTTTACACAGAAATCATGATATTCTTTGCCTTAATTTTAAAATAAGTGCTTATAAAATTTGTCAACAATGGAAGAGACTGTAGTAAAACTTCTACAGTAATACAGAATTTTGTTGCAGAATCTCTAAAGAAAGTAACAAAGAGACGTATTTGGTACATAGCTAGTGTTACAGAGGTTTGTGTGATGCCAAGTCTCTACAATTCTCCATTTGTTTTTACGAAAAAACAGATTACTGTGTATTTGGAAAGAACAATAACACAAAAAAATTACAGAAAGAGTTGGAGATGATGTACTTTATTTTTTTAAATGTATCATGTTGTCCCTACTTAATAATTAAAACTTTTCTAAAGTTGTAATGATTTACTAAAGTATTTTTTCTTTTCATGTGTTAATAATGTTTCATAACTTACAATAAATATCAACAGTCAGGAATCTTTTCAGAAATGTTGCAAAAACCACCAACACTTGCACCAGATAAATATATTTACTTTTTAATCTGTAAAATATCGCCAAATTATGCCAATGTGGGTATGTTAATATGCAAGTACCAAAATTCTTAGTGGAGGCTATTTATCTGTTTTGCATCCAAGCTTCGAAAACCCTTTGTGATATAGTCAGATGCTTCATTGGCACTTGTTTATCGTAACACAGAGAAGGAAATTTGTGTCCTATGAGCTATGCAAGCCAAAATGTAACAAAATCTCAACAGGCACAGCCGACAGTTGGGAAGGAGATATTTACACTGAAATAGAGTTTGAAAAAATTCAGTCTTGGATTTTTGGCTCGCATATTGAACTAAACTAATAACCAGAAATCATCCTCTCATATCTATCACTAAGAGTGCTCCACAATTGTCAAAGTTGCAATGCTGGGCATTAGCACTCATAATTATTCTGTATTGGCTGGGCAAAAAGCTTAACAAAGTCGATGCCTTGTCTTGATTATCTCTACAGAAAAAATATACTGAAATTCAAACTAATTATATATGCTATTATTATGTGACTCTAAAAGACTTTATATTGAACTAAGAAGAAGGAGTGAACATTTAATATTGTGACATAATCATTTACATTTCATTATTATCTATAATAATAAAAGCAAGTGTAATGTGTCTGTCTGACCGAGCTCTCCAGCCAAATCTATCGCACGCAGGGACCTGGAATTTTTTATACGGAAGCACAAAGGGGCTGGCCACCAGACCTCGAAGCCCGATTTTCGATTTTTGAATTAGAAAAATTTTAAAAAAATTATTTATAATTAATTAATCACGGTTTTTTTGACTCACTGATATTATTATTTGTTTTCAAATAACGTTCGATTGTAACAATTGATTTCTTTATTCTAGCGTTAGTTTGCTGTTTTGACGATACATTAAATCGATTAATTACAATTCATTTCTTTTTTGTAGCTTGTGGGGGGGGGAAGAGAGAGAGACAGTCTACATGTCCTACACTACTATTCCTGCGCTATTCACTTATCTGCATTTTCTAAATGCACGGGCAACGCCGGGCGGGTACAGCTAGTTGTTATATAGAATTAACATGCTTTTTACTTCCTTATATGAAGTAAAAAGGAAGTATTGTAATCATGAAAAATTTCGGGTATCATATTTCAACAAAAATATCCATTTTGACTGCTACTGAATTTCGGCTCAGTGAGCTTAGTTTCTTTATTCTTATATGTTTGTAAATTGTGTATTTTTTGCTTTAAAAATGATTAAATTATATTGTTCTTATCTTCTGGTTAAGGTTTTTATGCCTTTAGCTAACCTGCAAGTTATAGTTGCAGAATTATCAACAATTTAAGTTGTTCAGGTAAGCTAATTTTTTTTTTTTTTTTTTTTTTTAACCACAGCAGACATATTTGTTTACATTTGAAACTTAGCAGGATAGTGGATTTGTTGTCAATCTACAGAAACAAGCTTCGCTACAACAAAGTAACATCTTCTTTTCTTATTCAGAATTAAATCATGCTTAATCCATTCTGGAATTATCATTTAAGTTATTAAATTAGCTCATATATTGACTCAGCATAGCATACACAACAATTAAGTCAGTTTCTACACCTTCAGTATATTTTTGCCAAGTGAGACCAAAAATAAACCTTCAGTTTTGTGCACTAAAAAATCTGGTTTCCTGCCCCCTAGCCGAATTACTTGTTTTTGTGCAGAAACTGTAATTTTAATTGTTAAAAAAAAAAAAAAAAAAAAAAGTTCTAACTGTATTTGGTGTTTTATGTTTTTCTATATCTTTCAATTTTTAATATAGATATTGAGTTTTTATGCCTTGTCATGAAGTGAGAACTGAATTAATTGAATGAGAAATATATCTCTAACATTCGAGGGAATAAGTTTAAATGAAAGGCAGGAAAAATTGCGCATAATTTAACAGTCCCCACAAGGAAGTTATGTGGTTTACACATCAGATTTTTTTTCTTTTATTTTACAGTGAGTTAATGGAGACAAGATTTCTTGTTGAATATGCTTATTGGGCTAAATAATGAATATTTTATTTCCATTTTGATATTTTATGGTTACATATTTTATGCTGATATGAAATTAGACTGGTATGATATATTATTTGCTAGAATTGGGGTTTTCATGAATTTTTGTATGCATAATTGCGATCAGATCAATATTAATTATTGTAATGATGAAAATTTATATTGTGTAATAACTGAAATGACATTTATATGAAATTGATACTACAAGTATTTTAATACATTTCAGATATGTGGTCATGGGTTTGCACACCAATCACAATCTTACAAAGGTGGTGTACTGTCTGATACTCCCCTCCACTTATAAAGCATTAAAGCATCTCTTTCTTTCGTGAACTACAAAGAATAATCAACTGAACCATGACAAGCCTTATATCTAATTATTGACCTTGGGTACTTGAGGTAAAAGAAACAATTTTGCCCAGCTCCAACTTAAATTTAATTGAGAACAACCCATGGAAGAGAACTTGCCCAGCAATTTGTGATCTTTTCTGTAATTCAAATCCAACCTAACAATGCAACACCTGGCTTTACTATCTGCCATAAAGTTCAGAACAGCTGAAAAATTAATCGTTTAAGAAATGTTATTTGAATTAGACCAATATGTTCTTGAAATGCTAACATTTAATATATTTTCTTAAAAATCCAGATAATAAATTTCATTATTTAAACAAAGAAATACAAAGAACATTTTAAAAAATATATATTATTTCATGCCATTAAACTCACCTTTGTCAATTTCTACACCAGAATATTCAGAGGACTGTATTTTTCTTTCCCCCCGATTTCTGCAAATAAAGAAAATATATGAATGCATTAATTGTTAATATAGAAAACATCTTAATGTGCAAAAATACTGTGCTGTTATTATTCACACAAAATCTATTATGGACAGTTTTTAAAGGGACATTTTTTTAACTTAGAAAAAATAAAAAAGCTGCTCCCCCCCCCAGTTCTAGTTCTTTACTCCTATGTGAAAATACTTAAACTAATTATTTTTTTAGACAAAATATTCATCATAAATGCAAAGCATAACAGCAAGCTTATTTTCTAATTCTTCTTAGCGTAGAATATAAACTATGCTGCAGTCAATAAATTCTAACACTGCACGTTTTTTAAGCACCCTGGACCCTATTATTGTTATATATATTCATTTTTTGAGCAATGTCCATGGCTACCATGCAATATGTGATTCAAAATATTCTAAGATCTATAAATCGACATCTATCACTTTTTAAATGTAACTTTTAATATGTACAATATTTACAGATCATAGATCAAAACATGGTGGTTCAGTTGACAAATAAATCTATATGCTTTCATAATCGAAAATCGAAATCAAAATAGGAACCAAAGTGTTCCTAATCAAATAGTGTGCGAAGTATCAACATCCATCTATAGAACTGCCGGTGGAGAGTCTATGGAAATTCAGAAGGCACGTCGCGTCTCGTTAACACGCAACGCTAGCGCCATCTATCAATTAATCAAAATAATTTCCACACACTCCCCACCTGAACTCTGTCAAGAGTTCACATCAATCTAACAACAATCAAATTTATACCAATAAGTATTTTAACATATAATTATAAAACAATTGATAAGTATATTAAATGAATAGAAAATATATTCAAATTATAATCACTATACTAAATTCTAAAAAAGGTATGTTATCATCAAATATAATTTGACACTCAGTAAATTTAAACGATTCTTAATCTAATCATATGAAACTAAATTATCAAAATAAACAATTGCATAAAACATATTAAATCATATTCATATTATTAAACAATAAAAAATTTTTTAAAGTTCTAAAGGATATAATAATTGAACTGGTCATTTTATTATTGTTCCATCAGCAGTTTTTAGTTCACAAGAACGAACTTTGTTGTCACGACCACGAAAACGTTTATCACTCTACCACAATTCCACAAAAGTTTGCACTTATTGTTGCCTTCAATTAATACAAGATCATCAACTTTTAGATCATCATAAACGTTAGGATTTTTTAATTGATGAGCTGTCCGAAGATCCATCAAATATTGTTTTTTCCATTTAGTCCACAATTGCCTAACCATTAAATCTTGATAAATCTTTTAGTCAGAGAGGACTTGGTAGAGCCATCTTTAACAATGGAATTAAAGTTGATAGGTAATGTAGAATCTTTGTTTCCAAAAATCAAAAAATTGACTGGCTTCAGTGGCAACGGTTCCTTGTGGTCATTGTACACATATGTCAAAGGACGAGAATTCAAAACAGCTTCCACTTGTGCTAAAACGGTTGACAATTCTTCAAACGTTAGTAAAGCTTTACCGAGAATTTTTCGTAAGCACTCTTTCACTGATTTTACTAATCTCTCGTAGATGCCTCCCCACCAAGCCCTTCGTTCTATTATAAACTTCCAACTGATTCTTTCATTCGACAGAAAATCTTGGAATTTCTCATTCGACAACAGTTTAGAGAAATTTTCGAGTTCTTTTTTTCCCTTTTTAAAAGTTTTCGCGTTGTCCGAATAAATTACTCGACAATTGCCTCTCCTAGATGTGAATCTTTTGAATGCCATCAAGAAAGAATCTGTAGAGAGATTCGGTACAAGTTCCAGATGTATGGCTCTAGTGATAGCGCATGTAAATAATGTTACATAGGCTTTTTGACTTCCTTCGATGTTTTTTTTACGTAAATCGGTCCAGCAAAATCTATGCCAGATACGTAGAATGGTGGTGTCTCATTGATTCTGTCTTCTGGAAGTTGAGAAGTGGTCTGGTCAGCAGACTTCAATGAATATCTTTTACAAATAAGACACTTGTTTATTATTTTCTTGGTAAATTGACGTCCTTTTGGGATCCAAAAGCGACTTCAAATTTCAGCTAAGGTCATTGCTACTCCTCCATGCATCATTTTAACATGTGCACTTTCTACTATCAAATTTGTTAGCCAGGAGTCTCTTGAAAGAATTGCCGGATGTTTTTCATCATGTGACAAACTAGAATGTTCTAATCTTCCACCTGCTCTCAGTATCCCGTTCTGGTCTAAAAATGGGTTAAAAAGATATAAAGCTGATTTCTTTTCGACTTTATTCGCTTTCTTCAGAGACTCAACTTCTTCGGGATAAAAACGTTCTTGTTCAGATCGAATCCAATAATTTTCGGCATCTACTATTTCTTCAGTCGTTAATGGACCTGTCAAATGGTTTGTTTTCCTAATTTTACCAATGAATCGTTTCATCCAACCAGTTATTCTCAACAATTTTCTTAAATTACTATATTTTGAGATGTCTATTACCCTTTCTTCAACTGCCGTGCATACAAATTCATAAATATCATTAATATTTTTGCGGTATTCTAATTCTTCTTCAGTGACAGGTTTCTCTTCATTCTGTCGAGGCCACAACTCAGACGACATTCTAAGCCATTCTGGTCCTTGAAACCAGATAGGATTGTTTTTCAAATCTGGAAGTTTAGCTCCTCTCGAAGCCAAATCAGTGGGATTACATTTACCGGGGCAATAATGCCAATTTTCTGGGGATGTCAAATTTTGTATGTCCTGAATACGATTTTTAACGAAAAGCTTAAATTTCTTTGCACAGTCTTTTATCCAGAAAAGTGTGATTTTCGAATCAGTCCAGAAAAAACAAGAAAGTTGTAACTTCAAAATTTTATTGATGCTAGTGCCTAATTTGGCTGACAAAAGAGCTCCCATTAGTTCCAACCTAGGTAAGGTGAGCGGTTTTAAAGGCGCTACTCTAGTCTTTGAAGCAACAAAAACCGTAAATATTTGTTCATTGCTAGAAATTATACGTAGATACGCTACTGTACCATATGCCCTTTTGCTAGCGTCAGAAAAACAATGCAGTTCAATTCTTTCCACATCACTATTACCGATTGTAGAAAAATAATATCGTGGAATACCGATTTCGTCCAAATTGGAAACTTCTTTGCACCATGTTTTCCAAACAGAACATAAATTTTCTGGTAGTTCATCATCCCAATCTAAAGCAAGTGTCCAAATTTGCTGCAATATGATTTTGACTCTTAAGTACAAACGGTGATAATAGACCTACAGGATCAAAAATTCGTCCTATTGCTTGTAGGACAAAACGTTTAGTATTAACTTGTTTTGATAGAAATGTTATCAAATTTTTTACATCAAAGTAAACTATGTCACCTTGGTTGTCCCAAGCGACTCCTAACACTTTCAATGGAGGATTTCCAGCTTCCGAAACATGACTAGATTCCTCGGATTCAATACCTTCTTTAATCCATAATTCGCGCAGTTCTTGAGAATTGGTGTGCCATTTATGTAGAATCATACTAGCATCTCTAAAAATGCTGACGCATTCTAAACTGGTATTGAAAGCAAGTTCAACGTTTTGGTGTCCTCCAATGATGTCATCTACATAAATGTGATCATTTAGAAATTCGCAAGTGGCAGGGTAGGTTTTCTCATATTGTTTCAAATGGTATTTAATGGTTGCAGCCAGTAAAAACGGACTGCTATTTACGCCAAATAACACACGTGTGAACCGATAAGTTATAAAATTTTGTGGATCATCGAATGGGTTTTTAGTAAACAGAAAACGCCTTACATCTCTGTCCTTCTCATCTACTTCTATCTGAAGAAAAGCCTGCTTTATGTCACTTGTAAATGCTACAGGGTGAAGCCTGAAGGCTAACAGAAGTTCAAGAATGTCAGGATACAAATTTGGACCAATATGTAAGCAGTCATTTAACGAGATTTCACCAGGTCCATGTGAAGACGCGTCGAATACGATACGTAGTTTACTAGTAGTTCGATCACTACGAACGATTTCTCTGTGAGGCAAATAAAATGTGATTTGAGATTCACTATCAACAGTGTCTGGAACTGGTTCAATGATGTTTTGTTGTAAATAATCTTGTAGAACTGTTTGATACGAATAAAAGAGTTCAGGGTTATTCTGAAATCGCTTTACAAGTTTCTCAAATCGTTTCAGCGCAATCGCTTTATTGTCATGTAACTCATATTTTCTATCAGACTTCCATGGCAGCCTAACCTTGTAACGAGAATTTTTGTATAAAATTTCCGATTCGAATTTTTCCATTATGGTATTGTCTAATGGGTCAGATAATTCATTTTCAGGTTTTATACCTAAACTTTCAAGCTCCCAAAATTTCTTTATCTGATCAGATATTATATCTTCTTCAACTACGATATTAAAGGCTGTGAACGTGTGTGTTGTACCTTTAGTGTAACCTAGCAGAGACCAACCGAATAACGTTTCAGCAGCTACTAAATGTTTGTCTAAACGCTTAAGTTTCCCAGTTATTACATCATAATAATGATCAGCTCCTATCAAAAGAGTAATTTTTTCTTTGCAATTCCAAGAATCTGCGAGTTGTAAACCTTCTAACTGTTTGCCTAAAATGTGTCTATCCAGATTAGGAGGTGGTAAATCAGAACTTGAAATTTGTTCAGTCACTAGAGCTTCAATTTCGATTTTCAAATTCGGTGTTTCCTTGTTCTGTAATTTTATCTTAACAACGTCAAATGTTTTTCTAATGGGTGTTTTATTTCCAAACGTAAATACCGAAAGAGTCTCTGTTCGAATAACAGGAAGCTTCAATTTATCCGCGATTTCTTTTCTTAGGAAGGAACGCATACTACCTGAATCCAGTAGAGCTCTAATTAAAACCGACTGCGTAGTTGTTCGAAGTGTTACGCAACAAGTTTGAAGTGAAATAGTTTTAATTTTGCTGCGTGAGAATGCTGAAAGAACATGCGAATCTTCTATACTTTTATTTTTTTCATTTCGTTCTTTCTCAGCGCGAAAGCATATTGAACGGTTATGTCGACCTTTGCACTTGGAGCAGACGAGATCGCTTCGACACTGCTTTAGGCGGTGGTTTAATTTCAGGCAAAGGTAACATCGGGAATGTTTACGTAATAAATTTCTCTTCTCATCAACTGTCAGTGATTCACAGTCTTCAGTAACATGTTTGGATGTATTACAAAACAGACAGCAATTAGTATTTTTGTTTTCTTTAACCGGCGCCAAGAGCTGGTAAGTGGAATGGACGATACTCCCCTTCCCACCCTTCTCTTTATAAACACAGGAAGTGCTTTCTGATTTATGAGTGGAGAGCAAAAGATGGCTTCTCTCGCGACTTTCCAATTCTAAACGAACAAAGTGCAATAATTCGTCAACATTAAAAAAGGATGACGAATCCGTTTTACGATTGAATTCTAAGGTTATATCAGACGGCAGAGTTTTCATTATGGCTGGAATCAACATATAACTGTATTTATCCGGTGTAACTTCTAATGATTTCAAGCTGCGTATTTGAGTTTCGATAGTGTCACAAAGTTTGCGAAGTTTTAAAGTGTCACTGGATTTGGTTACTGGGGTAAGATTCAGGAGTTTTTGCATGTGTGAGTTTATAATTATATCTTTTCTGCCAAACCTGTTTTTAAGTATTTCGACAACTTCATCGTAATTTGGTTCCGAAATGCAAAAACCTTCTATCGCGTTTGCAGCATTGCCGCATAAGTACGATTTTAAATAATTAAATTTTTCGATCTTTGTTAAAGATTCATTATCATGGATTGCTACATTGAAAGAGTTCCAAAAACTTGTCCACTGGGTGTAATCTCCATAGAATTTAGCGATGGTTAACTTTGGCAGACGCGTACATTTATTGCTTTCGATTTTAGAATTAGTTTCGTTAAGAGAGTTTTCATTATCCGAATTTGTTACTTTATTCAATTCTTTCAATTTTTTATTTGCTCTGAATTGCCATAACTGAATTTTCTCTTCGTATTCGATACAAGATAGAATTTCTGTTTCAAACTCTTCTGCCTCTGATTTCAAGTCACGCTCTATCTGAGCATCTAACTCACTCAGAGCTTTTGATTTCGTGATTAATTGATCTAAATTTTCTTCTAATGTACTTGTATCAATTTCTTCTTTATTCAACTCTGATTCGATTTTTTTTAGAATCTTGGACACGGTGGTCCTGATAACTTTGCGTTTCGATTTTAATTTAACAACAGACTCTTCCGCCATAGTTACTCTACAAATTAGAAAGTTTAGCCTTACCTTTTTTGCCGACTTCGCACACTTGCAACGTGCTAAATCCAATTCTTGACGGCCTAATGCACCAGCTGATTCAAAATATTCTAAGATCTATAAATCGACATCTATCACTTTTTAAATGTAACTTTTAATATGTACAATATTTACAGATCATAGATCAAAATATGGTGGTTCAGTTGACAAATAAATCTATATGCTTTCATAATCGAAAATCGAAATCAAAATAGGAACCAAAGTGTTCCTAATCAAATAGTGTGCGAAGTATCAACATCCATCTATAGAACTGCCGGTGGAGAGTCTATGGAAATTCAGAAGGCACGTCGCGTCTCGTTAACACGCAACGCTAGCGCCATCTATCAATTAAACAAAATAATTTCCACAATATGTTTTATATTCTAAGTTAAAAAGAACTGGAAGGCCAACTTTCTGTAATGCACTATATTTATAATGAATGCTTTTTCTAATAAATAACTATTACAAGCATTTTCATCTAGGATTGATGAGATGGAACTAGGGAAGAGAAATTTTATTCTTTTTAAAACTATTTTGACAGTGATACAACTTGCAGTTGCATTACTATACACCTGGTACACAATTTTCTGACAACTCTGCTCGGTCCTTCTTGGAACTCCACGTACTCTCGAGACTCTCCACGCTACAGCTCGCGATGCATTCGACGACGCACAGAGCACAGCTCCCAACTCTTTGGTTCGGTTGTTCCCGGAGCTTAACACACTCTCTCGACGATGCTCTAACCGTGTTGCACGAAGAGACTCTTTCTATGCACTTGACGACCTACTCGACACTCACTGCCCGGCAGTCAACTCAATAGACTCCGCACGGACTGACTAACTCGAAACTTGATGAGGCACTCGCTCAATGACTGACTATCAACTTGCTAGACGAGGCACACTGACTCGCCCTCTCGACGAAGCCGACTGCGGACCCGCAAGGTTTATATAGCTTTTGGCTTGTGTTTGATAACATTCTGGGCTAAACCTGTAAGAATTCGTTTCAGAAGGTTCTCCCTCCGTCCATGGCATATCGCCAATTTGTGGCAATATGTGGCAACCCTGCTTCCCTTGCCATTTTATGGCAACCCTAAAACTGCCCTCAACTATAACAACACCCTTAACTATGACAACCGGAAGTTAAAATACCACATAATATATACACACACACCCATATATTTAACATATATACAGGGTTCCCACTAGAGTCCAGTACCAATCGTTTAAATGTAAATGGCTGCAGCTATAAGCCGTAATGCCCTACTACATGAGACAGCTAAATGTGCCACCTAGTGGAGAAGAGCAGAGGTAGCGCTCATATCTCAAAAACAATACGAGATACGAGATAAATGTGAATTGTAAAGTTGTACAGCATCAACGATTTAGAACGGAAAGACACCTTGTGGACATGAATGCTATAAACAGAACTCTAAAGTGCATATTTGTTTTTCGTGATTTCCGAAACTGTGACATCATGAAACTTGAACGAAAGGAGAAAAGATTGCCTTTTGGATGAAAAACAAGCCCGTATTGTTGTACTGTGGTATTGTTTGTAATTACCAATAAGGAGGACTCTAATTCAAACCCCGCTGAGTACTGTCTTTACAAACTGAGTAAACAATAAGCAGATCGTGCATAATCATGTCACAAAATGCCTCAATGCAACTTGAGCTTGGTGTACAAAATTTGTACATTATGCAAATAGTGTATGCAGTGTCATACCTGTTTACCTGATAAAGTTATCAGCGATACCTGAGATAGAGCTACCTCCTCGGGCTGTATGTTGAAGTTCATGTTTATGGAGCGATTTGCAAAAAATGATTATTTTGAAATAGTTCTATTTTATGGTGAATGTAGTTCTATTTCAGGTGATGGAGAGAAGTTTGAACATCGAAAATAAAGCCCTATCTGGTGATAACTAGTTGTTTTCTTCTTCCTAAAATCATTTCGTAATGTTCCAATGTGGGACGCGAACAAAAAATTGTGCATTTAAAATGTTCTGTTTATGTCCAGAAGGTGCTTTTTGTACTAAATCGATGATGTTCTACAACTTTATAATTAACTTTTTTTCTCCTATTTCAATATTTTTTCGAGATAGGAATGCTAACTTCGCATAGTCTGCTACATAGGTGAACGCTACTCACCTAGTAGTGCATTTAGCCAATTTATTATACTTAGACACCACTTTTAGGGCTACAGCTGCAGCTGTTCGGGTAAACAGGTGGTACCAGATTTTAGTGGGCATTCTGTATATATATATATATATATGTAATAATAAAATTCTATACTCAAGAATACACTTAAAATTCTAACTGTATGTTCTTTTCATTTTTAATGGCGACGTTCTCTTATTTGAAAGTACGTGAAATTAAATCCACAGTCCTGTAGTCAAGTTGTTTTTCCCGCTTTTTCTACACGTACAGTTATAGAATGTTCTCGAGATATTTCAAGCGAACTGGATTGGCTGACGTCATTTCTTGGAAGCTCCACCTTTCCAGAGGCTATAAAAGGACTCGTAAAAGGAATATCGGGGCTTTTTCTTAAATGTCACAATGCAGTAAACCTTCATACAAAATATTATTAGTAGTTCTTTTTTATTTACTCTGGAGATCAGATTTTTGTAATTGCTTTTTTCTCCTGAAATATAATAAATGGATCCTGTTTTTTAAAACTATCGTCTGATAATTTAAGCTACGACTACATTGATGATTCTTCAACAATCTATTTATTCCTGACAAAAGCTGGTATATCACACATATATATATAATTGAAAAAGAAATTGTAAAGCTAACTAGTAATTAGACGAAAGACCTATTTGGTCTTAAAAATTTTTTGCGCATAATGCTGCAAAAAGATATGAAATAATAGTAGTAGGTAGAATTATTGCAGCGATCTTGCTAAAAAGTTACCAGGGGCTGTAGCTCCACGAAATATTTCAACGCTGTATTACTAAAATATAAACTAATAAGAAATTTTTGTCTGGAAAAACTGTAAACTCGCGAAAAAGACTGCCAAAATTAATGTTGGAAGACATGCTAATGCATGAAAAAATTAATCTGACCGTTGTGATATGTGAAAAGTTAACTCACATAAAAAATAGGTTGACGGGGAAAAAAAATATACATATATGAAAAGTTAAAACATATAAAAAAATATATATGGACTGAAAAAATGCCAATACGTAAAAGGCAAAAATTAAAATGAAAATATAAATTGCAACAATACAAAAATACAATAATTACATAGCGGAAAATGGTAAATTAACCAACTCGTACCCTCAATTGGCTTTTCAAGGGAAAAAAAACCGAGTGTCGAACTAGGTTAAATACCATTACGCGTTTCGCCGAAACAGACCATTGAAGCTCTTGTTTAATGCGAAAAAAAAAATTATAAAAAAACATGAATATTCCCGAATAAATCTTTTTTGGAGCTTCACTGCTCTGTTCCTTTTTCCCGACGCGTCCGCTGAAAAACACATTAGGTTGTTAAAAGTAATTGCAACTCCAAGCAATGTAAAATTAAAATCAAAATAAAATAAATAGCGGTCTGCTATTAGTCAAAAAATTACAACGTATGGGCTAGTTATGTATAGCTTAAAGAAGATAGAACTTTTATAAAGAGAATGGTGCTGTAATCAAATAAAAATGCAATTAAATTTGCAAGAAAACAAACGTTGAAGGGTCTTATTAGGACCAAAAAAACACAGACAAAAGAAACGAAAAACTGACCTGAGAGGTGCCGTCCTTTGCATCTGAAAAATTTTTAGAAAAGGGTGCAAAACCCCTCTGTGCCCAACCAACCTTCCTTTTCGTCATGTGACGTAGGTGGGCGAAACAATAAAAACTGCATACGCCAATGGGCTGAGATTGTAGTTTGGCGGGAATTCCTGTCCCCCCTTTTTTTTATAGAGGGTGTGACAAACGAGAAAAGACACGGAAAGAACTCAAAATGGCGTCAGTCAAGTTGTTAGAAGTACAAAACTGCTAAAAATAAGTGAAAATGGCTAATTCAGCTAAAATTACTTATTTTTGGTCACAAAAGAAAGAGTAAATTGGAAAAAAGTCATATGTTAATAAAAGTCGTCATTCTTCAAGCTAGAGGGCGGTCAAGCTACTATGAAAAATGAAAAGGCCCGATTTGTTAATAATAGTAGAGTTTGGCCTTCTAAGTAATTTAAAACTATTAAATAATAGTATTAAAGTATAGTGCCAAAAACTTTGGAGGAAAGAAAATGTATTTAGGAGAATAAACTGTACATTTATACAATTTTTACATTAGATTATCTGAATCAGCCATCCACTTTATACCGTCCCATTGTATAATACCCATATTATACACCTAAAATAATTCGCAAAGTTAACGCATTGGCTGCGCATCTGGGGCAGTTAACGCATCGGCTGAGCAAGGCGTATATATACGCCCACGGCAGTTAAGGGGTTAATGATGATTCTTTTGGAAATATTAGAATTCCAGTTGGTGAACTTTTGTGTAGAAAAAGTGAATTCTCTCCTCTTGTCGTAGACTTTAATCAAATTGTAATCAATAATATTTAGGTCAAGGTATACTACATTATTTTGCACCGTATTTGTATTATTTAGTTTTAAGCAAGTTGGGTAAATATTAGCAGCTTCTATTTTGTTATGGTTGTTAAAGGCTATGATATCATCAATGTAACGATATATGTGTTGGTAAAATTTATGTTCTTCTTTGTTTAGTGAACGGACAAAGGTCAATTCTTTTGTGAAAAGGAATAATTCACACACAGTGCTCGAAAAATTCCCTCCCATTGGGATTCCTTGAATTTTTTTGATGATGCTATTCTTAAAAAGAATAAAATTATTGAAAAGCATGCTCGAAAGATAAATATTAAACTTTATATATATATATATATTAAACTTAATATTTGTACTCTGCTTTACTTGTACCATGGTTCATCATTGTTTGCACGTCACATATCACATGTAACTGTACCGCTGCATTAAACCATCATGAATCATCCTCACACATTGTGTGATGTGCCGTAGGATGAGATTTTCCGGTAAAAATTCAGGCAGCCGTAGAAGTAACATGCGTGTTTGATAATATATAATGTTTTGTTAAAAAACTGGAACATGCTGTCTTTGGTTATTTGGCCTAGTCTCCTAACCACATTGTTCACTGCGCCTAAATCTGGCACTATAATATTCATACAGTTCTCAAGTTTTCATCATATTAAATACATTGTTACAAATGCCCCTTGTATTGAAACTTTGTTCTTGGTATACTCTCTTTGATGCATATTTTCAACAAACTGTGATGAACCCTGATTTCTTTTTGCTTATTCATCCTGCTGGATCTGCATATGTAATTTCACACAAATTACATAAAATTGACAAAATGCATTGTTTTCTTTTTAAAGTGTAGCTATTTATGTAAATTTTAACAGGCTATCTCTCAATTAAAGATATGGAACAGTAAGATATTTAGATGAAAATAATTACAGCTTTGATTTACATACATACCGATGCTGAAGTCCGATAAAATGTTTCATTGCGGTATTTTGTTCATGTAACATTTTTCTTTCACTATATGTAGATTAAAAATATGATAAAATTAATGAAAGCATGGAAATATCTCTTTGGATTTATTAAATTTTCATACAATGAAGATTAGAAGTATATCTAAGATGCTTACTTTATTAATAAATTTATATTTGTCATCATAAACTACAAACAAAACCATAAATTTTTACTACAGTTTCAAAAACACCCCAGCATCTGTCTTAAGCTTGATTTTAATGCATTCACAAATAAAAAAATTTCCATCATCAGCTACATATTCATATAAGCAACTGTTTGTACATAAAGTAAATTATTAAAAATATTTTCATTCACAAACAAAAATATCACAGCACAAAGTCCGTAATCCTGACTCATCGGGACTTCCGTGATTCCGGATTATAGATCAACAATTTAAATCTGGTAAGATGGCATGCAGAAATTAGACAATTAAAAATATGAAATCGTAATTTATGAAATATAGAGCAATTATGATCTAAAGGGTCTCAAAATTTACAAGAAAAAAGCTTAATATTTATTTGTTTATTTTATTAAACATTTCTTTCAATGTAAGTTGTTTAAGTTGCTTTGTTTTTTGTGCTAATACATTTTCTTTAATTCAATAAACAGACATAATTTCTTGTTCAGTTCACTGTTCAAGTCCTGTAATTGCTGTGTCGAGAATACCGACTAACTTGTCAATCGAAATTTTTTCATTTTCAATAACCTCACTGTCACTTTCTTCCCTATCGGAAGCGGTATTTTCTGGATCTAGAACTATACTACAGATTTCGCCACCCGTTAATTGATTGATGATTGGGGCATAGTCATCGCAATGAAAAACTTCTGTTATATCATCTTCATTTATTACCGCTTTTCCACGTTTATTTACAAAATCCAATAACTGGAAAATTTCACCTTTAGTTTGCGATGTCGGAAAGCCTTCAAATTCGCGGCTATCATCTTCATCGTCCTCACCATGTAATATGGTAGCTGGCCATAAATTATGCCAAGCATTTTTTTAATGTATCTGGAGACACATCCTCCCACGATTTTGAGATGCTCCACACAGCAGATTTTATGCTAATAAATTTCAAAAAGTCTTGAATAGTCTTGCCATTGTTTAAGAAATTTAACATAGATTTAAAAAATGCTACTTTATACTTGCATTTCAGCGCGTTTCAGCCCATATCCATAGGCTGAATGATAGACGTACAATTTGGAGGGACGAATAATACAGATACATTATCTTTCACTAAAACTTTAAGTGAAGTATGCGCCAAACAGTTGTCAACAATCAGGACTATTTTTGCGTCATCAGGTAAACCAACCGAATTCAAATGTCGCCGAGCCTCGGGTATAAAATGAGTTTCAAACCAATCATTCATCAACGCTTGTGTCATCCATGCTCTTTTTATTTGCGCGATATATAATGGGGAAAATCGTTACTCCTTTAAATGCTCGAGGTCGTGCATGTTTTCCGATTAAGAAAAGTTTGCACTTGTGGGTTCCTGCAGCATTTGCGCACGCTAAAATCGTTAGTCTCGCTTTGTAATCTTTGACACCAGTTGGAGCCTTTCTGCAGAGGTTGCCAAGGTATTTCGCAGTACATATTGCCATAAAAAACCAGTTTCATCAGCATTGTAAATTTGTTCTGGAGATAATTGCTCACTAGTAATGAGTTCAATGAATTCCTCTGCAAATTGTTCAGCAGCTTCAGTATCAGCTGTTTAGCGGCCGAGCGGTAAAATCGCTGAACACTGGTAGTTCGGTCCGAGGTTCGAATCCCGCGAACGGGCTGGCTGCATGGGCGTTTTCGTGGTTTTCCCCATGTGTAACGTGTATACGAGCCAGTTTCCCTTAGAAAGTCCTCCACGAAAGGCATCCCTCCCCTTAGGCAGATAGCCCTCGTGTGCTTTACCATAATTAAATACACCAACACACCATCAGTATCAGCTGAAGATTTTTCACCTGAAATTTTTAATTGTCTTATACCATGGCGATTTTTAAATTGGGTTAACCAACCTGTGGAATATGTGCACTCAGTGTTCAAGTTCATTTCTTCATGAAATATTTTGGCTTGAGCCATTAGCATTGGACCAGTCAATAGCACGCCTTTGCTGCGGCGCTGTCTGACCCATTCAATCATCACTTCGTCATGATTGTCACTTTTAGCATAACGAACCCTTTTTTTGTTATTCATTGCAAGTGGCGTGACGAAATTCACAAAAAATTCAAAAAGTTCCTTTTTCTTTTTGCTTATGTCATATAAGTTGACTTTCCAATGTCATACTCTTTGCATAATTTTGAGACGGATATGCCTTTATCCATTTTTTGCAGCAATTTCACTTTTTGTTTGATGGACATCGAAACATGCTTTCGCTTTGTAGATCCTTTGGCAGCTCCAGAATTGGAAGCTCTTTTTGACATAATCCGAAGTTCAGGCTTAATTTTTATAAAATTGCTCTAACTGTCTGCAAAAAAATAATAAGCCAGATCCAATTAGAAGATTAAGGAACAGCGCAATCTGCAGCATTAACTGAAATGCCTTAGAATCAGGAAAGGTAATTTTAGCCTAGCTTATACCGTCCATTATACATTAAACGCGCATGCATAAAGCATACAAAAAAAAAAAAAAAAAAAATGTGTCTTTGAGGTCAGGATTATAGATCACTCCGGATAATGGACATCTGGATTACAGACTTTGTACTGTATTATACCTAAGAAAAGAAACACAGATAACATGTATGCTTTCATGCTATCAAACTGCTCATAAAGATAGAAACTGCTGTTATAAGTAAATCTCAAATACCTTTTCTCAAAAATCTTCTCACATATAATAAATGACCTATAATATGTATCAGAAAAAAAAAAAAAAAAAAAAAAAAAAAAAATGGTTTACAAAATAGTAGTTATATACTGAGCAATAAAATCCTTTATAAAATAATTTTTCCACTTTAGAACAAATCACCACAGAAATAAATATTGGTATGCTTTTTGGTGAAGCATATCATGTTGAAACTAATAAAATTTTATAAGTTTCACATAGGTCTATTTCATTAAATTTATGTTTATAACACATTTATCACTGCTATAGCATGCCTGTTAAATTTTCTTATACAAATGATTAAAAAAGTGGCAGGAAATCAAAGCAAAATTGCTCAATTTACTTTTAAAAAGTAAAATGTCAAATAAGTGTGTCACATGTTCACTGCGGTGTGTGTGTGTGGGGGGGGGATGAGAGAGAGACAGTTCTATATCTTCCGTTTTACTGGGCCGATTGACTAAATTTAAACTGCAGTTTTGATGTCTCAAACGCGCGACTTAGGATATATATTAAGTTTATATATAGCATTGTCGTAACATAGGTATTCCGACACAAAATCGGTATTTTTCTGAAATAACATACCGATTTTTTTACATATTTCCTTTCTACAGCTCAAATTATGAATAAATATTAAATTTTGTAAAAATTCGTGTGAAATTTACGGAGAAATTCAAGAATTTATATTGGCACTTTTTTTTCAGTTGCGCAAAGAATACTTCACTTGGCGAACTTCTTAATACATGGCAACCTATTTTCCTTTCCATTTCTACACTGTGCGTGAGCGGAAAAAAAATTACTTCTTTCTTTCAACTAATGATCTTTATATTATATTTTTAATTATAATTGTTATTATTTTAAATAATTTTTTTCTTTTCGAATTTCATTTTAATTAAGTTCCATGGTTTCTTTCAAATAACTGTTTTAAAAATTTCTATTTACTCATTCGAACTGCATAGTTTAAATAAAAGGTGCATCGTTTATTTTATTTTCCAAACAGTTTTCTTTATACTATATTTTTTAGTCATAGTTATTATTTTAGGTAATTTTTAAACTTTTAGACTTTTATTTTAATTGTTTGTGTTGCATTGTCTTTTCAGATAATTGTTTTAAAATTTTCTATTCATTCATTCGAACTGCGCATTTTAAATATATTTATTAATATAAATTTTCCAGAATTTGATTTTATTTATTTGGATTGCATTTCTTTCAGAAGAATACTTTGTGACCCGGACTATGATGCATTTGAGAACTGCTTATATTAAAAAAAAAAAAAAAATACAGTAAAACACAGTTAACACACCTTTCAGTGTTTCGTTCAGAAAAGATATGTAATTAAGAAAGATGTATATCCGACATTTTAATTTAGGATGAGTTCCATACATTACTTTAAACAGTTTTAACATTGTGCCCATTGCTTTACACAATTTTATCATCCTACATTTAATTTCTTAAAATGTTATTCATATTTTAGTCAAATATTTCATTTTTGAAATCGCAAGAGTCAAATATAATAAAATTTAAAAATATACTAAATTTTATGCGACAAATTTATTTTTTCTTGTTAATGGCTTGCTTTTTTTTTTTTTTTTTTTTCAAGCATTCTGCACGTATATTAAAAAGCATCTTACTTTTCGATAATTTTAAATAAAGTTATCGCCTCAAAAAAGCCCACAAACGAAAGAGCGATAAAGTCGCTGAACACTAGTAGTTCGCTACGGGGTTCGAATCCCGGCAAACAGGCTGGTTGCATGGGCAATTCGTGGTTTTTCTCATGTGCAACATGTATACGAGCTGGTTTCGCTTAGGAAGTTCTTCATGAAGGCATCCTACCTTTTAGGGAGATAGCCCTGCTTTGCCGTAACTTAATAATCGTATTCAACCCATTTCTCAGTATTTGGTCAAAGCCTTTATCAGTCTTTAGAGACTAGACATTTTGAAGGCATGAGATGAAAGGAAAGACTGGTTTCATCAAGAGAGAAAAACGTCTTGAGATTATATCCATATACGTCACTAGATTCCTGATTCTTCAAACAATTCGACTGAGAAATCATGGGATGCTCTGTTTATGATACAATATGATGTTCTATGAAGTAATTTAAATTTATACAACCATACAGTCGAAAGACAGTCGCTCATCACTTTAATATGCAATGATATCTTTTTTGTCTTTTCCGTTAGCACAAACTCCATTGATGCTATTTGTTGGTTTACACACGTCCAAGTGTTTTCTCTTTGAACACCCAACTACCTTGAAGTAGATTCCTCTTTAAATTTTTGCTTCCCCCCCGCCCCCTAATTTTCTTCTTTCCATCTACATTTGTTTTCAGTGCTGACACAAGAAAATTTAGATTTTTTGACTGTTAAATTTCCATAAATTTTGCATTCTTGCCAAATTTTTAAAAATATCAGTTGCATCAAATGCATTTCAGCTGAACACAGCTTTTCATTTTCTAGACATTTTACTATAAATAAAGTTTAAAGCAAAGTCCAAAGGATAAATATTTGAATTAAAAGATTTTTGTTAAATGAAAAAGAAATAAACCCCTCCAGCAGTGCTTATCCTGTACCACCGAGTGCCCCGATTCTTACATCGGACTCAAACAATCTAAATCATATTATTTAATAGTTTTTAAGCCTAATAACTTCTATATTACAGAAGATTTTTTTTATATAATCTAGAACACCAGAGAAAATTACGACTTAAAACATTCTTTTCAAGAGAATTAATGCACAAACTTATATTTATATATATATATTTTTTAAAGCTGTTATATGACCCAAATTGTCAATGTCCTGTTTGCTTAAAAACATTGTGAAAATGAACATTAAACAAACTGTCTCAATTTTAGACAATTCAATATAAATGAAGTTAAAGTAAAGTAGCAGACGATAACACGGCGAAGGTAAAAATTTACTCTTACAAGTATTTAAAAAAAAAAAGAGGAAGAAAGAAATTTTTTAAAAAATATTAAAAATTTAATTAATATCATCTATAATTTAAAAAAATAGCTTTTCATGTAGGATTAATAAATATTTATTACGCATCATTGAGGAAAACAAATTCAAATAATAAATTCTCCGTAAAAAATTATTTGAAATTCGAGGTTAAAAATAGCTGTGGCACATTGTAACAAAATCCATAAACCACATTTGGCGTTATTATCGCTCAAGAAAAAGATGCCAAATTTCAAAATGCGCAAATATGTAAATTCGTGTATATCTTAGAAAATTTTGAGCAAAAAAAGTCTAAATTTTTGCAGGCATGCTTAGAAATACACCTACTTTAAGATGATGGTAAAAATTTTATAGGTTATATTTCAAAAAATATTTTGAAAAATTTATAAAAATTATTTAAAAATAGAAATTTTAAAATTAAAACACAAAAAATGGGTGAATTTTATTTGGAATGAACCTAAATTTCGAAATGTGAAAGGTAAAATCAAAAACGTTTTATAAAAAAAGAGATATTAATAAATATTTGCCAAATTCAATTAACACTAAGGAGCTAAAATTTTGAGAGCTAATTTTTTAAAAACAACTCGTACGATTTTTTACAAAACTTGGCAGTGTGGCATAATTTGAGTCGTAGAATTGAAATATGGAAAAAATTTGGTATGTTATTTCAGAAAAAGTCCGATTTTGTGTCAAAATACCTAAGCTAGAATAGTGCTATATATAAATCTAATATATATGTAAGTCATGTTTCCGAGACATGAAAAACGCAATTTAAATTTTGTCAATCAGCCCAGTAGAATGGGAGATATAGAACCGTCCTCTCTCTCTCTCTTTTTTTTTTTTTTTTTTTTTTTTTTTTTTTTTTTTTTGCATAGTGTACATGTAAATATATTATCCACAAAGTGATATTTTTCAAGCAGGCCATATAATATAGGTTTTGATTTTACACTGCTCAAAAAAAAAAAAAAAAAATGGGACAGTGCTATATCTCCGGTTCTACTGGGCCGATTGACAAAATTCAAACTGCGTTTTTCATGTCTCGAAAGCGCGACTTAGGATATATATTAGATTTATATATAGTACTATTCTAACATAGGTATTTTGACACAAAATCGGACTTTTCTGAAATAACATATCAATATTTTTACGTATTTCGATTCTACGACTCAAATTATGCCAGAATACCAGGTTTTGTAAAAATCGTACGAGTAGTTTTTTAAATATTAGCTCTCAAAATTTTAGCTCCTGAATGTTAATTAAATTTGGTAAATATTTATTAATATCCCTTTCTTATTAAACATTTATTATTTTTACTTTCACATTTCGAAATTTAGGTTCATTCCAAATAAAATTTACCCATTTTTCGTGTTTTATTTTTTAAATTTCTATTTTTAAATAATTTTGATAAATTTTTCTAAAAAAATTTTGACCTATAAAACTTTTACCATCATCTTAAAGTAGGTGTATTTTTAAGCATATCTGCAAAAAATTAGACTTTTTTTATTCAAAATTTTCTAAGATATACACGAATTTACATATTTTCGCGTTTTGAAATTTGGCATCTTTTTTTTTTTTTTTTTTTTTTTTTTTTTTAACGATAATAACGCCAAATGTGGTTTATGGATTTTTGTTACAGTAAATTGCCACAGCTATTTTTAACCTTAAATTTCAAGTAAAATTTTACGAAGAAGTAATTATATGAAATATTTTCTCTTAATGATGCGTAATAAATATTTATTAATACTATATGAAAAGCTATTTTTTTTTTAAATTACAGATGATATCATTCAAATTTTTAACTATTTCTTTTTAATTTTTCTCCTTCTTCCTTTTTTTAAAAAAATAAGAGTAAATTTTTACCTTCGGCGTTTTATCGTCTGCTACTTTACTTTAACTTTGTTTAAATCGAATTGTCTATAACTGAGAATTTTCGTTTGATGTTTATTTGAATTTTATGAAAATATTTTATGACATTAACTGCATAATTTATTTCTAAAGAAACTGTTGCTTATGAAGTGGCTGAAAGAGCGGCTGATACTATCATCCATATTTTTAAAGCACAGTATATTTTTATAGAAATATAAGATTTAGAATAATCATTTTTATAAAAGTCAAATTATGATATAAACATACAACCCTTTAGAGACTGATTTAATGGAAGTTGAATGGTTATGTAGAAATGATCTGCAGCTACTTAATGGCTGGATAAGTCAGCAGGTTCTGTGGACAAGTAAGAATAATTATATAAATGACACCCAACATTCTGGATTCAATTAACAACGAGGATACGATGTTTATTAAATGAATTTAAGAAGTTTTAAAACATAAAAAATCAACTAATTTTTTATCCTAAAATGTATTTTTGCGCGTAGCGTATTTTCATTATATACTTACAATTCTAATTTAGAATGTAATTGTCAAGAAATGAATCCTAATCATCAGTAATATAATAAGTAATTATTACGGTTATTAATAAATCCTTCTTCTGCAAATATTTCAAAAAACTTTCTGTTTGAATGAAAATATTTTTCTATACAAATATTTTTAATTTTATATTAATCAAGATTGCACACCATATCAGTATATCAGAGCGGGGACTTGGTGGGTGAAGGTTCACCGTTTGATATTGTGCCTGCTTCCGATCTGTCTCTGGAGTACGTCCGTTCAACGTGGTTTGCCTATGCGAACACGTGCATTGCTTATCTGACTGCAAAAGCATTTTTTAATGCTATTTTTGGTTTGTATGATTTGTGAAATGCTGATACGCTTTCACTAATTTTCATTTTCGATTTTTTCTGGCCTTTTGAGTTTTTATTATGAAATTTAATTCCGCGTGTCTTGCCAAATAGCCTAATTGCTGGTTACTTGTTTTTTGCCATATTACGATAAATTTCGCTTTACTGCGCGATTTAAATTAATCAGATAAATTTTCTCTGTTCTGCGCGAATTTTTTGGATTTTATAACGCACGTAGTTACCCCCAAGCTTTCACTTCAGGTGACTGTCAGGGGCCTCGTGTGTTTTCCGCCTACACATCCGTCTGTGGAGAAGGCTGTCGAGCCAGGGCTCCATTCCGGGGTGTAGGACTACTGCCTTATGGGCGCTGGATTTCTGGATTTCTCTGCGTTTTGCTTTGGCTTAGCGCGACCATGGAGAGGCTCATAGAAAGTTACAAATTACAAATACATGAGTTGGAACAACTCAAATTGGATAAAGGGGAACTCACAGAAATTGAAACAAAATTCTTAAATTTTTTGTTAAGCTCACTCGAAATTGTCAATGCACTGCTTACTCAAAGTAAAACTGACTCAGTTTTAAATCAAGATAAGACGCAACCTCAAATTCCAACCACAAGTAAAAATTACGAAGAAAATGAGAGGGCACGTAGCCCAATTAGTATTCATGATAACACAATTGTTACTGATGATGAAAAAACATTAGATAAAGATTCTAGCTCGGACGAAGACTATCCACAACGTTTTGGAGACAAAACAGTCCGAACAAGAAATTCCAGACAGGGTTTTAAAAAGATTAAATTGGATAATTTCACGCAAATCATCTCACCAGCTATTATTCAGAAAGATAACAATGGTACAATCGTACCGCAGGAAAATTCAAAGAATACTAGTCAAGAATCAGTCATTCCTGAATAACACACTATCTCTGATAACATTGAAATGGATACCTCTAATGCTGATGATCAGCAAAATTTCACAGATGTTAACAACACACAGGTCAAAACACCTAAAAAGAACAAACTCCCTCCGATAATTCTAAAAGAAACCAAATTCAAATATAAAGCGTTAACAGGATTATTCCATCAACACAAATATAAATTCATCGGACAGAATATTAAGGATGGTGTTAAAATTATTACTTCTGATCCTGACAGTTATAAGGGAATTGTTAGGATCCTAAAAGAGATGAAAGTGGAGCATCATTCGTACATTTTGCCAGAGGATAAAAATCTCAAAGTAGTAATTAATGGACTGCTTCTCACGACTGAAATTGACGAAATTAGGGAAAGTTTAACTGAATTAAATTATCAAATAATTGAAATAAAGCAAATGTCACGACGTAGAGGCGGTGAAGTTCAGAAACTTCCGCTTTTTCTTGTTACCCTACCTAAAAATGAAAACTCTAAACAAATATATCATGAACGCTATTTATGCGACCTCAGAGTCAAAATTGTTGAATACAGAGGCCGACAGGGACCATTGCAATGTTTTCGATGCCAGGGTTTTGGCCACACTCAGGCGGGTTGTAACTATGAACCGAAATGTGTCAGGTGTAGTAAAAATCATTATGTAAAAGACTGTCCGGACAAAAATAAGAAAGATGTTCCTTTAGTTTGTGTAAATTGCGGTGGCAACCACACATCTAGTTTCAAAGGATGTGAAAAATTTCCAAAAAATAAAACTGAAAAGCCTAAAACTTTTTCTAACAGAATAGTTGAAGGTAAATCTTTCGCAGCTGCTCTTTCGACTGGTATCTACACTGATACAATTACTGAGGCCAAAAAAGTTTTCACTGATCTCGCTGAACTGGTTTCAGCAATAAAATCCGCTGGTTTTTTCCAGCTCACACAACAAGTTAAGGACTTGAACAGAAATCATCATGAAAGCAATCAACCCAACAATACTGATAATGGGCCCGCACAGAATTAATAGAGCTCCTATCCAAATCATGATTTGGAATGCTCATAGCATCTTAAATAGAATCCAGGAATTTCATAATTTCTTACTAACCTACGATATTGATGTTGCTCTTGTCACTGAAACGTTTGCGACACCTTGTGTGAATATTAAGATCGCAAATTACAACTGTTACAGGTGTGACAGACTGAGTCACCGTGGTGGGGGGGCCGCTATTTACGTTAAGCACTCCTTGCAATCATGCCTGATTAGCGAAGATAGAGGAAACGGCTACGAAGCTGTTACAGCTTCTGTTTTATTACCAAATTATGGCATAATTTATTTCATTGCATTGTATAACCCTCCACACATTCCTATTGATGAGCATAAACTCGCTCAATTGCTGCCTAATTCAGAACATATCATCTTAGTTGGCGATCTCAACGCGAAGAATGTAGAGTGGGGTTGCAGACGCACCAACAGAAATGGAGAACTTTTACTAGAATTTATTAATAATTATCCTATTTATTTTTATGCACCTACTGAATATTCTTATCTTCCTGATGACCCTCGAAAAGGAGACATCCTGGATGTTCTTCTTACCACCACTTCAATCCCGATTTATCTTGATGTGAAAGTTGAATTAACTTCTGATCATGTGCCGGTCTTAGCTACGCTTGGTACAAATAAAAACACTGACGAAAGATTTAAAATCACTACGGACTGGAATAAATATTATAATTTCCTCTTTGAAAACCCTCCGGCTATTAAGCAACTTAAAACAAAATTTGATATTGACTATGCAATTGATGTTCTCAATAATAGTATACTTAGTGCATATAACAGGGCTACTAAGAAAATTCCTGCTGATAAGTACAGTGCTAGATTGCCTAGTAACATTAGAAACCTGATTTCACAAAGAAACAAACTGCGCAAAAGATGGCATATTGCCTGGGATCCTAGGATCAAAAAAGAGTTAAATAAACTGAACAGAGAAATAAAGAAAAGTATTTATAAACACAGAGATGAGTCTTGGAATGCAAAAATTGAAACATTCAATGAGCCAAATAATGCATTCTGGTCTTTTGCAAGGAATCTTCGAGGCAAAAAACCGAACAATAAACCAATTTACGGTGATAATATTATAGCTGTCACTAATAAAGACAAAGGCAATGTAATGGCTGACTTTTTAGAAAAACAATTTGTTCCTAACCAAGATCCAAGCGACTCTTTATCTTCATATGACACTAGATATTTTATTCAAGACTGGATTAATAGCCCAGGACCCAAAAACAAGACTAATTATACTTCACCTAATGAAGTTAAGGAAATTATCAAAAGAATGAAAAATAGAAAAGCTCCCGGTTTTGATAACATCACTAACGTCGCCATCAAAAACTTGCCTATTAATGTTATCACGAAATATGTCAGCATATTAAATGCCTGTCTTGAAAATAATTATTTCCCAGATAAATGGAAAACTGCTAAAGTTATTTTATTACCCAAGCCTGGTAAAAATGCTACCTCCCCGGAAGGTTACAGACCAATTAGCTTACTGCCCGGTCTGGGAAAAATCTACGAACGAGTTATCTATAAGAGAATCGAGCCTTACATGGATAAGATACCTCCTGAACAGTTTGACTTCCGTAAGAAATTGTCTACGACCAAGCAGCTTGTCCGACTATGTGAATACATCGGTTCTGCACTTTTTAAACATCAGAGTGTCGCCTTACTCATGCTAGACGTGGCGAAAGCTTTCGACCGCGTCTGGCATGAGGGGCTTATTCAAGCTTATATCCTTGGATTTTGACAGAGATCTGATATTACTCATTTATTCTTTTATTAAACACAGAAAATTCTTCGTAAATATTGGTAACGACAACTCTGATCCCAGAAGACTCAATGCTAGTGTAGCTCAAGGATCAATTTTGGGACCAATTCTTTTTATATTCTATGTTTCTGATTTCCCTAAAATTTGCACAGACTCTAATTTTTATTTAGGATGTTACGCCGATGATACGGCGCTTGCATACAAATCTCACAATCAAGAACTTGCCATTTCTAAATTGCAGGATAAAATTCCAGAAATTGAGCAATGGTGCACAAAATGGCGCATTGCCATCAATGCACAAAAATCCCAGCTTATAATTATTGGAAAAAGGCACTCTAGAAGTCCATTTGTTAACAAAATTAAAATCTTTAAAGTTGAAGTTCCGCTTGTGAACAAAGCTACTTATCTTGGAGTTATTTTAAACAATAAATTCACATGGAAAGACCACATCCAAAAAGTAAGAGGCAAAACAGTTGCGGCTATCAAAGATCTTATTCCTTTAATCGGAAATAATTCAAAACTTGACCTACGAAGAAAAAGACATATTTATACTGCCATTATTCGGCCTATCTTTTCTTACGCGTCTCCTGCCTGGGCGACTTATTCGAAAAATGAAATCAAGAAGTTGCAGATCACTCAAAACAAATTTTTAAGGCAAATCACCAATGCTCATTTTTATGTTTCCAATGAAACTCTGCACAGAGACTTAAAAATAGAGAATGTCGAGAATTTTCTCCATAATGCAAATCGGAAATTTTTTGATAAGGCGAGAAACTGCTCGTACATGAATCATTTCAAGGTTTTCGACTACATTGTATTTCCAGAAGATATTAAAATCAGACCATTAGCGGCCTTCCTTACCAGGGACACTAATTTTCCTACTTAAACTATCTTTCATGAAACTTCATCTTTTGTATATATTGTACATAAATTGTCGTATTATAACTCGTATTATTTTGTATTTTGTATTGTATTTGCTCACTTTTTGTATTTTCCGTATGTATTAACTTATTGTTTTTTGTTAATATTTCATGATTTATCGTAACATACCTATCAGGAATAATTTTTACCCTGACACTTCACACATTGCTGCCTCTCCTGGTCTTGGGCTTTAAGTTCGATTCTCTACTTGTGGCGTCATGTAGTCACCCCCTCTTTTTTCATTTCCTATTGCCTCCTATCACTCGGTCCAGAAGCTTTTTATGTCATGTGCCCAATGGGCGTACTTGTCATGAGCCGGACACGTTGCATCACATGCAATATTTCGGCATAATTTGTAATGAATGAATGAATGAATGATTGCACACCATATTACTTATTTCCACTTCAATTCTTACCGTCAGTTCTAGTAGAATTTACAAATCAATTATATTTAATTAAGGATTGGATTGGATTATTTAATTATGGCAAAGCACACGAGGGCTATCTGCCTAAAGGGAGGGATGACTTCGTGGAGGACTTTCTAAGGGAAACTGGCTCGTATACACGTTACACATGGGGAAAACACGAAACCGCCCATGCAGCCAGCCCGTTCGCGGGATTCGAACCTCAGACCGAACTACCAGTGTTCAGCGTCTTTACCGCTCGGCCGCTGGTGGGCTATTTAATTAAGGAATGACCATCTAAGTTTAGAAACAGCGTACCGTAACAGCAATTCAATTACTGGCGCCGTATCTTTCATGTTACTCCCGATTGGCAAGCTACATGAGTATTCGGGCTAGTAACTTCACTTGGAAATCGCGCTTAAACTAGGTTAGTGGTTATTTGAACATAGAAAGAACATGGGAGCTATTTGATTAAGATCCTTTCATAGAGAACCTTTGTAAAGAGAACCTAGAAAACTACGAAAACCAACCATGCAGCCTGGGTTAGACTTCGCAACAAACAATTAGTATTTAAAAATCTTCAAATTTTAGGCAACTGGTGAGGCTCCAATTAAATCTCCAATTTAATATTTTATTTGTAAATATTTAAATATTGTTGTATTCTTAGACACGAAAAGCAGAATTTAAGTTTTGTTAACTCGTTAGTAAACTACCAAGCCGTAGTGCAAATGAATATTCAATTTCTTTTGCAATAATTGTATTCACTTAATATCCTTGGAATAAGAGCTAAAGAAGGAACGTTCTCGGAAGATTAAAGAAGTGTTTAAATCCAGTGATATTAGGTTTGTCTTACAAGCTCAGGATCAAAACGATTCTGCATTTGCCCGAGCAGTTGACTTGTAAATGGCTGTGAATTAAGCAGATGACTTTTAATCTTACGTTTTCAGTCAGAAAACGTATTCCAAATGTTTTGTATTGCATGACAATGCATCTTTTCATTATTCAGTAACCAGTCGGAGAACCGCTTGTGTTCCGAAAATAAGCATGTGTACTCAATCGTCCTGCATGTTGTTCAAATTTGTCTTCTTGTGATTTTTTTTTCTTTCCCAAAAACTAAAGTTGCCTCTCAAAGGAAAGTTTTTTGACATTGAAGACAAAAGGAGTATGACATCTACTTTTAGAGGCATGTCAAAAACAAATCTCTACAAGCCTTCTCTTCCATTACATGTTGTGCAGTCAGACAAAAGGTTGCATCAGCGTAAATTCTATAATCTATTTTTATTACACTCTGATTACTTTCTTAACATACAGTGAATATATTTTAAGCCTTTTATTTCAGCTTCAGTAATTCGGAATTTTTGACGGAATTGTTGTCGGAACCAGGACTTAGAAGATAAGTCAAATTGAATATTTCGATAATTCACTAAATTCAAGGTCGAAGTTTCAATATTTGATTTTCGGAGGGAGGGGAAATTTTTTCAGTTTTGGTCCATTACCCTAAGTATATTTGCTTCGATTCTTTATTTTTCCATAAAAGCGAAAAATTTACGCATGATATACATACAACGCATAGCTTCAAATTAAAATTTAATAATATACAGAGAGGTTATAATTAAAGTTCCACATTGAAACGGTCATAAAAAGAAAACTACTGGATCAAGTGTTATCAAGCTTAGTAATCGTGTAAAGGAGGTCATAGGAATTTATTTTCCGAGAAAAAAAGGAAGTTCGAAACCAGGGGGGAAATGGAGCTTTATGCAATATTGTTAAACGAAATATGGGTCGGAATCGAACTTAACCTTTTGTTACACGGGTTTCATATGTTGTATACCCTTAAGAAACTTTGCAGTAAGCAAATTACCATTTAAAGGCGTTAAATTCGAGTGCGCCATCCATGTAAGTGAGAAATTCGTCCGTGAAAGTCACGAATTAGCGATTAGAAAATGTGAGATCGCAAATCACTCGCACAAGTGCGTACAATCTGGAAATCGTTTTCTTACAGATAGCTAATTTGTAATTTTTGAAGCCTGAGTTCGGATAATCTACACTGTAAAAAAAAACCTCGAAGTTTACAGACAAAAGTCTTGTATAGTTACAGAAATGCGAACAATTACGAAGGAAATACCTGTAACGAACACAGAACCAAACGAAACTGTAAACTCTACAGGAGTTTTTCAAGAAGTTTTGCTTGGATTTTGTCCGTAGCGTGTGATCACGTGGCTTAAAACGGCTGAGAGAGAAGAACCAATCAAGAAGAAGGTGGAAAAACAGCGTCTTAGCGGGAGAGTTCAACGATAGTCGCCATGTTAGCCATTATTTTTGCTATGGTCGAGGTAAGTTCGAAATAGTGTTTGACGTGTATTTTACTAATTTTATGTAATGTATTTGTTATGTTCTTTACACTATCTATAATTAAATTCTTTTAATGTTTAGCTTATAATTCTAATGCTCCTAAATAAACCTGTGTTGAATTATTGTTAGAGTTCAAATCACAGAGCTTGTGTTCCATTTAGTAAAATAACAACTTTTATTCGTTACATCTGCAGGTGTCTGCACTTAAACTGCTCATATTTATAAACAGAAAAAAATTTGTTAATATGTTAGTTTAAAAACAAATAAGCTTAATATTAATGTTCTATCTATAGTCTAATAATTTCTCATGTTAAATATTTATGTATCTTTTAAAACATATCGCGTTAGAATATTCATATTTTTCATTTTGTTGACAGATGTAACATTATTATTCCATACATGTTATCATTAATCCCAGTGTGAACTGCTTTAGAATATTTTTCAGAGCATTATTACACTATGTATGTTATTATTAATCTCAACGAAAAAGAAAAAATAAATGTAATATATTTAAAAAATTCGACAAAATAACTTAACATACATTAAAAATGGAATATCATTTCATTAATACATGCGATAAGTTCGCCTTAAAAGATTATATAGTCGGATAGTAATTACATATTTGTAAAAGTATTCAATGTATATTATTTTTTGTGTTAAAGATAGTTTTAATCCAGGACAGTCTTTACCAACTTATAAAGCATCTATTAAGTTACATTATAACCAACATTTACAAAAGGCAATCGAAATGCCGTGACTTTGACATATTTTTAACTATGACGTAACATACTAGGAACATTAAAGAAAAAAAAATTCTATTTTTTCCTTTATACTTGTTGAAAAGTAAAATATTAATAAAATGGTACAACATTCATTCTAGTACTTACAATGTAAATTTACATATAAATTTTGGTGCAAAGTTCATTATAAAATGCATTTGCTAATATTTAATAGTTATAGCATTCAATATCAAATCAAGGAAATATTAGTAATGATACGTCAGTTGCATATATTAATTTCAATACTCAGCTCAATGCCAAATTTCTTCTATATCTGAGATAACATGTATTTTTTGAAAATAATTATTTTGTGTCATCTTTTCATTTAAAAATCTCTTTCAGATATATTTTAATGTGAATTATTTTCAAAATTATCCTCATTAGAATGAATGTTGTTCTCTTTATTATGTTTGAAACTGCCGTTACGCTAAAAAATATATTCAGAAAACTATTTATTGCTGAATGTTTAAAATAAGTTCTACTGCTCCTTTTTGACAAAGAGTATCCATTTGAATTGCAGTTGGTTTTAATTAATCGTTGGTTGTATTTTTAAGAACTACTTGATAAAATTCAACAAATTAGTTCAATCTATGAGTTCATCTGAAAAACCTAAAATTTTTATTCCAATTCTGTCATGTGTATATATTTCAAGAATGAAAAAGAATTACAAATTCACTATCCAACAATACTGAGTAATATGTTGTTGATATAGCCAAACTTAAAATGACCCATTTTAAAACCAGATTAAATAAATCATCGCGTATTTTCGGTCATCGAATTTCTTTGGCGTTAAAAGTGTCATAGATTTAGTAAATCCAAGGGTCAAGGTAAGCTCAAATATTTTTTTTTCATAGTTCATATTTGCTAAGTTATAAATTTTGCTGATGCAAAAGTTAAGTAACTTATGCAAACATATACTTAGAGTATTTGAACTAGTGTTGAAAAATCACTGGAATTTAAAATGTAATTGACAGTATGCCTTGAAGCTTGTTTTGGTAAAAGCATATTTATGGGTGCCCCTTGGCAAAATTTGGCGATTTTTGGCAGTACATGGATACCGAGTTTGTGCAATTATTTGACCATGTTATTTTGGCTTGTGTAGCGACGATTTGTGTGCCAAAAACCGCCGCTACACGAAGACAGATTGCACATATTCGGTATCCATGTACACATCGACCTATTTTCACTTAAAAAAAATCTGTGAATTGTACAAACTTGGCATCGTGCACTCCCTTGACTTTATCCATGTACACATCGACCTATTTTCACTTAAGAAAACATCAGAGAATTGCACAAACTTGCGCTCTCTTGATAATACAGGGAGCACCCTTCAATATACTCTAACTGCTGTTTTTCATAAATTAAAACATTTTAGGCATTTAAGATATCTTCCTGTAAGTTACAACTAAATGAATGACTCTTAAGCATAAAAATTTCAAATTTTTATGCTTAAGTAGTAAGAGTAGAAGGAGTTATACACTTTTTAAATAACAGTGTCAGAAAAATATACTTTTTAAAATATGTAAACCATTGTTTAAAGTATAGAAAAACCTTCCTTAGCAACTATACCTCTTTAAGTGATTATGTCAAGTATTCTGGTGATACAAACATTGATATTAATTATCACTGAGAATCATGCTTTGTGAAGTAACCACCTCCATTAAATATCAAAATTGTACAAAATTATGGAAAAGTTATAGAGTGGTTTTACTGTATACTTAAAGTATATCATATCACTGTTAGATATTGATGATGTAAAAGATATTATCTAATCATAAATATTTCAAGCATTAAATAGCTTAGTGTAAGTCAATAAGTTTTCAGATTCTGACATTGTACCCTGTCTTTCACTATGTAATATTTTTCTAGCAACTGTGTTAAGTACCAGTAAGTAAGTTTGTCTTAAATACCACTTAATGTAATCAGGTATCATCTGTTCTGTCTGTAAAACTTAATCGTAATAAGTGAACAAATGAATATCTGTAAAACTAAAGATGACACTCTATTATGTAAAAAATACAAGTATTAAAATGTCTATGAGAGGAACATTTAAAATATTAAATCCATGATCAATTTTTGCGACATCTAAGATAGAAAATACCCAAACTGACTAGTTAATTCAGAGGATGAATGCATGTAACATCATTGTTCATGTGTTTGTTAATTGTGTAAGTATTGAAGTTCATGCATTAATTGTTGATAACTATATTATTGGCCTTATATATATATACTTGCATTTCAAAATTTTGTATATTTTGCCAGTGAGCTAAGTATTAAATGCTGTTACGTATAAGTTCATATTATGTGGAAAAGTAGTTTTTGATCTAACACTTTCTGAGAATTTTTTAATGTTGATCATCAAGCTTAAAGCATATGGCTGAAATTACCAGTATTAACCATAATTTAATTATTCTCCTGTTTCAGCGTTTCTCAAACTTTTTTCGAATAGAGATTATGTGAATTATCATAATTTGTGAATCACCTTGCTGCTGTTCCCTTCGAAAGCAATTTTTTAGCATATATTACTACTAGTACACTTATTTTTTAATATATAATTAAAATCCGTTATATTTCATAATTAAGTCCATTGAAGAAAAGTTATATTTCTAATATTTCAAGATTATTAATGAGAAGGGTGATTTGTAATTCTTGCATGGCTCTTCTATATTTGGATATATGATGGTAAGACCACAGTCTTAGTGGATATATGATAGTATATTTGGATATATGGTGGTAAGTACCACAGTTATAGTGCTTTAAATCCATCTTTTACTGCTAAGACTGAGTGGGAAGTCTGTAAGTAGGGTAACCAATAATAAATTTCATAAAATGTCTATCTTATGAGAAAAGGTGATAGATGATTGTCATATGTAACTTTTTAAACTCTGAGATTTTTCAACTAAATTTTTTTGTCTCCTTTGGAAACTTCGGAGGACCATGAGAGCAAGCTGTATGATCCACAGATTGAGAAGTGCTACCTTAATACATTTCAATTTCTAGAGAAATTAATCTTAAAAAAAATCTGATCATTATTAAAACTACTTTACAGATTTATTTTATATTACAAATAAATATAGTAAATATCTAATAAACCTCAAATTATTTTCTGCAATATTTCTGAATTATTTAAATTTGTACTGTTTTTGCTTCAAAAATGGATGATACATGCAATTTATGATTTCATGAAAGGACCAAAAGGAATCTTGTTTGCAATTTAATTATTTAATTTAAAAAAAGATTTAAATCATTTGGAATATGTGCAAGTGCATGCAATTATTATGAAGAGATTCTAAATTAAAATGTCACATAACAAATTTAGAATATGTTATGTACTTCTAATGAATGTGATTTTTTCTTTATTTAGGAGCCATGCTTTGAATCCTAAGAAGAAGAGGACTGCACTCTCACAACTAGTTAATTAAAAATAACAATAATATAAATTTTACCTATTTTTTATTTTATTTTCCTTTTGGATAGTTTTCAAATAAAAATAAACCTATTTTTGTTTCTATATTCTGTGTATTGGAATAAAGAGTCGAAATCCATTGCAATATCCAATATTTTCAAAATATGATATTTTTTAAAATAAAATATATGATTATGGAATATTACGTTAAAATGAAATGGTTCCTTATGTAACCTGTATGTTACACTAAAAGGCTTCATCGAATACTTGTAAAGTAATGAGCAAATACTAAGTTAATATCTTGTGTGAATGAATATTATCTTACAGAATTTTTGATTCCATAAAAATCTATCTAAAAATATAATTTTGTTGAATGAAGATTTAAACATTTTTCCCGAAGATTTAAAAAGTCGTTTGAAATAATGATAACAAAAACATTAATCTGAACCATTTAATAAATGAATAGAAAATTTTGAGAACAATTAAATCATCCACAGGAATTTTGAAATAATCATCGTATTTTTGACATCAGTTAAAGAAAGAAAATCTGAGTCATTTTGATTATAGTGATAAATTAGTTCCATTAATAGTAGGATAGAAAATTAAAATTTTAAGGAGCCATTATGCATTATCAATTTTTCATTAAAAACTTTTTAGTTTATTACTACTATCATATCAATTATTAATGCTGAATTCTTTATCTTCAGTTTTTACATTCTTTTCTTAATTTTCTAGGCACAGCAGAGAAAAATATAATTATAGGATCAAGGCATTTCCAAATACATTATATTTTCTTCCTTAAATTTTTAAGATCATTCTATATTCATCATGTATTATAGACACAGTATCAGGGGATTCTGTTCAATTTTTCAGTTAGAATTTGGGATGAAGTTGTGAAGTCATACCTACATTAAATGCTTGAATTGATTATTTGAAGTATGACAAAGCAAGAGAGGGCCATCTGTCCAAGGAAAGGAATATTTTAAGGAAAACTTCATGTTACACAAACATTTACACAGGCAGCCCATTCTCTAGGATTTAAATCTAGAGCCAAATGCTAATGTTCAGCTTACTGTCTGGCTGCCTGTAGGCACTAAATGTTTTAATAGAAGGAATACTTGAAAAATTAAATTTAGGACTAACTAATTCTTCAATTTTGTATTCAATGAGAAGAATGTAATTTATTAATAAAGTTTTAAATCTGGCAAAATACCTGTACAACTGTCCGATTAATTAATCTATTATTTCAATTAATGGTCAGTAGCAGAAGAGATTAAAAAGCATTTATGCCTAAAAGAATTATATGTTGTAATTAAAATGAATAATGCAATTAAGCATGAAAATAATTTTGGATAACTTGTGATAACTGAATTTAAGTTCATTGTTGAGTTACATAAGTAATTTTTTTTAGAATTTGAAAAAATATTTAGAATTGTTTATTGAAACAATTTCATTAAAATATTTTTTTTACTGTAATCATATCCAATTGCAGTCTCTTTAGATTACACTGTTGGGTATAAGGAGAATGATTTGGTTTAGTTTACTTAAGTATGGCAAAGCACACTAGGACTATCTGCCTAAGTGGAGAAATGCCTTTGTGGAGGACTTTCGAAGGGAAACTGACTTATATACATGTTACACATGGAGAAAACCATGAAAACACCCATACAACCAGCCCATTCGCGGGATTTGAACCTCGGACCGAACTACCAGTGTTCAGCGGGGGAATTCTAGAACATTACTAATTTATTGCCAAAAAACCATTAAGTCTAATACACAAGTTTTTTTTCCAGCTATTTCGTGATGCATATGTAAATTTGAGATGTCTTAAAATTCAATAAAGGAAAGTAATGCAGATGTCAGAAAAACATAAAATTTGAGCTTCTTTTTAACATTGGAAATATTTTGAAAGAAAATGTTGTATATCTTTTAGAAAATCTAAGGTATTTTTCCTTAAAAAAAAAAATATTTAAAGTTACATAACTTCCCTTTCCCAACAAATAAATAAATGCAGCATATTTTGTTACAAGCAGTAGCTGTAGACATTTCACATAAAACATATGTTCTACATGTGTAATTATTTATAGTAATATTACAATCAAAATATTTAATATTTAGGAATACATCATTTTTGTATTTTGTATAAGACAAATATGTTCTATATGCATAATTATTTGGAAGAACTTTTAAGTAAATTATCTGCAACTTTTACATATATATCCTTTAAAATTTCACATGAAAATACATGTTCTTACATAATCACTTGCAATAACCTTACAAGCAGAACACTAGTAATCTACAAATATTCCCTTTAGTAATTCACATTCAAAAATTACGATCTACTTACACTATTATTTCCTGTAATCTTTACAGATGTTTACATTGGTAAATCACATATGAAAAACATGTTATACTTACACGATAATTTCCTGTAACATTACAGATCAAAGATCTGTAACCTTTACAGGCATATGCTTCGGTAATCAACATACAAAAACTTTGTTATGCTAAAGAATAACTTCCTGTAACATTACATGTCAAACATCTGTAACCATTACAGGTATAATCTCTGTAAAGTTACTAAGAAAATTCCTGTTTTGATTACTCAAATAATCCATGGCATCCCAGTTTCCACGACTTTTCTTAGTAACTTTACAGATTTTTTTTTACAGTGTAAGCAATTTGGCAGAAATGAAAAATGTGATACACTGACATGTCCGTAACATTCCTCCTGATATGCTAAGAGCTGCTGTTGAGAATGCAGTAACAGGATTTAACTTGCTTTCGGAAAATGCTGAACGCTACATTGAACATGCTTTGTAACACGTTTCAGAAACTATTAAACACATTTTAAACAGATGTTTTCGTGTCTTATTTCATTTAACAATATTGTACACAGCGCCATTTTTCCTCTGGTGGTGAGTTTTTAAACTCTTTTTTTTTTTTTCGCGGAAATTAAATTCCCATAACCTCCTTTACACGATTCCCAAGTTTGATAACATTTGGTCCGGTAGTTTTCCTTTTATGACCATTTCAAATTGAAACTTTAATTATAACCACCAGTTTAAAAGTTTGACAATTTGTTTCAGGTCCCAGCTTTAAATATATATATATATATATATATATATAATCTTTTACATTACTCCTCTTAGAAAGAATGCTTTAAGAAGCTAATTTTTCTCTCGCGTTATAGATTGTATAAAAAACCATGATCTTTAATATGATTTAGATTGTTTTAGCCGATATAAGAATCGGGTCACTCGGTGGTACAGAATAAACCCTGCTGGACTGTTTTATTTCTTTGTCATTTAGCAAAAATCTTTTAATTAAACTACCAGTGTTCAGTATTTATCCTTTGGACTTCTCTTTAAACTTTATTTCTAGTTAAAATGACAAGAAAATGAACAGGTGTCTTCAGCTGAAACGCAATTCATGTAAATGATATTATAAAAAATTGACAAGAATGCAAAATTTTTGGAAGTCTAGCAATCGAAAAATCTTAATTTTCTTGTGTGAGCACTGAAAATAACTGTAGAAGGAAAGAAAAAAATTAGGGAGAAAAGTAAGCAAAAATTTGCAGGGAAATTTGGCTGTCAGACATACCAAGATGTTTAAAAAAGTTGGACGCTTTTGAATATACTTTCAGGATAATTCAAAGACATTAGGTGTTCAAAGAGAAAACACTTGGACGTGTACACCAGCAAATACCATCAATTGAGCTTGTGTTAACAGAAAAGACAAAAACGATATCATTGCAGATTAAAGTGAAGAGCGACTGGTTTTAGACTATAAAACCAGTCGACTAAAGTTAAGGCTGTATAAATTTAAATTACGTTATAGAACATCATATTGTATCATAAATGGAGAATCCCATGATTTTCTCAGTCGAGTTATTTGAAGATTCAGGAGTTTATCCAGTGATGTATGTGGATGTCACCTAAAGATGTTTTTTTTTTCCCTCCTGATGAGACAGCGGCCGAGTGGTAAAGTCGCTGAACACTGGTAGTTCGGTCCGAGGTTCGAATCCCACGAACGGGCTGGCTGCATGGGCGTTTTTCTGGTTTTCCCCATGTGTAATGTGTATGCGAACCAATTTCCCTTAGAAAGTCCTCCACGAAGGCATCCCTCCCCTTAGGCAGATAGCCCTAGTGTGCTTTGTCATAACTAAATAAACCAAAACCTCTTGAGGAAACCTGTCTTTCCTTTCCTCTCATACCTTCAAAATTTTTAGCCTCTAACGACTGATAAAGGCCCTGACCAAATACTTCGTGAAGAACTTTCTAAGGGAAACCAGCTGACATACACAGTACACATGAGAAAATCCACGAAAACGCCCATGCAAACAGCCCGTTTACCAGGATTTGAACCTCGGAGTGAACTACCAGTGTTCAGTGACTTTACCGCTCGGCCATTTGTGGGCCTTTATGAAATGGAAGGCGATAACTTTATTTAAAATGATTGTCAAAAATACCAAGATATTTCGAAAAGTTGGATACTTTTTAATATAGTTGCAGAATGCCTAAAGAAAAAGAGCAAGAATAAAGTAGAATGCCGGAAGAAAAAATAAATTTTTGCGTAAAATTTTGTATTTGTATTTTTTTTTTTTTTTTTAATTTAAAACGTTTTAATCTTATGATATTTGATTCTTGCGATTTCAAAAATAAAATATTTGACTAAAATAGAATAACATTTTAAGAAACCAAATGTAGGATAAAATTGTGTAAAGCAATGGGCACAATGATAAAACTGTTTAAAGCAGTGTATGCAAGTCATCCTAAGTTAAATTGTCGGTTATACATCTCTCTTATTTATATATATATCTCTTCTGAACAGAACATTGAAAGGCGTGTTAACTATGCTTTACTGTATTTTCTCTTTTAATATATGCAGATTTCAAACGCATCGTAGTCTGGGTTGCAAACCATTCTTCCAAAAGAAACGCAATTCAAATAAATAAAATCAAATTCTGGAAAATTTATATTAATAAATATATTTAAAATGCTCAGTTCGAAGGAATAAATAGAAAATTTAAAAACAATTATCTGAAGAGACAATGCAACACAAACAATTAAAATAAAAGTATAAAAATTTAAAAATTACCTAAAATAATAACTGTAACAAAAATATATATATAAAGAAAACTATTTGAAAAAAAATAAATAAATAAATAAACGCTGCACCTTTATTTACGCAGTTCGAATAGGTAAATAGAAAATTTTAAAACAGTTATTCGAAAAAACCATGCAACTTAAACAATTAAACTGAAATTCGAAAAAGAAAAAATTACTTAAAATAATAACAGTTATAATTAAAAATATAATATAAAGAATATTATTTGGAAAAAAGGTAGGATGGTGACTTTTTTCCCTCGCACGGGAAAGGAAACTAGGTTGCCATATATTAAGCAAACTGAAAACAAAGTGCGAACATAAATTTGTGAATTTCTCCGTAAATTTCGCTCCAAATTTTACAAAATTTCATATTTAGGCGTAATTTGAGTTCTAGAATAGAAATATGTAAAAAAATTGGTATGTTATTTCAGAAAAAGTCCAATTTTGTGTTAAAATACCTATGTTAGAATAGTGCTATATATAAATCTAATATATATCCTAAGTCGCGCTTTCGAGACATGAAGAACGCAATTTGAATTTTGTCAATCGGCCCAGTAGAACGGGAGATATAGCACTGTCCCCCCCTTTTTTTTTTTTGAGCAGTGTACATGCTTTGCACAGATATCCAGTTTCTCAACGCATTAGGGATATGCCATTCAATAATTAAGATGCCAAACTTTGAGAAAAAATAATCAGGAAGAACCTTAAAAACATCTTTAAAAATCTTCCTGCTAAATTTCAAAATTTTCAGAAATCTGAAACAAAGAAATTACTTAAGTATTAACTTTACTTATCAATACTCAAATTCGTATGAAGTCTCTGGCTCAAGAAACAGTATCAATTACATTTCATAAACAGACAGGATTCATATTTAAACCAACAGTTCCCAACTTGCATTAAGAGAAAAAAAGCGGGCAATAAAATCTGAAAGCTTTCAGATTTTATATTACACACAAAGGGACCTTTTTTAATATTTCGTGTGTTACCTTTATTTATCATATTTTTTACACTTAAACTATATAAAATTCAATTCAACTGCAATATCACAAAATATTTAAAAACAACATATTTTTAGAATTTCGGATAGACAGTCTCTTACGCTGGAGAAAATTTTTTTTCGCACAGTGTTGCCACTGCTCACTTTCAAATCGTTGAGTTCATTAATCAAAAATTCATTAAAGTTTTACAAAATATGAAATAGATAATAAAACAAATTCAAAATTCAGGCTTCCAGTGCAAGGAGGATTACATTATTCAACCTTTGATGGCTCTAGGTACCATTGTTTTGTCACAATGCGAAAAACACACATACATTCATGCAGATTCTTCGTTATTTAATTTCTTTAAATATAATACAGACAATAATATTTCGTGTCAACAATTTAAAAAATTATTCACCATTTATAGTGAAATGCCACAAAATAGTCTTTTGAGACTAATAGCCCTTCTGAGCTACTGTCCCTTTGGGCTAAATATTGATGTAAGAGTTTTCTTCACACTGATCCCATGGATCAAATGTCACTTTTCTCAATGCAGGCATAGAAGGCTCAATATTTAACAACAAAAATGGAAATTTGCAAAAAAATTACATAATTTTTTTCCAACTCTATGGCAACAATTTGGGTTATTTTCTCTTATTCAGATGTAGACTCAAAGTTATTTGCAATCTTGGGATTTCTGAAACTAAACACAACGACAAATTTCACACTATGGCAACTTCTGATAATGGGATGGCAGGTTTTTAGCAAAAAGAAGGACAGAAATTGTGCAATCACCTTTAAATGTACTATAGCAAGAACTTGTTACTGAGAATACTTGTTAACTATAGTAAAAACTTGTAAAAAATATGATTCATACGAAATATAAGTTAAATAAATGGAAAGAATCAAAGTGAAGGATTGGCAGTACCCCCTTGACCAAATCATTTAATTTCCAAGAGAACATATTGTCACAGTTTCCATTTAAAGATAAGACATGATTGTTAGCCCAGAAGGTCTATTAATTTCGCTTTGGCGTTTTGTGCTGAAAACTTTAAATGTCAGTCCACTTTAAAATTGTTGCCACCAAATATTACTGCCCTGCATTATATTTAAAGTAATTAAATAATGAAGACTTTGCATAAATGTATATGTATGTATGTTTCTCGCATTGTGATAAAACAACGGTACCTAGAGCCATCAAATTTTGAGTAATGTAATCTTCCGCCAAATATCGGCATCTCCAAGCCCTAATTTGGAATCTGAAATTTGCTTTTTAATCGATTTCATATTTTTATAACAAACTCAATGATTTCAAAGCGAGCAATGACAAAATTGCACAAAATAAATAAATAAATCTCCAGCTCGCGAGACTGTGTGTCTGAAATTCTAAAGATATGCTCATTTTAAAATTATTTTGCGATACTGCTGTTGAATTGAATTTTATGGTTTAAGTGCAAAGAATATTTAATAAATAAATGTAACACATGAAAGGTTAAACAAAGTCCCTTTGGGTGTAATGTAAAATCTGAAAGCTTTCAGATATTTTTTAATATTTTTTAAGCCCAAACGGTATTAACACAGAAAAACTATTAATTTCATTTTGGCATTTTGCATTGAAATCTTTATACGTCAGTTCACTTTTTAAACTGTTGCCACCAAATATTACAGCCCTGTATTATATATAAATGTATGTATATTTCTTGCACTGCAATAAAACAACAGTACCTAAAGCCATTAAATTTTGAATAACTTATGTTTCCACCTGAATATGGGCATCTGGAAGCCCAAATTTGGAATTTGTTTTATGATCTATTTCATATTTTGTAAAACTTTAACGAAATTGTTATTAAAAAAACTCAACGATTTTAAAGTGAGCAATGGCAACACTGTACGGGGAAAAAAAAAAAAAAAAAAAAATTTTATCTCCAGTGTGCGAGATTGCGTATTGGAAATTCTAAAGATACTGTTATTTTGAAATTAATTTGCGATATTGCTGTTGAACTGAATTTTATGGTTTAAGTGCGAAGAACATGATATTTAATAAACAAAGGTAACCAACAAAACATTAAAAAAAAAAAAAAAAAAAAAAAAAACGCTTTTTCCGTTGTAATGTAAAATCTGAAAGCTTTTTTTAGCAAAATATTTAGATAAATATGAATCCCTTGCTGACACTGACTACGGTAAGTAAACCCAAAAGGGGGGGGAGTTACAAGGGTAATGAAAAATATTTATTAAAAATAGAGAGAAAACACACAAGAGGGAGTGAAGAGGCAAACTTTTCTATCAATTTTTCATTGTTTTTCTTTTCTTAGTTTTTGAGAATAATTGTATTTCAAACCAGAATATGTTAATTAGGAGGGCATTTATTCTATAATTAAGATAAATTATTGCCTAGATAACAATTGATTTAGACAGATAAGAATCATTATAAATAAATAATGTTCTTTGAATTAAATTTTACTGCTCTGTTTTTCCTATTAACTAGGAATAATGAAATTTTATAATTTGTTAATTGTTTATTATTGTATATTGTTTATTGTTGTAGAATTAAAGGAAAAATGAGTTTAAATAGTGACCAGATTTTTCATGTAATTATCATCTAATTGCCTTGACTGGGATTCAATTGTGTGGCCATTCCCAACTAGCTAAGAACAAAATAAGATTTGGAAGAAAATATGAATTCAAGACTTCCATGATTTTAAGAGGTTTCTAATAACTTTCAAACTTGTATTTTTTTTATAAATATGGCTGAAGGCAGCAGTTGTAACTGCTTAGCTCTCGTATGCAAATTTTGATTATGTAATATATCATTTGTACACACGTCGCACAAATTGCACAGATGTTATTTTCACAGATGTCATATTCTTTAATTTTGGTAACAATTTACTTTGGCTGATACAAAATAAGCGTCGCTGATCTGGCTGTCCACCTAGTCATGGTGGCTGCTGGTTGTACAAGTAGATTTTACTTCTGCTGATCAGGTATTAATTCCGATTGGTTTCACCTTAAGACGGAAGCCTGGTCAGCGGCAAATGAACAAAAAAACTGCTGCTAGACAACACTCTTGAGACAACACTTTCTACACTGAGGGAAAAATATTCCATTCACAATAATTACTTTTCAAATGCTGATAATTGTTTTTTTTTTTTATACACCTATGCAGATACTGGCATGTTAGGGAGATAATTCAAGCCTTACGAACTAGGTGATCATTTTGAACTGCTTCTGATTTTAACTGAATATTTTAATGCTTTGTTTTCTTCTTAATATGCCTTTTAATTTTTATTTAAAATTTTACATGCTTTTAAATACTATGTTTGGGAGTTTAATTCTTCCTATTTTAGTGCTGTATGTTACTACACATTAGTTAATAATCTTATAATAAAAACTACTGCTAGAAATAGATTTTAAAAAAATTAGACTTTTGTCTTAACTTGAAATGCATATAATGCATCTAATATACTTAAATCTCAGTGTTCTGTACATAAAACTGCAGTAGCAGTTAGCAGAATATTACTAGTACAAAGTAACGTAATAAACAGAAAATTATAAGTTAACTTGCTTTATATATACAATTATTATGAACAATACAACAAGAATTAGAAATATATATACTAAATTGAGCTTTTTTCAAAGCATTGTTTATATGACAAATTCCCTAACTTCAATAAAAATCTTTAAATAAAAGCTATACTAACTTGTCTAAATCTTTTAAATTTTTTAAAAGTCTTCTGAAATCCTCCTTCATCTGCTTATACTTTAATAACTGAAATCAATTTAGAAGATTTTCAAACAGGATTTAAAAATTTATACAAATTTCAAGCAGAATTGAATAATTTTTACAAATTTACAACAGAATTTAATAATTTTTACAACAGAGAAAGAATAAATATAGATTTTCATTAAAAAAAAAACAGTGATCATAACATATGACATTACATTTAAAATTGTTGAAGAGTTATATGCAAAATTGTAAATAATTTAGCATGCACATTAAACATTAAGTATTTGATAAATGCTTATGATTAAAAATTTTTTTTCTTCCTTCTGTTCCTTACACAGCACAGCTGAAACACAGCTTTTCAATACTTTTGGAATTTTTTTCATTTTTAACATTTCATATTTCTTATTAATAAAAAAGAAACATTTAAGATTCTCAAAACCATTTCATTCAGTTTTTTAAAGCCTAAAATTTAATTCCACTTTTAGGTTTTTAAAATAATTAACTATTTCAGTATTTTTACAAATACTTGAAAAGTTAAGTTTCATTTTATGTAAATACATAATAGAAAATGCTAATCCTTAAGGTTGGGGAAGGTAACTTTTCTCTTTAAAATTACATAATTAACAAGTAATTTAAAATTAAATACCATCTAGAGTTGCCAACTTAAAGCTTTATCTCACAGTCATCATTTATAACTTAAATCGTTATTACTAATGCAGTTAAGTCAGATATATAGTAAGGGAAACTATTATTCTGGTGATATACTATATAAATAATAACTTATAACAGTTTTACTGCAGTTTCATTTCAAAAGATCAATGCCTAAACTAACTTTGTACTTCTGTCACATAAAAAGTTTACTCAAAAGTTGAAAAAGGTGAACAATTGCTCACAAATATTATAAACCTAAATTTACTACCGTAAGATTATTCTTGCAGCATCTATACATTTTTTTAGTCTTGCATTCCAAAAGCATTTATTACATCTAATCAGATCATCTATTGAGTAAGGCACAGAGCACAAAAAATCAATGAGTATTTCAAAGACTTCAAAAATAACTTAAGTACATGATGGTATAGGCAGAAAAGTTTTTAAGAAATTTAATGCAAAAAGTGGAAAAAATCCTTCCTTTTTCTTTCTATTTACTTATTTATTTATTAGATATAATACATTTTACAATGTCCAAATTTTAAAGACTTTAAATTTCACTGAAAGTGCCCTTAAAAATAGCTGCGATATGACCTTAAAATAAAAAAAAAAAAAATTTCCTTAAAAATAAAAAATTTTCCGCAAAAAATAAACATAATAATATAAAAAAATTGGCACAATTGGTCCAGCATTGACAAAGGGATTAAAGCTAAAAAAATTACAACTGCCTGTCACTTGAAGTTACACAAATGCATTATATTTACACTGAATTATTACATGCTTTTTGAAACCTTAGGAAGCTTTGTTTTAAAAATAGGAAGCTCTATTTTAAACCAGATATGTGAAGGGATATTTTCTCTCCCAGCCCTTTGGAAAATGACTTAAACAAAATATATACAACAAATATTCTAAATTTTTAAATATCTGATGAGAACACCACATTACTTCCTTGTCTGGCCTATTAAATTATACACATTTTTTGCTGCAGTTCATTTAAACTTACTTTCTCGAATTTCATTAGAGGTATATTTCTCGTTAGTTCTCAGTTCTCATTTGTGGCAAGGCAAAAATACATAAAAACTCAAAACATCTTTATTAGAAATTATAAAATCAGAAAAACTTATCAAATACAGTTTTAAAAAAAAATTCTCAGTTAAAATTTTAGAGTTCCTACGCCAAAACAAGTAATTTGGCCAACAGGCAGGAAGACCGAATTCCCGATGCACAAAACTCAAAGTTAACTTTTGGTCCCACTCTGCATAAAGATACCTAGTGCACCAATGGACTTAATTCATTATTCTGCTATGAATTTCAAACAAATGGCCTCATTAGGCCTAGTGCCACTTAAACTTTCAAATTGTTGATAATTCTACAACTATTGCATGCAGATTAAGTAAAAACATAAAAATCTTAACTGAAACATAAAAATAACATAATTCAACCACATTTAAAGCAAAAAATGCACAATTTACAAACATATAAGAATAAAAATACTGAGCTCACCGAGACGGGTAACAGGGTGGGAATGTGTATGTATGTGTGTGCATGTATGCGTGTGGGCATTCGCACATTATATCTATGTTTGAAGCAGCTGAATGCAACAAAAAGGGAAGGTGCAAACTACGTTATAAGCATGGACCTTATAAGAGATAGACTAACCCAGTGGGCGGGGCACGCGTCACCGACATGTACGCAAGAAAGAATAGGGGAGTTCTGGTTTACTTTAACACTGAAACCTATGGCATTTGTATCACATAACTGTTTTTAATTATTAAATATGATACGTTGTATAGTGATGAGATTATGAAAGTCACAGTTTTTTTTTTTTTTTTTTTTTTCCAAATAGGATTTAATATATCTCATTAAAGCACTTAATACTGCATTTCACGCATTTTTTCATGCGCAATTCATGTACAAACATCTTTACTTTGGTAAAACGGTAAAAACTCTAAACACAAAATTTATGAACTTAATTTTGCGTAAAAATAAAATAAAATAAGATTGATAGTATGTGGTGCTTTGAAATAAATATGGAAAAATTAAACAAGATCTGATAATTTTTTAAAAAAATTTAATGAACATTTTTAGGCAGTGATTTTCAAAACTATAATAACATTAAAAAACGATCATTTATTTGATTATATCGTCATTAAACTAGATTATTTATTTTAGTAATTTATAAAATTCAGAGCATAAAATTTTCTGACTGTAATGAAGGGGAAAAAAAGATAAAATAAAATCTAGAAGCAGTCAGATTTTATATTACGCCCAAAAGGAACCTTTTTTTAACGTTTAGTGCGTTACCTATATTTATTGAATATTATGTTCTTCGCCCGTAATCCACATTTGAAACATCGCCCATAACATTTGAAAACAGCATAACTTTAGAATTTCTGCACTGGAGATAAAAATGTTATTTTTTGTGCAGTGTTACCATTGCTTGCTTTGAACTTGTTGAGTTTGTTAATCAAAAATTCATTAAAGTTTTACAAAATATGAAATAGATTAAAACAAATTTGAAATTCGGCCATCCAGATGATCATGTTCTGGTGGAGAATTACATTATTCAAAATTTGATGGCTCTAGATACCGTCGTTTTTGTCACAGTGTGAGAAACATACATGTATTCATGCAGATTCTTCATTATTTAATTTCTTTACATATAATACAGGGCGATAATATTTGGTAACAACAATTTGCAAGGAGACATGGACATTTATAGTGTAACAGCGCAAAATGTCGCTTCGGGCTAATAAATTAAACTAACAGTAAATAAAAAATTCTTATGCAGAACTAAAAATAAATTTAAAAAATAATCACTATAAAATACAGCAAAATTAATTATTACGGTTAAATACAATTTTAGTATTAGTATTAAATGTATAAAAATTAAGAAGTCAAAAGTGTTTATCACTATGATGTATTATTAAATATAATTGAAATAAAATTCCTTCATAGAAATTGTGCCATAATTCTCATCTATAATTTTAAAAAAGCAGCACAATTTAGAATTTTAAACAAAACTTTCAAAAATTTGTTTTTAAATATTTTAGTATTTTTTACTTATTTACACCAATAAAACGCATAAAAATTGCAAGAGAAAATTGCTTGTTTGAAATTTTCTATTAGTTTAGATTTAAAATATTATTTTCTAAAAGAAGTAGTTACAAATTTTCTTACAGCATAGGAAAAGCTAAAAAAATATCCAGCCCTAAAAGCATGCAACGGCTTTATAATTATTTGGAACCCTAATTATGCTTGATAAATATGCTAAATTTTTAAAAATCAATCTCAGTTTCAAAAATAAAAATACGGAGAAATTCTAACTTGTGAAATGAGGCGCTACAACCAGCTTTATCTTGACAATTATATATGCTTCTCTAGGCAAACCACTGTTAAATTTCTGCAAGTCGTCCCTACTCTTCCGGACGTGATCAAGGTGACAGCCGGGAACGCATCAGACAAGGGAGAAAACCCATTTGGGTTGGTCTATTTCTTATAAGGTCCATGGTTATAACAGACCCATATACAAAATTTCAATGCTCTATGGCTACTCGTTTTTAGCTATCTACTATAGATATATACGTAAGTACGCACATAAATCACAAAAAAATCTCTTCTGAATCCATTTTATAATCCGTTTGGGAAACACAGTTGTTTATTCTGTCTGTACGTACAGATGTCAGGATGTACATATAGGGAAGGCATTATGATTAATGGATGGATGGAATTCCACATGTTTGACAGAGGTTCATTTACAAAAGATCGGTACTGTAATGAAGTTATCCTCCCCCACATGCATCTTTTCTAGGGTGCCACTAGTTCCGACTTTGTTTTTTCTGGATGACAACGGATGGAGGAGCTTCTGGAAAGTGAAGATATTCACAGAATGGATTGTTAGCATGCTCCCCTGATTTAAATCCCATTCAGCATGCATGAGACAAGTTAGGGAGATGCTGATGATATGATCTTACCCTCTGGAAAACACCAAACAACTGAAGCAGGTGCTCCTTGAAGAATGAGAACTCTTACTCCAAAAACTGTTAAATAACAATAATCTGGTGTTGAGTTTCGACTTCCATTCAGATGACTGCTGTTTTATTTCATAATCATATTCGAATTCACGTCTCATCACTAGAAATAACATCAGAAAGTTTGAATCATTTCTGTTTTATTTTATAAAGAACTTAACAGATTTCCATATGCTCTTCTTTCAGGTTATCACTGAGAAACTTGGGTACAAACTTGCCATCAGTTCACTCCATGTTCATTTTATCTGATATTATTTGATGACATATGCTGCACAAAACAGATAATATGGCAATCTATCGAAAAAAAAATGACTCATTTACTGAACATCTTTCAATATTAATTCAAACAACAAAAATCAGCATTATATTTACAAAATTTTCACAGGACTAGTTTCGATGGTTTTACCAAACCATCATCCTCAGCTGCAAAACCGCAAATTTTGTTGTTTGACTTCTGAATTAGTATTTATTCGGCGTGTTATCGTGTCTTAATCTTTCAATATGATTTCATGCACTGCTGCTACTTCATCTGGGGATGAGATGATCAAGAAATCATTAGTTTCAATTTCAATCATTATATGAATTTTTCAATCATTATTTATTTCAATCATTATTGAACTACCTTCTCTATTTTAAAATGTAGCCAAAAGTATTTCTTTGCTGAAAGTGTGTTTTTGATACATTTCTGCAATAAATTTGCCAATTTTGTAACAAAAATAAACGCACATACAGATATTCTTTCATTCACTTTCGATATTGCTTAAAAAAAGAACCATAACCATGCTGTTAAGTATGCATAACATAAAAATGGACAACCTAAAATGAAAGCCACACAAAAATTATATTTAAAAAAGTATGAAAAAATATAAGTAGTTGTCCTTTTTTTCCCCTCCCCAATTCTGTTAATTCTTAGAAAGCACCTCATACAGATACATATGGCCCAAATTTCATCCTCAATAGATGAAAAATTTGACTAACACAGAATCTTTAGAGCTTTAGCAGCACTTAATTAAGTGCAATCTTTGGAGGATATGCAGGCTTGATATGTTTTGATTATCAGCTACCCTGCCCCAAAAGGTTGCCAATAAATGTTGATGATTTCGCGAATTAACAAAAATGTTTGTTTGGCTATCTTTACACATAGGCAATGTTCGAATCATAAATAATTCTAAAAGGAACAAGAAATCGTAGAAAACAAAAAATCTTGTATGGTAGATATCTACACTGTTCCGTGAAAGAATAACTAAATATAAAGTGTGCAGATCTCAAACATGTGCATGTGCAAATATATATATGTTGCTCGAGCTGGTTGTTGTTGCGCCTATACTCAAAAATGGGCCAAAGCATGGCAATTCTATTGAATGTTGAAAGCAGGGGTACAGATAATCAGAGAGTACTCAGTCTCTTTATCAATTCCACATAACAGTTAGGACAGAAAGAGAAGTAAAATATCTATTCCTTCATAGCTGCAAAGGTATTCAAATGTAAATCGATTCCCTACTGAATATACAATATAAACCATATAAAAGCATGCAAGTGAAAAATAATCAAACAAAAGAGCTAACAGTTCTAATAATCATCATATGTTACATGACAATATTTTAGGTAAAAGAGTGCACAAAAGAGTCATGACCTGTTTTAAATAAGTTATTTGCAAACTGAGAAAAAAGGATGAACTTTACATTTAAATCTGTTTTCAATTTTTTTAATAGAATCAAAGTTATGACTTAAATATAAACTTACCTACACTTACACGCAGGGGCCTAGCTAGAGGGGGGCATCTGTTGCATCTATCATAACATCAGTTTGGCGCCCCCCCCCGGGCACAGAATCCAAGGGGCGCCAAACTGATGTTATGACATTTTAGAATTTAATGTTTTCCATCCTTGGCAAGCAATGGGGGCACAAAATCTTCAGTTGTCCCTGGGTGCTGAAAACCCTAGGTACGATTCAGATTGGGGGGGGGGTGCTGCCTTCCCAACTCTTAACTTATTTCTCAATATGTTGCATACAATTCCAAAAGTCGAAAATATTCTTTCAGTTCCTACTAATGAAGATTTTGCTGTGCTTAAGATGTCAATGATATTCAGTTCTTTTTTCCCTATACATTCTTCTATAAAAGCTGTTGATTTTATAGAAGAAGCAGAGGACTAGACTGCCTCACTTCAAAATGGTTTTTGAAGAACTGGGGAGCACAAATTATAAATTTCAATGTAATGCTGAACAAAGCATTGTCTCCATATTTTTCTAATTCCTATGCCTGTTTCTTTTCACTTCATAATAAAGCTTCAGGTTACTAACACACATATTTTGGTAATGTACAATATATACTAAAAAAATGTACTGATGACAGTGCTTTTTCATATCGCATTTTAAACAAGTTTATGCATTCTTCATCAAAATTTTTGAAGTTGTTTTCAAGATCTTTCCAAACTTTAACAAATTCAAGACTGCTGAAATTATCTTTCTGGATTTTATACAAAGCAAATGAAACTACCTCAAACTCAGTAACAGATCTTTTGCATTTTATTCGATTGCCATATTAAGAATTTTTAGCTGAATATTTTTGTCTATTAGGTATCGATTATTTTTCACAGTATGGCCAGTTCAAAATATTCAGTATTTTCAAAACTGGCCTGTTCTTAATATAACTTCTGAAGTAGTCACATGTTCAGTTCCAGCATATTTTAGATGGTATTATTAAAGTTCATTAAATTTGGTCTGGACAAGTTGGTGTTTCTAAAAATATTTTATGATTTGAATAACATGCTCAGTAACATTTAATACTTGGTTGCTGAAAGTTTTCCACCAAAAAAAAGTTCTAAATAAAGTTAGAAAAAAACCCATGAAAGTAGTATCTTTAGAGAGGGTAGTAATCACCACCTAAATCTATGGTTTTCTGTAAATGTTTTGGCCCTCTTTCAAAGCCTTCGGTCCAGAAACTTAGAGACCACGAGTCCCAAAACAGATCAACCGCATTTTGGACATCCTGTGCAAAATATAAGATGGCATCAGCAAGATGTAGCTAAAGGTGTGAAAAAATGTAGAAGTCTGAAGGAGTGATGTTGCATCTATATGGTGGGTGTTGCAAAAGATCCCATTCAAGTCCTTACAGAGTCCAACAGGTGAATGATGACACATGTGGTCTTGCATTACGTTGATGGAACATTACCTTTTTCACTGGAACTCAGTTCGACGTTTTTCCTCGTGGACTAGCATCTCACTGTACACTTTACTGTTGAAGGCTTTACCTTTCTCCAGATAGTCTTTGTGGATAATACCATGGCTGTTCCACCAGATGTAAAGCGTTATCTTTCTGCTACTTAAATTGCGCTCTGCAACGCTGCCAATGTGTGATGATCTGCTCCAGAATTTTGTCCTTGCATTGATATTAGAGCCAATTAGTACAGGCTCGAACATGTTTGTCCTTATCTGCTTGAGTCAGCTCATGTGGCACCCAATTTAAGTGAAGCACAGTGTAACTTATGGGCATGGCACTAACGTTTAATTCGTTAGCAAGCTCTTGAGTGTTTGCATACTGATCTTCTTCCACTATTTCTTGCAGGCGGGTCTCATCAACATCAGTAGGCAGGTCAGAGTGCTCGGCTTCTTGAATGTCATAGTCCTTGTTTTTGAACTTTCGGTACCAAACCTTCATGGTGTCATATGATACAAAATTAGTACCTAAAGCTATACACATAATTTGGTGACATTCTATCACTGACTTTTTGCAACAGAACTTGAAGTAAATGATGTTTCTAATCTGGTAGTGTAATAGTTCCATTTCAGACACCTTGTACTTAATGATAATGATAATTGTTTACAAATTTCACAAAATTCTAAAGCAAGTCTCATTCCTTCAAATGCCAAAAATCATTTGACAAAATATGATTAAACACGCGAATGCGAACTGTTTGTGCAGATGATATTTACAGTGGCGGGAACCTTTCATTAAAATTTGATATATTAAAACTTTTTGCCAATAAATTAAGTATACGAGCTGAACAACCTTAAGATATAAGTTGAAAAGCAATTTATCCCTAGCAATTCTGTAACAGCAAAAAGCAAGAAATATTTTGGGGGGGGGGAAAAGGAGGGAAAAAGTGTAACATTAATTTTATAGAGAAAACTGATGCATATTCCGAGACAATTACGTGGGAAAACTCTTACTATGAAAAAATTACAAAGACATTTTTAATTAATTACATAGCTAATTTGCTTTTGCTAAGAGCTGTTTCGTAAATTGTGCTTTATTGCATTACACCTTGTTTATTTTTCAGATTGAAAATATTATACAATAAGTTGCTAAAATAAAACTATATGACAGTACAATAAAAATGTTTTATTTTAATGTTATTTTTTAAACATAATTTCAATATATTAATACTATTTTAATGAAATTTATCAATGTTACGATATTTTAAAAAAAGTCGTTGAAAAAATCTCAGATCTCGTAATTAAAAATTTTCTGTAGAAACTGATCTTAAAATCACCAAAATGTTGAGACGCCAAATTTAGAACCGTTTAATAAAAGAATACACATCCCTGAAAGCAAAAAGTTGCTTAAGAGCTCTTTATTATTAGAAAAAATAAATTTCGAAATGCTTATGCTTCACTAAACTTGGGTATCCCATTGTTTATATTGAAATAAAAACAAATTATAACCCATTAACCCATTCAAAAGATAACCATATAAGACAGTGAATCGCCAAAAATATTACTCCAAAATGCACACTCAAAATGTCAGTCGTAAAAAAAGAGAGAAATTTTAGATGATTAAAATTAAGGACTTTCTGCTGATTTGGGCCAAAATTAAGGACTTTTAAGCAAAAATCGATTCTAAAAAATCTAAGGACTCTTAAGGACCATACAAACCCTGTGTATACACAGTGTTTGATTAACAAAAATATTATTGCATTTTTGTGTTTATTCTTTTATGTCATTTAATAATTTGCCACTTAAGTTATTTTTAGGCAGAGACTTATATTCAAGATGCAGCAACTGCATTAATTTTATAAAATGTTGGTTTTCTATACTAAAAAATGATGCATTAGCACCATTAAAAAATAATAACTATTTGATGATTTACTTTATATTTTTGAGAAGGTAGTGTTTTTACAACCTATTACTTAGATTCTTAACTGTGTGCTTTGAATTGATATACTCATCATCAGATTCACACCTGAGTTTCAATGGGCATGGAAGTGATATACTTTATTGTACTGAATTAATAAGGCATATTTCAAATATTTTAAACAATTTTACTTTTTAAAAAGCTTCTATTTTTGTATTCAATAATTAAAATCTCTTTAAAAGGATTACAGGTAGACTCAGTCTCTTTGACTTTTTTACACATTTCCTATCATAAAAAATAGGAGAATATCCGATTTAATCAATATTTTTTTTAAGTTTTGATAAAAATCGATTTAAATCATTGATTTTAATCATTTAACTGAGATCATTAGCACCATCGATAAATCAATTTCATTGTTACATAAAATACAAATGTTCCCAATACAGATTTTATATCTATTACAAATATTTGGCAAATATTCGATAATCTATAAAACGTTTTGTTAAAAATAAGAAAAGTAAATTAAAATAGCTCAGAGATTCAAGAACTTGCATTTCAGATCAAATGTTTCTGGAGGAATTCCAAATGAAGTAAAATCTACAAAATTATCAGTAAAATTAGGACATCATTATCAAGAAGCATATTTCAGTTAAGATTTTTCTTATTTCACATCCTTCACAAGATCAACGAATAAAAATATAATGCTAAATTTGCATTAGCTTAGTATAAAAGTTCATTAATTTAATGTGAAATGAATCAAGAAACTTTTCCAAATTATATATTGCCACCTGTATAATATAGAAACCAAAATAAACAAAAATCACCATTGCAATTAATTGTGAAAGTTGTTTTCCAACTGGAAACCAAACCTCCTTAATACACATGTAAAATGGTGGCATAAAAAGCAATATAGTATAACTTGGCATCACTGAGCTGTACTAAATAGAATTTATATGGGCTAATACATGGAGGAGAAATTATGAAGCCATATCAACAATTGCAAATACATGGCTACCAGAAACTATATGTAAGAAGCAAGTGCTAAGTGAGAAGATACATGCAAGAAATAAACGTACGACTAATTTTGTTACAGTTTTATTTTTTCCATGATATTTTTGTTGGTACTGCACATTTTATAACTGGAAATTTTCTTTCACAGTGACGTATAAGATACATATATTTATAAAGTTCCACAGTAGAAGCAAATTTACAAACAGTTTTTTTTGGGGGGAGTGAACAAAAATTTATAGAAGACTGACCAAAAATTAAGTATTTATTAAACATTAACATTAAATATGATCAGCCTAAAATCTGTGAAAGTATATATGTAATAAAACCAACTCAGAAGTAAGGACTAGCAGAAATTTTGTTGGCGTAGAAGTGTTGATCCATAATGAATAGGAAACTGGAGGCGAAGGCAGATTAAATATTCATTTTTTATTTCAGCAAACATGCTGTGACCACAAACAAGTAATACATACTTACATATGCTCTCAGAATTTAAATGATATTGTAGATTAGTTCGCAGCAATAATTAATCATTTATTTGTAATTAAATTTCATTTAAAATTTAATTAACTTTAAATTTGCTTTTTACGAATAGAGAATGTTTGTTAAATTCAAATTTCATTCCTTGCAGCAATGGCCCAAGAGAATTATTTAAATTTAATTTAACTTTACTATATTTTTTAGAAAAATAAAGAATATGTAAAAGACATATAACATGGATTTATATAGAAATGATGCAGTGAAGAGAGAGGTTACTATTTTCAGAACTGAGAAGGGAAATTTATGTTGCTAATTTAATCTTTTACATATTTATTTTTCTTTCATACACATATTGTTAAGTACAGTCAAAATAACATGCAATGATTACAGCAGAAAAAGGAAGTTAAATAATAACTCTTTATCATATCTTTATTATGCATTTTTGGAAGTGTATTAGGATGCATGTGAAATAACAGATGTGAAATTAAGCTGTGTGAAGGCCCATGACATTTACTATACCCCACCCATACAAAAAATGTGTCTCAAAATGTAAAATCAAATTTCCAAATGTATGAAACACCTCAGTTTTTACATGTCATTTATCTTCAGAATAAGAGTATAGTTGCATGTTTAGAAAAAGAGTTATTGGTTACTGGATGACTTTGTAGACAAAAATGTAAAACAGTGTTGGAAAAAAAAAAAAAAAAAAAAAGAAATTTACACAAAATGTAAAACTTTGTTTGCTTAATATTATGGCTCACCTTCCAGGACCTGTAAAAGAAGCAGGAAAGGTTACTGATCCATTTAGTAGATGGATAGTTTTAATAACACATTATCAAAGATTGTAGAACCCATGAATTTATATACAGTACAATATATATACAATCTTTAATTCAGACTCGTCGGGATTTCGGCGATTTCAGATTAGGGGTTTTTCTGGATTATAGATCATCAATTTAAATCTGGTAAGATGGCATGCAGAAATATAAAATTAAAAATATGAAACCGTAGTTTATGAAATAAAGAGCAATTATGATCTAAAGGGTATCAAAATTTACAAGAAAAAATCTTAATATTTATTTGTTTACTTTATTAAAAATTTCTTTCAATGTAAGTTGTTTAAGTTGCTTCGTTTTTTGTGCTAATACATTCTCTTTAATTCTATAAACAGACATAATTTCTTGTTCAGTTTGTTCAAGTCCTGTAATTGCTGTGTCGAGAATACCGACTAACTTGTCAATCGAAATTTTTTCATTTTCAATAACCTCTGTGTCACTTTTTTCACTATCGGAAGCGAATTATAATGACGAGGAATTTGATTTAATTCAGTTCTCGTGAAAATCCTATTTTTTCCAAGTTTTTTAGTGTAAGTATATGAATTTCTTATGAAATTCTAATTTTTAATTTCTTTAGTGCAAATTAATTATATGTAAATAAAAATTAAAATATTTATATTATATTTTTCATATATATATAAATAATATCAATCTTCTTATTATTTAGTATTATTTTGTAATATACACAAATTTAAGAATTTTTATTTTTAGGTTATAAAAAGTGCAATTATCTTTACCTGTTATACATATAATATTATTGAATGTATAGGTTGTTTTTATTTATACATGACATAAGTATTAATTTGTTTTCAGTATTAAATCTGGTAAGATGGCATGCAGAAACTATACAATTAAAAATATGAAACCATAATTTATGAAATAAAGAGCAATTATGATCTAAAGGGTATCAAAATTTACAAAAAAAAAAAAAAAAAGGCTTAATATTTATTTGTTTACTTTATTAAACATTTCTTTCAACGTAAGTTGTTCAAGTTGCTTCGTTTTTTGTGCTAATACTTTCTCTTTAATTCTATAAACAAACATAATTTCTTCTTCAGTTACAAAGTTCCACTGTTCAAATCCTGTAATTGCTGTGTCAAAAATACCGATTAACTTGTCAATCGAAATGTTTTCGTTTTCAATAACCTCTCTGTCACTTTCTTCACTATCGGAAGCGGTACACCGAAACATGCGATTGGCAGCTCCAGAATCGGAAACTCTTTTTGACATAATCCAAAGTTTAAGCTGACTTTTTATAAAATTGATCTAACAGTCTGCAAAAAAATAATAAGCTGGATCCAATTAGAAGATTAAGGAACAACGCAATCTGCAACATTAACTGAAATAGATAATTAGATAATTTTAGCCTAGCTTATACCGTCCATTATACATTAAACGCGCATGCGCAGAAAGTTTGTAGATTTGAGGTCCGGATTATAGATCATTCCGGATTATGGACGTCAAGATTAAAGACTTTGTACTGTATTTCTAATATAGTTCTATGCTATAAAAGTGAAAGAGATGCAAAAATTATGCGTATGGTCTAGATGAAAGCCCTTACAGGACTTTTATATTTATGAACCTTCACAATTCATTGCACCATGATATAAATATTTGACTGATTTACTTCAAATTTTAAATATTCTTATAGATTAGGTGAGAACATCCCTATTGATAAAAAATGTGAATCCTTTCATCACTGATGTGGTTCTGCCAGCATATACCAAACAAACCAGTAAAATGAGGAATCAAGATTTTTGCACTTATAGATTCTAAAATAGTATTTTATACTTCTAAAATGAAGGTATACTGTGGTACACAGCCAGATGATCCCAAGAAAGTCAGTAACTGTCCATCTGACATAGTGAACAGACTAATTCAATCACTGTATAAATTTGGCAGGAACTTGACTGTAGATAACTGGAGCATGATTAAACTACTAGATGAGGATCTTCCAAAAGAAAAACTGACAACAGTGGGAACAATATGGGGGGGAAAAAAGAAATTTCTCCTTATGTTACTTCTTAAGGAATAGATACATTTTCCAAACTGTTAGCTTTCTAAAAAGATAACTAATGAAGTCTAGCGTTAGGAATGGAGACAAACAAATAAGCAGAGATTCATCTGGATTAACATATATTGAAATACAAAATCATTAAGCACAGTAAGTTTTACATGGTAAGCATGGTAAAGTAAACCATTGACGACAACTGAAACCGTTGCCATAAAAACAAGAAATAAAAATCGTGTTGCCACACATGTTGCAAAATACAAATGGGAAATATAATCACAAATTAAAAGTTATTTACAACACTTCCCCTTAATTAAATTTCCCTCAGTCCTACACTGATTGAACAAGGCTTTCTTTCGCATACTCTTTGTTAATACGTCTGCTGCATTTGAACTGGAAGGCACATAGGTAAAGTTCAAAAACTTCTCTTCAACGTTCTCCTTCAAGAAAAATGCCTGAGTTCAATATGTTTGTTACGCTCTGAAGTGACATGGTTTTTAGCTAAAGAAATGGCACACTGATTATCAACAAATAAGTTTTGTGGAAAGTTTAAAAAATGTTCTCCTAAAATTTCCTTTAAAAATTTTGGATATTTCGTACCTAGATCTAATGGTGTTGATGCTCCTTTAGCATCTTGCATATTAGTTGTTTCCAAGAGCTCACTAGCATAGACACTTTGGTCAAGAGTCACACAGACATCTTCCTTTCTGCTTATGATAATTGAAAGAAGGTGATGTATTTCTCCCAAGTCCTTGATTTTAAATGTGGCTGCAATATTGTCCTTAAATTCCTGAATGATTAAATCTTTGCTGGACATTACAAGGTGACCATCCACATACAAACCTACGATTAACTCCTTTTCTTTATTGAAGTAAACACAAGGATCTGCTCTGGATCTTGTTAAGTTCACTGATTTCAGAAATTTACCGAGGCAGATATTTCAGTCTCTCCCAGACTGATGAAGTCCATAAAGGCTTCTCTTTAGCAAGCAAACTTCTCTATGTGTTTTCTGGTGCAGACTCACTGGTGGCTGTTCCGTGAAAATTGTCTCACTGAATTTTCCATTTAAATAGGCTGCAGTAATATCCAATTGATGAAACTGCCAGTCTTGCTCAACTGAGAATCCTAATAAAGTTCTAATTGATTTTGTTTTTATTACATGAGAAAATGTCTCTTTGTAGTCAATTCCTTCGACTTGGGTGTAGCCACGAGCAACTAAACGAGCTTTATATCTTTCCACTTGTCCATCTTTGTTAAGTTTTCTCTTGAAGACCCACTTGCATTTCATGACTTTCCTTTCTTCTGGCCTAGGCACCATGTCCCAAGTTTCATTTTGTTTAAAATTTTCCAACTCTTCTTCCATGGCTAACTTCCATTTTTCTGCATCTGGACTAGTTAGTGCCTCTTCTAAAGTTTCAAGATCACTCTGGAAAGGTTTCTTGGGTGTTGAGCCTGTTTCTGTTTCTTGGATTATCAGCTGCACTGCATTCCACTTGTAATTCCATTTATTTCTGGAAGATTTTCTTCATAAATCTCTGAATTTTCTATAATATAATCCTTTGTCCACTTAGGCGCTGAAATTTGTTTTCTAGGTCGAGTCTCGTTTTCTGGTGTATCCTTCACTTCCTTCTTTTCCTGAGAGCCTTTGTCTACCACTTTGTTTTCAACTTTATCATCTTGAGATGTGTTTCTTTCAGAAACTTGTTGCAGGGGCAATGTTATAATGTTTCCTGTCATGGAAGGTTTCTCTTCAAATATGAAATCTCGGGATCATGCCCAAGAAGATAGCCTTTAGTTGTCTTTTTGTCCATCTTTCTCCTCTTCTGAACTGGGACATTAACATAGCAAGTCAATCCAATGATACATATGTGTTTTATTATGGGTTTCTTTCCCATCCATAATTCATAAGGACTTAAATTAGGAACTGAAGACTTGCCTGTCCTATTCAATATATAAACTGAAGTACTGACGAATTCTGCAAATAGGGAAGCTGGAAAGTTCACTTCTTCATTTGAGTATTTGAGAGTTCTGGCCATTTCTAGAACTGTTCTGTTCTCTCGTTCAGCACTGCCATTTTGCTCTGGTGTATATGGAGCTGTGAGCCTCTGGGAGATTCCATGTTTGTTCAAGATCTTTCAAACGGCTTGGTTGTCAAATTCTCCACCATCGTCACTGAGGATTTCTTTAACTCTATGCTCTAAGTTCTTAGCATGAACTATGAAATTTTCAAGCACATCTTTTACTTCTGATATGTGCTTTAAAAAAAAAAACGTATCGAAATTTGGTGTGGGCATCTTTGAAGATTGAAAAGCAATGGTTTTCTTAAATGATTGATCAAATGTCCCGCAAATGTCTGTTAAGAATAATTCTCCAGCTTTTGTAATCTCTTTCCTGGTTCCAAACTTTAAATGGTGAGCTTTCCCATATACACAAGCTTCACATCCGCATAACAGCTTAACTGATATCTTTGCAGCTTCCATTAACTTCATATCAGACTTAATATTCAACTCTTTCTCAACAATGGCCTTTACATGCTTTTTATCTTGGTGACCCCAATGTTCATGATAAAGTTGGAGAGTTTATTCATTATTCTCAGTCATGTTTATGTCAATGTGAGTTTCAGGAACTAAGGTCTTCATCACGGCTTTGAAGAGACCCCCACCAGCATTTCTTGTACCAAGTAGAACTATTTCACCATCTATTTTTAAATAGCAATCCTTAAATGTTGATTCAAACACACTGTTCTGGTTTCTATCTTGAGATGCTAACATGGAAAATAGATTTTTACTTATTTCTGGAACACACCAGACATTTTCAAGACTTTTGATTTGATTCATCCCATTTACAATGGTCATTATCTTGATAGTGCCTTTTCCAGTTGTTGGTAATGACTTTCAATTTGCTACAGTGATGCTATGGGAAAGCTTAAATTTTAAAATTAAACTAAAATTAAAGTCTAAAAAATAGTGATTGTTATTGACAACATGGTTTGAGGCCTCATTATCAATAAATCAATCATCAGAATTTGTTTCTGCAGAAAATATTGCCTCATCTACAGCTAGAAGTGTCATATTTGCAGCAACACTGTTCTTACTTCCTTTGTTTGGCCCTGTATGTGGACTAGGTTTTGGTGGTATTCCCTCAGTTATCCATTTCCTGCATGTTCAAACCCAGTGTCCACTCTGGCGGCAATAATTGCACTTGTCATTGCTTTTCCTGTTAATAGATGATTTCCGCTTAAATTCCCAATTTGCTATCAATGCTTCCTGATCTAAAGTTTCTAAAAAATTTGGATCTGTCCTTAATTCTCTTTCATGGGTGCACAACTGTGTGGTTAATTCGTCTAAAGTTCTCTTTTCATGATTAAGAAGTAACTAACTCGATTTGAAAGTACGATAACTGGGAGGGAGAGTATCCAATATTTTACAAATCAACAGCATTTCTGGCAATCTGTTTTCTTCCTTATTTTCAAGTCCACTGTTCAGTTCATTCCACAGACTTTTCAATTTTGATAAATGAGCTGCCATAACATCATCTTACCAATTGAATTTGAAGAACTGTAAACATATGTTATAAAATTTATTATCAGACAAATCTTCGAATACTTTGTGAAGTTCCAGCCAAATGTCTCTTGCGCTTCAAATCTCATTACATTTTGTAAAGTATCTTCAGTCATGGAGTTCGTAAGAATCATCATAGTGCACTTATTCGCTTTTTTAAAAACCTTCATGCCATCTCTGAATCGCTTTCGAATCTCTTTGGCGGCCACATGATCAGGCTTCTTCAATTTTCCTTCTTCAACTTCTAAAGTGCTTTTGTGATAATTTAATACGAAATTAATTCAATATTTCCAAATAGGCCAATCGCTTTTTCCGCATAACAGCTTAACTGATATCTTTGCAGCTTCCATTTTCGCGAACTAATTTGCTGACTCGCGTAAGGCTTAAGAACTGCCTTGTTAGGCTTACAAACTGCCACTAATGTTTATCTCCCATTTGCTTCTAAATTTTTCTATGCAGTTAGCATGCTGGGGACATAACCTAATGAAGTCTAGCATTAGGAATGGAGACAAATAAATAAGCAGAGATTCATCTGGATTAACATATATTGAAATACAAAATCATTATACGCACAATAAGTTTTACATGGTAAGCATGGTAAAGTAAACCATTGACAACAACTGAAACCGTTGCCAAAAAAACAAGAAATAAAAATCGTGTTGCCACACATGTTGCAAAATACAAATGGGAAATATAATCATAAATTAAAAGTTATTTACAACACTTCCCCTTGATTAAATTATCAGATAGCCTGGCTCAGTAAAAGTAGGCGGCCAGTGTAAATCCGATTCAAAATCCGGTTACGGCCACGTGTGTGCTGATAATGACCCCGTGTTTCTGAGATTCCTTTGCCAATGCTTTATTTTTCTTTTTCCCTTTTCTAGTCATTTCGTTCTCCTAATGAGGAGGGACCTTTAGCTGCCCTCGAAATCGATTGAGTGTTTTAATATATGTATGCTAAATACAAGGTTGGTATTGTGATTTTAATTGACACATGAATGTATTTTGTTCAAACTGCATACACATAACATAAGCATTCTGTTTCAAAGATCCAATAAAGCATAGAGGTATCACACTTATATTATTAGTATTTTCATTTATTCGAAGTAATTTTAATTGTCTATAAAACTTATTTTTGAAAGCATTATTTCATTACTGAAATTTTTCACACATCAACTAAATTTTAAAAAAAGTTTTAAAAACTAAATAATACTATTTGTATTTTATTTTAAGCACTGGGGTAGGAGATACCTCACATGACCATTCAAGCAAATTTCAGGACCAAGCTTCCTCAGTGTTAATTAATATTGCTTTATTTACAAAATAAAATAAAATATACCTGCTTTTTCTGGTAAGTCATTAATCTTGCTCTATGATTCTTTTGAAATTCAAAAACCTAGAAAATTATCATATCTTATTATATGCAAAAATAACTCTAAAATTCATAATTAAATAAGTGCATGAAAAGTTTTATTATAAATATCATTAAACTAATCTATAGTACACGGCATGTTTTTAAAATAAGTACCATTTCAAAATTTGGCATGGCAATGCTGCAACAGACATTCTGCACATGCACGCTATTTACCTACATCTGTTGGGAAGACAAAGCTACCATTACAGAAATTTTCAACCAAGTTTGTTTTTGGTATTTAAAATGGCTCCGCCGATAGAGAATCTATACAACTGTCGAATATGATCAATGATTTGTTTCCTTACCACTAAAAACATGAAAGCGGCTGAAATTTATCATTATGGAAAAAACATTATTGAGTGATGAAATGGTACATAAATAAGTTACAGCATTTAAAGAACCTTATACGAATGTTCATGCTGATGAACAAAGTGAGCAAATTTGTGCCATTAATTGAAGACCTGGTGTAGAATGCTGATGAACAAGTGAAACAGAACAGATGTTTTATGATTTCATCATTGTTTGATGGCTTACCTAAGGTTTCACACAAAGTTCTATATGAAATTGTGAGTGAATGCTTAAATTACTAAAAATTGTGCACACCAAAAACATTGACAGAAGTATGCAAAACCAAACGTTTGAATAGTGCTTTAACTTTTCATCAGCAGTACAGTCAGGAAGGTGATGATTTTTTAAGCCAAATTGGCATTAGGCAACAAAAACCTGGGTGGCTTGTGCTACACCAGAATCGAAGCAGCAATCCACAGAATAGTGGCATTCATTATCATCTAAGAGAGTGAAGTTCAGACAAACAGTTTCAGTCCAGAAAATTATTAATACTGTGTTTCAGGACATGAAGGGATGTTGCTTATGGATTTTTGCCTCAAAATCTCATTGCGTCATTTCGCTAGGAGCATCTCGATCACCCTCCATACAGTCCTGATCTAGTGCCCAGTGACTACCTCCTGCTCCTGCATTTGAAGAAGCACCTAGTTGGCCTTCACCAAAACAATAATGACGAAGTCTAAACGATGGTGCTGCAATGGATATCAAATCAAGCAGCAGACATTAATAAAGAAGGAACTCAAAAACTGGTTGTATAGTATAAGTGCTTTAATATCAGTGGAAATTATGCATAAAATTAGACTGAGGTATAGGCTTTCATATATATATATATAAAACTGTTAAAAAAATTCTATTTGTTTCTTTTTTTATTTTCAAGCAGTACTTACTATAAAAATCTGCCTCAAACATAACAAATTACAGTTCTTGACTTCAGACAAACATTAACAAGAAAATATATATTTATGAAATAACATCTTATGAATGAAAATTATTCATATGCATGTATACAAAAAGTTACTGAAACCTGTTAAATAACCTAATACTTTTCAACTAGGATGTATATATATGCATTACTGCAAATAAAATAGTCCATTAGAAGGTAATGGAAATAGAAGAGAATAAAAGGAAGAATTCTTGTTTAGCTCCAACAGCATTAAAGCTTTGCTGCCAACATGTGGCAAGGTCATTTATACCATATTTGTAAAAATCAGCAGCTCTGGAAGTGATGAAGTCTTCCACTGCTCAATAGATAAATGAATTATCAGTAGGCTCAAGCGCCAGAAATTTAGTTAATAGCTCAAGTGCTAGGGCAATGTTCAGACAGTAGAATGGAAGATGAGACCCAATTTCATATCCTTAAATCCTCTGTTGATTTGCTATGTAAGTGGTCAGGTGTTATCCCAAACAGTGGTGTAACTAGAAATCTTGCCACCTCCTTCAATGATTTACAGTGTTCCAAGAAAAGCATACAAAGTAAAAAAAAAATTAAAGGATTCCAGAAGCTGATGTTTTGATAAAGACTTTTATCAGAATTGAATTAACTGTTAAAAAAAGTGTGTTCTGAGGACCCATTTTATGCCCCTCCAATAGAGGTACAACATGAGAAATGCATAAAAAGGAGAATATGTTTCCTGCAAAAATTGTGAAATGTCCATTTGTCTTTATTTGGGTATATTTTTTAGCATCAGATGGTTTTAATGAGCTTATTTTATTATTTATTTATTTATTTATTTATTTATTATTATTATTATTACTGTTTACTTGCGTGTGAGAGAGCATTTTTTTCTTTCACTGGAATATATACTGATAACGAATGAATAAGTCTATATGAAAAAGAAATGCGAATGGAAAATATAACATAATGAAGAATATAATGAAGAAGAAAACTTAAGGTTTTTTTAGGATATTTAATGTAAAATTACTAGAATTTACATAAAAATATATTTTGAGCTTTTATACAAAATCTACACCAATCTAAGTTTTTTGCTTAAGTTTAATGCATGTATCATTTAGAGTTTATATATTTATTTTTTGGTATATTATTGAATATGTCATATTTGTAACCTGACTTTATCATGATGCACGGCATATTACTATAATTTTGTTTCATATATTTACCTATTATCTTGTTTGTGTTTTAGTTTATAGTATAACCAGTTATTTATTAATTTGTTAAAACACATTTATCAGAAACTTCATAAGTACACAGTTTCAATAAACTGTTTTTAAGAAAATGCACAAAGCTTTTTTTGCTTGCCTTGTTTACTTTCTTTTGATATGATAATTTTGATATGTTTGATACTTGAATATATTATTTTTATAAAAAATAAGTGTGCTCATTGTATCAGTGCCCTGTGGTTCTCATGTTGTATTGAGACTTCATTTTCTCCATCACCAAGTTGACTCATTTTCATGCAAAATTATGTATCACTTCAAACCCTGCCTGGAGATCTTGAACGTACTTCTCAGTCAATGAAGGTGCATCTGGAGGGTAACCAAACAAAAGATCACAATGTAGACAAAGGTCCCAAACAAACAACAACTGGGACGGAGAATAGCCAGCAGTCTCATGAACAGAACAATGACAGGCCAGTAAGAACAGAGGAACTTTTCATCCCAGTCCTGTTGGTTTCTCAAAACAATCATTGATAGGTTATTAAGTAGGGTTCGATTAAATTTCTTTACCATACCGTCTGGCTCTGGATGTAAAGCTGTCCCTTTTCTTGGATTTTGTCAATGGCGAGTAATTTATAGAATTCTTTAATTACAGTGCAGATAAAATTCTTTCCTTAATCAGAATATAACTGACGAAACACTCCAAACTTGGAAATCTTATGCTGCATCATTACCTCTGCTACTGTGGCAGCCTCTAGATCATGGATAAAATACACTTCAGGCCACTTTGTAAAGCAGTCAATAAAAACAAGGATGTATTTGTTGCCATTAGCAACTCATGGCAGAAGCCTCAGGATATCGAAAGCGATGCATTCAAAAGGCGCTCCTACACTGTAATGCTGCAGCTTCCCTTGGCTGTGTTTCTTCGGTCCTTTTGCACAAGACTGACACCACTTTTGAATATCAGCCCTTGTTTTACTTCAGAAGAAACACTCTTGAACTCTATACAAAATCTTCATTATTCCGAAGTGGCCTTCTGTCAGACTGCTAAGTAGTTCTTTCAAAATGTTCAGGATACAGAAGCTTGAAAGTAGCAGCTGCCACTGGAATGCCTTTTCATCACCCAATCCGAACTTCCAGTACAAGATGCCATTTTGAATACGGAGCGAGTCCTAGAGAGCTCAATAATGCTTTGTCATAGGAAAATAGATCAAAATGTCCTAGTAGGTTTTCTATTTGAAGACTCCATTGAGTCACTTACCGGTTTAATGTCACTGTCTTCCAATTGGTCTTTCTTGACTTATTCATCACTCCATGGGATTGGGTAAGACAATGCTGATGTTCTAACTTGACATGTGACCAGATTAACCAGCTTGTATTTACTTTCAACACTAGAATAATATCAGCAGCTTTCTGAGCAGGGTTTTCTAGACCGGAAGTTGACATTTCCATGTGACGATCCTTTCTGATGATGGATATTGATGCCATATCAATGAAGTCCCCATAACCATCTGGCTATTTGGCCTTCAGTGTTCTTGAAATTTAATAGCTAGGTCAACAATGCATCATCTATGTGGAGAGGAATTTTCTGCTGTACACGTAATGGTGGAAATGCACTACTGCATTAACTATGGCCAGCAAATCTTTTCTGTTGAAAAGTTATTTCTCTTCAGTTTAGATAGACACCTGCTCAAGTATGCTACATGTACTTGATCATTTATATCTTAAGACAAAACAGCATTGACACTCTCATTGATCGCATCTGTGCCAAGAATAAACGCTTTACCAAACTGAGAATACATCAGATTTGTCGCAGATGTTAAAGCCTCCTTTAATTTGTTAAACGCATTCTCACATTCTTTTGTCCACCAGAACTTTTGCTTGCTCTCTGCCAATTTGCATCTCTGCATGGTCTCCATAAGACATTTGAATGTTGCTGCATATTACATAACCTAAATGTCATTACCTTGAACTGTCAAAGTCCTTGTTCAGTAGAAAACGGCATTTTTTCTCATCATCATAGTGTATCTCTACCTAGTCTCTACCTACCAATATCCACTCTTTAAATCAAGCACCAAAATCCACCTGCTTCCAGAAAGAAAGGAGAGGGTAGCTGTCCTTCTTCGAGATGTGTAGTCCGTGCTAGTCAACACAAAATCTAATTGAACCATTTTTCTTTCTGACCAGGATGATGGGAGAGGCTCAAGGACTTGCTGAAGCTCAATGATATTGCTTTCTTGCATATCCTTTAGAAGTTTTCTACCTCTTCCTGTTTAGCAATTAGTAGCATTTTGAATGTTGCTTGATTGGTGGATGATCTCCCAAATCAATTCTATGCTGCGCAAAACTAGTTTGACTTACGCAGGAGATGTACGGGAGAAAACCTCTTGAAATTCAGGAATGAAACATTCTACAACAATTCTCACATCATCACTTAGTTCCACATCCTGCAATAATTATGATGTCATGGTTCTCCAAAGAGAAAGAGACTGAAGAATTATTGGTTCATTTAATGCAGGTTATTGGAGTACATGTTGTAACCACTTTGCCTTTTCAAACAACTTTCCTTTTATTACTTATATAGGCATCTCTCACCAGATGACAGCCATTGATAAGTCAATGAGTCCCAAGATTACTAGTACTTCTTTAGGACTGTTACAGTTCTTATGCTATTCTATTATGTCGTACTAGAAATTTCTGTTTTCAGCTATGGAACCAGGAAGTTAAAATTTGTTTTTGCAAGTACTGTTCTATCATCTTGAGCTATCATTTGGGGCTTGAGTTATATGGGGTTACATCCTCAGAGGCAGAATGCAGTTTGTTATTTTAAAGTCCACAGAAAAAATGCAATTCCTTGGAAATTCTAACCTGAGCATGCAAAGGCTACAATACCTGCCATGTATGCCATCTGATTGTAGGCGACACCTCCAGATCTGATGTTAATGTTTAACTTTCCAATGATGTGGATTATATCACCAGACACAGTCTGCAGGTTAATGGAGGGTGGTGTTTAGATGAGTTTACCACACAGTTATTGAGCCACATCTTTTGAGAACACAGTAATATTGGCTTCTGTATTGATGGTCATATTGCAAGGAACTCTATTGAGATGGTCCATGATGAAAAGTCCATTACAGCAGCCACTGATCGCAGAAATCTGAAGCACTTTAAAATACAGCCTCTCAATATCTGGCAAACTCCACTCTGCAAGGTGGCCACTAATTTGTTTCCTGCCTCCTTCTTTGAAATCAGTTCCAGCTTCCGTGGCTTGGAGTGTTCTGAAGGTCCTTCGTACGTGGCCTTCACTACTGCAATTCCAGCCCTTCATGACTGATTTGTTATCACTCTTATTCCACCTCAAAGCAAATTCACCACTCCTATTCACCTATTGATTTCCATAGTAAAAAAATCATATGGAAAGCAGTAAATTGTTCTACTCCTTCCCGACCATTAGCAGCTCTGAGTGAGTGATGGTTTCTACGTGTTACTTGCTGGGCCACCTCAAAATTTATGGCTTACACTAAAGTGCTTTTTAAATCCCTGACATCTGCCTTTCACAATGTTATCTGTATCTCAGGATCCTGATGATCCCCACTGATAAAGTACTAAAGAGACAGGATTTCCCTTTTCTATTGGGCAGTTTGAAAAGACGAGATGAGACAGCCTTTCATTCAGAGTTGAAACTAACTGCACATCTAAATAATTCAACTAGGGAAATCAATGCCCCGAGACAGAACAGGTTTGGTAACAAACCAATCCTGAATTGTTGGCAATGCGATGATGAAAGCCACATATGAACCAAATGAACACAAGGCCAAAAATTATGCCAATTTCTTAGCCGTATTAGTGACAGATAATTTTTTATTGCTGCAATTTTTGATCTTCCAATTTGATTCCCCTCTCAAATATCTTATAGCTCAGATACTGCAATTCTTTGGCTGTAATTTTATATTTTCTCGCACTGACTTTTAAAGCTGCTTCTTTTAGAAGCAAAATAACTTTGTGCAAATCACAAATGTATTCATAAATTGTCTTGCTAGTAACTATTTTCATCATTATAGATATATGTTTATTTTGCCAGCACTGGTCTTAGAATTATGTCCGTGGTTCTTTGAAATGTTGTGGGGGCTACGCAAAAGGCTAACAGTATTTTAAGGAAGGCATAAACCACTGATTTCATAATTAATTTGGTTCTTCGCACCTCTTTCAGGTTCACACATATCTGAAAATATTCAGAGGTGAGATCTTATGTCTTCATATGTTTTGTGGATTTTATTTTTTGAATGATATCCTGAATAATTGGTAATGGGTAAACTGAATACAGTACAAAGTCCGTAATCCAGACTTGTTGGGACTTTGGTGATTCCGGATTACAGATTATCAATTTAAATCTGGTAAGATGGCATGCAGAAACTATACAATTAAAAATATGAAACCATAATTTATGAAATAAAGAGCAATTATGATCTAAAGGGTATCAAAATTTACAAAAAAAAAAAAAAAAAAAAAAAAAAAAAGGCTTAATATTTATTTGTTTACTTTATTAAACATTTCTTTCAACGTAAGTTGTTCAAGTTGCTTCGTTTTTTGTGCTAATACTTTCTCTTTAATTCTATAAACAAACATAATTTCTTCTTCAGTTACAAAGTTCCACTGTTCAAATCCTGTAATTGCTGTGTCAAAAATACCGACTAACTTGTCAATCGAAATGTTTTCGTTTTCAATAACCTCTCTGTCACTTTCTTCACTATCGGAAGGGGTACACTGAAACATGCTTTCACTTTGTAGATCCTTTGGTAGCTTCAGAATTGGAAACTCTTTTTGACATAATCCACAGTTCAAGCTTAATTTTTATAAAATTGCTCTAACAGTCTTCAAAACATAATAAGCCGGATCCAATTACAACATTAAGAAACAGCGCAATCTGCAACATTAACTGAAATGTATTAGAATCAGTAAAGATAATGTTAGTCTAGCTTATACCATCCGTTATTCATTAAATGCGCATGCGTAAAACACACAAAAAAAAAAACCGTTCGTGGCTTTGAGGTCCGGATTATGGACGTCCGGATTACGGACTTTGTACTGTATTTTATTATGCTATTTAATCTTCTATTGCCAATAGCACAACACAATGCTTTAAAATCCGTAGATGGGAGATAATTTTTTTCTTGACATAGACCAGAAGGCTATCATAGGAAGTACTTATGGGGACTATAATTTTTTTCCTCAACATTTCTGCAAGGTGCTTTTCCATGATTTCCTCTTTAATTTTGTTACAAAGGTGGGATTTTTCTCTACATGGGGAAGGGTCAGGGATTTTCTGTTTTTATAGTGTGACTGATCACATGTGTCAATCCTGGGTTATCTTCAGACATGCCTGAAACATTTCTTATTGACTGCTCTAATTCTTTCTTTTCTTTTGGCTTCAGTTCCTTCAGGTCCAAGATTGGCGGCTTTATTTATTTTTCCCTAGCTTGTTCATATCAAGCTATATCACATCTTCCTAAAAATTAATTTTCGTAGCAGCAGATTTAAAAAAAAATCCATCCAAAGTATTACATTTGCCTGTAAATTTCTCACCAAAAAATAAAATAATAAGAATAATAAATAAATAAAATCTGAACGCTTTCAGATTATTACGCCCTAACAGATTTTTTCCCCCCACTTACAGACGCATACATGTTTTGAGAGCATTTGGGCTAATTTCACAGTGTGCTAAAATTATTTAAAAAACAGCATATCTTTAGAATTTTTGATAGACAGTCTTGCCCGCTGGAAATAAAAATATTTTATTCTGTACAGTGTTGCTACTGCTTGCTTTGAAATTGTTGAGTTTTTTTAATCAAAAATTCATTAAAGTTTTATAAAATATAAAACAGGTAATAAAACAACTTTGAAATTCTGAATTTGGGCTTCCAAGTGTCCATATTCGGATGGAGGACTATATTACTCAAAATTTTATGACTCTAGGTACCATTGCTTATAATGCATGACACATACATACATTCATGTAGATTCTTCATAGTTTCTCTAAATACAATACACAGTGATATTATTTGGTGGCAATAATTTGAAAAGTGATTTGGACATTTACAGTGATTCGATGCAATATGCCGTTTTAAGACAAATAGCCCTTCTGGGCTAAAAAAAAAATCGGATGCTGATTTTTACACTCTTACACTCTTAGACTACGTTATGTGTTTAGATGCAACTGTCTGTTGTTATTTATTTCAAGAATTACAAGTAGTTTTATCTGTCACACAAGATAAGCCTTTATGTTCAGTTCAGACTAAATAAAAAGGTTCTTTAAAACCTTCTTCTGTATTCTTCTTCCAAATGTTTCCTCTGGAGTACTATCACCTTCATTCCAGCCACATCAAACAGCCTCTGTGACTCCTAAATTTTTTTAGGAAAAACGTTTTCTACCAAAAACCTTTTTTGCCCCTCGATGACCAAAAATGCATTTGAAAACATGCCCTTTAACAAAATTTGAATCAATGGAAGGGTCTAATTTTTAATTAGTACCACATTCAACTGAATTTAAGAGGGTTTTTCTTCTATTTAGAGTGACTATCCTCTATGTACCACAGTACCTCTACCTAGTTTAAAGGTTTCTTATCTTTCCTCTTTTTATATTTGTTTTGGCAATCACCGTTAGCAGATGAAAAATTCTGCCGACTTTGACACTGCTTTATGCTGTCAGATCTGGGACCATTTCAGCTACTGGCTTATGGAAATATCCACTAAAACTTTGGTCATATTCCCGTCTCATTTAAAATACTTGCTTTGAATTTAAGTCCCATGCTAATTTTGCATATTAATAATATGAATAAAAAGTGAAACTTAAATCTGAAGTAATATGGTAATTATATATTACCACAATATCTTATTTTATATTACAGTCAAAAGTCTTTAATCCGGACTCGTCGGGACTTCGGCGATTCCGGATTATCGATTTTTCCGGATTATAGATCATCAGTTTAAATCTGGTAAGATGGCATGCAGAAATTATAAAATTAAAAATATGAAACCGTAATTTATAAAATAATGAGCAATTATGGTCTAAAGGGTATCAAAATTTACCAAAAAAGAAGCCTAATATTTATTTGTTTACTTTATTAAACATTTCTTTCAACGCGCGGATGCGTAAAGCATACCTTACGCATAGCCGAAATTAGAAAATTGCAACCAGAAAACTATTTGATTTGTATTCGTGATATTTATAATGACGAGGAATTTGATTTAAATCGTATAAAGACGGAGTACATCGAAATTAAATACTACATTTAGTAAGGAATTATAAGCCGAATAAAATAAAAACATCTGCCCTGAAGATAACGATAGTGTTGACAGATCAACTTCCAGTTCATTGCGCGCCGCGACGTCCCCCCCCCGCGCAGAGCAGCGTGAAATTGATAAACAGATTTCGGAACGGTTAGATAAACAAAGGATATGCTTTTATCCATTTTTTGTAGCAATTCGTTTTTGTTTGATGGACATCGAAACATACTTTCGTTTTCTAGATCCTTTGGGAGCTCCAGCATCGGAAATTCTATTTGACATAATCGAAAGTTCAAGCTTACTTTTAGAAAATTGCTCTTACAGTCTGCAAAAAATAATAAGCCGGATCCAATTCGAAGATTAAGGAACAACGCAATTATCAACATTAACTGAAATAGATAATTAGATAATTTTAGCTTATACCGTTCGTTATACATTAAACGCGCACGCGAAAACGTATTCTGCACTTGCGCAGACGCATATGCGCAGTCGTAAATGTCTTACACAATTGCATAACCTTAAAAGAAAATTAGACTTGTAATTTAAAATATGAGAAATTCAGTATTTATTAAGAGAGAACGAGCATTACTCAACCATGGAAAACAATTACATTCTTTTTTTTAAATTTTAAATAAGAGTTCAATTTACAGAACTAGTTTACAATGAGAGAGGGGAAAACTTTGCAGAACTAAGTTATATTAAAAGATTTAATGATGGAATTTCAGTTCAAAACAGAGAAAATAAATAATAAGCCATCTTTATTATATTCACTTGGCACCTAAAAATAAATACAATTTATTTTTCATATTAATATTTGAATAATTTAACTTAGATCAAAATTCTGAACATTTTCTAAATTTTCATTATATAACTGTTTTTCCTTAACAGATAGTAATTTAAGTAAAAAAAAAAAAAGAGAGAACTGTTCTGAAAGACGGGAAATTGCTTCATGCAATTATCCTTTAACAGTAAAAGCTTAACTAACTGGCATACTCAGAAATTGCCGAATATCTGAAAATTCTGGATAGTCCAGTGTAACTGGTAAAAGAGGAAAGATTGTAGCTGTTCTTTAGATTTTTCAGCTAAATAATGCTTTTGACATTTCGATATGTGCATCATATAAAAAATAGCCCAATGGAATGGAAAAATAATCTGCTTAGCAAGTACAGTAAAACTCTTTTATCTCTGCGAAATATCGCGAACGTTATTTTGCAATATATGCGCCTTAATTCTTCCGTACATGATATTACACAATATGATATTACACAACAGCTGCCAGTATTCGGAGAATAAATAACTAAATAAAGGAAAACGCCCCTTTGTTTTGTATGGTGAGCATATTTATCATTGAGCAGGACACATCACGCTCCGTGCGATATCCCTGCCATACTTATATTAATTAATTACCAATCTGAGGTGTTTTTTATTCTAATTTTGAACAGACTGCATTAAATTTCTGGAACAGAATCATTTTTTGCTTGGGTTGGTAGACCGCAGAACTTTTAGTCCTATTCTATCCAGGTTGGAAAGTGACCAAAAAAAAAGGTCTTTTGCTTGCTTTGTTGCGAACTATAACGGTTTCAATATTCGAGATTTTGCAGAGAAAGAGGAGAACCCCCAACTTTCGTACTGTATAATGCATTGCCCCCCCCAAAAAAATATTTTGACTATTCAATTACTTTCACTTTATTTATACCATTCCGAATAGTATTCCTTAGAAGACTAATCTGTGTTAAAACACACTTTTTTGAAGTTTATCTATACTTCAGCAGTTACTGCAAATATATTGTTATAAATATTCATAGATATGCTCATAATATAAGCATACCGATCATAATAAACGCGAATATGAACTGACCACTTGGAACGAGAATGTAAATTAGTCAAATCTTGATAGAAATTCAAATGTGTGTAATATTGGGTGGGAGCAAAAGCATACGGAATGTATTAGAATTTTCTACTGCTTTCACAATTCTTTAAACAATACAATGAAGTGCACCTGTCTGTACTCACGTGCACCAAAGGCTATGTTAATGCAGAGAAAGGGGCAAAAAGCTACTTCTGAGAGTATGGTTCACTATCTGACGTTCCATATAAGGAAGAAAAGTTGTTTATTTAGTTTCGGCTTTGGTACGGGGAGAAAATTTGCACTTGTTTAAAAAAAAAGCATTAAAAGCAAAAAATAAGCACTAAAAACAAAAAAATAAGTGCTTTAGAGAAAAAGTAAGCACATCTGAGGGCTTTTATATTTTATTTTCAAATATAAGGATTTATAAGCACTTGTAAGGACCACTACGAACTCTAACAAGTAGTGGCTGCTTAAGACAGTTTTCATATATTTCCACATTTAAATCTGGGTGTCATTAAGAATTTGAAAATGTTCTAGAAGTAAAGGCTAGTTCAAACAGCCCAGAGGTTCCCAACCTTTTTTGGGCCAAAAAAGCCATGCGCTTTTGCAGCTGAGGATGATGGTTCGGTAAAACCATCGAAACTAGTCCTGTGAAAATTTGAAAATATAACGCTGATTTTTGTTGTTTGATTTCTAAATTCATATTTTCTCCATTCATTAACTGGTTTTCAATTCCTGTACCAAACTGAAATGTGATGTCTCATGCCTTTCCTCCCATCTTCTATCCCTATTTCCGAGGAAAGTATTTGACCGGTAGGACTGCAAAATGTAAAACCTATGCAATAAGTCAAGCAAAAGCTACATATAATCAAAGTTATGTGATATATGAAATAAATATTTTACTATTAAAATAAATAAGACTGAATAACGATCACAATGAAATGATGCATACATATGAAAGACATATGAATGAGAAACATATAAATGGTGCTCCACTGCATAAACAAGGTAACAGAAACAAAATCGCAGACTCTAATAGCAAAGAAGTTCAATTTTACTTAATGTGCTTGATGTATTGACGCATTTTTTTTAATATTTGGCATAAAATTGCTTAGCTTAATTCTTAAATCACATCATTTAAGAATATTCAGTCTGCTTCTTGTTTTCCATAGTAAATAAGTTAATTGAAACCTGCTTCCACTAGACGGAAAGGTCGGTAATGTTGGTTTGGCAATGATATTTATTTCGGGATATTTCTGTTGGAAGATATTTTAATTTCAAAACTAAAATACCCATACATTTAGAATAAAACTTGTGCTTGAATATCCTCCTTCAGTGCAATCAACTGTTCTTGCATCATAGTATCAACATCAGATATATCGCAGTTCAGGGGTTCAATAAGTCATGCTGGCACATTCAAATTATTAATGTCTTGAAAGCGAGCATTAAAATCTCCTTTTCAGTTTTGCGTATGGCTTGTATATAATAAACATCTTCTAAGGAAATACAATTCTTTTTAACACCATGCAGTAGCATTATGTTATCAGAATTCTTTTCAATTCATAATACGTCGACATAAACAAGTCAAACAAAAATTGAAAAAATAAAAATATTAATGATATTTAAATATATTAAATAATTTTAGTACGTTTTCCCTTTACATATAATTTACATAACTTCTTCATTACTACTTAATATAGCTTTATATCAATAAACAATTAAATATCAATTTTATTAATAATAATTATTTTGGGGAGGATAATCAATAGGATACTGATTATGTCATTAATTGCCAGTGTATATTCAGCTATTGACCCCTCGATATTCACCAGTTCCATATGAAATTTCATTGACCTCATTGAGTCAATACTAATCCTGTTGGGAACCTCTGATTTAAATAAAGGCGACACATTCCTTCAAAAATTTATTAAGTTGTATATGACTTATACTTAATATAATATTATAAGTGTTACTTAATATAATATGATATTAAGTGTACTATTAGTGGTAGAACGGGTAAAATATTTAGCTGCTAATTAGTTTAAAATAAAATAAGAATAAATTTTTAACTATGACTAAATCAAACACAAAATTAGTCCACCAACACCAACCTGCAGAATTTCTTTCAATTTTTTCCTCAGTATTTCACCTGGATCCATAAAATAAATCTGCACATCAGGTTTCATCTGTATCCCAAAAAATACATAACAATTACATCAAAACAACATCAATATAGAAAACATAATTTATGGTACATAATTTTGTAAAAACAAAATAAAACAAAATGTTTAAAAAATAGTAAAAGATTAATACAGAAATTCTCTCTCATTGACACAATTAACATAATAAGTAAAATAATAATGTTTACAGATTTTGTTTTAAAGCTAAAGGAATGTAACATATAAATCTTTTTTAGATAAATACATATATTTCCATTTGCTTAGTCTCAAACTATTTCCATAGCTTACTCTTCAGCTGGCTACACATTATTTTAAAGCAAAGAAACAGAAGAAAAATTCAACTTAAAACAAGTGATTACATTGAAAATATTTATTTGAAACAAAATTATTCAAAGTTATTTTTTATCCCATAAAGTACTCTTATGAATGTTACAAAAATATAAATATAAATTTTTAAAAATTCTGATCTTCAATCTTACTGAAAATTCATTGATGTGTATTATTTAATCCTAAAATAAAAAATCCAATGTGTACACCACGACTTCCTCAAATGGAATGTTAAATTATGTGACTTTTTTCCTGTATTTCATTTAAACTCATTTTCTTGAATTTCATTACAGATAAATTTTTCATTTAATTAATTCAGCTCTCACTTCAAGACAAGGCAAAAATAGATAAAACCTCAAAATATCTTTATTAAAAATTGAAAAATATAAAACACCAAATACAGTAAAAACAATTAAAAAACAATTTTATAATTCAAATTAGAGTTTCTACGCAAAAATAAGCAATTCAGCCAGTGGGCAAGAGGGCAGATTTTTCGGTGCACAAACTGAAAGTTTACTTTTGGCCCCACTTGGCAAAAAGATACTTAAGGTACAGAAACTGACTTAATTCACTATTCTGCCAAATTTCAAACGTAAACAAACATGGCTGCTATGCTTAAAAAAAATTAGGCTTAGCTGCACTTAAACAACTTTTAAATCGTTAATAATTTTATAACTATTGCATGCAGATTAACTAAAGGCATAAAAACCTTAACCAGATGATAAGAACATAATTCAATCATTTGTAACTCAAAAACTGCATAAATTAGCAACATATAAGAATACAAAAAAATTAGCCCACAGAGCCGAGTAACAGAGTTGGTATATATATATATATATATATATATATATATAAATACATAAAGAAACTTAAAAAGAGGCAAAAATTAAAGACTAATTTTTAAATATGTTGTGCACTATACAACAATATTAGTAACTGCATCCTTGTATATGAGGTTTAACACAAAACCTAAACAATTCAAAATTAAAAAAAAAGATCATAGTAGTACAAACTCAAAAACTAAAAATGCAAAAGGGAAGAAATATACATTAATCTCCTTTTATTGAAATTCCAATTCAGAACTCTTTAGGGAATAATGAATTAAAGCTTCATAAAAGTTGATTAATATGCTTTAAAAACATCTATTTGTATTGTGCTCTATATTTATATTTGATTTTGAATTTGCATATACTAATAATTTCAGATCAATTTGGGTGTTTTTTTTTTTTCCCACAAATGGTCATTTTACATAATGTACAGTTTTATGGGTTTTTTGTGTAGTCAATTTGAAACAATGTTATGTTTTATCCTTTTTTCCAAGTGTTTTGAAGATGTGTAGGGAAAATCCTGGTACCTTTCAGATTCACTTTTTCGCTTTTATATATGAATTTTAATATAATGAAAATTTGTTTCATTTTTCAGTTATTGATCTCAAATGAACTAGAAGAACGAAACACGTTTTCAAAGCATATTCATCAACTTTTAAGAAGTTTTAATTCATTTTTCCCTGAAGAGTTCTGAATTCGAGTTTCAGTAATCTTAATCAGTTAATTTTTATATTTTTATTTTTGTATATTTTTTCTCTTTTGCATTTTTAGTTTTCACATTTGTACTACTATGATCCTTTTTTAAATTCTGAATTGTTCAGATTTTATGTGAAACTTCTTATACAAGGATGTAATTATGAATATTGTTGAGGAATTGCCCTGCTTTGACCACGATTTTCTTTTAACTTGCTCTAAAGTTTATATACATATATATTTATATACATAGGCTCTAAGTTTATATATATATATATTTATTTATAGGATAATTTTTAGGATTAATTTTTTGGATTATTAAATATTTTTTCAAGGTTTTAGATATTTAATTTACATATGCTCTTTGAATTTAAATATTACAAATTAGTCACAGCAATAATTAATCTTTTTGTATATAATTAAATTTTCATAATTTAAAATTTAAATTTAAATTAGCTTTTAATATTTGTTAATTTCATATTTATATACTAAATATGACACTCGAAAATTTTCACGATTACAATACTTCCCGGGTAGATAGACTTTTAAGGTACCCCTTGTATTACGGTGAAGTTGTTTGATTTATCGCCAAATTGTTGTTTGATTTATGGTAGCCTGAGTAGTTGAATGTTATGGAAACCCTATTGTGACGTAATCGGGTGCATGATTCTGGGAAATTTTGAATCATGAGATGTTTTGTAAGCGTTTTTGTGGTGTGTGTTGCTTTGATTCTTTAGACGGTAGAATGGCCGAATGTAGTAAGATTAATTTGAAGTTTCTGTACGATTTGGAACGAAAGGGGAAAAGAGCTTTAATTGACTGGTGTGTAAATGAAGGTTTACTTAGTAGTCATTATAAGTGTCCTGTATGTAGGAAGGATATGTGTCTAGTCAAACATAAAAACCGTTTAGATGGATTTGAATGGGTTTGTAGGAAGAAAGGTTCAGATGGTCACTATGTGAAGCGTTTGATCAGAAAGAGTACCTGGTTTGAAAAAAGTCATTTGAGTATGATTGATATTTTGATTTTTACGTGGCTCTGGGTGTACGAAGCGAACTCGAAAATCATGATAAGTGAATATTTGCTTTTGGTAGTCCTTAAATGCATAACATATTTTTCCTTTTTTATGTTATTTTATTGTTTGGTTTAAAATGTATTTTATTGAGATTATGTATTTTTTGTTTGCCTATATTGTAGAATTGGGTGTTCCTTTGACTTTTTGAATGAAAATATATCGATGTGTACGTGGACAAAGTAAAGGGAGTGCGCAATACAAATTTGTGCAATTCTGGGATTTTTTTTTTTAAGTGAAAATAGGTCGACATGTACAAAGTTAAAAGAGTGCGCAATGCCATTTTTGTGCAATTCGGAGACTTTTTTAAAGTTAAATTAGGTCGACGTGTACATGGATAAATGCAAAGGAGTGCGCAATGCCATTTTTGTGCAATTCGGGGATTTTTTTTTTTAAGTGAAAATAAGTCGATGTGTTTATGGATACCGAGTTTGTGCAATTGTTTTGTCTGGTTATTTTGGCTTTGTGTAGCGGCGATTTTTGGCGCAAAAATCGCCGCTTCGCAAGCCAAAATAACGAGTCAAAGAATTGCACAAAATCGGTATCCATGCGCCACCAAGTTTCGACAAGGGGTACCCTAAACTATACTTTTACCTACTTCCCTTACTGTGTACAAGTAAAAAGGCACATTTTAAAACAAAAATAATGGACAGTTTCAATAAATTTATCTACTTTCATTTAACAAATATCAGCTTTACAGACATATGAATGGCAAATAAGATTTTGAGATAGATGGAATTTTTTAATCACATCTTTCCCTTAAGGAGGATTCATTACCTTATAAATTTAAGCATATCTTAACTTAGAACTGAAGCTTTTAATATTTATTCCAACTTAAAAAACAATTTTAATAAAGTTACCAAGCTAAAACAAATGTAGAAATATCTTCCAAAAGATGAGAAAAAGGCTATTTTTAATAATAATTTTTGAGATATTAGTTCTCAATAATATTATTATGAAGCTAATATAAATACTTGCTATGTCTTTTTCAATTCAGAAATGTATTTACAGAATTTAAAAACAAAAATTTCGAAATTAAAAAATACACATGACTACAGTAACTGAATTTAATATATATTAAAAGTGATAATTACCGAGGAAGAAATATTTATTGTAAGACACTTATTACCACAAAGCTTACACAGTTCACGAGCACCTAAAAAATAATAAATAAATAAAACACTAAATAAGAAACAGACATCAGAAATAATTTTACAACTATCTGCCTTGAAAAAAATTAGGAATATTTAATTTTATTAAACACTTTAAAATAATGGTACTTTCTTATTATAGCGGCACCCGAGATTGAATTGCTAATAACCAAGATATCTCGTCATGTGTTCTTGTGTTAGCATCCAATTTATTTTTTCTAATATTTCTGAACTTGCTTTGGTTTTTCAATAATATTCCTTGCTTTTTTTGTGAATATCTGGTTAACAGTCTTTAATTTACCAAATAGAGAGGTGGATGCTATATCATTTTTTTTTTTTTTTTTTTTTCTAATTCTCGTTTGACATTATGCAAAAATAGTTGCAACAGGAAATTATATATTAATGACATTATCATTTGGAGGTGAAATGCTAAAAATCATAAAAAGAAGAAGGGCCTCCATGTTGAATTCATGTATTCATAATAAACAGAGGAATTGATGTCCTTCAATTGGTGTGACAAATACTTTAATATGTATGAAAATTCTGCAATTGACTGGAACAGTTACACACAGGAAATGTTCTTTACATCTGATGCAAAGATTCAATGGGCGAATAAGCAGTCCCAATAAAACAGCTGAAATCAATGACAGTTTGTTCATTCGACAAAAGAACATCAGAGGCACAGTGTTCCCACAACAATAGATTTTTGGAGGAATATGCCATGAAGATGGGAATGCTTTGTTGTCCAGATCTCAAATACAGATGCTGCTAGTACACTAATGGAGAAAATTAATGAGCGCAAGATGGATATACCAACTCTATTCAGACTGCTGGAAGGGATATAAAACAGAGAAACTTGAAGAAGCTGGTTAGAGTCATTTTAAAAATTATTAAAAATATTCTGAGCAACCAACAACTGAGTATTATTGCTATTATTATAGGTCATGTCATTTTGTTTTTACATTCGTGCTTATAGTTGCATAAGGTCGGAGCCACTAAAATAAGGAAGTATTAAAATAGCATTTATATAATTTTCATTTCCTTAGCATTTAGTCAAGCTTCTTAACACTCAAATGACTAAAGCAGTTTTGGGATCCAAATAATTTAATAAAATAAGTGATAAGAATAGTATATAAATAAGTGAAAAATATAAATTATTATATTAAATATTACAAATTAGATTAGTTAATAGGGATTAGTTAATAGGAATAAACTGCCAAAGTAAATATTACAATTTAATTAAAAAAATTTATTAACCTAATTAAAAATATTTTTAGCAAACAGTGCTGCAAAACCCATGTGATCTGGTTGAATCCCAATACTGGACTAAAGCACTGAACAATTATAGTCTATTGTATGTTCAACAACTTTATGGTTTTTCTCATATATAATGTAAGCAAGAGCCAGCTTTATTCAAAAAGTTCTCCTCAAAAATGTATTACCGTATTTGACGGCATATAAGACGCACTTTTTTTCCCTAAATTTGGTCTCAAAAAAGTTACTTGCATCTTATACATGAAGGTAATTGCATTCAATAATTGGTTATTTGGCTTTTATGAAACGTGAGAAGTAAAAGAAACCACACTATTGAAACTTTTTTTTCTTGTGTGTGGCCATCTAAATAAGGGTGTGTCTTATATGCCATCAAATACAGTATACAGTGACTCGCATTTGTTTTTAAATACTTATATTCTTGAAATTTATTTGCACAAATCTTGTACACTGAAACAAAGACTCCAAATTTTTTCCCAATATAGTATTCTTTCTATTTTATGGCTTGCTTGTTACAAACTGAATAAACTAGCATCACAATATTATTTGCAGTGAAATAGCTTATTCCAAAAGTGTCTAAATTATTATACAAGTTCCTGATTAACACTTTTCTTCTTTAACTCCAACATTAAGATATTTTGGAAGATTATATTTCTTGTCATTTTTTGGATTTTAAATAAAAATAGATCACAAGAATTATAATCTGCTTTTGGAATTTATTACTTGCTTAGCAAAATATATTAACAGTCCCATATCCGAAGTGAACATGGCAAGACACTACAAATTAACAACAGCTACTATTCGAAATTTAACATTCACATTTTTAAAGATGATAATAGTATTAAAAAATTCATTATGCAAAGCGTTCAGCTATCTTTTATTTATGCAAATGGTAAAAACTGCATGGATCTGTTCAAAATGCACTGAAGGCTGAAGCACATTTCAAGCTAATGCAAAGGAACTGGAGTTTAGTCCCATGAAAAATTAAAAAAATAAAAAAACTAGTGATGCAAAACTTGCAATACATTTAGAAGAATGGCTTGCAATAAACATTAACCCTGAAACTGTTAAAACAGTCATTAGAACACATGGACACACTAGGGTGATCAGCAAGGAAAAAAATTCTTCTTCAACAAGAAAACAATAAAAATACGCCAGGTATTCATAATCCAAGATCAGCAAATATTTAACATATTGAAACAATAGTATAGAGCAGGGGTTTTCAAACAGTAGTATGCATACCACTGGTAGTACACAAGAGATAAATAGGCAGTATATGCAAAGAAGCAAAGTTTTTTTAACTTTTAAATTCAAAAATTAAAACCCCAATATCGTGTTTGAGTTTTTTCTCTAACACTCATAATTTATACGATCTGAGCTTTGTTCAAGGTCAATAGCTGCTTATAGACCTTAGCAAGAGGCGAAAGATCTGTCTGCATGGCAGTTTTCGTGGTTCTTCCAATGTTGTACATTTCACAACTACTCTTTTAGCCTTAGACATAACAAAATTTGCCATAAATGATGTTTTTGAAAGGAGTGATAGAAATGGATGCTGTATTTAATAGGAAATAAAAATAAGTTCCTATTAAAAAATAATAGTGTCTCATTAATTCTCTTAGAGTTTATTTATTTAATATCATCTCAGCACTTTATGTAGCCATTTCTGGGTTCATATTGCTCCATTTTCAATGAGAATAACTTTTTACGTTGGTTTGCCGTCTCTAACAGCAGGTATTCTGTCTTCTTGTTGCTTTGTATTCCTTACTTTTCTATGGGATTTCAGAATATCGTCATCTATTCTTGAAGAATTCGTAATATATTGTGCATTTAAAAATTTGTGAAAAATAATTAAACAAACATGGAAAAATGGCTAGGAGTGACTAAGCAGAAAAGTGACGATTCACAGGTGATGGATCCAGGACAATATACTAGCACAAAGAATACTGAAAAGAAAAAAAAAAATTCCAGAAAACATAATGAAAGTTATTTATCATTCGGATTTACTTGTACTAAGAAAGGTGGGTTTAACCCAGTTACACCGGTGTTGCACTGTTCCACTGGGAGATGAAATGGGCCCGCAACTTCAATGTGTTGTTTGCGGTGAACTGTTATCCAATCAAAGTATGAAACCATTGTTTCTTAAGACATCTTGAATCTAAGCATGCCAGTTTAAAGGATAAATCTGAAGAATATTTTAAGACGTTGGCAGGACTATCGGAATTCAAAAATTGTAAAAAAGTAATGAAAGATTTGTTATTGTTGGTAACGCTCACTTGTCTGACCTACAGTCAGCCCAAGCCCACGAAAACCCTTGTGGCAAGGAGTGCAAGTTTATGCCTGTCATTGATCAATCTTATGCACCTTACAGGTGACAGTGCGATTTTGCTCAGATCCACCCCCAATTTTGAGAAGAATTTATAGATTAGATCTGGGGACAGGTCCGAATGTCTCCCACCTTCTTTCCCTGTCACCAACCTCTCGAGAAAACTTTCAGCACGCCGCATATTTAGAGTGCCCCCATGCTGCACAGACACAATACAGTCAAAAGTCTTTAATCCAGATGTCCATAATCCGGACCTCAAAGCTACAAACTTTCTGCGCATGCGTCAACGCCTGCGCATAATACATTTACGCATACACATATGCATTTATGCATGCACATAATACGTTTATGCATATGCATATGCGTTTATGCATGCACATAATACGTTTACGCATGTGCGATTAATGTATAACCGATGGTATAAGCTAAGCTAAAATTATCTCATTATCTATTTCAGTTAATGTTGCAGACTGCGTTGTTCCTTAATCTTTTTATTGGATCCGGCTTATTTTTTTGCAGACCGTTAGAGCAATTTTATAAAAGTAAGCTTGAACTTTCAATTATGTCAAATAATAGCTACCAAAGGATCTACAAAGCGAAAGCATGTTTCGATGTCCATCAAACAAAAAGTAGAATTGCTGCAAAAAATGGATAATGTCATATTCTTTGATTCTCTAAACATTCCGAAATTTGTTTATCAATTTCACACAGCTCCGGGATGGGAAGGGGGTATGCAGCGCCCAATGAACTGGTAGTTGATCTGTCAGCACTATCCTCTTCTTCAGAGCAGATGTTTTTATTTTATTCAGCTTATAATTCCTTAATAAATGCAGTATTTCATCTCGATGTACTCCTTTGATATGATTTAAACCAAATTCTTCATCATTATAAATATCACGAATACACATCAAATAGTTTTCTAGTTGCAATTTTCTAATTTTGACTATGCATAATTTATGCTTTACGCATGCGCGTGTTGAAAGAAATGTTTAATAAAGTAAATAAATAAATATTAAGCTTTTTTTTATAATTTTAATACCCTTTAGATCATAATTGCTCTTTATTTCATAAATTACAGTTTCATATTTTTAATTTTATAATTTCTGCATGCCATCTTACCAGATTTAAACTCATGATCTATAATCCGGAAAAACTGATAATCCGGAATTGCCAAAGTCCCGACGAGTCCGGATTAAAGACTTTTGACTGTACTAATATCTATGCTTCTTCGGGATTGGAACCCGGGACCTTCGACACAGCAGTCAGCGACGCTAACCACTTTACTGAGTGGTTTTGTTACTTCAAGTGAGAAAGCTTTGGAAGCTAGTTACTAGCAAGCCTAAGAACTGCCAGGACTGGGCAGGCTCATACTATTGGACAAAAAACTTTATGTTATAGCAGCTAAAGATATCATTTTAACATTCAATGAAAAAGCAGCTAATGAAATTAATAATATTCCATTATCAAATGGTATGGTAAGTCGACAACTTCATTAAATGACAAATTCCATAAAAGAGACACTTATTCAAAAAATAAACACAGTGAGTATTCTGCATTGCCATTGCATGAAAGTACTGATATAATGAGCTTTACTAATTCAGACATACCCGACAGCCCAGACAAGAAAATAACTGTCCGGGCTTTCTTATCTTATCTGATCATTATATCCTATCTCGCTCATTTCCGCTTTTGCAGTATAAGATGGTTGTTCAGTAAAACCATCAAAACTAGTCCTGTGGAAATTTGAAAATATAACGCTGATTTTTGTTGTTTGACTTTTGAATTAGTATTTGTTCTGCATGTTATTGTGCCTTAATTATAATGAGCTTTGTTCAATTATTAGTTTACATACGTTTCGATGAAGATAAACAAATTGCCGAAATGTATTTATTTTCTGAATCTCTTCATAATCGAGGAAATGCAAATGAAATTTTCAAAGTAATTGACAATTTTATGTCTGAGAATGATATTCCTTGGAATAAGTGCATTGCTGTAGGTAGTTTGCTCTTGTTTACACCAAGAGATGTGCAGTGAATATGAAACGCTTTTATTACATTTCGAAGTGAGGTGATTATCCTGAGGCAACGTTTTAAATTGTCTTTTTGAACTTCGATCAGAAATTCAAATTTTCCTATGTGATTCGAAATTGGAATTGCAAAATTGTTTAATTAGTGAATTATGGTTGGCGTGTTTAGGACATATGTAGTTGATATTTTTGGAAAGCTAAATGAAAAATTGAAAACTTTAATACCACTACTACATTTTACAATGACTATTTTTCAGTTTCTCAATAGATATATTAAAAAAAAAGAGTATTTTGCCATTTGTATTAAATATGAACACAGAAAAAATTATTAAATTAAAAATTGGCTACCATATTAATTATCAAAATTTAAATTATAATACTTTAATTCTAAAATTTAATGTAAAACTCTGGGCTGTTAAGAGAGATCAGTTTCTTTATGTCTGGAATTATTTCACTTAGTTTTAACCGTAAATTAGGATCAACTTTTCATTTTGTTCCGTATTTATTTTTCAAATATAACATGGAAGGAAATCCTTGTTCACACAAATAGGCTATGCAAAAAGGCAATGAAAATTTAATAGCTTTATTTGAAATGCCTTTAAATTCTTTTTTCGGCTTAGCTAAAAGTTAAGAAGTGTATTATTTTTGAAATCTTCGGTTAGAGTTCGATTACAGGGAACTTCTGTCAAACGTTCTTTTTCTTCATGCGATAAAATTTCAGGTACATTTGAATAAAATAGATTTCTTATCCAATTTACGTTTTCATAATCCTCCGGAAAATATATGTTCAAATTATTTATCAATTAAAAACAATGCTTTTTAATGTCGGATGTTAATTCTTTTATTGTAAAGTTATTTTCGGTTAGAAAACTTTCTAAAAGTGGTAAAAAGCTTAAAATATTATTATCCAATCCTTTGATTATTTGCTCGAGTTTTTGGAATTTATTTTATCTCTACTGGTAAGAAAATTAACACTTTACACGATATCGCCCCAAATTACCGAGATACCCATTTACTCAATGTTAAATGCACTTGACCCTGTAATCTTACTTTTCGGGCATAGCTTTCTCTTAAAATTTGTCTATCACTACATTATACAGAAAAATACAACAATTTTACTTATAATTCGATTAAAATTACATATCTAAGTACAAAATTTGTAACAATACAAATTTGATTATTTTAGTGCAAAAATAGTCTTGAAATTGTGAATATGCAAATATTTATTATGTTATTGGGCTTTGTGATGAAGATAAGATAGTAGGATTTTATCAAATGATACAGTAAGTCAATAAATTCATGAAATGGCAAATTCTGTAAAAGAGACACTTATTCAAAAAATAAAACACAGTGAGTATTTCGCATTGCAATTGGATGAAAATACCGATATAAAGAATTTTGTTCAATTCAGATTCACGCATTCAGATTTTCTTTCTTTCTTTCAAGCCCAAAGGACATTAGCCCAGAAGGGGTTTTTAACTTCCTTTTTGGCATTTTGCTTTGAAAACATAAATGTCAGTTTCACTTTTTAGATTGTTGCCATCAAACAGTATCAGCCTGTGTTATATTTAAAGAAATTTAAATAATGAAGCATCTGGATAAATGTATGTATGTTTATCGCATTGCGATAAAACAACAATACCTAGAGCCATCAAATTTTGAATAATGTAATCGTCCACCGAATATGGGCATCTGGAAGCCCTAATTTGGAATTTGTTTTATTATCGATTTAATATTTTGTAACACTTTAACGAATTTTTAATTAACATATTCAACGATTTCAAAGCGAGCAATGGCAACACTGTACACAAAAAAAAGAAAAAAAGATTTTTATCTCCAGCGCGTGAGACTTTGCATTAGAAATTCTAAAGATAAAAACTAAACTCAGTGGCGTAACAGCCCTAATGGGCCAAGTCCTACAGCACCCGAAATCTGCTTTCCTGACCGTGAGCCCCGGGGTGCGTAAGCATATGCCCTGAACAAACAGTCAGCTTGTCGCAGGACCCCCAGTGTTTTGTCCCCAAGCGAACTAACTTGGTACTTATTTTATCGACCCAAGTGATGTGAATCAAGGGATAAAAGGCTCAGTAGACCTTGCCCAGCCCAGAATCGAACCCCGGACCTGTGGTGCTGCTGTGCTAGCCACTGCGCCACTGAGCCTCAGTTCTAAAGATATGCTCTTTTAAATATTTTGTGATATTGCTGTAGAATTGAATTTTATGGTTAAAATGTGAAGAACATGATATTTAATAAATAAAGGTATTACACAAATGTTAAAAAAATGCCTCTTTGGGCATAATATAAAATCTGAAAGGTTTGAGTTTTTTGTTTATATATATATATATATATATATATAATTTATCAAGCAAAGCAGTAATAACAATTTTTAAAAAAACCAATTTTGGTCTAGAAAACATCTTGCGCAATATGCTGCAAAATAAGTAAAATATAAAAATTGTAGTAAGCTCACCTAAAAGTTACCAACAGCTGCTGCTCCAAAAGGTTTAACACGTTTTCAAAAAATTAATACACATGAAAATCAAATCATTAGACATGTAAAACATTAACAAAATTAAAAACAGAAAAAGTTAAAAAGTAAGCGGAAAATGGTAAATTAGCCCAATTCGACCTCCAAACAGGCTTTTCAAGGGAAATTTCATTTATTTGAACGTCGAATCAAGCTAACCCCATTACGCGTTTCGCCGAAACAGACAATTGAAACTTTTTCGCTAAAAATTTCCAAGACACTGTCTAAATTTAAAAAAATTTTTAGCGAAAATGTTTCAATTGTCTGTTTCGGCGAAACGCGTAATGGGGTTAACTTGATTCGACGTTCAAATAAATGAAATTTCCCTTGAAAAGCCTGTTTGGAGGTCGAATTGGGCTAATTTACCATTTTCCGCTTACTTTTTAACTTTTTCTGTTTTTAATTTTGTTAATGTTTTACACGTCTAATGATTTGATTTTCATGTGTATTAATTTTTTGAAAACGTGTTAAACCTTTTGGAGCAGCAGCTCTTGGTAACTTTTAGGCGAGCTTACTACAATTTATATATATATATATATATATATATATTGCTATTCAAAAATTGAAAAATAATCATTGTAAAATGTAGTGGTAGTACTAAAGGTTTTCAAGTTTTGTTTAGATGGTACACGTTACTCAAAAGGTTGAGAACCACTGGCATAGAGTCAAAATCGAATATGTTTGGGTCTGATAGGTGAATTCATGTGTGGTGAAAATCAAATGAAAACTGTATTCAAAATACTATTGCCTACTCTTAGGACAAGGGCAGAAGCATAATGATTTGGAGATGTTTTGCTGCCTCTGAAATGGGACATTTAGTTTTATAGAGAATAACAGGAATTAATCAAAATACATAAATATTCTTTATAGAAACCTGAAAGAACCTGCAAGAAAATTTAGAATGCAAAATGCATTCAAATTCTATCAGGATAACAATCTAAATATACAGCCCTAAATAGCATAACCTCTTGTGGTTTTGATGTAATTGTCCTGAAGTTATAAAATTCCTCCATATTCCTTGGACTTAAATTTTATTGAACATGTATGGAGTGAGTTAAAAAAATGAATAAAGGAAACGTGATATTTCTTCTTTGAAAGTTCTATTAAAAGATATTCTTATGAAGGAACAGAACAAAATAGAACACACTTACTCAAAAATATTAGTTTGTGGTGATGGCGATAAGGAGCGCGCCTTGCGCCCTCTGATAAGTGTGGCAACCCTAGAGGAGAAGTTTCTTACGAGTAGCGAGCAGAGCCAAACAGGCAGGCTGTCGGGGAGTATGCGCGATGTTCCTAAATAAAGCTTAATTTTTATTGTGCACTATGTCTCGTTAATATTTATATCAATGCAGTAGGAACATAATCTGTGATATGGAATTCGAGGATTGGTGGTAAAAACATAACAGGAAATCACCATAATGGTAACCCGGACTGTGTTAAATCGTATGAACAGTTCTCAAGCACTTTCGGTTTTGACTACAAGCCATCACTCAAGATCTCCAAACCAGAAGTAATGGATTACATCGGTTTTCGTCCTCCGGATCACAGATGAGTAAAAATTATAGATCATTTTATAATTCTGTTTTCTACTTATCATTTAATTTCATTTTCTTTAGTTAAATTTTTCCTTTTATTTTGGCTTAAAAACCTTGCACAATGTCTGATGTTCATGCCGTCCAAATTCCGGTTTATAACCGATCAGACCCATCTTTATGGTTTATTATGTGTGAAAGTACTTTTGCTCTTGCCACCCCCAAACCTATCACAGAATCCATTACTAAATATAATTATGTAGTTGCTCATCTTCCTCCAGATATTGCATCAATAGTATGGGATTTACTTATGAAACCAGACCCTATTGATCCATATGCAAAGCTTAAAACTGAGTTAATAAATCGTTCAGGAGAATCTTCTCAGCAAGAAATTCGCCAATTATTATCTGGAGAAGAATTAGGTTCTCGAAAACCTTCCGATTCGCTTAGAAATATGAAACGTCGAGCAGAATCTTTAAATGTTCCTGATAACTTAATGTTAGAATTATTCCTTCAACGTTTGCCTTCGACTGTTCAGTCTATTTTGGCAGCGGTTTCCAATTTAACTGTAGATAAAGCTGCAGAAATTGCCGACAGAATTTTAGAAGTAAATCCAACCCCAGGGACTTGTGCCGTTTCTCGCACAGTCGATCAGTCTCTTGAGGATAAATTATTTAAACAAATAGAAAAATTAAACAAACGTATTGATCGCATTTCTCTTTCTCGTGGTCGCTCGCCAAATCGCGGAGATCGCAATAAGGAGAGAAGCAATTCCAAAAGGAGAGATTATTCTGTTTGCTGGTATCATAGACGTTTTGGGAAAAAGTGTAGAGATGACAAATGTACAAAACCTTGTTCATGGCAGGGAAACGAAACCAGCAAAGAATAGAGGCGACTTATTCTTTGCCTCAAGTTTCACGTCGCCTGTTCGTTCGTGACCGTAGAACAAACCTTTCATTCTTGGTCGATACCGGCTCTGACGTGTCCTTACTTCCAGCAAATAATTCTCAAAAACGGAATTCGTCCCAACAAACACTTTTCGCTGCTAATTCTTCTACTATTCATGTTTATGGTCAAAAAACACTTTCTTTGGATTTCAAATTAAGACGACAGTTTACATGGACTTTTCTTATAGCAAATGTTAGTACACCCATTCTTGGAGCAGATTTTCTCCATTTCTTTGAATTGGTGCCTGATCTCAGAAACAAATGTCTCAAAGATTTAAAAACGCATTTTAAAACCGTCGGTTGCGTGAAAAATGCAAGCATTTATTCAGTAAAAACTGTATTTAGTGATACACCATATCACAAAATTTTAAAAGAATTTCCTTCAGTTACTAGATTACCAGATCCTAACCAACCTGTTAAAGATAACACCGTTCATTATATCATAACTAAAGGTCGACCTGTGGTTGCAAAACCTCGTCGGTTAGCTCCAGATCGCTTAAAAATAGCAAAACAAGAATTTCAAACTATGATGCAATTGGGGCATTTGAGACCTTCGAGCAGCAATTATGCATCCCCACTTCACATGGTTCCAAAAAAGGGAAGTCTGGAATGGAGACCTGTAGGAGATTATCGAGCATTGAACGCTCAAACAATAAAAGACAAATACCCTATTCCATGTTTAGCCGATTTTACTGCTGCATTGCACGGTACTAAAATTTTTAGTCATGTCGACCTGATTAAGGCATACCATCAAATACCAATTAACCCAGCCGACATCCACAAAACCGCCATATGCACACCATTCGGTTTATTCGAAAGTACCCGTATGCAATTCGGCTTATGCAATGCATCTGCGACTTTTCAACGTTTTATAGATGAAGTCACGCGGGATTTAGAAGGCGTTTACGCTTTTGTCGATGACTTGCTCATAGCCTCTAAAGATTCTGAGGAACATTGCAGGCATTTGAAAGCTTTATTTTCCAAACTTCAGGAATATGGACTTTGCATAAATGTTTCAAAATGCACCTTTGGTCAAACATCTATTGATTTCTTAGGTTTTCACCTTAGTGAAAACAGAATTGAACCTCTTCCTGACAAAGTCAAATGTATTTTAGATTTTCCTCAACCTACCACTCTCACTCAGCTTCGCTGATTTTTAGGCATGTTTAACTTTTACAGATGTTTCATACCTAAAGCAGCACATATTCTTTCTCCTTTAATAAAATTGTTAGAAGGCTATATTAATAAAAAGAAATCTCGTTCTCGTGTTCAGGATTCATCCCCACAATTAAATTGGAACGAGAATGCTGAACAAGCCTTTATTGCTGCCAAAAATGCCATTGCTCAGGCTACCCTTTTGAGACACCTTATTCCCGGAGCCCAGCTAAGCATCTGGGTAGATGCCTCAGACGTCGCAATCGGCGGCACACTTATGCAGTTGTCTCAACAAACATGGGAACCTATAGCATTTTTCTCTATGAAACTCAGTAAAAGTCAACAGAAATGGTCCGCGTACGATAGGGAATTATTTTCAATTTATTCTGCAATTAAGAAATTCCGACACATGTTAGAGGGCAGAAATTTTATAATTTATACGGATCAAAAACCGTTAATATACGCTTTTAAACAGAACCCTCATAAATGTTCACCTCGACAATTGCGCCATTTAGATTTTATTTCTCAGTACTCTACTGATATTAGGCATGTGCAAGGTTCAAAAAACGTCGTTGCTGACGCTCTTTCAAGAATCGAAATTGATTCCATAACAAAATCTCCATTTTTGGATTTTAAAAAATTTTCGGAAGCTCAACGGCATGATCCGGAGGTACAAGACCTTCTCAAAAACAACACATCACCTTTGAAACTGGAATTTAAACCGTGCCAATATTCTGATGGTAATATTCTTTGTGACATATCAACAGACATTCCTCGTCCATTTGTTCCAAATTCCTTTCGCAGACTCATCTTTAATCATCTGCATAATCTGTCACATCCAGGAATTGCAGCTACTACGAAGCTTATTTGTTCTCGTTATGTATGGCCCGATATGAAAAATTGGGTGAAATCCTGTGAATCTAGCCAAAAATCGAAAATTACTAGGTATACTAAAGCACCACTGGGCACATTCTCTCTTCCTGATGCACGTTTTTCAGAAATCCATATGGATATCGTCGGACCGTTACCTCCATCAGAAGGCAACGTGTACCTTTTGACTCTAATAGATAGATTCTCCAGATGGCCTGAAGCCATTCCCATCCCGGATATGAAAACGGAAACCATTTGCAGAGCCATCTTCAACTGTTGGATATCTCGTTTTGGCTGCCCATCGATCATAACAACAGACCAAGGTTCTCAAATGAGATCCGCACTTTTTGCAGAATTCACGCGCATTTTGGGTATGAACAGAATCACAACAACAGCCTATCATCCAATGTCAAACGGCATTGTTGAACGATTTCATCGACATTTAAAATCTTCTCTCAAGGCTCACGGGACCAATAACTGGACTGAAACACTACCAGTTGTTATGCTTGGTATTCGGACAGCCGTAAAGGAAGATCTACAGTCATCTTGTGCTGAACTGGTGTACGGCACAACTCTCAAGCTGCCTAGTGATATGATAACGTCATCTAAGATATCTCCGTATGACACACAATTTATCATGAATCTTCGGCATAGAATGCAACAGTTGAATCCAATAGCAACATCTGCACATTGCCAAGAAAAATGTTACGTAAGTGCTACCTTAAAGTCGTGTACGCATGTATACTTACGTGTCGATCGCGTAAAGCCACCTCTGTGCCAACCATATACAGGTCCGCATAAAGTTCTTTCTAGAACGGACAAAACTTTCACAATTGATATTAACGGTCTGAAATCTACTGTGTCTATAGACCGTGTGAAACCAGCCTATTTGCTTTCGGATTCTAATTTGCCTGAACTGAAAACAAATAAAGACTTAAAGACAGTTCAGCAGAATAAATCTGCAAACGAACTCTCTAAGACACAAACTCTCACCAGATCGGGAAGATATGTTCACTTCCCTAAGAAACTTGCTTCTTACATAACAATTTAAAACACTTTTTTAAAATTCATATCTTAACATATTTCTTGTTATTTCATGTTTATTATATGTGTCAATACCTTGTTATATATTGAATTGCATTTTGATCTTTTCTAATTTTATATTCTAATTTTGTAATCATGTAAAAAATACCCGACAGTACGGATCCTCTGAGATAATTTCATAACATATGTCGTTCCTTTGAATAGCCATTAAAGGAACTGGGGGGAAACTCTGTGGTGATGGCGATAAGGAGCGCGCCTTGCGCCCTCCGATAAGTGTGGCAACCCTAGAGGAGAAGTTTCTTACGAGTAGCGAGCAGAGCCAAACAGGCAGGCTGTCGGGGAGTATGCGCGATGTTCCTAAATAAAGCTTAATTTTTATTGTGCACTATGTCTCGTTAATATTTATATCAATGCAGTAAGAACATAATCTGTGATATGGAATTCGAGGATTGGTGGTAAAAACATAACAGGAAATCACCATAAGTTAAATCCAAGCTAAAGTGCATGAATAGCTGAAGGATATCCAAGAAAGTATTGGATATCTTGTTATTTTCATGTTTTTACTACATATAAACAGTTTGCTCAAAGTATCTAAATACTTAATGGAAGTTCCTTTTCAGAACGTTTTGAGTAAACTACCTTTTTTAACCCAAAATATTTCAAATAACTTTTTCAAGAACAAACAGGTTTCAAAAAAGAAATGAAATTTATATGTGAAAGAAAAACAGAATCATTCTACTAATACTTAGTAACTGATATTTGCAAATAAAACCAAAAACCAGGGTTCATACACATTTCTGTGCGTGGAAATTAAGGACTTTTAAGGACCATGAATGAAAAAAATTAAGGACCTAAAACCAAATGGGAACTAAATATATTCAATTAAAAATATTATCTATGCCTGAATTTCACTTTTGTAATACTATTCTAAAAATAAATAGATCCGTCAGTAGGATGTATTATTATTAAACATAACTTAATTAGCATAATTATTAATAAGTTTGAGAATAAAATAAACTTTACGATATTTATCAAGTAGCATACACAAATATTTTACACTCATAATATCTGGACATGTTTGAAAGAAGATAAGTAACATTTTATAGATTTCTTGCCGAACAGCATATGTTAACACGAGAAGTAAAATCATAATCAGCATGATTTGTAAAAAAAGACTTTCTGTTGTTACCACTGCTGCTTGCCTAGGTTGAGACCTACTGACGAGAACAAACCTGAAAGGCCTGATGTACGCATGGATGGCAAGTTTTGAAAGTTAATTGTCTCTCTCTGACGCAGTTAATGTCGTAGCTTCGTGTAGAGTTAAAGGAGTTCTAATCCAGTTAATATACATTAAGGTTCCAATAAGCCACTAAAGGACAAGAGGTGGTAAGTTGTTTTGTATTATTTTAAGTCTCGCTAGATACAAGTTTTAAATTTTTGTGTTTTATTTTTTGACCACGGTAAGGATTAATGAAAGGCAACAACTCACTTTAATATGCAGATATAATTTTTAAGTGTAAGTAATTAGTTATAAATAATTAAATTAAGTAGTTGGATAACCTTAGTCATTATGGATTTGCATAGCCATTATCAAATTTTATTTGATTTTTTTAACAATATTTGTTCAAAAAGACCTATTAAAATCCTAATCTAATAAAATTTCATAGTTTAAAATACATGTAATTTATGACATTGATTCTTAAACAATATTAGGATAATTACACATTAAAAGCTACAAAACATTGATGTTTTGTAGTTTTGTGCTCTTCAACACTCAAAAAAATATTTATGCATCTTTTTAATTTGAAGCCTTCTCAGACATTTTGGCTAATTTATATCCATTTTCTTTTCTTTAAGCATCTTTTCTAACAATTAGAAATCTGTCTCAACATGCAAACCACTGTTCTCACTAGTTTCTGGGAGCTTTATCTCCTAACTTGTCAACCTCTCCACAATATATCTACGAGGGTTTACTTGATATTGTGAAAGTTAAATAATCTCAAACCTCCAACAGACGTGAAGCAAATTATGGCTATGTCTGAAAGTAATTACAATGTCAGGCAAAGGTTTAAATAAGCCTCTTTATTTAAAAAGGACTTAGAACATAAAGGCATGTTCTTATGCTAACAAAATCAATTACAGCGTGGTGATGTAATTAAACAAGAAGAGTCAAATTCAAACTAAAAATATGGATTAGTGATCAAAGTCTATACAATTAATTTTAATTTAAGCTGGCTCAGTAACTCTATCGCCATAATAAATTCAAATGCCGGTAGCGATAATGCAGAAATGAATAATTACAAATTATCAAAGCTGGCAGGAACTAATGCAGTGAGCAAGTGGAGGTCAGAAACACACTCCGTCTTACACTCCAAAAACCTCAGTTTAAAAACTAGCTAAGTGATTTGCATTCTGGTGAGAAAATAGAAATGGGAAATTACAGTAAAGGCTGAAATTATATACAACTGGGTAATTTACATAATAATAACTGTACACATCTTTGAAGAATAATTTTCTTTCTCTTTATGTATTCAGTTTCATTCTTCTACACGTTTCCTTTTCGTTTTAGAATTTTTGGTTTTAATTAAAGATTTCTGTTATTCTAAAAAACTAAATGCATTTAGAATGTATAGATAAAGTTGCTAATTTTATTTCTTCAGTAATACGAGCATTCAGAAAAAATATGAAATATATATGGTAAGGACCAGTTACAGAGCTGTTGTGGCAGAATTTTTAGAATTTAGTTACACACCAAGCAATAAAACCTAGAAACGGAAAACTTTTAGAATTTAGAGCAGGCACTGGAAGCAGAATATAGAAAGGCTCTAGGCAGTAGAATTTAGGATCCACAGAGATTGCATCAGGTGGGAAAATGCCTAGCACCAGCCCTGTGTATGATGCATTAAGACACATTTGATGAATCTTTTAAATTGTCAGTTTTCCATTACTTTATTAATAAAAAAATTTCTTTCTATAATGCCTGTCCAAGTGTTTGATATTTTCCATGCTTGTCTAGTGAAAAGTAGAGAAAATAAAGGGAACATAAACCTGTTAAGAAAAAGTCAGAAGAAAAACATTCAAATATTCAGATCAGAAGTAAAACATTAAAATATGTTTTCATTGTTCTTCTAGATGTTCTCCAAAAAGTAAGAAATTCATCACAAACTTTTTGTAAAATACATCCATTACATATTAATATTATCCCATGGAGACATTTTTCATTTTCTCACATTTTTTCTGGAATTTTCTAGAATCGTGGGTATATAAATCTTGCCTTCAAATCCTTCTAAACTTTCCAAGCTGCAGTAGAAAAAATATCCCTACTAATTCTGTAACAGCAAAAAGCCTGAAATACTTTGGGGAAAAAAAAAAAAAAAAAAAAAAAAAGGAGGGAAAAAATGTAAAATTAATTTTATAGAGAAAACTGATGCATATTCTGAGACAGTTCCATGGTTAAAAACTCTTACCGTGAAAAAATTTAATAGGTATTTTGAATTAATTACATCTAAGAACTGTTTCATAAATTGTATTTTATAGCATTTAACCTTGTTTATTTTTCAGATTCAAAATATTGTATAATAAGTGGACAAAATGGAACTTTATATGACCGAGAAAATTTAAAATGTTTTTATTTTAATACGAGGGCTATCCAGAAAGTAGATTACGTTTCCGTCTGTGTCCGCTAGGGGCGGGGCTAGCGCGGCCATCTTGGGGTCAGAGCGTTGCGCAGCTCAGTCTGCATCTAGCCGTGCTAGTGAGAGGTTCGTGTTGTGCTCCGTTCAGATACTGTGACGGTTTGAAATGTCTGCGTTAATTGAAAATCCCGCGAGCTGCGAGGTGCGCTCAGTAATAAGGTTTCTGACTGCAAAAAACTGTAAACCGATAGAAATCTATCGGCAGCTTCGTGAAGTGTATGGGGACAACATTATCACTGAAGGTGGAGTGCGTCAGTGGGTCATAAGATTTCAAAATGGCCGAACCAATGTTCACGACGAAGATCGAAGTGGGAGACCCAGCATAGTGACCGCCGAACTTCTCGAAAAAGTCGATGCTAAAGTCCGTGAAAATCGAAATTTCACAATAACGGAACTTTCTTTGAGTTTTCCACAAATTTCGCGAAGTTTGTTGCACGAAATCATCAGCGAAAAGCTGGGTACCACAAGTTTTGTGCAAGATGGATTCCAAGAGATGCAAGAAGAGGTAACGAAGTGGTTGAAGGCGCAGGCGGCCGAATTTTTCGACGAAGGAATTTCCAAGCTCGTACATCGCTACGATAAATGCCTTAATTTGTATGGTGACTATGTAGAAAAGTAGTATTTGAGTGTGGCTTTCATCTGTATATAATAAAATTTGTTTCCTATACTTTGTTTATTTTTTTATTCCAAAACGTAATCTACTTTCTGGATAGCCCTCGTATTATTCTTTAAGTATAATTTTAATATATTACCATTATTTTAATGAAATTTATCAATGTTACAATGTTTTTTAAAAAAAAAAACAGTCGAAAAATTCCCAGATCTCGGAATTTAAAAATTTTCTATAGAAACTGATCTTAAAATCACCAAAATTTGATAATTGACCAAATTTCGAAGCTTTTAATAAAAGAATTCCGATCCCCAAAAGGAAAAAGTTGTTTTAAGAGCTCTTTATTAAAAAAAAAATGAAATAATTTCGAAATGCTTATGTTTCACTACTTTCATTATCAAGTACAGTCAAAAGTCGTTAATACGGACTCGTCGGGACTTCGGCAATTCCGGATTATAGATCATCAGTTTAAATCTGGTAAGATGGAATGCAGAAATTATAAAATTAAAAATATGAAACCGTAATTTATGAAATAAAGAACGATTATGATCTAAAGGGTATCAAAATTTACAAAAAAAAAAAAAAAAAAGCTTAATATTTATTTGTTTACTTTATTAAACATTTCTTTCAATGTAAGTTGTTTAAGTTGCTTTGTTTTGTGTGATAATACTTTCTCGTTAATTCTATAAACAGACATAATTTCTTCTTCAGTTTCAAAGTTCCTGTGTTACAGTCCTATAATTGCTGTGTCTTTTCAATAACCTCTGTGTCACTTTCTTCACTATCGAAAGCAAATTATAATGACGAGGAATTTGATTCAAATCATATCAAAGACAAAAAACATCGAGATGAAATACTACATTTAGTAAGGAATTATAAGCAAAATAAAATGAAAACATCTGCCCTGAAGATAAGGATAGTGCTGACAGATAAACTTCCAATTCATTGCATGCCGCAGCGTCCCCCCCGCCACCGCAGAGCAGCGTGAAATTGATAAACAGATTTCAGAATGGTTAAGAAACAAAGTCTTTATCCATTTTTTGCAGCAATTCCACACTTGTTTAATGGACTTCGACACATACTTTCGCTTTGTAGATCCTTTACATATTAGTAAATATATATTGGAAATTCTATTTGACATAATCGAAAGTTCAAGCTTACTTTTATAAAATTGCTCTAACAGTCTGCAAAAAGTAATAAGCCGGATCCAATTCGAAGATTAAGGAACAACGCAATCTGCAACATTAACTGAATTAGATAATTTTAGCTTAGCTTATACCGTTCGTTATACATTAAATGCGCACGCGTAAACATATTTTGCGCATACGGACAGGTCTTACGCGCATGCATCAACGCGACACATGCGCAGAAAGTTTGTAGCTTTGAGGTCCGGATTATAGATCATTCCGGATTATGGGTGTCCGAATTAACGACTTTTGACTGTACTTACTTTCTTATCAAGTATCTCACTATTTATATTAGAAATAGGTTAGGTTAGGTTAGGTTATTAAATTACGGCAAAGCCTCGAAGGCTATCTGCCTAAGGGGAGGAATGCCTTCGTGGAGGACTTTCTAAGGGAAACTGGCTCATATACACGTTACACATGGGGAAAACCACGAAAACACCTATGCAGCCAGCCCATTCGCGGGATTCGAACCTCGGACCGAACTACCAGTGTTCAGTGACTTTACCACTCGGCCGCTGGTGGGCCTATTAGAAATAGGAACAAATTATAACCCATTCAAAGATAATCATATTTGTCAGTGAATTGCCAAAAATATTCCTCCAAAATGCTAATTCACATTCAAAATGACAGTCGTAAAAACAGACAGAAATTTCAGATGATTAAAATTAAAGACTTCTGTCGACTTTGGCCAAAATTAAGGACTTTTAAGGAACAAAAATCGATTTTAAAAAACCTAAGGACTCTTAAGGATCATACAGACGCTAAAAAACATAAGTGTCCAAAAATAAATGCGAGACACTGTATTATTATTAATGAACAGACATATAGTGAAAGGAAAGTAAAATCACCATTGCATAATGCAAATCAGAAGCTTATATAAAGATTGTGAGAATATATGGACGTACAATGAACGGAGCTAAAATGAATGAGCACAGATTTAATCATTCCACCTCATGAGATTTCTAGCAATTACAGATATTACATACAACATTGAATAACTGATCTTTAATAACGTTAAATTTTGAAATTTATTTCAACTTGATAAAATAATTTTAACAAAATTGCCAAGATGATGATGTAGAGGTGAAATAGAAAGAAGAGGGAATTATAATATTCCAACCTTGACCAAGGTAGCCAAAGTAGTTACATTAGATAAAAGAGGCATGACTGATTGACCAAACTCAGTGATCTCTGCCTTTTCTGCTCCATGCACCTCTATCAATGTTGTTAGATGATCATTCTCCCCCTCTCCTTTTCAAAACTCAAAAAATACATATAGATTTACTTAAATTCAGATTATTCTTAAATGTGTTCTGCATATTAAATAAGAAAATGTATGAAAGATGTTGATAAATACCTTATTAAGCATTATATAATATTATATATGTTTATTAAAACTTGAATAAAAGTAGTTTTTTATGTTCATACATTAAAACTAAATACTTAACAGGTAAATGAAAAGCTGATCACTCCCCCCTGAAACTATGAAATTTTCCCCATAGGAGAATTCCTCCCAGGTTAAGAATCCTTAAAGCTGCTACCTACCTTGTGGTAGCAAACTGAAACTGGACAACATTTTTAACATGATGACTCACTTGCCATAAAGGAAAAGCCATAACTAAGTTGTTTGAAAAAGTAGGACTGAATAAACTCAACCGACTTTGATCATGCTTTGATCATAACCCAATCAAATATCCCCAAGATGAGTTAGAGCACCAGCTGAGAGACAAACCCAATTCTCAAAACCATCATAAAATTTTTCACTCTGAGGCAGGAGAAATAGAAGAAAATGCCTACAGACATCTACTAGAACTTACAGAAAAGTTTTCTCCAAAAGGAAAATTTATGATAGTGGCAAACAGCAGATATACATCCTGGTAATATCCTACCATTTCTGGTTAAGAAATTTCGGTACTCTTCGGTTATTGGGACTGGATTCAGATATGTATGTATATATGTGTGAATACACACGCGTACATATGTATGTTCATATATATACGAGGGCTGTTCAGAAAGTATCAAGACTGAATTTATTATGCAAAACAGGTTTGGAGTCAATCTCCTTTGAAATATGCTTTATTGGCAGTAACACACTTGGCCCAATGATGTTTCCAGTCCTCGAAACATTTCTGGAACTCAGACTTTGGGATGGCCTGAAGCTGCTGCGTCGAATTTTTTTTTATGGTCTCAATGTCCTGAAACCGGTGTCCTTTTAAGGTGTTCTTGATCTTGGGAAAGAAAAAGAAATCTGGAGGTGACATCTTCGGTGAGTAGGGAAGATGTGCTACTGGATTGTTCTTTGTTTTGCCAGGAACTGCTGCACAAGATTGCTGGTGTGCGCTGGGGCTCTGTCATGAAAGCATCCAGCGAGAGGACGCCCACAACACCGGTAGTTTTCTGCGAACAGCCTCTCTTAATCTCCTCATGACATCCAAGTAGAATTCCTTGTTCACTGTCTGGCCCTGGGGAACATACTCATGATGAACAATTCCATCTGCATCGAAAAACACAAGCAACATGACTTTGATCTGGCTTCACACCTGCCATGCTTTCTTTGGCCGAGGAGACACGGGGCTTTTCCATCCTGACGACTGCTGCTTTGTTTCGGGATCATATCCGTAAATCCACGACTCATTCCCAGTGATAATGAGCTTCATGAACTCCGGATCGCCACTTGTACTTTGAAACAAATCAGATGAGATTGCCAGTCATTGGAATTGCTGATCCTCAGTGAGGAGACGTGGCACAAGCTTTGCAGACACTCAGCGTATGTTCAAGTCCTTTCTCAAAATTTCATCACATGATCCTATGGAAACACCAGAGTGCACCAGAGCCTGCACTTGTACAATCTTGTTCTCATTGCGAGAGGTGGACGGGTGTCCAGAATGGGGATCACTGTCCACCGATTTCCCACCCTCCTTGAATCGCCAGAACCACTCGAAAACCCGAGCATGACTTATCACCTTATCTGAAAATGCTGTTTTCATCATCTCGTAGGTTTTGGTGCCCCTTTTACTGAGTTTAAAGCAAAAATCTATACAGATTCTCCGCTCTGTGTTTTCAGAAATTTTCAGTTTTCGACAAACCCGCGCAAACACTCCACATGAAAGAAGTCAGTGTGACTGAATGGCGCACTGTACAGACCTGCCGGGTTTTGTGAAATGAGGTGAAACATACGCGTGCATAATGTGCACAGTCCCAATGCTAGGGGTTTTCTGGAATAAATAGAATAAATTCAGTCTTGATACTTTCTGAACAGCCCTCGTACAAGCATACATAAACACATGCATCCATATATACATGCTTATGTACCTTTCTGAATCCAGTTCCGATAACAAAAGATTTTCGAAATTTCTTGTTGTTATCCAGGCATTAATGGTAACATTATGTAACTAAGTTCTTTGCAATTATTCACCAATCCAAGTTAACCAATAAAGCCTAAAACAGTGAGCTCGCTTTTTAATTTTTTTTCGCTTATCAAAATGCAGTACAAATTATGTTCATTAAATTGTTTTAAAGAAATATTCTATTCAAAACATCAAATTTTGCTATAAAGTGAGACATCCTTAATTAATACTTTTAATGCTGTTTTGCCTTCACACATTCCTATGACTGAATGCTTGAAACTGCAAAATTCTGACATTTTTCTAGCTTTTTATTAACCTATTTAAATTCAATTTTTTTTCACCTTTATTATTATACAATAACAATAATAATAAGTAAAAATCTCTTAAAAAAACTAAAGTAACTAAGAAAAAATTTTTGGTTCATTGTCAAAATATACTACACTAAAAAAAAATCTTAGGAGTTTTATCTTTTTATAATATTTAATCTTTCTTTGAATTTTTCACTTTCATTTGTACAGTCAAAAGTCGTTAATTCGGACACCCGTAATCCGGAATGATCTATAATCCGGACCTCAAAGCTAAAATCTTTCTGCGCATTGACGCATAGGCGTTTTACTCGTGCGCGCAAGACATTGACGACTGCGCATATGCGTCTGCGCAAGTGCAGAATACGTTTTCGCGTGCGCGTTTAATGTATAACGAACGGTATAAGCTAAAATTATCTAATTATCTATTTCAGTTAATGTTGATAATTGCATTGTTCCTTAATCTTCGAATTGGATCCGGCTTATTATTTTTTGCAGACTGTAAGAGCAATTTTCTAAAAGTAAGCTTGAACTTTCAATCCCGATCGATAGAATTTCCGATGCTGGAGCTCCCAAAGGATCTAGAAAACGAAAGTATGTTTCGATGTCCATCAAACAAAAACAAATTGCTACAAAAAATGGATAAAAGCATATCCTTTGTTTATCTAACCGTTCCGAAATCTGTTTATCAATTTCACGCTGCTCTGCGCGGGAAGGGGGGGGACGTCGCGGCGCGCAATGAACTGGAAGTTGATCTGTCAACACTATCGTTATCTTCAGGGCAGATGTTTTTATTTTATTCGGCTTATAATTCCTTACTAAATGTAGTATTTAATTTCGATGTACTCCGTCTTTATACGATTTAAATCAAATTCCTCGTCATTATAAATATCACGAATACAAATCACATAGTTTTCTGGTTGCAATTTTCTAATTTCGGCTATGCGTAAGGTATGCTTTACGCATCCGCGCGTTGAAAGAAATGTTTAATAAAGTAAACAAATAAATATTAGGCTTCTTTTTTGGTAAATTTTGATACCCTTTAGATCATAATTGCTCATTATTTTATAAATTACGGTTTCATATTTTTAATTTTATAATTTCTGCATGCCATCTTACCAGATTTAAACTGATGATCTATAATCCGGAAAAATCGATAATCCGGAATCGCCGAAGTCCCGACGAGTCCGGATTAAAGACTTTTGACTGTATTTGCATATATGGGACCGATACTAATGAACATAACTTTTGTGTGGATTAGATTTGTTCTGTAGGGAAGGAATTCTTAATTTTCAGGGATACCAAAATATTTATATTTTTAATTCAGTGCTTCAGATAATTTTACGCTTACAGAAACAGAATAAATTTGCCCGGAAAAAGTTCATTATCATAACAAGGCTTTACCTCCTCTTGATAATGTAAGAGTCTAAGGATGATAATACAACTGTTTCCACTTTCACTGCTATATTTAACTAATATGGTTCAGCAAATATTATTTTCACTCCATTTTCCTAATTAAATTTTTTTTAAATTTATAATTCTATTAATATGCTCAATTTATTATATATTATTTTGTTTTTCTTTTGCCTGTTAATTTTAATTCTAATTTATATTTACAAATTACATCTTAGCAGCATTATGCGCAGGAAATGTTTTTTATGTCCTTATTGAATGCACTTTTTTCAGTTTAAGTATACAGTCAAAAGTCGCTAATATGGACTCGTCGGGACTTCGGCGATTCCGGATTATAGATCATCAGTTTAAATCTGGTAAGATGGCATGCAGAAATTATAAAATTAAAAATATGAAACCGTAATTTATGAAATAAAGAACAATTATGATCTAAAGGGTATCAAAATTTACAAAAAAAAAAAAAAAAACTTAATATTTATATGTTTACTTTATTAAACATTTCTTTCAATGTAAGTTGTTTAAGTTGCTTCGTTTTTTATGTGATAATACTTTCTCTTTAATTCTATAAACAGACATAATTTCTCGTTCAGTTACAAAGTTCTGCTGTTCAAGTCCTAAAATTGCTGTGTTGAGAATACCGACTAATTTGTCACTTTCTTCGCTATCGGAAGTGAATTATAATGATGAGGAATTTGATTTAAATCATATCAAAGATGGAGTACATCCAGATGAAATACTATATTTAGTAAGGAATAATAAGCCAAATAAAATAAAAACATCTGGCTGGAAGATAAGGATAGTGCTGACAGATCAACTTCCATTTCATAGCGCGCTGCAACGTTCCCTGCCCCCCCCACACACACATGCAGAGCAGCGTGAAATTGATAAACAGATTTCAGAATGGTTAAGAAACAAAGTCTTTATCCATTTTTTGCAGAAATTCCACACTTGTTTAATGGACTTCGACACATACTTTCGCTTTGTAGATCCTTTACATATTAGTAAATATATATTGGAAATTCTATTTGACATAATCGAAAGTTCAAGCTTACTTTTATAAAATTGCTCTAACAGTCTGCAAAAAGTAATAAGCCGGATCCAATTTGAAGATTAAGGAACAACGCAATCTACAACATTAACTGAATTAGATAATTTTAGCTTAGCTTATACCATCCGTTATACATTAAACGCGCATTCGTAAACATATTTTGCGCATGCGCACACGCACATTCGCAACCATAAAGGTCTTATGCGCATGCTTCAACGCGACGCATGTGCAGAAAGTTTGTAGCTTTGAGGTCCGGATTATGGGTGTCCGAATTAACGACTTTTGACTGTATATATAAAAGAGAATCACACATTTTTATTTAAAACAAAATTATCCCAAGTTGTCTGATCACAGTGTTTTCTGTTAATTACTAACAGATTTTGTATTTCTACATTTTAATCTTACATTCTGTGAAAAAATACACTTAATTATTTACTTTATTCAACTAAGAGGCCTTTATCACATGCATCTGTTTAGTATTTTTCTCTAGCAGATTGCTTCTTCGTCCTCTGAGTAAGCTAATTTCATGCTCATGATTTATTTATTAGTAATTTTGTATTTCCACTTACTTTCAATTTAAATTCAGTAAGAAGTGTGTAATTAAATTCTTTTGCTTGACTCAACACTGGAATTTTTACACTGCATTGGGGAGGACTTCAAAATTTTCAGATGAACTGTTATAATTAAATACTTTACAATAGTTCATCAGCTAATTTTGGATACAGAAATGCAGTGGTCTTCAAGTGGAAGGAGGACTGTAATTGAGTCTGATGTATCCTTCTCTTGATGACGTTATATCAGATTTGATTGAATGCCTCTTTTTTTGGTTTATATTTGTGTGTATTTTTTATGGTTTTTGTGTTTTTGAGGTTTTAGTACTTCATATTTTTTTATTCTTCTGATTTTCATTAATTTTACATATTTACAGGAATTTTGAAATTTACTGGTTTTGATTTTCACTTCTTTTTTGTCTTTGTGGAATTTGTTCTAAATTTCTAACTTTTTCTCTCCCTCTATATATACACACACACACATATATATATAGAGAGAGAGAAACAAAAAGTAAGTAAAAGGTTGTAAAAGTATATACAGTACAAAGTTCATAATCCCTACTCGTCAGGACTTCGGCGATTCTGGATTAGGGGTTTTCCCGGATTATAGATCATCAATTTAAATCTGGTAAGATGACATGCAGCAATTGTACAATTAAAAATTTGAAACCATAATTTATGAAATAAAGAGCAATTATGATCTAAAGGGTATCCAAATTTACACAGAAAAAAGCTTAATAGTTATTTGTTTACTTTAGGAAATATTTCTATTAATGTAAGTTGTTCGTAAGCTTCATTTTTTGTGCTAGTACTTTCTCTTTAATTCTATTAAAAGACATAATTACATAATTTCTTGTTCAGTTACAAAGTTTCGCTGTTCAAGGTCCTGTAATTGCTGTGTCGAGAATACCGACTAACTTGTCAATCGAAATTTTTTCGTTTTTATTAACGTTCTCTGTTACTTTCTTCACTATCAGAAGCGCTTGGGTAAACGGTTTACTGGTTTTATGCGCATGTGTAGCGAACGTGCAAATCAAACGCACATGCGTAAATGCTTTACATGCATGTGTAAACGTATTACACGCATGCATAAGTTTGTGGCTTTGAGGTACAGATTATAGATCATTCCGGATAATGGACATCCAGATTAGACACTTTGTACTGTACTAAAAAAGCACCTTTTTTTTACTTTTTCTCTCTCCATATATATATTCTATCTGTATCTCTCTCTCTGTATATATTCTATTTTATCTCTCTCTGGGTATACATATATACATACATATATGTATATATATATCAGTCAAAAGTCGTTAATCCGGACTCGTCGGGACTTCGGCGATTCCGGATTATAGATCATCAGTTTAAATCTGGTAAGATGGCATGCAGAAATTATAAAATTAAAAATATTAAACCGTAATTTATGAAATAAAGAACAATTATAATCTAAAAAATATCAAAATAAAAAAAAAAAACTTAATATTTATTTGCTTACTTTATTAAACATTTCTTTCAATGTAAGTTGTTTAAGTTGCTTTGTTTTATGTGATAATACTTTCTCTTTACTTTATCGGAAGCAGCGTGAAATTGATAAACAGATTTCGGATTTCAAAACATACTTTCACTTTAGATCCTTTACATATTAACAAATATATATTGGAAATTCTATTTGATATAATCGAAAGTTTAAGCTTACTTTTATAAAATTGCTCTTACAGTCTGCAAAAAATAATAAGCTGGATCCAATTCGAAAATTAAGGAACAACGCAATCATCAACATTAACTGAAATAGATAATTAGATAATTTTAGCTTATACGTCCATTATAATAAAACGCGCACGCGAAAACGTATTCTGCACTTGCGCAAACTCATATGCGCAGTCGTAAAGGGTCTTACGCTCACGCGTAAACGCCTATGCGCATGTGTCAACGCGGCGCATGCGCAGAAAGTTTTTAGTTTTGAGGTCTGGATTATAGATCATTCCGAATTATGGGTGTCCGAATTAACGACTTTTGACTGTATTACATATATATATATCTATTCTGAGTACGAAGAAAGTAACGGACCTGTCTCACTTTAAACACTAACAATCGCGTAAGTTAATTAATTCATCTTCTGACTATTTATGCATATTATGTAGATTTCCTTTTCATGCAATTTTAATTTTACCTTTTGGCTTATGTGAATACAATTTTTTTCACCTTTTCTTACTTGCTAATTTTTTTTTTTTTTTTTGCAAATATTGCAGTCTGTTCATTATGTTTACGAAGTTTACACCAGTTACCATGATTAAAGATGAAGTTGTTAGGGGCATTTTACTCAAGTAAGAAAATACTTCTACTCACTCTTTACCACAATATTTCACAATTTTGAAATTTATTCTTAAAACTTGACAGAACAGTCACTTTCTTACTGAATTCTAGACTGTGATTTTACTTAAATTCCTCTCACTTAAACACTACTAATTTAGCTTGAACTCACCTTACTAAAATACCTTTTACGCATAATAATTCTTACTTGAGTAAAAGACGAAACACCCTTGCATTTATTAATTATTGTTAATTGATCGGGAGTTGTTTTGTTCCCCTTGAAAAGTCAACCAATTTCCGGTCAATGACAATAATTACTTAGTTTATTGATTACATTTTCAATTTTAATTATACCTTTGCAAAAGTTTCTACTTTCAATTTATTCTTGATTCATTTTCGATGCTTCCATTCTGAAAATTTTTTCAAGGTTTATTTTTTAAATATGTTTATAAGTTATTTCAATATAATTTTAACTACCTTTACCAAAAGAGCTAATATACTAAATAATACATTAGTAAATATATATATATATATAATTTATTATTAGAAAAGATATTTATATATCATCTCAAGGAAAAGAAATTTAATTAATGCTATGAATTATAAGAAAAAACATTAGTTAAGTATTTTTAAACAACTTTTTTAAGTCATCCAAAGTTATCTAGATATATTGTAGTAAAAAATATTTGAAATCTGTTGTAGTAGAATTATTTAAAATCTGTAAAGAAAAATCCTCTGAACGTAAAAATTCCAAATATTAAATTCAAAATCCAAAGTCCTATTGTTATTAGTAGCTATTATTATTGATCACAGCTAAATTGACTTATCAAGAGGAACAAAGCATTCTACTATCAATTGACAATAACCAAATTAAGTGAGAGTGTTTTGTCTTTTTTCAAATAAGGATAAAATTAAAAATTTTGTTAGATTTAGTTTATAAGAACAATACTAAATGAGTATTCTTCTTATAATACTACATGCTTCGTTCTATGCACGCTTCGTCTGGGGTAAAAATATAAAAAAGTCTTTTCTCCATTGCAAAAAAACTAACATCAATTTGAAATGAACATTTTTTGATATTTTTATGCATTTTATACCATAAATTTCATAACTAATGAAGTAAATAAAATCATTCAGCTGATATTATGTGTAAATAATAAAATATAAATGGTGATTACAATATTCAAGGACCATATTTTAATTAAAATGGAAAAAGAAAATTGATGAACAATACAAATATACAAGGGTCCTTAACTGTTATGTAATATTAAATGTAGAAAGTAAATAACATATATTACTTTATAAGTATTTATTTCAATATTTTATAGGAAAAATGAAAATAAATTCTTACATTTTTCCACACAATCACAACAGTAAATATGCCCACAGTTAGTCAAAACAAAATTTTTTGCACTGTCAGGTAGCTGAAAACAGTTGTTACAATGGATCCAATCCATTTTATAAGAATCTAAAAGTAAAAGAATATATTTACACACATGCACACACACATATATATATAAATAAAAGAGAACAGATCAGAAAACAAGGGAAAAGAATACATGTTAAAAATATTTTTTCCGAAATTTTCATTGATATACAGTGCTGATATCAAAACTACTCCTTAATTATAGATACTAATTAATTAGAGACCACTTAGAAACAGCTAAAAGAAAGGTGAATGCTGTTAGAATTATAATAAAATAATGACGGTAATAGTCGATCATCTAAATTAGCTGTACCGTAAACAGTCTTCATAGAAACGCATGAAATTCTTGCTTATCTATAAAAGTTAGGCAAATAACAACGGCCACTCGGTCATTTTTAGACTTAGAAATTTCACTCTTCAACTTTCATGCATTTAAAAAATTATCCATAGTGCGCCGATCTATCGTCTGCATTTATTTATTCTTTGCGGAAATTTCTATTGCCATATCGTAAAGAATTAAGGGATAAAGTGCAGAATCCTCCACTGCTTCACGCGTTTTTAAGAATTGCACAAAGTCGGTATTCATGTACACATCGACCTATTTTCACTTTAAAACAAATTTCAGAATTGCACAAAAATGGCATTGTGCATGTGCACTCTCTTTATCCACGTACACATCGACTTATTTTCATTTAAAAAGTCAAAGAAAATTGACAAAAATCAAATTCTTCTTACTCTTACTGACTTGGTTAATACAAAGAATATGTATTGTTACATCCACGATCTTTGGTTAATATGTTCTTACTTGTTTGTACTTAATTCGGAGAAAGTGCAGAATCACCCACTGCTTGGGGAGAGAAATCGCCCGCTTATTTGTTTAGCGCTTTTTACAAGAGTAAGAAGAATTAAATTTTTGTCAATTTTCTTTGACTTTTTAAGCGAAAATAGGTCGATGTGTACATGGATAAAGTCAAGAGAGTGCGCAGAGCCATTTTTGTGCAATTCTGGAATGTTATTTTTTAAGTAAAAATAGGTCGATGTGTACATGGGGATTGCAGGAAAAAAATGTCACCCTGAAAAAAAAAAAAAAAAAAAAAGAACGGATAGAAGAGCACCGGAAAATAAGGAAATGGAAACTATAACTCTGCTACAATATATTATATTCCTAATTTCACTGTGACTGTTTCCAAAGGTTATTGTCTAGTGTTCTTTAGTTACAGTACAGCATCATGTACAGAATTGTCTACTTTTCTGATACGAGCAGTGTATATGTTGTGTTTTATTTGTAGTATCAGCTTTACTATGTCAGTGTGTACTTTTCTGATACGAGCAGTGTATATAGTGTGTTTTATTTGTAGTATCAGTTTTACTATGTTAGTGTGTTTTTCAGTATTATAGTAATATATTGCATAATATGTTGTAATGTGAGGAATTATAGTAAGTGTATAATAGTAAGTCAGTGTGATGTATAACTGCAGGCTTGAAATTCCAATGTTAGTCTTAAATTTTACTGTTTTTGTTTTACCTTTACCAGTTTTGTATCAATGCAGCTTTGTACTTCTAAGTATTTTTTTTATTTATTATTATTATTATTTTTTTTTTTTTTTGTAACCTATACTATCAGGAATGTCATATGTATTCAAGGTAGTCCTTTGTATTCCCTATCTAGATGTGACTCTGTACTCTTTTTTTTTTTTTTTTTTAATTTAGACTTAATAAATGTCTGCAGGGCGGACATCATACTGCAAGGGCTTGTTCCCGGTCAGTAGTCCTCCTTAGCATTGTAAAAGTAAAAAAAAAGTGAGTGGCAACAGTAACGGACTGTCCATTAATGGGAATATCGATGGAGTTCCTTGCAATATGATCATTGACACATCGGAGATCGGAGATCATCATTCGTTAAGTGGTGTTCGACCCGAGGGCCTTTACCACTACATGTTTATCAATCCCCTAAGGACCTGTAAAAGTTCGTTAAATTCCATAAACTGGAAAAGTCCTGTGCACTTGTAATAAAAGTGCAAAGTCTTCAGTAGTGAAGAAGTTGATCAGGGGTGGCGACTTATATCGGCCACAGATGAAGTCTTCGTTGGATAAGCTATAATAGCAACTAAATTTTGGCATATCTTTTACACATTATCGTATATTTGACACAGTATCGTACATTAGTAAGATGAAAAGGATGATAAAGATGAAACAAAATCTAGATTAAATAGTTGAAAATAATAAAATATATACAAGAACTACCATCTAACATTATGATGTATAGTTCTGGGCCGTTTATGCGGCTGTTCGATTAGATAGTCGTACTCCCCTATGTTTTTAATAACTTCGTGAGTGGAGGAATCACATTTTTCGTAGAATTTGAATGTAATATTTAGTAATTCAGCATCTAATGGTAAAATCTTTAAAGAATTATGGATGACAGTGTTCCTAACGAACCAAGGAGAGTTCGAGAGGAATCTGAGAGTTTTACTCTAAAAATTTTGAAGCCTTGCTCGGTTTGAACGTGCAGTAGCTGCCCACGCCGGAGCGGCATATAGAATTATGGGTCGGATTGCCTGTAGATAAAGTGTTCTTTTAGCGTTGATATTTAACTTCGAATATTTGCACATCAGAGGGTATATGCTCATTAAGGCACGTTGTGCTTTGTCTCTGATATAATTAACATGAAATTTGAAAGTTAACTTCTGGTCGAGATAAAGACCTAGATATTTTACTTGGTGGTCACGTGACACGATTTGTCCGTCCATTGTAATTTCTTCTAAGTCTTGAGGGATATTTCCTTTTTTAAAGTAAATCACTTTTGATTTTTCGGGGTTAATTTTAATTTTCCATCCTTTAAACCAGGGTGAAATGTAATTAATGGCATTCTGTAATTTATTTCTTGCATGATATGGATTAAGTGAGTGACATAAAAGTGCCGTGTCATTGGCATAGCATGCAGTGAGAATATTTTCAATATTAGGAAGATCATTAATATATAAATTATAGAGAAGCGGGGAAATTACCGACGCCTGTGGTAAACCCGCGTGAATTTTTCTTGTGGTAGAATAATTATCTTGAATCTTAACTTGAAAAGTTCTGTTCTTTAAAAATCAGCGATTAGATGGATGATGGCAGGTGGGAAATTATAGTTCATCAGCTTGATGATAAGACCGTGATGCCAAACTTTATCGAAGGCTTTCTCTACATCCATAAAAATAGCAGCAACTACTTCCTTTTTATTAAAATTTTCGCCTATGAATTCTACGATTCGGGCGATCTTCTGAGTCGTTGAGAATCCCTGGCGAAATCCAAATTGATGGTCTTTGATGATGTTATTTTCATTAATAAAAGTGGTGAGTCGAGACTCGATAAGCCTTTCGAAAAGTTTGGCAATCGCAGGCAGAAGACTGATCGGTCTAAAGTTACTTGTGAGATTTCCAGCTTTGCCAGGCTTTTTAATGACAGTTAGAATGGCGTGTTTCCAATTTTTTGGGAATGTATTAAGTCTTAAACATGCGTTAAAAATATTTGTAATAAGAACGATGCCTTTCCTTGGGAGGTATTGCAGGGCCTTATTAGTGATATTTTCATATCCAGATGCTTTCTTTGGATTAAGTTTCTTTATAATTTTCTGTATTTCTTTGGGAGAAGTCGGGTTGTTTTGATTTTCAGGATCTTTGCAGAGGAAATCGGTCACGTGATTGATAATATTGATATCATTCGGGTGTGGGAAATTATTTATATTAAACTGTTGTTCATAGTTATCAGCGAAGAGGTTGACAATTTTCTTATGATCGTAAATTTTGGTATTATTATCATCAAGAATGGGTCCAATATTGGAGGGAGTGCTTCGGATAGCTTTAGTAACTTTCCACACAGAGTGGTCGGTGTGCGAAAGACTTTCAATGAAGTTATCCCAGCAATTGTTTCTGTACTCTTGGATAAGTTTTCTGAGGTTTCGATTGGCAGCATTAAATCTTCTTTTGTCTTGGGTGGAGTGTGAACGTTGATAATTTTTTCTTAGTCTATTTTTCTCTGTAATTTTCTTTCTAATATTGTGTGGGAGTGTATAATTAGTCTGTTTTGGAATAAATTTGGCGTGGTTGATGGCTTCGTTGATTTTACTGCTAAGATAGACTGTGGCATCATTAATTTCGCTGTTATTAGTTATTTTAGTGGTAGCAGATATGTTTTCTTCAAGGTGATAAGCATAGTTTTCCCAATTAATGCGACACTTTATAGGCGGAAGACCATGCTTTAAGCCATATAAAGTGAAGCGTACTGGTAGATGATCTGAAGAAAGTTCATTATCTACTTGGAGAAAAGGTATTTGAGGAACATTGAAGGTAATTAAGATGTCTAATACATCAGAAGTATTTGAGATTTGATGAAGATGCGTAGGTTCATCTGGACCATAAATTTTGATATCAGGGTTGTTGATGATGTAATTATTAAGAATAATTCCGCCTGGATTATTTCGCCTGGAGTTCCAGTTAGCGTGTTTACAATTTAGGTCCCCAGCAATAATAGTTGGATAACCTAAGTTGAGAATATAGTCAAGATCTTGAGTGTTGAGGCTATTGTTGGGTGGCTTATAAACAGCAATGATGAGATATTCTTTATTGTCACTGTTCAAAATACATGCACTTGCTTCAAAGCTCATAAGGGGAAGAGGAAAGATGGTACTGTTTAGGAATTTTTTCATGAGAATAGCTGTACCACCACCACGGTTATGAAGACGGTCAGATCTATAGATGTTGTAGTTGGGAATTTTAAATTTGTCATTCGGTTTGAGGTGGGTTTCACTTAATAAAATAACATCCAGACTGTGCTGGTTGATGTAGTTTTGAATTTCAATTTTTTTATTTTTAATACCATTACTATTATAAAACATAAACTTGGCATAATTAATATGTTGCATGGTATTTGGATTAGCCGTATGGGCGTAATTATTCATGCTCGTTCTGGATGAATATCTTTAGTGCTGTCATTGAAGTATTAAGCCTGGAGTCGGGGTTAGAAGCCTGCTTGTATTGCTGGTAAATTTGGTAAATTTCAGTAATGAACCCGGTGAATTCTTCAAAGGATTGTTCTTCTGTGTCTATGTTTACTGATTTTCGTTTATTTTTGGAGGATTGATCTTCTTTCTCGTTATTTACAGATTTCTTATTATTCTTGAGGGATTTCCTGTCGTTAACCGTCTTCGGGTTGCTCTTGGTAATCGCCGCATATGATTGGTTGTACAGTCGGTCACAAAAGTATTCGAACACCGGTACCCTATCAGAAAATGACAAGATGGCGTTTTTTTTTCTCTTTCTCTCTGTGTGTCGTGTTATTCCATCCTAGGTTTTCTTCTCCCCCCCCCATCTTGGAAAAAACTGGAAAATATTGGTTACGATCTCTTTTTGAATGGGGAGATGCCATTTTGAGAAAAAGCTGACGACCCTATCTTGGAGAATGAACATGACCGCTCTACACACCCTTTCTCTCTCTCTCTCTCTCTCTTTGAATTGGGAAGCCATTTTGGGAAAAAGCAGACGACCCTATCTTGGAGAATGGAAATGAACGCCTCTCCCTCTCTCTTTGAAATGGAAAGCCATTTTGGGACCCTCTATTCTTGGGGAGGGAGAAAACTGAAGTCTGCACTTCGCTGTCTCTGAAAAGCGGACCCTCTTCTTCTGATCTTGAAGAACTGGAAATGAACGCTCTACACGATCTCTCTTTGAATTCAGAAGGTATTTTGGGACCTTCTAATGTTGGAAAACTGAAATGAACGCTCTACGCATTTTCTCTCTCTCTCTCTTTGAGATGAGTAGCCATTTTGGAGGATTCTCCACCACCATCCTAACCTTGGAAAACTGAAATGAACGCTCTACACCTGCTCTCTCTCTCTCTCTTTCTCTGAAATGGGTAGTCATTTGAAAACTCCCTAACTTTGGAAAAAAACAGAAATGAACGCTCTACACCATCTCTCTTTGAAAATGGGGGGTGTCATTTTGAGACCTCCCTCCCCTAAACTTGAAAAAAAAAAAAAAACTGAAATGAACGCTCTACACTTTCTCTCTTTGGACATGGGTAACCCTTTGGGGACCCTCTCCTCTTGGTAGGAAAAAAAAGAACTGAAGTGAAGGCTCTACACAATCTCTCTTGGAATGGGATCCATATTTCGGGAAACGTGGATCACCTCATGCTGGAAAACTGAAGTGAACCACCAAGATTGGACTCTATATAATATTTTTTTTAATTGACATCATGACCCTCCTCCAATTTGTTATTAAAAAAAATTTTTTTTTTGTTTTGGTTTTTATCCCATTTCCGATGTGATTTCAGAAATGCAATTCCATAACAGTTCAATTTCATTCGAGGTTAAATGATCTAAACAGTCTTTGACCCACCCATCCGTATGATTATTTTCTTCTTCCTGTTGCACCAAATTTTGTAAGTCCATATAATCATTCCATACGGGAAGGCCTGGATTCTCACAAGGCTGTCTTGAAACACTTGGAGTCTCTTTGGGATGAGTGGAGGGATCTAGGATGTCTGGACCCGGCTGCGATTCTACTTCCATGATTTCTGGACCCGTTCCCAAGCAGCACCGGAACGTTCCGAAAACGTTCAGAGTCCGTGTCATACCGTTCTATAACGGTGTTAGGCGTATTTAGAACGTTCTACATAACGTGCTAAAGTGGTGCGTGTAACAACCGTGTATTTAATACGTACATTTCGACGTACTACAATCGTGTTTTTTGAAACGTTCCCAGATTGAGTTATAAAATACGTTCGACATAACGTGCTAAAGTTGTTTATGTTAGAACCGTGTTCTTAGGACGTACATTTCAACGTAAAATACTGGTACTTTCCGAAACGTTCTCAACATGTACTAGAAAATACGTTCTAAACGACGTGCTAAAGCGGTGCGTATTATAACCGTGTTCTTAGGACGTATATTTCAACGTACAACACTGGTACTTTTCGAAACGTTCTCAACATGTGCTAGAAAATACGTTCTAAACGACGTGCTAAAGCGGTGCGTATTATAACCGTGTTCTTAAAACGCACATTTCAACGTACAATCCTGGTACATTTCGAAACGTTCTCAACATGTACTGGGAAAAACGTTCTAAATTACGTGCTAAAACGGTGCGTATTATAACCGTGTTCTTAGGACGTATATTTCAACGTACAACACTGGTACTTTTCGAAACGTTCTCAACATGTGCTAGAAAATACGTTCTAAACGACGTGCTAAAGCGGTGCGTATGATAACCGTGTTCTTAAAACGCACATTTCAACGTACCATCCTGGTACATTTCGAAACGTTCTCAACATGTACTGGAAAAACGTTCTAAATTACGTGCTAAAACGATACGTATTATAAACGTGTTTTTAGGACGTATATTTCAACGTACATTCTGGTACTTTTCGAAACGTTCTCAACATGTGCTAGAAAATACGTTCTAAACGACGTGCTAAAGAGGTGCGTATTATAACCGTGTTCTTAAAACGCACATTTCAACGTACAATCCTGGTACATTTCGAAACGTTCTCAATATGGACTGGGAAAAACGTTCTAAATTACGTGCTAAAACGGTGCGTATTATAACCGTGTTTTTAGGACGTATATTTCAACGTACATTCTGGTACTTTTCGAAACGTTCTCAACATGTGCTATGAAAAACGTTCTAAACGACGTGCTAAAGAGGTGCGTATTATAACAGTGTTCTCAGAACACATATTTCAACGTACAACACTTATACTTTTTGGAACGTTCTGATCATGTGCTAAAGTACGTTCTACAGGACGTGGTAAAGCTGTGCGTATTATAACCGTGTTCTTCGGACATGCATTTTAAAGTACAGCACTGGTTTTTTCGAAACGTTCCGAGACATACTATAAAGTACGTTCTGCGTGATGTGCTGAAGAAGTGTGTGTTACAACTATATTCTTATAACGTACATTTAGAAATACAATACTGGTATTTTTCAAAACGTTCTCAGCATGTGCTATAGGCCCCCAGCGGCCGAGCGGTAAACTCGCTTGATACTGGTAGTTCGGTCCGAGGTTCGATTCCCGCGAACGGGCTGGCTGCATGGGCGCATTCGTGGTTTTTCCCATGTGTAACGTGTATACGAGCCAATTTTCCTTAAGAAGCCCTCCAGGAAGGCATCTCCCTTCCGTGTAGTGCCTAAGAGCGAAGCACGTTAATTAAAAAAAAAAAAAAAATGTGGTATAAATTACTTTATACATGACACGCTAAAGCTAATTACACCGTGTTTCTTAAGATGTTCTTTTCAGAGCACCCATTGGTAATTTTCGGATGGCTCACTGCATGCTATCAAGCGCATTCTACATGACGTGCTTGTTACACCTGTATTTTTCTGTACATTTTAATATATAAAACTGCCGTGTTGTACCATGTTCTTCGTTAAAACATTTGGAGCGTGTGCTATAAAGTACATGCTACTCACATTACAATTATACTAATTACCTAGGTTTCAGGCAACCGTCAAATTATTCATTTTCCATAAATACTTCAATATCTTTTATTTTGCCGCAGTATTAGTTATAGAAAACATTTTCATTAAATATGTACTGTAAAGACAGTTCGTAAGGCTTGTATTTCAAAAATAGATAAAATAATGTTACTTAAAAACTGTATTCTGCTTATTAAATGTAAGTTATTTAGAATTTCAAAAAAATATTTAAAAGTTCCTGCATATTTTTTCAAATGAAATTATGTCGATTTTTTTTTTTTTTTCATTTCGCATTAATTATTTGTGTTTGCAGTACATTCATGAAACGTGTCATGAACTTTCTACTAGAACAACCATGTGAATAGTATATAGCTTTCTATGTGCAATATTGGTATCTTCCATAACATTTGGACATGGGGTAAAAAAACTACATGTTATTTGCGTTACAAATGCAATTGTACATATTTAGAATAGCAACAGAATTATGATGATGTTAGGACACGTTTGCGAGCGTGCTAATTTTTTCCCCTAAAATGCACGAATTATTCGTATTGCAGGTGTTAAATGTCGTTGGTGATGAACTGTTTCTTTCAAGTGAAAGAAGAGAAAAGTCACTTAATGATTTTTATTTAAGAAAATTGTTTAATAAATTTTATTAATTTTACAAACATGTAAACACGGATACAATAATAATAATAATAATAATAAAGGATACAAATTTGGGGCGACATAATCCGCTTTTTTGCTTGAATATTTTCCATGTTTCCCACCGCCTAAAACAGGCGTCATAAAGAGGATATTTGTCAGGCACACAGACCAAAATCTCTCGCGAACCCCCACCTTCACTTATTGCAACAATCTATGATATTGTACAAGATTTACAAAAGAGCAGAGTGATACTATAGAAAATTTAGGATAAAAATGAGTCAATGGAAAATCAAACTTATTTTCGAGCGCATGTAAAATAATTAACAACACATGAACCCGAACTCTTTAATTAATTACTTAAGGGGCCTCGAGGACCCTAAGTAATTGATATGCGGGTTACCGAATATCAGTTATAGTGAGAATTGAAAAGTGCATGACATCAGTAGAAGACCACTAGATAACAAGCATTAGTAAATGCCAATAATCGTATCTAGTATACGTTAATGCTTAATTGCTTTTCTTTGGAAGAAATGAAAAGGCCTTGGGATTATTGCAAGATTCGGATACCTAAATACGCCACAAATGGAATCCCTTCTGAGTGATCACTAAATGATTCAGTTGTCCACTATTACGTTTTTACAGAAAAATTAAAAATTTAAAATTAGGCAGCATAAGAAATTTATGAATTCAAAATATCTTGATATTTTACACTTGTTATCCATTTTCGTAGACATGAAAAAAATAGTTTTTTCAACAGCATTTTAATTTCATACTCTATATATTTGTTGCTTTAATTTTTTCCCTGTTTGAAAACTCTGTGAATTGGGAAAATTTAATCCTGTTATTCGGAAGATCACATATATGAAGCTGAAATTTATCAATGATTTTTAATCACATGCTAGAAATTTGTGTATATCTGCATCGAAACTGTTACGAATATTATTAAGCTGTAGATTTTCAAATGAATTTATATAGTTCCTTTTATATAAATTTGTCCTTTATTCATATCAACTTTTAACTCAGAATTTGATTTCCTGTATGAAAATCATGTAGTCCAATTAACTAGAAGCTATTTACATATTATTTCTGATATTTAGCAAAATATTCGTTGTTTTAATGAAAAGAAAATTTTATTTGCATTGCTCATCTATTGACAATAACATGTAAACAAAGTATTCTTGAAAACGCTTAACTTCTTGAACAATCGTGCGTGCAAAGCTTATGCACATTCGGTAAACATGGAAAATAATATTTTACTTTACTTCCACAAGTTTTTTCGCAGAAGTCTGTGAGCAAATGTTTTTGATTTCCTTAAAATTTTTACCCTGTGACTATGACTCATTCTCGAGGATTTGGATGAAAGGCCTCAGGTTCCCGCTGCTTTTGACCATTCTCAAACTAGCTTTCAAGACATCGTGGGGCGCCAAGTGCATCGCTTGTGGCCACGTCTGTTAACAATAAAACTGATCTTTCTGGTTACCGACCGCTTTATTTCCTTTTCCCGAGATACAATAATGTTTACGTCCATTCCCAAAATGCCAATATAAAACAACAATTGGATCGTTTCAAGATATTCGATGATTAAGAACTTTAGGTTTTCGTTATAACACTGCGAAGTTCATCAATTCCAGATTTCTACAACTTTTCAATTAAATCTAAAAGTGCATTTTATCTCCCTTTATAACTATATCCTTTCAGTACTCACTCTTATTATTATTATCATCATCAAAGAATCGTTTTTTGTATACTGTTTATAAGGAACAGAAAATGTTTTACTTTTCACTTAGCTCTGTTATCTCTGATGAAACAAAACTTGGTATATACAAAATTTATTCACTTGTAGAGCAATAATCACATTTAGCCTACAAATAAAAGATTTAAAGAACTACCCAGATTTTTCAATTCAGAATTTAATATCTAGTACCAAGTACTTTAGAACTCTGAATATTTGGAGTTATAAAATACTTGTTTCGTATCCGTAATTAGTTCAACAAAGTAAATAAATATTTTCTACATCCGCTAATCCAAACGTTAATTATGAAACAGAATATGCTCTTATTCAAGAATAATTTTATTTTAAATATGTGCATACTGCTATACTTAGCGATGAAAATTTCAAATGAAGCGAGTTTCAAATGAAGCAACACAAAGCGAGTTATGTGTTTCTTCAACAAAAGAAAAATAGCTTTCTAGCAACATGGTGGTTAAAAAGAAGATTTTTCTCTAATAAACTGGCTAAAATAACGCTGATTATTGTTTAGAAACCAAACCTATATGTTCAAATATTTGATTACTATTATATAAATGTTCACATAGAATTAATTAAAATTTACCATAAAATATTTTAAGAATATTTATTGTTAAAATATCCACATAAAATTATCGCGCCCCCCCCCCCCAAAAAAAAAAGAAAGAAAGAAAAGAGAAGGAAAACTTAACTTAAATGGTTCAGTGTAATAAAATCTATAAAGACTTTATATTTTTAATAAACGTGCACATATAAAATTTCAAATACACTCAAAAAATCCTTTTGCGACTACAGTATTTTAAATTGTTGCATACAATACGTCTGCATGCATATAACAGCATTCGAAACCTGTTAAACATTTGTATATCTTCTTTTGTAATAAAAAATTATGGGATTTTCATAAAAATTGCAATCTGATCCTGCAATATCCAACTTAATAGCTAATATGAGTTTAAACTGAAGGCATTCTGTACCATTTAAATTAAACATGGCCATAAAAATTTTAACTTAAATGACATACGGTGCATTTAAATGATGTGTATAAGCATAAAAACTTTTTATTAACAGGGAAATTTATTATTTTCATATTTATATGAAGCTAATGATCGTTATAACGTCATTTCGCATTTTTAGAAAATGTATTTGAGTATCAACGGTATATGAAATGTAAACCAAATAATTCAATTGAAAATAAAATTCAAAATAAAAATTGCACAATGTTATGGAAATAATGTTTAAAAAATATTATTCGTTTGTTCTATATTGCACGCTAGACGTAATTAACGTCAAAAAAAGTTGAATGTGATTTTAAGAGTGATGATGTGCGTTCTACTTTAGTTAGCATTATTTCGATATTTTGAAACTGTAACGTATCATGGAAAAATGTTCGCTAAATTACAATTTTATTTATTACCTGGTCTTTGGATACCTTGCAGATTGCCGTGTAGAGTCATATATGATGATGGAAAACATGGAAGGTAAAACATAGTCGAACACATGCATGAATTTTTCAGGAAAACACAGAAACTCGTTATATCTTGTTATGCTCATAGCAGGCATGAATTGCACTATTTATTTATTCGTAAAAGGCAGGGATTTTTAATTTTATTTTCTGCATCTATGTACCGCGAAAAATTCTGATAGTCATGTACAATTCACGCTGAAAACAATCTGCGAAACTAGTTGAGAAATGAGAACTGAAAGCTGTAGTCTCAAATTCCGAGCATTCGTAACTTAATACATTCTTAGGAATGGACAGTCTTCATCAGTTATTTAGCCGCTCCATCACCGAGAACTTTGCTGTGAGTGCGACCGATCTTCTGCCGTGAGAAAGGGAAAAGTTTCGTCGCAGTTTTGATGGAGAACACTCCGAGGGACTCTCACCTCTCTTTCCTAGCCAGCAAAACACTCGAAAAGACTTCCGACTCGTCAGTCTTATAAATGCTTCTTTAGAACTGGTAAGTAAGAACTTAAAAATATAATATATATTTTAAAATATTTTAAAGAAAAATTTTAAAGAAATTCCATACGTTTCTGTGAGACATCTAGTTAAATAAATTGCAGTGTTTAGATTTTATTTATCTCTTACGATCTGGTCTAATACTTATTTTCATTGCAATAAAGTTAATAAAATAATTCAGCAGAAAGGTTTGCAATTAGAAATCGCAATTTACAGGAAGAAAGTGCCGCATTTGAAGAGTTTTTTTACTATGCTTCTATTCTATTGGGCTATGGAAAACAACGTAATTTTGAAAATTGTTGATGCACAAAATATATTTCATAAGTAACTTCAATTTTTAATTTCAGAATAATAGGGTGAAGGGTAATAAATTAGGTGATAATCTAAACATAGTATAGAAATTGCAATTTAAAAGAGAAACCCCGTTAAGGGGCCCTATGATCCAGCTTGCGAGGACTACCAAAATTACTTAAACCGACCCTAACGATACGATATGTTTTACCTAATTGTGGAGAACAGTTTTTCCTGCTATTCTGTTTACATTATAAGATTTTTTCGCCCTTCTTTCCGCATACCATCGTAGTGTAACTGCAAGCACGCTAATATGTATTCGGAGGATTCGGAATTCGAATCCTGGTGAGAGTACTGCGGATTTCTTGTTTCGTGAGTTCTAAAAAGCTTTACAAGGGGCGCCCGAAATAAAAGATGGTAGACAACAATTCGTCACTACCAGGATTTTTCGACTGAGCCACCTCATACCTAGTCACCCTTAAAACAGAAAGTATATAAGACTTCTTTTCCTCACGTGTTTCATGTTTCCTGGATCGATTTAACCTAATGATGCTACGATACCGTAACTGATCCTGCTATTCTGTTACTTATATAATCGACTCAAAAATAGTAACCAATGACACCAATAACAGGATCATGTTCCGAAAATGTAAAGCAGGCGTTATTCACGGTGGTGTCAGTAACGTTTTACAAGAACGCTCTGAATTATGCCTATCTGTTACACCTTTTATCCGTATAATCGCACGTCAATTACCGGTATTAACAGTTTCCATTACATGTAAAGACAGTATAAAAGTGTCTCATAGACGATATAGTGGTTAGGGAAGCCTACTACGATACCGAAGGTCCCGGGTTCGAATCTCGGAGAAGACATGAACGTTTGTAAATGTATAGTGTCGGTGCGGCATGGCGGCACTCTAAATATGCGGCGACCCGAAAATCATTTCGTGGGGATTGGTGGAAGGGGAGAGGAGTGGGATATCCCCGGGATGCTCTCTCTCAAAATTTGGGGTGGAAAATAGAAGTCCAACCTCTCTTCGGAATAAGCTCTGGCAACCATTGTTCCATGTAATATGGACACGACAACAACAACAAAGTATAAAAGTTTACGTAGTAGAGCACATTAAAACGTGTCACATGGACAGTGTATGTTCATGAAGGGTATCTTTTTTTATATGTTTAAGTATGATATTCATAAATGTCTCTTAAGAATAGTTTAATATATATAAATCAAATACGTATGTGCATTTATGGATTCTTTGAAATACTAATGTTACTTTAAATATCATTATGATGTAATAAATAAAGATGTATGCTTTTTAATATTTCACAATGCATTTAAAAAGAAAGCTAAGAAAAAGGATGCTTTCTCGTGAAGCATTCAGATGCAGAATTCAAAAACACGCACGAACATGCCCAATAAATAAATAAATTAAATTAAACTAGGAAAAGGACACTCTAATATTTCTGTGTTAATGGATTTAAATTTCAACCAACTTTTGTTTACTATCAGATATAAAATATTTCATCATAGTCGTGCTATGGTACGTTGATTTTTCTATGATAATTTTTCTAAAATTATAAAAACATTTGTTGATGTCGACGAGAATACGAAAATATGTTGGTTTTCTGCCATAATTATCTGAATAAATTTTGAAATTAAAGTAACTTTTGCAATGTGTGGAACTTACATCACTTGCAAGGAAAGCTGCTAGTTAAATTCTAGACTTAATGAAAAATTTTAAAATTAACACCTCCGTTTTTGATTAACTATTAAACTATTACCGTATAAAAACACTATAAAAGCCAAAAAGTCTCTGCAGTGAATGTGTTGTAAATTGTAAAGTGCCTAGTAAAACATTTTTAATTTTTGGTCGATGGATTAATCAAAACAAAATGTTTTTTGTACGTTTACTTTTTTATCATCTCACTTGACTTATGGATCTGCACACAGTAGACTTTAGGCTGGAGCTCTTTCCGCTTCTCCATATGTTGTCCCACAGCGCTATTTCTTTCAAGGACGAAATCACTCTTTTCTCCTCAAAGTACTCTCCCTCAAAGTATGCCCTGCGGTCCAAAAAACGTATGTAACCAATCAAATCCTGAAATTACTGACGTCCGGCTAACTCTGACCTCAGTCATTCATGTAGCCAGCCCGTTCGCGGCATTCTAACCTGAGACAGAACTACCAGTGTTCAACGACGCTTCGGCAACTAGTAGGCCCGTGCACTTAATTGGAAAGTGCAATTCATTATGTAAACAGACATGAAGGTGATAATCAGTTGGGCGCTGTTTTAAGTAATCAAATGTTATAAATGCACAGCTGTTACATTTCTTATTATTTATTAGTCATGTTTTTATTACGTATATCATACGTATGATATAATTATGAATTAACCCAATAACAAAATGTGTACACTCTTTAGTACTCAAATACTCATCAATTATTTTTCAACTGATTATTACATACCCATAATAATTTGCAAAGAACTGATAACTATAGTTGCTGCCAATTACATAATCGTTATCTGAATTAAAAGTAACTTCAAATAAACTTCTTGGCAATGTTCATTTTTGTATTTACACATCTAATAAGTCATATATTTACATACAGATAGAGAGATGCGATGTTTTAGAAGTTGTTAATATATATTTATTAGTATTAATGTAATGAATAAGATTTATATTAATGAATGTATATACAAATGTTTTTCATCATGCATAATAATAAATCCATAAATTTTCAATGTTTGAATGTGTAGCATTTCCAATAAAAGTATAGTTTCTAATGTATTTATAATTCAAAAAGTATTTCATTAATAACATGAAAATAATAGACAAATTTAATGAGTATTCTCATTATTACATAAGCTATGCTTTTCTTTTTTATGCATCTTTTATGCTGTTTAAAATGTGTCACTGGTTATGCAGTTCCGCGCATATACAAACGGATTTAAAAAAATTATTGAAATTTAAGAAATAAAATTCTATTATATAACAGTGTTATAATACACGATCAGCACGAAATACGACAAATTTGGCGAACTTTTGGCTACGAACAATTTGTAAACAAATCCGAAATGCAAGAACGTCGTAAAATAATGTCAACTCTGAAATTTCCACGATTATATATTTAATGAATATATACACATTTAAAAAATGACTCAGGCAGTTGTATTACAACAAAACAGCAATAATTAAATCGGCCTCTATTTCCACCGTCCATCACTTCACAGTGAGAGCCATCGCCATATTGAAAGTTACCCGTGATCCTTCAGAAGCTGACCTTTCGTCTGATTGGTTGAACGTTCGAGGAACACGTCTCCAGCCGGAACATTTTGGGAAAAGTTTTAAAATGTTGCTCGTAGCCGGGACACGTTCCTCCTAGCTAAACGAAACATTTCTCGGAAGCCTGCCGCTTAAAGCCGTACTACTAGAATCTCGTTTCTCGGAATTGTCCCGGGTAAGCGCGCGCGTCTATAGATGTGATAACAGCATTAAAGAAGAACGATTCGAAAGACCGGGATTTGAGGTCATCAAGAACACCGCTAAAATTATTCCAGATCGAAGGGAAGTATTGATGTCTTTGTTTTATCCGCTCTACTAAAAGTGTAAGTATGCATATTTTCACATTTTTAATCGTATTTTTAATAATGAAAGTTTGATAAAATTGTTTTGTATATGTCTAAAATCTTCCAAATGCTATAATCATGTTGATCTCAAACTTATAACTGCCAACTCAAGTTTTCAACTCAGTCCCAGTTTTTCATCACATCTCCAAGTAAATTACCAAATCTCGAGATTTTAAAGTCTCGAAATTTAAATCTTTACTAAAGAAAATTTTTCCCATAAAAAAAAAAAAGAAATTTATCAAAATAATGAAATTTTTAATTAGGCGAATTGTATTCGTCCACCTGTAATGATTTTCATAATAATTTTTCTTGTTAAACTTTATTCCACAAAACTGTATTTTTTATTAATTTTATTGACCTTAATAAATTTTTCTTATCGGATTTCGTTTAATCTGAGTTGTTTTAATCTGCTGTAGACATCAGTAGATTTTTATGTGAATATTTAGGCAATGTTTAATTAGTTAATTTTCGTGTATAATTTTGTTTACTTTAGTACCTGGCATATTACTAATTTTATCTAGTGTTATTATGTATGTTAATTATTAATTTCACATGCATCGTATATTTAAAAATACTTTGATAAATAAAAGCTTTGCTTCACTACTGAAGATTTCCTCAGCAAAGAAAAGCGAGGAAATAAAAAAAAATGAAATTAGTAAAGAGCATAAATTTTAGACTATCTAATAAAATGCTAATGCATCTTACATCAAAATTGAATTACAAGTACTATAGTAACCTGAACCATCATGCATCATAAACTGAATCAAAGCGAGTTTGGAATTTCTTTGGGTTGATCTTTACATTATGGTAACTTGGCTTTTTTTTGGCGAAAATTTGGCGACCAAATCTCCTACAGCAACCCTCTATTTTTTTTTCCCGTCGCCATTTTGTCTTCACGAAGTAAAGACATGTTTCTTTTCTTTTTATCTACTGAACACTTCTTCCAACAATCTACTAGCCGAATTACACTTATGCTAGAAATTTTATCTAACAAAACTGCTTAATCATGACAAATATTCACTGCAAAATTGGGAAAAAGTGCACAATACCATACTCCTTACGCGTTTTTCAAAATAACACATACACATAAACCACGTACACGC